>NC_080573.1:13907500-16407500 GCF_029962835.1 Magnolia sinica
TTGGTGTTTCAAAATATCCATTGGGACGGGATATGGCTATGGCCATAGGTGCCCTATGGATGTGTCTTTTCACTTAAATATGAAAGGATGCATCTTTTCATATTTTGTTTTGAAAAGTTGTGTCTTTTGAAGCCTAAGGGTCGCACCACTTAGGTTTAAACCCAATAGTCACAACCCTTTGTGAAAGGGTATCTTTACACCCTTAAGGGTGTTTTCACAAAGTTTATAAATAGACCTCTGATTTTAAGTTTTGAAATAGATTAGAAAATTGGTTTTCTTTTTAAAAAATTTGTTTAAGTATTTTCTAGTTTAGGTTAAGACTACAAGTGGTTCGAGCCTGTGTACAGTGAGTGCACTGCTGGGTCCGAGTCATAGTCGTCATATCTGGGAGGTCGATTGCTCTGGAAACCTGTTGCACTTGGGACGCTGTCCAAGGGGAGCAAATTCGATTTCAAGCCGAGTGACTCACGTCACGCCTCGACTTCTATAAATCGATAAATTTTCTTTTATTCTTAATTTAAATTTATTTTGTTTAAATAGTTTTCCAAACTCCATATTCCATTTATTAAAAAATGCATGAGGTTGCATCTGAATGCACTACAACTATGCCTTGTTTACAAATAAAGAGTAACTATTTCTTAAACGATACAAGATGAAAGCCAATTGGAATATATGCATATGAAATTAACCAAAGTCAGATAATGGTCATGACCATCCATGATGAGTGGTCAATTGGTGCATATTATTTATGAGAAGAATCTAGAGAGAGTTAGCAAATCACATCTTTAGAAAATACATCAGAATTTTTTTTTTTAAAAAAAAATCAAATAGATCTTGTTTTCTAAGTTTGGTCCTACATGCGTGAGTATTTAGTTTTGAGGAAAGGTGTATCCTTGTTGTGTTGGCGAGTACCTTGAATTGTCATCTGGATGAATGTGTCGTTTGGGCTACTTCTTTTTAAATCGTCAAGTATTTGGTATGGCCTCAAAAGTAAAACCCAACAATAAGAGATTGTACGGTACAGAGAAGTGACATGATCTAATGATGGCCGTCGATATTTATGATAGCCGTCCATATAAAATCATAATAATAATAATAATACCAACGGTTGTGATTGCTGATAATATTGGGCCCTGTACAAACAGAAAGCACAAGTGGCATTCTATATTGTATAATCTCTTAGGCTAAGCTATGTAAAATGGTGATTCTTCCAGAGGGATGAGTGCTCTTGTCCGCTCTCATGGTGGTTGCACAAATTTTCAGAAGATCTGAAAATACCCTCTACTTTCTCATAATTATGGATATACTTGGTGTCTTTTAGACTTTTGGAAGTCTAGGTTGGGAACAACTGAAGAAGTTTTCCTTTTTATTATAAGCGATAGATTTCTTTTATTATTAGAGTCGCCCCATTAGGCCCAGATTAAAGTATTATCCAATGATCAGAATCATCAATGTTCTTGGGACTATTTTAAAATCATCTCTCTATTTTCTTTTTTGTACACGTGTGACCTAAATGATTACCTAATTGTCTTGATGTTCGGGACATGAACCATTCATTGTGGAATCATCTAAGGGTTTTCAAATAATCCATTTCTTTAGCAGGTGAGAATCTAGAAATTGGATGGTCAGAATTATCCGAATAGTGCAATCTGTGATTGTGGCTCATCTCAGATGGGGTCTATAAGGTGGATGGTCCTAATCACTTTACATGTTAGGCATATATAAGGTTGGATTAAGCATATAAATATAGGCTATACTCATTAAATAAGATCCACCGACTAATTCAAAATAGAGCATTTTGTACCATCCATTAGATATCCATCATTATAAGCCATGCTCAGGTAATCTAAACCGTTAATGTGATGGGTCCTGTCGTGAATGAAGGATGCCGGTAAAACTTTTGATTGGAATGTCCGAACCTGTCAACTAATGGCTTGCATAAATGGTATTTTGTTGTTCTCCAGATAACAGCCAGCCATTTTCTTTGACAACGCATCACGACTCATACACATAACATGAAAGTAATTGATTATGAAAAGTATAATTAATAGGTCATACTGCACACGGGATATTGGATACATAACTATTGGTGACCAATACTATTCAACTAATATGTCGGACTATTTATAATATGTGTCAGCTAAATATTCTTTCATTAGACAATCTTATATATCCAACTTATATGAACTGCAAGTGGATGGTTTACTGTCTACTTTATAATGAGAGATTTTGGAAAGATATTTAATGGTGACTGATGGTGGGTGGCATAAAAGTGCATGGTCTGAATCATGAAAAAAAAAATGGGTCCTACTTTATTGTTGGTGCTATAACAAATATAACATATCATCACTAACTAATCAAGACAATCGTAACTAAATTAAAGATCTAACTGGGGCTGAGTCAGATAAGGCCTGGATCTTGAATAATAGACTAAATCAACCCCGTTACTCTTTTAGCCTAAAACCGACGGTTTAGAGTAATCATGACCAAATCTTCACTTTCACTAGTTATAAATAGGCCACATTATGAACATAGTTAATCCAAACCCTAATCATGGCCCACGAGAAATCTCGCTACCAGATTCATTACAGAAATGCCTCGATTTTCCGAACAAGCTCTATATCGCTCGTTAGTGGGCCACTAGTTTCAAAACTATAGAATAATATTCATCTTATTGGGCTTGACGTCCATCGTGGGAGTCACACTTGGGTGCTGTCCAGAACTGCTTAACTTGATCTAAAGGACGAGTGCATGAGAAGTGCAAATATCCTAAAGGAATAAGCTGAAACTTAAGTGGATTAAGTCGTCCACTCTTATGCAAAGTTGAGGATTTCTGATCGTCGGTTTACGATCAAACTTCGCACGTGGAGTAAAGATATTTCCCTGCTCATATCCATATATCCGCGGCCTCGATCGACCATCGGTGACCGTTGAACAGACTTCTAATCATATCTGTCGATCGGCGCATCCAAATGGCGGGCCGAACATGTCCATACGTAGATCATCATTAGGGCTAACTATCCTACGGTGTATATCAATATGTACACCCCATAGTGGGCCCTAGAGACTAGAAAAACCCTCCCATAGGGCTAGTATAGTAAAAACCCAACCCTTGGGGCCATTTGCACCAAATCTGGCATTATAAAAGGGCCTCATTTGGGCACCCCCTCTCCCCATACGAATTTGCCCTAGAGCAAGAGAAAAAAAGGGAGAAAGGGAGAAGAAAAAGAGGAGAAAGGAGAAGAGAGAGACCTTGGGGTGTGGGTGTTGGTGCACCTCCGCCCTCTCATCCCCTCTTTAGCCGCCTCGCCGTAGCCGGAGTCGTCGTTGGAGCTTTCCCGACAATGGTTGGAGGTAAGTGTTGAATCTCAAATATAATTTAGGGTTTCAATAGTTGTTTATCCCAAATCTCATAAGCTTGTATGTTTATTTAGGTCTTTCAACAATTTTCTCTAAAAACCTAACCCTAGGAGCTCAAAATCGGAGATTCCTTCTTAAAGGTGCGGACTATTATTCTTAGGTGGCCTAGCACCAATTTTAGTATGAATCTAATGATTATGTTTGATTGGGTGATGTATTTGGATAATCTAGAGAAAATTTAGGCAAGACCTTACATTTTAGATCCTCTCAATCAACATGGAATGATTATGGAATGTTTGTTGTTCCTCAACATGATTGGGTATGAATTTGATGATTGTTTGTTCATTCCTTGCTTGATTTTTGTACAATGTTTCCTTATAACATGTATGATGCATTAACCCTTGTGTATTTTGTACTATGAGATACATGAAATTCTTGGCTTCCTTACTAACCCACACAACACACTTGCACATTTATTTCGTAATAATGTTAGTAGTCGCATTTATAGAGAAACTTGAATTTATATGTTTAATGTATGACTACTTGACATCACTTGTGCTAGATGATAAACCCTAATTTGTTGAAGTGCTATTGAATACCATCAAATCCCTAGGTTGCTCAGGAAACTGAGGTGAGAGAAGGTGGTCCCGTTGGTAGGACTATCCTGAGGCTAGACCAATGAATTTGGGCGGATGCGAACGGGCGACAGTAGTTGGACTACATGGGTCGCTTGTACCCGATGTCGTCCGTCACGTACTCGCCTAAACTCGCACGGTCTAGTCCACTTACTGACCAACCATGTTTGTTAACCATGTCTGCTCATGCCTGTATGGAATCTGAAACACCCTTCAACCACTGAAGCCCATTGATAACCATCTGAAACCGATCCACTGACTCGAGAGCTGAGCATGGTGGAATGGGACACTGTGTCTGAGCTGTCAGCCTACGCTGAGGTGACAAGCCTTCTCTTAGTGATCGCGAGTGATCCCTCTTCTCAGCACTCCCCATGTGCTTGAATCGGGGATGGGGAACCCAATGAGATCAAGGATTGCGGGGTCCTAGCCTCACATGTTGAGGGGCCTTAGCCTCGCAACCAGTTGAGGGCAATGATACGTGGGGTGTACTAGTTTCCCCAATCTGCTAGATGAATGGAATTACTAAATACTCGGCTAACAGTATTCACGCATCGCATTAGATAGAATTTGACGACTCGGCAGTTGAGGTCGCAATGAGGGAGTGTTGGTCATGCGCGATCGTTAGACATAGTCGCTCGAGGGAGTATTATTGTGAGGTCATGCATCATATCATAATACATGCATATGCATTAACAAGACTATTTATGGATCTGTGAATATATACATTTCATTTAATTCATCATATAATTGCTCCTGGTTGTAACTTAAGGCTAATAGTAACCACTGAGTTAGCTACTCACTCCTACTCTGGGATGGTGTTTTAAAACACAAACCGACCCTTTAGTAGATGCAGGTGAGGCGGAGCTCGACGAGCCGAGCAGAGTGAACATTGATAAAGAAGAAGAGCTTCCCTGCTTCCAGACTTTCGGCAGATCCTTTTAGTCTGAGTTCGGGCTACCGCGGGGTATGGGTCAGGGCTCTAGTCACTTTGGGTCATATATGGATGGGACCAGTTCCCTATTTAGATGATTTGGGATTTGTGGTTTAGATATTTTTATATTTAGTAGCACTCGATACTTCTTTATGATTTACTTATGCTGCATGCCTTGCTAAACTCTCCATTGTTTATGAGATCATCCAAATGAAATTAAAATTTGAAGCCCATTAGGGCACCCATGACACCTAGGAATTTGGAAGCCAAGTCCCTACACAGCCCCCGAAAACCCGGGGTGTTACATCCACATTCAATGAAACAATTCTAATGATTTTGATGGTTTACCATCTACTTTCTGTCTAAAATTTTGGATAGGAGATTTTGGGAAGATATTTGATAGCCACTAATGCTAACAAAATGTAACATGTTATTTTAATCAAATGCATGTTGATGAGTTGATTTTTTATGTGATTGATGCACATAGAATAAATATTTATATTAATGTTGATCTTTAGAAATACAATAGAATGCACGGTTTCACACCAAGGCATTAATGCACATATATTTCTAACATGAATAATTCATTGGTGGGTTTTTGTTTGTATTTATAATGACCTAAAAAATAAGTTATAATATAGACAAACCATTAGTATGAATGACCTTTATGATAATGATTGCATACAAGGAATAAATGAGTACGTTATATTGAACTTGATCAGATCAATGACCAAGTCTATTAAACTATGGGCTCACTTATCACTATGTATCTATAAATATAGAGAACGCACGTTATTCATTTTATATCATTGCATGTATCTTATGGCCTTTGATCCATCGTATTTGGATTTATGATTGATATATTTGAATCTTATATACATGTGTCACATGAACAAAATATAGTCTTCATATTATAATATGAAACATTAGACAATGTATGACATTTTTCTTAATAGATTTATCAGGTGATCCATAGATATATCGATTAAGGATAAATTTAAAATTGTGGGGCTGCACTCGGATGCATAAACCACTTAACGCATGGAATCCAAGCTTAGTCAATAGGTATTTGATAAGTGGGTTGTCATAAAATTGAAGATTTGCACTGAAGAAACTATATGTTGAATGTTATGGATCAATATGCACATGTTTTATGTTGATGTGTAGGTCTTTGAGACAAGGTGTCTGTAATTTAACATATTGCATGTTTTAATGATCAATTTGATAGCCATCAAATGAATGGTAGAAAGAATATTGGTAGCGGTCTGAATTCATAAGATGATTGTTGGATCAATGAGATTTTTAAGCTATATTTTATTCTCATTGGAGGCTAGATTTGGACATTTGAGATTAGTATTCATATTAGACTATAAGTTTATGTAATAAACTGTGTTGTTTTACCATCAACAAATGTATTTAATGGCCAAACTTATGCACTTATGGAGCTCTCATTGTTCAATCCGTCGATCAAGATACTTGATAATGAACTTAGACATTTTTTCTTCATATTCAGTTGACAAATATCCATTGATTGTATTGAATTCTAATCACTAATTGATAAATTGGCCAACCTTTCATGTGTTAGGGAACATGTGATAACATGATAATGTTGCGATATGATTACATGAAAGTTATACTCTATTTTAGTTGTCATATGTCTATGCATGACAGATTACTCCAGCCTCTTTGTATTACAGATACAATAAGCTCGATTGACTTTACTACCAGTTAGTTGAATGGTGGGCTAGTGAAGTTGCTTAAATTATAAGAGTACATTCAAGGCTAATAAAGTTGGTTGTATTTAGAGCCAGTGATACGACAACTATCATAATAATAGTGATGCTCAATATCTATTGTTTGATGGAGTCGTAATTATTGACTCTGTGAGGTTAGAAATGAGTTTGGTATGCGTTGGCTTGAGATATAAATAGTCAAAGAGAATACAACTGACTGCCAAAGACTTGACCAAGGAGCAAAAGAATGAATCCGCCTAAGCAGAGACTCGTTTCTAAATAACTAGTTGGTGAGGCAATAGCTTGTCAATACGATGATCCCTATCTGATCTGAAAGGAGGATTAGCCACAATGGGTATAAGACATGGCCAAACTCGTATGAGAAGAAAGCTTGATGAAGCAATGACGGGTGAAGGTAAAAGGCCTACGGGTTATAAACCTCTGACCAAGTGACTATCTAAAAGATTAGTCAATAATACATCGAAAGGAATGGGGCTGAGTCTAATATATGAGCTACCAGTGTTGGTAACGCAACCTATACGAGTAGAGATCCTATTAGATAGGTTCAATGGATAAACAACAAGACACAAGGTAAACGATTTCACTGATGTAAATGAGCCCCTTCTATGGTGTACAGTGTGAGCAGCAATGAAGAATGATGAGTTTGTGAACTCTTAATGAATCCATAGCCATATATTTGGTGGTGTACCCAATTGCTGTGTACACTTGATGGAATTCACCTATATGGGTATGAAGGTGGAGGCCGCTTCCTATGAGAATCTAGGCGAATTCTATAGAAAACTCATGAAACCAAAGTAATCGTGTATGGCTGAAATGCACCGAATCGCAGAATCACTTGTAGTGGAAAAGTTGTGTGAGTGACATGTACTTGCAATCTACATCAAAAGGAATCAGGTTCAAGACTATGTTATCACTTAATTTTTGTAAACCTGTCATGTTTACTCTAATGTCGGTTCAAGTCTATGGTGACACCGACACCATTGCACAACTCTTCCATTTTAACTAGAAATGTCAAAAATTTTAAAATATGTGAGGGATTGTTTATTTTAAATTATTTTAAAATAATTTGATGTTTCAAAATATCCATTGGGACGGGCTATGGTTGTGGCCATAAGTGCTTTATGGATGTGTCTTTTCACTTAAGTCTGAAAGGTTGCATCCTTTCATATTTTGTTTTGAAAAGTTGTATTTTTTAAAGCCTAAGGGTCGTACCAATTGGGTTTAAAACCAATAGTCACAACCCTTTTTGAAAGGGTGTCTCTACAACTGGGTGTCTCTACACCCTTAAGGGTATCTTCACAAAGTCTATAAATAGACTTCTGATTTTAAGTTTTGAAATAGATTAGAAAATTGATTTTCATTTAAAAAAATTTGTTTAGGTATTTTCTAGTTCGGGTTAAGACTACAAGTGGTTCGAGCCCGTGTACCGTGAGTGCACTGCTGGGACCAGGTGATAGTTGTTATATCCTGGAAGTCGATTGCTCTGGAAACCTGATGCACTTGGGACGTTGTCCAAGGAGAGTAAATTCAATTTCAAGTCGGGTGATTTAAGTCACGCCTCGACTTCTACAAATCGATAAGTTTTCTATTTCTTGTTTATCATTAATTGTGTTAATTGTGTTGATAGCATGTGTAACTTAAAACTAATGGAACCATTGAGTTAGCTACTCACTCCCACCTGGGATGGTGTTTTAAAACACCAACTAGGTGTGTCATTGATGCAGGTATGAGTGAGACCTCAGACAGGTAGGTTCATATAGGGTTGTGCCAACGCCGTTATGTTTTGGAGAATTGGGCATAAACCAAAAGCTTTACACTTTAACGATCTTGGGTATGTATATTGTGGCTTGTATAATCCCATTTTGGGCGATCATTACCTTGGAAATTGTATTTTTAACTTTAGCCCTATATTTCTGAATCTATCGCTATATCTACCTCACTTGGATCCGCTAAGTGAATTGCGTTACTACGATTATCCGTGTGCGGAATGAATGTAAATCTGAATATTTTGTGAGATATATAATACATATATACTTAATATATCAAAACACACACACACACACACACACACACACACACACACATATATGGAAAAGGTTCTATGCGGTCGAGTTCCACAGAACTTCCCATGAGGTCGAGATATGTGGGCCCCCTGTGATATGTGTCGAACATCACATCAGTTAGATGCACCATTCCATGGTGGGCCTAGGGCTTAAAAATCAAGTCAATCCGTGACTTTTGTGGGCCACACCACATACAAAAGTTGAGAGGGGTTACCCTCCATTAAAACATTCATAATCATTTGTTGGGCCCACTGAGATGTGGTTCACAAATCCAGCCCATCCATTATGTGTGTCCCACTTGGATGAGGGGTCAGATCAAGTTTCTGATGCATCCAAATTTCATGTGGGCCCTCACCAAGTGCGGCCCCACCAAGTGTTTTTATAAGTTTTAGGCATGTATTCACATGATTTTAGTTAATATGGCCCACTTGAGTTTAGTATACGGCTGATTTTTGGGATATCCCATAATTTAAAGGGGATCCATCAAATGCACAATGTTGATATTCGACATACATCATGGTGGAGCCCACATAGTTCGACCTCATGGGAAGTTCCCATGAGCTCTATATATGGAAAAGGTTCCATGTGGTCGAGCTCATGGGAAGTTCCCATGAGGGCCACCTCATAGTATCAAAAATCTTCTCCACACCATGCATTTGATAGGTCCGTTTAAATTATGGGTTATCTCAAAAATTAGTCGTACACGGAACTCAAGTGGGCCATACCATCTAAAATCATACGAAGACATGCCTAAGACATATAAAAGTAGTTGGCGGGGCCCTTTGAAATTTGGATGTGTTTGAAACTTGGTCCCCACCATCCAAGTGGGACACACATAATGGATGGGTGAGCTTGTGAATCACATCTCGGTGGGCAATTAATACCCCAACTTTCTTCCCAACACTCTGAAAATGCAACTTTTTGCCTACATTGTTTTGCTTTGAAAATGCAACCTTTTGCCAACATTGATTTGAGTTCGAATAATTTCAATGGTCCCATACCTTGCATATTGAATGGAGCGGGAGTACTTGTTCTCTCCAACAATCAATTTTCTGGGCCAATCCCACCCAATTTTACATCCACAATGCATAAGTTACAAGTCTTTTCTGCCGGAGGTAATCAAATCGGTGGCATAATTCCCTCATCCATAGGCAAAATGAAGTCTCTATTTGTCTTTGATCTTTCCCAGAACAATATAAGTGGCATAATTTCCTCATCCATAGGCAAAATGAAGCATCTTGTTGTCCTTGATCTTTCCCAAAACAATATAAGTGGCACCATCCCATTAAGATTGGGTGATTGCGTATACCTCCAGGCACTGGATTTGAGCAAGAACCATTTATCAGGAAGAATTCCTATATCTTTGGGTCTGCTATATCGCCTTCAAACAATGCACTTGAGCAACAATAGGCACCTATCAGGAAAAGTTCCTTCAACTTTGAAGAATTGTACTTTTTTGGAGACTCTCGACCTTGGACACAATAATCTCTCAGGCCAGATTCCCGCTTGGATTGGCAGAAGCTTTCTGGCTTTACGAATTCTGAATTTACGATCCAATATGTTTACTGGCAAAATCCCACCACAATTGTTAAACATAACTTCTCTTCAGGTCCTTGATTTGGCACAAAATTGCTTATCCGGTTCAATTCCTCAAAGTCTTCAGAATCTCACAGCCATGAAGAATGAGCAGAAGATGGACCACTTTTTTTTTAATGGAACAGGATCTTATTACAAGGAAAACCTGCTTGTGTCTGTGAAGGGCCAAATGCTTAAATACACAAGAATAATTTCACTGGTTACATGCATGGACCTTTCAAGCAATAACTTATTTGGAGAAATCCCTGAACAACTCACAAGTCTTCTGGGATTGCGTGTCTTAAACTTATCCGGAAACCATTTGATTGGAAAGATCCCAGGCAAGATTGGTAAATTGGCATTACTAGAGTCTCTTGATTTCTCCAAAAATCAGCTTTCGGGTACAATTCCTCTGAGCATGTCAAGTTTAACTTTTTTAAGTTACTTGAACTTGTCGAATAACAACTTGTCGGGGAGAATTCCATCGGGAAATCAGCTCCAGACACTTCAAGATCCTGCTATTTATATGGGCAACAATGATCTCTGTGGACCTCCTCTTCCAAATAAGTGTGATAGTGATGAGACTTCTCAAAGTCCAATGCCTGTTGGTGGTGATGTAAAAAAAGCCCCCTCTAATGTATAAAATTTTCAAGTATCAATAAAATTACAGGTGGTGTGCTCCCACCTTTCTGTAAAAATATAATAATAATAATAAATATTACTGCTTTATAAGTGTTTGCTCTACTCATCAATTGCACCACACCTATAGCAGAAACATATGGTTAGTACAATCAGTCGATGGTCCATGTTAAATGTATGAAAGTGACCATGTACTCACTTAATTTTTGGGCCATGCCACATGTTGTGGGAGACTTCCCAAGATTTGGCAAGTTGAACTATTGTCATTTGTAGAGAGTTTGGTTAGCAAGGCGAATGCACTGACATTCTTTGCATTCTCCAAAGAATTAATTATCCTGTTCATCATAATAAGAATTATTGTCTGACCTCAAGCATATGATTGTATGTTCAATGGACCTCAACATAGCCAGCCAACATAAAAATACCAACTTCTTAGGCAATAAGAATAAAGTGATGGGCATCAAGAGAGATTGTAGATGTAAATCACAGCACATATGCCAATTTAGCAGGGTAACATCCTGAAAATCAGGGGTCGAGCAAAAGCTCAGCTCCTGAGTTCCAACGCATCACTTATGCAACATTGATAATGATGATTAAATGTTGTTCATATTAATGCATTAAACATGAGTAAGATTATACCAAAACAACATATCATACTCTAGAGAGTTAAATTTTACAAGCGGAAGACTGTGATAGATATATAAAATATATAAAGTGTTGTAAATCAAAGTGTGAACATGTTACCAGTTAAATATATACATGTATACTCCAAAAATGGACAAAATGAATATACATGGGCATCACAAAAGTGAAAAATGACATGTGTAATGGCATCTAATTAGCATCCTTGTAACCCCGTTGATCAGAACATGGTCTACATAAACTCGCCTGATAGTGCATATAGGAGAAACCCTCCTCATTATCATAAAAGTCCGGCTCGCCTCATACGCATCACCATCATCTGAAACTAAAAAGGTCTGGTGGGTGTTTAAAACACCGTCTCGTAACATGGGAGTGAGTGATCAACTCGTGGAACAATAAAGTAAAGGTTAACATGTTATCAATTGATTCAAGCAGTAATGATAAGGCAATACAACAATCAGGTCCTAAGTACTCTTGTTAATGCAAGAATGATATGAAATAATAATGCATGCCCTCACCTGCGCTCCCTCAGCGACTTCATCTCACGATCGCGGCATGAAACACTTCTTAGTGCTTGACCTGCTATGCCAAACACACACGTAATGCGGTACATGAGCGTGATTATTCAGGTTGCTTACTTAGGTTTATTCATACAGCAGGATTGGGAAGCTACGGTACCTCCCTTATATCAATTCCCAAACAATGATCCATTCTAGGGTCGTCAGTCCTAGCAAATCTCATATGATGTTGCGGTTCTAGGTCACTACAAAGGGCTCGTCACCTGATTAGTGTAGGCCTAGTTTGTACTCTGATTTCTACGGAAAGAGTCGTCACCTCAATGTAGTCTCAGAGTACACTTGAGGTCACTACCACCCACACCCTACCAAGTGGTAGTCTATTTTTGAATGCTCGTCACCAACTCGATTGGAGACCACAGCTAGGCTATGCAAGGGTAGGCCGACAGCTTGAATACAGTGTCCCATACCACCATATTCGGCTCACGAGTTTGGGTTGCTCACTGGTCACTACGGGGGGGCTTGTCACCCCAGCGTAGCCCGACAGCTCGACCACGGTGTCCCATACCACCATGCTCGGCTCATGAGTCTTAGCGGATCGAGGTACCATGGTTTAACGAGTTTTCACTGGTGAGTTTGGTACCTTAGATTCAAGCAGTAGCGTCCATACATGGTGAACATACATTGGGTCAATCGGGTTACTTGACGAGCTCGATTGCTATGAGCGCATATTGAGTTGATCGACATGAAGTGCGTAAGCACTTCATGTGACCTAACCACTGTCGACAATCGAAATACGGCTTGGATTCATCGAACACGTCCTGTGTAGAGAAACAACCTCAGCCACCCAGTCGGAACCTATTACCGATTGCCTGGACAATACCGTAGTCCCAAACACATTATGATGTAAGAAATATGTACATGTGGTAATTATACAACACTTAATAACCATTGCAACCATGGATAGCATTTGAAAATACAATGAAACACATATAACATGCCATTTTACATATACCTGTTCTACTCAAACACACCATATAGATTTACAGCTACTTGAAGGAATTTATGTACATAGCTACGGTGGTTGAGAATCCTATCTCCACAACCTTATTAACTACAGTTCATCTAGCAACAACTCATTCAGGCATTTTGTCAAACACTTAGACTACACATAACCGACATACATGACGTATGTTGATTTCAACATATAATAGGGCAAATCCTTTCACCGAGGAGTTGTCTAATACACATCAATCATGTTCTTACATTCCATACACATGGCAGGCACAAATCATGAATCCATATTCATTCATTCATTTCAACAAACACTTAGAATGCATTAAAATCAACATAGTTTACATATGTGTAATATACGGGAAACATCGTATCTAAGCATATGAGATAGCAATCAAGTCAGTCATAAATCATTACTGACATTGAAAGCCTTGAAAACCATAACCTAAACGTTTATAGTCTGCACCTTTCACCGGTAGACTCGTATCGAACTCAGTTTAAAATCTAAGTATTTGTCTACGGCACAACGGCTACCTGATTCATGAAATAGGTAAGCTATTTCGCCTATTGCTCTATTTAGATATCTATATCAGTTTAGGGTTAGGATTTTTTACCCAAAAATGGAGTTAAAATCGACGGTGTAGCGATGTGGGAGGGTGAATCGAGGCGTGGAGTAGCAGAACAGAAGGACGGCAGCAAACTCCAAGGATCTCCCTTCGATCTCCACTCTTTTCTCTCCATTTCTCTCCTCTCTCCTAAGGTTTGGAGAAATTCGTATGGGAGAGAGAGAGGTGGGTTTAAGGGCTTTATATAGCCCAGAACTGATGCAAATGGCCCGAGGGCCATGGTATACTTAGGTTATAACCAAAGGGCATCTGCTTCGATCCAACAGAGCACATCTGGAAGCCCCTTTTCCACATGCGGTTGGACTTAAGCTTCCTGACGTTGGATCTAGGTCAGGCTAAGATCTCAGCCCGATCGGATCAGTGGATCGACCACGGGGGACCAGTTTCAGTTCAACGGTCACCGATGCTCGATCAGGCCACAAGTGCACTGACCTGTGTTGGAAATTTTCTCTGATCCGAGAGTGTAATTGAGTCAGATTCCAACAGTCAAAATCCTTAGATTTGGCCTGCAAGTGAAATGACTCAATTCACTTAAGTCCCAGTTCATTTTCAAAAGATATTCACGTTTCTTACACACTTCGCTCCGGGCTCAAGTTGGGCGTTTCTGAATACTATTAGGACTTGATTTCTGAGTCTTAACCATATAGTTTCGGGGTAATCGGACTTTCGATGTGCGGTCCAGGTCTATACGAAGTTTTATGATGCTCCCAAGAGCAAATGCCCCAAGAGATTGATCCTAGGTTTCTAGGTAATATAGCATTAGTGGTTCTACTCGTTTTGGATCTTGCAGTTCATATTTAAAGAAGTTCAAGCTAATTCTATGATTATTCAGTTTAGTACTTAACTAAATTATGCCCTAATTATAATAGAATATGGTCCTATGGCAGTTCTACGCCCCTTTCTCGCACTTTTAATTAGTATATTATTTTAATTATTTTTTTAATAGTTCATCATCAAGTTTACTTCATCTCCACAAAATCTCATGAGATTTCGTTTGTAGAAAAATTCTAAAAATTCCAGAAGCAGCAGCTGTCCAACAAATGATTTTTGGACAGTTGTCACAACGACCTACTTTTAACTATATTAAATATTTTATTATATTTTTTACTTATTTTTATATGAAACTAGACTCATTTAGCTTTAATCTGGCTTTTGAATAACTTAAATTGAAATTATAACGAGGGAAATATGACTTTTTGAAGTTGGATAAAAAAATGTAGAAAACGAGCCGTGCGTCGTTTGGGCCCCTGAGTCTGTTTGGTGTGGTTTCGCCGATCCGAGATTTGAAACGGGTGCATCTTTCAATCTAGAATGGGTTACGTGACGTGCAATATATGATTTTGGGGTAGGAGAAGCTAATCTATCCAAATAACCTATTTATATCATGAGATTCCAAAAAGGTTAATGGTCAAAAGCCCATTTTATTTATGTATTTACCATTTATAGTAAGTTTTAGTTTAAGTATTGTTCTTCATCATTTAAACTTTAGGATTAGTATCTAATATGAAAGTACTTGGAAAACTTTGAAGAATATAGTGGTGAAAGGTGAGATTTTGAAGGGAATGAGTTGAAAGGGGATTTGAGGCTTTAGGATTGAGTTTTGAAAAGTCAATTAAGGTGTTATGATCGACTCATTGCCCAAGGACATCTAATTCCAGGTTGGGAAAAATTCGGGGTGTTACAGATGCTAATAACATATTTTCGGTGTCCCATCTGACCATTCACAATATGCCTGTGAAGGCTATAGCCCTGATGTCGCTAGGGCATACAGTAATCACAACACACAATGCTATATCCTTTACGCACATCTTTTAATTGACATTATTTAAGTAATGTGACTCAGGGATGAACATGATGAGGTCGATCACCATCTTCCTGAAGGATAACTACTCCGAATCCACGGAGCTTCTCTGGACTCCTCACAGAGACTTCTTAAATCCACGAGGAAAAAGTAAGAAAAAAAAAGAGAAATAAATTCTATAAAATTCGTAATTTGATTGATGAATGAAATAAACAAGTTTACAACCCTTTTAATAGAGATACTAAGTCCTGGAAAAAGTTTCGGAATCAAACTACAATTAAAACTCCTAGAATTCATAACTTACTATAAATAGTATAAGCACATTTTACGTTGGGTGCAACTCCTAAAGCCTAATGGATGAAGAGTTATAATCAAACTAAAACTTACTGTTTATAGTAAAAACATAATTAAAATAGGGAAATGACCATCGATCTGATGGTATTTCGTAATTCCGGCTTGCACAACCCAGCATAGCGGGTTGGGTGGCTAAATTAGCTCGTCCTACCCCAAAATCGTATATTTTACATCCGATAACTCATTAGCTGAGCCACACGTATATGATGAATACAAACTATTATAGTTTTTTTTTTTTCTCTAATTGTCCATTTTCCTTCAAAGAGCATGGTCCACCTGATGATTGAATTAGCCTGATTTATAGTCAAGGGCTCAGGGTACCCCACCTAAATAATGATTACATGTATTGCCATATAGATGTTTGCTACGGTTCACTTCTTTTCTTGAATCTCTCCTGCAACTATTGCTGCCTTCCTCTATGGATAGAACTGAATCTGTACAGATACAAACATTCCCTTTAGAGTGAAAAACATTTATAAATATTGATGAGTCAGTGATCCATATTTAAGAAACAATGTTTATAAATCAGATCGAGGTTAGGACAGTTAAATCAATCTAAATAAATTTTATAATGAAATCTTTAAAGTCAGTCTAATGGTATAGATGGTTTGACTGATTTAAGATATCCTATATATACAACTTTAAAGTGCATAAGTATAAAATATCGTTCTACCAATCCTATGGAACAAATTCTATTTTGAAATCACCTCTTCACCCATCTACTTATATATAATTGCAAGTTAATTCCTTTCTCTAATAAATATATAAAAGCTCCCATGAGGTCGAGCTTGTGGGCCCCACCGTGATACTTGTCAAATATCAACACCGTGCATTTGATGGGTCCCCTTTAAATTATGGGATATCCCAAAAATCAGCCGTATACGGAACTCAGGTGGGCCATACCATCTAAAAGCATGTGAAGACATGCCTAAAACATATAAAAGCACTTGGTGGGGCCCACCTGAAATTTGGATGTGTCTGAAACTTGGTCTTAACCCTCATCCAAGTGGGACACACATAATGGATGGGCTGGATTTGCAAACCACATCTCGGTGGGCCCAACAAATGATTATGAATTTTTAATGGAGGGTAGCCCCTCTCAACTTCTGTATGTGGTGTGGCCCACACAAGTCACGGATTGACTTGATTTTTGAAACCTAGGCCCACCATGGAATGGTGCATCTGACTGATGGGGTAGATGTTCGACAAGCATCACGGTGGGGCCCACACAGCTCGACCTCATGGGAAGTTCCCATGAGCTCGACCGCATAGTACCTTTTCCATATATATATATATATATATATATATATATATATATATATATAAGTTAGACCTAGTGATGGTCCAACTAGTCCGGCATTTAATGTTAATAAATGTTGTATCCGAAAAATTATTTTAAAAAAGAAAATGACTTACTCACTTTGATCGGCCCCACCATGGTGTTAATGGGAAATCCACCCCAATCGTCACATGATTCACCTCACGCTAGACCCATGGTCTGAAAATCAGCTCCATCCATGGTTAAGGTGGACCACATGATTGAAAACAAAATACGGGAAGAGCTTATCCTCCAAATTGTCTTCCTTGGCATGGCCCAGTTGAATCATGTATAAGCATGATTTCTTGGACATCAAGCCTACCATGAGGTTTACTTTATAGTGCCTTCAATCATATTTTTAATGGTGGTCCCTGTAAAAATCAAGGGTCAACGCCTTTCCCAATTGTTTTCATTTGGTATGGCCCACTTCATTCACGAATTAGCTTAGATTTTTTTATGTGGGCCCAACATGGGATTAAACATATAATGATCGGGGTGGATCCCACACACATATCACAGTGGCCCGTTAAAAGATGAAAGGTTGAAGTCCATGAGGCACTAGTTTGGTTTCGAGAAAATTGGTACATTACCGAGAAGGGACGGGAGTAATTAGGTGTTACCGGTACCCATACGATGGGTGCTTCCTTGGCCGTGGGGCTCACTTTGATATATTTGTTATATATCCACACCATCCATCAGTTTTTACATATCATTTTAATGGATGGTCCTAAAAATGAGGCATGTCCACAGCTCCAGTGGACCACATGAAAGGAAGCTGCAGTGATCATGACAACCACCATTGAAGCCTTTCTAAGGGACACTGTAATGTTTTTTTTACCATCCAACCTATTAATAAGTTCATGTAGACGTGGATGAAGTGAAAACAAAAATATAAGCTTGATCCGAAACTTCTCCAGCTCCCAAGAACTTTTTAATGGTGGACGTTCAATCCCTATTTTGTGGTCCATTGGAGATGTGGACCTACCTCATTTTTGGTATTATACCTAAAAATGATTTTAGAAAAGAGATTAATGGCGTGAATAAAACATTTACATCACGTTGGGCCCCACAGAGCCCTGCCCGGACAGATTACCATTCGAGCAGGGGTATGACGCAATCCGCATCCCGAGAGTAGATCAAGTGTTACCCGGGTAACATACCAATAGGTGCTTCCTTAACCATGGGACCCACTTTGACATATTTGTTGTATATCCACACTGTCCATCAGTTTTTACAAGTCATTTTAATGGATGGTCCCAAAAATTAAACAGATCCACCTATCAAGTGAGCCCCACCACAGGAAATAGTGAAAATTGAACGCCCATCATTAAAACCTCCTATGGCCCACCGTAATGTTTATTTTCCATCCAACATCCAACTTATTCATAAGGTCACGCAGACCTGGATTAGGGAAAAAAAAATATATCAACGTGATCCAGAACTCCCGTCACCCTAACAAGCTTTCAATGGTGGGGTTTAATCCTCACTGTTTTCTGTGGCGTGGTCTACTTTAGCTTTGGATCTCTCTCATTTTTGGACTCATGCCCTAAAAATGTTATGATAAAATAGATGGATGGTATGGATATAACATATACATCATGATGAGGACCATGTAGCTTTGCCACATCAAGACATTCGGCTATGTGTTCCCCGCCTTGCCATCCGAGTCTTTATCAGAACCAACACACACCTTTCACGTTTTGATGTGGCCCACCATGATGTTTACGTGAGATCCACTCCTTTCATTATATGTATAATTCCATATTAGACCTAGAGCCAAGAAATCAAGCTGATATGTAATTCAAGTGGACCATAGGAAGGGAAACAATTTGGAGGATAAGCTTTTCTAAGGCGCTATTTTCTACCGTGTGGTCCACTTTATTTATGGATGCATATGATTTTTTGCCCCTATTACCATTATGGGGCGACTCATCTGATGGTTGGTGTGGATTTCATCTTAACTCCACCGTGGGTCCCACCAAAGCCATCGAGTCCTTTTCCTATGGAAAACAACTTTCCCCTAAGCAAATTTATTAGCATTAATTACGCAACTAGTTGGACCTGCTATATATATATAATTGTGGGTCCACTGTGGGTCCAACGAGTTGTCTGTGAGCATTACTCTCTCTCTCTCTCTATATGTAACTGCAAGTGAATTCATTTCTCCAGTATATTGCACATGTCATATCGCAAATGGAATGGATGGACCTGCGGGCCAACCAAACCTTACCCACTTAGAAGTTAGGTTCTTCTTGAGTTTGGCTTTTGGGTCACGATTTTGTTAATGAATATAGACCGCTAAAGTAAATCACTGCAACAAAACCATCCTCAGCATAACCCTCTCAAACGGCGCCGACTCTCTCTCTCTCTCTCTCGCGATCTCCCTCTCTCTCTTTGCCGCTCCCTCTCCCTCTCCCTCTCTCTCTCTCTGCCTCTCCTTCTCCGTCTCCGGCCCTCTCCCTCTCGCGCGCTCTCCCTCCCTCTCTCTGCCTCTCCCTCTCACTCTCTGCCTCTCCCTCTCACTCTCTCTATCCCTCTCTCTCTCTCTCTCTCTCTCTCTCTCTCTCTTTCAAAACCCTACTCTCTCTCTTTCTATCTCCTCGGCCCTCTGCTGCAACATCAGGTATCTCCCTCTCCGCTCGATCTACCGCACATCAAGGAGCATTCTGCTGCAACATCAGGTATCTCCCTCTCTCTCTCTCTTTCTCTCTCTCTTTCTCTCTCTCTTTCTCTCCCCCCTTATCTATTCATATCAATTTGGACATTTTTTTGGCATTTTTTAATCCTTCAAGTAACATTGTCCAATGATTTGTGTATTGGGAATATTTGAGTTTCGAATCCCTAATTAGGGTTTTGTAGTGTCGATTCCCTAATTGTGGATTAGTGTAGAGGTGTTGTCTAAGAGAAGACAGTCATGTATCAGAGGTCTTCTTGGGTTTAGGGCTTTGTGGATTTGTAGTGTCGATTCCCTAATTGTGGATTTGCAGTGTCGATTCCCTAATTTTTTCGATTTGGGCTAATTTTATTAGGGTTTTTGGATTTAGGGCTTTGTCAATGTAGGGTGTACTTTCTTTGATTTAACAGTATTTCTTTGACAAACTTCTATCAATTGATTAATTCACTACCTGTCTGGAATATGATGTTGTTATGGAATGGCCAATGGTTTCACAGATTTTGGTTTAACTGGAAAGTTTCAGAGCAGAACTGTTTGATTGTCTTAGAGATGTGGGCAGTGATCATTTGATGGTTATGAATGGTGGTTTTGTGATGAAGTTGTTTGTGTATGATGCATGCCTATTATTGTTGAGAATGGGGGTTAGTTTTAAATCTAGCACGTGAACAGTGGCCGTGGGATAGAGATGTGTATGGCCCTGACCTCCCTTTTTTTTTTCCTTATTATTATTATTTTTTTCCTTTTGTTGTTTGATCATTGTTTTGGGCCATGTATTTGTGTTCGGCCTGTTGCTTAAAAAAAGAATATTGGAGTTAGAGAGAAGGTGAATATGCTAGAACATTTGCACTATATGTAACTCATAATAGTCATAGACTGGAATATGCAATTGACACGAATTATCATTTAAGAATTACTGTGTCATGCTCTTTTTTATGGTTATAATATATTATGGTTCGTCGGTTATAGATGTATCGGACTTGTTTGATTTTATTCAGTCATGCAATGGTTGGTTGTTATTATTTAGGTGGATTCTGTTTTCTGCTTGAGTTTTGTGGGAACTTGTGAAATGTTTGTTTTTTTGGCCCTGTTTGGTAGACTCCTAAAAATGAGTTCATCTCATTTTAGTTAACAGTGATTATGCATTAGAGCTGTTGGTCTCTAATGCATAATGGGTTCATCTCATTTTAGTTGTCAGTAATTATGTATTATAGATGAACTCATTTTTTGCCATTTACTTAAGGGTCGTTTGGATGCCTGTAAATGGTTTAGGTGGTAAATGATTTACAGTCTGTCCTGCTTGGCTGTAAGCTGTCAATGATTTACAAGTAAATGATCGTCTGTGTTTGGATAGCCTGTAAATTGTTTAAGTTCTATAAAAAAAATAAATTGAAAGTTGAAATTTTATTCAGCGTAAAGGGAAGCAAAACAGGGAAAAGCTGACAAAACCAGAAAAAACAGAAAAACCTTTTTGCTTGTAAACGGAGAGTCAATGGAGAGCCTGTAAACGAAATCCCATCGTTTTGCCTGTAAATGAGATGGGGATAAATGCTGTAAATGATTTATAGGCTAAAAAGGTCTTCCAAATGCAAAGTGTAGATTTCCCTGTAAATCATTTACTACTAGCCCCATTTACATGCATCCAAATGACCCCTTACCAGGGCCTTTAATATCTTCTTCTTTTTTTTTCTTTTTTTTTTTGGGTTGATGGGTATTTTTTACATACTTTGATCTGTGACATTGGAAGTTAGGGTCTTATATTGCTTCTAAGTAATTGAAGAAAATGAATCCAATTTTAACTATGCTGATTGGCATCTTCAAGAATTTTAAGAGTTCTGAACCTTTTTCATTATGTACGATTTATCTATGAGGAAGAGGCAAAGAAGATCTATAACGTTTCTTGCGAGAGATATTTTGGTTTTGGATGTGAGATTGATGAGGGGACCTAAAATAAGCTTGAAGGTTGGTATCAAGTGGGGTTTTATATTTTTGATGAAATTGTTGGCTGGTAAATATTTGTTATGATTTTACCTTAAAAAATATTTCACTGATTTTATCCCTCTCTTCAGGTCTGCCTGGTGTCCTATTTGCGCTTCCAGATTCCTATGTTGATGCTGAGAACAAGGACTATGGAGGTAAGCGTTTCAGCATCTTGAGAAGATTCTAAGTTTTCCTAGTATCTTACTTTCTCAAAGCAACATATGACATGAAAGTTTCATCTACCATATTTATTGTTGTGTCTTGTTACTTGTTAGAGCGTCTTTCATGTCGATTGTGGTAGTGCATTTCAAGATCTGAAGATGATTTATCTTACTGTAGATTTTTCTTTGCAAGCGATCTGATGTTGATGCATGCCATGTTTTTAAATATCCTCAGTCCATCTCGGCCAAGTGGAACAGCCTTAAAAGGCATTATCTTTCTTTGAATGCTAATGGACTTACATTGAAGTCCTCTCTATCAGTTCTGCACTTCATCAAGTCAGTGCATTTTTGTGGAGGGGGCAATGGAAAGATCAGCAAACAATGGGTACAGTGCGACAGTGAGGCATACAAAACTGAACTGTTAACTAGTTGCATTAAATAGGAGTTCTAATTGATAGGTTTGCATTCCCAAAAGTCAGAATCACTCAAATATTACTTATGATAGTAACTTTATCAAGAAAACAAGAAGTGTTTAAACTTTAATGCTAGGTAGCTAGGCAGCCACCAAGCTTTTGCCAAGCAATCAAGAAAACCGACCCCACATAGCAGGAACAAGCTATAATGAGGACCATGATGATGATTACAACAACAGAGACCTGCACAACAAGTTTCACCATGAAAGAGTTCTTGTTTGTAATTTTTATTAAGTAAAAATCCCTAACCCTAAATCTGTCGATCATGAAAGTGCAGCACTTATTATCTCTCTCTTTTTTTAATGACAACGGGGCGTCCACATATATTATAATTGATGAGAAATAATGGGAAAAATCAAGCTTTACATCAAACTAATGAAAATAAGACCATTTTCGGAATCAGAACCAAAATCTTAGAAATTAGATGAAAACCAAGAAAATTAGATTCTAATAAAAACCCTTGAAGAATCAAAACCATATAGCAATATTATTGATTCCAAAAATGTAAACCACCATAATTTAAGCTCTAACTGAAGGAAATCAAAGTGGCCATCCCCTTCCATTAACCAAAGAAATGAAACAAACGCCATACTGTAATCCCCAACTTATTCCAGAAATTCAATCAAACCTTGTAAATTGCTATAAATGAACCACAAAGAAAGCATAACCCTAAGACTGCATGCAGTCCTGACCCCAAATCTTACTAATCCAGAATATGCTAGGTCTGCTTTTGGTAAATAGTGGAAACAAACAAACGCTGGCAGATCACTACTTCTTAACTCTAAACAAAATAAAACCCTACATCTTCTCAATGCTGAAAATGCAAGTCTCATTCATTAGAGACAAGAAAAAAAAAAGAGGGTATCACTATCTCATGGTTGATAAGTATAATGGCCGATGTACCATATAATGCACCCCAGGTGTTGCACTGTGCAACTACAACAAGATATTTATAACATCTACTTTTTTCTTACAAAATACCCATTTTTATTGATTATCGAAATAATGGCGGTTTAGAGAATGGAAAAAATTATCTATTTTTTTAAACATAATGAAAAACATTATGTTGGTCATTAAAACATTATAGCATACTATATAATGGCCCCTACAGGCTTCCCATTTGCTTATTGTTATTCATTTCTGAAACTATTAGATCAAACAATGCTGTTACAAAGAAAGGAAAAAAAAGTGATGCTCCTAGGATGCTACATTTGCCAAACAAAATTTTCAAAACCTAGCATTCTCTATTATATACAAATCATACATAAAGAAAAGGAGCCTATATCTTTCATTGAAGTAAAGCAAAAAGAAGAAGAAGAAGAAGAAGAAGAAGAAGCAAACCCATTCCCCGAAAGGAATGCTACTATGATGAAACACTTCATTCACCTTCTTTTGGAAGCAAGCCTTCCTGTTTTGTTTATTTAAGTAAGAGAAATGCTCCAGTTCTCTTAGAGCACTATAAGTGCTCAAATCAATTGATTTGGATTGTCTATCAAGTCCATAATACATTTTATGGGCTACTGCAAAAAAATTATACAGTGATTAGATGATCCAATCCATCCTTGATTTGCCCTTATTTTTGTAGCCATCCTTTTGCTGGCCCATGTCTGGGATGGTTAGGATTGTCTAAGAAAAGCCTCTTTAGAATCATAAGCAATCTACGATGGTCTATTGCACTCCCCTAGCAGCATTCATCAATACTCCGATTGAGACAGTAATGAGAAAAATGCCTCACTCCACATTCATAACAAATCACCAGATCTCCTCTGCAGCAACCCACAAGCCCTAAAAGTGTTAACAAGTCACATGAGGCGCAAATTTTTGGGAGGAATTCTTTCATCATGTTGGTGTTCAGTTTGTGAGACTTGTTGTTTGGTATTAATGTCCATCTCCCCTAATGCTTTGCCCTGGGGAGTATTTTCTTAATGACATATTCATATGGGTATGAAGAACACCTCTTCCCGGGCTTCTGGCTTTAGTTTACAAACCTACCTGTCTTTCTTTTTCTTCCTTGCCATTCATGAGTAAAGGGACTTATATATTGATGTATCACTACATGAACAAATCCCTCTGGTTATTAAGGAAGATCAAAGCAAGAGAGTGGGAAAGCCAAAAGTCTGAAAAGGGAATGAGAATGGTACCTGGGATAGAGATAAATGAGGTGATGTTCAAAGCCAATTTGCTTTGTCCAACTGGGATCAGGGTGTCCCAAATCGGTTACGTATCGGCCGATACGTAACAGTAACGGTGGGACCCGTTACCCAATATGGGGCCGTATTAGCCGATGTCCCGATTTTGTACCCGTAACGGCCGTTACGGGCGTAACGGCCGTTATTGACCCGTAATGGTTGCTACGGACCTGGACAAAAAAGAAAAAGAAAAAGAAAAAAACTTACCTTTTTTCTTTCTTTTCTTCTTCTTCTCGGACAGCTGCGACCCTGCTGCGGCTGCGACCGCAGCCTTCGTCATCGTCTTCTTCTTCTTCTTCTTCTTCTTCTCTCTCTCTCTCTGTTCTTTCCCTCTTTCCCTCTTTTTTCTTCTCTCTTCTTTCCCTCTTTTTTCTTTTCGGTTTCCCTCTCTCCGCACCAGCTAGCTGTAGGTATGTGTCACGCTAAGACGCCGCCGCGCTACTCGAGCTCGAGTTGTAACGGTTAAAGGAGATCAAAGTTATATGAGCTCCACGGTGATGTATTTATTATATCTACACCTTCATCTATTTTTAAATATCATTTTAAAAAATATAAAATGGCACTCCAAATCTGTAAAATGCACATTAACATGTTCTACTATGATTAATACATCAAATGGCATGATTAAAACAGCAAAACAACCATTAAAAACTGATTTTTCGAATTTTAAAAAAAGGGGCCAAAATTTATGCGTAAATAGAAAAAAATATTAAAAAATTATTAAATGGCACCCCAAATCTGTAAAATGCACATTAACATGTTCTACTATGATTAACACATCATATGACATGATTAAAACAGCAAAATATATTAAAAAAAGTATAAATATCTATTTTTGACGAATTTCTGAAACATGGCCCACCAAGCTTTGATTCAAAAAAATCTAAAATATAATGTGTTTTTCTATCAAATACCTAGCTAAGGTTGGTCGAAATTAGTAGTAGAAGGAGTTAGAAACAGTTTGGAAGTAAGAGGTTTCAAAAAAACAGCAAAAACAGAGCTTAAAAAAAAAAAAAGTTACCGTTTCGGGCCCGTAACGGCCCGTTACGCCCGTATCGGTCTCGTATCGGCCGATAAGGGTACAACAAATCGAATCGGCCGTTTCGGCCCCGAAACGGGTAACGGTTCGCACCGTTACCGTTACGTATCGGCCGATACGTAACCGATTTGGCATACCATGCCCTAAGACTGCATGCAGTCTTGACCCCAAATCTTACTAATCCAGAATATGCTAGGTTTGCTTTTGGTAAATAGTGGAAACAAACAAACGCTGGCAGATCACTACTTCTTAACTCTAAACAAAATAAAACCCTACATCTTCTCAATGCTGAAAATGCAAGTCTCATTCATTAGAGACAAGAAAAAAAAAAGAGGGTATCACTATCTCATGGTTGATAAGTATAATGGCCGATGTACCATATAATGCACCCCAGGTGTTGCACTGTGCAACTACAACAAGATATTTATAACATCTACTTTTTTCTTACAAAATACCCATTTTTATTGATTATCGAAATAATGGCGGTTTAGAGAATGGAAAAAATTATCTATTTTTTTAAACATAATGAAAAACATTATGTTGGTCATTAAAACATTATAGCATACTATATAATGGCCCCTACAGGCTTCCCATTTGCTTATTGTTATTCATTTCTGAAACTATTAGATCAAACAATGCTGTTACAAAGAAAGGAAAAAAAAGTGATGCTCCTAGGATGCTACATTTGCCAAACAAAATTTTCAAAACCTAGCATTCTCTATTATATACAAATCATACATAAAGAAAAGGAGCCTATAT
This sequence comes from Magnolia sinica, assembly GCF_029962835.1. Classification (NCBI taxonomy): domain Eukaryota; kingdom Viridiplantae; phylum Streptophyta; class Magnoliopsida; order Magnoliales; family Magnoliaceae; genus Magnolia; species Magnolia sinica. Next base: position 13,934,000 of record NC_080573.1, read on the forward strand.
CTTTCATTGAAGTAAAGCAAAAAGAAGAAGAAGAAGAAGAAGAAGAAGAAGCAAACCCATTCCCCGAAAGGAATGCTACTATGATGAAACACTTCATTCACCTTCTTTTGGAAGCAAGCCTTCCTGTTTTGTTTATTTAAGTAAGAGAAATGCTCCAGTTCTCTTAGAGCACTATAAGTGCTCAAATCAATTGATTTGGATTGTCTATCAAGTCCATAATACATTTTATGGGCTACTGCAAAAAAATTATACAGTGATTAGATGATCCAATCCATCCTTGATTTGCCCTTATTTTTGTAGCCATCCTTTTGCTGGCCCATGTCTGGGATGGTTAGGATTGTCTAAGAAAAGCCTCTTTAGAATCATAAGCAATCTACGATGGTCTATTGCACTCCCCTAGCAGCATTCATCAATACTCCGATTGAGACAGTAATGAGAAAAATGCCTCACTCCACATTCATAACAAATCACCAGATCTCCTCTGCAGCAACCCACAAGCCCTAAAAGTGTTAACAAGTCACATGAGGCGCAAATTTTTGGGAGGAATTCTTTCATCATGTTGGTGTTCAGTTTGTGAGACTTGTTGTTTGGTATTAATGTCCATCTCCCCTAATGCTTTGCCCTGGGGAGTATTTTCTTAATGACATATTCATATGGGTATGAAGAACACCTCTTCCCGGGCTTCTGGCTTTAGTTTACAAACCTACCTGTCTTTCTTTTTCTTCCTTGCCATTCATGAGTAAAGGGACTTATATATTGATGTATCACTACATGAACAAATCCCTCTGGTTATTAAGGAAGATCAAAGCAAGAGAGTGGGAAAGCCAAAAGTCTGAAAAGGGAATGAGAATGGTACCTGGGATAGAGATAAATGAGGTGATGTTCAAAGCCAATTTGCTTTGTCCAACTGGGATCAGGGTGTCCCAAATCGGTTACGTATCGGCCGATACGTAACAGTAACGGTGGGACCCGTTACCCAATATGGGGCCGTATTAGCCGATGTCCCGATTTTGTACCCGTAACGGCCGTTACGGGCGTAACGGCCGTTATTGACCCGTAATGGTTGCTACGGACCTGGACAAAAAAGAAAAAGAAAAAGAAAAAAACTTACCTTTTTTCTTTCTTTTCTTCTTCTTCTCGGACAGCTGCGACCCTGCTGCGGCTGCGACCGCAGCCTTCGTCATCGTCTTCTTCTTCTTCTTCTTCTTCTTCTCTCTCTCTCTCTGTTCTTTCCCTCTTTCCCTCTTTTTTCTTCTCTCTTCTTTCCCTCTTTTTTCTTTTCGGTTTCCCTCTCCGTTTTTTTTTTCAGGTGTACCACACCAGCGTAGCTGCTGTAGGTATGTGTCACGCTAAGACAAGCACTGACGCTACTCGAGCTCCGAGTTGTACGAACGGTTCAAAGGAGATCAAAGTTATATGAGCTCCACAGTGATGTATTTATTATATCTACACCATTCATCTATTTTTAAATATCATTTTAGAGCATTACCCAAAAAATGAATCTTATCCAAAGATCGTCTAGACCACACCAAAAATAGCAGCGGAGATGATGATTTTCACCGTTAAACAATTCGTAGGCCCACGATAACATTTATTTTCCATCCAATCTGTTCATAAGGTCAAAAAGACCTGAATGAAGAGGAAAAACAAAGTTCATATTGATCCAAAAGTTCTGTGATCCCAAAAAGGGTTTCAATGGTAGACGTTCAATCCCCCATTGCTTTTTGCAGTGTGGTCCACTTGATAATTAGATCTGTATTATTTTTCGTGTCAAGCCTTAAGACGAGCTCGTCAAATGAATGGACGGTTTAGATATAAAACATACCTCATGATCAGACCCACAGGACCTGCTTGCGTGAAATGAATGGACTGCGTGCGAGTTACGCTGCACGCTGAACATTTTATTAAATTGTACAAGTGCCACATGGGCCCCACCATGATGTATATATTTTATCCATGCTGTGCATCCATTTTGCCACATCATTTTAGGTTATGATTTAAAAAATTAGTAAGATCCAAATCTCAGGTGGACCACAGCATAGGAAACAGTGGTTATAGAATGCTCACCATTAAAAATTTCTTAGGGTTTTCTATAATGTTTATTTTGGTCACACTGATGTGGATGAAGGGAAAACACACATGTCGGCTTGATCTAAAACTTTTGTAGCCCCAATAAATTTTTAATGATAGCCGTTTAATTATTGTTGTTTCTTATGGTACGGTCCACCTAAGCTTTGGATCTGTCTCATTTTTGGGTTCATGCCCTAAAATTATTTGGCAAATGGATGGACGGTGTGGATATAACACATTCATCACGAGTGGGGTCCAAAAAACTTTGACACTCGTGTGCTACGCTTCACAATCCGAGTCCTACTTAATTCGGGCCCTCAAAAAATTGTACACTAGACATGTATTGACTTGAAATTTACCAATTAAATTATGGACTGTAATTGCTAACTCAAAATGCCAAAATCAAATTGTTTGAATAGTTTTAATTGTTAATTTGTGGACGCTTATTTTTTAAAACAGGGCCTTTTGATTTTTTTTTCATGGTTCACTATCCAATAAATGTCCACCAATTCACAAGTGGGATAATGCCAATAAATTGCATGAATTTGAGGTTGATTTGGGGCATGAATTGGTCCTCCAAGTCAGCCCCAAATTGGCAACGCGATCTAACTGAATTTAATTTCATTTTTTTAAAGAACTATTGGGAGAAAGATATTAAATTGTTAAGTATATAAATTAGATATTTAGAAAATTAAATATATAAATTTTGTAGTCAAATTCAGGTTGCCTGGTTCAAAAATTAATCAGATAGTCCGATACAACTTCTCACCAAAGAGTGGACCGTTACACCACCATAAACATGTTCCAATTTATAAATGAATGCATATTTGGAATGCTTAGAATATTCCGGATTTAATCCATATTTTTTCATATTTTTTTGGCAAAAAATAAATAAATTTGCGCCGTTACACCCCCGTATCCGTATCGGTTTTGGAGGGCATCATTACGCCAACCGATACCGATACGGGATACCTTGATTGGGATAAGAGCTATATTCCTGCCTCTTCAATTGAAGCGGGCGGATGGTTAAACAGGACAATGAATGGAAGCAGACGGGATGCTCTAATCAATTATTGAGAAAGCAACATTCACTCTTCCAACTTGTTTTACCAAACAAGGCTTCCGCAAAAGCCATCCATTAAGGGGCTCCCTCAATTGAAAAGATCAATCTGACTTTCTAGCTAGGGATCAATTCCAGCCGTGAATAGAATAGCCAACTGCCTATCTCAATCTCCTTTTTTTTTTTCTGAAAGGTGATACTTTATTAAATGAAAAAGAGACAAAACAGAACAAACAAGGCGGAACAAAAAGGAAAAAGAAAATGACAACAAAAAAAAAAGAAACCAAAAGCATCAAAAGAAACAACTAAACAAAATAAAACAACCAGTCCCATGATTGGTGACCACCCCGAGAAGAATAACAACCCAAGGAGCCTAGTCCCGGAAAAAGACTAAGACCCTCGAGAACACTCTAGCCGCAAAAACACTAATATTGCGGAAGCACTGACTGTTTGATCATTGGAATCCACCACCCAACAAATGGTTTGATCAAATTTTTGTGTGAATCATGACCATATATATTAAAGGCCAATTACTAGATTGTTATGATTGTAGGCTGATGCCATAAATGTATGGTATCCCATGAAATCTATGTTGGACGTAATGAATAGTCTACATCAAACATCAATCAATTGCATTCCCAAATGGTCACTTTGGAAAAACAATTGGTAAGTATCTTTTTTTTTTTTTTTTTACGACGACAACAAATTGTCTATGTGCCTATCAAAAGTTAGTTTGATAATCTCCTCTTTAGAAGTGCCTAATACCTTGGGGGGCATTTGGCGCATGGTATTAGATGGGATTAGGTGGGATGGAATTGCATTTGGTCCTGTGCCAATTCCACTCAATGTTTGGGAAGAATGGAAAAGCTTGGAATTAGATCATATGGAATTGCATTGGGTCCCGTGCCAATTTCACTCAATGTTAGTAAGTTGTGTAGGTCTCACCATGATGTGTGGGGTATATCCACACCATCCACCCATTTTTTGAGATCATTTTAGAGCATGAGCCAAAAAATGAGGTAGATCTAAAGCTCAAATAGACCCCACCATAGAAAGCAGCGGGGATTGAATACCTACTGTTGAAAACTTCTTTGGGGCCACATAAGTTTTGGATCTGCCTCATTTTTAGGCACATGCCATAAAATGAGTTTACAAAACAGATGAACAGTTTGGATATAACACGTGTTATTCTCAATAGTTTCAAATGGTGGTGGGTATATCCATTCAATGTACCACCGTATTACAAACATAGCATGGAATTAAGCTTATCCCATGGTAATAGAGGACAATCCCTGCCATGTGTAATAATTATGTTTTTTGAATCCCATCCCACCTAATCCTTCCTAATACCATGGGCCAAACACCCCCTAAACTTTTAGCCACAAGCAAAAAATAATAATTTGCTTTTTAGCTTTTTGCTCAAGTTACCGAAAGGAAGGTCCTTGTCTCTACGATAGGTGCACGACGCCTCCATTTGAACTACATGCTTCCCTCCTCTCTCTCTCTCTCTCTCTCTCTCTCTCTCTCTCTCTCTCTCCCCCTTCCCTCTCTTACCCCCTCGTTCCTCGTTCCTCCTTGCTTTGTTTAAATTTTTTTCTTTTTTTGTTAGGGTTAGGGTTAGGGTTTCAATTTAGGACTTTTTCATGTAGGTTGTAGGGAGAAAGGGGAGAGAGACGGGGGAAAGAGAGGAAAGGAAGAAAGAGATGATGCGACTGGCAGTGGCAATTGCTGATGCAATGTCTAAGAGATTGAGAAGGAGAAGGTTATATTGAGATGAGAAAGAAAGATTGAGAGAGGGAGTTGATTGAGAGAGCAGGGAGCCAGGGGCAGATTGACAAATTGAGAGGAGAGAGATATTGAGAGATTGCGATAATAGAGTAACTCGATGAGATTTTTGCTTTTGCGGTGTCTGGGCCTAGGAGAAAGAGGAGGAAGAGATTGAGAGATTGAAAGAAGAAAGAGAGGTTAAGAGATTGAAAGGAGAAAGAGAGGTTGAGAGATTGAGAAGAAAAAGAGAGCAAAGTTTTTTAAAAAATGCTCATGTCATGTGGGAAACTAAACAAACTTTTCTACTTTTTATCTTATAAGTATATTGTTTACCAAACATATTATTTTGTTGAATAAGTAAAAACCAAGATAAGCTACCTGAGGCATAAGTAGATTAAGCAAAATGATTCACGATCCAAATCAGCCCCAAGTATTCCAATGCAACTAGGAGCACTATAATTTATGTAATGTGACAACACTAGAGCATTTCTCTTTCAATAAACTCCCCAAAATGACTAAAACATTATCCTGTAGGAAAAACGAGCCACTCACCAGACTGAACCATCAACTAAGACAGAAACAAGTAAACCATGCGTACTACATTTGTGTAGACATCAAACCATCGATAGCATGCCATCATGTGGATGGGAAATGGCCCAAAAACCAAGACTTGAGAACTTCGGTAGCCAGCAATTTGGTCCCTAATATAAAGATGAGAAAAAATAAGCAACTTTGACAACTCCATTGTCAACTGCAAAAACTCATAACAATCGAATGGCTAGGATTCCAACACTAAGTTTTCCGGGTATGGCCATGAACTAGTACCCCACCAGATCAGTGCTCCAATCTCCATGTTTTCCATGATTATTTTGAGTAGGAACTCCATAGAACGTCTATCAAGCATCTACTATAATAGCATAAATGTTATTCCATGCTGGTTCGGGAGATCACACCAAATTGGCCAGTTGGACAATCATTGTAGCATTATGCATGGAGAAAGATGTGCAACTCATATCAAGTAGTTAGGATTGTCCAACTGGCCTTAACTAGAATATGGTGACATCCATGGTGAGGCTCACCCAATGAACGGCTTGGTTATGGTGCAGGGTTGTTTAGTGGATCAGATGAGACTAATATGAGGGCTTGTTTGGACATTGGGAATATAAAAGAACAGAAAATGGATGAACTTTCTCATGATGAGATGTTTTACATTGTTTGGATAGCAATGAAATATTGAATAGAAAAGGGAATTATTACCCAAATACCCTAAACAAAGCAAAACCCTAGAAATCTCGACTCAGTCTAAAACATGAATTGCTAAGATGCCCTAGATCCAAAATCACGAAACAAAGCCAACCCATTTTCTTGTTTCGATTGAAAGGAAGAGAATGTGAGAGATCTAAAACCATAAATTCATATTCCATGCTCTATGAAAAGGTGTAATTGCAAAAAGAGCCAAAAGGAATCGAAAGCATGAAAGAGATGAGAGAGATTTTTATACCTGCTCAATATGAGAATCAAGAGATTTGGTCGGACAAAGCAATCAGACGATTGCCATCGATCTTCGTTGCTTTGTGCAGAGAGAGTAGCGGTTGGAGAGAGAGAGAGAGAGAGAGAGAGAGAGAGAGAGAGAGAGAGAGAGAGAGAACCCTTTGACTTTTATAATATCTCGAGAAATTTCCTGGAATGAGATTTTTTCACTCGTGCTACGGTAGACACTCGTGCCAATAGCATGGCATGTGAGACTGAGAGCCAAATGCGAATTGTTCATTGAGTGGGACATACCATGTATATTCCATGTCCCAAAACTGGGGACATTAGGAGGGACATGGATTCTTTGCGGGCCCCTCCATGATGATTTATTTGTCTTATCCACACCGTCCACCCATTTTTCCAGCTCAATTTAAAGCATGATATAAAAAATGAGCTAGATCAAAATCTCAGGTGGACCACACCACAGGAAACACAGGAAATAGTGGTGATTGAATGCCTACCATTAAAAACTTTCTAGGGTGCACCGTAATGTTTGTTTTCCATCTAACATGTTGATTAGGTCACACGGACCTGGATGAAGGGAAAAGATAAATATAACCTTAATCCAAATCTTTTTTGGCCCTAAGAGATTTTTAATGGTGAGCATTTAATCGCCGCTGTTTCCTGTGGCATGTCCACCTGAGATTTGGATACATTGTCTCATTTTGGGCTTATGCCCTAAAATAAGCTGGAAAAATGGATGGATGGCTTCGATAAAGCACATGCATCACGGTGGGGCCCACAGAGCTTTTCTCACACTGGTAGGTAGTGCAGGGTGACCGCCAAATCCGAGTCGGATAAGGACTAATCTGCACAGATAAGGTAAGGCCATAAAGCAGGGGTTACGTCATGGCAGGTGAGGGCCTGACCATGGGGCCCACATGGATCTCTGTGTCGCATATCCGTGCCGTCCATCCGTTTTTTCAGCTCATTTTAGGATGTCATTCCAAAAATGAGTCAAATCCAAATTTCAGGGGGACGACAATACGGACTCATTCTGAAATCTACACTTTCTTCCAGTATTGTCGTCCACTTGAAATTTGGATCTGACTCATTTTTGGAATGACATCCTAAAATGAGCTGAAAAAACGGATGGATGGCATGGATATGCGACACATAGATCTATGTGGGCCCCATGGTCAGGCCTTCACTTGCCATGACATTACCCCAGCTTTACGGCCTTACCTTATCCACGCAGGTTAGTCCTTATCCGACTTGGATTTGGTGGTCACCCTCCACTACCTACCGGTGCGAGAAAAGCTCTGTGGGCCCCACCATGATGCATGTGCTTTATCGAAGCTGTCCATCCATTTTTCCAGCTTATTTTAGGGCATAAGCCCAAAATGAGACAACATATCCAAATCTCAGGTGGAGACGCCATAGGAAACAACGGCAATTGAACGTTCACCGTTAAAAATCTCTTGAGGCCAAAAAAGATTTGGATTAAGGTTATATTTATCTTTTTCCTTCATCCAGGTCCGTGTGACCTAATCAACATGTTAGATGGAAAACAAACATTACGGTGCACCCTAGAAAGTTTTTAATGGTAGGCATTCAATCATAACTATTTCCTGTGGTGTGGTCCACCTGAGATTTTGATCTAGCTCATTTTGTATATCATGCTTTAAATTGAGCTGGAAAAATGGATGGATGGTGTGGATAAGACAGATACATCATCATGGTGGGGCCTGCAAAGAATCCGTGTCCCTCATAACGTCCCCAGTTTTAGGACATGGAATATACACGGTATGTCCCACTCAATGAACAATTCGCATTTGGCTCTCAGTCTCACATGCCATGCTGGTGGCACGAGTGTCTACAGTAGCACTAGTGAAAAAATCTCGTTCCAGGAAATTTCTTGAGATATTATAAAAGTAGAAGGGTTTTCTCGGGATATTATCGCGAATAAATCTCTCTCCGTATCTCTCTCTCTCTCTCTCTCTCTCTCTCTCTCCAGCCGCTGCTCTCTCTCCTCTACACTTTCTTCTTCTTCTTCTTCTTAACATTGTTTGATGTAATAGTTTCAATAAGCAAATGGGAAGCCTGTTGGGGCTATTATATAGTATGCTATAATGTTTTAATGACCAACATAATGTTTTTCATTATGTTTAAAAAAATAGGTAATTTTTTCTATTCTCTAAACCACTATAATTTCGATAATCAATAAAAATGGGTACTTTGTAAGAAAAAAGTAGATGTTATAAATATCTTGTTGTAGCTACACAGTGCAACACCTGGGTTGCATTATATGGGACATCGACCATTATACTTATTAACCATGAGATAGTGATACCTGTTTTAAAAAAAAACCATGAGATAGTGATACCTTTTTTTTTTCCTCGTCTCTAATGAATGAGACTTGCATTTTCAGCATTGAGAAGATGTAGGGTTTTATTTTGGTTGGAGTTAAGTAGTGATCTGCCAGGGTTTGTTTGTTTCCACTATTTACCAAAAGCAGACCTAGCATATTCTGGATTAGTAAGATTTGGGGTCAGGACTGCATGCAGTCTTAGGGTTATGCTTTCTTTATGGTTCATTTATAGCAATTTACAGGGTTTGATTGAATTTCTGGGATAAGTTGGGGATTACAGTATGGCGTTTGTTTCATTTCTTTGGTTAATGGAAGGGGATGGCCACTTTTATTTCCTTCAGTTAGGGCTTATATAATGGTGGTTTACTTTTTTGGAATAAATAATATTGCTATATGGTTTTGATTCTTCAAGGGTTTTGATTAGAATCTGATTTTCTTGGTTTTCATCTAATTTCTAAGATTTTGGTTCTGATTCGGAAAATGGTCTTATTTTCATTAGTTTGATGTAAAGCTTGATTTTTCCCATTATTTCTCATCAATTATAATATATGTGGACACCCCGTTGTCATTAAAAAAAAAGTGACAATAAGTGCTGCACTTTCATGATCAACAGATTTAGGGTTAGGGATTTTTACTTAATAAAAATTACAAACAATAACTCCGTCATGGTGAAACTTGCTGTACAGGCCTCTGTTATTGTAATCATCATCATGGTCCTCATTATAGCTTGTTCCTGCTATGTGGGGTCAGTTTTATTGATTGCTTGGCAAAAGCTTGGTGGGTGCCTGGCATTAAAGTTTAAACACTTCTTGTTTTCCTGATAAAGTTACTATCATAAGTAATATCTGAGTGATTCTGACTTTCGGGAATGCAAACCCGTCAATTAGAACTCCTGTTTAATGCAACTAGTTAACAGTTCAGTTTTGTATGCCTCACTGTCGCACTGTACCCATTGTTTGCTGATCTTTCCATTGCCCCCTCCACAAAAATGCACTGAATTGATGACCCTTGCCGTCTAATCAGTGGCCTGCGGAGAGCCAGTTAAACAAAAGGGTGGGGACCACATTTAAAATGCAAGAGTCCATTTTGCTTGAATGGTTAGGATTGTCCAAGTACCAGGGAAGCTGTTTAGAAAACAGCCCTATTGGTTTATGTATGACTATTGATTGTAAAAAAAGGACATTGTAGATGAAATATTTCTTTTTTCCTTTTTCAAGACAAGTTGCTTAGCCAGTTGATTTCTATTTGTCTGATCCTTCAATTCTATTTGCACTGATCTGATTATGTTTTTCCCTTTTCAGGTTGAGTTGGTGAGCAGTTGATTTTTGCTTGTGTTAGCATCCCCATGCACTTCTGCAGCAACTAAGTGGCAGGTAAGCATTCCTATAAAGAGAAACAGAAAGCCATCGCCAAGGATCTTTTCTTGCAATGGATGCACCCGAACCCAGTCGGAGTTACATGAAACGGGATCTTGAGGAGAGTTTGGAACCGAAGGCTGACAGGATTGAAGACGAGGATGACTGGGAGGGTGTTGATAAGAGGAAGCACCGTTCAAGCAAGTCCAAAAAGCATAACAGTGTAGACGAAACAGAAGAATGGGATAGTGGTGGAAAGAGGAAGAGTTCCGGGGACAGAAATGATGGTAAAAAGAAGTCAGGTGGCTCCAGCAGAGCAGGCAGCGGTGATGAGGAAGATTATGACACAAGAAAGGAATTGCGTGTTAAGCTGGCGAAGAAAAATCATGATGAGAAAAGTGAGAGGAAATCAAGTAGTGGGTATACAGATAGGGAGTTAGAAAGCAGCAGAAAGAGTGGCAGAGATGTTGTAGAGAGTAAAGGGTATGATCACACTGATGAAAATGAGAGGGGCTCATCAAGGAAAGCAAGCATAAAGCCTTCTTCACATGAAACTCCTCAGAGCAAAGCAAGAAGCAAGGTTGACAATCCCCATGAACGCGACCTTGAAAAGGCACAGGATAGAGATTTCAGGTATTCAGAAAGGAAGGAGAGTGGCAGAGAGAAAGGTCATGGAACCCGTGAGCAGGAAAGAAATCCACGGAGAAGATGGGATGAGCCGGACTCTGTCAGAAAGGTGGATGATAGTAGCTATTTAGATAAGGGTGATTCAAGGAGTGGAAAGACTTCTGATCATAAGCATGGGTCTTCCAGGGAGAGAACAACCGATGTGAGAATCGAATCTGGCGAGAGCAAAAGCAGGCCTGTGGATCTAAACATGGACAAAAATCTCAGATCCAGCAGCAGGGAAGAGAAAAGGGCTGATGGAGAGAGGAATAAGAGCAGAGGCAGGTCGGAGGCTCGAGAAGAAGATGGTAGAGCAGTTACCATCACTTGTGAGGAGAGATCAGATGGTGTTAGAGATGATAAACAGAGGAGAGTCAGAGAGAAATTGGGTGGGTCAGGGGAGGATGTTGAACCTGTCACCAATAGGATGAGCTCTAGAGTCCACGAGGAGAAAAATGAGAAGCATCGACAACAACACAGCAGCCGTGATGGTGCAGAAAGTAGGGAGAGGTCTGTTAATACAGATGAAGATAGGCATGCACGTCTGAGGGATAGAAGTGGGAGAGAATTAAGACGCACTAACAGGTCTCGAAGCCCTGAGAGAAGTGCCAGACGTTGCCAAGAGTCAGATGAATTTGATCGGGGGTTCTCTGAATCTGACAATGAACGAAGCATTAGCCACAAGGGGAAGGAGAGGGAAAAGGAATCTTACAGAGATGATAGATCCAAAGGCAGAGATAGATGCTGGAATGACAGGAATAGGGATCGGGAAGGTTCTAGAGATAATTGGAAGAAAGGACATCAAAGCAGGCGTGACAAAGAGACGAAAGATGGGGATGGTGATTTTGACTACGACAAGGAATGGGACTCACAAAGGCGTGAGCGGGAGAGGATGGACCCTGACAAGCTTCATGGTCGGCATGAGTATAGGAAAGATAGAGGCAGGACTGAAGGTGCCAAAACGCCATCAAGTTTTGGAGCTACAAATGATAAATCTGATACAATAGAGATCAGACCGAAGTCGCTTGATTATGGAAGAGAAGAATCTGGATCCACGTTTGCTGTTAGGAGCACCGAAATGGCAGTGCACCAGAATTTTCCGATGGGCACAAGTGATGAGGAATGGGGATATTTGCCTGAGGACAGGGTGAGAAAGGCAGATATCTATGGCCCTGGTGATGAGCTGCAGGAAAGATATCCGGAAGATGATTCAGATCAAACTATGGGAATGAGTTTAGATAGAAATAATTTTGACATGCAGGGTGCAAAAGGCAGAGTGCCTAAAGGGGCAATGAATTCTAATCGTATTGGTGCAGGCCAGACTTCTAGTAATGGTTCACAGCCTCCGTTTGGAAATAACCTGGGACTGGGGTCTTCCAATAGAGCTGTTCCTCAAGGATCTAAAGGGGGTAGTAGGCTTGGGAGAGGAGGAAGAGGAAGGCTTCCAGGGAGGGATGGACAGCGGGCTGGAATCCCACTTCCTATGATGGGACCTCCCTTTGGTCATCTTAGCTTGCCAGCAGGACCCATGCAGCCAATCGGCCCAAATATGTCCCCAGCTCCAGGTCCACCCATTGGCCCTGGTGTTTTCATTCCGTCATTTGCAGCTCCAATTGTTTGGCCAGGAGCTCGAGGTGTTGATATGAATATGTTAGGTGTCCCACCTGGTCTTTCTCTTCCTCCACCTGGGCCGTCAGGACCTAGATTTGTGCCTAACATGGGAACTGGACCAAACCCTGCAATGTATTTCAATCAACCAGGCCCTGGAAGAGGAATTTCTCCCAACATGTCTGCTCCTGGTTTTACATCCATGGGACCAGCAGGACGCGGGATGCCACATGATAAAACTCCCATGGGTTGGGGCCCTCCTAGAATTAATGGCCCCCCTGGTAAAGCTCCTTCGAGAGGAGAGCAAAATGACTACTCTCAAAATTTTGTTGACACTGGTATGCGGCCTCAGAATTTCATCAGGGAGCTGGAGCTCACTAGTGTTGTGGAGGACTACCCAAAGCTGAGGGAACTTATCCAGAAGAAAGATGAGATTGTGGCTAAATCTGCGTCCCCACCCATGTATTACAAGTGTGATCTCCGTGAGCATGTGCTGTCCCCTGAGTTCTTTAGCACCAAGTTTGATGTCATTCTCGTCGATCCTCCTTGGGAGGAATATGTTCATCGGGCTCCTGGTGTTGCTGATCATATGGAGTACTGGACATTTGAAGAAATACAAAATCTTAAGATTGAGGTTTGCTGTTTTCTTTTATGCTGTGCTATTTTCATGGCATGTGATACTACTTTCATGTCTTGGTGCATGATAACACTATAATTCCTCTCAGCCTTACTCAAAATTGTGATATTTGTTTGTTGAGTTTTTCTATCCAAATATGCAGCATTCATAACCAATTCACTAATTGTGCTCGTGATTTGTTCTCTGGATTTCAAGTCTTACCATTACATTTTGTTTCCAGGCAATTGCCGACACTCCTTCATTTATCTTCCTTTGGGTTGGTGATGGTATGGGTCTTGAGCAGGGCCGCCAGTGTCTAAAGAAGGTGAGTAGGCTGAGTTTGAGAGGAAGTACTATTTCACTAGCATCGGAGTTGTTGGGCACTGATGGTCTTTATCAAGTCAAGCAGCTGCTCTGCTAGAATAAGATAACAGTTTTTGTACAGTGACTTATCTGTTTATTCTTCGTCCAAGATGGATCTCTGTTTGGTCGTCTGGTAATTTTCTCATACTGTTTTTGTAGTGGGGCTTTCGGAGGTGCGAGGATATATGTTGGGTGAAGACTAACAAATCAAGTGCAACTCCAGGCTTGCGTCATGATTCTCACACTTTGTTTCAGCACTCAAAGGTCGGTGATAGCTTTCAGCCAGCTTGTTTATGAAAAATAGATGAAGGATCAGTCAACTTTTCTGAATCATCAATGTTTCACTAGTTTCATGTTTTATTTATTTAATTTTTTATTTTTAAAAATTTTTTTACGCTACCAAAATAGTTTTCTATGTATTTCCTTTTTTATTGGTAAGTAAATTTCCTGCTTTCTGAAATATATTAATTGCCTTATTATGCCAAGTAGGAACACTGCTTGATGGGCATAAAAGGAACTGTTCGACGTAGCACTGATGGTCATATCATCCATGCAAACATTGACACAGATATAGTTATTGCCGAAGAACCTCCCTATGGTCAGTATTTCCGGTTTCCTAGAATTCTCACTACTTTTGAATCTGAGCATTTCCTTACCTGCAAAACTGGATGTACACACACTATAAAACATGTCCTGTGCATGCATCTGTACATTTGGTTTATGCATGCATAAACCCCTCATGTAATATGCTCATGCATGGGTACCATGGTGCTGCAACATTATTTTTTTAGTAATGATCTTATAAGCATCTCTTGTGCATGTATTTTGCATGCAAACGTTTGCCTGGCCATATAATTCAGGCCAACATCCTATGCATCAACAATACCTAAATTGCCAACCCCCCTATGTGTTCCATTCCGAGTCCTGCAATCTGGATTATGGATCATTTGCAATCTGGATCACTATTTTTAGCGACCCAAGCATTATGGTTCTACTGGCTAAAGTGTCTCTTATGGTTTCATGGTAGCGTGACTCTGCACATATCTCTTTTATTCGAGGCGATCTTGATTTTTGATTGAGGTGGAATTTAATCATCAATCTGGTAGGAATTTCATGCATTTCCCTAGTTGTCTTTGGTGCCACATGAAAGGTGGCAGACTTAGCATTGTGCCTAGAACCTTGGCACTTGAGGTTTACACTGTCCCCTGTACTGCTTGGAAAACATGGTCAGTTTCGAGGTTGAGTAAAACATGTTTTAGGGGTTCATTCAACTAAAATATTAGCATTGAGCATTGGGTACTTCCTCGATATATGAATTGTTTGAAGTATTAATGTATATTGACGGTTTGTGCCCTTTCATTGTTGGGACCTCCTGTGGACAGGCTGTATATCAAAAGTTACATGGTTGACTTTTCTTAGTTGACCAATTGGAGATTCTCAATAATTACAGGTGGGAGGCTAGGTGAGATCCTAATCATTGGCTAGGATCATCTGACTATTGTGTTATATGGCATATTCATTGCTGGATACACCAGATGAACCATCTGACTCTTGTACATGTGTGCCATGTGTGTGGATATTTACCGCTTGATAACTAACTAAAATATTAGCATGGAGCATTGGGTACTTCCTCATAATATGTAATCATTTGAAGTATTCATGTATATTGATGGTTTGTGCTTATCATGGCTGCTTCTAAATAAATTTCACATGTTCCCTCATTTTGTTTTAATTTGTCTATTTATCTTTCTTACTTCACAGTGTTTTTATTTTAAAGGAAATTAGAGACAATTATTGAGAGACCATCTGCTTCTGCTTTCCAAAACACTGTTTATGACACATTCATATGCCCTACCTAATTTCCCAGCCTTAAACAAATAGGCAGAAACCTTTCCCAAATGATTGAAACCACCTCTCACATCACAAAAGAGGGAGGGAGCATGTGTCACCCCATGGGGGGCCTACATGCAGAGATGGTTTGATGGTAGGAACCATTCATCCTCTGGATGCTCTTTTGAATGACATATGGATCAGTAGTCACCCTGAAAGGATGATCTTGACCATTGATTTGTGGAGTTCAACATTGGGCAATTGAAAATTCTTGTTTGGCGATCCACAGTTTGATTGCTGTGGTCTGTGTGAGTCCACGCAGTGTTGATTGCTGCGCGCTGTCTAGAGGCCCAGAACATGAACACCCAACCATCATCAGGTCTCTGAACTTTTGGGCCCCAATGCGGGTACACATGCTGGTGATCTTAGGTAGTGACATGGCCTGAAACACACTACTGAGAAATCTAATGGTTTCAGTGACAAGATTTGATATCTTGACATAGTCTCTGATTTTTTATTACAAGTCATTGTGGTTTCTGAAACTTGTGGCTGATTGCAATCTCAGGTTCAACCAGGAAGCCTGAAGATCTGTATCGCATAATCGAGCATTTCTCCCTTGGGCGGAGGAGGCTTGAGCTGTTTGGTGAGGACCATAACATCCGTTCTGGTTGGCTAACTGTCGGAAAAGGGTTATCGTCGTCTAATTTCAATGCTGAGGTACAACAATCATTGTCAAACCTTATACCTCTTCCTACTGATTTAGGAAAGTTAAATTTATATGGGGGATTGAAGTGCTGTCACCACCGTACAAACTGCAAGTGATTATATAGTAGCCCATCAGTACCAAAACTTTAATTGATTGGTTAATCCTGACAATCAGATTGTTTTGGGTTCGCTGTAATTGAACCAGAACCACTGCTCATTCTTTTTTATCAAAATTGAGGGAGCTGTCCACTTGCCGTCAGTAATCTGATGGCTTTGATAGTATGCTTACCTTAATACGTGCACCACTGCAGCTTACCTCTGAATTCTGATATGCAAAGATTCTGTTCTGAACAATTCTGATTGTGTTCAAATTTACAGGCATATGTGAGGAATTTTTCTGACAAGGAAGGGAAGGTTTGGCAGGGAGGCGGTGGCCGGAACCCGCCACCAGATGCGCCCCATCTTGTGTTGACAACTCCCGAGATCGAGAGCCTCCGACCCAAGTCACCCCCGCAGAAGAACCAGCAGCAGCAATCCACATCCCTCTCCCTAATGACAGCTAACTCCAGCAACAAGAGGCCCACTATAAACTCCCCGCAGAACCCGACGGGTGCATCCCCTCACGGTTTGAACCAAGAGGCATCCAGTTCAAACCCTCCAACTCCTGTTCCATGGGCTTCCCCGTTGGGCGGTTCGAAGGGACCAGAGGTGGGAAACATGGGTTCGGATGATAGGCTTTTGGATGGGTATGGAGCCAATGCTTCTTGTGCACAAGCAAGCGGGGACCATTTGGATTTTGAGGCGCAGAGGGCCGTCAATTTGCTGTAATTGAATCCGGCTTTGGAACTTGTTGCCTGTAATTCCAATTTTTTTTTTTTTTTTTTTTTTTGTATAAATGCCTTCTTAAAATGTCTCAAAATTCCAACCAGTTGGACATAAGTTACCATCCAATAGGCCGATAATTTCCAAACTTACATGTGGTTATGATACCCAACTCTACTAATGGGTTGTCTACATCATTAGGATCTCCTTGTGCAAAAACCAGCCAAATCCACTTATTGAGTTGGCCACAATTGCATTTTGTTATTTATCAATGGCTTATATTGTTTTCTATGGTTAGCCCCACCTGATGAATCCATGTGGCTGAGTTTTGCTCAAGGTGATCCTTACAGTGGGGCCAACATATTGGAAGAGTTGGATGGGGGCACCAATAGCTACTGAAACAGATATTACATTTGCTCTTTTAGATTGAGAATAATATCTGTGGTTACTGCTGTTCCTGGCACATGATAGGTCGGAAATTATTCACTGGGTGGAACCTTTGAACCATCCATCCATCTGATCCGTCGTAGGGTTGTTAATGTTCAAAATTGAATTTTGAACGGGCTGCCGTGAACAATTCAAAATCCAGGTCGAAGCCAGCTCCAGACCCAGCCGTTGACAACCCTTATAGGTTGGTGTTTTACCAATTGCATTCAGGCTGTTGGTCATGGTTTCTTTTCAATGGCTCCATTCATGGGTCAATAATTGGATGGCTAGGATTTAAAGGTGGTAATGGGTGGGGTTTGGACCTCAAAAGGACGAATATTATTGTGTTCTAACAGCGGCAGATCAAACAAGAACTTGATGAGTGAAATCCGCTTATGAAAAAAAAAGAGAGATTTTCAATTCTGAAGGGCAGAATCCGACGGATCCGATCCGGGTCGGATCGAGTAGGCCCACTCAGATCTAACCATAAATCGAGTCGAGTTCGGATCAATGGCCAATCCGGACCGATCGGAAAATGTTCATTCAACATTGTTTCCTGTAATGTTGTCCACATGAGATTGAGATATACTTCATTTTTGGTTTAATACCGAAGAATAATCTAGAAAAATAGATGGACGACATGGATGAAATAAATACATCATGATGGGGTCCACAGAGCACTCACTGGCGGCAGGGGAGTAGCCAATCCGTCTTCTCAAGCTCATGGCTCAAGGTGCATCTAGCCTGACACAAGAAAAGAGAGGAGATTAGGAAGCGGATTGGCAGGTGTATGGTGTCCCACCGGTGTATTGACATCAGCAAGTTCTGTGGGTCCCATCATGAGGTATGTGTTATATCCAAACCATCTATCCATTTGGTGGGCTTGTCTTAAGGCTTGAACCGAAAAATAAGACAGATCTAAAAATCAAGTGGACCACACTGCAAAAAGCAGTTGGGTTGAACGTATACCATTGAAACTCTTTTAGGGGTCACAGAAGTTTCACCATTGAAACTCTTTTAGGGGTCACAGAAGTTTCAGATCAATATGAAATTTGTGTTTCCTCTTCATCCATATAGTTGTGACCTTATTAACAGATTGGATGGAAAAATAAATGTTATGGTGGGCCCTAAAAATTTGTTGAAAATCATTAAAAAAAAAAAATTTTCTAAAAAATAAAATAAAAATTAAAACAAAAGCGATCCGAGCCATACCCAACCTGATCCGACTTGGTTTCCCTGACCGAGTCGAACTCGATTCGGGTCAGGCCAGGAGCACAACGAATCGGATTGAGTCAGAGGACCCGGACTCGATCTCGGATTGGATCGATTTTCGATCATTGCATTGAAAATTTCGGACCGAGTTGAGTTGGACCTAATCCAATCCGACTTAACTCGATGCCCACCTTTAGTTTAGAATGGCTTGACTGTCATTTTCCACAGACGGCGTCAAACTGTTGATGTTAAAATCTGGTACCATTGTGTACCTGCAAAACCAAAAAACGATGGCAACCTTGGTTATAGTAGGGTACCCTCCGATGCCAAAGTTAGAATAGACACTCTGGGTCTAGTCGAATTAGAGTTTTTATGTGTATCTCTTTCCGTAGGCAAGGTTCTTATTTAGAGCCTTCCTAAGCTTCTTCCGATAATGAGTCTATCATGTATGAGCGGATTGTGCAAGGGATCTCTCTTCGACGTGATACTTGGTGAGGATCTCAAGAGGTAATCATATCCAGACACGAAGGAGACATCCTCTGGTGGTTGGTATCCAAGGAGACTATTCTCTTAAGTCATGTTGGTCGGGGTCTTACTGACCGAGGCTAGTAGCTAAAGTCGGTGACCAAGGTTGGCCTTGAATGATGAAGTCTAGGTCCTCGGTGGTCAACTTCTATAGACGTTCGTCAATTGCGATTGTGAGGTATTGATCAAAACTAAAATCGCCGCTTGTGACTAGTGCTCGAGCTAGTCGTGGAAGTCATGTTTGGTAATCTAAACCGATCTCCCATCCGATCTCTTCTTCTGAGCTACTTGCCTTCTGTTTTCTATATCATCCTTATTGTTTGGTCAGTCCAATTTTACCTATAACAAATTTTATATATATATATATATATATATATATATATATATATATATATATATATATTAAAAACTATAAAACTTAAACTCGAACTCTACTTGAAAGATCGAACTTTGAACTTGGCCCGAAAGATCTAGGCCATCCTGGAATCTCTCTGATACATAGCCTTTTTTCGTCCTTCCTGACAACCATAACTGTAAACTTTCTATTGTTTGGCAAGCACTAGATCATATCCACGCAAACACATGGGTGAGAAGTGAAGAAATTATTATTATTATTTTTTTCTTTTTAAAAAAAAGGATCTGGGACACCCATTTGGGAGATTAAGGGGGAGGGACCATCATATCAATGGCCCAAATTACACAACCATGAGCCCCAGATGAACGAGATTCCTGCCCAATAGTGAGTCTCCAATTTGTTGCCACGAAAGAACTCAAGCCTCCTGAATACAATAACTTGGGGCCTGTTTGGACACACCCTAAAAAGGGGCATCTGACACCCAAATGCCACCAAAGTTCTTTTCGTGTTGTGCGTTTG
Organism: Magnolia sinica; assembly: GCF_029962835.1. Classification (NCBI taxonomy): domain Eukaryota; kingdom Viridiplantae; phylum Streptophyta; class Magnoliopsida; order Magnoliales; family Magnoliaceae; genus Magnolia; species Magnolia sinica. Next base: position 13,953,743 of record NC_080573.1, read on the forward strand.
GATGCACTTTTGCAAACCCTAAAGCTGGCTCACCCAAAACCAATTGGATTGGCTTTTGGAAAATTGACCAGCATAGTCAGTATACACTTTCCCTTTTTGTAGAAGTAGCATCCAAACAGGCCCTTGATCTTCAGGGAAATTGGGGCCGGGCAAGTTTCAAAGAACATCCACACAAAAAAAAAAAAAAATAATAATAATAATAATAATAATAAAATAAAAGAAAGAAAGAAGAAGCCATGTATCTAATGCATCCAAAAGATTCACACTACCTTCTTCTAACTTAACTGAAACCATGTTTTCACTATTCAAAGCCAGATCATATGATGGAACCAAACACCAAACATCATCAAAGTCCCAACAAGACCCGCTTATCCAATCATACACAACATGGGGTCAACTGTACAACATCTAAACTAAATAAGGGCCTGTTTGTTTTGTAGAATGCATAATTATGGTTAACTAAAATGAGATGAACTCATTTTTAGGTGTCTGCCAAACAGGCCCTAAAGGGGGTAGATTTACATGGTGGGGAATGCTATTCCACCTTGTAAATTCGACACTTCTAACCCTGCACAATCAATATGGTCATATTCAGTGAATGAGTCGGCAATCCCCAAAATGACTAAATTGCCCTTGCAGTAGTTGGAAGTAGCAAATTTCAGGGATGGAAATATCATCTCACTAATAGAAATAGCAATCTATTTTTGCATAAGATAAAGTCCATGCTGCAAAGCAAACTGCCCGACAGATGATGACAGGGGACCCCGGCACAGCTGGCTGCTAGTGGTGATGATTGGAATCAAAAGTCATCATGTTCAAACTGCAGAAGACAGCATCCATGGTTATCTGACCCAGAGATTAATCACAAAGGCAGTCCCATTAATAACTTCTTGATAAGAATTCTGAGGGGAAAAATTACATCTTACCCCCTATGTTTTATGAAATTGATCACCATAAACTATAGAAATGGAATGACAGATGTGGCTGAAATATCCTCACTTTCCTAAGAGTAGGATTCAGGGGAACTGAAATGGTACAGGCAGTGTATCACAACTTGTGGTACAGTACCATCTTTTCCTGCCAACATACCACTCTTCCACCATGGTAATGGTAGGACATGTGACAGAAATCACATGGGACAAGAATCTAATTCCTCTCATCAGGTGGGCCACACTGTTGGAATCAATGCACAACCGACAGCTTGGACCAACATACAGGTGTGGCCTACCGAGCGAGCCGATCATCCTGATTCTCAAGAGTGGTAATCTTCATGGTTGGTTCTAGCATTTTCACCGTATTCATGTCCTACACAAGTGGCATGTTGGTGGGAAAGATGGTACAGTGCCACAAAATGTGGTACCATTGCCATTATGTGATCACTTCTCATAATTCAGATGCCTTTTGGTAAAACAGTGTGTTTTAAATGCATAAGAAGAAATGGGTATTTCTACGATGTTGTGGTACATCATCATCATAATCTAAGTCTTATCCCAACTAATCTGGGTTGGCTATCCGAATCCTGTTCCCAAAATTCATGGGCAATAGTATACCAGTATGCATCAGGTGAGATGTATAGGCTTCAGACAATATTTAAAGCTGGCGATGATGATGATCAAACAATTCACTGTTTTGAATCATTCTAGCATGCTGAACTTAAACTGAGCTGCAATATTTCCAATTTCTAAAGCACACATGCATGGTTCATATATTATGACATGCAAGAAAAATGCCAATAATTCAAAAATATGGAATCTAAAACAATATGATTCAGTTGAAAAATATCCTATGAAGTATCTGTGCATCATAGCTTAAATCCACCAAAAGTCAGGGTTACCCCAAAAGATTTCTTTAGCTATTGTTTTGGCAAAGTGGCAAAAGCAGTTGACAAAACCCAACCCTATCATCCAATGGTAGACAAGTTGTCCTTGTCCAATTGTCGGTTGATCAACGGTCAGCCCATCTGAGTCAGATCACAAATCGAGCCCAGATCAGGCCCACCAAAGGGTCTGAACTAAAGATTATCCAATTGTTCAGGTTGAAGATCTGGACCACCTAGACATCCAGATCAAGGACCTGGACTACATCGATGCTCCAAATTAATCTGACTGAGAACCTGCATCATATCCACGGTCTGGACCACATCAATGGTCCAATTGGATGGTGGGCCTACAATTCCAACCAGCCGCGATTAGATGTCATATCAGTTGTTTAGCTAATTTGGTCTCCATATGCATTATGCAACCTTCAGTAGTTTTTTATTCTAATATTTATAGCAACTTGGTCATGATTGTATTAGCGAATCAATTGAAGGACTGGAGGCCGCGCATATGAAAAATGCTTGAACTTTTCAGTGAATTACCGTTTCCGGCATGTGTTGCTCTTTTTCCTAAGCATGTTTTGATTGATTTTCCATTAGCATGTGTTGCTAGACCGTTTGGTTCACCCCAACAGTTCCCTATCTTTATTTTTCTTCACCCATCTAATGTTCTGTGAGATTACTTTTGACTTCCAATGTACCAGCATTTTTTTTTATTCTTAGGATGCATTCTTAGATCGAAGCACTTGCATTCAGTGACAGTAGATCAGACCTCTGCCACTGACCCAGTTTTGTCATGACAGATGCTCACAAGAAGCAATTGGTGTTACCTAAATGGGTCAATTGACATTCTATCAATTTTGTGCGTCTTGGGTAAAAGAAACAGTAAATGTTACAGATCACCGAGTCGGTTTGAATCACCGAGTCAAATAAATAAATAAAAGAGCTAGAGCATCCCCAATGGAACCAGAACCCCCACCCCAACCGCACCCACAAAACAAAACAAACAAACAAAACTGATTTCAAGGTGCACCAGAGCAGCTGTAGGGAGTGTCGAAAATTCAGTTTGCAGACAACAACAGCATCAGTCAAAACAGGGTAAGGGTGCCTTTGTAAGAATTATCCAATTGAATTGCAATTATTGGCATAAAGGTGCGAAATAGCTAAATCGTATTTTCTTCAACAGCATTCATACTGAGGATGTGGCTCCATATTGCAATACATTACTTTTAAGTTGGACTTCAAAGGAATGCAACAGCAATTTGAGGCTACTTCTTTAGTATGAATACTAGGAACTGTCGTCAACTTTTGTTATAACCTCTTGATCACACGGCATTTGCAATTTAATATCTTGTCTGTCCAAACACAGCCCAATTAAAGGACTGAAGTTCCATAATCTTGTAGACACAAAAGCTTCATTAGTCTAGCTAGCCAAAGAGAACAGACTACTTATTGGACCTTCTGAATCCCATAGCAAGGAAAATAAGCCCATGTTCGAATATGGAGAACTTAGTCATATATTTTTGAATCTAACGGATAAGAGTCCAATATCATTCTTCACATTAATGACTAAGATGTATGAAATGCTGATGAGAAGTTATAAGAGGAATATATGATCAAATAATTATCGAACTGCAATTATGCATATTCTGCGATTTCATTTATCTGTGAAAGAATCTATACCTCCCGTAATATGCCGCCCAATGTAGAGCTGTCCAACCACAGGCATCCCAAAAATCTAAGGAAAGTCCTGAATGCATAAATGGATAAACCGCCCATGTATAACCCAGCATAGCACACAAATGAATAACCCCTTGACCTTTATGGTCTCGGGCAGTTGTCTTACATCCTTCAACCACTCTTTCCAAAAGCCATTCCTGGAATTTGTTCTTCAAAGAGAGCTCAAACAAATTGCGAGTAGCTTCTGAAAATGACTCCTTGTTGGTCTCAACTGACTTGATAAAATTCATCCATTTTTTCTCGTAGGAAGGGGCAAGGGATGAGAACTTTTTTCCTTGCTTTATAGCATTTGGTAAAATTTTGTTTGACAGAATGGTAGTGATGTTAGTCGTGGAGAAGAGTAAATGAGAAAGTCATATCTGAATTCGTAGATCTTCCCACTTGGACTCATCGGCTTCAGATAAATCCAGCCCATTATTCTTATTACTGATTGAAATTGACCAATACTCAAAACTCAGAACTTGGCTAATGGGTTTGTTCCCAGCCAAAGTCAAGTAAAAAGTGACCAAGCCAGGTGTTTGTGGCCGTGCCATGTAACGAAATACCCCAACTTGAACCATTTCTGCAGGAGCGCATAGATCACCAAAGACGCAATATAAAGTGGAACTGGCAAGATGAGTATGACCTTCATGAAAATGCCCAATCAATATGACCTGCAGAAGCCATTACACAAACATCAATGGCTTGTATAGCAAATGTCATTGTTCCCACTGTAGGTCTTGGAATTAACATTTGAGGACATGGAGAGTTCCATGATTTAAGAAACTGGGTATTTTCAACACTCCACAAATGGTTAGACTAGCCTACTGCATTACAGGTATTGTAACACAGTCTAGACATTTTCAAACCATGCTTCCAGCTATGACACAAAAGCTGTGATAAAAAAAATACAGTAACCCGGCAATCCCACCTGTAAGTTGGATTTGAATTCCAACAAACATGGTGTGAGAAGTAATACCATCCGTATAACAAAAGATCACATTGCCGCGAGCAGGGAGGATTTGATATATGGTTTTATGACTCAGACTTGGTCAGACCCGATCCGGTTTGACACCACGACTCACCCCTGAACTTGTGCCGACTCACCCCTGACTCAGTTAAGTTGCAACTCAATTTGAGACGGCATGAGTCGGTCCGAGTCACCGAGTCTTTTAAGCATTATTTATAAGAAAGAATCGCTTTATTTTAGACTATCCACTAGCTTAGCTTTTGATATATAAATGCATCAAACTGTGGATTCCAACATTTACACTAATGACAATTAAAAGAATGCAAATTATGGTCATATTGAAAGCACTTGCAAAAAATGGCAATGAGGATGACACCTTGGTTTCTTCCTTTGAAGAAGCCCACGCAGGTGAGACGTCGGTTATACTGAAAACTTTCTCTTGAGGCAAAGACTGTTCCATTGTCGCAGGTGAACCTGATGCATGATCAGTTGACATCGGACCCACCGGTGGCAGATCCCTCAAACCACCTGGGGATTCATTGACAATGTACTTCATCCACATTCCAAAGCTGTCTTGAGTCTGTAAGGTATTCTGGTCAAACAAATTCAAGGTTTCATCAGTTCCTGTTGTAACCATTTCAAAATCTTTTCCATTACTTGTCTCGAACAAGGATGGGTGGATATTTTGATCTCCCACTGGCTGAAAATAGGCATCGCCTAGTTGTTTAACACTAACAACATCACTCGCATTAACCATGTTCGTTGGAAGTTCATTGTGAGACGACGGAAGGCAACCCTGCAACAATGAGCTGGTCTTTAATATATGGACTAAAAAGACCACAGGAAAAAAAAAAAAACAACTAAGGATCCGTTTGGTAGCAGCAAAAATTGTCCCTGACTAGTTAGTCAAGGACAAGTCTCTTGTCCATGGTTTGTGTATAACTTGTCTGCACATAGCACCCAAAAAATAAGGACGACAAGTCCTTTTTTAAAAAAAAACAAAAAATCATTGGAGGCCTTTCCTCATTCCTACAAAAAGTAGCCTTGCTGTGGCACATGGAGGTTTATACTCTTGTGATACACATGCCACATATGTCACGACAATGTGCCACAAATGCCATTGTCCATCTTCAAGCTCTACAAAGATGTCACATTCAACCTTTTATGCCCTTCGTGTGCCACATTGCCACATATGCCAAGTTGGGCATCCGATCCATGTACCACTATACATCTCAAGCACCCCACATGCACCACATATGCCACTATATTTTCAAGAACCACACATACACTACGTGCTAAGTAGCAAAAAACTGGCAATTTAGCGGCGTCCAGCACAATCGTCAGTAAAGGTGCTAACCGCCGGTAAAGCCTTTACCGACTGAGGCTTTACCGGCTGTTAGGTGACCACGGGCAAAGTATTTGCCGGCGGTTTTTTGGACCTTTGCCAGCGGTTTTGACCGCCGGTAAAGTCCAGTTTTCTTGTAGTAAGCTATGATACAAAAATCACTCTACACGAATGTTACTGACCATCTTATAAATAGAATAACAAATACTGGACAACTTAAATCAAGCATTAAGAGAAATACATCAATCATCATCATGAAACATCTAGTCAATAGGCCCCATGGTGGATTGCTTTTTTTATGTCAAGGAGCACTTTAATTAGATTATGCGATCATCATATCTCTGTCTTGTAAAAACTGATGGTTATAATGAATGACCAGTATTTAGCGGGACAATTACCATTCAACGATGACACGGAACAAATGAAAGCCTTACCATTGATGATTCATTATTCCATCCGTCAATTAAAAGCTTTGAAAATGTTGACGATGATAATATATGCATATGGACATTTGGATTGGCCTTCACGATGAGGTGTGGCCAACGCTTATCAATTAAAGGCATGGTCCACTTCTTGTACAACATAGACCATTATGCAAGTATGCATAAGAGGAGTGGTGCATATTGAAATGCATGTATATATGAGATGTACTTTTACCTTTATTTGTAAGATGATTAGGATAGAATCTCATAAAGATCAACACGATCATTTCCATATCCTATCATATCGTATAAAGCCTATGTATAATAGTAGGGACGGATCACTGGTTGATCAGATAATCCTGCATGATGATAGTGTAGACAACAAATGGTTGATCAATCACAATGTGTGAATAAAGTCACATGTGTTGTGAGACCAATTACCTATAAGTGACCAATTTATTTCAATCCAATGGTTGTGTCAGTGTACTTGGTCCAGCACGTGACTCTTACATCCTTATTGCTCTAATATATGCGACAATGTCACAATGAGATGATGCTACTTTGTTGTACATTCTTAAGGCCATATATATTTGACTAAGTTAGAAGGACATTGGGAAAGTAGCCAAATCAAAATTGGATCACGAAGATAGGATTATGGAAGATTACAACTAATCTCATTATAGTAATGATGTACAAGAGATTTATCTAAAGTGTAAGATTGAATGAACAATAAGATTTTATTGTGAATTGTTTTGGAAAAATAGTTGTATATTGTTATATTAATATTTGCAACAAGCTTTAATTCATCAAGTTTGATTAATATAAAATCCATTCAATGTCAAAAGTAAATAAATAAATGTACATCAAGATTGGAATATTAGAATTTATATGCATGCATATCTAAAATTAAGTGTGCTTGAATGTGATCAAATCAACCGCCTATGACAAGCGGTAGAAGTTTGGGATGAATCATTTCTTGTCCACCTGTAATTTCATGCAACATCATTCTCATAAAAATTATAGTCTCAGAGGTCTCATAGTGAATCTACCCAATTGAGGAGTATAGATTGAGTTTTCTAATTAGAAATGAGTGTAGTAATTCGGCTCACCCCATTACATTAAAGTTAATATTTAATTGAGATTTCTCTATGATTGTGATCTATAAATATACCTGTATCGTTTTGGTTTGAGACACATCTCTCTCTCATTGAAGGTTATAGATTGAGTTTTCTAATTAGAACGAAGCATGGTAATTTAGTCTACCTCATTACCACCATAACATAAAGACACATTGAAGTTAAAATCTAATTTAAATTTCTCTATGATTAACGTCTATAAATATTGGTGTAACATTTTAGTTTGATATACTTATCTCAATTTCAGCACTAAACCTAATAAAATTTCTTCTCTTCTAAAAACTCTAGTCCCCCCGAATCTAGAGATCCTATAATGTCTAATAGTATTCACTTCCCTTATAGTTGAGAATCAACATATCTAGTGAATTTTTCTTCGTTTTATGTGTGTTTCCATGTAGTTAAGAATATAATTATAATTAAGCATTCGATGTAATTCTATTATTGAAAATTTTAAAATCAGTGTTTCTGCTTCAATTTAAATCCCCATGAAGTTGGGTACATTATCATTTTCCATGTGCATACGTGTGCACGTGCTTGTAAGTAAAATTTATGAATATATGGGAAAAAAACTAATGTGCGGACATTCACATCACAGATCAGACAAGACGGGTGTTGTTAGATTGGAAGAAACGGTTTGATATTATCATTGGGATTGCTCGAGGAGTTCTTTATCTTCATCATGATTCCAGGTTGAGAATTATTCCCAGAGATTTGAAAGCTAGCAACATTCTCCTCGATGACGAAATGAACCCTAAAATTTCAGATTTTGGGATCGCCAGAATTTTCAAAGGAAATCAGACCCAAGGCAACACAAATAGAGTGGTTGGCACATAGTAAGTACCACAAACACGTGCATTCACAAGGCATTGCAAGATCGTATCCATGGGAAGAAAGATTAATTTGAAGATACCAAATTGCAAGTGTTTGACATCCAAGCCATATAACCTCATGAGGCGCATTGTGACCATGCCACAGCCCAAAGGCCAGCCTGGTACACTCATCAGGTTTACCAAAACATGTATGTTGAATATAGCCCTCCAGATGGGCTTGGGCCAAATGGTTAAAAATCTGGGCTGAAACCAATCCAGGCTGGGCCCATTCGCAGCCATAGCTCTTGGACCGCCCCATTGATGATTGGCTTGGATCTCTCACATGTGTGCCATGCTGGCATATCTGCCACCATTCACCTCTTCAATCTTCTCTTGCCTGAATGGCCATAAAATGAAGACTTATCATCATCGGAAAATCCCATCCGTTGACATTTGACAATTGCAATGCAGTGGTTACATGTCGCCGGAGTACGCCATCGATGGGCTTTTCTCAGTGAAATCAGATGTTTTTAGCTTTGGGGTCTTATTATTAGAGATCATTAGTGGAAAATGAAACAGCGGTTATCATAATCCCGACTCTAATTTAATGGGCCATGTAAGTATGATTTTTCTACTGCCTTTTTCTTTCTTAATTTTCTGTCCAGCCAAAGACAATGGGCGGGAATCCCAACATTTTTTTAAAATTGAAGTAGCATTAGTCCACCCCATTGATCTTCCTAACCGAAAAGTGGGCCCAGCCCGAGCTGACTTGATTTGCAGTGATGGGGTAGCTGGGACCCAGCTCCCTTTTCATAAGCTGGGCCAGGACTTGGATCTTTAGCAAGTGGGCTGGATTTGGACATGTCTTCCTCTGTCCATTTTCGACCGTTAGATTTCATGAATTTAAGATGACATGTGGTATACTATTTCAGGCATGGCATCTATGGAACGAAGGTAGGAGTTTGGATCTGGTGGATTCCTCAATTACCGATTCGTGTCCCACCAATGAAGTCCTGATCAGATGCATCCAGGTGGGCCTTTTGTGTGTGCAAGAAAATGTGACAAGCAGGCCCACCATGTTATCAGTTGTATCCATGTTATGCAACGAAATGGCCATTCCTCCAACCAAGAAACCAGCCTATTGTAACAAGAAGAATTTCATGGATGCAGATTCATCCACAAGTGGGGTCGGATCTTATTCCATCAATGAGATGACAGCTACTGAAGTGCAAGCTCGTTAGGGATTATATAGATTTTTCCGTTGAGGTTCCTCAAAATCTCTGCATTTTCATGTTGTGCATCTGTGGGATCTTTGTCGTTCATTAGGTGGGACCCACAGACAGAGATGCAGGCCACACGCAGGCCAGATACGTAGGCCACCAGCCATCCGTTTTTCCTTTTGTACACGTATATAGCTCCGTCGAAGATGGGTCTGGTCTACTTTTCTGGATGGGCACATTCATGGTGTGGCCTACCTGATGAACGGTTCTGATCTCATACATGCTGCCGTTTTAGCACGCGTGGTCATTCACATATAGCCTTTAGGGCTATTTGTGTTTCTGGATTCCAGATAATGCCACGTAAGTTGGATTGTTATTTCCTGTGTTTATTTGAACATGCATTTCGGCACATCAATTGAGGGAATTGATTATAGTTTTACATTTTACAATGGTAGTCCGCACAATTTCACAAATTTTCCTGGCTAAAACAAACAAAGAAAATTCATCAATGTGGCCAAATGTTGCTGACGTAATTATAATTATTATCCATTGATTTTAATTTACTGAGATATTTGGAAAAACAGAAGATCACTGACCAATTGAGCTATGCCGAAATTTTAATTTTGCAAAAGAATGTAATATTTATTTAATACCAAAAAGAAGAAGAAGAAGAAGAACATCTCGAAGATTGTACTTTTGTCTGTTAATTTTCATGTCCAAATCTCAAGTGCTAAAAAGTCAGGTGGGTCATTTGCGGATATAACCCAGGGAGTGAATTGAGGCCATGGCCTCATCCAACACAGTGTGGCCGTGACCATAGGGCCCTCCTTAATGTATAATTTGTATATCCATGCCGTCCATCTATTTTTACAGCTTATTTTAAGGTACTAGCCCAAAAATGAAGCATATCTAAATCTCAAGTGGACTACACCATAGGAAATAGTAGTGATTGAACATCCACCAATAAAAACTTCCTAAGGCCTACTGTAATGTTTATTTGCCAGCTTGATCCAAAACCTTTTTTATAAGCCATGGGAAGCTTTTAATGGTCAATCATCATTGTTTTATATAGTGTGTTCCAAGTAAGATTTGGATTTGGTTTATCTTGGGCTCCGTGAATACCGCCTGCAAGATCTGACTCCTGACTCCTGTCTCAACATAGTCCATCACGAGGAGAGAGGGAAGAAACTCCCGCACCTTCCACCTTTTGACATGATGTGAGGTGTTTCTGGTTGGATCAGCGTTACTTCGTTTCCTTTGTTATGCAATTTGTATCAAAGATAGCCGAAAAAAGATATGTTTGAATATTTGGAGTGGCCACTAGCTGATCATACTTATTTGTATGGGTAACGGTCTTGATTACAGAAGATAAATGGGTTCTTCTTTCTTCTACCCGCACACCATGCAGTCTCTATTCGATAGGATATACGACCTTTAATGGAATTCAAAGATGTAGTAGCATTATATGTCTAGCCATGCTTCACGTAATCCTACGAGAGGACTGGATAGGTGAAAGTAGAATAGGTCCTACCTTGGCTACGTGGAATCAAGCGATGCCCTGACAGGTGAATCAGATAAATAAAAAGAAATGTGCAGAAACAGAACGAATAAAAAAATAGTGATTACGGTAAGTAGTATGCTAGAATATATAGAATGGATTACGAGCTTGATTCACATGTGAGCGAGAAAGAGAAAAATCAGATACTTTTTTTTATCCAAAAGGGATGGTCAGATGTCCTTGATTCTAATCCTACTCCTAAACTAGTTAGCTTTCTTTAATAAATTGACCTTCTGAGGCTGACTTCATTCGGTTGAGCAAGATATATGCATTACTGTGGGAGTTTTTGGAAATACCAGACGGTAAAGTCCTTTTGCTTGACTTGTTTTTTACCTAACCTTAGTGTGCTTGGGCCTTCTACCTGTTGTTGAGTCAAGTGTTGGGGTCGAATTTATAGAATGAAACCGTTAGCTTGTGTCAGGTTGACGATGGACACTTGTCAATTTTTTGCCAAGCAAGATTTGTAAGAAGGGATCCCTATCTGTGGTAGGTGGAAAAAGTGTCAGGTAACCGTTGGCTCGTGACAGGCAGACAATATTCTAATCTGGTGTTTTCAATTTAGCGACGTTGCCACCTTTCCCCCTCATTCTCTCTGGGCTAATTTCAAGATACATGGCCGTGGTTTGAGTGATCTAAACTGTTTACTATCTTTGAAAAGGGGTCTATGCCTAGTGTTTCCTTTCTGGTTGGCTTTCAAAGTTCCTTTTGACGGATAAATGCACCGTTTTTTTGGAATATAGATAGGGTTGTGAATTTTCGTGAGTGTTGATCAATGGTTCTAATTGAAGGGCCGGGAGTTAGGAATCTCTTAATTAGGTCCAGTAGTTTAATTCAAGACGAGTTTGAGGTTCCATCTCTAAATTTGGTATGGCATCCAATGATAATTGAGGGTTATGGGTGTAATTTTACCAGGGTATAGTCAATTGGTTCAAGGGTGGTATTTAGTGATTTAGGTGGGGTGTCTACAGCCTCATGATTGAAAATGAGCAATAACAATGGATGCGCCAAACGGAAGCGGATTGGCGGGTGTACCACACCATCAATCTGACAGGTGTGCTGACGTCACCAAGGTGGGTCCCATAGATGTATGTGTTATATCACAACCGTCCTTCTATTTGGCGAGCTCATAGTTTGAGCTAGGCAGGAGACTACTCGACTCGCATAACTCAACTCATCCGACTCGTTCAGACCTGACTCGACCCGAACCGAATGGGTGATTCGGTCCAAACTGAGTAGGTTTCTCCCAATCCGAACTCAAGCCGAGTCAAGTTCAAGTTACCCAGTTACTCAACCAGACTCGATCCAATCAAACTCGACTTGATCCAAAACCAACTCGACTCGGTTTCGGGTATATATATAATAAAAAATCCCGACCTGATCCCAAACTCTCTCTTCGTCAATCATCCTCCTCCTCTTCCAATCCTGATAACCACCCTCCTCTCTCTCTCTCTCTCTCTCTCTCTCTCTCTCTCTCTCACCCTCCTCTTCCAAGCCCACCACCATCACCACCACCCTCCTCTCTCTCTCTCTCTCTCTCTCTCTCTCTCTCTCTCTCTCTCTCTCCTTTCCTCTCCTCTCCACTCCATCCCAACCTCATTTCTCAATTTGAATCGGATCCTAATCGATGCCAACTCGAACCAACTCGATACTTTTTGCCGAGTTGGATTCCGGATTAGTTAGGCTTTATCCGGATTCGGATCGGTTTAGGCATGCTAGACTAGGTACCAAGTTGAGTCAAGTTCAATTCAGGCCTATTTCAAAACCGAATCGAGTCGGGTCAACCCTAACTTAGTTCGACTTGACTTGTGTTAAGGGTCAAATATTTAATATTAGACCCCAATTATTATCTAATTTTACGCACACGATAATGCTTAACGTCCTATTTTAATCGTGTTTTTGTTACAGTGTGAATTTAAAGAGCTTGGACTGAAAAGAGTATTAAAAGCATGGATTTAACGCTCTAAAATCACCAAGGCAAGGGACGGACCCTAGGGGACTGAGATCAAAGAATTTACACGCCAAAGATCTGAGAAAATCAAGTCCAAAAGGCCTGAAAGTCGTCCTCAATGCAAGATCTCAAAGTTTCCACCATCTGCTTGGCTCGAAACTTATATCTGGCCTGAGGACCCTAAATTAACCATATATGTTGAATTTCAACCATTGGATTTTTGTAAAAGTGGCCCAACAAAGATATCAGAGGGCACTATCTATTAAAGAGCATCTTGGTAATCCATAAGTGATCAAGGTTCAAACTTAAGCGTTAGAATGAGCATGAAAAATAACAAATACTAGTGAAATTTCATCTCATTTGCACGGTGCAGTAGGGAGGAACGAACAACAGAATTTCTTAAAAGGGGAAGTGATAAATTTGTAAATAAACAAAACTTCATATGCATGCACGTAAGGGAGAACAGAGGTTTGCTTCAACGGTGGGTAGTGCCTCATCACAAGTGGATGGCGTGGCCCACATAGAGTTCGGATTTACTTCATACTTTGACCCATGGGCTTACACATTACTAAGAAGATGATGAGCGGAGTAGATCTCCGAGAATGTCATCAGAAGTGGGCCCCAACTATTTTTTGAACAAAACATCTAAATAGTGCCCTTCTCGGGCAAAACGCCCAGTAGACGCACCCGAGCTGTGATTGGGTTTTAATAGTGGGCTCCACTCATCATTCCATTGGATGATTTGACCCGTTCAGTTGACTCAGGGGGTGGAGATGACCCTAGCCATGCTTTTCTTTTGGTCTTACGCACGTGTACGCACGTGGATCATCAGAAAACACAGGATGGATGGTGAATTGATTTTATACAGTGGACCGCACCAAAACTCAACTAAAATCACTCCTTCTCGATTGGTTTTTCGCCAGGAATTCAATAGATGGGGTCGATTCCACCGAAAACATCATTGTGGGTCCCACCGAGAGCTCAGTGCAGCCCTCGTGCGTAAGCTTACGCACGTCCATGAAAACCGACGGCAGTGGTTGGTTCTGTGATCTCGATCACAGTCGGATTGATAATCTAAACCATCCATCGTGTAGATTATCTAAAAATGCCCCAATGGACATTGTGTTTTTGGAAAAAAGGCAAGGAAAGTGGTGCTTTTTGCATGGTTTCTTGGCTGCTTCAGCAAAGTCAGTTCGTACGACTCCAAACCGACCTTGCTCCCTGTTGCTATAAAAGGAGACGTGAGAGAGAGCTTTGGAATCATACCTAGAGAGCCAGGTGGCTGTGCAGCCGTGGAGGCAAGGAGGGAGACGTGAAGAGGAGAAAGAGAGAGAGAGAGAGAGAGAGAGAGAGAGAGAGAGAGAGAGAGGCCTAAAGTTTTTCTTTTTTAATTTCTTCTTTCTTTTGATGACTTTAAGAGTCTTTAGCTTGATCATGTCTGGCTAAACCTCTTAGCTAGGGATAAGAGGTGAAGCTTGTAGTGTGATGGATGGTTTTCTATGCTTTGATTCATACTTTAGTTGAACTTTCTTTTGATTATAGTTTGATATTAAGGAATGCTTTTAGTTTTTAATGGTTTGTTGTGACTTAAATTACAATGGATATACGATAGCTTTGAGCATGTTCTTAGTATTATAGGGTTTGTGAATTTAGGAACCCTGTTGTTCACCATCGTCTCATGGGCATGGTTAGATGATGGAATCCTTCCTAACATTCATACATCCCTTAGATTGGGTGTGGATTAGCTAAATTTTGTTGTTTGCTTTGTCTCATGGGCATGATTTTGTAATGGAATCAATTCTAATTCTCATACTTTTCATCTCTTAAAAACTAGATCAAAGGAAGTTCATAGTTGATTTTTAATGTTATATCTTCCTACTGGATAAAGATAGGACTCTGATTCCAGCTGTGTTCTTGAATCAAGCATAGATCTCCCTGATCTCTACAAGTGGATCATTGGCACCATAGTTTCCTACCTTTGAATTTTACAAGTTTTACTTTAAGATTTCACCATTATTCCCTTAAAGTTTGCTGATTTAGATTACCTCTTTTTCTAGTTCTAGTTCAAGTTACTTTCAGATTACGTACAAGGTTCAGTCCTTGTGGATTTGACCTCGATCTTACCGAGATTATTACTACATCATAACCCTATACTTGGGGTGTGAACAAGTTTTTAGCGCCGTTGCTGGGGATTGACATTTACGTTTTTCTAAGATTAACTAATTTTAGAATTAGGTTAAGATTAGGGTTTTTCTAGTTTTAGGTATAAGTTTTTCTGTTTGATTTTTTTTTTTTTAGAAACTAACCTAACTTTCCTGTTTTGTAGGACCCTAATATAGGCTTTCTGATTTGGTAATCTCTTCCTGATTTTCCTTCCTTTCTATTTTTATATTAGGATTTGTTTTATATTTTTAGAAATTTTCCTGATTTGTTTTATATTATAGGACTTCTTTTATTTTTAGAAACTAGCTTCCTAATTCTAGGATAGAAGTTTCCTGATTAACTTTTAGAAACTAGGTTAGTTATTTCCTTTTTTA
Organism: Magnolia sinica; assembly: GCF_029962835.1. Lineage (NCBI taxonomy): Eukaryota > Viridiplantae > Streptophyta > Magnoliopsida > Magnoliales > Magnoliaceae > Magnolia > Magnolia sinica. The sequence goes on from NC_080573.1 coordinate 13,969,223, forward strand.
GAAACTCTTTCTAATTTTAGAAACTAACTCATATTTCCTTTATTTTATTTTTAGGAACTTTTTAATTCTAGGTTTTCTTTTAGAAACTTTCTTAATTTCTATTTTAGGTTTAGAACTTTCCCAATTAGTTTAGAAATTTTCTATTTTCGGTTTTTAGAAGTTTTTCCTTTTTTAGAAACTAGTTTACTTTCTATTTTAGGAACTTTCTAATTTTAAAATTTTTATTTTTAGAAACTAACTTGTTTGTTTTCTTTTGCAGGATGAACTTTTAATTTGGTAACTTCCTTCTAACTTCCCCTCTTCTTACTTTCCATACTGCTGTAGGATCTTTTCTTTTATTTTTCTTAGGATTAGATTCAGAGTTAAGGTTTCACCATATATATGCACGAGTGGGAATGTCGATATGCTGAGAAAGCAGGGCTGTTACATGATTATGTTAGGAAACAACTCATGTCTCAAAAATTTTCTGAAACCATCATCAAGAACCGACCGGAATATAACGCTACACCGGTTAAGAAGTCCTTACACGATCATACACGAGAGAACAATTACACCCCACAGACAGTACGTGAGTGTTAGGGTTATCATAACTATGAGAGTGAGAATTATCATCACCCACAAGATAAGAAGAAAGCAATGAGAGATTATATCATGGACGATAATATGTATCGACAACCATCAGATTCTCCCACCTATGATCCGTATAACTATAATTAGTGGAAACATCAAAATTAGAAAGATAAACCAACAACATGTTATAATGATTATTCTCTTGCATCGCCTACATTTGAAATCCAACTAGAATCGATCCAAGAGGAGTCACTTCGAAGTGGCACAAACTCTTCTGCGGATATGAGAAAATTATTAGAAGATTGTTCGAGCCTTAGAAAAATGATAGAAGCACTTGCATTGCGCATCAATAAGAAATTAGAGGCTCATTCGTATCAACCACAATTCAATCTTGATGACGGTTCAAAAGAATTATCAATAGACATGGGTATCTTTCAAATATAATGATAATGACACACTTCACTCACATGACACCCTTAGTTTCAATGATGAGGGAGAGCTTAGTTTATTCGAACCTCAACTCAATTTAGGAGTGGAATGTGAGAGAAGCAATCCCATTCCAAGTATATACTGCACTAAATTTGAAGATGATGAGTATTGGGATGACGATTATAAATGTGCAGCCCTAATTCCTCTGGAATCAATATCAAGTTTGGTCTAGGTCAATGATCAAGAGGTACAGGAAGTGGTTGACCATAATGATTTACTCCACCCATCTAACATGACTAATTTAAATGTGGAGAATAAGCCTCTTTCAACCGACCTTTCTAGCTCTTGTGAGACATATTTAGACCACTCCCCTGAATTGAATAATGATATGATTCGGGAGATGGACAAGTCACTCGATATGATTCTAGGAATTGAAACCAGCCAGTTAAGGCCACCATCTAAGTTGTCAACCCTTGACAATACAATACCTTTACTCGGTGGTACCGATGATCAGAGTTTTCACATCAATACGTCGCTAATTGATCCTCAATTTGTCTGTGCAGGGCAAGAGCAAGAAAGCATACCTCCATCTACTTTTAAAGACGATGGAGTCCTTGCACATTTCATTACAAATGTCAATGTGGAAAATAAGTCACTCTCAGCTAAATTTCTCAACTCTTTGGACGATTGTTTAACACACTTTCCAGATTCAAACGATCCTATGATTAAATAAATAGTGGATGCCTCGCAAGAGAATGTCTCGGTAGTTGTTACTAACCGAGAGAACCCTTACTCTGAAGCCCATTCTTCCCTAAATCCAAACTGTTTACCATTAAGGGAGGAGGAGCTAAAAATTAAACCGAAGTCTGAAACTTTGGAATGTGTCGAGACTACATCACTTTCTGATAAGTTTTCTGAGTTTTATTTACTTGTAGTCTCTGATTCACCATGGGATACTAACTTTGAAACTTTTTCTGTCACGAGTGAATCATATATACTTTGGATATCTCAAGCGAATCAACGACAAATTTTTGATGAGGTCCATAAATCTCTCTGGACATTCATGCTCCAGGGTATCCAAGCCTATTACAAAAAAGACTTTTGGATGATCCTATTGAGAAACCTACTGAGAAATTTATCTAGATATTGGCCGGAAGAGAAACCTTGAGGCATGACTGAGTAGTTTTTTCCCTGCTTTCATAGGACTAGGGTAGTTTGCTTTATACCATTCTAGGATAGTCGGCTTTATACCATTAGGTTAGTTTGCCTTCTAAGTTGTTTTTAAGATAGTTTGCTTTTGTTGGCTTAAACTCTTGTGCTGACCCGCTCTCACGCTGATATCTCTTTGAAAACGCCGTACAATCTCCTCATCAGGTACTATCTTTCTATCACTTCTCCTTTATTTCTGTTGTCTCTGTGTATTGCATGCGTATATCTTTTACATTGAGGACACTGTAGATTTTAGGTTGGGGATAGGAAATTAGGTTACCTAATCAGTGTTTTCTCAGTCTTGAGCAAAAATTGTGAAATTTTTTAAACTTTTTCTGTGAATTCGAAGTGATTGTGACGGCCATCTTTGATTTAGACATAAGATACGTAATATTGGTAATTTATAACTCTTGGATTCAGCTATTATTAGATTTCACAGTTAAGTTCGAATTGTTCATCCATGATTCAAAGTTTTAAACATTGATTGAGTCATGATTTCACATGTCACATCTAACTTACACATTAAGGTTTCAGTTCGATATTGAATTGTTAACCTGGTAGTCACTAGACGTGGAAGGAGCCAACCTTGGAAATTTGTCCATCATGTTCAAAGAAAAAATTAATACCTAGCTAAAAAACAGTTGTCTTCGGAAAGGGTTGGGCGAATGGTCTTCACTATAGGTTTGCTCCCTATAGGTGAGGGTTCGATTCCCCTCCTTAGCTTTACCTTTAAAAGGTTGACACAGCGTGAAAGCCATTAATGGAAAAAAATCAAAAGTTGGAAGAATGAAAAGTTGAACTATAAGGCAAGTTTTGGTTTAGGTTATGGTTATCCTGAATGCTCTTGTGCTTATCAATGTTATCAAGAAAATAAAGAATTGAGTCTTTGAATATTGTAATAAGTTTAGGTTTCACTATACACCCATGGAACTCAATGATTAGAATTTTTCTAATAAATGGATTAATGCTTTGAACTTGATTATGAAGTTTACCGTGCACTTGAGTCCAGGAGAAAGTAATCCCCAACATTCTTGAATCCCAGAATTCTATTGACTGGATTGTTTTTCAAATATCACTCGGGTTTATAAGAATTGTCTCGTACTTAATTCTTAAATTATTTTTCACATACTTTGCTCGGGACTAGAAAAATGTTAGTTGAGGATTGTATTGAGGGTCAAATATTGCATATTAGACCCCAATTATTACTTGATTTTACGTACACGATAATGCTTAACGTCCTATTTTAATCGTGTTTTTGTTACAAGGTGAATTTAAAGAGCTTGAACTGAAAAGGTATTAAAAGTATGAATTTAACGCTCTAAAATCACCAAGGCAAGGGACGGATCTCAGGAGACCGAGATCAAAGAATTTACATGCCAGGGATCCGAGAAAATCAAGCCGTTTACATTAAAAAGGCCCAAAAATGGTCCAGAATGCAAGATCACATGGTTTTCGCCATCCGATTGACTCGAAACTTCATACATGGGATGGGGGGCATAAATAAACCGTACACATAAAATTTCAACCATTTCATATCTCGGGAAGTGGCCCAACGGCCAAATCAGCCCTTTAATTCCTTAAGTGGGGCCCACCTGGTCTCTGGATATGCATCAAATTTGGTCTCAACCCATTATATGAGGAGACAAAACAGATGGTCGGATTAGATTTTGAAAGAAACATTTTAGTGGACCCCACCTTGTGTGACATGTGCATAGTGCACATGTGCACTGCCCGTGCACCGAATGAACTAAGTCGGTCAGCAGCGCTGACCCGACTTCCTTCCTAAAAAACGGATGTTTCCGTTTCTGGCGCTGCGTAACGGACAGAAAGTCCGTTTTTACGGACCTCTGTGGGCCCCACCCATAGCACGTACGTCTAATCCAAACCGTTCATCGTGTAGAAGGATTCGAGAACTATAAAACCATGTTTACATTTTGTGCCCATACGAGCACACGTGTGAGATACAGAGGCCACAAGTGGACTGTCCTGTGACGTTCAAAATTAATTTTATTGTAATTTCTTCTATGGGTCGCGTCAATGATGTTCAAAACCATCCATATCTGACCAAAATTTCGTCGTGCATCCAATGGACGGCTTGGATTTCCACGAAAACGCTTATGTGGGGCTCACCGAGCATCACAGCACTGGACGTACGAAGGCTTATGCACGTCCACGAAAAATGGACTTCCGGGCGGTTGTGGCCACCATCTTTGATCAGATGGAAGATTTGATCCGTCCATCGTATAGACCCAAAAACGCCCCAGGAGACGTTGATTTTACGGATAAAGTACAAAGAATGAGGGACTTATGCGGGTACAGAAGTGCTGCGTATACGACACCTTTCCAAACCCGATTTTCTCCATTCCACCCACTCCGGCTATAAAAAGAGATGCAAAACGTAGACAAGAGGGGAGGAGCGCCAGGGAACAGATCCAGAGAAGAGAAAGAGAAGAAAAGAGAAGAAAAGGAGAAGAAAAGAGAAGAAAAAGAGAATAGAAAGAGAGAATGATGTTTTCCTTTCATCAATGTTATTTTTCTTACTTTCTAATTGATCACATGGATAGCTAAATTCCTTAGCTAAGGCTGAGATGAAGCCTCCAACTTGAATGATCCTTGTTTGTTGATTTAATCTTAACTTGATTGATTTGTTTCTTTCTCTGGTGTACTTGACTGGAATTTCTGTACTTCTCTATGCTAAGAGCTCAACCAAAGTCTAGTTATGGATGTTGTTTGGAATATTATTCTTGGTGCTTGTGTCTGACCATGAACAGGTTCCTATAGAGGAAGAAACAAGAATCTACATCTCTCTATGCCTGACCATGGATGGAAAGATGTGATCCATATGCTTTAAGGAATTATACATTCTGTGTGCCCGACCAAGGACATAGAGTGCGCTTTATTTATTTTTGATATCAATCTGAATTAGGGAGAATCAACAGGTAAAACAAGGTTTATGATAATTAGAGGTGGATTCGAAAGTCCTAGTCTTCTCCTTGATTAAATTTTCATTATTGCTCTTGGTTATTTTTTCATTGATTTTTGTTTAGTTTACTCAATTACTAGCTCAAATATTTGTTGGATTAGTTAAGAAGAGTCTTTAATTTTGAATTGTGACAACCAGTCCTCGTGGGAACGAACTCGTAATACGTACCATATCTACATCCGATTCGTATACTTGAGAGTTTAAAATCATTTAAATCAGGTTGGTTTAAATAAAACATCATGTGTTAAGGGTCAAATATTGCTTACCAGACCCCTGTTATTGCCTGAATTTATGAACATGGTATTGTTTAACGGCTCGATTTAATCATGTTTGTGATGCAGGGTGTATTTACGAGCTTAGATTGAAATAGGATGCTAAAAGCATGGATTTAATGCTCAGAATTTACCAAGGCAAGGGACGGACACCAGGGGACTAAGATCGAAGGATTTACATGCCAGAGATCCGAGAAAATCGAGAAACTGAAGCTCAAGTGGCCTTAAAGTCGTCCTGAATGTAAAATCACAAGGTTCCCACCATCCGTTTGGCTCGAAACTTTATATCTGGCCTAAGGACCCTAAATTAACCGTACACGTCGAATTTCAGCCATTGGATCTTTGTGAAAGTGGCCCAATGGATAGATCAAAGGGCGCTACCCATTAAAGAGAATCTTGGCAATCCATAAGCGATCAAGGCTCAAATTTAAGCGTTAGAAAGAGCGTGAAAATTAATAAGTACTGATGAAATTTCGTCTCATTTGCACAGTGTAGTAGGGAGGAACGAACAACAGAAGTTCCTAAAAGGAAGAGTGACAAATTTGTAAATAAACAAAACTCCATATGAATGCACGTAAGGGAGAACATATGTTTGCTTCAACGGTGGGTAGTGCCTCATCACAGGTGAATGGTGTGGCCCACTTAGAGTTCGGATTTATATCATACTTTAACCCATGAGCTTACACGTTACTAAGAAGATGATGAGCGAAGTAGATATCCGAGAATGTCATCAGAAGTGGGCCCCACCTATTTTTTGAACAAAACATCTAAATAGTGCACTTCTCGCGCAAAATGACCAGCGGACGCACCCGAGCCGATTGGATTTTGATAGTGGGCTCCACCCAACATTTCATTGGATGATCTAACCCGTTCAGTCGACTCAAGGGGTGGAGATGACCCCAGCCATACTTTCCTTTTGGTCTTATGCACGTGTACGGACATGAATCGTTAGAAAATGCAGGATAGGCGATGAATTGATTTTATACAGTGGACCGCACCAAAACTCGACTAAAATCACTCATTCTCGATTAGTTTTTCGTCAGGAATTCAATGGACGGGGTGGATTCCACTGAAAATATCACTGTGGGTCCCACTGAGAGCTCAGCGCAGCCCTCATGAGTAAGCTTACACACGTCCTTGAAAACTAGCGGTAGTGGTCAGTTCTGTGATCTCGATCACGGTCAGATTGATAATCCAAACCGTCCATCATGTAGATCATCTAAAAACGCCCTAAGGGACATTGTGTTTTTGGAAAGAAAACAAGGAAAGTGGTGTTTTTGCATGGTTTCTTGGCTGCGTAAGCAAAGTTGGTTCGTACGACTCCAAACCGACCTTGCTCCCTGTTGCTATAAAAGGAGACATGAGAGAGAGCTTTGAAATCATATCTAGAGAACCAGGTGGCCGTGTAGCCGTGGAGGCAAGGAGGGAGATGTGAAGAAGGGGAGAGAGAGAGAGAGAGAGAGAGAGAGAGAGAGAGAGAGAGAGAGAGAGAGAGTGTGTGTGGCTGGCGCATGAGGAGTCTTCCTTCTCCCTTTCTTCTTTAGTTTCTTCTTTCTTTTGATGATTTTAAGAGTCTTTAGCTTGATCAGGTCTGGCTAAACCTCTTATCTAGGGCTAAGAGGTGTAGCTTGTAGTGTGATGGATCGATGGTTTTCTATGCTTTGATTCATACTTTAGTTGAACTTTCTTTTGATTATAGTTTGATATTAAGAAATGCTTTCAGTTTTTAATGGTTTGTTGTAACTTAAATTACAATGGATCTACGATAATTTTGAGCATGTTCTTAGCATTATAGGGTTTGTGAATTTGGAAACCCTGTTGTTCACTATCATCTCCTGGGCATGGTTGGATGATGGAATCCTTCCTAACATTCATACATCCCTTAGATTGGGTGTGGATTGGCTAAATTCTGTTGTTTGTTTTGTCTCATCGACATAGTTTTGTGATAGAATCAATTCTAATTCTCATACCTCTTATCTCTTGAAAACTAGATCAAAGGAAGTTCATAGTTGATTTTTAATGTTATATATTCCTATTGGATGAAGATAGAACTCTGATTCTAATTGTGTTCTTAAATCAAGCATAGATCTCCCTGCTCTCTACAAGTGGATCCTTGGCACCCTAGTTTCCTACCTTTGAATTTTACAAGTTTTACTTTAAGATTTCACCATTATTCCCTTAAAGTTTCCTGATTTAGATTACATCTTCGCCTAGTTCTGGTTCAAGTTATTTTCAGATTACGTACAAGGTTCAGTCCCTATGGATTCGACCTCAGTCTTACCGAGATTATTACTACATCACAACCCTATACTTAGAGTGTGAACAACTTGATGCCCAACTCTACTCATGGTAAGGCTTGACCCAAAAAATAAGACAGATCCAAAGATCAAGTGGATTACATTGCAAAAATTAGAGGATTGAATGTCTACCATTGAAACTCTTTCGAAGTCACATAAGTTTTGGATCAATATGGTATTTGTTTTTACTCTTCACCTAGGTCAATGTGACCTTATGAACAAATTAGATGGAAAACAAAACATTATGGTAGGCCCTATGAATGTTTTAACGGTGAGAATCATTATCCCTACTCCAATGTATAGTGTAGTTCACTTAAGCTTTGGATATGAATCATTTTTTAGTTAATGCTTTAAAATGATCTTGAAAAATGGATGGACAGTGTAGATATAACAAATATATCATTTTGGAGACATGTAACTTTGATCTCCTTTGAAACCTCTCATCTTTCGCATGACACGTGCCCACACCAGCCAGATCGGTAGTGTGTGGTACACCAGCCAATTGGCTTACGCACCAAGCCATCTGTGTAAAAAAAAAAAAAAAAAGGGGTTCGCTCATGGATATGGACTGCCCATGTCGTATGCCCCACTTGTAGTTCCCCGTTCCTTTTCAGAGTCACTCCAATCTGATGTTCCTAACTATCTGATCAGTGGCCAATGAAATGAACGGTCCAGATCATTTAAAGAAATACAGCCTGTTCATGGATCTAACCTTCAATCTTATGGGCCTCACCTATGTTTCTCAAGAATCGTTTTAATCTCATGATCCTGGCCATATGATCAGTAGCCTAGAAAACGAATGGTCTTAGACCATTTATGAACAATTTCGTGAACATGGATTTGGACCATTCATCATGTGGGCCCACTAGCGATATCCTTGTTACTCTCAATAACGAATCCAGTCATCCATCCAATGAAAAAGTGGACAATTTCCATCATTAATGACAAAAGCATCTTATCGTGGATCTTGACCATATTTTGATCTAATGAACCCATCTCTCAAACCTTATTCCTATCAAGAATTACTTTGCCATGCTGATATTTAGCCATTTAATTGCTAAATAATAATATTATTAATAATAAATAAATAAATAAATAGACGGCTGATGGTGAAAGACCATCTAATTCATGGACAGACATCCATCTGGTGGGCCCCACTTATGCTTCTCAAGAATCATCTTAATCTCATGATCCTAGCCATGTAATCAACAACTTATAAAATAAATGGTCTTAAAGCATTTATGAACAATTACTTGAAATTTGGACCATTAATTCTTGTGGGGCCCACTAGTAATATCATAGTTGGAAGCGGATTGCATATTTAGAAAAGTTTGTGAGGTCTACCATGCATGTATGTTTCTTATCCACACCATCTATATGTTTTTTCATATTATTTTAGGACATGAGCTCAAAATTGAAGCGCAGCAGAAGATCAAGTATACCACGCCATAGGAAATAGTAAGGATAATATAGTTCACCGTTGAAACCTTTCTAGGGTCATAGTGATATTTATTTGACGTGGAAGAAGGGAAAAGACAAATATCAGTTTGAGCCAAAACTACCATGGCTCCTACGAAGTTTTCAACGATAGGAATTCAATTCATATTGATTCAGTGGTGTGATCCAATTGAGCTTTGGATATGATTTAATTTGGTCTAATACCTTAATATGAGCTGATGAAAGGGGTGAACGGTTTGGATAAGATAAATACCTCATGGTGGGTCCCACATAGTTTAACCATCACACAATATAGTCCCATCCTCCAAAAGGAAGCGGATTGCGTCATATGCCACACACGCCGTCAACATTCTATATCCACACCGTCCATTTACTTTACAATATTATTTTAGGGAATGACTCAAAAATAAAACAAATCGAAACTTCAAAGTGGATCTCACCACAAAAAGCAGTGGGGATTAGACATCCACCGTTGAAACTTATTAAAGGCCACTGAAGTTTTAAATCAAGCTGATATTATGTTTCCCTTCCTCCAAGTAGCCCTAACAAGGCTTCAACGGGATATCATTGTCAAAAGTGCCTTCTTAGTCGCGGGTAAATGTCGGTGTCGTGAAGAATGGGCCAAGGAAAGCAGCCTTTCCTGACCAAGGAAAAGAATGAGAATCTTCTGGAAGAAAACATAAAGTTAGATGTCCTTAGTCCAAATTAAACTGTCCAAGTTTAGGATTAATGGTGGATTTTTATTCGGCTGTTGACATCAGAATATCACTGGTGTCCACAAAGAAGAGGTTAGGACTGTTCGAGGAACGTGATTTTAGGGATATCGAGTAACTTCCACAATTTTGTCGGGTTTGATTAAAGTTTAAGTATGCGACGATGACTGACATTTACAATTTAGTTGGGTTGATGACAGTTTACGCCGCATTGACTGACTGCTATGTGTACAACTTTGAGTGACTTACAATTTCCATTGTTTTCTATGGTGGGGTCCATTTGAGCTTTGAATATGCCTCATTCTTTGGCTCATGCTCTCAAACGATCTCTCCAAATGGATGGGTGGTGTGGATACAACACATATATCATGGTGGGACCCTTGGAACTTGGTGATATCACTTCAATAGTGAGATAACTATGAAGCCATCAATGGGAACACAGATTGGTTACTGACTACAGATGTCACTGATTGTTAGTGCTTCGGTTTTTATTAATGATGCAAGTTAGGGTATTTTGAGTTAGTTAAGCATTTATAGAAAGACTTTGAAGATAGAAGACTCGTAAACTTAATATATTATGACCGGAAATAATATATATAAAGCATTATGTGCCTTGGTAAACTTATACCTAACCACATTTTGTACTAAAACATCTCATATCTATATGATTCATCCCATAAGTAGACATTTGACTCATCTAAACCAAACCTTAAACCATTAATAAACATGTTTAGTCTTGAAGATGTGCTAAGTTGATATAAAACATATACGCCTAACAATAGTTTTCGAGTGGAACTCGAATAGAACCACAGTCTAGATGGGACTCGATTCAATCGAAGGTTCCCATCAATTCGATCGAAGAAGCGTAAAATAGTCTGGTAACCAAACTGCATATTCTATATTTTCTCGATTGAATCAAAGGCCAATTTGATCTTATCGAATGGCTGTCGATCGAATTGAATGCTTGATCACTCAAATCGACAATGTCGTTTTCTGCTCTTTTTACTGTTGGAATTCAATTTCTTTATATATGGCATTTGATATTTGAGCATTTAAATGATTTTTTTTTTTTTTTTTTTTTTTTTTGTGCAAGTAGTATACAGGTGATTCCCCAGTCATATCCCTCATCCTACACTCCAAACCAAAGATATTCATAATATCTTTCTTATAATTAATCACTCAAATGAACATTCCAAGTTCTCTATATCCCACCATAATTTTTGTGTTGTATCCACATTGTCCATCCATTTGGAGAGATCATTTTAGAGCATGAGCCCAAAAATGATACAAATCCAAAGCTCAAGTGGACCCCATCTCATAAAACAATGGGGATTGAATGCCTACCATTAAGAACTTCCTGAGAGCCATATAAACTTTCTATCAAGCTAATATTTGTGTTTTCCATTCTTCCATATTTTGTGAACTTAGAACTTACAAACAGGTTGGATATCAAATAAACATAATCGGTCTTAGGAAAATTTCAACTCCGACGTCACTCCATCTCATTTGTTTTCTGTGATGGAGTCCACTTGAGCTTTGGATCTGCATCATTTTTGGGCTCATGCCCTAAAATGATCTCACTAAATGGATGGACAGCGTGGATATAACACATATATCATAGTTGGGCCCATTGATGATGTCACTTCAGTGGTGAAATAGCTACTGAAGTAGTCGGTGGCTAATCCCCATTGTCCACTGTGTAGCAAGGAAGTAGATTGCATCCGGACCTTGCTAAGACCATAATCTGTCAGGTCATGACTCTGTGGGGCCCCCCATGATGTATGGGTTTTATCTATGCCATTCATCAATTTTTTTAAATTATCTTAGCATATGAACCCAAAAATGATGCAAATCCAAAGCTCGAATGGACCATATAGTGGGGATTGAACTCCCACTATTAAAAACTTTTTGTGAGCGGTATAAGTTTTGGATCAATTTAATATTTGGGTTTTCCCTTCATCCAGGTTTATATGAACTTATGAATAGGTTGGATGGCAAATAAACCTCTTGGTGGCCCCTGGGAAGGTTTCGACCGTGAGTTTCATTATTTCCTTTTGTAAGACCCTAACCCAAGTGTGCACGCTGTTTCTTTAGGTCACGCGGTCCTATCGGTCGAATTCCGATGACCCGCGACCTATAGATAGTGTTTGTGGTCGTCCTCAAGTTCAGTCACGTAGACCCAACTCGGATTGACCCGAAACCTATGTCATTTCGTCTGTATCCGCGCCGTGGTTCCAACGCCGCGTCCCGTGCGTAAATCCGACGTGTACATCTCACGTTGTGGGCAACGTTCAATATGGACCCTTGATGTGTGGATGGTGGACCCCACCCCATACATTTTTTCATGAGCATGTGGATAATGATGTCATGCCTAGTGTAGGGTTTCTAGAAAACCTACTACCCTACTACCTTATATGCCTACCTCCCTACCAACCTTGTTTATAGCATCATAGCCTAATGAGTGTTTTCTCTAACCTAGGTAGAGAAAGTAATGATTGCTTTTCTACACCTCCCAAGCAACCCTCATTTCTTCTCATTTCTCTATAACTCCTTCCTCTCTCCGCTCCCTAGCAACTCTCCACACGTCCCACCTCCCCTCTATTTTCTAGCCCTTGCTACCCGAAATACCTCCCAATCCATCCCTTCTTAACTCATCTCAACCTTAGATTCATGATCTTTGGAGCTTCTAGATGAAGATGGTGTAACTTTCAAGCTTAATCCATAGGTGGGTGTGCTAGCATTTGTAAAAATTCAGATTTCTTTGGTTCTTTTCTTATTCTTCATCCTTCTTCTCATGATGGAGCTTGTGGGACTCATCAAGTAATGATGGTGGTCCTAAGTCTCCATGGATGTGGCTTGTAGCCCATCCTACATTGCATGCATGTTGCATGTAAGGGACCATTCTCCATGGATCCCTTCATTCTTTTTCTTCCTTTGATCAGGGATCTTTGGGTCATCTAGACCCTTGATCCTTGGTGGAGATTGGATCTCCACCATAGATCCCATGTAGATAGCCCTTTGATCTTGTAGATCTTGTGCATATTGTGATAATGGAATGTGCACGTATGTGTGATGAGGGGAAGGGCCTCAATGAGGCGAAGTCCCTTCTTTTGTGGCCGGTCTTCCTTCTTTTCTTGTTATTATGCTTCTGATCATTGTGTATGGCCCACCTTGTGGACCAGTAAGATCCAAACCGTCCCAAGTGGGAGGATGTTTTTGACAATCCATCCCTTGGACATGTGACCCCCAAAATATACCTAAATGGGGTGCATGCAAAGGTGTATGGAAAGTGTGGATAGTTTGGATGTTTGTGGGGCCCACTAGGGTGGACCACACCATGATTTTCTGGGATTAAATTCCCTTTAAAATAATGTTTATAATTTATTTATTTCAGATATATGTTGCTATCCAGAACTGTCTGGACAGATTTTTGGGCCATCTTAGGGCCTAATTTTTGGGCATTTGGTGGGGAGATTGGTACCATGTAATATATATGATTCTTGAAGGTATATATCTCACCTATAAGCATGCCAAATTTCAACCTCAATTGATCTCATTTGAGCCTCCAAAAGTGTGGGCCAACATGGTGGACTACCAAAAATATCTGTTGTACAGTCCAGCAACATTGTCTTATAAAACCATAATTTAAAAATATTTTCTCTGATGGTGGGCTAGCTTTCTAGGTCCCACCTTGTTGTATATATGATGAGGTACCTTGGCACTCAATTTCAAGAATTTTAGAGGCCCTGGGCCCACTCCATTGGAGTGCCCAAATTCAGGACAGCAACATGTACATTGCAGAATTTTTTTTCTACCTTACTGTCATCTTCATGTTTATAGCAGTAATTGGGCCTCAACCTATTGGATTTTGGTGAATGCTTGTGGGGGCCATCCCTGATGTTATTGAGGCCCTTGGAGGCCATGTTTGTGGGGCTAACCAGCTGGACTAGCAAATCCTACTGGACGTCCAGTTGGTGGACGTCCAGCAGAGTTGGCCGTCTAGACCTAGCCCACCATGATGTATGTTTTCATCCACGTCATCCCTCTATTTTTTTTTTGTGGGGCCTAAGTAGGTTGGGTCCACCCTAGGTGTATGTCCCATGTGGGGCCCACTTGGGATGTGCGAAGCCCACCTTGTTGCATGTGTTTGGCTGGGCCGTCCAGGCCTTGGACCATCCCACCCCTTGGTACGCCCATGCCATAGGCTGCTGTTAGGCCTGCATTCCAGCAGCAGGCCCACTTAGTTTGGGTACCAAAATCCCTTCCTCCATTTGGTGGGGCCCCCTATAAGTAATGTTGGTTCTTTTAAAAATAATTCATACATACTTGGACAAGTTTCTGGGCCTCAATAGGCCCAGGAAATTAGGTGGACTGAAAGTCCAGCCATTGGGCACTAAATGTATATTATATGCTTAGATTTTCATTGGATGAGGGACCCACCACATTGAGGGATTTGGGTATTTGCTGCCCCTTTATATTTTAGTATTCTCTTAGGCTTAATTGATGCATGATTGGGCCACCCATTGATGACCATTTGTGGGACCCAAACACATACCAGATTTTTTGAGACTTCATTGTGGGCCCAGATTGGGCTGGAACGTCCCACCTTTGTCAGATATATGTTGGGCTGATCTTCCACCATTTTGATAGACTTATGAGCTGAGATAAGGGTGGTATTGGGCCCTTAGTTGCTCACTTAAATTGATAATTATTGGGCTGATGTAGTGGGGCCCATTCCACCCAAATTAAACTTGTTTTAGGCCATGTATTTGTGTAGATGGGCTGCCCACTAACTCCAACTAAATGCATGGATACCATGGCCATTGAGACTTGGGCCTTGATTCCTCTCTTTGGGCCCTGATTCCTCTCTTTGGGCCCATGATTGTTGATGGTAGTATTAGCCCAATTCCTTATGCATTACGTGGGACTTATGTACGTATGGTTTAGATATGAGCCTTAAGCCTCATAGCTATGGATGTATGGTTGGTTATGCCTTGGGGAAATGGTGGTTGAAAGTCCCCGTTTGGACCCCTCTAGGCCCATTAGTGTCTAAGAGTGGTTGAATGCCCACCTTAGTATCTTGCTAGGCCCATCTATATTATCTAGGCCCGTAGTTTTGTATGATTAGTCTCGTGGGCTACCCTAGATAAATGGGCCCCCACTAGAGGTTGTATCCCTTACGAGGAATTGATTAAGTACCTATACCCTTCTTAGGTAAGTAGAGAGTACATCTTCTCATTCACCTCATTGGCACCCTTATTCATCTTCATGGCTCACTCTCATACGCATCACATGCATGCTTGGTTGAGGTATGATTGGCCATGGTTGTGCCATTGTGTAGGACATGTCAGTATCTTCCCGAGGGATGAAGTTTACCCTCTTGAGCACGATGGATGTTTGGGATTGATGCATAGGTGATTATGTGATTCATGCATCTGGCATTGCATAGCATGTGGATATTTGCCCTTACTTCATCAGGGCCGTAGCCACCACAGATATATCGTGCATGACCATGTGTGGACACCAGAAATGATACTAGAGCATTTGGGGCGCATAAAATGTCCCTGGATGAAAGCCCTTAAACCTTCACGATACTAAGGAAACGCTTCAACGTCGAGACAGAGTGAAAAACATGAGCGCCTAGTGCCTTATACAGTTAGGCCGCGACTCCCACTGTTGCGAGGTTGGTTGAGATGGGATTTGGCCTTACCCGCCCAAGTGAAGGGGGCATAGCTAGGCTGAGTTTGACCAGCTCATGAAATGGATCCGCTACCGCTGAGCCTCGTTAGTGATTGACTGTCTACAGGCGGGTAGTGAGGTCTCCTACTCTTGTTTGACTGTGCGGGTCTTGGAGGGCGGCAGTCATCCTGCAGTGTACTTGACCCTGGTAGATTCCTTATGATTGAATTGTACTTGATGTGTGAATTGGATATGAGGACTGACATTACTTTGCATTGCATTGGTATCGGCTGTATAAGCCTCATGTTGCATCACCTTGGTATGGCGTCTAGTACTCATATATTGCATTACATAGCCTTGGTACGGCTTACTGCATTCATAGCTTAGCCTCGGTACAGCTAGTGGCATTGGTATCATTCATGTTTCCTTCTGCATCCCCCCTACCTTCTTCTGAGCACCATTGTCAAACACCTTCACCGCCCTCTAAGCTTTCTATAAGCTTATGCACGATTGATGCATGCAGGAGATCCTAGGTCAGCGCAGTAGCGGTGGAGCATTGGATTGGAGCGTGTTGAGGACCCGTTGTAGACTTTTCTCTTCCTTTCTTACCTTATGTATTTCCTTTTGAGCCTTATGTACTTGTAAAAGTTTAAATTTCTAGTAAATTTTGTAATGCGTTCCTTTGGTTACTTTCTAAGATTACTACTGTGTTATGATCTTGGGCATGGTCTATCGGATTAGATTTATACTGTGAAAATCCTCCTTATGGGATCCCATAATCGGAACCTGAGCCAGGAACCAAGAACGGGGTACAATGGAGGTTGTTGTGGCCGAAACTGGCTATCGAGTTCCTTGTGAGTCCGATCACCAAGTCCGGGGTGTGACACCTTTGCTTCCTGTGGTGCGGTCCACTTAGCATTAGACGTGCCTAATTTTTAGGCTCATACTTAAAATGATTTGAAAAAAAAAAATGAATGGAATGTGAGGATAAAATCCATACATCAAGGTGGGCCCCACAAAGCCCTGCTGGACGCAGGCAACCCCGATTGGATGTTGACTAGTTACCGACGGCCTCAATAGCCTATTTGGGTGCTGAGAAGTGAGGTCAGTAAGTTCTGTGGAACCCATCATGATGTATGTGTTGTATCTACACCGTTCATCCATTTAGAGAGATTATTTTAAAGCATTAGCCCAAGAATGATTCATATCCAAAGATCAAGTGAATCTCACCATAGAAAATAGTGGGACAATGACCCACCCTTGAAACCTTCCTAGGCCCCACCATGATGTTTATTTGAGATCCAAACTGTTAATAAGCTCACATAGACATGTACGAAAGGAAAACACAAATATATATCAGATTGATCGAAGCCTTCTGTGGCCCTCAAAATATTTTTAATGGTAGGCATTCAATCCCAACTGTTTTATGTGGTAGGGTCCACTTGAGCTATGAATCCGTCTAAGTCTTTCGCTCATGCCCCAAAATGATCTTTCGAACGGTGTGGATACAACACATACATCATGGTGGGCCTACAGAACTTGGTGACATCACTTCAGTGGCAAGAAACGCTACTGAAGCCCTCAGTAGTTAATCCGCATCCAGAGGCAATTTGCTTCCATGTAGCAACCGTCGTGGGCAGATATCTACATCATGACATAAGCGGCTTATAATAGATCTTGACTATTGACTTCATGAGCCAACCTCTAATTCCATATTCCTCGCAAGAATTACTTTGACACGCTGATATTAGCCATTAAAAAACAACCCTGTGATAAATGAACGGTCATGGATCATTTATGAACAATTCCTTGAACATGGATTAGGACCATTCATCTTGTGGGCCCCGCTAGTTGTATCACCGTTAGGGAAGCGGATTGGCTGGTGTACCACACACCAGCTTATCATGGATCTTGACTATTGACTTCATGAGCCAACCTCTAATTCCATATTCCTCGCAAGAATTACTTTGACGCGCTGATATTAGCCATTAAAAAACAACCCTGTGATAAATGAACGGTCATGGATCATTTATGAACAATTGGTTGAACATGGATTAGGACCATTCATCTTGTAGGCCCCGCTAGTGATATCACCGTTAGGGAAGCGGATTGGCTGGTGTACCACACACCAACTATATGTAGGGGTGTACATCGAGTCGAACCAAGTCGAGCTGGCGACTAAGCTTGGCCCGGCCACTGGCTGACCTCAGCTCGAACTCGGCTCGGCTTAGTCCTCGAGCTTGACTGGCCAACTTGGTTCGGTTCGGTCAGCAGCTCGGGCCAACTTGGACCGAGTTCGCCATTGGGGCATTTTCAAAAACACATGAACTACAACTTCAAAATCCTACTGTTTTACAAAAAGAGGCAATGGTTTTACAAGTATTTTATAAACACCTTCTAAAGTAATATAAAAACCAAGAAAAACAAAGAGAAAAAGGGTATTTGTTTCATATACATACCTTCATTGCCACCTGCTACATTTTCATGAGTCATTTTATCAAACAGTTGATGAGCAACATTAATGGCAAAGTAATCGAGTCACTGAACTGGTTCGATCGATCCAAGTTCGATTCAAGCTGGATTGGATCTGAGTCGAGTTGAGCTGGGGCTTACTTGAACTCGGCTCGAACTCATTTTTGAGCTCAAAAAATTAGCTCGACTCGGCTCGAACTCAGCTTCGAACTGAGTCAGATCGAGCTTTTTCGAGTCGAGTTGAGCGAGTTGACCGAGCTAGCTTGGTTCATGTACACCCCTAGCTATATAGCTGGCGTAGATATGTGTCGTGCGAAGACGAGCACCGACGGGCCTCAAGCTCCGAGTTGTACCAATGGTTCAAATGAGATCAAAGTTACATGGCCCCACAATGATGTATTTATTATATCCATGCCATTCATCCATTTTTTGAGATCATTTTAGAGCATTAGACAAAAAAAATGAATCATATCCAAAGCTCAAATGAACCACACCAAAAATAGTAGCAAGGATAATGATTTTCACCGTTAAAAAATTCATAGGGCCCACTATAATGTTTACTTTCCATCCAATCTATTAATAAGGTTTAAAATATATAGATGAAGAAGAAAAAAAATTTCATATTAATCCAAAACTTCTGTGACCCCCGAAAGAGTTTCAATGGTAGACGTTCAATCCCCCATTGTTTTTTGCAGTGTGGTCCACTTGATATTTAGATCTATCTTATTTTTCAGCTCAAGCCTTAAGATGAGCTTGCCAAATGGATGGACGGTTTGGATATAACATATACCTCATGATTTGACCCACAGAACTTGCTGACGTAAATACACTAGCTATATAGCTGGTGTGTGGTACACCAGCCATTCGGCTTCCCACGGTTAGCTGTCACTCTCAAGAACAGCTAGAATTTGGTGAGTCTTAGTCTTCCATTGGATGCCAAAAACGTCTATAATTAATCTTGACTAATGATCATATGGACAGACCTCTAATCCTAATAGTTATACCTTACAATAACTCCTTTGACACGCTGATACTTAGCAATCATTCAATGGCAATAAACAAAAAAGAAAAGAATAAAAAAGTGGGTCTGTGATAAATGACCATCTAAGACCACACATCTTGTGGGCCTCGCCTTGCTTCTACCGTTCTTTTTGAGATCACTTTGCTTCTACGATCCTACCCATCGGATCCATAGTCAAACAAAATGGACGGTCTGGATCATTTATGACAACCATTTGATCATGATCTTAACTGTTTATCATACGCGTACTAGCTTTGCTTCCGAAATTGCTTTATGGATTACCCGGTTGACTGAGAACCAGTTCTTCTCTTGAGAAGAAATTAGAATAATCATTTTTAAATTTACCATAGATGACCCTCTTCTATAAGCTACGGTGGGGACCGGCATATTCCCCTTACAAAGACGGTATCTGGGGATATTTTAAGGCTTTAGATCATACATTATAAGTGACATGTGTTGGAAAATAGGTGTCGTAAAGAGTAGATATTCGAAAATAGAAAATAAAATAAAAATTAAATGAAGTAAGAAGAACTTATTGTTTAAAGCCTGAGGCATGACTATGTTACTTGGCTTGACATGAAACCTACCATCCTTGGACTACATCCCAAGTACAATAGGAACCTTGGACAGGTAGCCTCTAAGATACAATGATTATGACGTGGTCCCAATGGTGCATTAACTGTATAAGGGCTTGGACCAGCGTGTAAAAATTAAACCGAAAACTCAGTTGCAAATTCAGTTTACAAAAACATTCAATTTGAAGATTTAGAGAGAAATTGATTTGTTTTGAATGATTAAAATTAGATAAGAGTATGTCAATTTATATACCATGATTAAGTGCTTAAAGCATTGTTTCAAATTGGTTAAATCTGTTGAGTTTAAACCCAACTGGTACAACCATCCGAAGAGACACATCTTTAGTTTTGAAATTGCATGCAAAAATGAAGGTATGAGTATACTACCAGAATAAAAACGTTAAGGCAAGTGTACTATAATTCTGCACCTACATCAGATCCCGGCCTGGCATGGCACATGCACATCACACGGCTACGACTCGACACAGCTCGGCGCCGGTGCATATGTGGTTAAAGGCATAATTTAGGGCTAACGTGTCTACTTTTACTATTATATATCTTACTCTTGGCCCTGGCAATAGCCACTTCATAGTGAGTTTTGGCCACAAAGGTATATTAAGGAATGAGTGTACATGGACTCTTACAAATAACAACTTACTTATTAAATTGAGCCCATTTATTTAGCATCATCTTGGATTGATAATGGTCGTTCGTGCTTCAATCAACTCTCATTTGCTCTCTAATCATGATGCCGATGCATTGCTAATGCTTCAGCTCCAAGATCAACCATCTTGCATGTGTTGCTCCTTTGAGGTAACCAAGGAGATGGGTGGTTAGTATAATCTCTTACAATTAATGAGAAGTTGTAATTCCTAGGCGATTCACATAAATGGGTCTTCTAGAGGATTTAGATAAGGGTATACATATAAATGTTGGATATAAACTCTAAAAAAATGGAGTTCAAGCACATCTTCAAGGTGAATGTTAGAATACTCATTAGAATATTAATATCAAGGAAGATGACTTTAAAACTCATTGTTTTAGAGACTTAAGATGAGGGATATAATCATGGAATCACTTAAGTTTCTATTGCACCAAAAACACATCCAAATGCATGCCTAAGAATTGATCGAATGCCCTTTATAAAAGGTTTGAGCTCCAACAGTAAAAAAATAGGCAAATAACAGCTTTGTCGATGGCATTGATCATGGCTTTGATGGTATTAAGAAAATCAGGTTTCAAGCTAAATTGTTGCTTGACAGTTTACACTCTACTATTTGATGTTATTAAGTGGTCTTTGATGACATCGAGGGGACCCTTCAATGGGTCCTCGATGACATTGAGAAACTCAGATAAAAAAGTAAATATTTGCTGGACAAATCTGATTTACCGATTCGATTCCATCAAGGGGATCTTAGATGCCATCGAAGACCCTTCGAGGTCTACTCGATGATATCAAGCGTCACTCGAAAGTCTGTTATTTTAGGCATACAATTTTAAAGCAGCTTTGCATCTCTTTTAACATATTTATAATGTTCCAATTAAGCTTCTAAGGCTTAGGGATGATTAACAATGTTTATCTATTAATACAAGATTACCTATAGGTTTAAAAGTTATTTTGGGTCAAGGGTTAGGGTCACCAAAGCACCTTATTTACATGTTTTTTACTCTTTGACGCTCATGTCCTCTTGTGTCTTCAATCTTCAGCTTTTAAGGGCTCAACTGACTACATGACACATGGACTCACATGATTAACAAACATGATTCACAAATCAGTGCACTAACAATATCCCCCTTTGTCAATTATGTGAGAAAAACCCAACATATACCAAGTCGTGGTCCATACCAATGACATAACAAAACAACTTAAGATATTACATGCCCAACACTACAGCTGGGCAGGATCCGACCCAAACTGACAGATCCGACTCCTTTGAACCAGTCAAATTCGATCCGACCCGAACCGAAAGCCAGGATCTGGTCGGATCAAGTAGACCCACTCAAATCCGACCACACATCGAGTCGAGTTCAGGTCAGTAGCCAATACAATCCGGTAGTATAATTAAGTTTTTTGAACTTTTACTTTTACCCGTCTTTTACCCGAACGGCGAACCCCAACCCATCCCCATCCAAGCGGCGCCGCACAAGGTCCTTCTTTCTCTCCTCCTTTCTCTCCTTCTTTTCCTCCTCCTTTCTCTCCCGAGTTCCCTCCTCTCCTCCTTTCTCTCCCTCTCTCTCCTAATTTCTCTCTTATTTCCTTCCTAACACAAGAGTGTCTGGCTCGGCTTGACTCAGTCCAGTCCGAATCGACCAGACAGACTTAACTCGATTCAACTCGATTTTCCTGACCGAGTGGGACTCAATTCGGATCAAGCAAGCAAGGATTCAGATTAGATTGAATTAGCCCTACCAGACGCAGTCCGGGATTGGATCGAGTTCGGGTCAAGTTCTTAGAAAAATTGGATCGAGTCAAGTTGGACCCACTCCGGTCCGACTCGACTCGATGCACACCTTTACCCAAGACTACAATGATTTACAAATTTAACTACAAGACTCGAGATATGTGATACTTAAAAATGCTCTTCCATAATTGTTCCCCCTATGTTCATCAATCTCTGAATAAAACAAACAAATCTTGTAAAACAGAATGCATTGTTTTAGTGAGACTTGATCTTTCTCCCTCCTTCTGTCATTATTTGACAAAAAGTTAATTTTAATCGATATACCAATAAAAACACAATATCAAACAGCTCTCTAGGTCATAAATTTACCAACTAAAAGGCACATATTAATAGATGATTAAATAGTGCATATAAACATTAAAACACGGAACATGCTTATTATAATCATTCAAAAGATATACCAGCCAAATTAAAAATGATCAATGATAGTTTTAGCTAAAAACATATAATATAAAAATTCAACAACTTTGAAGCTTAAATTATCAAGATAAGAGGCTTAATTCTCAGATTTTCCTATGGTGTTCAATAAAGAATCATAATCCTCCAATTTAACTGTAGATCACATCATTGAGACTAAAATCCTGGCAATTTTTTTTTCAAAAAAATGAAATATTAACAAGATAACAATAATACCCTGGCAAAAAATTTTAAAAATTAAAATAAAATATTGTCGAGATAACAATAATATCTTTGGCAAATTTTCCTCATAAACATGGTGATAGTTTCAAAATCAGGGTGATATTAACCAAACACATTAATTGGATATTTCATAAATTCTAACAATTACAAGTTTATCAAATATATGAATTTGGTGCCCATCCAAACACGCCCTAATAATTCCATGATAATATATAAATACAAGAGTGCAAGGCCGACTATAGCATGCATGGACATGGCTTTTGACATTTCATTTCCAAATTTTCTTCTCCTTCTCTCCCTTCTCTTCCCATTTTGCACTTCCATTGACACAATCACCCCTTCCAAATCCATCAAAGACGGCCAAACTCTAATATCTGACGCCAGTAACTTCGAACTCGGATTCTTCAGTCCCGGCAATTCGACTGCCCGGTACGTCGGAATATGGTACAAGAAGGCCCCGCCGGAGAAGAAGTACGTTTGGGTGGCCAACAGAGACGATCCACTCACGAATTCATCCGGCGTTCTATCCATCAGTCCTGATGGAAACCTTGCAGTCTTGATGGTGGGACGGCCTGCTTTTACGATCACAAATGCTTCGACCGCGGTGAATTATACAACCGCAACGCTCCTGGATACAGGAAATCTTGTTTTGAAGGATAATCAGAACCGAGTGTTATGGCAAAGCTTCGATTACCCGACGGATACTCTACTAGCGGGCATGAAATTCGGGTGGGACAGGAAGAAGGGTGTGAGCAGGGTCATGAGGTCATGGAAATCTGAGACCGATCCAGCCAGCGGTGACTACATCTTTCAAATGGATCCACGTGGGTCCCCTCAGCTCTTCCTACTGAAAGGATCCAATGAGCTCTGGAGAAGTGGGCCATGGAACGGTCGAGGATTCAGCGGCGTACCGTTGATGAACCATCAGACCGTGGTCACATACCATTTCAAGATCGACGGTGATGGGACCTACTACTGGTATGATCTAAATAGCAATTCCATCTTCTCCAGATTGATTTTGAATAGCTCAGGTGATCTTCAACGGTTAGCATGGCGAGATGGGACCCAGCGATGGACACCGTTCTCACGTGCCATCGACGATAAGTGCGATGAGTATGCGAAATGTGGGGCCTACAGCAGCTGCAATGTGAATCGTGCGGTGATATGTGAGTGTTTGAGAGGGTTTAAGCCCAAGCTGCCGGAGGTGTGGAACTTGCATGATTGGTCTAGTGGGTGTAATCGACGGCAGGGATTGGGTTGTGGGAAGGGAGATGGGTTTAAGAAAATTGAAAATGTGAAGCTGCCGGATACGTCGTCGGCTCGGGTTGTACGATTATCGGGTCTGAGGGAGTGTAGGGATGAGTGCTTGAAGAACTGCTCTTGCACTGCTTATGCAAGTGCTGATATTGATAAGTGGGGAGGTGAGTGTTTGATGTGGTATGGGGATTTAATTGATATGAAGCTGTATTCCGACGATGGGGAGGATTTATACGTGCGTTTGGCGGGTTCGGAGCTTGGTAAGTGGGATTTTTTTATTTTTTATTTTTTTTCTTCGTAAGATTGGCTTAGTTTTGAATCGGGTTGGGTCTGTTTGGATGGGGCGTTTGGACGATTGTTTGAAGCGAATTGGGACTGTTAGTTTGGTAGAAATGATCAAATGGAGGGAGCGTGGCCATTGATTGCGTTCAAATCGTGATTTGGGGGTCCCCATTTGGTTTTTTCCACTCTATTGGATGTGAAATTATTACAATTCAATTCAATTGGGTGTCGATCCAAACGTGGCCTGAAGCATGGTCTGAACCTGATGCCCCAGTTCCGTACATGTGGGTCCCTGGTCCGGCGATTAGGGGATCCACTGAGTTCGTTAGATCGGTGACCGTGGGGCCCACCTTTATGTATGTGACTTACATCCACGCGGTCCATCCATTTTACAGATCATTTTTGGGCATAAGCATGCATGATTACCAAAATAAAGCAGATCGGTGGACCACACCACAGGGATCAGTATTAATTGAATAGTTTTCCATCCAACCTATTGATAAGGTTGACCAATGAAATATCATCTTGATCCAAAACTTTTATGTATGGCATCCATAACATCCATCCATTTGAAGAGGTTATTTTAGGACATGATGCAAATAATAAGACAGATTCAAAGTTTTAGCGGACCTGCCACTGAAAACAGTGCAGAGAGTGGCACCCACCGTTGGAACATTCCTAAGGTCTACTGGAATGTTTATTTGAGATCCAACATATTCATAAGTAAACCAAGACATGAAAGAAGGAAAAAATATAAATATCAGCTTTATCAAAAACTTTTGTAGCCCTTAAAAGTTTTTAATGATGGGTGTTACTCTCCCCACCATTTTCTACGGTGGGATTCACTAGAGCTTTATGTATGACTTATTATTTGTCTCATGCCATAAAATGATCTCTCAAAATGGATGGACAGTGTGGATGTAAAACATATATCATGGTGGGCCACATAACTTGATGATGTCACTTCAACATTGAGTCTACCTATTCAACTTTTCTGAATTCAATAATTACCATTTGAAACATGCTTATAAGGATTTACTTTGATGGGATTCTTCCATTTAGTGTTGATATAAACTGAGAGATTTGCTTCAATGAGATTTTTTAATTTTGTATAGAATATTTTTTATACTACTTTAGTTTTCTTTCTATTTTCTATGTACATGTTTCTACTCACATTCACAAGTGGTAAACCTGATGAGAGGAAAGACCTAATTTTCTGGCCGGGTCACCTCCATGTTGGGGCCCACTAAGTCCACGCCCTATAACCATTTCCCACCGTTGGATTGTACTGAAAATTTGATTGGCTACCGTAGATTCAAGCCCGAAGAGGAAAAAGCTAGTGCTGATACTCGCATTAACGGTCATACCAACGACGCTGCTCCTCTTCTCATGCGGCTATTGCCTCCGGAAGAGAAAAAACGAAAAGAAAGGTACGGTTAGCTTTAACATCTGTTTGTGCGCTTACTTGCCGTATACGTGAAACTAAGAACGCGTGTGCAAGATTGGAGCCATTCACTGCGTGATCCCCACCGTCCAGATGCCACATCTTCCAAAATATGGCCAATCTGATCATCAGGTGGGCCATACATATACATAAAATTTGGACCCTTAGTCAATTTCTCTTAAAGATTTTCTTTATATTTATGGCCTACCTGAGGATCATAGCAGATTGAATTTTGAAGCATGGCATCTAACCATCGGTGATCAGCTGATGACACGTTCGGATCTGGTACACATGCTTCCCGTTTACATAAGTTTTCTCCAAATAGATATTTAACACGAGAGATTTGCTAATTCCACGCGCGTGTGGAGCCCTACGCATCCACACACACAAGCATACGTGCAAAGACCATGCCGTCCAGCGGTACAGCCACCCATGTGATTTCAAAAAAGAGCCTGTTTTTAAACTCTTTCTTAGTAAAAACATTACGGTGGGCCCTATATACATTTCGATGGTGAAATCTTCAATCACCACTGTTTCCTATAACATAATCAAACTGGGATTTAGATCTGCTTAATTTCTGGGATCATGCTATAAAATGATCTGAAAAAACGGATGCACACGTGGCTGTATAAGCACATGGATTGAGTCGGGTTGGGCCGCACGGTCTTGGGTAAGGCCGGGACCACACCTTATCCGCTCTCCCCGTGAATGGAGGCGTATTGCGTCCTACCCGGCCAGTTATGAATGTGCAGTTCTGTTTGTCTGTTTGTCCGTCCATCCATTTTCTTATATATCATTTTAAGGTATGATCACATAAATAAGCAGAAATGCGTGTGACCCAAAGAAGTTTTTAATGGTAGACGTTCAATCCCCACTGTTTTCTGAGGTGGTCCACTCAAGCTTTGGATCTACTTCATTCTTCGACTCATATATATCCTAAAATTATATATCCAAGTGTATGGACGGTGTGGATACAATACATATATCATAGTGAGATCGATCCACAAAATGTGGTGACGTCACTTCAGGTCAGAGTAAAATAAGTGACTGTACGGCATTATCTCAAATAATGAGTAGGTTATCTGCGAAAAATAACGGACAAGTTCACTCGTCAGGTGGGCCATAATCATGATGATCATCATCATAATCTGAGCCTTATCCCTGCTAATTGGGATGGGCTAAATAGACGGTTAAAATTCTCTTTCTAGCCATTCATTTTTTTTGACATGAGGTGGGCCACCTGAGGTGCGAAATGATCTGATTTTTAGTACAGATGTTCTAAGCCGTGTAGATCACCTAAATGAAGCTCGGATCTCGCACACGTGTCACTTTGTGAGACAGACGATGAGTGTGAAGATAAGGGCTCCCACACGCGCGTGGACTTAGAACGCTTCTGTGAATGTTTATAAAAGGTAGGCGGATTGCGCGCGTACTGAGTAAACTCTGTGGGGTCCCTGGATGTATGTATCTTATCCACGCCGTCCATCCGTTTTTTAGGCTCATTTTAGGGCATGAGCTCAAAATTAAATTATATCCAAACCTCAAGTGGATCACACTACAAGAAACATGGGGGATAATGACGTCCACCGTTGAAACCTTCCTAGGGCCTCACAGTGATGTTTGTTTCTCATTCAACCTCTTCATAAGGCCGAACAGACCTGGATGAATGGAAACGAAAATATCAGCTTGATCCAAAACTTCCGTGACCCCTTAGAATTTTTCAGCGGTAGACATTCAATTCACAATGTTTCCTGTGGTGTGGTCCACTTGAGATTTGGATATGCATGGACTTTGGTCTCACAATCTAAAATGATCTGAAAAAACGGATGGACGGCGCGGATAAGACACATGCATCACGCTATGGGGTGGCTATCAGTTTGTTCAAGGGGGGCCAATGGTTACAGGATCCATACCATTGGGCATGGTGGGGCTCACCCTGGACGGTGCATGCACCAAAAACATGCCTGATTGGAAGATCCTAGCCATGGACCACTTTCTCTATCCAATCCGAACTGTTGCTGTGTTTTCTTTTTTCTCAACCGTCAAATTGCTGGCCACCTATTGAAGGGTCCAGATCTTACAAGTAGTGGATTTTGATGCCCATCGTCTCAACGTTTTGGATGACTGACAGTGGGCCCCACTGGCACCAAACCCATCGTTTTAACGTTTTCGATGACTGAGAGTGGGCTCCACTCGCAGAAAATGATTTAGCACGTGGTGGTGCAAGGAACATAGTGTTCTAAAAAGGCATGAGAACGTGTAGGAAATGCAGGTGGGCATGCACGGGAGAGTACGTATGGGAACTTTTCAAATGTGAGTGTGAAGAGCTCAGATCTGCCACTGTTTAATCTCGGTGATGTGGTGATTGCTACGGATGACTTCTCCGAATCAAATAAGCTTGGAGAGGGTGGCTTTGGCCCCGTTTACAAGGTCAGGACGCAACCTATATACATACATACATACAAACATACATACGTACATATCTGTATATATAAAAGTACTTTGCGGGGCTCATATGTTTAATCTTGGTGAAGACATGCTTAAAATATATAAAAGTACTTTGTGGGGCTCACATGAGTTTTGAATGTGTCTAAAACTTGGTCTGACCCCTCATCCAAGTGGGAGACATGCAATGGATAGTCTGGATCTGTGAACCACATCTCAGTGGGCCCAGTAAATGATTATGAATGTTTTAATGGGAGGATAACCCCTCTCAACTGTTGTATGTGATGTGGCCCCCTAGCTATGGATTGACTTGATTTTTAAGCCTGTGGCCCACCATGGAATGGTGCATCTAACTAATGGGGTAGATGTTCGACACAGATTACAGTGGGGCCCACATAGCTCGACCTCATGGTAGTCAACCTCGTAGTACAATTTCCCATACACACACATCAAGAATGCTCAGCCGCGCAACAGTCCGCATGAAACTCGTGCAAACTTTTTGAGAACACATCACACATAATGTGAGTCCAAAATCTGAACAGTCCATGTGATGCAGCACTCCATGAAGTCCTCAAGGCCCAACTTTTACTTTGATCCAAAACTTTAGTGGGCATGAAAAAAAAACAGTTTCCTCCCTTAATTTGCATCTCTTTGCTATGCCCATTGGTCCATTAGGGTTTCATGGGGTGTTGCATCACATGGACCGTTCGAATTAGATGCCCATGACACATGTGCAAAGGTGCAGACGTGCACACGTGAGCATTTCAATATATATATATATATATATATTAAAATGCTCACTTGAGCATCAATTTTTATGAGAACTCGTGAGAACTTTTTGAGAACTCAACTCACATGATGTGGCACCTCATGCAATTACCTAGGCTCAACTTTCACCTTGATCCAAAACTTTAGTTGGCCATGGCAAAAGGAAATAATTTCTTCCCTTGATTTCTCCTCTCTTTGCTATGGCCTACTAAAGTGTTGGATTAATGTGAAAGTTGGGCCCTAGGGGGTTTCATGGGATTCCGCATCACATGGTCCGTTCAGATTTCGTGCCCAAGACATGTATGCAAAGATGTGCATGAGTGCGCATATAAAAAGGTGCTCAAGTGAGCGTATATAGGTATGTATGTGTGTATGTGCGCGTGCACTTACATATACTTACATATACATATACATTTACACATATAGAGAGAGAAATGCTCACAAAGAAACTGTTTCTCATGGGAACTCGAGAGCACTTTTTAACATGTGATGTGGGCATAAAATCCAAATACTCCACTAGATGAGTCACGTCATGAAACTTCTAAAGCCCAAAAGTTAGCCTATCCAAAAATCTGATTGGCCATAGTTAGACAGCTAGCTAGTCACCTCATGTATATGCGTGTAAAGAAATGCTCACACATAACTAGTTAGACATTTCATATTCGGAAGCAGATTGTGTCCTGCCCCAACTGAATGATAATCCATCCACACCATCCATTCATTTTTCTATATCATTTTAGGGTATGAACCCAAAAATGAGGTGGATCCAAGGCTTAAGTGGACCACAACAGAGGAAGGAACAGTGATAATGGCATCCACCATTGAGACCTTCCTAGGGCCACATGATGTTTATTTGCCATCCAACTTGTTCATAAGGTCATATAGACCTAGATGAAGGAAAACACAAATATCAACTTGATTCAAAACTTTTAAGGCTCCTAAGAAGTTTTTAATTGTGGGCGTTCAATCCCCACTATGTGGTCCCCACGAACCTTAGATTTACCTCATTTTTGGGTTGATATTTTACAATGATTTGAAAAAATAAATTGATGGTATGGATAATAGTCATACATTACGGTGGGCCACATAGAGCCCTACCTGGACATATTATCGTACATGTGAGAGTAGGATACAATTGGCTTCCTTCGAATTGGTTCAACTAGCTATGTATTAAATAGTTTTTTAAAAAATAAAAATCTATTTTCCTATATAATGCTCCCTCATGAGAGATTATATAACATTAAATCTTACAAAGAGATTATGCAAACACGTGTCGAAGATCCAGCCCATTCATCAAATAAAGCTTACTACCTAGATGCTATTTGCCAAAAATTTATAATTGGTCTTCATCACTGGATCCATACATGCAACTTGAATATGGACAGTTAGAATAGAGTTCAAACAACTTAGTTTTCTTGTATAAATATATCTTACTATTGGTTGGAAAAAAAAAAAAAAAAAATCAAATTTTTATGTCATTCACAAGTTTACAAGGTATCCTACCTAATTAATGAACTGGATTTCTCATACATGTGATGCATCATGATAATACATCACATATGTACAACTTCTCTCTCATTAGCCCTCAATAGAATCAGTCTAGGTAGGGGCTCTATGGGGGCATATCATGATGTATGGGTCTTATCCATGTCATTCATCCATTTTTCTAGATCATTTTAGATATGAGGCTCAAGTGGACCACACATAAAGGATTGAACAACCACCATTGAAAACTTCCTAGGGCCACAAAAGTTTTAGATTAAGCTAACATTTGTTTTTTCCCTTCATCCAGGTTTGTGTAACCTTATGAATAGGTTGGATGGCAAATAAATAACATGGTGGGCCTTAAGAAGGTTTCAACGATGGGCGTCATTATCATTACTGCTTGTTGTGGTGTGGTCCACTTATGCCTTTTATCTGCCTCATTTTTTGCTTATGCCCTAAAGTGATCTAGAAAAATGGATGAACAATGTGGATAAAACCCATACATCATGGTGGGCCCCATAGAGCCCATTCCTCAACCAATTTCCATCCAACTAGGGTGGAGCGCAATCCACTTCCCTTTCTTTTTAAACAAGCCTCCTCTCTCTCTCTCTCTCTCTCTCTCTCTCTCTCTCTCTCTCTCTCTCTCTCTCTCTCTCTCTCTCTCTCTCTCTCTCTCTCTCTCTCTCCCCCCTTCTTTTAATACTCTTTATTTCTCTATCAGGAAGCGGATAGAGTCTTGCCCCGCCTAGACGGTAATCCATCCAAACAAGGCTCCGTGGGACACACCATGATGTATGGGTTTTATCCACACCGTCCATTCATTTTGCCAGATCATTTTAGGACATAAACCCAAAATTGAGGCAAATCCAAGGCTTAAGTGGACCACACGATGAGAATTGGACTCCCACCATTTAAAACTTCTTAAGAGACATAGAAGTTTTAAATCATGTTACTATTTGTGTTTTCCCTTCATCCATGTCTATATGACCTTATAAGGTTGGATGGCAAATGAACATCATAATGGTCCTAAGGAAGGTTTCATCTATAGGTGTCATTATCATTGTTGCTTCCCATGGTGTGGTACAATTGAGCTTTAGATTTACCTCATTTTTTGGCTAATACGCTAAAATGATCTCGAAAAATGGATGGCCAGTGTGTACATCACGTTGGGCCCCATAAAGCCCCTACCTGGATCATTGTCTAAGCAAGGCAGGATGTAATCCTCTTCCCTCTCTCTCTTCAATTAAGACTCTCTCTCTCTCTCTCTCTCTCTCTCTCTCTCTCTCTCTCTCTCTCTCTCCTCATTGAATACTCTCTCACTATAAGATTACATTCTTTCATAGCAAAAAAGTGTACATGTGTTATGTATTTGAGCGATGCACTACATATGTAAGAAATTCAATTTGTTAATCGGGTAGGGTACCTTGCAAGCAAATAAATGATATAAAAATATAATTTTGCTCTGATCAATAGTAAGATATTTTTCTATAAGAAAAGTGGCTATTAGAAATCAATTACAATGGTCCAAATTCAACTTGCATGTGTGGCCCTAGTGATGAAGACCATTTAATATTTTGGCAAATAACATCTAATTAGTGGGCCCTACTTGATGAACAAGATCTTTGACACATGCACTCATCCAACCTATGTAGGACTTGATGTTACGTAGTCTCTCATGAGGGGGCATTACACATGCATAAAGAAATTTTTTTTTCTATTTTATACACAACTAGCTAGACGAATTTAAAGTGTTCAACTAATTGTGTAGAAGCATTTCACACAAACACACACACACACATACGTACATTACATGTGTATGTATGTATGAATAGATGTGTGTGTGCATGTGTGTGGGAAAAGGTTCCACAAAGTCGACCTCATGATAACTTCCCATGAATTCGAGCTCTGTGGGCCCCACCGTGGTGTGTTGGACATCCACACCAGGCATTTGGTGGGTCCCCTTTAGGTTATGGGATATCTTAAAAGCCAGCTGTATTTGAAAGTCAAGCGAGCCACATAATGTGAAACCATGGAAAATCATTTCCAACACACCTAAAAGCACTTGGTAGGGCCCACCAAAGTTTTTAAATGGCTTGAAATTTAGTGTGACCCCTCATCCAAGTGAGACACACAATGGATGGGCGGGATGTTTGAACCACATATCAATGGGCCCTATAAACAATCAAGAAGATTTCAATGGGTGGGCATCCTCTTTCAAGTATTGTGTATGTTGTGGCCCACCTAAGTCATGAGTTTTTAAGCCATGAAACTATGGTGAGGATGTCGAATCAAGGTCTGTTGCCAATCAGAGTTAGGGCCTTCACCCTGATTGTTTGCACTCATGGACATGGTTGCCGGAATCCATCGCTGCGATCGGATTGTAGTAGCAATAACCAACAATGGGATTTACCTTGTACGATTTCATGGCAACAAGGCTATTAGCAGCCGATAACTCAAAACCAGAGAGCTTCAGGCTAACAACAGGGATGGCCATCTCTCTGATTTCAATGGCAACTGATTGGGAAGATTACACATATGAACCTAATAATGAATATCATCGACAAAGAAAATCCCATGACGCATGAACCTGGACTGAATAGGTGCTCGAATCTGTCAAGATTGATGCATAAGAAGCTCTGATACCAAATGATATATCTGTATCGTGGAATTGACGGATCGTCTATGCATCAATAATGGAGATTCAATACCATAACCTAAAAGCGTATTTGATTAGGAAGACATTGTCGCTGACAGGATTCTTGATCTTCTGCACCTTACACCTTTAGGTGAACCTTCAATGGAACCGGGGTTTTCTTGCTTGTGTTGGTGAGGGGACCAAGACGTTTATTTATAGGAAAGATGGCTAGAAGCTTACCCATCACACTTCTCCCTTTTAAAGTCTCCACACCATAGGTTTCCATATCCAGCTTAATAACCGTGAATAGGGACCGCGGTTCAAGCGTTTTGCCCAAACTCATTTACAATGATCTCAAATGTAGTGGGGCCCACTGACTCGCTCAATGTGAAGAATCCAACGGTCAAATCTGAATCGATGATCATATGTGCCCCACCTGATAGGAGTCTTACAGTTGTCCTCATAGAACCTTTTTCCTTTTGTGTGTGTGTGTGTGTGTGTGTGTGTGTGTGTGTGTGTGTGTGTGTATTGGGCTTAAATAAGGAAATTTATATTACAAAATAAAAGTAGAATAAGTTTGGATTACATATTGCAGGGGACATTGAGGAATGGTAAACAAATAGCGGTGAAAAGACTGTCAAGGAATTCAGGACAGGGAATAGAAGAATTCAAAAATAAGGTGGCACTTATACAACAACTGCAACACAGGAATTTGGTTAGAATACTTGGTTGTTGTATTCAAGGAGAAGAAAAAATGTTGATTTATGAATACATGCAAAACAAAAGCCTCAACTATTTTATTTTCGGTATGTTTTCTTTTCATAATCATGTTTCATTAATGTCACATGCTCGTAAGTATCTACATATTCATGTATACATACATACGCATTGGTAAAAAGATATAGTACATGATGTCTGATAATCTTGCACCAAATGCATACATTCATACATGTGT
This sequence comes from Magnolia sinica, assembly GCF_029962835.1. Lineage (NCBI taxonomy): Eukaryota > Viridiplantae > Streptophyta > Magnoliopsida > Magnoliales > Magnoliaceae > Magnolia > Magnolia sinica. Next base: position 14,003,273 of record NC_080573.1, read on the forward strand.
TATTGATACAATCAGGTAACCATCAAATTGGACAGTTGTCATGAACATAGTTATAATTCCCACCCACATCCATGTTCGCAAATGAAACTTATTATGTGTGTTTGCATTTATTTTGCACCTTCATGAGAAGGTTAGCAAAGTCTGCAAAGCCTTTAAATTTATAGGTGGAACAATCAATCATTGATCTTGATTATCTATTGACAAGCCATGATACAAAAATCACTCCAAACAAATGTTATTAATCATCTTATAAATAGAATAACAAATGGACAACTTAAATCAAGCGTTAAGAGAAATACATCCAATCATCATCACGAAACATCTAGTCAATAGGCCCTACAGTTGATTGCTTTTTATGTCAAGGAGCACTTTAATTAGATTATGCAATCATCCTATCTATGGCTTATAAAAACATATGGTTATAATAAATGACTAGTATTTAGCAGGACAATTATCATATTATACATGGGTTGTCAACGATGACATGGAACAAATGAAAATCTTACTATTGATGATTCGCTATTCCACATGTCAATTAAAAGTTTCGAAAATGTTGATGATGATAATATATGCATATGGACATTTGGATTGGCCATCATGATGAGGTGTGGCCAACGCTTATCAATTAAAGGCATGGTCCACTTCTTGTACAACATAGACCATTATGCAAGTATGCATAAGAGGAGTGGTGCATATTAAAATGTATGTACATATGAGATGTACTTTTGCCCTTATTTATAAGATGATCAGGATGGAATCTCATAAAGATAGATAGGATCATCTCCATATCTAATCATATCATATAAGCCTATGTATAGCAGCGGGGATAGATCACTGGTTGATCAGATAATCTTGCATGATGATCATGTAGACAACAAACGGTTGATCAATCACAATTTGTGAATAAAGTCACATGTGTTGTAAGACCAATTACCTATGAGTGACGAATTTATTTCAATCCAATGGTTGTGTTAGTGTATTTGGTCCAATATGTGACTCTTACATCCTTATTGCTCTAATATACGTGACAAGGTCATAATGAGGTGACGCTACTTTGTTATACATTCTAAAGGCCATGCATGTGTATTTGACTAAGTTAGAAGCACGCTAAGAAAGTAGCTAAATCAAAATTGGATCACTGAGATAGGATTATGGAAGATAACAACTAATCTCATTATAGTAATAATGTACAGGAGATTTATCTAAAGTGTAAGATTGAATGGACAATAAGATTATATTGTGAATTGTTTTGAAAAATTAGTTATATATTAATATTTGCAACAATCTTTAATCCATCAAGTTTGATAAAGATATAATCCATTCAATGTCAAAAGTAAATAAATATATATCAAGAATAGAATATTAGAATTTATATGCGTGCATATCTAAAATTAAGTGTGCTTGATCGAATGTGATCAAATGAACGACTTATGACAAGCGATAGAAGATTGGGATGAATAATTTCTCGTCCACTTGTAATTTAATGCAACGTCTTTTTCCTTTAAAAAAAATTATAATCTCAGATGTCTCACACTAAATCTACCCGATTGAGGAGTATATATTGAGTTTTCTAATTAGAAATGAGTGTAGTAATTCGGCTCACCCCATTACCAGCATAACATAGATACATTAAAGTTAATATTTAATTGGGATTTCTCTATGATTGAGATCTATAAAAATGCGTGTATCATTAATTTGGTTTGAGACACTTCTCTCTCTCATCAAAGGTTATAGATTGAGTTTTCTAATTAGAATGAAGCATGGTAATTTAGTCTACCTCATTACCACCCTAACATAAATACATTGAAGTTAATATCTAATTTAAATTTCTTTACGATTGTGGTCTATAAATATTGGTGTAGTGTTTTAGTTTGAGATACTTATCTCACTTTCAACTCTAGATCTAGAAAAATTTCTTCTCTTCTAAAAACTCTAGTCCCCCCAAATCTAGAGATCTCGTAATGGCTAATAGTATTCTCTTCCCTTATAATTGAGAATCAACATATCTAGTGAATTTTTCTTCCTTTTCATGTGTGTTTCCATATAATTAAGAAGATAATTATAATTAAGCATTCGATGTAATTCCATTATTGAAAAAAAAAATTTAAATCAGTGTTTCTGATTCAATTTACGTCCCCATGAAGGTGAGTAAATTATCATTTCCCATGTGCATATGTGTGCAAGTGATTGTAAGTAAATTTTATGAATATATGAAATAAAAAATAAAAAAATCTAATGCATGTGTGGACATTCACATCACAGATCGGACAAGACGGGTGTTGTTAGATTGGAGGAAGCGGTTTGATATTATCATTGGGATTGCTCGAGGAGTTCTTTATCTTCATCATGATTCTAGGTTGAGAATTATTCACAGAGATTTGAAAGCTAGCAACATTCTCCTCGATGACGAAATGAACCCTAAAATTTCAGATTTCGGCATGGCTAGAATTTTCAAAGGAAATCAGACCCAAGGCAACACAAATAGAGTGGTCGGCACATAGTAAGTACCACAGGCACATGCAGTCACAAGGGTATGTCATGCTGGCATGTCTCACACCATTCACCTCTTCAATGTCCCATTGCTTGAATGGCCATAAAATAAAGACTTATCATCATTGAAAAATCCCATCCATTGAATTGAATTCTCACATTTGACAATTGTAATGCAGCGGTTATATGTCGCCGGAGTACGCCATCGATGGGCTTTTCTCAGTGAAATCAGATGTGTTTAGCTTTGGGGTCTTATTATTAGAGATCATTAGTGGAAATCGAAACAACAGTTATCATAATCCCGACTCTAATTTAATGGGCCATGTAAGTATGATTTTTCTACTGCATTTTTCTTTTTTTAATTTTCTGTCCAACCAAAGACAATGGAGGGGGAAAATCCCAACATTTTTTTCAAATTGAAATAGCATTATATGGATCCCCTTCAGCCCCCCTTCAGATCATGGGGGCCTGTTCCAGTGCCCCAGATTCTCTGGAGTTGGGCCCAACATCTCTATCGAATCCAGCCCATTGATCTTCCTAATGCCCCGAAAAGTGAGCCCAGCCCAGCTGACTTGATTTGCATTGATGGGGTAGCTGGGACCCAGCTCCCTTTTCATAGGCTGGCCCAGACTTGGGTCTTTAACAAGTGGGCTGGACTTGTACATGTCTTCCACTGGCCATTTTGGACCGTAGATTTCATGAATTTAAGATGACATATGGTATACTATTTCAGGCATGGCAGCTATGGAATGAAGGTAAGAGTTTGGACCTGTTGGATTCCTCAATCGCCGATTCGTGTCCCACCAATGAAGTCCTGAGATGCATCCACGTGGGCCTTTTGTGTGTGCAAGAAAATGTGACAAGCAGGCCCACCATGTTATCAGTTGTATCTATGCTGTGCAATGAAATGGCCATTCCTCCACCCAAGAAACCAGCTTATAGTAATAAGAAGAATTTCATGGATGCAGATTCATCCACAAGTGGGGCCGGATCTTATTCCATCAATGAGATGACAGCTACTGAGGTGCATGCTCGTTAGGATTATATAGATTTGTTTGTTGAGGATCCTCAAAATCTCTGCATTTTCATGGTGTGCATCAGTGGGATCTGTGCCGTTCATCAGGTGGGACCCACAGACAGTGAGTGATGCAGCCCAAATGTTTGGGCACATGGGTGGACCACACACATGCCAGATACGTACGCCACTGGCCATCCGTTTTTCTTTTTGTACACTTATATTGCTCCGTCGAAAATGGGTCTGGACTACTTTTCTGGATGGGCACATTCATGGTGTGGCCTACCTGATGAACGGTGCTGATCTAATACATGCTGCCGTTTTTGCACGTGTTGGGTCATTCGCCTATAGCCTTTAGGGCTATTTGTGTTTCTGGATTCCAGATAATGCCACCTAAGTAGGATTGTCATTTCCCGGTGTTTATTTAAACATGTATTATGGCACATAAATTGAGAGAATCAATTATAGTTTTACATTGTAAAATGGTGGACCCCACAATTTCACAAATTTTCCAGGCTAAAACAAACAAAGAAAATTCATGGCCAAATGTTGCTGACGTCATTATAATTATTATCCATTTACTTTTTGAGATGATAGGAAAAACAGAAGATCACTGAGCAATGCCGAAATTTTAATTTTGTAAGAATGGAATATTTGTTTTTTTTATTAAAAAAAAAAAAAAAAAAAAAAAATCTCGAAGATTGTCCTTTCGTCTGTTAATTTTCATGTCCAGATCTGAAGTGCGAAAAAGTGAGGTGGGTCATTTGCGGATACAACCCAGGGAGCGAATTGAGGCCATGGCCTCACCCAACACGGTGCGGCCGTGACCATAGGGCCGTCCATCTGTTTTTACAGTTTATTTTAAGTCACTAGCCCAAAAATGAAACAGAACCAAATCTCAGGTGGACCACACCATAGGAAATAGTGGTAATTTAACGTCCTAGAGCCCACTGTAATGCTTATTTGCCATCCAACCTATTAATAAGGTCACAAAGACCATAATGAAGGGAAAAAAAAAAAAAACAGATATCAACTTGATCCAAAACTTCTATGAGGTACAGGGAGTTTTTAATGGTCAATCACTTTTGTTTCGTATAGTGTGTTCCATGTAAGATTTGGATATGCTTTATTTTGGGCTCCGTGAGCACTGCAGGCAAGCTTGACCCAGTCTCAACATAGTCCGTTACGAGGAGAGAGGGAAGAAACTCGTGCGCGATGTGAGATGTTTTGGGTTGGATTAACTTTGTTTCCTTGTGCACTTCATGTCAAAGGTGGTCAAAAAAGGATGCGTTTGAATATTTGGAGTTACCACTAGCTAATTAGGTTTTTTTGTAAGGATAAGGGTCTTGGTTACATAAGAGAAAGAGGTTATGCTCCCTCTTCTGCCCTCACACCATGCAGTCTCTACTTTATGGGATAAATGACCTTTAAAGGAATTTGGATATGTCGTAGCATTATATGTCTAACCATGCTTCGCATAAATCCTACAAGAGGACTAGGTAGGCGAAAGTAGAATAGGTCCTAGCCTGGCTACACATAATCAAGAAATCCTGGACAGGTGAACAAGATAAATAAAAAGAAATGTGCAAAAACATAATGGATTAAAAAAACAAAAATGGAGATCATGGTAAGTAGTATGCTGGAATGTGTAGAATGGATACATTTTAAACTTGATTGATATGTGAGCATGAGAAAGAGAAAATTCATATATCCTTTTTTATCCAAAAGGGATAGTCAAATGTCTCTGATTCTGACCTCAATCTTGAACTAATTAGCTTTCTTTAATAAATTGACCTTCCGAGGCTGACTTCACTCGGTTGAGTAAGATATAGGCATTAGTGTGAGAGTTTTTCGATATACTATATGGTATAGCCCCTTTTGATTGACTTGTTTTTTTACCTAACCTTAGTCTGTTGGGGCCTTCTACCCGCTATTGAGTCAAGTGTTGGGGTTGAATTTATAGAATGAAACTGTCAGCTTGTTCCAGGTTGACGGTGGGTGGACATTTGTTTATTTTTTGCCATGCAAGATCTGTAAGAAGGGATCCTGACCTGTGGTAGGTGGAAAAAGTCTCAGGTGACCGTCAGCTCGTGACAGGTCGAAAGTATTCTAATCTCTCGATTCAGCAAAGTTGCCAACTTTCCTCTCATTCTTTCTGGACCAATTTCAAGCTACATGGGATTCTAGTCCTTGCCCGAGTGGTAGACTCTGGGGAGTTTCAACACGAGGTCTTGGGTTCAAAACCCATAGGTGGTGAAATCCCACTACAGCATGCATGATTGTGTGGCGGGTGTATAAAAAAAAAAAAAAAAATCAAGCTACATGGCCATGGTTCGAGTGATCTAAACCGTTTACTGTCTTTGAAAAGGGGTCTATGCCCAGTATCTCCTTTCTGATTAGCGTTCAAAGATCCTTTTAACGGATTAGTGCAGTTTTATCATAATATAGCTAGAGTTATGAATTTTGGTAAGTGTTGATCAATGGTTCGGATTGAAGGGTTGGGAGTTAGGAATCTCTTGATTAGGTCCAATAATTCAATCTGGGATGAGAATGAGGTTCATCTCTAAATTTGGCATGACATCTAATGATAATTGAGGATTCAAGGTATAGCCAATTGGTTCAGGGGTCGTATTTATTGATTTAGGTGAGATGTCTACAAGCTCATGCCCAAAAATGAGCAGTAAAAATGGATGGAACTGTCACTACACCAAAATCACTATTTAGGAACGGATGAAAACCATTCCGGAACGCTTCAGGAATGGTTTTAAATTGTTCCTTAATAGGGCATAGCTAAAATTTTGAAAGTAGCAACAGCTACGGACTTGAAGAAATGGCTACGGACTACTATATATATATATATATATATATATATATATATATATATCAGATTTATAATTTTACAAGAATAAAAATTACATCCATAAGCAGGAAAACCCCTTCGAAAAAATTTTACATCAAGAAGTAGTTTCAAATTTTGTTAAAAGTAGAAGATCTAAAAAAAATAAAAAAATAAAAATCCAAACTCTGCCTAAATCACTACACAACTTGCAATGGCCCTGTCAATTTGGATGTCCTCATCATCATGGAGGAAGTTGGCATCATGAACATCAAAGAATCTTGCCTACATTGTAAATGGTAGGGACCATTTCAACAATATTGTTTAGCTGAGATCTAGAAATCCAAGCTCCTCCACCTAAGTATTTTACAAGCCAAGCTTCAAAACTCCACCTTATTTTTACATGGCAATTGCATCCATGAGAGGCAGATGCATTCATCATTACAAAGTAATGCAAGGGCATATCAATCTTTACCTCAAGAATATTATCAGCTCTAAGTTAATCTCAAGCCAGCTTTTCCTCTCGCTTATGAAATATTGTCGGAAACTCCGGTCCATCTCCTCATGGTTATTCTACCATGAGATCCTAGATTAATTAAAATCCAATAGTTATTTTAAAGTGTAAGTTCTATTGCATTTCTAAAAACTCCAACAACACCCTATTTTCTTATCTTGATTATTTCTAAGAGAAGGGCCAAATGATAAATGGATATCCCCATTAGTTGCCTTTTGAAAAAGAAATTATTACCATCTTTACAAAAGCTAATCCCTTCCAAAGAACATAACAAGAGATTTGTCTAATAAAAGGGTTCATGTTCTTTCTTTTCTAATCTATTAAATTAGCAAAATTCTTTATGAATAATTAAAAGTCGATCTTTTCAATTGGCTTTAATAGAATGTAACTAACTCATATATTTAAAGTACATGTCCCCCACAAATTAATAGAACTCCTGTTTACAATCTAATAACCTTATGTCATGCGTCGAATCAAATAAGTTTCTACTATAATCTGAGCGAAGTTTCCCCGATTCATCAAAAACTTTCGACTTGGGCAATTTTATACAAGCGCGCAGAGGACTGCGAAGACTCCCTTCCCATTTGTAGCACTTATTTGTGTATCATGGAATAGACGATTTTCATAACCACTCCATAGCTAAGATCAATGTGCCCTTTAATAGAAAGTCTTAGATCTTCCCAAATTGTCAAACTAAGTCATTCAACCATAAAGATGCCTTCTCTTGATATCATGCTGATCTAATCATTATGCTGTCCACGACCATCCATCAATCTCTCTCAACCATTAATTTCTTTTCACCATGCAACCCACCCAAAGATCAAATAAGAAAGAGAGAGAGAGAGAGAGAGAGAGAGAGAGAGAGAGAACTTCAAAATTCAAAACCAAAATGAGGTATGTCAATAACCCAGATTCAAACATGTATATTAACATAAATGTAACATCCCATTGTTTCCCATTTATATGAAAGACTTGAAAAGAGTCCTACATTGAGACAAACACATCCACATCCTACATCTATTCCTCTTCCTCATTTCCTTCCTTAGATATACAAGGAGCCTCAAACTTGGTAAAAAGCCTATAAGCTGAAATAACAGCTAATATAAGGAAACAGATGAAGACCACAGCATGTAGGATCAAAGACACCTTGGCCTTGCTACAAAACCTGCCATAAGAAGAGCATGCTTCACTCCATGATACTTTCCTGTCACCCTTATATCCTAGATATAATATCTCAGCCACTGCAGCCCCTGATGTCACCATCAAATAAGCCAGTACCTGATAAAGATGGCCCACCAACCAAAAATCAGGAATAAAATATACAAGGGACCCACAAGCTACCCCACCCATTTTCCATTTTGGGAACTGAGATTAGTATTAGGAATAATGTTTAATATACCAAAAATGGAAAAATGGGTGCATGTGTGTGTGTGTGTGTGTGTGTGTGTGTGTGTGTGTGTGATGGATGTGTGTAAATCAAAATCTAAATGATCAGATGAAATTTGTAAAATTTAAATTTTCAAATGGGGAGAAGAGGTTTTGTAGTTTATGGGGCCAATTGAAATTGTAGTCCTCTAGCAGTCGACACGTGGGGGCCGTTGTTGATCCTATGGGACTGACATCGATGAACCGTGGTTCGGAGTTCCGGCTGATTGGATGATCTGGTGGGTCGGATCATGGTCTTTAAATGGACGGTTACAAGTAAAACGCCCATTGATTCTTTCTACAGGCAAATGCCCTTTGACTCGACAAAAGGATTTACCACCATTTAGCATCGAACACAAGATGAACGGTTGTGATCCCTGATGTGGTACCCACTTAGAGTGGATGTAGGGACCAAGGGCAACAATTTAAGGTGTCCTTATGGACTACTAAACCCATCAAAAATAGAAATCTTGCCTGCCGGACTTCACTAGTGAATGCTAGATCCCAGCCACCGGATACCTTATAGGCATATATGCACAACAATCCGAGCCACCCAAATCGTGGGCCCCACTGTGGATAGAGCATATCCTCATCATCACAATAATCAGACAATCTTAACCATCCAATTGACAACCATCAAATGGACTGTCAAGAAATAAAAGGTCCGTTTACAAATTGAATTTGCAAAATCAGATGGTTAAGAGCGAAGATTGGCCTATAACCGTGAAGGCCCATAATTTGGATGGTCAAGAATCAGACACATGCATGCATGCCACGTGTACAGTGGATGGGTTATAGAACTCTATTGAGACCAGCTAGCTGATGATAGCAAGAAGCCCATATGGGAATACCTGATCAGAAACAAAGAGAATCGTGTCGCTGATGAAGTATCCGAGCCATGCATTGAAGACCAAAGCAAGAAGAGCATACGCAGCACATATGGCATTGATGGAAACCAAGTACCTGTAAAAATTAATCATGTTAGCATGATTCAGTGATCAATGGTCCCATCACGCAATGATCCAGACCGTTGATCACATGGGTACCACCATGGATGGATGATTACCCATAATTATCCCATAAGCCTCGATCGTTGGCCCACCGATGAACGGTTAAAAGAGAAAAACATAGCAACAATCCAAATTATATGGAAAAAAGGGCCAAAATCAAAGGGCTTAAGCTGACCAAGATATGGGCCCCACATATAAAATAAGAATTGAAAAAGAATAGAGAAAGAGTGCTTACTTGAGGCCAGATAGATTGGAGAACTGAAGCATCCCATAGTCAGCATTGAACTGCTTGTTTGTGGCCATCACCCATATGGATGCCACACTAAGTGGGATGGTAGACAGCCTTAGACATATGTCTACCACTCTCAGGCATTTGGGATTGTTTTCATCACCATTTCTCATCCTTCAGACAGACAGACAGAGAGAGAGAGAGAGAGAGAGAGAGAGCTATTGGGTTTTTAATTGAAGTAGTTTGTGAGGGGAGTGTAGAGATTGGATTGTAGGTGGGGTTTTATAAATGGATCCAAAAAAAAAAATAGTATGGATGAAGATAATCAAGGGTTTGTGAGTGGAAATGGAGCTGTTGTCGTTATTACTATGGTTTTAGCTAAGGTGGGATTTTATGATCCTTGTGCAATGACACGTGTACGACTCTTGTTCCCTTTGTTTAAGTGGGACTCCTGTTTGAGTGATCTGGACCGTTCCCCACAACCTACCTCACCGGAACATCCTAGCTGTCCAAATTGAAATTGAATTCCTCCTCATCCGTCTATTTGTGGGACTTCAATTGATGGGTTAAGATTATCCACTTTGAGAAATTATTCCATCATAATCAAACAACGGTCTGGATCTTCAGACACGGGACACAAGATCATACAAATCCACTTAATTTAAGGATGTTGTTGGGTCCTTTTTACAGAACCTTTTTTAAAAAAAGTAATATTGACTTTGGTTGGGAGAGGGGGAGGTAGTGGGTTTGCTTTCACACTTTGAAAATGATGGAAACAATGGGATTTTGTTGGCATTATGATTACAACAAGAAAAAGGGAATGAAAGCATGCCACCACCCAAATCTTTTTGAATCTCTCCATTCTCCATCGTACACGTGGTTCTAAGGTTGGTGAAGTCAGATAGTCCATCTTTGTGGGCCTGTCCCTCGTGGCCCATGTCATCAACAACTGGAAAGATCCTACAATCGAAGCCATCCCATCTGTGGAGTTCAAACATGCAAAATATCAGATTAGGCCATGTTCTTCCCAATATTCAAAGATAATCCAATTTGTGGTTGTAAATATCCGGCTAAATGGACAGTTTAATCGACGGTCAGGATCTACAGCTGTAAGTGTAGCAATACCATGATCAGCCCACAACAATGTGAAAGGGGATTTTTACCGCGAAATCCAAACCACCGGTTTACCAAATAATGCCTCCACAGGGAGGTGCTTTTGAAGAGAGCAAATTACAAAAATTCCATCTATTTTTTTTTTCTTTAAGAAGTAATGAAAGTTTGGACTTGTGGGGCCCACATGGTATGTGTGAAACATCCAACCCGTTCAACGTATGAACCCTGCTATGTTAGTCACACGAACAAATAGTCAGGCCGATCAAATCATCAAATGGACTGGAATTGATTTTGGATGTCTTGAGTGATGTATATTGTTTTTTAGGATTGGACCACTGTATGATTAGATTCTCCATAATTTTGGTTTATCTAATAATAATAATAATGTTGGTTTACAATCCAGACTTTGTATGATTAGATTCTCCATAATTTTGGTTCATCTAATATATATATATATGAGCAGTAGTGTAAATTCACCTATATATATATATATATATATATATATATATATATATATATATTAAAAAAAAAAAGCACTCTTTCCTTTAATGAAAGCACTATTTGGTAAAATCCCATTGAGGGAGGAATTTTGGGGTTTAACCAAAAAAAAAAAAAGCCATCAAATCTTGGGATTATAGGTGAAATTTGACTTTTATGCAAAATACCAATCCCGAGCAGTAAACAGATCAAAGAGCTATCATGGCGTATAATGGAATATGCATTTCATCTTGAAACTATCATGTCACTTTGTTTACACTCGTGTGATATTCACAACAATCATGCTTTCGTAATTAATCAAAAGCTATGTTATTAAAATGTTAATTAATCAGGAAAGATGAATGCTCACATACAATGTTGCATCTTAACCTTCACATTCCACATTCTTTTCCTGCCGGTAGGTGACCTGTGTAGAACATATGAGGCGTACAAAAGGTGGGCCGCACCATAAAGATCACATGGGGCAAAATTTGGACCAATCCATTCATGAGACAGGTACACCATCAAAATATTAGCCCAATGGAGTACTCTACACCACAAATAAATTCAAGCTAATTTTGATAAATGAGAGAGAGAGAGAGAGAGAGAGAGAGAGAGAGAGAGAGATGCATTTCAAGTGGAACTTGCAATACAAGGAATTGCAATTAGGGGTCTGGCTGTCATTATGATTTAGAACGGTGCCACCCTTCCTCAATCATGATTTGCGATTCAGTTCACAACCAAACACACCCTAATAAATGATATACAAAAGGCTCATCCAAAGATAGAACTGGCATTTGTAATTAGGGAAAAAGGGAGAGAATCCACTGATTTATGAAACACAGGCAGCAAGCAAAGGCTACCCAAAAGGATTAGCAGCACTTATTATGTAGCTCGTGGCCATCGTGGAGTAACTTACAACAGCAATAATGGCCATCCAAGCACGCTTTAAAAGAATGGGCCACGGGCGGGCGGGCAGGCGGGCGGGCCGGCGGTGATTGTTGGGTCTCTTGCTTCCTTTCTGCTTTAGGGGGTCTTCTCTTCTCCCTACTAATAAAATGGAAGAGGTCCCCCCCACCAGCAGTCAGACCTCTATAATGCTACACATGAAAATTACATACATTCTCTATATATATCACATACAATACCCCAACTCCTACACCCTGCCTACTTCAGAAAACTGCACTCCAAAGTGCATTCTCTCCTTCACCACACCGATGGTGAACCTCTTTGATCCTTTCAGCAGACTTGCAAATGCCGCTGCAGCTCCAGTCGAACGAGGCAACGCAGATGTTGCCCGCCTGGGCCTTCCACTCGCAATCTGTGTTAAAATAAAGCTCCGATGTTAGTTTCACCATCCGACCGATCGTCCGAGAATAAGATATTCCATTTATGTGCATGTGTTAACATAAGCGATAGAAACACCATGAAGAAAGCAGTAGAAGGATGTAGAAACGACGATTATTACCACGGAAAAGCACCACAATCCACGATCCAAGGACAGCTCAAGTTTGCATATTACCAGAGTTACCAGAAGAAGAGGAAGTGAAAATGGGTATGCGGCCTCTCTCATTTTCTTTTTCTTTTTCTTTTTTTTTCCTTTTTGGAAGTCAGAATTGCATGTATAATAGACACGATGCACGTCCACACCACCACACACACCAAGTTTAAAATGGGTATATCAGGTACCATATTGTTCACCACAATACGCCCTCATATCGCCCTGTTTCAGGCCAATGAAACCGTAGCATTCATGGATGAGGGGCAATAGTTACCTGTTTTGAACAATACATTCACCCATCACGCGCAGACACCTCCCCCTCCCCAAAACACGCACTTGCACGCAACAATAAACACATGCATCACGACATATATAAATTATGTTGTATCATGATCCTGACTTTTAACAGTTTGAACTAAAATAATCGATCATTGAAGCTGTCTGATACTTCAAAATTATGACTTCCAGAGAGAGACCCATGATTCTTCAAGATTAAGAATCAGACATTGGGAGAACGGATAATGATTATAGACTACTGGCACAACTTAGAAAAGAAGAGGCACAAAATGATAAATTTGCAAATAGAATGTTGGAAGTTTTAAAATAGTTATCTGCAAAAGCAAATGTAGATAGTCCTATACCCATCATTCAACTTCACAACATGCATTTCATATAACAAGTATAGGCACGTAATCAGGCCATTTTCAATTACAACTAAAATGGCTATGATAGGTTCCTGTTGTAGAAAAACAAAATTCCTGAATTTAACAAACAGGATTGCAGTTATTAGGAGAAACAGTTCTATGTTTTTATGAAATGCTTTTACTTGGAATGTATTTGGAAGTGGCCCTTTATGCAAAAGTCCTCTTCTTCCTATGAAAAGCATCCACAGGAAGGCTGCCAACTTGGGACAGATTTATCAGAAAGGGTCGTCAGACCATTGACCCTGAATGCCCCCAGTGCAGCTGTCATCTTGAATTACAAAACAATCAACTCCCATTCTGATCTCATGGAAACTTTGCCAACATGATCAATACCCAGGCGGGAGCGATGGATACCAAGGGATACTTCAAATTCCTTTGGAAGGTTCCCCTTGTGTACACCACACAACAGATTTCAAAGCTCTGATCTCTCAGATTAGTTGGAACTCAGAGAACCACCTCCATAGATCCTTGCCAAGATCCACTGGCAGATCAAAGAATCTGGCAATAGTTACATGCCAAGATATCTCTTGCCAGCAAAGGATACTATTCTTCAATTTTGGCTTCAATGAGCTCTGCAGCTATAACCTTGCCATGGGTTACCTGAACCACGCCAGCACGAGCTTAACTTCAATAGCTCCTCTTGGGAGACCCCAGGAGGGAGTAGGTGGTGGCATCATTAGGAATGAAACCCAAAAAAAAATTGCTGCTTTCCCAAACTCAAGCCCTCAACTGCATCAGTCATTTTGCTGAACTTCCTGTTCTTATTTTTGTATGTCCAGCTTACTCACCAAGTGCAGATCACCCCCATCTAAGCCAAGATTATTCCGGTAGTGCAATTCTGGAGCTCCTCACCCAGAAGAACAGATATTGGAACACAACTGAATCAATTCAAGACTGAAAGCTGCTCTTAAAGAGTTTTGCTTATTGTAAGGTGACACGCATCTACCGAGAAGGGAACTCGGCAGCAGATACCATTAAGAGGCATTGAACCTATTCAGTACGTGAATGGGTTGATGACCCTCCAGCCTTTTGTATAGTTATCTCACTATGGAGATTCGAGCTTGTGCATCTGTTCATTCTCATGGTTAATTTATATTCTCATGTCTCAAATCCATCCCAGACATCATCATTTCTCAGAAAAAACAAAAAAACAAAAGGCATGAAGATCCAAAGAAGAGTTCAATGGTAAATGTCTAGGGAGCTCTAAATAAATCATTGAGACTCCAATCAGAATTAAAGCAAATTGATCCATCGGTAAGAATCAAAAGGCAAAAAAATAATGCAGTACAAGTGTACAACTTTACCAGGTGGGGTACCGCAACATAGTCTGCGATCATCAATGTGCTGAACATCTAATCCAATAAACCAGGATCCTAATGAGACATCCTCATTTGCATACTTGTGTAGCATATGCCTGAGAAGATTAGAAGGACAACAACATCACAAACAAGACGAGATCAAAAGGTTTCACGAGAAAAGATTGCATAAGTAGGCTTACTGATTTATCGATATGTAAGTAGCCAAATCTTTTGAGATTGCATAAAGTTGGCCCGTAGCATGGCGGAAGTACTTGTTTCCTGCCTCCCCAAATTTCCAATACTCAGGTTCATGGTACCTCACTCCCCTGTCCCAAGACAACGGAAAATTAGAAGCTGAAAGCTAAAAGATCCTCGTCCACCTACCAATTGAACCATTTTGAGAACGCTTACTTTTGTGCGAGGACAGGACCAGACTTCATGCATCCAATATAAACCCGGGGCTTTGAACGGTGTCTGGCTAATGTAGTTCCAAGTGTTGCTGCAGTAATAGCAAAAGCAAATGTGGTCAATGTAACAAAGGAACAGCATAGAGAACTACATAAGAAGAATGACACAAGTATTCAAGTTCTATTTACAGTGATTACACTGACAAACCTCTTTCCTAAACAACTAAGATTTGCTCCAAACTTGTAACACTAACAGTATGAAATTGATTTTGCTTCTGTTCCAAAATGGAGATATAACTAAATAACTAAATTCAAAAAACGTAGTAAGGATTTTATTCTTTAAAATAAGGGATATTTTTAAAGAGGTTTGATAACCCCAGAGACCCACCTACATGTAGCGCATGTGCTAAGATCAATGATATTCAAGCCAGTAAATTATACCAGTCTCGCCCTGTCAAGGACCCAGCCTGAAAAAATCAGGAAGTTCCACGCATCGTGTGGTCCTCACCTATATCTATATGTTAAATATCGAATGTTGACCCTTTTTCATTTACCATCAATTTTAGCTGGCACATATGGGACCCAGCAAACGAAAAGAATGGCCTGTTTTTGGTCCAGGTCATCTGCACACTGGGGCCCACTTGATGACCAACTTTGATGACATGGATGTGGCACACATGGGCAGTTGCATACACATGTAGGTTTGCATGTAGAGGAGCATTTGGGATTTACAAACCTTTAGTTTGTGAAATCGCTGATGCATAGTCTTCGAGAAAACAATGTTTAGTTTTTTTTTTTTACCTAATGACGACAAGGAGTCTCCGCCCCTTTAAGGCGAGACTATTCCCTACGGATGCACGCAATCACCCGCCAACCACATGCATCAGGTAATCCACGGGGAGGGGACTC
Organism: Magnolia sinica; assembly: GCF_029962835.1. Classification (NCBI taxonomy): domain Eukaryota; kingdom Viridiplantae; phylum Streptophyta; class Magnoliopsida; order Magnoliales; family Magnoliaceae; genus Magnolia; species Magnolia sinica. Next base: position 14,019,201 of record NC_080573.1, read on the forward strand.
GAACTTGTGTCTATGGGGAGCAAACCCACGAACGAAGCCGTTCGCCCGACAATGTGCAGTTTGTTTAATTTTTACGGCGTAATACAAAAAAAAACAAAAAAACAAAAAAACAAAAAAAAAAACAATTGCAGATATCCATAAACAAAGGTGCAAGTTCCCACAAAGTATCTCTCATTTACTTGGAAAAGCAACCCCAGTTATTAATAGTTTGACCCAGGGGGGTGGGGGCGGGGGCTGGGGTGCGGAATGAATAGGTCTATAGGTAATTATTGCAGAACATAGACTTATAAGCATTTTTAAAGTATGACTATATCAACCACTGGATGCTAGCTTTTGTCTAATCATAAAGACAAACCAAAACACACAATCTATGTATATATACACATACAAATAAACATATACACATATGGGAAATGCTCCTATAAGGCCAACCTTACTATAACTTACGGTAAGGTCAAACTATATGGGCCCCACTATGACGTGTATGTGGCATCTGACCCGTGCAGCTATTGATTTCCCTCCTAAGCATGGAATGTGCCAGAAATTAATTGACGGGGACATCACGCGCACACGCACCCCCCCCCCCCTTTACGCACGTACACAAGGAGGAGGGCCCCACCATCGATCTGGATCGATGAGGACGTCCAAGGAGAGCTTCCTAGTTAGAGGACTGCGTTTTGGTTCCTTGGAATGGACCCGATTGTCATGTGAATCTCACCATGGGTTCTCATGATCGTGGCCCACTATTCCAAACGGTCTAGTACTTTGAGTTTTGGTTATTATTGTTATTAAGAACATTATAGACAGTTTAAATTACTTTGATTAGTTGTTATTTGTGGTTACTTCATCTCTCCCATCTTCGAAGGGCTAACTACCATGGTGCGAAGCCACACCCATCCTGATTCACCTCAATCTTCTACCATCCATATTCACCTTTCTCTACAGCCATTCAACCTTCAAATCCATCATTACTTTGCAGTCAATCCTTCTCTACAGCAGATTTCTGGAATCTGGCCTTGCAAGATGGCTGAAACTTCGGCGGAGCACGACAAACGAACCGTACGTCGGATCAGGCCGAAACTTGGGGGGTTTGTAGCCCAACCCTAACCGACCAGCCCTAAGGAGGGAGTTTTTGGGTTCGTGAGCCCCACGCACGTGCAGACAGCCCGCAGCGCACGTGCGTCCGGCCTGGCCTACCATCCACATGCACAAGCTAGCTTCAAGTGCACTCTTTCCTATCTTTCACTCCTCTCTTACCTGATTTTCCTAACCCTAACCCTAGGTTGTCTTCAATCTCAATTTCTTTGCCCCTTTTTCTAACCCTAGGGTTTTTCCGAATTGAAACTTGTGAATCCCTTGGATTGGGGAAAATATTCCCGTGCATGTGTGGCTGAATCTACTCTTCTTTTAGTATTGTTTGGTCTATAATTTTAAATTGATCCAGCCCTAGCATGTGTAGGCCTGGACCCGCATAGATTCCCCTTGTTAAGTGCTTGACTTTATGTTGGATGTGGAATTTTGTGTGATTATTTCTGAACTAGTATGATCTAAAGCCTGGAATCTTGCATAGCATGCTTTAATTTTCATGTCCTACATCATTAGTTGTATCCGAAACTCAGTTGGACCACATCATCTAGAATAGTACAAAATCTAAAATCACTTCACGGGCTCACCTGAGTTCTAGAATGACTTGAAAGTTGGTGGAACCCCTCATCCAAGTGGAACACAAAATGAACGGGGTGGATGTCTAAAACACATCTTGGTGGGGCCCAAAAACAATCAAAAAGACTCAAAGGGTGTTTTTCGGAAGGTAACGATAATTTTATTAAGAGCACCGAGATGGCACAAAATACAGCTAAGAAAAAGAAAATTACAGCTTAAAAAGGAAAAATATTTTAATGGTTTGACACCAACTCTCAACTATTTCTCATGGTGTGGCCCACCTTTGTCATGAATCAAGCTAGATTTTGGGCTCTAGGTATAACATGAGGAGATGCATCTGATGGACGGTGTCGATGATCGACACACATCACAGTGGGGCCCACAGAGCTCAATCTTACTAATAGTAAGGTCGACCTTAAAGGAACATTTCCATAATATATATATATATATATATATATAGAGAGAGAGAGAGAGAGAGAGAGAGGCATACATATACATGTAGATGTATATATACACACTCATATATATAGTGGACCATTCGGACTGCATATACGCATCATGTGAGAATTCTCATGAGAACAGGTTCCGAGCATAGCATTACTCATATAGTGAAATGCTCACCTAGGAACTGGTTCTCACGAGAACTCGTTAGCACTTTTTGATACATGATGTGAGCACAAAATTTGAACGGTCCACTAGGTGAATCACCTCATGAAACCCCCCAAGGCCCAAAAGTTAGCCTGATCCAAAAATCCGGTGGGCCATAGCAAAGTGGGAGGGAATTCCCTCCCTTGATTTGCCTCTCATTTTGCTATGGCCCCACTAGACTTTTAGATCGGGCTAAGTTTTGGGCCGTAGGATTTTCATGAGGTGACTCATCTAGAAGACCATTTGGATTGCATATACACATCATGTGAGATGAGTTCTCAAAAGGTTCTCACAAGTTCTCATGAGAACCGGTTCCCAGCGGAGCATTACTCCACATATATATATATATATATATATATATATATATATATATATATATATATACACACACACACACACACACACACACACACACACAGTGTTCAAGTTGTCAGTATCGCTACAAGTTTCGCTGACTGGAGATAAAGATATAATATCGTTATCGCCGATAACCGGAAATGCGAAGAAAAATGGCGAATAATGGGGAAAATGATGGAAATTTTTAGTAAAACTTCAAGGCATGCCTAAATACACATATTTGCATATTTAGGAATAAAAAAAATTACAAAACAATGCATTAAATAATAAGTTTTCATTTAATGGGGCTCAAAAAGCATGCACTGCCATAAGAAATCGCTCCAATTGTAATCAAAATGAGTTCATATAATACTTTATGGGGCCCACTATAATCAAAATCGCTCCAATTGTAATCAAAATGAGTTCATATAATACTTTGTGGACCGAGTCAACTCTATTGGGCCCACTTATTTATATACTTTTATCCACTCCGTCCATCCACTTTACCATATAATTATAGGGCTTGATTCCAAAGATGAAGCATATCCAATGATTAAATGGACTGCACCGGAATAAATAATGTGAATTTGAACGTCTATCGTTGAAAATTTCTTAGGGGCCATAGAAGTTTTAGATCAATGTAATTTTTGTTTTTTACCTTCATCGATGACTATGCGATCTTATGGACAGCTTGAATGACAAATAAAGATCATTGTGGGCCCTAGGAAGTTTTCAACGGTAGGAATCATTGTCCCCACTACTTTCTATGGTGTGGTCTACCCAAGCTTTGGATCTGTCTAATTTTTGGGTTCATGACCTAAAATGATCTCGCCAAATGGTGGACCATGTGGATATAACACATACGTCATGGTGGGGTCCACGGAACTTGGTGACATCCAAGCCACTGAGGTCGGCACGCCCGCCGCTTTCACTCCCTATAAAAGGGACGCGGATTGCGTCCTACCTCCGCTCGAACGGATTACCGTCCAGGAAGGGATCTGGGGGGCCCACCGTGATGTAAGTGTTTTATCCATGTCGTTCATCATTTTTCTCAGATCATTTTAACATATGAGCCAAAAACTGAGGCAGGTATATGGATTAAGTGGACCACAAATTGGGGATTGAACATCCACCATTAAGAACTTCTTGGAGCTGGAGAAGTTTTGGATCAAGCTGATATTTGTTTTTTCACTTCATCAACATCTACATGACCTTATGAATAGGTTGGATGGTAAAAAAAGCATCACGGTGGCCCTTAGGAAGGTTTTAACTGTGGGTGTCATTATCATTGTATCTTCCTTTGGTGTGGTCCACTGGAGCTGTGGACCTGCTTCATTTTCATAATTAGATCTTAAAACAATCTAAGAAAAGCAATTAACGGTGTGGATAAAACACTTACATCATGGTGGGCCCCACAGAGCCCTGCTCGGACGGATTACCGTCTGAGCGGGGGTTGGATGCAATTAAAGGGTACGTGGATTGCGCACTGAGTAACTTAGCACGCTAAGCGTACTGAGTAAAGTCTGTGGGGCCCACCAGGATTTAAATATTTTATCCACTCCGTCCATCCTTTTTAACAGATAATTTTAGGACTCTAAACCAAAAACTAAGTACATCCAAGTCTCAAGTGGACCTCACCACTGGAAACAGTGTGAATTGAAATTCTACCGTCCAAAATTTCTTGGGGCCACAAAACTTTTGGATTTGTGTTTTCCCTTCATCCATGTCTATGTGATCTTATGAACAGGTTAGATGATAAATAAACATCACTGTGGGCCCTAATGAGGTTTCAACGGTGGAAGTCATTATTCCCACTGTTTCCTGTGGTGTGGTCCACTTGAGTTTTGGGAATTCTTCAATTTTCGGCTCAACCACTGAAATGAGCTGGGAAAACGTATGGACGGTGTGGATAACCCACATACATTCACAGTAGACCCAACTGAGTTTACTCAGCACGATAAAAGCGTACTGACTACTGAGTAACTCAGTACGCAATCCGATTCTCAAAACCCAAAATCCTAAAAAAAAAACTCGAGGAAAAAGCCGCCGATAGAAGAGGTTCCGGAAGGGTACATACTTCCAATCAACGATCCTATTCTACAGGTACATACTTCCAAAAGTTTCTTTTTCCCCTTTTTTTCTCGATTTTTTTTGGTATTTAGGCAGCTCCCAATATTATCGTCGAGAAGGAGTTGTCGGCTACAGTTATCCCTTGACAGAGCCGCGATTTTTGGTCGACAACTGTATTTTACAATAAAAATCGATAAAACCGCCGAATATTCGCCGATATTAGGAAGAGAAACGAAAAAAGTGAGTTTCGGTGTCGCAACTCTAGCGACACCGATAATATCGGCGATATTATCGATTTTTCGCCGATAATATGAACACTGACACCCGTGTGCGTGTGTGTGTGTGTGTGTGTGTGTGTGTGTGTGTAAAGCACAAGCAATACAATAATAGAGGGAATTCTTCACCTATATTTACATGGACATCATCATCGACTTTGATGTAGAAGTCCGCATCCCACATTGAAACAGCTGTGGCAAAATATATCTTCGTTTTGGCTGATAACTCAAGGTATCCTTCAACATGTTCCTGAAACAAGTAATATCAATTAAGATGTTCCTTAGAGGAAAAGGGGGAAGAAAAGTGTAAGATGAAGCAACATCCAAAATTCATATAGCAGATACAATCCCAGACACATCTGTTGGTTTAAAGGGAAAGAAGAAAAAAAGGGCGATAGACGATCTAGAAGGGAGGTATTACCAGCCTCATGAAGTCACCATGTTTTCTATCCTCCGCTTCAATAGCTTTGTCCAGAATACCACCTGATGTAGCACTGGTGATGCCAAACAAAATTGATTAGTAGTTTCATGAAATTCTTAATTTGTGATCCTCATCTTATTAAGGGGCAGTAGAGAAGACTGGACAATTAGCATAAATGAATAATGATAGGAGCATTCTGTATGTGTAAAACTAGTTATACAAGTTATAAAGATGCAAGGATCCCTACTATACTCTTCCACTGAGCTCAACCTTTTCCATCCAAGATACAAGTAAGGATGAATTGCTATTGTGGAACTAATGCTATGATGCAATCATCCCAAATGCAGAGATGGTCCAATGATCCAAACCATCATCCTCTAGGAGCTATAGTGGATGCACCATGATCCATTGGTCAAGCTGAAAAGATTATCCTGACCCCTAATCTGTGGGATTGAATGTGAACTGTTGAAATGTTTATTTTCAAAGTCCACATTTAATTATTTTTTTGGAAAGGTAAAGATAACTTTTTTAGAAAAGGAAAGAGAACGGCAACAAGAAAGGGAAGCTAGACCGCTGAGATAGCAGACCAACTAAGAACCCAAAAAGAGCAGATTACAATCTTTAAGCTTATCAACGGAAGAGGCCCACTCCACTATGAGATGAATCACCCTTTGAACAATAGACTCGACCGTGTTAGAGGAGCCATTAAAACATCTTCCGTTCTTTTCTTCCCACACGGCCCACCAAACTGCCAAGAGAGCCATTCGCCACAGCTTAGATCTCGGCTTTCCACACCTCAAACTGTACCAAGCCAGCAGGAGGTCACGGGCTGAATCCGGAAAGGACCAAGAGACCTGAAAGTGAGATAGGATTTGAGTCTAGATCTGATATATGAATGCACAGTGGATAAAAAGATGGTCCACTGTTTCTTCATCTGCCATGCAGCACAAGCAGATATTTGGGATACACATTCCCCTTTTTCTCAGGTTGTCCACTGTGAGAACCTTGTTCTTGCCCACCAACCACCCAAAAACCGCTATCTTGGGGGGAACTTGAAATTTCCAAACACAAGGAGACAATGCCTCTTCCACTGACGCAGGGGGGGGGGGGGGGGGTGTTGCTGGAAAGATAGCAGTAAAAGGACTTTTCCGGATTTAATTATATCTGATGGTGAAATCATCTGTTCAGCCTGAGTTTCAGACTGGGGACCATCCACAGCACCACCCAGGAGATGAAGAGTTCTGACCATTGGACCACATCTGCATGTGCACCCAAATGGCGTGATGCATGCTGGTGGGCGTGAGTTGTGACTTGCAAAAATGAAATAAAGACTTGGCTGCTTTTCAACCGTAACCCAAATTTACAACAAATCTTGGCTGAAAAGGTCGTTCACAGAATGACTCTGTGTTGGGCCTGTCAAAGGGCTCAAGAGTGTCAATGGAATTGTGGCTCACACGTGCCAACATGACACAATTATGCAAGACCCAACTGCTCATCAGGTGGGCCACACTGCACATGCCTTGGCCCCAAAACCAGGCTCGTTCTTTCATCAAGTAGGCACATGTATAAAAAAAGGATGGGCGAAAAGATTGACCAACAATCCACTTTTTTTTTTAAGAAAGTAACCAAAAATTTTATTGAAGTAAAAAAGGGAAAGGGAGTTCCCAATACAAAGGGAAGGACAGGACACACCAGCCCTGGCCAGAAATGAAACGGTAAAGGTAACACCTTCAGAGGCCTGTGCAAACGATATGTTAGCCCATACTGTGAGAGTGTTAACCACTAGAGAATTTAACGACAGAGACCAAGAAACAGCATCTTCCCCTCTAATCCATTTGATGATTGGCAAGTAGGCCCCTTCCACTGACATCTATTTGGTATGTGGGTGTCCAACTAGATGGGTGGACCAGCCTGAAATTTGGTCCAGGGAACAAACAAGGCCAGTCTCACCTGATGAGTGGCTAGGATCTGATGCATGTATCATGTATGCATGTTAACACATGTGAGCTGCTAATCTCGTGAAAGTGCACACATACGCACATACCACAGCAACTGGTTTCACCTAGCATCCACAACAGTGGGAACAAAGAAGCAACTACAGAAGAATAAGCCGTACGTGCTCTTCAGGATCTACACCTTCACGCTCTTACATGCTATGATCCTAATGAAGGTAGTCACAAGCCACTTCAAGATTTTAATTTTTTCCTCTTTTCTTTTCTTTTTTGGTGTGTGTGTGTGTGTGTGTGTGTGTGTGTGTTCTTCTGATATGCACAAAGAATGAGATTTAAGGGAAGAAGTTCAGTTCCCAAAAACAACTACAGGAAGAGGCAGCATGAAACATAAGCCTAACTACCAAATCAATGGATTCAGATAGCTGGCAGGTTAGTATGCATAACCAATTTAACAGAACGCACTAAGACATGATAACATGGTTTGGGAGGTGTTGTACTCAGTATCAAACATGAAAGCATTCAGAATATAATAACATGCACAGCTAACTGCTATTAAATTTAGCCCGCTTTTCAATTGCAAATTAAGGCCATGAAGTTCAGAATATTTCGAGATAACACTCACAATACGATGCAACTACGAAAGTATTGAATAAAGCACTTGAGTTAATCCTTAATTGGTGCATAATAGACAGCAAATTCAAAGGAATTTCTAAACAAATGATCATATCTAACTGGATAAAATATGTGTGATATGGGTGTCATAAAAATAAATCTCAGATAGACTCCCCCTCCTAATGTTGGTTTTAGATTAAATTTTGATGGGAGCCCCATTGGTAATCCTAGCCTGGTAGGAACTGGGGACATCTTTAGGAATAATGACAGGAACAATGTTCTAAGTTAACGAGGCATGAATATGAACCTAAAGCACCTAGACAATCACCAGTTAATGGGGCATGAACAGCTCAATCAGTATAACTCTTGAATTCCATATAAAAAGAACTATCATATTTCCCAAGTCTTACGCAATAAATCGATGTTTATCCATACTATATATAACACCAGTAGTTTTGGACACTTTTTCCCTTGCCATTAAGTCTTAGGAAATTGGTTATTAGAGGGTAAAACAGTCAAAAAAAATGCAGTTGCTTGGCAAGGGATTGTTCATATTTGACCACACAGGGCACCACGAACAGCCTAGATCAAACCGCTTCCTTTCACTTCTTTTAATGCATGTAGCCTTGACCTCCTATTCTCTGTGTGTAGCCCTCACAAACCAACTAATTAGGAAGACTGTGGCGACAAATGCCGTATAGGCCCACCCTGATGATTGTGTTTGTGTGACATCCACTATGTACACGACATCAAGCCAAAAATTAGGTGGCTCAAGGTATCGAGTGGGCCACAACAAGGGAAAGAGTAAGGATGGATCGCCTACTATTCCCTTCTCTTTTTTTCTCTCCATCTGTGTAGCACCACCTGCATGTAGCCTTTAACTTTTCCCTCCGCCTCTCCTTTCTCTCTCCCTTCCAAATCTCTCCTTTTGCTCTCTTTATCCACTCCTTGCTCCACGTGGATCACACATGCCATACTTTGGTGAATTTTTTGTTGCCAACACTTCAAAATGATGGTGGTTCTCTTGTCCAACATTTCATAATTTATACTAAGGTCTTGTTTCGATTCATGGAAATCGTGGGAAAGGAAACATTGTTTCTCAAGAAACTTTATTTCCATGAAATTGTGGGAAATGAATCTTTGCTTTCTATGTTTGCTTTTAAATAAGATTTTCCTAGAAAATTTGGTGCATGTTTCCCATTTTATTGTTTGGTCAAATAAATAAAAAAAATCCTTGTAGGTATTGGCATGTGCGAGATTAACACATGACATATATGGAATGTTTGAAGATAGACAATGGCGCATGTGGGTGCTTAAGCTCAATGGTGTCACACATGACGATGAGGGGTGCTTGAAATTGTATGATGGCAACTATAACACGAGCACCACATTAGAAAATTTGACGCATGTGGGCACTTGAAGGTAGATGGTGGCAAATGTCCACATAGATACATTGACACATGTAGCACGTATAGAGAAATTAAAGATGGACAATGGCACATGTGGGGCACAAGTGAAAGATGGATAGTGGCACATGTACGACGCAACAGAAGATGGACAATGGAAAGTTGGCACATGTTGCACATGTGAGGCGCTTTGTACACATGAGGACCAAATGAAGGTGGATGGTGGCACAAATGCAACAAAAAAGAAGATGAACAATGGAAAATAGGCACATGCGGCACATTTGAGGAGCTTTGTTCATGTGGGGCCTAAGTGAAGATAGATGGTGGCACATGGCACATTGGCACATGTGTGACAAAATAGATGATGGACAGTGGAACATTTGGATATGTGACGCATGTGAGGCAATTGGAGATGGGTGGTGGCACATGTGTTTTAACTCTTAAGAAATTTATTTTCCTTCAATTGTAGGAAAATGGGTTTCTTATGGGGATAGGTGGGAAAATAAATTTGTTGATTTTCCAATAAAAAGAGGGAGTGAGAATTGGTGTTTCCCACCAATTCTCACAAACAAGCCTTCAAAAGCAATAGAAAATTAATTTCATAGAAAATGATGCTTCCTTTCCTTCCCATGAATCCAAACAGGCCCTAAGTTCATGTTTATGTATAATATGTTATCAGTTAGCTATGCACTTCAATGTTTCAGTGCTAGTGTGAGACGATTAAGTTTTAAAAGTAAATTCCATAGACATGTTGTGCCCCAGTAGTACTTGGGAAACAGAGTGCACATATTTGCAACGTTATGTGTGTTGGCATGTAGAGAGGACAATCAAAATGCATAAAGTACACTAGGCAGCCAAGTCTCAGCACTCAGATGATTGTCCAGTGAATAGGGACTGAAGTAACATTCAACCATTAAAATTCTTGAATTCCATACTCGTGAGTCTCAAACCATAAATCTAGAGTCTTACTGTTCTTACTTCCTAAGTGACTAATCAAGGGTGGACCTCAGTTATACAAACATAGACAACCATAGCCAAAGATATAGACCTAAGCCAGCAGGCCTGAAGTTTGTGCAGAAAAGTAAAGGGTGTACAATATCCTTCAAGATCGAACCAATAGGTTATCGGATCACCTTGGTGTAGACAACCCATTTTGCATCCTAGTGAGTGGATTTTGAATATCCCTTATAGTATGCCATTTGTCAAATTTCATTGCCATTGGAGCCTAATTTTTGGTGTTTTTCACATACAATTGCTTCCATATCCTTCGGATGCATAAACCTGAAATTTTTATGCATCATTCTAGACCTTAGAAGGCATCAACAGAAGTTTCCTTTGAGAGAATGAGTATAGTATGGGATCAAACATGCATCCCATTTTCGGCCACGCAAAAGCCATGCACCCCAACTGCAGTTCTTTGGTCCCTGATTTGGCCATCAGAAAGCTTACCAAAAAGTAAGTTTTTACATTAGTAAAAATAAGAAGAAGAAAAAAAGGTACCCATAGGAGTTAAGAGGCACCGACGCCAATTTGCAGGTGTTGCCTTAGATGTCCAGTCAGCATTAGAGGCACCAATTGCTTGTTCTCTGGAATGGGATACCTATCTACTTCACCAGCTTTGACACCGACAAATGCCTAATCCTCTCTTTACCATCTCAGTTCCCTCTTATTATACTAATTTTAGTCTAATTTCAGCAAGTAGTAGTCTTACTTAACACTTCCAATTCGAGCACCTGCTTTCCTTTATTTTGAATTCTACGCACCAAATCGGAGGTTATTATGCATAACAGGCTGAATGCTAGTGGCTAAAACCTAACAGACATACCCATATAGAGAAGTGAGTATTAAATATGTTTTGGTCCAATTTCCAAATCATACGATGGTGATCACTGATCCAATATTAAAGACTGGTCAGATAAGTAGTCTCGAGTTTTTACTTTAGACATGTTTGGATATCACCAATTCCAAGGAAATCAATGGAAATGGAAAAGGTTTTCCCATTGATGTGACAGTTTGAGATGTTTAGATATCAAAGAAAATGAAGGATTCCACAAAGTTATCATTGCACTTTTCCATACGGATTCTCTGGAGAAAAAAAAAAAACCAATGACATTGTCTTACAAATATGAGATTTCCACTTGCTATTTAAACAAGACCCCTAAGAACGGATTCAATGTTTCAATAATGATCATGGAAATAATCATTTGCCTAATCTAACTTTCTTTTTTCACTTCCTAGATGACACATGGGCGAATTGTCTTGACTACAATTGTATACTTGTGCATATGTGTGCACTAACTCCGCCCCGATGCGACACACCAGCCCATGCCAAGCCCCATAACCTAAAGGAGGGTTAATACCAAGCAGGCAGCTGGTCGTCAACATTTACAAAGCAATCATGAGAATAAGCTAACCCCAAATGGCTGTGAAAAAGATACAATGCTGATGCTGATAACAGGGCTGCCTTCTAGCTGCTCAAGTCCTGATTATTGTTGTTATTCCCTTGGTTGTCAGGGAAGCCCAATCCGCTCAGAAGGAACTTCGACTCAAGAAACTAGCTGTGTTACGCCTTTAACCATGTTTTTCTCTTGCCCTTTTCAAATTCTTATATCACTGTATTTGAAAACATCAATGAAAGGACAGAGTTGGTGCATCCTTCCAGGGTGTCTTTCTAAGAGGAGACCTCGACTTTTTCAAGTGGATAGATGACCTTTTCATACAACTGGGAGACATTCAGGGCATAGCCTGACGACAGCGAGGCCCCATCGGATCAATGTTGTTGACCGTCAAACCATGGGCCCGAATGTACAGAATCGTTTGCTGAGGCAAAATAGACACATGGATGTTTACACTATTATTCCTCATGACAAAAGGACCTAAGATCAGTCCTCTGCACAACAGCTGCCAAGCTTACAAGAAATATTTAGAAGGAATGGCTTCACATGCTAACCAGATGATTGGATCAAGAAATAAACTGCAGAAGTTTGCCACCATCTTCAAAATGGCAGTGACTAATCCATCATTTTCAAAATGGTGGTGACTAATCCACCATATGCGGCCCACACATTTACAGCAATCTGGAGAGTAAAAACCATGGGGCCTATTGTGGATGGAGCATAGCCTGAAAATCACACTGAGCTGATGATCTTAGCCATTTAATTGCGCCCATTGGATTTGGACCACTACACATTTTATTCTACTCATCCATTTGGGCACCATGATTTGGACAATATAAATTGCAAAACTACATGTCACATTTAGGGGATGAGGCACCACCATTTTCAAAATGGTGGTGAACTAAACCATCTTATCCTATGGATGAATATGGTGGCGAACTATACTATTGCCTTATCCTATGGAATCTGCACTCTTATGTCTTAAACTCAGACCAGCTTCAAAAGTAAGTTAAACCAACCTGTGACCAATAACAAAGCGAACGATGATACCCTTCTCTTCCTCCAGCCTCTTTCTTTTCTCACCTATTTTCATTTTTTTTTAAGAATCCAGAAATCAGCTTCAAGAAAGCATGTATAAGAAGATTACACGTACGTAAATAGAAAATTAGACCAAACCATGAACCTTGTGGCATCCAGGTAGCACGAACTGAATCTCTTCGTTTTCGGCTGCTAAAGGCAGTATTAATTCCTATAACCATTAAATATTTCTGTCTCCCACTGGACTCCGTGATCTTTAAGTTTTCTGATACAGGAGAACCATTGAGTATTGACTCCTGTGCAGCCCTTGCAGCCGCCAATTCCATCTCTAAGTTTGAAATTGTTTTATCCAGATTTCTGCATTCCAACAAGCATTTTGTTTTTCCTTATTAGATTCAAAAAAGTATCTTCATAGAGGAAGCAGACTGTATTCAGATTACCCAAATTTCAAAGAAAATGTCGTATCTCAACAAAAACCCACTAAAATAGACAATAGGATAACTTACTGTATGGCAAAGTGAGTCTTTGAAACCTCCCCGATAATGTCCTTAGGTTCTCGCTTGACATTCTTCTGATGGAAACAAAGTAAATTCAACTCCCATCGCAGTGCAAAGTTAATCATACTCAATGAAGGATATAAGAAATTTAAAAACAAAATATACGTGCCCACGCGCGTGTGTGTGTGAGAGAGAGAGAGAGAGATTACAGTACTCTCAGAGCACTATAAGTTATAATGCTCCTAGTTGAATTTAGGCACTTAGACTGTCGAATCCATTGATCTAGACTGTTCATTAGGTCCAGTGCGCATTGCATGGGCTACTATGCGAACATTACATCAACCTAACAAATATTCACCATTTGATCAATGACTGTTAACACGGATGCTCAAGACTGTTTATGCAAAAATAAGTCCAATCAACAATGTAATCCATCTATTTGTTAGGGTCCATCATGAATTTCTTATGATTCGAAAGAATCACTTTTGTTAGGCAACGGTAAACATCCTGTCAAATACTTAGAAAAGGATGACTAGAGAAAATAAAGTCAAACCAATAATGGATTGAATCATCTGATCAGTGCGATTTTTGCGTGGTGGTTGATTAATGTTTTCTGGATTTAATGGATAGTTCAAATCAATCAATTGGACTGTCCAACTAGAAGCACTATAGTTTATAGTGCACTCAGAGCACTGAAGCCTTTCTCTATACATTAACACTCAAGATAGTAAACTCAGAAATTATTGATTTTTAAACCTAATACAAAAGAGGAGGTACTCACGATTTTCGGGTTACACCCATCTGTAATTAGCTTCAGCTTTTCATCTTCGGTCCCATTTATCCGGGTTATGTCTTTTGCTTCAGGTACAGTCCACATTCTGTTACCAAACTTTATATAAGCTACCAACAGCTATTCATAATGCATGGAAAAAAACGCCTAAGGTAGCACTAGGTTAAGATAAATTCAAGATGTAACGGGTAATACGTCTCATGCAACAACCAATACCTACTGAGACATAACATTTCTGAAGCATCCCATAGTGCCCCATTGTTAGGTTGCATCACACATTTTTTTATGCATAGGTTACAAATGCATGGCATCATAACCCTTTCCCTAAGGCTTGTGTATCATTACATACCATATGAGTTTTGTAAGCATGTAAGTTAGCTAAGTAGTATTTTTGCATTCACATATTCGTGGGAGATAAATATCATCCAAGAAACTCGATGACCTAACCACATTTATGAAAATGCTTTAAAATAGATATGAGACTATGGTGATGGGGACTGCATATCTGGTGGGACACCAGGTGGATGTTCTATAGGCCGAAAAGCACAGTGATTGGACAATTTCTACTATCCTGTAGTGTGTTTTGGTCATTAACTATGGAAATTTGCTATTTTTATTTTTAACAGATAATTCCTTTTTCAAACAATTGATCGGATGAATAACCAAGGTTTGAAATGGCTTGTTGCATGACATATCGTTCACCACTGATAACATTATGTTTGGGAAGAAAGGAATGGTAGATGCTTTAGAGATTCTTCCAACTCTGCTTGGATGGTTTCGTCCAAGGCCAAGCGTAGTATCATCGAGTGGGCGTCCATTGATGATAAGCTGAACATGATGTTCCCAGGGATGTAATGTTTCTCTTTTGCGCTTTTTGTTTTTTCGCCGTTTTTTCTTTCTTCCTGTTTCTGCTGTCTGCTATCTCGGCAGGCCTTTGTTTCTTTTGGTCTTCTTTGTTTCCTTCTCTTTCAATGAAATGAGTTATCTTTCAAAAAACATTATGTATTGCCTTTATCGGGATGTTTCGGGCCGATACAGGGCTGATACAGCCATATCATTCATGGGCAATACTGGTACATATTGGGCGATAAGTATCGGTTTCCGACAATACTTTAAACCCTGTGACAAACACAGGCTAATCGTACTTTCTTATTCCCTATCCATTTATTTATTTACAATGGCATGGACTCAAGGGCAAACAGGTCGGACCACCAGTCAAGCCTGTTTGGACTGAACCACCCATAAAAATGGGTCAAAGTCCGGGTCGACTTTTAAAACACTTGTTTCATAATTACCATTGCACGAATCATACTGAAAACCCACCTCATCAATGTGTATGCATACGTGTGTGTGTGTGTGTGTGTGGAATAAATAAAATAAAAATAATTCAGCCCCAGTTTGCTAATCAGCCCAAACTTCTAGACATTGTTAGAAGAAAAACAAAATCATGAATAACCAAGAAGAAAATTTCCAGTTACACTTTCAGAAACAGCTGATTGCTAATCCTACTCTCAACTTGCATGCCGCCCCTTTGTACATGTGCGGCATGTATGCAAGATCCGTGATGCTCATCAAGGCACGGAATGAATGCATCCGGACCAAAAATAAAAACCAGGCAGCCAGTCAAAACAATAGACCCAACCTCCAGAATTCAATGCTCAGTCCAGCAAATAAGATGGTCCGACTGTCCTGATCTTCAGGCCATGGAACGTCCACAGTGGGGCCCACCTGATGGGCAGCTCAGATCTCATGCAAGTGTGGGACGCATACAACGGGCGGAGCTGCTAGGTTTAGCATTCCTCTTCAGAAATAACCTCACCATAGAACCAACCAATGCATCAACAAATCACAAACAGATAAAAGACATTTTTTTTTTTTTAAGTAGGCTAACTAGGCCTGATCTACAGCTTCAAAATCCGAATTCTATTGCTAACACCACAATTACTAAATTTCCAAGCCCGTCCCTTTCCTTCAACTCAAAACATCCAATTCCAGATCTAAGCCGTAAAAATCCCAATTCAGACATATCCCAAACTCCCCGTCCAAACAAACCAAAAATTCACCCGAAACAAACAGAAAGAAGTTCCGCAAAAACGCAATTTCCGGAAAACCCACACGAATTGCTTGCCCAGTCAAAACCCAGATGCAAAAACCCATAGAAGTAAAGAAACAAACAGAAATTAGAAGAAGAGGGGATTGGGAATGACACCTGTTAGTGAAGAGAAGCCCAGCACAGAAGCTTCCAAGGCAAAGTAAAAGGGTCCATTTCCTTGAAACCACACTTCTGTAAGGGACTTCTCCTCCTCTGCACTTCAACGACATCTTCTCCTTCTCCCTTCTCTTCTCTTCTCTCCTCTTTTATCTCATTCAACCAAAGAAAAGAAATGGGTCTTCCAATCACTCCAACGGCCAAAACCCATTTCAAATCTGAGTAGGTTAGAGCCACTCAAGAATATCTGAGTAGACTCGATCATATAAAAAAGAGGAAAGATATGATGGAATTGCAGAAAATCGATTACTGGAATTTTGGGGCGGAATCAGCTTCTGTGGGAGCTCTGAAAGACAGAGCTACAATGCAGATAGAGAGAGAGAGAGAGAGAGAGAGAGAGTATTTTTCTTCTTTTTATTCTTTTTTCTCTTTTTTTTTTTAAGATGGGTTTGAGACTTGGAGAGAAGACCGGCCAACTGCCCCTGTTTGTGGTAGAAAATTACTGAAAGGCCCCTACAACAACCGCCCTCTTAGGTGTGTGTAATGTACGTTTGTAACTGCTTTTATTGACGGGAACCGCGTGATAACCTGCCACCACCGACCTCCATGCTGACAGAAGTCTCTGAGGCCACCATGATACATGTATATTATTTACGCTGTCCATCTGTTTTCCACTCATTTTAAGACCATAATTGAAACATATCGAAAGCTCAAGTGGACCACATCACTGGAAACAGGAGTTGAACGCTACCATTGAGAATTTTTTAGAAGCCACATAATTTTTGGATCTAGCTGATATTTGTGCTTTCATTCATCATGTCTATGTGAGCTTGTGATCAGATTAGATTACAAATAAATATCAAGGGGTGTATACGAACTGAGTTAGTTTCGGTTTGCTCACGCAACTCGAAAAAGTTCAACCCCAACAGGTTCAAAGTTGGGTTCAAGCTTAGTTGAGCTGATTTTTTTAACTTAGAAAAATTTTCAAACAGAAATTGAGTTTGGGCAAGCTCAACTCAGCTAAGATCGGACCCAACTCAAATTAAACACGGATCGGACTAGTTAGGTGATTTTGCTACTTTGATATTGATGTTGCTCACTAAGTACTTGATAAAATGACTCAACGAAATTCCAACTAGTGGCAGGAAAGATATATATATATGAAACAAATATAATTTTTTTCTTCATTTTGATGTTGCCTATAAAGCATTTGATGAAACACTTGTAGATAGTTACTATTATTTTACATACAATGAGAAATTCAAAGGGCATTACATGGGTTGGGTAAAACATCGCGTGGGGTCAATTTTGATTTTGGAAACTTAGCTAGAATTGTCTTGAGCTACTACTCGGCCGAGCTAACCTCGCTAGTTATACTCAAGAATTGAGCCTAGATGAGTTCAAGCTAAGGTCTACTAGTGGCCAAGCTGAGTCAAGCTGAGAGGCCAGCTCGACTCAGTGTACACTAATATAAATATCATAATGGGCCCAAAAGAAAGTTTCAACGGTGGACTTCATTATCCCCATTGTTTCCTTTGGTGTGGCCTTGATATACTTCAATTTTGGGCTCATGGCTTCAAATAATCTAGAAAAACGGATGAACGGTGTGGATAAAAATAATTACATTACAGTGGGCCTCATAAGACGTCCTGTCACCACAGTGGTCGGCGGTGGCAGTTTCACCACGCAGTTAGAATCCCGCGGTTAACGTACGAAAAATCTCTCCAGCGTGTCTTGGCTGCGAACCGTGACGTGGGTGCGACCGTGATCCTAATGCTCACAAGGATGCATGCATCGTACATCCACGCCCTGATGTTTTGAAAGATTATTTTATGGCGCGATCCCATAAGTTGAGAAGATACAATATTTCAGATGGACCACACCATCAGAAATAGCGGTCGTTGAATGCCCACTGTTAAAATTTTCACTGGCTCCACTATAATATTTGTTGACCATCTAACCTTTGAAAAGGTCAAATAAGTAAGGATGAAAGTAAAAAAACAAATATCAGCTTATTCAAAACTTTTATGGCCCACAAAGGTTTTTAATGGTCAATAATCCTTTTGAGTGGTCCACCTAAAATTTGAGTATATTTTATTTTTTGGATCAAAGCCTTAAAATAAGATGAAAAAATAGATGGACAGTATGGATATACAATGCATACATGAAAGTAGAACCATGGTCATAGTTGCACTCACGTGCAGCAGCATGTACCGATCAATTCCCTCCAGCTGTCGTAAGAGTTCCTGAATGTTACTCGGCCGCGACCCGGAACCATCTATGGGGTGCGACCTGCCATAGGGCTGCATCGTTGAATGCATTGTACATCCATCTGTCTATCTGTTTTGTTAGGTTTATTTTAAGGTTTGGTCCAAAAAATGTAGTAAATATAAATTTTAGGTGGACCACATCTCAAGAAACAGTAGTTATTAATCATTAAAAACCTTTGGTGGGCCACAAAGTTTGGAACGAGATAATATTTGTTTTTTCTTTTTTCTTTTTTTTTCATTCAGGTCTATTTGACCTTGTGAATAGGCTGAATAGTCAACAGGCATTATGTGGAACGTAAGAAGTTTTATTGGTAGGCATTCAATGACCGCTGTTTACTGTGGTGTGGGCTACCAAAAACTTGTATGGTCTTGATTTTTAGGACCAGATCCTGAGATAAGCTGGCAAAACATATGAAAGGAGTAGATATATAATGCATGCATCAAGGTAGGCCCCACTGACAGAATCTCACCCACATGGTTGATTAGGTTGTAGCTAAGTTACGCTTGGAGTACATGCAATAAATAGCTATGCGGGTCCACACGTTGGGTGTGCCTGTTCTGTGCGTCAGCCAGAGTAATGACCCGTAAAAAACTGAGGGCATGCTACAGGGAGAGTAGGGACTTGAAAGGGACGTTACTGGCCTCTTGTATCCTCAAAACTGTACAGGGACTATGGTGACATGGATTACCATCAGTTTCACCCCTTTTTAAGACATGAATTCAAAGACGAGGATGATAAAAAACTAACATAGGAATGAGTGAGAATAGAAATAACAATTGTTAAGCCTTCTCAGGCAATAGACCCCTACATATGGTGATAGGAAGTAGGGTAAATGTAGATATCAGCTTCATTAAGGTGTTTATTGTCCGAAGTTTTTAATGATAAGTTTTCAATCGTTCCCTACTTCTTCCTGTGATGTGGCTTACTTTTGACTTAACCTGGTTGTTTAGTTAATTAGAGTTTAGTAGTAATGGTGAATGCTGGAAATGTACTATAAGCCCCACCATGATTTATGTGTTTTATGTATTCACATCCATCTATTTTCTTAATTCATTTTAGGGCATGAACCCAAAAATGAGATAGATCCAAATTTAAAATAGACTACATTATTGGAAATAGTGGTAATTGAATGCCCACCATTAAAAACTTCCTAGGGACCATAGAAGTTTTGGCTAAACATGATACTTATCTTTTCCCTTTATTCAATTTATATGATCTAATCAATAGGTTAAATAGCCAATAAACATTACGGTGGGCCTTAAAAAGTTTTTAATAGTAGGCATTCAATCACCACGGTTTACTGTGATGTAGTCCACCTGAGATTTTGTCATGTCTCAAAAATCGGCACTTAGGGATGAAAACTTCGATCCCGAGTTTCCAAGTGTGAACCTAGTAAAAATGCATGTGTACAAGTTTTCATGTGTCTGCATGGTCCTATTAACATTCACCCATAGTAAAAAATCACGGTAGCTTTAAATCAACAGCATCAAATTTTAAGTAGAGATAACTAAACTCAAAAACATATGGCTAATATTCAAAATGTATAATTTCAAAAGTGGCGTCCGCCTAGATAGAGATTACATATATAAGCCACAATACATATCCAACAAAATTAAACCACAAATTCCACCCAATTGGGAACTCCAATATATATATATATATATATATATATATATATATATATATATATATGTGTGTGTGTGTGTGTGTGTGTGTGTGTGTGTGTGCGCGCGCGCGCGTGCACGCACTTAAAATGTACAAAACAAGTAACGAGGCACTCCGCCTAAGCCTGTCGATCCGACAACTAAAAGTACAGAGTGTCATCAATGGGGTCAATTATGTCTCATATAATATGTCAGTCTTAGTGGTACCTGCAACGACAAGTTCGTCTGGTTGATATTTTAAAACATCATCCCATGTGGGAGTAAGTAGCTAACTCAGTGATACTATTTTCTAAGTTACCGATGTTATCAATGCAATAAAGCGCAAGTAATTATAGCATAACAAAATAAAAAAAATTCTTGAATAAATTTATTAAGTGCATGGATGTCATTATATGTAAATGCATGTTCCTCACAATTTCAATACTCCCTCATCACAGCGAATCTAGCACTTTTTGCAACAATACAAACACTCCCTCATCACAGCGAGTCTAGCACATTTTGCAATAAAACCAACAAATGTTGTTACATGCATGATTAATCATATGTTTATTTGTGCTTATTCAAACAACATATTGGTAAGGCTACAGTACCACCATTTTATCATGAGTCTATCCATATCATGAGGCTTATTGCAGCTTTAACAGCTCTTCACATGTGTCCCTTGATCCATTTTAGAGTTCATCACCCAAGGACGACCAGGCCATCACCCAAAGACAAATGTGGTAAAGTAGTGACATTAATTCCATTAATAATACAATAGGCTTGTAGCCTTCACTAATGCTCAATGGTCACTACGAAGATGTTTGTCACCCAATTTTGTACCATTTGGCAAGTTCATCACTTCATTTTTTGTCAATATGGTAGGCATGTCACATTAGCATAAGTTGACAGTTTGGACACAGTGTCCCACACCGCTAAGCCTGATCATGAGTCTTCGTAGGATCATAATGCACTAACAGTTATAAATTGACTTGAATCAGCGGTAACAATGATATCCCATATTCATATTAATGTTATATAACTATCAAATATAAAAATGATCGTGTCATGCATAAAACTGATCCAATCGATAATGGAGGACCCCGGATAAAACCGGTATTAGATGCAAAGCATCCCATGTAGCTATAACTAATGTCAGTTGTCCGTGTTTAATCTCAGTTGACCGTATAGGCCCGGCATAACTAACCCAAAGTAGGTCATCAACTTAAGATTTTGCAGGGCTTGATCCACACGTCTACAAATCAGATTATCAAATACATAAATATAATAACAAAATAACTTAATACCATAAAAGAGTACATCAACCGAACATATGTACGAATCAATACAATTCATTTATATCAATACAACCCAATGTATATCAACATCACTTATCAATTAGCATAAGCATTTCATTAGACATGTTGACTACTAACAACAAGTAACATTAGGGTTGAGATAATAAAATAATTTAAACACACATAACATATGAAATCTTTAAAATAATAATAAATTATTATCTAACACTATCAAGGGTTAATAAAAGGAAACCTACAAAAATGGTCCACGCCTTATAGGGTTTCACCTAACTTACTCGGGTTTTAGGGAAAAAACATCAATTCATATACAAGCACCAAGAATTATTTGAGATTCATGCAATTTATTCTTTTGTAACACCCTGAAAATCGGGGGTCGCGCATACGCTCAACTCCCGAGTTTTCGAGAGTTACTTTTAACAGATATTCATTAATATACATTTAATCCATTTTAGTTGCACAGCCTGAAATTTCCTGGAATATGAAACATAATCACACCAGTCTACTGAAATGAAAGAGATCTATCATATACACAGGTCCAAAATATAAATGGGTCGTGAAAGGCATTGCACAACCAAAACAACAAAAGAATGCTATGCCCCAAAAAAATAACACGGCTGAGCCCACAGCCAGCAGTCCCAATCCTGCCCCTCAAGCCGATGGAGAGTCGTCCATCAACTGGAAGTAAGATAGCTCATCCTCCTCGTCGAAGATCGCCTTGCCAGGCTCCTCCAGTCCTGAGTCACCTGCATCTGTGAACGAGTCTGGTTGGTGTTTTAAAACACCGTCCCAGAGTGGGAGTGAGTGATCAACTCAGTGGGTGCTATTAGTCTCAAGTTATAACAGACATCAATTATAATATGATCTTAATGAAAAGCAGTCAATCATAATATCTAACTAATCTTATTAATGCGCATGCATGCAGGATGACATAATGCATGCCCTCGCCACAACGCTCCCTCGAGCGACTTCATCTAATGATCGCATATGACAATACTCCCTCAGAGCGACCTCGACTGCCGAGTCGTCACCCTAACTAGTGCAATGAAATGCGATCGTGTTAGCCGAGTTATTAGTTAAGTCCATTCATCCAGCAGGTTGGGGAATCAGGTACACCCCACGTATCAACACCCTAAACTGGTTGCGACGACAAGACCCCCCAACGTGTGAGGCCGAGACCCCGCAGTCCATGATCCCGTCGGGTTCCTCATCCCCGACCCCAAGCACATGAGGAGTGCCAAAGGAAAGAGATAGCTCGTGGTCACTACAGAGAGGCGTGGTACCCCAGCGCAGGCCAACAGCTCAGACACACTGTCCCAGTCCACCATGCCCGGCTCACGAGGCTGTGGACCAATTCCAAGTGGGTTATTGATGGGCTATCATGGTTGTAGGGTGTCTCAGGTTCCATACATGTATGAGCAAGCAAGGTTAACAATCAAGGTCGGTCAGACAGTAGGCTAGACCACGCGAGTCAGGCGAACGTGAGATAAGTGATATCGGGCACAAGGGACCCATGTAGTCGAACTACAGCCACCCAAACACACCTGCCCAAACCCACGGGTCTTGCCATAGTATAGTCCTACCGATGAGACTACCGTCGCTCATCCTGTTCCTGACCAACCCAATAGTGTGTTGGTGATCCATGACATACCGGCAATCCAAGTTATCAACTAGCATATCACATCATGTTTTCATGCCTCTCAATCATACAAATCACATATTCTCAACAAGCAAGCTATCGCTATCATGAACAAGTGCATGTGAGTGTTGTGGGCCTATGAGGAAGTTAAGCACTTCCCCCATATTTCGAAATCATGTGCACAAACGAAATGACATCATATATACTATGAGGCACAATACATGAAGAAATCAAACATGGCATAATCATATAATCATTCATACACAAATCATGTGAGAGGCAAGAACGACATCAAAGAGCCAAATATGCAAATCCATACAATTTCACAAACCTATACTCCCTAGAGTTTCTCTAGAATTTCAAATATTGCATCCGATGATCAAAATCATTAAGCTTATACTAAAATTGGTGCTAGGACACTTAAGAATAATAGTCTGTACCTTCAGATTTGTAGAAGGCGTGGGATCAACCTAGGAGGGTGGATTTCGGGGGTTTGATCAGCCAGAGTCCCTACAACCTATTTGTATGTTAGAATCCAAGCAAATCTCTTCTCATTCATATGGGTTTCAACGAAAATGGGGGATGGGTCTTACCTAGATGATCAACGGAGTGAAAAGGGCGGCCGAGGATGATGGGTACTTGTTGGAGAAGATATAGGGAGTTGCGGGGTTGATTTCGTTGGGCCCCACCTTGATTTAGGGTCCTCCTAGCTCTCCTTCACACTCTCTTCTCTCTCCTATGCTCCTTTGCTCTCTCTCTCTTTACTCCTTGGTGTGGTAATAAAGGAGGAAGTTATGAGAGAGCTAGGGTTTTGTTTCCTAGACTTGGGCCCTTTGGCCTTAAGTTTTGTTAAATGCCTACAATGACCCTCTAGGGCTCCCTATTGGTCTAGGGGCAGCCCTAACACTCCTTCGACCACCAAATTTGGTGGGTAGGTGCCTTATGGCCCAATGAGGGGCCATATAAAATTTGGGAATAAACGGATGAACGGTTATGGGGTTTGAGTTAACGGTTCCGATCTTTAAATGGCCTTGTGGGGTCCGTTCTGGTGATTGAAGTGGTTCTGGTGGTCCTCTGGCTATGAAACTCATAAGATAGTTGTTACATGGCCCGATGAAGGGCCATGCAAATTTTGGGGATGATCGGATATAGGGTTTGGTCGTACGGGTCCGATTTGTGATCAACGGTCACTGTTCCTCAATCGGGTCCCAGAGTTCATGGTGGGTATAGAAAAATTTATTAGACCTCCCCTAAAAATGTAGAAGAGATCCGACGGCTGGATAGTCTGGTGTAATGACCTGAAAAATTTCATACCAAGACCCGAGTACTACCTCTTTTTTCCTTAGAAGTTATTTGTGGGTTAATTAGCGCTAAACTCGATTGCTTGTGAAATTAGCATCAATCACTTTAAATTTGATCTGTAGGACTCAAAACCTGTAGAATCGTTAGCGCTATGTTACTCTGAAATCTGGGATTCAACGCTAAATCTAGTTGCTCTTGAGAATTTTTAGAAGCTTTGGATCGGACCTGGACCGCGCGTCGAAAGTCCAATAGCGATGATCTTAGACAGTTATGGTCACCATGTTGGACTTGACCATCACCTCAAAAATCAAGTTCAGATGATGTCCTAGGTCAATTTGATTGAGTCGGAGTGAAGAGTGTGAGAACGGTGAGAAATTAAATATGATTTTATGAAATCTGAGTCGTGTCGCTTGCGCGACGATTTTAAGCAATCTGACCATTGGATTCTAACCCAACTTCACCTCGGATTAGGGAAGATGGCCCAAGCATGTCATAGTGCTTGTGGACCTGATCGAGTTTCAGTGACCGTTGAATTGAGAGTGGTCCGCCACGGCTGATCTGTAAATCCGATCAGTACGAAAACTCAGCCTGACCTAGATCCATGGTCAGTGAGCTTAAGTCCGACCGCACATGAAAAAAGGACCACTGGAAGTGCTCCGTTGGATCGAGAGAGGCCTGATTTGGTTATAACCTAAGTATACCTTGGCCCTGGGGCTATTTTCATCTATTTTAGGCCTATATAAAGACCTTAAAACCCTCACTCTCTTTTCCATACGAATTTCCTAACCCTAGCTAAGAAAAAGAGAGGAAAAGAGAGAAAGTGAGAGAGAAGTTGGTGAATCATCTTAAGATTCTTTCCTGTTACTCTACATCCTTAAACCATCACTTTTGAATCGTTATTCCGGCGATTCTAAGTTCATCCTTGGGTAAGTTAATCTAACCCTAACCTGTGTTAGAGCTTAGAATAGTCTATGTGTTGATTTAGCTCATTTCTATTCTTGTCTTAGGTTATCTAGTCGCCGTTGACAAAGACATATCGTCTGAATCAGTTCAGTGTGTTTTTTCTGGTTTAAGGTGCGGACTATATTCGTATAGGTTATGGTTTTCAAGGCTTTCAATGTCAGATAATGGTTTATTATTGTTATGGATGCAATTTCACATGCCAAATGCTATGTTTATTTTGCGTTCCTGATATGTATGTGTTATATTGAGATTTGTGTATTCTATGTATATGTAGTAAGTATCGTATACGTATAAAATATGAACATGTGTTTGCTATGATTATTTGTCGTGTACTTGTGCTAGTTGTATGTGTATCAACTCCTTGGCAAAATGAATTGTCCAAATGCGTGTATTCCAACATACGTCATGTATGTTGAACTATGCAGTCTAAGTATTTGTAGAAATGTCTGAATGGTCTATAGCGTAATATATTATCCTATTTGCAGGTGTTGAGAAGCGATTCTCAACTCTCATATTGGTGTGTATGATTTCCTACATGCAAGTCACATTCTTTGTTGTTTAACTTCAAGTATTACTTATGTGTAAATTCATGTTAAGTTGATATTCTTCAAATGCTCACATACTACATGAGTTGAATTGTTGTTCCATTACTGTTCTAAATTGTATATGCATATCTGTGATAATGGAATGTATTTGGGACTATGAAATAGTCTAGGAAATCGGTAATCGGCCTTGAGTTCATGGCTGAGGTTGCTTTCACCACGAAGGACGTGATTTGACGAACCCAAGTCGTATTAGAGTTGTCGGCAGTGGTTTGGCCATAAGGAGTGTTTGCGTACTCTATGTCGTTCAACCCAACGTGCGCTCGTGCTAGTCGAGTTCGTCAAGTAACCCGATTATCTGATGTATGTTCACCATGTATGGACGCTATTGTTTGAATCTAGGGTACCAAACTTACCGATGAAATTCCGTTAACCGTTGTACCTTGATCCGCTAAGACTCATGAGCCAGACATGGTGGTATGGGACACCGTGGTCGAGATGTCGGCCTACGCTGGGGTGACGAGCCTCCCTGTAGTGACCAGTGAGCAACCAAACTCGTGAGCCGATTATGGTGGTATGGGACACTATATTCGTGCTGTCAGCCTACATTGATTGGTGACGAGCCCTTTGTAGTGACCTCGAGCATACCTTGATACTGCATTAAGGCGACGAACCTTAGAGTAGTAACGGAGGTATGATAGGCGTGCATTGATTGGTGACGAGCCCTTTGCAGCGACCTAGAACCATATGATCGTATGAGATAGCCTATGACTGACGACCCTAGAATGGATCACTGTGTGGAAATTAATATGAGAAAGGTACCTTAGCTTCCTAATCCTGCTGTATGAAAAGGACTAATAACAACTTGGTAATCATGTTCATGCACCGCATTTGTATGTGCGTGGAAGTCGTTGGCACTGCGAGAGTTTGTCATGCGTAACGTAAGATGAAGACGCTGAGGGAGTGCAGGCGAGGGCATGCATCATTTATACATACATCCTTGTATTAACAAGAGTACTTTAGACTTGTTTAATTGTATTGCCTTATCATTATTGCTTGATTGATTTGATAACATGTTAACTTTTGCGATATTGTTCTACTGAGTTCATCACTCACTCCCACGTTCTGGGGCGGTGTTGTACACACCAACCAGACTCTGTCTTAGATGCAGATCATGACGCGACCCCTGAGGCAGAGCAGGAGTTCGAGGATAATGAGGCCGCGTTTTCTTTTATGCAGTTCTCAGGCGGGTTCATGTGAGCCATGTCCTGATATGCGGGGATTATGGATTTTCTTTTGGAATAGATAATTTTATTTTGATTCTTGTATTTTTGAGAGCAAAACTTGTAACTATGACCTGACATGTATACGTATTTCAGGGACTTACATATGTACACATATGTTTCTTTAAGTCTTTCGCTTGCGTCTTTCACTTATCCCTGAATTATGTTTGCAGTTTGGCTTAATATATTCCATGTTTTATGTACTCTTACAGACAACATACATCCATCATTAAATATGTTGCATAAGTGATGTTTTGAACCTCGGGAGCTGAGTTAGCCTCGATCCCCGAATTTCAGGGCGTTACACCTAGTGTCTCGGTTTCATTTGCGAGCGCCAGATTCTGGTCCTAGCATTAGTGGGGGTGCATTTAGTCAGTGTCAGATCCCACTTCTGGGTGTCCACTGGGTTCGTGGTTCGCGATGGTCCCCAAGCCTAGTGAGATCTATGGTTCCGTACATTCTTAGAACTTTCTGACCTTCTTGCGTCGCGGTGTAGCCCGTACGGGCTGTTGCTAAGTGCAAACGAGCCATCTGGATTGACGACCCCCACCGGGTCCTGTCATGACCCGATTGGTTTATTTAAAATGGGTTAATTCTAGGTTGATTAGCTTATGGTACCCCACCGCGAATGGTTTAAAGGAACGGTTCTACGGAAAGTCCTACATGGACGCTATAAAACACTATTCTGGCTGGATGGGATGTTACATCTTTAAAAATCCAGATCGGGAAATAGTATTTGACTGAGGACTTGGTAGAGACTAGGGCTTTGATCAAAGGGAATTAGTAAAATGAGGCACCAAAACTCTCTCTCTCTCTCTCTCTCTCTCTCTCTCTCTCTCTCTTCCTAGGACAAATTCATATGAAGGAGAGGGTTGTATGAGAGTAAGCTATATATAGTGTCAGATGTGATGCAAATGGCCCTAGTGGCCCGATATTTAGTATATCAACCTTATGGGAGGTTATTTCTAACTATTGGGGCCCACTAGGAGGTGTACGACTCAATTTATATCTTAGAATAGTTGAATATAATGATGATCTACGTATAGATATGATCGGTCTACCATTTGGATGGGTTGATCGACGAGTATAATTAAAAGTCAGTTCGATAATCACCGATCATCGATCAGGGCCACAACTATACGAATAGTTATAAGGTATTAACTTAAATTGGTGCCCTAAATTTAGTCACAATCTAACGGTTTGAAAGCCACAACTCTGGCAAAGATCAGATGTGAATAATTAACTTAAGTTTCTGATAGATTCTAAAGATATTCGCATATCTCATGCACTCTCCTTGCGAACCCAAATTGAACGATTTAAAATGCGATCTCGACTCAACATCTATAGTGGATGTCAAGCCCAACAAGATAGACATTTTTCTATAATTTTAAGTTTAACGACTCACTAATAGGTGGTCTAGAACTAGTTCGGCTAATCTAAGCATTTATGGAATGAGTTAAGATATGAGATTTCTCGTATATGACGATTAGGATTTAGTTTAACTAAGTTCATGATATAACCTATTTGTAATTAGTGGAATAGTTACTTGATCCTGATTGTCATAAATCAACAATTTGTAGGCTAACTAAGATAACTAATTGAGTTCGTATGGTTTTATGGTAGTGACGCTCACTCATTCGCCAAGGTCGAGTATGGAAAAATTTTCAAAATGTTACAAATTTAGATCTGCCTAATTTTTGGGCTTGTACTTAAAAATGATTTAGTAAAATTGATGGATGGAGTGGATAAAACACATATACCATGGTGGGACGAGCTACACGGACCAATAAGATTACTACTAGCCCAGACCATATAGCTTAAGGGGTTAGAGGGACTCTTAGAAGAGTCACATCCCATTGAAACCTTCTTAGGCCCACGTAAGTTTTGGACAATGCCCCTATTTAATTGGATGGCATATAAAACCACTTTGTATCCTGTGATGGTTTCAATGCTAAGAGTCGCCCATTACGATTTACTGTGGTGTGGCCCACATAAGTTTTAGGCCAGCCTTTTTTTTTTTTTTTTTTTAAAAATTATGGATGGAGCGGATGCGACACGGGCATCACAGACCTACAGAGCATTATATATATATATATACAAGCATTGAAATTCCTGACAAATACTGGACAGAACCCTACTGCAATGTTAGTGAGAAATTCACTCGGTCCATTCATTTTTCTAGCTCATATTAGGACATGAGACCAAATATGAGCAAGATCCAAAACTCAAGCGGGTTGCACTACAAGAAAAGGTGGGTAAGGGAATTCCTACCATCTAAACCTCCTTGGGTCAATAGTGATATTTGTATATCATCCATACCGTTCATAGCATCATTCTTATTGGGATGAACTGAAAACACAAATATTAGCCCAATCCAAAACTTTTGTGGCCCCATGAATATTTCAATTGTGGATGTTCAATCCTCACGGTTTTGGCCCACTTAAGTTTTGGATCCGCCTCATTTTTGGTCCAATGTTCTAATATGATCTGGAAAAACGAATAGATGGAGTGGATTCCCCATTAACACCATGGGGCCCCACCTAGATTCTGGTCACATGAAGTTCCTGTGAATTCACGTACACAAACAACCACCCTCTTCCAGCATATCTATTGTTTGTAGTTGTTGTTTATGATGAGGATCCATCTAATAGTTCTTTTGAATGACGTTATGTAGTATGTAGACAGAGGAGAACTAGATACTCTGGCCTAGTGTGATGGTTGATACGCAGACACTTAGAAATTACTTAGAAGTTATATGCATCTCGCATAAGTAATCAAAAATAAACTTTATCATAAGTCCAAGTTTAAATGCATAATGAACTAAAAACTGTCGAGTAACATTTCAGCAAGAAATTTGTATTACTCAATCCCATCGAGAACTATCTCGATCCTATCGAAAAACCTTTGATCTAATCGATAAAACCATTAAACTAGTCATTTTATAGCCATTGAAAACCTTTTCTTATAAAATGGGTTTTCGGTTATACGGCAAAATAATAATTTTTAAGTGAGTAAGAAGTCCTAATATATTCCGATACTTGTCAACACTTCTATATTCTCATTCAAGGAGATTTAAGTAATCTTGCATGTGTTTAATCACTCTCATAACCATTTTAAACTCCTTATGAAGATGATCGTGATTTATTACATACTTTAGATGATAAACATCAATATAATAGGTAAATCGTTGGTCTTTTAACCTCTAGAATGGCCATAAAAGTAAATCCTCATTTGAAAATCAACTTAGCCTTTAATTGTATGTATTTAATCAAGCCACTCTCATTACCTTGGTAGCGAGCATCGTATGCAAGATAATTGATACAAGGAAGTGGAAGAAGACCGGCTTCAAAGGTCAGGAGAGCACAAAAGAAGCTGATTGAAGCACAAATGAAAATTGATCAAACATATTAAGAATACATTACAAAAGGGCCTCAATCCAACAAGTGGTCAATTGTAAGAATCCACATACTCTCTCCTTATGTAAGATTGAGTATAGAGTTTGGGTTCTTGTGTAAGACCGTATCGCCACCAACATGGGTGAGTACCTGTAAGTCCTTGTGTTGGCCTCTGACGGGAGTATACATGTGTCAAGTCCTTATATAGGGCCTCCGACGGGAGTGTACATTTATAGGACCTTGCGTATGCCTCCGGCAGAAGTATACGCCTGTAAAGGTTAGAGGTGAACCTATTGAAAACTCATATATGTTGATTAGTTAGATCATATGAATGCTTGAATTGAGTTATATATTAGGCATTTAACTTATATGTTAGGCGCTTAACTTGCAAGCACACACAAGATCACTATATGTTATAAACTACTTGCACACTTAGCATATTGCTATTAGTTTATGTAATTGGACCTACTTTGGCTTGAAAGTCTTATTGTCAATTTGCCTTAATTAGTTTAATTGGTAAATTGTTTAAATAGGCAAAGAACTTTTATTTAGTTCTAATCACCCTCTTTATAACTTAGCCATAATTTTATAGCTCCGTCAAACTTCCGCACACACTATGATAGACTCTTAATCTCATCGTACAATTTCAACAAGTATAAAAATGATAGTTTAAAATGAATTATGAATGATCCACATTTGAAGTACAAGCGCAGCCCATTGATGGGTCGGCAAGCGTCCTTGTGTTGTCTTCTACACAATGCAGCTCACCTATCGGCTGCTCAGGTGGCTACACAAGCAAAATGGTTCTAGGGAAAGATGGGGCATTGTAGTGTGAATTTTCAACCGTTCGGTACAACCCACCTATCCCATCCATCATCCATGTGGCAAATTGTCCAAATTATGACCCCTATGTGGGAAGCACATCTTGAAAAATCACATCCAAAGGATGGCATAAACCATTGGATCTCATTCATTGAATTGGGATGGCTGATCTTCATTTAATTATCCATTTGCTGACTACCAATTGAGTGGTTAGGATCATCCAGTCGATAGGACTGTTACGATTTTGCCATGGTTTAAGAAATGGTGGTACATACCAACATTAGTACAAAGGGACTTTTGGGATGTGTACACACACACACACACACACACATATATATATATATATATATATATATATATATATATATATATATATATATATTTATTAACACACACACACCCCCACACGCTCAAGCAGTTGTGGGATTTCATCAGCCATGAGTACTTGAACCCATGACCAGGTGTTGAAACTCCTTAATTAGAGTCTACCACGGGAGCAAGAGTAAGGACCCTTGGGATGTGATGTGAATGTGGTATGCATAGGCAATTACTAAGGAATCGATATAAATTAGAATCATAGTTAATTTCAATTTGTTGGAATGCATGTGAGTGTAATTAGAATCATAGTTAATTTACAAGTTATTGGAATTTTGCCATGGTTGTGTTTGACGGATTGTAATTTAAATTTATTGGAATGCGTGTGAGTGTGCATGTAATCTATATTTATAATAAATTGGTGGAGACTGAGAGAGAAGATTATTGACTTGCGAAAATGTGATATTTGATGGTAATCAAAATTCATGTGAAATTTAGAAATTATATAGTTTTGATGTGATTTATAAAAGAAGTTTGTAGTATATAATTCCATTTCATATCAAATATCAAATAGACTCTCCCAAACACACCAGTTACCATTGATTCACACCAATAACCGATCAAATACACACTCCCAAATGACTTCACGTGAAACATCCACAACGATCAGTTCATGGCCATTGGATAGATGGGAACGATCACTGCATTCCAACTCATGGTAATTACCATAAATTCCAGCTGCATGGCTCCACCGTGACGCGTGATAGCATCCAACCCAATCGCGTCAGATGCACGCCTATGTTATGGCTAGATCTGAAAATCCAATCTAATCCACAACTTAAGTAGGCCACACGACAAAGGGAATGTCAATTTAGGTACGCCATGCCACGAGGAAATAATGAGGAACATCTACCATAAAAACTTCCAAATGGAATGTAGGGCCCACGGTTACAAAGTGGACGGTTAAGATTCTGTTCCCATGACACGTGTGCAAACGTGGGCACGGGTGCTCACCTAAGAAGGTGCGCAGGTGAGCACTCCACTAAATAAATGTACGTAGTGATAATAAGTGGGGTCCACTTTTTTAACTTTGATAATAAGTGGGGTCCAATTTTTTAACTTTTAGAATTAAGTAGTGATAATAAGTGGGGTTCACTTTGTAACTTTTAGAATTATGTAGTGATAATAAGTGGGTCCACTTATTTAAATTTTAGGATCCATCTGATGATTCACATAATGATAAGATTCACCCACACCAAAAACTTGCTAACATTGGATTATTCAACAACAACGGATGAACGACTGTGGCCATTGGCTGTGGTCACTTTGAAATCTACAGAAAACTTCAACCAAAGGTAGGTTTCCTTAGATCTGGTTTGGCCTGTCTGTCACAAAACAGAAACTGGTGTGCTCTTTCACAGGATTCCATGATGCTTTCCTTGTAAATTACTCAATGGTCTGATGGCATTTGTTAGATTTTTCAGTGGGCCCACATGACAGTGCACGTGGATGGGAAGAGGAGACACATGGGAGTTGAGTATTTGCTTATATATATTTATAAGGTTGGAGTGTTTATTTATATTTATATATGGTAACATGTCCATTTCAAAACTACCAAATTTTTTTTTAAAAGGCTAGTATTGTAGAAATACGGATTGGATGGTACATAAATCAATGAAAAATATATGTGAACCACCTTTTTGGTAGCCCATGGTCTATGGATGAATTTTTAAATGACTGTGGAGATGCTTTCATTTATTATTTATTTATTGTAAACATTGCTAACATGATTATAATCCTCTTAATTGTAATCTTGGGTTATGTTGCTTTATAATCATTAAAGATTGAAAATTAGTTTTTGTGCACCGTATTGATCACCACTATGGTGTGCTGTAAATGTCGTTATATATAAAGATAATGATGATAAATGTTATACGTTGTGGGGTCTTAAAGGTCATAATGACTATTACAATAAAAAAATAAAAGCACTCGTGAAAACTATTATAGCCTTGTAATAAACCATGTGTAATGGGTTATTATGGGGTTAATATAAGTTTTTATTGTAATTTTCAATTATAAATAGACTTTATTGTCTGTTGCAACCCCCGTAATAGTAATTACATCTCGTATTATAAAGGTAATGGTGGTGGCTGTTACAGTTATTGTTACCATTATATAATAACTTAATCACCCTGAACTAAGTTATATCGCCTATTAAAAATCTATTTCTGGCCAAAACAACATTCATGGGCAAAACTAGATCATGAATGAGTGATTATGTAATCGTTTAGTGACTGATTGCCAATAAAGATAATTTACACAAAAATAGATATTTCTCTTTAATTTTTATTATTTTTCTAAATTTCTTTATATTTTAAGCCTCATGAGGGCTTATTTTATAGAGACTAGAATCACATCATTTTTTATTTATCACATCCATTTTTTTTATGGAATAAATCAATCCATGCATTCATTTATATTCGTCACGAGAGGAGATGGAATGAGTTTCAGCAACTACGGAATGGAGGACATTGATGACCATACGTTTCACTTTCAACAGTTGAAAATATTAAATTAGGATTTGTATTGGGTGGTTGCCCTAACTCTGCCTGATAGCAACTCATGGGTCAGTTTCAAGCTGGAATAAAGGATGAGAATTAATATCAGGTTGATGGATGACCGTCAAAAGTCTTGAAAAAATTTAAAATAATAATAATAATAATAATAAAAGCCATCAAATTGCAATTATATTTCTTTTAAAGCCCACTTAAAAATAACATAGGTGGGGAAGTAGGACCGGGTGGGATCTTGCAATGCCGCTACAGTCCATCGATTGTGGCCCAAGTAAATCAGAAAAAAAAAAATGAACGGATAAGATGATCCTAATTTGATTTGTGACTACCTATTGTTAGTTGAAAGATTGTCACCCCAAGTCCAACAAGAGAAATCAGATGGTTGAGATTGTCCAATTACAGTGACTTCAGGCTATCTTCACCGTGGACATTGGTGTCCATGGCGTGAACGGTCTAGATGAGCTTGCATGCATGCACATTTTTTCAAATTTGGCGTATGGATCTCTCGTGCTCCCGCATGTTTGAGTAAAACTTCAGCCTGATGAGTGCGAGTACATTCGCTTCGTCCAAATGAACTGCCAGCGTCAGAGACGGAGGATGTAGGAAAAACCGTTCATCTACTCTAGGGACGTGTGACGATTCATACACACGCACACATTAATTGTACACGTGGCATAGATTCTTTCTAGATTAAACCGTTCAGTCATAGGTAAACTTAAAATTACACGAAATGATCTCCAAACCTTCTGATTGTTGGACCGTTAACGGACGGTCAATTTAAAAATATTCAGTAGCCCGAATTAAATGACATATATCCAGTAAGCAGAGGCTAGGATTGTTCAGTTAATATGATTTGTAAGTTACTTACTATCTATAGTGGCTCACGTAGCTCGGACAGTTTATTTTTAGTTGCATGTATGCCACGTCTACAATTTTTTAGAACATGTGCATGGACCAACACCCTCTGCCCGAGTATCAAAAATCTACGAACGGATTACCTGTTACCCGGGCACAGAGATATCTGTGCCCCGACCTGTGTGGGCCCATAGATATATCCTTGGCAAATCCACTCCGTCCATCTGTTTTGAAAGAGTAGAATAGAACAGGATTATAAAAATCAGGCAGATCCAAAACTCATGTAGTCTATACCACACGAAACAGTAAGGATTGAACGGTTGGAACTGACAGAAGTTTTGTATAAGGATAATATTTGTTCTGAAGTTTATCTGAGTGGTAATAATTCCATGAACGGTTTGGATAGCATATAAACATCATGGTCAGCTCCAGGAAGTTTTCAACTGTGGACGTTGTTTTTCCCACTGTTTTGTTGGTGTGGCCCACCTAAGTTTTATATATTTCTGACTTTTACAATAATGTACTATTGTGGTATTTAAAAACAGATGGATGGAGTGGATTTATCACGAACATCTCTGTGGACACCACACAGCCCTGGGCACAGAGATATATATGTCCCCCAGGTCACAGGCAATCCGCTCACCAAAAATCTCTTGCGTGCATGTGTTTGGCATGTTCAAGCACGCGGACGGGATCGGTGTGCGTGCCATGGATTCACGTGCATGCATCTCGATGGTACACATGGCCACGTACGGTCCATCCAAACCGTCCAAACTCCTAATTGTGTACTACATCTTATTTATTTTTACTCTTCTGTCTTTTTCATCCCATGCCTCCTTTTCAACTTATAAACAAATAGAAGTATTGGATATTTTAGTGGTCTGAAGTACTGTTTGTTACGTACGCTCTTACAAATTGCATACGTGGCATGCATTAACTCAAATCAAACGTATGAATGGTAGGACCCACTTTCGATTGGTCATCATCCAAAATTGGGATAGATTGAACAATGCCAACCTCCGATTAATGGGCATTTGTTTGTTTGAATTCAAATCATTACTTGCTTTCCATTTCAACCGTCCATTAAATACCATCAAGTTACAAAATCAAAACCGTCCATCTTCCCAATTTGAAAGCCTTCCATCAACGCATCTATAGTGATGATACGACCCTTTGATATGATGGGCCCCAATTTGATCCAAACCCTTCCATTGGTGGCCAATAAATGGACAGCGTAGTAAAAAATATGAAAGTGGTGACTTTCAATAAATAAAACGACCAAAGATCCAAGGGCTCTGATCTTCCTGTCTGGGAGATTTTTGGTCATCCCTAATCCAACAGATCCATCAGATCAACAGCCTCGATCAACGATCCATGGGCACCACATGTACAACTGGTAGACCCAAAAAAGGACACTCTCATTCCTCTGCAATTATTTCTCTGTTTATTAGTCATTATTCTATTATAA
The DNA here is from genome assembly GCF_029962835.1 of Magnolia sinica. Classification (NCBI taxonomy): domain Eukaryota; kingdom Viridiplantae; phylum Streptophyta; class Magnoliopsida; order Magnoliales; family Magnoliaceae; genus Magnolia; species Magnolia sinica. The sequence continues at coordinate 14,055,900 of NC_080573.1, forward strand.
ACAGTTCTTGATTTTCTGGCCGTTTATTTTGGATATGTTCAGTTCAAATTCTGGGATGTGTGGTGGAAGATTAATTAATATTAATTAAGACCCGCTAATTGGAGTGGCACGAGTAAACTTGCAGACGCATGTGGGATCCAAATTCCAAGCTGTTATCTAGGATGCGGATTGCACAGGGAGTACCGTGCCAGTACCGACGTCCCTATTGGTCGAGGCCTGTGGGCTCCACCATGATGCATGTGTTTATCCACGCCGTTCATCCATTTTTTCAGATCATTTTATCTTTCGACCCCAAAATTAAGGCAGATCAAAATCTCACGTGGACCACACCACAGGAAAATTTAGTTATTAAAGGCCACCATTAAAATCTTCTTAAGGCCCACTGTAATATTTATTTGCCCATCCAACCTGTTGATTAGGTAACACAGACACAGATGAGGAAACACAAATATCATCTTGATCCAAAACTTTTGTAGCCTCCAAGAAATTTTTAATGATTTTTAATGGTAGGCATTCAATCACCACTATTTCCTATTGTGTGGTCCACCTGAGATTTGGGATTTTTTTTTTTTTTTTTTTTTGGATTATGCTTTAAAATGATCTGTAAAAATGGATGTACGGCATGGATAAAACACATACATCATGGTGGGACCCACAGCGCACCGACCAGTAGCTATGTCGGTGCGGAAGGATTAGCATGCAATCCGCGTCCATTCGGACGAGACACAAACCGTAGCACTGTGCGGGGCCCACCATGATATTTAATATTCGTCCCGACCTTTTCATCATGCTTGTCTCACTAGGATGAAGCGGTAATCCAAAAATCAGGCCATCCACACCGCGTGAACACAGAGTTTTTAGGCAACATTTTACTGTTCCCTGTAGGGTGGCCCACCTAAGTTTAATTTTGATATAAAATTTTGAAACTACCATTGAAATGATAAGGGCCACATGATGAACGGTTTCGATTTCACACTTACAACACGGATGGCCCCACGAAGCCGGGTGTCGTACCCACTGCATACTGCAGGTCAGGTAAAGGATTCTGAGCGAAAGAATATCTATTGGATCAAACCTATCACTGCACATGTAACACCACATGAATCTGGCCAGATGTTAAACCCAATGGCTGCGAAACCGATGAACGGATTGGATCTTAAGCAGGTGGGGAAAGTCGGCACGTGTGAGCAACGAGTACGTAGAAACTGTACATTGCACTCGCGCGAGTGCACCTCACATCCCTGATCTTAATTTCGATAAACGATTACCTACAGGCTACTGTACCACACTTTCCGCTAGCCTGCATCTTTACCCCCAATACACGAAATCAGTACCATAAAAACGATAGGATCCATCATGTATATTAGCTTTGTCGAAAATCAAGCTGATCTGTTCGATAGGTAGGCCAAGCCATTATGTTGAGATTAACCGTCGGTTGTTATTTGATGCCTTCTGTGTAGTGTACCCCACGTGATGAACGGTCCGTCGTGATTTTTGTTCCGGATGATCTTCATAGCGGGACAAAGGCTTTGATAGCAGTGATGTCCCACGCAAAAGTGACCTGTTGGCAGGAAAGATGGTACGGTACCGCAAGTTTCCGTACTTTGCGTGTAGGTGACCGGTTACTTCGGCACGAGCTTTGCCGGAGTGAGATCGTACGTGGCATTATATTATTCATCTATCTTTCCTCCCATATGCCGCCACGTGATTTTCTGGAAAATCGTCTGCGATGTCGGCTTGGCGCAAGGGACCATGTGTCCGTGAATACTTCTTCTTTAGTCTTCCTTCTGCCGAATGCTACTCACAGCTGCTCATCTATACGCGCAGAGGAAAAAAAAACCTCACACGTGTATAATTTTCATATCGTTAATCAGACCAAAAGTACTTCTGATGTCTTATATCCAAGAAAATAGCCATTCAAATCATTATGTAAGGCATCCATATTTAAAATAATTGGACAGTTGGGAAAATGATACCAACCATCGAAATTCAGTGGAAATTTGTGGACAATATAATAGGTAATATTTCCTAATTCTTTTGGTAGAATATTATCGCAGGGAATAATGCATAATAAACGTAACAGATTGTATACACGAGTTCCATTTTCCCACGTGTATGGAATTCATGTTTTGCGCGAGTACCTCCTTCCTTGTGTTTACTCCCCAACCGCTTTTCCCAACAACCTGCAACGGACGTCCCGTTATTCGAAACGAGGGTATTATAGTCATTTTGGAAAGTATGTATGAACAGGGCTCTAAAAATAGATCTCGGGCTCGGGTCCGTCAAAATCTAGCATTTACGAGTAGAGAACGGATTCCCTGCATCTGGAGGCACAGGATTTTCGTGCCTCCATATTCTGTATCACACACATGTCACACTTGTACAATGATCTGAACCATATATCATATCAAATAAATCGTTGATGGATCATTAATGAAATTTTAATATAATTAAATTATCTGAAAAAAATATTATGAATGGACCTTTCCTCACTTAGTAGGACCCGTTGCTAGTTTTTGTCTTTTAGTGTTCACCAAATGAAAGGTCCACAACTTTCGAAACACTGTAATTTTTTTACCATGCGTCCATCACTAGTGGAATCACAAAATGGACGGTTTCGATCTAATTCACGTGCGCCACGTATTAAGAACGACATGGTGGCCGGGAAATGTACCGTACCGCATGAGTACAGAATCTGATCTTGAGGGTTACGAGAATCTCTTATATAATAAGGAAGATAAAAAGGGTTAAAAGCGAGATTCGAGGATTACGTGAGCTTGTCGCATACTTCGGAAGCGTGTGAAGTTTTGTAGCTCATCTCTACTGTACGCGTGGCACTGATCTGGACCATCCAAATGGGAGGTCAAATAGCCTTGATTTTGAACAGATGTTCCACTAGGATGGTGGAGATGCCTTTTATAATTTTGTGTGGCAGAGGGGGGATCCACTGTAATTATGAACCGTTGGATAGGCGTGGCCGTGATAGATGATTGCATATTTCCTTGAGATCATTTTGATTAAGGGCGCCAGGCTGGATTAAGATCATTTTTTTGTCTCACCCGTTCGATTTGTGGGCCCTTCGTTGGATGTTCTCTATCTATGAATCAAGTGGTTTTTGGGTAATGTCTAATCCAACGGTCAATTAATGATTACAGGTATCCACTCGCACTTGAATGAATGCAGTAGAAAATATCCTTATCCAACCAGTGAGAGGACAGATTAACACGGAGACGCTGCCGCCCGGTTGTTTTTACAGCATGAGCATCAACATGTGGCAGATGTATATCTTAAGTGGACCATACCATAGAAAATAATGGATATTAAATGTTTAACGCGGAAACTTCTTGATGCCCACCCTATGTTTATTTTGCCATTCAACCCGTATATAGAGTTACAGGAGGGCCTGTTTGGCTAGTGGCATCAAGATGTATTAAATGGGATTGCATTGATGATCCCACTTTAAAATTGGGAGTGACGTATTTGGAAGGAGTGTGAGATGAGATTAAAATTAACTTTATAAGCTTTAAAAAATGAGGCTTGTGTCGGAAAGTGTGAGATGGGATTACAAATCCCATGGATTGTGAATTTTTGTTTTATCCAAGTTCAATACAAGTATAATTTGAAAGTAGAGTTCGAGATTTATTATTTAATGCTTTAATTCCAAGCATGGTATTAAAAAACAAGAGATACACCCAATCTAAAGATAATACCTTACACATGTATTTATTATGACCTTTATATTTCCATCTACCTTAATCCTACCTAATGCAGTTGGTTGAACAGTGCCTAAAATTAAATGGAGGGAGAACACAAATATAAGATTGATCCAAAACTTTTGTAGCTGCTAGCAAGTTTTCCACCGTCGGTGTTCAATCTCTACTGTTTCAGTGGTGTGGTCCACCTGAACTTTGGGTCAACCTCTTTTTTGAGCTTGTGCCTTAAAATGAGCCGGAAAAATGGATGGATAGCAACAGATTGGCCACTCCCACAGCCACTAGCCAATGGCTAGTGGTCAGTGCTCTGTGGACCTCAACATGATGTATGTCTCTCATTCATGCCATCTATCCATTTTTCCAAATAATTTTATGTGATCAACCCAGAAATGAGGTATATCAAAATCTAAAGTGGGCCACACAGTGTTGTTGAACTCTCACCATTAAAAACTTCTTGAGGATACAGAAGTTTTGGATTAAGCTGATATTTGTTTTTTGCCTTCATCCAGCTCTGTATGACCTAATCTACAGGTTGGATGTTAAATTGGGCCCAGGAGGTTTTCAATAGTAGACATTCAATCAATGTTGCTTTCCCATAGTGTGGTCCACCTGAGATTTTGATATGCTTCATTTATGGAAACATTATTAAAATGATGTGTAAAAATGGATGGACGGTCCTGATAAAACACATAGATTATGGTGGGGCCCACATAGCACCGACCACTGGCCACCTAACCACCGCCGATAGCAATGATAAAATACATACATCATGGTGGGTCGCATGGAGCTTAACACTAGTGAGTTGGCTGGGGTCACCAGCCAAACGGCATACCCCCCACCAGACCAACCTGGGCCACTGATCATTGGCGTGAGGTCAGCTTTATCAGAAAACCAAGCCTGGTAACAACCTCAGCCCATTGCCACCTCTAAAGTTAGGTTCTGCATGGCATAAGATAGGACCGCTGGAGCCACCCGGCCCCACCCCTGTGGAAGTTGGACGCCTCATAACTCGTGGGACCCAACCATCATCCGGACCACCACGTGAGTCTTGAGGATTTTTGAGTGGTTGCCAATCATTTCCTTCGGTAGGGCTCGCCTGCTGACTCTGAAGTGCTTATTTTATTGCGAATCCCATCATCAAGGTGGGCCCACTAATTCTTGGATTCATTAGTGACACGAAACAAAACGGGCCCCACAGGTCGGATACATGTATACCAATGCATGCACACCATCCAGATATTAAGTTCCATCATGGAGGCGTAATGGAGCATTGCCTGAGAATCATAATGATTGAATGATTCTAATCATCTAACGGAAGGTAATGAATGTTGTGACATATGTTGGAAAAAGTTGAAAATAAGAATTAAAGAAAATTATTTTCTTTTAGCACTGTGCTTTTCCTTTTTTTTTTTTTGGTTAGCTTGTTGGTACACCCAATGTTAGTTCACACTTCACTATTAGCCACCCCCACTAGGGATTAATGGCAAGACCTCAGCGTTGAAACGAGGTATCTTTCACTCGATCTACCACTTAAGCTATGGATTTGGGTGTTCTTTTAGCACTGTGCTGGATAATGTTTAAATACGTTGTCTTTAAAGCACCCCTTATCAATTGTTGATGGATTACAGGTGAATTGCTTCCAGGATAAGACAAGCTTATTTAGATCTTGCGAAACTTTTCAATGCAACTGATCTTTTGGCAGACTCTATTAGTGGATGTTTTGCAATATTCTTAGAGGAGATGGATTTTAGTGATATCTGATAGTTTGAAAAAGATCTATTGGAGTTGATTGAATTTCGACCAAAATGGTCCGTTTATATAGGTATCAGGATAGTGGATCGTTGCTAGGTAGCCATCAATGATTTAGAACGTTTGAAAAATGTTTGACCATTGACAATGAATTTGGGCCGTTTCAGATTGTTGGATTGAAAGATTTGACCTTTGGATCATCAAAGCCTGTCCGTTTTCGGACCGTTGTGGCTTTTAAGGCTGCTAACCGTTTTCAAAACGGCTGACCATTATGGATCAATAATTAGACCATTTTTTGTAGCCTATAAAACTCAGGCTTATCTCAGACTACTCACATCGCGATCGCACCGTCTCACGACGGTTCGTGTAAGGTTGCGAGGGAGTGACCTCTTTGCGATACGATATACATATGCGAAGTGTGCCAATTAGGACCACTACAGCTACATTGCCAACACCCGTGCCCGTGCCTAAGTGCATGCGCGTGTTCCGGTGTTACGCACTGGAATACACAACCCGAACATCTCAACTTCCAAGAGTCCAAGTAAGAATACTACACACACCTCCACATATAAACCATAAAACTTGTTTTTTCATTTCTGATGTGTGACTAAAGGAAAAAATCGCACTTTTTTCATTTGAAAATTTTCAATTGATTTGGCGAGAAAATGAAAATTTCAAATATATTTGATTTTTCAAAAACTAAATTTCAACAATGAACGGTTAAAAGTAAACAGTTAATGGTTCCCTTTGAATGAGGTTAATTGCATGGTTTTGATGAGTTTGCATTTTTAGCTCTACTCCATCCACCACACGGCATCTAGTTGGTCAATTGTGTGTTCCAGATGTTGGAATATTTAGTTGAATCAAATAAATGATTTAAAATAAAAAATCAAAAAGAAAATAAAATTTTAAGATATAAGACTTATAGAGTTGAGTCGAGGTGTGACGTGAGTCATTTAGCTTGAAATCGAATTTACTCATCTTAGACGATGTCCCAAGTGTAATAGGTTTTCATAGCAATCGACCTCCAGGATACAACGACTATAACCCGGTCACAATGGTGCACTCACTGTACACGGGCTAAAACCACTTACAATTTAACCCAAAAGTGCTTAGTTAACTCAGTAATGAACTCAACAACTAAAACTCGTAAATCGAATAACAGAGAGAGTTTTCACAGTATGAGAAATGATTTTTTTTTTGTGTTTTGAAAATTGAGCAGCAGTCCTTATATAGACTCCGAAGTGGTGCATTAAACACCATTTTGAAAGGATTTAATTCATTAGATTTAAACCCAACAGGTGTGACCAACCGACTGACTACATTTTTCTGGTTTCAAATGAAAAGGCGCGAGTGCGAGTACACTCTCGCAAATAAAGTCTCTTCCCCACACCCACACACACACACTCGTGCGAGTACACCCACACCCGCGCTCGCGCATATGGCACCGCACGGCTCCGCTCGGCGCGCGCACGCGTGGTCAATACTATATATCAGAGTTATTGGCATAAGCACTCTACATCCGCACCCATAATTGAGGCTAGGCCTGGCCCGTTGCACTCGTGCACATGGCGGGCCCCCCCAAATTCACATGCCTCCTGAATGGGACTTAAGCCCTAAAGCAAAAGGCCTATCTTATGTATATGAAATTTTTCTTAGGGAAATCCGATGTGGGGCTAAACCCACAACTCAAAAGTAACAAAAATTTTAAATAATGAAAGAAATCAAAATATTTGAAATTCTATTTTTTAATATAAATTTTGAAACAAAATACAACATTCCCTCACATGTTTGAAAATAATAAAAAAATCTTTTGAGTTAATACGTAATAGTTGTGCAATGGTTTCGGTGTCACTATAAATTTAAACCAACATTAAAGTAAACGAAACAAGTTTATAAAAATCAGGTGACACCATATTTTTAAATATAAATTCTATTATGTGGCTCACACGAGCTTTGGATCAAGTTGATATTTGGGCTCTGGCCTTAAAATGACATAGCAAAAAAGGATGGGCGGCATGAATTATACACATACATTAATGTGGGCCCTATGAGTAGGGCCTTACCGACACCTAAAAAGGCTTTCGTTCACGTTACTAAAAAAAAAAAAAACAGTATAACTGTTGAATTAAGGACAACCGCGTTTTGATCCGAAAGAAATTTCGGATGCGTGTCATGAAGCGACTCGGAATATGGAAGATCCTTGGAGAACTTGACCATACGAACAACGGTGCCAGTGTGGTCAAAATCTCTTTCTTTTTCCCAGGGGGAACTTCGGTGTTTCCCGGTGCAAATGAGGCTGATAGTGCCACCGGTGCTTTCTGAAACGTGGCTGATCAAATCATCGATCTTGACGTCCATCAGGTTAGACCCATTTTTCATGGGCCAGAGTGAAAAATCCACACCAGTCAGGAAATTTTCATTCCCGAAAAAGCCATGCAAAAATGGACAGTTTAGATCAAACAAAACCCAATAATCAATTGAAATATAGCGTCCACTTTGAATAGAATGTCTCCAGACACCGTTTTGATCAGATAAGCATGTAGCTTGGTAAACCTGCAGTATTAGGAAGAAGCCAACGTTTGGAAACTTGGCTCTTGAAAAGTGGGTCGAACCTAATGGACGGTTGAGATTAATGATTACACAGTCCATGTGTCTCAAACCATGTACAAAGAACATGGTTGTAATTCGGGAAAGCGTGACTTTTGCCTTTTTCAGCATTTTTATTTGATACTCTGGCAGCCCATGGCGCTTGATACACCGGCACTGAAAAAGATGTACACGTGGCATATACTGACTGGACCTAAACCGACCAAATTTTAGAATCCACGGTCAATTCACGGTCCAAATCAAATTGGTTGACCTACTCTAACCACTGGTTAGAAGACATTTTTACCGCAAAATTCCTCAACCATTACCATTTTACCAAATAATGCCTGAAGAAGTGGATATGACAGCGAGCTGCTTTTTGAGGTAAAACAACACACAAAATGCCTCTTCTAATTTTTTCTTTAAAACTAGTAAATGTTAGACTTGTGTGGCCCACATGGTATGTGTATAACATCCAAGCCATCCAATATATGAAACCCACCATAGTGATTGTACGAACCAAAAATCAGGCTGATCAAATATCAATGGGATACACATCAATTTGGATATTCCGAGTGGTGTATATTATTTTTAATAAATTGGCTTACCTTATGGTTAGATCCTCCATAATTTTTGTTCGCCTAATAGTCTTGTTAGTTTGCATGTGTTGGACGGGTCAGATGCTAGACGCTTACCAAATGGGCCACACAATTCTAAATTCTCCACTTTATAAAAATAAAATAAGATAAGGATGGCATTGTAATTTCCCGTCCAGAGTATCAGCTCCCAGTCGATGTGTACACGAGTTGAACTGAGTCGAGCTTGGCACAGCTTGGCCCGGCTCGGCCACTAGCTTACCCTAGTTTGAACTCGACTCGGCTTGGTCCTTGAGCTTGACTAGCTAGCTCAACTCAACTTGGTCAGCAACTCAGGTCAGTTCAAGCTATGATCAAGCTTGTGCAGCATTTTCATAAATACATAGAGTGCACTTTTAATTTCTTACTATATGTAAAATAGCAACAGTTGTTTACAGGTATTTTACCAAATACTTTGTAGGCAACATCAAAATCAAGAAAAAAAAAGTATATCATATACATACCTTCCTTGCCACCTGCCAACACTTCGTTGGGTCATTTCATCAAACACTTGGTGAGCAACATGAATATCAAAGTAACCGAGTCATTGAACTGGTTTGATCTGAGTTTGATTTGAGTTGGGGTTCAATCCAAGTCGAGTCCAGCTTAGGCAAACTCGAACTTGGTTCGAAATTTTTTCAAGCTCAAAAAATCAGCTCGACTTAGCTCGAACTCAGTTTCAAACCGAGTCAAATTGAGCTTTTTTGAGTCGAGTCGAGTGAGCCAGCCCGAGTTCCAAAGACACTATTCAGAAAAATCTGATTCTTGAAAGCATTTCACGGTAATAATCCCTAGATATTTTTCATTTTAATTTTCAAATAAATGTCCACAAATCCAATAGCCAGATATATGTATTCTTTAGCTTACCATGCATCTAATCTGGGACACATATTTTGGACGGTCTATTTTGAATTACTTTATCCCATGCATACAAATTTCTCTGTTAAGTTCTTAGTGCCTGCGTATCATCCATCACATTCAGCCAGAGTATTAAAGTCTTTCTTATTTCTTTTTGTTTTTTCTTTTTAATATCATTTATCTTTAAAGACTGGCTAAACATAAAGGGAATTGTAGTGAGGTGGAGAGCCTGCTAATGAAACCACATCAGTATTGCACGGATCAGGTGATACTCATGGGAGACAGCTCATTTATTATGTATGATGACACTTTCTTAATGGTCCACATTTCCAACTTGTATGGATGCCCTTTAATCTAAGAACATGGATGTAGTGCATGGACACCATATATCTGGCTCGAAAATGCTACTTAATGTGTGGTCATTATTGTTGTTAGAGTGGGTCCACTTTATTGGGCTCTACATTGAGAATTTGAAACAAGAGAAAAAAGTGCCATTAATGAAACGATAATGAAACGATAAAATCCTCCTAGATCGATGTGACCCGCTCTAACCTGGTTGAGTCAGGTAGCGTGTGACCTTGATAAAATTTCGGCTGTACGAGCATGTGTAACCTTCCGATGAATGGATAGAAAATGGATGTTCCATATACATTCTGTTATAAAATGTAAGTTGTTTTTTTTTTCCTTTCGTCAATCCTTCTTAGAAGTTACTATGATGGGGTGATTCTAATGATCTTTTCATGGATGAGAAATAAAGGGCTGACATTGACTATGATAAAGAAGATCCAATAACGGATGCTGACCATCCACCTAGTCAAGACAACCTTTAAAAACCCATCCCCTTCTGATGTAAAGCGGGTCATGGACACTTTTATATCTAAGATGGACTAGAGAAGGTCAGATTAGAGGCAGAAGTGATTAGGACCGTCAAAACCCTAAAACGGACATATCTAACAAATCGGAATGAGTTACTCTGCCATATATGATTTTGAGTAGGAGAATATACTTTATCCACCTAACCCCGATATGCTGGGTTACACATGTCAAATTTGCAAGATTCCATCAAATCTACTATTAAAAATTCATTTTTATTATTTATAGTAAGTTTTAGTTCAATCATAACTTTTGATGAGTTATGCCCAACATGAAAGGGTTTAGAAGGGGATGGGTTGCTAAAGTAGTATCTCCTTTTTTTCTAGGCCCTTTTCATGTTGAGCACGACTCCTAAAACTTAATGGATCAAAAGTTATAATCAAACTAAAACTTACTACAAATAGTGAAAACGGAAATAAAATGAATTTTCTACTCTCAATTTGATGAAATCTCACAAATTTGGTATATGCAACTTGGCATAACATGGTTGGGTGGCTAAAGTAGCTTTTTCTACTTTGAAATTATATGTGGCATGTTGAATAACTCATTCCAGTTTGCTAAATATGTCTATTTTAGAGTTCCGACGATCCTAATCACTTCCACCTCTGATCGAGCCTTCTCTAGTCTATCTTGAACATGAAAGTGTCCACCACCCGCTCTACATCACCTTCATAAAATTATATCAATTGGATGATAGTAATAAATTAAGGAATTGTTAAGAAAATGAATAATCTATATTAATTATAATTTAAAATCTTCTACCACTGCTCTGTACACTCAATGATCATGTGGGCTCATCTTTGATTGCCCATCTCTTTTATATGTCAATTTAATTGGACAATCCTAGCCATTGAACAAATTGTTGAGAAAATGAAGGAAGCAATCATAGTTATCCCACCGGATTGCATATTAGATGATGAACGAAGTTGAGACTGTTTATATTCTCAGAAGTGCCATATAAAAGTTGCGATGTTATAATCGTGATGGATGGTTCTAACTTTTGAGTCTTGGATTTAAAGATGAGTCATTAAAATTTTATTGTGATATTAGATGATTGATTCTACGATGAGTTGGCACCGTTTCATGAAGAGTCTTGGACAATCCTAGCCAAGCTTTGTCCCAACTCGACTTGCGTTATTCAGTCCTGGTATTGAAAGCTCTGGGGCTAACAGGTCAACCCGACTATCGGCAACCCTATTCTACATGGAAACCGATTGTCTGCCACCACCTCGGTGGCTAGTGGTCAGTGCTTTATGGACTCACCATGATGTATGTGATTCATCCATTCTGTTCATCCATTTTTACTGATCATTTTAGGGCTTGATCCCAAAAATGAGAGGGATATAAATCTCAGGTGGACCACCCCACAGGAAAACAATAGTGATTGGATATCCACCATTAAAATCCTCCTAAAGACTACTGTACTGTTTATTTGACATCTAATCTTTTAATTAGGTCATACAACCCAGATGAAGGTAAAAAACAAATATCATCTTGATCCAAAACTTTTATGGCTCCCAAAAGATTTTTAATGGTGGACGCTCATTCAACATCGTCTCGTGTAATGTGGTCGACTTGTGATGGGGATAGACCTCATTTTCGTTTCATGCCATGAAATGATATGAAAAAATAGATAGACAGCATGGATGAAACATATACATAATGGTGAGGCTGTAGAGCACCGACCACCAGTAGCCCATCCGTTTCCATTCCACGTGGGCAGTCAAACCTATGATCTTGGTATGAACAGCGCATCTATTAAAGCTTGAGTCAGTAAATGGGTCATCCAATGGGACCCATAGGGTATGTGTCTGACTCAAAAATTAGGTCAACCTAATCGTTTGGTGGTCCACATTTAATATTCCAAGTGTGACCCATTTTCAGTAATACGAATGATGGACATACACGTGCCACATAGGCATCCGTGGAGAGAGTAAGATTCCGAGGGCTACTCTCGCGAGTAGCTAGAGCAGAGCACGACCATTACTTTTAGCCCAATCTCCACGTGGTGGCACGTGTCACTTGACCATCACTTTTGCATACTTGGGGGACAATCATGGCTTCGACCACATACCTTACTCGGGAGGGATTAGGTGTTACCAGGGTAACACCTCAGTGAGTGTTACCCTTACCGTGGGGCCCACCTTGATAATATGTTTTATATCCACGCCGTACATCAGTTTTTCCAGACCATTTTAGACTATGGTACAAAAATTTAATCATATAGAAATCTCAGGTAGAGCACACCACAGGAAGTAGTGGTGATTGAATGCCCACCATTAAAAACTTGTTAGGCCAACCGTTAGAATATTATTAATTTTTATTTTCCATCCAAACATTTGATAAGGTCAATCATAACTGGATGAACGGAAAATAAAAATATCAGCTTGATCCAAAGCCATTTTGGCCTACAAAACATTTTTTAATGGTCATTCACCATTTTTTCCAGTGATATGGTCAAAGAGAGAATTAGATGAAATAATTTTTTGTAAAAACGTACTAAATTGAGATTTAAAAACGTATGGACGGCGTGGATATATAAAAATTCATCAAGGTAGGCCCCACAAGGTAAGGGTAACACCCACTGAGGTGTTACCCGGGTATCACCTAATCCGCTCCCACCTTACACGATCCAATGTGTAAGGAAATGCTGAACCCATTCGCACGAGAAGATATTGGAAAGATGAATCGCGGTACACATGATGACGTGGAATATTTTTACGAGATCCATTCCATTCCATACACGATTCTGGATGTGGATATATCCTGACCATATTTCAGTACGGTCCACTCATCAGATGGACTAAATATCTGCACTGAATAGATTGTTTATCTAACCAGTCATTTTCCTCATCCATGTGTATCTTATACAAGAAATGGATTGACCTTATATTAGTTTAGAAGATATAAAAAGTTGGGGCCCGCCTAGTGAGTGGCCCAGATCTGTCTCTCGTGTGATAAATTAGCAGTTGCTCAGAAACTCAACTGTTTGAACTTCATGTGGACAGAATACCCCTGCTTACCGTTCTTAAAACGGGCAAAACGAACAAGTACAAAGTAACCAAGGGCACTTCCATTTTATTTTAAAATTGAAACTTTGATACTCTAGCGTAGTGGGATGGATGATACACAAGGTGCTTAGAAATTATCAAGAAATTGTGTACGTTTCATACAATTAATTCAAATTAAACTATCCAAAATATGGGTCTTTTTTATTATATGATTATGGATTGGAGACATTTATTGGACAGTTAAAGATGAAAAAAAATTCAATGGTCCAGTTTCAACAAAAAGACTGTCCACGAATCAAAGGTTAGGATTGCTCAACCAATCACGCTTTCAGACTATCACTCTGCAATGGTGGGTTCCACAATTTAATCGATTTGGGTTGTATTAATAATGTATGCCACGTGTATAGTTTTTGAGAGACTGTGTATCAAGCATCATGTGATTCTAGAGTATCAAATAAATTACCTTTCTAAAAAGATAGATGAGGATGGCCAACCTTTCTTTTTGACCCGTAAATGATCTGTGATAGCACTTGCATGTGGATAGTTTTAATGTGGGAAGAATAAAGGGATATTTCTTTACAACCTTAGATTTGCAGAGTCAAGAAATGCATTGAGAACTTAGCTTGCAATTGTTAAAAGGTGACCTCTCCATCAAGGCTGCAGCCTTCGAGTCCGGCATGACCCACAACGTGGAGTCTGCTTCACATCATGAGTGGATGATAATGACATGAGAGAGATAGAGAGAGATGGGGTCCACCAATCTGGAGATGATTAAAATGGGGGTGAAATGGGAGATGGGTTGAGTTGGGCCAGCCCATGTTAGATACATTTTAATAGTAATATTTTACTTAAAAGGTATGGCAGGTGCAATGCACATGAGAGGGAGAGAGTAAAGGTAAGAGAGATTAGAAAAAAATGGTGTGTGTGTGTGTATATATGAACGCTCAGCTACGTACCTGTACACACCTTATTATGTGCAAACCTTCCTATCAACTGTTGGATAAAGCAGACGGTCTGGATGAAGGCACTCTTAGAGCGATCTTGAAAAAGCAAGTTTCCTTTTCTCACACGCCTCTTTATCCACGCGGCCAAAACCTTTTCACATAAAATTCTTCCGTTATGATACTAGGTGGGTCCCACCAAGATGTTAATGATAAATCCACACCGTCCATACAATTTTAAAAATAATATTATGGTATGAACTCAAAACTAAGGTAGATCAAAATCTCAAGCGGGCCACACAGTGTTGATTGAACTCTCACCATTAAAAACTTCCTGGGGCTACCAAATTTTTGTATCAAGCTGATATTTGTTTTTTTTTTCCATCATCCAGGTCTGTATATCCTAATATATAGGTTGGATGTCAAACAAATATCACGGTGGGCCCTAAAAAATATTTAACGATGAGAATCATTATCACCGCTGCTTCCTGTGGTGTGGTCCACTTGAGATTTGGATCTGCCTCAGTTTTGAGATAATGCCCTGAAATGATAAGGAAAAATGGATGGACAGGGTAAATTTCTCAAAAACATCGTGGTGGGACCCACCTAGGTTTCCAGCGCATGAAAGGCTTTCATAGGAAATCCACGTTCGAAAAAACCGCATTCTACTACTTTTTGCAACTTAATAGGGATGGAACTCGAGTGCTTTGTGGGAGAAACATTACTGAGACTGTCAAACAACTATTTCTCTAAAAGCTCGAGCCATTAGAAAATGGTGTATCAATGTGTGAGGGACTTTAACACTCCCCCGCACATTTGGGTGAAATTCCATACGGGAACATATTGGACAACGGTAGAGGGACACACCATAAGTAAGCCAAGATTGATTTCAAAGGCCCTAGGCCAGACCTGATTTTTAAGATTCAAACACAAGACATTTGGCTTTGATACCATGTCAAATCACCAATTGATTTAAAAGTTAAAGACCCCAGTTTTTATAACAACTAGTTGTTTGACATGGTAGATGGCATGGATAAAACATGGTTAGTCAATTTTCGCTCCCAAAGGGGATTGTGTACGAGTAACTAGCACCCTACAGTGTGCTAAGTAAACTATGTGGGGCCCATCATAATGTTTATGTTTTATCCATGCTATCCATCTGTTTTTCAGCTCAGTTTAGAGCATTAACACAAACTTGAAGCATATCCAATGCTCAAGTGGACCACATCATAGAAAACAATGATGATAGTGACATCCATCGTTGAAACCATCCTAGAGCCGATTATAATGTTTATTTCTCATCCAACGTTTATAAGGTCACAAAGACATAGACCAAGGGAAAACATAAATTACAACTTGACCCAAAACTTCCGTAACTCCCAAGAAAATTTCAATGGTAGGCATTTAATTCTCACCATCTCCTTTGGTGTGGTCCACCTGAGCTTTGGATATACTTCAATTTTAGGCTCATGCCCTAAAATGAGATGAAAAATAAATGGACAGCATGATAAGACACATACATCATAGTGGCACCCACAATTTTACTCAGCACCCTATAGTTACTCAGCACCCATATGGTCAAAAAATCTACCTCTCAGATGTTGACAATTGTCTCATTGAAGCAAGTTTTCGGTTATGGCCAATGCATGGTAGGGACCACTGAATGAACGGTCTAAATCAAGCCCCATTTACAAGTATGATGGGCCCATGCATGGTTACCCCTCTTTGGACCTTGGTTTGGAGTGGGGTTCGATTCCGGTCTCAGGTCAAGTAATGGAATTGGTATGGTCAGGTCCTTCCAATGGGTGGATTAGATTACACACAGGTGTGCCATTTTGACACACGTGCGTGATGTACATGGCTCTCTACAATCCAAATAGATCTACAACCGTTGTTGACAGAGCCCTCTCTACAACTCTTAATCACCTGTCAGTAAAGGTTATTAACATAAGCCTAAAGTTTATTAGCACATGTTGAGCTTATTCACCTGCCTGTAAAAATTATTCAACTGCTGGGTGGGGTCCACCGTGTTGCATGTCTGCCGTCCAATATGTGCAGGTCCACCATGATGATAAAATTAATGCACCAAAAATAAAGTTCATATAATCAATAGGTGGACCACTCTAGAGCAAACAGTGGGCATCCACCCAAAAACTTCAAAATTCAAGTGCTAGGCCATGTGATGGTTGGATTGGTCATATTTTTGGGGCGACTGCTATCTTTGCCGGGCAGAGATGGTTGGATTCCATACACGAACTACGGTGGGCTTGCCGGGAGAGATGGAGAGAGAGGGCTGCAAGTCCTACTGGCTGAACTATAAGTTACGGTTTACCCTTTAGAAAACTCCTCTAACTTCTTATGTATTGGTGTCACTATAAGTTTTGTTGGTAAGGGCTACGGAAACAATATCGATATCGTCAATAGTATTGATGATAACTATAAATGTAGGAAAACATTTAAAAAAAAAAAAAAAAAAAACAACAAAATTCTCGGTGAAACTTTAGAGATGCTAAAATACACAAATTTACATATTTATAAATGACAAAAATTACAAAAAGAAAAACAATTTAACCATCCATATATCTCCTCTAACCATCCAACCATCCATCAATATTACAGAATATCGATAAATCACTATATTTTGTCAAAAAATCATTAACAACTAGAAAGGAAATGAAAGAACGTGCTCTTGATATTGCGTATGTTGCGATAACAATATTAGCAGTGATAAATTGAACACTACATACAATCATGTACTCATAAAAAATTTGAAATAGAATTTTTTTAATAAACATTTTTTTGTGACATCTCTACATTAGCAATATTATTGAAATATTGTGGATACACTCGTGGTACAAGCATCGCCTAGAATTTACACAATTGAAAATATTGGTGATATTGATATATTGGCAATACAAGTGACACCTACAATTTATACAATTGAAAATATTCACGATATTGATATGTTGGTGATACTTAGCAATGCAATGTTGATACCTGGAATGTCTAATACAACCAGTGTTATCGGCATCGCTACTAGTGTTATCAGTATCACAAAAGAGGAGAATGATAATATTGAAGATATTTCGCTAACAGCGGAGATAATTCAAACAACCACACTATTGGAAGTGTTAGATGTTACACGCACTTAATAGTTGGGAAGTTGTCCGCTGGGTGGACCACAACTTGTGGTCCAAGCAATTGGACTTTTTTTTACTTGCATACCACAAGGGCGCTTGAACTCATGATTTTGGTGTTGAAATGCACTTCAACTCATGTGTTGAACTTAGAGACCTTTGTGTAGAGAGAGAGAGAGAGAGAGAGAGAGAGAGAGAGAGAGTATATAAATAGGGAGAGAGGTCTTAAATGAGCTTTGAGCCAGAGAGAGAGAGAGTACACAAATAGGGAGAGAGGTCTTAAATGAGCTTTGAGCCACAGAGAGAGAGAGAGAGAGAGAGAGAGAGAGAGAGTATATAAATAGGGAGAGAGGTCTTAAATGAGCTTTGAGCCACACACAGAGAGAGAGAGAGAGAGAGAGAGAGAGAGAGAGAGAGAGAGAGAGAGAGAGAGACTATATAAATAGGGAGAGAGGTCTTAAATGAGCTTTGAGAGAGAGAGAGAGAGAGAGTACATAAATAGGGAGAGAGGTCTTAAATGAGCTTTGAGCCAGAGAGAGAGAGAGAGAGAGAGAGAGTATAAATAGGGAGAGAGGTCTTAAAAAAGCTTTGAGCCAAACATCAGTTGACAGAAGAAAAAGAAAAAAGAAAAAAAAAGAGCTTAAAACCCTTTTTGAGGAAATGTTTCCAAACGGGCCCTAAAATTGAGTTGGGTCCATCGGATACCCTTTATCCGAGCAACTACTGGCAGCCTAACTCAACCAAAAGGTGGTCCACTAACTGTACGGACTGGATTTGCCTAAGTGCTCCAATCAAGGGTTGGCAGTGGTGGTACCTTTTACTGAATGACACCCAATCCAATGCCTACTGCCGGTGGGCCATTCCAACGTAGGGCTGTCAATGGGCCACACTTGGGTTGGTTTGGCCCATGTATTGAACTGTTGGGCTGGGCCTGTCCCGCTGGCCCAATTCAAAAGTCCGGGTTTGCCTGCCCTAAGCCAAGTAGGCACTGTACGATCATGATATTTCATGATCATTGTCCAACGCACCTACGATGAGCTCTGGCAAGTTCGCACGTGTGCATAAGTCAGCTGATGTACACATCACAAATGTGATATCATGGTACATTGGTATTAGATCCAATCCATTCATCAGAAGGGTATCATCATGTAGATTCACTCGTCACAGAATTAGGTCCGTTCATTCATCAGGTCGGCCCACAGTTTATGAAGCAAATGTACCGATGAAAGGTTTTGGCTGAAGTTTTCCAATCACTTTTTGAGCAATAGCATCTGCATGGTTAGATCCACCTGATGGACGGCTTGGATATTGCACCCGTCGCACACGCTGGCACATGTGGTGGTGCGTGTACAGTAGTCCTTGTACAGACGCATGGGCTTAGCAAAGCTATTACAGGGATATGCTGGCCAAGTTGAGAAGTTGACTCATGACTCGCTGAGTTGACCCTGTTTTGTTGACTGGGTTGAGCTAAAACGTAGTAGGAAAAGAGTCTTCTAGATATCTGTGATGTTTATTTGTCATCCACCGTCGATTTATATGTTTTATCCATTCTGTCCATCTATTTTTACACCTCATTTTAGTGGATGAGTCCAAAATTGAAGCATATCCAAAGATCAAGTGGACCACACCATAGGAAACAATGGGGAGAATGACGCCCACCGTCGAATCCTTCGTAGGCCCACAGTGATGTTTATTTGTCATCAAACCTGTTATAAGATCACACAGACATGGATGAAAGGAAAACACAGATATCTGCTTGATCCAAAACTTCTGTGGGCCCCAAGAAATTTTCAACGGCAGGTGTTCAATTCGCACTATTTCCTGTGGTGTGGCCTACTTAAGCTTTGGATATGCTTCAATTTCAGGCTCAACCTAAAATAAGATGATAAAACGGATGGACGGCGTGGATAATACACATACATCGCGGTCGGCCCCACAGAGTTACTCAGTACGCAATCCACCTCCCATAGTAAGGCTGGCAATGGGAAGCTAGCTTGCCCGACCCGGCTTTGAGTTGGGGCTGGACCTACTGGCGTGTCTTGGGAGCTGGGCTTGGGTCTTGTATGCATGGCTCAATCAATTTCTAGGTTATGCTTGGGCTCAAGTCATCTATCTATTACTTTAGTGCAAATGTACCATTGCAATCCTAGATTAAGGAACTCATCCATATTAAATATACATTATTGGTTTCATTCCTCTAAAACCATTATTTGTTTATGCATGTCTGGCCCACTTGATCAATGGATAGATGAGAAATATTCAAGTGAGAAATAAGGATTTTAGCGGAAGTCATGGGTTCAAGTACCCAGTGTGGTGTATACATGTAAAATAAAAATAAAAACAAAAAGGTGAGAAATAAAGATTTTATCAAATTTCAGGCCAGATTGTGAGGGTTAGGCCAGGCATAGGTCCAACCCATTTTTGGCCTGGGCCATGTTAGGCTTGGGTCTTATAGATGTCAGGCAAACTTGGCCCTTGCCAACCCTAGTTGATAGTGTGGCTGATACGAAATCGGATTGTGTACTGAGTAAGTATGCTCTTATCATACTGAGTAAACTCTGTTTGGCCCGTTGTGGTTTATCCATGCCGTGCATCCATTTTTCCATATCATTTTAGGGGTTGAGCCCAAAATTGAAGCATATCCAAAGCTCAAGTGGATCATACCACAGGGAACCGTGGAAGTATTGATTTCCACCTTTGAGACCTTTCTAAGGCCTCCAGTAATTTTTATTTGTCATCCAACCTGTTTATAAGATCACACGGACATGGATGTAGTGAAAACAAAAATATCAGCTTGAATTTTTCAACAGTAGATGTTCATACCCCAAGTATAGGGTTGTGTTGTAGTAACAATCTCAGTAAGACCGAGGTCGAATCCACAGGGACTGAATCTTGTACGTAATCTGAAAGTAACTTGAATTAGAAGTAAGCGAAGATGTGATCTAAATCAGGAAGAATTAAGGAAATAATTGTGAATTTTGATTAACTAAAAATTGTAAACTTTAAAGGAGGGAAACTAGGGTGCCAAGGATCCACTTGTAGAGATCATGAAGATCTACGCTTGATTCAAGAACACAATTGGATTTAGAGTCCTATCTTCATCCAGTTGAAAGATAATACATTAAAACACAAATATGAACATCCTTTTGATCTATTTATCAAATAGAAGATAGGTATGAGAATTAGAATTAATTCTATCACAAAACCATGTATATGAGACAAAGCACACAACAGAATTTAGCCAATCTATAACCAATCTAAGGGATGTACGAATGTTGGGAAGGATTCCATCATCCAACTATGCCCAGGAGACGATGGTGAACAATAGGGTTCCCAAATTCACAAACCCTATAATGCTAAGAACATGCTCAAAGCTATCGCAGATCCATTGTAATTTAAGTCACAACAAACCATTAAAAACTGAAAGGATTCCTATTAATCAAACTAGAATTAAAAGAGAGTTCAATTAAAACATGAATCCAAGCCATAAGCACAACTCATCACGCTACAAGCTTCACCTCTTAACCTGTGGACACTGAAAATTGACGCCCACGCGGATTTAAATGTTTTTCAGGGTGAAAGGTGGGAGTTAACAGGCCGATTTGTAAATGTTGGAGTCACCATTAGCCGGTTAATTTCAGAATCCCGCAGTCGGCTAGAACCTGCGAAATATGTAAGGTTGGAGAAATCCGAAGACTCACCTACCTTAGATTGACTCCTGGTCTGCGATCCGGGATTCCGAGTAAGAGACCTCGGTTACAAAGAGTGAAGGTCTTAGGCACCTTCTTTGCCCATACAAAGGTACAATCTCTACTTAGTGTGGAAAAATAATCTCAAGGGATGATGGATGTTGTGGTCGAGATAGGACTAGGCATACACGTGGATTTCTGATGTGGCAAGATCCGAGATTTCGGCAAGCCATAGAGCATACGTCCAACGGTGTGTCTAGAAGACGGATGTGATGATGCTTATGCAAAGAAGTGAGAAAAATGGACTAGACTACTAGGAGTTTCTGATGTGACAAAATTCAACGGACGGCAAGTCACAGAGCATACGTTCACTAGCAATCTATAGGAACAGGGGGGTTGAGAAGGGAATAAATGTCATGATGAGTGGCTGGGTATGAGATGCATGGATCTTTGGCTTGAACTTGAGTTGGCTAGAACATGAGTTGCACCATGATAAGTCATTGAGCTTTCTTAATGATAAGTCATGTTCATCCACATTAAAGTGATTAGCCACAGCATCATTTGAATGGACGTAACTAGAAATCTCTCCACAGATCGAGAGAGGGAGGGAGAGTGAGAGGGAGATCGAGAGAGAGGGTTGAGATCGGGAGACGGAGATCGAAAGAGAGGGAGATCGAGGGAGATTGAAAGAGAGGGTTGAGATCGGGAGATCGAAAGAGAGGGAGACGGAGACGGAGAGAGGGAGGCGGAGATGGCGATAGATGCGAAATGAGGGTTTTCAGGGCTTTTAGCGTAAGAAAATGGTTAAAACTAATCAGTAATCTGCGGTAGATGGATGTAATGTGCCTCTTGGGCCTTGTGGGGTCCACTCAAAGGTTACTAATCGAATCCATTCCATCCATCTATTTCAAAATAAAACACCAACAAATAGTGGAAATAACTGTTAGACAGGTCGCATGCCTTATATAGTTGCATGCGCCGCATGCCTTGTATAGTCGTATGCCTTGTATAGTCACATGCCTTGTATAGCTAATTAAATGATTCTGTATTTCTAATTTACCTTGTATAGATGGCTGTAGATCTCTATATATTCAACCCCTTTGGGTTGTCTAAAATACAAGAAAACCAAAGGAGTTCTCTTTGTTTTCATGGTATCAGAGCATACCGATCCTAATCCGACACCTCCTTCGTCACCGACACCGTCTTCTGACAGATCCGGCCGTTCCTATGTCATCTCCTGACAAATCTGACCACCCCTGTTGCTACGTCCGTCCTCCCCTGTTGCTGCCTCCGACCCTGCTGCTCGTCCGACTGCCCCTGCGTTGTCTGGCCACCCCTGCTGCGTCATCTGAACATCCCTGCGTCGTCTGACCACCCCTACGTCATCCGACCGCCCTTGTTGCTCATCCGATCACCCCTGCTGCACCCTCAGCCCTTCGGCACGCCCTTGTTGCTAGTGCTACATTCGATCCTGATCCTGATCCAGCAACCCCTGTTGTTGTTGCTGCGATTCGCTCCATCCCTTGGCTATCTCCTTTTGCTGCCTGCTGCGACTCTTCCGCTGCCAAGTATATCCAGAACTTCCTTCTGCCACGTCTCTTCGCATGGTTTCCATTACTTTAGATCTATGGATAGAGCTGGGCATCGGTCCTAATCGGATCGGATCAGGTATAACTCGATCAGATCCGAATTTTCAATGGTTAGACCCGAACTCGATCCGATCCAAGACCGAATCCGGGTCACCTGATTCGGACAGACCCGATGCCTATTGACCTTACCCGAACCGAGTCAGTCTCGGTCAAGAAAACCGAGCCGAATCGGATTAGGTACGATTTGAACAGTATGAATTAAATCAAATTGTTTCATATGGTGTGGTCTAAGTTAACCTTTAATATATCTCCTTTTTGTGCCCAATGACTAAAATAATATTTTAAAATTGATAAATGGCTTAGATGAAATATATACATCAAGGTGGGCCCCACATGGCTCTGAAAGAACTTTCAGTCTCCATGTATACGTTTTTATTAACTTTTAAAGTTTACTTGCTCTTCACGAAATTGTTTACTTGCTTTTCATGCAAGCACGGCCTGCGCAGGGTGAATTCGAATTGTGTATCCACGTTAGCAAGTTCTGTGGATCTAATCATGGGGTAGTTGTTATATCCAAACTGTTCATCCATTTGGTAAGCTCGTCTTAAGGCTTGAGACGAAAAATAAGACAAATCTGACTATCAAGTGGACCACACGAATGGTTTAACAGTGAAAATCATTCTTTGCTAATATTTGAGGTGTGGTCCAGATGATCTTTGGATATTATTCATTTTTTGAATAATGCTCTATAATGATCTATAAAAATATATGAACGGTGTAGATATAATAAATACATCACTGTGGAGCCCATATAACTTTGATCTCCTTTGAACCGTTCGTACAACTCGGAGCTCGAGGAGCGCCCGGAGCACGAGAATGCCAGGAAATCGGATTGCGTACTGAGTTACTCAGTACGCTCTTATCGTACTAAGTAAACTCAGTTGGGCCCATCGCGAATGCATGTGGTTTATCCACGCCGTCCATTCGTTATTCCATATCATTTTATGGGTTCAACCCAAAATTTATGCATATAGAAAGCTCAAGTGGACCATACCACTGGAAAAAGTGAAAATATTGATTTCAACCGTTGAAAATTTTCTAAGGCCCCAGGGATGTTTATTTGTCATCCAACCTGTTCATACGATCAGAAAGACATGGATGAAGGTAAAACACAAATATCAGCTTGATCTAAAACTTCTATTGTCCCTAAGAAATTTTCAATGGTAAACGTTCAATTCACACTATTTCTGGTGGTGTGGTCCATTTGAGCTTTGGATATACTCCATTTTTGGGATAAATCCCTAAAATTATGTGTTAAAAGAGATAGACGGAGTGGATACAATGTATGAATGACATTGGGGCCCACGGAGTTTACTCGGTACGCTTACCGTACTGAGTTACTCAGTATGCAATCCGCTGCCAGACGTGTCATGTGCCAGTACAGCTGTAGCGCTGTACTGGAAACGGACGGGCTACTCCCTTGCCACCGGTCGTCGCTCTATGGACCCCACTATGATGTATGTGTTTCATCCATGCCCTCCATCTATTTTTATAGATCATTTTATGTTATTAAAAAAAATGAGGTATATCGAAATCTCAAGTGGACCACATTATAGGAAACAATATTAAATGAACGTTGACCATTAAAAACGTTTTGGAGGCTATAAAAGTTTTTGATCAAGCTGATATTTGTTGTTTCCCTTCATCTGAGTCCTTATGACCTAATCAACAGATTAGATGTCAAATAAATAGTACAGTGGGCCTCAGGAGGATTACAATGGTGGATATCCAATCATTATTGTTTTCCTGTGGTGTGGTCCACCTTAGATTTATATCCCTATCATTTTTTTATATATATAAAGCCCTAAAATGATCTATAAAATGGATGAACGGAATGGATGAAACACATACATCATGGTGGGGTTCACAAAGCACCGACCATCAACCATGGGCTGGTGTCAGGGGGAGTAGCCAATCCTTCTTCCAAGTTCTCTGTTTTTTGAGCTGAATAGATGGGATTTTGAAGCGTTGCGGTGTTTACAGCAGCTTGGGAGAGAGGATCCTAAGATATCATTTACGGGAATTCGAAGTTGGGTTTTGTACCTGACGTGGGTCTTGAGATGTTGAGAAATCGTTGGGGTGTGATGCTGCTTACAGACACCATTGCTGATGAATCTCTGTATGTGAGAGAGAGAGAGAGAGAGAGAGAGAGAGAGATGGGTTGGGTGGGTTTTTTTAATACTAGTTACTACATCGGTGTAGTCCGGATCAAATCGGGTCAGATCCAAATGGATCGGATTTCAGTTTGGTTCGGTCGGATTTGCTACATACCTGAATCCGATCCGATTGTCGTTCGGATCTGACCGATCCTACTCGAACCTGACCGATTCAGGCCATCAGTTCTGTTCGAATCGGGGCGGATCGGGTCCATTTTGCCCACCTCTATCTATGGACAAGGACTCATCCCGTACAGAGGCCCCACGTTGTAGTTTTGATGGAACCAACTACAATTTATGGGTCATCCACTTTCAGAGCTTCCTCAAGGGTCGTGGTTTGTGGGAACTAATTGATGGATCTGTTACTGTCCCCACTTCCACCGATGCCGACAAATTAGCTGAGTAGGAAATGAAAAATGGACGGATTATTACCTGGATTCTCGATTCGGTTGATCGGTCCATTGTTGTTGGCCTCACACTTCACCACACTGCTAAGGCAATGTAGGAGCATCTCCAGACAATTTATCAATTGAGTAATGCGGCTCGGTTATACCGCCTGAAATAAGATCTGGTTAATCTTACTCAGGGTGACGACAGTATTCAATCATTCTACTTTAAAATTGTCGCAATTTGGACAAAGATGACTATGATGGATCCTGCATTTTCTCATGACTTTAAGATATTCCAAACTATGCACAAGAGTGCGCAAGTTCGACGGTTTCTTATGAAGCTGCGTCTGGAATTTAAGCATTATCGGGCTGCTCTCCTGAACTGTAGTCCTACTCCTTCATTGAATTCGGTTATTAATGATTTATTGGCTAAGGAACAACGACTGAAAGTTCTCTCTCTTACTTCCCCAACTCTGAGATCATCTGATCTGGTGCTTACTGTGTCCACCACTGCACCAAACCATGGTTCCACTCCTTTGACTTGTCGCGGTTGTAACAATGTGGGTCATGTCGTTGCTCAATGCAAAGATTGGTGCGCTTATTGTCGACAGGCTGGTCATGGTATTCAGGACTGTCATTCACGTGCCTATACATCTTCTTTCGGCCGTAGACGTGGTGGTTGTAGTCATGGTCGTGGTCGTGCTCTTTCTGCTACTTCTTCTACTAATTCCTCCGACAATTCTGTTAGTGATACTGCATCTACTGTTTTTGCTGAAGGTCTTTCCTCATCTTTGACTCCTACGATGCTCCAGCAAATCGTGCAGGCCCTTTCTGCGACCGGTATGGCAGATATATCCTCATCTTGTACATAGTTTTTCGATTAGGGTGCTTCCAATCATATGACTGGTGTTGTATCTCATCTTCACGATATTCGTCCCTACACCGAAAATCAAGCTATTTATACTGCGGATGGCACTAGACTACTCATTTAATCCGTTGGATCATTGACCATCTCTCCTTCTGTCCATTGCCAGTTCACCCTTCGTAATATGTTTTATGTTCCTAACCTCTCCTCCAATTTAATTTTTGTTAGTCAACTTACATCCAATAACTGCTTCGTCATATTTCTTCCAAACTATTGTTTTATACAGGATCTGGCAACGGGGAAGGTACTTGGGATGGGTAGGCGGCATGGTCATCTGTATGTGCTAGACTTTGATCCATCTGTCACTCTGGCTCGTTATTTCTTTTCTCCATCTTCATCAAATATTTGTTCGGCAATTCAGTTATTTTCTTCTAGCATGTTATATTTCTCTTAATAAAAATGATTTGGATTATTCTTGTTCTTCTTGTTGTCTTTCAAAAAGTAAGTGTATTCCATTTCCTCTAAGTACTACAAAATCATCTTATATGTTTGAAGTAGTGCATACGGATGTCTGGGGTCCTTCACCAATTGTGTCTCTCTCTGGGTTACGATACTATGTTATATTCATTGATGATTTCACACGTTACACCTGGATTTACTTTCTGCACTCTAAGTCATGGGTTTTTGAAATTTTCAATTTATTTCACTCTATGGTGGACACTCAATTTCGGGTACCAGTTCAAACTCTTTGCTCTGACTCAGGGGGGAATGTCTCTCAATAGATTTTCACACATATCTTCAGAGTCATGAGATTATTCATCAGACCACATGTTCTGATACTCCACAATAGAACGGGGTGACTGAATGAAAAAATCGTCATATTGTTAAAATTGCCAACACCCTGATGACAGGTATGAGTGTTCCTTGTTCTTTCTGGGCGGAAGCAATGTTACATTTGGTCTACTTGATTAACCGGATGCCAACCAAAGTTCTAAACAGTAAATCTCCCTACTTTGTTCTCACCAGCTTACCTCCTACATATTCCACATTTCGTATTTTTGGTTGTGTATGTTATGTTCACCTGGCTTCACGTGAACGTAACAAACTATCTCCAAAATCGGTCAAATGTATGTACTTAGAATTTGGAGAAACTCAGAAGGGTTTCCGTTGTTATGATCCGGTTTCTCGTCGTGTTCAGGTTTCACAACATGTTATTTTTCTTAAACATATTACCTTTCATTTATTTGTTCCTCCTTCGCATGCACTAAACTCTCCTGGTCTTACTGCCTTTCCTGACATTCTTTTTGCCTCGAGTACTCTCTCTCGTCCGTTGAAAGTTTACTCACGAAGACCGCGTACAAATCCACCACCTATTACTCAACCCAAACCTACTGTACTTGTTGCAGATCCCAAATCTACCTCGATACGTCGTTCTGCTCATGTACATCAACAACCTGATCACTTGATATGCTCTATGTCTACCATGAATACTACTCTGGATACTGTATCTATTTCTACTTCATACACTCAGGCGGCCACTCATGATTGTTGGAAGAAGGCTTTGACAGAAGAACTTGCAGCATTGGATGATAATTATACGTGTGACATTGTCACTCGACCCACTGACCAACAATTAATTGGTAGTAAATGGATTTATTCTTTAAAGCTCAAATCTGATGAATTATTGGATCAATACAAGGCTCGACTCGTAGCTCAGGGATACAAACAGGAACACGGAATTGAATATGATGAGACATTCACTCCTGTGGCCAAGATGAAAACTGTTCGTACTCTTCTGGCAATATCATTCGTTCGTTCTTGGCCACTCGCTCAGATGGATGTAAAAAAATATTTTTTCTTCATGACGACCTCCAAGAAACAGTTAGTTGTAACCTCCTCCTGACTCTTTAATCCCTGCCAATAAGGTATGTCACCTAAAGAAAGCTCTGTACAGCCTCAAACAGGCACATCGGGCATGGTTCCAATGCTTTCACGATGTTGTTACGAGTGCTGACTTTACTCAAAGTGGTCATGATCCATCGTTATTTTTGCGCAACACTAATCGCGGTATCGTCATTGTTCTCGTATATGTTGATGACCTACTCCTGACTGGTAGCAATGCTACTGGCATCTCTGCATTCAAGGACGTTCTGAAATCATCTTTCAAGATGAAGGACATCGACCCTCTAACATACTTTCTTGGGCTTGAATTTTCACGTTCTCAACGGAGCATCCTGGTCAGTTTTCGTAAATATACAAAGGATCTTCTCACTTTAACCTCATTGATGGATCAGAAGACAGTTCAGACTCCCTTAGAACTGAATGTTCAATATGGCTGTGACGATGGTCATCTTCTTACGGATCCCACATTGTACCGTCGTTTGATTGAGAGTCTAGTTTACTTAGCAATGACTCGCCATAATATTGCATACGCTGTCCAAGTTGTCAGCTAGATTGTTTCCGCTCCTTGAACTCTACATATGACGGCGGTGTTGCGTATCCTTTGGTACCTACGTGGAACTCTAGATCGACCACTGTTCTGCTCCTTTACGGCACCTCTAGACCTTCGTGCTTATTCGGATGCGGACTGGGCCGATTGCGCTCTCACACAACAATCAACCACTGGTTACTGTGTTTTTCTCGGCACTTCTCTCATCTATTGGAAGTGTAAGAAGCAGGCCACTGTTTCCAAATCTAGCACAAAAGTCGAGTATCGAGCGATGTCCACTACTTGTAGTGAGCTTGTCTGGTTACGTGGTCTTCTTTCAGAATTGGGCGTGCATCTACAGAATCCTACTTCACTCCATGTCGATAGTCTGAGTGCCATTCAGATTGCCTCCAACCCCGTTTTCCATGAACAGACAAAGCACATTGAAGTTGATTGTCACTTCATCCGAGAGAAGTTTCATATCTCTTCCACATGTCGCATCCCATGATCAAATTGCAGACATTCTCACGAAGTCCCTCACTTCTAAACGTCACTCATTTCTAGTTGACAAACTATTACTTGTCGATGACCAGCATGAGTTTGATGGGGGGATGTTAGACAGGTCACATGCCTTGTATAGCCACATGCGCCTCATGCCTTATATAGCCACATGCCTTGTATAGCTAAATAGATGATTCTGTATTTCTAATTTACCTTATATAGATGGCTGTAGATCTCTATATATTTAACCCCTTTGGGTTGTCTAAAATACAAGAAAACTAAAAGAGTTCTCTTTGTTTTCAATAACAACGTATAATAGCAATGATTCTAGTACTGTTCATTACCGTTTCAAATCAGGAACGGCTTAAAGCCATTTCTGAACCAAAATCCCAACCATACCGATTTAATGATTTGTGTAGCGGTAGGCCATAGCTCTAATACCTAAGATGGCATTAGCCTGACCAATCTGACAACTTGAAGATCATACTTTATGCTAACGGAGGTTACAACAAACCCGGCCAATTGTTCGGGAATCCAGGTCTCATATGTTTGATCGTAATCCAACCATTCTCATTTATAGATATCAAGATCTAAAGTTCTTTAACCATTTTCAATCGGTACATACGTTCACTTTTATACATGATTTTGTACATGCGGTCCAAAGAACTTAAAAAGTATCTACAAGATCCTGACCATTAGGTGGGATATGACAACTCTAGATTATATGGGTCATGGCTCACAAATCGGGTTGGTGTGGTTTCATTTTGAGCTATTCCAACTAGATAGATGCAACCGTAATTCTTAAATAGTTTTTCAAACATATTTGATTTCAAGATTGTTGGGATATAAAGTTTGGAAAACTATTTAAACAAAATAAATTTAAATTGAGAATAAAAGAAAACTTATCGGTTTATAGAAGTTGAGTCGTGATGTGAGCAAATTTACTCTCCTTGGACAACGTCCCAAGTGCAACAGGTTTCTAGAGCAATCGACCTCCAGGATACAACGATTATGACCCGGTTCGAGCGGTGTACTCACTGTACATAAGCTCAAACCACTTGTAGTCTTAACCTGAACTAGAAAATACTTAAACTATATTTTTAACGTAAAACAAACTTTTTATTTCATACTAAAATAGATGAGAAAAAGTCTATTTATAGACTTTGTGAAGACACAATTTAAAAGTGTATAGAGACACCCTTTGAAAAAGGATTGTGACTATTGAGTTTAAACCCAATTGGTGTAACTATTAGGCTTAAAAAGATACGACTTTTCAAAACAAAATATGAAAAGATGCAACCTTTCAAACTTAAGTGAAAAGACATATCCGTAGGATACATGTGCACCTATGGCCACGGCCATGGCCCGTCCCAACAAATATTTTGAAACAATAAATTATTTTAAAATACTTTAAAATACAACACGATCTGGCTATAGAGATGGTCCAACCCAAATGGCTATTCCTCTTTAGCGGCTCAAGCCTTATACAAATCACATCTCTTCTATACATGTGATTTCTTTGGATCTTTTTTAGGTGGGATATGAGAGATACACCAAAAATAAAAAATACTTTCAAAAAGAAACATAGGCGAAAAACTTTAAAATTTCAACCGTGGTCGTCATTGTCCTCACTATTTTTGTCTAGTGTGCCCTGCTTGATTTTTAGATTTGCCTAATTTTGGGTTTATTATTAAAATGATCTCACAAAATGGACAGATGGCATGGATATAACACATCCATCATATTGGGCCCACAGAACTTGGTGACTCAATGCACTACTGAGGTTAGTGGTGTGTGGCACACCACGCAATCTGCTTCCCTCTCAAGCGAGGCGGATTGGTTATGCTCTGTAGGCCCCACCAAGATTATGTGATTCATCCATGCCGTCCATCTATTTCTTCGTATCATTCTATGTTATGAACCCAAAAATGGGACATATACAAATCTCACGTTGTCTACATTGCTTCGTTGATTGAATGCCCACCATTAAAAATTGTGGGGCACAAGTTTTTTGCATCAGGCTTAATTTTGATTTTTTTCCTTTCATGCTAGTTGATCTAATTCTCATGTAGACTAAATCAGAATAAACAATTTCTCATTGAATATCCACCGTTATAAACTTTTCAGAGGCCACCTGAGTACTTGACGAAGATAACATTGGTTTCTTTCCTTCATCCATATCCGTATAACCTAAATGAGGTTGGATGTCAAATCAACGAAATAGTGGGTCGTAAGAGGTTCTTAAATGGTGGGCGTTCAATCACCACTGTTTACCTGTGTTGTGGTCCACTTGAGATTTAGATACGTCATGTATTAAGGTTTCTACAGCAAAATGATATGAGAAAATAAATGGACGGCATTGATTAAAGCCATAAACCATGGCGGGCCCAGGGAGCACTGACTAGTAGCCACCTGTGTAGTAGTAGCATCTCTAGCCGAACCTCGCCTGGGTAGATGAAGATAACGCTGGTTTCCTTCCTTCATCCATGTCCGTATGCAATCAGATTGCGTACTGAGTTACTCGTATGCTTTTACGCGTGCTTAGTAAATTAAGTTAGCCCTAGCGTGAATATGTGTGGATTATCCACGCCGTATATCCGTTTTTCCAGCTAATTTTAGTGATTGAGCCGAAAATTGAAGCATACGCAAAGCTCAAGTGGACCACACCACAGGAAACAGTCAGAATAATGACTTTTACCATTGAAACCTTGGTAGACCCCACAGTGAGGTTTATTTGTCATCCAAACTGTTCATGAGATCACACAAACATGGATGAAAAGAAAAAACAAATAATGGATTGATCCAAAACTTCTACGGTCCCTAAGAAATTTTCAACGGTATAATTTCAACTCACAATGTTTCCCGTTGGGAGGTCCACCTGAAATTTGGATATACTTCGTTTTTTGCTTGGAGCCGTCAAATTATCTTTTAAAATGGATAGACGGAGTAGATAAAATATGTAAATCATGGTAGACCCCACAGTGTTTACTCAGTACACTTAGTTACTCATTACGCAATCCACGTCTCCTATCCGTTTAACCGAAATGAGGTAGGATGTCAAATCAACGACACAGTGGGACGTCATAGGTTCTTAAATGGTGGGCATTCAATCACCACTGTTTACCTGTGTTGTGGTCCACTCGAGATTTAGATACGCCATGTATACAAGATTCTACAGCAAAGTGACATGAGAAAATAATTGGACGGCATTGATAAAAGCCATACACCATTGCGGCCCAGGGAGTACTGACTAAGTAGCCACCTGTGTAGTCGTAGCTAGCCGAACCTCGTCTGGGGGGCACTGCACATCTCTTGAGATAGTGATGCTGATAACTACGACATCTAGGATGAGCAATTATTGTTTACAATCTATTCATGGCTTGTGCCAAAAAAATTATCACCCATCGTTAAAATGTGAAGTCATCTTAGGTCTTATACTGATGTGTATATATGATCCAACCTAACCATATGATCACATAGACACAAATAAAGGGAAAACACAAATATTAGCTTGATGCAAAACTTTTATGACCCATATGAAGTTTTTAATGGTGGGTGTTTAATCCCACATTTCTTGTGCTGTGGTCCACTTGCACATCGGATTTGTCTTGATTTTGGGCTCATGCCCTAAAATGAGTTGTTAAAATGAATGGATGGCTTGAATCATACACATGATAATATATCATGGTGTGCCTTACAATATTTTGAACTTTTTAATGCCCAGTCAAATCAAAGGTTACTGTTTATGGTCGGCAGCAATGTATTTCATATGAAAAATGATAATTATTTATTTACGTGTATTTTCAAATTTAAATAAGAAAACAAACACCCCATTAAAATGACTGCTGCAATGCTGATGGCTTCTAACATTTCCCATGTATTTTCCTGGAAAATAAAATTACTGATTTACCACCATTTACACTGTAATTTCAAAAATCAAACTGGATACATTCTCCACTTCTGATGGTGTGGATAGGTCTCACCACCATTTTCTAAATAATCCCATATATGTAAAACATTGACCATGTTTTACTAGGAGCTCCTAGACCAACGGTCTAGATGGGGGAGTTGAAGAAGGAGAGAGCTGGCTTGTGGGTCCATGTTGTGGGCCCCATCATGATGTATGTGTTTTATCCATGCTGTCCATCTATTTTTTCAGCTCATTTTATGGCACGATCCCAAAAATAAAGCAGATCCAAATATCAGTTGGACCACACCACACTAAATAATGGTGATTGAATGCCGCCCAATCTAATGTTTATCATGGTGGGTGTTCAATCACCGTTATTTGTGTGGTGTGGTCCACCTGAAATTTGAATCTACCTCATTTTTGGCATAATTCACTAAAATGAGGTTGTAAGATAGATGACGGCATGGATAAACCATATACAGCATTGTGGCCCACATCAGTACTGGACCAGCCACTCCCGAATCCGACACATGGTCAGGCAAGGGCTCCCCGTGATGAAAACGGATTTGCTACTCCCCCTACCACCAGCCAATGGCTTGTGATTGGTGCTCTGTGGGCTCCGCCATGATGTATCTGTTTCATCCATGCTGTTCATCTATTTTTCTAGATAATTTTACAATATAAGACAAAAAATGAGGTATATCCCAAACTCAAGTGTACCACATTAAAGGAAACATTATTAAATGAACGTTGACCATTAAAAAACTTTTGGGTCCCATAAAAGTTTTAGTTCAAGCTGATCTTCGTTTTTTCTCTTCATCTAGGTCTGTATGACCTAATCAACAGATTAGATTTCGAATAAACAGTACAGTGGGCCTTAGGAGGATTTAAATGTGGATATCCAATCAATATTGTTTTCCTGTGGTGTGGTCCACATAAGATTTATATCCCTCTCATTTTTAACATAAAACCTAAAATGATCTGTAAAAATGGATGAACGGAATGGATGAAACACATGCCTCATTGCGGGTCCCACAGAGCACCGACCATCAGCCAGGGGCTGGTGGCAAGGGGAGTAGCCAATCTGTTTCCCCCCTGTTCGAGTGCCCGTGTGGTACGGGTGGATGTGTGGTAGGTGTGCGTAAATAAATAAATAGAAAAAACGAGAGCTTTCCAGTTGCAGATTGCCTGCGAAAGCCCGTCGGCGGGCCGGGCCTGCGTAGGTCTCGGCCTATATTTTGAATTGTGTTGGTTGGGCCGTTGTGCGGGCCCTACTTAAAATTTTGATTTTTAAGGCCCGAGCCCGGCCCATTGACACTCCTGCGTGGCGGCTTTGGTGGATCGGGATCCACCAAGGTGGGTAGGATCCTTTACTGTGGGGCCCACCTTGAGTATGTTCCTTACATCCATGCTGTACAACCGTTTTTACAGCTTATTTTAAAACAAGGGGCAAGATCCCAAAAATGAAGCAGATTCAAGTCTCAGTTGGACCATGCCATAAGAAACAGTGGTGATTGGCCATTAAAAACTTCTTGTGAGCCACAAAAGTTTTGGATCAAGCTTATATTCGTTTGGGCTCTTCATTCAAGCCCTTTTGACCTTATCAAAAGATTGGATGGCATAGAAACATTTAGATGGATCCCAAGAAGTTTTTAATGGTGTGTATTCAATTACCACTATTTCATGTGGTGTGGAACACCTACGGTTTGAATTTGCTTCATTTTCTGGGCCCACAGAACTTGGTGACTCAACGCATTACTGAGGTTGGTGGTGTGTGGCACACCACGTAATCCATTGGTTATGCTCTGTAGGCCCCACCATGATTATGTGTTTCATCCATGCCGACCATCTATTTCTTCGTATCACTTTATGTCATGAACCCAAGACATATCCAAATCTCACGTAGCTTCGTTGATTGAATACCCACCATTAAGCATTGTGGGGCACAATTTTTTTAACATCAAGTTGAATATTGTTTTCTCCTTTCATCGAAGTTGATCTAATTCGCATCTAGAGTAAATCAGAAAAAATAATTTCTCATTGAATGTCCACTAATATAGACTTTTTGGAGGACACATGAGTACGAAGCTACTAGTGGTTTCTTTCCTTCGTCCGTATCCGTATAGGAAACGGATTGGCTACTACCCCTGCCACAGGCCCCGTGGCTGGTGGTTGGTACTCTATGGGACCCACCATGATGTATTTGTTCCATACATTCCATTCATCCATTTTAAAAGATTATTTTAGGACTTGTTCCAAAAAATTAGAAGGATGTAAATCTCAGGTGGACCACACCAAAGGAAAATAATATTGATTGGATATCCACAATAAAAATTCTTCTAAGGCTCACTGTACTGTTTATTTGACATCTAATCTGTTGATTAGGTCATACAGGCCCAGATGAAAGAAAAAACAAAAATCAGCTTGGTCCAAAACTTTTATGGCCCCCAAAAGGTTTCTAATGGTCGACGCTCATTCAACACTGTTTCTGTAATGTGGTCCACTTGAGATTTGGATATACCCCATCTTTTTTATCTCATATCATAAAATGATCTGGAAAAATATATGGACGGCATGGATGAAACACATATATTATGATGGGGCCCGACAGACCACCGACCACCAGCCATTGGAGGGTGGCCGGGGGCGGTAGCCAATCCGTTTCCATCCGTATAACCTAAGTGCCTGTTTGGCCGGTCGGATTGGAAGGGACTGGATGGTATTGGAAGGGATTGGAAGTTAAATCCCGGGATTGGTTGGGCGTGCCAAACAGAGTCAGTGATGTGATCCCAATCCCATGGATCTTAAGACAGTCCTGCGACAACACCATCAATACCTTTAAATCCCATCCAATCCACCCTAAACCGGTCAAATTAGCCCGGGACGTGTTTGGTTCGAGGGATCGGAAGGGATGAGAAGGTTTAATCTCGGGATTGGCCGGGCGTGCCAAACAGACGGTATATAGCAATCCCATAGATCTCAAGACAATCTACTGACAACACCATCATTGCCTAGGAATCCATGCCATCCACCCGAATAACATTCACTGCCTTCCAATCCACCCAGCCAAACGGCCCCTAAATGAGGTTGGATGTCAAATCAACAAAATAGTGGGCTGTCAGAGGTTCTTAAATGGTAGGCATTCAATCACCACCGTTTACCTGTGTTATGGTCCACTTGAGATTTAGATACACCTTGTATTCAGGATTCTACGACAAAATTATATGAGAAAATAGATGGACGGAATTGATTAAAGCGATACATCATGGCGAGCCTACAGAGCACTGACTAGCAATCACCTCGGCAGTGGTAGCATCTCTAGCCGAACCTACACGCTGATCCATGGCTCAAGTGGCAGAATGAGGTTTTGGCATCGATCACTAGTGGGGTTAGCTAACAGTGTAGCGTGAACTGACAGTGAGATAACAAAAAATCTTAATAATAATAAAATAATAAAAAAATCTCTAGCCGAACCTCATCTGGGGTGCACTACACGTAACTTGAGAAAGTGATGTTGATAAGTACAACATCTCATCAAACATCTGAGATGAGTAATTGCTGTTTACAATCCATTGATGACAAAATTAAAATGATTGCTGCAATGCTGGTGGTTTCTGGCATTTCCCATGTATTTTCCTGGAAAATAATAATTACTGATTTACCACCATTTGTACCGTAATTTCAAAATTCAAACAGGATACATTCTCCACACACAATGGGACCCACACTTCTAATGGTGTGGATAGGTCACCACCATTTTCTAAAAGGTGGAAATCTAACATAGGGCTCTAACCCTAATGTGTAAAACATTGACCATGTCTTATTAGGAGCTCCAGGACGAACGGTCCAGATGGGGAGTTGAAGAAGGAGAGAGTAAGCTGGTGGGTCGATGCTGTGGGCTCATCATGATGTATGTGTTTTATCTATGCTGTCCATCTATTTTTTTCAGCTCATTTTACGACATGATCTCAAAAATAAATCAAATCCAAATATCAAGTGAACCACACCACACTAAATAATGGTGATTGAATGCCCACCATAAAAACTTTCTGAGGCCCATTCTAATGTTTATTTACCAATCCAACCTATTGATTAGGTCATGCAGGCCCCGATGAAGGGAAAACACAAATATCAGCTTCATCCAGACTTTTGTGGTCCCATGGTGGGCGTTCAATCACCGCTATTTGTGTGGTGTGGTCCACTTGAAATTTGAACCTGCCTCATTTTTGGCATAATGCACTAAAATGAGGTTGGAAGATAGATGAAGGCATCGATATACCATATACAGCATTGTGGGGCCCACATCAGTACTGGACCAGCCACTCCCGAATCCGACACATGGTCAGGCTAAGGCTCCCCGTGATCGAGTGCCCGAGTGGCATGGTTGGATGTGTGGTGGGTGTGGTGTAGGTGTGTGTAAATAAATAAGAGAAATTTCCTACGGTACGACCCACTTATTTTCTGCTCCCAACCTTTTTAAGCCCACTTATTTTCAGCTCCCAAAAATAAGCTCCAGCTGTACGGATAGCTTTACACATGTCGAAAATGCTCCTCCTTTAAATAGACGCACCTTTTTGGCACTGACAGCGGCATTTCCTTCCAAAAATTTTCTTTTTCTTCTTTCCTCTTCTTGATTCTTAATCGTAGCAGAAGAATCTCATTTTCTGATTACTTATCCCTCTCTGTGACTGTCCATCGTAGTAGTAAAATCCTTCCTTTACTGCTTTGTTCTTTCCCCTTTATCTGGTTGAAAATACACACCCCACACACGTCATTTTTTACTTTTGTGAATACAAGATAGGATGAAAATAGTCCCCCCATCTAAGAAGCCTTGAATGACATGTATATTCAAATCCCTGCTTTCTTTTTGTGGACCCAATTGTAACGGTATATTATACTGTATATGCACATGGTCCATAATCCATTTTCTTTATATATAAAAAAAAAACACATAATGGTATGACATGTCCTGATAAATGAGCAAATTCAATTCTCAAATGGCCCACATGAGGGTTTTTGAAACAAAGAACGAAATTAGATGTGAAAGTAAACGAAGACCGAGTGAAATAAACCGAGCACCGACTGAATTAATAGACCGAGGACCCACTGATAAACATGATAAGAACCGTAAACTGAGTTAAAATGACTATGAATTGACTTAAAATGACCGTGAACTGAGTTAAAATGACTGTGAATTGACTTAAATGACCGCAAAATGAACGGAATTGACTGAGTACTAAGTGAAATTCGACTCACAACTACAAGAAACATATAACTCACTTCACAGTCAATTCCGACGATTCTCCTTCACTTCACAGTCAATTCCATGCATTTCACATTCAATTCCCTTCACTTCACGGTCAATTCCATTCACTTCACGGTCAATTCCAGTGATTCCCCTTTACTTCGCGGTCAATTCCCTTCACTTCACGGTCAATTCCATTCATTTCATGATCTATTCCGACTATTCCGCTTCACTTCATGGTCAATTCCATGCATTTCACGGTCAATTCCCTTCACTTCATGGTTAATTCCATGCATTTCACAGTCAATTCCCTTCACTACACGGTCATTTCCATGCATTTCATAGTCAATTCCCTTCACTTCACAGTCAATTCCATGCATTTCAAGGTCAATTCCCTTCACTTCACGGTCATTTCCATGCATTTCAATTTTGACGATTCCGCTTCAATTCACAGTCAATTCCATGCAATTCACGGTCAATTCCCTTCACTTCACGGTCAATTCCGTGCATTTCACGGTCAATTCCCTTCACTTCACGGTCAATTCCATTCATTTCACGGTCAATTTCGGCGATTCCGCTTCACTTCATGGTCAATTCCATGCATTTCACGGTCAATTCCCTTTACTTCACGGTTATTTCCATGCATTTCATGGTCATTTCCCTTCACTTCACAGTCATTTCCATGCATTTCACGGTCATTTCCATTCACTTCGCGGTCAATTTACTTCACTTCGCGGTCAATTCCATGCATTTACTCGGCAAAAACTTGCACCATACTTTATGATTTAAAAATTTTACTTGTACTTTCATTTGGAATTCGCCAAAAACTGACCGCCGACTCGACAAACTCACACCATACTTTATGAATTTTCACCGAAACAATGTCAACTTTCATATTATGCTTTGTTAAATATTGAATGTTATCGTTGATATAATATCCAATTCATCCTTGCAGATGACAAACCCTTGCATAAGGGATTCGGCAAGTCAGCCCTCACCCTATCATGCAGATGTTTTTTGACATGGTGGTTTGATAGCGTGAAGAGTGGTGTGGAGAAGAATAACAGTAGATTAAATATATTTAGGCAGACCCCATTCTCATTTTTATTACGCATTCCATCATTTAGGTTTATAGGAGTCATTTTTCACTCACTTATTGAGAGATATATAGGCAATCTTGTATTCGAGATACATGGGAACCATGTAAAATTTTTCGAGATGGACTTCACACTAATAACAGGGCTGAAGACTGGTGACCTCTCCATACCCAATATCCATCATTCAAACAAGTCATTAAAAGAGAAATACCTCAATAAATATCATATCCCAAAGAAACATGTACATGAAGTGTTCAATAGGATAGTTGATAGCAATAAGCACGAAGATGTCGTGAAGGTAGCCATAATATTATGTGTAGAGTGGTTTGTTAGGGGAACCGACATGAATATTATGTATTATACAGACTTTATCGACCTTATAGGCTCGTTAAAAGACTTTAATATCTACCCTTGGGGTAGTTTGGCCTTCCAGACGATGACTGAAAGGATCGAGAGTACCTTGATGGCATCGCATGGGCTTCACTATAATGTCACCGGTTGCATATTTCCCTTACAAGTAAGGATTTTTTCCTTGTCTATTTTAATTTATAGTTTATACGAAACTATATTTATTTAATATCATCTTGTCATTTCATTATAATATATATGGGCCCTTGAGAGAGTACCGGCTCTCTGAGAATGTATCATTTCATACGTTCCCTCCCAAATTCCAAGATTCATACAATATTAGAGATGGAAGGGTTGGAGGTATAAGAAGATTCATCAAATACTGGAGAGTGAAGATGTAAGTCAATTTCTATGATGCTAAGTGGTCACTCATTGAACTATATATATGTTTCTGTACATAAACATAAAGATGTTCTCTTGCAGACTGAGATAGTTCTTATATTAAAGCCTACCATTAAGGAGCTGGAGACGGAGGCCGTTCGTTTGGTCCGTGATAGATCTGATGTAAGATGTTATAAAATTCTTCATTTATGTTAATATTTTATATTTACTTTGACATGTTATATAATTGATACATTGCTTCATTTTATATGATATTAAAGATGAAGATGATGAAGATATGGGAGAGAGAGAGAGAGAGGGACAGGGAGAGGGAGAAGAGGTGGGAGAGGAAGAGAGTGGTGATGAGGGAGAGGGAGAGGAAGGGGGAGGGGAAGAGAGTGGTGATGAGGGAGAGGGAGATGGAGCGAGATTGCAATTGATTGGGGAGTCGATTGGGGATAGGGAGAAACTAGAGGCAGAGAAGATTCAGTTGGAAAGAGATAAGGAAGAGTTGAAGCTAAAAGAAAAATCGATGGAGAGGGAGAGAGTAGTACTCAAGGAGATGGAACTAATACTAAAAGTGAAAGAAGCCTGGAGGTTAGAGAAGGAAGAGTTGAATGAGAGGGTGGTTTTGAAGATGGAGAGGGAAATGTTAATGAGGGAGAAGGAAGAACTGATGATAAAAAATGAGGTATTGAAGAAGGAGAGGGAAGAGTTAGAGGAGAGTAAGGCGGAGTTGAAGAAGCAGATGGAGGCGTTTCGTATAGAGAAGATGCAGTTTTGAGAGGAGAATGAGTTAGAGAAGGAGGATGAGGATGCGTTAGGTGTTGATATATGTGAGAAATCACTGCATTCCTTTCCAGTATATAAGAGGAGAACTAAGAGGCTGGTGAAGTCGTCTGTCTATAAGTGTTCTCCATTCACTTCCATCTCTGCCATTCAAACTACTCTAAGCAACGCCGCCGACATTGGAAAACTGAAAGAATTTCCTACTTCTCTGATACCCTTCCAGGCCAAGATCGATCCATTTCAGGTAATATCGGAGGACAAACTCTATGAATTGAAAGTTGGGCTAACACAAATAAAGATTCGGCGGAATTTGGTTGGTTCAAGACCATATGGGAGGAAAATGCATGGGTTGATAGCGTGGTACGTAATTTACACACATACATATATAGTTATTCAACACTTATATTAGATCAGAGCTTAATTTGCCATCTTTATTGATTAGGCTATTGACAAGTACGTCGATTTCTTGGAGAGAAGGCACCGATTATTTCCTACTTTATATACAAATGATTGCAAGTTCTGTCCCACATTTTTTCTGGTAACTGTATGAATTGGATCATGGTTATTATGTTATTTCATTATATGATATATGTTCTAATTTAGTATATTGTTTGTAATAGTCATGTATCGGCATGCAAATGTCAACATTGAGAATGTATCGGGATGTTGGCAGTGATGAAGCACGTTCATTATTAGAAGTAAAGAAACTCACTGTTCACAACATTGTTAAACCTTATGAAGGGCAGAAGCCCATGTGGCAGTATGAAGAAGTAATGGTATCGTTACAAGTTATCAACGCTAGGTGTACCCATTTTTATAATTTTTTGATATTGATATCTTATCTTATTAAACATGGATAGGCATACGTACTAGTCAACCATGCCAACAGTCATTGGTACCTCATGGTCATCCAACCTCGAGACCGAGAAATCATTATACTTGATAGTTTATATTCGAGGGCACTAAGTCGATACAGGGAACATATCAAGTTGATGAAGGAGGGCTTGCCTATATTATTCTATGCCGCAGGAGATATGTCTGCGTTGGATGGGAATACTTGGACGGTTAGAGAAGAGACTTTTATACCAAAACAGACGAACGAATATGATTTTGGCATTTTTGTCATGAAATATATCGACATTTTGTGCAGCGATCAAATTTTATCAGGGAGAGACTTGCAGCAACTCACTCCAAGCTTTAGAAAGTCAATAGCCTATGATTGCCTGAGTAACCTTAATGCATTATATATTTGTCTTAGGCATGAAAGGAAACGGAAAATTTTGTGAAATGTTGTAAATTGTTACAAATGATGTCTTGTAAAACATTCAGGGTGAAATGATGTAAATGATATCTTGTATATTTTGTCATAATTTTGTAGTAAATGATGTCTTCTTAATAGTGATTTCATTATGAATGGTGATTTCTTTGTGTATTAGATAATTTCATTTACTCCGTCGTCAATTCCCTTCACTTTGCGATCAATTCCATGCATTTCATGGTCAATTTCCTTCACTTCACTGTCAATTCAATGCATTTCATGGTCAATTTCCTTCACTTCACACTCATTTCCATTCATTTTATGGTCAATTCCCTTCACTTCACGGTCAATCCCAGCGATTCCCCTTCACTTCACAGTCATTTCCATGCATTTCACGGTCAATTCCCTTCACTTCACGGTCAATTCCATGCATTTCATGGTCAATTTCCTTCAGGTCACGATCAATCCAATGCATTTCACGGTCAATGTCCTTCACTTCACGCTCATTTCCATGCATTTCACGGTCAATTCCCTTCACTTCACGGTCAATTCCGATGATTCCGCTTCACTTCACGGTCATTTCCATGCATTTCACGGTCAATTCACTTCACTTCACGGTCATTTCCATTCATTTCATGGTCAATTCCCTTCACTTCACGGTCAATTCCAGGCATTTCACGGTCAATCCCGGTGATTCCCTTCACTTCACGGTCATTTCCATGCATTTCACGATTAATTCCCTTCACTTCATGGTCATTTCCATGCATTTCACGATCAATTTCCTTCACTTCACGGTCAATTCAATGCATTTCACAGTCAATTTCCTTCACTTCACACTCATTTCCATGCATTTCATGGTCAATTCCCTTCACTTCACGGTCATTTCCATGCATAAACCAGTCCACATTGAGCTGTAAAGAAAAACCCACTGCATGTACATAAGCTGAATTGGCATGTTTCTTTTAGTTTGAAAAAAAAAACATATATACTTGAA
Source organism: Magnolia sinica (assembly GCF_029962835.1). Classification (NCBI taxonomy): domain Eukaryota; kingdom Viridiplantae; phylum Streptophyta; class Magnoliopsida; order Magnoliales; family Magnoliaceae; genus Magnolia; species Magnolia sinica. The sequence goes on from NC_080573.1 coordinate 14,099,105, forward strand.
TATTGAATCTTTGCTATACTGCAATTGGATGCCTCAAACAAGCAAAACTCAAGATGCAGAATTTTATTTCATTTTATTGAGAATATGACTAATTCATTAAGAATAACAAAAAGAATGCAAACAGAACTCGAGACTAGCAGTAGAGGTAATCATCTCGTCAACCTGCCCTAAAAGCACAGAAACAAAAGGCTGCAATAGTCCCAAAATGAATGAAAAACCAAGGGATTATTTCGAATTTTACGATGGAATCAAGTGGATTTTAATCCACACAGAATCAAGTGGATTTGGAATCAGACCTTTGAGGTGGGAGTTCAAATCAATCTCTGTCATTTTAAAGGATTTGGATTTCTCTCAAATCCAAATCCCTCCAATTCCTCAACTTTTTCATTTTTGAAAGCCCTCCAATTCCTAATTAGCTCATGAAAAATTCACTGAATTTTACGATATATCGAATCTACTTCAATATGACATTATTTGATTATCGATGTTATCGATATTAAGTTATCGATAACATCGAAGACTATTCGATGCTATCGTAACTAAAAAACTCGTAGCATTCCATGATATATCGAAGTCACTTTGATATATTATTCTTCGATATATTGAACTCCATACGATATATCGAAAAAGGCCCAAAGTTGTCCAGAGACCTTATGTTCATTTTCAATGAGTTTTCGATGATATTGATTTCCTTTTGATATATCGAAGAACATTTCGATATAAATCAAAGTATACTCGATTACAAAGACCTTGAATTTATTGATGATTTGAAAGTTAAAACTAACAAGTTCACTTCGATATATCGAGGTCACTTTATATAATAATCTTCGATATATTGAATTCCATCCGATATATCGAAAAGCCACCAAAACTGTCCAGAGACATTATGTTCATTTAAATCGAATTTTCGATGATATCAAGTTAATTTCGATATATCGAAGCTCATTTCGATATCAATCGAAGTGTACTCGAGTATAAAAATAATGAATCTATTGGTGATGTCAAAGGAAAAATTACAAGTGCTCTCCAATGTTATCGAAGGCTACTCGATGATATCGAGCTTAAGTTATCGAGACCATCGAAGTCTATTTGATGTTATCGAACTAAACAATTCACTGCATTTTACGATATATCGAGGTCACTTCGATATGTATTCTACGATATTTCGAATTCCATTCAATATATCGAAAAAGACCCAAAACTGTTCAGAGACTTCATGATCATTTACAACGAATTTTCGATGATATCGACTGAACTTCGATATATCGAAGGATGGTTCGATATCACTTGAAGTATACTCGATTACAAAAATCTTGAAAAACCCTAAACCCTTTGTCCCGTCCGTTGGACTCCCTTCGATATATCTAGTCACCTTCAATATATCGAAGAGACGCGTGTATTTATATCACGGCGCGTCCACTTCACTTCATTCACTCCATTTCCTTCCTCCTCTATGACGCATCCACTCTCAGAAGCTGTTGGAAGTGCATTCAAGCCATTTTCCCGAGCTTTTAAGGTTGGTAAATCGCTTTTGTTGTTCAATCAATCAAAACCCTCGTCTTCCCTAGATTTTCCTTTTGTTGTTCATCCCTATTTGTTGTCCTTTTCTTCAATCTCCTATATTTCCCTTTCGTTTCTTTAAAAATATCCTCTGAGTTTTCATCTAAATGGGGAAAGACAAGACTAAATCTATTCATTAGGGAGAATCCTCCAATCCTAGGCCAAAACGTTCTAAAACAATTGCCAGAAGAAAAAAATGCTCAACCACCGACCCAAAATGTCTCTCCACCACCTAGAAATGATCTGGCACCTGAACTTGAAATCCCTAATGTGCCACCACCTCTTGAGGCTCTATATCAAAAGCTTAGAGCAAGGAAGATGGAGTATGAAGGACAAGTTGATAGGTCCTGTCTAGCTCCATATGGGATTGTACTAATGCTTAAGGCCATTAGCTGGTCTCGTATGCTTGACTTTGGTGGAGTCACACGAAATGAACAAATATATAGGTTTTTAGCCTACTGTCATTCACCAGTATTTGACCCACCGGCCATAGATGTCACCATTGGCCAAACCACAACTCACATCAATCCTGCCATTATCGGTCAATTAATTGGAATTCCCTGCAAATCTCAAGGCTTTGAGAATACGACTTCAACTCACTTGAAGTTTGTTCAAAAATTACAAAACATCTTTACAATGGGCAAGACATTCCTTGGCATGAGGGTAATTCCCTGCGTGGCACCCACATGTTTGCACAATTCCGCATTCTTCATGCAATTTTTTGTACAAACATCTATACTAGGGGTACTAACAAGTTTGATCTTACCCCATTCATGTTGGGGATTCTCTATGCTGTCAGCCAAAGAGTCGAACTGTGTCTACCTACTCTCATGTTGCATCAATTGGCCATAACAATCCAAGCCACTAGAGATGTGTACATTCCATTCCCTCATCTTATCTGTCTATTGTCTTGACATGTGGGATTACTTCCTACCAGTGACCGCCCCCGAGAGCCTCACAAATTTACCAAATAAAACATAAAAAAAATGGCTCAGCTTAACACACCAACTTCCTCTTTCGCACCACCTCCTGATGATACTATGGCCGAAACTGAAGCTGAAGGAGCTGAGATTGAAGCGATGGACACCGAGGCAGGAGAGACTGGAGATGAGAGGCAACAATACAGTGATGCTCCGTTCTCGTCAGTCCCACATACCCGTCATCATGCTGGCCACCAAGAGCATCGAACCTCAATTGTATATCATCTTTGATAGCAAGATGAACAATTGTCGAAGATTGAGGAGATCGTAGGTGCGACACAAAGAGGACTGGAGCAAGTGGAGAAAAAACTACAGGACCTGATATCGATGATCACATGCAGACGAGATGACTCCGTGCCACCCGGAGCCGGTCCTTGAGCCCCACCTGATGCTTAGTTGAAAAATGTTGTTAAAGAAGTTTTTTGATTTTTTGGATATTGTATGTCCTTAAAAGGCAATTTACTTCTTTTGTTGGATGATGATTATACTACCCAAACATGGGGTAGTCATTTTGGTTATTCCCTTCAAGTGAATGAATGATGATATCTGATGATACCCTGTCTTAAGTGGCTTCTATATTCAATATGGGTCTGTTTGGATTCCACCATTTTTTTTTAGTTTTGCAGCCTGCCTTAAGTGGGATATTGACCCCTATTACGCTTTGATGTGGACAATGCTACTTTCAAGAATCACCCAGTGATTTTCTTCAAAGTGCTTAGTGCTTACAGGCTTTCCATGTGGGATAATTGCCACTTAATGTTTAATTCTTGCATGAACTTTCTGCATATCTCTAATTCTATTTTTTTGCATGTCTGAGTTTCTACCACCTCTCACTATTAACTCTGATTGCCCTTTATATACAAGCTATACCAATGCACATATGCTGTAATTCCCCCCCCTCGCCCCCCAAATTGCTATGGTAATTGAAGACTATGACACACCCAAATTACAAAATGGATTTTGTACATGTAGTTACAACAGGAAGTCCAAATTCATACCAAATTGCAGCAGGATGTCCAAAGTCGATGAGTTTCATGCCCTTCAATCCTGGCCAAGCAACAAGAGCAGAAGTTTTGGATTTTATTTATTGTTGAAAAGTGAATCCGTAGTTCTTATAGTGAAACTCTGAATTTATAATAGGTGCATGATTCTTTATTGAGGACTTAAACTCATGTTAAGGACTTCTTCAATAAAGCAATTGTGCAATAATATGCTATGTGTGTTTTGTATATAGTACAAGGTGCTTTACCAATATTTTGAACTATGTAAATTCTAGGCGTCGCTTGTATTGCCCACATTTCTAGTTATTAGCGATATTATTGACGATATCGATATTGTTTCCGTATCCCTGGCCAGCGAAACTTGTAGTGATACCGATATTTTCGGTTATCAGCGATATTATCGACGATATCGATATTGTTTCTGTATCTTTGGCCAGCGAAACTTATAGTGATACCAATATTTCCTGTTATTAGAGATATTATCGACGATATCGATATTGTTTCTATATCCCTGGCCAGCGAAACTTGTAGCGATAATGATATTTTCGGTTATCAGCGATATTATCGACGATATCGATATTGTTTCTGTATCCCTGGCCAGCGAAACTTGTAGCGATACCGATATTTCCGGTTATCAGCGATATTATCGACGATATTGATGTTGTTTCCGTATTCCTGGTTAGCGGAATTTGTAGCGATACCGATACTTCGAACACTGGTCCTAGGACTTTCTCCAGTTGGAAAGCCTTACTCAAATAGTTGATGGGTTTTTATAGTTAAATGTGGACCATATGCAACTCCGACGAATTCCAAGACAATTCCCTTCAAGTGAAGGGAAATGACCATGAAATGCATGGAATTGACCGTGAAGTGAAGGGAATTGACCATGAAATGCATAGAATTGACCGTGAAGTGATGGGAATTGATCGTGAAATGCATGGAATTGACCGTAAAGTGAAGGGAATTGACCGTGAAATGCATGGAATTAACCGTGAAGTAAAGTGAACTGACCATGAAATGCATGGAATTGACCGTGAAGTGAATGGGAATGACCGGAATTAACGTGAAATGCATGGAATTGGCCGTGAAATGAAGGGAATTGACCATGAAATGCATGGAATTGACTGTGAAATACATAGAATTGACCGTGAAGTGAAGAGGAAATGGCCGGCATTGACCATGAAATGTATGGAATTGACTGTGAAGTGAAGGGAATTGACCATGAAATGCATGGAATTAACCGTGAAGTGAAGGGAATTGATCGTGAAATGCACGGAATTGACCGTGAAGTGAAGGGAATTGACTATGAAATTGATCGTGAACTGAATGTCTTATTGAAAATTTGAATCGTAGTTGTAAGAAATTTACAATTTCAAAGAAAACAATATATGTATTACAAGAAATGTATAACATTGACATATGTATTACAAGAAATGTATAACATTGACATATGCATTACAAGAAATATATAACATTCATAGTCGTATTACAAAAAATGTATAACATTCGCAGTCGTATTACAAAAAATGCACTACAAATTACATTATTTTGAAAATATTGGAAATTTGCAACTTCGATGATTATGCCCCTTTTGTTTGCAACGTCTGCATATTTTTGTTGTTCATTCCTCTCATCGGGAAAGAATCCGTTCCTTATTCAGTCTTCCACCTGACCTCGTCTGTAGCGAGGGCTTGATATTCGAACAATACTCTTTGAATCTAGAAGAAATTTTTCATTAACTCTTGTCCCATACTGGGTACACGGAATCTTCATATGTGATCTGGTAATTCCTCGCCATTTACAACGGGGAGCAATACGAATAATGAGGAAGATTATAGTTTATATATGCTGAAAAAACATGAAAACAAGAGAATCCCTTTACTTCAAACTCGCGACATGTACATGAAAGCTCATTGAACTTGACAATATCATTGTAGTCTCCCATAATATAGTATTCATCCCGAGAAATTGCGTGGTAACCAACATTTCGTGCCTTCGGTATGAGATCCTTTAACTGTTTCTTAGCCCATGGTGTCAACGGTCCAACGAATAATGATGTTGATTATCTTCTCTTATAGAACATCTATTGAATTTTCATTCTAACCGTCTCTATCAGCATTGTCATGGGATATTCTCGTGCTTCTTTGAATAGAGCATTAACACAGTTATGTTTGTAGTGACCAAATTGAATTTTTTTCCTGAGAAGTACGAAGATGCTCACTTTTCATACCCTATTTCCCTCAGCCATGCATGTACCAGGGGTTGACAAGTTCGATATCATTCATTAACTTTTCGAACTCAGCCCTCCTACAAGTCTTTATAGCCTACCAGTAGTAGATTTCTAACGACTTGTCTTTAAACGTGTCCACCAAGTTTCGACATATATGGTACGCGCAGTAGCCATGGATTGCTGCTTGGAAGACTTGGGGAACTTCTTTCATTAGACCTTTATACCGGTCTGATATGATCACAAGACCAGGTAGATCCCTTAACGAATCGCTGGGGTAGGTAAGGAACTAGTTTCAACTGCTGTTGTTCTTTGATTCTCCGATACCAAAAGTGACTGGAAAAATATGATTGTCACCATCCAAAGCCGTAGCAATGGACAGAACACCCTTATACTTACCTTTTAGATGCGTCCCGTCAACGGCTAAGACCCTTCGTAGAGATGTTTGAAAACTTCTGACATATTGTCTGAGTGCAACAAAACATCTCTTGAACCTCATCGTTTGTTGATCACAAGCAGGAAAGTCACTGTCCCTGTGTTCGCCATCCTCAACTCATGCAAGTACATCGGAAGTTCTTTGTAAGAGTCTTCATAAGACCCCATTACGCGATCAATTACAATATCTTTAGCACGCCATGCCTTCTTATAGCTAATAAGAATATTATACTTCTCTTGCATTGCGAATATAATGTTCTTCGGCCTTAATCCCATGCGTTGCTCAATGCGATTGACAACCAGTTCACTGGCCAACTTACTGCTTGCTTGCCGATGATCGCTCTTCATCCATAACATTCCACATGTATGTATGGACCTGTAAGTCTTAATCTTGAATATCCCCGCATCATTCACCCTAGATGTGTGTACCCTCCATTCACACATATCTTCCATACACGCCACGGTAAATTTCTTGGATGTGGAATACATGACCTTGTATTGAAAGTTGTTGTAAATTGTAAATTGGCTCAAAACATACTTATACCGGCTCTTGTCTTTAAATGTTTGGCCAACGGCTATATCAATCAGGTCATCAAGTGGACATGAATACAGTGACAGGTCTACATTGGTGAAATCAGCATCCTCGAAAGGCACAAGGGAAAGGTCGATGGTGAAGTCCGATGTTCGAGCATGCTCGGGTAATGGAATGTCGCTTCCACTTACGTTTCTAGCATTGGATGTTAAGGGCAAATCTACTCTTGTAAATGAAGGTGATGCTGTATATTCACTTCTAAACTTCAAGTCAGCCGACGCACTCACTTGACTTGTCATAAAGTTTGATGGCTGAGCCAGCTCGAGTACTGGAGTGTTGCTTGGAGGAACCTTTGAAGATGATGTCATATATTCATATTTCAAGACATGTTCCTCACCCAAACTTCCAGCAGCTGGGGCGTCATGTTCGAAACCACTGTAAGCCACAGGGTCTTTGAGTACTGCCTCATTAATGTGCTGTATTGTCTCGATGAATAAAGGGATGTAGTGATCTAGATGCTTCAACTGTGCTACCAAAAACATTCTCACATCTTCGTCATCTTCAATTACAGATGGAAGGATTGATTTGTTTGTGTAAGGATACAATGCTTTCAACCTAATATCGTAATCCTTAGGTCTACTCTTCACAATTCTATATATTTTTAATAGAAGTTGTTCATATGTAGTGTCAACGCCCACAACAGTAGGTTTCGAGTCTCCACCCTTGTACGTGTATTGATTATTTTTGCTTACTAACTCCCCACCATATGAGCATAGGATGATTACCGAAGCCATTTTCTGAAAACAAACACAATAATATAATTCATTTAGTATTCACATGTATAAGGTGGATTTGACCGAGTAGTAGGAAATCCACCATTGTACTAACTCAAATATGACCAACTTATCGGTCAGATATTCAAAGCTCTAAATTGCAGGGATATATGCCACTCAGTTCCCGATGCTTTTCACTCACTTCGCAGTCAATTTCACTTACTTCTAGGGCAGGTTCACTCACTTCGCGATGAATTTCACTCACTTCTCGGTCCTGAAGCGATTGAAGATGACTGCAAAGTGAGTGAACTTAAAAGGGAATTGAATTGACCATGAGGTGAAGGGAATTCATTGTGAAATGCATGGAATTGACGTAAGAAGTGAAGGGAATTGACCATGAAGTGAAGGGAATTGACTGTGAACTGAAGGGAATTCATCGTGAAATGCATTGAATTGACCGTGAAGTGAAGGGGATTGACCGTGAAATGAATTGAATTAACTGTGAAGTGAAGGGGAATTGCTGGAATCGACCGTGAAATGCATGGCATTGACCGTGAAGTGAAGGGAAATGACAGTGAAATGCATGGAATTGACCGTGAAGTGAAGGGAATTGACCATGAAATGAATTGAATTGACCATGAAGTGAGGAGGAATCGCATAGAATTAATTGTAAAATGCGTGGAATTGACCGTGAAATGCATGGAATTGACCATGAAATGAATGCCTTATTGGAAATTTGAATCGTAATGGTAAGAAATTCGCAATTTCAAATAAAGCAATAAATGTATTCAATATATAACATTCACGGTCGTATTACAAAAAATGCACTACGACTTCACAGTCGTATTACAAAAACGCACTACAATTTGACAGTAAAATGCGTGAAACTGACCCAGTAGTGCATGGAGTTGACAGATCAATTCAGTAAATTGACCGGAAACTAAGTGAAATTGACCGCGAACTTCTTGAAGTTTATTGGATAACTACGTAAAATTGACTTAGCAATTCATGAAATTGGCTATGAACTTATAGGTAGTATCTTAAGAATTTACCTCGAATTTAAACTTCTAAGTAATTGACCGCGAATTCCATTCACTCCCTTACACTCACTGAAATCCGTGTTCGAGAAAAAGAATAAGAGTGTATTAATGTAAAACACATTCTTTGGAGAAAAGTCTTCAAGATTTCACTTTTAACAATGTATCCATATTCTCTCAGAAAAAGAATGCACTTAGCCTTGAGTAGAATGTAACATGGAAGATGTAATGTGATAGTAGGATGGAGATTCTGTGGAGATTTAACGAAGAAAATGGGTGAAAGAAAGGAATAGGGATGATAGAGATGAGTTCAAACGTGTATTTGAGTATAAGGGAGTGAATGGAGTGAAATTGATAAAGCATGGGCATACGGTGGGGGTTATTCTTGGAATGTACAAATAAGTGGGCTTAAAAAGGTTACTGGCCCATAAATGGGTCATACAGTAGGAAATTTCTCAATAAATAAATATAAAAAACGAGAGCTTTCCCGTTGCGGCATCCTACCCCGCCCGTTTCCAGCTGGGAGCGGGCTGGAACTTTGAGTAGACACCGTGATGTATGGGTCTTATCCACACCGTCCATAATTTTTATTTTATTTTTTTATCATTTTATGTTATAATACTAAAAATTAGACATATATCAGACTCAAGTGGACCACACCACAGGAAGCAGCTGTGATAATGATTCTCACTGTTGAAACTTTTTCAGGGCCCACCCTGATTTTTATCTTCCATCCAACCTATTTATAAAGTTCAGTATAACTATAGATATACCAAGAAAAAACACAAATATCAGCTCCATCTAAAAACCTCGGTGGGCCATAAGAAGTTTTCAACGGTAAGAGTTTACTACAAAATGATATATGTGGAAGAAGAAAAAACACAAATATCAGCTCCATCCAAAAAACTTCTGTAGGCCCTAGGAAGTTTTCAACGGTAAGAGTCTAATCGCCATTTTGTAGTTCACTTGAGAATTGGATCTGCCTAATTTTTCATTTACCATATTAAAATGATAAGAAAAAATGGATGGACGGTGTGGATAAACCCATACATCAATGTGGCCACTCAAAGCTCCTGCCCGTTCCCAGTTGGAGACGGGCGGTGGTAGGACGCATTTCGCGTCCGGACGCGGATTAGATTATGATAGGTTGAGTAGCGAGTCGGCTACAGAAGCGACGTCACCAAGTTCTGTGGGCCCACTATGATATATGTGTTATATCTATACCGTCCATCCATTTTGAGATATCATTTTAAGTCATGAACCAAAGAATGAGACAGATAAAAATCTTTAGTGGACCCCACCACAGAAAATAGTGAGGAGTGATTCCCACTGCTGAAACTATCCCGAGGCACACCATAATGTTTATTTGAAATCTAACCTGTTCAAGAGTTAAAAAACAAATGAAATAAGAGAAAACACAAATATCCGCTTGATCTAAAACTTTCCTGGCCTTTAGAAGTTTTTAATGGTAGGCGTCACTGTCACTGTCCCCACTTTTTTCTGTGCTGGGTCCGTTGGAGCTTTGAATGTAACACATTCTTTGGATATTAACCTAAAATGATCTCTCCAAATGGATGGAAGGTGTGGATACAAAACATACATAATGGTGGGGCCCACGGAATTTGATGACGTCACTTCGGTAGCGAGTCTCGCTATACAACCTGATAGTGGCTGATCCGCGCCCGTTGCAGATTGCCTGAGTAGATCTCCGCCTGGATTTTGAATTGTTTTGGTTGGGCCGTTGTGGGCCCTATTTAAAATTTGATTTTTTTGGCACGAGCCCGGCCGATTGACACTCCTGCAGGACGGCTTTGGTGGATCGGGATCCTACCCGGGATCCACCTTGGTGGGTAGGATCCCTTGCTGTGGAGCCCACCTTGGATATATTCCTTACATCCATGCTGTACAACCGTTTTAATAGCTCATTTTAGAACAAGGGACAAGATCCCAAAATGAAGCAGATCCAAATCTCAGTTGGACCATGCCATTAGAATTAGTGGTGCTTGGTCATTAAAAAGTTCTTGTGGGCCACAAAAGTTTTGGATCAAGCTGATGTTCGTTTGGCCCCTTCATCCAAGCCTTTTTGAACTTATCAAAAGGTTGGATGACATAGAAACATTTAGATGGATCCCAAGAATTTTTAATGGTGTGTATTCAATTACCACTATTTCCCATTACGTGGACCACCTAAGGTTTGAATTTGCTTCATTTTTTGGGTAATGATATCAAATGAGGTGTCAAAACGGATGGACAGTGTGGATGTAAGGGACATAAATCAAGATAACTCCCCTTTCACAGGATCTTCCCGAGCCTGAAGTTGCGTGGGGCCACCGTGATGTTTGTGAGAAATCAAGTCGTCCAAGTTTCTCATGTTAGGGCATGGCAAAAAAAAATGAGATATATACTAAATTCAATTGGGTCACACGATAAGTTCCGTAGGGAATCCGTGCCCACGCAGGTCTCTTAAGCTTGGATTCATGGGAAGGCCTCTCTTAAGCGAGATAGGTCCCGCTGTGATGTTTACTAGAAATCTACTCCGTTCATTCGTTTTAACGTATCATGTTAGGCATGGCCCAAGGTTAAAGCAAATCTAAAACTCAAGTGGGCCAGGTACGATATTAAAAAAAGTATAGGAAAATGTCTACCGTTGAAACCTCCCCGACTGGACCGTTATGTTTATATGCCATCCATACCGTTAATAACGTCATTCCTATGGGAGTGAACTGAAAAGACAAGTATAAGGTTGATCCAAAACTTACGTGGCCTTAAGAATATTTCAACGGTAGGCATTTAATCTTCACTTATTCCATCGTGCGGCCCGCTTAAGTTTTGTATCTACCTCACTTTTGGGATCATTACCTAACATGTTTATGAGAAACGAATGGACGGAGTGGATTTCTCCCAAACATCACGGTGACCCCACGTGGATTCCGCCGCAGAATGTTCGTGCGACAGGATTTGGCAGGCAATCCGCGTCCGTCCTGACTCCTGCGTCATCCCCAGAAAGGCTCTCTTTTAGTTGAACTCTTTATACGGCTAGGATGAAACACGTGTCAACTCCACCAAAATGCTATCGGGAAAGGATGGCCGTTAAAGCTCTCCTGCTTTGTCGTCTTCTTCTCCTCTCTTCCTCCGTCTCTCCTTCGCTTCTTATAATACTATCATTTTGCCAAAATAAAATAAAATAAACTTATTATATTCGATCGAGAGAGAGACGTCGTCTATGATCTGATCTTTTGGATTGCAATCTGCTCAAGCATCAATGGAGGCCTCTTTGCAAATTCAGAGGCCATTCTCTCTCAGAAACAACTCTACCAATTCCAAGATCAGACTTTTGTCTGGGAGCTTCTCCAATGGAAGATTCGGCATTTCATTTCACGTAATTTCACTTCATTTGCTGGTTTGGTTGTTTAGATTCTAAGTGTTATTTATACTATTTTGCTGTTTTGGGTTTTGGGTTTTGGGTTTTGTTGTATGTTGGCTTGTATGATTGAATATAGTTGGTTCTTTTGAGAGTATTGATATCTACACTCACCCTGATTGATTTTGCATACACCCACTTATTTTTGGAATTGAAATGGTACAAAACATGTGATTCTATTCATAGGTTCTTTATAATTTCTTTTTTGCTATTTTGGGTTCTATAGTATCTTCTTTTTTCACTTGTTGGATGATTCATGAGAGATTATATTGTTCTTAGTAGAAGGTAAGAAGTGTTTTTTTTTTTTTCCTTCGTTTTAAAGATTTGTTTGGTAATAGATATTTACACCCTCTGGTTGATAAATACACCCCTTCTTTTCTACTTTTGGTTATAAAGTGGTACAGACTACAGAGTTCTACTATGGTATTACCAAAAACAGAATGAGAAAATGATTTTTTGCAGCATTGTTTCTTCCTTAGTGTGGTTTTTGGGATTTTCTGTTTTTGGGTTTTTTCAATGATCATTGGGTGAATAAACCAAGTTGATATATTTCTAAATGCATTTTTTTTTCTTTTCTTTCCAATTGATGTTTTATATTTTCGTAGTTTTGAATGAGTGGATTTTAGTAACTTGGAATTTCTGCATTTGAGCTTTTTTGTTTTTTGGGTGTGAGTTTGGACTTTGAATTATCAATCAAGGTAGCTTAATTAATACAAAGGGATGTTTTTATTAAACTTTTATATTTATTGTTGTCTTGATTAAGAGAATTTTATTAACATAGAACATCAGATTCCTTTTTGGGTTTTTGTGTGTTTGGACTATTATTTAACTTCAGCACGTGTGCTCGGATGGTTTATCAAGTTATAGGTTTTTTAGTCCATACATATCTTTTTTCAAATGAATTTTATATTTTTACAGTTTATTAGTATTATTATTATTATTATATATGAAAATAAAATTTTGATGTGGTACTGTTCCGCACTCTTTCTGTGTTTTATTTTAAGGGATTCAGGGTGCATTTGGGTGCTCTAACAAATCGAGTTGCAACTTATCCTTGTCAGAACTTGCTGTTGGTGTGTGTGTATATATATATAATCAATTTGTGGTGTAAATGGTCTTATCTTGATTATACAATATCTGAATGTCCTTTTTTGAGTTTAAACATGGAGACTGAATGCTTTTAGGAAAATTTGTGGCCTTTTAAAAAAAAAATAAATTTTACTTCAATTTATTTTCTTTTTATTTATATATTGTCTTTCTGATTTTTTTCTGGTGGGTTATTAGATGAAGATTTCAAAATACTATCGCTATTTTGTGCAAGAAGCAACACTCGATCTCTCGTAGATTTTGGGTTTGTTAAGTTCTGCTAGAAGTTCATATTGTGGCCATCGACTGATTTGATTGCTCATGGAAATGGTTATGAATAAGAGAAATTTTATCATGTGGTGCCATCTTCACTGCACACATGTCTAGACATGTGATGATCAAGATATTACACATGGTGGGCGCCACTTTGGATTCCCAAAAGTCGAAGATTAGATGATTGCAACTGTTTCAATTTTCTGCTATATATGGGCAATTGCCAATTTTCATTTGAACCGTTGTTTTTCTGGCCACCTATCAATTGCTAGGATGTCTGATTGTTGTGATTTTGGATCCCACTGAATAAACAGTCGGGATCAGCAGTTGCTGGTTGAATAATGATATGCAGCTCACGTGATATACTTCTCTGTGAATAATGCATCAAACTGTGATTTAAATTCTTTCCGAAAGATAATTTCAATGAAGTGGTATTCTGTAACTGATCGGTTCTATTTTTCTTCTCCTTTTTTGCCAGTCATCTCCAGGGTGTAAAGAATTTCCTGGGAACAGTGTTACATCTCTCATTAGAGCAACTGCAGGTCAGTGCTTGATTGATCTTACCAAACATTAGATATATGTACCTATATGTTTTTCTTTGGGTTCCTTTTTTGAATTTCTTTTCACTAAATGTTTCTTTATTCCTTTGCAGATTATCCAAGGAGAAGGCCAAGAAAGAGCTCAAATCCCAGGCCTAGTCCCAAGGGATTCATGCCGAAAACCCAGGTTGGAACAAGCATCCAGAAGAGGGACCAAAATGATAGTGGAGAAAAAGAAAGTTCTAGTCCTTCCAGTTCAAATGAATATACTGGTCCTGGAAACAAATTGACAGAAACGAAAGCCGATGCAGGTGAAGAACAGATGAGCGAATTTGTTCCAGAAACCAGCCTTTTAAGCAATCAGGTAAAAACAATAACAGACGTGTTGGGAGAAGCTCAGGAAGAAACAGATGAGATTGAAGAGAAGAAAGATGAAACACCGTCAATGGTACAGCACTCGCCTACCATCAATAGTCATGACATAGTGGAGAAGGGAACCATGGCTGGAACTGATGAGGATAAAGCTGAATTGGGTGCACCAGAAATACTCAAAAAGGTTGATGTCGTAGTGGACAAAGAACCAGACGTGGAAGAAGCATTGATGAAAGAAAAGCTAGAGACAGAAGCACGAGCAGGCAATGAGACATTGATGAAGCAGAAGCTAGAGATGGAAGCACGAGCACGAGCACGCGAGGAGGCATTGATGAAATGGAAGCTGGAGATGGAAGCACGAGAACGCGAGGAAGCATTGGTGAAAGAGAAGCTGGAGATGGAAGCACGAGCACGCGAGGAAGCATTGATGAAACAGAAGCTAGAGATGGAAGCACGTGCGCGCAAGAAGCTGCTTGAGGAACTTGCTGAGGAGAACTTTTCGGTAGGGAATAAGTTGTTTGTTCATCCGCAAGTTGTGAAACCTGACCAAAGTATTGAAGTGTTCTTAAACAGAAGTCTTTCCACCTTAAAAGGTGAATCAGATGTTTTGATAATGGGAGCCTTTAATGATTGGAGATGGAAATCTTTTACTAAAAAGATGCAAAAGACTGATCTTAAAGGGGACTGGTGGTCTTGTCAGGTTGACATTCCTAAGGAAGCGTACAACATGGATTTTGTTTTCTTCAATGGGGGCGATGTCTATGAGAATAACAGTTCGAAAGATTTCTTTATACCAGTCGAAAGTGGAATGGATGCATCTGCGTTTGAAAATTTCTTGCTGGAGGAGAAACGAAGGGAACTTGAAAGGCTTGCAGCCGAGGAAGCTGAAAGGGAAAGACAGGCTGAAGAGCAGCGGCGGTTGGAGGCAGAAAAGGCTGCAAGTGAAGCTGATAGAGCGCAGGCTAAGATGGAGATTGAGAAAAGACGGAAAATATTATTTCAATTAATGAAAAAGGCTGAGCAGTCTGTTGATAATGTATGGTATATAGAGCCTAGTGAGTTCAAAGGTGAGGACATGGTGAAATTTTATTACAACCGGAGCTCTGGCCCACTTGCCCAGGCAGAAGAGGTTTGGATTCACGGTGGGCATAATAACTGGAAAGATGGATTGACTATTGTGGAAAGGCTTATCTGTGCTGAGAAAGACTCGGGTGACTGGTGGTATGCAGATGGTATGTGTCAATTCCAATTTTCGTTCAAATTTTGATTAGTTTTTCATCTATACCCATGCAGCATATCATTCACCTTATTACAGACAAGTTCCCATTGGAGTATGTGATTGTGTTAGGCATGTACAAGATACAGACAGCTTGCCGGTCTCACCCTACCATAAATGGTTCATGGCCCAATAGTTGGACTGATCCAACAATCTTAAGTAGTTGATTTGAGGAAAAGAATGACAGTTTCCCTTTCAGGGATCTGTTTGTATTGCATGATCAGGATTTCCAATTCGCCTGAATTTTAGGCCATTGGCAGTTAATGGTGGGGGCTGTTGGATTAACAGTCTGGATATTCTCCACTTTTGCTACATGCTCCTCTGAGAGCTTGTATCTCTTAAGGGCATGTACCAAACCATCTGCAGTTAGCATCCCTCTTTTGGGGACGACATTTCTTCCACCTTGTTGGCCTTTTCTTATAGTGTTTTAAATAGCGGCGGCATGTTGTGTAGCGTTCAACCCTTTGTAGCATGTAGTGTGAGTTACACGATACTTCTATTTTTTAATTTAAATATAGAAAAAATATGATAAATAGTAAGAAAGAAGCAAAAAATATCAGAATGCCTAAAAGATTATTAATTTTTTCAAGTATAAGCATATTCAAATAAGTTATTAATTATCATTTATCAAAAGCCAATCCACATATAAAGTCATAAACCAAATCAAATAATTATCACATCAATAACTTTCTAAGCAAACCATTTTAATTTTTTTAATCAAACCACTTTATTTAATAATGTCTAATTGAAACCACAAGTCACAACTTACAAGTATGAAAATAAATAAAAATCCTATAGGTTAATAGTATTAAGTACAATAAAGGTGTCATCTATACAAAAAGGGGTTTTCGAAAACTCTCTTTTGAAATCCTTTTTCTTTTAAGTTTAGTTTCAAAGGTTTTTCAGCGTGTGAGTTTCACACTAACTTTAACAAAGGTTCACCATGATTTTAAGTGAAAGTAAACAAAGAAAGGTTTGGTTTTAACTTCGCATTTAAAGTTTTTTTTTTTTTTTTTTTTAAATATATTTTTTATAATATGAATTCTACACCAATTTTAACAAACAAAACTAAAAAAATAAAAATAAATGTTCTCATCACTCTTCAAAAATAAAAAAAATAAACAAAAAATACACTGTAGCGTACGCTACAAACCCTACATGTTACGTACCTGACCCCTGTAGCATACACTACAGGGGATTTATGCTATTTAGCTACACTACGAACGCTATTTGAAACACTGTTTTCTTATGATCATGCCATCAGTCACCAGTTTACATGTTTTTTTCCTGCTAAAAGGTGGGCTGACAAAGAATGCATAGTCATTTTAGCTGAAAAGGGTGCATTCCCCCAACAGTCCCCCCCCCCCCCCCCCATGGGACTATTCCAAGGATGACTGGATCTAATTGTTACCAACTTGATCATGCACACTTGAGTTCTTGGAAACAAGCCTTTCCAAATTCCTATGGGCAAGACTAATGTAGGGGCATTTTCACACCAGGCTTGAGTGGGGTAACCTGTGGGATGCGGGGACACACTCGGGGTGGGTGGCCTGTATGAGGCGGGTGGCTCGTGTGAGGCGGGCCCTACTCGTGTGAGGTGGGTGGCTCGTATGAGGCAGTACTATTGTTCGAATTATCTCCGATAGTATCTTTATCTCCAGCTTAGCAATACCGATAACACTATCTCCGATCGTATCTTTATCTCTAGCTCAACGATACCGATAACACTGGTAGCGATACCGATAACGCTGGTAGTATCGAAAATTCCAGGTATTAGCCATGTATCACTAAGTATCACCAACGTGTCAATATCACTAATGTAATCGTCAATATTTTCAACTATGCAAATTCTAAGTGTCGCTTGTATTGCCAATGCATCAATATCGCCAATGTATCGCCAATATTTTTGACTAAGTAAATTCTAGGTGATGCTTGTATCATAAGTGTATCGATGATATTTCAATAATATCACCAATGTATTGATATCATCAGAATTTTGTTTATTAGAAAAAGAAAAGAAAAGAAAAATTCAATTTTTTTCATGAGCACATGCTTGTATGTAGTGTTCAATTTGTCATTGATAATATTAATAATATCTTGATATTATTGATATCGCAACATGCGCGATATTAAGACCACAATCTTTCATTTCCTTTCCAATTATTGATGATTTTTTGGTGAAATATCATGTGTTGTTGATATTTTGCAATATCGATAGATGTTTGGATGAAAGGTTGGATGGTTAAATATGCTGGATGGAATGGTTGGACTGATTTCTTAAAACAACACATGCTTTTAAGGCTCCATTAAATGAAAACTTATTATATATGCATTTTTTTACAACTTTTTTTTTAATTTCTAAATATGCAAATATGTACATTTAACATATCCTAAAATTTCGCTGAAAATTTCACCGTTTTCCCCATGTTTTCCTGCATTTCTAGTTATCAACGATATTATCGGCGATATCGATATTGTTTCTATATCCCTGGTCAGCGAAACTTGTAGCGATACCAATACTTCGAACACTGGGCAGTACCCATTTTTTTTTTTGTTAGCTTGTTAGTACACCCCACTCTCAGTTCACACATCACTGTTAGTCACTCTCATTAGGGAATTGATACCAAGACCTCAGTGTTGAAATGAGGTATCTTTCACTCAGTCTACCACTTCAGCTATGAGGCAGTGCCCATGTGATGGGTGGCCCACGAGGAGGTTTGGCCGAGGTAATAACCCAAGCGATGTGGGGCCTGGGCTATGAGATAAAGGGATTCATTCGCCATGCTCTATCAGTTCGAGCAAGTGGTTAATTGTCATGCATCAAGGACGCAATCAAACGACAACTTTTTTGGGTATCCAATGTAGCGCCCTGGAAATCGGGGGTCGCGCATACACTCGACTCCCGAGTTCCCGAGTGTCACTTATAACCGATTTTCCTTAATATGCATTTAATCGGGTTTAAATGCGCAGCCTGGAGTTCCTGGAACATGAAGCACAACCGCACCTGTCGTCTGAAATGAAAGAGAACTAGCATATATATATATATATACACACACATATGCATGCCTGAAAAAAATAAAGGGTCGCACATGGCATCACCCAACAAAATTACAAAAGAATAATATGTCAAAAAGAATAAAGTTGAGCCCTCTGCGCTGCGATCCAACGTGCCATCTACAGGTCCATGAGGGCCCGTACATCAGCTGGAAGTAAGAGAACTTGTCCTCCTCCTCGAGGCTCGCATCGCCAGGCTCCACGAAGTCTGTATCACCTGCATCTATGAACGGGTCTGGTTGGTGTTTTAAAACACCGTCCCAGAGTGGGAGTGAGTGATCAACTCAGTGGGTGCTATTAGCCATAAGTTGTAACAAGCATCAATTATAATAAGAATTTAATGAAAAACAATCATTCACAAACACCTAACTAATCTTATTAATGCACATGCATGGTAGATGATATGATGTATGCCCTCGCCACAATTCTCCCTCAAGCGACTCCGTCTAACGATCGCGTATGTCAACACTCCCTCAGAGCGACCTCGACTGCCGAGTCGCCAACCTAGCTAATGTCGTGCAATGATAATGTTAACCGGGTTCTTAATTAAGTCCATTCATTCAGCAGATTTGGGAATCTGATACACCCCACGTATCAAATGCCCTGAACTAGTTGCGAGACCAAGGCCCCCCAATGTGTGAGGCCGAGATCTAGCGATCCTTGACCCCGTCGGGTTTCCCCCATCCCCGACTTCAAACACATGGGGGGTGCTAAATGTGGGATCGCTCGCCGTCATTACGGGGAGGCGCGTCACCCTAGCGTAGGCCGACAGCTCGGACACAGTGTCCCATTCCACCATGCCCGGCTCACGAGACTGTGGATCAATATTCCATCCGTTATCGATGGGCTACAACGGTGGTAGGGTGTTCCAGTTTCCATACATATGTGAGCAAACAAGGTTAACAAACTAGGTGAGTCAGCCAGTGGACTAAACCGCACGAGCCCAGGCGAGTATGTGGCGGAACGACATCGGGTACAAGCGACCCATGTAGTCTAACTACTGCCGCTCACACGTACTCGCCTAAACCCATGGGTTTAGCTTCAAGGTGGTCCTACCAACGGAACCACCTTCGCTCTCCTCATGTTCCTGACTAACCCAAGGGTAGGAATAGTGACTCATAGGATGCCAACTACCAATGTAGCATCAAGCATATTCAACACCATGTTCACATGTTGCTCAACATACAATTCAAATTTCTCTAGCAAACAAACTATTAATATCATGAATAAGGTGTATGTGTGTGGTGTGGGTTGGTGAGGAAGTTAAGCACTTCCTACACCTCAAGGGATCAATCACATAAGAGCAAATGAATCATACACAATATGAAGCAACACATATGAGAAAAAGAAATCAACCAAACATGAGCATGTAATCATCCATACACTAGATCATGAGAGAGGCAAGATTAACATCAAAGAGAAATAAACATACAATTCATATAATTCCAACAACGTATCATCCCTAGGTTCCTCTAGATTTTTCCATACAACATATCAAGCAAACAAAATCATTAAACTCCAACTATAATTGGTGTTAGGCCACCTAAGGATAATAGTCCGCACCTTAAGGGGAGATTTCCATTCTTTGAGATCTTAGGGTTTGGGGATTTGGGTAAAACCACCATTTCCTAAATCAAAATCAAGAAAGACAACATTAATGTCTAGAAATCTACACTAATTTATTCTATTGAAGGGAAATATACCATTCTTACCTCCGCTTCTTGGCATGGGTGGGTTTGGTGGAGGTTTTCTTGGAGAATGGGTAGATAGTTGCAAGGTTGAGCTTCCTTGGGCCCCACCTCCTACCACATACTCCTTTCCTTTCTTCTTCCTCTCTCTTTCTCCTCCTCCCTTTTCTCTCTTCTCTCCTTCCTTCTCTAGGGCAATTTCGTATGGGGAGAAGGGTGCCTCAAATGAGGCCCCTTTATAATGCCAGATTTGGTGGAAATGGCCCCAAGTGTTGAGTTTTTACTATACTAACCCTATGAGAGAGTTTTTCTAGCCTCTAGAGCCCACTATGGGGTGTACAAGTCGATATACACCGCATAATAGTTAGCCTTAATGATGATCTATGTATGGATACGATCGGCCCGCCATTTGGATGCGCCGATCGACAGATATGATTAGAAACCTGTTCAACGGTCACCGATGGTCGATCGGGGCCGCGGTTATACGGATATGAGTAGGAAAATATCCTTAATCCACGTGTGAAGTTTGGTCGCAAACAGACAGTCCGAAATCCTCAACTTTGCATAAGAGTGGACGACTCAATTCACTTAAGTTCCAACTCATTTCTTTAGGGTATTTGCGCTTCTCATGCACTCATCCTTTAGCTCAAGTTGAGCAGTTCTGGACAGTACCCAAGTCCGATTCCCCCGATGGACGTCAAGCCCAGTAAGATGGACATTATTTTATAGTTTTGGAACTAGTGGCTCACCAACGAGCGGTGTAAAGCTTGTTTGGAGAATCGGGGAAGTTCTGGTGGCCCTCTGGCCATGAAACTAATAGGATAGGTGCTCCATGGCTCGATGAAGGGCCATGCAAAATTTGGGGACGATCGGATATGTGGTTTGGTCGCACGGGTCCGATTCGCGATCAACGGTCACCGTGCCACGATCGGGACCCAGATTTTGTGGGCGGGCGTAGAAAAATATATTAGACCCTCATCGTAAATTATGAAGAAATCCGACGGCTGAAATGTCTTACATCTCAGTTTTATTTACCCGTGTCAGATTCCAATTCTGGCATTGGTGGGGCGCATCTGGCAAGTGCCAGATTCCACTTCTGGGTGTCCACTGGGTCCGTGGTCCACGATGGTCTCCAAGCCCAGTGAGATCTATGCTCCCCTAAATTTTTATAATTTTCTGACCTTCCAATGTCGCGGTATATCCTGCACGGGCTGTCGCTAGGTGTTAACGGCCATCTGGCTTGGAGGCCCACACCAGGTTCTATCAGGACCCGTCTAACCTATTCAATTGGGCTAGTCTTGGTCTAATTTATTTGTGATACCTTACTAAGAGTGGCTTAAACAAACGGTCCTGTGGGAAATCCTACGTGGACGCCCCAGGACACTGTTCTGGTTGGGCGGGACGTTACACTACACCTGATGTTCAAGTGATCGGGCGGATTCATTGGCTTCCTACGGCTGATTAATCGGACTGGTGCGGCTCTTTACTGGTACCACCCCTGTATACACTGACATTGAGTGCTAATGGTTATTAAGTAATATTTAGGTTAATTAAATAAAATTAAAAAAAATAAAAATTGATGGATTTTTGGAAATCCAAAACAGTGAAAATCCAGGATGTTACATCCAATGTGATTGAATTACTATATTTCAGGAAGAACTGAATGCAACTCAAGTTGTAAGTCTCTTTACATCCACAGGAATGACACACATTAATTATCAGTTAGTATTTGCAGTGAATCAGAATGTTTGAAGTTTTGATTCTGTAACCATCAGAAGGCCTATTTTACAGGATACCATGTGCATGGAACTGTTAACATGACAAATTCAATCAAATAAACTAATGTGAAGATTTCATTCTTCATCTATTATTCGTGCATTGGTAGCTTCTACTTATGCACTGGTAGCTTCTACTTAACAGCTCCCATGTCCATGTTTGTTTGTTCTTAAGTGGCTTCAGACTAATTTTGGGCCTCTCTGATGGGGAGGCTAGTGAAGCAGAGGCATGACCACTTTGGGAAGCCTTGAAGATTTTCTAGAAGGATTTCTCTTGCTCATTGATTGTGGTATTTGACCAAGAAAATGTCATTGCATGGGTGTCCTCAGGGCAGCCTGAGCCATGGAAGTTGAGATTCCTGTTTAAGGCAGGATTTTTCCTCCAAGTTAAAAATTTTGTTTTCCATTTTATGGAAAATGCAAATGGCATTGCAGATGCATTGGTAGATAGGGATGCTAGCTGTTTGGGTCTTTTCTGTCAGCCCACCCTCTCTTAAAAAAAAACAAATACTGTCTTTAGCCTAAGCGAATCTGTGGAGACTAGTGCCCATGTGTGCATGTGTCCAAAGAGTGTTTCATGGCAGTCGAACATGGAAAGATGTTGCTGAAATCTCAAGGTGTTTCATTCATTATCTCATTGTTTGCAACCAATGTTCGAAGTATCGGTATTGCTACAAGTTTCATTGGCCAAGGATACGGAAACAATATCGATATTGCCGATAATATTGTTGATAACTGAAAATGCGGGGAAACATGGGAAAAACGGTGGAATTTTCAACGAAACTTCAGGAGATATTAAAATGTACATATTTGCGTATTTAGAAATAAAAAATTTGCAAAAAGAATGCATACATAACAAGTTTCCATTTAATGGGGCCTTAAAAGCATGTGATGTTGAAAGAAATAACTCCAACCATCCCATCCGGCCTGTTTAACCATTCAACCTTCCATCCAAACATCCTATCAATATTGCAAAGTATCAACAACACATGATATTTCACCAAGAAAACATCAACAATTGAAAAGGAAACGAAAGATTGTGGTCTCAATATCGTGCATATTGCGATATCAATAATATTGAGATATTATCAATATTATCAATGACAAATTGAACACTACAAACAACCATGTGCTAATGAAAAAAATTTGAAATAATTTTTTTTCTAATAAACAAAATTTTGATGATATCACTACGTTGGTGAAATTATTGAAATATCGTCGATACACTTAGGGCCTCTTTGGCCTGGTAGATTAAGAGGGATGGGATGGATTTTAAGGTAATGATGGTGGTGTCAGTGGATTGGTTTAAGATCCATGGGATTGCTATATCCTGGGACAAGTTCACCGAGTCTGTTTGGCACGCCCGGCGTATCCCGGTATTTTACCTTCCAATCCCTTCCAATCCATCCAACCAAACACGCCCCAGGCACGATTGTACGGGATTAGGAGGGATGGGATCAATTTTAAGGTAATGATGGTGATGTCAGTGGATTGGTTTAAGATCCATGGGTTTGCTATATCTCGGGACAAGTTCATCGGGTCTGTTTGGCTCGTTTGGCATATCCCGAGATTTTACCATCCCATCCCTCCTAATCCCATGGGATTCGTCCGGCCAAACACGCCCTTATGATACAAGCATTACCTAGAATTTACATAGTTGAAAATATTGTTAATACATTGGTGATATTGATGCATTGGCAATACAAGCGACACCTAGAATTTACATAGTTGAAAATATTTGCGATTACATTAGCGATATTGATATGTTGGTGATACTTAGCGATGCATTGCTAATACCTAGAATTTCCGATACTACCAGCGTTATCAGTATTGCTACTAGTGTTATCGGTATCGCTGAGTTGGAGATAAAGATAATATCGAAGATATTTCGATAATATCAGAGATAATTTGAACAATGTTTGCAACTAAACCTCATCTTTACATTTTGTTTGCGGAGTATAGCAATTATTGCTATGAATTCCGCAGCAACATATCACCATCTATAGCTTAATTTATTTTTTTGGGATTTTCACAGGAAAATTCTTCAGGAATTCTGATTTTACGAAATAATGCCTCTCCATGAATCAAAATATCTGGGAGGTTCTTTTCCCCCCCACACACACGCACAAGTTATATCAGTGAAGAATTGTGGGGCTCATATGGTATGTGTGTGACATCCAACATATGTAGCAGAGCATGATGATCACCCAAACAAAAAATATGGCTGACCAAATCATTGGGTGGAGTCACTCGAGAATTTGGATATTTTTAGGTCGTGTGTGTGTGTGTGTATTAGTGCGGCCCACTTAGTGATTGGATAAACGAGAATTTTTATTCGCTTGGTCTTCATGGTGGGGTACATTTGTTGGATGAGTAGGATGTCATACACATGCCAATTGGGCCCACAATTTTCCACTTCCACTTTCAACATAAAAATAAAAATAGAGGCATTTTGATAATATCACTCCTCAAAAAGCACCACTTGGGATTTCCAAATCGTGGAGGAACAATTTGGTGAAATCCAAATTAGAGAGGAATTTTGAGTCCCCCCCCCCTTTTGAATCACTACAATGCGCAACTTATACAGATTTTTTTCTCTTTCATAGTTGTTGTGCCTGATCGATCCCTCGTCGTGGATTGGGTTTTTGCTGATGGACCACCACAAAGTGCCAAAGTGTATGACAACAATAACTATGAGGATTTCCATGCAACTGTTCCAAATCGTATACCTGAAGAATTGTATTGGGTTGAAGAAGAGCACCAGATATACAAGAGACTTCAAGAGGAGCGAAAGCAAAGAGAAGAGGCTATACGTGCAAAGGTTAGTTTTAAATTTAGGTCATGGACATGGTCATCACTACCTAATACTTTCAAGACATTGACAAATAAGATCAGGCTTCCACTGTATATCCTGTCAGTTTCTAGTAGAACTTCCAGCGGTTGTTCATCTTTGAGGAATTGTATGATCCTCGGCCTGTGAATGTGTCTCGTATCCTTGGGCTTGAGGTTTTACAAGTGGGGCCCATGGTTTGGTGATTCAGATTGTTCATCTTTGAGGAATTGTATGATCCTCGGCCTGTGAATGTGTCTCGTATCCTTGGGCTTGAGGTTTTACAAGTGGGGCCCATGGTTTGGTGATTCAGATTGTTGATATGATTGCCCCCACCATGGGTAGTTTCAATTGAGTGCCCACAAATTTCCCTGATGGCATAATACTTGATCAATGGTCTGCCTCTAGAAAGAAGTCTTGCAATGGTCCACATTAGATGAAGGAAAAGCTAAAGATTGGACGGTTGGGATCTTAATGTAGGAGGTTTTGGCTTGGTCCAAATTTGGCAGCACCCATTGGATCAAAGGTCTGAATCAGTGAAAGTGGCCTCTGCAACTCCACTTGTCTGGGCTTGAGCCCATGGATACCGTAGATGCCCTTGAGCTGATGATCATGTAATTTCTTTTCATGTTTTGTTCTTTCAATTTCAATTTCAATTATTCATCTGAATTCTGTTTCTGTTCAGCTTCAGCTGTATCATGAGAAAGCTTTTGTTCTTTTTCTCTATTTGTGTTCCTACAGGCTGAGAAAACAGCACGCTTGAAAGCTGAAGCAAAGGAAAAAACCATGAAAATGTTTCTGTTGTCACAAAAGCATATAGTCTACACCGAACCGCTTGAAGTCCGTGCGGGAATGACTGTTACAGTTTTCTATAATCCTTCCAACACAGTACTGAATGGGAAACCTGAAGTCTGGTTTAGATGCTCCTTTAACCGTTGGACTCACCGCAATGGCCCATTGCCACCTAAGAAGATGACACCAGCAGAAAATGGTCCTCATGTCAAAGTGACTGGTGAGATTTTCTGCATATGCGAATGAACTTTTATCTGTACTATTTGATGGGGAAGCTGCTACCTTACTCGGGGACATTCTTTCTTGCTTCCAACTCTAAATCCTTGTTCACGTTAAGTACAAAAAGGACACACCTGTCAAAAATGTATATAAAAGAACACCTATATGTAGAATTCTTTCAACTCTCAGCTACTTGGCTTTTTTATTTTCATCTTACAGTGTGTCATTTGAACGTTTTAAATCAAGGGATTAAGCTTAGTTGTACAATCCTTCTAACTAGGTGCTGCTCCTGCTCTCACTTGCTATCTATGTATACTTGAAAGCATTTTTAAACAAATGCTTCCCCGGTCTTGCACCAAATCCATTGCTGCTTCACTTCACAGTTTGTGCAACTATTGGATTAAGTGACTTCCCATCTTTTGGCACATGGATTTCATTCGAGTGTTTATAGTATAACAAGATTAGAGAGACGGGATTCACAAAGCTGACCCAAAATAGCTACTACAAGGCTATGTTTGTGATGGCAATCTCATTGTAATGAACAAGGAAAAAGATCAGGGGAATACTCAATGTAATGAAAAAGAAAGAGATGTCTGTTGGCAGAAAAACAGCAGAAGACCCTGTTCATAAGCTAAAAAATGATGCCGAAGTTACTTCTAAAACATCCCCTTCTATCTGTTTAAAGCATTATTGAGAATCCCAAGAACTACAATTGATTTGGAAATCCTTTGAGCTGAATTAATTTGATGACTACATATCTACCAAGGCATGTCAATATCATTAAAATATATTTAGAGGTCAATATCATTAAATATATTTAGAGTAGTCAAATCATAAAAATGAAAAATAGGTCCCTTCTTTTAGAAAGAACTGGTTTCTAGAAAAAGCCCTCTTTTAATAAAGAGGAACAACTCTACTTGGCTAGTAGATTGAGTCTTGACAGAGTCGACTGAGTCCTAACTAAGCTCGCTAACTCTTAACCAAATCCAGTTTTTAATCTAGTTGACGCAATCAAAAGCAGGAGTCGTGAATGCATCCAGTAACAGAGTGGACGACAATGACGCTGACGGAACGACGATGACACTGACGAAATGATGGAATGACGCTGCGGACGATGGAACGACAACGACGGAATGACGCTGCCGACAACGATGCAAATGCAACTGACGAAAATGACGGAAACGAGAGTAGAAATCAGTTCACTTGTCGCAGAAAAATATAGAAACATTAAAAGTGGAAAACAATAGAAACAACAAAGAGGGGTAGAGATGTTGCGAGCTACCCAACACTCTTTGTTAGAGAATATCCACAAGGATGGCTCCCAATCAACTTCTTGAGAGTGTTACGACAACGACGGAATGACGCTGCCGACAACGATGCAAATGCAACTGACGAAAATGACGGAAACGAGAGTAGAAACCACGATGCCGGAACAATGGATACAGGTATCGCGGAAAAAAGGGAAAACAATAGAAACAACAAAGAGGGGTAGAGATGTTGCGAGCTACCCAACACTCTTTGTTAGAGAATATCCACAAGGATGGCTCCCAATCAACTTCTTGAGAGTGTTTGGGCGTGCGGGTGCGGTAATGGACGTCATAATGCCTAGGGATCGAAACAATGGATATTAGAGAGGATTTGCGCTGAGTAGAATGAGAAGAACTATCCAGAGCGGTATAGATGCTACATGGAGAAAGCTTCGGAGGGAAAAAAATGCTGGTTCAAAGAGCGAGATACGGCCCAAAGCGAAAAGAAGCACATCAACCATCTTCATCATCCATGGAAAATCTGAAGTTTATAGATAACAACTCTCCACACCGACCTCCTAAACATTCTGGAATCTCCTTCAGAAATATGCTTATCAAACCGAAAGAGACAGAGAGGACCCATAACATCCAAACTCCCAAACACCGAAACAGAAAAGACAAGGGACGGAAGACGAAAGAGAAGAAAGAAAAATTAGACCCCACGGAATGAACAGAGTCGGAAAATGTTATACGAATTAATCAGGAAGTGTTTAACAACTCAAAAAAGGAACTGCAGGATACGGTTGTGGTGATAATGAAAGAAGGGACTTCCATTTCCCAAGTTCGATCCTGGATTGATAAGTGCTGCAATATCCGGCCAAAAATGTACATTATCAAACCCATAGGATATAACGAACTGTGGATCAGGGGGAGCCTGGGCCTTAATATGGACATTTTCGTCATGGAGGGAATGCTCCGTTGAGAAGGTTCGATTTGCTGCGTGAAGAGATGGAACGAATTTTCCATGTTCGGTGTGGAAGATGTATGGTTCCTTGTCTAGGTTATCCCTCTTGAACTATGGAACGATGAGTTCTTCCTCTCAGTGGCATCTCTTCTGGGCTCCTTCATCGAACTTGATCTGAAGACAAAACTTGGAGAGGAGATGGCTGTGATCAGGATTCGGGTCAGAAGAAAAAAGGGGACTCCTATGACCAACCAGATCAAGGTTCTCGTCGACAATAGAAGCATTGATTTGCTGCTGCAAGTGGAAACTGAAGGTAGCCCAACCCCGAGATGGGGTGATCTTTGGAGGTTAAAGGATCTTCCTCCTCCCCCTTCAACGAGTATCTCTGGGGCAGTGGAAGAAGATGATGCACGCTTTTGGTGCTCAAGGGGAGTACCAAACCACTTTCCAATCGCTCCAGCTGTAGTGAGTAATGTGAGCGTCAGTGGGCAAGTTTACTGAGAGACATGTGGCAACTTCTCAGAGGAAAGAGTCCCGAACCCCGAGGTCGACGATTCTCGTATCGATGAATCATCTATTCGCAGGGCGGTGATCGAGCTACGTAGGGCAATCATGTCATCGGTAACTGCAACGCACACTCCGAGCCTCCATGACGCATCACGTGTTGTTTTTGGGGACAATAGCGACAGCTTGGGAAAGCTCCTTACCTTGAACCAAGCTCCCGAATAGCCTATTCTGGCAACCTTGAGCCCAGACACAGATGATGGCTACCTCAGACGTCTCGACTCCCTTATCTCTCTATCCCCTCGATCTTAACCTTCCATTACTCCAAGCCATCACATATAATTAGAATCAAATCCCAAAGCCTCGCGCCATGAAAGATTTCCCGAACTCCCCAAAATTTCCTGGAAGTTTACCTCTTCTCATCCAAGCCAATCAATTGAGAGAGTCAATGGTCGATCAGGTGACTTTTAGCAATGAAGTCGTCCCTTTCGACTCATCTTCTCTGGGGAGCACAGGCGACGATGCTTCTTACTTGTGGTTGGAGATCCCGTCTTCTCCTGACTCTCACCCATCTACTCCTATCCCTTCCTCCTGTAGATGGTCAAATCAGAACCTTGTATCGCTGTTCCAGGACGATTTGGGAGAAGGAATCATTGAGGCAGAGCCGTTACAAGTTAGAATTGGAAAATCAGCTCATCAGGATAGCATTCTTGAAAAGAAGATGGAAGATGAAGAAGACGGCCAAAATTATCGATATGATTCAGAAGAAGAAGTGGATCAGAGATGCTATGGGACACGTAGGGAGATCCTTAGGAATGTCTTTTGGGGATTGCCAGGAAGACTATATGGCCTTATTTCAATGTGTTGAAGCTTGAGGAAGGCCTCTTTCTACAACGAAATCTCCCAGAAAACTTCTATCCAAATCATGTAGCAACAGAGAACTTCAGCGTTTAGCGATGAGTTCGGGAATGTCTGCTGGTCTCAGCTTTAAGGGAGGGCGCTAGGGTTATCGGGGCAGCTCTGTTTCCAAATGAAGATTATATCTTGGAATGTTAGGGGCGTGGGATCAAAACAGAAAAGAAGACTAATAAAGAATTCCTGCGGGAGATGCAATCCTCAAATTATCTGCCTTTAGGAAACAAAGGTGCAAAAGATCGACGATTGTCTGATGGGGACGGTTTGGAAGGCAAAGGATGCTAGATGGGTCACCCTCGATGCAGTGAGTAGTGTGGGCGGGATTCTGTTAGCTTGGAAATCCTCTCTATGGGCGCTTCAAAATAACTGGGTTGGGAAATTTTTAGTTTTGGCAATTCTGTAGGATACTTCTTTCGGCTCTTCTTTTCTTATTTGCTTTGTGTATGGTCCATCCACTGAAGCTCTCAGAAAGGATTTTTGGAACGAATTAAACGAGGTTAGACTGAGGTTTGTGGGCCCTTGCTGTTTTGTTGGAGACTTCAATGTGATCATATTTGCAGAAGAAAAATCTAACAGAACCAGAGTCAATTCAGCGATGAGAGCTTTTTCCTCCTGGATCGATGGTCATAATCTGGTGGATCTCCCCTTGCTCGGCTCCAGATATACTTGGACCAATGGGAGGTTGAATCCAATTATATCTAGATTGGATAGATTTTTAGTTTCTCCTGAATGGTTGGATCTATTCCCCGCTATATCTCAGTCAGTTCTTCCGAGAACTACCTCTGACCATTGGCCTGTGCTTCTCTCAATCGAGGAGTCTAATTGGGGTCCGAAACCTTTTCGGTTCGACATTTCATGGTTTAAAATTTCGGGTTTTCATAAGATGATCTCTGATTGGTGGGCTGCTTTTCAGGTAAAAGGCTTTGCAGGTTACAGGCTCTGCTCCAAACTTAGACTCTTGAAAGAAAAATTAAAGCAGTGTCATCAATCGGTATAGTGCAACGAGGAAGCAGAAATGGATTCAATTCTTTTTGAGCTGCTTCTGCTAGATGCCCATGCAGAAGATAGCCTAATGTCGTCCGCCACTCTAGCCAGGAGAATTCAACTCATTCAAACTCTATCCAATAGAATTCTCCAAAAGGAGATCTCTTGGAAGCAAAAATCTCGTACGAAATGGTTAAAAGAAGGGGACGAGCACAAAATATTTTCACTCCATAGCCAGTATGCATGCTAGAGCAAACAAGATCATCAGTATCATCGTTAATGATATACTAATTGAAGAGAAAGATATAATTGTGGGTGAGGTTGTTTCCTATTTCAAATGCCTGCTTCAAAACAGAGCTTGGGACAGACCTCGTCTGGATCACCTACAGGTAGACAAAATTTTTGAAGTTGATGTTTCTATCCTTGAAGCCCCTTTCTTTGTCGAAGAAGTAAAAATGGCAGTCGGTTCTTTAGGTGGGGATAAGGCTCCTGGTCCAGATGGGTAACCTATCCTATTTTTCCAGAATTTTTGGGAGATTATTCAAGAGGATGTCATGGACTTCTTCAAGGAATTTCATGAAAGAGGGAGATTATCTAAAGGTCTTGGGGCTTCTTTTATTGCTTTAATCCCTAAATTTTCGGGTGCGGCTGCCTTCGGCAAGTTCAGACCGCTTAGTTTGATAGGGGGTCCTTATAAAATTCTGGCGAAAGTTTTGGCCTCTCGTTTGAAGAAGGTTATAGGTTTGATCATTTCCTCTAATCAGTGTGCGTTTATCCCGGGTAGACAGATAATTGACTGTGCACTTATTGCAAATGAATGTCTGCATTCCACCCATATATCCGGGTTGAAAAGCATTTTCTGTAGTTTGGACATCGAAAAGGCCTATGATCATGTGGACTGGGGTTTCTTGCAATATATGTTGAAGCAGATGGGTTTTTGTGATAAATGGAGAAGGTGGATAGGCGAGTGTATCGGTTCAGCAAATTTCTCCGTTTTTCTGAATGGATCCCCGAAAGGTTTTTTCAGAAGTTCAAGAGGATTAAGGCAAGGTGACCCTTTACCTTTATCCCCTTTCCTTTTTCTCATAGTAGGAGAAGCCCTATCCAGGATGTTACACAAAGGTCAAGATGCAGGTATTCTAAACGGCATTCGTGTGAAAGGTATGCAAACTTTGATAACTCATGTGCAGTTTGCGGACAACATCCTGATTTTGTCTGACGCTAATCTGGACAAGGTGTATAATTTACGCACAACGGTATGTTGCTTTGAGGTCGTGTTTGGCTTGAGAGTTAATATGGCAAAGTCTAAGCTGTTTGGGGTCAACATAGAGAAAGAAGAGGTCAGTGAGTTTGTGGGTCTTTTCGGTTGCTCTTCGGCTTCCTTCCCGACTACTTACGTTGGTCTTCCATTGTGCATTGGTCTGCCTCCAAAGTCTTTATGGGATAGTCATTCATAGGTTCGAGAAATATCTTGCTAGATGGAAATGCCGCTATCTCTCGCTTAGAGGCCACTTAACCCTCATCAAGGCTGCCCTTTCAACTTACCTCTGTATTTTATGTCCTTGTATGGGTGTTCGGTCTCAGTTTTGGTCTCCTTAGACAAACTTAGACGTGACTTCCTATGGCATGGAAAGGAGGATAAGAAGAGATTTCACCTTGTTGATTGGAATCAGGTTTGTAAGCATATACAAGAAGGGGGAGCTGGTATAAAAGATTTAAAGATGATGAATCGGGCTCTGTTAAGAAAGTGGACTTGGAGATTAGGAACGGAAGATGGAAATCTTTGGAACAAGATCATCAAAAGCAAGTACGGTACCTCAGCAGGTGGCTGGTGGACAAAAGACTCTTCCTCATACCGGGCCTCGGCTATTTGGAGGGGTATTCTCCATTTGAAAAAAGAGGTTATCAAAGGTGTTGGGTTTGAGCTTGGCAAGGGAGATAGAATCCAAATTTGGAAAGATTCTTGGTTGGGAGAAACGCCCCTTAAAGATAGATTTCCGAACATATTTCGACTGACCCCGAATCAAGACATTTTTGTAGCCGATTGCTATTCGGTTACGGACGGGAAGACAGACTGGAATCAGCTGTGCAGAAGGAATCTTGAGGACTGGGAGATAACCGAATTCGGGCTTCTGCTGGACCACATCTATAAATCTGATCCAAATCAGTTGAATGCAGATAGGATCTTATGGAGATTGGACAAATCATCCATCTTTACAGTCAAATCGTGCTATAAGCTGATCCATTCTTACCACAGGCCTTCAGAAGATAACCCCTCTCACCCTATTTGGAAGTACTCGGCCCCTCCTAAGATAGTGGCTTTTGGGTGACTGGTTGGAAAAAAGAAAATTCTGACGATTGACAATTTGAGGAAAAGAGGGATGGTCTTAACTAATATCTGTTTATGTTGCATGGGGGAAGAAGAATTGGTCGATAACCTTCTCGTCCATTGTCCGTTTATTGCAAGCATTTGGGCAGATTTTACTTCTCGCTTCAGCATTAATTGGTGCCTTCTGGAATCAGCGGACCTCCTTCTGAAAGCTTGGCACGGGATTAGGATAGGAAAAAAACAAGACCCAAATATGGAGAATGGTGATTCTTGCAATCTGGTGGTCCGTTTGGGAAGAAAGAAATGGTAGATGTTTCAGGAATGATTCTAATTCTGCGGTCGTGGTAGCTTACAAAGCTAAGCGTTTGCTGATAGAATGGGCTGTTCGGATTTTGATTTTCTTTTTCTAGGAGTTTAGTTTCTTTCCGCCTTCTCAGCGGAAATTTGTTTCCTGTTTTTTTCCTGTACTTTTTCTCTATTTAATATATATCTCGTTATCTTTCCAAAAAAAAAAAAAAAAGGTTATCAGAGATTTATTGGTGCTGCACAATTTATGCGTGCTAAATGTGTGAGGTTTCAAAGTATTATTGAAGTTTACTTCCTGTTAGTTTGAATAAAAAATGGATTTGCTATTCATTGTTGTCATACTGAAGTTGGTCCAGTCCTTTTGTTTCTCCCTTCAAGCCTAAAGGAGGGACAGCGATACTGTGAATACGAGGTGCGTGTGGTTTTATGGGGCCTCTCCAAAGGTAGCGGCATTCAGATGGCTAGTTTGGCAGAGAAAATAGTCTTGACAGTGGACAATCTTCAGAAATGATCGATGGCGATTCCTGATTCCTAATGTTTGTCTGATGTGCATCAGTGCATGACAGACGCCGAATCGGTCGATCACCTATTTATCCATTATGGGTATGTGTGGCTTTGTAACGAGTTTTAACATCAATTGGACAATGTCGTGCTCAGTTGGAGGGTTGTTTTTGGCTTGGCAACGAGTGTATTTCCAGAAGCAGGATCAGGCTCTTTGGAGATTATGTTTGTTGGCTGGGCTTAGGGCCTTATGGGATGAAAGGAATGAGCGATGCTTTCAAAACAGATGCAATAACGTGGAATGGGTTATTAGAAGAGCGATGCTCTATCTATGTTATGGAATGGGCTTCCTGTATGGATGTTTTGAAAGATTGTTCTTTTCCTTTTTAGGCTTGTATTTTTTGTGTCATTTTGGTGCTTTCTAATAAAATTTTCCGTTACCTCTAAAAATAAAAGTAGTGTCCCTTATATTGGTGTCTACCAATTAAAAAAAAAATAAAATCCTATTTACCTTATGAGTAGGGATAAAGTTTTCATATTTTTAGGTTGTTCCATAAGATGATCAAAGCACAACTTGGTATGAAAAGTGAAATTATGAGATAGGACAGTGGGTTAGAATCTCCCGCCAACAATCTTTGCTGTTTCTCGGGGAAACATTTCTGGACCTTGATGCACCTTTACATATACGCCAAAACAAAACAAAGTATCGGAAAGGAAGTACTGTAGTTTCTTAGAGGTTCTTCAGGCCTCATATTCTAGTAAAATCTTGGTGCAGTCTAAGTTAATTGAATATTAGGATGTTGCTTTGGCATTTCCTTAAAAAAGATCTGTTTTATTTTTTCCATGATGGTTATGGTTTCTAAGGTTGTCCAAATTTCTGAAGTTTACTCTTGGAATAAATGTTGAACATTTGAATTTTATCGTGAAGTAAAGATGGAACCATCTAAGTCATTGTAAGTTTTGATATGAAAGGAATGGCATCCCATTTGACCTGGCAATTATGCTTTTCCAAGTTTTGATTCTTGCTTTTCGTAGTGTTTTTCTCTGCAGTTTCTGTATATTAACATCATTTATTTGTTTCATTGCTCATCGTGTGCTGTAAATGTATTCTTCTTCCCATGGTGTATATATCTATAGTGGCATATCTTTAATCTCCTTAGCTGTGTCAGGATTCTTTATGTGAGAAAGCTTTATATGATATTATGGCTGCAATTCAAGTTAAAGTGAACCATGTTAAAGCATTTTTGGCATCATAATTGTAGGATAGCCATTTTCATTTGTTAATTTCGTCATGCCATATATTTCTATATGGTTTCTTATCTTACATGTGCTAAATGATGCTCTTGTCCATTTTTTCAGTCAAGGTTCCATTGGATGCGTACATGATGGATTTTGTTTTCTCTGAGAAGGAAGATGGTGGAATTTACGACAACAAAAATGGGATGGACTACCACATTCCTGTGGTTGGAGGAGTCAACAAGACGCCGCCAATGCATATTGTGCATGTTGCCGTTGAAATGGCACCCATTGCAAAGGTCAGTTTAGTCGTCACTCCTTTTTTTCAGAAGTCTGAATGTACAGCCTCATCCTACAATTTGCATGTGTACTTTTCAACCTTTTCCTACTATATCTATCTATGATGAGATCTATCTCTATCCATTTATCCACATATACATGCATAGTTATACTTTTAACCTTTATGTGATACCCTTGTAATGTTTCATACATTCATAAGATGTGTTCTATGCCACAAGGACATGACGCATTTTCTTATGCATGTCAACACTTGTTTGTCTTCACAAAACGAAGTAACTTTTTTATACCCACTTGTTGTTCCTTTTATTTTTAGGATATGTTATTACATATGAGTAATTGATTTTTAGGTTCTTACCATAACTTATTGTTGGGTTTTTTCATAATAAATAATTAGACTATATTATCAAATATTATTAGTTTAATTGTATTGGAATATTTAAGGGACAATAGTAGAAATGTTGTAGTAGTAGACAAAGATTTAAAGGATAAAGTCGTAGTTGTCAATGAAGTAATAGGCTTTTTATTAATCGTGTGTTGGGAGAGGAGATAATGAATGTCATTAGGGCACATGTGCCACAGGTAGGGTTAGAGGATAGAATTAAGAGACATTCTGGGAGGACATGGTCGGACTAATGCAAGGAATCCCAAATGGAGATAGGATGTTTGTAGGAGGAGACTTGTGTTTATTCGGGAATTGGGAAAAGATAGTAGAGGATATGAAAGGGTACATGAAGGACTTGGTTTTGGTAGAAGATATGGGATGGGGGATGCCATCCTTGATTTTACCATGGCATATGATTGAACTCTAGCAAAAAGATAGTAGAGGATATGAAAGGGTACATGAAGGACTTGGTTTTGGTAGAAGATATGGGATGGGGGATGCCATCCTTGATTTTACCATGGCATATGATTGAACTCTAGGAAACACACTTTAAAAAGAGCACATGGAAAAAGAAGAAACTGAGCACTTGGCGGAGCCTGTTGGTTATAAGGCAGGGACTTTTCCGGCATTTTAGCTGGGGTTCCTTCTATGTATTGGCAAACCGGCCAAGCACCTTTGGGATAGAGTGGTGGAAAGATTCGAGAGGAAGCTAGTGGGCTGAAAGGGACGCTATCTGTCTCTTGGTGGATGGTATCTGTCTCTTTGTGAGTGGATTACCCTCATTAAGGCAACTTTATTCAATAAGCCTCTATATTTCATGTCGCTCTATAGATGCCTAAAAGCAGTACTTCGTCATTTAGAGAAGCTTAGACGCGATTTTTGGTGGGGTGACTCAGTTGAAAAGAAAAGATTCCATCTGCTTGAGTGGTATGAGGTTTGCAAGCCCTATGATGAAAGTGGTGCTAACATCTGATCTTTGGACACTACAAATTTGGCTCTGTTGGGGAAAATGGTGGTGGCAGTTTGGGGTGGAGAGTGAGGCTCTTTGGAGAAAGGTCATTGTAAGCAAGTATGGATGCATGGCAGGGGGATGGTGGACTAGGAAGTCCTCTTTATACAAGGCATTGGGGGTTTGGAAAGGTATATATAATGTGAGGGCTGACTTCAAAGAGGGCGTGGCATTCTCATTGGGAAACAGGGGAAAGATCTACTTTTGGGAAGATATTTGGAGGAGTGATATGCTTCTTCATATCAGGAACCCGAAGATTGCTCGCATTGCCCCGGATTGGATGTCATGGTCAATAAGTGCTACGATATTGCTGTGGATTGGTGGTGCTGTCTTTGCCTTGTTGTCGGTATCTTCGGGATGACAAGGTTGAGGAGTACGTTGCTCTTTTGGATTGTCTGCATCTATGTTGGTCCTTAAAAGATGAAAATGACAGCTTGGTGTGGTGCAAGGATAACTAAGTGGTGGGTTGAGATTGAGGTGGTGAAGTTTATACGAGTGTTATTTATTAATAAATTAATGAAAGAAAGAAAGTGGGGTGTTAGGAAGAAGCTAAACTAATATGAAATAAGTTGGTCGAGTACGTTAGGAAAGTGGCAAAAGAAATTTTGAGTATATAGAGGGACAAACCACTTATATAAGGAAAATTGTGGTGGAATGATGAGGTTGAAAGTCCTTTGGCAAGAAATGGCCATGTTTCAAGGTCTAGTAAGGAAATTGGGAATTAGGAAAACTCATAAGAATATAGAAACAGCAAAAAGAACGCTAAGAAGGTAGTAACGGAGGGTTAACTTAAGGCTTATGATGATTTGTACAACACATTGGGACAAGAGAAGGTGAAAAAGATGTCTTCAAACTTGTAAAAATGACAGTAGTAGGGTAGGGCCTAGATCATGTGAGATGCATTAAGAGTAATGACCTAAGGGCATTGGTTAGTGACAATGAGATCAATGAAAGGTGGAGAAGCTATTTCCATAAATTGTTTAATGACAACCACTTTGAGGATAGAAGGAATCGCAAACTCATATGAGGTTGGAGACCATAGATACTTTCATAGGATTATGATATCGAAAGTGAACTAAGCTTTGAAAGATGAAGACATGATAGGAAATGCCCTAAGAAAAAATGGTATACCAACTAGGGTTTGGAACTGCACAAAGATAGTGATTTGTATTGATTGACAAAGTTGTTCAATAAGATTGTAAGATAAAAAAAAATGCTAGGCGAATGGAAGAAGAGCACTATGGTACCTATATGTAAGAATAAGGAGATGTACAAAGCTGCATTGATATCGTGGGATTAAACTTATGAGTCATATTAAGAAACTTTGGGAAAGAGCAATTGAGTAAAGATTAAGGCATCAGAAGAAATGTATCAAAACATAATTTTACTTGTACCAGGAACGTCAACCATTAAGGCTACTTTCCTACTTAAACAACTGCATGGAGAAATATAGGGGAAGGAGGAAGGATCTCCATGTTGACTTAAAGAGAGCATACGATAAGGAACCTAGAGAGATAATCTAGTGGATGTTGGGAAAGAAGGAACCTCAAGAGGATATATTGACATAATTATGGATACGTACAATGGAGTTGTAATAAATGTGAGGACGATTAGTGGAGACAAGTGAATTTCCAAATTCTTTAGGCTTACACTAGGGGTCGGCATTGAGTCTGTATATGTTCGCATTGGTTGTGGATGAGTTAATTAGGCTTTCCAGGAAGAGGTCCTGTAGTGTATTTGGAGTGCAGATGACATAGTTTTGATCGACGAGACGAGGGAGGGGTAAACAAAAAGCTAGAACTATGGAAGGATGCATCGGAATGTAAAGGTTTAAAAGATAGTCAGACTAAACAGAGCATATGGAATGCAATTTTAGTAACAATAGGAGTGGAGATGAGGAATTAGTTAATATTGCTAACCGAGAAGTATCCTAAAATTACCATTTTTGATATCTTGGGTCGATAATTCATGGGAGCTTAGAGATTGGGACAGATATTTATCATATAATTAGAGCTGGGTGGGCGAAGTGGATGTGTGCCTTTGAAGTTTTATGTGATCGCCACATACTAATCAATCTGAAGTTGTGGTTTTATAGGATAACTATAAGACCATCCATGCTTTGTGGGACATGATGTTGGGCAGTCAACCAACAACATGTTCATAGTCTGAGTGTCGCTGAGATGGATGAGTGGAAAGATGATGAAGGATAGAATTAGAAATGAATGCATTTGAGGGAACTTGGGAGTAACACCAATAAGTAATAAGATGGGGGAAAGTAGACTTAGATAATTTGGCCATTTGCTGCGGAGACCAAGAATTGCACTGGTTAGAAGTGAGTTGGTTCAAGTTGAAGGTTCCAAAGGGGAAGGCCTGAAATGATGTGGATGGCACCGATACCAATGATAATATCACTGATGCCAAGGATACTTCCGTAAAATGCTAGAAAATTGGAAAAAAATCATTGTTTTGGTGGGATCTCTGTTCTCAGGTGATTTCAACCACTTCTTTTTGTTTTTTGATTAGTTAAAGCTTGGATTTGGGGAGAAATCTTAACTTGAAGCAGAGATATCCATAGAAACTTCATTTTTTTTTTCTTCCAATGTTAGAATGGATTGCAATGTCTTTCTATGATTCTCATGCATTGATATGGATTTGTGGCAAATAAATCAAATTTGAGTGGGTGAATGGAGGAAATTGGGGAAATCCTAATTTTCTCCGCTTTTACCCCTCAAATCGAGAATGATTTTTTATTTTTATTTTATTTTTTATTACTTGCACTGTATGGTATTTGAATGATATAAACTCATTTTGGACATAATTGTATTGCTTTTGTCCAACAACACATGGTTTAGACCCCTATAAAATGGACACTTGTTGTGTTGTGTTGTGTTGTGTGTGTGTGTGTGTGTAGGGAAAAGGTACTATGTGCTCGACCGCATGTTGCCTTTCCATGAGGTCGAGTGCTGGCACTATGCTAGCGGTCTGATGGTGAAAGTTTCAAAAGAACGGTGAGATTTTATAGGGAGAAAGGTGAGATTTTATAGGAGTGGAGAAACAAAACTAGTGAAACCGGCTCTCTCACGTATATTTCCTATGAAAGCCTCCCGCATGAAGGTCCTGCCATAGAAACCTAGGTGGGGCCTACCGTGGGGTTTTTTGAGAAACCCGTCCATCCGTTTTTCCAGATCATTTAAGGAGTTGAGCCTAAAATTGAACCAAATCCAAATCTCAAGTTGATCATATCACAGGAAACAGTGGAAATAATGATTTCAACCATTGAAACCTTGCTAGGCCCCATAGTGATGTTTATTTGTCATCCACCATTAAAATCAAATATCAACTCGATCCGAAAATTTTGTTGCATACAAGAAGTTTTTAATGGTGGGCGTTGAATCCCTACCGTTTCCTGTAGTGTGTTCCACTTAGAATTTGGAACTACATTTTTAAACTCATCACCTAAAATGAATAGTACTAACGAATGGAATATATAATACATCCATCAAGATGGCCCCCACTCCTAGAAAGGCTTTAACCGTGGAGGCATTATCCCTACTGTTTCTTGTGGTGTGGTCCACTTGAGCTATCTTTGATATGCTTCAATTTTGAACTCTGTCCTAAAATGAGCTGGTAAAACGGATAGATGACATGGATTTTAAAGATCGAACCACGTGAATTAAAACCAAAGGGCAGTTGAGGATTTCTCCTGGGAGAAGCTCCTCAAAGCATGGTAATGGAGGTGGACAGGGATTGCGTCCTACCCCGCCCGAATGGTAATCCGTCCGGGTAGGGCTCTGTGGGGCCCATTGTGATGTGAGTGTTTATCCACATCGTTCGTCATTTTTCTCATATCATTTTAAGCTATAATCCAAAAAATGAGTCAGGTCCAAGGATCAAGTGGACCACAAGTTAGGGATTGAACGTCCACCATTAAAAACTTCTTGTGAGATGGAGAAGTTTCAGATCAATATGATATTTGTGTTT
This sequence comes from Magnolia sinica, assembly GCF_029962835.1. Classification (NCBI taxonomy): domain Eukaryota; kingdom Viridiplantae; phylum Streptophyta; class Magnoliopsida; order Magnoliales; family Magnoliaceae; genus Magnolia; species Magnolia sinica. The sequence continues at coordinate 14,139,633 of NC_080573.1, forward strand.
TCACTTCATCCACATCTACATGACCTTTCGAATAGGTTGGATGGTAAAAAAAAACATCATGGTGGCCCTTAGAAAGGTTTCAACGGTGGGTGTCATTATCACTGCAACTTCCTTTGGTGTGGTCGACTAGAGTTGTGGACCTGCTTCATTTTTAGGATCATACCTTAAAATGATTTGAGAAAAGCAATGAACGATGAGGATAAAACACTTACATCACGGGGATTACCGTCCGGGCGGGGGATTGCATCCTCTTTCTTTTGCGTTAGCGTGGAACGGGCAGAAACGGATTGGCTACTCCCCCTGCCACTAGCCCGGTGGTGGTGGTCGGTGCCCTATTGGCCCCACCATAATGTATGTGTTTCATCCATGTCGTTCATCCATTTTTACATATCATGTTATGACCTTGTCCCAAAAATGAAAGGGATATAAATCTCAGGTGGATCACACCACAGGAAAACAATAGTGATTGGATATCCACCATTAAAATCCTCCTAAGGCCCACTGTACTGTTTATTTGACATCCAATGTGTTGATTAGGTCATACAGACATAGATGATGTGAAAAAACAAATATCATCTTGATCCAAAACTTTTTTGGCTTCCAAAAAGTTTTCAATGGTCGACGTTCATTCAACACTGTTTCCTGTAATGTGGTCCACTTGAGATTGGGATATACCTTATTTTTGGTCTCATACCTGAAAATGATCTAGAAAAATAGATGGATGGCATGGATGAAACACATACATCATTGTGGGGCCCACAATGCACCGACCATCTGCCATTGGCTGGTGGCAGGGAGTAGCCAATCCGTTTCCGGAACGGGCCTATTTGACGGGAAGCAGATTCCGCAGTGAGTAACTCACTACCCTTAGCATACTGAGTAAACTCTGTGAGGTCCACCATGATTTATGTATCTGATCCGCTCCGTCAATCCATTTTACCATATAATTTTAGGGCTTGAGCCCGAAAATTAATCATATAGAATGTTCAAATGGACCACACCACATGAAACAGTTGAATTGAACGTCTACTGTTGAAAAATTCTTGGGGGCCACGGAAGTTTTGGATCAAGCTTATATTTGTTTTTCTCTTCATCCATGTCTGTATGATCTTATGAACAGATTGGATGACAAATAAACATCACCGTGGGGCCTAGCAAGATTTCAATGGTTGAAATCATTATTCCCACTGTTTCCTGTCATATGATCAACTTGAGACTTGAATTTGGTTCAATTTTAGGCTCAACCCCTAAATGATATGAAAAAACAGGTGGACGGGGTGAATTTCTCAAAAAAATCCCACGGTAGGCCCCACCTAGGTTTCTAGAGCAGTAGTACCTTCATGCTAAAGGCTTTTGCAGGAAATACACAGAGTTGTATTTTAATAACCGGTTTCATCGGTTTTGTTTCTCCACTCATCCTATAAAATCTCACCGTTGGTTTGGAATTTTCAACATCCAACCCCTAGTGTGTTGCCAGCACTCGACCTCATGGAAAGGTATGGTCGAGGGCATGGTACCTTTTCTCATATATATATATATATATGCAATATTTTGATTCTTGAATGTGTAAACATGTGTCTTTAGTATCTCCTGAAGTTTCATTGAAAACTTCCACCTTTTCCCCAACGTTTCCAAGTATCAATGATAGTATCAGCAATATTGATCCATGTTTCTGTGTCCCCAGTCATCGATACATGTAACAATATTGATACTTTGAACACTGAATTCACCCTAATCTGTCATGGAAGACCTTAATCTAGTCTAGAACCTCAATTGACTGAATCTTCACCCTTGATGTGGTCCAGATCTTGTATTCTGTATGTTTAGATAGGGCTTATCTTCAATCTGAACAGTTGGATGGGCCTGAGATGATGTCTGGACCATTGGGAGAGCCTGATCTGCGATCAGAACTCTTGATGGGCGTGACAGTACAATTAGCCATCAATAATGACTAAGTTGGGTCTCCGTCAAATGATTGGATGGCCTGGATCACAAAGGTAATGCTAACAAACACATGAGCTTCACTAGAAGTAATTCTAACATTTTATTCGATTAAGACCCCAAATATCTGGAGGTAGATTTATTGGTTAAAACAATAAAAAAAGAAATCTAGACAGAGATACCATTGTCTGTTGAAGTTCACTTCTATTTAATCAATAGTTCATGTTCAGGCTGGTTGATGTACCTGTCAGGAGTTGGAATCTCCTAATTGTGCTGGCCGTGCAGTAATTCTTGTCTGCTATTTCTCTTGCTTTGGGACCTTCTGTAGCTTTTGTATTGATTACCGTCACTACATTGTCAAGTCCTCTTTTCCCTCTAGTTTTGCATTTTTCATGATTATCATTCATTTTGGGATCTAGATATTCGTGGAAATTGATGTTTTAGAATCAGAACAGCAAAGACTAACTTCTCTATTATACGTAGACATTTGCTAATCCCATATGCTTGTGTGAGGCAGTCCATCTAACACACCACTACACATGCCAATGCAGCATAGAGGTTTGAGATCCAACCTGTCCATTGGGTGGGTCAGGCAGCGTAGATGGCATATCCCAAAAATCAGGCCACTTCACTGACTGGGTAGTCCATTTATGATGCAATGGTGGCTAAAGAAAACATGGTAAGTTTTCTAAACTGTCATTTTGGCCTACTTGCTGAGTGGACAAACCTGAGTTTTGGAACAGCATATCACATCGTGGGGCCCATAGACCATGTGTCACATTGGCACATATGATCTCATTTACATGGGTTGACTTGTACATGCCACAATGGATTGGCAAAAGTCTATATGTACAAACGTGTAGTAAATACCTGTATGTTATTTTGTAGTTTCTTCAAAAAAGCATGCTAACTACATCTCTACTCATTCTACACCTTAGGTGTAGTATAACTCCTAATCGAACTAGTTCCAGCTTACATGGTATGACATTCTGCATTTTATCTCCCTTGCTTCTAAATTATTTTTTAGCTACATTAATATTCTTGTGTGATTAATTATCTTGCTTTGTTGTAATTCTTCGGAGTTCAACTTTATTGTCTAAACATACTATATTCAAATACCGTGGATGCTTTTCAGGAGCATTTCAGATATTTTAAGGCCTGGAAAGTCTCTGTCACGATCATTAACCGTACCATTACCAACTGTATTGCAGGTGGGAGGTCTAGGAGATGTTGTGACAAGTCTTTCTCGTGCTGTTCAAGACTTGGGTCACAATGTTGAGATTATTCTTCCGAAGTATGATTGTATGAACCTTAGCAATGTAAGCATCCAATTGTTTTTGCTTCATAGCATTCCGAACATGCATGTTACTTGGTTGCTTGGATATGTTTATATGTTTCTTTACATGAGAAATGTCCTTCCATCTCTTGAAGAAAACATACTAACTGCAACATTAGTATTTTCCCGATGGTCCGATTGTCAGTGTCTAGATATATTATCACATCAGACTACAAGCTCTTCCATTCAAATTACATGAAACAGTGTGGAATTTCTCTAACTGCAACATTAGTATTTTCTCGATGGTCCAATTGTCATAGTGTCTAAATATATTACTACATCAGACTACAAGCTCTTCCATTCAAATTACATGAAACAGTCTGTGGAATTTCTCTAACTTTCAAGTTGATTTTCATGAAACCAGGGGCAAAACTTTAATATGATTTCAGATGAAGGCAGTTGTTCCTTGAATTGTAATTTTGTTGCTTCTCATTGGTCACTGGGCCATGTTGATGGTAACATCCTTTTCGGGTGACGTGTGTTACTCACATGCATGGGCAGTTGAGAATGACAGCTGGATTGCTTGCTGTCCTTATTAGTTATTACAAGTGTACTGGGTACACTATGCCATTCATTATTGATTGGCACTTTTTATACAGTCTTAGGAGCTGGGACTCTTTTCAGTCTGAGAGTTGAAGGCAAATAGCGAGTTGTGACTTTGGTAGCACTATGGTCCTGCAGGTTGCCAATCTATTGTTTAGGTACATTGAGTTGGTATAGTGGAACTCATTAGAATGAGTCTGGAGCATGTCATATTTCCACCAGCCAAAGAAATTTGATACAATCATGGGAAGGACCCAATTTTCATAAGAAAATACACATTCTTTTCTTGCCCTTTATGTGCCAGGTTTTACTTGCAGGAATTAAAAGTAATTTGTTCATCTTTCGAAAAACCCTGTTCCATTTAAAAATGTTTTTATGAAAAATGGGCATTAATATCTTCTTTCTTTCTTTTCTTTTTCAATTTTTTTTTTTTTGCTTTTTCATTTTTTCTTTTCTTCCCTTAATGATCCTATGGGTTGAATGAGTAAAAAAATAATTCTTCTCAATTACTAATTAGTTTTAGGTTTCTACTTATGATTTTCCCATTTGCGGGGTGAGAAATCTTTATTCTGGAAAATCAGTTTCTTCATATTGTTTTCTAAATATCTGAGGTTGGTGCAAAGAAGCACCTTATTCGGGGTTGGGTGCTTAGTGTGTCCATTTGTGGAAGGTTGTGTGGGTGTCATTCTGAGGGCAAGTACAAGCCTCGAAGATGATCACCCATGACAATGCTTTTAAGGCCATTCCTTACCGGAAACTTGGTTCAACTGGATTAGTCAATTATGTGGTTCTTAGTTTCACGAACCTTCTAGAGTTTCACGAACCTTCTAGTTGTATGATTCTTCCAACTAGGTGTGGTCCTGCTTCGAAGCATGCTTCATACTCATGTTGCCACTTCTGCTTCCTAGCTGTTTAACTTTATAGCTGCTAAGATTTTGAAACAGGTGCATCCCCGCTCTCGCCCCTGAATTTATTGCCACTTTACTTCACGCTTCTTGCAATTATATTTCTGACTAGGTACTGCTCCTTTGTCGAATCACAGTTCAGACAGGCTCCAACTTCTGCTCCTGCATCAGTACCTCATACTTGCTATCATTTTGAAACAGACACTTCCTGTCTACCACACCCAAATCCCTTGCTGGTTACCTTAGTGCTTTGTGCAACTATAAACCAAACTATGGAACTTTCTGAATAAACTGAACTGTGTAATGTGTGTGTATATTAGGTGCATTTACATCACAGACACATTATAGAGTCAGCCTTTGATAACCGAAGCCAAGTTTGCATCTATAATATTCCAGAATAACTTGATTATGGAATATACAACACATTAGGCAAAATGGAAGTGATGAAGGTTCACGCAAGGTCTTGTAAGATACATTTGATTGTTTGAGGGAATCTCTTCTTTTGTATTTAGTTCAACATCATCATGGTCTTGTCCCAGCTATTTGGGGTTGGGTTTATGAATCATGTTTCACCACTTATTCTGATGCAGGACAACTAATCACTTGCTCTAAAAGCTTGAATTGATAGAGCATGGCGAATCAATCCCCTTATCTCATAGCCCAGGCTCCACATTCATGGGTTAGGTCCTCGGCCGAACCCTTCTTGTGGGCCCCAAATCCATGGGTTCCGTCCCCTCGTGGGCCCCAAATCACATGGGTTCCGCCTCACACGAGCTACACTCCTCACATGGGCCCCAAATCACACGGGTTTCGCGGGCTGCCCACCCCGAGTGTGCCCCCCCACCATGTCAGCCTTTTCTCCATAAATTTTTGTCCTTTATTGAGACTACTCTTAGGGGATGTTCAGTTGAAAGCAAGGTCAAGTCCCAGACAAGTACGGCTCATGCTGATCTGGAACAAGTTGTTTGGGCCTAGCTATGTTGGACTAACTATTTTCTTGTTGTTTATCCAGCACGTGGGGCATGTACCCATTTACAACTTGGTATATGTGTGTCATTCGAAAATGTACAGCAGCGTTTGTGGTACATGCATGCAGGACGCTTGAAGATGTAGTTGGCGCGTGGCACATGTAGTGCATGTAGGAATTAGCATATGTGGCATATGAAGGGCTCTTGAAGGTTTTGTGTCATGTTTGTGGCACTTGAAGATGGGCATTGGCACATTGGCACCTGTGCACATGGGGCATGTGTAGCATAACTGAATGAGTCAACTTATACTATAACAGGGATATTAATCCAAAGTTTTTGAGGAACAACAAGTCCTTGACAATGGGCAAAAAATGAGGACAAGTTGTTATCATTTTCTATGTTCCCTGCAAAAAACACTAGACAAATCATGGGCAAGTTGTCAGACTCGTACAAGTAGTCCGAGACTAAAACTTAGCCGGCAACCAAATGGCTCCTTAGGCTGCTTTGTAGGAACTCATTCTTAATTCTATCCTTCCAAGTCTTCCGGGGCATCCATGTCAACATCCTAGTCTCTGCAAAAGTCACATCTTCACTCACGTCGCCTTCTAACTGCCCAACACTCTAGCCCTTACAGCATAGCTGGACAAATAACTATCTTATAAGTCTGATAATGTTCTGAAAAACTAGTAAGATTCCATTCACTTGTCTTTTAGTGGTGGGACTCTGGAGACAATGTGTTTACAAGTTGTTGTTGCTTGCCATGCTCATTGAAGTCGTGCTGTTCAAATATTATATATTCGGAACTTACATCCAAAACTTATTTGTCCCCCTTTGTTTCTTGGTTCTCAGAGTCTAGATGATACTACCTGTTATTTAATTTTGTATGATCATATCAATTATGACACACTTCCATATCAATAAAGTCTTGTAGACGTTCATTCAAATCTTCTTAATTATATGGATTCTATTTTTGATTCTATCATTGTAATTCTTAATTGAATTGTCGATTGATGCATGTACATGTACTATAGGTGAACCAGTTGACCCTTATTAAAAAACAAAACCCTTAAATGTTTGATAAACCCATTTTTTTCTATAACTTCTTTAGGTGCAGTTCTATATTTATTCCTTGTTAGACCATCATATGCCTCTTCCTAGTTTTGGTAATTAGAATTAAAGATACATTTTTGTCTTGCCAGGTAAAAGACTTCCAATTCAATCGAAGCTATCATTGGGGTGGCACTGAAATAAAAGTTTGGTATGGGAAGGTGGAAGGCCTTTCTGTGTACTTTATAGAGCCTCAAAATGGGTAATGCTGTTATCTTGTTATTTCACTAAAAGTTTTGTTGGCTTATACATTACATATTCTTGCTTCATTCATTGCTACTGTAACGGCTCTCTGTGGGTATATGTACTCCAAGCGCTTTTAAAAAAAATCTGTTTATTTATTTGAAATGCAAGTATGATATTGTTAATGTTTTGAAAGACAACTAAGATTTTATAAAAAGAAAGCATGAAACAAACACATACATCCTGGCTCTAATATAATGAGAAATCATCTCTCACTACAAACATATGGATTCCCTCCAACTTTCGTCTATTTGATCCTTATCACACCCTTTAAATACTTTGAGACCCTTTAGCTATTATCAGCTTTTTCATTGAAAGATTGCATCCTGTGTTTCTGCTCTTTCACTGAATGTTATGTTATTCCATTCTTTCCACGAGGACCATAGCCCCACCAGCAGAAGTTACATCAGATGCACGGTCCTGATAAGCAAGAACTGAAAACAAGGACACACAGTGGCCCTTTCTCCTCTAGGGGGACTGATTGCTTACAGACAGTCCATATTAAAGGTTCGCTGCTTATCATTACTGGTGAGATAAGCCCTCAAAATCAAAGTATGGGTCATAAATGTTATCCATGACGTTTGCTAACCACCAATGGAATACCAATTTCGCGACCCACTTATGACAACTATAGAATCGCCTTAATGATTAAAATCCTAGAGCAGTAGGCTTTGAAAATATGTAGACCGAAGTGAAAAGCCATGGCTTCAGCTTCATTGGAGTCTGTATCCCCTATTTGGCCTGAGTAGACCTTCAAAGCTCTACTTGTTTGATCTCTGATCAGAACCCCAAAGCCTGCCTTGCCAGGGTTCCAGAGAGCTGACTTTGAAAATTCAAATTGAGGGTACCTACAGGTTGAGGGTGCCACCTTTGAATAATCTTTCGGTCAGTTTGGATTGGTGGGAACCAATAAGTAGTCGAAGAAAGGAAAACGTCACATGACTCACATACGAGGAAAACTGTGGAAAAGAATCCTTACACAACCTGTTTGTTTTAGCCTACGTGGTTTCAATGGAAATGTGGAATGTTCAATGGTAGAGGAATGGCAGTTGTCCCCTGCAAATGGTGGAAATCTCTATTTCTTAGGTTTATTAGAGAGAGGAAATGACCCTTTTATGAGGAAATCTGAGGAAATGAAAAACTGATTTCCTCACCCCTCTTGGTGATGCAGGACATGAAAATTAACTATGATATGCAAGATCTCAGGCTTTAGATCAAACTAATTCAGAAATATTCACATAAAAATTTCACATCCCTCGTAAAAGTTCAAACATTCAAGCAAGGGGAATCTGTTACACATGTCAGGGCTGGATCAATAAAAATTATGAGCCAAACGATACTCAAAGGAAAGTAAAACTCATCCACACATGCACGGCAATCAGTCCCTAATCCAAGGGATTCACTAGTTTCAATTCAGAGAACTCTAGGATTAGAAAAAAAAAGGGCAAACAAATTGAAATAACGCAATCTAGAGTTAGGGTTAGGAAAAGAGGTATGAGAGATAAAATAGATGGAAATTTTGAACCTGACGATAGTCCATGTGCGTAGAAAGCGGGCCAGGCCTGACGCACGTGCGCAGGGGCCTGGCCACACTTGCAAGGGGGTCCCGAATGCGGAAAACGCCTCCTTGGCTCTAGTCGGCCAGGGGAGGGCTTTAAAACCCCCGAGTTTCGTGTCGATTGGATATACAGTCTGTGCGTGGTGCTCCGCCGAAGTTTCAGCCCTCCTGCATGGACAGATTCTGGAGTTCTGCTGAAGAGAGGAAAATTGTTGCAATAATGGACAGATTTGAAGTGAGGATGGTTGTAAGAGATGAGAAGCAGAGATGGTAGTGGATGGGGGCAAATCGGGATAGATGTGGCTTCGTGCCATGGTAGTCAGCCCTTCGATGAAGGGACGGCTTCGCACCCAATTGGATTTTCACAACTCAAGAACTCATAGGAGTAGAAAAAAAATGCAGAATTTGTATTAATCTTCAATGAATAAAAAAACCCTACAAGGGTGCCTATTTATAGGAAAACCCTATACCCCAAAACTCGCGCCATGTGCGTAACCTATTACTTGGCGATGAAGTAAACAAAAATAAAAACTAATCAAAGAAATCTAAACCATTTATGATACTCTAAATAACATTAATAAGCAAAACCTAAAATATGAGATTAATCCGACTAGTGGGCCACGATCATGAGATCCCATGATGGGCTTTACTTGACTATCGGGCCCACTCTGACGAACCAAAACTGTCTTCTAGATAGGAGGCCCCCTGGACGTCCTCATCAATCCAAATCGACGGTGGGACCCTCATCCTTGCGTACGTGCGTATGGGGGGCGGCGTGCGTGTGCGCGTGCGCATGATGTCCCCATCAACTCTCCCTGGCTGCGAAGATTTTGCAACTGGTGAAACAAAACTCTTTAACCGCTCTAAAATGTCAGGATCAAGTCTCTGAAGCTCTTCCTCAGTGAGCCACGTACTGTCTGAAGCTGGGCGTGACTTCCATTTAACCAGGTACTTCTAAAACCCGTCATTTGACGTTGATACTATCTGATGGTGCAGAATATCCTCTATTTCATCTCTGGGTGTGGGAAGAGTAGGTATGGGAGGCAGAGACTGGGAAGATAGGTCGGGACGGGTAGGTATGAGAGGTTGAGGTTGAAAAAATGGGTTGGGATGGGTAGGTATGGGAGATAGAGGCTGAAAAAATGGGTCGGGAAGGGTATGTATGGGAGGTAGAGGCTAAGAAAATGGGTTGGGATGGGTAGGTATGAGATGTAAAGGCTGAGAAGATGGGTTGGGAGGGGGCCATGGATCAAGGGAAAGGTCTGGGGAATCAGGATGGTTAAGCGAAAGGCTGGATAATGCATTAATGGCCCCTTGAAATGCAACTAGATCCTCTACATTGAATGTGGAACTAAGTCCCATGGAGGGTGGAAGATCTACCACATACGCATTGAGACCGTTTTGTTTTATAATTTTGAATGGTCCAGTGCTATGCGTGTGTAATTTTCGAACAGCTCCCTAAGGGTACTGCTCTGGCCTGATGCGGATCATCACAGAGTCCCTTACATTGAATTCCTTGAAACATTTATGTTGGTCTGCAGAAAGTGAGTAATGTTCATTACTAGTCATGATCTTCTGTTTGATTTCTTGATGCCATGAATGAATGTGATGCATAAAAGACTCTGACGGCCTATGAGATAGTGGCATAGGGACAAGATCAATAGGTTTCCTAGGTTTATAACCAGTAACGACTTCACAAGGACTTAAGACTTGTAGACCTATCGACAGAACTATTAAACGCAAACTCAGCTATAGGTAGTACAGTGTCCCATGTTCCGGTGTGCTCTATATCCCTCCTAGGGGGAAACTTATCTGGTAGATCATTAGGAAAGACATCACGAAACTCATCCACTACCGGAATGGCCTTAGTGGGTAACTCTACACTAGCCTCTGGTTCACTCTCTCTAACCACAAGGCTGTGCATGTTGTGCCACTCAAAATAATGGTCTTGATGTCCCTCATGGGGTGGGTGCACGGGTGTACGCCCATAACTGATTCCTTCACCTCCATTCCTTGGTATATCCTCCTGACCACCTGCCTGAGATTGGGCATCTTCCCCAATGGTGGAGTTTGCCCTGGCGGAGGTCTCTAGTTGCGTAATGCGCACATCAAGTTGTTCAAAGCATTGGTCCACATGTTGTTCCCAGCGCTTACCCAAAGACTCAAACTGTTGGGTCAGCTTGTTTATTGACTCTTGCAATTGCTCCATATTTAGTATAGGGTGCAAACCAAAACCACGACCCGTACGTGTGGGCATACAATTACTATCTCAACTTAAGGACCTTATACTACGACTATATGCAACTAAATGGGACTAAATGATCCTTTGAGACTCTATATGCAGGAAACTACACACTGCTACCAAAATCCAACAATGTAGTTGTCAAAATAAGGGAATAACAGAAAGTTGCAGCAATGTGAATTGCTAGCTTCCTAATAATAGAAATTGCAGCAACTAATATCAGTAACTACGGACTTCTAAACAACTATATATGATGAAATTGGATGCATGATGGACTTTAAACAAACTGCCCTGAACATGTAATGCATTCTCCTACAAGAACCCTAGGCTTTGATACCAAATTTGATGTAGGACATGAAAATTAACTATGATATGCAAGATCTCAGGCTTTAAATCAAATTAATTCATAAACATTCACATAAAATTTCCACATCCCACACAAAGGTTCAAACATTGAAGCAAGAGGAATCCGTGTGGGTCCAGGCCTACACATGTTAGGGCTGGATCAATAAAAATTATGAGCTAAACGATACTCGAAGGGAAATAAAACTCTTCCACATATGCACAACAATCAGTCCCTAATCCAAGGGATTCACCAATTTCAATTCAGAGAACCCTAGGATTAGAAAAAAAAGGGCAAACAAATTGAAATAACGCAATCTAGGGTTTGGGTTATGGAAAAGAGGTATGAGAGAGATAAAATAAGCGGAAATTCTGAACTTGGCGATGGTCCACGTGCACGGACAGCGGGCCAGGCCTGGCTGCAGGTGCGAGGGGGTCCCGAATGCGGAAAACGCCTCCTTGGCTCTGGTCGGCTAAGGGAGGGCTTCAAAACCCTCGAGTTTCGTGTCAATCGGATGCACGGTCTGTGCGTGGTGCTCCGCTAAAGTTTTAGCCCTCTTGCGGAGCCAGATTCTGGAGTTCTACTGAAGAGAGGAAAATTGCTGCAATAACGGACAGATTTGAAGTGTGGATGGTTATAGGAGATGAGAAGCAGAGATGGTAGTGGATGGGGGCGAATCAGGATAGATGTGGCTTCGCGCCACGGTAGTCAGCCTTTCGATGAAGGGAGGGCTTCACACCCAATTGGATTTTTACAACTCAAGAACTCAGAGGAGTACAAAAAAATGCAGAATTTGTATTAATCTTCAATGAATAAAAAAACCCTACAAGGGGTGCCTATTTATAGGAAAACCCTATACCCCAAAACTCGCGCCATGTGCGCAACATATTACTTGGTGATGAAGTAAACAAAAATAAGAACTAATCAAAGAAATCTAAATCATCCATGATACTCTAAATAACATTAATAAGTAAAACCAAAAATATGAGATTAATCCAACTAGTGGGCCACGATCATGAGATCTCATGATGGGCTTTACTTGACTATTGGGCCCACTCCGACGAACCAAAACTCCGTCTTCTAGCTAGGAGGCCCTCCCTGGACGTCATCATCAATTCAGATCGATGGTGGGGCCCTCCTCATTGGGTACATGCGTGTTTGGGGGGGGGGGGGGGGTGTGCATGTGCGCGTGATGTCCCCATCACTTGGCTTTCGCAAACAAGGGGAACTGCCACATTAGAGGAAATCAATTTTCTTTCCTTTGGTTGAATCTTGTTTTCCACCAATCCCAGCAGCCCTTTTGATGATTGTATTCAACTTATTTTATTGATTTGTTTTGCTTAGGCGTATGCTAGCCTTAGTTTCATTCAAATTGGGCTCTTTCTTCTAGTAAAGAGTTTCATTTTCACTTACGTAACTTGGATGGAGACACATGTTGTAATTGCATACGGGCCCTAGAAAACCCAGTGCATTGATATGTCTTTGCACATAATTACATTAAAAAAATGTATCATATGAACTACAGTTCAGAAATCCATAAGATGTAGAAAATGGACCTATATAACTATAAAAAACATTACAACTGTGTTGATAGGCTATAATAATTGCTGAAATGTAATAGGTTTTCTCCAAATAACCATGTTTATTTTCTACTATATTTTAATAGACCTACATAACTATAAAAAAAACATTACAACTGTGTTGATAGGCTATAATAATTGCTGAAATGTAAGAGTAAGAAATAGGTTTTCTCCAAATAACCATGTTTATTTTCTACCATATTTTAATGTCTGTCGCAGAAGGATATGTTATCCGTGTTCACACATGGCCCAGGATTGGGGTTGGGCACGGCTACTTAATGGGTGGCTACTCAAACACATGGGTTGTGATGAACAGTGATGAACATTTTTTTACAGTGAAGTCTTGATTGCTATTATAGGTAATGGCTATTTAGACATTCATTTCTCCCCACATGGGAATCATTAATGGGTAGTTAATACCTCCCTTTTGTGATGGAGCCTTGGTTGATTCAGCCTTAGATGATAATGAATTGTTGTGTACATGTATGTGCCTTCCCACATATGAGAATCGCTAATGGGTAGCATCATCTATTTCTTCAATGATGGAACGAAAATCGCTGCGTGAATCTTGTACTGAATTATCTGCCTGCAGGCCTTTCCACATTCGAAATAGTTCATGCATAGTGATTCCCCACTCATTTGTTAAGTGGAGGAGCCATTATAACTGCCCCCTAGGGTGATAATGCATACATATGTAAATGCGTGGCATAGTTGGAACTTGGAAGCCATTTGTGACTAATGATTAACTATTACCTAGATGGACCCACCTGGGGTTTGGGCAAATGGCGAGTGTCGTGGGCTTGCTCCCCACATGCACGAATTTGATTCCACTCCTCATGCTTTATCCGATGCACGTGGTTTGCGGGTGATTGTGTGCATCCGCAAGGAATACTCTCGCCTTAAAAAGGGGCAAGGACACCTTGTCGTCATTAAAAAAAAAAAAAAAACTATTACGTAGATGGCAAAACCTGGATGGTTGCCATCAAAGATGGCAGTGGAAAACTACTTTGACTTGCATGGCTTCTAGTTATGAATTGAATCATGCAACCTTGGTGTGTCAGAAAGGCACTGTGTCCACTTATGGCTATCTGCATATGATAATCATTAATGTTTAGTTGTTAACTATCCATTTTTAATGGTGTAACCTTAAGGGCTGCTGGCCAGGATGGTGGTGAATTATTAGCTACATGCATGGTTATGCACACGTGAGATTCTTTAATGGGTATTGAATACTAATGATTATTTAAATGTTGGACCCTTTTTGGTTGCCAGATAGGTGCACTGAATGCCTGCCATGCCTTAAATGCTGGTCCTTGGGACTTCCACCTTGGATGGTGTGGATAGATGGCCATGATACTTGTGATAGAGAGGGAAACTAGGGTCAACCACTAACCAATCTTGAAAACTCGGATGGAGAGGGAGGGAAGCTCTGGTTATGGTCCCAAACTACGCATAAAGGGCTGCAGAGAAGGAGAAAGAAGGTTTTAGGCACCCTTACCCACTTATGCGATTCTCTACCAGGCGTTCTGGAGTGTTTTAGACATGAAATTCCTTGATAAGAATTTCAATAGAGGGTCAATTTAGGATTTTTCATAGGAAAGATACAGAAAAATGAAATTAAAAGGGAAGTAGGGAAAGATGAGATTAATCCAACAGATTTTCCATTGGACGCTCCTACTTAAGTATCTTGATCTTCTTCGGAGGGCATGTTCACTTTGGGCTTGATCATGCTTTTAGTTAGCATTCCCTGTGGTTATATTTCCATGGTTTGGATGTATTAGCTGTGTATATTGCAATCACAGGCACTGTTGAGTATGTCCATACAAGTATGAATTTCCCATGAGTATATAGCCACCGCTGTAAGTAGCTGGATTACGCGGTGACTTAGCATTCACCATGGTTGGGATGTATTAACTTTGTATATTGCCATCGCAGACACTATGAGTATATCCATACAAGTATGAATTTCCAATGGATATATAGCCACTGGAAGCATGTTACTTTCCAGGTGTATTGCATTGTTATTAAGTGAAGGTATATTGTCACTGTATGTTTCGATTTTAACCACCTCACAGATGTTGTCAACTGGGTATATTGCCATAGTGTGCTCGTCTTGTGCCTACTTAGCTACTGTCTTTTTATCCCAAAACGTGCATGTGCCTACTGCAGGTATTGAACCCATAAGAGGCATTTACCCATTGGGGGTATTATATTCAGTATGGGTATTCATCTTGCTGTGGCTAATGGTTATTCGACCAGCAGTGTCAAGCCCCATTTGCTGTTTAACCCACTATTGACATCTATACCACTGGATGCAAGATGTAGCTATTGCTACCCTCAGGTTTACAGCTGCTGCAGTTGGGAACATGCTGTCAAAATCGTAGTTGCGCGATTCCTTTAACTAGGCGCCACTCACACTTTGGATTCATGCTTCCCCTCCCATTTCCTGCTTGAAAGCATTTTGAAATAGATGCTTAACGGATCCCTCACCTGAATCTGTTGCTGCTTTGGACGCTTCACGCAACTATAGTAAACATGTACTTATGTCCTTGAAGGGTGCTTATGATATGCTTTACTTTTCAACAACTATCAGACTTTGCAGTATGACTGCTGCCTTCTTTGGATTCTTGTCCAGTAGCCCATGATATGCCCTGATAAAATTCCGGCTATATATATAATGTTTGAAAAGATTAAATTTATGTTTTCTACTCTTTTTTTGGTGACAAACACTCCTTACCTAGTAAAAAACTCACCTACGGTCTTCCATGTCACAAGTCATGTGCATCATGTACATTTTTGAGGCGATTCTTTTTTATGCAGGATGTTTTGGGCTGGGTGCATATATGGTTGTAGGAATGATGGGGAAAGGTTTGGCTTCTTTTGTCATGCTGCTCTCGAGTTTCTACTCCAGAGTGGAGCTCATCCTGTAAGTTTCAAAATTAATTTGAATAATTGTGCCATGATCATAATTTTGACACTTCTTTGTCGGCTTCTCATTTGCTAGTAAAGGGTTATGTATTATGAGCTGTTTTTTTTTTTTTTTTCATTTCGTTTATCTATTATGTCTGTTTGCCAAAATTGGCATAAAAACTGAGGCCCTGTTTGGGAGCTGCCTAAAAATGAGGTCTTGAACTCTAATGCACAATTTACTTTTAACATGAACTCATTATGTGTTAGAGTCTAGAGATAATGATCTCTAATACATAATTATTATGAACTAAAATGAGGTGAACTGATTTTGTCGTCTACCAAAAAGGGCCTAATGGCCCATTTGGGCATAATGTTGACTGTTGATTGTCGACTATGGGAGGGTACCTGCAATCATCTTTTCTTCTTCTTCTTCATCTGCTTCTTTTAATCGTGAAAAATCAATCATGAAATGAATATTTATTGCCTAAAATGCCAGGTGAGTCCCAAACCAGGGATTGCAGGTGCAATTCGAAAATGCTGTAAAACGATTGTGAGATTCTCTATCTGCATGGATGATCTTCCTTTATTTACTCTCATGTATAAAGGGCATGGCATGCCAAATAATATCGGAAGGGTGGATTATTCCGAGCATAGTTTTCTTCAATAATGAAGGGACCAATAATGCAAGGATCTGATGAAAATTGTTGCAGAAAATTGAAGAGTATGTACCAGATTTATTGACGAAAGCAATCCATAGGAGCATTATAAATCCCCTCTTAACAATCTGCTACCATAAAGAGAATTCTTCTTTGCAACTTTCCTATTAGAAATCACGATGATAACAAAAAACCAAGTGTATCACCTGAGGCAATGTTTATATAGTCTCATACTGGTTCCTGTTGGAGCTCAACCTCTATTCCTAGTTGCATGTACTGGATATTCTAAATTTGGGAAAGAGCAATTAATAAATGCCACCTGAGATCATGAAACTTCCAAAAATAAGGAAACTGCTATCAAAGAGTGTCAACACAACTGTACTTCTAAAAGAAAGGAAAAACATGCTAAAAAGGCTCTTCTTTAATTTAATCGCTAAAATACCGGGCATAGTGTACATGACCTGTATACAAAGCTATCCTCACGCTATTTTTTTAGCATGCAAACTTTTTTGGAGCAGATCAGCCGCATATTTGATCATATGGAACCCTCTTTGGGTCACTTCACACGTGTGGGCTGAAATTTGACTGCATCAGTTGACATTGTACTTGTTTGCCTATTTACCTGTACTGAGTTGTAATCCTGCTCACGTGAATTCTTTATAGACCGTTCAAAGAAGAAAAAAAGGGGGTTGTGATTTTCTTACGTTCAAGTTCTCAACTATTGTGATGCAGGACAGGTGGCCTAGCCTAGAATGATGCAACAAGATCATCGACAGATTAACTAGAGCAATTTAAAGCACAAAATAATGCTAATCAAGCACAAGCTTAATAAATTCAAGTTTTAACTATGCTCAGATTCAAGACTAAATCATGTCCTGACAGTTAGATTTTATAAAACATGATTAGATAGGACCCATGGAAGGTAAAACTTCCATCTAGCATAGGGATTATTCATAATTCAAAGGGATTCACTTGATTTAGGGTTTTGGCTAAACTGGGTTTAGGTTTAGGGTTCAGATTTTAGGTTTAGGAATTTGGGGATTTATGGTTTTGAGGATTAGGGTTTTGAGAACTAGGGTTTTGAGGTTTAGGATTGAAGTAAAGGACAAGGGATGGAGAGGAATGAGGGAGATGAAACAAGAGGGCCAAGGAACAATTGTGTCGTCCGTACGGACAACCATACACGTGTGTTCGTACAGACACGGGCTTGGGTCGAGGTAGGTTGGGTTGGGAGAAAGAAGAACAAGGATAGATGTGGAGATTGTTTGTTGATGGGGAAGAACAAAAGAGAACTACAAAGAAAGAAAAAGAGAAAAGAGAAGAAATATCTTTTGATGGAAGAGAATGAAAGATAAGGATAACTAGGAATCACTCCATGGCATCGCACCATATTGCTCCAATCATAGGAGGTTTTACTTCATCACAAAGCAAAGAGAACAAGAGTTTTTTTTTTTTTGTATGCAATAATGGGCTAGGGTGTGGACGTCCAGGCCTTTATAGTCTCAAAAAAGATTTTTTACAAAAAAATACATTCTCAGATAAAAAGTTTCACATAAAGACGCTTAATAAAATAAAATTTGTTCCTAACTCCCTAAACTCAGTAAAAATATGAGCTAAACAAAAAATAGCAAATTAGATAAACTAAACTATTTCGTGGCCCATGGGGTCCACAATCAAGGTGCCCAATGACGATGATCCAACGGTTAGAATAGTCCATGGTCGAAATCCAACGATCCAAATGGTCTAACAAAGTAATCGACATGCATTTTCCCAATGTGGGGCCTTCGAAGATGTATGCTCATGCATGTGGGGTCTTCAACGGGCTAGGCACTCGAATTGGGTCCACGGGGCCTCATGTATACATCACCTAGCCATAAAGAAATGGGAGCTCTCCTCCTCCTCTGGTATACTCTGACTGGTGCTTGGATGTCCTCATCATAATTGTGATATATTCTTCTTTATGCTTACCTTTTAGTTTCTTAACAAACAATGGTCATATGACACACTAAAGATTTTATGTCATTATTGTCTATTGGTAACAAATAACCTTTATTGGGTGAAAGCTGTACCGCCTTATGATCCAGTCGCCTATGATGCTGATCCCATCCTATCTTTGAAGTCAAAATAGATTGAAGAGCTGGCAGTGTTGTCCCAGATGAGTGGGTCCCGTTGTCTTTGAAGAATATGGGAACCTGCGAATGAGTGTCAATTTTATCTCTTAACTTTTAGCAGATACATTTGAAATAATTCTGATGTTATGCAAGGATTGATTTGTTTAAATGTTATCTATTTGAAAACTCTCTGGTATTCAATCTTTATATCCTCACTTCATTATTCTGTGCCTATATCACAAAACTCCTACAATTATTATTGTTTTAGAACTGCGAACAATTTTCAATGAGTTGTTGCTTTTGTCACAT
Organism: Magnolia sinica; assembly: GCF_029962835.1. Lineage (NCBI taxonomy): Eukaryota > Viridiplantae > Streptophyta > Magnoliopsida > Magnoliales > Magnoliaceae > Magnolia > Magnolia sinica. Next base: position 14,158,385 of record NC_080573.1, read on the forward strand.
CCATGCTTCTAGCACAGAAGGCATCATTTAAATTAATTCTGTTCTTCTTTAAGGTTGGTTGTCTCTGCTGATAGCTTGTATTTGCAACGAACAGGATATCTTGCATTGCCATGATTGGTCTAGTGCACCTGTTGCATGGTTATTCAAGGACAACTACATGCATTATGGTCTCAGTGGTGCTCGAGTTGTGTTCACAATTCATAACCTCGAGTTTGGAGCTGGCAACATTGGGAAAGCAATGGCATATGCAGACAAGGCTACAACCGTTAGTACCTGTGATTTTCCTTGAAAAAAAATACTCTCAGCATTTTAAGAGTATTTATGAATATTACACTTAACAGTTTCTTGCTGCATAATCTTTCTGCCTTTCAAGTAAACGTGAGATGTATTTTTAGATCTTGTGGATACATACCTTACGTTTGCTAATAAGGCAGACTTTGATCATTGGTCTGTCTGATCTTCTTTGGTGAATGTAATAGGAAATTGGATCAGTTTCTTCTCCTGATTTATTACAAGTAGTATATTTATTTTTCTTGCAGATGAAGCAGTTCTGCTTTTAGATTGCTTGGAGATCTTGAGAATCACATTCCTTTGGATGTGGTTGGATAGCTTCGGTGAAGAATTATTCATTAATACGGCCAACAACACAATAAAAACACGTTGAATAGGGAAAAGAACTAAGAAGGCTTAAAGCATTTAGTATACAAAATAATTATAGTTTGTTGTTGACTAAAGGAGTTTTTACATCTATGCAAGATAAAGGGAAATGATCTCACCCTTGTTAGTGGTTGTCATAAATCTGACTTGGCTATCTTAGGTAAAATTTTAAAATTGTGAGGAGCCTTGGTATCATGCAATCATTATCCTCAAAACATCATCTACATGTGGGGATGGCATTGACTAATATTTGCAGTAATGTACTTAGTTTCACTAGCCTTCTACTAAGGTGGCATTCCTGCTTCCATTGCTTGACACTACTTAACATCTGGAAACAGACTCTTCATCGCTGCTGCACCCAAACCCATTTGCTTCTAAGCTGATAGTTGTGCTGTTACTTCTGCGTGGTGCTTCTCTGGTAAGGATATTATGATACAGCAAATGAAAAGAAACAAGCAGAATAAAAAATTTACAAATTTTTGCATTTATCATTGTCCATTTCTAACTATGATTTTTTGGTCCTTTTACTCATTGTAAGAACCCAAAAAATTGACTCAACTCAATGTTCATCTGGGTCAGGTTGACTTGAAGACTCCAATAGATTCGACTTGATATTTAATAAATCATAAAGTAACAATACTTGTAATAGTGAAAAAGATTTAAAGTAGTAATGCATGTATAGGTACCATAAAATAGGAGAACTAACAGCAAAGCGTAGCATAGTCTAGTGCTTGAGGACTTCACGTCTCTCAGTGAGTTCGCTTCTTACATTGCCTGCTTTTCTTTTCTTTTCTTTTTTTCAACTGGTTCACATGGCTATGTTCTTAAAATGATTGAAGATGATTTTGATGAATTCAATTATTTGCATGCTATCCTATTCCTCTATGGCCTTTGGATTTTGATCATAATCTAGGCCCGATCCTAATATACATTCTAATCAACTTTTATGCAGGTATCTCCCAATTACTCGAGAGAGGTCTCAGGGAATCCAGTCATTGCTCACCATCTCCACAAGTTCCATGGAATTTTAAATGGGATTGATCCAGATATTTGGGATCCATATAACGATAAATTTATTCCTGTGAGTATCATATTACTTTTTCTTCTTTTGTTGACATTTCTAAGGCATGTTGTGCATGACTTTGAATCAATTTCACCCTCAGTTTGTAGGCTATTTGAACAGATTACATTAGTAACAGAAAACTTATAAATGAACCAAAGTGTTCTCCTTTGTATAATGCTGTGTTGTTGACACGTGATTCACCTACCACTCTTTATATATATTGACCTCATGGGAGATTCCCATGAGGCCGAGCTCTATGGGCCCCACTGTGATGTGTGATGGACATCCATGCTGTGCATTTGGTAGGTCCCCTCTAGGTTGCGGGATGTGCCAAAAATCAGCCGTATCCAAAACTCAAGTGGCCATACCATTTGAAACCATGGGAAATCATGCCTAATTCCTAAACATCTAAAAGCACTTGGTGGAGCCCACCTGAGTTTTGGAATGGACTAAGATTTGGTGTGGCCCCTCATCCAAGTGGGACACCATGGATGGGCTGGATGTCTAAACCACATGTCATTGGGCCCTATATACAATCAGGAAGGTTTCAATGGGCGGGCATCCACTTTCAACTGTTGCCTGTGGTGTGGCCTACCTAAGTCATGGATTGGCCTGATTTTTAGGCCCATGGCTCACCATGGAAGGGTGCATCTAATTAATGGGATGGATGTCCCTCACACGTCCATGAGGCCAACCTCATAGTACCTTTTCCCATCATTTGTACGTCCAACTAGTTCCACCGTTTAAAGACTAGTTAAATGTTAATAAATGCTTCCCAGATAAAAATGATTTCATCTAGTTGTACATTCAACTAGTTGCCCTGTTTAAAGACTAGTTAAAGTTAATAAATGCTTCCCAAATTAAAATTATTTCAAAGAGGAGTTGCTGGCTTGAGTGGGCCCACCACGATGTGATTGTGAAATCCATCCCAACTGTCAGGTGAGTCACCTCATATTAGACCCAGGACCTGAAAATCAGCCCTATCCGTGGCTCCCTTGAACCACACGATTGGAAACAACGTACTTAGAAAGCTCACCCTCCAAACTGTTTCCTCCAAACTGTTTCCCTTGACTTAGCCCACTTAAATCGCAAATGGGCTTGCCTTTTGGGCCTCATGCCTAGCTTTTGGTGTGGCATCTAATTGTTGGAATGGATTTCACATGTTCATCATGGTGGCCCCTATAAAAATCAATGTTTGATGTCTCTTTCCCAATTGTTTCCATTGGTATGGCCCACTTTAGTCATAGCTCAGCCTGATTTTTTTGGTTTTGAGCTCATCATGGGATTGCACATCTTAATGGTCAGAGGGGATCTCATGTACACATCATGGTGGGCCCGTAAAAAAATAAAAGGTAGGTTTCCATAAGAGTCTCTACCCGTTCCACGAAAGGGTGGGCGTTCCAAGGAATCATAGCTTTGGGACTCGACACTGACGTCAACACCGTGTTGATGTGGCAAAGTTTTGAGGGCCCCACCATGATGTATGTGTTATATCCACATTGTCTATCCATTTTGCTAGATAAGTTTAGCGCATAAGCCCAAAATTGAGGCAGGTCTAAAGCTCAAGTGGACCACACCACATAAAGCAGTGGGGATTCAATGCTTACCATTGAAAACTTCTCGGGGGCCATAGAAGTTTTGAATCAAGCTGATTTTGGTCTTTTCCCTTCATCTAGGTCTATATGACCTTATGTACAGGTTGGATGGCAAATAAACATCATGGTGGGCCCTGGGAAGGTTTCAACGGTGGGCATCATTGTCTACACCGCATTTTGTGGTGTGGCCCACTTGAGCTTTGGATATGCCTCGTTTTTGGGCTCATGCCCTACATTGATATGGAAAAATGGATGGATGGTGTGGATATTACACATGTGACATGGCGGGGCCCATAGAACTTTACCACATCAACACAATACCAACCTTGGTGCTGGGTTCTAGGCTACAAAATCGGAGAGTCCACGGGAGCAGATTAGTTGTAACCTTGGTAATACCGCAGTGGGTGTTTCCCTTACTATGGGTCCCACCCTGATGTATGTGTTGTATGTATATCCATGCCGTTCATCAATTTTTTTTTTTTTTCCGGCTTAATTTAGAACATGGTCCCAAAAATGAAATAGATCCAAATCTCAAGTGGACCACACCAAAGGAAACATTGTTGATTGACCATTAAAAACTTATTGGGGGCCACAAATTTTGGATCAAGCTAGTATTTTTGTTTTCCCTTCATCCGGGCCTGTCTGACGTTATCAACAGGTTGGATGGCAAATAAGCATCATGGTGGGACCTAGGAAGTTGTTAATGGTGGGCGATCAATGTACATTGTTTCCTATGGTGTGGTCCACTTGAGACTTTTATCTAATTCATTTTTTAGGATCATGCACTAAAATGATTTGTAAAAACTGATGGACGGCATGGATATGCAACACATACATCAAGGTAGGCGTAGTCAGGGAAACACCTACTACAGTGTTAACTGCGTAAGACCTGCTTAGCTCCACACCTTCTTGGGAAGGTACCACTTTTCTTAGAACAAAAGAGTTGCATGACAATGCCAACCTTTATTTTTATTTTTTTATAGGGCCCATCATTATGTGTATGTGAGATCCACTCCAACCATTAGATTTGTAATCCCATGCTAAGGCTAGACTTAAAAAATCAGGTTGAGCTGTGATTCAGGTGGGCCATACCAACAAAAAAAGTTGGAAGAGATGCCCACCCTTGATTTTTTACAGGGCCCATTGTGATGAGTATGTGAAATCCACTCCAACTGTGAGATGCCACACCAAAATCTAGGGTTGCAACCCAAAAGTCAGGTCCATATGTGATTCAAGTGAGACACATCAAGGGAAATAATTTAGAGGGTGAGCTTTCTATGCACACTGTTTCCAATAGTGTGGTCAATCTAAACCATGGATGGGGATGATTTTCGGTCCCTATGTATAACATATAGTGACTCAGTTGATGGTTGGGGTGGATTTCACATTAACACTATGGTGGGGCCCACTCAAGCCGGCAACTCTTTTCCTCCAAATTACTTTTATATTGGCAATATTTAGTAAGTGGTCCTTGAATTAGGCCATTAGTTCTAACTACAACTCGTTGTGTGTGAGTATGTATGTATGTGTGTGCATGTGCATGCGCATGTGTCTACACACACACATCACTGATAAAAACATGCATGCCATTTGAGAATGGAGAATAAGATTAAGCTTTGGGGTGTTCTGAAATTTCAGTTGGGTGGAATCAGTGTTTTAAATGGCTATGCTATGTAGTGTGTAACTTACGGTACGTAACGTAACGTAGCCTTAATGCTACACAGTGTTTAAATTATCGGCGATATTATCGAATTATCGCCGATAATTTCAGTATCGCTGGAGTTCCGACACCGAAACTCCCTTTTTTCGTTTCTCTTCCGAATATCGCCGATTTTTCGGCGATTTTATCGATTTTTTGTGAAAAGTCCAGTTGTCAGCGAAAAATCGAGGGATAACTGTAACAAACAACCCATTTTCAACGATAAATGACCGATAACATTGGAGCATTGCGTAAATACGAAAAATATCCCAAAAAAAGGAAAAAAATGGAGAAACTTGCGGATTACCATACCTGTAGTCTGTAGAAGAGGAGGGCCAATCGTAGAAGAGGATGGGTGAACGGAAATTGCGGTGGGCCAATTGATTGATCGGTGTGCCGTAAGTGCCATCCAATCTCTACTTTCCACTTTTTTTCTTCGAATACTCAAAAATTCAAAACCTAAAGATGATTTCGGCGAAGAATCTGATGAAGATTAGGGGATTTGGAGAGACTTTCTTTCGGAATTTTAGGGTTTCGAGGGTTCTCTTCCGAAATGGCGAAACCCTCTTTCGTCTCAAAAACAACGCAATGGTTTTTTATGGGTGCGGATCGGCTATTGGCAGGTTGAGTAGCGAGACTCTACTGAAGTGACGTCACCAAGTTCTGTGGGCCCCACCATGATGTATGTTTTACATCCACGCCGTCCATCCATCTGGAGAGATCATTTTAGCATAAGATCTAGAGAATGAGTCACATCCAAATCTCCAGTGGACCCCACCATAGAAAACAGTGGGGAGAGTGACACCTCCATTAAAAACTTCTAAAGGCCACAAAAGTTTTCGATCAAGCTGATATTTGTGTTTTCCCTTCTTTAATGTTTTTGTTAATTTTTGAACAGGTTAGATTTCGATAAAACATCATGGTGGGCCTTGGGAAGGTTTCAACGGTGTACATCAATCTTCCTGCTGTTTTTTGTGGTGGGGTCCACTAAAGCTTTGGATCTGCCTCGTTCTCTAGGTAATGCCTTAAAATAATATCTCCAAATGAATGGACGTTGTGGATACAACACGTACATCATAGTGGGGTCCACAGAACTTGGTGACGTGTAGCCAGTCCCGCTACTCAATCGATCAGTATCTAATCCGCGTCCGGGAAATCAGATTGCGTACTGGTTACACAGAACGCTCTTATCTTACTGAGTAAAATCTGTTGGGCCCACCGTCAATGTATCTAGTCTATCCACATCGTCCATCCGTTTTTCCATCTTATTTGAGGGGTTGAGACCAAAATTTAACCATACCCAAAGATCAAGTAGACCATACCATTGGAAACAGTTGGAATAATAACTTCCACCGTTGAAACATTTCTTGGGTTCACAGTGATGTTTATTTCTCATCCAACCCGTTCATAATATAACACAGACATGGATAAAGAGAAAACACAAATACAAGCTTAATCCAAAACTTCTATGGCCTCCAAGAAATTTTCAACGGTAGATGTTCAATTCACTGTTTCCCATTCTGTGTTCCACTTGAAGTTTGGATATACTTAATTTTTAGGCTCAAGCCCAAAAATTATCTACTAAAATGGATGGACGGAGTGGATAAAATACATAAATCACGGTGGACCCCACAAAGTTCACTCAGTACGCTTAGCCTAGGAGTTACTTGGTACGCAATCTGCTTCCTTTTAGCCTCGTGTGCGGGTGCCAACTTCAGTGGCGTCTGGATGTCACCAAGTTATGTGGACCCCACCACGATGTATGTGTTATATCCACATGGTCCATCCAATTAGCGAGATCATTTTAGGTAGTGAACCCAAAAATGAGGCAGATCCAAAGTTAGGGTGGACCACATTGCCAAGGCGGTGGGGACAATGATTCCTGCTGTTGAAACCTTCCTAGGCGCTATGGCCCACAGTGGTGATTATTTGTCATCCAAGTTATTCATAAGATCACACGGAGATGGATGAAGGTAAAATACAAAAATGACATGGATCCAAAACTTTTGTGACCCCTAATGATTTTTCAATGGTAGGCATGTTCAATTCACATAGTTTCATGTGGTGTGGTCCATTTGAGCATTGGATATGCTTCATCTTTGGGATCAAGCCTTAAAATTATCTTGTAAAATGGATGGATGGGGTGGATAAAATACATAAATCACAATGGGCCCCACACAATTGACTTAGTACGATAAGCGTACTAATTTATATGGAACCACATGTCACTTATTTATATTGGTGGATTGATGGGTCGATGTTATGTGGGGCCATCATAATGATAAATATTTTATCAATGTCGTCCATTTATTTTGATAGATAATTTTAAGGCATGAGTCCAAAATGAGATAGATCTACATGACTGCAGCTAAGGTGGACCACACTAAGGGAAACAGTGTTGATTAAATGTCCACCATTAAAAACTTCATAGGGCCATTATAATGATTTTTTTATTTTTATTTTTTTTGCCATCCAACCTCTTGATTAGGTCACCAGATCTTGATGAAGCGAAAACACGGTTTAGATTATATTAGAATTTGCCACATGTACCATTTTCAAATGCTAGGTATCAAGTGTCATACATAGCCAGACTATCAAATATCACACTGATTGAATAATCTAATCCATCTTTGATTTGACATCTTTGAGTTCATTTGCTTTTATATGTCTTAATTATTGTATGCCAGTTGCATTTGTATTATATAAACTCATTTTGGTTACTATTTGAGTGATTTCTTACGACAACGCATGCCTTTTGGCCCCCATTAAATGGAAACTTCTAATTTAATGCATTCTTTTTCCAATTTTTTCATTCCTGAATATGTAAATATGTGTATTTAGGCATGTCCTGAAGTTTCACTAAAAAATTCCACCATTTTCTCCATGTTTCCCTCCTTTTCCCTGCATTTCCGGTTATCGGCGATAACGATGTTATATCTTTATCTCTAGCCAGCGAAACTTGTAACGATACCGACAATTCGAACACTGATGCTACATAGCTCATGAAAATAGCTTTAAGTCGCATGATGCCTACGCTACATGACAATTTGCGTATGTTACTTGCTACGTAGCTCGCAATACAAATTATTTTTCACAACAACATTAAAATCAATTAATGTTTTCAATGATCGGTTATATTTTTCTATTTTCAATATAAACTAGTTAATCTTTTCAGTGCTTATAGTAAAATAATATAAGTTACAATATTAAATCAGTTTTGTTGCTCTTTCTTTACCTTTGTATTTAATGATTGCCCTTTCCTAAATCTTTATGTTGCATTTGGTTGCATTAAATATCATGAAATTTTGTTAAATTTCATTATTAGTCAGTCTAATTTGGTGTAGAATATCATGAATTGGTGCAATCAAGTGCAACCTTGATTAAAAATCTAGAAGTAGCGTGTAGCTTATGCAATACGCTATGTAGCGTACGCCTCATGCTTCAGAGGGGTGAATGCTACGCTTCACGCTATTCGCTATTTAAAACACTAGGTGGAATTAATTTTCCACCCAAAACTGGCAGCCCACTCACTTCATTTCCCATGTAGAACAAGAACAACAATTTGGCTGGTCAACTGAAAAGGGGAGCCTGCTTAATGCGGTACTTTCCATGTGTTCCCATTCCTGTGCCTTCTCAATGACTCAAAGGGGTGTTCTGAAAATGTTCCCTCAGGAAACATAGTTTGGGTTACTTCCAAATGGAGCTTTAATGCTAAGTATTGATTTATTGGTTCCTCCTTAATATAATGAGGGAATTGATCTGTTTATAGGATTTTTCACTAAGGTAAAGATCCCTATCTAGTATACTCCATTATGCATATTGCCTTATCCAAATATTCATTTTGCATTGTAATCTGATGACTAGAGCACCATCATCAAGTGATGGAAGCAATTGTCATCTTCATGTTTTGGGCTAAGTTATTAACATTTCATTCTTGTTAGAAATTCTTAATGTTTCGATTCACTACTTGAGAAGAATCTCACGCGTTTGAAGGAATTGTATCTTCCATGCCTCATAGGTATATTATTTGTGCCAATGGAAGCTCCTATTTCAATTCTCCTACTCTCATCTTCATTCAACCTCCAAAAGTAGTGTCTCCAATTACTCCCAATCTCACCTTCTTTCACCAAGATCCTATGTTCCATTGTTTTCATTATAATGTAAATATAAAAATAGATCAAACTACTACAGGGCCCTATTGATCGAAATTGTACATTACATAAATAATAAGAAGAAAGGGTATGAAAATTTATCTCTCAACACTTACGGATGAACGCCTTTAAATTCTTACTTCATATATTCTCTTTAGCTATGTAGAATCGTTGTTCCAAACAATGTTCAAAGTATCGGTATCGTTACAAGTTTCGCTGGTTGGGGATACAAAAACAATATTGATATTGTCGATAATGTCGCTAATAATTGGAAATGTGGGCAAACATGGTGAAAATAGTGGAACTTTTTAGTGAAACTTTAGGAGATGCTAAAATACACATATTTTCATATTTAGGAATAAAAAATTGCAAAAAGAATGCATACATAATAAGTTTTAATATAATAGGGGCCTAAGAGCATGTGTTGTTGTAAGAAATCAGTCCAACCATTCCATCCATCCAACCATCCGACCATCCAATATTCCATCCAAACATCCATTGATATTTGAAGATACCGACAACACACGATATTTTGCGGAGAAATCGTCGACAACTGGAAATGAAATGAAAACACACGATATTTCGCGGAGAAATCGTCGACAACTAGAAATGAAATGAAAAACTAGTCTCGATATTGCCCATGTTGCGATAACAATTATATTACGCTATTATCATTGACAATTTGAACAATGTATATAACTACACACTCATAAAAAATTGAAAAGGAATTTTTTTAATCAATAAATTTTTTACGATATTGATACATTCATGGTATTATCAAAATATCACTGATACACTGGCAATACAAGCGATACCTAGAATTTACACAATTGAAAATATTGGCGATACTTGGTGATACATTGCCAATACCTAGAATTTCTGATACTACTAGTGTTATCGGTGTCGCTACCAGTGTTATCGATATCGTCAAGCTAGAGATATGAATATTATCGGGAACATTACAATAATATCGGGGATGCTCCGAACAATGGTTCCAAATATCAGTGATATTATCAATAAAATTGCCATTATTATCAGTATTGCCAGGTTAGCAATACCGAAATTGCTGGAAGCATAAAATTTTAAAATATTGTAGATATTTTCTATAATATCGGCAATACTTGATGATATTATCAATATCAACAATACTTTGAGAAGAATCCCTTACGGTAGAATAATGGATTGATTTAGGTGGAATTTAATGTCGGCTTAGTCCAACATGCACAATATCTTTCTTAGGATCAATCTTTGATTAAACTATTTATATTTACCATGGTACTTATTTATAAGAATAAAGGAGACATACAAATCTACACTAACCATCAGGGGATTGAACTTATGAACCATACTATAAAACATTGGGAAAGAGTGATTGAGTGATTGAGATCTTCCACTCAAGCTATTTTCCTACTCAGGTTCCATTTGATAAACTGAAAAATACGCTTTGAAAATTAAGTGAAGTGCTGAATTGTAATTTTGAAATAATTTTAGTCAAAAATGAGAAGAAATTTTAATGCATCACCCCTTTTAGAATTTAGACTTTAGCATTAAGTGAAGGGAGGGGAATTGAAAAAAGGACCCAAACTTTTAAGTGAAAATTAATTTAAGCACTTAATAATTTGGATTTTCCAAATGATATGAATTGTATACAATCACTAAAAATATCAAATTTCAGTATATGTGCTGAAAATAAGTTTTATCAAACGGCTCCTTAGACAATTGATGGAGAAATATTGGTGTGGAAATATATGTAATTTTGTGTGTGCATGTGTATGGTTGTTATGTACTCTTGTGGAGCACTGTAACATTTCCTTCAAGTTTATATGTGTGTATGTTGGTCTTTAGACAATACGCAACACATCTCCTCCTCCCCCTTTCTCTCCTCTCCCTTCTCCAGATTTCTTCTTTATTTTATTTTTCTACCTGTTATTAGAGCATCCGATTTGGAACCTAACCGCAACCTACAGTAGTAGGCCCACTGCTGACGTCGTCCGAATGCACAAATGACGTTAGCAGTGTACGGCCGGTAGTTCTTTTCTGGTGCAAACAGTGTGGGATCTAGTAGATCTGGTTTTTAGAAGAATAATGGAGATTTTTCTCCATGTTTTGGAGTAGTTCTTGTAGTGTTTCGGAGAGAATGAAGAAAAATCGGAAAAGTTCAGATTTCATGATTTTTGTTGTAGTGTTTTTCGGATCCTCTGTTGGGATTTCTATATTCCCTTATCTTTTTTGATGTTATGGGGCTGTGGTGGAATATCATGTTGCTGGGATTGCTTATACCATGCCTAAAAGTATCCTGCGCACATAAAGTGTTCAACGAAATGCCTCACTCAACTTCGCATGAGAGTTTCTTTACAAATGGTGGATCCGTCCTTCTTAGTTCATCTTCCCTTCCTTTTATCAGTCATGTTTATGGTGTGAGTGTCCCTCCACGCTAACCCTATTGTTTGTTGTGAGTTGAGTTCACTCACATATTGCTGCACGTGATGCACACAAGTCTTCACATGCTATTGTGTGTTCTCTCACGTATTGCGAGGGATGCACACTCATTTATTGTGCAAGTTGCACTTGTTTGTGAGAGAATGTTACATGCTGATGACAAGTTTGTGACTTGATGTTTGTCGAGTTTAGTTATGGCCGTGTACTTGAAGAGAAGATTTAACGAATGGAGAAGATTCAAGCTACTGTCTATATACTGCCATGTTGTGTTTGAGGGGGAGCAATGATCCATGCTCATCATCACCGTTATCTTTGTATATATTCTAAGATGGGCATGATCAATATACATGCTCCAGCTTAAGGGCGAGTGTGGAAATGTATGTAATTTTGTGTGTGCGTGTGTATGGTTGTCATTTACTCTTGTGGAGCATTATAACATTTCCTTCAACTTAATGTGTGTGTGTGTGTGTGTGAGTCTTTAAACAATACACGACACAACAAGTTGTCGTAGCCATTTCTCCTCTTCTCCCCATTCTCTTTTCTCTCCCTTCTCCAAATTTTTTCTTTATTATCTTTTTTCTACTATACGGAAAGGAGGAAGGATCTCCATGTGTTCTTTATTGACTTAGAGAGAGCTTTTGATAGGGTCCCTAGAGAGTTATTATGGTAGGTGTTGGGAACGAAAGGAGTTTCAGAAGGATATATTAACATAATTAATGATATGTATGATGGAACGATAACAATTGTGAGGACCATTTGTAGAGAGACAAGTGAGTTTCCAACTATTGTAGGCTTGCACTAGGGGCTGGCATTGAGCCTGTACTTTTTTCGCTTTGGAAATGGACAAGTTGATGAGGCGTTTTCAATAAGAGATCCCATAGTATATGTTGTTTGCAGATGACGTGGTTTTTGATTGGCAAGTGAGGAAGTGCTTAAACACCGAGCTAGATTTATGGTGGGGCGCTTTATAATATAAAGAATTTAAAATTAGTCAGATTAAAACAGTATATGGATTGTAATTTTATTTTTTTTTAAGATGGCAAAAAATTTATTAGAAAACTCGTAAAATCGAGAAAAGACTACAACCGAAGCCCTAGAGAAAAGACTACATCCCAAGCCCTAGGTAACCAATAAAGAGGACGACATAACTGCCAGGATGGCCTTAAATATTGTTGTAGGCTTGCAATAGGGGTTGGCTTTGAGCCTGTACTTTATTGCCCTGGAAATGGATGAGTTAACGAGGCATTTTCAAGAAGAGATCCCATAGTGTATGTTGTTTGCAGATGACGTGGTTTTTGATTGGCAAGTGAGGAAGGGATTAAACACCGAGCTAGATTTCTGGAGGGGTGCTTTATAATCTAAAGAATTTAAAATTATTTGGATTAAAACAATATATGTGTTGTATTTTATTTTTTTTTAAGATGACAAAATTTTTATTAGAAAACTTGCAAAAGCGAGAAAAGACTACAACCCAAGCCCTAGACAACAAACAAAGAGGACAACATAACTGCTGAGATGGCCTTAACATTGATAGCCCAACTCGAAAGGAAAACCTTCACTTTTGAAATGACCTCATCGACACCCACTTTCTTATTTTGGAAACAATGACCGTTTCTACCAAATGGCCCATAACACGGCCATAAATGAGTGTGCATCACATGCAACACTCGAGAGAACACATACAACAGCATGTGGAGACTTGTCCGCATCACGCGCAACACAATGTGAGTGAACTACACTCACAACAAACAACAGGGGCCTGATAAACAAAGGGATGATGATCTGAGAATGAAAGATCCACCACATGTAAAAATCCCCTACTCAAAGTGGAGTGAAACATTTTGTCGAACACCTTGTGTGCGCAGTATACTTCTAGTTACTAGACAAGAACAACTTCGCAATCCCAACAATTTGATTTAACACTGTAGCCCCATAACATCAAGAAATGAGGGAATAAAGAAATCCCAGCAAAAGATCTAAAAGCAAAGGGCCGACAGTGCCCGCTTCTCACGAAACATGCCATAACACACTCAAATCTTGATGAGACTTCATGATACTTGTATCTAGAGATTGTTCTTGATCAACCACACATATTCCTTGTGGAAGATTTGCTCAAAAGTCCTTCAGAAAAACAACATGGTAGAAGGAATGAAATGTGGACATTTTCTGGTTTTTCTTCATTTTTGCTGAAACACAATGGAAAACTTCGTCCAAAAATGTAGAAATAATCTTCATTATTTCTCTAAAATCCAGTTCTACCATATCCCATACTTTCTACTCCAAAAAGACAGTCCGATCGTACATCAACGACATCATCCGTACGTACGAACAACGTCAGTAGTGGGCCCCACTACCGTAGGTTGTGCTTAGGTCTCGCTGATCGTAGATGCTCTGATACCAAGTAGAAATTAACAAGAGGAAGTGTATAGAGAAAGGGGGGAAGAGAGAAAGAGGGTATAGAGGGACAGACGGCTAGAGCAATCAGTTGTGTTGTGGTTAGTGTAATCAGTGTTTGAGTTATCGGCGAGAAATCGATAATATCGCCGATATTATCGGTGTCGCCAGACCTGCGATACCGAAACCCCAATATTTCGTTTCTCTTCTAGATGTCGCCGATATTTTCGATGTTATCGGCGATATTTTCGGATCACTGGCCAAATCAGCCAACTCCCCTATAGATTTCGATAAAATAGGCAAAACAAATGCCGTGTTTTCGGCGACATTAGGCGATGACCCTCTTATTCGTAAAAAAAATATAGAAAAAGAAGAAGAAGAAGAAGAAGAAGAAGCTCTCTTACCTTTTTACTCAAGATCTACCTAAGGAGTGGCCTTTGGCTGAATTTGGTTGTCCAATCGTGGTCAACAGCGCCGGATCTTTCACAAGAAAGAAAAACCTAAAATCCCCCTTTTCCTTCGAATGGAATAGCTTTGAAAGGAAACTGGATTCTACCTAGGCTTACGGGGATTTGATTTGGGATTTGAAAAAAAAAATCGGAATTTGGGGAGAGATTTTTGGGAGCTTTAAAATCGCCATGGTCGGGGTCGGTTTATCAAAAAAAGGGAAGGGGAATGGGTGGTGTACGCACAGTAGCTGTATAGCTGCTGTAGGTACGTGGCATGCGTAGACGAGCACTAACGCTCCTCGAGCTCCGAGTTGTACGAACGGTTCAAAGGAGATTAAAGTTATGTGGGCCCCACAGTGATGTATTTATTATATCTACACCGTTCATCTATTTTTAAAGATTATTTTAGGGCATTATCCAGAAAATGAATCATATCCAAAGATCATGTGGACCACACCACAAATAACAGCGAAGATAATGATTTTCACCATTAAACAATTCGTTGGGCCACCATAACGTTCTGTAGGCCCCACCATGATGTATGTATTGTATCCTTACCGTCCATCTATTTTTCGAGACAATTTTAGAGTATGAGATCAAAAATGAGGTATATCCCAATTTCAAGTGGACCACATTACGGGAATAACGTAGACCATTAAAAACCTTTTGGGACATATAAAAGTATTGGATCAAGCTAATATTTGATTTTTGCCCTCATCTAGGCCTGTATGACGTAATCATACAGATTGAATATCAAATAAATAGTACAGTGGGCCATAGGAGGATTTTAACGGTGGATATCCAATCATTATTGTTTTCATGTGGTGTGATTCATTAGAGATTTGGATCTGACTCATTCTTTATCTCGTACACTAAAATGTCTTCCAATGGTTGGACGGTGTGGAAATGAAACATAAACCATGGTGGGCCAGATAACAGCTACACGTCACTACGGTAGCAAGTCTTGCCGCTCAACCTGTCGTAGCTAAGCCGCGTCCCTACCGACACGTACTGAGTAAATTATGTGGGGTCCACCATGATTTACATATTTTATCCACTCCGTCCATCCATTTTAACAAATAATTTGAGGGCTTTAGCCCAAAAACCAATTATATCCAAATCTCAAGTGGACCTCACCACGGAAACAGTGTGAATTGAAATTATAACGTCTAAAATTCCATGAGGCCTAAGAAAATCTGGATCAATATATTATTTGTGTTTTTCCTTCATCCATGTCTTTGTGACTTTATGGACAAGTTAGATGACAAATAAACATCACTGTAGCCCCTACCAAGGTTTCAACTATGAAAATCATTATTACTAATGTTTCATGTGGTGTGGTCCACTTGAGCTTTGGACATACTTCAAATTTCGAAACAACTATTAAAATGAGCTGAAAAAATGGATGGCCAGCGTGGATAACCCACGCACATTCATAGTGGGCCACAGTACTACTCTCAACGGCCACGAGATCTGAACAATGATTGCGAGTCACCTTGTCATTCTATGTAGGGATGAAATGTGGCCATAAATGTGTATTTTTTTTAAATGCATTTACTTTTGCATATCTTAATTATTATAAGCTTACATTTGTATTACATAAACTCATTTTGGTTATTATTTGAGTGATTTCTTACGACAACGCGTGCCTTTTGACCCCCATTAAATGGAAACTTCTTATTTAATGCATTCTTTTTGTAATTTTTTCATTCCTAAATATGTAAATATATGTATTTAGACATGTCATGAAGTTTCACTGAAAAATTCCACCATTTTCTCCATGTTTCCCCCTTTTTCCCTGCATTTCTAGTTATCGGCGATATTATCGGCGATAACGATATTATATCTTTATCTCTGGCCAGCGAAACTTGTAGCGATACCGACAACTCGAACACTGAGTGGAATGACACACACACACACACACACACACACATTAAGTCTTAAGGTAAGTCACAATGCTCCACAAGATCTGACTCATTCTTTATCTCGTACACTAAAATGTCTTCCAATGGTTGGACGGTGTGGAAATGAAACATAAACCATGGTGGCCTGATAAACAAAGGGATGATGATCTGAGAATGAAAGATCCACCACATGTAAAAATCCCCTACTCAAAGTGGAGTGAAACATTTTGTCGAACACCTTGTGTGCGCAGTATACTTCTAGTTACTAGACAAGAACAACTTCGCAATCCCAACAATTTGATTTAACACTGTAGCCCCATTACATCAAGAAATGAGGGAATAAAGAAATCCCAGCAAAAGATCTAAAAGCAAAGGGCCGACAGTGCCCGCTTCTCACGAAACATGCCATAACACACTCAAATCTTGATGAGACTTCATGATACTTGTATCTAGAGATTGTTCTTGATCAACCACACATATTCCTTGTGGAAGATTTGCTCAAAAGTCCTTCAGAAAAACAACATGGTAGAAGGAATGAAATGTGGACATTTTCTGGTTTTTCTTCATTTTTGCTGAAACACAATGGAAAACTTCGTCCAAAAATGTAGAAATAATCTTCATTATTTCTCTAAAATCCAGTTCTACCATATCCCATACTTTCTACTCCAAAAAGACAGTCCGATCGTACATCAGCGACATCATCCGTACGTACGAACAACGTCAGTAGTGGGCCCCACTACCGTAGGTTGTGCTTAGGTCTCGCTGATCGTAGATGCTCTGATACCAAGTAGAAATTAACAAGAGGAAGTGTATAGAGAAAGGGGGGAAGAGAGAAAGAGGGTATAGAGGGAGAGACGGCTAGAGCAATCAGTTGTGTTGTGGTTAGTGTAATCAGTGTTTGAGTTATCGGCGAGAAATCGCACACACACACACATTAAGTCTTAAGGTAAGTCACAATGCTCCACAAGAGTACACAACATATATAGATGCACACACACAAAATTACATATATTTCCACAATGTCCACCTAAAACTAAGTATGGGCCCCCTTACTGAGGGAGAAGGCAATGCCCCTTCAAACCAAATGCTCAGTCGCTGCAATCGCCTTCCAAATGAACAAGGCTCTATATAAAGAGGATCTCTTCATGAACCATTCCCCTATTAACACTCCATACTTGTTCGCTATGACCTCTCTCCATTATCTATTTTGCTCAGATCCAAACCTCCAGATCGTCTTCCCCAGGAGAGCAACATTCATGTCCTCCAAGTTTCTGATCCTAGCACCCCTTTCCTTTAACGGTTTACAAATCTCTTCCCACTTGAGAATTGGATTGCAATTTTAGTCACAATAGGAGTGTAGATGAGGAATTATTTAATTGTTGACCAAGAAGTTTCCCAAAATGACCAGTTTCGATACCTTGCGTCAATAATTAATGAGAATGGAGAAATTTGAAAAGGATGTTGCCCATATAATTCAAGCTAGGTGGAAGAAATGGAGATTTGCCTCTAGAGTTTTGTTTGATCGTTGTGTGCCACTTAAATTGAAAGGGAAATTTTGTAGGATATCTATAAGACCAGCCATGCTTTATGGGACAAAATGTTGGGCAGTTAAGGAACAACATGTTCATAGGATTAGCATTTTTGAAATGAGGATGTTGAGATGGATGAGTGAAAAGACGAGGAAGAATAGAACTGCGCCAATAGGTAATAAGATGAGGGAAGTAGACTATGGTTTGGTCATGTGCAATGGAGACCAAGAAACCACGCTGGTTACGAGTGGATTCAAGTTCAAAGCTCTTGAAGTGCAAAGGGAAGGCCCAAAAGGATGTGGATGGAGGTAGTAAGAAAAGACGTGATGACCTATGGTCTAACTAAAGGTATGACCCTTGATAGAGTGGAATGACAGAACATGATTCATGTAGCCAGCCCCAGTTAATTGGGATAAGGCTTAGATGACAACGACAATGATTCCTTGATCAACTAACAATTCATAGCTGGCGGGTGTATTTACCTTGGCCTTTGACATTGAGTTGTTAAATATCTTATAGTCTATTGGAGATTAAGTTCTCTCATGATTGATATTGGTTGAATTTTGTGTCTGAAACCTACACGATGACTACTTGAAATTTGATGTTTTTGAGAATTCAGTCATTCTTGAACTAGGCTGACTGTGAGAACTATGTTGCACTTGTCATTGCAGATATCTTACACTTCAGAGAATGTTGTCGAAGGTAAGAGGGCTGCAAAGCTTGCCTTACAACAAAGGCTTGGCCTGAAGACTTCTGATCGCCCTCTAGTTGGAATAATATCTCGTTTAACTGCTCAGAAGGGAATTCATCTTATCAAGCATGCCATCTTGCGAACCCTGGAACGCGATGGACAGGTTATCTCTGCCTCTGTTTATTTTTTTAGTACAAAGAAGAAAAACCACATAGTTGTATTCTTCATGCATTGATGTACTTTGGTCTTTCTTGGTTACTTGTATCTATCTTTTAATTTGAAAATAATGTTGATGGCAGGTTGTGTTGCTAGGTTCGGCTCCAGATCCTCGCATACAAAATGATTTTGTTAATTTGGCAAATCAGTTGCACTCTACTCATGGTGACCGTGCACGTCTTTGTTTGACCTATGATGAACCTCTTTCACACTTGGTGAGTTCTTTGCTGCGAGAATTTATTCATTGTCTATTGAGTTCAATTAATTAGGGATTTAGGGATTATATGACACTATAAATTACTAATCATTTGGGTTCGAATAGATATATGCAGGTTCGGATTTCATTCTAGTTCCATCGATTTTTGAGCCATGTGGCCTTACCCAACTTACTGCTATGCGATATGGATCTATTCCTGTCGTTCGTAAAACAGGAGGTGCGTACTTTTTTAACGTTCATGAACTCAGCACCATAGAAAGGCATTTTTCAGGGAAGCAAAATGGAACACGGTCCAGAAATAACGTCCTACTTGTAGTGCTATACTCTTTTGCATGCTAACTTATAGTTACTGATACTAACACAACCATCAAATGTTGTGGCTTTTAAAAAGTCAGATTTGCTCTTAATAGTTACTGACACTAACACAAGCATTGGATGTTGTGGCTTTTTAAAAGTCAGATTTGCTGTCATGTCCATACTACATACAAATAAGGTCTATTGTTACTATTTAGATGTGAAGAAAATCCCAAAATAAAATTAAATGATTGACCAAAAAATTAGTTATTTATGTATAAATCATTTTTTTTTTCTTTTTAATACCTCAAATGTGTTCAATAGCTTCAGACAGTGTTCTTGTCCACAGATTTGATGTGGCACAATTTCTAAAAGTTTGTGCCTTTGTTATGTAGTTAGTAGTGGTGAGCATCAGTTATTTATTTGGGGGGGGGGGGGGGGGGGGGGGGAATGGATACTCTGTTCCCAAATTTAGCTGGATTTGACCTTTTGATATATCAGCTGGTATTCCTCAATGCCTTAACTAAATATGATTTCTTATGTCATATATCAATTTAAATAGTGTTTGGATGGCTGGCTGTATAATAACTGGCTTGCTGCTGTAAATTATCATGGCCATTTGACTGGCTGGCACTATAATGACTAGCCTCTTGTTTGGATCAAGATTTAAACTAAACTGAGAGAGGAAGAGAATGCAAATTCAAACCCTTTTTGTGTGTGTGTGTGTGTGTGGCAAGAGAATGCATTTCTTTCTATCTTTTTTGTTTTGTTTTGTTTTGTTTTGTGTTTGTGTTTGTTTTTTAAAGAATTTTGGCAGGAGTGTAGAATTTGGGCAAGCATTTTCTATGTTTTTTTCCTTGGGGTGAAATGTGTCTTCTTGGATGATAGTTCATACAATGAACATTCATGAGTTCTCTTGGAGAATGGGCACCCATTCCTGCTTGACATTTAAATATCCTCTTGCAAATGCATCAGCTCCTTAATGCTACTTGTTATATCCACTTAGATTATCTGTAACCCATTTATCAAGGATGTCTTATGAAGCAAATTTCTGCTATACTTATATTTTGCAAGATAACAGGGAAGACAAAACAGCTGAGAAACAAAATTGTGTTGTTTTTCTTACAGGGCTCTACGATACAGTATTTGATGTCGATCATGATAAAGAGAGAGCTCAAGCCATAGGTATTGAACCAAATGGATTCAGCTTTGATGGGGCTGATTCCTCAGGTGTTGATTATGCTCTCAACAGGTAAGTGTGGTTAACACATTTCTTGCTTAGATATTGTTGTAATCTGCAACTACTTTATTGGCTATTGCATTTCTTTTAAATGGAAACATTGTAAAAGTAGTACTTCTTCACAATGATGGTAATGTTTTGCAATTCATTGGTAGGTAACCACAAACCTGTGTGGATTAATGCTAAGTTTCTGTTCCATAGCATGGTTTGCCACACTGGTCATTCGCAACTAACTTACTCAAACAGACCTGTTATGATGGGATTCTATACAGGTTTTCATGAGTATAAGGATCGTTTCTTATCTATAAATAAGCTTTTTGCGACTGCAATGGAAATATGCAAACAACACCATACCCAAAAATAGTCAAATGTCTTCAAATTTGATAGATTTAGAAGCTTAAACTCCTGCTTTAGCTATCATCGGCTGTTAAGCTTACTCTCCCATTCCTGTGTGATACGTGGGCATCCGTTCCTCTGACGATATCAAATGTCTGAGCAAAAAAGGATTCTGTTCCCACCTCCTTTTGAGTAGTATTGACTCTATACATATGGCATTTATGTGATTGAATCTGTCCTCATATGGGGCCCACTATGAATGGATTCATAGCCCGAAAATCCTACTGTTTCAGTGATCCTAGCTGTCCAAGTGGTGTACATCAAATTGGTGGCAAAAAATAAATTGGTTGGTGGTCCAAATTGATTGTGAAAATCATTTAGTTCACATTGTCATGTCACTTTGATTTTTGGGCAATGTCCATCCACAATAAGGCCAAGGATTTGGATTGTCTGGTTGCCTACACTTGTACCTTGGATAAGTCATCGCCATTTAAATGAGATCATAATAGACTCATTTAGCATGCCTTTATATGTGGTGTTTGTTTTTCTTCAACTGTACTGGAATCATACTTTTTTGATGCAGTGAACTTTTGCCCTTGACAAACATTCTCATCCAATAAAATGATAGAAATGGGTCTTGATGTCCAAAGTATTGTGGTCATTCTAACAGACAACTCCAATGTGGTTTGTGCAAGCTCTCCGTGGAGACAAAGGGTGCATTTGGTTGCACCAAATATCATGATATTGGGTGCAACCAAACGCACCCAAAAAGATTAGTCATGTTATTTCTTGAATATGAAATGATATACAGAGACACCTCATCAAAGGACGCAAAAAACTCCTTATCAGGGATCGCAGAACCAAGCCCACCTTCAAACAACCAAATATATGAAGCCGTGTTGGTGGGCCCCACTTTTGTAGAGATTCAATGAGGAGCCACTTTTTCAAGCTAGAGATTTCTCCCCTATTTTATAACCCTGAGTGAACTTCGGTCATAGTTGTTGTTGCTTTCCGCTTCAATTGAGGTTGACTAATGCTGTGACTGTACAAAATACCATCTTGAAGAGAGAGAAACCACATGTGTGCACATATATGGTGAAGCATGTATATGTTGAAAGGACATTGTTTTAGGTGGCCTGTATTTACAGTTCATATACTATATCATTTTCAGTCTTTTGTTGGGTTATGTCATTTGAGAACTGCGGATTGCTTATCATTTTATGGTTACTTCAGATCCAATTGTCCAAAAACTGCTGAAAGCTGAATCATATCGTCTTTTTACAGAGATGCATTCTCTGTTACACAATGATTCAGTTCTAGTTTTTGGTCCAGTTCAAAGTAACTGCATTATTTCTTATAAGCAATTATGGGTCCCACTCACCAACAAATGTCCAAGATTTTCTACATGTGGGATCATGGTTTCAGTGATACAAACCATTGTGATCTGATGGCCCCCTCCATGTGTAGAGGATGCCTTGAATATCTTCCCCATGGGAAGACCTACCCTTCAATCGATGGCACACAAATAGAGAGATACCGGGAACCTTCATGATAATCCATATTCAACCAAAAGATTGTCTAGTTTATCCTATCTGGGAGATTATCAGGGCGTCACCAACCACAGTGAGGCCAGATGAGCAGTTTGGGTCTGCAAGCCTGGGCTCCATGTACAGGACCATACGCATCCGTGGGCCATGCATTTGCTGCTGAGTAGGAACCCTATAGTTCCTCATTTCCTGCACTCTTCCCACAAATACCTTTTTATTGTACTGTTTGGCATATATGAAAAAGGGAATTCAAGTTTTTTTTAAAAGATTGTAATCATGTAGAAAACTGCCAATGTATAACTGGACTTCTTCTTCCTTTTTTTTTTTTTTCCAGAGCAATCACTGCATGGTATGAAGGTCAGGAATGGTTCAACTCGTTATGCAAGCGTGTGATGGAGCAAGACTGGTCTTGGAACCGGCCCGCACTTGATTACATGGAGCTCTACTACTCAGCCTGCAAGTAATGAAAGAAAGGAGTGGAGTCGAAATGGATAGCCCTTTGATACTGTTCATGGTCGGTTTGTACAGCGTTACCGGTCTCTTTTATTACTAGTTTTATTATTTTCATTTCGTAGTCTGGAAGCTTGAGTAGCCTCATCACCTTTCTATTGAATTTGAATAATGGAAGCCAACCTTAGCATTGTTGCGGGGGCAACATCCACTTCTTGTAATTCAAAGGTTGCTGGGAATAAAGGATGCAGTACAGTCCCGCCACATGGGTCTTGGGGGATTTATTAGATTGTTTTCCATTTGTACAAGTTGTCTCATGGTTTAGTGATCTGGACCATTGGTCTGTTGGGCCTCATCATGTATAGATCGCAAGCCACAATCTCGTTGATGTAAACATCCTAGTGTTTTGAGTTGTGAGTATGCGATGGTTAAGAAGGCATTCAACTGAAGAAAAGGCTGATGGAAAGTGGCTAATATCTTCTTATCTGGGGACATTGGTCCATTCACACCGGATTGACCAACGGTTTGATCACTGAACCATGGGTCCAGCTTGTACAAACAGGAAGCTCAAGGATACTACAATTTGAGGATGATATGGTTTACCTGATGACCAAAGTTTATATAAACACAAGGGATGCTCATGCTTCCCACCACGTTATGATCTAGACTGTCCATTTTAAATGTCCCACCTTGCATGGCCTTCATGGAAGAGAAAATTCATACTAATAAGTGATCCTCAACATCAATGAGAAGTGAATTAGAAACTGCTCTGGGCCAGTGTTTTAGCTCTCATTGAATGGACGGTCTGATGCTTGATGAGTATGATTTTTGTCATGTGGCCCATCTATGCTGATAATTTCTTTCAGAACGGTTTGGATAATCAGATGGTGGGTCAGATTGGGTGTGCAGTAATTAAATTACTCGATTGTTTCTAGGGGGTAAGGTCGGGGTAATGAAGGTCCAAAGTTTTCAATTTGAGTATAGGAACTTATTATAATATGGGCTCAGAATTGAATAAAATCAAGTATAAATCTGGGACAAGGAAGGAGAATCTAGTTGACACATTCTCTTTATTATCTATCCAAATCTTAATGAAAAGAATATCTGACCGAGTAGAATATACCATAACGAGATGGAAATCGCTGGACATTCTACTACATCTGACTACTGACTATATTCTAAATCACAGAGAGAGAGGGAGAGAGATTCTACTACATCTGACTACTGACTATATTCTAAATCAGAGAGAGAGAGAGAGAGAGAGAGAGAGAGAGAGAGAGAGAGATTCTACCACATCTGACTACTGACTATATTCTAAATCACACACACACACACACACACACACACACACACACAGACCTCTTCTTCAATTTTATTAATTTAATATTTCAATTTTAACATAATTTTCAAGCAAGCCTATGCACTTTTCATCAATATATGGTCTTTGGTAATACCTACCTCTTGCATGCTTCCTGTGGAACTTACTCTCTGGCCAACATGTCAATGTGTATAATATCTGATCTGTGCAAAAAGGTCTGCGACGCCATGATGATCACCTCTTATGAAAATCGGGCTTGATGCGCTCATTGAGACAGACCAAAAATCATTGGACAACCAATACGGTATGACTCAGTGTACAGGTGTGGCCCACGAATCAGTTCGCCTGATTTTCATACCAATTATCATCATGTTGTACAGGTTGGATATTTTACACCTGACATACTAGCACGAAAGAAATGGCTCATGTGAAAGTTCATATACAGCCCATGTACTGATGATTACATTTGGGAATCTCTACGCATTTTCAAAGAGAGTGAGCAGGAACCCACTTTGATTTGTACTGCATTTCAAGCCATTGGTACACAATCTTCTATGTATTAACTGGGTCACATGACTTTGAACTCAGCCCTCGGTTCCATCTACTGGGTGGGCCCAATGAACCATAGCAATTGATCAGATGATTCTAAATCATCCGATTAGAGTGCTTTAAGAGGCATGGATAATCAAAGGTGAGAGATAGTAGATATTTGATTGTTTTTTGTTTGAATTGCAAATTACTTCAATAATGTAATATAAAAGTGTAATAATTACAAATTACTTTACTGGACTCCTGAAAACATTGCATTTGACTCATTATACTTGTTTTTTGGTTTATCATAGTAAAATCGTAACCATCAGACCTTTTCATTTCTTCAATGTCAAATCATAATAGAAATTTCCATTACTTCAATATCAAATCATCTTATAAATACACTTCCTATTTGGATTGAGATTTCTAAAAATTGCAATGATTACAAATTCTTTTAATTGGTTATTCCCATTTTGATTGGGCTGTAGTAAAATCATAATGATAGTACTTTTACATTATCGAGGTAATTTGCAATCCAAATAAGAATAGTTGCTCTAAACCATCAATCATAACCTGCTAACTAATTTCTATGAAAATAAACAGTCCATATTGAAAGTTGGGATAAGGCTTAAACGAGGTTGATGATGATTGATTATACAGAAGGTTTGATCTGGACGGTCCATCACCTGTGGGCACCTTTGATCAACCATCCCTACCAAAAATTCACTTAGGTTGCATCATCCTAATCATCTAATCCATGGTTAGGAAATAGATGGTTCATTTTTATACTATAAAAAGCTGAATCATGGTAGATCATGTGGAGTCATCGCCCATCTGCTGAAACTCACTTTGATCAATGGATGGGAAATGAACAGCCCATATTCATTGTATTTGAAAAGGTTTAGCTAGTGATTTAGATTGCCCACCTTGTGGGGGCCACGTTAAAGGAGGGATGAAGTGGTTTGAGAGGGATAGAAAGGGGAAAGAGAAAAAGATGGGGGGCTACTGTTTTCTAACTTTCCTGTATATATATAAAAAAGCTGCAGATTTTTTTTTCCCGGAAATAGAAACACCAGAAATCAAACAGGCCCTTGCTGCCCACAAAAAATGGACACTGGGTTCGGCCGGGCCGTGATTGTGGGGCCCACCTTGATGTATTTGTTGTACATCCATGCTGTCCATCTGTTTTGCTGCTCATTTTAGGAGATGGGGCCCAAAAAGGAAGCAGATCCAAATCTCAGGTCGACCACACTACAGGAAACAGTTGTGATTGACCGTTAAAAATTTCTTGTTGGCCACAAACATTTTGGATCAAGCTGAAATCAGTGTTTTCCCTTTTATTCAGGTATGTGAGACCTAATCAACAGCTTGGATGGCAAATAAACATTACAGTGGGCCGTAGGAAGCTTTTAATGGTGGGCGTTCAATCACCACTTTTTCCTGTGGTGTGGTCCACGTCAGATTTGGATCTGCTTCATTTTTGGGTCCATGCCCTAAAATGAGCTGGAAAAACGGATGGACGGCGTGGATATACAATAGATACATCAAGGTGGGCCCCACGGTCGCAGCCTGACCGAACTAGGTCATACCCGGATTCTCCTCGATGGGAAGCTTGGTGGATTGACGGTTCAAACCATTTTTGTGATTGGCACATGTGCTGGTCCACTTGATTACTTTCCATTTAAACCGTTGGTCTGAATGCCACGAAGCTGTTATTCAGTATCATTAAGTTTTCATGATTTTTGGAAAGTGGACCGTACATGTTGCTACCCACCACACAATGGACGGTTTGGATCAACTTATCTAACCACATGAATCCCATCCAGCGGTTAATACTAGTAAAGCATAATCAAAAGTAGGATTTTGTTAACCTTGACAGTGCGACTCATCAGTGCTGCTCAAAGAGATCTGAGCCGTTCATTAGGACGGCCTCCTGTGATAAGCCATTGCCAAAAAAAAACCCACGGCATCCATTGTGGCCCACGAGAAGTGAGACCACATGATATATGGGCCAGAAGATCTAAACACTGGCCCACCTGTTTAGTGGAGATGATACGGTAAAGCAAAAAGGACCAGAGTATGGTAGAGTCCTCTATGGAGTATGCGGCTTGGAGATCCATCGATCGGGGCCGTCCATATAGTTTCATCTCAAACCGTCGCTTTGAAAGCCGGATAATCTGATTCTTTTAAATTTGGAAACACTATCCATCCGTCGATTTCGGTTGTACTGTGGACAGTTGGCTTCACTGTATTCGGGTTCTACTGGCTCTACCGTATCATCTTCCTTTAGGTAGTCACATGCTTAAAAGGTGGCCCTTCTAATGGACGGTCCAGATCTATGAACATCTACAGATTCAAGTGGCCAAAGTGAACACAAACCTAGTACTGCCCACAGTACCGTAAGTTACGGTACTGCACATTTTTTCCTACACGTGTCAAATGTGCAGATCGCATTGCTAGATGCAAAAATCAGGTGGCCCAGATGATCAAAATGAATGAACGGCCGACGATCTCATCACAAGCTGATTTTCACAATAGGTGAGCTTCATGATTGGGCGGACCACTTCAACGGATCGGATGTCTTAAATATGTGACGTATTGGAGGGAAACTATGCGCAGTACGATAAGCTATACTCAGGCGAAGTACCTGATTATGTTCATAAAACTAACATGGCCCACCGAAAGTGGCTCCAGATGCCGTTGGTATGACGAAAGCTTGCCTCAAATAGATAGATATTGGTGAGTTCTGCCGTTTGGTGGTTATGGGTAAAAAGACCAAAGCTTTAATACTCTGGCAGGTGGTTGATACTCAGGCACTAGAAAATTTCACACAGTCATACCTTTAACTTAAACTAAACCGTCCAGATCTGGTTGATTGATGAACGATTAATAGATGGGCATAATGAGAAATAGTTGACGGTCTGGATTCAACAAACAAATACCCATTAATCGTAGCTTGGAATTCTTCAATCAATCTGTTCTGAAATTTGGACGGTTTAATATCACTTTTGCATACATGTACATTGATCCAGACCGTCCAGACCCTTGGGCCCATTTTCAACGGAAAATAGCCTGAAAGACCCACTAGTTGGATGATCTTAACCGTTTAATAGATAACCATCAATTGATCAGATGCTGTTTCCATGTTAGATCCACGGTGGGCCCCATGGTTTGTTGATCTGGATTGGCCTAAGTGCAACTCACGTACATGGGATGAATCACCACCGTATAAAAAATAGCGGTGGACCTGTCAGTGTATCCAACCTATGGAGTATACTCGGATATTGAGTGGATAAAAATGGGGCCCATGGTAGACTGATCCAGACCACTGGCCTGTTGAGGCCCGCCATGTTTCCATGATCCAGACCAATGGTATTTTCATCATGCAAATGGACGGTCGAGAAGCAATGGCTCACATGCAATTGAGAAAAGGTCCAAATTTTGTGGATAGGATCCATCAGAGTGGGACCCAACATACAACTCATCTGGATGACCCAAAAGTGGGCCCCACTTGTAAAAACTGAAAACCCAAATACAGTCTACATATGGTGGGCCAGATTAAAAGGATAGGGATTGGAAATGGAGACGGTACAGGGCATGGATGTGGATGGGATGGCAGTGTACCAGTTTTTGTTCGGCTGGGAATTAATGCGCATCGAAAGCATATGGCTTTTGTAATTGAGTGTGGTCCCTCTGACGTTTCACTTTATGGCTCCTCTAACCGCTGCTACTTTCCACAAATGAGTCCATCTTCATCCCAACCGTTCATTTTCCTCGCACGAGTCTGTCCCACGTGATGTGTGGCCTGGCCTGAATTATAGGCCAGCCCATGTTCATAGTCAGCCGCTACAGAACGTTTGGCTTGGATTTCTCACACTTGTGTCGGATTAGCATATAGAGAAAGTTTTGATACTCTGGTAGAGTGTGATGGATGATAAGCAGGCAATTGGAAATTGCACACCTGGCACATAATTAGTTAAATGAAACAGTGAAAATTATGGCACCCAGTGTAGACTTACCATGGAATATATATATATATATATATATATATATATATATATATATATATATATATATATATATATATATATATATATATATAAGCTTATTTGATTATTTGATAATCGGATCCATGGACATTTATTGGACGGTTAAAAATGAAAAATATCAAATGGTCTTATTAATACGACTATGTGTGGACGAATCAGATGTTAGGATTTGTCGACTAATCTGATCTTGGGATTGTGCTTGGCGACGGTGGGACGCATAATCTAGTCGGTTTTACTTGAGTAAATATATGCCACGTGTACAATTTTGAGTGCCTGCGTATCAAGCATCATATGCAGGCTGAGTATCAATATAACTCCTCTAGCACGACGGCTTATATGATAGTTCACCATCATTTTGAAGATGAAAACTCAGTCCTCCTTAAGTGTGGTAAAGATGTACAGCTATCCAGACCATCCAAAAGGTGGGCCACACTGTAAAGAGGCTATATATCTAAAATCACATAGATCAAGTAGTTCTGACCATCCACTGGCTGACTATCAAATGGATGGTTAAAAATAAATCAACGAAATCCACATTCCAAGAGAAAAATCTGATAATTACCATAATATTCTTGATGCAGTTTTCAAGTTATGCTCTATCCACAATGGGACCAGTGATTCCAGCAGTCTGGATTGCCGTAAAACTATGTCATGTGTCCGGTCAAAGAGTCACCATCGTCAGGTAATTTAGAAGTATTTCCCATGCCAGAGTCGAAAAAAAAATAAAAATAAATAAATAAATAAGAACGTGATGGTGAATAGAAGGTGGATTTGTATGGCACAAGTCCTCAGTGATAGGATTTTCCTCCTCAGGTTAGAGGAGATGAGGTGCGGTTCGGATGCTACAAATAGTAGAATCACCGCGCTACTTGACCAGTTAAGAGCACTGCTCGACCGGTCGAGTGAACAGTGATCGACCAGTCAAGGGTCACTCGACTTAAACTCCAGTGAGCTTAGTGAACAGTGCTCGACCAGTCGAGGGCCGGCTCGACCAGTCGAGTGAATAGTGCTCGACCAGTCCTGGTTATGCAGTTTCTAAGGCCTTTTGCAACAGGATGCGGAAGGGAGTTTCCTAAACTATAAATAGGAGGTACTTAGGGCTTTCTAGGTAATGCAAGAGGTAATACAAGAGGGTTTTCTAAAGCTTTGAAAGGATTTGCTAAAGCGTTTAGGGTTATTAAAGGTGTGTGTGTGTGTGTGTGTGAGAGAGAGAGAGAGAGAGAGAGAGAGAGCTTGTGGAAGGAAGGTTATGCTCGTAGAGGTGATCTACCGTGCACTCAACATCTCAACGCTTCTACGTCCTCGTAATTAGTGAGATCTCTCCATTTTTCTTTTATTCTTTTATTGTTTATCCACTCCTGCGTGAGTAAAAAAGGTTGTAACGTTCTACTTCATAGTGGATTGTTGATCTGGATGAGGTCCCGTGATTTTTACCTCTTTGAGGGTTTTCCACGTAAAAATCACTTGTGTGGTGTGATTTATGCTTCGATTTATTTCATTGCTTTATTATCTCATAATTCTGGTTTGTTTTGGGAGGCTAGATCCTAAGATTTTGTGTAAGGCCCCCAACAAAGTAGTATTAAAGTTAAGTTCATTGAACGGGTAAGATCAGTTTTGAATTATGGAAGATGGATCATCAAGGATGATCTGCCTCAATGGTTCTAACTGGACCATATAGAAGGTTAAGATGGAGGACTTGCTTTATTGCAATGACTTATATTCTCCAATTTTAGGCATATTAGCAAAGTCCAAGGATATGTCTGATGATGATTAGAAGAAGATGAACCGAAAAGAGGTGGGGTTTATTAAACAATAGTTGAATGATTCCGTATTCCACCATGTATCTACATAGACCTCAGCCGCTAGCCTATGGCTGAAATTACAAGGGCTATATGAGAGGAAAACAACTGGTAATAAGATTATTCTGATAAGGCGACTTGTGAATCTCAAGTTCAAAGATGGTGGTTCTGTGGCTGAGCACATGAATGAGGTCAGTAATATATTGAACAGCTCTCCGCTACGAAGATGGTCGTGGATGATGAATTTCACGCTTTGCTATTACTTAGTTCATTGCCTGACAGTTGGGAGACATCGGTGGTGTCTGTAAATAACTTCGCGCCATATGGAAAGATATCCATGGAACAGGTAATCAATTGTCTCTTCAATGAGGAGACAAGGAGGAAGTCTCAGGGGTCTACTCAACAAGAGGCCCGTGTGACACAGGAACGAAGGAAAGACCCGAGATAAATCAAGAGGCAAGTCGAGTACCAGAAAAGATGTTGATTTCTAGAATTGTGGCAAGAAGGGCCACTATAAGCATGAATGTCGTAGTAAGAAGAACGACAAGAAAGGAAAATGAAAGGAAAAGGAAGATGAATTAGATTCCACTGTGGTCGCTTCAGATGGTGACGTTGTAGTTATTCTTTCAGTAGATCATAATGTTTGTCTCACGGCTACGAGTCAGGACACCGACTGGGTGATTGACTCATGAGCTTCTTTTCATGTGACTCCACGTAGGGACTTCTTCACAAGTTATAAGTTAGGTAACTATGGGACCGTGAAAATGGAAAATTTTGACGTATCGAAGATCGTAGGAGTCGGTGATATTTGTGTGAAGATCGATGTGGACTGCATATTGGTTCTCAGGGATGTAGGGCATATCCCAGACCTTCACCTCAACTTGATGTCGACGGGAAAGTTGGATAATGATGGCTATGAAAGCCGGTTTGCTAGTGGGCGGTGGAAGCTTATCAAGGGTTCGTTGATAGCAGGTAGAGGAAAGAAGTGTTACACCCTTTATAAGGCAAGTGTCAGTGTGTGCAAGGGTGGGTTGAACGCATCGAAAGATTCAGTTATTGACATGTGGCACAGGCGTCTAGGCCACATGAGTGAAAAGAGGCTTCAACTATTAATGAGGAAGATGCTCCTTGCAGACGTGACAGGTATACCTCTCAAAACCTGTATTAATTATTTATTAGGGAAACAGCATAGAGTCTCATTTATTAAATCTGTTTTTCGTGTTAATAAAGTGCTTGCATTAGATTTGGTTTATTCTGATGTTTGTAGTCATATGAGGACAAAAATCTTGGGTGGGGCATTGTATTTTATTACTTTTATAGATGATGCATCTAAAAGGGTTTGAGTTTATGTTTTGAAATCTAAGGATGAGGTCTTTGGTGATTTAAATTGTTTCATGCTATGGTCGAGAGAGAGACAGGTAGATCATTGAAGTGCATCCGCACTGATAATTGTGGTGAATACATTGGCCACTTTCATAAGTATTGTAAGTCCCTGGGTATACGGCATGAACAGACGGTTCTTAAGACCCCCCCAGCATATTGGTGTGGCTGAGAGAATGAATTGCACCATTGTACAGAGAATCAGATGCATGTTATCCCATGCGAAATTGCCCAAGATGTTCTAGGGAGAAGCAATGCACACAGCAATGTATCTGATAAACAGGTCTCCATTAGCCTCGTTGAATGGAGAAGTGTCTGAGAAGGTGTGGACTGGACAAGATCCATCGTACAGTCATCTCAAGGTGTTTGGATGCAAGGCATCCGTTCAAGTACTGAAAGACGAGAGGTCTAAGCTCGATACGAAGATCAGACAGTGTGTGTTCTTGGGGTACGGTGATGAAAAGTTTGGCTACAGACTGTGGGATCTGACTGAGAAGAAGCTCGTTAGGAGCAGATATGTGGTTTTCTTTAAAGACATTTGTAAGCCAGAAAAGACACAGCCTTGTTTAGGAGAGCTAGAGGATATAGATCCGGTTATTCCTCCCGTGGTGCCCGATGACGGGGCATTACAGTAAGGTGCAGAGGACGAGGGAGTTCCTACAAAAGATGGATTGGGAGAGCAGCCCCCACCTGATCCATAAGTGAGGAGGTCATCTAGGGACAGACAACCGTCCAAAAGGTACTCGTCGCATGAGTACATTATGTTCACTGATGGGGGAGAGCCAGAAGATTATTCTGAAGCCCTAGCCGACAAGTATAAGAGGGAGTGGTTGAAAGCTATACAAGAAGAGATGAAATCTTTGCATAAGAACCACACCTATAATATGGTGAAACTGCCTAAGGGCAAGAAAGCTCTGAGCAACAAGTGGGTGTTTAGAAGGAATGTTGAGCAGAAGATTTCCGTCCTACGTGGATCGGTTATAGCCATGGATGTCTATATTTTTGTTACATATATATTTGGAAGATTATCTTAGATGGTTATTCATACATGTATTGTTCACTTGATAGTCAAGTATATAATCGTGTTTCTCTTTATTTATATATGTGTGTGTACGTGTGCGTGTGTGTGTGTGTGTGTGAATTCATCTAATTTATTAATTTTAACCCTTGTTTCACATGGGTTTGCTGGCTCCACAGGCACTTTGAACATATGCTAATCAGTTGTATGTGTACTTATCCTAGTCATGTATTGGGATTTTTTTGGTTTGTACTCTTTTAGAAGCTTTTTGGATTTGGATAAAATTGCGTCATGAGAAGCAATTGCGCGTAGCAGCCATAATGTTCATGGTTTGTAGATCCCCTTTGCATGGAATTAAATTAATTTTAGACAAGTAAATATGGATACATGATCATAAGATTTTGAATTTGGTGTTTTTATCATAGAAGTAGAATCATTTGTCAATGATAGTGTATGGTTTTGGTGTATATAAGGATTACGGCTATTTGTGCACATGCTTGACATATTTCAATGTGCAACATGTGTGACCTTCCAAGTTCAAGCATTCTAGTGAGCATACATGCCACCAATAATTTTCAAGTATTAAAAAATGTTATATAAGTTTCAATTGTATATGTACACATGTAAATGTGATACTATAACGTCTTAAAAAAATTCGTGCATAGACCTGAGTACCACCTCAGGCAGAAATCACTAAGGACCGAATCCTTTAAAAATTAGACAAAAATTAATTAAGTACTAAACTGAATTACTCGACAAATTAGTTCGAATAACTTTCTATACGAACTGCAAGACCCAAAACAAGTAGAATCACTAACTCTACATTTCCTAAAAACCTAGGATCAATTTTAAAACTCAGTTGCTCACGGGAGTATCTTCAAACTCCGTATCGGACCTGAACTGCGCGTCAAAAGTCCGATTAACGCGAAACTATACGGTTATGACCACCTTACTGGGCTTGACAACCATCTCAGAAATCAAGTCCAATAGTATCCAGAAACGCACAACTTAAGCCCGAAGCGAAGTGTATGAGAAATATGAATATCTTTAGAAAATAGACTCAAACTTAAGTGAATTGGGTCGTTCGCTTACAGGCCAAATATAAGATTTCAGACTGTCAAATTCTGACCCAACTACATCCTCTGATTAGAAAAATTTCTCTACACATGTCAGTGCACGTGTGGCCTTAATCGAGTGACGATGACCGTTGAACTAAAACTAGTCCTTCATGGTCGATCCACAAATCCAATCAGACCGAAATCTTTACCTGATATAGATCCATTGTCAGGAAACTTTCTTTGGATTATATGTAGAAAATGTACTTCCAGATGAGCTCCGTTGGCCCGAAACAGACAACTTTTGGCTATAAGCTAAGTATACCATGGGCCTGGGGCCATTGACATCAATTCTGGGCCTATATGAGGGCATTAACCCACCCCTCTCTCATTACATACGAATTTCCTAACCTTAAGAGAGAGAAGAGAGAAAAGAGAAGGAGAAAGTGAGGAGAAGAGAGAGTGAGTGAGAGATAGTTGCTGGGATTCAATCCAACCGCTCCATGTGCTGAATCATCCTACCTGTATCGCTATACTGGGGAATTAGAATCTATTCTTGGGTAAGAAATCCAAACCCTAATCTGTGTTAGGTATGCAAATAGAGTAAATGGTGAAATAGCTAACTTATTTCATGCTATAGGTTGTCGTTGTGTCGTAGACAAAGACGTAGTGTTTAAATTGAGTGCGATACGAGTTTACCGACGAAAGGTGCAGACTATAAAAATTTAGGTTATGGTTTTCAAGGCTTTCAATGTCAGTTAATAATTTATGACTGACTTGATTGCTATCACATATACTTAGATGCGATGTTTTTCACGTATTACATATATATATATATATATGAACTATGTTGAAATTAATGTATTCCATGTGTTTGTTGAAATGTTTGTATGAATATAGAATTATGATTTGTGCTTGCCGTGATTGTTGTTTTGGGAATACATGATTGTTGTACGTGTGGCAACTCCTTTATGAAAGGATTTGCTATAATATATGTTATAACTAATTTATTAGATATATGTTGATATGTGTAGTCTAAGTGTTTGATAAAATGTCCGAATGAGAAAATGCTTGTTGAAATATGAGGGTGTTGAGATAGGATTCTCAATTACCTAATCTATAGCTACAGTTTCCTTCATGTAACTTAACTTACTACTACGTGATTTATGGATGAAATGCCTATGTATAATAACATGAGTACTATGTGTTTGTTGAAATGCTCAAATGAGATTTATGTTTAATTTAGTTGTCACATGTTGCTTGGACAATCACATTTAGATGTTTATTGTTTTGAGTATGATTGGGACTAGTACGTACTCTAAGCAATCGATAACGGCTTACGATCAGTGGCCGAACTAGTTTCGTTATGACGAATACGTTCGATGAATCCGAGTCGTACGCTGATTATTGACAGTGGTTAGGCCACGAGGAGTGCGTATGCACTCCATGTCGATAAATTTAATGTGCGCTCGTACCAATCGAGCTTATCAAGTAACCCGATTGGCCTAATGTATGTTCACCATGTATAGACGCTATTGTTTGAATGTAAGGTACTACTTACCATTGAAAAACCCGTTTAACCTTGGTACCACGATCCGCTAAGACTTATGAGCCGGGCATGATGGTGTATAGGACACCGTCGTCGAGCTGTCGGCCTACGCTGGGGTAACGAGCCTCCCCGTAGTGACCAGTGAGCAACCCAAACTCATAAGCCGAATATGGTGCTGTATGGGACACCGTATTCGAACTGTCGGCCTGCGCTAAGGTGACGAGCCTTTCTCGTAGTAACCTTAAGTATAAAATAGGCTTACGATCAGGTGACGAGCCTCTCGTAGTGACCTCGAGTGTGAATTAAGCCTACGCCGAGGTGACGAGCCTCCCGTAACGACGTATAGTGTAAACTCACGAACTTGCCTATCGTATGTGATTAACTAGGATTGACGACCTTAGATGGATCATTGTTTGGGTAAATGATATAAAGGAAGGTACCTTAGCTTCCTAAACCTGTTATATGAATAGGTCTAATTAAGAACTTGACTAATCACGCACATGCACCGCATTGCATGTGCCTTTGGCATTGGAGTTGAGCACAGCGGGAGTGTTGCTTGCGCTATCATGAGATGATGTCGCAGAGGGAGTGTAGGCAAGGATATACATCATTATCGCATCTCATCTTTGCATTAACCAGAGTACTTAGGAATACTTGTTGTATTACTTTATCATTACTGCTTGACTGAATTGATAACATGTTAACATTTGCTTTATTGCTCCGCTGAGTTAATCACTCACTCCCACTCTGGGATGGTGTTTTAAAACACCAACCAAACTTTGTTGTAGTTTCAGGTGATGACGAGGCTTATAAGGCGGAGCCTGACTTCTATGACAACAAGGAGGAGTTCTCCTATCTGCAACTCTCTGGCAAGTCTATATAGACCTGGAGTTATATCACTGGGGCTACAGGGATGTGGATTAAATGACATTACACTTTATCATTTTGTTTATTTTGGAACTAAACATGTAATTATTTAACCTAGTAATATGTTCACACTCTAGAGACTTACAATAACTTATGTGTGTTATATATTTATCATAGTCTTCCGTTTGCATAATCTAATTGTCTCTGAAGTATAATATGCTGATCTAAGTTAATCTCATTCATGTTTAATGCACTAATATGAACAACATTTAATCATTATTATCTATGTTGCATAAGTGATGCGTTGAAACTCGGGAGCCAAGCTTCTGCTCAACCCTCGATTTTCAGGACGTTACAGATACTAACCAATCTTTTAAGTTTTCCGCATATGCCATAACCTAAACAATCAGGTAGTGAAATCCCATTACGGCGTGGTATAAACTCTGAGGAGTTTCAACACAAGGTCTTGGGTTCGAAACCCATAGGTGGTGAAATCCCACTATAGCGTGCATGGGTGTGGTGGGTGTGTGTGTAAATTTATAATAATAAAAAATAAAAAAATAATAAATAATAAAAATAAAAAACCTAAACAATTAGCCAGTAATAGCATGTTCATAACTAATAGCCCTGACAACATGTCATGAATTCGTAGTTACGACACAACCTTGTCGGAATCCAAACAAGCTTTTACTAGCTATTAGATAATGGATACATTAGGACCTGGAATTATTGTGTGATGAACATATGAGATTTCAAGAATTAAGGAGTACAAAGACATAAACTATGACAATCTAAAGGGTTTATTGATCCTCCACATGTGTGGCCTACTTGATAATTTGTCAAGTTTCATTTTTCCAAATAATCTACAGGATTTATCCCACCCACTTAATGCATTTATACAAGTGGAGGTTGGCACGTATGCCCATGTATAAAAGTGTGTATGGAATGGGGAAGAAGCTGGTAGAAAACATCTTCAATAAAGGCCCATTTGATGAGGGGAAAAAACCAAACTTATAATAATGATTTTTACTACCATGGCAAAAGTGCGAATTCTAAAATTTTGATTGTGCTTGATTTCTACTTAAAATTAAAATTTAAAAATTAAAAAAAAAAAAAAAAAAAACCTCAAATGAAATGCCCTATTTAGCCTTGTAGACCCCTCCGGTCCGAGGTGGACAGGTTACTACCGCCACCAGAACCTAGCTAGAGTCGACTTGTCCTATCAAGGGCTCTATGGGGCCACCATGATCTTTGTGTTTTATCTAAGCTGTTCATAAATTTGAAAGATCATTTTATGTAATGAGCTTGAAAAGGAGGCAGACTACATCAAAGGAAGTAATGGTAACAATGACAAATCGTTTAAACCTTCCTAAAGCTCTTATATCTGCTTATTTGTCATCTGACTTGTTCACAAGGTCACGTAGATCTCAGTGAACTGAAAACATAAATATTGGCTTGATCCAAACTCCTATAGTCTTCGGGAGGTTTCCAATGGTACATGTTCAATCTACTTTTTATTATATGGTCCACTTGAGCATTTAATCTACCTTTCATCACCTTGAATGATTTGCTAAAAAAAGATAAACGGTTTCAATAAAACAAATACAACATGGCGGCCCCACTAACTCTAGCTAGGTCCTTATAGGAGTAGCCGATTCGCACGGGTAAAGAAAGATAACTATAAATAATAACTTTGTGGAATTCATTATTTTCTTCATGAATCAAATATAAAAACAGTCAAATAAAATTTATTTTCTTTTCACACATAATCTTTATAATCTAACGGTCGCAAAATCAGAACATTTTGTTTATTTAGAAATCTCAATAGTCAAGATTTATAGGTGAGCTAAATATTCATGCAAAGCGAATCTTATGCACCTAATACACATATAAGGTGCAAATGCACTTTTTACAGGTCAAACGATCACATATTTAAATAATTAATAATTAGGTAGAGAAGACTTATATATGTTAAATACATTAAAGGTTACGTGCCTTTTCAAAGTGGGATTTAAACTTTTGCGAGCGAAAAAAGAAAGTTTTAAGTACTTTCCCAGGTAGCAAAAGTTCAAAGTTTCTAAAGGGTTTCATAAAGGTAACAATCAAGTATGCAACACTTGGACAGAGCATACAATTAATCTGGACCGTCAATTAGGCTGAGGACCCATTTCATGGGCCACAGTGGAAAAACCATACAGATCATATGAGTAAGTCTACACGTAAAATGGCTCTGGTTTTTAAGCCATGGATGTGTTAGAACGGTAGAAAGTCATTGTAGCCTACACAAATTAATGTAGCAATTGTTGATTATAGCTGCTTTTATATAAATCATCTTGACCGTACATTTTGTAGGCAGTCAATTGGACGGCTGGCGTTGTCTTATCAGTGAAAATTTCTCTTTGTGGGCCATGAAGGCTAATGTTGCTATGGATTGGATTTTTCGTCAATTATAATTTTCATTGAGTCTATCTATGAATAGGATCAATTAGATGGACGGTCAGATCAACCGTTCTGCCTGCCACCTGTTGAGCATCCATTGACCATGGGCTTTCTTGATCCGGCATAAGCATGACGTATGTGGACCTCAATCCATACTGTCCAAGTCATGGCCACTTCATGATGGGTGGGGCATTACTTGAGAAACTCACCGATCGGATGATCCTAGCTGTCCAATCGATGGCCATCAAACAGATGATCAAAAGGGACGGTCGGCAGCCAAATTCAACAACTGAATGAGGTCAACAGGATCCGATCAATGTGATTTTCAGGCCCATTTACAATATGTCCCAGGAATTGGAAGGTCTGGATTACATCCTTACAGTTGCAACACTGAGATTTTACTGTGGATGGCATTAGATTCATCCACAACGTAGTTTTTTTTTTCTCTCATTTTATCTATGGATGGGATGCTAAATGCATACGTATAAGTTTGTTATCAAAGCATGAATGAGATCCGGACCGTTCATCTGATGGACCCTGCTATGGATGTGTTGTGCCCACAAAACCGATCTGATGATCCTAGCTGCCAATTAGAGGATCCCTGAGATTTGCAAATGAACGATCATGAGTGTGACCAAAGTACGCATTCGATGGACCAAATTCCTCGTACAGGCCGATGTGGTGTGGCCAGCAGATGAATGTTCTAGACTGCTTGCTGGCCTTTCTTGGCCTTTTTATATGTTACACCTGACTCAGGCTGACTCTGGTTAATCGCATGATAAAGCAGTCCTGCCACGTCTACAGTTACAATATCCATATCGTTCATTTGGTGGACCCTAGCTTAGATAGCCTCGAGGAGAAAAATCATCACGATCGGGCTAACACTGCCCTTTGATTTCTGGCCTTCAAATGGACAGTGAAAATAAAAAAGTTCAACGGCCCAAAATCAAAGCAGAAAATCCCATTGATGGGAAAGCTGCGGCCCACCCAATCACTATTAGGTTTTGTACCATACGACCTAGATGGATAATCCTGATTCATCTACACTACGGTGAGAGTTCACCACCATTTTTTTAAGTTGTGAAACCTCATCGACAGTACATGCGGAGTACATCTAGAGCAATCCAGACCGTCTAAAAATCTTAATTATTTGATTCTAATCATTGAATCAGGAAATCCAAAACTTGGTTGTTTTAATTTAATCCGTCCATTTAATAGCCACGGAATTGGATGGCTAGGATCATTCTCTCAGTGCAATTTCCACACCATGCTCAATCCACAATGCTCCTGCAATTTGGACGATTTGGATCAACATACACGTGTGGCACATGTACGGTGGGATGAACTGTCACCCTAGTCTTATCCTTCTTTTTCTCTTTCTTATCTAATTATGGATGCTTTAATGACTACAATAAATCCCAACGAAACGGCCTTCATTTGGTTTCATTTATTTCGTCAGCTGTGGGACTTTATTCAAACCCTAAACCTATTTTACCTATCACAACCCTCCTTTTGACACCTACACCCCAATCCAAAGACATTATAATGATTGACATGTACTTTTTATCAGATTAAAAGTGGGGTGTCTTATCAAAAAAATGGGGTGTGGAATATTCCCTCCATTAACTTAAACTAAGCTTAATCAGAATCCAAGATCAAGATTGTGAAATAAAATAGTAGGGTCTGTTTGGATTGTCACAAATCTCAATTGCCACTTTGGCTCCAAATTGCAATTTGAGGGCTATTTCTCACTATGGATGTTAAAACTAACGTAGGAAATTCAGTTCACTTGGGCGCGTTTGGATGCCCAATATTGAGATGGATTGCAATATAACTTAATTCAATGAAGTGGAAATGACCCAAGTGGGTACGGGATCAGTTTAGTTCAAAGTGACCACTGAACCCCAAAATACAATTCCATATGATTGTGAATTGGGTTATTGGAATTCATTTCAATTGGGCATCCAAACGCACCTTCCAAGAAAAATCAAACAAGAAAGAAGATAAGGGAAAAAGAGAAGTAGTGATTGGATTGTATACCTTGTGTTTGAGTTGGAGGAGGAATAGGTAGGAGATATTGACGCGGCTCAATCCAATCACATGGCTAGTATAGCATCTAACCATGTTATCAAATTGAGGCACGCCAATACCTCCTATTTGATCCATTTTCTAGTAAAATTCTCATTCTGATGGGA
Source organism: Magnolia sinica (assembly GCF_029962835.1). Taxonomy (NCBI): domain Eukaryota; kingdom Viridiplantae; phylum Streptophyta; class Magnoliopsida; order Magnoliales; family Magnoliaceae; genus Magnolia; species Magnolia sinica. The sequence continues at coordinate 14,199,456 of NC_080573.1, forward strand.
CTTGGGATGCATGCTTCATCTAGAATTTGCGATGATCCTCCGATGTGTCGGCCGGCGATCGGTTGCAACAGGAAAGAACCATGGCCACATGATACTTGTTTGAGAGAGAGGGTATTTGGGGATAACAAGCAAAGAAAGAAGAGTGTAAAATAGGAAGGTTAGAGATTGAATATAAAAGTGGGGAGATTCTTTTTAGCTCTACCAACACCGACGTGTGTTGCAAAAAGCTATCTATGGCCTTCTTCTTGCTTTTGAGTGTCTGTTGCACTGGCGTGCCTCATGTTGGGTAAAGGTTCTACAAAGGAAGGAGAGAGAGAGAGAGAGAGAGAGAGAGAGAGAGAGTGAGAGAGAGGATTTCCTCACACATATGGGCATTACTAGAGAGAGAGAGGATTTCCTTACACATATATGGGCATTACTAGAGAGAGAGAGAGAGAGAGAGAGAGAGAGAGGGAGGGTGTAGGTGTGTGGCTTACATATATGGGCCAGATACTTGAGAGGGACTCATTTCATGGTGCAATGCAAAGGTCTACATTGCATTGGACTTTTTCTTTTTGATTCCTCATTCAAACGGGCATCAATCAATTGCTGGCTCAGGGGAAGCAGATAAGAGCGAGAGTAACGTTCCACTACCCTATAACTCTACAGTAACCTTTCCATGCACATACTTGCATTGCTACTTGTTCCCATCTTCATCACCTACCTCGACTGTCCATTCCATCCATTTTACTTTTCTAGGATCCTAGTAAACTTCGTGCCGATCGGATGATCCAAACCATCCATTCACTGGCATTTGACAACATCAGTCCTAAGAGATAGATAGGTTCAATCACAGATGTTTAGGACCATCTCACAACCTAGTTTTTTGCATGGTATTGTAAGAACATAGACTGGATTTGATGGACGGTCCAGATAGGTGATGTGAATGCCAACAAGCCCAAATGCAACAATTTGCATGGGAACCTTCCATGCACAGTAGATCATTTCACCATTTGAATAGGATGATATATTATAAAAGTCAAGATGTGAAAACTCAATATCCACCCCAAGTCCTGTTTACATTCAAATAATTTCCCATTCTATTATGAGGTCTTCCCTACCACGTGATGATCCAGACCGTTAATCTAGAAGGTCCTGTACCATTAGGCCCATATAGAAAAAAGGGTCCCACAGATATATTTTTTTCTCACCATGCTAAGGTGCATTAGGAACTGCATTACTGGCCAATTGTTTCTAGCTCTCCTTGTGTGCACGATAATATCTTCCACGCGTGTTTATTTTATCATTTATCATTGTAAGATATGGTAAATAAGCAATCATGAATTACAATGGGAATTACAGCTTGATGCCTTTTTCTCTGAGTTGACAGTTATGGTTGTTTTAAGAGAAATATTAAAATCTATGGATCCCATCGTAATGTATGTGTCCGATCCATACCGTTCATCCGTTTTACTGGATCATTTTTGGGCATGAAGCTAAAATTCAGGTAAATAAAAATCGCAAGTCGACCACACTAGAAGAAATAGGAGTTAAACGCCTACATTTAAATTTCTTGTCAGCTATGGAAGTTTTGGACCAAGCTAGTGTTTTGGCTTCATGCATGTCCATTTGACTGTATGAACAGGTTGGATGAAAGATACACATATCATATGAAATCCGTATGAGATTTAAGATTTCAACTGTGGATGTCATTATCCCGTGTTTCCTGTGGTGTGGTCTGGTCTACAATAAACCTTGGATTTTTCCTCATTTCCTGGCTCATGTTCTAAAATTAGCCCTTAAAACAGATAGACGCGTGGATCTGACACATACATTATGGTGGGACCCACTGACTTCGAGGCCTAAATCCTCGAAATATTCTCTTCCAAAGGATGCTGAAAAGTGATCATCATAGATTTATCATCATTTACTGTGGAAATTGAAAAAATTAAAAACTACATGGGCCATCTGTAATGAAAACTTCTAGATGAACGGTCTGATCATTGAAGGGTAGGTGAGGGTATGGAATGCTCCTGCTTGATACTTCTTAAGACTTGCATATCTGAGTTGTTTGGCACACGTGGCAATGGGCTGCAATCACGTGATATCCTAGCCATTCATCAGGTTAGTCCTATGAATTATTAAGAGTAACCAATTTAGTTCTTATTGGTGTTATAGTGTGTGTGTGTGTGTATATATATATATATATATATATATATATATATATAAGTTCTTTGATATAGAGTCCAACCGCATAAGACAATTCTTCCACTTTTATACTCCAAGTAAAAGACTATCACGCCTAAACCTATCCTGCTGTACTTGGTCCCACCATGATCATGTCTGTCCAAAAAATCAGGGTCGTCCATTCATTACATGGTCACACGCGTGATAAAAATAGCTGGTGACAGAAGTGATAAACAGTCCAACATTCAACATACATGCGTGGCCCACTTGAAAGATCATGAGTAGGAATCACTTATAGGTCAAAACCCAAAAACCCAATTCAGACTCAATGTCCAGCTGGGTTGAGTTGCCTCCAAGACTCGTTTGAGTCTTTTAATGACTCAACTCATATTCAATAATTAGACTCAACTCATATTCAGTAATTAGATAAAATATTAACACTAAATAATTAAAATACAGTGAAAAAAAACTCAAAACAGTAAAAGTATCAATGGCGGCGACCGCTCATTTTCAACCACAAAAAATCACTCAAGTAGCTCTCTCTCTCTCTCTCTCTCTCTCTCTCTCTTTCTCTCTGACATATGGGGATTAAATGGTATGAAATTGCATTAGATTGAATTTGCGTAATTATTGCACAATGTTTGCATGTATGGAAATACCATGGTATTTTTATGATCTAATCCTATATTAGGAATCAAATTATTCAAGAAAAACACTTTCATACACCATGAAATTGCACCCAATGGACTGGATTTCACAACTAAAAGCAGTCACTTGAATTCATATAGAACTCGAATGCTATATGTAAAAGTCGCATACGGATGGACGGCATGAATAAAACATGCATCAATGTAGGCACAAAGATGTAGATTTCAAAATCCCTCATAAATTCAGCGGTATCTACTACTAGGATTATATGATATGATACCAAGATTTACCCAATCCTTCCTGGTACATGCTACCGTGCCTCGTTGTAGACTGTCATGAGTTTTAACATGAGGCCATGGGTTCAAACATTCTTTATAATGTGAGTGCACGAGAGTGTGGGGGTGTGAGTGTGTGGGGTTGGGCTTGTGAGTGTGTAATAATAATAAAAAAAATCCACTCCTTCTCATTGTTTTCAAATGACAGAAGGAATTTACATGGAAAAAAGCAATTCCATCCCACTCAATTTGTATGCAGCCAGCCTACAAGTAATTAATTCTCCTTAACATAAAAACACGTTCTCAACTTGACTTGAAGCCCCTCCGAGTTGAGTTGACTCGGCCTAGATCCATGTTTAGTCAGTGAGCTCTAGAGCTATTCCTTGACTGAACTCATTTTCAGGTCAGGAACTAAAATGAAAACCCATGTTGAAGGGCTAGGATCTAGCACAGTTGTTTCTAAACACGTGTGCTACCAAGAAAGATGCTCAACCCCACGTGAGGGAGAGCTGTCACATTCTTCATACTTGTCAGATGTGGTAAAATTCAAAGGCATCTTGGAAAGTTACCGCAGAAGGTTTGATGGGAAAGTAAGGTTAAAAGCTCGTGTGGGTCTAGAGCTGTATTTATTGCATCTGTTTTCTTTCTTTGTCGTTTTCGCTTTGACTTGAGAGCTCTTCTGTCGCTGTGTGGCCAACACGGTTTAATGGTAGGACAATCTGAACCGTCCATTTGGTGGGCTCCATCATATAAGAGCTACAGTAAGGAATACATACAGATCGGTGATTCTAACCATTCAATTGGTAGATTCCCAACAGATGGCTGAAACCGAAATTAGCGAATGCATGGATCAAGATATCAATCCGAGTGATGCTTGGATGGTTGCCCATATAGAGTTAGGGTTACAATATGGACGGTTCGGATCAATCTGATTCGGCAGCCGTTGGCCAGTTTGAATTGCTACTTATGTAATATTCCATTTGGGAGAAAAGTACCGGAAAGTACGGTGTGCACTTCAAGAGGGTATGGCTTTGCGAGTGAACTCGCGCAAGCCAACTTAGGAGGTTTATCTGGATGGGGCCCGCATGCAGCCTTAGTTAGTTGATCTGAGCCATCCATCTCCTACTATTATAGTGGATATGGGCATTGTCTAAAAATTATGCTGGATGGATGTTTCTACCATCGGGACCGTTTGGCTACGTTTGTTTTCAAACGTTTTTTATTCTGACACACACCCACAGCCACCATAATAGGCAAGGCGCGTGAACCCATGACCTCTGTTTTCAAAGAAACTCACAGACTCTCCCACTGAGCTTGGCTACTCCGCCGGCCACTAGCCCGGTGGCTAGTGGTCGGTGCTCTGCGGGCCCGCTATGAAGTATGTCTTTTATCCATGCCGTTCATCCATTTTTACGTATCATTTTAGGCTTGATCCGAAAAATGAGAGGAATATAAATCTCAGGTGGAACACACCACAGGAAAACAATAGTGATCGGATATCCACCATTAAAATCCTCCTATAGCCCACTTTACTGTTTATTTGACATACAATCTGTTGATTAGGTCATACGAACCGAGATGAAGGGAAAAACAAAGATCAGCTTGATACAAAACTTTTATCGCCCCCAAAAAGTTTTTAATGGCCGACGTTGAATCAACACTGTTTACTGTAATGTGTTCCACTTGAGATTGGGATATATCTCATTTTTGGGCTCATACCATAAAATGATCTAGAAAAATAGATGGACAACATGGATGTAACACGTACATCATGATGGGGCCCATAGAGCACCGACCACTAGCCATTGGCTAGTAACAGGGGGAGTGACCGTTGCCAGTCACAGTAATGCCATGATGGACGGTTGCAATCACCTGGCAATATGCTTGTGGGCCCATTAGCTGTATGTTGTTAAACTTGGACAGACGCCCAGGGTGGGCTTGAAATCCAGGCCCACCGGGGCAATGATGAATGGTCTAGATTGGCCCGTTGGTTCGGTTCAATCATTAAGTGAGCTACCATTATTGAACAACAATGAATTTTTTATTATTATTATTATTATTATTATTTTTGGGTTAGCTTGTTAGTACACACCCATGTTAACCACCCCCACTGGGGATCGATACCAAGACCTCAAGTGTTGAAACGAGGTATCTCCATTCAGTCTGCCAGTTGAACTATGGATCTGAGTGGGGAACAACAATGAATGGTTTGAAGGGTAGGAGTCTCATTCACCATACATGTGCAGTTTAAAGGCACTTATTGTGTCCAGGTCATGTTACAATGACATGGACAATAGAATTCGGTACGAGAAAGGATGCTGAAAGAAAATTTTTCTTAAATTGAAATATTTCAAACCTTTAATTATTTAAGTATTTTAATTACTAGCTCAACCATGCCCTTCCCTGATAAGAGCCCTGGTTAAGCCAAGGACCTGGCCTTACTAGATTAGTGTTATATATATAATAAATTAAAAAAGAGAAAAAAAAAAGTATTATGTCTTACTTTTGTACTTTTATCTTTTTCTTTTTAATTTTTAAAATTTTTTTAAAAATTAGTCACACCTTGGAAAGCTAGGAGGAAGGAAAGTGTTGGAAATAGGTGCTAAAGAAAGTAGATAGAAAATCAAATCTTGAGAATAAAATAAATAGAGAAAATAAAGTGAAGTGAGAAGAATTTATTGTTTTGAATTGAAGCATGATTGAGTAACTCAACTTCAAATCAAATTTACCTTCCTTGGACTGCATCACAAGTACAACAAGAATTATAAGCAATTGGCATCTAGGATACAACAATTATGACCTAGTTATAATGGTGCACTCATCGTACATGGAATCAAACCAAAGTGTAGAATTTAAACCGAAGTGAGTTGACTCGAAAGCAATTTCAGTTGCAAAAAAAATAAAAACTAGAGACAATTTAAAGCAGCAGAGTGAGAAAATGATTTTATGAATGAATAAAAACGTATTAAGAGTAAGTATATTTAAAGACTATGATTAGGTGTTTAAAGCATCATTTTAACGAATTAAGTTTGTTGGGTTTAAACATAATTGCAGTGACCGCCTGAAGAGATGTCTATGGAGTGAAAAGGCATGAAATCAAAAATCACAAGTATGCTCTCAAAGTAAATTTGACGACGCGAGTGTACTCTCAGTCCTCACCCAGACTTGAACCCGCGGCACGCCACAACATCGTGCAACGCAACTAGGCGTGCCTGTGTGGTCAAAGGCATGTGGTATACTAGTAGATGATTATTAGGGATTGTTGGTTGCATTCGGAGTTGGTCTATTCCTCCAACTGAAATTTGAATGATTCTGCCAATTGTGAGTATACATGTTTAAATTTGATGTATTAAATGGGCGTTAGTAAGCGTTCATGACATTCACTTGAGCTTGCAACACCTCTTGAAAAGTTAGAATCGTAAATAGAGTTGTACACCAATTGAACTAAGTCGACTCGACTCAGTTTGATTAGTAGCTCAAGCCAGTTCAAGCCAAGATCGTGCTTGTGTAGCATTTTCTCAAACATTTAGAGTGTACCTTCAACTTCTCACAGTATGTAAAATAGCAACAGAAGTTTACAGGTATTTCATCAAACACTCAATAATCAACATCAAAATCAAGATACAAAGGTATTTGTTTCATATTCATACCTTTCTTGCCACCAGCCAAAACTTCGTTGAGTAATTTCATGAAACACTTGGTGAGCAACATCAATATCAAAATAACCGAGTCACTGAATTGGTTCGATCTGAGTTTGATTTGAGTTGGAGTTTGATCCAAGTTAATTCGAGCTCGTACAAGCTCAAACTGGGCTCGTAATTTTTTCGAATTCTAAAAATGAACTCAACTCAACTTGAACCATGTTGAATTGGGCTTTTTTTAGTCGAGTCTAGCTAGTTAACCGAGCTTACTCGGTTCATGTACAACTCTAATTGTAGGACAATCCTTAATTAGGTACGTATTGCTTTCGCAAATATTACATATGCTCTCAACGCTCTCAATGGGTTGGACAACATCGACTTTCCTCCCTTCCATGTCCACTTTAATGTGGCCTATTAAATGATTTGTTTTTATTATCAGAAAAGAATCTATAACGCATGGCCCATCTAAAGCTTTTGGTAATGGTAAAAAATGCACGACCATTTCATGATTAAGACCCTTGTGAAAATGACCACTCCTTGGGTCTATGAAAGAGTCGTGTTTCATTGTTGCCGCGTACTTTATTGCTACCCACAGTAGCATCATTATACAAAAAAATGACCAATTTTTTTTACTTGCTTCATGCATACAAAAACTCTTTTTTAGTGTTTAAGTGTTTGGTTCATCCTCAATTTGTACATGCTGGAGAAAGGATTACACTGGATGTTGTATCTTGAAGGTAACGCATGGTTAAACCTACTGCAACTATCATATTAACCAAGGGGCATGAACAATTAAATTTAAAAAAAAAATTGAGTGTGTGCCTCACCACAATAGAAAATTCGAATTATTCTTCATTCCAAGTCTTTCATATTCAGGTGCAAATTTTCTTTTTTTTATTCAACTTTATTTTCCGAGATATTTCCAACAACTAAGACCTGGTGAGGGATAGTCTCAGCCAAGTTGGATGCCACTGCAAATTATACAGCACCTACCCAACATTTGGTAGATATATAATATTTTTAATTTTAATAAATGGGTTCCATGGTTAGGTAATTGGTTGGTCTGATTCTCTCGTAGATGGATCAATCATGCCCAAAATCTCCCAAAGTAACTGAGCTCCTTTACCGTACCTAATGGATGTGATTGAACGACATGCTATTGTCATAAATAACCACAGTGAAATAGGTACTCAGCTAAATGGACGTGATTCAACAGTAGGCTACAGTCATAAATGAGCAAAGATAAGTAAATTTATATTCCAACAATTTTCAAACATGCTACCTCATCTTTAACAGTTGCCTCCTGTCAAATCAAATCCTTCCGTGTTAGTATCCCAGCACTGTCCTGGTAATTTTCTTCTTAACCCTCTAAGCCACAAAACCAAAGCTTAATGTAGTCACAACAAGGACATTGTTGGATTATAATTTTTATTTATTTATTTATGGTGGTACCATTTACATGGATTATTAAACCATGGGCCCCACTTCTGAAAAAAAGAAAACCCACGTGCTCCGTGCAAAGACAAGCTCCATAGCAAGTAATTCAAAGTGCTGATCTAGTACATGTACCAAAACCAGTGGTACTGTATCAGCTTTCGCGCCAACACGCCACTTGTGTGGGACATTTTCATGAAATGGAGGACCTGCAAAGAAGATCACGCTTCTAAAAAAGCAGGTCGATGCTCTCACTAGGTGGGCCACACACCTGTACATTGAATCGGACTGTCGGTTTAATCCATCGACTAACAATGGATGGGCCCACCTGATCCGTGGAAAGGCCTGATATTTTTTCCCAGGTGTCCTTCATGATGGGGCCCAGAGCATTCATGGTGCTGATGTCCTTAAACATGCGGTACGAGGGAGAAGGATCGTATTTTTGTGGTAAGTTGCTGGCATGTGATAGTCGGACTCAATATTGTTAGGCAGTACCCAAAAATCAAATTATTGGAAAGCTGTAACTTCCGATTAGTGGAGATTTTTTTTGTTGAATACTAGCCATTGATTATTTTTAATTTTAACTGTCCATTAGATGTCCACCTATCAGTCAGCTACGACGTCAGCTTGTAGTAAGCTTTTGCTTATGAACCATCCCGAAGAGAAAGGACGGTGGGGTTAGGTGAGTAGTTGCAACCCTTGCATCTAAATGCTGTAGGAGGATGAGTGGGTGGCCCAACTCTCTCTTTCTCTCTTTTTATCTCTCTTTGAGTGGGTGGCCCACCTCTCTCTGTCTCGTGTTTTCAGCTTTTCTAATTTATACACGAAAGATGTATTAAATAAATAAATTTTAAATTAAAAATAATAATAATAATAATAAATGGATCCAATGCACTAAATGCATGGGAACCTTCCCATGCACTTGGTCGAATTTGGACACGAGAACATCCCATGTCACTGAGACCGGATTAAGTGAGACCCCGGCCTCACCTAAGACAGTGTGGCCCTTACTGTGGGGCCTACCTTGATGTATGTATTATATATCTACGCTGTTCATCCGTTTTTACAGATTATTTTAGAGCATCATCCCAAAAATGAAGCGGACCCAAATATCAGGTGGACCATACCATAAGAAATAGTAGTTATTAACCATACTACCATAAAAAATTCGTAGGGCGTTCATTAATGTTTACATAGTGTTTATTTACCATCCAATCAGTTGATAAGGTCACATAAGCCTGGATGAAGTTATAAAAATAAAAATAAAATAAATAAATAAATAAAACAAATATCAGCTTAATCCAAAACTTTTGTGGCCCATTTATGGTTGATAACCACTGTTTTTTATGGTATGGTCTACCTAATTATTGGATCTGCTTAGTTGTTTGGATAATTCCCTAAAATGATCTTGGAAAAACGGATGGACGGTGTGGATACATAATACATACATCAAGGTGGGTCCCACGGTAAGGGCTGCAACCGTCTGGGGGCGGGGTCTCACCTAATCCGCTCTCCATATTACTAATCTGGAAAGTGCTCTTGGTACATTTTACTTTTCATGCGCCACTGATCTAATCACTTAATCTGATGATCCTAGCCATTCAATCAATGGGCATGTAAATGGACCGTCCCTTGGAAAAGAAATTATCTAATCATCAAACTCAGTCATGCACTTCGTGGGGCCTATCTTTGATTGCTTACGGTTTTGAGAATCATATTGATTGCATAACACTGAGCACTCACTCTGTGGCCAGGAAACTGGACGGTTGCATAGAAAAGGACCCATGAACAGATGGTTGGACTCATCCAATCCGGATGGTTTCATATATTAGCCTAAGAAGGGTTGGCCAAATCGAATGAACGGTCCAAATCAATGATATGGAGTGCCATCTTATCTAAATGCAACCAGAAGTATCTGTTCCCATGCAACCAGGAATCCTCTGCAACATGTGAGATGGCAATATGAGGTGGACCTCATGGGAACTTCCCATGAGATCGAGTTGTGTGGGCCCCACCGTGGTGTGTTTCGGGCATCCACACCATCAATCAGATGCACCATTCCATGGTGGGCCACAAATTAAAAAATTATGTCAATTCATCACTTAAGTCGGCCACACCACAGACAAAAGATGAGAGTGGTTACCCACCCATTGAAACCTTCATTATCGTTTATAGAACCCCCAGAGATGTGGTTCAGACATCCAGCTAATCCATTGTGTGTCCCACTTGGATGAGGGGTCACACCAAGTTTCAGTCATGTCCAAAACTCAGGTGGGCCCCACCAAGTGCTTTTAGATGTTTTAATGGTAGTATGGTTTGAGTTTCTGCTCATCATGGTGAGGTGCACCTGATGGACGGGTCAGCTGAAATGCATTAGTTCTAAAACTCGGTGGACAACTCGAAACTCAGCTGAGTTGACTCAACTCTTACAGATTTTTGAGCCGAGTTTCATGGAAACTTGATGACTGGTGTGACTCAGTCGAGTCAGCTCAGAAACTCAGCCAACTCGCTACGACCCGGCAGGGCTTGACAGAGTCACTTGCACACCAGGGTCAACTACTGCAAGCTGTTTTCATTCTACCATTTTAAATACTCTATATTTGTTTTATATGCTCGCTGTTATTTTAATATAATTGGGTTGATTTTATTAAATATCGTCGAGTCAAGCAAAGACTCGGTCAGGTCTTTGAGTCCACTTGCTGTTATCGTAAATTTCATTGGATTGATTTTATTAATATCAAGTTGAGTCAAACAAAGACTCAGCGAGTCTTCAAGTCTACCTGACCTGGCTGGATATCACCCTGGTGGGTCCCACACAAAAAGCGATGGTCTACATCCCCTCTCTATTGTTTCCTGTTGAGTAGCAAAGGGAACACCCAATGGTCACACTCATCGCTGTGGACCAATGGAGCTCAGGTGTTGTAGGCGCATGCTGTAGAAGATTATGGTCCATTTATAATATAATTGTCAAAAGGGTTTTATAAATAATAACAAATATGATGTAGAGCAGACCACAGATATATTTTTAATATGGCTAGACCAAAAAAAGCATGAGTGGAAGCGGAAGTAGTTTGTTAGATCCAGGCCTGATCCTACTAAGTCTAACATAATTGCAAGCATGTCCGGCTTGGAAAAATTCATTCTACGTGGAGAGAAATTGTTGTTTGAAGTTTGGACAGTAAATTATCTGTAATTTTTTATCCGGTCATGATTATAAAACGCATAATGTATCAATTTTTATGTAGTGGGCTATCTGAGGTCAACCAACCCCATAGCAGATTGTTTCCGTCCATCTTGCAAGAAAACAGTCTTCTGTTTCAAAATTGCAATTTTAGAAAAAAAAAATTATTATTTTTAATTTCTAATTTTTTTCATATTTTCATATTTTTATAGTTTTAAATGTATCCATCTTTTTAAAAAGTGCTTGTAATCTTGCTAAGAATTATTTAATAAAATCTATTTGAACTTTTTATTTTTGACAAATTAAGCTTTAGAAGAATTATGTTATTTTGGATAATCAAGAGCTTTGCTATTTTGGATAATTTTGAATTAGGGCTAAGATTTTTTTTTATTAATAATGTAATAAAAAATTCATACACACATTATTCAATAAAATACTTAAATCTTCTCTCTTACGTTCTTGTGAATTAAAAAATTCTCCTTATGGATTAAAGATTTTAATATCTGAAGAAGGTGGTGATAATCTTTGTCTTATTAATGTTTCACACTCTTCACTACATTAAAATAACTTAAATGTTTTTAAAATATAATAGTAACTTATATATATATATATATATATATGGGAAAAGGTACTATGCGCTCGACCTCATGATAAGCTCCTGTGAGGTTGAGCTGTGTGGGCCCCACCGTGATGCGTGTCGACCATCAACACCGTGCATTTGATAGGTCCCCTCTAAATTATGGGATATCCCAAAAATCAGCCATATAAGGAACTCAGGTGGGCCATACCATCTAAAATCATGTGAAGACACCGTTAAAACATATAAAAGCACTTGGTGGGGCCCACCTGAGTTATGAATGCTACTGAACCTTGGTCTGAACCCTCGCCCAAGTGGGACACACATAATGGATGGGCTGGATTTGCAAACCACATCTCGATGGGCCCAAAAAATGATTGTGAATGTTTTAATGGTGCACGGCCCCTCCCCACTTCTGTATGTGGTGTGGCCCACACAAGTCACGGATTGACTTGATTTTTGAGACCTAGACCCACAATGGAATGGTGCATCTGACTGATGGGGTAGATGTTCGAAACGCATCACGGTGGGGCCCACATAGCTCGACCTCATGGGACGGACTCGTGAGGTGGAGCGCATGGTACCTTTTCCCTATATATATATATATATATATATATATATCATAGCATCTTCAAAGCACCAATCACACCATAACACTATCCAAACATCTAACTTGATAATGTCATAACGGTTCACATTGGACCATTAACACTTGGGACCAGTCGACTTGGACTAGGTGGGACTTGATCCATTCGTTACATTCTGGCCGAGTGACCCCCGACTCGGTGAGTCTGGATTCAAGACTGGACAAGTCAATCCAGGTCACCAAGTTCTTTAACCATGCTCGGTCGATTGGTCCCAGTTGCTCAATCACTGTGAATTTTGGTCCATTGCACATACCTAGAAGGCCCACCAGATCAACAGTCCTGATCACCACATGTTTGACAGTATTGATTATTTCAGAAGGGTTATCTACTAACACATGGGTTTTAGTAATTTTCTTATTGGTGGAGGGCTGGCTGGCCTCTTGACATTGTGGTGGTAGCTTGGACGAGCTGGCCCATCACATTGGTTTTAGAAAATTTCACAATAGGCCAAAAAATAATTTTTATAGTTTTTTAATTTTTTATTTAGGTCTTGGGCACTTTCATACCATTACTTGGAGTAACTAGAGCCCTGGTCATCCCAAAGGGAGAGGAAGATTACATGTTGGAAAACGATCACATACATTCAAATGCATATGAGTTCGAGCCGCGTGGGGCCCACGACGATGTGCCGGTCCTATCCTACTCGTCCATAAATGTGCTTCCTCATGTTAGGCCCAAAGCTAAACCCAGCTGAATCCAAAAGTCAGGTAAACCCACACCACAAGGAGCAACGTGGAGCCCTGGGGAAGCAGACACTCAAGATTGTAAGTGGGGCATAAGATGATTTTATGTATCATCCAATCCATTCATCAGACGTGCCCCACCAAGATAAAGGGACCTCCTATAAATCAGGACATTCCATTACTCAGATGGGCCACACCATGTGTATTTAGTGTTGGGTTTGATAATACTTCAAAATAATATAGACAGTAGAAAACAAATCGAAAATGAAATAAAGAAGAAAATGCACTTTGGAGAAAAAATTTTATAGCACCAAAAATTCTAAAAAAGGCTATTGGGATTTGCTTTTTTTTTTTTTTTTTTTTGTGGGGGGGTGGTACGGTGAACATGAGGTGGCATACCTGATGCACGGTTCAGATTCCCAAAACACGTCACCATGGACCCCACAGGATCCAGACTAAACGGTAACGCATGTATCTCCTGACGTATGTGATCATTCCCACTGATGTTTTAGAATCACTTGCGAAGCATTTTAATTTTACACTCGTAAGGTAGGTCCAACAACGGCTATAAGCATAACATACCACCATCTGATCAATAGCATCAACCTTTTTTTTTTTTTTTAGTGTGAACCAAAAATGGCCAGAAATTCCTTGATCCAATGGTTTGGATCACCCAACCATGGCCCACCTCATTTGACTGGAACTGTATAGTTGGCCTTGATCCAGACAACTACCCTACAAATTTTCATACTTAATTAATCATCTCCAGGTGGGCCACAGCATAAATTTCACTCTTCATGTGGACCACACATACAAAGAAAATTAAACGGTTAAAATCTTTTAGCTATTTAGATGTTTTGATAGTCTGCACGCCACTCGAGGTGGAAATAATGTTTAGATACTTCTTTCGAAAAAAACAGGCAATTTCATCTTTCAGGCAAGCGACAACGTGCAATGTAAATTTATGGGTAATTGGAATTTAGTTATTTTGACATTATGTGGCGTGGAAATACCGTGTAGATCTTCTACCTAAAAAAATCAGATGATTTCGCTATTAAGGTGGGCCATCATACAAAGTAAATCCATGGTTGAAATTTTTTATGATATTATGTGGACCATGATATTATGTGGCCCGCCCAAGACAATTTCACTCTTCAAGTGGGCCACATCATATAAAGTAAATCCATGGTTGAATTTTTTATGATATTATGTGACCTACTTGAGGCTTTTTATAAGCATTGTACTTTATTGTTTTTCGTTCATTAAATAGGCTATTGTAAAATGGCATAGGTTGTTGCACAAAAAAGAAATAACATGTAAAAAATCTTTAAAGAAATTTAGAGTGTATTTTTTATTAAAGTATAATTATAAAAGAACATGAAAAAAGCAAAAATAAAAAATAATTACGTAGCAACAATTTTGTTAATAGTTAAAGTATAGTATAAAAACATATGTAAAATAAAAGTAAAAATCAATAAAACAAATTATCTTATACCAACCTAACAAATTCAAGTAAATTTATCTTAGCTTAACATAACCATTCTAGCCTTTTATATATATATATATCTTAGAATTAGCTATAATTGATTAGTTGTTATTCAAGTTTCCACTCGTATGCTAGACTTTATTCATTTTCAATACAAGTAATTTTTTATTTAGAAAGTTTTTTTTTCAGTTAAACATCAATCACTCATGGGTAACTTATAGTTTGATGATAATTCAGTATAAAGATTCCTTTTACATGAAAGATAAAGATAAACCTATCTTCAGAGGAATAATTATACCTTTCAACTATCCTCTTATCATTCCATAAACTAATTACAGCAGGTAACTGTATAGATGGATGGATGGATGTGCTTAAACTAAGGTCATATATTATCACATCCAGTCAATTTGCTAATATTGGTGCTTGGGATTAAGTTGTTCAGTTAAAATTGAGTAACATAATTAGTTTTGATATGCCGGTACAAATTACGCATGACCACGTAATTCAAGCAAAAAAAAAGTGAGAGGGCCGTACAATAAGGTTGGCGGGCCATACAAAGTCCACAGTTATACTTTTTAGCCATTTAATTATTTTGATATTACGTGGCCCACCCAAGGTGTGTAATGGCCTGATTTTCATGTCAGAAGCTCTAAACAATGTAGCAGATCTAATCGAAGGCTCAGATCTCACACGTGTCAAATATTACAAATGTGCTTGGGTGTGAATGTGTACGGCACTCACACGCAGCATGGAATTAGCAAAACTTTGGCCACGGACATGCACGGAGTGGTGGTCCAATGGATGGATCATGCCGCAATTATCTCCCATAACTGAAGATCCTAGCCACCCATCTTGGGGCTTCTTTCCGATCAGCGTTTATCAACCGTCTATTGGCAGACACAAGTTGAAAGGTTACAACATTCTCCTAACGAGGAGATGTTAGAGCATGTACATTCAACTGGGTCCAAGATCAATGGTCTGAAGCATTGGAACATGGACCCATATGTACAAACTGCAATACCGTGCATCTCCTTGTAGGAGACATTGTTCTTCTTTACGTGGTGGTGAGATCCAAGCCGTCCAAAAGGTGATCCCACTAGGAGATGCCCTGATCTAACAATTAGGCTCGTCCAGCCATGATATGGACCACAAATTTAGAGAAGTAAGTACGGCTTAGAAAAACTTGACCAAGCTTTTTTCTCATACATCGATTTATTTTATAAAATATGGGCCACCTGATTAATGCACTCGCCTGTATTTTGGGCCGGGATATATAAGCTATTCCGAATCCATGGAACTTTTCTGGACTTCTCATAGAGACTTCTCGAATCCACGAGGAAAGAAAGCAGAAAATAAAAATAAATTCTAATAAATTCGAAATTGATTAATGAATGGATAAAAATGAGTTCACAACCCTTTAAATAAGGATACCGAGCAATGGGAAAGAAATCAGAATCAAACTACAACTAAAACTCCTAAAATTCGCGACTTACTATAAATAGTAAACTTACTATTTATAGACGGTCGTGATGTCTACTAGTGTGCAAGGTTTTCGGCCAAAAATAGTGTCCTATTTGGCTTCACCAAACCATTCTCCTAATTATTCTAAGCTCTTTTCACATTGGCTGCAACTCCTAAAGCCCGACGGATGAAGAGTTATAATCAAACTAAAACTTACTATTTATAGTAAAAACGAAATTAAAACGGGAAAACGACCATCGATACAGAGGTTTTTTGCAATTCCGGGCTGCGCAACCTGGCATAGCGGATTTGTTTGGCTAAAGTAGCTCGTTCTACCCCAAAATCATATATTTTACGTTAGATAACTCATTCCGGATTGCGAGATACGCCCGATCTAAGGTCCGACGGTCCAAATCACTTCTGTCGTCGACCGGGCCTTTTCTCATCCATCTTGGCCATGAAACTGTCTGCGACCTGCTCTACATCACATTTGCTCAATCACTATGAATTTTGGTCCATTGCACATACCTAGATGGCCCACCAGATCAACAATCCTGATCACCACATGTTTGACAGTATTGATTACTTCAGGAGGGTTATCTACTAACACATGGGTTTTAGTCATTTTCTTATTGATGGAGGGCTGGCTGGCCTCTTGACATTGTGGTGGTAGCTTGGACGACCTGGCCCACCACATTGGTTTTAGAAAATTTCAAAATAGGCCAAAAAAATTTTTTTATAGTTTTTTTTTATTTTTTATTTAGGTCTTGGGCACTTTCATACCATTACTTGGAGTAACTAGAGCCCTAGTCATCCCAAAGGGAGAGGAAGATTACAAGTTGGAAAACGATCACATACATTCAAATGCATGTGAGTTTGAGCTGCGTGGGGCCCACGACGATGTGCCTGTCCTATCCTACCCGTCCATAAATGTGCTTCCTCATGTTAGGCCCAAAGCTAAACCCAGCTGAATCCAAAAGTCAGGTAAAGCCACACCACAAGGAGCAACGTGGAGCCCTGGGGAAGCAGACACTCAAGATTGTATGTGGGGCATAAGATGATTTTATGTGTCATCCAATCTATTCATCAGACGTGCCCCACCAAGATAAAGGGACAACCTAAAAATCAGGCCATTCCATTACTCAGATGGGCCACACCATGTGTATTTAGTGTTGGGTTTGATAATACTTCCAAATAATATAGACAGTAGAAAACAAATCGAAAATGAAATAAAGGAGAAAATGAACTTTGGAGAGAATTTTTTATAACACCAAAAATTCTAAAAAAGGCTATTGGGATTTGCTTTTTTTCGGGGGTGGTATGGTGAACATGAGGTGGCCCACCTGATGCACGGTTCAGATTTCCAAAACACATCACCATGGACCCCACAGGATCTAGACTAAACGGTAACGCATGTATCTCCTGACGTATGTGATCAGTAATTCCCACTGATGTTTTAGAATCACTTGCGAAGCATTTTAAGTTTACTCTCATAAGGTAGGTCCAATTACGGCTATAAGCATAACATATCACCATCTGATCAATAGCACCAACCTTTTTGTTTTTTTGTTTTTTTTTTTTAAAGTGTGAACCAAAAATGGCCAGAAATTCCTTGATCCAATGGTTTGGATCACCCAACCATGGCCCACCTCATTTGACTGGAACTGTATAATTGGCCTTGATCCAGACAACTACCCCACAAATTTTCATACTTAATTAATCATCTCCAGGTGGGCCACAGCATAAATTTCACTCTTCATGTGGACCACACATACAAAGAAAATTAAACGGTTAAAATCTTTTAGCTATTTAGATGTTTTGATAGTCTGCACGCCACTCGAGGTGGAAATAATGTTTAGATACTTCTTTCTAAAAAAACAGGCAATTTCATCTTTCAGGCAAACGACAACGTGCAATGTAAATTTATGGGTAATTGGAATTTAGTTATTTTGACATTATGTGGCGTGGAAATACCGTATAGATCTTCTACCTAAAAAAATCAGACGATTTCGCTTTTAAGGTGGGCCATCATACAAAGTATATCCATGATTGAAATTTTTTATGATATTATGTGGAACATGATATTATGTGGCCCGCCCAAGACAATTTCACTCTTCAGGTGGGCCACATCATATAAAGTAAATCCATGGTTGAATTTTTTATGATATTATGTGACCTACTCGAGGCTTTTTGTAAGCGTTGTACTTTATTGTTTTTCGTTCATGAAATAGGCTATAGTAAGATGGCATATGTTGTGGCACAAAAAAGAAATAACATGTAAAAAATTTTTAAAGATATTTAGAGTGTATTTTTTTATTGAAGTATAATTATAAAAGAACATGAAAAAAGCAAAAAATAAAAAATAATTACGTAGCAACAATTTTGTTAATAGTTAAAGTATAGTACAAAAACATATGTAGAATAAAATTAAAAATCAATAAAACAAATTATCTTATATCAATTTAACAAATCCAAGTAAATTTATCTTAGCTTAACATAATCATTCTAGCCTTATATATATATATATATATTAGTTGTTATTCAAGTTCACGCTCATATGTTAGACTTTATTCATTTTCAACACAAGTAGTTCTTTACTTAGAAAGTTTTTTTTTCAAGTTAAACAACAATCACTCATAGGTAACTTATACTTTGATGATAATTCAGTATAAAGATTCCTTTTACATGAAAGATAAAGTTAAACTCATCTTTGGAGGAATAATTATACCTTTCAACTATCCTCTTATCATTCTATAAAATAATTACAGCAGCTAACTGCATGGATGGATGGATGTCCTTACATTAGGGTCCTATCTTATCACATTCATTGGATTTGCCAATATTGGTGCTTGGATCAAGTTGTTTAGTTAAAATTGAGTAACATAATTAGTTTTGATACGCTGGTACAAATTACACTTGACCACATAATTCAAGCCGAAAAAAAAGTGCGAGGGCCGTACAATAAGGTTGGCTGGCCATGCAAAGTCCACAGTTATACTTTTTAACCATTTAATTATTTTGATATTACGTGGCCCACCCAAGGTGTGTAATGGCCTGATTTTCATGTCAGAAGCTCTAAACAATGTAGCAGATCTAATCGAAGGCTCAGATCTCACACGTGTCAAATATTACAAATGTGCTTGGGTGTGAATGTGTACGGCACTCACACGCAGCATGGAATTAGCAAAACTTTGGCCACGGACATGCACGGAGTGGTGGTCCAATGGATGGACCATGCCGCAATTATCTCCCATAACTGAAGATCCTAGCCACCCATCTTGGGGCTTCTTTCCAATCAGCGTTTATCAACCGTCTATTGGCAGACACAAGTTGAAAGGTTACAACATTCTCCTGACGAGGAGATGTTAGAGCATGTTCATTCAACTGGGTCCAAGATCAATGGTCTGAAGCATTGGAACATGGACCCCATATGTACAAACTGCAATACCGTGCATCTCCTTGTAGGACACATATTGTTCTTCTTTACGTGGTGGTGAGATCCAAGCCGTCCAAAAGGTGATCCCATTAGGAGATGCCCTGACCTAACAATTAGGCTCGTCCAGCCATGAAATGGGCCACAAATTTAGAGAAGTAAGTACGGCTTAGAAAAACTTGACCAAGCTTTTTTCTCATACTCGATTTATTTTATAAAATATGGGCCACCTGATTAATGCACTCGCCTGTATTTTGGGCCGGGATATATAAGCTGTCTGATCCACCTAGATGGACGGCTTGGATCTCATGCCCACCTCCCACTCTTGCACCATTGGTGGCTTGTAGATAAGATACATTGTACACGCATGTACACTTCGTAAACCTCATTTTCTTTACTCCGAGGACGTCCTCGATGGGAAAATCGGAACCATTCAAATTGTGGCCCGCAAATGGACGATCAGGAAGAGAGAGACAGCCACCGTCCATATTCAACTGAAAAGTAGGCCCACGAACGGTTGCTATCATTTCCCAATTGGGGATATTTTTGTGACATAGTCCATCGACGGTGGATTGTAGCTAACCATCGTTTTGGATAATCTGAATCATGGCCCACTCCAGCACAAAACGAAAACCCGAATATACTTTTCATATACTCGGGTCAGGTTTGTTATAATTCCTTTTTGACTATTCCCAAGGAGGTTTGCTAGCAAAGCCTAAGCCTAGTGGGCCCCTCAGTCTACAGATCATTGTGACCACCATGTGATGATCTACACCGCTCATTTAGAACTCCAGACAATAGATGATTCACAGGGGAAAATTTTCATGGATCAAGATTGCATCATCCATTAAAAAAATAAAGACTTTAAAACAACGGTTCAGAAAAGCTTTTTTTTTTTTTTTTTTAAACTCACGTTTTTCTGAAGGATGATGATCTCGGATAAGTGATTCTTTCCATGTGGACCATCACTGTATTAACTTCTAGATGAACGGTGTAGATCATCTCTTGGTGGGACAGGAGGGCAAACATCATAACATTAGCAAGAACAGCACGTGGAAATCCAATAAGACAATCTGGAATGTCCATTACGTCAAGCCCACACTAAGTGGCCCACCATGAAAAAGTCAAACTGACGATTCTAACGGTCAAGATTAGTAACCTATAAAATGAACAGTTAAAATCCTTTATGGAGACATAATTTTACTCAACAATCTGAACCATCTATTTTGTGGGGCCCATCATGGATCTCTCAGCTCTGCAAAATATAACTCCAGCTAGTAGTACGTGGACATTTTTGCCCCCTCAAATAGTTGGGGAAGAGGGCATGGATTGGGGTGAGTCCTGGGTAACAGTTTAGTAGGTGAGTCTCAAACCCACTTCTAGAGTTGTACACGAGTTGAACCAAGTCGAGCTTGGCACAGCTTGACTCGGCGCGGGCACTAGCTGACCCTAGCTTGAACTTGGCTGGGCTCGGTCCTCGAGCCTGACTAGCTAGCTCCGCTTGGTTCAGTCGGTGGCTTAGGCCAATTTGAGCCGAGTTCGAGCCAAGATCAAGCTTATGCGACATTTTTTCAAATACATAGAGTGCATTTTTAATTTCTTACAATATATAAAACAGCAGCAACAATTTAGAGTTATTTTATCAAATACTCAGTAGGCAACATCAAAATCAAGATACAAGGGTATTTGTTTCATATTCATACCTTCCTCGCTACCCATCAATACTTCGTTGAGTCATTTCATCAAACACTTGGTGAGAAACATCAATATCAAAATAACTAAGTCACCGAACTGCTTCAATCCGAGTTCAATTCGAGTTGGGGTTCGATCCGAGTTGAGTTGAACTTAGGTAAGCTCAAATTTTTTTGAGCTCAAAAAATCAGCTCGACTCGGCTCAAACTCAGTTTTAAACCAAGTCAAGTTGAGCTTTTTCGAGTCGAGTCGAGCGAGCTAACCGAGCTAACTCGGCTCGTGTAGAACTCTACCCACCTCAATGTATGTGTTGTATATCGTTAATGTATGTATTGTATATCCATGCCGTCCATTTTGCCAGCTCATTTTAGGATATAGCCAAAAATGAAGTAGATGCAAATCTCAGGTGAACCACATCACAGGAAAACATGGTGATTAACAATTAAAAGTTTTTTTTATGGGCCATGGTTTTTTGATCTAGCTAATATTTGTGATTTCCCTTCATCTAGTCCACGTGACCTTATCAATAGGTGGGATGAAAAATAAACATTACAGTAGACCTTAAGAAGTTTTTAATGGTGGGCGTTTAATAACCACTGTTTGGTGTGATGTGGTCCATTTGAGATTTGGATATACTTCATTTTTTCTTTTTTCTTTTTTTGTGCACATGCCTTAAAAGGAGTTGGCAAAATGGATGAATGGCGTGGATATACAACACATACACCAGGGTTGACCTCACCGTTAAGAACTAACCTAATCAGCAGCCCGAAGAAGGAAGTTAATTCGTATTTTTTAAACCTGATTGTCCCTCAATGAGGACAGATTTGTCATTTCAGTTGATTGATGAGAGTTGCCCACTCCCACTTTTCTCTCTACACGGGTGATACGGGACCGTGCAAGAAAGGCTATATGGGTCCCACCAGGTAGATCATGCAGCATCTACACCCTACGTCTATGTTAGGTTGTTAACTAAAAAGTAGGTGTTGCATCTTATTTATGGATTTCTGTCCATTCCAGAAATACTCTATCTTAATTTGTTAGCTAAAAAGTAGGTGTTGTATGTTATTTTTGTATATTCTTGAATAGTCAATGAAGAAAGGATATGTGTCATCTCACGGATATATAGCATATGAAAGATCTTTAAAAATATTTAGAGTGTTCTTCTTAAAAATATTTGAAGCATTTTTCGCAAAAGTATAGTTGACGCTGAACTGGATGATACACATCCATGGTTGATGAGGCACAAGTAGAGTTGGGCATCGAATCGAGTCAAACCGAGTTAGAGCTAACCCAACTTGATCCCGTTTTGAAATAGACCTGACTCGGTACCGAGTCAGCATGCCTGACCCGATCCGAGTCCGAGTCTGGCCTGGATTAATCCAGACCGAGTTTGACCGATCGCAAGTACCAAGTCAGGTTGAGCCGGCCCCAAGTCAGGTCGGGCGTATCAGGTATCCACAAACTGAAATCATAACTCAAAACTTATGTGTACTTGCCAAAATTACAGCCTCTTCATCTGCTACTCTCCCTATTATGGTTCACCTGAGCTTTGGATGTCACTCACTTCTAAGCTTTTGAATTAAAATAGTCTTGCAAAATTAGCAAACAATGTGAATGCAACACATGCATCATGGTGAGGTGATGCAACTTTGCCCTGTCAACCCACAGCAATCCGCATCTCAATCACCCAGTGACCTGATCTGACATGTATTAATTAGTTAGGTGCTTTTCATAAAGATGGGCCCATGCAAAGTATATCAGCCAGCATCTCTGGCAACTGCACGTTATCCTATCAAATCCAATCACATCATACAAGTGATGATGTGGTCACCAGCAATTAGCAATTCCCATAAAACGTCCTTTGGATTCCATGTCGTACTCAAATTTGGAGCTTTGATAAACTCATTGCACGAGTGTACAAGGCATCACAAGTACACTCGACCACATGTCCTGGCCTATAAATCAGACTGCTCTATTAATCAGTTAAGCCATGATTTATGAAAAATGTACGGATGATCAAATCTCTAAGGGCCTGTTTGGGAGCTGGGATTTGGAACCGCGTGGATTTGAAATCCTCTTGCACTTAGAATCGACTTTAATCCAAAAGTATCTACGCCTAGTAGGTTTGAATTTAATTACTAAATCAACTTTAACATCTCTAATTAGTGATGTATGTAATATTTAACACAATAGTTATAATAAGCCTGTTAAAATATATGCTTTGTCTAAAAATAATGAGATTCTAAGTCTTAGATGGGCCACAAGCACAAGATCATGTCCGAGTGACTAACTAACAATTTTTAGCCATTGATTTATATGGACAATGTTTGGACGGTGTTGATCATTATATTGAAGTAATTATAATAATACAATTGATAATCTAATTGTTTTTTATATCATTGGTGGGTCATGTGCCCCAATAGAATAATAGTATGGCGACATGTGACATGCAACTATGGAAAGGATTTTAGGTGTAATTCAAACTCTCACAGTGGATTCCAAAACTTTCTTTGAGGGGATTTAAAACCCCCCGGTTACTTTCTGCTGCCAAACAATTAGGGGATTTGAAATCCCCTCAAATCCATGGTGCCAAACAACCCGTAAGTTTCCTAAGCCGTTTGCCAAATCCTAACACTATAGTCCACACAATGAGTTTCCAGCCCCATTTTTCAGGCCCCATAATTGACTTAATTAGACCCACCTGATGGATGGCTCGGATCTTCCACATGTGTGCTATGCAAGAACATGCGGTTGCCTTGTATGCACGCGTGGAAGTATCATGTGCCATGGAAATTATGTGTTCCTGAAAATGGAGATGATCTGGACCGCTCATCACGTGGACCATGGCATTTAACTCAAATTTGACACTGATAGGACAATCGAAATCAAAGGACTTCTGCTCATTTAACATGGACCGTTAGTTTTAGAATCAAGGAAATGATATGGTACGACTGTTCGAACCTGAATATAACTTATCTTTGGGACCGTCCATCTAGTTGGCCCCACAATGGATGGAATGTGGTTTAGGATGCACATATGTTATCCGTTCGATTGGCGGACTTTGAATTGATGGTAGAGAAATAAAGTTAGTTAAGTGAAATACTCCAAGAGGAAATTAAAGAAAAGTGATAGATTTAGAGATTAGTTATGATCTTTGACAAGTAAGCCATCATGTTAGGACCCACCTGATGAATGACCCCAATTGACTTATTACCTTCGCACATGCACCTTGACAAAGCCATCGTTGTAGGACTCACTTTGGAGAGACCTCCACCTGTGGCCCATCTTTCCACGAGGACCCCACCTACGTGATTTCTCTTACATTAGCATATCTTTCTTGAGATACTGAAGTTGAAATTTCTACTGCATGGTACCATTAAAGGCCCGTTTGGATGCCACTAAATAAGTTGCTTTTTCTACTTATAGCAGCAAGTAACTTATTTCACATGAGTTTGGATTATGATTAGTTATAAGTAACTTTTTTAGTTAAAATTACTTAATCGCTTTAATTCTTATATTTAGGTTTTGTACTTTTCATGAGTTATTGAAGAGAAGCATTAGGAGAGTTGAGAAGACAGGAGAAGCTGATAAATATGTTGTTTACCAAGCATCAACATATGTGTCTTCCTTATCAGGTTGAAACTTAGATAAGCTACTTGAGGCATAAGTAGCTTATCTTAAGTAACTTACAATCGAAATGCCTGCTGAGGACCTCTTTGAATGGTGAGTTACTTATGCCTTAAGTAGCTTATCTTGAATGGTACTTAATCAGATAAGCATGAGTAGTAACTACGTTTTTAAAACACCTTGTGAAAAAGTCTCACCTTACTATGTTGAAACAACCAGTCTAGGTGGGACTGCTTTAATGTATGTGTCACATTTCCACTCCATCCATCCAATTTGGCAACTCATTTTAGAGTATAATGAATGAGATTCAAATCTCAGGTGGACCACACCACGGAAAACAATGGTGATTGAAAGCTCACCATTAAAAACCTCCAAGGGCCCACTATAAGGTTCATTTGCACCAACATGTTGATAAGGTCACATATACCAGGGACGAAGGGAAACACAAATACCTGCTTATCCAGAACTTTTGTGACCCCGAGAAGTTTTTAATGATAGGCGTTAATTTATCATGTTTCTTATGGTGTGGTTCACCTGAGATTTGTATCTACTTCATGTTTTTGACTCATACCCTAAAATAAGTTGGCAAAATAGATGAAATTAGTATGGATATACAACACATACATCAAGGTGGGTCTAGGATCACACCTTTTTTTATGCACGCGCCCGCACCTCACATGCACCCACACCACACGGTGGGATTTCACTGCAACGGGTAATCGAACCATGAGCTCAAAAATGAGGCGGATTGGTGGGTGAATCGAACCCCACATGCCTAGGTTCACCATTATGTTTCTATAAAATCCACCCCATCCATCCATTTTACCATATCATGTTATGAGGTGAGCCCAAAAATGAGGTAGATCCAAACGGTAAGTGGGCCACATTAAAGGAAACCATGGAAATTGAACATCCCCCATTGAAATCTTCCAGGGCCCACTATGCTGATTATATACCATCCAAATTGTTCATAAAGTAATTCCCAGGCCCATAAAATTATATTAAGAAACCAATGCCAGACATGTGGATATTTCAAAAAATCAATACAGGCTTTATGACTATTTCAGTAGTGTGACCCACTTGAGTGTTGACATATCTCATAATAAGGCCCACGGCCTAAAATGAGCTGACAAAAATAACGGAAAGGGTGGATTTCTCAAAAAAATCATAGTAGAATGCTTCAGTTTTTTTATAATCCTTGTGCGACCATGGGGTTCAATAACATTGTTTCAAGCTGCCAATGTACTTGAGTTTTCGATTTTTATTATATTTGAGCCCACTGATTAAAATCAGCTGAAAAAATTAGTGGACTAGATGAATTCACAAAAATATCATGGTGGGCCACACAACAATGGGCGCAATTCAATAGTGGGCATTCAATGCCACTATCGTAAGTCATGGCTCACTTGAGTGTTGGATTTACTTCATATTTGGGCCCACCTCCTAAACTGAGATTAATAAAATAGTTGACAGGATGGATTTCTCAAAAACATCTTGGACGAATTTTCCAACATGGCACATCCATTCCAAACGATTACAAGGCACTCCTCATGGTGAGAGTGGTTCAAGTTAAAAAGCAAAACAAAATAATTTAAGAAAATACGTTGCTTTATTTAATAAGCTACTTATTTCAGTCAATTAACCAAACTAAATTAATAAAAGTAGTTTATTAACTTACATTAGTTTAAAAAGCTACTTATTTAGTGGTATCCAAGCGGCCATGAGAGTGAAGTTGAAAGGCCAACTGCTTCACAAAGCAGCACGCTATTTGACTAAGTAGCATTGATCCAAGTCCTAGCTCTAGTGTTACAGCTCAATATGCTTTGGATTAGTTGAATCAGTGAGTTTTTCACTAGGGAGGCCTATTTGAATTGCTGTGATTACTTATAAATTGATGCAAAGTAACATTTATTACTTACAACAGTAAAATTGGTAGAAAGTAACATGTAAGGGGTTGATAATTTCTACCCACTCAAATTGAGATTCACTGCCCACCAAAATGCATGTATGTGTTTTATTCATGTCTTTCATTCATTTTGCAAATCGTTTTAAACAAGATCTCAAATATGAGCCTGATCCATCGCATAAGTGGACTACACCACAAGAAGCAATGGCAATAATAACGCCCACCATTGAAATCTAAGGCCCATTATGATGCTTATTTGAGAACCAGCCTATTCATAAGGTCAGACTGACATGAATGAAGGAAAAAATGAAAATCAGCTTGATCCACAACTTTTGTAGCCCCAAGAAGTTTTCAATGGTAGGCGTTTAATCAACACTGTTTTATATGGTGTGGTCTATTATTATGGTCCATTTGAGCTTTTGATTAGCCTCATTTTTTGGCTTTTGCCCTAAAATGATTTGAAAAAAAAAATGAACGGATGACATGGATGTAACACATACATCACGGTGGGGCCATGTTACCCTGTTGAGTTGGGCTCGAGATGAAATTTCAACTCCTTTTTGAATATATTTAAATAATTACAATAAATCAAACAGCCCAAACTCATCTAGGCAGGACATGAACCATCAATGAAACCAAATAAGTTGTGGGTCACCATCTTAATGGTTTAAAGAGCCTAATTAGATGCGTTCCATCAGTCTATATCATGGCTTTTGGCGTATTGGTTAGGTTCTTAATAATTGATATCAAAACCAAAATAATATCTTGTCTTTGAGTTACCAAAGAAGAAAGTAGGTCTAATTAATTTGACACATTCTATCAGAATCCATGAAAAAAGATATAAATTTTACTAGTTGCTCTAATAATGAAAAAAAATAAAAATGAAATACTAATCAGACTTTTCAAACATGAGTAAAAGGTAATAATATGCTATTTATGTACCTAGAGATATAATTCTTTTTGTATTTATAAACTTGTATATTGTACACGGGTTTTACATTTAATCAAGAATAAAGTTTGTCTAATTGTAGGATTTATACAAATGTACAAGATTTGTTACTAAACTAAAAAATATAAGAGAGGTTTTGGAAGAATAAAAGGGCTTGTGTTAGTGGGGCCCTTCATCCAGGTATTGAGCTTTCGACGCGGATTGCATCCTACCCAGTCCGTCTCCAACTAGGAATGGACAGCAGCTTTGAGTGGCCACCGTGATGTATGGGTCTTATCTACACTGTTCATCCAATTTTTTTGGTATCATTTTAGGTTATTAACCCAAAAATGAGGCAGATCCAAGGCACAAGTGGACTTCACAATAGGGATTAAACGCTTACCGTTGAAAACTTCACAAGGGCCATGGAAGCTTTGGATGGAGCTGATAATTTTGTTTTATCTTCATCTAGGTCTATGTAACTTTACGAATAGGTTGGATGGAAAATAAACATCACGATGGGCCCTAGAAAAGTTTCAGTGGCAAGAATCATTATCACGGCTGCTTCACGTGGTGTGGTCCACTTGAGCCTTTTATCTGCCTCATTTTTTGGCTTATCCCCTAAAATGATATATATAAAAAATGGATGGACAGTGTGGATAAGACCCATACATCACAGTGGCCACTCAAATCTGCTACCCATTCCCAGTTGGAGATGGGCAGGGGTAGGACGCAATCCGCGTCCGATCTTTCAAAATGGTTGGATGGAGTGGATTTAAGGCACATACATCAATGTAAGCCTCATATTCAAGGTCCCACCCACCTCAGTGGATCCGAAGTCTCACCTAATCCACTCCCACTTTCCGGTGTATTGTCATACTTCATATTGATTATTGACTTTGTGAAAGGGGATGATCATGACTTTTTTGGTACACTTTTCAATAGGGGTGTACATCGAGTCGAACCGAGTCAAGCTGGCCTCAACTCGACTCGGCTCAGCCACTAGCTGACCTCAGCTCGAACTTGGCTCGGCTCGGTCCTCGAGCCTAACCAACTCGTCTTGGTTCGGTCAGCAGCTCGAGCTGAGTTCGAGCCAAGTTCGCCATTGAGGCATTTCCACAAACACCTGGACTGCACCTTCAAAATCCCTCTATATGTGAAACAGAAGCAATGGTTTTACAGGTATTTTATCAAACACTTTCTAGGCAACATAAAAACCAAGAAAAACCAAGAAAAAAAGGGTATTTGTTTCATGTACAAACCTTCCTTGCCACCGGCCACACTTCGTTGAGTCATTTTATTAAACACTTGGTGAACAACATCAATGGCAAAGTAACCGAGTCACCGAACTGGTTCGATCCGAGTTCGATTCGAGTTGGATTCGATCCGAGTCAAGTCGAGCCGGGGCCTGCTCGAACTCATTTTCGAGCTCAAAAAATCTGCTCGACTCGGCTCAAACTCAGATTTGAACTGAGTCGAATCGATCTTTTTTGAGTCGAGTCGAGCAAGCTAACCGAGCTAGCTCGGTTCATGTACACCCCTAATTTTCATGGGGCATTTCTAGAACTTTATGTTTTCAAATCATAAGGGAATACAAGAGAAACTTTAATACTCTAGCAGAGTGTGATGGATGATATGCAGGCAATTCAAAATTTGGCCAAATTGTAGGCACCCGCTTAGATGTATCATGAACTAATTTTTAAGAATATTTGATCATTGAATTATTAAATTGTTAGACATTTATTTAACGGTTAAAAATAAAATTATATAATGGCCTTATTTCAACAACCAAGGGTCCATGAATCAGAGATTGAATTGTCCAACCAATCAAAAGTAACTTAATGACAATGGGTTTGATAATTCAGCCAGTTTAATTCAAGTTAACATATGCATGAGTACCATTTCTACCTGCCTACGTATCAAGGGTCATACACAGCCAGAGTATCATGTAACTCCCCAAAGAATATTCGGTAAACACGTGGAATGATTGGATGATTGGGTGTCCGCCCCTGAATCTTGTCGGGTTATGAATTAATGGACTTAAATCAAAGCTAACAGGGTATTCCAAATTCTATAGCGTGTCATACAACCACTAAATATAAATATGATCAAGCCAGACATTTGAATGATGTAAGTGACTAAGGGAAAATACTAGACTAACCGGCATTGGGTACAAAGCATTCATGTACTTTCGACTACTATCAATCGGCCCATGTTTCGCCTAAGTTGGCCAGATAAGTCGGGAATGGCCAATTATGGCAGCTATCCCTTTCTTCAACAATTAGCAAGGCTATATCCATTATAATAACAATATAGCTTACCATATATATGTGTGTGTGCGCGTGTGTGTGTGTATATATGTATATATGTACATACACATATATGTATATATGTACATACACACACACACATACACATATATGTATATATGTACATATATACATATATACATATATATATGTATGTATATTATGTATATACATACATATATATATATATATATATATATATATATATATATATATATATGTATGTATGTATATATATATATATATGTAAGGCCCATGTGATGCTGCCCATTTGATGTATTTGAGGGCCATGGGTTGAGGCCCAATACACACACACACATATATATATGATTTCTTTTTCTTTGATTTTGGCTTTTTGATTTTGGTGAGCTTTGGGTGACATATTTGGATTTTTCTTGTAAGAATTTGCGAGATAAAAAATCAGGTAAATAATTCTTTTTTCCAGGAATAAATTCGATATCAAAATCAAAAATAGATAATATAGCTTGCCAACGTGCAAAAATCTGTTTTGAAGCTAGATTTTTTACGTCTTTCTTTAAAACTTCTTTGGCTGCTTAGCAATCTACATGTAAAATGATTTTTTGATTTTAAAAATCACTTTGAAATTTTTGGATACAAGAAACCATAGACAAAATTTCCTTTTTGATAGTAGAATAATTTTGCTGGGTAGGGTTCCAAGTTCCTGAGGTAAAACGATCAAGTTGTTCTTAGTCTTTTGGCGTTTTTTGTAAAAGAATACCCCTATATCCATAATTTGAGGCATCTGTTTGGATGATTTTTGGAAATTCAGGATTTGAAAGGTTAAGACAAGAAATATGTCGTACTTTAACTTTGATATTTTGGAAGGCTTTTTAGTATGTTCATCGGACCAAAGTGATTTTGGATTTTTAGTTAAAAGATTTTGTAAAAAAGCTCTGTCTTTGGCTAAATCTTTATAAAAGTCGGAAATGTAGTTTAAACATCCAAGAAATCTTTAGGGTTGTTTTTTTCAGTAATTTTGTCAGAAAATTTGTCTGCAAAATCTATGATTCTTTGGATTGGTTTAATTGTATTTTGGCAAATTTTGAATCCTAGAAATTGAATTTCAGTTTGAAAGAGCTTAATTTTTCTTAAAGAAAGAACACGACCATTTCTTTCAATGACGGATTTAAATATTTCTACGTGTTTCCAATGTTGATTTATATTTTAGGAATAGATGAGGATATCATCTATATAAGAAAGAATGAAATCTTTATAAGGATGAAAAATATCATTTATGATTTTTTGGAATTCAGATGGAGCATTTTTGAGACCAAAAGGCATTACAGTCCATTCATACTGACCAAAGGGAACTGTGAAAGTTGCTTTGTATCTATCTTTTGGATGAATTTGAATTTGCCAAAATCCAGATTTTAGATCGAATTTAGAAAATAGATTAGCTTTGTGCAATCTATTTAGTAAATCTTTTTTGTTTGGAATTGGATATCGGATTGTTTTTAAAACATGATTGAGAGGCTTGTAATTTATTATGAGCCGAGGAATACCTCTTTCGAGTTCAGGAGCTTTTTCTACATAAAAAGCTGCACAACTCCATTGAGATTTGGAAGGAAAAATGAGTCCCTTTTGGAGAAGAGATTTGATTTCTTCATCACAAAGTTGAAGAAGTCGAGAATCCATTTGGGATGGACGAGCTTTGGTAGGAATTCGGCTTTCATTAAAGTCATCTACATAAGGTAGAGAAACTAAATGAGTTTTTCTATGCCAGAATGCATTTGGTACTTCAGAACAGAGAGTTTCTAAAGTTTTTTGGAATTCTTTAATTGTTGTTGGAAATTTGGCTGTTGAAGCTGTTTTTGGATTTGGAGATGAGAAATTTCATTTCTCAAGAAATTAATTTGATTTTCTTTGTAAAAAACACCATTGACAACTTCTGAAATTAAACCAGTTTGAGGTGGTTTAATAAATTCAAAGAATAGGTCAATCGCATTAATTTTGGTTTGGATGACTTTACTTGTAGTGGTAAAGGGTTGGATTTTGAGAATAAATGGTGTACTAAGAATAGCATCATGTGATAAGTTTTTGACAATTATGAAAGAGAGTTGTATGCACTCTCCATTCTTACAAACATGAACACTTGGCAATTTGTATTCAATATGAGCTTCTTGACTATTAGCAATGTAAATAATGCTATTAGTTTTTTCACATAAATGAGTAGGAATTAATCCTTCTCGAAGACAGTTTAAGTCAGCACCAGTATCAATTAGTGCAATGACTTCTTTTTGAAAATTTGGATTGGCAATGGTAATAGGAGTATACCATTTTTGGAACTGATAAGTAGTCAAGGAATTGACAATATTTGGAGTCAGATATTCGTCAATTTGTCCTGCCATATCAGAATCAGGATTTATGAGTTGCAATAGTTCTACTTCCTTTTTGAGAGTAGCAACTTCTCTTTTGAGAAGATTTACTTCTCTATAGAGATCGTGCAACGACACTTGGGTTGTGGAATTGGTTTTAAGACATTGATAGACATCTTACATTGAGGTTATTGCGGCTGGCTTATGGAAAGAAACAAATTTTTCTATCTTTGGGAGAGTCTTGATGCAAAGCATTTTCAAGAGCTTTGGTGAAATATTTGGCTTTTTCTTCGGGATCTTGAACGTGATTTATAAGTTCAAGGATTAATTGTTCTTTTGCAGTGATTACCATCACATTTGGTTTGGAAGAAGAAGGACGTTCAGATTCTTCTTCTGAAGAAAAGATACATTTACATTTTGAATTTTCTTTGGAAGATTGTGCAAAGGAAGATTGCTGTTCAGCGGCAATTTCTCTAGCACGTCATTTAGGATTATTTTTGAAACATCGATATGCGTAGTGTCCTCGAAGGCCACACTTATAACATTTAGCAAAAGAAGAAGAAACTTTCTTCTTATTATTTCGATGTTTTGGTTTGGAAAAGGTTTTTTAGGATGTATATCAAGGCCTTCTTTTCATAAATTTTGGAGGAGAGGTTTTGAATTTGGGATGTTTTTTGTTTGAAGGAGAAACAATTGGATCATATCCAAATTAATAGCAGAAATTTCCTAATTCTTTTCTACCGTTGGATTGTTCTCTTTTTAAATGTTTTTGGAGTTTCATTTCGGTACAAATACTTAAACCTACTTGGCAAATTATTTGTATTAATTCACCAAAAGTATATCGTTTGTAGTTTAAAATACCGAAATTTGAGTCTTTTAATTTGGCTTTAACCTTTTCAGCAAAAAGGGGAGGAAGCCCTAAGATGAATTTTTCTTTCCATATTACATCATTACAAGAAGTAATTTTGTAGAGTTTGGAAAGAAAAACATCTTTATACCAATGAAAATCGGTAAGCATCCGACATCTGAGATTCATCAATTGTTCTTTATTTTTCTTAGATATGTCATCTATTGGTCCTACAAAATGTTGAACAATGTTTACAAGAAGACAAGTGACTTGGTCACCTATTTCTCTTCCTTGGTCATCCAAAATAGGATTCCCTCTAGCATCAAGTTTGACAGCAGTGAGTATTTCATCACGCTGGTTTGGAGACAGGTAATCAGTCCACCATCCATATAGCTAGCCAGTAAAACCTTGGGTGATGGCCATTGCGATGTTAGCAATAGTATGGTGATAGATTAGACAAGCATTTTGCTATATTAACATTTGGTTGCAGAGTTGAAGAATTTGGTATTCAGTCATACCATCCAAGTTCCATTCATAAAGATGATTTCCATCGAAATGAAGGCAAGAAAAAGTTTGTTGTTCTTCGATTTGAAGATCAACAGGGGTAAGTCTGTGATAATATTGTTTGGTTGGCTTGACTATACTTTGGATTTGAGGTGGCTGGGTTTCAATGAATTGATTTTTTAGCTTTTCTATATCGGAATAATCAGAATCAAGTTCATCTGAGGCAAATTCATCATCAGACGAAGAAATATGAAGATTTTGGAAGTTTTCGTCAAAATTTTCGGATTCAAGAGGATTTTCTTGGGAAAGAACATTAACAGAAGGATTCTTGGCCTTGTCAAGTTCTTTTGCTAGTTCAGCAATGAAGTCTGAACGAACATTATTTGGATTAGGAAAGGCTGGTTTAGCCTATTCTTTTGGTAAAAAGAAAGTAGAAGTTTTTCTTTGATCAAAAGAAGTTGATGTAGAAGCTGGAGATAATGACATCTTTTATAGATTCATTTATTCTCCAAGAGTATGAAGGAAAGTATTGGTATAATTGTTTTGTTCAATTATAGGAGCAAGGTCTTTTGGAGTGACAGGTTCATCTGCATTCATTTTTTCAGCAAGTTTAATAGGAGAAGCAATAGTACCTGAAATTTTGATGGATTGGAAAGGAGGAAAAGTTTGACTTATTTGATTTCCAGCTTGACATTCCCATTTTCTTGTGAGATTCTGAAACATAAGGATTTCTTTTGGACTATTTGGCTGAATTTCACTATAGGTTGTGAACCAAGTGAAAAAGGGAATGGTTATCTTCTGTTGATTCATGTGAAGATACCATTTGGCTTTAAGAGCATTTTTAATTTCTTCAGGAATGTTTTTAAAATACCATTTGGTTAATGGATGTTTTTGAAAATCTTGTTTTAGATATTCAATATCTATAACAAAATTTGGAGTTGGATTTTGGCAGGTAACCGAAATCATACCAACATGAGGAATAAAATCACTTTCTGTAGGATTATAATCATCCTCTTGTTGTTGATAGCGAGGGCTGTAAACATGGGTGGTAATTGTTTTTGGAATATTTTGTTTTGGATTTGGCAATATTTGAGAAGAACTTGGGGATTCTTGGATATATTTGGCAAAAATAATATCTGCAGAGCCACCAGCATTTGTCTGAATAAGATCAGGTTCTGTAGA
Organism: Magnolia sinica; assembly: GCF_029962835.1. Lineage (NCBI taxonomy): Eukaryota > Viridiplantae > Streptophyta > Magnoliopsida > Magnoliales > Magnoliaceae > Magnolia > Magnolia sinica. Next base: position 14,234,419 of record NC_080573.1, read on the forward strand.
TTCTTTTGGAGGTTTTTCTTGAGCATCTTCTAAATGTCATTTGGAAATATTTACTTCATCTCATTTAATTCTTTTTGGAATAACTACATTATGAGCAAGGTTTGCCATAAATAATATAGTTAATCCTTTGATCCGATCTTCATAGGCTGTTCCAGGTGAAACTGTTTTCATTAACTTGTAATAGATACGGTAAGTTACTGCAACATTTTCACTACCTGGAAGCATATCAAATCCTTGTGTATAAATTCCTAATCGAATGAATCGAGATAAATGAATATCAGTCAAAGCAACAAAATAATTTGGAATGCATATAAAATAGGTTGGACTATCTGAAAGGCTAGCTTCAATCATTCCAATTAAAGAGTCTTTGAACTTTTGGAATCGGCGATCACGTACAGTGACCAGACAAGAAGTTTGTAAACCCAATCGAGTTAATGGTTTTACAGCAACTTGTACGAATCCTATATGGATGTAATTATATTTTGAAGAAGATTGAAGAAGTTCTCGAACAGAGAGCAAATTCAAATCTTCATTTTGGTGAGAAATAGATAGAGTTTGTTCTACAGTTTTGATGATGAAATCAGATTCAAGAGATTCATCATTTTGGAAAGAACCCTCTATATAAATCTCATTTGTAGGAACTTTTGGCAAATTCCAATTTTGAAGAGATTGTTCGATATCTGAATATCGGATTTCTTCAAGGTTTTTGATGGACATTATGTTAGCATCAACTGATTTAGCAAGACTAGTTGATTCTATAGATTTTGCAGAATCAGATTTGGCAGAATCAAAATTACTTTGGGTAGAAAACCATTTAGTTACTTTAGATATAACACTTTTGAAAGGTTTGACAGATTTTTGGCTAGCAGAACTGTTACATCTGTCTAGTTTATTATATTTGGCAGATCTTTTGAAAACAGATTTCCTCCCTGACTCCATATTTTACAAACATAATTAAGAAGAGTGGCTTGTCAATAATTTGATTTCCTAAAAAGGCCGAACGCCATACTGGCTAATGGCAAGAGGATATTACGACAAGGAAGCCTCAGACCTCTTTTAAATTTTATTAGTAAATATAAAATCAAAAAGTAGATCTAGATCAAAGAAATTTGCAAAATATAATAATCTAGCAAGATGGCAGATTTCTGATCTTAAAACAAATAAAAAGCTTTACAAAACACATGCACAACATAGATATTAAAAGAAATTGCTTATAAGTTTGGCTCTGATACCAATTCCTCTGGATCGGCTTGCAAACAGCTTTACAAGAAGAAAAAGAAGTACACTTGCTTGCTAATCAAGCTCACTCAAGCACACTCAAACAATATATAAAACAAAAAGTAATAATTATCTTTATATATATACATAATATATATATATATATATATATATATATATATATATATATATATATATATACATATATATGTGTGTATATATATGTATATACGGCTTAGTGGGTGAGGCCTTGACAGTTAGGTCATCTTAATGTATGTGTTGTATATATATATATATATATATATATATATATATATATATATATATATATATATATATATATATATATTCACATCAATATTATTTTATCACAATAAGGTATGTCAATTCAATACATATACGAATCAGTATAATCCAAAGTATATCAATGCAATCCCACATATATCCACTATTTCAACTCGTTATCCTATCAGGGTATAACAACATAACACAAGTACCACCATCACATTCCAATGTATGTCAATGCAAATCAAGCATGCATTAACAACTCAATTCACTTAACTTAATTGAGTTATAACAATATAAAACTCATATTGATCAAGCATTTTATCAAACGGGTTAACAATAAATGGTGATAGCATCAAGGTTAGTAATAATAACATAAATATGCTATGAATATCGCATAGATTCCTAAACTACAACAAAAATCCTTAACTAATTCCCTCTAGGGTTGATAAATGAAAACCTAAGAAAATAGTCTACAACTTAAAAAGGAATTTCTCAATGTTCGAACACCTAGGGTTATGGTTTTATAGAAATGTTGATCCATAAATTAAATTCAAATGAACTATGTAAGACTTTTTGGATTTAATACTATAGAACTTTAGATCGGAATATAGTATACATTTCTTACCTCATATTGCAAAGAGAAATAGATCCGACGGAAGAAACGACGTTGCTCAAGATTTGTTACGGCAATCACAGCAATCAAGAATGAGGATCGTGAACCCAATATCTAAATTGCTCGCCCTCTCTCATTCTTTCTCTTTCTCCTTCTCTTAAACCCTAGCAAATTTAAATTTGGGAGAGTGTAGCTTTCCGGATTTTCGTTATTTTGAATTTTAAAAAATTCTTGAAATTTTTTAATATAACTAGCTTACGCTATCATTTACAGACCATTAACGCTTGATGTGGGCCTATACGCAGGTGATACTAATAAAGAACTAAACAAATCTGATTAATCAACTGTAGAAAGCCAACGAATCTACCCAATCAGTTAAACATCGAGCTTAGCCTTGTGATTTGTTCATATAAGGCCCAAATCTAGCGGACATATCACTGACTAATCAAGCCAACCGCAACTAAATAAATACCTACCAAAAGCTCAGATAACTAGGGGTTTGATCTTAGTTAACAAACCAAACTGACCAAGTTACTCCTTTAGCTTAAGAACCAACAATGTAGGGTGATTAGGATCAAATCACCGTTTTCACTAATTATGAATAAGACACACTATGAACTTACCTAATCTAAACCTTAATCATCAGACACAAGAACTCTTATTATCCAATTCATTCCAGAAATGTCCTAATTTTCTGAACAAACTCTATATCGTTTGTTAGTAGGTCATTAAACCCGAGACTATAGAAAGATGTTCGTCTTAATGGGTTCGACGTCTATTATGGGATGTCAAGCCAATATCGCCTCTCAAATCACTTAACTTGGATTCGCAAGGTCAATGCATGAGATATGTGAGTATTCTTAAAATTAATCAAGAACTTATGTTAATTATATATATCCGGTCTTTTTGTAAAGTTGTGTCTTTTGGACTGTTAGATCATGACCGAATTTAAGGGAACAATCTAAGTTAATACATTACATATATCCATATAGTCACAGCCCTAATCAACCATCGATGATCATCGAATCAACTTTTGATCATACCCGTCGATTGACATATCCGAATGGCGGGTTGATCGTATCCATACGTAGATCGTCAGTAAGGCCAACTATCCAACGATGCATATCAACCTTTACACCCCATAATGGACCCCCAAGGGTTAGAAATATTCTCCCATAAGGCTAGTATAATTAAAATTCAACCCTTAGGGCCATTTACACAAATTCTAGTATTATAAATAATGTATATGAGGGCAACCCTTGCTCCCATCCTAATTTTGCCTTAAAAAGAGAGAAAGAAAGAGAGAATAAAAGAATGAGAAAAGAGAGTAGAGGGAGAATGAAATGAATGGGAAAAAAAAAAGAATAAATAAATGAATATTAAAATGAAATGAGTGAATGAATTAAGTGATGATAAGTGAAAAAAAAAAGAAAAGAATGATGATAAATGAATGAGAAATAATGAATGAATTAAATTTAAATAATAATAATAATAATAATAATAAAGAGAGAGAGAGAGAGAGAGAGAGAGAGAAATAAATATATATACACATATATATTAGAATTTTTTTAAATAAAAATTTTAAAAAATCGGGTGGCACTACCGCACCCGGGAAGCACTACCGCCCGGATGTCCAGAGGTCAGCGATATTACTGTTGGATCTCCACTACTGGAATTGGACAAACAACAGCAGTGCCATCACCACCCCTATTCAACAATTTATAATTTTTATGTGTTGATTTCAAATTTTCATATATTCTTCAATATAACTTCAATTGGGATTATTCAAAAGCTAAATTGAAGCTTGAAGAGTCTAATTTTATAGAAAAATTTATATATATATATATATATATATATATATATAATATTAAGATAGTTTAAAAATTGTATAGAAATCATTAGTTTCAAATAGCTGTTACTTATGGAATTTTAATAAAAATTTTAGAACTCAAAATGAAATGAAATTTTACAAGATGAGAATAAACTTAATGATAAATTACTATAAAATTTTAAAAAATAATTCAATAAGTAGAAGTACAATAAATGTTACAAGCAATAGAAACATTTTCGAATCATATAAAAAATCATTGATTTTAGACAGCTTGTACTTCTAAAATTTTATGATTTTTATATAACTTAAAATATAACGAAATTTTGTAGGACAAAAGTGAACTTAATGATGAATTATATATATATATATATATATATATATATATATATATATATATATATATATATATATATATATATATATATATATATATAATTCAGCAAAAAAGTGATAAATACATTATGAACAAAAGATGTATTGAAACCGAAAATTTTTACAACTACAAGTTGCTGATGGACCGGACATATCCTTTTCATTTTAGAATTTTAGTATTCAGGGTCTTTTTAGAAATTATTTCTAATCATACCAGAAATCATCCTATATGATTAGATTTATTTTTTTAGTATACTTTTCTATTTCAAGTAGTTTATAGTATAGTTGAATTAACCCTCTTGAGTAGGGTTAAGTCTCATTGTTTAAGACTCTTTAAGTTCGTATTTGAGAATTAAATAAAATATTTTGGTTTATTATTTTCTTATGGATTTAAGGTTCAAACCATGCTAAGGAGATGATGTTTTTCTCTTTCTTTTTTTGTGGCCTTCTTTGCGTCACCAGCCCTCCAAATTCTCGAAATATTTTAGAACTTTCGGTTCTTTCTTTCCTCTCGAAAGTAATGAAATATAAGCATGGTTTACTCGTAACCCACCGGCCATAGGATCAAAACATTAATATTTAGATAAAATTTTAGGCCATTAGAAACATTTCTAGGATAATCATTTAACCATAGGCACAATGAGAGATTTATTAAGTTAGAAATGAATTAAAACGAGAACTCTCTTTGACCAAAATGTGAAGGACAACTCTATAAATTTAAGGCTTGAACTTCCCAATAAATTATAATATTCCTTAAACGCTTAGGATGATCGGATTACAAACAACATTCCTTAAACGCTTAGGATGATCGGATTACGAAATTACATAACCATACACCTACGAGGCATTTGTAATTTGACCCAATTCTCAATCTTGGACAACTACCAATGGACTCACTGCTTTGACCGACTATAAGACCGGAATCCACCAGGACCAGTAACGGATATAACAGGTTTTCTTCCCTAGTCAGGCAGATGATCAACATATCGGATTTAAGCCTACCATAATTATTTTTCCATGTTAGCCCAATCATGAAGAGCAGAATATACCATCCTTATGTAAACTTTATCGTCAAACACTCAGTGCGATAGTAATGATTTTGATTTTTGACATCAGTTCTCAAATCTTGAGGATGGAAACTTTTAAGAGGAGTATATTATAATAAGCCCAGCCATGGTAGTTAGTATACACCCTAACACACATATGGATATGAAATTAGTGAAATTAGGCATGCGAAATTAGAATATATTTACTTGCTGACATTAGGCAATTTTGTGAATGAAATTATTTTTAAGGGGGGTACATTATATCATTCCGAAATTTTCCTATTTTGGATTTCCAAAAACCCTTGAAAATTTTCAATATAATTAGTTTATGTTGTCACTTGTTGTCCTTTAATGCTCGATGTGAGCTTATACGTGGGTGGTACTAGTAAAGAACCGCACAAATCCGATTAATTAACCATAGGAAGCCAACGAATCTGTTCGATCACTTAAACCTTAAGTCTAACCTCATGATTTGTTCATTTAGGGCCCGAATCTAGCCGACCTATCACTAACTAATCAAGACAACTGCAACTAAATAAAGGCCTACCAAAATTCGAGACAACTAAGAGTCAAATCTTAATTAACAAAACAAACTGACCCAGTTACTCCTTTAACTTAAGAACCAATGTTTTAGGGTGATTAAGATTGAATCGTCATTTTCATTAATTGTGAATAGGCCATAATATGCACTTGGTTAATCCAAACTTTAATCATTGGATATAAGAAATCTCGTTATCCAATTCATTACAGCAATGTCCTAATTTTTTGAACAAGTTCTAGATTACTTGTTAATGGGCTACTAAACTTGAGACTATAGAAAGACATTCGTCTTAGCAGGCTTGACATCCATCACAGGACATTAAGCCGAGATCATGTCTTGAATCGCTCAACTTGGACTTGTAAGGTCAGTGCATGAGATGTGTGATTAATCTTGAAATTAATCAAGAACTGAAGTTAATTGTCTATATCCGGTCTTTGCTAAAGTTGTGTCTTTCATACCGTTATATCGTGACCAAATTTAGGACAACAATCTAAGTTAATACACCGCACATATCCATATAATTGCAGCCCTAATCGACCATCGGTGACCAATGAACTAACTTTTGATCATACCCGTCGATCAGCGCATCTAAATGGCAGGCCAATCGTATCGATACGTAGATCATTACTAAGTTCAACTATCCTATGTTATATATCGACCTATGCATCCCATAATGGAACCCAAATGTTAGAAACACCATACCATATGGTTAGTATAATGGAAACCCAACCCTTAGGGCCATTTACACCATTTATGGTGCTATAAATAGTGTATTTGGGGGCAACTTTTGCTCCCATCCAAATTTTGCCCGAGGAAAAAAGAGCGAAAGAGAGAATGAGAGAATGAGATAAAGGAGTAAGGGGGAGCAAGTGATGGAGTTGGTGTTTCTTTCACCGAATCATTCCAATCAAAACCCTAGCCTCAACTATTCTCCTCCGTTGAATCTACTCCACTCACAATTGAGAGATAAGAAATGAACCCTATTTTTTAACCTAGGTTTTTATAGGTTGAATTGTATAAATCTCACCTAACTCCTTCGAAATTTGTGTATGAATCTCTTTTCCGAAAATCCTAACCTTAAGAGCTCAAATATTGGAAATTCCTTCTTAAGGTGCGGACTATTATTCTTACGTTATCTTAGTTAATAATTTATTATTTGTAGATAGCTTAGTATATGCTAATATGTTCACATTTTGATTTGAACGTAACATATATTATTCCTTATTTATAAATGCTCACATGTTTGATAAAATGATTAAGTGGTTGAATATGTTGTTCTATTGATGCTCACATGTTTATTGGAATGCTTAGGTGAATATATGGTTTTATTGATGCTCACATGTTTAATAAAATGCTTAAGTGAGTGTGTTGTTTATATTTATGCTCATTTGTTTGATGAAATATTTAAGTAGTAGTGTGATTGAATTTATACTTTATATGAAGCCCCGCTATGACTGCTGACGAATGACTAGTGTATAATGATGTTTAGAATTGCTTACAATATTTGGGATAGTTAGCTAACCGCCCGAAATAAGGGGTGGCTCGAGTTAGGTTGGCCACCCTAAGCTTGTTCGATCAACCTGGATCGAACACGGATGATCGACAGTGGTTGGACTACGAGGGATTCTTGCACCCAATGCCAATTGTGTCAGGATTCTCCTAGGTCAATCAAATTAATTTAAAAGCTAACTGATCATGTATATTCACAATTTATAACAAGACCAAATGGAATCTAGGATACCCCATTTCCATTGAATGAGTTTAGTTATACCTAGTGGTGGTACGATCCACATGACTATGAGCCAAACATGGTAGTATGGGACACCGTATTGGAGTTGTCAGCATACGTTGATGAGCCTTCCTATAGTGACTAATGAGCAATAATGAACGCTACGAGCCTATTATATCATAAATGGAATGGATGTCATAACTGCACCACAATTGTGTTTGGGTGATGACTCTTACATAAATTGCGATCGTCCTCCACCATGTTGACGAGGCGACTAATCTTGTGTCATCCAAGTCATTTGATATCGATCAAGCCAGTGCTAGTCCCACATTGGCTGGGGAGTCGTCGCTTGGATGATAAGCTAAAAAAAAAAAAACCAGATCAAGAGACACAAGTGAGGAGCCGCTAGGGTCACCCCGAGCATTGTGATCCGGTTGAGACCATAATAAAATATTGGAACCCTAACTTCTCCAATATGCTGGATGAACGGAATTTAATAACTACTTAACTAACATACACATCAATCGCATTGCATTAGATAAGATATTGCAATTGGGCAGTGGATTCGCTTATGAGGGAGTGTTGGCATTTGCGAAACAGGCGTTGGAGTCGCTTGTGGGGGAGTGCTTGATTGTAAGGGCATGCATCATGTCATAGTTTCATACGTACATTAACAAGAGTATTTAGAAGTAATTATTTATCTGTCTATCATTACCTACGCTGATTGTGTCGATAACATATGTAACCTTTTTTTATAGGTTAGCTTGTTAGTACACACCCATGTCAGTACACACACTCTATGTTAGCCACCCCCACTAGGGATCGACACCAAGACCTCAAGTGTTGAAATGAGGTATCTCCACTCAGTTACATGTGTATCTCCACCTTAAGTCTACCAATTGAGCTATGGATTTGGGTGTCGATAACATGTGTAACTTAGAACTATTGGAACCACTGAGTTAGCTACTCGCTCCCACTTAAGACAATATTTTAAAACACTAATTAAGCAACGTTGTTGATGCAGGTGCTATCGAGGCCTCCAATTGGTAGGTTTGGATCGGCTTGCACTTTCATCGTGATGTTTTGGGAGTGTTGTAGCGAAATTGGAAGGCCTTGCTTTTATTTAAATTTTGTACATATATATATATATATATATATATATATATATATATATATATATATATGTTGGAGTCCTAGATTGGGTGTATTATATGCGTTAATTTTGTGATATTATCTTTGTGACTTGTATAATCCTTATTTTGAGTGACTACCACTATTGGAATTGTACTTTTGACTATTAGCTCTATATTTATGAATTTTTGCTATCTCTACTTCACTTTGGATTTGCTAAGTTGAATTGTGCTACTCTGATTATTCGTGTGCATAATAAATGTGAATTTAAATGAGTCACACGTGCATTTTCATTTGGTTCATATCTCGAGATCTTGGGACCGGGGTCTCTGTACTCAGGTGTCGATTTTCAAAGCGTGACTGTGAGAGAAGCCTAAATGGGATGTATTTGTAGCACCAAAAGTGGTGATTTTAGCCCTAAGGGTTAGGAATTCATTATGCTAACCCTACAAAAGGTTATTTTCAACCACTAGGGGCCCACATGGAGGGAGGTGTACGGATCATTTTAAGTCATGGGATAGGTGAACCTAGTGGTGATCTGTGTATGAAAACGATCGCTTTGAAATTTGGATGCACTGATCAACGAGTATAATTAGAAGCTAATTTCATGGTCACTGATCATCTATTGAGGCCGCAGCTATAGGAATATGTGCATGGTATTAACTTAGATTACTACCCTAAATTTGGTCACGATCTAACGATCCGAAAGCCACAACTTTGGCAAAAACTGAATACGGACAATTAACTTCAGTTAATGTTTAATTTCAGAAATATTCACACATCTCATGCCTTGACCCTATGAATCCAAGTTGAGTGGTTCGACATGCGATTTTGGCTTAATGTCCCGCAATGGACATCAAGTTTGTTAAGACAAACGTCTTTTTATAGTTCCGGATTTAGTAGCCCACTAACCGATTTACAACTTATTTAGATAATCAGGGCATATATGGATTGAATTGAGTAGCGGGATTTCTTATATGCGACGATTATATTTGGATTAGCTAAGTTCATAGTATGTCCTATTCGCAATTAACAAAATGAAAATATGATCCTAATCACTCTAAACCATTGGTTCTTAGGCCAAAAGAATAATTTGGTTAGTTTGGTTTGTTAATCAAAATTCAACACCTAATTGTCTTGACTTTATATATGAGGTTTTTATTTAGTTAAGACTGTCTTGATTAGTCGATGACAGATTAGTTAGATTTTGGCTCTAAATGAATAAATCACGAAGTTAGACTTAAGGTGAAGCTTGCTTCAAAATGCTTATATTGTAAAAGGTGCTAGCCCATTTGACTATATAAGCGTCTTAAAGCTTGCTCCCCTTACTGCCCTCAGGCTTGACATGACTTCATAATCTTTACCTTTTAACTAATTTATTAACTTCTTATAGTTAATTAATCAAATTTGTACCATTCTTTATTAATAGCACCCACATATAAGCTAAAACCAAATGTTAAAAAGCCAGTAAATGACAAAATAAATTAATGATGGTTAAAAATTTATGATTCTTTTTTTTAAAAATCCAACACAGCAAAAATCAAATGGTGTTACGGCACTACTATATTGAATATCTTATGCTATGATGTGCCAGAATCATATTACAACAACTAGAAATTTTGTGTACGTGACAAGCCATCTTAAGACATGAGCTTAAAAAAAACGAAAAAAGAGTGGGAATGGGTATTGAACTTTAACTGTTGAAAGCTTCACAGGGCACGCTACGATGTTTATGAAATTGCGTATACTTATTAGAAGGAAAAGCATAAATATCAACTTGATCAAGAACTTCCGCGGCCTCCGAAAAGTTTTCAACGGTTGGCTTTCAATCTCCACTTATTCATGTGATGTAATCCACTTGAGACTTCAATTTACCTTTTTATTTTTTTGCCCATGCTTTAAAATAATCTGTCAAAATAGGTGGACGTCGTGGATAAAACATATACACGACGGTGGGCCCCACAGAGCCCCTGACGTGACCGTCCGTCTCTTGGAAACGGATTGGCTACTCCCCCTGCCATCAGCCCGGTGGCTGATGGTCGGTACTCTGTGGGTCCCGCCATGATGTATGTGTTTCATCCATTCCGTTCATCCATTTTTAAATATCAATTTAGGCTTGAACCCAAAAATGATAGGTATATAAGTCTCAGGTGGACCACACTACAGGAAAAACAATAGCTATTGGATATCCACCGTTAAAATCATCCTCAGGCCCACTGTACTGTTTATTTGACATCCAATCTGTTGATTAGGTCATACAGACACAGATTACGTTTTTTTTTTAAAAAATATATTAGCTTGATCCAAAACTTTCATGGCCACCAAAAAGTTTTTAATGGTTGATGTTCATTCAACATTGTTTCCTGTAATGTGATCCACTTGAGATTAGTATATATCTCATTTTTGGTCTCATACCATAAAATAATCTAGAAAAATAGATGGACGGCATGGATGAAACATATACATCATGGTGGAACCCACAGAGTACCGACCACCAACCATTGGCTGGTGTCAGGGGAAGTAGCCAATCCGTCTCTTGCTCCGTACTAGTGGGATGGTACCAATCCGCTTTCCCCCTCTTCCTAGTCCCCAACTCCTTCACCCAACACCATTTCATGGAAAACCTGAGAAGAGCAATTACTCAAATAGCCAACGCCCAAACCCAAGACCTCCAAAACCTCTCACATTTCAGTCGCTTTTGTCTCATCCCTTTTCTCTCCTTCTCTTCCTCCCTCTACAGACTCTCTCTCTTCCTCCGCCACAATCTCTACCTCTTCGGCCTCTTCCGAAAGCAGAGGTGGGATATTTGCGTTGGGATTCCCTCTCACAGTCTATGGACGGTCAGAAATGCTTCATCTGAAATTCATTCGTTGCTGCTTCTTTTTTATCTCTTCTTCTTTTGGTAGATTGCCGGTGCGGGTGATCAGCGTTGGCAATTTGACGTGGGGTGGGAATGGAAAGACGCCGATGGTCGAATACATTGCCTTATTGCTTTCAAATTCCGGAATTACACCGCTCGTTCTTACCAGAGTATGTTTCTTGCTTTTGTAGCTGCTGCTCTGATTCTACCGCATTCGTTGCCTGTCCCCTACATTGGGTGGGAGTAAGGGATGCCACACATAAACTCTCTGATAGACTACATTGCCATTTTGAGTGGGGCCCATCACTCATGCAGTGTTTGCTAGCCTCACACTCACCTCCACACTTGTAGAACATCCAAGATACATATCTGGTGTGACCCACCATACAAATGAGCTGGCCAAGAATCTAGGCTGTTCAATATTGGGTAGGTGCTATACACACGGTCGACCTAAAAGATTCACAAAATGTTTGATCTTCCATTGTTGTACGTGCTTGATTAATTGTATAAATCATAAAATGTCTGATCACTGATATGGATGGCCCATCATGTGTCCCACCTTTGATTGGCCATCTCTCTCAAAAACCACTTTGATTGGATGATCCTAACCATCGAATCAGTAGTTAGGAAAATGGATAGTCCATATTGATCATTGATTTAGACTTTCAATCATGTGGGGCCTGTCTTTCATGGCCCATCCCTCTTAAAAGTCACTTTAATTGGATCATATTAACCCATGGCTATGAAAGTGGATAATCCATATTAATTATACTAGACAAGTTCCAATATTGACTTGGGACCTCCATGATGTGGGCACCACTTTGGTTGCCCGTCCCTCCCCGAAATCTCTTTGGCCTCATGATCCTATCCTTCTGATCAATGGATAGGAAATGGATATTGTCCTAGAAAAGGTCAGATCAGTCATCTGGAGCATCCATCATGTGGGGCCCACCTTTGATTGCTCCAAAAAAAATTGACTAGACAATCCTAACCATCAGTTCAAAGGCTTGGAAATGGGAAAATTCCATATTTCATGTCTGATCCTTGTGTATCATGCAAGCTTGTTCATTGCCCATCCCTCTCAAAAATTACTTTGAACAGATAATGCTAACCATCCTTGTAATCAGTTGGAAAATGGACATTCCATATTGGTTATGCTAGAAATGGTCATTGATTTGGACTTTACATCACGTGGGGTCAACCTTTGATTGCCCATCTCTCTCAAAGATCACTTCGATTGCCCGTTGGAGTCCTGGGGAGAGAGTCTTTCCCAGTGTAATAACATGAAATGATAAATCCAATTAGGTTTTAGAAAAGTACTAATAAAATGGATTATTACACTTTTAAACTCTTTATAATTATAATTAGAATGGAAGTCCCAAACAACATCTTCTGATACATTCTGTAATGAACTATCCAATTGGGGCCTAAGATGGAAAAAGAAAATAGAGAGCTGTCCATGACCTATTCATGGTGAAGCCTGCCTCCAAAGGGGAGCAGATTTAGTGAGACCCGGGACTCAACCCAAGACGATGCGACCCTTAAGGTGCTGCCCACCTTGACGTATGTATTCTACATCCACTCTGCCCATCCGTTTTTCCAGATTATTTTAGGGCATTATCCCAAAAATGAAGCAGATCCAATTATCAGGCGGACCATACCATAGGAAAGAGTGGTGCTTGATCATTAATAGGCTACAAAAGTTTTGGATCCAGCTGATATTTGTTTTTTCCCTTCATCCAGGCTTATGTGACCTTATCAATAGATTGGATGGAAAATAAGCACTACAGAAGCGTTAAGGTGCGCCCTAAGAAGTTTTTAATGGTAGGGCGTTCAATCACCACTGTTTCCTATGGTATGATCCACCTGATAATTGGATCTGCTTCATTTTTGTGATAATGCCCTAAAATGATCTAGAAAAATGGATGGACGGCCTGGACACAGAATACATACATCAAGGTGGGCCCCACGGTAAGGGCCTCACGGTAATCCACTCCCCTCCTGAAGTGTGTCTTACAGTGATCAACATGGCCCAGCCAGCTGACTACAATTTCAATTCAGTTTCCATGCACTACCTACCTTTTTCCTAGACTATTCAGCTTATTGCATTTGACACGGTGTTGCAAGTGTTTTAATCCATATTCTCAAGAAATAGAGCTACTTGTAATTGAAATTATAGTTCTAATAACAGCTGTTCATTTGAAATTCTCCATTGTTCAAGTTTGTTGGGTTTCTTTATATTTTTAAGCAACTATAAGTTTAGTTATGGATTCAAGCTGAGAAGCTCCACCGCTGTAATTTTGTTTTAGACAACTATCCAGTGCTAATTTGAAGTCAGTTGTCAAGAGTTCAATCTCCACATGCGTAGACCTGTAACGTTCATTTCATAGGTCCTAGCATGGATTCATGAACCATAAAGTCATCTGGTTGGTAAGAATCCTAATGACAGATTGGACAGCTTTGGAGGATTACAGTTGGGTGCTAAGAAAGACCAACAAACTGGCAATCCTTCAGTTAGCAGCTAAGGTCATCTGTCCAGTGGGACTTTTTGTGTATGAGTAGGGCCGAACAGATGAACTGTCAAGATTTCAGAAATATCCGCCAAGCGCATCAAGGTTGAGTGATTGATGACAAACCTAAATATTAGCATTTAGCTCCAGAACCTCCCCGTTAAATTTTTACTAAAAAAAATGCAAATCATAGGAGATTCCTCAATTTTTCAAAATGGAACAGTTTATTCTTGCTTTCCCATCAGATTTTATGCTTGCAACCTGCATTACTTACCGTGTTCAACTTGTTCTGACACCGTTTTTTTATTCTTTTTTTTTCATATCAGCATCAGCATTGAATTTTTATGCAATATCTTGCCCAGGTTACAACAATTGATTTTGTGCTTCATTTGCAAGTGCCTTAAATCTTTTTTTCTTTTTCTTTTTCTTTTTTTTTTAAAATGAAACACTTGTTTCCACATTAAGTAATTGAGATTATAAAGCGATGTACATGGTACTTATGTTTGCTTTCATGGTTTTGAGTACTTAAGAACACTCTAAAGTTCTTCCTAACAGGGTTATGCTGGTGGCGATGAAGCTAAAATGCTTCAAAGACATCTACTTAGCACTTCTGCAAAGATTGGTGTGGGGGCAAACAGGGCTGGCACCGCAGCATGGTTCTTAGAAAAATATGGTTATATTGATCAGTTCAGTACATGCTTTGAGAAACACTGCCCTGGTCAGAAGTCGAGTTGCTCTGAGGTAGGCAAAATCGGTGCTGTAATTTTGGATGATGGAATGCAGGTAAAACAATTTGCGATTTAAATCTTTATGGCAGAGTTTTTGGTCTTTATGTAGATCCGCTTTAGATATTTTCTCATGGGAGAACGTAAATGATGCAAACACGTTCTATCAGTAACCATTCATCCATTTAACTATCAAGTATTCCATGTGGTTCCTACTAAAAATTGAGTGATGCTGAGGAAATTCTGACTAGTTCATCTTAAAGTGGTCACTGTGTTCTCTTTTATGAATTTTATTTTTCTTTTGATTTGTGATCCTGATTTCAGATGTTACTTGTCTCTATCATCCAAAAGGATGGAGAGATCAAGGGAGACATTTCTGATATAATTGGGAGCTGGCTGGATGAAGTGGAGATGTGTTACTGGCATCCAGAATTGTTGTGTGATCACCACATGCAAATGAAGCTTAAGAAAAAAAAAATTATACCATAGATATTAATCTATGTTATACTGCATAAGTGTTTGGCAGTTCAGAGGCAACATGAGCAAATTATGAGCGTTGTATCAGGATGCTGAGATGTAGGCATGGGTAGACTAGGAAGGATATAATCAAGAATGAGGTCGTTTGAAGTAGCCTGAGAGTAGCCCTAATAGGAGATAAAATGGAGGGTTGTCATGGGCCTATCCTAGACTATCACATTGAAGGTCACAATTGATCATTTGATTGTGACCACTTAATCCCTAAATCGAATGCATCACATATGCTCATGACATCTGACAAGGAGCTCTGAAATTGCAAAAGAGGGTAATTCCTGTGATGGTGACCATTTGGATGTATTCCAGTCAGTTCACTGCAATCTAAGAGCCACCCTTTGATAGGAGAAAGTCCCTCAAGTTCTTGGGGCATAAAAAAAGTACAGTCTCCCTCCTCTTCATATCTTTTGTTTTCTGTTGTAGATAAGGAAATAGGAATGCCGATGGTTCAGGTATTCAGCTCCAATCGCCCTTTGGATTGGAGATGCTATCCCGGAGTCGTAATGTGGTTTATCATTAATAAAAGTTTTCCTGCCTTTCTAAAAGAACAAATATATATATAGATATATATATATATATATATATATATATATATAGAGAGAGAGAGAGAGAGAGAGAGAGAGAGAGAGAGAGAGAGAGAGGCATCTACTGGTGTTCCAACAAAATTCCACTTTGAAATAATTGATTATTCCATAATAGCTCTTAGCAAACTAAATGATAAGCAATTTTCACCCTTTTAAGCAATAATGTCCTATTAGGTGGCCTCTTTAGCAGGTCCGATCAAAGAAAGCAGTGTGAATACCTGAAGTGAGTTCTGGTACTACGTTATATTTGCAGACGATATTAGTCATCGAATAAGAACCTTAATGTCCTTTTAGGTGCATTTTGTAAATAGCAATGGTCATTCTTCATGATAATTGGACTAATATGTTTCTCCATTAAAAAAGAAGAAGAAGAAGAAGATTATGATTCCACGTTGGTAACATTCTTTTCATAAACGAAGAGTCAGCTGTTGCAATTAATTGTGGTTGTTTGAAAGACAGCACTGGAGCTTGTTGCGTGATCTGGAGATTGTGATGGTAAATGGTATTATACCATGGGGAAACGGTCAGTTGCTTCCGCGTGGACCTTTGAGGGAACCTTTGACTGCACTTAGAAGAGCAGATGTTGCAGTAATCCATCATGCGGATCTGGTAACCTCTTCTATTCTTTCACTGATGTTGTTTCTTTTCCTTTATTTGATTTCTGTGCTATCGAAAATGAGTTAGTTCACCATGTATTTCTTAATTTGGCATTCAGTTGATGGGCAGCAGATGACATATATCTGTTTCATCAATATTTATGACAATGCCCTCTATACATGACATGCCTGTAGCTACTCTTTATTAAAAAAAATATTAAAATCTTTGAGCAAAGGAAATAAAATAAATAAACTATTTTTTTTTTTTGAAGAACTCTTCATTTAGTGTAACTAGTTCTGCTTCTTGATAGGGCTTCCTTAGCGTATCAGCTACTTGATTTTATTTTATTTTTTGTTTAGGGTATAATGTGAGGCTTGACTTATTCCGCTGCCTTCTCTTTGATGGACAAATCGAGTTGGAAATCGAGGAATCTCTCCTCTAGCACTGTCGTTTGGGCTGTCAATTGGCAGGCCCTGGGTTTAGTTTTATGATAACTTGTTGCTTCGAATTTTGTATCTTAATCCACTGGTATTGTAAAGAGATTATCAATCAACTGATATTGAAAAGAGATTATCAATCAATGATTATGCATTTATTCAACATAACAAAGAAAATACAATCAGTCATCCATATGCACATTGACATGACAGCCCAAAATGTCATAGCTACTGACGATTACAATGATGGTGCTTCAAATCCTGTTGGAATTCCGTGGGGGTAGCGCAATCAGATTTGTACTTTAATTGGTGACTTGTGGCACATTCTGAAACGAGGAGAGCTAGGGGAAGTCCTAGGTGAAAGAGCCCACCTAGCGATTGGTGGAAATTGAATTCTTGCCTAATAACCTGGGTCCTTGTGATATTGGTGGCGTCCCTCATGATGATAAAGGTCAAATTCATATGTATTTATTTTTATTTTTTCTGATTCACTGGATTAGGGGATTCTTCAGAAATGGAGTTAAAGTCTCTCGTGAAGGCTTAAGGATTTCTTCAAAAGTTTTTTCAGGGTTGCTCATTGTTGAAGGGGACTAAGAAAAACTAGTGCCACTTGGGCTCTTCACAACTACTCTTTATGAAGGCTTGAGGATTTCCTCAATAGCTCGTTTGGTAGCAACAAAAGTTTAGTCGTAGATAGCTTGTCTAGATTAGGCTCATCCAATGTTTGAAATATTGGTTTCGTGTTACGTATCGCATCCTTGGGATACAGATACATGTCAGTTATTGCACGGGATATATCGTTTGTATCGGATAATTTATCACACTTTTTGGGAAACATCAAGAAACATTGTGAAGATGGTTTAATTTTTCAATGAAACTTTAGGGATTGTTAAAAAAGACCTTAATACACACTTTTCAATCATAACATCTCAAAAAGAAGTGTACATAATAGGTTTCCTTTGTATAAGGTCCTAAGCTATGCGGTATCTGACTGAACTAATGCAACTACATTTAAATTGAATGCATACTATGTGATGATCATTTCATCAAACACTCTTAAATACTTTGAAATTAGTCTCAATTGACAACTGGTTGAAGGGAAAGTTCGAAAAAATTAATATTTCAATAATTTTTTTAATTAATTTT
This sequence comes from Magnolia sinica, assembly GCF_029962835.1. Lineage (NCBI taxonomy): Eukaryota > Viridiplantae > Streptophyta > Magnoliopsida > Magnoliales > Magnoliaceae > Magnolia > Magnolia sinica. The sequence continues at coordinate 14,252,578 of NC_080573.1, forward strand.
TAATGAAAAATATTTTTTATTTTACGAAAATTGACAAGGACTTAACAAATCAATAGATCAACCCTCATACACGCTTGATTTCATGTTTGGAGTGCAATATTGCAAGCAATTTGAGAGAAATTGGGTAAATTTTGAATTTTTTTCCAAAATTTCCCAAATTGGGCCACCTACACTCAAATTTTGAAATTAGAGTGTATGTGATGATCATTTCATCGAATACTCCTAAATACTTCAAAATTGGTCTCAATCGACAACTAGTTGAGGGAAATTTTTTTAAAAAAAAACTTGGAGAACATGAAGGACCAATGGATATCAAAATCAAAGCTCTAAATCCATAATTTTTCATGCAAAAAATGAATAACCAATGGATTTATCACTACTTGACACTGATTTAACATAATTTCAACCAAAAAAAAGGGGAAGGGGGGGGGGGGGGGGGGACGAAAATTGAAAATGCTTACCAAATCGAACATATGGGATATATCTGCACTACCTATGTGTTTCGTATCGCGCTTGTGGAATGCAAGATATATTGTGAGATATATCGGCCGATATCGTCGATATTTAAAACATTGGGCTGATCTTTGTTTGGTCTATCTAGGTCATGTTGTCATGGACTAATTATTTTCACACTATTTGTCAAACACCCTACAATACAGAAGAATTATTTGGCACATGCGGCTCATGTGTGGCACAAGCACTTGAATATATAGTGGCATGTGAGGCACTTGATAGGTTCTTGAAGATATACGTGGCACATGGCACATAGGGGTGCTTTACAATGGTGGTGCATGCAGTACATGCGGCACATATACGACTTGGGACATGTGGCAAATGCTACACATGAAAGACACTTGAAGGTTGAATGTGGCACAATTGCAGCGCTTCAAGACATCTGGTGGCACGTGGCAAATGTGTACCACAAGAGAATGGTTCAACATTTACAATAATGATAGGGAGGTCTCAATTTCTCGAAGAATTATAAAAGCCCTACAACAGTCAAAGAACTTGGATAACTTATCTCTTTTTCTTTTTTTTTTCGTGTTTCTGTTTTTGTGCAGAAAAGTAATAGAGAAACCATGGATGAGCCTTGTCCTTGGCTAACATTCAACGACTCCAAACAACTCCGTACGGTATTTTGGGGCTGCTTATTATTCAAGATGACTAAAAAACTGTTCTCTTGGGCCTTCCACAACCATTAGGAGTCGTAGATGCCAGCTTTCATCTTTGATGATGACTTTGACAGCTCCTTTGGGTTAACCATTCTGTTTACCCATGTGAGATGAGATACTAACAAATTGGTGGATTTGTTGGCCAAAGAGGGTGTTCATCAATCTTCTTGGTACTAGGAATTCGTTTTGTATTTTTGTTGTTTCTTATCATTTTTTTTTCTTTTTTTGAAGAGTGAATAAATTTATTAGAAAAGTTGTCAGAAAAAGCAAGCGGCAAAGAATACAAAAAGAGAAAGGAAACACAAAGAAGGAGGCCCGATAGCCTCACAACTAGAAAAACTCCCGAAATTAGAAAGAAGCTTTCCAATTGGCAACCGGCATCAAAACACCCTCCGCCACATATTCCACCGAGAGAGGGGTATATCGGAAACATCTATTATTTCTTTACGTCCAAATTGACCACCAAACAACCACTAGCGATGGAGCCAAGTTGGTATGGTCCTTGGTACCCCCATTACCTCCGTGCCATGCCCAAAGATGAACCCGAACCGAACCGAACCGAACCAAACCGAACCTGATATACCCATTGGACACTGAAAGTCCCAAGGACATGATGCCAAATGAAAGCCGCGAATGGGCAAAATATAAATAAATGATCAACAGACTCTGCATGTTGATTGCACATGCTTGGGATGAGCAATGATCTCTTTTGAAGGTTGTCAATCATAAGAACTCTTTCTCCCAACCAACCATGTAAAAACCACAAAGGGACTTGTAAAAGGACCTGACTGAGAAAATACCCGACCTATGGAGTCAGCCTCCCTAGCTGGGATAGCCGATTGCAATTGGGATTGAAGCAGGATAAGTTCATCCACCTCGATATCTGACAAACCCCTCTTGCACAACGGAAACCAAGAAACAGAGAAACCTTGGGAGGAAAAATAGTCTGCGACTTTAACACCTTGGAGTGGAGCCAAACGGGCAAGGAGCGGAAAATCGTTTTGAAGGGAGTGTTGCCGCACTAAACGTCTTCCCATAATTTGATTCTAGAACCATCCCCCACTGAAAATGCCATGGCGAAAAAGAGATCTAATAGTTGTCTCCTTCTTGTCATTGTTAATTCTCAGGAAAAAGTTTTTTTTTTTTTTTTAAGAGAGGTTAATCTAACCTTATAGAGGGAAGGGAGGAGGAAAGTAGCTCTCTTAGAGGGTTTTTGTTATCTATACAACCTAAGCAAGAGTTGCACTACACCTCCTTACCTGATTAATGTATCTACACACTAACGACATACCCCATTCATTGTTCGGAGGCATCATGAGTGGAGGAGATAACAAAACATGTGAAGCATAAGGAGAGAGGCTTAAGACAACACCCATTTGTATATATAGCTGAGCTTGCTTAGTTATTGAAATTTAATTTATCCCATGGCATTTAATTTTGACTTGTATCATAGCCCTTTACTTGTGATCTTGCCTATGGATATTATCTCATGGATGTTGAATTTGACTTTATCTAATAGCTATGTCAAAGCCCCGTGCTTCATGTACAAGAGAAATGATCATGTGCAGTTGATGCAGGACCGATGAAGGAACCAAATAATATTCGAGATCAAGTAGCAGAATTAAGATATTTAACAAAAAACGTAAGCATTGCCATAAACACATAAATATCATGAAAAAAACTAAAAAAACATCATGCATGATCTTAGCCTAAGTTACCAATATCGTAACACAAGATCGTTAAATAAAAGGAAACTACGATCTAATGGATGTAGGGGCATCCAATTAGCACAAGGTATAGTTTATTTCATGGTAGAGGACCTAATACAATCTAGGGTGAATTAGGTTTAAAGAGATTGAGATATCTAAGAAGTAGGGTTAGGGTTTGGATTATTGATGGGTATGGGAAAGTGAGGTTTAGAAGAAGATGAAGATCTGGGATGGGAGAATGAGGAACCTGAAGAAAATACCTAGATGGAGGGGAAAAGAAATAACAGTGTGGGATAGATGGAGACCTCGCACCTCCGTTAATGAAGATTAGCCTCACACCAATCTCTCTTCCAAATCACATGAAAGTATCTTCAAATCCCTTGAAGATGGAAGAAGAAAGTACGAACTTTTCTCTTTCTTTCTTTTTTTTTATCACAAAAACCTAATGAGGGAGAGGGTCACATGCCCACCCTCTTTTTATAGCTTTAAGAAAGTTGAAAATTTACATTTAACACCCTATTTTGTGAATTTTGATGAAAATAACCATAGTCTAACTAAAATCAACTAAAACACTCATAATAATGTCCAAACATAACATAAACAAAACCAAATCCTATAATGCTGATACAATCTAAGAAAACTAGCGTGGATGATCCACGATCAATAGCCTGATCATGTGATCCATTGGCCCGATCGTCACATCCCTCCGATCCAATAATCTGGATCACTCCATAAAGCAACCCATGTGCATCTTTCCAGTGTGGGGTCTTCCAAATACTCGCACATGCACATGGGGTCTTCAGCACGATCACGGATACTCGCCTAGCCACGGGAAAATTGGTGCGGCCTCTGATACGTACGCAAGGGTGTACGTGAAGTGATGTCCTCATCAGCAATTCTTGATTAGGTTAATAGAGATGTGAAACAAAGAATTCCTTTGAGAATCATTATTTTTATTTTTTAACTATTTTGTGCTTCTTGTCATTGGGAAAATCATTTTTGCCTTTCATGTGTAATGCAATTTAAGTTATAAAACCTCTATTATTGTGCGTGTTCTCTGAATATACAATGATACTTGCCTGACTTGCGAAAGGCGTGTCTACCAAATAAGCATTGATTCTTTATTAGGTATAGTTTGTGAAATCTCAATAAGCACCCAATTGCTGCGACAGTAACACCAGTGCAGAGGGTATCATGGTTAAAGAAAACTGTCTTGAGATAAGACTCAGCTGGTGCTGAAACTGAAGGGACTCAAAGAATTTGAGTTACTTGTGGAGTTTTTATTGATGCCCATTTCACTGGCCCACTTTGTGGTTGATTTCTGTAAATAATTGATGAGGTTAACCTAACTTCTGCTCAAATTGCTACTGGTTTTCCAGCTGAAATCCACTGTGGTTCTTTTTATCCATGACAATTGAATCAATTTCAGTCAAAATCCTTTTTTCTCTCGGCTATAATGAATCCATTCTAGTTTCTTTCTTTTTATTTTACGTTCCATCTTTTAAGGTTTCATTTTCCATTCTTTTGATGATGAATGGTGTAAATAATTTATCTGTTGTTTCTTCTTGTATGTTTTATATTTGTGTCATTTAAGGTGGTTAGCTGATTATTGTATTATGACAGACTTTTTTCTATTTCTTTTAGCTGATTATTATATTACTGCAGACTATTTTCTATTTTTTTATCTGGAATTTTATGAATCCAAGAAGACAAGCTGCTTTTTCTAGATACGAGATTATAAGAACGCCAAGTAGTGGCAAATACAAGAAGATGAAGCAATCCTCCTTTTGAGTGTTCTGCTTATTTTGCAGATTTCTGATCGTCAGCTCAGGCACATTAAGGCGACAGTACGAGAAATTAAAGAAACCCTTCCCATTTTATTCAGTAGGATGTCTCCATCCCACTTCTTTGAAGTCAAGAATTGCGATTCCAAATTGCCATTAACAACTGTGAAAAATATGGTTGTACTCTGTGTTTCTGCAATTGGTTGTCCAAATGCCTTCGTACTGGGGATTGAGCAGGTATTTTCTTTTCTTTGCATATCATGTTCTGCATATGCCTTCGCATGGATGTCCTGCATAAGTGGCATGTTGGTGGGAAAGATGTTGGACTACAAGTTATCATTCTTCCAGCTGTATGTGATCAGTTCTAAAAGCTGGCAATTGGACTTCTGGGCTCCACAGCACAATCAGACCACTGAAATTCTCACCCGATTGATCTTGTGGGTTCCACAAGTGAATTGGATGGTTTTCCTTTCAATTGGAGAGCATCTAGGGTCTTGGACCTTCTGTGCTGATCAGGTGTACTGCATCACATGGTGCACAAAACAAATGGATAGCTATGAAAAACTGTCTTAGCTGTCCACTTGTTTTATACACTGGCCACCTTAGGAGTAAATCAGCCCCTTCAGAAATCTAAACATTGTGAACCACCTGATGAAAGCTCAGATCTCTTACGCATGTTCCGTATTGGCTTGTGTGTTCACACTGGATGGACAGGGCTCCAAATGCATGCTGACTTAGTAGACTTTCATATATCTCTATTTTGTAATACATATAATACCTTCTTTATAGCCTGCTCCTTTATTCTTGCTGTTTTATCAGTTGGGAAAAGTGGATGTCAATGACAGTGGATTTCAATTTCTATCACATGTTTCCACTGTGCATCGGTCACAGCAGTTGAAAATTTTATTTAGTTTGCTAGCTGGGTTTTAACCCTTTAAGTTCTTTTGTTATCACCCTCGCCTATCACCAATATCAAATTTATTTTTTTTCCTTTGAAATTTTATTGGAATTCCAACTTCATTGCAGATTGGTCCTTTGTGTGTTGATAGATTGGATTTCAGTGACCATCATTTCTTTCAAGCTATGGTGAGAATGTGTTCTTTTGCACATTCGCTTAACGGTATCTATTTGTTTCCCTTCGGACATTTTTATTCATTCTAATTGCTACTGAAATACTTTCACGAGTTGACATTTCATTTGCAATGGTTGGGGTTCAGGTTTTGTATAATAACTGCTTGGTACATTTTAATAATAGTCCAGCCAGTCTGGAGAAATCCAAAACTGTGATTATTAATTATGCCTATGGATTTAGCTTTGCATATCACAATATCTTCTGATCTTGATGCCCCCAACTATTTTAGAAGTTTATCAGTTTGTGCTCAAGTTTGATGAGTTACTGATAGGTCTTGCAACTGTTGCAAACATGTCAAAGGTACCCATGTGGGCCCACGTCAGGTTGTAATATGCCCTTGGGCTAAAACTGCCCAGCAGGTCCTGATGAGGTGCCATACCAGCCCCATGTTGAAGCAGCTGCACCATGCATCTGGTTTTAATTGCTATGGTGGAATGGCCATCCATCCTTTGGGAAATTTTCTCTTCTGACATCTCATTGCTCAGATGCAAACATAGATTCAAGAGGCTGCTCTTTGTTGTGTCGGTTTTTGCTGTCATAACACGTGTATCTCCCAGGCCATTGATCATGTGAACTGGTAAAAAGCCTGCACTGTATAAAGCATAAAACCAAAAGCTTGGTAGATGTTTCTTGTCTTTATACGAGTGGTCATGATTTTTTTCTTGTCAATCCAGGACATCATGACGATCAAAGAGAGACTTAAAGTACTAAAGGATGAATTCAGGGTCAAGCCTATTATTGTAGTGACAGAGAAGGTACGATCCATAATGTGTATACGAGTTGATCAAGTAGGTGATCAAGAGGATGTGGATCTTGTTGGGTTTTTTAAGAACATATTTCATGCGATGGTTAACCATGTTTCTGGGCTTTTTTGTTTAAATCATGGAAGTTGCAGTTTTGATACTTTTTGGCATTTGCTTATATTCATAGAACTGCTGGTTTCTCTCTTACACAAGCAGGATTATGATCGGGACCCAGTTATTCTAAAAGAACTCGATCAGTTCAAAGTTTTGGTACTTTGTTCTTCCCTGCAAATCGTGCCTTCTCCTGAACAGACGGAGGAGAGCTTCAATGCTCTGTTGAAAAAGCTGATTAACCAATCAAAGGTAAACTAGTTCCATACTTTGATTCTTGATGGTCACAGCTTAGGGTCCAAATGATAAGGAATAAACAAGAACTACATCCCATTTCCTCTACACAAAAAGGGCCTCCAGAAGACTTTGTAAAGGGGTATATTTGTGTTGTAAATTTAGAGAGTTGCACGGGATTGTCATCATAATAAATGTAGAGGAAGAAGAAGAAGAACTTTCTCTCGGTCTTGTGATTTTTTGATGTATTCAGAATTCTGGCAGAATTGTGATAATTGTTCTACAAGTGGCATACATGTCAATCCAAATGCCCAAAATGTGAGGTTTATTGTTGAAGGTCATAATCCGACAATCACACTTGAGCGGATGATCCTAACCTGTCCAATTACCTCCCATTAGGTGGATGGCTCGTCATCATCATTTAAATTACAGGCTTGTCCTAGCTATTTGGGTTTGGCTTTACAAGTCCTATTCCACCAATCGTTCCTATCTAATGCTTTAAATCCCTTCTCACCACCTCAAATCAAGTCCATTCAGGCCTCCCCATCATCCATCCTTGCAAGCCCTTTTGACTGTTATCAGTGTTACGCACCTTATTGGGAGCATCTCCACTTTTCACAGCACATGGTTAAACCATCTCAATAAACTCTCCATCATTTTTCATACCCTATTGGGGCCAGCCACTCATAACCTACTCCTGATGTCCTCATTCTTGATTCTCTCCTTCATAGTCTTTCCACACATCCATCTCAACATCGTCATCTCTGTAAAATGCATCATGTACTCATTGGGCCTCCTAGCTGTCCTTGTATCCAACACTTTGCTCCATATAGCAGTCTGTCAAATAGTTGTTGCATAAAATGTTCCTTTAAGTTTCATTGGCATATATCAATCGCACATTATTCCAGAGGCTTTGCTATCCATTACAAATTCTAATGAAAAAAATCCATTGATCTCTCAATTATTTTATTTTAATTAGAAAAACTTGTGTATACAACTCCTTCACCTTTCTGGCATTTGTATTTACCTTCTCTCACTTTTTCCTGACATTTGTAAATACCCTCACCACCAGTCACTGTTAAGTGTTAACTGCTGCTACATTTGAACTAGATGTCTTACCTATATGTACAGGAAACAATGAGAATGTCGCCCATGTCTGAACTCGATTGTCTGTTTGAAATGGCTAAGTTGCACCCTTTTTTGAGGACCGTTTGTAGCCTACACTTTTTAAAGAACTTTCCTTTCATCACATGGGCCCCACTGGGGAAATGCAAAAATTAAAGTATAATGAGCTAAAATAAGACCTTTCTTTAATTATCTGATTATCAGATTAGTGGACAGATTGAACTGTTAATAATGAAAAAAAAAATTAGTATGAAGAATGCTAATTACCACAAGTTTAGTCAAATGTGAAAATTTGAGTGTGAATCAATGTTGATCTAACTTTTCTTCCAATACTATGATAATCATAAATATCAATGGTGATATGGTTCTTGTGGTTCATCATTGTGGTGGTTTTTTTGGAACCACAATTGTTAGATTATAAGATATGGTGACTTGGTGGATGAAACTATTAATGAGATGGATAGAGATTCACACTTATATTTGTTAGCTAATTTGGAGTAATAAGTTGCCATATGATATGATTTTTTTTTTTTTTTTTGGGGGGGGGGGCGGGGTTGGACTCGATGGTTATAGTCTGCAGTGAAGAGGAATTAATGTATGGCTATATGAAGGATTTTGCAAGAGATCCTCCTTGGATTTTACTAGCTGGAATACAAATCGAGAAGAAATTTTCAGCGGCACCTATTACATTGAAAATACCTCATATTCGAGCTGTGCAACATTGATGGCACACTTGTTCTCAGTATTTTCACATGTGGAAGATTTGGACCATACTACCTGATCAGGTATGCTATATGCGGCCAATAAATCTTACCAATATAGGCATTGGCTAGAACAATGTGGGTGCATGGTATGAGTATTCACCTTCAATATCCCCATCCCAAAATCTCATAATTTATGTTAATCTTATCACGTGAAAATTTATTATACTTTAACTAACCAATCTAAGTATAAATATCTACCATTTCAATAACAATTTCATCCACCAAACATTAACATATTTTGTAATCTTATGGCTGTGGTCCGAATAAACAAATACCATGGTGAACTTCAAGAATTGTATCACCATCAATATTTGTCATGGTGTTGCAAGAAAAGTTAAAATAATCAATTAATATGCATTCAACATCGGTTCAAACTAAAATTTTCAGTTTCAAATACAAGTGGTGATTAGGACTGTCTAAATTGTCACAGACCTGACAATGAGTCACCACCTCTGTAGAATTCAGGGCCATCATTCAGTGAACTAGAACAATGATCTGATATGCCACTGTTGATGGACCATGTCTATGAAATTCTTAATAGATCAAACAATCTGGGTAATCACTTTTTGTACAATGTAGGGCCATCGGTCGGTGCTAGAAAAGATTGATGTGATGTGCCCACTGTGATGGACCATATCTGTAAAATCGAACAGATCAGACAATCTGGGCCGCTAGAATGATCTGGACCATTATTCAGTGAACCAGATTGATCTGACCTGGGCCACCAAATTGACCAGGGCTATCATTTAGTGACTAAAAAAATTGATCTAGTCTGCCCACTGTGAATGGAATGGACCATGTGTGCAAAAATCGAACGGTACAGATAATCTGGGTCACCAGATTGGTCAAATATTGGCCATCATTCGGTGATTTGGAACACTGATTTGTTCTGCCCAGTGTGGTTGGACCATGTCCCAAAATATCTAATAGATTTGGATGGCTCCACTCTACAGACGGACGACCTGCGTATGCCACAATGGTGCCTTTCAGTTGCAGTAGATTTATCATTTATGATTTGGCTGGTCCATCCATTGTGGGCAACAAAATAAATAAATAAATAAATCGATGCACCTAAGAGAGATTGAAATAGACAGTGGATGATAAGGGTGAGAGAGAGTTGCACAAGCATTTTGTTTCTTGCTCCCATTGTTTCTTGATTCTTATTTGTCTGCTCTTGTTTAGCTGTGGGTTGTTGAGTCCTCGTCTTCACCCTTTGATTTTTAATAAAGTTGTGTCACCTTTGAAAAAATTAAACATGTACACTGCTATGTGAATGAGTATTGATGGACCATACCTCAAACTCTGTCATATGTACACTGCTAGATTGAATAATAATAATAATAATAATAATAATCTCTGTCACATGCACACTGCCAAGTGAATGAGCATAGATGGTCATATCTTGCCAGACTATCCAAGACTCTTGATATTCATGTTAGAGGTCTGATTTGGTTTGGTACTTCATGGGCATGCACTGAATCAGGTGCTGGCGTGCTGCACACGTTTTCACCCGTTTTCAGTTGGGAACCCGTGTAATGCATCGGTTGGCTGGGTGCAATTATTTCAACCAATATGAGCTGCTGATGCCTTCCTTTTCATCTTCAAGGCAAGATGTCCTTGTGGATATCTAAAGTTTGTTTCCCCGCTCGTTGGTTCAACAGTATATTGACCAGATCAGAGATGATTTTATGATGTTTAGGAATGACAAAAACATAGTGATCAGTGACCACCAGTTGAGTGACTGGACTCTGAAAACATGTGCATCACAACATAGAATTTCTGGTAAACATACAAGTGAATTAGTATCATTTGGCCCTTTCTGTTCTTTTCTTTTTTCCATTTTCTTATTATATTTGTTCCATGCAGTTTTGTACACTGATCTCATGCACTTTGTTTATCAAGATCAGGCGTATGATAGGTTGGTTTCACTCAATAGTGTTTCGGATGCTTGATTGAATTGAATTATAATTCATTCAATTCATTATCGGAGGAAATTATTGAAGTGGGGTAGTGCCTTTTTTAACCTGTAATGACAATCAAAATTTCAATTTCGTGCGTTTCATGTTGGACTTGATAGTAGTTGCAATTTGAGGCCTAGTCCCTCATCATGAACAGAGCTGACTGGGGCTATCTTATTAAATTGGTATTATTGCAGTTGAATTCAATGGAAAATATCAACACAACTTCAGCACGAGGGTGACCTGAAAATTCGTGGATTGGACCATAAATACATGTTGGAGAAGGTGGTGCACCTTGCTGCTTCAACCTTGAACGTGAGAGAAGGTGGAGTGACTGGTCCATGTGGCAGCTACTCCTACCTCGCTTGAGAAAAATCATGCTCGGTAAAGTGCTATTCTCTGTATCCATACCACCACTTTCATGCATGTGTGGCGTAAGATAATGTAAGAGAAACTATGAGGCAATTCAGGAAAGGAGAGAAGGAAGAGGCAATTCATGCAGACACCAACATGTCACACGTGTGGGAGCCACAACTCTTGTTATGTGGAGGGCGCCAGTACACATCAGGTGAGCCATAACTATTAACCATGGGTCATTTTTCTTCTAATCTCCCATTTCTCTCATACATGTGGCCCATTCAATGAAATAGATTGACCTAATTGTCAGCCAGGACATGTTCACCGTGGCCTACCTGATGGACGGACTGGATGTTAGACACATGTCACTGCCACCATTTATTGTTCCAAGCGTCGCCTCTTCAGTGTCTCCTTCCTTGAATTGCACTAGCAGCTCTATTAGTGTAATTTCTCAATGTTAATTAAAATTCAGTTGCTCACTTTCTTTTGCCTTCAACTGACTTGCGGATACATTGAATTTACACATACACACACGGAAATGGTACTATGAGGTCATGCTCTGTAGGTCCCACCATAATGTGTAGTGGACATTCACGCCATGCATTTGGTAGGGTCCCCTCTAGGTTATGGGATGTGCCAAAAATCAGCCGTATCTGGAACTCAGGTGGGCCTCACCATCTAAAATCATGGGAAATCATGCCTAAAACATCTCAAAGCACTTGGTGGAGCCCACCTGAGTTTTGGAAGGACTAAAATTTGGTGTGAACCCTCATCCAAGTGGGACACACAACGAATGGGCTGGATGTCTAAACCAGATCTCACTGGGACCTATATACAAGGCTTCAATGGGCGGGCATCCACCCTCAATTGATAGTCGCCAACCAGACAGGATTTGTCTGGTTAGTGCGAATTTTGGTTGTGCTCCATCTGGAATGCCTCCACTGGCTGGACCGTCCGGATTGGCATGTGGATGCCACTTGTATAGCAGATGAGTCAGCACCATTGAAGTCCAGCTCATTCAAGAAAAGCCTTTGAACAGGCTTTCTTTTACTTTTGAGAAGTTATCCCCTCCACGGAAAGTCTTCCATGAGGCCCACAATTCAGTGATCCCCACCATTGGTTTGATGGCCACCATGGATGGATTGCTCTGAATATATCCTCAAAGGAAGTGGCCTGCATTTTGTAGGTTCCAAGGAAGAACATAGCAAGCTCGCCAATCAAAAGAGAAAAACTAAAGACTGAATCACTGAATCCTCCGTCATGGCCCTCAGGCACTTGTTGAAGACAGCATCATAAGAGGTGCTAACGTTGTTGGTATTAAAATCCTTTGTATCAAATCTATCTTTGGTTTTCAGGTATGGGACTTAGCTGCAACTCTGGATCCAGCAATGTGGTTGAGACCCTGATTGTGGGGCCCACCACGATGTATGTGTTTGTATATCTATGCTGTCTATCCGTTTTGCAAGATCATTTTATGGCACGGGCTAAATAATGAAGCAGATCCAAATGTCAGGTGGAACACACCACAAGAAACAGTGATGAACCAAGGACATTCAGCATGCAGTGCCCCGATTCCCAACCAGAAACTGAAGCCCATTTCCTGACCATGGCAGATCTAAACAGGCTAGGGCTAATACCGAGCATTAAATAGAAAATGCTGTTAAACTCAAGCCGGGAGTATTTATTTTTGGGCCCAAAATAAGGCCTGAGCCAACCCAAAACATAGGCTTGGTTTGAAAGACCTGCGATACCTACTTGATAAATGCGGGACCATGGTTGGTTGATTCAGTCCATTGATCTGATGGCCCTCAATCCAGGAAGACCCATGCCCAAATATATATATATATATATATATATATATATATATATATATATATATATATATATATATATATATATATATACACTCATGTGGTTAACTTACTTTAGATGGGTCACAATCGTACAATTACATAGAACCAATGTCCCAAGTAGCCTATGGTTGAAATGAAAAGTAGCCTTTTTGGATGCAAATATATTTAAGTATTCCATTAATATGGTAGGCTGGGATTTATCAGTTCATCTGATTTTAGGTCTACGACCAATCTATTTTTGGTCCCATTACTTGGAGTGTTCAGATTACATTATCATTTCAAGTCAGGACCAATGCTAAGCTCTCATGCGAGTATAATGCACATGTGCCATCTAGCCAAAGTAGATAGACAGGTCCAAGGGGCGTGGATTGCCTGCGACCTGGGCCCACCGTGCTGTTTCTTAGAAATCCACCCATCCGTTTTGCCGGATCATTTTAGGCCATGGGCCCAAAAATGAGGTGGATCTAAAAGTCAAGTGGGCCACGCGGCAGGAAAAAGTGGAGAGGCAAATGCCTACAGTTGAAACCTTTTTGGGTTCCACCTTGGTGTTTATATGCCATCCAAACCACTTAGGGTCTGTTTGGGCGGTGGGATTAGAAGGGATTGGGTGGGATGGGATTCACCTGGTCCCGTGCCAATTCCACTCCATGTTTGGGAAGAATGGAAGAGCTTGGAATTACATTAAATAGAATTGCATTGGGTCCCGTTCCAATTTCACTCAATGTTAGCAAGTTGTTGTAGGTCCCACCATGATGTGTGGGCTATATCCACACTGTCCACCCATTTATCGAGATTATTTTAAAGCATGGGCCAAAAAATCAGGTAAATCTAATGCTCAAGTGGACCCCACCATAGAAAGCAACAGGGATTGAATACTTACTGTTGAAAACTTCTTTGGGGCCACATAAGTTTTGGATCTACCTAATTTTTAGGCCCATGCCATAAAATGAGGTTACAAAACAAATGAACAATTTAGATATAACACGATGTGTTATTCTCAGTAATTTCAAATGATGGTGGGTATATCCATTCAATATACCACCATATTATCAACAAAGCAGGGCATTAATCTTATCCCATGGCAATAGGGGACAATCCCTGTCATGGGTAATAATTATGTTTTTTTGAATCCCATCCCACCCAATCCCTTCTAATCCCACTGCCCAAGCAGACCCTTATGGCGTGTTTGGGCGCGTGAGTTACAGCGGATTGCATGGGATGGAATTACGATCATCCCATGCATTTACGACGCCGAGGGTATTGTCGGCGGATTGCGGTGTAAATCTGTATACCATGCGCCGCCGAGCCCTGTTTGGGTTTTATGGGATTGACCATTCCATGAGCTTTCGAAAGAGCTTTTGTTTGGTTATTCGATGGGATTCCACTGCATATCGAATGCGGACGCCTCTCCATCTAACTTTATTCACTGTACGGCTGATACGTGGGACCAACGGTGAGATTTGTGCTCAATCAGCACCGTCCATCCATTTTAGTAGATACAAATATGTGTTTAATTAAAACTTGTAGCACACCCAAAGATCAAGTGGACCACACCACAAGATACAGTATCAATTGAACTCCTGTGTGGAGTACGTTTTCTGGGGCGCTTACATTTTTTATCAATATGATATTGGTTTTCTTCGAGAACTTGGGAAAACGTTGGATGACAAATAAATCTCATGCGTGGGTCCTACGAAGAAATCAACGGTGGGAATCATTATTCCCATTTCTGCTGGTATGGTCCGATACAGGTTTTCGAATGCGTCAAGTTTAATACGCAATGCCTCAAACTAGTTAGAAAAACGTATGGAGGGCGTGGATAAGCCCATCAGGTTCGCTGTGGGCCCCAGTTGAGGAGAGAAGATTATACATGGAGAGACAGACGTCAATTCAACGTCTGGCCCACTGTCACCACTAATTTGATATCCAACATATTGATCAAGCCCAAAGGCCAAGATTCACAGAAATCAACTAATCAACTACAGGAAGATCAAAACCAATTTATGTGGCCCACCTAAACATGCTGTAAACACCAACACTGTTCTGAGTTGGTTTCTTGATACGTGGTCCACTTCAAAATCTGAAAGAAATATGATTGGTCTCTAACCATGAAACCATCTAAATTTAAATTTAAAATTTTTTTTTTTAAAAAAAAAAAACGATGGTATGGATGGAAGCTATACATCCTGGTCGGGTCCACCACACCGACTAGCAGCCACTGGCTACATTGGGTAGATCACAGCCCTGACAATACTGGTTAACATGTGTCCAAAAACAGGGAATATACTACATTCATTAGATAGACGCTATCACTGAAAAACATAAGCCACAGTCAACGATTTAGTTACATGCAACAAACAGAAAACCTCATTTTTTTTAAATCACCCAAATATCTTTGGTTCTTCTGTCATGTTCCTCCAATCTCTTCTACATGAGGACCACAATGTCTATGTAGTGTGATAGATTGGAAAGACGGAGGCACCTTACTGACCGTGAACCAGAGACATGAATGTTTGTCTGCAAAAGCAATACAAAATATGATGAAATCCTAACTTATTTTCATGCACGTTGTAATGATCAGTAAGAAAAAATTAAAATGAGATGTTCCAAGCCTTATATAGAACTTACACAATCTGATGGAATCAAGTTTCGGAGTTGGAGTATGGCCTGCGTGGTTGTTTGGTGCATGACCTTTCTGTAGAAAGAGGTTGACAACAAGGGCATTCATGGCTAAAGTGCTTAGTAAATCAATTGCGACCCGACTACTAATAAAATAAATTTGTTGGAACGCAAATCATACCTCGAGAAGGAGAAGCATCGTACATTAACCCATTTAGATATGCACAATGCATATTCTTTTACTAGGACTGACTACTACCTATACATGTCCGAATGATGTCCAAATGTGATGACCTGTAATGTCAATGGGAAATGGAAATTCATACCAATGTAAGACATGATACTCTGATCCTCCGGTAGTTATCCTCCATGATAAATCTTGCCTACAAATGCGTTCACAAATTAAATAGATTTATACATTAATCTGATCACAAATAGAACAC
This sequence comes from Magnolia sinica, assembly GCF_029962835.1. NCBI lineage: Eukaryota > Viridiplantae > Streptophyta > Magnoliopsida > Magnoliales > Magnoliaceae > Magnolia > Magnolia sinica. The sequence goes on from NC_080573.1 coordinate 14,268,582, forward strand.
ATCAAACCTGGCCCTCGGGAAGTTGTGTTCAGGTGTCAGGATGGCATGCTGTGAACTCTATACTCATGGGAATGAAAAGGGACAACAGTTATAAGATTTTAATGCATGAAGGAAATTAAAATACATGTTACATTCAACTGGAACGTCACAGTAATATTAAATACAGGCAAATTGAGAGATAATTGCAATGTATTTGTATCATGCAGTTATACATGCCATTAAAAAAGCCTACTGGAACCAAATATCTGATGTCTACCAACATCAGAGTGAGAATAAGTGTTGAAATATTGAAACTACAGCTTAATGATTGTATATAAGATGAAGAATGTAACCAAGATGACAACTACTAATGCAGCCACCGTGCCCCCGTCATTTGTGGGAGTATCATCTGTTTGAGTACTGTTGCACACCCTGGATCTCGGAATTTCTTGGATCAATTTACTGGCATATGTAGGTGACTCAACCTCACCACATGTCTGGATCGTTGACTCTCTACTCGTACTTGCATGGTTAAAATTCCACCATGCAGTCGCATCTTGGAATGATTTGAAGGATCGATGTCTAGCACCACTATATCCTTCTACATGCAACCGTGCCTCATCCCAAGACACATATATCCCAAGTCGACGACCGTTGACTACAACGTAATATTTACTTTAACCCACATAAACATAACCAAGATACGAAAAATATGCATGTTATACAATTCATAATATGAAAACATGTAAAGTGAATAGTACTGAAAATGGAAGATTAGTTTCACACATAACAGAATATCATGCATGTGGTAAATATCCAAAAACCCTAAAAACAGACGGTTACCAAAAAAATAAGTGTAGAATGTGTATATAGTTATTACGTATCCTGATATTGAAATTATCCAAACTGAAATCTAATTAATGTTGTTGCAACCATCAAGCAGAACCCCCACCAACATTTCTATTGAAATCAGATAAAGTTTTCTTCAACCAATCGACCCTCCGCTCTGGTCGAAGATTTACGAAAAAGGAGGCTAGCTTCTCATCCCTGGTCAGCAGCTGACCAACCTCGATGAACTCTGGGTTGGTCAGTCCCTGAACCTCCTCGAGGAGATCTAGTACTTTAGTAGTACGGTTGACCTCTTTACCAAGTCCAAATTTTTTGCATTGCCTCTGCCACCCCATCCAGAGATACCCCGAGGACGTCACAGGGATGAGTAGTACGCATCCGTTTCGTTGTCGTACTCCCACCACGACTACTCCCACATTCGGTTCCTCGACTGAGAGTGTTGCAGAATGAGCGATTTTCAGATTCTTTATGGCTTTCATTCGAAACTCGAAAATTCCCAGCTAAATCCCCGAGATTATCCTCGGAAATATCGATATGTGCATCTGTGTCATCGTCCAGGTCAGTCCATGCTTTATTTATCGTTGAACACGAGATGAAGCTGCGGCCATGTTCCTACTTCCTTGGGCGTAGCAGCCTGTTACATGGTCTGTACCTACAATCGTTGCTAAATCGTCCAATTGTTCTATCCGCTTCCCACGTAGTTTTTCTGCTCTCGGATGGGTCTACATACAAGAAAAGGATTAGGTAAGTAGATGATACTTGAGTACACATAATTAAAGAGAGAAACTTATGTAACAAATGAAATTTAATGCAAGGGGTTGTGAGCAACCATTACCTTGAGGTACTCTTCCCATACCTCGTCTGGGTCTGTGACAACCATACGCTCGCTATCCCACCCAAAACCACTTGCGGCTAACATGTCCTTCACATCGTTGTACTCTTGCTTATGATACCGCAATCGGTTTTGGACGTTTTGCCAGTTTACCGATATTTCAGTCCTCCTAGACACCTCCTCAGCGGCCGCATAATATGCTTCTCTCTTAAATCCATTATCTGCCTGTTGACCCAAAGCGATTTGCTCCAACAACGTATTGAACAATATCTGATCCATTGTTCTAGTCCACTTGATCTTTGCAGCTCGCAATAGAGGCTCAGCAAGCGATTTCACAGTCTTCTCGGGTGGAGAAAAACATGTCGGTAGAACTGGAGACCTCGCCGGGGACTGCGTCGGCGTATGTGTACTACTTAGCCAATTGTTAGATATCTCACCTAATGTGTGGATTAACAAACAGTTATAAACCGAATAAACAGTGAAGTATACAGTTCTACTAGCAACTATTCATGCATTGAAGAGTATATAATCGTATCAAGTGAATATGTAAGTCCAAAATGATAGTGTTCAAATCGACCATATTTTACTTATACATATATGTGCCTATCCGTTAAGTCAATGCATTTAATAAAAAAAAAAGGAGTCTATCTATTCCTACTATTCATTTGGGTGTATGTCCACATGCACTTCGCAATTTCATCACGAACTTTGATCCACGCCTCTTTCTCCCGCTGTGTCACTTGAAGTAGCCACTATCGCCCATCCATTGTTGATACATCATTTGGTATAGGATTACTCTCTACATTCCCCATGGGTATACCAATATCGTCTAAATCTTGTTCAGTTTCGTTTTCCTGACCAATGAAATTATGTAGTACAGAACAAGCTACTACAATCTTGACCTGTGTTTCAAATGGATATTGCGCAGCTGTCTTCAAAATAGGAGATCTACCCTTTATTACACTGAAACAACGCTCAATTGCGTTTCGCAATTGTGCATATCGATAGTTGAATAACTCTTTTTTATTCATGGGTGCTCTCCCAGTTCGATATTCTTGCAAGTAATATCGAATATCGCGTAAGGCGCCATGAATCCAGGTGAGTAAGCGTATCCTGCGTCGACGACAAAATATTTTCCTACACTGCGTAAGAGTTATGGTTTTGGGGGTTAGTGTGTTGAGAATGATGTTACCGTAAACAATATTACCAGGTATTTGTGATAAAACAATTACCGTGTGGGACAATTAGTGGATCATCACTTCGGGGCAGTGCGCTATGTAAGACCCGTGCATCTGAAGCAGAACTCTCCTATCCAACTAGCACGTATACGAATGTCATGTCAAACGAACAAGCAGCAAGCACATTTTGAGATACGACACCCTTCCTATTGCGAAAGCTTGGGTGTTGGGATGCTTCCACATGAGCGGGAATATGCGTCTCATCTATCGCACCAGCACAATGATATTCGGCATGATATCGAATTTCACTTATAAGATAATATGGTAAATAATAACTTACTTCAACATAATAACAGAAAAGCCTTCTTCATATCAAAAACGGTACCTGGAAATAAGTAGCCCAATAAGGATTTGATTGAATCTCGGTGGGGGTATCAGTACCGGCCTGCTTAACAAATTCAGGATACAAAGACACTATTGCATCAAGCACACGGTGAAAGTGACGACTTACGGTTTCACCTGAACGTATAAACATGTGTCCTATTACACGATTACTCACGTTATGTCCAATTGTATGGAGGAATATGACTAATTGCTCTTTAAGACTAACGTTACGAGTATCGCGTAGTTGCGTTTTATCTCGCAGTATATTACATAGTGAAAAGAACCTTCTCGCTTCATCCTCAACTGCGTAACACAGTCCTTGTTACTTGCACGAACGATAGAACTGATAAATCTTGCCCGCTTGTCTTCCCCTTGACGCGGCGGTTCTCTTAACATATAGTGGCGATAATATTCTCCAACAGCAGCGACGCATGCGGCCACCGTGAGCACCACCACGGTCTCGGCCATCTCTTCTTCATCGTCGCTCTCCATCTCATAAACCTCACCTACACTTACGGAGACAAGATACCATGAAATCACCACGGAAAACCCTACTTGAATATTCAGGTTAAGCACGTAAAGCAATAGGAGGCCATTGGAAAGGTAAGAGAAGTCTGTTAAAGGGATTGCATATTAGGGATTAGGACCAAATTCTCGGATGATGAAAATATTAAGGATTAGGATCAAATTCTCATATGGTTAGGGTCACCCTATGAAAGACAATATGAGATTGATGGAACATTGAAATTGTGAGCTCCACATGATGGATGATGACAAATTGATAACAACATGGATCCATTACTAAGGTCATTGTCAAGATTTATGGATTGACTGAGCAACTATGATTACATAGTGGGGGATATTGACACTCTGAGTTGGGCCCTACATGATGGACCAGCCTCCTCATTCATCTCCTCCAATTATCTTCTTTATTTAGTGGTAATTACAGATAGAATGCGAAAGAATAAAAGTGACATAAGAATTAGAAGACTCAGTAATAATACAGAGCATAAGATGGTAGAAGAGGATGCCAGTGTGCCCAAAGCTAATGATTCAAGTCATGACATTATCAATTTTACTGGAGAACAGATAGACAAGATGGTAGAAGAGGATGCCAGTGTGCCCAAAACTGAGGATTCAAGTCACGACATTGCCAATTCTACTCGAGAACAGGTAGAAAGGAAGGTACAAGAGGATGCCAATGTGCCCAAATTGGTTACCACATTTGCAAATTGGTTACCACATTTACAAATAACACCATTATTCAAATTTTATGTTGGTTGCTGAAGTTATATGAAAGCAACTCTTCGAGTACAAATCACTACATAATATCCATGTTGCAGAGGATTTGTAATGATTTGGAGCTTTCCCCACTGCTATATTAGGTCAAAATTCCAAACAACATTATTTTAAGCATTCTATAGTACAAATGATTTTCATGATGTTTATGCCTGTCTATCCTGGTAGAAATCATACCCTTGCTAGGAATAAGAAAATATTATTTCCTTTCTTACACAACTACCATCCTGTTCCAACCATCTTTTCTACATGTAGAATTTTGAGCTATATTCACATATAGGTATCTGCTTACAGCTAATGTAGTTATGGAGAAAATAAACCATTTTTTTTTTGGAAAACAACCACTTTATTTTGGAAAACAAAGTTATACATACTTGTGATCAAACAAAGAATTCATATGCAATAGGGCCTTTGTCATGTGATACTTTCATTCCATGTTTTTTCATTTCAAAAACCTCATCTTTGACATAGGATGGCTGTAAGTATGCCTCAAATTAAGGATAATGAAGGATATTGAAAGAAATATGCATGATTTCAAAATAAATTCTATCAAAACATGAACTAAAATAAAAGATACAATATATTTGTAGTAGGGGCTATGATAATCACACCTTTCAGAATTGAGTGATTGGATTTGGGTATTGAATGACTTTTCGGTTGCTGTACTTTCTGCAGCAACAACTCAATGAAGTTACCCCAAAATATAAAAAAAATAAAAATAAAAAACAGAACACATCTACAATTCATCATCTTTGAATAGATATGGATAATATACCTCTTTCATCATCAATTCCACCAAGATTAGCACACTATACATAATATATGCCAAAGATAGAATTTTGAAGTGCAAATAATGGACTGTTGGGCTATATGGATTGTGTAAACAAAAACATAAGATGTTCCACAGTATGTATATAGAGCATATAAAGGTGTACAGCTAGACTAGTGAGCCCCATAGCCCAACTGGGATGGTATAGAGAGCCATTTGAATGGACTTCCCACACCATTTACTGTTTTTCCTTTTGCTATGCTCGAAATTTAATGGAAAAAAAAATGGAAATTTATTGGATATATCACTTGTAAAATGCAAGTAAAGAGATGGAGTAAATAGATATGGATAATATACCTCTTCTATCATCAATTCCTCCAAGATTAGCACACTATAGATAATTTATGCCAAAGATAGATAATAAAGTGCAAATAATGGACTGCTAGGCTGTATGGATTGTGTGAGCAAAAAATAAGAAGGGAGCCCTACAGTTATTTTTTGCAGAAGGGAAGGGAAGCAAAATAAATAAATAACTTTGAAGGTTCTCTCTCTCTCTCTCTCTCTCTCTCTCTCTCTCTCTCTCTCTCTCTCTCTCTCTATTTTTCATTTCTTTTAATATTTGGTGGAGTGGAAGTTGGAATCTTTGGGTGATTTAGGGGTAGAAACAAGGGGGGCATATCCTAAATTTCATCCCTTTTTTCTACTGTTTTTGGTGTGGTTATTCGCAGAAATTTGTGGGGTATGGTCTAAATTGATTTTTCTAAAAAGGGATTTTGGTTAAAAACCTATAAGAAGGGTTCTTACTACAGTTGTTTTAAAAAAGTGTATTGGGTAGAAGTGTGTGGGGTATGTCCTGAGTTTGATTTAATATTTTTTTCTAAAGGATTCATGGTCAGTTTTGAATTCTTTTAAAAAGGATTTAAAGGAATGAAAAGTGTGGTGTATTTACTACAATTTTTGTTTTTTTCTTCTCAAGTCTTATGGGTCTAGAATATTTTTGGGGCAAAAAGGTATTTGGAGAATTAGAGTTTGTGATTGTTCTCTAATATAAAAATCAAATTTCATTCATTAAGCAAATGACATTCAAGAGCAGATAAATAGTGTAAATCTGTGCCCTTGGTTATAGCTCCAAAAAAAAAAGAGAGAGAGAAGGCCACCCAAAAGAAAAGAACATAATGAAATAAACATTATCTAGAACATAACAAAACCGAACAAATGACAATAACAAATTACGATTGGAAACAAAACAGATCACTGCCACTTACACAGACATTTCCAAGTTATAAAAGAAATGAAAATTTCAATTTAGAGAAAGCCATTTTCACATTTTCAAGGGGTGCAAATCTTAAATGAAGATATCATATAAAAATATATATCACAAGGACACCCAAAAAAAAATTACAGTCATCTAATTTAGAGTAAAAATTATAGTCATCCTATACAAATGACAACAATGAAGTACAAAACTAAAGTAGTACAATCCAATGCAAATCCCTGCAACAGCGGCCATCCTAGATGAGTAAGAGATATCTATCCCATCGGCTATTACGAATATAAACATGCTGCAATGGAATAACGAATGTTACAGTCTAGAATCCATACACTGGAAGTGAAGGAGAGATTACGTTGGAGAAGGAATGACGCAGGGATGAACTTGAGGAGGATAACTACTCCGAATCTACGAAGCTTCTCTGAACTCCTCACAGAGACTTCTCGAATCCACGAGGAAAGAAAGCAGAAAATAGAAATAAATTCTAATAAATTCGAAATTGATTAATTAATCATTGATAATTGTCTAATGTGTCTCCTTACACCATTAATATAGAAAAAATAAACTAAAATTCGTAATTACCAAAAATAGCAAAATTTTAACTCTAATAAAAATCCTAATTCTGATAAAACTCTTCTAAGGCCTAATTTCTAAAAATAAAAATTACAAATAAACTTTCTCTAGAAGAGTCCTAGTATAACTAAAAGTTATTTCTAAAAGGAAAGAAAATCTAAAACTCTAAAAATATTTAAAAAATTGGAATTACTAAAAATAGTAAAATTTTTCTAAAAATTCATTTTTGAGCTGAAAGTGCACGTTTTTTGACGAAACGGACAGATGCGACCCACCTTGTGGGTCGATTCACCTCGGATGGCCCGTTTCAGTAAAGATTGATAGGTTGTATGCCCTATAACAATACCTAGATCAAAAGTTATGGTCAATTCACGGTCCATCTTCTTTTGGCTCAACCATGCTGGGAACGTATCTGTGACACGTTCTACATCAAGGAATGTTATCACCCACATTTCAATGGCCAGCAAATCACAGACTTATGAAACCTATATACTACAATCTCTCAATACCTTTCCGGTCAAAACGAGCCCTGAAAAAAGGGTCTGTAAGAAAAACATATATGATCGATATTTCTGCATTTCCCTGATTAATGCAAATCATGGTGAAAATAATTTAAAAAATAACAGCAATCTTCACCTTAATCATGTCTTCATACCTTTTTAAAACCATTTAGAAAATCCATAACCGAAGGAAATTCCCAACTCTTACCATACAAGTGCCCCATACAAAAAAACCCCAAATCCAACTGGTTATATTCATAGAAGAAGATATCTGAGCACATGTAAGCTCTATGGCATGGGAATACTACGTCATTTGCATGCATGCAACAATCCATACCTGTCAAACAGATGTAGTTGGAAAGTCGATGGAGATACCTCTTCAAATCCAACTCAAGGAATGAATCCCCGACTACACCGCACCAGAAATCAACCTCTGAAATTGCAACAATACCTGTGCACGTAAGGTTTGGATTTCTCCCTCCATCTATGACCAATCCTTCCAAATGGGGGATAAATAACCCATGCAATCCCGCCATTTCCTCCCATCTCCTGCGATTACAGCCGATGGGACGGAAGAAGACAGACGCCGGTCTTCAGTCCGTACGGGTCAGGTGAGAGGATTAGGTGATTTTCCATCGTGCGGGGTCCGCACGGTGTCCTCGGAAAGACAAAGGGTGTGGCTCGAGGGATAGGAAATGAAAGAGGCGTATCCGTAAGGATCTCGAAATCCCACTGACTCCCGTCAACGTATTCAATCCTTCTTAATAAGTGGAAAGGCGGTGGCATTCCAAACACGCTCTCGCCCGTCACATCAGGGATTGAGGAATCCCATCCACTATAAAACGTGTTAAGCTGGTTACCCAAACAGACCCTTAAGGTCATTCCCATTGGGATGAGCTGAAAAGACAAAAATATTGAGTTTTTCCTACTGTACACCTCACTTTTAGGCTATCTACCTCATTATGCCGATCCAAACTTACCTTACCAAACTAAGCCCCTACTGTATAGGCGACTTTTGACCGGACCAAAATGCCCTTGCTTTATTACTTGCATTCCTTTCACTCACAAAAAAAAAGGGTCCAAATTCATTTGGCTCAAAATATTCCTTATTTTCACTCTTTTTCTTCATCAAATCTCCATGAATCTCCATTGTACATCTGCCATCTTCCATCCTAAACGCGGAATCTTAAAGGCTTTTCTCCAAAATTTGTGTTTCACTTCAATGTACTCTTCTTCTTCTTCTTCTTCCACACTGATTTCACTGATACGGTGGTTGTGGGAGGCAAGGTTGTTTAAAATATTCATTCTTTCCACCTAGAAATTCATCAAGCTGACCAAGAAGTCAGCGAAATTTCACGCATTTATCCATCAACTTCAAGAAGTTTCATGGTCAATTTAACGAAGTTCCTAGTCAATTTAATGAATTTTCAAGTGGATTTCATGCACTTCGCGGTCAATTTCACACAGTTATCGGTTAATTTCACCTAAAAATTATCGACTCATTGGTCAAGTTCACTTACTTCGCGGTGAATTTAACTCACTTCGCGGTGAATTTCTCTCACTTCGTGGTGAATTTCAATTACTTCGCAGTAAATTCCATTCATTTTCCGGTGAATTCCATTAACTTTGCGGTGAATTTCAATCAATTCATGGTCAATTTCAATCAGTTCGCAGTCAATTTCACTCACTTCGCAATGAATTTCACTTACTTCATAGTGAATTTCTCTCATTTCACGGTCAAGTTCAATCACTTCGTTGTCTATTCCAATCACTTCGCGGTCAAAAGTAAGTGAAATTGACCGCGAAGTAAATGAAATTCATTGCGAAGTGATTAGAATTAACTGCGAAGTGATTGAACTTGACCGCTAAGGAGTGGAAATTCACTACAAAGTGAGTGAACTTGACCGCGAATTTCACTCAAATATGACTAACTCATCCATCAAGTTCACTCACTTCACGGTCAATTTCAATCACTTCGCACTGAATTGCACTCACTTTGTGTTCAATCTCTCTCACTTCTCGTTCAAGTTCACTCACTTCACGATCAATTTCACACACTTCCCGGTCAATTTCAATCACTTCGTGGTCAATTTCACTTACTTTCCGGTCAATTTCAATCACTTTGTGGTGAATTTCACTCACCTAGCAGTCAAGTGCACTCACTTAGTAAATACACCCTGCAATTGATTGAGAAGTGAGTGCACTTAACCACTAAGTAAGTGAAATTCACTACAAAGTGATTAGAATTCACCCCTTAGTAAATACATCCCTGCAATTGATTGATTGAGAACTTGGAAAATTTGACAAATAAGTCGGTCATATTTGACCTTGTAAACAGGTGAATTTCATATTACTCGGTCAATTCCACCTATACACGTGAACATTAATCGAGTTATATCTTATGCGTCATTTTGTTTGTTTTCAGAAAATGGCTTCGAGAATCATCTTATACTCATATGGTGGGGAGTTACTAAGCGAAAACAATTGATACACGTACGAGGGTGGAAAGTCAAAAACTACTGATGTGGGCGTCGAGACTACATATGAGGAGCTTCTATCTAAATGTATAGGATTGTGAAGAGTATGTCAAAAGATTATGATATTAGGTTAAAAGCTTTGTATCCTTGCTCAAACCAATCACTCCCTCCGACTGAAATTGAAGACGACAAAGATGTGAGAATATTCTTGGCAGCACAGTCGGAGCATCCGGATAACTACATCCCTTTAATCATTGAGACAATGCAGTGCGTTAATGAGGCAATACTCGAAGACCTCGTGACTTACAGTGGTATCAAACATGACTCCCCAGTAGTTAGGAGTTTGGGTGAGGAACATGGCTTGAAATATCGTAGGTTCCTCTAAGCAACACTCTACTCATCGATCCGGCCCAGACATCAAACTTCATGACTAGTCAAGTGTGCTGGGCAGGTGATCTTAAGCTCAGAAGTGAATATACAACATCACCTTCATGTGCAAAAGTAGATCTGCCTTCATCATCCAATGCCAAATATGTACGAGGAAGCAACATTCCACTGCTCGAGTAGGCTCGAACATACGAGGGAATCACTTGCCAAGCCAATGATGAAGTTGGAAGTTTGGGTGAGGAACATGCCCTGAAATATGAATATATGACCTTACCTTCACAGGTTCCTCCAAGCAACACTTCACTTATCAATTCGGCTCAGACATCAAACTTCATGACTAGTCAAGTGAGCCGGGGCAGGTGATCTTAATCTCAGAAGTGAATAGACAGCATCACCTTCATGTGCAAGAGTAGATCTGCCTTCATCATTCAACGCGAAGTGAATGAAATTGACCGCGAAGTTAATGAACTTCACCACGATTAATTTAACTTTGTTCACGGTGAATTTCATTCACTTCGCGATGAATTTCACTCACTTCACAATCAAGTTCATTCACTTCGCAGATAAATTCACTCACTTTGCGATGAATTTCATTCATTTCATAATGAAGTTCACTCACTTTGCGGTCAAGTTTACTCATTTCACGCTGAATTTCATTCACTTCGCGGTGAATTTATATTAAATTACATGTAATTACTTTCAAGCGATGAACTCATTTTTAGCCTTATATGAAAGAGGACTAAACCTTTACATCACCCAAACATGCCTTGAATAGAAGATACTAACTACACTTTTACTGCCTTCAACGGGATAAATCATCAAAACATAAAAAACCAATATGCAATCAATATGCCCTATTTTTTATCATTTCTAGAAGAAGCAATTAGAAAAGGACACATGTCATTGCACCATAAGTGTAGAGCATGTCGAAGATCTTTGAAGATATTTAAATTGCATGTTAAAGAAATAACAGTTGGCAATGGTTGGATAATATATGTACGTTATCTGAAAATGGAACATGGTTGATCAGTGAAAGACGGAACGTAAGCAAAGCGGTCACCAAGATAAATGTCAAGCAAAGCCGTAACCAAGATAAATGTCAAGAAGGGTATGAAATGATAGAGTGGTTTTGAAGTGGTTGTAGTAACCAATTGAGCGGAGGAAGAAGCATTCAATTGATATCTCAGGAAATCTATGGCTAACAAAGGAATTCAATGAAAAGGGAAGTTATTTGATACACGGTCAGAAGTTGATGCTTGATACGCAGCCACTCGGAAATTGTAAACACGGGATGCATTAACTCAAACTAAATTGAAATTGTCAAATACAATGTCTAAAATAAAATTGCTTGAATGATCCTAACCTCTGGGTCCCCAATTCCTGCTTGTCCAAACAAGACCATTGAATATTTTCATTTTAGCCGTCCAAAAAAATGCCCACCAATCCAATAGTCAGAAAAAAAATCAAATAATCGTAATATTTGGTTAATAACACATCTAATGTAGGATCCATACATGGCCATCTTAATTGGAAAAAATATATATTCCACTATGTACTTTCTAAGTACCTGTGTATCATCCATCACACTCTACCTGAGTATAAAGTTTTTTTCTTTTACAAAAGCTCTTTCTCAAATACGAGAGGCGCATTTTCCCATTCTTTTTTTACTGATATTCCATTCATCCTCTCAACTCACGCTACAGAGAAAAAACTTCGATATTCTGGATTGATACACATGCACTGAGAAATTATCCATCTCCCATAATTCAGATCAAATCAAGCCGTCCGTATTTCTGTTCCACTTTTAAATGGTTCGTAAATCAAAAGTTAACCGTAGGATGATGTGCTAACTGGTAGATCGGGAACAATAAACGGTTCAAATTCAACGGATAAGTATCCAGGATTGGAATCGGTAGAACAATCTGATATGCTTCATATGACCTATCGGCGGTAGTACCGCCGTGAAAGGAATAGAAGCGGATTGGCTGGTGTACCACACACCGGGTATATAGCTGGTGTAGTGACGTTAGCAAGTTTTGTGGATCTTATCATGAGTTATTTGTTATATCCAAACCGTCCATCCATTTGGCGAGCTCGTATTAAGACTTCAGACGAAAAATAATACATATCTAACTATCAAGTGGACCACACTGTTAAAAGCAGTGGGGGATTGAACGTTTACCACTGAAACCCTTTGAGGGGTCACGGAAGTTTTGGATCAATAAGAAATTTGTTTTTCTTCTTCATCCAGGTCTTTGTGACCTTATGAATAAATTGGATGGAAAATAAATGTTATGATGGGCCCTATGAAATTTTTAATAGTGAAAATCAATATCCCCGCTGCTATTTGTGGTGTGGTCCAGTTGAACTTTGGATATGATATTTTTTGGGATAATATTCTAAAATGATCTCAAAATATGGATGAATGTTATGGATATAATAAATACATAATTGTGGAGCCATGTAACTTTGATCTCTATTAAACCGTGCGTGTCTTCGCACACTAGCCAATCCACTTCCAATGGCAGGGACATTTAGGTTCGGTCAAAGCTTGCCGGTACAGCAGGGATTAGTTTGGTAAAGTAAGTTTGGAGGAAGCCACAACTGTGGGTGGCTTAAAAGTGAACTGTACATTAGGAAAAAACTCTAAAAATATTAGACCGATACAATACTTCTACAGCCCCGTGAATGTTTCGACTGTGGGTGTTCGATCCCCACTGTTTCCTGTCGTGTGGCCTACTTGAGCTTTGGATCTTACTCATTTTTTGTGTCGTGTCTTAATATTATCTGGAAAAATGGATGGGCGGGGTGGATTTCTTATAAACATAATGGTGGCCCCACCAAGCTTCCGATGATAGCATGCACTATGGGACCGTGTCCGTGCCGTCCACCACGTGGGACGACCTTGAAGATGTTGTCGCACAAAAATTAGGCTGGTTTGCTCGTCGGATGAGTGGCGATGTTAATAACAGTCATACAGCTTCAAAAACTTCAGCTAAAATTGGTAGCCGTGGATTTATTTGGCTAACTGTGGTCCAAATGATTAGTAGACCAACCTGATTCTTGGATCAGGATATCTGCATGGAAGGTCCCTTCTGATGGATGGGTTGGATCATGTAGCTACCTATCATGCTGGCACATATTGTGGCATTTGCATTAGCACACTTGTACATAGCAAATAATTCCTCAATTTCAACCGGCAGACTGAGTGGAGATACCTCGTCTCAACACATGAGGTCTTGGTATCGATCCCTAGCGGGGGTGGCTAACATGGAGTGTGTGTACTTTCATGGGTGAAAAAAAAAAAAAAAATCCTCAATTTGGGTGAGGAGAAATGGTAGGATGCATCGGGTGCTGCATGAAACTTCTGTGCGTACGCTCACGGTGTGAGTAGCAAACCTGTGGTGATGGAAACCGTTATTCTGGTGGGCCATCACCTAAATAAGCCATTTCTAAAAAAATAATGGGTGTGGACTTAGCCGTTCTATAAGCGACCTGCAAAGGAATGTTAAAGTGGTGACCAACATCGAACCACTAAGACTCACTACAGCTGGATGGTCAAAGCTGTCCAATCACCGCAATTTTTGGTTTATATTCCATCCATACGGTGGGCCATCACATCAACAGTCCCAATCATCTGCCAAGAGAACCTTGATGGGGCAACAGTCAGGGCAAGGGAAGCGGATTGGCTGGTGTACATCACACCAGATATATAGCTGCTCAATTGACGTTAGCAAGTTTTGTGGGTTTTATCATGAGGTATGTGTTATATCCAAACCGTCCATCCATTTGGCGAGATCGTCTTAAGGCTTGAGAAGAAACATAAGGCAGATCTAACTATCAAGTGGACCACAATGAAAAAAGCAATGTGAGATTGAACGTCTACCATTGAAACCCTTTTTGGGGTCACAGAAGTTTTGTATCAATATGAAATTTGCTTTTCCTCTTCATTCAGGTCTTTGTGACCTTATAAACAGATTGGATGAAAAATAAACGTTATGGTGGGCCCTACAAATTGTTTAACGGTGAAAATCATTATCTCCGCTGCTATTTGTGGTGTGGTCTAGATGATCTTTGGATATGATTCATTTTTCAAATAATGCTCTAAAATGATCTCTAAAAATAGATGAGCAGTGTAGATATAATAAATACATCACTGTGGGGCCATGTAACTTTGATCTCCTTTGAACCGTTCGCATAACTTGGAGCTTGAGGAGCGTCAGTGCTCATCTCTGCACTGCACGACACGTACCTACAATAGCTATAGAGCTAGTGTGTGGTACACTAGCCAATCCACTTCCCAGGGTAAGCTTCTAAGGGCATGTTTGACTTTCAATGGCTGTGTAAACACACGTGAAATGGGTAATTATTACCATTTCACCTGTCTTAAAATTCTTTGAAAATCCACTGCATCTTTTACCTTGGAAACCAATTTAAAAGAATTATTTTAAATTTGTGAACCCCTAAGTGATGTATATGATAAATTCATTCCATTTAGTTATTGTAACACTATTTTAAGGCATGAGCTGAAAAATGAGCAAATTTGGGCTTTGTTTTTTAGCTTATGCCATAAATTTATGGAGCACAATAGATTAACGGTGTAGATAAGCGATACGCATCACGGTGGGACCCACAAATATGTTATGGCATTTCTGATTTTTACATAAAAAATGCGTGTCGTGAAATCAAACATCGAAAGAAGTGAGGTAAATATATGGGAAATAATTATTACATATTTTCACGATTTTTTTCAATTAATTGAAAAATCAAACCAGCGCTAAATGTGCTTTTAACCCCAAGGTACTATTTATGGACCGAATCCTCTGCATAGGTGACGGTTTGGCTAGTGACCCCAACAGCAGCCGCTAGCTATGCCAAAGTTGCTTGGACCCTACCATGATGTTTATGTTTTATCCACACCATCCATCCATTTTGCCAAATCATTTTAAGGTATGAATTCATAAATGAGCAAATCCAAAGCTCGGGTTGACTACACCACAGAAAATAATGTTGATTGAACGTCCACCATTAAAAAGTTCTTAGAGCTCACGGTAATGTTTGTTTGCCATCCAACCTATTGATAAGGTCACATGAAGCTGGATGATGGGAAAACACAAATAGACAAAGTCATGTTAACCCGGATGAAGGGAAAACACAAATATCAACTTGATTAAAAACTTTTGTAGCCCTAAAGAAGCTTTTAATGGTTGGCATTCAATCATCACTATTTCCTGTAGTGTAGTCCGCTTTAAATTTAGATCTGCCTCATTTTTTACATAAAACTCTAAAATTTGCTAGCAAAATAGATAGACGGCGTGGATAAAATATACATCATTTTGGGGCACACCAACCCGTGCCGAGCTCCCTGGCCTCTCCCCAATCCGAATCCACGGTGATTTTGGAATTTTTAAGGTTGGATGGGAGGAGAGGGGAGCGGATTAGGTGAGACTCCGGACTCACCGTACCCTGGGGCCCATTTTGATGTATTTATTTTATATCCACACCCATCTTGATGTATCTATTCTATATCCACACCGTTCATCAGTTTTTTTTCAAATTATTTCAAGGCATGAACCAAAAATGAAGCAGATCCTGTTCTTAGGTGAACCATACCTTAGGAAAACACAGTGATTGTCTATTAATGGGCTACAAAAGTTTTAGATTAAGCTGATATTTAATTTTTCCCTTCATCCATGTTCATGTGACCTTGTCAACAGGTTGGATGACAAATAAATATTAGGAAACATTAAGGTAATGGTAGAGCCTTCAATCACCGGTGCTTCCTATGGTATGGTCCACCTGAATTTTTGATCCACTTCTTTTTTTGGCTCATGCTCTAAAATTAGCTGGAAAATGGGTGGACGGCCTGGATATAAAATATATACATCAAGGTAGGCACGCACCTTCTTGGGTGACGCCGGAGGTTGAGAGAGATACGGTGGTAGAGCAAGACTGCAAGAGGACCGAGCTCACGATCTTCCTTGCAATAGAGGACGGATGGAAGAGAGAGTATTAGGTTTTGATACTCTGGCACTTAGATATCATACACGAGTCATATGTTAATTAAAGTTAAACTGACCAAATCCTAGAATACACCATCGATAAGTCACATTTGCAAAATTAGGTTCAACAAACAATTCTAAACTTTGATTTGTAGACAGGAGTTTGGTGAAATAAGAGTGGTTGGATCATACTTTCTCATGAGTAGGGCACGTTAGGTGCGAAGCCATTTTTGGAAGATTTGAACGGTTAATCAAGAGTCCCACTCAGAATGGTAAGTTCGCTCGTTTCATGTCTCTCTCATCCACTGTTAAGGTGGGCCCAATTTTGTTGAGAGAATTGGACGGTTGCTACTTCATCCACTGTTAAGGTGAGCCATGTTCAACATTCATGCTGTCCGTCGGTTTCACCAGTGCATTTCAGGCCAAGAGACAAAAAATGCAACGGATCCAAATCTCAGGTGAACTACACCACAGAAAATAGTGATGATTGCGGTTAAAATTTTATCAGGGAAACACAGGTTGGATGAAGCTGAAATTTGTGTGGTCCTTTTAATCCGGATCCTCGGGACTTTATCAATGGGTTTTAATGGTCGGCATTTAATCTCCACTGTTATCTGTGACGTGGCCGACGTGATATTTGTATCTAATACAATTTTGGAGTCATTCCCTAATAGCTTATTTGATTTTTTTGCTCAACTGTAATTACCATGTAAATGGGTAATAATTATTTACCTACAACTTACTTTTTTAATACTTAGATAAGTTTAGGAAGCTCATGTGAGCCCATCGTGATGTACGGGACTTATTCACATTTATCATTATTATACCAACTGAACTTAGGACAGAGCAAAAAAAAATGAGGCAGCTCTAGAGCTCAAGTGGGCCACATCATAAGAAACAACGAGAATAAAATGTTTACCATTAAAAACTTCTCAAGACCTTTAAAAGTTTTGGATCAAGTTGATATTTGTGTTTTTCCCTCATTCATGTCTGCGTGACCCAAGAAATAGGTTAGATGATGAAAAAACCTCAATGTAGGCTAGTGAATGAAACAACTTTCAACAGTAGACGAATTAAGGTTATTATTTTCTTTTGTAGGCTATTTAAGCGTTGAATTTACCTCATTTTTAAGGCCATACACCAAAATGTTTTAATAAAATATATGGACAGTGCAGATATATCATATACATTACGGTAGGGTCCATATATTTAAGTCTACATTATTGCATCAATTTTCGAATAGAATTACTCTCACATTTTCTAACCAGGTGAGAAAGTAATAATTACTTATTTATCAGGATTTACGTATATCATGAAAAATCAAATAGGCTCTAAAATAAGCTAGAGAAATCGATTGACAGTGTGGATGCATGGATCGCATAGATGCAAATTGCCTACAACACTTTAACATGGTAACTAATGAGAAGCTAGGTGAGGCTAGGGGTGTACATCGAGTCAAAACGAGTCGAGTTGGCCTCAGCTTGACTTGGCTCGAACATTGGCTGACCTCAACTTGAACTCGGCTCGGCTCAGTCCTTGAGCTTGACTAGCCAGCTCGGCTCGGTTCAGTCAGCAGTTTGGGCCAGCTCGAGTTGAGTTCGACCCGAGTTCACCATTGAGGCATTTTCACAAACACCTGAACTGCATCTTTAAAATTCTATTGTCTTATATACAAAGGCAATGATTTTAAAGATATTTTATCAAACACTTTCTAAGTAACATAAAAACTTTTTTTTTTAAAAAAAAAAAGAGAGAAAAAAGGTATTTCCATCAGGGTTTATGAAAACCCACATCACGAATTTCTCCTGAAAGCTCATGCTATTCTGGTTCTCGCCACCTTTGAATTGGGTATGGGATTGTTTTTGCTATCAAGGTGGGTAGCCATTGCAATTAAAATTGGTTATATGAAGCTAGTGTGGGTAGCTATTGCACTGGTTCATGTTGCAGTTGCCTGTACCAAACCTTCTTTGTTATACATCATCAACAATGGTAATCAAATAAAAAACTTATCTAGTTTTTCATCAACAAGAAGCTAGTGTGGGTAGCTATTGCACTGCTTCACGTTGCAGTTGCTTGTACCAAACCTTCCTTGCCACCAGCCACATTTCATTGAGTCATTTTATCAAACAGTTGGTGAGCAACATCAATGGCAAAGTAACCGAGTCAACGAACTAGTTCGATCCGAGTTCGATTCGAGCTGGATTCGAGCCTGGGCCTGCTCGAACTTGGCTCGAAATCATTTTCGAGCTAAAAAAATCAGCTCAACTCAGCTCGAGCTTAGCTTCGAACAGAGTCGAATCGAGCTGTGAGTCAAGTCGAGTGAGCTAACCGAGCTAGCCCGGTTCGTGTACACCCCTAGGCCAGGCCTACAGTTGTGTTTGTGAGAAATCCACTCTCTCCATCCATGACATGATCCAGAAAGAGACAGTTCCAAAACTCATTTAGCAGCATGACATGAAGTTTTGAATAGACCGGCAAACTAACACTAAAATTAAAAATACCTACTAAACTAATACCAAACACGCTGTTATGGATGACAGTCAGAGTTGAACATCTACGGTTGAAACATTCATGAGGACAGCAAAGTTTTGAATCGATCTTCTTTACGTATGTTTTTGTTCAATTTTTTATTAAATAATAAAATTAAAAATAGATCCTAAACTAATACTAAACACGCTATTATTTTGCTTTGAGCCACTCATTTGGAAAACATAAATTGAATGACTAGGATTAATTTGATCATTCTGATTATGGACATGATGGATGGCTTGGATATCTCTACATCAATGCCACATGTGAGGATGATGTCTCGCCACAATTTTTCCAACGGTGCAAAACTCCTCACGTGTTACTACAATTTTTCCAACGGTTCAAAACTAAAAAAGGAAGTCAAGCTCATCAATTACACGTGAGGCCAAGCTTTGGAACAACGCATCAGGGTAGCCCCCACAATAGAAGGTACACGGATGTTTGGTGAGCCTGCATGGCCGGAAAATGAATGGTTAAATGAAAGTCCTAGTTTTATACATCCCATTATCAGAATCTTACATTCAGAATGATTTTTCATCGTGGCCCACTGGATGAATGGTTCTGATCTATGAAGGTGTTTCACATGAATGGTACTCCTGTGGACTACATTTGTGTTGTCGTCTATCGCCTTGCGGTGAATAATTCCTACTCGCAGTAGCCAAACCGCTTTTTGACGAAGACCGCGAGTTAGGAACCGACAACCAACCAGCCGTGGAGGGAGTGTTTTTTTATTATCCTCCGCCCAAGGACTTCATCAGGTCATAGCATCATCCTCTGGCCGACGCACGGTTTGCTTTTCTACGACGCGGATTTAAGGGAATTTCCATGGACATAGACTGGGTCCTACCTATGCATGTCCCTAGTTTTATCCACGCTGTCTGTCCGCTCTGCCAAAATTATTTTAAGCTATAAGCCCAAAGAAAAAGAGTCAAATCAAACGATCAAGTGGACCACACTTCAAAAGCAACGGTGATGATGACACCCACCATTGAAACCTTCTTAGGGCCTGTTTGATTTTATGTGATACAAGTAAATAAGAGTAAACAAGTAATTATTACCTTTTCACCTTGTTTGAAAAGACAAGAGTAATTTCATCTCAAAAATCGAAACAAAAGTGCTGACTTAAATATGTGGATCCCCTGTAATGTATATGATATATCTACATTGTTTATCTATTTTATTAGAACATTTTGGAATATGAATTGAAAAATGAGGCAGATCCAACACTCAAATGACTCACACTAAAGGAAATAGTGGCCTTAATTCGTCGATCATTGAAAGTTATTTTCTTTACTGGGCTCACATTGAGGTTTTTTCATCATCCAACCCATTCGTAGGGTCACACAGGCATGGACAAGGGGAAAACACAAATATCAGTTTGCTCGAAAACTTTTAAGGGCCCCAAGAAGATTTTAATGGTAGGCGTTCGATTCCCGTTGTTTCTTTTGGCGTGGTCCACTTGTCATTTGAATCTGCGTCATTTTTTCGCTCATGCCATAAATTCGGCTGGCATAACAAATGAGTAGTATGGATAAGTAATATACATCATGATGGCCTCACATTGATGTTGTAAATTTCTTAATTAAAGCGTTAAAAAAGTAACTTGTTCTGCATTGGGAAAGATGTGATAATTACCTAGGTAAATAATTATTACCCATTTACGTAGTAATTACACTTGAGCCAGAAAATCAAATAGGCCTTTAGTGCGGAGCATAATATTTATTTTCCATCCAACTTGTTCATAGGGACATGATAAAAGGAAAAACACAAATATCAGCTACTCTAAAGCTTACGCTACTTGAAAAAGTTTTTAATATAAGCTATTTATTCTCCATTGTGTGGTTCACTTGAGCTTAATATCTACTCATTTTTAGACTTATATCTTAGAATGATATAACAAAATGAATAAACTATGCAAATAACCCCATGTATCATGTATTAAGGTGGGCTCCCTACAACCCTAGGCCAAACCGCGTGGATTTGAAACCCCCTGAATTTGAAATCCTAATAGTGTTTTGGGCACCACAGAGTCGGAATTAACTTTAATCCACAAGTTTCTACGCATGATGTATTTATAAGGGTTTGAATTTAATTACTAAATTAACATTAATATCTCTAATTTGTGATTTATGTAATGTTTAACACAATTATTGTAACAAGTCCGTTGAAATATATGCTTTGCATGAAAATAATGAAATTCTAAGTCACGAATAGGCCACAAGCACAATATCATGCACCAGTGATTAACCAACAATTTTCAGTCGTTGATTTACGTGAACAAGGTCTAGATGGTGATGATCATCATATGAAAGTAGTTATAGTGATGCAATCGATAATCTAAATAATTTTTGATATCATTAATAGCCCACGTACCTAATGGAGTAATAGTATAGTGTCACATATGGCACACGTGCAACTGTTGAATGGATTTTAGGCGTAATCTAAACTCTCACTGAAATCCCTTGAATTTGAAATCCTGGTTACTTTATGCTCCCAAACAACAAGGGATTTGAAATCTCTCCAAACCCATGGTTCCAAAAGACCCCTCTCGCTGCTACCCCTCACTGAACTGTTCTCCTCTTGCTGCTACACATGATCCAAGTAAACTTTACCATATCAAGCTCTTACCAAACTTAGTGTTTCCTTTACTTCACTTCCCCTATGCTGATATTGGTATTATGGGGCCCACCATGGCTATGTACCAACCAACCAATCAACATAATTGGATTAGGTGAGGTTAGAAAATACCTAGTCATGGTGTAGGACATATATAGAGTGTATTATGGGTTAAACTCTTTTAAAACATATTTTAAATAGCTGTTACCTAATAGCAGCATGTGACCCAATTAAATCGAGTGTTTTTACCCTCGTCAAATTTGACCCTTCAACCCTTCAATTAATGACACGGCCCGCAAGGGGACAAAAAAAGTAAAGATGAGATGTCCATTCAACTGGGAATATTCTGAATTAGGGAATTCTCGTGGCATAATTTACTCAAAGTGGGCCTATCATACCAATGTTATTGGTAAACAATCCATGGGCCCCACTTGTCGTATCCATGATCATCAAATTCCAGTGAGAATGCTACTCGCAAGCAGGATAAGATAATCATACTCCCCATTACGCATGGGGAAATGGTATTGATCTGGACCGTTCATCAGGTGTTCTTCATTTTACATACACTGTGGGCCAAAATTCAGGTCAGCCTGCTTAATGGGTGGGCCACACTCATACCTTGAATATGGATGGTTGATCTTTACCAAGAATGAAAAAAGAGATCACGGGGCGGTTGGTAGTTCTTTCGATCGTTCATTTCTTCACATGTGTGGCCCACGTGATACATTGGCCTGGGAACACGTGTGGTGGGGTGTCCTGATCAGCTGCACTTGTCTTGCACGGACACGGATTGCGTCCTACCCCCGCCCGGACGGTGACGCTGTGGGGCCCACCGTGAGGTAAGTGTTTTATCCACTCTGTTCACGGATTTTATCAGATCATTTTAAGGCATGATCTTAAAAATGAGACAGGTCCACAGGTCCAGTGGACCACACCAAAGGAAGCTGCTTTGATAATGACACCTACCGTTGAAACCTTTCTAAGGGCCAACGTGATGTTTTTTTACCATCCAACCTATTAGTAAGTTCACGTGGAAGTGGATGAAGTGGAAGTTTTTAATTGTAGACGTTCAATCCCCACTTTGTGGTCCACTTAAGATATGAACCTGCCTAATTTTCAGTATAATACCTTAAAATGATCTGAGAAAAGCGGTAAACGGCGTGGATAAAATACTTACATCACGGTGGGCCCCACAGATCCCTGCCCGGACGGATTACCGTCCAGGCGAGGGTAGGGCGCAATCCACGTCCGTCGTGCATCCTTTGTGCAGTATCCTAAGGGGTCGTTTGGCACCTTGGATTGGAGGGGATTGGAGAGGATTAGAGGGGGTTTCAAATCCCCATGGTTGTTTGGCAGCATAAAGCAACTGGGGATTGCCAATCCAGGGGTTTCCAATCCCCTCTTTGAGGGGGTTTGTAATCCAAGGTGAGAGCTTGGATTACACTTAAAATCATTTGAATAGTTGCATGTATAAATGTATGTCACTGTACACTATCATTCTACTAGGCACATGGCCCACTAACGATGATCAGCACCGTCCAAACATTGTTCATGTAGATCAGCACCGTCCAAATATTGTCCAGCACCGTCCAAACATTGTCCATATCAATCAATGATTAAAAATCGTTGGTTAGTCACTCAGACATGATCTTGTGCTTGCGGTCCATCTAAGACTTGGAATTTCATCACTTTTAAACAAAACATATATTTTAGCGGGCTTATCACAACCATAGTATCAAAAATTATATATCTCACTAATCGGGGATATTAAAGTTGATTTAGTAATTAAATTCAAACCCCCGTGAATATACCATGTATAGGTATTTTTGAATTAAAGTTGATTCACACTCAAGGGTACCAAACACACAGAGAGGATTGCCAATCCAGGGGGTTTCCAATCCTGGGGGTTGCGAATCCAGGGGGTTCCAAATCCACACTCCCAAACAGGCCCTAAATCCACTCGCTTGAGTAGACTTGGCAGGGCTCTGGAAGTGGACGCAGATTTCCTGCGAAAGCCTTTCGCAGGAAGTTCCTGCGCAAGGATGCTGGGTGGGGCCACCATCATTGTTTTTGGGAAATATGTTCCGTTCATCCATTTTGTAAGATAATTTTAGGACAAGCTACAAAAAACGAAGTGGATCCAAGACTCAAGTGGGCCACACGAGAGGAAACAGTAGGGATTCAGTTAGAACCGTTGAAACATTCTTACGACCATAAAAGCTTTGTTTCAGGCTAAATTTTTTGTATTTTCACTTCATCTTTGTGTTAATAACCTTATAAACGGTTTGGATGGCATATAAACATCAAGGTGGAGTCCAGGAAGCTTTCAACGGTAGGTATTTCTTTCCCTCTCGTGTGGTCCACTTTAGTTTTGGATCCACTTCGTTTTTGGTCGATTTTCCTAAAATGAGCTCACCAAACGGATGAACAGAGTACATTTCCCAAAAACATGGTGGTGGCCCCACCCAGCATCCTTGCGCAGGAACTTCCTGCGAAAGGCTTTCGCAGGAAATCCGCGTCCTCTGGAAGTCCTTCCAACCTAAACCACTCGACGATGTTAAAAGTCGTCGGCATCGGCAACAATGCGGTTTGCCGACAGAATGGATTCTGTCCATGTGGGGTCAGATTTTTTTCATCTAAACCGTTAATCTGATACGTCCCAAAGTGGATGGGGAATGTAGCTAATATCTCTCAGTTTCAACGATCTGATCCATAGATCTTTTGGACTGTCTTTCATTGGATATGGACCATGTCTGTGTTTGGTTTTTAACCGTCAATTTCGTAGGCCATTGATAGAATAGTTAAAATATTCAGATCCGAAATATTTTTAATAAAACCCTCATCAATGCTGGGTCCCACAAGATCAACTGTATTGATTATTTAAATGTAGCCCCCTTATGTACGTAAACCTTCTCCACAGAAATTGGTGGGTAGGTGATGAACAGAACCCGATAACTAGTCCCAAATCACGAAAACCACTATTGCGATTCGCGCGAAGAGAGACTAAATAGTAATTCGCAGGCACTTCCACCGA
The DNA here is from genome assembly GCF_029962835.1 of Magnolia sinica. NCBI lineage: Eukaryota > Viridiplantae > Streptophyta > Magnoliopsida > Magnoliales > Magnoliaceae > Magnolia > Magnolia sinica. The sequence continues at coordinate 14,293,260 of NC_080573.1, forward strand.
CATTACACACGTGCGGGATAAATCCACTCCGCCCATCAGGTGGGTCCCACTCCACACATGCCTCGAAACTCAATCCAGGCGGCTCACGTGCATCACGGGTATTGTGTTAGCCACCTTTCTTCTGATGGTCGATATTTCTCACACACACGTGTCCCACCTAAAGAACCATCCCAGGTCCCATTACCGGTGACCGGACTCCTCGACACCACACACGTGTGCCGCGAATCGCATCTCCTTATATCTCCTCCCCTTGCGCGAATCACCTCATTCGCCTCCAAAACGAAAAACGCCCATAGAAAACTTTGATACTCTGGCAGCGTTCGTTGTTGATACTCATGCATTTAGAAATTACTTATAAAATACATATCTGTAACTCAAAATAAACTGTCTAAATTATGAATCAGAGTTTAGATGTATAACCAATCAAAAATCACTTTTATTTAATACGTTGACTATCAGATTGGTTGATATTTATCGGACGGTTAAAATGTAAAATCCAATAGTCAACGAATCAAACTATCTGATTTTGGGAGTGTGAATTAGAGAAACTTGGTTTCAATTCCCAAAAACTGTACAGACCTAATTTGAGTTTATATATGCCACGTGTATAAAATTTAGGTGCCTGTGTATCAAGTGTAACACGCTGCCTGAGTATCATATAAACCCCTCTGGTTTCAGAGCTCCTCTTCTCAAGCGCCTGCGTATATCAATCTCCATCGCCTTCTCCAACAATTCTCCTTTAGCTGAAGCCAACGTGCTGCCAACAATCCCTTACCTACCCTCCTTCTCTATCTTTCCTCCATGAAAATGCTGTTGTTGATTCTACAGAGATGTTTGTAGAAGACTTCAATCTCTTCTCATGAATCTGCTTCCTTCCTCCTCACAATCTCCTCCTTCAAAATCACAGCAGCGTTGCTACTATCTCTCTGTCAAATGGCCATTTCAAGAGTTATTGCTTCTTGGGGTTGTTCTTATCTCTTGCAGAAGACCGATCCCGACGCATTCTGTTACAGCTTCCCTGTCCGTTTGACTACGGAGACTGGTAGGGTTGTGAAATGGAGAGGGAGAAGCTTCATGGGCGTCTGCGCAGGCCCTTTGGCGAAGCCTGCCACGCCCGTTGGGGACGAGAACCCGCCTTCGTTGCCTTCAGCACCGCCGCCGGTCGAGCTCCAGCGGGTCGTCGATCCAGCTAGTGGCAATGAGTCGAGGAAACTGCTCAAGGATTTAGCTTCTCTCCCAAGTGGGTTTTCTCTTCTACCTTTTCTTCCTTTTGCTTTTTATTTGTTACGTTGTTGCACTGTAGGTGTTTGTTGTAATTCCGTTTTTCTCTACTTTGTAATTTCCAAACATGCAATGTGGGTTTGCATTGAGGGGCTATGATGTTTTTGGTGCTTTAATTAGGGAGTGCATTGACAGGTTTGTGTTTTGGGTTTTTTCTGTTTTGACTCAAACTTGTTATGGTCTTCCTAAGGTTGTAGGCTGATGCTTTTATTGTCTTAAGAATGTCCTGTTATTCATCTATTCCCATAGCAATCATAATAGCACCACCAGACAGATTCCAAAGGATTCTCTGTGAAATCCAAATGACCACCCTTCCAAGAGAGACTGACTGAAAGAATGAGTACATCAAGCCTCTTTAAAACAATCAAGAAAATATATGCCAAGCCCTTTCTAAAGATTAATGAGCGCAACGGTCTTTGCTGCCTGAAAGAATTAAATGCAACCTATGTGATGAGTGCACTTCACTTATAAAGCCAATTGCGATAACTGACCCCTGCGTTAGACAGTTAGACAGACAGGCAGCAGACATATTTTGGCACTTCTATCTAGGAAAGATCTCAATTTGTCTCTTTTCCCCCCTTCCATTCAGTGGCACTTAAATGCATTTTAAATTTTTTTACAGCTTTTGTTTTCATTGGTTAAAGGGGAAATTTTATTAAGAACCAAAGGGACACAAGGACATACAGATGGAAGTTACCTCCCACGCCAAAGCCAACCTAGACACTCCCTCCTCCGCTAAGGTTTGCATCACAAATCCCTCTTTTGAATGCATGGTGAAAGATGTGGTAACACCATTAGCAAAGCTGCCTTTTTCTTTCCCACCCAATTCGTTCAGCTCCAATCAGAAACCCCCTGTGGAGGAAGGCCAACAGATCAGATGTGAAGAATCACTCTTGATGATCGATGTCTTTGCATGCATGTGAATGAGCTCCCTGTCAATGGTCCAAAGAGCTCAAACATCCACTTGATTTGAATTGCAATACTCAGCCGGGTCTGAGAATTCTCTTCTAATCCCCTAAATCATCCCTCATGGTCCCAATGGCCCCTGCCCACCCCAAGTTCCTGCGATAGACTAATAGCATGTAGAATTATATTTCATGATCCTCTTGGAGGAGGCTTCCAAAGAGCATGCATAACAAGTTCGATTCTTCCTTCTTCTAACAGCCCCTTCCATCGATCGTCTAACAAGTCCATACCGAATGGTACCACATTCCTTATATAAAAGCCCAAGAAATAGCCTTACGACTAACGTGTGCCGAAACAGTTACGTAACAGCCTTAACGGTATCAACACACTCCATTTCGTGATTCGGGGTCGAATCTGGTACCACTGAAAAAACAGCACTGTGATGGTTGATACGGGGCCATAATGCCTAGAAATGTGCATCAATGGGATGAGTGCCATAGCCCTGCATGAATTTCGGGTTAATTTGGGGTTAATCTTAAGCTTGTCATATTAACAAAATCATTAGACAAGCTGAGAGCTGAGATAACATTTTTACGAAAGAGTGGATTGTTATGCCATCATAAACATTGTTCATAAACATGTTTAAAAAACCCACAAAAGAATACATATTTGAAATCTTCTCAATATTCTGATTTTTCTGATTTTTTTCCATAGTTTTTTCTTAAATTTTTTTATTTTTTCATTTTTTAAAATTATTACAGGGGCGTGATGGCCATTACATGCCCTATGATGGCCATTATGTGTAACGATAATGTTAGGGACCGTTACATGCCCACCGTTACTGTTATGGGATTCAAAAGGGCTTCCATTTAAGGTTCAAGGGGTATGATTGCGTGAACTTGAATTTTCTTGTACATCTTCTTGGATGCATGGATTTTGGCAATAACTGGCAGCAATGGATTCATGCTTGTGTCTTGTCGGTGCAGTACTCAATTATGATGGGTGGGACCGTAAGGATTTCTTTAGAGGTGAGCAGGGAATTAGGTAGGGAGATGCCCATTCTCCCCTCCTGTTTCAATTTTTTGCCAAGTCTATCCAGATTTCTTCAAAATGTTGTGGAGGCCCCTTTTTAGAAGCAATGATCCTAGAGTGACCCTCCGAACACTCTTTTTTAGCGATGGTTCTGTGCAAGAAACAAGGGTGATGCGGATGCTCTGTGTGCTTTGAAGTGGTATTTGGGTTGAAGGTAAACTTATCAAAAAGTTGTATCATGGGTGTTAATTAGGTGAAGTGCTAAATCATAGCTAGTGAGATTGGGTGTAGAATTGTTGGCTTCCCATTAAAGCATCTTTATATACCATTTGCTCAAGGTAGAGCAGGAATGTAGGAGTGGGATGCTGTCAGGGCTGTCAATGGGCCAGGCTGGCCCATCAAGCTTTTGGGCTTGGCCCACTTTGGGCTGGCTTGGGCTAAGATACGAGGCCCAAGGGCTGTACCCGGGTCTAAAATTTAAGCCCATTTGTACTTGGGCTGTGCTCAGGCTGTATCTAAGAACCCATTAGCCTGGCCCAAACCCATCAGGCCTGGCCTGGTTAAGGTTTCAAGGGAATTTTCTTGTCAATATCATGTATGAATGGACACACAGCATGGCTAATGAACAGCCTAGATCTTGCATAAAAGAGGGTGAGCCTGGGCCGGACTCGGGCCATGCATAATCATAACTGACCGGGCTTGGGCCTGTTTGTTTTGGCCCATCCTGGGCCCGGACAAACTCAAGCGTGGGTTTTACTTTATGGACCGGGCATGGACAGACCTTGGCCTCACCAGAACTAGCTGGGCCCTTTGTCAGCCCTAGACGCTATGGTGTTCGCAAAGAAGTTTGTAACTTGGAAATGAAGGCTCCTCTCCTTTAGTGGAAGGATCACCCCCATCAAGTTGATTTTGGCTAGTCTCCTTGTGCACTTAGTCTCCATCCTCTGGTGCCCGGTCAAGGTTGCTGACAGATTCAAAGCCATTCAGAGGAGATTCTTATGGAATGACTGATGAGAATCACAAGTTCCATCTTGTTATGTGGTCCGGATTTTCCAAGGCTTTCAAGTCCCATTTCAAGTCCCAGGGCCTAGTCAGTAGGGATATTTGGACCACCAATCTTGCCTTGCTTGGAAAATGGCAGTGGTGGCTGGGCTATATTGGAGAGCCTCTAATAAGTAGCATTCTTGTTGAGAAATATGTTGTAGACGGTAATGGTGGGACATAAACTGTGGTCTTAAATTGAAATGGGAAAATGAAATTGCAGATCTTGTCATGGTTATCCATGTCCAAGAAGGCCTTATTAGTTGTTGCATGCATTTCCACCATCTATTCCCATTTGCAGTATTCTGATGTGGCTCACTTTGTAAGCATGATTGTATGTGTCTCATGCTGCCAACTGATTCGCTGTCGCATAAGATCCTTAATTTTCAGATTCTAAGAATTTGATGGCTTAAATATTTATATAAAATGCAGAGCCGTTATCTGTAACTGATCTTTCCGCTTCACCCAGCAGTGGTTCCAATGTCCGTGTAGCATATCAGGTGTGGTGCTTATTTATCCAGTCGATTCAGTTATTTCTTATTACATGAGTTTCACGTAAATATTCTAGCATGCTAGCCATTCTTATTTGGTTTCTTCTACTAACGTAGGGTGTACCGGGTGCATACAGTGAGGCTGCCGCCCTCAAAGCATACCCTGAATGTGAGGCTGTCCCTTGTGACCAGTTTGAAGCTGCATTCAAGGTTCAATTAAATGTTATTCTATAGATTCTGAAAAGAAAAGAAAAGAGGGAGAGACTCTCTCTGTAGTTTAATCAATCCATTCATCATGCTGAAATTCCATATACTGAGTTCTGTTTTGCAGGCAGTTGAACTGTGGCTGGTTGATAAAGCAGTTCTTCCTATTGAAAATTCTTTAGGTGGAAGCATTCATCGTAATTATGACTTGCTCCTCCGCCATAGGCTTCACATTGTTGGTGAGGTGCAGTTGGCTGTTAACCACTGCCTTCTTGGGTTACCAGGTGTGAGAATGGAGGATCTAAAACGTGTTTTGAGCCATGCCCAGGTTGGTTTCTTCTCTCTCTTTTTTTTTTTTTTTTTCTTTTTATTTCTTAGAAAGAAAAATTCTGCCTAGACAGTTCCGAGGCCTGATCCAGTGTATGTCAACTACCATGTAAATTGGTATCAACTATTTTAACTGGAATATCTGGAAAATAAATCAATCGATCAGGACCACCTGATGGACCACAGAATGGATGGAGCAATGGTAAAAAGGTTACCGTGATTGGTTTTTTCAACAGTTCAATCTGTGGACTTCTTTCCCATGCTTATGCTCGAAAGTTTTCATGATTGCGAAGAATGGATGATGGATCGGGTATATTTTTGGGCAATGGCTCATCCAAGGGCTGGTCCAATAATTAGACACTCAGCATCCATTGCCAAAGTGCACCAATCAAGGCCCAGGGGCTTGTAGATTTAGCAACCTGAACCTATCTACTAAATGGTACCTGACGCACTGGATCCTAAATCACAACATTTTCATCATCGCCTTGCACATTGGCTACTGCTTTCTTGCAGGCTCTTGCTCAATGTGAGATCACGCTGAGCAAGTTGGGTGTTATCAGAGAGAGCGTGGACGATACTGCTGGGGCTGCTCAGGTGAGACATTCTTCTGTACGTGATGATTATAATTTTGTTGAAGTTGAAATCAAAAGATATTCAAATTTTAACTTTTGTGAAGACAGTTTATAGCTTCAAACAATCTGAAGGATGCTGCAGCTGTTGCAAGTGCTCGAGCTGCAGAAATTTATGGGCTTAATGTACTTGCAGAAAGAATCCAGGTGAGGATCTTCACTTAAATCTATTTTGTACATATATTTCATCGAAGTTTTATTTATGAAGAACATATACTACTTGCGATGCTTTGCATTAAATGCTACCCATGAGTTGATTTGGTTTTCCTTAAAATTTCATAATTCCTTGGCAGGATGACCCCGAAAACATTACACGTTTTTTGATACTGGCTCGGGAACCAATAATTCCTAGAACAGATAGGGCATTTAAGGTAAAGTTAATTCTCAAGGTCTTTTATTCAGATATATTTATGTCTAAAGCCTATTGAGGCAGAAACTTCACTTTTGCTTTCAGACAAGCATTGTTTTCACATTGGAAGAAGGTCCTGGAGTACTATTTAAAGCTTTGGCCGTCTTTGCTATGAGGAATATTAATTTGACGAAGGTATCTTCGGATATGGTGTAAAACCCTTGTTTTGAGCTCTTCTGAATCAGTTTAGCCTTTTGGCGGAAATCTCGATATTCTTGTCTGTATGCAACTGCAGATTGAAAGCAACTGAAATATACTTGGTTGAAATCTTGTTTGGCTGAGATCTTGATATCCTTGTTTGTATGCAACTGCAGATTGAAAGCAGGCCACAAAGAAAGAGACCATTGAGGGTTGTGGATGACTCAAACACTGGGAGTGCTAAGTGAGAGCCATTTTTCTTTTGAATTTGCTGCTACTCATTTTCGTAGTATTTACTGCTAAAAAACTGTACTATACTCCGGTTGTCATTGTCACTCTACAATTCTGAAAGTAGAAAATACTAAGAAGATCCACACAAAGGTGGAGAGAAGATTTGTGGCACACAAGGAAGCATGCAAGACCTGGTCATTCATCAGGCTGGCCCCACCGTGAACCATCCCTGTTCAACTATTAGGCCAATCCACTCTAAGGTGGGCCTCTCATGTATGAAAAAATTGGACAGTTGGGGAAAAAAATGACAATGGTCTGTATTGAACAAGCATTTGCTGGCCACCTGGTGAGTGGACCAGTGACGGCAGCCTGCTCGATAGTCAAGCGATCCAAAGTTAGGACGTGGGCTGAGGAGAAGAGAATAGGAGAAAGAACGACGATCAGATCCACAAGTGATGCACTTGCCCAAAGTTCATGACCTTTCATTCAAAAAGTGAATACACTCCCCCCCCCCCCCCCCCAAAGCAAAAAAAAAAGAACCATTATTGTGACCAATCTAAAGGCTTTATATTAGTGGCCTTACATCTTGAACTAAATCCCACCTTATATATGAATCTAATGCTGATAAAAACTGGCCAGTGAAAAAAATGGTTAAAACCTGTGGAAAGAAAGAGATGTTGTAGAGATAGTGTAGGATAGAGGCATGAATTCTTTCAACCAATGAGATGCTGGATCCTCTTGTTCAACGAGTTGTAGTTGCCAACTGGAGAGAAACTCTCGCAACTGGCAAGATCAAAGTCAAGCTGTTCCACAAGTAGGAATTCAGCAAGTAGTTTACGATGCACTGATAGATGTGTATGCCCAAGAATGAGATAGCATGCGTTGGGTGACAGATACCTATGTTATATGTCTTCCTTCACTGGCTTAGTGGACCACTACCCCGTTTGGGCCCATGAATCAGATGGCTATCATATCTGTGTCAGTCTCCCCGGGTTGAGAAGAACTTGCCCTCGCGTTAGCTTCGCTCTCATCATGGTGCTTAATGTAGAAGACAGTGGACGTACGGACATTGCTCAGCAACTGCAAGTTGTAGGCGTTATTGTTGATCTTTTGGATAATTTCACATGGCCGATCTTGTGTATGCAAAGCTCGTTCTACTCCCCTGTTGGAAATCTTTCTTTTGTAAGCACAACCTACACATAGTCGGCAACCTCGAACATGACATTTTGTCACCGTTTATCTGCTGCTTCCTTGTAATGCTTGTTAGCAGCTTCAATCTGTAATTGCACTTGCCCATGTATGTTCTTGATTTGGTCAAAGCCTTGTCACTAACTCTTCTCAGATTTGGCAGTGGCGCTAGGTCTTGTACGCTAGTGGGGTTTTTCCCATACATGATCTTGAAGGGACTAAATTGGGTGGTCCTGTTCTTTGATCAATTATAAGAAAATTCTGCTTGAGACAGAGCTTGGTACCAATTCTTTGGTCGTTCTCCAACCAAGCTTCTAAGTAAATTTCCCAAATTAGCGGCTTCAATCTATCGTCTGTCTAGGGCCTAGGGTGATATGCATTTCTTAAGCTAACTGGTTCCTGTTTTCTACCATAAGGACCTCCAAAAGTGGCCCACAGATGATGCTCTTGCAGTCGTATGATCTCTGCGAAGTAAATGTGAGCTATGTTTGCAGCATCCATTGTTTCCGACAAAGCACATAGTGGGCCATTTTGGAAAATCGGTCTACGACCAACATTATGGAGTCATGCCTCCATTGTGTCCTTGGTAGGCCCAAAACAAAGTCTGTACTCACATGTAGCCATGGGGTCCTCAAGCATTGGTAGAGGTGTGTATAATCCTAGATTCCGGATACCACCCTTTTAGACTTGGCATGAACGATAGCGGTCCACCCATTAAATAATATTGCATGCCAATTGCAGTCAATAATACTGTACCCCAGCAAATTCCATGGTCTTGTCTCGACCAAAGTGTTCTTTGCCACGAAGCTCTTGCAAAATCTTTCCTGGAAGGGAGCAATCAAGAATATAGAGTAGGATCCCTTTGTAAAGGTACTGATCATGAATGTGGTACTCACTACTCAGTCTACTCACCGTTGAGAGCCTTGGCAAACAACGACCCTCATTTTGGGTCATTGGCATAGAGATCTTTAAGATGCTCAAAGCCTGTAATCACTAATCATAGCTTTCATGTTGGTTAAGATGGTGACCCTTCTACTTAGGTTGTTTACCACCCTGTTTAGGACAACGGCTTTGTGCTTAAGAGGGTGGAAGTGTACTCTTGTAAAAATGTCACCATTTTGGCATTCCTCCAGGTTATAGCTTATTTTACCGGTTTATATATTTTCAAGATTTATGGTTGGAATACAATACAAATTCCTGCTGAACCAGGTAATGACACCAATGATGAAGGCCTGAATTACCATGTAGAACTCAACGGCATATGTTGAATATTTCAACTTGGATCCGTTGAGTTTCTTGCCAAAAAAGGCAATGGAACGCCTTTCTTGATTTAATATAACTCTAATGCCAAGGCGTGAGGCTTCGGAACTAACCTTAAACACCTAGCTAGAGTCAGGCAAAGCGAGGATGGTTGCATCAAACAACTTCTACTTTACCAACTGAAAATTGTCCTTGGCTGATTGAGTCCATTAGAAGGTGCTTTTTGCTCATCGTCGGATGAATGTGAATTTGGTGGTAGCCAGTTTCTAGTGATTTTTCAAGAAGACCACAAAGCTGGCTAGCTTGTCCAACATGTTGTCCAACCAAGGAATGAGGAAATAGTACTTGATCATTATTTTGTTGATTGCTCTGTTGTCGATGCACATTCTCTACATGTCAGCCTTCTTTGGAGTAAGACGGGTTAGGCACAACACATGGACTCATCTAGCACTCTCTGACATACCTTTTAACCATCAAATCCTAAACTTGTCGATCGAGTTCCTCATGTTCATTCGGACTCATTCGGTAGGCTAGGCCCGGGAACAAGGTCAATGTGATGTTGTATATCCCTCATAAGGGGTAGACCACCTGGGAGGTCCTTGAGCATTACATCACAAAATTCCTCGACTATGGACTTCACCTCCTCAGTCATGGGGGATTCATCTTCTTTCTCAAGTGCTACAGTGCGTACGCCTTCCCACTTTATTGGGCCTCTTTTATGGATGTTTCCAATGAGAGGAGATTTTCACCCTCCCTTTTACTCAGCTCAGGTGGAAATTCCTCTTTTGTGGGCCTAAAATAATTTTTAGCGCATCCTTCCAAAAGGTGCATGTTTCCTTACATTTTGTACAACTTATTGATCATATTGCCAAGATCTACCTAAAAGGATGTGGCAAGCATCCATGGCAAACCGAACTTGTTTTGTACATTTGTTTCCAATAGAAAATGCAACCGGGCATCGTTTCAAAACAGTTACCTAATTCCCTTTGCTGATCCAAGAGAGTTTGTAGGGTGAGGGGTGTTCTTCAACCTTCAATTTCGGCTTATTTGCCACTTCCTACGAGATCACTTTCTCGCAACTTCTACGGTCTATGATTGTTTTTTTTGAAGGATAAAGATCTTATTAAAAATCACTCGGCAACTACTAAGACAACAAAGAATATAAAAAAGGAAAAAGATAAATAAACATTACAACCCCAAAATGGATTGAACGTTAGAAGCAACTATATGCCGAAGACCAACATCCCAATCTAAAATGCCCCTTTTAGATTTCCATAAGACTTCTTCCTGATTTGTTACAAAAGCACAACGCATTATGTTCCCCCCCAAATGTTCCAAAAAACTAAAACCATATTCAAATGCCATAGATCAAGCCTCTCCTTAGCCAACCAGACTCCATGCCACATCTGGAACAATTGATCAACTGATTGAGGCATCACCCAGATTATGCTGAAGATCCTAAGAAGATTATACCACAAATGACTTGCGAAAGGACAATGAATGAATGATCAACCGATTTTGCATTACTCTTGCATAGGAGACAAATGTTGGGCAAAATCATAGCCCACTTCTGAAGTTTGTCTATAGTTAAAATGCACTTCCTCTCAACCAACTAGGCGAAGGATGCCACTTTAGGAGGAGTTCCATAGAACCTTTTTGTTGAAGTGATAAAGTCCCTTGATATACATTGATACACCACACTCTGACAGCTTAAGCTTTTGGAGTAAATGGTTGTTTGACATGGTATCAGAGTGGAAGGTCCTATGTTCGAATCTTGAGAGCAGCAAATATGCCTCGCTAATATATTATTCTCCCACGGGGGGTTAGGAAAATCAGGTCCGGCCCAGGGATCGGGAAATCGAGCCCGACCTATTTATGGTGTGAGTGTCTCTTCACCTTCGTCAATATGTTCCCATGCGGAGTTCCCACCTCGCACGTGCGGGGGGGTTGAAGTGATAAAGTCCCTTGATATACATTGATACACCACACTCTGACAGCTTAAGCTTTTGGAGTAAATGGTTGTTTGACACTTTTGAGTAGAGCAACTTGATTGAAAATCTGCCAGATGGAGAGGCACCTCAAACTAGGGAGTCCGAGAATACTAGGAAAGGGTAAATATTTTAAAGGCGCATCAAGAACCTAGTAAGGTCCTCAACTTCCTCATCTGTCAGGTCCCTACGTCATGGGGGACACCTAGCTCCTCTACCCTCATCAGTTGAGAAGCAAACAATCATAATAATATTCTTCACGGAAGATGATCTTGCAAGAGACGGGAAATCCCGCTCCAAAGATCTATCACCACACCACGGATCCTCTTAAAAACAAATTCGAGAGCCGTTGCCGAGAGAAAAGGTGAGTTTTTTTTTTTTCTTTTAAATTAACGCGCGCACACACACACCAATGGGTACTCGAACCCATGACCTTGGTGTTGAAGCTTTTGTGAGTCTACCACTAAGTCATGAATAGGGACCCGAGAGAAAAGGTGAGGCTAGATCTGACCAAAGGAGCTACTGAAATGATAACCTTCCATATTCCCAAGGCATGATAATGTGATGGCTTCTTGATCTCCCAACCCTCTTCCAAACTGTACTTGGATGTGATAACTTCACTCCATAGCTTGCCTTTTTCAATCCTGAATATCCAATGCCGCTTATCGAGGGGAGCCACATTCATAAATTAAAGGTCTCTTATACCAACATCACCCTTAGCTAGAGGCTTGCATACCTGATGCGGGCTCACAACCCACGTAGGCCCATCCAGGCCCACTGTAGGGCCCAATAAGACGTAGGTCCATAGCCATCATAGAGCCCAGCATGTGCTGATTTTTGGGTTGATTATTTACTGATTTCGGGGCCTAAATTGAGGATTGTAATTTACTATTTTTGGGAGATATGGGGGGCTGATTTGAAGATGTGATTGAAGATACGAAGGGGATGTAATTTATATGATTGAAGATATGGGCTGGTTTTAGAGATATAAATAATTACTTTTCATTTTTTCTTTTTATTATTAGGCTTTTACGATAAGGAAGACTAGATTGGTTTGAAATAAATTATGATTGATTTAAAATCAATCTCTTAGTTGGGGGTATTTTAATTAAAGATTCATTAAGGATCTATAAAAGATGGTGGTGGTGTAGGAGTTAGGGATTCAAATATTTTTCTAAATGTGAGTTTTCTTAAAGTTTTTGTAAGAGAAGAAGGTTGATATCAATAAAGTTCTCTCCCTCTCTACTCTATTGTTTTTATGGGTATGTTTTTTTTTTTTTTTTTTTTTATATATATATATATATAAAATAATAATTTCTTTGCAGTTTGGGTATCGATATCTCATTGACTTGATCATCGAGCTGCACCTACCTCTTCCCACTTGAGCAAGTGGAACTTGTGTTTGCATTATCTATAATCATTTTGTAGATCTTCCCGTTGATCATGCTAGTTGTTCAAAAGATACAGGTCCATAACCAGTCATCGATGTCATCTTGTTTCAGCATCGGGAGGCTTTTCCGCATCACCAAAGCGTCACCTACATCTATTTAATCATCATATACAGGGGCTTCTTGTTACATTCAGAGGCCTTGTGGTTCATATCACACTTAAAACACCAGAAACGGCTGCCAAAGCTATCTAATGTAGTTGTATGCACAACTGGCTTTCCTACATAAGAATCTTTAGTTGGTCAAGTAGGGCCTATGTGGTTGGGCCCCTTGTTGGCACGACTGCTGGTAGATCTGGTAGATGAACAACCAGATTTGTCGCATGTCATGCCACCTCGTGCTCCGGCTTGAGATTATTGGGACTCAATCATCAAAGCTACGTTGTAAGCCTTAGTGACAGTCCACACAGGATGTTGCTGAAGCTTGTCTCGAATTGAAGGTAGCAAGCCACCCGTGTAATGGGCAACAAGTTGCTCATCCGTCTCAGCGAGGTCGTTGCATGCGGCCAATTTGTTGAACTCTTCCATGTAAAAGTCCATGATTTGTTCTCCTTGTCTCAATGCATGCTAGTGCTAATACAAGCTCTGAGTGTAGCATAAGGTAAAAATGTTTCTTTCAGCAATTTCTTCATCTGTGCCCAATTGGTGATTTGCGATCAAACCTGTGGATGATGAGTTCACCGAATCTGTTTCCATCAGGGGAGGCTTGTCCTTTTAGCTTTGATGGACACATGCTTGACTTGCCGCTCTTGGGAATGTCAGTGAAGTCAAAGATATGCTTGATTGTGTCAAGCGAATCAAAGAACTCTTCAGCCTGGAGTCCGCCATGGTAATTGGGAATCTCAAGCTTAATTCTGAGATCTCACCTCCAAATCTTTAGGATGACAGCTTCTATTAAAATTCCCGCAGTCCTCCCTTCCATTCACCTGCAACAGCACTTGGCAATGGAAGGGATTTTCAGATTCCTCCGACGACTCTGGATCATTGTTGACATGAGAGGGAACGGGCTGTTTAGAGCTTGGTATGGGAGGGGAACAGGCTCTTTCGGGGCTTGTAAATGGAGGGTCATGCTGCTGACTCTCCTTTGGTCGATTTGGTTCAAAAGAAATAATCAAACATTTAGGAATGAGAGAAACTCGACTTTGAAGGTTCTAGGCTGGGTGTTGCAATGTATTTCTGATTGTGTCTTAATGTCTGTGTAGGGTTGGGTCATTGGGTGGGGTTGTACAGTTTTCCTTTTCTTCTTTTTGGTTTTGTTGTTTCATTTTATCCTCTTCAACTTTGGCCTTAATAAAGCTCTTTCATCTTTATATATATAAAAAAATCATTGCTGATATGAGATGTTGGCTCGTATCGCACTAGGCGCTGGGTAAGTTGCTCGATCTGCCTTAACATGTACTCCATCTCTTCTTCACATGGGTCGACCGGTGGATCGATCATTGGTTTCACAACAGGAACTGATCGTCTGTGTCCTCGACCTCGATCTTCCATGGATGATACAACTTTGGTTCTGAAACCAATCTGATGGCAGCCTGCTTGATAGCATCAAGCAATCCAAAGTCAAGATGTGGGATGAGGGGAAGAGAATAGGGGAAGGATGATCATATACACACGTGACAAACTTGCCCAAAGTTCAATTCAATCAAAGAACCACTCTTTCATTCAAAGCATGAATATAAAATATCACCCCAGAATACCTTTATTATGACCGGTCTAAATTCCACTTTAGATATGAATCTAAATCCCACCTCAGATATGATCTAATGCTGATAAAAAAAAAAAAAAGTAGATGGAAAGAGATGCTGTAGAAATAGCGTAGGATAAGTGGCATGAAATGATCCTTCAAAAAAAAAAAAAGAGGCTTGAGATGGCATTAGTTCTTTCAACCAATGAGATGCTGGATCCTCTCCTTTAATGAGTTGTAGTTGCCAATTGGAGAGAGACTCTCGCAACTGGCGAGGTCAAAGTCAAGCCGTTCCACCAGTTCGAGCACCCATAGGTGGTGAAAACCCACCACGGCGTGAGTGTGTGGGGGGTGTTAAAAAATGATAATAATAATAATAAAAAAAAAAAGGTAGCATAGTGTGTGCTGGTAGATAGATTCACACGCCCAGAAATGAGATAGCATGCATTGGAAGGTGGATACGTATATGATATGGCTTCCGCCACTGGCCCAGTGGACCCACCGTCCCAGTCTCGCCATGAATCGGATGGCTAATTGGCTATCATATCTGTGTCAACCAGCCTAATTTTATGCTTTGGCCAGGGCATGCCATACTTTGCATCACTCACCTGATGCATAGTCCAGATAGGCACAGATAGGCACATGAGCAGCGAATCTCCTCTTCATTCTGTCTGCACATGGTCTCCTTGACAGTTCCCTTATGGGAAAATGAACTTGCTCATCATATAGGAAAAGCAAGCTTTCTTCTTCCTCCTCTTCTTTTATTTATTTATTTTTATTTTTTTAAATGAGATACCTCCATGAGTCTAAGTGCTCAAGTCCTAAATGCAGATATTTCGACTATCTTTTCTTTATTGATTTTGAAGCATCCATGGCTGATTCCCGTGCACAAAATGCTCTGGGCCATTTACAGGTATGTGGTTTATCATTTATGCACTATGAAATATCTAGTTTATCAATTTTGTTTTGACTTATAATCACATCAAATGCTTAATATTTGGTAAGTACTTTGTAACATCCATGTCCTCAGTGTATGGCAATCATAAAAAAAGGGGTGTATGGAGAAACATGGTAGCTTATTGTGAGATATGTATTTTTAGATATAGCATTGATGCATGATTGTGTTGGATCTTGTGTACTGCAGTAATTTATGAACTTGTTGTGGGTAAACATGCTGAACCTAATATTCACGAGATAAAATGTGCACAAATGATCTTGAAGTTGAGTTCCATTTGATAGTGAACCACAAAGTGGGGCGCACTTAGGGCCTGTTTGTTTCGCCAATTACCCCGGTAATGTATAGGAAAAGTATCATCGTTATGATTTGATCACTGCCAAGCCAAACACGGGAATAGTCGGTCAAATGCATATGTAAGATGTAGTCAAGAGACGGGTAAAGGAATTTGTAATCATTGCACTTTTTCATGGCTTGAAAATCTCAAATCCAAATAGCAACATTAGTGTATATTGGTGATGACTGATGATTGACATTAAAGTAATGTAAAAATGTCATCATTACAATTTTACTACCAGGAAACCAACACAGGTATCAACAATGAGATGCAGATGTCGTCAAGAAACAGATAAAGTAATTTGTAATCACTGCATATTTCCTTTACGTTACCATAGTAATTGGTGTAACAAACAGACCATTAGAGTCAATGAGCTCAAACATGTGAGGGCTCACATAACTATAGATGTTGATTAATGAAATCACGACTCTTTAGGAACCAAGAGTCAAGGATGAAATTTTTGAAGAAAAACAAAATGAATTAAGCAAATTGTGTACCGGTAACTAAAAATTAATTCATCTAATCTTAATAAATACTGCAAGCTCCCTGATCAAATGTTACTAAAAAAAGAAATAGTAACACAATCAATGAACGTCTGAATAGCCAGGTTGTCCAACACTTGCTCCTCATCATCTTAGTGACTTAGTGGTCCACAGAATGGCCTGAGAAGAGGGTGTGATACAAAGATTACATTTGGGACAATGTGTAGTTTTGTCACTTAAACAATGGAAACTATTATGTGTACTTTTTTTATGGTATTGTTTTGAGTTCTAAGTGTGCAATCATGTCTGTTAGTTATCTTCTAAAATTTACTACAAAATTCCACCATTTCCCTAAAGTTTCCTTAGTTCCCTCAGAATGCACAGCTTTGTACCATACCAAAACATTTTCTAATATTTCCCATGAAATTTCCCATTCCCGAAGGTGTGAAACTTTTACATCCTAATTTGTAGCCTGGATAGTGATGTCAACTGGCTTCCCAATGGATGATCAACCTTCTTAGTGGCTAAGATCCATATTTACTTTTGGAGTCTTGCCCCCTATTTACAAATATGAATCATCACCACACAGGCAATCTTTATCATACAATTACAGTCCCCTCTACCTTGGTGCGAGAAGCCTTACATTTGTCATATCCCTTTTCAAAGGAGCTTTCATTAAGCAAAGGCACCTGGACAGGGTTTTGGTGGCAAATAAGCTAATTGAGTCTACAGAGAAAGCAGAAGAGGCAGGAATCATTTGTAAAAGTGATATGGAGAAGCGTACGACCATGTTGATTGGGAATTTCTTATCTATTGTTTATCCAGGATGGGTTTTGGTAAGAGGTGGACAGGTTGATCCTAGAGTGTATTTCACTGTTCCTTTGCGATCCTCGTGAATGGAGTGTTGACAAGCTTCTTCTCTACTTCTGGAGGGATCTGTTGGGGTTACCCTATGTCCCCATGCTTGTTCTCAATTGCAGCAGAAAGGTTGAGCCTCTTAGTGGAAAAAAAGCACAGCTCAAGGTCTTATTAAGGGGTTTTTGAGTTGATAGTCTGGAGATGGCGATTGCACACCTTCAGGTTGTTGATGACACTGCTGTTTGTTCTACGATGCTAGAAGGGATCAACTGACCATTGTCAAACGTGTCCTCAAATGCTTCAAGGCCATTTTTGGGTTGTGCGCAAGTCTCAAAGACTGCTATGGTGGTATTGCAGATAGCGAAGATGTCATTGAATCTCTGGCAGACTGCGTCAGGTGCAAGACGATGAGGTTCCTGTGCCCCTATTTGGGTCTTCCTCTTGGCAGAAATCTGAGGTCAGTGAGGTTTTGGGATCCCATCATTGAGAGCATAGGTCAGAAACTGGTCAGTTGGAAAGGCAAATATCTCTCTCCGGTGGAGAATTACTCTCATCAAACCCACCCTTTCTAATCTCCCAATTTATTTTCTCTCTTCAAGAAGCAGGCCGCTGTGGCATCGAAGATAGATCGTATTCAAAGGGATTTCTTGTGGTAAGGAATTGATGGGGGTCATAAGTTTCATCTTGTGAGCTGGAAGAATGTCCAAAAGCCAATGCAATGGGGGTCTTGGCATTGGCATTATTAGAGAGGAAAAATTGGTCCCTGTTAAGTAAGTGGTGAAGGTTAGGGGAGGAACCGGATGCTCTATGGAGGAAAGCATAGGAAGCAAATATGGGGAATCTGAAAATCTGGGCATAAATGCAAGGTCCCAAGGATCTTTGATATGGAGGGACATCCGCACACTGGGCCTTCTGATCAATGACAACTGTCCTGACATTGCTTGTCAAACTGGGCTCAAACTGCTTAATGGTGTGAGATTTCTTGTCGGCAAAGGGGATAAAGTCAGATTCGTGTTGGATGCATGGCTTGATAATTATCCACTGGCATTATCGTATGAGCGGCTGTTTTCGATTGCTGTTTACAAGGAGGCTAAGGTCCGAGAGTGCTATGAGCTGTATGGGTCCAATAAAGCTTGGATTATTAGTCTTTGGAGAAACCTGGATGATGAAAAAACAACCATGTTCGCGGAATTGCTGTCCAAACTGCATGGTGACCAAATTGATATCTTGCAGGAAGACAGGTGGTCTTGGAAATAGTCGCCAAGCAGGTCTTCACCTCGAAATCAATGTTTTCTAGACTGGCTGGAAGGTCTAATGCTCATTCCCCATGTGTATTCGCATGGAAATTCCCGACGCCCTGAAGAGTGAAGGCATTTGTTTGGCTTTGTTGTGGCTAACAAAATTTTGATTGTTGACAACTTGAAGAAGAGGGACTTTATGCTTCCGAATAGGTGCATAATATGTATGGCTAACGAAGAATAATCATTCATCTTTTTATTCATTGACCAGTGGCTAAGGATATCTAGGCTTACTTCCTATCAAGATTCAGAATGCAGTGGGTGTTTAATGGGTCTGTGGGTGAGGCGGCTAGCAGGTGGCTAATGGGCCTTTCAAAGGTTTAAAAAAAAAGAATCTTGTGAACCCTTTCTTTTTCTGCCATTCTATGGGGGATTTGGAGGAAGAAACCACAGGATTTTTTAGGATAATTTTGCTTCATGTGCAATTATGAAAAGGAATATCTAGACCATGGTAATCAGCTGGGCTCTAGTTCAGTCTGAGTTTCATGGCTGGTCGTTTTTGGTGTCCTGGGGGATTGGGATGGCGATTTTGGACATTCTAGATAATGCCCTCGGTTTGAAGGTATTTTTATCCCTTGTCGCCTAGCTTTCTTTTGTTTTGTTCTTGTCTTGTTTCTTAGGTTGGTGATGAGAGGGTCACTTCCCGAGATATTGCCTTTTGTTTCGTTCAATGAATCTTAGTCATCTTTCCCGAATATTTTATTTTATTTTTTAATCTGCTAGTAAAAAAATGTACAACTAAATGCATTTGAACACAATGACGAATCCTAATGAATGATTATTCATGTCAGAAAAACTTGTAAATGGAGATAATTGACTTGCTAAGTCTGGAAGACTTTCTACAAATGCATATTTGAAAGAATCAGTTCTGTATTTGTATTCTAGAAAGATATTGGGTATAGTGAACTTGAAAGGTAATGAAGTATGTTGCTATGTAGTCCCCACCATTAGGTTTGAAAAGATAACTATTTCCACCTGGTTAAGAAGAAGATTAAGAGCTTGGCAGCAGTCGCAACACTATAAAAAGAAGGCATGAGAAAAATGTTGATGATAGTTGGAATTTATATTCATCAAATTGTGAGCATTTGTAATGCTGGATTCTAATTGCTCAGATGATGCTTCGATAATGATTATGATCTAGTCTAAAATAATGTTATAGAGGTCACACACAACTAGTTGGAGAGAGAGGTCACACGCAACTAGTTGTACGTCCAACTACTTGTCTACTTTAAGCACTAATTAATGTTAATATACGCTATAGATGAAAAGTTATTTCAAAGAGGAGAATGAGTTAGCGGCTTGGATGGACCACACTGTGGTGCTAATGTGAAATCCACCCCAACCATCAGGTGAGTCACCCCATGCTAGACCCAGGACCTGACAATAAGCTCCATCTGTCATTCAGGTGGACCATACGATTGGAACGATAACTATTTCCACCTGGTTAAGAAGAAGATTAAGAACTTGGCAGCAGTCGCAACACTAAAAAAAGAAGGCATGAGAAAAATGTTGATGATAGTTGGAATTTATATTCATCAAATTGTGAGCATTTGTAATGCTGGATTCTAATTGCTCAGATGATGCTTTGATAATGATTATGATCCAGTCTAAAATAATGTACTATATATATATATATATATATATAGAGAGAGAGAGAGAGAGAGAGAGAGAGAGAGAGAGAGAGAGAGAGAGAGGGTGGTCTCTGGATGAAAAGTTATTTCAAAGAGGAAAATGGGTTAGCGGCTTGGATGGGCCACACTGTGGTGCTAATGTGAAATCCACCCCAACCTTCAGGTGAGTCACCCCATGCTAGACCCAGGACCTGACAATAAGCTCCATCCGTCATTCAGGTGGACCATACGATTGGAAACAAAGTACATCAAAAGCTCACCCTCCAAACTATTTCCCTGGGAGCCCACTTGAATCACCTATGGGCCTGATTTTTAGTACTCAGGCATAGCTTTTGGTGTGGCATCTAATGGTTGGAGTGGATTTCACATGCTCATCATGGTAAGCCCTATAAAAATCAAGGGTGGTTGTCTCTCTCCCAGCTGCTTCTATTTGTATGGCCCACTTGAATTACAGGTCAGCCTGATTTCTTTTATATTGGTGTAGCATGGGATTATATATCTAATGGTTGGAGTGGATCTTAGGTAATAAAGGGCAGGCGTCCATCTCTCCCTGTTCATTCCCTAGAAAAGCCAGGACTCGAATTGCGTACCGTAGAACATGGCAACAAGTTCAGTATTGCTTTTATATGGCAAACATATGTAGGCCCGATCATGATGAATGTGTTATATCTGACATCGTCCATCCATTTTTCCAGATAAATTTAGGGCACGAGCCCAAAGATGAGGCAAATCCAAAGTACAAGTGGATAACAACACAAAAGCAGTGGGGATTGAACGCTTACCATTGAAAACTTCCTAGGAGCCATAGAAGTATTGGATCAAGATGATATTTGTGTTTTCCCTTTATCCAGGTCTCCGTGACCTTATCAAGAAGTTGGATGGCAAAAAACATTACAATCGGCCCTGGGAAGTTTTTAATGGTGGGTATTCTATGTATACTGTTTCCTGTGGTGTGATCCACTTGAGATTTGGAACTGCATCATTTGCATACACTAAAATGATGTGTGAAAACTGATGGATGGTGTGGATATATAGCGCATACATGAAGGTTGTCCCCACGGTCAGGGAGGCACCCCATGAATTTGTTAACCGGGTAACATTGATCCACTCCCCACCTTCTTGGGAACATCCCACATTTATGAGAATTAACGGTCCAAGAGGGATGCCCACCCTTTATATTTGTACAAGGCCCACCATGATGTGTACCGTGAGATTCACTCTGATCATTGAATGTGTAATCCCATGCTGGTCCGAGAGGATGATAAGCCAAGGCGATGATGACCTATGGTCTAACTAAAGGCATGCTGTTGATAGAGTGGAGGGGATCGTGTCTGATTAGCTAGTTGGTGAGGCAATAGTTTACCAAGGCAATGATCAATAGCTGGTCCGAGAGGATGATAAGCCACACTGGGACAGTCACATGGCCTAGACTCCTACGGGAGGCAGCAATGGGGAATTTTCCGGAACAGGTTTCATGCAGCTGACCCCAATTAATTGGTATAAGGCACAGATGATGATGATTGAATCCAGTTAATCTTCTAGGCTACTCAGTGATTATCCCAAAGCATCTAGGTAGCTGATGTAGAAGCATTTACTTATTGGTTTGTCTTAATAGCCAATAAGCTCATCCATTGAGATTACCACATCTTTGGGTGAAGGACATAGTAAGATTGTGCACGAGTGAGTACACAGAAACCCAAAGTGATAATAAGCTCACAGAGATCCTGCTCAATGTGTCAGGTGTACATGCAAGTGTACGCAACTGAGAAGGCATTAAATTTCATCCAGCATCAATTCCACAAACAATAACCATATGAGAAAATTCTCTTGATCCATGCTAATGATGAGGATTTCAAGTTTATAAACTTATTCTCCCATTAGCAGCATTTCAAGTTTACGTCATGCTGGTAGATTAGTTCTCTGTGCCAATGATTCTGATTGTTCCACTTGATCACACTTTGTGTTCCCAAAAATACACTTATCCTCCAAAATGAGAAATCCATCGCCCCTTGGATAGAGAAATATCCAGTGAAAACTATAAACAATCAGGAAAAGGTAGATACAATCCACTGAGTAAATGATCAAACATGGTGCCTGACGACACACACATCATGTCTCATGTAGCAATGAAAGAAACAAAACAAGAATGGTATGCTTGCAAGGTAAAATACTAGCATACAAATATACTTAAGTGTATCCATTTCAAGATAAAACTTCACCGACTGTAACTAAGTTAATTTTTAATAGATATTTATGGATACATATCACAGAATCGCCTCGTAAAAAAAATAACACTAGAAAAAAGAAAACAGAAATGATAAAAGTCACAAACGACTGTTGTTGGATAGACCAGCACTACATAAAATGATAAAATCGACAGTTGGGTAAAAGAGGATGAAATGTTGAATTTGACAGTGACAGGGATGATTCTTGGATGATGTTAAAGCATGCGTTCGGCCGTTTACTTTAGTACTGGAGTATTTGTTGCAATAATTTATATTTTTAGATGGAGATATCTATTGCAAAAATGCTTAGGGTCTGTTTGGTAGATGCCTGAAATTGAGATCTCATTTCAGTTGATCATAATTATGTATTAGGGATCACGATCTCTAATACATAATTCCATTTAGTTAATTTTAATTATGTATTAGAGATCATGAGCTCTAATACATAATCATGATTAACTAAAATGAGATGAACCATTTTCAGGCGTCTACCAAACAGGCCCTTGGATACCATTCCTGTCAAATTAGTATCTATTATGTGTAATCACCAAGCACGCCGTTTCCTTTTTGCTGGGAGTGACAAGTGCATGTAACTGTATTGTGTTTGTGGTGTGACCGGATGGAAATATTTGACATGATCTTGGAGTAGAAAATGACATTTAAATTCCATTTTTTGCAGGAATTTGCAACATTTCTTCGAGTCCTCGGTTGCTATCCCATGGATACAGCTTTATAGACTTCCCTGCTTTCTGTTGTGGAGTGTCAAGCCCACAGAACAAAATCTGCCTGGTCCACATTTTTCTTGTTAATATGTTAGCTCCTGTTGAATCAGGAGGCGGAAGAGAAATCCTTGGGACTGATTTCCACAAACTGGCTGCATGACCAAGGAGGGATCCCAACAACAAATCATCTATTTTTTTCTTCATTCTTCCATTGGGGTTGGGTTCGAATGGGTATAATATGCTTTGGATTTAAGTGTTTTTCTTGTAATCAAGGGGGGCTGAAAGGTCTTAACCTATATATAGCTTTCTAGGATTGGGAGTTAAGCTTAGACAGTGAAATTGTTGTGTACAGCAAGGCAGTTGTGCCAGTATTGTCCTTTTTATTCTTTCAGTCATCTTGAGTCATGCTCAGGTGATTGATTTTTGTTTTTTGTTTTCTATTTAATTGTATCCACAATACCCACTCCCCTTTGTAGAAGAGAACCCCAAAATGGCGCTTCTTCAACTTACGAGTGACAGCTGATGTTGATTAATGGCAGGTTGGAGTCTCCAATCCATTCATTCTTCACCATTTATCACTTCTCCCCCTCAGAAAGTAATGGGCAAATGAAAATTTCAAGGTGATGATTCTTCTCGACACCTGTGTATGTTTCTGGGATTATATGATCTGTTTCACTGGAACAACAATATACACCTTTTTGCTCATGACCTTTGTCATCATTTTTTTATATTGGTTTAGACCATTCTAGTTTTTTATTGTGGTGGGTCACCAGGCCCACCACCATCTCACCAACCAAATGACCTGGAAAATCAGGTGGGTCACGCATGTACATAAGCAATCGACAGCCCAAAAAGAGTTTGCAACCATCCACAGTGCAGACAATTGACCGCCCATATTGTTCAACCAGGTCATCAAAATGGTGGGACCAACCTGATGCTTGGCACTGAAAAACCATTCATAGTTGTGTGCATGTGCCTATCTATGCTGTTTTAGCTGTCCTCCAGAAATATCACCAGAGTGCATGAATTCCTGTTGCCTGTACAAATATGTTAGTTGAACAGCAGCTAAATGCCTCGGGAGGGACTTTGTCGAGGGAAAGCATAGTGTTACTCTTACCAGGAAACAGAGTATAGACCATTCTATGAGGGATGTGGTTCAAAACCCAGCAAGATAGCACTCAAAGAAAGCAACTTGAAAATTAGCTTAATCTTGAGGTGCAATGCTATGAGATTGTTGGTTTTTTCTCTTTTATCTTTTTTCTTTTTCGGAAGGCCGGTATCTTGGCAAGGCAAAATGCCTGGAGATCAGCTGACCATGGATTGATCTTCGAAGTTTTTAAGGTCGCTGCTGCAATCTTCAGTTGGATTATGATTTTGGAAATTGCCATGCTTGCACCCTTCAAAAAGAAGAAAGGAAAAGAAGCCATGTTTGTACACTTGAAACAAAAGGCAAAAAAAAAAAGAATAAGAAAAAAGTGCCATTGAAAAGAGAATATCATTTCATTTGGTCTATAATTACCAACAATGCAATGCAGGATATAGTGCAGCATATTGAGATGTTCAATTGTACAAGTGGGGATGTTGTTCAGTGATCTAGAACATTGGCTTGTTGGGTCCAACGTGGATTGGAAGATCCTTGCCAACCAAACTGTTGAACGCCTTTTTTTTTTTTTGGTTGAATGTGGACCATTGCTATGTTGTTCATCCTAAATGTATATTTCATTGTCATCATCATCATAATCAACATAGTACCTTTATTTGAGCTATTTGAGGCTGACTTGTCCGACCTTATATCACATAGGGCTGCAAATGGTCAGGTTTAGGGTGGGGTTAGCTAAAATCAAACCCGCCCATTTACTAAATGGCCCTGGTTTTAAATTTCAGACCCACCCTCTTTAATTAAATGGGCGGATCTGGGTCAGGTCTGAGTTAACCCATCAGACTCATTTATAAACGGGTCTGGGTCTGGGTCTGGTAGAGGGAGATCCGCTCAGTCCCATTTATAAGTGGATTGGGTCTAACGGGTCTCCTTTTCTTATATTACTTGTTAAGGTATGCAAACCTTTTTACCGGGTTTAAAACCATGTTTGGATCTCCTTTTCATATATTACTTGTTAACGTATGCAAGCATTTTTACTGGGTTTAAAACCATGTTTGGATAGGTTTGAACCTAGATGAGTCCCTTGCAACATAGACCAGACCTGTCCATTTACTAAATAGATATGGGTTGGGTCAGGCCTAATATAAGGCAAACAGCCGGTCTAGGTACCCCTAATTAAAAGGTTTTTTTTTTTTTTTTTTTTAATCCTCTAGGATCCATCTTCAGCTTCACTAGCGTTCGTCTGTAGCAATCTAGGTGGTTTCTCTGCCAGTCTTCTAATAGGATAAAGATGCAATATATCCACTGATTGACAATTTGAAGAGCCAGCATCGTTCTATTGAGATTTGAATAACTGGAACATGGGTCCCACTTGCACAAACTTAAAATTCAAGTATACTTTGCATATCCTCTGATTGAAGATAATGTCAATTTAAACAGCCAGGATCGTTCTATTGAAAAATTGGAACATGGGTACCACTTCTACAAACTTAAAACCCGTATATACTTTGCACATCCTCTAATCAAAGAAAATGTCACTCAGAAATTTAAATCCCAAATTGACCCTGACAAAATAAATTTCATTTTTTTTTTTTATTAAAAAAAAGTACTGGAATAGCTCCATTTGGATAGCGTGGAAGAAGTGAATCTTCCAAATTCGAATCTTATTAAAGGAAAATGGTGATTTTAATCCTCTCCTAGGAAATATATTCATGGAACGCGTGAATCATCCACTTCAAATCCCATTGAAGAAAAATGGTGATTTTATTCCTCAGAGGAAATAAATTCTTTTTTCGTCAAAAGCACGGAACGGATCTATTGAAAAAAAAAAAATGGTGATTTTATTTCCTCAGAGACCTGTTTCTAATCTTATTGAAGAAAAATTGCCAAAGTTAAAAAATAAAACATAAAATAAGATCGCTAGAAGGAGGGCTTGAACCTCCGACCTTGTGGTTAACAGCCACACGCTCTAGCCAACTGAGCTATTCCAGCTATATATTAAAATTTACATATTTTCTAATATAATTTAGTATATTTCTCCAGTCTTATGATGGGCCACTCTCTGGATGAGAATGGACGGTTTAGAAAAACTAGCAAATATTCCACGTTCGAGTAATCTGATGCAGCAACACACGGAGTGAAATATCTCGGCTTCTGAACTATGGTTAGGCTATTTTCACTTAGGAGACATTGAATAGGTGATTTGTGGCACACACGTGTAAAAGATCAGCCCATTTATCACACGACTTTAATGAACATACCCTAGTTAAAATATTAGGCCTCTCCAAATGCATACATGGCTATAAGAAAGATGACAACGGTCCAATTGCCTTATAACCGTTATTGTAATAGTTTATTATTATTTGTTTATGGCCATTTATTTTGTTGGACATGATTAATAAATGCCATGGATCTTGTCCAAATGAGGGACGTGTGCCAAGGACGGTCCATCTGTGCGATCTTTGCATTTTGGTCTGTAAATAGCTGTAAATATCTTTCCATGCCTTCACTTAGTGCATCATACATGTGGCTCATTTGATTTTGATTTTTTTCTTTTTTCTTTTCACTAAAATTCACATTTTAGCATTCAAAAATCAAAACGTCAACTCCACCTTGAAAATGATGTTGGAATTAGAGTAAGAAATAATCAATATATATTTTCATATATTTAGATATTTATCATAGTTAGTTAGTCACTAGAAAACAAATAACCCTTTATTTTAAAAGAAAGAAATAAATAAATTCAAATGAACAACAATCAATGATTATTCCTTTCTCCCCAAATAATGCTCACACCCACACACACCACAATAGACACTTGAACCCATGATTTCAATGTTGAAACTTATGGTCTACCACTAATCCAAGAATAGGAAAAAAAACAAGATTCAACTGATCCCCACATTACTCAAGGGATCCAAAAAATCTTCGAAATATTATCCCTGTGAAGAAATTAGTTTTTCTCACCGTATCTTTCTTGTATTATCATATAGGGTTACAACGAATATATAGAGTTACAACCGTGTGGTGTTGATGTTGGAATATGGGAATGAGAGCTCATCGAATATTACATGGAAGATGCATTTTTGTGATTGTGGTTGAAGTTTATTTGAGTTGTATGAATGGAGGGAATAACATGCACATCCAAAGACGCGAAAATGATAATACTCCAGATTTGTTCGAATGAACTTTTCATACAGAGAGACATTTCCAAGCAGTGGTGTTGGTAGGTGATTAATGAGATATGGAACTATGTTGTAGAGAGCATAGATTGGTTTCTACAATGTGGCGGTGCTTTCATTCAGCTGCCCTATTTTGTTCATATGTAAGTTGTACATGATATGTGATGATTAATTCCACACTCTTCAAGAAACTTTGACAAGGAGCGATATTCACCTCCCTACTTGGATTGCACCTGCTTGATTTTCTTGTCTAATTGATTTTCAACAAGAGATTTGAAGATTTTGAACCTGGATAGCACTTACAATTTATTGATGAGTAATGGAAACATCCAAGTGAATATGGTGAAATAATCTACAAAATGAACATAGCACTGGTAACCTTCCATGGATGCTACTAGTAAGGGCCCCCAAACATCAGTGTGGATCATATACAAGGAAGTTGTCGTTGATGACATGGACCTTGTGAATGGTAATTTGTGTGCCTTCGCTGGTTGATATGCGTCACGAAGTGTATTGGTGTTCAAAGAAATCATTGGTAGGTGATGGTTATTGATCACTTGTGGAACAGTTGGGAGTGTAGGATGACCAAGCCGATGGTGCCAGTGCCGAACTGAGGTGTGTTCACCGATAAACGCATCTTTATTGCTTCCTACGTGACCAGTAGCTAACTGATATAGGCCGTTTTTACTCGTTCCTCGTAGAAGTGCATTCCCCATGTCCCGGTCCTTGATAGAAAAATAATTAGCATGGAATTCAAAAAAGATGTTGTTATCACTTGTAAGTCTTTGAACAGATAATAAGTTTTTTGAGATAAATGGCACATGTAATATATCATTCAATGCAGGGGGCTTATAATTAGATTTTATAGAAGATGATCCAATTTGATAGATTGGCAAACTTGTGTCATTTTCAATCTTCACAGTATCTTTTCCGTTGTAATCGGCGTGAATGGATAAGTTGGCTAAATTAGGGGTGATGTGATTAATTGCTTTGGAGTCGGGGTACCATGCTTCATTGAAGGATCCTTGATTTTGAGCAGGATCCTTGATTTTGAGCAGCATAAAGAGCATTTGGAGGAGTACTGTTTGTGCCATAGGCATGGTTGAATCGATGATAAGAGTGTAATGCCGAATGCCCACGTCGATGGCATACTTAACAGTTGACATGTCCTGATTCCGAGGGAAATGTATCAGATTGTTGAGGATGGTTCCCATGTCCAAAGTTTTAATTTCTCCCATGTCCATGATTGCCTTGGCCGCGCCCACGTCCACAGATATTTTGATTTTGACGTCCTCGATCAGTGTTGTGTGAGTTTTATTTGCAACATTGGCAACAATGTTGCTTGATTGGATCTGGGAGTCGTTAATGTGAATCTCCTCACTTAGCAGAAGGCCTTGAAGATTAGAGAGTCGAACTTGTGCATCTCGTGTGGTAATAGAGGTTACGAACGGGCTGTATTCATGCCCAAGTCCCCCTAAGATATAGAGAATGAGATCCTCATTTTCAACGGGTTTCAAAACCATTGCTAACTGGTCAACAATGCTTTTGGCCTTCAACAATAATCAGACATGAAGTTTGCACGTTTCTTTAATTGATGCAGCTATAATCAAAACTGCATAATTCGTGCCTTGGAGTGGCTCACATAGGTTGTTGCTAGATGCGACCATACTTTTCTGGACATTGAGAACCCAACAACCTGTGCACGCACTCCTTCAGTTAGAGAGGAGATTATCCATCTCAGTAGGAGTTGGTCTTGACGATGCCAAGCGACGTAGTTGGGATTGACTTCTCCGATGCCATCTTTGTCTGTGGATAAGAGCTATGATGAGCACGGGTTAGACCCATCGACAAACCCTATAAGCTCATAGCCCTTTACTACTGGCAAAAACAGAGAACGCCATAGAAGATGGTTGGCGAGAGTTTGATTGGCAAGAAGTGATGAATGTTTGTAGATAAGTGTGATAAGTAGGAAGAATGTGACACCATTGATGTGGTGTCATTACTCTCTAATACCATGTGAAGAAAATAATTTTTCTCACTGTATCTTTCTTGTATTATCGTGTAGGATTACAACAAATATATAGAGTTAACAGATTTGTTGCAACTATAAATTTTGAGGATATTCAAAATTTGATTTACATTAGTTGGCGGGATCAATTGGGATTGTGTATGACTTGGCGTGATCATGGAGATTCAATCCTACTAATTTGAGGTTGACTTTCTTCAAATCGTTAAGATTCCTTTATAATCCCAAATGCCTCTCACAAAAGGAAAAGAGAAAGAGATGATCTACCAACTCAGCCTCTCTGAAACATATAATACACACATTTGGGAGAATGTTGTATGAGAACCATGATTACTGACAGGAGACTCACACAAAAAACTTATGGAGAAAACTCATGATTTTTCTTTCCTCCACAATAACCCATCCCTCTCATCCAACAATGGAGATACCTTGCTTATAACCAACAAAAGCTTTGCTACATCCTCCACCTCTAATTCCAATGAATTTCTACAAAACGAAGGGGCCCAAATCACTTCTTCATCTCAAAAAGAGAAACATGTATCCATTGGAATATTTACCTCCATTGAAATTCTTTCTAACCTAAAAAATCTTCACAAAATGCATTTTCCGCAACCAAACATCCTACCCAAAACTGAACAGTTATACCATTTCCCAAAGGGAAACTGAGATTCTCTAGAAATTTATGTCTTAAGCTCGCTACCAATTTCCAAAGTGATACAAAGATGAGACCCTCATCCACTGCCCTCTATTTGCACTCCATATTTGTTGGCAATCACCTCTCTCCATAGATTTTCTTGTTCCACTCCAAACCACGATATCCATTTCCCTAAAAGGAAAATATTCATTTGCTAAAGCTTCCAAAAACTCGCTTCTCCTTCCTCAATCAGCTCACACAACTCATCTCACATGAGTAAATGAAACTTGCATTTTACTTTTGAACCTTGCCATAGAAAATCCCATCTTAACTTTTCTAGCCTAAATAACATTATTTTTAGACACTTAAAAAGTGACATGAAATAAATTGGAAGATTTGACATAGCCGCTTTAATAAGAGTCAAACAGCCACCTATAAATACATGCTTACTTTTCTACTTCACCAACTTTTCTTCAAATCTCTCATCACCAAGTCCCACAACAGATTAGCTAGATAACAAGACATAAAGAGAGCCCAAGATATGTGAATTCGAGAGGAGCGGCATGACATTGAAACTATTCGTAAGGCCTAAAACTTTGAATGCGGAGAGACCAACTCCTAACAATTCACTTTTACTTAATATATACCTTCTAACTTGCTATCGCTTCGTAGCAAATTATAATATTTTTGAGAAATAAATTATGATATGACAAATCTTGTTGAGAAAAAAAAATGGTGATTTTATTTGTCCATGGAAATAAATTCTGTTTACATATAAGCATGGGACAACTGAAACATCCATTCGTGGATCTTATTGAAGCAAAATTGTGATTTTAGAAATAGGCAAATCATTGGATTTGAAATGGAAAAATAAAAAATAAAAAATAATTCCTATGAAGAAATAAGAAATCATTGGATTTGGATTTGGATTTGAAATGAAAAAATAAAAATTAGTTGTCCAAGGAAATAAATTCTGTTAGCATATAAGCATGGGACAACTGAAACATCCATTTGTGGATTTTATTGAAGCATAATTGTGATTTTATTCCTCTGAGGAAATAAGCAAATCATTGGATTTGAAATGGAAAAAAATAAAAATAAAAATAAAAATCCTATGAAGAAATAAGAAATCATTGGATTTGGATTTGAAATGAAAAAATAAAAAATAATCGCTAGAAGGAGGGCTTGAACCTCCGACCTTGTGGTTAACAGCCACACGCTCTAGCCAACTGAGCTATTCCAGCTTGTTGTGATGATTTATACATTTAAGTAATAAATCCTATAATATTTGTATAGTGAATAGTTATGCGATTTTCAATAAAAGATATTGGAGAGGTGGTTTGTGGTGCACACGTGTGAAAGATCAGCCATTTATGATGCCACTTTCATGAACATGTCCTGTCTAAAATATTAGGCCTTTCCAAATGCATACATTGGTTGAGAAAGATGACAATGGTTTGATTGCCTGATTACTTTTATTAGTTTATGGCCATTTACTATTGGACATGATTAATTAATGGCCTGGATCTTGTCCACGTAAGGGACGTGTGGCAAGGCCGGTACATTTGTGTGGTGCGGAATGAGTGGAGATCCAAATCAATGAATTGATTATACAATCGTGCCTTTTAAAGCTTTGGGCTGTCGCCATTGTCAGCTGCAGGCATTCCATTTCCATGCATCCATGGAGCGTATACCACACATGTGGCACATGTGTGTGTTGATCCAAAGCATTCATCCCATGGACTCGTTTTTGGTTATATATATATATATATAAAGAAATCAAGACCCTGTGTCGCTACAAAAGAGTAGAACAACATGATTTATTTATTTATTTTTAAAAAATAATAATAAAGAAATTCGCATCCCGAACTGAGTTGTGAGCCTTTGCCGTAGATTATAGGGTTATGGCCAGCGTAAAGAAAGTGTTTTCTTGGACTATGGAACCTACTAATGGACGGTGTCGATCTGATCCATGTGAGCCATGTGTGCATCACTGAAATGAACGGTATCTGCTCCCATATCCATAGCACTCTAAAACGATGCTGCTAAATCCATAGTAAATGGTAAGTTATCAACAAGATGGGTTTAGGAATGGTCCTATCGTTCCCCGACTTGGCTGATCGGGTCCGGATCTCTTTTGTTCCACGTCTCAGCCGTTCGGGTACCCATCAGGTCTTTGGACCCTGGTTTCGAGAATTGACCAGGTAAGGTCAGGTCCATGTCAAAATAATGAGATTTAAAGTTCCATCAACATGAATGGAGTGGATGACTCACACGTGAGCCATTCAGACAAATATCATGGTATCCTATGGCTTGGCAAATCTTATTCCTCAGCTAGAATAATTCATAACAATCCATCGATGGCCTGGTTTTTATACGGATCATAAAACGTATAATCGATGGTTGCAATCCATGGGGAAAGGTGAGATAAAATCGATAGAAATGTCGTCCTAGTGTGGATTTTGGACCATGGGCAATCTAAGGCAGTGGCCAGTTGATGGATGATCCTCATTCACCACCTATGTTGAAGTGATTCAGTATTTTAAAAACCTTACAATTCCAATGTCGTTTTTTATTTCTATTTATCTGAATTCTAAGAAGATTTTTCTGTTTTCCAATATTCCAAACTATTGTATAGACGGGAGCACGGGAGCGTCCAATGTCTGCGACCCTCAATGTATCCTCATCAAGGTGGGGCCACATGATGGATGGCCAACATCAAAGGTGGGCTTCACATGATGGACAGTCCACATCAAAGATCAGCTCCCTAATGATGAATGGATCACATCCAAGGTAGGCCCCACATGATGAACATCCCACATCGAAGGCAGAGCCCTCACAATGGACAATAACATTGATGGAGGGCCCACATGAGGACAGTTCACTTCAGAGGTCAGCCCCTAGTGATAAACAACCCACGGTAGGTAGGCCCCACATGATGGACAGCCCACATCAAAATCTGGGCCCTCACAATGGACAATAACATTGATGGTAGGCCCCACATGAGGACAGTTCACATCAAAGGTCAGCCCCTAGTGATAAACGATCCACCGTAGAGGTAAGACCACATGATGGACGTTGGATATCACGGGCGGACCAAACAAAATTAAGGGATGGAGTACTTACATTGTTTGCCAAATATTATGTGCCAAGTAGAAACCAAGATATTAAGGTATAAGTAGCTTAAGTAATCCAAACGTGCCCTAAATGACCAACGTTGAGGCCACAACACGAATGGAGGGGCGCCCACTATCAAACAGATCCCAACTCCAATCACGGCACAACTCACAAGAGGCCCAATTCCCATGGATAGTTCTACGCTAGTTACTAAGACAATATAGTGATTAGATAACAGCTGTACAAAGCATGCTCATAATCATTTGGATGCTTGTAATGGGAATATGGGAAATGGAATTTATGCCAATTGGAATAATCAGCTATGCTTGTAATTAGAATACACTCAAAAATTGTGTTTGGATGCCTGAAATTTGAATGCATCAAGTAAATCAGTTTTAATTTCCCAAGTGTATGTGACATTTGTTATAATACTTGTAATAAGCCCATTGAAATATATACTTCGGCCAAAAACAAGGGAACCACTTTCGAAAATCCCACCATTTTTTGGCACTTTTGAGAGGATTTCAATTCACATAGTTTTGCTGCATTCCATTTCGCATTGGTTCCAATAGCCACCGTTTACCATCAACCAAATGATCTTTTTTGCCTACGTGCATCCATTTACCACCGATTACAACGAAACAACCAACAACCACAGTTGATAGTTTCAGACCACAAAGTTTATTAGCCACACACACACACACACACACACACGTTCTATAGATATGCTATGATGGGTATGGACGATTCAGTTACATGCATGCATACTATAGTGAATTAGCAGTACCAACGGTTGTTCTCATTTCCATTGATCACTCTTCCTTCTGCAGCTCCTTCAGGAAATCGGAGTGGTCGACCAATACCTGAAAAAGAATGCCAAACAACAGATTAAACAAACAAACATGCTAATGATTACCACCAGAGTGTAGTTGAAGGAGCTACGCACAAGCCAAGAGCAAGCACCCTTGGAACACCCCAAGTACCTAGGCACACTCATGAGGAATCCATGTGCAAATTTATTCAATTTATTTTTATATCGTATATGTTGTACACACTCATGAGGAATCCATGTACAAATTTATTCAATTTATTTTTATATCGTATATGCTGTATATGTAGATACATATTCAATTTTTTAATAGTTGGACACGACTTTCAGAACTTACATCTACTCAAACATTCCAATGAATCCATGAAACACAAAAATTTCTAGTCCCCCAATTTCCCAACTACGAATAATCCTAATTTCACGAAATTCCCAACCCTTAAGAGCAATATCCAAATCTCCATTTTTTCCTAAATCCTGCATTCAGAACCCTAATCTTCCCAAGTTCCAACTGAAATTTAACAAATTTCATCAACTCCCCTAAATTGTCCAACTAGGCCTCAACCAAAATCCATTTTTTCAAAATCCCAAATCGTCTAACCTAAAATTCCAATTCTACAAAAATCCCAAATTCATCTTTAACATCTCCTACAACACAAATAGAAGCTCAAATTGCTTTCAAGAAGACCAATGTAGTGCTTAAAATACCAATAAAAGAAAGAAATCAAGATCTCATGAGTTCATGAAAAATTCTAAATAAATTTTGGGAGGAGCATTTTTTTTTCTTCATAGGACCAGCTGACTCTGTGTTTTTTGATGCATGCCTCGACCATGTCAGGGAGCAAAGGAGGAACAGCCACCACAATCAAATATGTATGCATTGTTCCTTTAAAATATAACTCTACAAATGTGTCAGCACAACATTTTTCTAGGGTTCCCATGTCTGACATCTCATCGGTATTAACATTTAAAAATAAAAAAGGCATCTTGTCAGTATCCAACACCAACATACTCATGTATCTAAGTCATACATCTCTCAATAAATTGTCCCTTCACACCAAGCAAGTTGAGGAAGGGCTATTTCATAAAAATATAGTAAAAAAATCATGCCAGAGTCTCTCAGCTAGAGAAGCAGATTCAACATGCGTACCGACATGGTAATAGAAAAGACAGGCGCACTCCTTCGGAGTCTTTTGACAGTAAACATGTAGGAAGTCTGAAAGCTTTCAAGACCATGGGTGGGGTGAAGGTGGATCGGGATTTCAGACAATGATATCAACATGATGATACAAACAGAACATCTTAGACAAGCAAACTCAAGTTCTTTTACTCTTGAATGGGATGACAATGATGAAACAAGCCACTGAAAATGCCTGGGAGGGCATACAAACATAAGCCCTCATACCTTCAAAAGTAAAATTACTTGATAATATCTAGTGTTGGTGGATTGAGCACAAGTATACACTACATGACCAAAGTGAGTCATAACAACTATCAGGTGCATATGTTTCACAGAAGTTGAGAATCAGATGAAACTACGGGTGCAACTCGGGCTGGTTGGGTCAGTTTGAGGGTGAACTTGAGCCTGACCCAACCTAACCCAAATTTTAACCCAAGGTGCCTAATCCAAATCGAATTTGAATACCAATATACTCAACCCTATCCGACCCAACCCAAATACACGTGATTATTCCTAACCTGACCCGAATTTGCTCAACCTAAACCCAACCTGATTCAAATCAGGTTGGAGTTTTCCAACCCTAACCCAACCTGAGGACCCTAACAACCCAGCCCGAAGTCGCGTTGGGTTAGTCAGGTTCGGGTTGACCCCAACCAAAGTTATAGCTCTAGATAAAATGATTGGATTAAAATCCATTAACTTGGTATGGAGTATCTCAAAAATGTTAAGCGGTTGCCAGATTTAGAGAACATAAAAGCCAACCTTAAATCAAAGTGATATATGCAAGCATGTATAAGACACTTATTTCAACACGACTTCCAGAATTGAGGAGAAAGACTGACCACTTTCCAGCCATCTGGATCAAGAAAAGAGGTAATTTTGGTGTTGATTCCGGGAATCGGTCCTGGTTCCCGAGTTATCTTCCCTCCTAGCTCTTGGGTAACTGCGTTAACCATCTCAGCACTTTTGTACACATCTTCAGTGCTAATAGCAATCTGGAAAAGAATACATTACGTGCATTAGGAATATATTTACTTAGAGATGGCATGTAAGAGACCTGGGTAAGTGATAGTGTCTAACCTGTGCATAAGCATTTCCTTTTGTGTACTCGGTCACACCATAATTATACGTCAGCTCCACAACAGTCGTCTCATATTCATCCGCATACCCCATCATAGCTATAGTGTACTGTCCAACAGATATCAATGACATTTCAGAGAAAGTACTTAGCTTTCGTTGGAATAAGATTACCACAATGAAATTCAAATGTCAACTATAAAATTTACCTTGTACGCAGCGTTATCAGACTTCCTCAGTAACTTCATTCCCAAGGCCTGCATAGAGAAAGATTCAGAAAGAGTAGTATTAATGACAGATCGAATTTGGTAACTGCTCCTTGAATTGAAGAAACGGGCAGGCATATAGCTTTTATATACTTGTGGAATACAATGCAGAAGTATTTAACTACCACATCGACTGCTCAAGGAATTTGATTTCAATCTTCCTGTCAGAAGCTAATGTACATGCAAAATGGTGAATAACAGATCCTTGGGTTGAAGCAAGAGAGTAACCACAGAAATAAAGCTTGTATATCCTTACAGAATATAGAACAGGGCTAGGGCAATGCCTCTACCACCACAAGTGCTTGGCAAATGTTTCTAGCTTCTGATCAGTGGCAAACATACAATATACGACATTTTCAATCACCAACCACTACCTATGGTATCTCTTATCTCTCGGAAATCACAGCAATGAATACATGCTGACTGAAGTTACTGAACCCCCACCACTTTGTTGTTCAGAAGCAGAAGAGAGATGGGCCTGAGAAAATCACACGCATCTGGATGGTTGAATTTACCATGCACGACTTTGCTATGTCTTTGCAGCTCAATCTGTAATTTTATTTATTTATTTATTTGGGTACTATTTGCATCCAAATCCAAACTCAAATGATCAAATTATTGAGATTTTCCATTAAGTTGATCATATGTCAAATTATCTAGCCACAGGTTGACTGGCTCATAGTTGGGAGTTTCTTAAGATTGCCAAATACCTCGTGACATGCGTGAGTGGATTAAAGGGGTGGTTGGGCACTCATGGTATTTAAAAACAATTGCGTAACGGTAATGGTGGGAGCCATTAATGTGATGCGAGGCTATAAATAAAAAAATAATAATCGAAAGATGAAATATTATTAGGCTGAAGCCAAATAAACAAAAAACAAAACAACCAAAAACAGAAGAAAAAAGCAAAAGAAAGAGGAAAGAAAAAAGAAAAAGAAAAAACCTACAACAGCAGCTACCCCACAACTGAAAATACCCCAGAAATTAACCAAATCCCCCAAAACTCAAGAGATCAAGGGGCCCAATATCAGAGGACAGGAGGACCCTATTGAAGACCCCAGCTATAGAAAGGCTTTTGTTGCAAAAACACCTATTGTTGCTTTCTCCCCAAATGGCCCAAACAGCCACAAGCAGCAGCGGCCTCCATTTCTTCCTGCCCAAGCTCTCTCCATCAACAGTGTGCCAAGAAACCAGGAGGCCCTCAATAAGAGGCTATAATGCCCATTTTGAAAAAATAAAATAAAATAAAAGAAGGCCCATAATGGAGTAATGGTCTAATATGAGGCTGAAAATTATGAGCGTTACAGGGCCGTAACTGCCATAAGGCTGGCAGTTACAACCACCATTACCATTATTGAATACGTTGTAGGCACTACATGCTCCAAACATCAATTGTCTGCATCCCTCCTTCATGGGTGGTGTCCAATAGATGTTGTAGGGCCACAGTCGTGTTGCCATGTGAGCATGTTGGTAATCATGTATTGAGTGGGTTGTTTGATTGTTTCTTATTTCACGAACTCTACTACCCGAACGACATTTCATGCATGGGTCCTTTGGGCTTTAGCAGATTTTCTTGCAACTGCCCCACCATAGACCCTACTTTGCTTTACCAGCCTTAGGAAAGTGCGTGTCATATTTAGGCAGTGGTTCAATATTAGGTGGCACCATGATCGCATGTTAGGATCAACATAAGCCTCTGCCATGACTGGTTCCAAGAGCCCAGCTAAAGGAGGAAGGTCAATGTCTGGTCTAGCAGGCGGCTGGTAGTAGAATGTTTGCCAATGTACCATCTAAAAGGGAACCCCAACTTGTTCGGATAAAGGCTAAGATGATGAACCAACATCCATGTCATCATCATCTTTTGCAATCAACAGGCAAAGATGGTTATAGTTAGAGTATAAGATGTATCTACAGCTGTACATGTGCAATTGTACATACTATAGACAAATATACGGATGGATGCATGTATATCCAGTTAACTGCGGGCAGTCGCATAGTCTGTTTTGGAGCAGATGAAGCACCTAATGTCCTGTGGATTTTTCTGTCCTTCTCGGCTCGGCCTTGGTCTTGGGCTCGCTCGTCTTAGCCTTGGGTCTCAATCTCCCACCTCTTGTATATTCATTCTCAATAGAATAAACTACACACGATCTTTCCATATATAATCCTTAAAGTTAACATAGTATCGGAGCCCATCTATGATGTAGGCTGTTGATCCAGCATCTTCCTCTTCTCTAATCGCAGATTTGTTTCTTCTATATGCTGCTGGAACATTCTAGAGCCACTAGAAGAGCCAATGATTCAAATCCCAGCCACCAGAAGTATCAACGGTTTACCTCCTAGAAGTCAATTGAAGTGCAGTCATGCCACTTGTCGCAAGTCAAATTTTCTGTGGAAATTTTCTTTTATTTCAAAATAAATATTCTCCATGCCTTTCCAACTCAAGCTACTCCTTAGAGCACCTTGAGTTTTGGCATTTGAGTATAAGATATGTATCTACAACTGTAGATGTATACATACCATAGATAGGTATATATAGATGGATATATGTGCATTGGTTGAAACCTCCTACAGATCTCCCACCACTTGTTTATGTACTCGTGATTCTCAATAGAATAAAAGACACACGATCTCCCCCAGTGTAGTCTTTAAAGTTAACAGGTATGCAAATCTAATCCTAGTAGAGAAGCTCAGTGTAACATACCTTTAATAATTCGTATCTGATTTGATTCTTTACATACAAAATTCATAAGCTAGATTAATACAATGAAAGAACCACACACAGATGTCTAAGGCAAACAAGTCCACTAATTTTACGATTTTCCACACAAGTTCTGGAAATGGGGAAATTTCAAGTAAACCTTTGAAGGTTAAAAACCAAGTCCGGATAAGACAGAAAACTATTGCAAGTATTTCAAGACTGGAAAGTCTTTGCTGAATCAAGTCAAATTTTGCATCTAGCAAGCTTGTCTTTTCCACTTCTTCCTATCCCCTTATCATTTTCTTTGAGAAGAGCAGATAATGAATAAAATAAGACCCAAAACTAGTGACTAACTGGTGAATGACATTCAAACAAAAATCCCAAAAAAAAAGAAAAAAAAGAAGTGAAATAAGATCTAGGAAAGAAAACTAGCAACCAGTAAAAAAGAATCACATGAGACATTTTGTCAATCATCATTTTGATTGATTCCGTGCTAATAAAAAAACGAATGTAGAAGAATTGTGTAAGCAAATTAAGATTCTAATTACAGAGTAAAATAAGCATTCCATGAGTAACTGCATTTATAAATTTAATCAACACAGAGAACATGATTTGAGACTGTAATACCTTTTCATAGAACTTAATAGAACGATCCAGATCACCCACGCGTAGCATAACCTGACACAGAGGTTCAGGAGTGGGGCCCCTCTGGATAAGCTCAAAAATGTAGCCATCTGGATCCTGCACAAAAGCAATGACTGTCTTCCCACCTTTTACAGGACCTGGTTCACGTGTAATCTTACCACCCTTGGCTCGTATGTCTTCAACCAATTTATAGACCTAGGAACCCACAAAGATTCTTATGTTAGAATATAGATCCCATATTATGTAATCAAAATCATCTGTTTCAACCAAGGGAGCAGATTCCGTGACTCTAGAGGCACAGCACTTTCTATTCCTCCATATCACTCTAAATACGCAGCACATATGGATAAGATCGAAACCGTTCATTTTGTGCTTCCAATAGTGAATGACCATGGTCCAAAATCACAATGTTTAGAAAGTTCTAGCCCTTAACATGGTCGTATACAATTAAACACTAAAAAACAAAAACCAGCAAGGGCTTCCATTAAGTGAGGAAAGATCTATTCATTAGATACTTAAGACTGTCCAATCAAAGAAAAATTTGGTCGGGGGTCAATCAATGGCAGAGCCCATAGGATGTATGGTTTAGACTTTAGATCATCATATGCATGTGCCACGTGTGGTACACACTCTATAGGCACAACAGTATTGTGCCTCCGGAGCCAAGTAACCCACTCCCTCCAACCATAAACTAAAAAATGATACACACATCTTGGCTTGCGATTGCAAAATGTCCAAAGCCTGTGCCAATATCATAACTCTCCACTCCATAATCTGTGAAGTAAAGCAAAAGATGTGAATTCAATAAGCAAATAGAATAGGAATTGAAAACCTAAAACATATGAACACCAGGCTGAAGTGTTTCACAAATTAATTAGGAGCTGGCTATGGTTAATATTCGTCTGAAATTATATCATGAAAATACAAAAATGCAGGACATATGAGTGAATAGGGTTAGGAACATACTATATGTCAACTCTACCACAAAGTGAGACTCTTCAGGCCCAAACCCAAGAAAAGCATTTGAATATTTCTCTTCTGGAATGTCTCTTTTCCTCAATAGCGTCATGCCAAAGCATTCTGTGTAGAATCTGGTAACATACTGAACTGTGTGAGACTGAGAGAAAACATTGCTCTGAAATTCCACATCATGATAATGAATGGATTCAAGATGAAATAATATTGCGAAAAGAAGGCATACTCTATGGTTCGATCAAGATTCCCAACTCTATAAACAGCATGAAGCATGCGACGCTTGTCTTTTTGTGCCCATTCTAGTACATTTTCACTACAAAGACCCGTTTCAGCTTCTGCTCCAGAGGCCATAACTCAACCGAATCTGATCTGTCTGTTCAAATTACAAAAATGTCAGCTACAACTATTTGCTCAGAAACAACAAGAAAAATGAACATCACCAATGACCATTTCCATCTGAAACATGAGGCATTGATTATGACTACCATAAATTGAATTTCTATTCAATCACATCGAAATTGGGAACAAACGACAATACCAATGAAATGTCATGTAAAATGCCCTAGATGCCTGTTGCATCATTAAATCCAGTACAGAATAGAATTCAATTGCAAAGCAAAATTGTTGATGTTAAAGACTCCTTTCAGCAAATTACTTGACATCTCATAACTTGCCCATTTTCATTCAAATTAAATTTCTGTATGACTTATAGCAAAAATCCAATGAAGATACAGTTCTCCATCAGGACAAGTTCTGTGCGGATCACAATTTAAACAGATTATTACACCTCAATTTAAGTAATTAGAGGAAGGTTGGGTACTTGTTATGGATTTCAGGGTTCTGTAACAAGTTGGATGATTATGGGAAGGGTTATGGATTCCATGGTATCATAAGATCTGGGTTCCCACTCTCTCTTGTACTTGTTATGGATTCCACAGAAGTTAATTAGATGATTGATCGTTTTGCATCATGCACCAATTGAACTGTGCTTAGCAATTCAAACCATGCAACAATACAAACGAGTAATGCACCAACCGAAACACTTGGCATCTTGCACAAATCAAACCATGAAACA
The DNA here is from genome assembly GCF_029962835.1 of Magnolia sinica. Lineage (NCBI taxonomy): Eukaryota > Viridiplantae > Streptophyta > Magnoliopsida > Magnoliales > Magnoliaceae > Magnolia > Magnolia sinica. The sequence continues at coordinate 14,334,824 of NC_080573.1, forward strand.
ATACAAAAGAGCGCTTCAATGATGGCTCATGGGTCAAGTTCAATCAATGAGAAAGAATATGGCTTTGGTAGACATTAAAGAGATGAGTTCCCAAACCATTATCATGTCAATTCATGTTCTGACACTCATGAGCATATTCATAAAGATATCCAGAACCCGTGCAGAAAATTACTCATATTTTACTAACCATTTGGCCAGATTACCATGCTGTGTTTAAGCCCTGTGACAGTGGTGCATGCAAGAAAGGTATCATGATGGTTTTCTAGAAGTCCTGAGATGTATTGGACTATAATTCGAACCGTGCTTGGGTCCTGCTCAATCCAGCCAACTTAAGTGAATCTAAAAGCCCCAAGACTAATGGAACACGTCAAGCTAGACCCTTAAACCCCTAGAGATCATAGCATTCCACCATGCTCCACAGCCAAAGCCCGTGGCAGCCTACTCTCAAGTGGAACTTGCTCTATTTTCTTTTCCACATAGCCCTTTCAATTCAACCTTATGGCAGCTCTTACTCTGGTCCAGATTGCCCTTTTCATCAGTCACCCCCTTCAGGATTCAAACACAGGACGTGGTGTTGGCTCTGATACCAAATGTTAAGATCTTAACCAATACACCAAAAGCCCAATAATTGACGAAACATGCATGGGTTTGCAACTTGGTTTTTACGCATCACTCCGATACAGCCATACTGTTCATGGACGGACCAGGCCCACAAACCAGACAATGTCAAAACAACAATGCAAACAGTGGATTTTTTAAATTTTGGCCATTGTCCACCAGATGAATGATTTTGATCACAGAAAGGCAGATCCTGCCTGCATTGTGCAAGATCTCTATTTTAGTTTATCCCAGATCGATCAAGCATCAGTCCATTTTCCGACTTCCGCAGGAAATGCAATATCTACTCCCTCGCTTTCTAGAAAGTGGATTGCCTGTTGCAACCGCTGCAGGGATAACCTTGTGGCACGATGTGGCCCAAGCTCTGTGGGGCCGACCGTATGTACGTGTTTTATTCACGCCGTCCATTCGTTTTGCCAGCTCATTTTAGGGCATGAACCCAAAAACAATGCAGATCCAAAGCTCAGTGAACCACACAACAGAAAACAGTGGGGATTGAACACCCGCCGTTGAAAGCCTCTTAGGGGACACCGTGATATTTTATTTTCCATCCAACCTGTTCATTATGTCACAGAAACCTGGATAAAGGGAAAACACATATATAAGCTTGATCCAAAACTTCCATGGCTCCCAAGAAGTTTTCAACCAGTGGGCGTTCAATCCCCCGTCTTCTGTAGTGTGGTCCACTTGAGTTTTCGATCTGCATCATTTTTGGCCTCATGTCCTAAAATGAGCTGGAAAAACGGATGGACGTTGTGGATAAAACACACACATCACGGTGGGCCCCACAGAGCCTGGGCCAGAGACGGGTAAAACAGACAATCCACTTCCCTATGTCTATCATTCAACCCTTTTATCTACTTGTGGGACCGGAACAGTACCAAAAGTAGACTATCAAAGCATAAAAAAGTATAAGTACATACCCAAATTAGACTATCAAAGCATAGAAAAGTATAAGTAAATACCCAAATTAGACTATCAAAGTATAAAAAAGTATAAGTAAATACCAAAATTAGACGATCAAAGCATAAAAAAGTATAAGTAAAGAGAAGTATAAACATTTTAAAAAATGGGGTTAAAATATAATTTCCATGATTTTCCAGTCATCAGCACTACTGGAAAATGAAAATCAGTTATCAATTTTCCATTGTTATCGAATATCTAACAGGAGAAAAAAAAAAAAAAAGAGTCATCAGACTCATTTAAGAAACATCTCACATTCAAACAAAAAAGCTTGAAAATCAAAATATAAAAAATCAAATGGGGAGAGAGAATGAAAGTACCAGGAAAAAAGAGGAGAAACGAAGCCCTAAATGAGAGCGAGCAAGAACACTGGCAGTATATTTATACACAGATGCTATTCCGATTCCCCAATCCGGGCAAAGCCAGTGGCAATGCATTCACCGTCCACGCGGCATGATGCGTGTGGGAGCGGAGTATGTGAGACTCCGGCCGCACCAAATACGGTGCGGTGCTTACCGTGGGGCCCACCTTGATGTATGTATTCTATATCCACACCGTCATCCGTTTTTCCATATCATTTTAGTCAAAATTCCCAAAAATGAAAGAAGATCATAGTAATCTAGGAAACATTAGTGATTGAACAGCCTACCATCGTTAAAAACTTCTCACGTCATAACGTAATGTTTCCGTAGTGTTTGTTTGCAATCCAAGCTGTTCATAATATCACGTAAGCCAGAATGAAGGTAAAATAAATATCAGTTCCATCCAAAACTTTAGTAGGCCATTAATGATCAATCAACACTCTTTCTTATTGTATGGTCCACTTTATAATTGGATTTGCTTTGTTTTTTTTTGGGATAATGCACTAAAATGATTTTTGAAAAAACATATGGATGGTGTGTATATAGAATACATACATCAAAGTAGGCCCGACGGTAATGGTCACACCTTGTAAGGTGAGCCCGGGTTGCACCTAATCCGCTCCCATGTCGGGACGCATCTCAATCACGGTGCCTCCCACTGGCCATTAAATGGACTAGATTCATTAGATGGGCCCCGTGGCCAACGTTTATTTTAGGGAAAAAAAGTTGATAAGCATGACATCTCCATCATCAAATAGCTTATTTCATTTAATTAGATTTAGGTCTCACATTTGGATTCCGTTAGTTGGGTTTGGCTGTAAATAGGACCAATACACACCACAGGCATTGGTAGAGTTGTACACGAACCAAGTTAGCTCAGTTAACTTGCTCGTTTGTAGTTAAAAAAGTTTAAATCAACTCGGTTCGAAATTGAGCTCAAGCCGAGTTGAGCTGATTTTTGGAGCTCGAAAAAATTTTGAGCTAGTTTGAACTTGGCCGATCTCTAATCGACTTGGATCGAACCTCGAGTTAAATCGAACACAAATTGAGCTAGTTCAATGACTCAGTCATTTTGATATTAATGTTGCTCACCAAGTGTTTGATGAAATGACTCAATGAATTGTTGTTTCGGATGGATGCATTCTTTGTAGGATCAACCAATGGCAAGGAGTGTATACATATTAAACAAATCACTACTAAAGAAATAAATATTATATGATAAAACTAACCTTGAATCTTAATTTTGATGCTCCTCACTGAGTGTTTGATTAAATATCTATAAACTATTGTTGTTGTTTCGCAAACTGTGAGAAATTAAAGGTACATTTTATGAATTTAAGAAAATGTCGCATAGGCTTGAATTCAGCTCAAATTGGCCCAAGCTGTTAACTGAACTGAGCTGAGCTAGTTAGTCAAGCTTAAAGACCTAGCCAAGCTGAGTTCAAGCTAGGGTCAACTAGTAGTTGAGCCAAGTCAAAATATGTCAAGCTCAATTCAATTCAACTCGTGTACAACTCTAGGGATTCATGAAGTCATTATTAAAATTCACAATGTTTACCACTATTCGGATATACCATGAGTAGCACTTATGTGGTTATTTTTAAATTTGTACTTTTTTTTATCAATCATACTTATCATCTAATAATAATTTGAAAGGGAGTTGGATATTATATAAATTTGGAACTTTAAATTTAGAACTTTATGGGAATTTTACTAAATAATGCCTTCACAAACTAATAAAATTATTGTTATGCTCTACATATATTTTTGTTTAAAAGATAATAAAGTAGAGAATTATTGAGCCCATGTGATATTTATATCATATCCAACCCGTCCAATAGATGTAATATGTTATGAAGTTCATAAAAGAAATAAAAATTTGAGCGATTTAAATATAAGTTAAGCCACACCATAAAAATAATATACACCACTTATAAAATGCATGAATAGCTCATTTGGCGATCAGATTAGAAAGATTTTTTTTTTTACTGGCGTGAGTATCTAAATTGATGTCATACACATTGGTGAAAAATTTTCAAACTATGGCAATTTTTAAAGAAAAGCCATATATAAGAGTATTTATGTAACTTCCTCCAAAAGCATCATTGGTATTTTGATCCATGAGAGAATTCTTTGAAAAACTTGAGATTTATGAGAATTTTTTTCATAGAACTCCTTGTAAGGGAATGGCACAATAGGAATTGGATATGGCCCGATCTATCCTCTCTGTACATATGACAGGGTGATGTGTAAATTGAGTCCGGCCATCTGTTGGGCACCAGCATGGATGGTTTATTTCTTTAAGGTGTTCATATCAAACAATCATATACTTATCATCAGCTTACAATGCGGGCATGGTAGAAAACAAGTTTAAGATAAGCCACTTATGATTCATGATTCAAGTAGCTTATTTTAGTTTCTACTTGTTAAGCAGCTAAGTATATTTGGCAAATAACATAATTATCAGCTTCTCCTCCCTCCATCTGTCTTGATGCGTCTCTTCAGCTACCCATGAAAAGTACAAAAGCTAAAAATAATAATAATAATAATAATTGAAGTGATTTAGTAATTTTAAGTTAAAAAGTTACTTATAACTAATTATAAAACCAAACTAGCTAATCTGAAGTAAGTTACTTATCTGTTGTTGTAAGGTTTTTTTTTTTTTTTGTAAGTAACTTATTTGGTGGTATCTAAATGGGCCCTTGATAAGATTTCTAATGGATTTCATTTTTTAAACGAAAGCCATTTATGTGCAATTTTAGGGTAGACTTAATCTATCAATCACCTGCCACATATCATGTGGAAGAAATTATGTCATGGATGTTGGGATGTGGGGGGATTTGATTGGACCACCTGAAGTTGTCAAAGAGGGCCCACCAAAGTTCTCCCACTAGATAAGGTCGTGGTATGGTCACCATGCAATCCGCGCCCATATCATCTCCTGTACATAAAAATCCAGAATCCAACTTGTCCCAGTTAATCCAGTGTAGCCCTGCGGCACATTTCCAATGAATCAAACGGTCATCTGCTTCTCCATCATAAAAGACAGCTTCATCCCAAACTTCTGCCCTCAAGAAGTTCTCAGTGGTGTACATTCAAATCCCACTATTTGTTGTGGTGTGGTCTACTTGAGCTTTGAATTTGCCTCATTTTTTGACTCATGTCCTAAAATGAGCTTATAAAAGAGATGAATGGCATAGATAAGACATATATATATATATATATATATATATATATATATATATATATATATATATATATATATATATATATATATATATATATATATATATATGGGAAAAGGTACCATGGGCTCGACCTCATGAGTCCGTCCCATGAGGTCGAGCTGTGTGGTCCCCACCGTGATGCATTTTCAACATCTACCCCATCAGTCAAATGCACCATTCCATCGTGGGCCTAGGTCTCAAAAATCAAGTCAATCCATTACTTGTGTGGGCCACACCACATATAGAAGTGGGGAGGGGCCGTGCATCATTAAAAAATTCATAATCATTTTTTGGGCCCGTCGAGATGTGTTTTGTAAATCCAGCCCATCCATTATGTGTGTCCCACTTGGATGAGGGTTCAGACCAAGTTTCAGCAGCATTCAAAACTCAGGTGGGCCCCACCAAGTGCTTTTATATGTTTTAACGGTGTCTTCACATGATTTTAGATAGTATGGCCCACCTGAGTTTTGTATATGGCTGATTTTTGGGATATCCCATAATTTAGAGGAGACCCATCAAATGCACGGTGTTGATGGTCGATACTCATCACGGTGGGGCCCACACAACTCAACCTCACGGGAGCTTATGGTGAGGTGGAGCGCATAGTACCTTTTCTATATATATATATATAGAGGAGTGCCGGTCTCCTGCGCACAAGGCCGCACCGACCTTAAATGAGAGCTCGGTTATCAGTCGTTAGATCCCTTCATCAGCTGGGATTCAAGAGACTTGCGCAAAAGAGAGTCTCTTGAAGGAGGACTCGTGCGGCACTTTTTCGGTAAGAGAGGGAAATGACGTCTCCAAGTTCTGCGGGCCACACCATGATGCATGTTTTGTATCTACACCGTCCATCCATTTGGAGAGATCATATTAGGGCATGATCCGAAAAATGAATCAGATCCAAAGCTGGAGAGGACCCCACCACAAAAAACAGAGGGGAAAGTGACGCCCACCGTTAAATTGCATTGAGTGGTTAAAAAGTTACTTATAACTAATTATAAAACCAAACTAGCTAATCTGAAGTAAGTTACTTATCTGTTGTTGTAAGGTTTTTTTTTTTTTTTGTAAGTAACTTATTTGGTGGTATCTAAATGGGCCCTTGATAAGATTTCTAATGGATTTCATTTTTTAAACGAAAGCCATTTATGTGCAATTTTAGGGTAGACTTAATCTATCAATCACCTGCCACATATCATGTGGAAGAAATTATGTCATGGATGTTGGGATGTGGGGGGATTTGGTAGAATTATTTGAAGTTTCAAAGGATGAGGAGGCCATTGAGGATTGGAAGGGAGTAGACGTTGGTCTTTTAGTAGAGCTCTGATACCATATAGAAATATACTCAAGTTGATGAAAATATGAAGGATTGTGAATTTCTATTGTATTTTGTTGTACGTATATAAGAACTTTAAATAGACTTTGAATAGCAAAAATGGATGGTTAGAATATTATCCTACTTAGTTACTAGTATGGATCAACATAATTCTAAAATTGAACAAGTTGTTAACTATACTTGCAAATGTGGAGTGTTAGTACGGTGCTTTGAACTCCAAAGGAGAGTCTTCTGGAATGAATTGGTCTCATTGACATATTCTTCTACAACGGAATTTGATTAGACCACGAGCAAAGTGTAGATTCTACCAAAATTCCCCTACTAGATAAGGTAGTGGTATGGTCACCAATGATCCATGTCCATCATCTCCCGTACATAAAAATTCGAATCTAACTTGTCTCAGCTAATCTAGTGTAGCCCTATGACACATTTCCAATGAATCAAATGGTCATCTACCTCACCATTAAAAACTTCTTAGGGGCCCACCGTAATGCATGCCCTCAAGAAGTTCTCAGTGGTGTACATTCAAATCCCACTATTTTTGGTTATTTGACAATGGGGAGATTGGCCTTGAATCAGACTAAAATGAGCTTATAAAAGAGATGAATGGCATAGATAATATCTCTCTCACACACACATATTTATATACTAATTTTTGGGATAAAAATACAAAAAATTAGCCGGGCGTGGTGGTGGATAAAACATATACATCTGGTGGGACGCACACATCAACACCCTGCATTTGATGGGTACCCTCTAAATTGGGATATCCCAAAAATCAGGCGTATACGACTCTCGTGGGCCATACCATCTAAAATCATGTGAAACACCATTAAAACATATAAAAGCACTTGGTGGGGCCCCATGAGTTTTAAATGCTGCTGAAACTTAGTCCGAACCCTCATGAAAGTGGGACACACATAATGGATGGGCTGGATTTGAAAACCACATCTCTTTGGGCCCAAAACAGATATATATATATATATCATAGTGGGCCCCACTGTTTTTACAATTTCGGTGACGGAATATTTTCAAATAGTGCCCGTCAATGTTGCGTTAGAACGAGGCTGCCTAAAACGAGCTTATAAAAGAGATGGATGGCATAGATAAGTCATATATATATATATCATAGTGGGCCCACTGTTCTTACAATTTCCATGACGGAATATTCTCAAATAGTGCTGGTCAATGTCGAGTTAGAACACAGCTGAATAACAGAAGTAAAAAATCATTAAAAATCAACAATCCCCGGTATGATGCCATACATTTATAACTGTGAATAGTCATTTGATACCCGTGGAAAGTTACTTAATAGTCTGATGGTGGGTGATTGTTTGTACGCAGACACTTAGTTAATGCACGCGTAGAAAAATAATTTAAATTAAACTGCCCACATTGCAGGACCCACTGTAGAAAGGAGCATTGGTTAAAATAATTTGACCTTTGATTAATGGTCATTTCATTGTTGAACCAGAACCAATGAATCTTTCTCATCTTAGCCGTCCATGAATGTTTGCCAATCAGCCAGTTTTGAGATCGTATCAGTGATTTATTTTTTTAAAATCATATGAGCCCTCTGAATTGGGATCCACAATTTGGACGGTTTTTTTTTTTTTTTTATGCCACCCATATGTCAAACATGCATTTTCCTGGCGCCTGTGTATCAATCATCAAGCTCTGCCAGAGAGTATCAAAGTTATTTCTCTTTCAGTGGGTGTCAATAGGCCGGCCTCCCTTTTTTTTTTTCTTTTCTTTTTTTTTTACACACGCCACCACACACTCACGCTGTAGTGGAATTTTACCACCTATGGGTACTCGAACCCTCAAGCAGGTATTGAAACTCCCGAGAGTCTACCACCCGGAGTAAGAGTAAGGACCCTCAGTAGGCCGGCCCCTGGCTTAAAAAAATCAGATAATTTGAATAGAGCGTACCCGATGGCCCGGCCCGAAACGGTTCAAAATCCGTATCGAAACCTACCGAAGCCCGTCCAGTTAACAGCCCTATTTCAGATTCATGTGGAGGTCGTGTTGTCCGTGTCTAGCAGTCACGGTCACCTACGACGACTGGGGCCAGGCCTCGTAGAAGTTGTGGTCCGAGATTCCTCACTCACCTCAAAAAGCGAAGTCGTGCATAAAAAAGTAGCCTTTTGCTGTCGTCCTGTCCACCACTGGCTAATATTCTAGGGAGCGGATTCGGTCAGGTAGAAGTAACCCAAGTCAGGTCAACCCAAGTTATATTCATGTTGTTCGTTAGCTTTTTCAAATCATATCAGGGCATGAGACAAAAAATGAAGTAGATCCAAATATCAAGGTGGACCAATCTACGTGAAATAGTGGTGATGGAATGCTCACTATTAAAAATTTCTTAATGCCTACTGTAATTTTTATTTACCGTTTTGTTGATAAGGTCGTGCATGTCTAAATAAAGAAAAAACACAAATATCAGCTTAATCGTAAACTTTTGTGGCCCACAACAAGTTTTTAATGATCAACCACTACTATTTTGTATGGTGTGGTCCACCTAAGAATGGATAGACAGCATAGATATACAACAAATACATTAACATTAAGGTGGCCTCCTCGGTCACCGCATGACCGAACTCATGTTTTCCGCACCTGATAGAATCCGCCACGGAAATTCTAACGCTCTCCACAAAAGGGGGTCCACTGTCACTGATTGGAACCAATCACGAAGTGGGCCACAAGATGAAAGGCCATGGTGCTAACCATTCACCCACTTGAAGACCGCTGGCCGTATATTCTAGCCGTTGATGGTGTTGAACAGCCCCACTTGGTTCTCTCAGTGGGCCAGCCATCTCCAATGGTGCACGGTGCGGCCCTGACCATGGACTCACCTTTATTCATTTTTTGAGCTCATTTTAGGACACGAATGCAATCCAAATACGAGGTTAACCACACCATGGGAAAGAGTGGTGATTGAACGTCCATCATTGAACGTCCATCAAAATGCCCACCGTAGCTTACAATAAATTTTTAATCATCACTCACCACTGTTTCCTGTTGTATGGCTAACCTGCGAGTTGGATTTGCTTATCTTTAGGATCATTTACTAAAATGAAATTCAAAAAATTGAAAAAAAAAAAGAAGTGGGCTCACATTCAGTGCTGCACGTGTTAGGCGGGGCGAGGCGGCACTTAATCCGCTCCACATGTTTAGTTGGATGCTCCGCGCGCTAAGATCTGAATGCTAGTGCTACTTGTTACCTCTGTTTGCGTGAGCACGTGGATGGACTGGGGAATTTTAAGGAAATGGATTAGGTGCGGCCTATCCTCAGCCAAGATAGTGCGTCTCTTACTTCACAGCCCATCTCGTATTCTATATCTACTTTGTTTATCCCTTTTTTTGTATTATTTTAGGATATGATCACAAAAATTAAGAAGACCTAAATCTCATGGATACTGTATGTCCTACATTTAAAATTTTTTAGGCCCGCCTTAAGGTGTATGTAATGTTTATTTTCCATCTAATCTATTGATGAGGTAATGTAAACATGGATGAAGGGATAAAACAAATATCAATTTGATCAAAAAATTTTGTGGTCTATTAATGGCCAATCACCACTATTTCTTATGGCATAGTTCACTTGAGAATTAGATCTGCTTCATTTTCGAAATCACATCTTAAAATGATTCGGAAAATGGATGGACAGCAGATATATAATACATATATCAAGGTAGCCCCATGGAGGGTCCTTACTCTTGCTCCCATGGTAGACTATTAGGAATGTCAACACCTGGTCAAGGGTTTGAATACCCATAGGTGGCGTGAGTGTGTGAGGGTCTGTGTGCGCGTGTGTAAAACAGTGTTGATTGAATGCCCAGCATCAAAAGTTTCCTAGAGCCTACTGTAATGCTTATTTACCATCCATACTGATAATAACTCAATGCACGAGAGAATGACATACATTAATTTAAATTAAATCAATTAAATCGTGTAACCCACTGTCAACTAAGTTCTAAATTCCGACACTTACTTCTCGATATAAGGTCATTGAAGATTTTTCATTTTCAATGATCATCTAAAATGTTTAATTTCTCTATAATGCACAAGTCACAAAGTGAATTACTAATCAAGACCATCCATCTAGTTAGTTTCATCATGGATGGCTTATGTTTCAATGGCACAATTACCTCACAATTACCTCTTCATTTGAAATTGCCTGATCTAATTTACACATTGAACGAGTGGTTGAATAAGCGACCGATCTCTCCAGATCTCGATCATCTGCCTACCTCGGCATTCAGGGTCATTGTTGTTCGGTTCGAATTGGAGTCGTAAATCCAATTTGGACACGCACGCATTCACTGTGTGAGAAAACAATGGCAAACATAAGTGAGCGAAATCCAACTTAGTCAGATCGGATGACATAGACGATGAGCCAATTACCAATGGCCTGAGGATTTTTTATTATTGTTGCCAGCGGTCGAGTCAAAGTACGGAATGGTGGCGGATTAGGACGATAAGGAGTAAGATATTTCCCATCAAATGGAAGATTAGGGTCATTTAATCTCTCTCTATCCTACAATTATTTATTCCAGTATTTATTATAATGAGCCTCCTGGTAACGTTTTAAGCCTTCCTCGATATTTTTTTAGTAATCAATAATGGAGAGACTTGGCCAGTACTTGGTTTTGAAATATGTTTCAAAAGAATATATGACTTCAATTGAAGAAGTACTTGATGGTTGTCGAGGCCCCGAAGATGCTAGTAGTGGTCGATCCTTGATTATTCATGTTGGTTGAAGAGGATTAACATGCTGAAGGGTTAGAACTAATGCCTTAGGAGGTGGACTGAGCAGGGCTCCCACGTCCAAAATTCTCCCTAGGGCTGGAGGCTGAGGGGCTATTGTGGGTTGTGAAGCTGGCGGAGATGCAGAGGCAACAAAAATCCTTGTCGTGACCTCTTAGCTTGTTGAAATAGTATACTCGGTCGGTGGAGCTTTAGAAGGGGAGAGAGTGACCAACCTTGTCTTCAGCTTAATTATTTTCTTGGTTAGTGTTGTGGCCAATGAGGTTGCTACTCTTTTCTTCCCCTTCGACTCGAGTTGCAAAGAGAAGTGACAAGCGATCTCTCTTGGGTATTTCTTCAGCAACTTTTGATAATGATTCTCTCACCATTCAAAAAAGTTATCCATTGATTGTGGTCGGTTGGGGTAGCTGGAGAGTTCGAGAGCATTAGCAGCCTTGCGGTAGGAAGAATTCAAAGATGGGAAGAGGCCTGAGTCAGTCACAACATGGTGACTTAATAGTGGTTGGTTACAAGTCTTGTGAGTGAGGGGCAAGGGATGCACTAAACGAAGCTGAACTGCCGAGCAAGTAACTGAGGCAGTACTATTCCACCCCAGCCTTGGCATTCTTGCCCTGTTCGACCGACCCCCCATATGGAAGATCTCGGTTGATAAGATAGCTCCCCCAAGCCTGATGCGACTGGGTCGCTGCCTCCTCATCATCTGATGCAAAGTGATCAGTGAGCCAGCAAGGGGCGTATTCTCCTACGGAGAAAGGCATGAAGGACTAAGACTTCTTATTTTTATTCAAAGAGAAAAATAATGTAGACGTGAAGATTTCACAAGAGTGATGCTCTTGAAGGGAATGGATGATCTGCTCACCATACTAAGTGTAATTCATACCAGAATGCATGGTATGATGTACAAGATTATGGTGGAAATACTCATAAAGCTATATTTGTAGGAGCCACAGTGATCATCCTCCATAATACAAGATTTTGTGGGTGACTTCATAAATCCCCCTATACAAGTGGTCAAGCACGAAGGGAGCAAGAGCAAGCCTATGGCCCAAGGCGAGGGTTTCGACCAAAAGGTAACATACTCTGCAGTGACTTACTGAGCATTCACATAGAGAAGATGCCTAAAAATCCAGAGAAGCAAGAAGGCCACGTGTTCCTCTTCATTGATCGGGGCCATTGAGATTGCAATAGGTCTTCATAAAAGCAGTTGAGGCTCTTACATTCTTGTTGAGGAAATTCTTGTACTACCTGGGGGTAAAACCTGGATAAACGGTGATGCCAAAGGCAAGTAACTGAGTCAAAGCCAAGATGTCTAGGACAGTCGGGCTCATAGGACCACAACCAAAAAAGAAAGTGTTCGTCGACGTGCTCCAGAAAGCTGAAGCAGCAAGGAGAAGCCCTGGATTCGCTGGATACTCACGGACAGAAAGCTTGATGCATTCGTAAATACCAGCTTCTCTCCAAGTTTCCTCATACTGAGAAGACACACGAACAAACCAGGTTTCCCAGTCCAAGAGTGGTTTTGGCCATGTCCTAAGACTCTTCGAGGCATTCGCAGCATTAGAGATCGAGTCGGGTTGAATCAAAAGTGTCTCGCCAGGGCAGATGGGGAATAAAGGATCCATGGCCTGAACTTCCTCCATCTCTATCCATGAGAAAATGCAGGACCCAAGCAAAGATAATCTCCTAGGGGCGATTTAAAGATAGTCTTTTCGATGCACTTGTCAACAAGAGCCTCTATCACGGCCATTAGATCTATTTATTCGAAGGAATGAGTAGAAGAGGAAGAGACAACCATTATTTGAAATTGAGACAAAGAGTTGGGATTTTAGAAGCAAGAAGTTTTGAATAGAGGAAAAGAAAATGAGAGCATAGGGAAGAAGAAGAATTTAAAATGCCACTTATATTGACCGAAGGAATGAAACATTTATTAGGGCATCATTATGATTTTGTTAGAATCTATGGAGGTGCATGTGTCAGCACAGGGTTCCTCCCTCACTTCGATAACGTGTGACCGTCACTGACGTCTTGCAACGAGTCAGTCGAAGACGGTTAATGCCCTAGCAGCACGTGTACACAATAAATGTGCTATTAATGAGGAGTCATACTATTTGAAGTAAAGAAAAGGAATCCTGAAATTGTCCTGAAAATAAACATATTCCTGAAAGTGTTCTGAAGAAGCATATTCCGAACTTCTGGGTCATTCTGTGAAATTGCGTAGAAGCCAATTTTGGGAACTGCGTAATTTGAGGCGGTTTCTAAAGTTTTTCAACTATGTGCAAAAGTTAGAGTTGCACAACTATAAATAGGACTCCCTAGGATCCTCCAAGGCATCGTTGATGGTTTAAAGAGTGAAGCAAAAGAGAGGAGAAGCCATCGCCAAGAGTTTTTCTTCTTCTTCCTTAGTTGTTTTCATGTTTTAATTTCTTAAGAGACTTTGGTCCAATAATGTTTATGGTTGGCTAAACCTCTTAGCTAAGGCTAAAAGGTGAAGCTTATAACATGATGAGATGTTTCTATTGCTTTGATTCATGTTTATGTTGAACTCCATGGATTTTAATTTGATATTTAATGAATGCTTTCAGTTTTTTATGGTTTATTGTGACTCAAATTACAGTAGATCTGTAATAGCTCTGAGTATCTTCTTTTTCTGATTTGATATTGTGAAATTAGTAAGTCCTGTTGTTCATCATCGTCCCTTGAGCACGGTAGGGTGATGGAGTCCTTCATAATCTTCACAATTTTCCTTCTTTGAGATTATGGGATTGGTAAATCTCATTGTTTATCATTGTCTCCTGAGCATGGTTTAGTGATGAAATCCTTACCAATTATCATAGTTCTCCTTCATTGAGAATTAGGTCAATGGAAGTTTAGATTTGATTTTATTGATGTATTTTCCAATTGGATAGGATAAGACTCCAATTCTAATTATGTTACTTGAATCAAGCAAGAGGGCTCCCTGATCACTACAAGTGGATCCTTGGCACTCTAGTTTCCACATTTAAATTCTTAATTTTAATTACTTTATTCACAATTACTCTCTCAAATACTTCAAAATTAGTTTCACATCTTATTCTAGTTAATTTCAGAAATGTATAAGTTTCAGTCCTTGTGGATTCGACCTCGGTCTTACTGAGATTATTACTACATCGCGACCTTACACTTGGAGTTGTGAACATTAATGCCATGGGAACACGTGTACATAATAAATTTGTTATTAATGAGGGGTTGTACGTCATTGTCACCTTTCTACTAAAGGTGAAGTGACATGGGGGGAAATGTTCATTCTCATTATCACCATACTCTGCAACAGCCAATCAGGCGGAGTCACGTGTGATATGTACAGATCCGCATGGTGTATTCGAGATTTGCAGATATGTACAAGGAGATTTCTCGATAAGTGTAGCCGGAACGTTTCAGGCAGTGTCGTTTACTGCTTGAGTAGTCAATGAAGGAGCAATCGTGCTCAAACAGTTATGTGACAAGTGGTAAGAGGAGCAGAAGAAGCTAAGTAGTAGAGCTAAGACATGGGAAGCATATAGAGAACAGTAATGAAAAACGGTTAGGGAAACCGTCGGAATGTGAGAATGACCCAGATGATTAGATCAAAGACATAAATAACAAAGCAAAATGGCAAAGAAAGGGGTCTCATATCAAACCAAACAAATCAAATCTATCTTTCAAATTACCATTTTGAATTATCCTAGCAATTTACATTCCATAGTGTAATCTCTTACTTTCCTGGTCAAGCAAATTACATTTATTAGTGTAATTTTTATTTTTCAAGCATGCTGCTTTACATTCCGTAGTGTAATTCGTAGCAATAGCCAAGTATTTGGTAATCTTTAGCTGTAATTTGAATCTAAGCTCCTGTGTTAGATTCGCCTCATCTATCGGAAAGGTCTTTCGCATTTGTTTTTCACGATCGATTGTAAGGATCTCTTTCTCATTTCTTTTTGTTTGTATTGGAAAGTACTTTCGTACGGAAGACAAATGCGTAACTCATCATCAGAGAACGAACCCCACCCTTTGAATATTGCTTGATTTGATTTTACACATTGAACGAGTGGCTGAATAGGCAACTGATTTCGGTCATAAACTACGTGTCTTCCTATCCCGACACTCGGGGTCATTGTTGTTCAGTTTGAATTAAAGCCGTCAATTCTAGCACACCCACACACCTAATGCAGAAAACAATGACAAACAATGTGACCTTATCAATGGGTTGGATGATAAATGACATTAAGTAAACATCCTAGTAGGTTTAGGAAATTTTTAATTAATGGTAGGTCGTTCAATCACCACTACTTCCTATAATAGGGTTCACCTACTAGATCATGTTACAAAAACCTAAGGTGGACCCAAGGCAAAGTAACACCGACTTGGTGAGGCCCCTGCTCACCTAATCCGTTCCGGGTTGCCAGCCATAACCTTATGAATGAGAAGCTAGTTGCGGCCCATTGCAATGTTTGTGAGGAATGCACTTTATCTATAGGATTTGCAAATCATGTTATGAGGGATGATAAAAAACTCAAGTGGGCCACGGTATGGGAAAAAGTAGATAGATAAATGCCAAACCTTGAAACCCACCATTATCTTACGTGTGTTATTCATATTTCATAAGGTCAACTGAAAGATGAAAATATTAACTCGTATCTAGAACTTACGACCTCCAGAATAGTTCAAGATTTCAACGGTGCGGTCCAACCCAGAGTCTTTATGGTTGAACGGGCTACTTGCGTTTTAGATCTGCATTGGTTTTGGAACCATCTCTGAACTTGATCCGGTACGTTGGATGGACCAGGTAAATTTCCAGGAAAAATCACAGTGGCCCACTAGCCTTTGCGTGCTGAGAAGCGTGTAACTTGCAAACATAAGTTGAGTGGGGCCACCATAATGTTTGCGAGAAATCCACCCTCTCCATTGATTTTCTGAGATCAAAAGTGCTCAAATTTAGGTAGACCCAAAACTCATGCTGCAAACCAAGGAACTGGAAAATTCAATGTCCACTGTTGAAACATTTATGGGACTTGAAGTCTTGAATCAGGCTAATATTTTTGTTTTTTCATTTAATCAAAGTGGGAATGAACTCATGAATTGCGTGGATGACGTATATGCATTATGGTGAACCAGGCCGATTTCTGGAGTAGGCAATTCTATTTTGATCCACTTAGTTTTGGATCTACCTCATTTTTTTGCCCAAGCTCTACTATGATGGTAAAAAACTGACAAATGGAATGAATTTCTCACAAACATAATGGTGGGTCCCATCTAACTTCCATAGCGGAAGCGGATTGCGTAGTGAGTAACTCACTACACTTATGTACTGAGAAAACTCTATGAGGTCCACCATGATTTATTTATTTTATCCGCACCATCACTAGAAGAAGGGGGAGTAAGGAGTAGGTTATTTATTTATTTATTTTATTTTTTATTTTTTATTTTCATAGATGTTTTACCATCACCCGGTTTTGTGCAGTGCTGGCAAAAGATCACTCTGAAAGCACCGGGTAAACCCCTAGTTGTTATAGTGCGTCCGTCCATTTTAAAAGATAATTTTAAGGCTTAAGCCCAAAAATAAATCATATACAATATTCAAGTGGACCACACCTTAGGAAATAGTTGAATTAAACATCTATGGTTATAAAAAAATAATCTTGGGGGGCCATGGAAGTTTTGGATCAAGCTTATATTTGTTTTTTCCCTTCATCCATGTTTGTATAATCTCATGAACAGGTTGGATGACAAATAAACATCACTGTGGACCTAAAAAGGTTTCAACGGTGGAAATCATTATCCTCACTGATTCACTTAATATTTGGATATGGTTCAATTTTGGGCTCAACCTCTTAAATTAGAAGGAAAAACAGATGGACAACGTGGATAGACCACATACAATATTCAAGGTGGGCCCAACTGAGTTTACTCTGTACCATAAGAGCACACTGAGTAACTCAGTAAACAACCCGTTTTCTTCTGCAGGAGCAAGGCCATAATCCCAGACTGTGGGCTCAAAGTGATGTATATGCCTTAAATCCACACCGTTCAACTAATTTCAAAAGCTCATCTTAGGGCATGATTCAAGAAATAAAGCCGAATCAAATCTTAGGTGGACCGCACCACAGGAAACAGTTGTGGTTGAATCCTTTAAAAACTTCATGGATTCCACCTAAATGTTTATTTTCCATCCAACCTGTTGATAAGGTCACAAACACTTAGATGAAGATATCACACAAATATCATCATGATCCAAAGCTTTAGTGGCCTGTAAGAAGTTTTTAATGGTCAATCACCACTGTTTCCCGTACTATGGTCCATCTGGGATTTGGAACAAGCTTTAAAATGAGCTTTTAATACAGATGAACGCCGTGGATGTAGTCGCATACATCACGGTGGGCCCCACAGTCAGGGTCCCACCCACCTCGGAGGATCCGGGGTTTCACCTAATCCGCTCCGTTTCGCGGCAATTCGGTACGCGGATTTCCTGCTAATGCCTGTCGTAGTAAATTCCTCTGCTGAAAACTTGCTGGCTCCTTGGTATTTATGAGAGATCCAAACCGTCCATCTGTTTTGTGAGCTCATTTTAGGTTAAAACACCAGAAGTGAGCAGAATCCAAGGATAAAGTAGGCTGTATTATAGGAAAAGGTGGTTAGGGAAATTCCCACCGTTGAAGCTTTCTTACGGTCGACAGTGATGTTTAAATGTCATCCATACCGTTGATAACTCCACTAGTAATAAGAGGAACTGAAAAATAAATATTAGCATGATTCAAAACTGCTGTGACCCCACGAATATTTCAACCGTGGACGTTCAATTCTCACGTTTTTGGCCGACTGAGTATTGGATACATCTCATTTTTTGCCTCATGTCCTTAGATGAACTAAAAAACACGAATGTACGGAGTAGATTTCTCACAAACATCACAGTGGGACCACCCAGGTTTCGAGCGCAGGAACTTACGTGGAATCTGGATCCTTACTATTGCTCGGGTGGTAGACTCTCGGGAGTTTCAACACGCCGTCAAGCGTTCGAGTGTCCAAAGGTGGTGAAAATCCACTAGCGTGAGTGTGTGGGGTGTGTGTGCGTGTGTAATTTAGACAAAAAAGAAAGGAACTTATGTGAAAGGCTTTCGCGGGAAAACCGCGTCGAGCGCTTCGCGCCCGTAATATAAACTTGCAGCTAAAGACTCGTAGGAAAACGGAAAGAGAGACATATCAGAGAGAAAGAGAAGGGAAAACGAAAGAGAAAGGGAGGAAGAGAAGGAAAAGACGGAGAACGCTGAGAAGGTTTGTTTTTATTTTGTTTTATTTTTAGTTTTATTTTTAGGTTTTCACTGGACCTGCCCTCTTCGAAAGAGTTGGAAGAGAAAAGGGTAAATCCATTCTCTTCTTATCCTCCCTCAGTTTCTTTAACTTATCATTGATTGTGACTTGTTCGTTTTGAGTTTTCTGAATTCATGGAAACTTCTCTCTCTCTCTCTCTCTCTCTCTCTCTCTATATATATACACGGCTTGGGTGGGCCCCACCGTGGTGCCAATGTGAAATCCACCCCAACCATCAGATGCATCCCAATGTTAGAGCCAGAGCCCCAAAATCAGTTCCATATGCGATTCAAGTGGACAGTACTATTGAATAAAGTGTACAGGCAAAGCTCATCCTTCAAACTGTTTTCCTTGGTGTGGTCCTCCTGAATCGCTGGTGAGCCTGAATTTTGGAACACTGGCCTAAGTTTTAGGGTTGCATCTAATGGTTGGAGTGGATTTTATATAATCATCACGGTGGGCCCTGAAACAATCAAAGGGTGGATATCTCACTCCCAACTATTTCCCTTTATGTGTCCCACCTGAATCACAGGTCAGCCGGAATTTTTTTTAATATATTTTTTTGGCTCTAAGCCTAACATGGGATTAGACATATAATGGGTAGAGTGGATCTCACATATACATCAGTGGGCCATTAAAAAAATATAAAGGGTGGGTGTCTATCTCCAATTCTTCATAGGAAAAAGAGATATCTTTAGTTCTTTATGTCCCATTTGTTGGACCACAAGCTATAGACCACCCATACGATTACTTCCAAAGTATCAAGTGCATGTGACACCCTGCCCTTCCAAAAAAATTGGCCTTAGCACAAGGATCGCCCAATACAACAGTCAGTCCTATCTACAAATTAAGTGGGCCACACCATATAAAACATCTTCCAAACACTAGTAAATAGTGAAACACAAGTGTGGTCCACTCAATGAGTAGATGTTGCAAAGTTTTCCAAGACGTGATGCTCGTAATGGAGTGAACCCATTAGATGGGTTGGATGTCTCATGTATACACATGAAAGTTTGGAAGTTATCTATTGGTTGGACCTTAACCTTAATTCAACCCGTTGGACATAAGACTAGAGTTGGACAGGAGCCGAACTGAGTCGAGCTTGGTACAATTCGTCTTGATTCGGCCAACTAGCTTCCTCAGCTCGGCTCGGTCATCGAGCCATAGTAGCTAGTTCGGCTCAATTTGGTCAGCAATCAAGCTAGCTCAAGCCAAGTATATATACATATATAAAGTTATAAATTGAGCCTAATAGAACCGAATTGAGTTTGAGCTAGCTTCAAGCCTAGTCGAGTTGAGCTTGGGCCAGCTCAAGCTCAGCTTGAAATTTTTTCTAACTAAAGAAATAATTGAGCTCGGCCTGAACCCAACTTTTGAGTTAAGCAAGCTAATCGAGCTAGCTCGGTTTATGTCCAGCTCTACGTAAGACTCTCCTTATTGGATGCCTATCCTTGATTTTTGACTAAGCTCATCATGATGTGTATGTGATATCCTTCCTAACCATTAGATGTGTAATCCCATGTTACACCCGGAGCTAAAAAAAAAATAAGGCTAACAAGTGATTCAGGTGGGCCACAACACTAATAGAACCAGTTGGAAGAGAGCATCCACCCTTGATTTTTATAGGGCCCATCATGATAATTATATGTAATCCATTGCAACCATTAGATGCCATGCCAAAAATTAGGCCAGATGCCTGAAATGAAGGCCCATTTGTGATTTATGTGGGCCACACCAAGGAAAGCAATTTGGAAGGTGAGCTTTGCTCCATACATTGTTTACAATCATATGGTTCACCTTAATCATGGATGGGCCTGATTTTTGGGCCATGGGGGTGACACACCTAATGAACGGGGTGGATTTGACATTAGCACCACAGTGGAGCCCACTTAAACCGTTAGCTCTCAAAAGCGACGTGAAACAACTCTTATATTTATTTACACTAATTACTCCCTAATTTCTAAGCTAGTTGGACGTCCAATTAATTGTGTGTGAGCATTTCTCATACATTTGCATGCATCTATAGATATACCTAACCTACACGGGGTAATTGTCGTGGGTGTGCTCTCCATCGACTAGAGTATCTAGTTTGTAGGTGATTGCCTGCATCCATAGGGAATAGTCTTGCCTCAAATGGTGTGAGGATACCATGACGTCATAAAAATAAATAAATATATATGACAATCGAGAAGAGCTGAAGCTTTTCTGTCATTGAGACAACCCAAAGCGGTTGAATGTATAGAGATTACAATCATCTATACAAGAAAATATAATGAAATCAGAAATCGGAATCCTCTACATATGGAAACTAATTATACAAGGTAAGTGAGCCTATCTAACATCCCCCCTCAAACTAATGCTGGTCCTCGATAAGTAATAGTTTGCCAACTAGAAATGAGTTACGTGCAGAAGTGAGGGACTTGGTGAGAATGTCTGTAATCTGATCATGGGATGCAACATGTGGAAGAGAAATGAGCCCAAACTGAAATTTCTCACGGATAAAGTGACAGTCAACTTCAATATGCTTTGTCCGTTCATGAAAAACCAGGTTAGAGGCAATCTGAATGGCACTTAAATTATCAACATGGAGCGAAGTAGGATTCTGCAAAGGAACACCCAAGTCAGAAAGAAGTCCACATAACCAGACAAGCTCACCACACGCAGCGAACATCGCCCGATACTCGGCTTCTGTGCTTGATTTGGAAACAGTGGCCTGCTTCTTACACTTCCAAGAGATGAGAGAAGTGCCGAGAAAAACATAGTAGCCAGTGGTAGATCGTCGTGTGAGAGCGCAACCAACCCAATCAGCATCCGAATAAGCACGAAGATCCAGAGTCGCCGTGGATGAGAAGAATAAAGATCGATCTAGGGTTCCACGTAAGTACCGTAGGATGCGCAACACCGCAGTCATATGAAGAGTCCGAAGAGCAGAAACAAACTGACTGACGACTTGAACAGCGTAGGCAATATCAGAGCGAGTCATAGTTAAGTATACTAAACTCCCAACCAAACGGCGGTATAAGTCAGGCTGTGTGAGCAGATCACCATCATCATGGCCATATTGAATGTTAAGTTCTAAGGGAGTCTGAATTGTCTTTTGATCCATCAATGATGCTAGGGCAAGAAGATCCTTGGTATATTTATGCTGTCTGACCAGGATCCCACGTTTACAACGTGAAATTTCAAGCCCAAGAAAGTAAGTGAGATGGCCGAGATCCTTCATCTTGAAGGAGGATTGCAGAACTTTCTTTAAAGCCGAGATGCCAGTAGCATCACTACCAGTCAGAAGTAGGTCATCAAAATAGACGAGGATAATGACAATTTCGCGAGCAGTGGTGTGCAAAAATAAGGATGGGTCATGACCATTTTGAGTAAAGCCGACACCTGTAACAACATTGTTAAAGCGTTGGAACCATGCCCGAGGTGCCTGTTTGAGGCCGCACAGGACTTTCTTTAGGCGACATACCTTATGTCAGGGATTGAGGAACCAGGAGGAGGTTTCAAATATACTGTTTCTTGGAGGTCTCCATGAAGAAAAGTATTTTTCACATCCATCTGAGAAAGTGGCCAAGAGTGAACGAACGATATTGCCATACGAGTACGAACAATTTTCATCTTGGCCACGGGAGCGAATGTCTCATCATAATCAATTTCGTATTCCTATTTGTATCCCTAAGTGACAAGTCGAGCCTTGTATCTATCCATTGATCCATCAGACTTGAGTTTGACAGAATAAATCCATTTGCTACCAATTAGCTGTTGGTCAGTAGGTCGAGTAACAATGTCTCATGTATGATTATCATCCAATGCCGCAAGTTCTTCTGTCATAACTTTCTTCTAACAATCATGAGTGGCTGCCTGAGAGTATGAAGTAGGAAAAGAAATAGTATCCAGAGTAGCATTCATGGCAGACATAAAGCATATCAAGCGATCAGGCGCTCGATGTACACGATCGGAACGACGTATGGAGGTAGGTTCAGGATCTGCAACAGGTACAGTGGGTTCGGGTTGAGTAATAGGTGGCAGATCTGTACGTGGTCGACGTGAGTAAACCTGCAATGGACGAGGGAGAGTACTCGAGGCAAAAGGAATATCAGGAAAGGTGGTTAGACCAGGAGATTTTGGGGCGTGCGCAGGAGGAAGATCTGAATGAAAGGCAATATGTTCAAGAAAAACAACATGTCGTGAAACCCGAACACGACGTGCGACCGGATCATAACATCGAAAACCCTTCTGAGTTTCTCCAAATCCCAAGTACATACATTTGATCGATTTTGGAGATAGTTTATTACGCTCACCTGAAGTCAAGTGAACATAACGGACACAACCAAAAACATGAAATGTGGAATATGTAGGAGGTGAACCATTGAGAACAAAGTATGGAGATTTACTGTTCAGAACATTGGTTGGCATCCGGTTAATCAAGTAGACTGAATGTAACATTGCTTCCGCCCAGAAAGAACGAGGAACACTCATAGCTGTCATCAGGGTGTTGGCGGTTTCAACAATATGACGATTTTTTCGTTCAGTCACCCCGTTCTGTTGTGGAGTATCAGAACAGGTGGTCTGATGAATAATCCCATGACTCTGAAGAAATGTACGAAAATCGGTTGAGAGATATTCCCCCCTGAGTTAGAGCGAAGAGTTTGTACTGGAACCCGAAATTGAGTCTTCACCATAGAGTGAAATATCTTGAATTTTTCAAAAACCTGTGACTTTGAGTGCAGAAAGTAAATCCAAGTGTAACGTGTGAAATCATCAATGAATATAACATAGTAACGTAAACCAAAGAGAGACATAATAGGTGAAGGGCCCCAAACATCTGTATGCACTAGTTCAAACATAGAAGATGATTTTGTAATACTTAAAGGAAAAGGAATACACTTACTTTTTGAAAGACAACAAGATGAGCAAGAATAATCCAAATCATTTTTATTTAGAGAAACATTCCCTAACATGCCAGAAAAAAATAACTGAATTAACTGATCGAAATGTGGATGACCCAAGCGAAAATGCCACAGTTTTCATAATTTATTTACCGAACAAATATCTGATGAAGATGGAGAAAAGAAACAACGAGCTGGAGTGACAGATCGATCAAAGTCCAGCACGTACAAATGACCATGACGCCTACCCATCCCAAGTACCTTCCCCGTTGCCAGATCTTGCACAAAACAACAGTTGGGAAGAAATATGACTAATTAGTTATTAGCTGTGAGTTGACCAACTGAAATTAAATTAGAGGAGAGGTTAGGAACATGAAACACATCATGAAGGGTGAACTGGCGATGAGCAGATGGAGAGAAAGTCAATGATTCAACGGACTGAATAGGTAATCTAGTGCCATCCGCAGTAGAAATAGCCTGATTTCCGGTGTATGGACGAATATCACGAAGATGGGATACAGCACCAGTCATATGATTTGAAGCACCCGAATCGAAGAACCATGTATAAGATGAGGATATACCTGACATCCCGGCCGCAGAAAGAGCCTAAACGATTTGCTGGATCATCGCAGGAGTCAACAGTGATAAAAGACCTTCAGCAGAAACAATAGATGCAGAATGACTAACAGACGGATCGGAAGAATAGTGGTAGCAGTAGTAGAAAGAGCACGACCATGGCCACGACCACGACCACCATGTCCACGGCCAAAAGAAGATACATAGGCATGTGTACGGCAGTCCTGATCATGACCAGTCCGTCGACAATAAGCGCACCATTCTTTGTATTGGGCAACAACATGTCTCACCTTGTTGCAGCCGCGACAAGTCAGAGAAGTAGAACCACGTGTAGTAGTGGACACAACAAGCACCATATCAGATGATCCTGGAGTTGAGGAAGGAAGAGAAAGAACTTTCAGTCATTGTTAAATCATTAATAACCGAATTCAAGGAAGGAGGAGGACTACAGTTCAAGAGAGCAGCCCGATAATGCTCAAATTCTGGACGCAGCTTCATAAGAAATTGTCTTACTTGCACACTTAAAGTCATGAGGAAATGTTGGATCCATCATAGCCATCTCCATCCAAATAGTGACAATTTTCGAGTAAAATGATTGAATACTGTCATCACCCTGAGTAAGTTTAACGATATCCTGTTCCAAGTGGTATAACCGGGCCACATTACTCTGTTGATAAATTGTCTAGAGATGCTCTCACATTGCCTTAGTAGTGCGATGAGTTGTGAGGCCAACAGCAATGGAATGATCAACTGAATCAAGAATCCAGGTAATAATTCGTCCATTGTTCATTTCCCAATCAGCTAATTTCTCGGCATCGGTGGAAGTGGGGATAGTAACAGATCTATCAATTAGTTCCCACAAACCACGACCCTTAAAGAAGTTCTGAAAATGGATGGCCCATAGAGAATAGTTGATGCCATCAAAACTAAAATGTGGGGCCTCTTGACGTGATTAATTCTTGTCCATTGAGCTGAAGTATTATAAAGCACCTAAGGAGTTGCAATAGAATAAAGTTTTAGATGTACCGCACAACAACAGCAACAGCAACAGGTTCTTTATCTAGATCTGATCTGGATTTGGATCTGAATCTGGTCCTGGATCTGGAGCGAGATGCTCAGAGGGGCACTAGAGCGGATCGAATTTGGATCTGGAGCGAGATGATCAAAGGGGTGCTGGAGCAGATCGGACCTGGATCTGGATCGGGATGATGCAGATGCACAGATGGGTCGAGCAGAGACACCGGGCGACGCAGATGAACAGAACCAGATGCACAGATGCAGTGGGATCGAGCAAAGGGACCGGACGATTCAGAGGGTAGAGGGGTCGGACGAGCAGAGGGGTCGTCGGACGACGCAGTAGGGGCGGCCGGATGACGTAGGAGTGGTCGGACGACCAGGCACAGTGGCCGGACGTAGCAGGGATGGCCGGACAACACAGCAGGGGCGGTTGGAC
Organism: Magnolia sinica; assembly: GCF_029962835.1. Lineage (NCBI taxonomy): Eukaryota > Viridiplantae > Streptophyta > Magnoliopsida > Magnoliales > Magnoliaceae > Magnolia > Magnolia sinica. Next base: position 14,360,332 of record NC_080573.1, read on the forward strand.
AACGTAGGGACGGTCAGACGCAGCAGGGATGGGGGCCGGACGATGCAGAGGCGGTTTCGGATCAGTGTTGCTCTGATACCATGACAACCGAGAGGAGCTAAAGCTTTTCTGTCATTGAGACAACCCAAAGGGGTTGAATATATAGAGATTACAATCTCTATACAAGGAAAATAATGAAATCGAAAATCGGAATCCTCAACATATGGAAACTAACTATACATGGTAAGTGAGACTGTCTAACAATATAAACATACCTATAGATGTGTATGTACCTATGATGTAATTACCCCACATCCCACAAGTGTGTACAAGAAAATGCCTACTTTACCTTTTTAGCTCGTCCCTACTTTTCTTTCAAATATCTACATTAGGAAATATCTCTACTCTCCTTTACTTTGCTCTATATTAGGAAATATCTATACTTTCATTTTCTTTTAAATCTCTACATTAGGAAATTTTCTTTTTTTCTTTCATATCTTTATATTGGGAAAGAGTAATCTTAGTTTTTTCTTATTTAAGTACTTTTCTATTTAGGTAGTTTTCTATTTTTCAAATCTTGGATTGGTAGGAATTCTAGTTTTAGATTTTGTAGATTTTATTGCAAATTGTAAGGACTTATTATAAATAAGGCTTATGCCTGTGGAATAAAACAGTTGAATGACATTCTCTTTCATGAAAATTCTATTGTTTCTCTATGGTAGTTGTTGAAGATGGAAAGTGATCTCTAGTTTAAGGCTTGAGGACTATATGGAATAAGACAGTTGAATGATATTCTCTTTTATGAAAATTCTATTGTTTCTCTACGGTAGTTGTTGTAATGTGTAACGGTTGCCACCATTACCTTTAGGGCCCCGCAGTGGCCATTACAGCACACCATGAAGTGGTGTAATGTTTTAGATGTTGTGTATCCACCTTCGTAGACATTCAGTCCATGTGGCTGGTATACAAAGGCCTATAAAAAGATGTATGAAGGAGTATTGTTCAAATCAAATTCTTGTTGGTATTAAATGCCTAATTTATTCTAAATTCATTTTTTCTTAATTTTTTTAGAATTAGACTTGTTTAAATTACAATTTCTTTCATGTGTAGAATTCACGTCCTTTTTTTATATTAAACCATTTTATCTTATTTAAAATCCATCAGCTTCTCTGATTTATTTCTAATGTTTTTTTTTTCTCTTTTTTTTTTAAAAAAAAAAAATCTTTTAAATCTATTTTTAAGGTTTTGAACGTGGTGCATGGCTTGGCCAGTTCACTGAAATTTATTTTATAGGCAAGAAGAATTACTCCCAAGAGAAATAAATGAATTCCAAAGATCCTGGGCAAATCCAAATAAAGTTTTCCCATGCATTCATTACAGAACATTTCTAGGTCCCAATACACCAAATGCCAAATAGTTGCTAAGAAGCACAAGCTAGAAAACACAAAGCTAATTAATCAATATTTTTATTGATATCTACTTTGGTGGTGAATTGTGTCCACTTTGCTAAACATAACCATTTTTCAGATGGTGGAAAACTGACATTTTGGGAGAACATGTGAGGTGATACACAGCAAATGTGATATTATACACGTGGCATAGAAGTAACTGAAATTAAACCACTCAAATTGTGACCCATACCTTAGGTGGACTAAAATTGTACTAAAATCAAACCACTCAAACAGTCAACCAGTGGACATTTAATCCACCGTTCTGATTTTGGCTATTTTTATTTCTTCCATCTTTTCATTTCTTTGGAGCAAAGTAGGTGTCCAAATTTTATGAGAGCCAATGAGCATTAGAGTCTTTTATATATATATATATATATATATATATATATATATATATATATATATATATATATATATATATATATATATATATATATATATATATATATATATATATATATATAATTTAATCCTTCACAAAAGGAAAAATAATTAGGAGCATTACAGGCTCTAATACCACTTTGATGCAAGAAATTACCACTTTGATGCAGGACAATTAACCATTTGCTCTAAAAACTCAAATTAATAGAATATGACGAATTAATCCCTTCATCTCATAAACCGGGCCCCACAGCACATGGGTTAGGACCTTGGCCGAGCCCGCTTTGGGGGCCCCACATCACATAGGTACCACCTCACACAAACCACCCCTCTCATATGGGCTGCCCACCCCGAGTGTCCCCCACCCCAATATGCTACCCCACTAGAACCCGGTGTGAAAATACCAACCTGCATTGAGCCTTTTTATTTTTATTTTTTATTATAAAAGTAAAAATTATTATCAGACCTTTAAAATCAACTATCCGTCAACCCCACCCCCCAAAAAAAAGCGCTCCAATTAAAAGGTCTTAGCCACCAATGTTGTTTCGTAAGTTGAATTGGATGGATGCTCTCTTTTTCAGGTGCCTTTATATTTGAAATCAGCAAATTGATTGGTTACGATTGTCCTATCATAGGTGGTGAGCGCACTTGAACTGACTACGACTCTGTATCCTTAGGCTGTCGTTAGTGTGCGTCCCAAAAGTCTCGTGACTTTTGGCTTATAAATATATCTTAATAAAATCATCTTATTGGGAGTTTATTTTATGTTCCTCTATTTTCTTTTGATACATCTTAAGTCCTAACCAAAATGTAATTCTCCTTTATGTGTAAAACACACTTATAAAGTTCGAAACTTCCCCAAACGTTCTCTTTTTTATATCTTCTTTATACAGATTCGTGTGATAATAGAAATGTGTGAGAAACAATTCGAGCCTGAAGAAGGAAGGTGGTCGACCATGTTAGAAGATGTTTTGGGGTTGATCCTGAATCGCTTACCTTACATGGACCATCTCCGTTTCAGTGTCGTCTGCAAATCTTGGAGCTTGGTGGCAGCAATGAAATTATATCACCCTACCCACCAGATTCCGTGGCTGATGATCCCTGGTGAAGAAGAGAGTGAATCCTGTGGTTTCTATAGCCTCTCTGACAAAAAGGTTCGAACTCTCAACTTACCTGAGTTTCGTGGGATGCGGTGTGCTGGATCCTTTAATGGGTGGCTGGTAACCCTTGACGAGAGAGCTGACATTAGTTTGTGGAATCCCTTCTCAAGAGCCCGAATCCAACTTCCACCACTGACGACACTTCCATGTGTGTGGAATGTTGTCCATGATTCGGAAGCAGGCACAACCTAATATATCATTTCATCACATACAGATGACGAGAATGGTGAATATCCATTTACGGTTCCAGCGAAACAAATTCGGGATACCTTTATATGGAAGGCGGTTTTGTCTACCCGGCCTGCTTTGACTGGCGATTGCAGTGATTGTGTAGTCATGATAATCTTTGGTGACAGATATGAACTGGCATTTTGTAAGGTGGGAGACAAGTCATGGACTGCTTTGGAAGGACCATGTTGTCCCATTGATGACACCATATTTTATAAGGATCAATTCTATGTAGTGGGTGAACCTGGAGGTACTGTAGCTTGGGATGTTTCCGGCCCTTCTCCAATGGTAACAGAAATTGCACACTTGGGAAAGTGGATTCATACAAAGAAGTACCTGGTAGAGTTAAGAGGGGATTTGTTGCTAGTTGTTAGGCGCTGGCACTCACCACCTGATAATCGTTATGTAGATGATCTGTTGCCTGATGATTGTAATGTAGATGATTTGCCACAACCTGATGATTGTTATGTAGATGATCTGCCGCAACTTGATGATTGTAATGTATATGATCCGCCGGAACCTGATGATTATTATGTATATGATCTGCCACCGGTAACAACAGCGAGATTCAAAGTTTTCAAGCTCGACTGGAACACAAGAAGATGGAACCAAGTAAAATGCATAGGTGATTATGTTTTGTTCTTGGGTGGTAACCAATCCATGTCGCTCTCAGCCCGTGACTTCTCAGAGTGTAAAGGGAATCATATCGATTTCTGTGATGACGATTGGGAGATGTTTGTTGAGTGTAAAGCTTGGGGAAATGATTTGGGGATATACAACATAAAACGTGGAAGCTTCGACCGATTTTATGATAAAGATTCTCAAATAATTATGCACCCACCTATTTGGGTTACACCCAGTGTTTTAAATAGCGGTAGTATGATGCGTAGCGCTTGGCCCTCTATAGCGTATAGCATAAATACATAGCGTATAGCGTAAGCTACACGATACTTCTATTTTTTAATTTAAAAATAGGATAAATATAATAAATAGTGAAAAAAAAGGAAAAAAATATTAATGCAGGGGCATTTTCACACTGGGCTCGAGTGGGGTCGCTGTGGAATGCAGGGGCACACTCGGGGTGGGTGACCCATGTGATTTGGGGCCCACGGGGGAGGTCTCATGTTCGAGACTCCTCACCAGAGGTGATTAATACGCATTTCACACCAGCCTCGAGTGCGGTAGCCCGTGGGATGTGGGGACACACTTGGGGTGGGCGGCCCATGTAATTTGAAGCCCACGAAGGGGGTTCGACCGAGGTCCTAAACCCATAAGATGTGGGGCCTGGGCTATGAGATAAAAAGATTAATTCGTCATATTCTAACAGTTCGAGCTTTTAGAGCGAGTGGTTAATTGTCCTGCATCAAATATAAAAATGCCTAAAACATGATTCATTTTATCAATTATAAGCATGTTCAAAAAATTTATTAGTTATCATTTATCAAAAGTCAATCCACATATATAAGTCAAATCAAATAATTGTCACATCAATAACTTTCTAAGCAAACCACTTTAATTAATAATATGGTCTTTGAGGCTATGCATCGATTACCGTCAACTTAATAAGGCGACTATCAAGAACAAGTACCCGCTGCCAAGGATAAATGATTTATTCGATCAGTTGAAAGGAGCTAAATAATTTTCAAAGATAGACTTACGGTCTGGATATCATCAGTTGAGGATTAGAGATGAAGATATACCCAAGACTGCCTTTAGGACTTGGTACGACCATTATGAATTTCTAATGATGCCTTTCGGACTAACGAACGCTCCGGCAGTATTTATGGACCTCATGAACAGAGTCTTCAAACCATATTTAGACTGATTCGTGATAGTGTTCATAGATGATATTTTAATTTACTCCAAGACGCAAGAGGATCATGGTGAACACCTTCGCATAGCTCTTCAAACTCTAAAGGACAATCAGTTGTATATCAAAGCTTCAAAATGTGACTTTTGGAAGGATGAAGTAAAATTTTTGGGGCGCGTAGTATTGAAAAAAGGAGTGTCAGTAGATCCATCGAAAGACGAAGCAATGTTAAATTGGGAGTAGCCCACCAATGTGACAGAAGTGCGCAGTTTTCTCGGACTAGCTGGTTATTATAGAAGGTTCATTGAGGGATTCTCTAAGTTAGAAAGGCCATTAACTAACTTGACCAAGAAGGGCACTTCTTTTAAATGGAATGAAAATTGCAAGCAGGCTTTCTCTGAATTGAGGAAGCAATTAACGGAAGCCCTAGTACTTTCATTACCAACAGAAGGGGAAAGATTTGTAGTATATACTAATGTATCTTATCAAGGGTTGAGATGCGTGCTGATGCAAAGTGGTAAAGCAATAGCATTCGCGTCAAGGCAGCTGAAAGCTCATGAGCAGAATTATCTCACTCACGACTTAGAGCTTGCAGCTGTAGTGTTTACCTTAAAATTTTAGAGGCATTATCTTTATGGTGAGCAGTTTGAACTGTACTTGGATCATAAGAGCTTAAAGTATCTTTTTGATCAAAAAGACTTAAATATGTGGCAGATGAGATGGATGAAATTCTTGAAAGATTATCATTTCGACATCTGCTATCATCCAAGTAAGGCGAATGTCGTAGCAGATGATAGCAAATTTTGAAGTACAGGCCTTTAAGCTCTTATGATCCGAGTACAATTCAAACGCGTTAAGCAAGAAGACGCGCAAGCTAGTGGTGAGCTTAATGATTAAAGAATGAGAGATGCTTGATATAGTTAAAGATTTTGAAGTTAGACTTCGTATCGATGAACCTCTGGCTTATATCAGTAATTTAGTGGTGCAGCCCACTCTGGTAAGTAATTTCTTAATTATCCATTTAGATTAACCCTTTAATTCTTAAATTGGGATATAGTTATTTAAGATTTTCTTTTCTAGGTGCAACGAATAATAGAAGCGCAGAAGAATGATGCATGGCTACAAGAGAAAATAATAGAAGAAGCGGGAAAGGACAACTCGGAGTGGCGAGTAAGCTCTGATTGTGGGGTTAGATTTCAAGGGAGGTTATGTGTTCCAAACATATCTGAATTGAAGCAACAAGTCTTAGATGAGGCGTACTACACAAAATTCACCATCCACCCAAGAGAAACCAAGATGTACCGTGATGTACGACGTCAATATTGGTGGAGTAATATGAAGAGGGAGATAACCAACTACGTTGCAAGGTGTCTTACTTGTCAGCAGGTTAAAGCAGAACATCAGAAGCCGTCGGAACTTTTGCAACCGTTACAAGTCACAGAGTGGAAGTGGGAGCACATATTGATGGACTTTATTGTCGGACTACCGAAAATAAGCTGTCATCATGATGCGATATGGGTGATCGTGGATCGGCTAACAAAGTCAGCACACTTTCTTCCTATACGTATTTCTTCATCTCTAGATGACTTAAGCAAGCAGTATATCAAGGAGATTGTTAGGCTTCATGGCATTCTTGTGTCCATTGTATCTGATCGAGACCCCAGGTTTACATCACGCTTAAGGCCTTGGGAATGACGCTAGATTACAGCATGGCTTTTCATCCACAGACTGACGGACAAACGGAGCGGGTTAATCAAATCCTCGAAGACATGCTTCGCAGCTGCATTCTTGAGTTCAAGGGAAATTGGGACGACCACCTCTATTTAGTAGAATTTGCCTACAATAATAGTTTTCAGTCCAGTATTGGCATGACACCATTTGAAGCTTTATACGGAAGACCCTGCAGATCACCAAGTTGTTGGACCGAAGTGGGTGAAAGAACATTGTTGGGACCGGAACTAGTGCAAGAGACATCCGAGAAGATTGTCATCATCAAAGAACGTATACGTACTGCTCAGAGTCGCCACAAGAGCTACGTCGACTATCGCCGAAAGAACTTGGAGTTCGCTATAGGAGACCATGGGTTCCTTAAGGTATCCTCGATGAAAGGAGTTATGCGATTTGGGAAGAAAGGAAAATTGACACCACGCTACATTGGACCATTCGAGATCTTGCAGAGAGTAGGCCTCGTAGCCTACAAACTAGCCTTACCTCCTCAACTTTTCGGCGTCCACGACGTATTTCATATATCTATGCTTCGGAAGTACGGGAGAGATGCATCGCATATCATTGACTGGGAGCCGCTGAAAATCTGGGAGGATGTTTCATACATAGAGCAACCGATTCGCATCCTCGACAGGAAGGAGCAAGTACTTCGAACAAGATCAATACCACTGGTGAAGGTTCAGTGGGGGCATCATGGCAAGGACGAATCTTCGTGGGAGCAAGAGGATGAAATCCGAGAGAAGTACCCTCATCTCTTCATATGATAGGTATGTTAAATTTCGGGGATGAAATTTTTGTTAAAGGGGGTAGAATGTAACAACCCATTTTTTGTAGGAACTAACCCCACCGTCTGTTTGCGTGTGGCCCACCTGAGTTTTGGATCAGCCTCATTTTTGGCCTTATATCTTCTCTTGGCCTAGCCGAGATGATGGACGGAGTAAATTTATATTATTGTTAGTTGGACCCACCATATCTTTAAATAATAATAATAAAATAAAAAATAAAAATAAAATCTTCCGCACGAGTAAACCACTTTCTCCACTTTCCTTCATTTTTTACGGTAATGGCCACCGAACCCTCCTATGAAATGAAACTGCACACATCCTCCACTCTTCCACCTCGTTTCTCACATCCATTAAAAAGGAAGGAAAGATATAAACAAAGTTTCAATTGTATCATAAAGAGAGAGAGAATCGGGTAGATCAAGAGAGAGCGGGAAAGAGAAATCTCTGTAAATCAAGAGAGAGAGAGATTAGAGCAGAGGTGGATCATCAGTCTTTTAAGGTAGGTAATTTTATCTTGAATTTATCATTTTCAGATATTTATTATGAAATTTATTCCCAAATTTTTAATAGGAATATTATTGCAGTTGATTATTATGTGGGTGATTCTCCTCCACTTATGAACTTTCTGATTTTATATATTTTCTGAAATTTATTTATAATGACTTTAATAAATATTTTCAAATTCATTTTTACATGATATCTGCTTTTCTGAATTTTAGTAATTACTGAATCTAGTTGACTTGTATATTAGATCATAATATCTTTTATTTCTGAAATCAAGTGTTAAGATTTATACCATAAATCTGAGTTAGAGTAATTAATCTAAATTAGTTGGTTTAGAATAAATACTAACTAAATTTATTTCTAAATTTAAGAATATATATATATATAAAATAATTAATAGATAAAAATAATTTTACTAAGTTTGTATTCTAATTTAGAAGTTTTAGAATCCCTCTTGTCAAATTAAATCGTTATAAGTCTAAATTTTAAGCATTTAGGGATTTATATGATTTAATTTAGATGATTATTTAAATTGTTTAAATCAAAATCTTAACCCGATGTTAAATTAAACTTCCAATTCATACTAATTTAAAGTCTGATTTTTTTAAAAAAAATCTAAATATAAGGTCCATATAATTATTTTGAATTCAGAATGAAATAATTAGTTTATATCCGTACATAATTAGATAAATAAATAAATTATAATTTTAGGATATACATGGTTTTCCAACATTCTTCAGCGGTATCAACAAAATAAATAAATAAATAATTAATTAATTAATAATAAAATCTTGAATTTATATTTAAAATAATCAGACAAATTTTTAAATTAACTTAAATTATTAAATAATAATTTAATTACATTATTAATGTTATATTATAGAAATCAGTGTAATATTTTTGTTTCTATAAAGATTAAAATTCAAATTTTATTTCTAAAATTTTAAATAATTAATTTAATTAAATTTAAATGAACTTAATCTTAAGAAATTTTTCAAAATTTTAGAATTGAAATTAAAATTTCTTGAATATTATTTCACAGAAATTTCTAAATTAAATAATAGTAAAATAATATTTTATTTAAGTATTTGAATTATTAAAGCCTCAGTAAATTTTAAATTTTGAATTATTAATTAGAATTATATCGTTGATATTCTTTTATTATGTAATGATTATTCATCTTACATGTATGTCTACTATTCATTGAGCCTCAATTTTATCATGTTGGATGTAACGTACGCAAGTAGGGCAATCGTGTCCCTTGGGTAAGAGACCCTAAAGCCAGCAAGTAGGGCAATTGTGTCCCTTGGGTGAAAAACCCTAAAATCCACTGGTTCCTTTGGAGTCTCCTTGTGTACGGCGTATGAATACAATTGTGTGCGTGGACATATGTCAGAGTTACAACTGGGGCAGTAGTCTGACCAGCTAACGTATGAATGGGTCCCTCACTATGAGGTATCAGTGCGTGGGCGTTAATGCAACGTGACCATCCACTTGGGTACGGTGTTGTAAGAAATAATGTAAATGTTACACTTATTCATGAAAATATTACATACATTGCATTTTCACAATTTTATTGTTAAATTCCATTGTCTGTATTCTATTTCCTTCATTGTTATAAAATTGATATTATCTGATCATGTTAATTTTGGGTAAGAAATGACTCTATTGAGCTGTTATGCTCATCCTACTAAAATAAATGCACAGGTACAGAGCTGGAATATTATGAGCAGGTAGGTCTCTATTATTAGCTTTATTTTTTTAAAAATTTGGTTTAGTTTTAATTCAATTTAGTTTTTTTTTATTTAGGTTTAATTTATATTCAAATTTCGATATAGAAAGGACAAACTATCAAAAGAATTGAATTTAATAAATATTCAGCTGTATTTTCTTTTAGATGACGTTGAGTATTGATTGAATTTGATTAAATCAACTGGATTGTAATTAATGTCATTCTATTATAACTCACTCATTGGGATTCGGGTTCCGAAGACCTTATTCGGGTACTCGAATTTCGGAGCGTGACATTTATGATCCAACTTGTCTGAACAAGTGGCTTTAAATGGATGATTAAAAAGTGTGGGCGAAAGTACACATTCAATATGTGTAAGTCCATCAATCAGATCATTTTTCAGGTTATGACCCATCCAAGGTGGGATCCAACTCTTGGACGGTCCAGGTTCATCTACACATGTATGAATGTAGGGGAGATGGCATGGGTATCAACCGTCATACTCATACTGAGCTTGTTGTATTTCCTATAAATATTGTTGCATGAACCTAAAACTGAATAAATCCAATTCTCAGGTGGACCACACAAATGAGATTGACAACCTACTGTTGAATACTTCTTGGGCCCACAACAGTTTATATCAAGCTGATTTTTTTTGCCCTTCATCCGAGTCTATATGGCTTTATAAACAGGTTGGATGACAAATAAACATTATGGTGGGTCCTAAGAAAGTTTCAACAGTATAATGTGGCCTACTTGAGTGTTGGATCTACCGCATTTTTTAAATTTATAATATAAAATGATATGACAAAATGGATGGACGGTGTGGATGAAACTAACACATCACTGTGGCCCATCATAACCCCAGCATGTGCCGAGCTCGGTTTCAATATGAGATTGTTCGAGCAAGCTTAACAACAGATTGATAGACATTTATTGAAATAAAGCCATTGAATACACTAGGTAAGACCATCCCATGTCTACTGATTTCAACAGTGTCGCTGGCCTGATGAGTGGATAATCATGGTTTTGGCCCACTTGATCTTTATGATGCTGTGCAACTTTTGGACGGTTGGATGTTCTACAAAATTAATTGTCGGCAGGAGATAATGTTGTTTGCGAAAAAAAAAAAAGTTAGTGTGCAATCATTTCTCTTTTAAAAAAAAAATAAAATAAAATTGTAACTAATTGAAGAGTTTGAAGCATTATCAAGATAGGATCAAAATCATGAAAATTGGAGTGAGTTCTGACCTGTTGGGGGAACTTAATATGAAATAAGAGAAGAAAGTTTATTTAAATAAGATCTTTTCTTCTGTTGGGGGAATCATTACTGACAATCCGGCCCGGCAAGAGCCGTTGCAGTCAGAACATATAAAATAATAATAATAATTTGAGTTGTGCAAGAATCCATGACTCTATTATTTATTATCATTTTTTTTTTTTTACACTAGTGTAAGTCAACCAATAAGAGGAAAAACAAAGAAACATCTTATTTTCTAGGTATTACTATTTTATTTTTTTTTCAAAATTTCAACAGCTTTTAGTTTTCTGTAAGGAATTATCATGATATTAATACAAAATTTATTAAAATTTTAAATAATCATTATGCACACATAATTTAAAAAGGAATTTTTATGGGAACTTTTTTGAGAAGTTACCAAAGTACCTTTATATATATATATATAGATAGAGAGAGAGAGAGAGAGAGAGAGAGAGAGAGAGAGAGAGAGAGAGAGAGAGAGAGAGAGAGAGGCATGCTCACCTATGCACATGCGCACCTCTGTACACGTGTCATGGGCAGAAAATCTGAACAGTCCATGTGATGTGGCACCACCACATGAAACCCATAAGGACCAATTTTGACCATGATTGAAGACTCTAGTAGACCATGGAAAAGAGAGATGCAAATTAATAGAGGAAACTGTTTTTTTTTTTTTTTTGTTGTTGTTGTCACGGCACACCAAGTTTTAAACATAGGTAAAACTTGGGCCTAAAGGTTCACGTGGCCGTTTAGATTTTGAGCTCACAGGAGAGCGTGTGTGTGTGTGTGTGTGTATACACACTTAATCATGATAATCACACGATGCAGAAAATCTTTCTGTTGAATCATAAGATGGGCTTTTAAGTGCTGTGTATTATTTTTAAATGTTGTGGCTTATCTTATGTTTAGATCAATTAAGTTTTTTGTTCTTCCTAACATCAGCAGATTACATTTATTAGACAAGTTTGATATTATACAACAGGGGACAATCCCTGCCATGAGTAATAATTATGTTTTTTGAATCACATCCCACCTAATCCCTTCTAATCCCACGGCCCAAACACGCCCTAAAGGAGCTGGCAGAAACAGTCCATGCCATCCACGAAGAGATGCTGTTTCTCCAAGAAAGGTAGATGCAACAGCTTGCACTGTTTCTAGATGAGAGACATTTTCAAGATGCAGTGATTAACAGTTGTATAATTTCTTCTCATAGGAAGGAGATGCAGAAGCTAAACCAGAACTCTACTGCAAGAATGGCATCCCTGAGCCTCGTCACTCATTTGCTTGGCAGTTGCAGGCTTGTAGTTATGGCATTTGAAGAGTTTTCCCGAAGGAAGAAGATCCTTTAGTGCTGTCACAATTTCAGGAAGAATGCTTCAAAATGTGTAAGATTCATCGGGAATTGATGTTGCAAGAAATCATGTTCACACATTGGATGATAACATTGAGAATTGAATTAATAAGAATCTGTTTTCTGTCTTTTAAAAAAAATGACAATTGGTAATCAATCTGATTCTCTTCGAGCAGCCGCCTCTCATAGAAAATAGCACAATCACAATTTTTACGAAGATAGATCGGCTCCCTACATTGTCTGCATAACAAAAATCCAACGCAACGATACAGTCTCTCTTCAAGGCCAAGTTCAATAAAAAAAGGAAGAAGGTCCTTTAATGCTATCACAATTTCAGAAAGAATATTTCGAACTGTGTAAGATTCATCTGGAAATGATGTTGTGAGAAATCATGTTCACACATTAGAGGATAAAAATGACAATGGGTAATCAATCTCAGTCTCTTTGAGCAGCTGCCTCTCATAGAAAGTAGCCCGATCACATAACTTTTACGCAGATCAATCAACTCCCTATATTTTCTGCATCACAAAGTTACAGAAAGACCTGCGCTCACACGATGATGCAGTCTCTTCAAGGCGAAGTTCAATCTGATTTTTGAATTGCAGATGGAAAGGAGTGCTTCAAGCCTTCTGGGCATTATTCAGCAAGGAAAAAGTCATGCCCAGGACCATCATTACTAACGCCACGTAAATGCAACAAAATTGCCCTATGGGCATAGATGCTTAATTCCATGGATTGTGCTATAATGATGAAGCGACCTCAATTGCACTGCCTAAAGGCCATGCCGCTTCGACCAGGGAATTTCCGTACTTCAATTTCTTCACCAACGTGATCTCCTGCCATGGATCCAAGCCTGTCCAGAAACAACAGATTTGGGAAAATCAGAAGCTTGACATTCACAGAAAGTTACTAGGAATGTTCGGCTGCTAACGGGAACGTACCAAACCCATCAATGAGCAATGTGTACTGATACACAAGGTCCATGCATATGTATGGCAAGTTTCCTGGCTCAACATTTGGATATGTACCCTTGGCATCCTTGAGACTTGATTCACAAGCACGTTTTGCTGCATCCTTAAAGTCCGACGGCTTAACTTTGGCAACAGGCTCCTTGGGATCTATAAAACCAGCCTGTGTGGCAAGATATAGAGAGAATTAAGCATTAACAAGGAATTGCTTTTGAAATCAAAATGATACAACTTTTAATACTTTCAAATGACGTGTGTGTGTGTGTGTGTGTGTGTGTGTGTTTTCATCTTTGAAAGCTTAACTAGATTCAAATGACTTATAATTGGCCTTTTGATTTCTTAGTTTTTTTTTTTCACACGCACACACATCCCCACACACTCACGCCGCAGTGGGATTTCACCACCTATGGTACTCGAACCCTTGACCAGGTGTTGAAACTCTTGAGAGTCTAGCACTGGAGCAAGAGTAAGGACCTTGATTTCTTAGTTTTGGAAATGACAAACTAATAAAATAAATTGATGGGCAACAATTGTAAAAGAAAATAAAGAATTGCGTTAAAAAATAGAAGAGGGAAAGCAAAAGAATGAAAACAGTTAGAAGAATTGCAATAGAGGTAGGGTCAGGGAGGTCTAGGAGACGGGAAATCAAAAGAAAGTGAATTTTGGGGTTTTTCACCGTAGTGTTTCTTGAATTCCTGAAAGGGGAGGGCGGGATTGTGGGAAACAAGTTTTTGAAGTTAAAAAAAACCACTGTGTAATCGAAGTTTAAATTTAAAAGTAAAAAAACTGAACCTTGGTAGAGAATAAATGTTTTGTTCTCCCCAAAGAAATTGACTAACTGGAAGCTATCCTTCGACACGATAAAAAAATAATAATAATAAAAAAAAAACAAAAAAATAAAATAAACCTAGAAGGTCAACTCCTAGTATCTGAAAAGGAAACAAAGTAATGGAGAGTTCCGGGACTCCACGATCATCACCTCAGCAGCCCTGTCAAAGAAAAAGGAAGCAACAAATAGACTTTTCTGTCCGTCCCCACCACCGCCATTCCATACACCCCCGAATGTGCACTTCATGTGTGTGCATGTTGAGTCGTTAACTTTGAGAGCCTTAACAGCAGCCCTCCTGCACTTGATGAAGTCGGCGCCTGAATCCATAGCCGAAGCATCATATTTGGATCCACCATAATTGTACGCCTCTTCAGAACAAGTAACAAACCTCTCAGAGATAAATTTTTTAACATCACTTGTAAGCCAATCCAAGTCAAAAACAAAAATAAACTATCCAAGCTTAGGTATGGAAAACGTAAAGCAACTAGCCTTTAGACCTTTTAGCACTAATTGTGATCTGAGTAACTCAAAACTTGTTCTGATGATGTTTTGGTCAATCCGGATATCTAATTATTCACTTTCATTTTCATTTTATTTTATTTCTTTAAAGTAACATAAACAATTAATCACTTTGGTACCCAAAGAAGAAAATAGCTTCAGCCATATTAACAAGGTCAGTCTCAATGTTTTGGGTCCAATAATGTAACTCTAACATCATGTCCAGTGCATAATCTTTTGTGTGAAAATTGCAGCCTCTAAAGAGTTATCTTTATGCAGATTATGTAATTAGTCTCGGTTAACAATGTTGTCCATAGAATGTAATTATCTCAGTTAGGATATGTTGCCCATAGAATTCAAGCAGGGTGGAAGAATTGGAGATGCGCCTCTGGAGTTTTATGTCATCATCATGTACCACTCAACTAAAAGAGAAATTTTATAGGATAGCTATAAGACCATCCATGCTTTATGGGACAGAATGTTGGGCAGTTAAGGCAAAACATGCTCAAAGGATGAGTGTAGCTGAAATGGATGAGTGGCAAGACAACAATAGGATAAGAAATGAATGCATTCATGGGAACTTAGGAGTAGCACCAATAGGTAATAAGATGAGGGCAAGTAGACTTAGATGGTTGGTCACGTGCAACGGAAATGAAGAACTGTGGCAGTTAGGAGTGAGTTGGTACAAGTTGAAGGCTCTAAAGGGACAAGAAGAAGGCACAAGAGGATGTTGGTGGAGGTGGTAAGAAAAAACGGGATGACCTATCATCTAACTGAACCCCAATTAGTTGGGATAAGGCTTAGATAATCATGATGATGTGATTAGTCTCAGTTGCGCGAAACAAGAGCAAGAACAGTTTTCAAATGAAGTAGGGTGGTGCAGCTAAAAAAGCATTTTGAATAAACTGAACCAAATATTTTAAACAGGCTTCTAATCGATCAAGAAAATAGATACCAAATTTACCCATGGTGGTTGATAAAAAATTAAGATTTTCAGCAATATTTAGAGGAAATACAACAAGCTCAGCATGAGTATGACGGTTGATACCCATGCCATCTCCCCTACATTCATACATGTGTACATGAACCCGGACGGTCCAAGAGTTGGATCCCACCTTGGATGGGTCATAACCTGAAAAATGTTCTGATCAAATGATCCTAGTATACTGATTGATGGACTTACACATTGAATGTGTACTTCTGCCCATACTTTTTAATCATCCATTTAGAGCCCCTTGTTCAGACAGTTTGGATCATAAATCAGTGCAATGTTTGGCTAAGAAGTAAGACCTATCCAAGGTGGAACCAACACAATGATATTGTCTGACATACAAATGAGCTGTATGGAAGAGAGAACCCAATATCAACCGTCTTGATTGGGCCAAGTATGCCCATTATTCCTATCGAAAACCAGAAACAATACAAAAATGGGAGCCATTTAATTTGAATTCTTTTATTTTTCTTTTCTTGTGTAGATGCCAATTAGATAGATCTCTAGGAATTGGACTGATAAAATATTCAGCATCCGAAAAGCAACACAAAGACAGTTCTTACTGAGCCACCGGTATGGTAGAGGTCAGCCCTTATATCTACTGTTTTGGTTGAGATGGAAAGGGGAGCATTTAAGATGGAACTGATTTTCTTTTCTTTCTTCTTCTTTTTTCTTTTCTTTTTTTTATTTTTTATTTTTTATACCAATTTGATATATCTTCAGGAATTTGATCAATAAAACACTTAACATCCAACAACAACTGCACTTTACGAAAACAAAGGTGGATTTGAAGCAGATGCATGATATGCAGTGTGGGAGACAGAACCCAAGCTATAGAAGCAGAATACCAAATAGACTGAACACCTTAGAAGATTCATGTTACTAAGGTTATGGTAATAATGGTGACAGATGTAAATACTGCAATACTAATGTACAAGTTACAAGATGGAAACGGATCTAAAATGGAACCTTGAGAATGGCAGGGAGATAAATTGCTGTCGCATGTGAGATGTCTCTAGCACAACTCACTCCGTTTTCAGAAAGAGCAATTCCAAACAGGAATCTTTCTAGTAACTTTGCACAATTAAGCTGACATCACTGGATACTCAAGGCAAAGGGAATGAATTGGATATTAAATGCATGCTTAAATGCAGTGGAATCAAGTTGTTCTGCATAGCAAAGAGCTGAGTATACACTGTTAAACTAGCACAAGAGATCTACTTGCAACAAATCTCAGAAATATAAACTGCATGAGTTGAGACTCCAACATACCATGATAACCGCTCAAAATGCATGGATTACCATGGCCCTCCCCTTCCTTCAAAATCTCAGCTCGAGCTGCTAGTAAACCATAGTGCAAGTAACTGCGACACCAGGTACATGCTATATTAGGTGATGTGTATTGGAAGCGAATCCACAGGAAGTTAAGAATGGCAGAGGATCTTTTGTAGGCATCCATCAAAGATAAGGTGTTCTGATGACTCTATGGTGTGGAAGCAAGCCCCATTGTATTACGAGGTTGAAATTCCGAGCATGTCAAGCTGGTTATGCCTTAAAGAACTTTGGCATTTCTTTTCTGTAATTTGTGTACATGAAAACAAGTCTAATACATAAAAATCAGTGCATCAAGGGAGAAATGAAAACCTGTGAACATATAGGTAATATCTTGTTCCCTTAAGAAAGAGTTCCTTCACATATGAATCCTCCCCATCTGCTGTTTTTGGGGCCTTTGCAGCATCCTTTTCTGAGATAGCATACGCCATTTGGACTGACCCACCTCCAAGATCAACTACCCCAACTGTATTTGAGTATTTTTTTCCCAATTTCCCCAACAGATAGTTTATAGTAACCTGCATAAAGGCAGAGTAACCTCAGGAAATTTGAAAACAAGGATTATCCACGTAACAGATGAGATCTGTCAGTGCGAAACTCCACCATCTGGTCAGTTAATAACCATAAATTTAAGAAAGTAAGATTACAAAATTGGTGCAACGATATCTGAAGCTCCCAAGAAAGAAGTTGTACTATGAATTTTAACAGCATAAACAGGCTAAGGACCTGAATCATAATCCTCAAATGCAAAAAATGCAGAAATGTCTCTTTCATGTTCCTTATAAGACGACTAAAGGTTCAAGCACTATTAGATATCTCTTTCATAACAATCTATTATCCTAATATGTTATCTTTGTATTTACAGCATATGCAAGTGACTTTCATATTTATTCAATTGTACTAAATATGTTATCTTTGTCTTTATCACACATGCAAATGACTTTGAGAGCATTTTTACTTTTTGATTCTTTTTTAAACTCACTTCTTTACATCAACGAGGTAGCCCCAGGGGACAAAATGGAAATCTGAAGGTTAAGCAATTGGAAGCATGAAAGGTAGACATGAAGCCAATTGAAAGATATGGAAAATTAGGAAGAATTTCATCATGGACCCCATCAAGTGAGAGGTCAAGGCTGCACATGTTGTTGCCAACAGAATCTTCATGAGAGTAACACATAGGTAGCCTTGAACTTGTTGCTAGTATGCACATTGTCATTCCATAGTTCTTCCCACCTGAGTGGATTGATTCAGGAGTGGGCATCTTTTTACTTTAAGAATCAGGTGACATTACTTCAAGCCTTTTTTTCCTGAATCCACAGATTTCCCTGATGAAAACAAGACGTGTGTGTGGATACATGCATAACTCTGTGTGCATGTGCACGTGCATGTGCATGTGGTTGGTAAACTTTTACCAAGCAATCACAAGGAAAAAGAAAGCTGGCTCCAAATTTATGCAACAAGGTTTTCATGACGACGACAATGATAAGGAAACTATGCAGACATGAAATAGCAAGTTCACACAACATACCCACTGAAAGGCACCTTCCTGAGTTCCATCCAGAACAGTGACCCAGTCTGATTTGAATTTGAAAGAGCTCTTTTCGTCAAGAAAATCCCTGACCTGTAGAATGGAAATGTCATTATGATGTGAAAGAATTGGAAGCCTGTGCAACAATGATTAGATGTAGCAAGAGTTAAAAACCATGCCAATCATCACTGTGTTATAGCTGCATTTCCGTCTGTTAACCAGGCATAGGTATGAGTGTAGAGTATGATGCAGGTAGCTGTACTTCCACCACATCCCAAAGATGAGTCGCACACACACACACACATATATTTCCCAGGTTACCTTTTAACAGATTTAAAAGATTAAGCATGGAAGTTTTAACTAGCTAATGAGAACAATTAAATTACGCAAGTTCTTAGATGTTAATAACAAGGGTACAACTGTACAAAAGAATAGTTTTCCTTTTTTCTAATGGTGAGATCTAAATTACGCTAGATGCTTCCGTAATGAAAGCAAGTCGGCAGAGAGTATCACCCAGAGGGCGAGACTTCTAACCATTGAGTGGGCCTCCAATTATGAGAAGCTCAAGGGTTGTAATTTTTATTTTCTGAGATTGTTATTGAGCCACCAACTCGGCGGCTTAGCGTTGTTTGCTTTAATTAAATTCAGCCATCTTTCAAAAAAAAAAAAAAAGATTTATCCTTCTTTTTTCTTTTTCTTTTCTTTCCTTTTTTGAAAAACCTTTTCTTCTTTTTGTGAGTGTGTGTGGACCGCAGTACCATTGATGCAATCAAATGTCATTCCTTCATGGAAAGCCTTCGAGAAATTCTTTCATATTTGATGACATTAGGATTCTTGTAGCCGACCCCAATTAGTTGGGAGTGTTCGCAATGTTGATACTATCGTTATTGCTAGCAAGCTAGACGAAACCCATCAGAAACCCCTCAGATTTATTTTTATTAAAATTAAAATTAAAATTAAAATTAAAATTTAAAAAAATTAAAAAACAGAATTATTTGTATTGTGCGATATATCGCACAATATAGCACTTTTTTTTTTTATTTTTTTGCGAAATCGTCGATATTAGCGATACTGTCGTGTTACATCTGCAGATTTTATCACGAACTCACAGGTCTATTGCAGACTCTGTCACAAACTCACGGGTTTTCTGTATCCAACAACCAATTGACAAGAATTTCAACGATAAAAGGCTGGGAATGTCGGGGTTTCGTAATTACCGAAAAATCCAAAAAATAAAAATAAAAATGGCTTCCGAAGCCTTTTACAAACAGAAGCGGATTCGCTGGTGTACTGCACACCAACGACCTAGCTGGTGTGTTGATGTCACCAAGTTCTGTGGGCCCCACCATAAGGTACGCGCTATATCCAAACCATCCATCCATTTTCCAAGATCGTTTTAAGGGTTGAGCCTAAAAATAAGATAGATCCAAAGATCAAGTGGACCACACTGTAGAAAGTAATGGGAGATTGAACGTCTACCATTGAAACCTTCTTAGGGTCATAGAAGTTTTGGATCAATCTGATATCTGTTTTTTATCTTCATCCATATTTGTCTGACATTATGAACAAATTGGATGGAGAAAAAACATTATGGTGGGCCCTACGAATGTTTTAACGGTGGGAATCATTGTCCCACTGCTATTTGTGATGTGGTCCACTTGAGCTTTGGATATGACTCATTTTTGGTTACATGTCTTAAAATGATCTCGCCAAATGGATGGACGGTTTAGATATAATAAAATACATCATGATGGGGCCCATAGAATTTTGATCTTCTTTCCATCGTTCGTACCGTTATGGGGATTGAGGACTATTAGACACTTTTGCATGCGCCAAATACATACACCAGTGAGGTCGCTGGTGTGTGGTACAATAGCTAATCCGCTTCCTTTACAAACGTGGTTTGTGTGTTACCCCTATCGGACATAGAGACGAACGGTCCTGTCATGGGCTCTGTGGGGTCCACCTTGATGTATATGTTTTATCCAGGCCGTCCCTCCGGTTTTTCATATCGTTTAAGAACGTTATGTCAAAACTTAAGCAGATGCAAATATCGGGTGGACCACACCAGAAAAAGTGGTAAATGACCATTAAAAGCATTTTATAGGCTACGGGAGTTTTGGGTTAAGCTCATCTTTGTATATTCCCTTCATCCACTTCTAGTTGACCTTATCAACGGGTTGGATGACAAATAAACATTACGGATCTATGGGCCTTCATATGTTTTTAATGGTGAACATTCAATCATCATCGTTTCATGTGGTGTGGTACACCTAAAATTTGGATGTACTTAATGTTTGGGACAATGTCCTAAAATGAGCTGAAAAAACGAATGGACGGAGTGGATATACAACATATCATCAAGGTGGACCCTACAGTAAGGGTGACACCCACTAAGTTGTTACCCGCGTAACACCTAATCCGCACCCCCTTAACTTAAGGGAGAGTGGATTCCATGTGACTGGGCTTAACTCAAGACAGTGCGGCCCTTACGGTGGGGCCCACATTGATGTATGTATTGTACATCCATTATGTCCATCCATTTGGAGAGATTATTTTAGGTCATGAGATAAAAATGAGTCAAATCCAAAGCTCAAGTGGACCCCACCACAAAACAATGGGGATTGAACACCTACCATTAAAAACTTTGTGAGGGCCACAAAAGTTTTCGATCAAGCTGATATTTGTGTTTTCCCTTCGCCCATATCTACATGAACTTATGAACAGGTTGGATCTCAAATAAACATCATGGTGGGCCCCACAAAAGTGGTTTCAAGTTTCAACAGTGGGCGTCATTGTCCCCACTATTTTTTGTGGTAAGGTCCACTTGAGTTTTGGATTGGCCTCGTTCTTTGGCTCGGGCCCTCAAATGGTCTCTCCAAATGGATGTACGATGTGGATACAACACATATATAATGGGTGGGGCCATAATCAGGGTCCCAGGCACATCGTTGGTTCCATATGCAGTGTCAAGCATAGTTTTGGACGATCACCGAATCCACTCTGTGGATCCCTAACTGTGGGGGCCACTGTAGTGTATGTGCCTTACATCCACACCGTCCATCCATTTTGAAAGCTCATCCAGGTCTGTGTGACCTTATAAATAGGTTGGATCTCAAATAAATATCATGGTGGGCCCTAGGAAGGTTTCAACGATAGGCGTCCTTGTCCCCACTTTTTTCTATGGTGGGGTCCACTTGAGCTTTGGACCTTTGTCGTTCTCTGGCTCATGCTCTAGAATGCCATGGTGGGTCCCATAGTCAAGGTCCCACCCTCGTCACTGTTGTGCATGCAGATTGGGTACTACCCCCACCAAGACAGACACGAATTACCTATTGATGCGGCCTGCACGGTGCTCTATGAGCCCCACCATGATTTATGTGTTATATCCATGCCATTTATCTATTTTTCCATATTATTTTAGGACATGATACCGAAAATGAGGCAAATCCAAATCTCGAGTGGACCACACAACGAGAAAACCGTTGTGATTGAACAACCACCATTAAAAACTTCCTAAGGCCCACTATAATGTTTATTTGCCATCCAACCTGTTGATTAGGCCACAAAAACCTGGATGAAGTGAAAACACAATTTCAGCTTCATCCAAAGACCTGCCATCCAAGAGTTGTGGCCCTGAGAAGTTTTTAATGGTGGGTGTTCAAGTACCACTGTTACCTGTGGTGTGGTCCACATGAGATTTGAAATTGCCTCATTTTTTAGATTATGCTATAAAATTATATGGGAAAATGGTTGGACGGAGTGGATAAAAAACATAGATTATGGTGGGGCTCACAAAGCACCATCCAATAGTAACTGGCTACTGACAACGTCAGTAGGCAATCCACATCCCGCCAGGACCTAGCTACAGATGGTCCTATGGGACTCATGGTGGGGCCCACCATGATGTTTGTGAGAAATCCACTTTGTCCATCCATTTTTTCCAGGGCATATTAGGACATGAGCCCAAAAATCAGGCAGATCCAAAGCTTAAGTGGGCTGCCTAACATGAAACAGTGGGGATTAAATGTCCATCATGCCACACTATTTCTTATGGTGTGGTCCACATGAGAATTGGATCTGCTTCATTTTTGGGTCCATGCCCTAAAATGAGTTGGCAAGGATGGACAGCATAGATATACAATGCATACAACGAGGTTGGGCCCACATAATAGTAATTGTGTCTAATGGTCTTATTTTAACAATTAAGTGTCCACTAATCAGAGGTTAGAATTTTTTTTTTTCAACCAATCTAAGTTTTTTTATTGTAATTACTTGTAGTAGTTGACACAAAATAATCTGGCAAAACGGATGGGCGGCATAGATATACATCACATGCATCAAGCTGGGCCCTAAGAAGTTTTAACATAATGTTCTTTTGCAGATAAAATATGTTAGAAAGAAGAGGAGGGAGACAACTTGATATAGGATGGCGATACGGCCGACCCACTCCCGATAATCAATTCGGGAGTATATGTAATTTACATGGTCATGTGTCGAGGAGTGAGGGGGGTAACCCGCTTAAAGGAGCATTTAGCGAAAGGATATCGCAATGTTGTGGACTGTACTAAGTGCCCACAAGATGTGAGAGAAGAGATGAAAGTTGTACTGAAAAAAAAAAAAAGTGTGAAGAGGAGATGAACGACGTACATGGGAGGGAGATTAGGGAGGAGTTGAGGAGGCCTTCATATGTAGGAGAGGAAGATGATGATCCTGATTTTAGACGTGTAGTTTAGGAGTCCCTACAGGATGATTGGGATAGGGACCAGGAGAGGAGGTGGCAGGAGAGTAAGCCTAGATTTGAGGAGTCTACCCATGAGCGTGGTGGGGGGAGTGGAGCAGGGGGAAGATATAAGGGTATGGGGATAAGCAGTAGCATGTGGGTACCAGATTTACTGTCAGATCTGAGGATGTACAAAGAAGTGGAAGAGACACAAAAAATAAAAGACATGTTTAGTGGAGGGGATGTGAGGAAAAAGGTTGGGAAGTTTATTGCAAAGTTTTTCATATACGATCAAATCCTCATGAATGTAGTGGCGAGCCCGCGCTTCAAAAATATGATAAGGTGAAGTGTGGGGGTGAGGGTGTGCAACCACCCACGCCCTTTAAGATAATGGGCAATTATTTGGATGAAGAACATGAGGAATGAAGAAATATGTGGATTCACATAAGTAGTCATGAGAGATGTACGGCTGCACCGTCATGTGTGACGGTTGGACGGGACCGACAAGGATGTCGGTCACAAATTTTATGGTCTATTGTAGAGGGCAGGTAATGTTCTTTAAGTTCGTAGATACAAGTGATAAGATTAAAAATGCAAACTACACTTCCAAAATAATGTACCGTGTCATCAATGATATTTGGAGAAGAATATTGTGCAATTTGTTAACATAATGGGAGCACATTTATCAAGAGGGAGAAGGATATACAAACCAAGTATAATATGTATTGGACCCCTGTGCAACACGTTGTATCGATCTCATACTAGAGGCAATCGGGAATAGGCCGTCAGTGAAGGCTACATTTACTAATGCAGGCTCATCTGACCTTCATATACAACCATACATAGTTATTAACCGCAATACGCGAGAAGTGTAGTGCAGATATAGTGCGCCATGGGGCAACGTGGTTTGCCACAAATTATATCGCCCTAAATAGCCTTCTCAAACACAAGCAAGGGCTACGAGAGCTTTTCACTTCTCCTGACTACACAGTTTGGGCTAAGAAGGGGAATATAGTAACCTGGAGAATCGAAGAGCTCGTGTTGAGCCACTCGTTTCGGGATCGCATACACGGTATAGTGGTATTTTGGAGCCCATGTGTTGAGGATGGTGGACAATGAAACGAATCCATTGATGGGGTCGTTGTATCCCTCCATACAATTGATGAAAGAAGCTATCCAGGTTAAAGCCTTCAATGCATATAAGTGGGTGTATGCAATAATATACGACCATTGGGAGATGACACTTTCCCACCCACTATATGAGACTAGCAAGTACTTATATGCTTTTTTTTGTCTATATGCTCCAGTAATTTGTTATTAATGTCTAAATATTTGAATCATATTGGTTTTCAGTGTATTTCCTAAATCAAAAATACCACTACATCAAGAAACTATACGCTGACAATAAACTGAAGAGGGTTGTACATGAAGCGTATGAGCACTTATTCTCCGACCGTCCGAGGAAAGGCACATTAGTATTGAGGTAAATATATTCCGCACATACATTCTCCATATTTGTATCTTAATGATTCCATACTTACCCTTGGCTATTATAGGCCATCAACAAATTGTTAAATTCCGCGATGCAGCTGGAATGTTCAGGTGTCAAGCTGCGAAGATGTCAAGGACCACCATGATGCCATGTGTGTGGCTACATTTAAAGTTAGTTTCATATTAATTTACAAAATTTTAAAGTAATGAAATAACTTTAAAATTCACAAGCGAATGGTGGGCCATGTATGGGACTGATTGTGAGGTTTTACAGCGACTGATGTTTGTGTGCTCACATAGGCAGTCTCGTTCTCCTCCTCACCCCGTGAAAGAAATTGGAGCACATTCTCCCTCATCCACACAAATAAGCGCAACAGACTGGGGTACGATTGGCTTCAGAAGCTAGTGTATTGCCAATTACAATATGAAGCTACGAGTGAGGCTTCTCCGATTCGAACGAAAAAGAAAAGCACAAGAGGACCCATTGGACCTAATGGCAGTCGGACAACATTCATTTATTAAGGATGAGGACGAGAATTCAATCTACCAGTGGGTTAAGTCGAATGACTTGGATACTTCAGAACAACGACTGGAGCTGCATGTTGTGGAGGAGGCAGCAAGACAACGGATCGATGCTGATGCACATGTGGAGCAATAGAGATCTCCTAATAAGGCATTCGACTCATTAATAAGGAGTCCACTAGGCAGTCCGTGGCAGTCACTATCACGCAGGACACGTGGCGGGGAGACATTGTCCAACACCGAGACAGTGATACGGCAGGTGGATCCGATGATGGTGATAAGTTTGATGACACGATGGGGGTGATGGTGACTCTGGTCACAATAGCGATGATGGTGATGATGGCGACGAGGATGGTAGCAGCGAGAGTATGAGTCAGTCTCAGAGGCCTCTTAGCCCTTTCACTAGGGAGGGGGATTTCAATCATGCCACACAGGACCCTGACCATGGTTCTCGTCTAGGAGGGCCAATGGGCCATGACCCCATCTTATCTACAATAAGACATGAGCGCCAAAGGTTACAGAAGAAAAAACAAACACAAAAGCTTTCTAATTTTGAGGAGCTACTGGCAAAATGGATGAGGGACACAAGTGTTCGTGGGAAGCCAGATGACTCTAGTTCCGGTTTACGAATGAGGGAGAGGAGAGTTACAAGCCACAACATGGATATGGATCACAAACACAAGAGAGTAGCTCGAGTTCTGTGTCACAGTATGGGTATGGATATGGAGCTAGTGGATATGCGGGGGGCAACTCCAGCAGTTATGGATCATTATTTTTCGACTGCGGTCAGGACTTCACTTCCACATACGAGCAAGTATATGAGCAGCAATATGGATATGAAGGGCAGTATGGATACCCAGTAGCTCCATCTATGCCTATTCCATATCATATCAGCCACAGACTATGACTATTATATAGTACCCACGGATGAGTGTATTAGTTCATTTCAGAGAGGATGAGTACCAACGTTATGTCAGGGAGTATCTTAATTGGTACCATTCTACTATGACATGGGCACAGTACTATCGATTTGTGGAGGAGCAGTATTCTTCCCAGCCCCATTGAGATGGAAACGATGATTATGAACCACCGCGTAACTCTATGTGGGAGTAGGCCATATCCAATCACATCATTGATAGATATTTTTTAATTTCTACTATATCTTTTGCTTTTGAATGCATTAGTTGCGTTTTCATACATGTCTTGATACATTTATAAATGTTATACATCATATTTGAATATAGTTTGCCTTAGTTCAATCAGACAATGCATAGCTTAGGACCCTATACAAAGGAAACCTATTATGTGCACTTCTTTTTTGACATTTTATGATTTAAAAGTGTGTATCAAGTTATTTTTTAATAGTCCCTGAAGTTTCATTGAAAAATTCAACCATTTTCCCAATGTTTCCCCATGTTTCCCAAAAAGTGCAATAAATTACACGATACAAATGATATATCCCATGCGATAACCAATACGCATATGTATCCCAAGGTTGCGATACATTGCACAACATCGATATTTCAAACATTGGTTGGGACAAGGTGTCCACTTTAGGAGGGCACTAATTTGACACATGCGTTGCATTAGCACATGTATCCATATGGTTAGAGCACATTCCCTTAATAGTCCACAAGATCAGTGAATAAATATTCTAGCCATCCCAAGAGGCGACTACCACCACATCTCTACTCTTTGTTTAAATGAACAAATAAAAATTGAAAAACAGAGGAAAGAAAAGAAAGATAGGGCTCCAACATAGGCAGCCACATGTCTGAAAGACTTTATCTTTACTGCATTTATAGATTTAGTTATTCATTCAAAAAAGAAAAGGAAAAAAAATAAAAGAACAGAAATGAAGAGCACAACACTAAAGTACAAAACAAAATTACATGGAACCCCCAACAAACTAGCTAAAGAGGGCATATCAGATATGAGTTGATCTACAACACATCCATGTTTAGGACATAATGGACATTCTTGCTTTTGTTATTAATGGCATTATTATAATTATTGAAAACCATGTTAACAAACAAGGGAAAGAGGAGCGTGTGAACTCAAATCTCTCCTTTTCTCTTCCTCCTTTCATTCTTTTTCCCTTTTTCTGCTCTCTTTTATCAATAACGCGCCACATGGTATCAGAGAGAAATTGATTCATGCATTGATCTCTTCCATCAACTTCCTCGTTCCCTTTCGTTTAGTTCTTCTATATACTTGAGGTGAATTTTTAAGGTCATTGGAGGCTGATCTACACGAATTCTCCTCCAACCACCATATGGTAGGTCAGGTAATCGTGTATCTTGAATCATGTGAGGCCACTTTCTTATAACACCATTGTGATGGACGAAAGTGAGCCATCGTGTGTGTGCAGTTAGATTTGAGAGTGTGGCCAAATCTGAAATGTAAAGTTTCTGTAAAAGTTGCTTATGACAAGAATTAGAGAACAAGCGTATGTGTGAAATTTTTGGATCAAGCAATGCTATCAAGTGACTGCATTTTTTGATATACATGGTTTTTTGGAATTCATGTTGGCTAAGTTGAAATTAAACGTTCTTCCCTTGTGTGTTTGGTTTCGCCTAGATCAATGGATGCATTCGTCTCCATTTGAGTCAACAAACTTTTAGATTACACGGACTAAACTCAATCGAGCAAATTACTTGTAATGAGCCATATTGGTAGAAATTTTCCTTCAGGGAAAAAGGAAATTAAAATATTTGACCTCTCCAAAACTTGAAGAAAGTTCAATAGAATACAAAGATTGGGTGACAGAGAATGCTCAAATTAGAGCATTGTGTGAGAATATTGTGTATATGGGTTATTAGTTGTAAAATACTATGTATAGAGCTCTAAATAAGCTTCCTTATATAGCCTTGTAGAGTGGTTAACCCATCTTTGGGTTGAAGAAATTAAGAAATACAAAGGAGTAATTCACTAGATTCTAGTGTTATCATGGTACCCTCAATCAGGCGCTTCTCTTTCCATCATCGCATGATCTACAATTATCTGCTTACTTTGATGCAGACTAGGCAGGTTGTCCCATTTCACAACAGTCCACCACTAGCTATTGTGTTTTCTTGGGACAATCATTGGTCAGTTGGAAGTGTAAAAAGCAAACCACGGTATCTAAATCCAGCACAGAAGTCAAATATCGTGCAATGGCAGAGACATGTAGTGAAATTACTTGGTTCCGGGGATTGTTGACAGATCTTGGGATTCATTTGTCTGTGCCGACTCCATTATATGCTAACAATCTCAGTGCGATTCAGTTGGCTTCCAATCCGGCATTTCACGAGCACACTAAACACATTGAAGTTGACTGCCACTTTGTAAGAGAAAAATACACAGCTAGAATGATTTCTCTTCCTCATGTGACATCAGAGCTACAACTTGTTGTTTTATTTACCAAAACTATGACCTCATCCCGTCATAGGTTTCTTCGTGGCATATTGATGTTGGTTCATTATCCCACATTAGTTTGAGGGGGGATGTGAGAATATTGTGTATATGGATTATTAGAATATTGTGTATATGGGTTATTAGTTGTAAAATACTTTGTATAGAGAAGCTCTAAATAAGCTTCCTTGTATAGCTTTGTAGAGTGGTTATTTAAACCCACCTTTGGGTTGAAGAAAATAAGAAATACAAAGGAGTAATTCACTAGATTCTTGTGTTATCACATTGTTATCGAAAATTTTGGAGCCTCGTATTAGTGCGAATATTCTCTCTTTCAAGACAGCAAAGGTTGGGAAAATATGACACAGATGCATTAAGGTGAA
The DNA here is from genome assembly GCF_029962835.1 of Magnolia sinica. Lineage (NCBI taxonomy): Eukaryota > Viridiplantae > Streptophyta > Magnoliopsida > Magnoliales > Magnoliaceae > Magnolia > Magnolia sinica. Next base: position 14,389,357 of record NC_080573.1, read on the forward strand.
AAGAATTTAACTCAGATCTACGAGTTATTGCAGGATATCTTCGCTCTCCAACAGGGAGATAAGAACTTCAAAGAGTATAATTCAGCCTTACAAAGCATGTGGGAAAAACTAAATGTATGCCAACCCCTGTGTGTACCGGTTATGATACTTTGAGATGCCAAAGAGAAATTCTGTGTTGCTAAATTCATCTTTGGTCTTTATCATGAGTTTGAGCATGTTTGAACTTAGATCCTTGGAGGCAATGAGAGGCATTTGCACATATTCATCATACGATTGGAGTACAAAGTTTGCCTTCGTTAGATCGTTCTCACTTTTGAGGTAGAATAAATTGGGGAATTCGTGGTACAGATTTTAGTAGTAGCCGCGGCCATGGTTGTGGTAATCGCCAATGCCATCAATGTGGTCTTAGTAACCACACAGCTGATACATGTTGGGACCATATCAATAAGCCTGTTAGGGTGAATCAGGTTCATTCTTGCGATGATGTCACCAAGGGTTATGTCTCTAAGCCTATCTCCTATGTTTCTAAGCTCAGTACTACAAGTGATATAGTTACACTGTCGAAGGAAGAATATGCTAGACTTATGAAGGATCATTTCACTCACACATCATCATCCACAACTACTCTTATGCAGTCAGATATCGTTCGTCTTGCATCGCTTGATAATGTTCCCTGAATTATTGACTCAGGGGCTTCCGATCATATGACCAGTAAGCATAGAGTATTGTCTCAGTTAATACAATCGCCGTCCATTTCTTCCGTCACATTAGAAGATGGTACTTCAACTCTTGTGTCTGGGTTGGATACTACTTACCTTACCCCATTGTTTTCATTGTCATTAGTAGTTTACATCCCTAAATTTCCTTTAAGTTTATTGTCTGTGAGTAAGCAAACTAAATCCTTAAATTGTTCTATCACATTTTATCCTTCTTATTGTGAATTTCAAGATCGAAAGACGGAAAAAATGATTGGTGAAGGGCATGAAGCAAATGGACTCTACCACCTCAATAGTAGAAAAACGGGAGTTGCATTGTAGACAGATATCTCTCCACATCAATGGCATTCCAGGTTTGGTCATCCATCGTAAAATAGTTTGAAGAATCTAGTTCCATCATTGTCACATATATCTACATTAAAGTGTGAATCTATGCGTTGAATAAGCACCATGGAGTGTCATTTCTTTTTCATGTGAACAAGAGAAGTAAGAAACCTTTTTATTTAGTACATTTTGATATTTGAGATCCAGTTTATATTACTAGTTTATATGCTTTCAAGTACTTTATTATTTTTGTGGATGATTGTTGTTGTATGATATGGCTATTATTGATGAAATAGGTCAGAAGAGTTTTCTTGTTTTAAAGAACTTCATATGGAAACACAAACTAAATTCAATTCTAAGGTTTGTGTCCTACATTCAAATACTGCTAGGGAATATCTCATTACTTCAACTCATATCTTTCATCTCTTGGCATTATTCACTAAACTTCATGTGCACTCACAGAATAACAAAATGGGACAACTAAATGCAAGAATCATCATTTACTTGAGGTTGCGAGAGTATTGTTGCTGAATATAAAGGTTTCAAAAATATTTTAGAGTCATGCAGTCTTATTTGCATTTGCATGTTACCTAATAAATCGGATGCCTTCATCGGTCATGGACGGAAAGTCACCCCTCTCCATCTTGTGTCCTCAAATTTCTTCCTGCTTTATTCCTTCAAAGGTGTTCGGTTGCGTGTTTCTTGCATCAGCTTAATTATGTTCATGACAAGTTTGAACTAACGTTACTCAAGTGCATTTTTCTTGGGTACTCCCATACCCAATGGAGATACAAACATTATAATCCTGTCTCCTGGATACAAACACAAACTCCATATTTCTCTTAAAAGGAAAGTCTTTATAGTTTGAAGAGAGCTCCATAACTACTTTACCCATTGTCTACCTGATATTAGTGTTCGAATTATCTCTACTATTATCGAAATATCTCTGATATTATCTTTATCTCTAGCTCAGCGATACCGATGACACTAGTAGCGATACCAATAACGCTGGTAGTATCAGAAATTCCAAGTATTAGCAATGTATCAGTAAATATCGCCAACATATCAATATCACTAATATAATCGCCAATATTTTCAACTATGTAAATTCTAGGTGTCCCTTGTATTGCCAACGCATCAATATCGCCAATGTATTGCCAATATGTTCGACTATGTAAATTCTAAGTAATGCTTGTATAATAAGTGTATCGACAATATTTCAATAATATCGCCAATGCACTGATACATCAAAATTGTTTATTAGAAAAAAATTTATTTCAAATTTTTTTTCATGGGCACATGGTTGTATGTAGTGTTCAATTTGTCATTGATAATATTGATAATATCTCGATCTTATAAATATCGCAACATGTGCGATATCAAGACCACAATCTTTCGTTTCCTTTCCAATTGTTGATGATTTCTTGATGAAATATCATGTGTTGTTGATATTTTGCAATATCAATGGATGTTTGGATGGAAAGTTGGATGGTTAAATAGGACAGATGGGATAGTTGGACTCATTTCTTACAACAACACATGCTTTTAAGGCCCCATTAAATGGAAACTTGTTATGTATGCATTCTTTTTGCAATTATTTTTTTTTCAATTTCTAAATATACAAATATGTACATTTTAAAATCTCCAGAAGTTTCGCTGAAAATTCCATCGTTTTCCCCATGTTTCCTTGCATTTCTGGTTATCAACGATATTATCAGCGATATCGATATTGTTTTCGTATCCCTCGCCAGCAAAACTTTTAGCAATCTCGATACTTCGAACACTGCTTGATATTACTTTGGAGCTGAGGAGATATTTGTGCAACGTGCAGATCGACCTTTGTAGGTTTACTCCAGATGTTCCAAACGTGGAGATAGAGTACATACGAGCATGATTTTTACCAATCCTCCTGATCTGTCAGGAGATCATCACCATTCTTATGAGACCTTGCTTACATCATCAAATGAATGTAATATACCTATTGCACTCCGTAAGGGTTTCCGTTCATATACTCATCATCCTATTTGCAACTTTGTTTTGTTCAATGGTTTATCTTCTTCATTTCGACAATTTGCTTTACCTCTGTCGTCTGTGTCTATTACTTTTTCTTTCCAGAATTCGCTTGAGTTGTGATGGGAGGAAATGAGCTATGAAAAAAGAGATTATTGCACTCTATTATCATCAAACATGTACATTAGTTGAATTACCTGCTGGAAAGCATGCAATTGGGTTCAAATGAGTGTATATGGCAAAACACAATCACGATGGTTCGGTGGATTGCTTAAAAGCCCGGTTAGTTGTCAAAGGGTACTTTCAGACTTTTGGAGTCGATTATTTGGAGACCTCACATATGGCAAAACTTCACTCAATACATGTGGTTGTTTCCATTGCTGCAAATTTGGATTGGCCATTGTATTAACTTGACATGAAGATTTATTTATTTTTTAATGTGGAGATCTGGTTGAAGAAGTTTACATGGAGCAACCACCTAGGTTTGTTGCTCAAGAGGAGTTAGATAAGGTATATTGTCTCAAGAAATCAATTTATGGGTTGAAATAGTCTCCAAAAACTTGGTTCTACAAGTTCAGTAAGCTGGTGTTTCAATTCAGGATGAAATGTAGCTAGGCCAACCACTCTATCTTTGTAATGAGAAGTAAGACAAGTGATATTGTGTTGGTTGTATACGTAAACTACATCATCGTGATAGAAAGTGATAGTGCAGGTATTAACAAATTATAGAAATTCTTACAATGACATTTTGATACAAAGGACTTGGGTCATCTTCGATATTAATTGGGCATTGGGGTGGCCAAGTCCAAGGTGGGCATCAACTTGTTAAAATGAAAATATCTGATAGTTTACTGGATAAGATGGGTTTTCTAGGAGCCAAGTCCACTAAAAATCCAATTATATAAAACAAAAACTTAGTGTGAGTTAATGGATGATTTAGAAAGATCGTCAACTTGTTGAAATTTTGATTTATCTGACACAATTACCCGACATAATATTATATATCCTGTCGGTGTAGTTAGTCAATTTATGCAGGCTTCCTGAGCCCCTCATGCGGAGCCCGTATTTCGATTTTTTCTTTTTAAGGATATGGAGGCCGTATTTTGATTTTTTTACTTTCTAAGGATATGGAGGCCGTATTTTATATCCTTATGTATTTAAAGGGAGCTTCTAGTCATGAACCTTGTGGTATCCTCTAAAAACAAAATGGTTATCTTCGAGTGGAAGATTATTCTGATGCAAATTGGGCCGATTCTCTATCTGATAAGCGATCTACATCTAGCTACTATACTTTTGCAGGTAACAACCTTATGGCTTGAAAGAGTAAGAAGCAAAGTGTTGTGGCTCATTCAAGTGTTAAGACAGAATACATGGCAATGTCTCATGTGACATGTGAACTCATTTGGCTAAAGACATTAATGTGCGAACTTGGGTTTATAGTTATGGTCCCCACGAGGTCGTATTGTGATAATCAAGCAACCTCTCATATTACCAACAGCCTTGCCTATCATGAGAGGACCAAGCCAATGTGTGCCATAATGGTAACGGTAGCCCTTGTTACCTTTACGTGTAACGACTGATATGCCTTGTAACATTCAATTTTTTTCCACTAAAAAATCCCGAAAAAAAATATATGGGAAAAATAAAAATATTTTAATGACTCCAAATATATATATTCTTTTGTGATTTTGAACATGTTTATAATAGTGTAACGGTCTACTCTTCGTTAAGAATGTTGTCTCAGCATGTCTGATGATTTTATTAACCTAGCAAGCTTAGATTGATCCCAAATTGGCTTAAAATTCATGCAAGCTATGGCACTATCCCACTAATGCACATCCCTAAACAGTTGACATAATGCCCTCAAAAATATTTAAGAAAAAATTGAAATTAAATTTAGATGAATAATGTCGCCGATTTTTGGGGGCCACTCGAATGCCCAGTGAAAAAAAAAGTACAAAAATAATCTTTAGCCATTGATAAATAGAAAAGTACAAGTGTGGTCCACTCGATGGGTGGATATATTTGAGTTTTGTAAAAAGTAATTGTTGTGATGAGGCCAACCTAGTGGATGGATTGGATTTCTCACATGCAAAAAGACTGGAATTTATCCACCGATGGACGGTAACTTACAGTCCAGGCAGTTGGACTGATAAGTTTTTTAAAAGCAAGGTTATCAAGCAGCCATGTTACGGTTGCTTTCTCAAAAGGCAAAATGAGAGAGAGAGAGAGAGAGAGAGAGAGAGAGAGAGAGAGAGTTGCAAGGTTATCAAGCAGCCATGTTACGGTTGCTCTCTCTCTCTCTCTCTCTCTCTCTCTCTCTCTCTCATCAATCATGCACCACTATGAATTGAAATTTATTTAGTTTTGGTTAGCATTGTCAGTACACACCCCACTGTTAGTCATTATGAATCGAAGTTGACACATGCTTCTTTCAATTCATTTGAAGTTCTATTAATTATGAAAAGAAAATGTGAAATTGAAACTATTCATCTACATCTATGTATGTTGGAGAGGAATACATGTAATCACAAGAATGATAAAGCCATAAGCTCCTAGCCCATTAGCATGAGTAATAGAATCAAATTACTGGCCAAACATCAAATACAAATAAAAGCACAATAATTATTTAGGGCACAAGCATTTCACAGGGGTATTTCACAGGGGTTCGACCGATCATGACATATGGGGCACATAGTGTTGAGCAGCAATTAAGATTGAGATGGGTGTGTGGGAGGACTAGGCTGGGTAGAACCAAGAATAAGAGCATTCAAAGCAACCTAAGAAAAGCCACAATCGGACATAAAATGATGTTGAGCATGTACTAACAAAACTGAAGACATAAAGAAGAGAACCCTGATTATGGTTGAGGGGCGTAAAGGGATGAAGAGGGAAGGATCTAAAAGGGCTTAGATCCGGGCATAAAATACCGTATGATACAACTCAGTTTTGGCCGAGTCATAGGGACCATAGTTACCTAATTCGCATCTAAACCTAGAACTGCGAATCAGTTTAAGCAGCCTAATTCGCAGTTCAAATTGCTTCAATCTAATGATATTCATCATTCAAATCTGTACTTTTATTCAATCAGTATGATTTTCTCTTAGTGATCCATCTAAATCGGGAACTACAACATGGAAAGTTTAGTTGGAATTATTTGTGTGACACATGGAGAATCTCACAATGCCTGGGTATCAACTATCATACACTGTGCAAGTATCAATTTCTTTTCTCCAAACAGATTCATGGGGGTCATGGAGACGGAGGACAGTTTTGCTGAGCCCACGTGTGTACAGCAAAGCCCATCTACATGCCACGTCATGTGCCAAAGTAGCACTCATGTAGCGATCCATTCCATCCGTCAAAAAGGCCCCACCATGCAAGTGACATTTCCCAAAAATAGGGTTGAGTACATTGATCGGCGGAGCTAGATGTTACGAAACAAATGAATGGCTACAAATGTTTGGGCAAGTCTTTCTACGACTTTTTTTTTAAAATTTTGGAAGAGAGTAACGCTTGTTCAATTAAGAAAGGAAAACAGAGTTTCCAAAACAAAAGAACACAGATGATTAAACCCAGCCAAGGCTAAATCAACCATCGAGATAAGTTTATCACTCTCCCTCCAAGCAAACAAAATGTTTAGCCCGGAAGATAAGGCGCTAACCTCCCTAAAAGAGAGGGAAAAAAAAATACAGGAATGCATCCCTCCCCTCAAGCCCAACTGATGATATCCTTATTTCTGCCCATCACCACAATTGATGATGGTAGAAGTAGGTCCGGATCAGCCTAGTTGATTCCTTAAATGCAAGGGCTGTCTCCCATGAAGCATCAATGGACATCTTTTTTGTTTCTCATGTTCAAAAATTGGATCGGGTTCGATTTCCTAGCAATGGCATCTACAAGACTGGATGGACAGCTTGGATCTCACATTTGTATCATGTGGACATATTGGGTGTCATGAAGATGAGCTCTCTTGCACGTACACATTTGTATCATGTGGACACATGGGGTGTCATGATGATGGGTTCTCTTGCACAAACCTGTTGACTATGCAAACCTTGAGAATCAAATACTTAAATACAGGCTGGACTCAGGTGATAGTTCGCCACCATTTTGAAAACAGTGGTGATGCATCTCTTCATTCATGGCACTCATGTATCCTGACCACCCAAATTGTGGGCACATTGTGGATGGAGCATATTTCTAGAATCACATTGAACAAACAATACTAACCATCAATTTGATGGATAGCAAATGGAGGGTTAAATGTAAAATAGTGAATGGCCCGAATTGGATCAAATTATGTTGGACTAGAGCCTTGTACTATTCTATTGAACGAGATGAATCCAAATTGCGAACTACACAAATTGAGAAAGAACTAAACCAGCCTAAACCTACGAATTGAATTTGCAGAAGTATCAAACCACAAATTCGAACTTGAATCAGTTGAACTACAATTCAGGTATATGGTTTTTGGTCAGAACCAGTCCGAGTCACAGCCCCAAATCAGTCTGAAACGCCCCTGATTTGATCTGACTCATTGCCGGCTCGTCTCATATTGGGGAGTGTTAGACCTAGTAGGGGAAACTCATCACTTTAGTAAAAGAGGAGTTGTTTTTCACTGTGACCGTCCATTAAATATCAACTCATCGACTGGTTAAGGATTCAATTCCTCACATAATCATTGTTTGATCATCACCAACATCATCTTCATCATCTAAGCCTTATCCCAATTAATTGGGGTCAGCTACATGAATCCTATTCTGTCATTCCACTCTATCAAGGGCCATATGATCCATACCTTCAGTAGACCACCGCAACTATCTAGACGGTTTGATCTGAGTTACACATGCCACATGTGCAATCTCTATGAGCCTACGTATCATCCATCACCCTACCAAAGTATCAAAGTTTGGCTATTGCTAAAAGATGAGTTATTTGATCCTCTAATGGAGGCGGTTTGGTAGTCCCACATGTGTATAAGAGAACCCATATCCAGATCCTCCACACTACCCCATGGGCCAATGTAGTACACATGTGAGTCCAAGCCACCAACCAGATGGGTCCCGCCATATAAATGCATATGCCCAAAAGCCAGGCTAGTCCATTCATAAAACAGGCCACAACACTATAAGTAAGCCTGGCAATGGGCGCACTTGGGGTTTGTTTAGGCTTGGATTTGAACGACTCAAGCTGAGCCTAACAGGTTGGCCCTTTGTTCTTGTTGTTGGGTTTTTTGTTTTTTCTTTTCTTTTGTGTGTGTATGTGCTTTGACCAAGTCCCAGCCCATTGCCAACCTTATTTGTAAGATGGATGATACATGCATAAAAGAGGTAGTAGGAAAAGACTTGATGACCTATGGTCTAACTGAAGTTATGGCCCTTGAATTTGATAGTGGAATGGCAGGAAAGGATTCATGTAGTCGACCCCAATTAGTTGGGATAAGGCTTAGGATGATGATGATGTTTTTAAATATTTTCCATTATCTTTTAGTAACGAGTGGAGTGATTCAGACTTGTTTTCAAATGAGCCATAACAGTTTCAGCGAGTCATAGTGGTTTGGAACTGGATGAGTCGCATTTTGAAACTGATATATAGAACATTGACTTAGATTGAAATTCTGAAATGAGATGAAATCTTGTTCACTTACCGACTATATTAAGGTATAACAGTATCAGCTGGCATACCAATACATGGTGGCCCTATAATGGCCATTCTTTCTTTTTGCTTTTTCTTTTTTTTTTTGGGGGTGGTTGGTTGTGGTGTGTTTCTCAAAGATTTTTGGTAAATTTCTAAAAAAAATGTGAGGATCCCAAATATGTGTTCCTTTTTGCTTTTATTTTGGACATGTATTTGAGGGTGTAAGGGGCCATTCTTTGGTAAAAATGTTGTCCATTGGGCAATGTCAGCAGTCGACCAAATAGCCTTAATCGAGCACAAATCAAGCATGATTTGGTGGATTTGGGCCCTTTACATATAAATGCAACAAAAAGAAAATGAAGAAAAAAGTGATAGTTTACCCCTTCTTCCAATATTTCCCAAAATGGTCCACTCTACTTCAGCTCATCAATTGATCAAATTTTGAGCATCAACTTTTTTGTTTAAAAGTCAAACAAATATTGAAAGCTGATCAAGTTTTGTGTTTTGATCATTAAAATGGGCCTAGATCTAGTTTAAAATTAGTTTCTAATGTTCCTTCACAATTGAAATGAATAAAGAGGTTGCAAAACAAGGGAACAACTTGAAACTTATGGTCGTATCGGCCTGTAACGGTTTTATCGGTCCCATAATGGTGTCGATATGAGGTGTGTTAGTTGATATGGCCCATGCTTTTCATAATGAACGGATTTACCCCTATATCGCGTAACAGGGGTGGCTGTTTCCTTTACTTAACAGCCAATACAGCCATAACGTAATCGTTTTTAACATCATGGACTGTAGGGACTGAATAGGACTAAGTGGCGAATTACAATTTATGACCCCAAAAAGTCCGGAGATGGTGATCTAATTTCTACTGAATGTGATGTAGAGTTCCACGATTGTGTAATTTCTCCAATTAATTGTTGCCAGGATTGCTCATGATGTGTCTGATTCTTCCTTCATCGAAAAGCTACATGTTGGACCCTTGCATAATTGCATAGTCCAATTAAACATTGCTTACGTTGCACATGATGTGTGTGATAGTTCCATCATAGAATAGCCACATTGTGGATAAAGAAGTAACCCACAAGATGAGTTTGTAGTTGAGTAGTCCAATAATTTCTGCTCGGATTGCTGAGGATGTGCCTAATTCTTTCTTGATTGAAGAATATCACGGTGGATAGAGAATTGCTTAATTCTTCTTATCTTGATAAAAATTGTTTCTAGGTCTGTTTGCCAGAATACAACTCAATGTTTTTTTTTGTGTTTTTCATTATTTATTCTTGTAGTCCCCTCTTTTCGGTTCGACCATGTGCTATGAAAGCTGGAGACAGCTCCAATAAGGCAAGGTACTTCATTAGGTTTGAAGGGACTGAAAAGAGGAGAGACCTAAAAGACTTACTCGAGGTGGTGATAAGAATATGGAGGTTTGTAAATGCGCCGAGAATAGATTGGAATGAGTGGTGAAAACAGATTCCATAGAGCTGAGTCCAAACAGCTAGGGGAAGGATATGATGATGACGATGATACATTACAACTCTTAGCCAGCATAACAGAAGTAACATGGCCAACAAATGCATGTTTGAAGGCGTGATAATTCCTGCTCTGTTTCTATCAGGACTACTATCGCAATGTTTCATGAACTTATAGGGATCCTTCAAGCACCAACCTACCTAAAATGTATCCCTAGAAGTTTTGTAAAGTCCAGCAGTAGCACTTCTAAGCATTTGGAAAGAGAAAGGATATGCATTTTGAATGACATAGGATTGTGAATGAGACACTCTGGAATTACCTTTACCTAATGGCATCAAAGCTGACACGAGTGGTAACATAGTTATCCCGAGCACCACAGTTCTATAAATCATGTTAACTCAGAGAAAACCAAAAAATTCGCACATAAAGCTCAAGTCACAGCATAAATAGATCTTTACCGCTTGCAAAATCCTATCAGCTGTGTTGCCTTCCAACTGCCTCAACCCTGCAGTCGCCTGCATAAACATTGAAATGCGTGCAATGGTCAAGATTGTATCAAGCAATACAGAGTGCAAGATAACAGAGACTGCTTTGAATAGACTCTATGCTCAAGGAGATATCTGAATTACCCCAACTTTAACTGGCGTTTGATGACGCAATGCTGGTGGAACCACATTTTCAGCTTCCCCCAAAAGAGAACTGAGCGAATTTGCAGCTTCTTGGGGGTCACTCGCAAATGAACTCAAACTTTTTTTTACCTGCAAGAAAGAGGCAATAAGCACTGAACAGAATGCATGCACATGGCTAAAACCAATAATGCAGAATGCCAGAATGTACATGTTCCGAAGGGAACCATACTGACAGAACCAAGAAACATTTGAAACTGGAACCAACTAAAAAGAATTACAAAAGTTCTTCCTTAGGCTATGCATGCCTTTGATGACATTATGAGTCGATCTTTAGATGGAATGTTTGTTGTTACAATCCCAATGGTTTAAAGAGCCTAGCTTGATGCATTCCATCAGTTCTTGGGCTTTTAGTATATGGTTAGGTTCTTAACTCATAACCAACACCACATCCTGTGTTTGAATCACGAAAGGGGCGACCTATGGAAAGGGGAACCTGGTAAAGAGTGAAAGCCACCACGACAGTGGAAGGGATACCTGGACAACCAGTGTGCAGCCCCTAGTGGAAATGGCTACCTGTATAACCAGAATGCAGCTGTCATGCCCTCTCCAAGTGGACAAGGGCTAGGGGAAAGGGCTACCTGGAAAAAAGGCCAGAGTGAGTGCCTTCACAGAGTGAGCCGCCACAGACATCGGCCACAGAGTGTGGTGGAACGTTAGGATACCAATGGTTTTTAAAAGGCCTAGCTTGATGTGTTCCATCAGTCCTGGGCCTTTTGGGATATTGGATAGATTCTTAACATTCGCAGAACATAGTGTGGTGGCGTAAAAGCTATAACAATTGTAAAAACTGAAACTGCCTGAGGAGTCTAGAAGAATATGGAAAGGAGGAAGTCATGGCATTGAAAAGAACCCAAAACCAAGTTGTAACAGAGATCTGCAAGGGAAATGGCAGTGATGGATAGAACTGGAGATATCTCTACAATGAGAACCAAAATCAGACTCCAGATGGAAAATGTACAAAGATTGGAAATGAGGAACGAAAGAACCACCAGAAAGAGATTGTAACAGTTACAAACAGTGGCACAGATTGCAAATACATAGATCAACGACGCGAAATCCAACGACTATAAAATCAGATGCTCATTTCAGATTGAACAGAGGCAGAATGCCACATTATCTACCAACTACAATTTACTCAGATCGGGAATTACCTGCTTGAAGAGCTCAAGCTCTTTACCGATCGGAAGGAGATCCAAGTTCTCGTCGAAGCAGTAGACATGGACCCGACTCCCAGAGCTTCCGGCATCGAAGATGACAGCGTAGCTCTTGGAACCATGCGACGCCCTTCTGTCCGGCACGGCCTTGCGGTGTCCAATCAGATCACCGTCGGCAGAGAGAACGGCATCGCCGCCGTCGGGAACACGCGGCATGAGGAAGAGGACGAAGGAGATGAGAAGGAGAGGGATGGAGATTACAAGAATTATGCCCCTGAAGCGGTAGATCTTGTCGGTGAAAGGTTCCTGCCGAGACCGCTTCATCTTATCCTGCTGATGATCGGACGGTGGGGAATGGCCGTCGATGAGGGAGAGTTCGGCGGACGATGGAGATCGATACCGGATCTGGAGGTTGTTGCTGACAGGAGCCTTCAGGGACTGGGAATCCTGTACAGGCTCCAGCTTTGTTTTTCGCTACTCCTTCCAGATTATAACTGTGATAAACTCGTTCGGTTAATCGCTTTTTCCTTTCTACGAAAAATTGCAACTGCATCAGAGCACGAGAGAAGCGAAAGACTGGTAGTTCTAATCAGGGGACGCGGATTAGCAGCGACCCCGGATCCAGGCAGGTAGGTGTGACCCTGACCGTGGGGCCCACCTAAATGTATGTGTTGTATATCCACGCCGTCCATCTTTTTTGGCATCTTGGTTTATGATATAGACCGAAAAGGAAGCAGATCTAAATCTCAGGTGGACCATACTATAGGAAATAGTGGGGATTGACCATTAAAAAACTTTTTGTGGGTCATGTAAGTTTTGGATCATGCTGATATTTGTGTTTTACCTTCGTCCAGGTATGTGTGGGCTTATTGACAGGTTGGATGGAAAATAAACATTAGTGTGGAGCATAGGAAGCTTTTAAGGGTGAGTAATCAACTACAAATGTTTGGTGTGATGGCTGATGCCGGAACGGGGATTGCGTGTGAAAGCCTTTTGGCAGAAGCTTCGTGGGAAGCATTAGGCAAAGCTAGGTGGGCCCACAATGATGTTTGTAAGAAATCCCGTACATCTATTCATTTTTGCTGGATTATTTTAAGGACTAGAGACTCAAAAATGAGATACATCCGTAACTTAAGTCGACCACAACAAAGTTTAAAAAAATAAAAAATGGGTAAGTAAATATATACGGTTATCCGAAACTTATATTGCCCACGAATATTTCAACGGTGCACGTACAATCCTCACTGTTTCCTCCTGTGGTGAGGCCCACTTGAGTTTGGATCTGCCTCGTTTTGTAGCCGCATCCTAACATAAACTGGCAAACGAATGGACAAGATAGGTTTCTCACAAACATCACAGTGGCCCACCTAACATCTAATTTCAGGAAGATGGTGCAATCTACTTAGACACCCCCTTTTTTTCTTTTTCTCTCTCTTTCATTTAGCTGGTTAGTACACCCCACCGTCAGTTCACACTTCACTGTTAGCCACCCCAATAAGATCAATACGAAGACCTCAGTGTTGAAATGGAGTATCTTTCGCTCAATCCACCTAGACGCTTATCAGTTATAACTTACTTAAAAGTTTGCATACGCAGGGTTCAATTAATCCAAACTAAACTGTCCAAATTATAGTTCCCAATTTAGATATATGATGAATAAAAAATTACAATTATTGATTAGCTATCGGACAGTTAAAAACTGAAAATATCCAGCATTTCAACAAAAGAGTCCTTGAATCAGAGATTAGGACTGACCTTGGGAGTTAAACTTAGTAATAGTGATTTTGACCATTTAGTCGGTTTGACTTGAGTTAATGTATGACTTATACACGAACTGTAAATGGCCGCATATCAAGTACCATAGGTAGATGGAGTAAGAAGAACAGTATGTAAAGACATCTTCCCACGGGATTGGGGGCGTCACCGAATCGTGTTACAGCCCACGTTATTCTATGCTTACAAGCCCGAGCACATGACAAGCCCGACTGCCTGAAGCCATTCTATTTGGCACCCGAAAATCAAGCATACCCTAGACCTAGGCCATAATACAGTTAGGGGTGTACATCGAGTCGAACCGAGTCAAGCTGGCCTCAGCTCAACTTGGCTCGGCCACTGGCTGACCTCAGCTCAAACTTAGCTCGGCTCGGTCCTCAAGCCTGACTAGTCAGTTCGGCTTGGTTCGGTTAGCAGCTCGGGCCAAGTTCAAGCCGAGTTCGCCATTGAGGCATTTCCACAAACACCTGAACTGCAACTTCAAAATCTCATTGTTTTACAAATAGAGGCAATGGTTTTATAGGTATTTTATCAAACACCTTTTAAGCAATATAAAAACCAAGAAAAGCAAAGAGGAAAAGGGTATTTGTTTCATGTACATACTTTCTTTGCCACCAGCCACATTTCGTTCAGTCATTTTATCAAACAATTGGTGAGCAACATCAGTGGCAACATAACTAAGTCACCGAACTAGTTCGATTCGAGCTAGATTCGATCCGAGTCGAGTCGAGCTGGGGCCTGCTCGAACTCGGCTCAAACTCATTTTCAAGCTCAAAAAATCACCTCGACTCGACTCGAACTCAGCTTCAAACCGAGTCGAATCGAGCTTTTTTGAGTTGAGTCGAGCGAGCTAACCGAACTAGCTCGGTTCATGTACACCCCTAAATACAATTTAACGGTTGAGATGAGGATGACCACTTATGGATACCCCATCCTCCATGTCAGTCCCACCTAATAAAAGGTCCGGGCAATTGGGGGGCATCGGAGTTTTAAACCAATCTGATATTTGTGCTTTCCCTTCATCCATGTCAATGTGAACTTATGAACAAGTTGGATGGCAAATAAACATCATAGTTGGGTTGAAGAAAGTTCCAGTGATGAGTATCATTGCCCCACTAGTTTTTATGTTATGGTGCACTTTAACTTTGGATCTGACTCATTTTTTAGGTCATGGCCCGAATGATGTGTCAAAATGGATGGACGATATGGACATAATGCGTACATCATGATGGGGCCCACAAATTTGCCACCGCAACATAGTACATGTTGTTGTGCAAGGTAACACAGTGGTGGGTGTTTCCCTGGCACACGTCTTCACGCATGTGTCATATATCCATATTATCCGCCAAATTTTCCTGCTCAATTTAATTTAAGGTATGGACCCAAAAATGAAGTAGATCTACATCTCAAGTGAACCACACCACATGAAAACAGTGGTGATTGACTAGTAAAAATTTATTGGGCCTACAAAAGTTTTGGATAAGCTGATATTTTTGTTTTCCCTTCATCTATAGGTATGTTCTCCCTTCATTTATGTATGTGTGACACTATCAACAAATTAGATGGCAAATAAAGATTATGATGGGCTCTATGAGGTCCTTAATGGTGGACGCCATTGTCTACTTGAGACTTAGATTTGCTTCATTTTTAGGACCATGTACTCAATGGTCTATAAAAATTAATTGACAACACGGACATACAAGCATACATGAGGTGGGCCCCATAGTAAGGGAAATGACTATTACAGTGTTACCAACCTGCTCTAAAACGTACCACTTTTCCTATAACAAATAGGTGGGAGAT
This sequence comes from Magnolia sinica, assembly GCF_029962835.1. NCBI lineage: Eukaryota > Viridiplantae > Streptophyta > Magnoliopsida > Magnoliales > Magnoliaceae > Magnolia > Magnolia sinica. The sequence continues at coordinate 14,404,939 of NC_080573.1, forward strand.
GGAGGCCATCCCTTATATTTTACAAGGTCCACCGTGATGTTTATGTGAGATCCACTCGAACCATTAGATGTGTATGCCCATGCTAGGCCCAAAGCCATAAAATCAAGCTGACTTGTGATTCAAGTGGACCGTACCAATGAAAACGTTGGGAGAAAGACCTTCACCCTTGATGTTTACAAAGCCTATCGTGATGAGCATGTTGTTGCTCTCAATTCACCCCGTCAGAGCCACTCATGCAGCCGAGGGCCTAGATAGAAAGTACATGCGTGTGCATAATTGCGTGGGGGCTTGCTAGAGTTTGCTTGACTCATAGATATTGACTGAATTGACCGATATTCTAGCGCCAAGATAGACATATTAGGGATTGGACCTAGACTTAGAGTCCTCTCAACCATCGATTTAATGCGCGTTGTACTTAAGCGATTTGAGCAAAGGAATGGGTTAGACGTCACGAATGAGTTATTTTTGCCTTCTACACGTGATTGCGAAAATCGGCCAATTTAACTTTTTATTTCAACAGCGCTTTACACATGGTATTCCTCAATCAAATTAGAAGATTTGCATGTAAAAAAATAAAAACTAGAATAAACACGATCATTTTTTATTAATGTATTGGCCATGTTACAACCATCATGTTTTACAATCTAATTAGTTTGAGAAGTAAGATAAATACTTGATGTACCTATCGGAAGAGATGATAAAAGCAAATAATCGCCAGCATATAACTGGAATATGAATAACTGAATCGAAACTCGTATGGACATGAGAATCTGGTAATTTAAGGTTGCAGATATTTAATATACTCTTAAGATAAACGTATTGTCATGAGAGCTGTTGGATAGTAGTGAACTAGGCTGTGAAAAATAAAATATGCATAAAAGTAAAATAAACATGTAAATAGATGTGTTTGGCGTGGGGCCTCAAGCTCTTCTTCAAGTGCTCCTTTTATAACTTTTTCGATGTAAAGAAAGCCTATCATTGGGCTTATGAATCCTTAGGAATTCTTCTTGTGGCATTTTCGGATAGGCAATTTCTTCCTCTGTAAATCTAGAAGCTTTTAACCATGAAGATCTCAAAAACGCTCGTAGTAGATGGGTCTAATATTTTCCACTCCTACATGTACATGCTCCTTTATAAGACTATATTAGTTCGATCAAGGAAACATCTTTCACTTAATCGTAGCCATTTTTCTGTAGTGATCTAACGTAGATCATACAGTCCCCAACATGAGTGAGATTTGACACCCGATACTGATCTATTCGTGCAAGGCACGCCCATCATTTAATGGGCATGTTAGCCATGGCCATGTGGCATGCAATGGTTCATTCCTTTACAGAGCGTGATAAGAGTTTGTATCATAGTAATAATGACATAATATATAATGTCGAAGGAAGTTTAGAGTCAAATCTTCTCTAACTGTGCCAAAAAACATAGTATCTCCGTATGACATCTTTCCATTGGTCTATGTCAAGGCACCGAAAATAAATGTAAACGCATGTGAAATTCACTCATTTTATGTTAGATTTTTTCTTTTTTTAAAAAAAAAAATGAATAATTATCGAGATTTTCCAAAGACACAATGTAACATGCCTTAAACCTATTTTTAAATACACTTTTTTGTGTCTCTATCACCTCATACACCCATTTTCTTTCATTTTATTTATTACCCGACTATTAGATTGGTGGACCATTTATTTGATGGTTAAAAATGAAAAATTCCAATAGTCTTATTTCAACAAACGAGTGTCTACTAGTCATAAGTCAGAAATGCTCATCCCACCTGATATTGTGTTAATGCCAGTGCGTTTTACAGTGTAGTCATTGGTAAAATTTCTAGTTGCCTGCGTACAAGGCATCCTACACAGCCCGGAGATCTGAGTGTGAGAACACTTCGATGGATGTTTGTGATGGATGGTACGCCCGCAGTTTTGAAATTACCGAATAAGTGCACACGTGGCATACAATAATTTAAACTAAACCGTCCAAATTTTGGGTACCGGTTTAGATCTATCATGAGGCAAAATTCACTCTGGTTGAGTTGTCTAACTACTAGATTGCCTGACATTTACTGGACGGTTAAAAATGAGTTTAAAGTGTCCACGGACAAGAGGTTAGGATTGTTGAACGCCTTCATGTCAGGTGTCTCGAGCAACCAGATTGTCAGTATTTGAGTTCATTCAGGCTCTGTCGACACACCAGGTAGATAGTGTATCGCAGGGTGGTGGGCCCACATGGTGGGTTTTTCCTATGATCTAAACCGTCCATATTACTTTTACTACCATTATAATCTTTTATATCAATTAATCTTCATAATGATCCTAATATTTTATTTTTGAATGAAAGTCATTGAATAGTTTCGTTTCACTGTTCTAAATTCATCTGAAGATATTTAAGAGACGATCGTCCGTTCAGAAGGTATTTCTTATCTTATTCTGAAAAGCATATATTCCAAAACATGGACCGCTCTGATCATTAGACCATTCAGTATGTGCGCCCCACTGGGCGGCGACACATGCTGGATTCTCAGTCGCGACTGAGTCAAAGCAAATTCGTGTAGTTATTTGCTAATCGCATCCGTGTGTGAAATAAAGCTTATGTACACGCCACCACGTGATAGGATGGGTACAAGATCTAATCCATTCATCGGGTTAGTCCGGCATTTTACACATTGTTCCAAATTAATTATTGTCCACCTGTCATGTAGACCCCAGTATTGGAAACATGTGGATGGGTTAGAAATGAAGTTTTTCAGAGATGTATATTTGTTTTGCTAACTGTGGCCACATAAAAAAGTGGATATATCTGATATTTGTAGTAGAAAATCGAGGTAGTGGTTCTGTTATGATGAATGGATTGGATCCCTAGCCTATATGCCATGATGGCATACGTCTGGCATGTACTGGAGCTTTACTGTACACACGCGGGGGACGCGGATTGCATCGTAACCCCGCCTGTTTCCAGCTGTGAACAGGCAGGAGCTTTGAGTAGCCACCGTTACGTATGGGTCATATCTACACCGTCCATCCATTTTTTCCGTATCATTTTAGGATGTAACTCCAAAATTGAGATAGATCCAAGACAGATGTGGACTATAGAGTAGGGATTAAACTCTTACCGTTGAAAACTTCCTGGGGGCATTGAAATTTTGGATGGAGCTGATATTTGTGTTTTATCTTCATCGAAGTCTATGTCACTTTATGAACAGTTGGATGGAAAATAAACGTCATGGTGGGCCTTAAGAAAGTTTCAACGGTGAGAGTCACTATCACCTCTGCTTCCTGTGGTGTGGTCCATTTGATCATTGGATATGTCTAAATTTTAGTATGAAATTATAAAATGATACAAAAAAATGGATTAACGGTGTGGATAAAACTTATACATCACAGTGGCCACTCAAAGCTCCTGCCCGTTCTAAGATGGAGACGGGCGGGGGTGGTCCACTTGAGCCTGGGATCTGCCTATATTTTGATTTTACATTATAAAATGATACGAAAGAAATGGATGGACGGTGTGGATAAAACCTATACATTACAGTGGCCACTCAAAGGTCCTGCCCGTTCCCAGCCAGAGGCGAGCTGGGGTAGGACGCAATCCGCTTTCACGCGCGGGTGGTCTTAACAAAGCTTCCGAGTGAGATACGGCGGGGAAGCAGTCAATTCACTTGACCGACTTCAGTCGGGCCTTTTCTGTGTTGCCCACCTTACGTTGTGTATCCACACCGTCCATCCGTTTTGCAGCTCATTTTAGGGCATGACCCAAAAATGAAATCTTAAGTGGACCACACCACAGAAACAATGGTGATCGACCATTAAAAACTTTCTGTGTGATTCCAAGACTAGATGTCACTGTATCCAATGTCTAGTTTATTATCACCTGTGAAATAGGAAAATATTCAGGGCTCCTACTTAGATTTGTACATGTGAAGAGTTCAATTAATCAATTTGGACCGTCCGTTGGCTATAGCACACATTTCTTAGGCTACCAGGATGAAATTAATATGATCAGATGATTAGATTCATTTTAAAATAGATTTCTTCTTTACATCCATTTCCTTTTTGAGCCATTGATGAGATGTTTAGTATACACCATCAAATTGTTTTTTCAGACACATTAGAAATCTGTGATGGACCCCAACGAATGGATGGTCAAATTACCGATTGGGCTGATTTTTACACAACTGATCTTGACCGTTCATTTTATAGCTCATTGTTTGGCTTGTTAGATCGTTGGATGCGTGTGATTTTTGTGCTGCAACACATGAAATAGACGATCGACCTAATGGACTGTCTAGATTAAAAGATTGCACTGTCCAAGTGCTTGGATACAACTACGAGCGTGGTAACTTATAAAGGTAGTCGGATGTACTTAATAAAGTAGTAGTCAACCGTAAAGAAAACGAACCTACAACTACAAGCAAGCGCGTTGTAAAGATGAGAGTGGAATCCCTTTAAGCATGAAAAGGAGAGCTTTGGTAAGCCCCCACGCATCTGGAAGTCAGTCAATGCACAGGCCACCGCATGTGCCAATGTAGTGAACAGATGCAATATCTAAGCCATTCATTAGAAGGATGCTGACATTGAGGTTTCCTAACCCAAGAATAAGATCATTTTACTAGTCAGGTGGGCCACAAGTATCATAGTTCTAATATATTATAAGGTGGTTTAAAAACTCATCCAATGTTTTTTAACCGATCATCTTATTTCTAATATCATAGTTCACCTACTTAATGGAATGGATCACCTTTAACTGCAGTAACATATACATGGTGGGTCATCTGATGGCTGGTTGGGATATTTCACGTCTGGCATGCTGATAGAAATGACAGCGTGTGTATTGGCTGAGGTTGTCCCAGTAGGTAGCTAGCTATTCGAAATTAATGACCGTGTTACAGTCAGTTTGATTTTTTTTCATATAAATACCTATCTTTCGGTGCATATGTGAAAACTTGCTACTTTTAAAGTATTTTTAAACAAATACCTACCTTTTAGGTTGTTAGTATAGTATGTGTGACGTAAAAAAATCATAAATGTGGCATATGATATTTTGTGAAGGACTAAGAAGATAGAGCTAAGACGCTTTGACTAACCCATCTACCTAGTTATGTGGGGCCACGGCAATTAATATCTATGTGACATCCAATCATAGTAAGTTTCATCAAATTATAGTAGGAGATTATCTTGAAAACCAAGCAGATTCAAAACTGACCACACCACATGAAACGATCAAGGATAGAAACACCACCATTGAAACCTTTTTGGGGCCCACCATCTTATTTATGATTCATCTAACTAATTCATAAGGTGACCTACAGTGATAAAGAGAAGGAATAAAGGTTTTTTTTTATTTTTATTTTTATTTTAATACCAAAGTAAACATAAGGCTTAATTTAAACACCAAAATAAATTTCATTTTCAAATGTTTATTTTTTTTAACTTTTGACTTTTTTGTCTTTTTTAGATAAAAATTGTCCTTAATCCATCCCAACGCGTATAAAAGCACTTGTGTGCTGAGAATGTTCGTAGAGCTCACATTTATGTTTAATGTGGACCGTTAAAACTACCATTGGGTCCACTGCTAGAACTATGTAGCCCATTCATAAGGTCACATGGGTTACGATAAAGGGAAGATACAAATTTCAACTTGATCCAAACACCTTGTCACCCCGTAACTTATAAATAATGGATCTTCAATTCTCATTGTTTTTTGAAGTGTGGTCCACTGGTGAGTTACATACCTCTCAACTCATGCCCTAATCTTAAAAGTAAAAATGGATATATGACGTGAATATGACATGAATCTCATGATAGGCCCCACAAACAGTGACCCGAGGCCATATAATAGGTTCCATAGAAGTTTAAAAGGATTCACTATTTACACATGGTTGGGGTAATCATTATCACATGATAGGCGTTAAGGTTTAGATGTTGTAGAGGTTATGACTATGATGTGGTAGGGTCGATGTTCCAATGTAGTGAGGGTAGTTATTCTGATGTTACAAGGGTTACGATTATGGCATTATATAGGTTGTTGTCTTTACACGGTAAGGATTAGGGTTTGCATGTTGTAGCAGTTGTGGTTCGTGCAAACTGCAATCTCTCAAAGATGAAAAACCTCAATCCCTACAATGTTAAAATTGTGGCCTCTTAGATATATTCGCAGGGCCTACTATATGACCTTAGGTCACCATTTTTTAGGCTTGACATGATGTTCGTATTCTATCCACACTATCCATTTATTTTGGCCTTTAAGGTTAAAGCATGTGCCAAAGAATAAAAGATGGGATTGAATATTTAAAATTTGTGAGGCAATATGATGTTTAAATGAAGCTAAAATTTGTGTATTCCTCTCATTCAAACCCTTGCAATCTTATGAACAAGCCAAATGACTACAATAGTAGATTAAATGTAGGTTTCAACAATTTGTATCAAGCATAAATGGGGCTTTACAAACATTCTCCACACGCAACCACATTTATAAGTGATGGGATAGATGCAATACATTTTTGCTCAATCTTTTTTTAAAATGTCATAAGTCCAAAAAATAAACATTTGGAATATACATTTATTTTGATATATAAACATTTAGAACATTCTTCGCCCACAATCAATTTTATAAGCGGTGGGATAGATGCAATTAATGTCATTTTCGTTCAAAATTATATTTCAAAAAACTATTAGAAGTCTAAAAATAAGCATTTAGAATATATTATTAATTTGATATTTAAAGTGAACCTCAAGTATACTTTGATTAAAAAATTCCAAACATAAAATCAATCTCATTAGAAACTTCAGTGAACCCCAATAAAGCTTGAGCATTAAATCTCCACTATTTCTTATGGTGTGGCCCATTTGAGTTTTGAATTTTCCTAAAATTTTGGGCTCACTTTAAATCCTGAGTTAGCAACAACTGGATGTAATAAAGATATTGCAATAGACCCTGTTAAATTTTGGGTTGCACGTGGTAAAAAATGTGTAAAACAGTCTTTTACATGATAGTTTTCTTTTTTATAAACTAGCACTCAGTCAAAGGCAAATCTGCTACCTTTTGGATAGTATACCTAAAAAGTATGGATTTTTGTACAAAACTTAAAAGGTATTAGTCTATTTACCAAAGCAAACCATTTTTAGAGATACATTAAATGGAAAAAAAAATCCTTCAAAAGTGGAGATGAGAGTTTCCCATTGCTAACGAACAAAGCGCTCTCATGTCATCCACAGAGTCAGTGCATGTGGGGGACATGGTTGATTTATCCAGACCATAGAGCCTCTCTATCGTTGAACCACGCAAATACATGAGGGCCTGTTTAGCGCATGGTATTAAATGGGCTTAGGTGGGATGGAATTGCATCTGGTCCTGTGCCAATTCCCTCCATGTTTGAGATGGAATTGCGTTGCGTTCCGTGCCAATTTCACTCAATGTTAGCAAGTTGTGAAGGTGCCACCATGATGTATGGGCTATATCCACACCGTCCACCCATTTTTCGAGATCATTTTAGAGCATTGGCTAAAAAATAAGGCAAATCTAAAGCTCAAGTGGACCCCACTTTAGAAAGCAACGGGGATTGAATACTTACCGTTGAAAACTTCTTTGGGGCCACATAAGTTTTGGATCTGCCTCATTTTTAGGCTTATGCCATAAAATGAGGTTACAAAACAAATGAACAGTTTAGATATAACATATGTGTATTATTTTAAATAGTTTCAGATGGTGGTGGGTACATCCATTCAATGTACCACCATATTACAAACAAAGCATGGAATTAAGCTTATCCATAGTAACAGGGGACAATCCCTGCCATGGGTAATAATTATATTTTTTAATCCCATCCCACCTAATCCTTCCCAATCCGCCCGTCCAAACAAGCCCTAAGCCACATTCAATGGCGGAAAGATCCAAGATACTTGGTGACGTGAACACACCACGGAGGTAGGTGGTGTGTGCCGGTCCCAATTAATCATGGCTTGATTATTTCAGGAAAGATTTGATCCGCTCTTTTTATTCGAAGTATCTAGCTTGTAACACACATTACATGGTGGGCCCGCATACTTGGTGACGTGAACACACCACGGAGGTAGGTGGTGTGTGCCACATCACGCAATACGCGTCCAAATGAGAATCGTGAACGTATCGTATCCCAATACGTCGGAATGTATTCTACCAAATCTCAAAGGAAAACACGAGCTCAAGCTGAAGCATGCACGCAACCGGTCGAAACTCACGCCGCTGGGCGCTTGGCGGTCGCCATGTTGGTGGGCGTGCTGGGAGTTGCGAGATGCCGTTAGATGCAGATCAAATGCTCGACAAAATTCCCGAAAGAAGATGGCTGTAGACGCGTAAATGTCGCTTTTTTATTGACGCTGTATGGAGTGCTTGCCGCTTCTAAAGAAAAGTAGCAAACACTAGAGAAAAGATGAAGGTATCTCCTGTCCCTCTCTTTTTAGGACGCAGTTTGGCTAGTGAAGCTGCCACTAGCAGGTGGCTAGTGGTCGGTGCGATGTGGACCCCACCATGATGTATATGTTTTATCCACGCCGTCCATCCAATTTGAAAGATAATTTTAGGGCCTGATTCTAAAAACGAGGTATATCTAAGTCTCAGGTGGACCACACCATGGGAAAACAGTAGTGATTGAATGTCCAGCATTAAAAACCTCTTAGGGCCCACTGTAATGGTTATTTGACATCTAACCTGTTGATTAGGTCATACAGACTTGGATGAAAAAAATATATACCTGCTTGACCCAAATATTTTGTGGCACCAATAACTTTTTAACGGCGGGTGTTCAATCAACACTGTGCGGTCCACTTAAGATTTGGATTAACCTCATTTTTGGGCTCATACCATAAAATGATCTGGAAGAATGGGTAGACGGCATGGATGAAACACATACATCGTGGTGGGCCCCACAGAGCACCGACCACCGGGGTCAATACCCAATCTGTTTCCCTCTTCTTTACGACATCCTATCATTCAACAATATGGTAGGCGCTTGACCGTGGACCCGAATCCTTCACAACACGTTTTCCACGGTGCACAAAACACCCTAGTTTGTGGGCCCACCATGTTGTATATGCAAATCCACTCCATCCATCAAGGTCTATCGTTGATTCTAAGATGATATGCAAAAAAATCAGCAAGATTATCAACTCAGGCGGGCTACATCATGGGGAACCTTAGGATGAGATTCCAACAGTAGGTTTGCGTGTGGGGCCACCATGATTTGTATATTTCACCTAACCAGTTAATCATCATGATGAAGTGAAAATACAAAGTTTTAGGAGTAGTTTTACACTGTTCCCATTGGTGTGGCCCATCAATTTTTATTTTTATTTATCGGGATGACCTTTGTGTGTACGGTTAATATAACGGTTCTAACCTGATGGACGGAGTGGATTTACACATAAAAACATGTTAGGTCCTACAGAGCTGGGGTGTTTTATGCAGCTGCGTAATACAGGTGCTGTGGACGATTCCGCTTTTGCATGTGGTAGGTAAAACTCATCCATCGAATGTCACTCGTTACCCTGATTTGTACAGGGGTTGCACATGCAACCGGTAAACCGCACCGGAACCTACCAAACTGGGTCCAGTTCCGAAGTGCACCGTTCTGGTTCCGAAAATCAAAGAACCGTTAGTTCAGCTCGGTTCTTGGTTTGGGGTTCCTTAGAACCGAACAGGACCATAGAAGTGAACTTGGAACCGGACCATGAATTGGATCATAGAACCAAACTTTGGAACTGAACCTGGAACTGGACCATCCAATTAATAAATATTTGAAAAAAATTAAATATAAAAAGTCACAAAAAAAAAAAACCTAATCTCCCAAGCACCTCACGCTGCCCAGCCCCCATTCTCATCTCTCTCATGGGCTGGATTATAACACGATATCTAGATCATTCATCAAATGGATCACAACACGAATAGACATGGGCTGGATTATAAAAAGCCCAGAACTATAGAACCGAACCGGAACGAACCAGTTTTTACTGTCCGGTTCTGATTCAGTTCTAGAGTGCAAACGGTCCGATTCCGATTTTCCTGGAACCGTTAGGAATGGTTCGGTTCCGGTTTCACCCCAGAACTGGACTGAACCGAACTGGGGTATTATTTAATAGTCAGGTGGCCCATGCCACTTTATATGCAGGCCCTCATAAATGGTACAATTGGTATGTGTTAATTCAAGTTGAACTGACTAAGTTGTGCTATCCACTGTCGCTAACTCACAGTCCCAAAATCAGATTGACTGACCAATCCTAACCTCTGATTCGCGGACACTTGTTTGTCCAAATAGTAACCGTCCAAAATAAATTTCCATCAATCTGGTAATCAGATAATCTTATAAGCGTTATTCTTGTTCATGATACATGTAAATTTGGCCCATAATTTAGACCCTTTAAGCATGCAATTTATAAGTAATCTGTAAGTACCAGCATATCATCCATCACCCTCTGCCAGAGTATCAAAGCTTCTCTCATTTGAGTGTTGCTGATTCAGAATCATAGACGGTGTGGATTGATGTCGATATATTGTCCATGCACATGATCTGTTTGAAGTGGGCCTCAGGTGCCTTAGATACTGTGGCTGCTGCTCTCTCTTACTGGTATAAATTGACTGATAACTGAGTCTGACTTGGAATTTCGGTTCAGAAGAATATCTGTGACCCATTCACGTGTTAGGTACCCACCATGACATCAACATGCAGAATTCTCCAACACGCTTTCTCCAAAGTCAATCACGGCAAATGGATTTACTATTCTTCCACGCCAGAGAATGTAGTAGTGTAGAAGGAATCAAAGTCAACATCGGATTCCTTGAGTATGACCCAACTTCATGTGGCGATGGCTATGATCTTGCTGTTACAATCCTACTGGTTTAATAGCCTAACTTGACTTGTTCCATCGGTCGTGAGGCTTTTGGCGTATTGGTTAGGTTCTTAACAATTGATATTAGAGCCAACACCACATCCTGTGTTTGAGTCACGGAAGGGGCAGCCCATGGAAAGGGCAACATGGATTAGAGTGAAAGTCTCCATGACATGGACAGGGCTACCTGAACAACCAGAGTGTAGTTGCCATGAGTGGAGAGGGCTACTTGGAAAAGAGGCCAGAGCAAGTGGCCCCACAGAGTGTGTTGTAGGCTGAAGTGGATGTCGGCTGTAGAGCGTGGTGGGATGTTATGATCCCAATGATTTAATATCCTAACTTGACGTGTTCCATCAGTCCTGGGGCTTTTCGCGTATTGGTGCTTTCCTGTAGTTTATGGTGCACACCTGATAAAAAAAGAAGGCTACAGACATGGACTATGCAGATCTTTTCCAGCAAATTATTTAGAGGCTAGACAACATGGAGGCGTCCTTCAAAGACATGAAAGAAGAATCCACCGCTTGTACCCATAGTACACAAATCTCAACACATGGCCCGACTACAAGACGTTTAAACACCGAGCAGATGATAACAATGGCAAAACTGGGGCCATGACTCAGTTGTGTACCTTGCGACTAGAATTTCCATGCTTTGATGGCACTGATCCGGTACCTTGGTTGAACCAAACCGAGAAGTTTTTGAATTTCCGTAGAATTCCACCGGATTGACGTGTGGAGGTAGCTTCCTTCCACTTAGGAAAAGAAGCCCTCCAATGGTACCATTGGTTGAAACAGAATGATGTCATCTCTTGGAGGACTTTTTCAGAGGTGTTGACATCACGATTCGGACCAACGGAGTTTGATGATAACTCTGCGGATGTCAAGCACCTCAAACAGGTCGACTTGCTATGGGACTACTAATCCGAGTTTGAACGCATAACCAGCCTACTGCCTGATATTCCTACAAGTCACTTTGTTAGCTTCTTCACTGAAGGAGTCAAAGATGACATTTGTTGGAATGTCAAAAGCCAAAAGCCCTTGACAATGTTTCAAGTAATCTCATTGGCGTGGTTGTTTGATGAAAACATACTCAACTGTGTAAAAATTCAGGTTTGGAGCTACAAGTAGTGGAACACCAACCCACCAACTGTGAATGCAATGAGCAAGGCAACCACATCCAACTTCAGATGCCTCATTCTAGCCGAGATAGAGTGGTAAGAGAAAGGGTTGTGTTACAACTTTGACGAGAAGTTTTTCGCTAATCACCGCTATAAGGCGTAATAATTTTGCATTATTGGTGACGACACAACGATTGTGGGGATTGAGTAGCCCGATGATGAGGTCGATAGGGGTAACAATCAAGATGAGCAACCCCTAAAATCTGTCGACAACCAATCTTATTTCATGCTCTAAAAGGGTAAACCGCACTGCCAACCATGCGAGTATGGAGAATAATTAAAAAGGAGCCTCTAACTGTTCTCATCGATTTGGGAAGTACCTGCAATTTCTTTAATGTAAAGCTCGCTAAGCGCTTGGGCTGTCGGTTATAATTCAGAGGAGTGCTTCGTCTAACGGTTGTTAACGACATGACATTGAACAACAATGGTACATGTCCTCAACTTTAGTTTACCATTCAACAAGTAAATTTTGTTGTTGATATGTATTTACTTGAATTCGGTGGCTGTGATATGGTGTTTGGAAGTCAGTGGGTCTGAACTCCTGGTCTCATTTTGTGGGACTTTGCTAACCTTTGGATGTGGTTTCGAGTAAACAGTACGGACGTCATGATCCATGGGATGACTGAATAAAACCTCAATTTATCAAGTCAGCATGAGCTCATCAGGAAATTTGCAATGGGGCATCTTGTGTCCTTTTGTATATATGCAATGTGAAGTAACAAAAAAAAATCAGAGAATCGGAGTTGTTACAAGTTACAACTGCTCAGCCAATACACAGATATATTTGAAGAACAAAAGGGACTACTACCAGCTCAAGGTTGTGACCACCAAATTAATTTACTGCCTGGAAGTGGGCTTGTCAATGTATGGCCATATCGATATCCCTATTTCCCAGAGGGGGAGATTGAGCGCCGTGTTCAAGATGTTAATGATCGGGATCATAAGACCAAACAACATCCCTTATTCCTCTTCGGTTCTACTAGTTTGCAAGAAAGACGGCTTTGGGAGAATGTGTGTTGATTATTGATCATTGAATGATGTAACGGTGAAGGAGCGGCTCCCTATACAAGTGATTGATGAACTCTTGGACGAGCTGAGCGAGACTTCCTACTTCACTAAATTAGATATTCGTTCGGGATACCATCAAATTCAAGTGAAAGAAGACGATATTCCAAAACGGCGTTCTGCACTCATAAGGAAGGAGTGGTTACTGACTTGAAGAAGGTGCAATGCATGGGGTGGCCTTGGCCCACCACCATTAAAGCCTTGTGAGGCTTCCTTGGACTCACCAGGTATAATAGGAAGTTTGAGCGCAACTATGGGTAGATTAGTGCGCCATTGATAGCCCTATTATGAAAAGACTCTTTCAAATGAGGTGAATTGGCAAATTAGCTTTTGAAGCATTGAAAAGGGCCATGTCCACAACTCCGGTGTTAGCACTCCTTGATTTTCAAGCCATTTGTCACTGAATGTGATGCTTCCGAAGTAGCAGTGGGGGTTGTACTAATGCAAGAAGTGTGCCCCATAGCCTTCCTTACTAAGGTGCTTCCCGAGCTCAACTAGGGTTTTTTTCACTCACAAAAAGGAAATGTTCACCATAATTTATGCCATCACCAAGTGAGGACTTTATTTGGTTGGGCACCACTTCAAGGTTTGAAAGGATCATTGTAGTCTCAAATATATGTTGGAAGAAAGGGTAACAACTCCAAACAAGAAAAATGGTTATACAAGTTAATGGGTTATGATTATGAAGTGATTTACAAGAAAGGCTATGAAAATCAAGTCGCCGATGCACTCTCTAGGTACATTGCCAAGGCATCATTAACAGCCATTTCCATGCTAGTGACCTGTTGACTGTAAGATCTGGTTCTGGAGACAGCTAGTAGTGCATATGTGATTGGCATCATAGAAAAAATTCGAGCCATATTATCTAATTATCCTAAATATACCATTGGACATGGTCAGTTGTGTTGCAAGGAGAGATTGGTGTTAGATCTGAATATGCAGGGTAAAAAGGTTGTACTGCAATAAATGCATGACTCCCAGGAGGCCAACCATGCAGGTTTCTTAAAAACCAGCAAAAATGCATTCGTCACCTATCCTATTGACGAGGCATGAAATGAGTCATAAAAGATTATATTGTTGCCTGTGATATTTATCGTGGCCGATCAGTTGAGTAAATATGCTCACTTTGTTTCGTTATATCATCCTTACAATGCAGCCCAAGTAGCACAAGTTCAAAATTTTAAACTACATGGCATGCCTAACTCTATTGTTTGTGACTGTGATGTTGTTTTCACAAGTGCCATTGGAAAGAATTGTTTTGTTTGCAAGGAATGGAGTTGTTGATGACCCCTTCTTATCATCCCTTAACGGATGGATAGATTGAGCGGGTTAACTGATGTGTGGAGACCTATTTACATTGCCTTATGGGTTATCAACCACAATCTTGGGTGTGATGGCTACCATGGGCTGAATGGTGTTATAATGCTTCCTTTCATGAATCCATTATGATGATGCCACATGAAGCCATTTATGGAGAGACACCTCCTTGATTGAGACTTATGTCCATGGCATGAACACGGTCCATCATGTGAAACAAGGGTCGCTGAAATGAGACAACATCTTTGATTCTTGAAGGACAACTTTACAACGGCCCAGGCTAGGATGAAGACCTAGGCAGATAAAAGGTGCATCAAATGGTCGTTTGAGATTGGTGACATGTTTTATCTTCGATTACAACCCTATCGACAGTCGTCCATGGCATTGCACAGTTCTACAAAATTAGCGCCTCAATTTTATGGGACTTATAAAGTACTAGAAAATGAAGGTACTGTTGGCTGTTGCATACAAAATTGAGCTGCTGGTCAATTTGCATATTCACCTGGTATTCCGTGTGTTTTGCCTCAAAGAGAAGATTGATGACCAGTCAATTATTTCCACTACTTTGCTAGTTTATTCGGATGTTGGGGTCATAGAATTGGTGCCAGAGTATTCTTGAGCGTCGCATCGTGAAGAGGAATAATAAAGCTATCACCCAAGTACTGATCAAATGGGCTAATCTCCTGATGGAAGATGCAACATGGGAAATGTGGTAGAAAATTCTAGAGCGCTATCAGGACTTCCAACCTTTATTTGAAGAAAGGTGGAATGTTACAACCCCACATGTGGATAGGAAGAGTTAATTTTCTTTTGAATTTAAGTTTGTTTTCTTTTGAATATGAGTTGAGGAAAGTCATATGAATAAGAATAAGGTAAGATCTAGGTGGTCACCAAAGGATGGGTAGAAAAGTAGGGAAATCTTGGGTTGTTATGGATTGTTATGGGTTGTTGCTAAAATAGGGGCAGGAATCCTATGGAGAATAAATATACCATGTAGGCATCTTTATGACCATGAATGAATTTTCAAAGTTCCTGGGAGCTAATGAGAACAAGAGGTTGAATTCTCCCTCTAATGAGATTTCAGTCCCTGATTCTATCTAAAACAACCCCTTTTTGGTATCAACAGTAACAAGTTTGTTACAATACCTTTCACCAACAGCGAACCCCTCCCGGTATCTAACGCCAACTACTATCCTCCATCGCCACGGGACCTGAATTCTTCAATTCTCAAGGGATTCTGTTATGGGTCCATACCATCGCTTTACAAGAAAGATGGGGTCGATCATGGGCCACAGCAGAGTGGCCAGGGGCTTCCTTGGTCATCTGATGGAGAAAAGCCTCCCTCTTATGCTAGCAGTTGGAATTAGCCTAGCGATGCCATCCCCGACTATGGTAACAGTTGTTGGATGGGTGATATCTTCTCTTACAGCAATGGCCATGACTATGGATGTGGCGACAACGATAATAATGAGCCTGTGGGCCCATATCAAGGTGAAGAAGAGAGCTATGGTTGGGAAACTCAAGCTGTGGATGATTGCTGCCTGAATTATGCAGAACCTTGTGTAGATACACTTTCTAGCTGGCTTTTTGCATCTCAAGAAGATGAGAACAACTACCATTCTGCATGATGCCAATAATTAAAACTCTGGAAATCAGCGGAATGGGACAGCAGAATATTTGTTTGGGTTTTGAAATCCTTATGGTGAAAGTAGAGATGAGATCCACAGTTTTGGAAATCCTACCTATGGCTATGAAAAGCATATCCCCGTGGAGTCTCGTTATGGGCAGGATGAGTATAGTGAACTGTCGTGGTTTCAGGAACCAATATACAACAGAGATTACCACGAAGAAGAGCTACTCAGAATATCTGTGTAGCCAACATTGTGTGGATGTGTCCACTATTTCCCCGTCTTCTCTCTCTCTCTCTCTCTCTCTCTCTCTCTCTCTCTCCGGCCTCTGTTTTCGGTTGCAACCGTAATATAAGTGATTAGGAATTAGATATGATAAAGAAGTCCTCCCATGAGAGTAGGTAAGAGAAGCCCGGACACGTCGAAAAGAAATAGTTACTTCAGCCTTGTAGTGGATTTGGAAACACACACACACAGAGAGAGAGAGAGAGAGAGAGAGAGAGAGAGAGAGAGAGTATTAGAGGTAGAGAGAAACTTTGATACTTTGGAAGAGTGTGATGGATGAGACAGACGTAAAAATTACTTAGAAATTGCATACATGGCACACAAAGTAATTCATGTTACTGTCCAAGATATGGATCCAGTTTTAGATATATTAATTATCAGAATATCTGATTGGTGGACATTTATCAGAAGGTTAATAAAGAAAACAATGTTCCTATTTCATCAAACAAGTTTCCACAAATTAGATGTTAAAATTGTTCAACCAATCTGATTTTGGGACTATGACTTAGTGACAGTGGTTTCCACAATTTATAAGATGTGTGCAATTTATGAGTGCCTGTGTATCGAGTGTCATAAGCTGCCAGAGTATAACTCCCCTA
This sequence comes from Magnolia sinica, assembly GCF_029962835.1. NCBI lineage: Eukaryota > Viridiplantae > Streptophyta > Magnoliopsida > Magnoliales > Magnoliaceae > Magnolia > Magnolia sinica. The sequence goes on from NC_080573.1 coordinate 14,421,872, forward strand.
ACAGGTAACACATTCAGTTTTCCTGTGCATGAAAGACATCCACGTGAATCATTTGGAAGGCATTTATATGTTGGGACGAGCGATGTCCTAATCTGAAAGTCGAAGCAATTTCCATAGGAATATCACTCCCCTAAGTCTCATCCTCCTTAGTCCTTCCCAATTAACGCTCTGTCTCTGAATTGTTTGGATCGGTTTACTTGGGTTTGGAGTGTTCTTTATTCTCTTTATTTAGCAGGTTGGTCAGTATTTAGAAGGTTATTCATTATGAAAGGCACATCCATGAACAACATCACTATGGGCAGGGTGAGTATTCTAACGGGCTGTGGTTTCAGAAACCAAGCTACTACAAACCTTACCTAATGTAGGGGCATTTCACACCGGGCTTGAGTGAGGTAGCCCGTGGGATGCGGGGACGCACTCGGGGTGGGTGACTCATGTGATTGGGGGCCCATGGGGGAGGTCTCCTGTTCGAGACTCCTCACCAGTGTTGATAAATGCAGGGGCATTTCACATCGGGCTCAAGTGGGGTAGCCCGTGGGATGCGGGGATACACTCGGGGTGGGCAGCCCATGTGATTTGGGGCTTACAAGCCCACGAAGGGGGTTCGGCCGAGGTCCTAACTCATGAGATGTAGGACCTAGGCTATGAGATAAAGGGATTAATTCGCCATACTCTAATAGTTTGAGCTTTTAGAGCAAGTGGTTAATTGTCCTGCATCATTATCAGGAAGAAGTAGTGAGTACATCTGCACCTTCTTGTCCTTTTGTGTAGATTAATTATAAATGCATTAAAAAGGATTAATTAGTAAGGGCCTGAAGAAGCAAGAAGAAACACAAAACTGCATCATGCTTGTGGGGTTAGAAAAGCATGACAAGCTTTGAGAATATAAGATGTAGTGCATCCATAGATCCCACGTATACAGTAACACACCCACATGAGTCCCAAGTTGAAGTATTTCCATTGGAAAATCATTTCTCCCTTCTTTCTCCTTGCTGATTAGGGATTGTTGGCTAATTTGTTAACACCTATTAAACGTGTATAGTCTTTTTGTGTGCGTGTGTGTTTAGTCTGTATACTCTGCAGAGTCCCATATCTTTATTTCTATATATGTTAGAGGGGTATTGTAGAGAGAATACAATATACACCAAACCCTAGCCGTTTTCTTTTACTTTGCTTGTCTCTTTCTCCCCTCTTCTTCCTATCATCTCATTCCCCTACAACCTTCATCTACTTGGTGTTAGAGCATCCCCCTTTGATTGTGGGTTTGATTGGAGCCATTGGAGACTGCTGACATCAGCGTCTATACGGCTGACATTAGCAATTGTACTATCCGTACGGATTTGTGGTCCAAGAAGGGTACGTGCCCTTTTTGAGTTGTTTTGTCATTTCTCCCAGTTGACGGAATTTTTCTGAGAAATTTCTCCATATGGTTGGTCAGATTCACTGTGATTGACCATCCATACATGAGTTTAACCCAATCATTGGAGTTTTACCAAGTTCTTGAGGTTTTTCATGTGAAGTTCCACCATTTTTGGGCCATTTTTTGAGGAAAATGATGGGGGTTCCATTACTTGTGGGATTCCATGTGCCTAGCATACATCAGGCCTTTTTTTGCCTATCTCTGTTGACATTCATGTCCAAATCAATATATGAAGATTTCAGTTTTCTGAGTGGTTGGGCCATCGACTATAGATAGAAAGTTGGGTGTACATGCTAACCTGTTGTGGATTGCTTGATTGATTTTCGTTTATATATCTGGTCATCATCAGCCTTCTTTATTACTCTAATATGGAGGACAAGCTTCCTTCTGGAGCTGTTATCAGGCCCGCCGAGTCTCACACCCTATTGCTTACCATTTTCAAATTAAATGGAAACAATTATCTACAATAGGCCCATCGGTCAAGTTATTTTTAGGTGGAAGAGAGAGACTTTCGTATATCCTAGATGATCCTCTCGACCCTACAAATGAGTGTTTCAAAACCTGGACCAAAGAAAATTATCAGGTCATGGCCTAGCTTCTAAACAGCACAGAGGCTACAATTAGCAACTCTATTATGTATTTATCATCAACTAAAAAGATATGGGATACTATCAAGGACATGTATTCAGAGGATTGCAATATATCTAGAGTATACAAGCTGATCTCGGATGTATGTAAGCTTCAACAAGATGCCAGAAGCCTGAAGGAGTATTTCATTATTTTACGTGGTATGTGGGATGAGCTAGATATGTATCATCCTCTTCCTTCTCATCGTACTCAAGACCATGAACTCATTCGGCAATAACGTTAAGAGACTCAAATTGTGCAATTCCTCTCTGCTTTAAATCCTGAATACCAAAGTGTGCGCCGTCAAATCTTAGCTATGGAGCCTCTTCATTCACTTCTGATGATCTATGCTCTTGTTCAGAGAGTTGATGTCCCATCTCTTGCTATCCCTGTGGATATCGACAGATCCGCATGCATGGCTATAGATTGCCATTCTCTTGGTTCTAGTTCTAGGGCTACTAGCTGGAGCTCTCTGAGTAGTAGTCGATTTCCTAGTTATGGTGATTGAGGCAGGGGTTGAGCTCATGATAGAGGCGGTTATGGTAACCATACTTTTGGTGGACGTGGCCATGGTCATGATGGTTCTTCTCGTTCTTGCACCCATTGCGGTGGTACTAATCATACAATTGATCAGTGTTGGGAAATTGTTGACCAACCTTCATGGGCAAGTGCTTGTGTGATTGGTCCAGTGTCATCTGATTTTGAGAAGACTTGTTTGGTACCTTTAGCATTATCCTATGGCATGTCTACTTCAGGTGATTTTGTCACTATTTTCAGGGAGGCGTATGATGCTTTGATGCAATGTCATAATCGAGACGCAAGTTATACTTCAATGCTGGCTTGACCCAATCTTCTATTGCCCTTCATGTGTCCTCTTCGTTTCCCTCCTACGTCATTGACTCTCGGGCTACGTCTCACATGACTGGTAAGCTCCACCTCTTTGACTCTTATCATACTTCTAGTTAGCCTAACTTTGTCACAGTTGCAAATGGTAATCAATCTTGCATCTATGGGATTGGGTCCATTACCATTTCTCCCTCCATGTAGTTATCTTCTGTTCTACATGTTACATCTTTTCCAGTGAACCTGTTGTCTGTTAGCTCTCTTACCAAGTCTTTAAATTGCTCAGTAACATACTTCCCTTCTTATTGTGTCTTTCAGGACCACCATCTGAAGCAGATGATTGGTGGGGGCCATGAAAGTGGGTTTACTTTCTCGATGATACTCATGCAAGTCCTATAAGCCTTTTTTCCTTAGATAGAGACTCTGTATCTAGATGGCGTTGTCATTTAGGACATCCATCGTCAGCAAGACTAAAACTTCTCTTTCATTCTATTAATGTTCTTAAACCACTATGTTGTGATACATGTGAATTTTCTAAACATCATAGAACTGTTTCCTCCCAACTCAATTGGACAGAAACCCAAACCTTTTGAACTAGTTCATTCCGATGTTTGGGTTCTGACACCTATTGATTCTACCTTTGGTTACAAATATTTTGTGTCTTTCATTGATGACCATTCCCGAATGACATGGATCTATTTTATGAAATTTAAACGTTTCAAGGCCTTTTATAATGAGTTTGTGAACCAAGTCCAATGTTCCATTAAAATTCTTTGCTCTGACAATGGGGGCAAATGTATATTGAAATCCTTCTTGAGTTTTTTTGCAGGATTATGGTATACTATCTTAGACTTCTTGCCCAAGGACTCCCCAACAAAATGATGTTGCCGAAAGGAAGAACCATCATCCTCTCGAAGTTATTCGTGCTCTCCTCCTCGGTATGAATGTTTCAAAACGTTTATGGGATGATTCTTTACTTACTACTGCTTTTCTTATTAATAGACTTCCATCTCGAATTCTACAAAATAAATCCTCTTTTGAAATCCTCCATCCTCATGACAAAGCATTTTCATTATCCCCCAGAGTTTTTGGGTGCGCTTGTTTTGTTCAAAAACTTGATGGTAGTAATGACAAGTTAAGTCATCGATCAGAAAATGTGTTTTTCTGGGATATTCTCGATCTCAGAAGGGCTATAAGTGCTATAATCCCGGACTTGCAAGAAATATGTGTCAGCGAATGTTGCTTTCTTTGAGGATGTTCACTACTTCTCACTTGAAGGGAATTTGCTAAATGATTCTCTTGCGAGTCGGGAGGAGACCTTGTTGAATCATCCCATTCCTCTTCCGATTCCCTCGCTTGATGAAGATTCCCATCCTCCTGAACTTCTCAAACCATTGCGTGTGTATCAACGATGGAAGAAATATCCTACCACTTAGACTCTTACCATACTATCTACTTCTCATGGAGATCCAGGTTCAATCATTCCATCTTCTGATGATCTACCTATTGATTTACGTAAGTCTACTAGTGCATCTACTCGCCATTATATCTATCATTATGTCTCTTTTTAATGTTTGTCTCCTACCTTCAGGGCATTTGCTACCTCGGTCTCCTCTTCATCTGTTCCTAGGACTCTCAGGGAGCTCCTCAGTATTCCCGAGTGGAGGCAAGCTATGATAGAAGAAATGTGTGCCCTCAAGTAGAACGATACCTGGGAACTGGTTTCCTTGCTTAAGGACAAGCAGACTGTGGGGTGCCTATTGGGTCTATTCTATTAAACCTCCTAGATGGATCGATTGATAGATACAAGGCTCCACTGGTAGCCAAGGGATACACTCAAACATATGGTGTGGACTACTTTGAGACTTTCTCACCTGTAGCAAAGCTCAACTTGGTTCAGGTGATCATCTCTTTGGCAACAAATCTGTCTTAGCCGTTATTCCAGTTGGATGTGAAGAATGCCTTTTTACATGGTGATCTTGCTGAGGAAGTCTATATGGATCCACTACCAGGTTTTTCATTAATCAATGGCTCACATCGGGTATGCCGCCTCAAGAAGTCTATCTATGGTCTCAAGCAGTCCCCTCGAGTAATAGTCTACGTCGATGATATTCTCTTGGCTGGTGCTGATGGTGCGGGTATTACTGACCTCAAATCCTTCCTTTAAGCTTGCTTTGCAATAAAGGACTTGGGTACTCTTCGCTATTTTTATGGCATTGAGTTGGCTAGATCTAAATCTGGCATTGTCCAATCATAGTGGAAATATACTCTCGATCTCTTATCTGAAACTGGAATGCTTGGGTGTAGTCCAGTTGCCATCCCTATGCATGTTACTCAGAAGCTTGGTATTGATGATGGCAACTCCGTATCAGATCCAGTCCTGTATTGTTGTTTGGTTGATTATCTTATTTACATGACTATTACTCGACCTTATCTGTCATATGCAGTTGGGGTGGTGAGCCAGTTTATGCATGCTCTTTGTACAACACATCTTATTGCCGTATATCAGATCATTCGTTACATCAAACTGACTCCTGGTAAAGGCTTATGTTTTCAGCGACACGGTCATCTTCATATCTCTGGTTACTCTGACGCTGATTGTGTGGGTAGCCTTGATGATCGGAAGTCTACATCTAGCTATTGCACTTTTGTCGGTGGGAATCTGGTTACTTAGAAGAGTAAGAAACAATCAGCGGTTGCTTGATCCTCTGCAGAAGCTGAATGTAGGGCAATGATGCATGCAACGTGTGAACTTTTGTAGCTCCAGATGTCGTTAAAAGAACTTGGCTACTCCTTTCCCGATCCTATTCCTCTACACTATGATAATCAAGCTGCTATTCATATAGTTAGCAACCCTGTGTTTCGTGAGCACATGAAACATATTGAAATAAATTATCACTTCATTCATGAAAAGGTCGTTGCTAAGGAAATTTCCACTCCATTTATTCGTTCAAGCGAGCAACATAAAAAGTTGAGTGGACAAGTTGGGCATGATTGACATCTATGCTCCAACTTGAGGGGGAGTATTGAGCATGTATAGTCTTTTTTTTAGCCGTGGAGAGGCATTTGTAGAGCATTATACTCATAAAAAGTTGATAGTAGGCAAAGTATCAATGGATATAATTAGAAGATCACTGTCTATTACTACTTCTAGCTCTTCATTATTCTCTATGAAAAATGTTGATCAACTAAAATTTGAAAACATTGAAAAATACATTAAGAAACGGGAAATCCCGAGAATACCTGCCAAGGAAATTTATAAAAGGGATCTTTTAGATTTGTGACCGATTATTGTATCAAAACTACTTAGAAAATCATGTCCATCATGGGTACTCAAAAAGCTATTCTAATATTTAATAACAAAATGATAATTTTTCATGAAAAAGTATAATTCTCTACACATAGGAATTCTTCAAGTTGCAGTTAAACTCATAACTAAGGTTGATCTCTATACTTTGGTATTGATGTGTGTAAGAGACTGTAGAGGTTAGAAATTTACAAATCCTCTTTTGGGTCTCATTGAAGCTAGCCTCCGTTCGGGACTGGTAACTGATCCAGGAGTTACCAGAGCTCTTATGCTCAAATGTACAGACCCAAGGGTTTGAGATGCACCCCCAGCATACAAAATGTCACTAAAAATACAGGATATAATATAAGGTCATAAACCTGAGGTTTTGTATCAGGCTTGTTTTTGTGTTTTTAGTTCATCCCAGTAGGAATGACCTTATGAACGGTGTGGATGGCATGTAAACATCACGGTGGACCCCAAGGAGGTTTCAATGGTATGCATTTCCTTGCTTACTTTTTTCTGTTGTGCGACCCACTTGAGTTTTGGATCTGCCTCATTTTTGGGCCCATGGCCTAACATCATTATACGGAAAAACAGATGGACAGGGTGGATTTCTCACAAACATTACAGTGAACCCCACGTAGCTTTCTTTGGCAGGCAATCTGCGTTGGATGCAACCAGTCCAGCGCCAATGAAAACGCCCCTAGGCCCCCCTATCATGCGTGGGACCACAGTGAAAAAGCAAAATATCATTTCATGCAGGGGACCCCACACACGATGTGCTCCCATGGTGCTTTTCATCCGTCTATTTCACCCAATAGGACAGACAAGCCGGGCCTACGGCCTTATTGGGGTGCAGCTTGGGTAGGTCAAATCAGGTTGAGGGCCAACCCAAATGCAACCGTAACTTGATTAGTAGGTCCAAGGTCCAAACTTGGACCCAAACAAACCCAACCTAACCCAAACACAATCCCAGCCTCAAGAGTCACGTTGGACCCAACTAAACCCAAACACAACCCCAGCCTCAAGAGTCACGTTGGACCCAACCAAACCCTAGGTATTAAATACTTAACCCTAAGATAATTAAATATCCAGAACTTACTAGTAAACACAACCCCAACTCAAGAATCATGCTAGGCAGGTTTGACATCCACAACTTACTCGTAAACTAACACATAAAATTAAAAAAATAAAATAAAAATCAAAGTAACACTAGCAAATTAAAACACAGCACGCATCACTTGTAACTAAGTAAATAAAGATTCACGTTAGGGTGTGTTAGATTTTCCAGACCCCGGTAGATACATTGCTAATAGGGTAATAATTATTTCCCTGGGTAGAATATATGTGGGGCCTACTGTGATGTATGGTACTGTGATGTATGTGCCATATGTAATCCCAGCTGAATTTAGGGCATGACCAAAAAGATGAGGCGCATCTAAAGCTTAAGTGGACCACACCACAGGATTTGGGGAAAGAGAATCAAATACCTAGTTTTAAAAACTTCATGGGCCCCTGTTTCTTTTGGTGTTGGGCACTTGAGTGTTGGATCTGCCTCTTTTTCTGTCTCATCTCCAATTGTTACGCTAAAATGGATAGACCAGATACATCATATATATTAGGGCCCAAAAATTTAAACCAGTCCTTTTGGACCGGTTTTCCAAGCAGAAATACAAGTGCATTTTCAAACCGGGTAGAAGAGTAATTATTACTTTATTTTCAGGGCATTTACAAACAGGCAATGTTGAAAGACAAACCAATCAAGCATGTGGGCTCCCAATCACTTCCGAACAAGAACCCTATTTCTCATGCATAGATAAATTTCGATCATTAAAGCCTATACAGCATTAGAGTTCAAAACATCGATGGTTCCAATCAAGTAAAGCTGGCTGCGATTTTACTTTTATAACATCATGTACTCATAAACGTAACTAGTCCAATATGAGAAACTAACATCTGGAGGGTCCTAAAGATCATAGAAGAGCTAGAAAAGGATGAAAACCAGTCTATCTCTCCTCTCAAAACAAATTCAAAATTATCATTCTTATTGAATAAAAGGAGAGACCTAACTCTCCCCCACGGCCACATACAACCGATTACATTTTCTTGATTCTCTCTAAAAGATTTTCATATAGGTAGGGGAATAAAACCAAAGTGTAGTCTCTCTCCTTGTTGTGGAAAGGAGAGAGAAATGAAGTCCAAGGGGAACTCTCTTTTCATTATCAAAGCCAATCAATCAGACCCATTACTATACAGAAGAAAACCACCTTTCCCAATTGCCTTAGATTTTGAAAACCTCTTCTTCTAAACATCTCTCAATGTAGGGCCCTCACAAAGGCCAACAAGGAATCAACGTCCCGTTTCTCTGACGGATACTTGATGGGCATTGCTGTGTTCTTTGGGAAGAAGAGTATTGTGGGGAAGCTCCCCAGCTGCAGCTCCTCCTTTGCAAATTCCTTCTGATCACCGTCTGACCTGAACTTTCCTACTTTTATGCCAGATCCAGCGAGCTTCTCGGCTAGCTCGACATAGGATGCTTCCATTCCTTGGCAGAAACGGCACCATGGCGCATAGAGGACGATAAGCCATGGCTCTCTCCGGTTCTCCAGCCGGAGCAAGTTCTCGATCCCTGGCCTGCTAAGGTTTATGATGTTCTGCGTGTTGAAGATGTCGGGGTTCTCAGTGGTGGCGGCGGCAGCAGCGCTGTTTCCATTGCCGTTTAGTTGGGGCACTTCCCCCTGTTTGATGTTGCCCTTGTGGAGCCCGCACTCCTTGGCTTTGGCATCCTCCCACCACCACCTTCCTTCTCTCTCATGCTGCCCAGGTAAGACGGGCCTTGTGCATGGCTCGCACCCAATCGAGACATACCCCTGCAACCAATAGACAATATATCAGCATGATCATCTTCATTGCAACATCCATACATGAAAGACATATGCAAGTCGGCACAGCTGTGTGTGCATGCGTACCTGTGAATGCAAGGAATTGACAGGGACGTCCATGGTCCTAAGGAAATTCCAGATATCCCCGCCATCCACGTTTGCAACCGGATTCCACTTTACAAGACTGCCGATCCCACCATCCATCCCTTCAAATGAAGGGTCCACCTGAACAACCGGGATTTCAGCCCTGGTACCAGGCGACTGATCCTTCCTTTGCCCAGTGATCCATGCCCTGAGACCCCTAAGGGCCCGCCTCAAGGGCCTCACCTTCCTGATTCTGCAGCACTCCTGGTGCCCGTCCTCATAGAAGGAAAATAGGCCCTTGCTTCTCACAAGGCCCTGAACTTCAACAGCATCTGGAAACATGTACTCAATGCGAATGTCATAGCGCTTCTCCACATCATCAAAGAATCTGTAGGTCTCGGGGTTCAGCCTTCCAGTGTCGAGGCTGAAGACCCGGAAGGGTCTGCCAGTTAGCTTGGCATACTCGATCAAGGCAACATCCTCTGCTCCACTGCCAAACCAGACACCACACAAATCAGACTGTGAAATAACAGAAATCAATCTACCAATCTGAATACACATTAACACAATTAGATGGCCAATGGGATTGACTGAAGAAAGAAAAATTTCGGAAGTGAACAACGGGCCTCGCTTTGAGCTCAACAATCCATCTTGGTTAGGCACAAACAACTATCACCACACATCTGGCTGAACAGTGGTCTAGTTTGGATTTTCCGTCTGGCAAGGCCTAGCATCATAGCCCAAGTACAAAAGAACATCATCACAAGACAATCACAGCCATACAGAAGCCAAGCGTGCAACTAGGGTTTTGTATTACAGGTCCAGAACTAAGGATGCAGTGGAGTCTGGGCAGCAAAGAAATACATGGACCAAAAATGTGTGGTGATCGGAACAGTCAGCCTGGCGGGCTACCATGAGCACATGCCATATGCGATCAGTGACCCTTTTTTTTTTAAAAAAAAGAGATGCATAGGTCCACATTCAACCAGTAAAATTCACAATTGAATGGACAATTTTTGGGATAAAAGCCATACATGCAATGGTCAATGCGTGTGCCTTGAGTGACCCGACTGCAAGATGGCATTCATTTCATTTTGTTTTTTTATTTATCAAAGTAGTCCAAAATGTCTTCAGAAACTTAAATTTGAAAGGAATATTCTTTCGAGTAACTAAAGATGGGGCGCACTTGCAATTACATACGGCGCACTTGCTATTATATATTGCAAGTGTGTCCTCTTTTCCAAAGAATCTGATTACTAAAAACAAAACATTTATATAAATAATAATTCTTAGAGGTTTTCACTGTTGACTCTGAGGTCATATTCTGATGATGATCAGAACCCATGGTGTGCTGTAACTGCCATTACAGTGCTTAATGGTCGTGAAGGCTAGGGTCATAAAGGCTGCAACAGCCATTTTGTCTAATGGGAAAAAATAACCTATATCATTTTTCCCCACAAGGGGCCTATAATGACACGTGACAGGGCTTGTACATGTTTTTTTTCCTTTTTTTTTTTCCGTTAAATAAGAAAGACTTGTATTGTAGAGATCCGTTGCAGCCTTGTTTTATAAAGGTAATGGTGGCAGCCGTTACGGCCCATATCGTAAAGTAGTGGCCGTTACAGCCACCATTACCATTACAGATTACTGTGTCCAAACTTCTTATTTCACAGGCTTCAACTTGGATGGGGAAAGAAAAAAACCTCTTTGATTAAAATATTTTAACCGTTCCATCAGTTATGGTTAAAATATTTTTAATAGTCTTCAGCTAACAAGAGCTAGCTAAGCCAAAAGGAATTTATTTATTTAGAGGAATGGACCCATCAGACCTTAATCCGAACCATCCAAATAGGCCCGAGAGTAGATTGGACCTGGCCCAAAATAAACACAACTAGCGGTCCCAACCATCGATTTAGTGGCCATGAAAGGTTACAAAGAGACGCATATAGATGGTTACGATGGACCGATCATGGGAGTTTTTAGTATTGGGAATATTTCTAAGCAACTAGTTTGCACCCAGTGATCGTACGCATTGAGTTGTATTGGACATGTAGATGGTACCAAGCATCAATCTCGACCGTCCAGCCGGTCCAACCTCCTCTACACTGGCCACCGGACCGACCGGATGCCCAATTCAAACAACGGTTCCATATTACCCCACCCAACTATTTTAACTAGCCAATGATCCGATGGTCAGGATCATCGGATCATGATCATTCTTGTGATTAGCAATCAAAATCAGGTGTGCCACTGACCGAACTATCTACTTCAAAAAATTGGACTACTTCCGAAATAATATTGACCATCCATTGATCAGACGGTTTCAATCACCCGATCAACGTTTCTTATCTCACCAACACAGAGAAAGCGCGCTGGACCATACAGACTGTCAGATCAATGATTTGACCGTCCGCAGTGTGGCCAAGGAATTGAACGGCTAGGATAAAAGTTTAAAAGGTCTAGGAAAAACTCGACAAGTCCTCTTTTTAACCTGACCAAATCGGGTTCTTCTCGCGTCTTGAAGAGATTCGATTAAGCTGAGTCGACTCCGCCGAGTCGAGTCAAGCTTTTTAAAACACCGATAATTCCCCAAAAAAAAAAACAAAACAAAACATAGAGAAGGAGAGAGAAAATCGAACCTGAAAGCAATAGCGATATCATTCCCAAATTTCTCTAGGGCTTTGTCGATGATCTCAAGAGGCGAAGCATCTTTCAAATCTTCCGCCAATTTCTCATAATCCACCTCCTTCTCTATTCCCTTATTCTCCCTCTCCAAATCTGCCACTTCTGTATCAATCCCCATCAAAAGAAGGGCAATTCTGTAAATACACAAATCCCTCCATCCCTCTCCAGACTCTCTCTCACCAAAAATAAAAAATAAAAATCGAAATGAAATGCGTACCAGGAGCAATGCTCGTTGCTGCCAGAGGAACAACCGACTTGCTCCGCTTCGCCTGTGCGGATACCGGCTTCAACGCGCCCCGCCTCCGAGACACATTCCCAGCCGTCGATGGTAGGATGAACCGATCCAACGACCGAAACGAACCGATCTGAGATCCTGAAATAACCAAAAGATAGATAGAGACAGAGAGAAAGCGCGTGTCAAGCACGTGAAAGCTAAAATCAATAAATGCAAGAAATTCCAAAAAAAAAAAAAAGTACCTTTCAGAATCTCCTGAGAATGGGAAGAAATCGCTGAAAAAGCTGATGAAGACGAAGCTAATGCCATGAAGAAATCTCCTTCTCTCTCTCTCTCTCTCTCCTTCTCTCTGAATCTCCTTCTCTCTTTCTCTCTCTGAATTCTCCTTCTCTAACTGTCTCTCTGGTTTTCTCTCTCTCTGAATTCTCCTTCTCTAACTCTGTCTCTCTGGTTTTCTGTTTTCTGCTGTTGGGAGGGAGGAAAGCGCAGATGGAAGATAAATAATAGCCTAGAGAAAGGGCTGTTATACAGATTCATTGAACCTGGACGCTTTTCCGTCAGAAGGCGGGCTCGGGGTTTATACACGTGGCGCGTTTTTATTGGACAACGCAATTTCGCGTCGTTCAGCGCATCCGTCACTCATTTGGGACAAGTGGACGAGGAGAGAACGTACGGTAGAGATGAGAAAACGAGGGTACAGCAGAGTCATCTGTCTACAGAACTCATTGCTGGCTAATCTATCAATCAGGACCGTCCATATAATCGTACCTATCATGGATTAAATAATTTTGTAAACTGAATTTCCTAAATTGATTATATAAAACATTTTAGTCTGTTTCTACGTTGATTGTTTCAATTTGGACCGTTTCTTTGAATTCCATTGTTCAGATGGATAGCATACCATACGATATACGTGAAGTTTAATTTATATATCATAAATAGTATGGATAACTAGACATACGGTCTTGATTCTTAGATGAACTTACCATGTGTTCTATAAAGAGATGGATGTACCATGCTCCGGTTCTACCGCATGATATTCTCCGGAGGAGACGTATGTGCGAGCAGGGCCGTCCCAGGCGGCAGTCAAAATTAACAAGCGGCAAAGGGAGCTATTTCATGCTCTGGTAGGGTATGGTGCTTGGTACTCAGGCACTTATATTCCCATAATCTGATTAGTTACACAGGCCTAACCCTCATTTCGTGGATACTTCATTTCATCCACTTGCTTTCAACCGTCCAATAAATGTCAACCAATGTATAATAAAACAAGTTTACTTTAGGTCCTGATGCATCTAAACTGGCATCCATGGTTTACTCAATTGAATTACTCGTGTGTATTGTGTATTGTTGGAGGGAGCTGATTAGGTGCGGCCCAGCTTCACCCAAGATGTGCGGCCCTTAATGTGGGGCCCACCTTGCTTCATTACATACATCAAGGTGCACCCCCATGGTAAGGGTTGTGGCGCACTTAATCTACTCCCATTACTCCCATTATTTGACACTCAGGAGACTATTGTGCTTGCCACATCATTCCAGGGCATGAACACAAAAATTGAGCAAATCTAAATCTCATGCGGACTGTCCTGTTAAAAACTTCCTAAGCCCCACCATAATGTTTATTTGCCAAGTTGATAAGGTCATTCAGATTTCGACTGAGAAGGAAAAAAATAAAAAATAAAAGATATCAAATTGATCCAAAAGTTGTGACCCATCAAAAAATTTTCACCATTGTTTACTATGGTATGGTGTGCTTATTATTTAGATATATTTCATTTTTTAGGCTAATTTTCTAAAATGATCTAGCAAAATAGATGGACAATTTGAATATAAAATACATACATCAAGGTGGGGCCCACGGTAGGGGCCCCCACCCAATCGCTCTCCTCAATGGGTGTGGCTTCGAGGATCCACGAGCCATGTGGATCCTTGATTGTGGGGCCCACTGTGATATATGTTCCTTATATCCACACCATCTATCTATTTTTATGGCTCATTCTAGGGCATAATTTAAAAAATGAAGCAGAACAAACTCTCAAATGGACCACACCATAGGAAACAAAGGTAATTGAATACTAACCATTAAAAACTTCTTGGGGGGCAACTGCATGTTTATTTTCCATCCAACCTATTGATAAGGTAATAGAGACCCGGATGAAAAAAACACATGAATATCAACTTGATCCAAAACTTCTGTGGTCCACAAGAAAATTTTAATGGTCAATCACCATGGTTCTTGTGGTGTGGTCCAATTGAGATTTGGATCATCTTTTGTTTTAGGATAATGCTAGCTTTCAAAATGGATGGACAATGTTGATCTAAGGCACATAAATCACGGTGGGTCCCATGGTAAGGGATCCACCTACCTCAACATCCACCGAAGCCATACTCGTACTTAGTGGCCGCTTCATTGAAATAGCACCATAGAAGTTTTATTTTTTTTAACTTCTAATGGTCAAATAAGTATAAGTTTTTGTTATAATGGTACATTTTCTCTGAGACTCATAAGCTGGACCGTTCAATTTGAATTACCCATATATCGTGAAGATAATTTCCAATGGGCGTCTTATCATTCATCACGTTCTCACAAGTTTAATACTCTTATGGAATAAGATGTTACGAGCGCGCACTCAATCATAATTTGTAAATTTAACTCCAAAGCCTGAAAGTGACGTGTTTGATGACTCAAGGAAATCTAATTAATTAACTGGATATAACGTGTTTGATGACTTATGTAAATGTAATCAATTATTAATGTACCACAACTTGGGATGTTGTGCCAACATTTTTTGATGGGAAGCGCGAAAGGTGAGCCCTCAAGATCTGACGGTCTACACGAAGTTTGGAACCCTCACAAAGTAGAAGAACGGTGCTTCAACGGCCCACCTATCTACTACTGGAGCAGATGGAACTATTCACACCTCTGATCCTACGGTATATAGTGGCCCCAGATTGCGATCTATGGATCAGATCGTCTCAAGGAGAAACTAAAATGAACAGACTATAGTGCTCACTGTATCTCTCTGTATACTCTCGGTTTATCGTATATCATGAATGCGAGAGAGAGCGCATCCATTTTTATAGGAAAGGAGGGAGAGATCGGATGAGATATGATGAAACCATATTATCCGGTCAAATCCTTATCTCTTATTATATTTCAAATTCAAAGTTGAATTTGAAATCTCAACCGAATGGAGAAGGCCGGAGAAAGCCTAAACATGTGGGACCCACCCACTAGTGATTGCTCACCAGTGGGCCCCACTGGCGTACGTCCAACATCTCCCACTCAATCACATTGTGGGATAGGCACAAAAAATTTGTCCATTTAACTTGCCTAATAACAATCAAAAATCATACATCGCGATCAAAAGAATCAGAGGCGTGGGACCAGCTAGATCACCATAATCTTCTCACAGGTGCTTAAGTACTAAGTGACCACCTAACTAGTACTCAATAACCCAAGCTTTTCAATGCCTGTCCTAGTTCGCATGACCACACCGGATGGAGTTAACTCCCGACCTGGAGTACTCGGCCCACATACGCACTTATCCAACTTATCGAGTTATTCTAAAAACTTGATTTTTCACAAACTTCGACTAAAACCAATTCAAAGCAATACTTATATATATATATATATATATATATATATATATATATATATATGCTTTTTAAGAAAAATACTGTTTACAAAAGTCTAATAAAAACAACTCGATACTGCCGGCGGATAAGTCTTCAAGTGCGTATTTATAGTTCTAAAAACTTGGTGTAGCTGTCACGGGATCTTTCCCATGCAGATGTGTAATTTGAAATTAATCAAGCTTCTTTCCTAGCTTAATTGAGTCTGGCCAATTAAGGACCTTTCGTCATAGTACACTAAAGTAGTAACACTCAATCTCATCCTCATATACAGAAGAGGAGGGTAACTAAGGACACAAAGAGTCACCTATAGGACTGGCTACTCGCACGTTGCAATGATTAGATTGAATCAAAGCAATCTGTAGGTAATAGGTCCCAGCACGTGGCTACAATCCACGTCGTAAACTAGACAATACTAGGTGAATGTCGGGTCTACAATACGCAGGTCATTCTACATAAGGTACGACTCATCTCATAACCTCATAACCTGGCTTTAATTTCAGGCCATAACATTGATCGCATGTAACGGAATGGTGCGAACATTATATTAGTCGACTTTATCAGTCACATCTTCAATCTTTATAAGATTGTAGGCGGATACGACTCACTCATATCCTCATCCTTTATTATTCACAATAAAGAGAAGTTCATACCTCAATGTATAAACATAGCCTCAAATGTACCTCTCTTGTACATTCAAGGTTGGTCAACCCGTGCGAGTGGGTGACCGGCCTGCCGACAAAAAAAAATAGAAATCCTACATGATTTCAAGGTAAATGCTGATGATCTTCATACCTAGTTATATTAGCATTCAATACTGAATAAAAAAGAATATAATATTCATTAATGAAAGATCAAAGGTACTACAAAACAAGTATATCAGTCAAGCTTTCCTCAATCCCATCTGCCTGACGTGAACCTGAAATAGATCTCTAGCTATAGGTTTCGTCATGGGATCAGTCATCATCTCCTTAGTAGGAATGTAGCTGAGGGCGACCTTCTTATCTCTCACTTGATCATGGACGTAATGATACTTGATCTCAATGTGCTTAGATTTTTTGTGGTGTTTAGGGTCCTTTACCAAGTCAATAGCAGAAGTATTGTCTATCTTCAGCGATATAGGCTGACTAACACTCGGTACAACACCCAGACTCAATAGAAATCTGCGAACCCATACACACTCCTGAACTACAGCACAACATGCAATGTACTCGGCCTCCTAGATGAAAGAGCTGTGGATGTCTGTTTCTTACTCGACCATGAGATAGCTCCTCCTCCGAGTAAGAATACATACCCTGAAGTAGACTTTCCCTCGTCGGCATCATTACCCCAAGCAGCATCAGAATATCCTTTGAGCTCGAGGCTTGTTCCTTCATAATACAACATTAGGTCTTTTGTTCCTCTGAGATAGCGGAATATACGTTTGACGGCTTGCCAATGAAACTGTCCCGGGTTACTCTGATAACGACTGACTATGCCAACTGCATAGCTAATATCCGGTCTGGTGCAAAGCATAGCATACATTAAGCTCCTTACTGCGCTTGCATAAGGTACTGAGGACATAGCCAATTTCTCGGCTTCAGTCTGGGGACACGATTTCCTGTCTAGCTTGGTAGCTTTATCCATAGGGGTTTCAACAGCTTTTGAATTTTTCATCCTGAACTGCTCTAAGATCTTTTGTATATAGGTTGCTTGAGACAAGCCTAAAAATTTCTTTGGGTGATCCCTGATGATTTTTATCCCAAGAATAAAGTTGGCTTCACCAAGGTCTTTCATTTCAAAGTTCGAGAATAGCCAATCTTTAGTCAATATCAACAATTGCATGTCATTACCAGCTAACAGGATATCGTCTACATATAGAGATAGTATCAGAAAAGATCTTCCAGACCGTTTCATGTATACACAATGATCTTCTTCACTCATGGTGAATCCAAAAGTGGTGATAGCCAAGTGGAATCTCATGTACCACTGTACTGAAGATTGCTTCAGCGCATAAATAGATTTTAACAACTTGCAGACTTTCTTTGGATGCTTTTTGTCCACATAACTCATGGGCTGTTGCATGTATATCTCTTCATCCAAGTCACCATTTAAGAATGTGGTCTTTACATCCATCTGATATAACTCTAAGTTTAAACTTGCGACAATGGACAAGATCATGTGGATTGAGGAGAACTTTGCAACAGGTGAAAAGGTCTCCTCGTAATCAATGCCTTCTTGTTGTGTAAAATCTTTAGCAATTAATCATGCTTTATACTTGTCCACTGTACCATCTGCCTTTCTTTTAATCTTAAGTACCCATTTATTACCCATCGCTTTGCGATTGGAAGACAGATCAACAAGTTCCTAGACTTTATTCTTCTCCATGGAAGCGATCTCTTCGTCCATGGCATTTACCCAATCGGCCGAGTCAGGAGATAATAATGCATCCTGATATGAATCAGGTTCATCATCATCAACCGCAAGTAAGAGAATGTTTGCCCCTCAATATCGAAGTATCTTCGGGGAATCAATCCTCTTTCGCTTCGACGTAACTCAGGAGCCTGCTGAGATGTCCTCCCACTGTCCTGGTGAACTATAGGAGCATCTTCATCTTGAGGAGCAGAACTCTCACTCTTTTGAGATACATCGGGTATTTCAAAAAGTTCTATTGGAACCTTTTGCTTCATTCGGCTTGGGTATCTATCTTCAACGAAGGTCACGTCTCGGGATTCTATCTCAATCCATTGTCCATGGTCCTCATAAACTAGAACGTATCCTTTTGAATGCATAAGGTACCTAATGAACACACATTCAATGGTCTTACTATCAAGTTTACCTCTATATTGAGTAAGTAGCAAAACATATCCCAAAGATCCCTAAGGGCGTAGGTTGGCTAAAGAAGGAGGCCTTCCAGACCACATCTCATATGGAGTCTTAGGAATGGATTTGGATGAGACTCTATTAAAGACGTAGACGGCTGTTAACAATGCGTCTCCCCAGAATATGGTAGAGAGATTGGCTTGTGCCATCATCGATCTAACCATGTCCAATAGTGTCCAATTCATTCTCTCTGCAACACCGTTTTGTTGTGGAGTGTAAGTCATTATGTACTGCTGAACAATTCTAACGTTTTCACAATTTGATTTAAATGTTTCAGATGTATACTCGCCACCTCTATCAGATCGAAGGATTTTAATCTTTTTCTCAAGCTGATTTTTCACCTCAGATTTATATTTAAGAAAATAATCAAAAGCCTCAGATTTGTATGAGATGAGATACACATATCCATAACGCGAGTAATCGTCAATGAAAGTGACAAAGTATTGACATCCGTTTCTGGCATGTACATTAAAGGGTCCACAGATATCTGAATGAATTATCTCTAGTGTGCCCTTAGACCCAGCTGCTTTGGAAAATGGTTTCTTCGATCTCTTCCCGGACACACAATGTTCACAAAATGGCAAATCAACTTTGGATAAGGAGTCTAACAGACCAGAACGTATTAGTCTTATCATACGATCCTTTCCGATGTGACCTAACCTCGCGTGCCATTTTTGAGATTCAGATACTACATTTTTATTCGACATAACAGATAAAGTAAGAGGGGCATTATCACAATTTACGTCTAGAATAAATAAATCTAAAATTAAATTTTTCTATGCAAAGATGAGGTTATTCAGTCTCAAAGAAACTCTAGTCCCGAAAAATCGAATATCAAAACCATCAAATAATAACCTAGAAACAGAAATTAAATTTCGACGCATCCCCGGTGCAAAAAGAGTATCACGAAGGATTATTGTTTGCCCTATGCGCGTACGGAAATGGAGAACGCCAATCCCTAGTACGTCTTCGACAGCGTTATTGCCCATGTACAGCTTGTAACTTCCTTTGGCTACAGGCTGGAATTCCTCGAGTCCTCGACGACTCTGTGTCACGCGCTTTGTTGCGCCTGAATCGAAAATCTACTCGTTAGATATAGTATCAACGGAAAAGATTTCAGAACAAACGCCTACATACAAAGTATCTTGTGACTGAGAAATTCTCATCTTTTTGTGCGCACACTGCCGAGCATAATGGCCGAAATTTTCACAGACAAAGCAGATTATTTTTGTCTTTTTCTGCTTCTTCTTTCCATTTCCCTTCTTGAGATTTGGAGCAGGTGTTGTGGTCTTCTGTTCTTGATAATTCTTCTTCGCCTTCTTGCAAGCTTTGAACCGTTTATTGTTAGCTTTTCGCTTATGGGTCTCTGCTACAAAGGCCTTGGCCGAACCTGGCTGAATTGCATTCATTTTAACATCACGTACCAAGTGGCCACAAAAGTCTCTGAATGTAGTGATAGAATCAGTATGGTTCAGAATTCTTTTGATTTGGGCCCAAGATTCAGGCAAGGAATGGTGCATGGCTATAATCTTCTGATTTTCAGTCAATTTGCACTCAACATTCCTAAGGGCACCTATCATTTGCTTCATCTTACGAATATGATCTTTGATAGGGCAGCCGACAAGCATCCTGTATTCCTGGAATTCCAATTCCATTGCCTTAACTCTCGCATCTGACTTATGCGCATAGGCATCTGTCATTGCTTCCCAGATTCCCTTAGCGGTTTCATGCACTTCATACGTAGGTATGAGTTCTTTGTGCATAGTGCTAAGAAGGACATTACGGGCTGATCGATTTTGTTTTCGCCACTTATTATAGCGAGTCATCGCAATCCTATGTTCTTGTAAATTCCCATTTTCAAATAGGATGGGTTCCTCTTAAACTACATCGAGTGTGTGAGATATGTCGTCCTCGTCCAGAAGGCATCGCACCGCGCGGGACCAGTTTTCGTAGTTGTTGCCGTCGAAATGTTGTCCTTTCAGTTGTTCAGTGATTAATGCTTTGGTGGCCATCTCTACATTGCATGAGTATCACTACTTAGCTATGATCTAAGGTATTGACACTAATCATCAGCATTTCTACATGTTCTACAAATTTTCAAAGTTTAAAAGTAGTAAACGCATCTTAATGAGATCTGAAAGTCCACATACTCGAATGGGCGGTGTAGAATAATCAAGTTCTCCTTTTAAGATGAGATTTAATGCTTTTATAAGAATAAATTCATATAACGTGCAACCTACCATTACTTAGTTGCATGCATCATTTGGTGGAGGAGAATAAACTCCCACTCAGGTTATGCACAACTTTTTTTTTGTGTATAGGGAGTATCTAAGCACTAAGTTTTACTATTTCCAATGAAAAATAAATAAATAAATATGGGGCTTAGATCTAAACACATCAAGCCAAATATTTTCTCATATATAAACATCATCATCAGAAAGAAAAATGAAGTGCTAAGATATCATGAGAGGTCTTTCTTTACCTGTGATCATGATCATTAGTGATGGGTCTGATCATTACCGTTAATGATCATTGTTGATGATGGATCCTTTCATCAACATTGATCATCATGGTTGATGATCGTTTCGTTCACTAATGAGTAATAGATCAACAGTGAAGAAGATATTATAAAAGAAACTATATTTTTGATATGAGTCCATCATCTTTCAACAGATCTACACATGTGAAATTAGCAAAACTAAAAACATAGTTGCTCCACATGTACAGTCAATCACGTGTACATCAACCAACACGTGCAACCAACACGTGCACTACAGCTTTACAGATGTACATTATATTATCAGCCAACACGTGAGATGTACATGAGCCAATCTGCTTCACACAGCAGCTAGGCATTTGAATTTGAGAGGCACTAGTAACATATGTGATATACACGTGTATATCATACGACATGTTAACACATGTGTACACTTGCACATTGACCAAGTGTTTTTTTTTTTTTTTTTGTGCTTCTCTAACATAAATCCAAGCCCATTAGATGGATGGACGGTTTGGATTCAACACAGATCTCGTGATGGGTGGTATGTATACAACACCATGTGTTGCTGACGTGTATACTACATCTAATTCTTTCAATGTAAAGAAAACACTGGACGTGTAGTAGTAGTGTACGTCACTATAACAAGGTTGAATCCAGTTTCAATGTAATCACATGTGTGCAATCTGTTGTATAAACACATTAATATAAAATATATAACTTGTTTCTGTTGTTTAATCTTACAAGTGGGTCTCACCGTTCAGTAATCCCAGACCATTGGCTTGAAAATAAGGTGGTGCGCCAAGAGATGGTCTATACGAATTGGCGTTGAACACCTATTACTGTGGTGTGGTCCACCAGATTAGTGGATCTGCCTCATTTTTAACCCCATATCATGAAATGATATGGAGAAAATAATGATTGGAGCGGATCCCCTAGGTTGCATCATACACCATTCCAACCCAAATAGAATGGAAACTTTCCACGTACAACCAGGAATAGGTTGTTGCGTGTTGGCGGAAAATAGGGAACAACACCTTTCCAAAACATCTACTGTGGCATGTTTGCTGAAAAGATGATTTTGAATATATAGAATTTAATCCAAACAGTTCAAGTAGTGGGCCACATTATGTATGGACATACTTCAAACCATCTGAGTGATTTACAGCCAACTTGTTATACTGATGTACAGCAACGTGTTTTAGTGCATGTAGGTAACACGTTGCAATGTAACATATTGGAATGTAACACGTTACAATCCAACATCTATCATACACGTTGCTGCACGTTTCATACATACAATTGAATTGCATGATGTACACACGTGTGTTATATATGACTGAAGTATACACACGTGTTATATATGGCTAATGAAGTAGCAACAGATCTCGTGTACAGTAACTGATCTCGTGTACATCATGAGATCTCGTGTACAACAACAGATTTATGTTATAATACATCAGCCAACGTGTGTGCATCCAACGTTGCTCGTGTACAGTAAGCGTTGCATTGTATAGACGATAACACGTTGCATTGACGTAAACCATGTTGTTGGTGTACAACACGTTACACATAAGTAGATGCCAACACGTTACATGTAGGGAATGTTGTTGATATACAATACGCTTCCCTATGTACAAAGAACTCATGAACACGTTACAACACCCAGTTGTTGTATTTGTACTCGTTGCACATATTGACATATCATTGATGTAACGTGTTGTACATGTACATGTTAGCAAAGTTTTGTAGACCAACACGTCACCTTTGTACGTCACCCGAAAATGTACATCATACGTGTATATTACAAATTCCATGTGAAAATTCTATGTGATCAAATTTACATGTTTCTTTGATATGTGACCATTGTACATCATCCGGATCAGTTTAGTGATCAAGCGTGATTTGTGTATAGATCACACGTGTACATACAAATCTGTGATTTTTGAAAGTACATGCGAATTTGCTTTGTGATGTAAACATCACCATTGTACATCATATCAGACATGTACACCATATCAGATATATATCATATCACATTTTTGTATATCCACTGTACAACATATCAACATGATGCCTATCCACTGTGGGGCTGATCAGACGATGATTAAATGGTGGGCCATAATTCCAATCCTAAAGGAAAAGATGGGCCACTTACCTTTTTAGATGATAATAATCGGAGATCCACCGTTGATTACTCTGATACCACTAATGGGAAGCGCGGAAGGTGAGCCCTCAAGATCTGACAGTCTACACGAAGTTTGGAACCCTCACAAAGCAGAAGAACGGTGCTTCAACGGCCCGCCTATCTACTACTGGAGCAGATGGAACTATTCACACCTCTGATCCTACGGTATATAGTGGCCCCGAATTGCGATCTATGGATCAGATCGTCTCAAGGAGAAGCTAAAATGGATAGACTATAGTGCTCACTGTATCTCTCTGTATACTCTCGGTTTATCGTATATCATGAATGCGAGAGAGAGCGCATCCCTTTTTATAGGAAAGGATGGAGAGATCGGATGAGATAGGATGAAACCATATTATCCGGTCAAATCTCTATCTCTTATCATATTTCAAATTCAAAGTTGAATTTGAAATCTCAACCGAATGGAAAAGGCCGAAGAAAGCCTAAACATGTGGGACCCACCCACTAGTGATTGCTCACCAGTGGGCCCCACTGGCCTACGTCCAACATTTTTTGCTATAAAAACTCTATAGAATTTTATTATGAAAACAGTAGGCCCACCACGAAGGTCACCGGAAAGTCTTACTCAGCATACAAGAGTAGTTGAGCTAGTAAGCAGATCAACCTGATTTTTAAGAAAGTTCATCTTTATGGTAAAGCATATTATTTTCATGGCACTCATATCTCACACAAGCATCATGATGGTGGGAAAGGTGATGTGTGGCCACATGTTGTGATAGAGTTATTGTAGGTGAGTAGTTCTCTTATTTAGACATTTTTTTTCATGAACATTTTAAAAACCTAAAAACTCCATGTAGCTTGATGTTAAGGTGTGATAGATGGGTTGAAGAGTGATGATGATGTTTTTTTTTTAAAAAAAAAAACAAAACGAGGGAAGTACTAATAATACTGAAATGCAATTAGCTATCTCCCAATGACCAATAGCTCGATTAAATTCAACTAGAAAAATGTAACTTAGTGAGAACTAGTTAAAAATATATATAATTAGGTGTGTGCATGCATGTGTACAATGGACGCAATAAAGAAGAGTGAATACTTGGAGAGAGAAGAGAGTATAGAAACCATATAAATGTAGTATTTCAATTTCAATAACGAAAGACTACGGGTACAACATGTAGGGCTGAAAGCCGGGCGGGTTGGTGCTTAACCCTAGCCCAATCCAATGTTCCTATACCTCAACCCTAACCCAACTGCAAGTTGAGAATTCTCAACCTAAACCCAACCCAAGTGGGCTTGGTCGAGTGGATACATGCTAATATTTTCGTTATTACACTAGTCTATTATATTTTAAAACATGTCTTATTTTTTATACCTATGATTTTATTAATTATATATATGTAGTTATTTATCATAAATAACTTCATTTTTTTTTCTAAACAAACAAGTTAAAATATAAGACAACTAATTCTTTAAAAGTCGTGTTGTGTAGTATGCAATCTATTCGAGAGAAAGAATCCCACATACCTTGTTAGCTTGAGTCATCGGAAATGACATGGACTAATGAGACCCGACGACATTGGAATTTCCCGTGCCTTCAAGACAGATGATCCATACTCTTGGAGCATAAAATTAATTAATTAAAAGAAGATTGAAAAAAGAAGAAAGAAACAAGAGAAGATTGAAGAAAAGTGATAAAAAGTTGTGTTGCGCAGTGCAACGAGTTGTGTGGACCCACGCAACTCATCAGTATGGTTTGTGCCAATCGTGTTGAATGGATGTGAAGTGGGATCCACATCATGGGATTCGAGGGCCCATACGTGTGAAAGTCTATAAATACCACATTCTCCCTTCATTTGGGACATTCAAATTCTTTCAAAAGACTGGTACCTTTGACATGTATCATAGAGATGAGAGAGAGGGAGAGCATAAGGCCAGTCCGCACAACTCACATTGAGTTGCGCGTACCTATGCAACTCAGTGTTGAGTTGCATGGTGACTGAAAAAGGGCTTGTTTTCTGACATTTTTGAAGAAGTTTTCTTCAGGATGTTTCAATATCCCGTCATATTGTTCGTGAAGGCATATATGAGAAAGAAGAGTCGCACAACTCATCTCTTATGGAAACTTAAATGATATGAGTCGAAATGCTGTCGAAATTTACATTTGAACTCATTTAATATTTGTACTTTTAATTATAACAACTTTATCTTGGAATCAAATGATAAAAATGATATAAACGAATTCCGATGAACTTCATGATTATTCTCTTCATTCCTCCTCTTTGTTGCTATTAAGTAAGATAATTTCTCGAATCAAATACTTTTTGTTTCTGGTCGAAACACACACTCAATTATAATTTATAATTAAAATATATATCAATCGAGTTCAGGTTAGGTCGGGCAACTCGAGAACTCAACCCGAGCCCAACCCAAGTTTTATCGGGTTGGTGTTTGTATTGCCCGAGCTTGAGACCGAACCAGATACATCTTGCCTAAGCCCAACCCAATGTCAGGTTGGTTAGGTTGAACCCACCCAACTTTGAGCCCTAATAGCATGTGCAATACATAGCAAAATAGAACACACATAAAGACTAAGGAAAGCTCTATTAGAAATTTTAGTTCTCAACCACAGGACGGAGACAACACTATATACATTATGGAATCTTTAAAATTGATAAATTAGGATTTTTGGAGGGAAGATATTTCTTTGGGACTAGGCCTTGAGAGAAAAGAGAGAAGTATCTCTAATCAAGCATGCTAGCAAAATTTATAAGCTATCATGCTAGTAAAATTTCAATTAGAGAAAAACTTTATTCTATTTTATTATGGTAGTAATTAGGAGTATCCAATTACAACAATTTCTCATGATCAAAATAATAATTCAATATATACTCTCTAATCAAGCATGAGACCTTGTAGACTATAATATTTTATAAGGGAATGACATCTCACCAAATCTATAAGTGGATAAAAAATGCATTTCCTATTTTTCAATCACTTGTCCTAGACCGTTGATTTGATCATATTCAATCAAGCACGTATGATTCTATATATCCATGTGCACAAATTCTAATACTTAAATTGTGACTCATGCTTATTTACTTTTGGGATTGAATGTGTTTTTTTAACTTTATAAACTTAATACATCAATATCCATTAAAATATTAATATATAAATATATAAATATTTTTTTCAAAACAATTCATAACAAAATTTGACAGTGTTTGATTCAGCACCTTGGTCTCCCATGCCTCACTACTAGCATTCAATCATTTATGATCTTCATCTTTTCCATCTCTGTAACTCAATTTTGATTTGGTTTATTTCCTAATGTGTTTATGGTTTAATAGAATCTATTTACATAACTTGAAAAATGTGCACTAAAGTAGTATCACCTTATCATGACTTTCCCACGTTACATAGCGTAATATAGATACAAAAGTCACCCATATGACCAGTATATTTGCACAAAGACCAAACAAGAAATGATTCGTTGCTTATAGATAATTACTCTCTCACGTAGGCCTCAATTCATATATGATAAATTATCAAGCATTCTTCGTTTATGTGATCATCACATAGGATCCATCCAATCAACCAATGATCGACACCATTATACATAGGCTTTTATAATACACCTAAGTACAAAACCGATCACATCGATCAATGTGAAATCTCATCCTTATTATCTTATAAATCAGGGTGAAGGCACATCTCATACGTACTATTATTACACACACACACACAGGTCTATGTTGTGCAAGGAGTTACTAATGTAGAGCGGGTCGCGGACAATTACATGGCCAAGATGGATCATAAAAGGCCCGGTCGACGACAGAAGTGATCCAGACCATCGAACCTTAAATCGGGCGTATCTTGCAATCCGGAATGAGTTATCTGACATAAAATATATGATTTTAGGGTAAGACGAGCTACTTTAGCCACCCAACTCCTCTACGTCGAGTTGCGCAAGCCGGATTTGCGAAAAACCATCATATTGATGGTCCTTTCCCTATTTTAATTCCGTTTTTACTATAAATAATAAGTTTTAGTTTGATTATAACTCTTCATCCGTCGGGCTTTAGGAGTTGCGCCCAACGTGAAAAGAGCTTAGAATAATTAGGAAAACGGTTTGGTGAAGCCAAATAGGACACTTACTATTTTTCGCCGAAAACCTTGCGCACTAGTAGACATCACGACCGTCTATAAATAGTAAGTTTACTATTTATAGTAAGTCGCGGATTCTAAGAGTTTGAGTTGTAGTTTGATTCTAATTTCTTTCCCATTGCTTGGTAGCCCTATTTAAAGGGTTGTAAATTCGTTTTTATTCATCAATTAATCAATTTCGAATTTATTAGAATTTATTTCTATTTTCTGCTTTCTTTCCTCGTGGATTTGAGAAGTCTCTGTGAGGAGTTCAGAGAAGCTCCGTGGATTCAGAGTAGTTATCTTCATCACGTTCATCCCTGTGTCAGTTACCAAGCCTCAAATCAATGAATGTTGGTAACATCTCATCATGATGGTCAATATGAATATCTGGATATATACATTATCTTGAAATGATTATATTAATATATATAAAGTCAAATATCAATGTAATCTAATGAATACACACACACATACATGTGTTAATAACAGATTAATGAATCATACAACCCAATAAAAAGAAAAAAGGGTGCCCATAATGATTTCACTAATGGATGCCCAATCACTATTATATCTAACGCCGTGACATAAACTGGCTTAATAGATAAGAGTAATGTAATACTATCATAATGGTGTGCCTTACAATGCCTTTGCTGCATAGCTCCCTAATGCTATGAGCAGCGGATGCCTCTTTGAAGGGCCATAATCTAATTTTTAAAAGCTTACAGCCCTCACCATTAATAATCGCCAAGTTAACTAAACACTTCTTGCATAATATACAATAGAGATAGGCCCATGCAATCCCACTCATCCAAAAACATGTTTTTAGCAAGAAGATGCATCACCCTTGCGAGGAAGCATGGTTCAGTCCTCCAAACCAATGACTAGATAAACCAATTAGATTTAGAGAATTCTTATTGTGTTTTTATAATAAAAATAAATTTCAAAAATAAAAGTTTATTTTTAGCAAGTAAATAAATATATTAATTATTAAAACTTTTTATTAAAAAAAGTGTATAACCAGTTGGTAAGAAAGGGATTTTTCCTTCTGCACCTTATATTTTCCAGAAAAAGCATATCCATTGTGCATTATTCTCGAATCTGATGTCATGTGCAATATATTTTCCAACAATTCTAAGCCCTTGATAAATATTGTACAGATCGAGGGTTAAGAGGAAGACAACAATAACCTACATCCTACAAAAATAGTCGAGAATAACCAGAGCGATACATTAATCTTCCATTGTACAAGTTTCTATAATTGTGGGGCCCATTATGCCCATGTTTCCCTCAACGGTTCCTATTAAATCAATGTTTAGATAGTTGAACCATGTACCTGGGCTGAGTGGTCCATTGCATTGGGAAGTCTTGGCTAAACTAAGCTTGATTAGTGTTTAAAAAAATAAAAGAGAGAGATATAGAGCTTGATTTTTGTGCAAGCTTGAAAAGGTCAGAAAAGAATTCCCCAAGCAACCAAACAAGGCATTTGACTTTCCTATATGTGATCCATCCACCATATACATAGCGTGAACTCTACAATCAGATGCCGAAATTGTGGGCCCCACTGTGGATGGAACATATCACGAAAGTCACATTCATTTGATAGTCTTTGATGTTATCAAATCAGCAATTGAATTCAAGGATATGAACCGTTGACAATGGAATCCACTGTTTGGATGGTCTCGATTAACATATATTCATGGATGACTCACCGCAATAAAAGAACTCGTGACGTAGATAGCAATCCACTGTTAAATGGATAGTCTAAATCACTCAAGAAAATTCAATATTTTAGTTTATATAAGAGGCTTTAATCTACATATTTGTAGATGCAGGGTATTTCACAATTAGGGGTGGCAATGGGTCGAGTTGGTCTATTGTCTTAGACCCTCTACTGTGGGCAGTGGTCTGGGCTTGGGTTAGAAATGTGACTCACTTGGGTATAGTGACCCTCTAGTGCCAAGGTTAGTATTGGTTGTTGTTGTGGGCCTACTATAATGTATGTGTTTTTATCCATGCTGTCCATACGTCTTTCTAGCTCATTTTAGGTACTAGGCCAAAAATAAGGCAGATCTAAATCTCAGGTGGACCACACCACAAAAAACAGTTTTAATTGAACACCCACCATTAAAAACTTCTTATGGCCCACAAAAGTTTTGGATCAAGCTAACATTTGTGGTTTCCCTTTATCCAGGTCCGTGTGACCTAATCAACAGGTTAGATGGCAGACAAACATTATGGTGAGCCCTAAAAAATTTCTAACAGTGGTTGTTCAATCATCACTTGTGTGATCCACTTGATATTTGGATCTGTTTCATTTTTCGGCTCATGTCCTAAAATGTGCTGGAAAAATGGATGGACAATAAAATACTGTACATTATGGTGGGGCTCATAGGGATCACTACCAAATCTGAGTCCTTTCAGATGTGGCCTTTTTAAAAAATGGGCTGAGATCATGTTTAAACCTACCCAACCCTACCCGACCTACCTATATTGTATATCAATGAGTTGGGTTAGATGACCTGATTGACGGGACTGAAATTTGAAACAATTGCACATTGGGCTGCGTGGTTCATGGGTGGGGTTCGGGCGGAATTCATGGCTCATTTTGCAAAGTGGTTAGGCTTGAGTTTGATTCCAAGTCATTAACACCCTTAATTAACAAGGTTGTTTAAAAGAGAAGGTTTCAAGTCCAACTGGTCATACGGTAATTGGAAGTCCACCCTGCCAATAACTTCCAACCTGTCATGTTTATGTGACATCGACGGGACTATATCTAGCTCTCATGGTAGGTTGGCCCCACCATAGGGATCTATTAGGGCAAAGCTCAGCCCCATCGGCTCATTAGGTGGGCCATGGAATAATTGATAAATAACAAATACAAGTTTGGTCGATTTGATGAGTGGGTGTGTCTGATTTTTGCAAAAGAACATCTTAATAAATGGACATGGGTCAGATGTCACACACACATGAAAGGTGGAGAGCTATTGGATGGTTGGACTTGAGACCTTCAGGGCATGTTAGGCCGGGCGGATTGGGAGGGATTGAATTGTATTAGGGTGGATGGCATCACTTTCGAGGTAATGATGGCTGCATCAGTGGATTGGTGCAAGATCCATGGGATTGCTATATCCCGGGATTAGATGACCCAGTCTCTTTGGCACGCCCGTCCAATTTCGGGATTGCACCTTCCAATCACTTCCAATCCATCGAACCAAACACGTCCAGGGCAAAATTGAATGGGATTAGGGTAGATTGGATGGATTTTAAGGTAATGATGGTGATGTTAGTGGATTGTTGGCAATCCCATGGGATTGCTATATCCCGGGATCAGAATCCCGTGTCTGTTTGGCACGCCCGGCCAATCCCGGGATTTGCCTTCCAATCCCTTCCAATCCCATCCAATCCGCCCGGCCATACAGTCCCTTAATGTTTAAAATTGAGTAGTCATATAGTAGGATGAATGCATGGGAGTTTACCATGCACATAGCTGTATTTTGAGTTTTCAGATGCATCACCTATCTAATCTGTCCATTCAGTCCAGACTGCTCTTTATAGGCAATATTGAAACAATCATATCCTGTTTCGTACATGGGCCTAGGAGGGATGAAGTGGGATATAATTATATTTGGTTTTGGTGCAAATTTTATAGGGTGTTTGGAGACGGAAAAAATAGGAATAGGTGGAATGAAATTGCATTTGGTGACATGCAATATTTCCAGTGTATCATATCTTTTTTTTGTTTTATGGATTTTAAAATCCAAGTGGGCCCACATTGATGCATGTGTTTTATCTATACCATCCATCCATTATACTAGCTGTTTGAACTATATACGCATGCAAGTGACTGACATCAACTATGAATCTGGCGTGCTCATTACAAATCCATCATCCACCAAATAGGGAATCTGATCCCAAATGCGGAGATTAGATGATCTGAATACCATGGTATTTCCATAAATGCAATTATTGCACAATAATGGTGTTAATCCCATCTAATGCAATTCCATACCATTTAATCCTGCAGGCCAAATTGGCCCTCCTATCGATTTCGGATGAGCCAAATTGTCAGACTAATGGCCTGCAGAAATTGATGGACAAGATTGTTCATTAAAGATAAGTTTTGAGTAGCAGATGCTTAAGATCATTTGATTGCTTTACTTTTTACATAATAATGAAAGAAGATTAGAGTAGATTCAAAATACGGCCAAGATGGTGACGTGAATGATGACAAGTTCAACTGCCAGTACGTGCACGGCAAAGTTTCCGTACACGTGCCGACTAGATCATTTTCTTTTTCAAATTTTAATGAGTAGAATTCTGGCTAAAGAGAGGTTCACCATCTAGTAATCAAAACCGTTCATCTGGTAGGTCCTATAATGGATGGTCGTTAGTGCAAATTATGTCCCCATCAGACGACCCTAATCACATGATTTATGGGCCTATCGATTGAATGAGTACCATTTAATCCTCCTTTAGCTGATTATGTAAACACTACTTATCATAAGGTTAGGGTTTATTTAATGGAGGAGATTTCCAAACATAGCCCATCTCATGATGGGGCTCACAAGAAGAATGGCTTGTATCACTCAAAAATTCATCCTACTGAATACAACTCTAACTTATGATTAATGCTAATCAATCTTTGATTTAAGAAAAAGTAACAATGATGATGGATTGTGTGACTCCATGGATGGATGGTGGGCCCCAATGTTAATGGAGTGTAACCTAAAAGTCATGCTGATAAAATAATTCTAGCAGTATAAAACATAAATGTTTAAAATTATAAAACATAAATGTATAAAATGATAATGCAGGTTGTGTTATACCCTTTTGACATATAATGACATGATTTGATTGGGCAGCAGGCGGCTCAAAAACATAAGATGTTGAATATATACTTAACATGTTTTAAACATGTTTTGCATGCCGTTGTTTTATCCATCCGACTTTTCAAGAGACACGTCGTTGGTAAAAGATGAGGGGAGTTTTCGTATTACTTTTTGGCAACACTCTGTATGTGCTATCCTTATGTGGGGGCCTATGTCGGTAAACTTGTTTTTTATTTACACTGCCTATCTATTTTTTCAGCTCATTTTAGTGTGTTATCCTAAAGCTTAAGTAGGTCCAAATCTTTGGTGGACCACGCCACCAGAAATAGTAGCAAATAGTCATTAAAATCTTTTTGTAGCTCACTTGAGATATGAATCTGCTTAATTTTTGAGACCCCGTCATAAAATGAGCTGGAAAAGTTGATGGACAAAATGAATATGCAACAGATAGCAAGGTGGGCCCCCCAGTAAGGGTAACACAAACTAACGTGTTGCTCAGGAAACTCCCAATGATGCCATGATGGAAACTGATTGCGTCCTACCCCCACCTCGCAGGGGCTCCATGGGCCCACCGTATTGTATGAGTTATTTCCTAACATTTTATTTTAGAGAAATTGGCTACTGTATACCACCTTTTACCCGGCGTCTTTTCAAAACACTCATAAACTTTACTTCTCTAAGGTAAACCATTCTGTACGGACACACTATTTGCAGACGGCGTGGTCTATGGATTAGGGATCTATAGCTACGGTTATAATCCGTAGCTATAGGTATTTAGCCACCAAAAGCGAGGGTACCTACAAGTACTGTGTCTGCATAGAATGGTTTACTTTGAGAAAGTAAAGTTCAGGAGCGCTTTGAAAAGACGCTGGGTAAAAGGTGGCATTTACGTTTGTCATTTTCTCTTATTATTATTGGACCATGGGAGATACGTGTATACCCATTCACACCGCACACTGTGCCCACGGAGTCTTTTTTTTAATATTTTTCTTTTTCGTGAAAATGACATTTTCCATGACAGGTGCATGTGGACCCCACTCACTCTGATGAATCCGCAAAGGTGGTGGGCCCATGCATCCCAAGACAGCGCCCTTTTGCTACTCAGTCGTATACGGCTAATAAGAACCGATCAAAATGCGTGTGGGCAGCATTCGGCTTGAAATAACCTATGGCGGCTGGGGTCAGGCTTAAAGATAGATCAAGATGGACGGTCCAGATTAATTGCAATAGCATAGGTGTCCAATGGCTAATCAGATTGTCGATCTCATGGGACCCACATTGGATTTCCAATACCTCTCAACTGTGCATCTCGTGACTGACTTAGATCAAAGGATCTAAATCGTTGGATCTTTGGTCAACAAATAGATACTCTTGAACGGCTATAATAAATGGATAGTTCATCTGGTAAATTCAACCGTGAATTTCCTATTTGATTGCATAATCCTGCCCATTCAATCAATAGCCTAGAAAATAGACGGTGATGATTAATCAAAATAGAGAAGGTCCACCCATCGATTTGGATAAACCAATCTAATCTTCTTATCGACGGATTCAAGTGATCCAAAATAAATATCAGCAAAAAATGTTGCAATTATTCACCTAAACTATCAATTCCATGACGACCAATTTGGATTGTCCATTCCTCTCGAAGAGTACATCCATCAGTTGATCCTAACCATTAGATCATTGGATAATAAAAGTGATCATCTAAATAAAATTTTAAAAATTGGTTTCGACCATCGATATGGACAGTTGATGCGGCAAAGCATGATCCAATATGAGCCAATCAAAGTGTGTGTGGATAGCATTTTCTGTCAAAGAAAGGACCAGAATCTTCAAGAGGAATATCCAAAAAGATGTGTATTACTTCATATTTTTTAATTCCAAACAGAGACATGTTTGGCAGCATCCAATTTGCAATCTACATCCAAAGATCTACGTGTGGTTGAAAATCTCCAGGGATTTTTGAGCTGGTTCATGTAAAAGAGTGGTTTCTCATGAGGTTGACCTCATACCATGGCCTTACCATGAGTTCGAGCACCATGGCCCCACCATAATATGGGGCAGATATTCATCCCGTTAATTACACCCCCCTCCCACACACACGTATACGAATATCCAAATCCTAGCTACTTACGTGCAAACTTTTTGAGAACTCATCATACGTGATGTGAGTCCAAAATCTTTAGATCCGGGTGAAAATTGGACCGTTGGAGTTTCATTGGATGCTGCATCACATGGACCATTCCGATAATATGCCCGTGACACGTGTGCAAAGGTGTGCATGTCAGCATCTCTCTCTCTCTGTATATATACACACACGTGGAAAAGGTTATGTGCGGTGAAACTTCCCATGAGGTCGAGCTGTGTGGGCCCCACTGTCATGCGTTTTGAACATCTATCCCATCAGTCAGATGCATCATTCCATGTTGGGCCTAGGGCTTAAAAATCAAGTCAATCCGTTACTTGTGTGGGCCACACCACATACAAAAGTTGTACAAATGAGTATATATATATAAAAGGTTCTATGCAGGTTGAGTTCATGAGAACTTCCCATGAGGTCGAGCTGTGTGGGCCCCACTGTCATGCGTTTTGAACATCTATCCCATCAGTCAGATGCATCATTCCATGTTGGGCCTAGGGCTTAAAAATCAAGTCAATCCGTTACTTGTGTGGGCCACACCACATACAAAAGTTGGGAGGAGTTTCTTCCATTAAAAGATTCATAATCATTTGTTGGGCCCATCGAGATGTGGTTCACAAATCCAGCCCCTCCATTATGTGTGTCCCATTGGATGAGGGGTCAGACAAGTTTCAAATGCATCCAAATTTCAGGTGGGCCCCACCAAGTGCCTCTATATGTTTTAGGCATGTCTTCATATGATTTTATATGGTATGGCCCACCTGAGTTCCGTAGACGGCTAATTTTTGGGATATACCATAATTTAAAGGGGACTCATCAAACTACATTTTTCTCTAATACATATTTATATCAATATGTATGTATAAGTATATAAAAAAATTTCTCTCTTTTTCATTTCTTTCTTTATTCATTTAACAAGGTTAACTTCTAAACCAAAATTAGTTACTTGACTTATAACATATGATTTTGGGGTAGGAGAAGCTACTTTAGCC
Organism: Magnolia sinica; assembly: GCF_029962835.1. Classification (NCBI taxonomy): domain Eukaryota; kingdom Viridiplantae; phylum Streptophyta; class Magnoliopsida; order Magnoliales; family Magnoliaceae; genus Magnolia; species Magnolia sinica. The sequence continues at coordinate 14,457,191 of NC_080573.1, forward strand.
AACCAACCTAGTTATTTTCCAAGATCTCATCAGGTCAATGGTCAAAAATTCATTTCATTCACTACGCGGTCAATTTCAATTGGTTCAATGCATTTCACAGTCAATTCCGTGCATTTCACGGTCAATTCCCTTCATTTCACAGTCAATTTCATACATTTCATGGTCAATTCCAGCGATTCCCCTTTACTTCACGGTCAATTCAATGCATTTCACGGTCAATTCCCTTCACTTCACGGTCAATTCCGTGCATTTCACGGTCAATTCCCTTCATTTCACGGTCAATTCCATTCATTTCACGGTCAATCCCGACGATTCCCTTTCACTTCACGGTCAATTCAATGCATTTCACGATCAATTCCCTTCACTTCACGGTCATTCCCATGCATTTCACTATAAATTCCCTTCACTTCACGGTCATTTCTATGTATTTCACGGTCAATTTCGGCGATTCCATTTCATTTCACGGTCATTTCCATGCATTTCACGATCAATTCCCTTCACCTCACGGTCATTTCCATGCATTTCAGGGTAAATTCCCTTCATTTCACGGTCATTTCCATGCATTTCACAATTAATTCCGGCGATTCTGTTTGGATTCACGGTCATTTCCATGCATTTCAGGGTCAATTCCCTTCACTTCACGGTCATTTCCATGCATTTCACAGTCAATTCCCTTCACTTCACGGTCATTTCCATGCATTTCACGGTCAATTCCCTTCACTTGCGGTCATTTCTATGCATTTCATGATCGATTCCCTTCACTTCCCGGTTATTTCCGTGCATTTCACGGTGAATTCCCTTCACTTTACGGTCAATTCCATGCATCAATTCCCTTCACTTCATGGTCATTTCCATGCATTTAACGTTCAATTCGCTTCATTTCATTTCACGGTCATTCCATGCATTTCACGGTCGATTCCCTTCACTTCACATCATTTTCATGCATTTCCACAATCAATTCACTTCACTTCATGGTCATTACCATGCATTTCACGATTAATTCGCTTCTGTTTTATTTCACGTTCCTTTCCATTCCATTTGATTTGATTCCATTGATTTGATTCCATTCAGTTTGATTCCATTCCGTGAAATTTCGTTCCATTCTATTCCATTGCATTACTTTCCATTCAATTCCATTCCATTTCATTTCAGTCCATTCGCTTCCTTTCCTTTCGATTCAATTCCATTTGATTCCACTCCATTCTATGCGATTTCATTCCAATCGATTCAATTCCATTCGATGACATTCCTTTCGTTTCCATTCCATTCGAGTCCATTCAATTTGAGCATTCGTGTCCATTCTATTCGAGTCCATTCCATTCCATTCGATGTCTTTCCATGTATTTCACGTTCGATTCCCTTCCATTCGATTCCATTCCATTCGATTTCATTCCATTCGATTCCCTTCCATTGGACTCCTTTCCATTCACTTCATAGTCATTTCCATGTATTTCATAGTCAATTCCCTTCACTTTACGATAATTACCATGCATTTCACGGTCAATTCGCCGATTTTGTTTCATTTCACGGTCATTTCCATGCATTTCACGATCAATTCCTTCACTTCACAATCATTTCCATGCATTTCACGGTCAATTCGGCGATTCCACTTCACTTCACGGTCATTTTCATGCATTTCACGGTAATTGTCATGCATTTCACGATAAATTCCATTCACTTCACGTTCATTTTCCGCATTTCATGGTCAATTCCCTTCACTTCACGGTCATTTCCATACATTTCACGATCAATTCCCTTCACTTCGTAGTCATTTCCATGCATATTTCATGGTCAATTCCTAATTCCATTTAATTTCACGGTCATTTTCATGCATTTCATCAATTCGCTTCATTTCATGGTCATTTCCATGCATTTCACGGTCAATTTCCTTCACTTCACAGTCATTTTCATGCATTTCACGGTCAATTTCCTTCACTTCAGGGTCATTTCCATGCATTTCACGGTCCAATTGCCGCGCGATTCTGTTTCATTTCACGGTCGATTCCCTTCACTTCATGGTCATTTCCATGCATTTCACCGTCAATTCCTTCTACTTCACGTCAATTTCGTGCATTTCACGATCAATTCCCTTCACTTCATGGTCATTGGGTGAAATGCATGGAAATGACCGTCAAGTGAAGCGAATTAACCGTGAAATGCATGGAAATGACCGTCAAGTGGAGCGAATTGACCGTGAAATGCATGAATATGACCGTGAAGTGAATAAAATGAATGAAATTGACTAGAACCGATTGAAATTGACCACAAAGTAAATGAAATGGATTTTCGACCATCGACGATGGAATCTTGGAAAATAACCAGGTTGGTTGGCTAAAGTAGCTTCTCTACCCCAAAATCATATAAGGTGCGTTAGCGGGTTGAGTCGAGTTGGTGCTCAACCATAGCCCAACCCAAGGTTCCTATACGTAAACCTAACCCAACCCAACCCAACTTCGAGTTGGGAATTTTCAACCCAAGCCCAACCCGAGTGGGCTCGGTCGGGTTAGCCGGGTTGGTCAGGATATTTATCTAATATTTTCATTATTACATTAGTCTATTGTATTTTCAATACACTTCTTATTTTTTGTACCTATAATTTTATTAATTACATATGTAGTTATTTATCATAATAAGTTTATTTTTTTCTAAACAAACAAGCTAAAATATAGGACAACTACTCCATTAAAAGTTGTATTTTATATCAAGCAATTTATTTGGGAGAGGGAAATCCGACATATCTTGTTAGCTCGAGTCATCGAAAATGATGTGGACCAATGAAACTAGTTGGCATTGGAATTTCTTGTGCCTTCAACAAAAATGATCTCCGCACTCAATTATAATTAATTTATAAGGAACTTATATATTAATCGGGTTTAGGTTGGGTCAAGCAACCCGAGACTTCAACCCGAGCCCAACCCGAGTTTTATCGGGTTGGTGTTTGTATGACCCAACCCCAAGACCAAACCCGATACATCCTACCCAAGCCCAACCCAATGTCGGGTCGGTCACAGGTCAGTCGGGTTGAACCCGCCCAACTTTACTTTAAAATCATATATGGTACACCAAGTAACTAATTTTGGTTTAGAAGATATTCTTGTTAAATGAATAAAGAAAGAAATGAAAAAAAGACAGAAACATTTTTATATGCTTATATATACATATTTATATAAATATGTATTAGAGAAAAATGTAAGTAGAATAAAATTCTCCATGTAAAAAAAAAAGAAAGAGTGCATAGCACTACAGTTATGGCTACGGTTATGGCTACAGTTATAATCCGTAGCCATAGTTAACCCAGTCGACCCCACTTTGGCCTGATTTAGCATATTTGGGGTCGATCGGGTCACACGGACAGTGACTCTGGGTCGACCGGGTTTCTGCAATGTGGTCCACTTAATCTTTGGATCTTTCTTCATTTTAGGCTCAAGCTTTACAACAATCTTGCCAAATGGGTGGACAATTTGGATATGACACATGCCTCATGGTTGGGCCCATAGAACTTGGTTAGGTCAACACACCACTGAGGTCGGTGGTGTATGGTACACAAGCCAATCTGCTTCCCTAGTTGAGGTTACCTGGTTAAGTTGATCGAGTCACCCTTCTTTTCATTGCTGAATCGCAGTGTCAAAAGGGATCTATTCTAATCAAGTCTGAGTCAACTTGGACAAGTCGCACAACGCTTTATAATAGACTTAAAACCTTGATCTATAGTTCCTAACTTTCATGCCAGTTCGATCTTTGCATCATGACCAGTCACTAATGACGAGGAACAAATGCAGATTTTATATTTCTGTCTCAAATGTTACTTCAAAACTCTAGTAATGATGGAACAACAACATTTTTCTTTGTTATTTCTCAAGCATTTCATTACATGAGCTGCACCCATACAAGCACATCTAACATTAGATTTCCAGCCATATAATGAATGGCTAAACATAGCAAACTTTATATAATCACCATTGAAATATCTGCCATCATTCATGTCGATGATATCAATCATATCACCATTTTGTTATTTCATGGCAATAACAGAAAATCAACAATTGCTTAAAGCTCAAGTGCGGTGAGCAATGCAAGGCATATCCGTTCTTTCTCAGAGCTGGTTCTTTTGTGGCAAACGTGTTAAACTGGCCATGAAGTGAAGCGAAATTGCCGTAATTGACCATGAAATGCATGGAATTGACCATGAAATGAAGGGAATTAACCATGAAATGCATGGAATTGACCGTGAAGTAAAGGGGAATTGTCGGAATTGACCATGTTTCCTTCCTGAAGTAACGCTAAAGTACCAAAGCAATCCTATCCGTTGATTCTGACGATCCTTTATTTTCCATGTTTGGAGGAGAACGGCAAGATAGGGACGCGGTTTGGCCAGTCACGCGGCAAGGGCTAGATGGGATTTTTAGTCACGCACCATCGACTGCTCCGTCGTTTCCTTCTTGAAGTGAGGATATAGTGCCAAAGCAATCCTATCCGTTGATTCAAACCATCCTTGCCCTCAAACTTTATATGGGAGGAGAACGGAAAGTTGGGGAGAAAGTTTGGCCAGTCACGCGGCAAGGGCTAGTTGTCAGTGCTATGTGGGCTCCACCACGATGTATGTCAGTTCATTTTTTAAGATCATCTTAGGACTTAATTTTTTTTAAAAAAGGATGAAGATCTAAATTTTAGGTGGACCACACAGGAAGATAGTAATGATTGAATGCTCACTGTTAAAAACATAATAGGCGTTGATTAGGCCATATAAACATAGATGAAGTGTGTTGCTGCGAAAATTGAATTGGTCTAATATACGAGAAACTCAACTAATCATAAAAGGGTACGTTAAAGCTGGGTGAATTAATTAGAATATTGGGGTGAACTTCCTCAATGAGGCACCAACATTGAGAGGAGTCTTGGGGTGACTCACGAGCTGACCTGCTTAAAGTTAAGAGTCACCTTCCGAGTTAACCAAACTGGCCGTAACTCTAGGGTCGTAAATCTAAAAAAATTTCAAGAAAGGGATAAGGAAAGATTTGGTACAATTACATTCAACTATTACGCGAAGTATGCTTGACGATATATTTAGAAAACAAATCTTCATCCAAATAAAAATCCTCTAACTATTCTAGCATATCACACCAAAATACATGAGTTCAGAAGCTGCCTGTGCATTCTATGAATACACTCATTATTATTGGAGAACTATAAACACCAAGAACCATTACTCAAGTTTAACTTCTACCATCAAAGGCCTGTTTGGCCGGGCGAATCCCATGGGATTAGGAGGGATGGGATGAATTTTAAGGTAATGATGGTGGTGTCAGTGGATTGGTTTAAGATCCATGGGATTGCTATATCCCGGGACAAGTTCACCGAGTCTATTTGGCACGCCCGGCATATCTCGAGATTTTACCATCCCAATTCCTTCCAATCCGTCCAACCAAACACGCCCCAGGCACGATTGAACGAGAGTAAGAGAGATGGGATGGATTTTAAGGTAATGATGGTGATGTCAGTGGATTGGTTTAAGATCTATGGGATTGCCATATCCCAGGACAAGATCATCGGGCCTGATTGGCTCATTTGGCATATCTCAGGATTTTATCATCCCATCCCTCCTAATCACATGGGATCTGTCCGGCCAAACACGCCCTTTAGTGTGGTCCATTTGGAGGGTGTGGGAGCTGCTGACATTTTCCTTGTTTAAGCAACAACAAAGTGAAAAAACAATACCAGCTTGAGGTTTTAATGATGGGTTATCACTCAAAATTATTACTCGTGATGTTGTCCATTCTACCTCCATCAAATGCAGATCTATAAACCAATAAATAGTTGATCAACCCACCCGTCAGTTCCGTGCCTCATCAAGAAGTGGCCCACTTTCGATCAAATCTTGGCCGTACGTCCTTTCTTTCGAGATATCTTAAACGCAAGAGCAGCTAGGTAATCAGGACGCTTGATGAGTTCAGTGTCCACTACACTGCATGGTTCTTAGGGCCTGTTTGGCCGGGCAGATTGGATGGGATTGGAAGGGATTGGAAGATAGATCCCGGGATTGGCCAGGCGTGCCAAACAGACACGGGATCCTGATCCCGGGATATAGCAATCCCATGGATCTTAAGACAATCCACTGACATCACCATCATTACCTTTAAATCCCATCCAATCCACCCTAATCCCTTCAAAATTGCATGGGATGTGTTTGGTTCGAGGGATTGAAAGGGATTGGAAGGTTTAATCTCGGGATTGGCCGGGCGTCCAAATAGACTCGATATAGCAATCCCATAGATCTTGCACCAATCTACTGACGCAACTATCATTACTTTGAAATCCGTGCCATCCACTCTAATAACATCCAATCCCATCCAATCTGCCCAGCCAAAAAGTGAAGGGAATTGGCCGTGAAATGCATGGAATTGGACCGTGAAGTGAAGGGGAATTGCGAATTGACCGTGAAATGCATGGACATGACGGTGAAGTGAAGCAAATTGACCATATAGTGAAGGGAATTGATGTTAAATGCATGGAAATGACTGTGAAGTGAAGGGAAATGACCGTGAAGTGAAGCGAATTGACCATAAAGTGAAGTGGAATTGTCGGAATTGACTATGAAATGCATGGAAATGATCGTGAAGTGAAGGGAATTGACCGTGAAATGAAGCGAATTGACCGTGAAGTGAAGTGGAATTGCTGGAATTGACGGTGAAATGCATGGAAATGACCGTGAAGTGAAGGGAATTGACCGTGAAATGCATGAAAATGACCATGAAGTAAAGGGAATTGACTGTGCAATGCATGAAAATGACTATAAAATGAAACAGAATCGCCGAAATTGACTGTGAAATGCATAGAAATGACCGTGAAATGAAACAGAATCGCCGGAATTGACCGTAAAATGCATGGAAATGATCGTGAAGTGAGGAGAATTGACCGTGAAATGCATGGAAATGAAACGGAATCACCGGAAATGATGTGAAATGCATGGAAATGACCATGAAGTGAAGGGAATTGACCGTGAAATGCATGGAAATGACCGTGCAGTGAAGGGAATTGACTGTGAAATGCAAGGAAATGACCGTGAAATGAAACGAAATCGCCGGAATTGACTCACCGGAATTGACCGTGAAGTGAAGGGAATTGACCGTGAAATGCATTGAATTGACCATGAAGTAAAGGAAATTGACTGTGAAATGCATGGAATTGACCGTGAAGTGAAGGGAAATCGCCGGAATTGACCATGAAATGAATGAAAATGACCGTGAAGTGAAGGGAATTGACCATGAAGTGCATGGAAATGACCGTTAAGTGAAGGGAATTGTGTGAAATACATGGAAATGACCACGAAGTGAAGCAGAATCGGCGAAATTGACCATGAAATGCATGAAAATGAACGTGAAGTGAAGGGAATTGATGTGAAATGCATCAAATTGATTGTGAAGTGAAGAGAATTGATCGCAAAATGCATGGAATTCAACGTGGAGTGAAGGGAATTGACCGTGAAATGAATTGAGTTGACTACGAAGTGAATGAAATTGACCGCAAGTGAATGAAATGGATTTTCGACCAATGAAATTTGATGGAATCTTGGAAAATAAATAGGTTGGTTGGCTAAAGTAGCTTCTCCTACTCCAAAATTATATGTGGTACGTCAAGTAACTAATTTTGGTTTAGAAGACATTCTTGTTAAATGAATAAAGAAAAATGGGAATAAAAGAGATTTTTTTTTTATGCATATATATACATATGTTATATAAATATGTATTAAAGAAAAATGTAGGTGGAATAAATTTCTCCATGTAAGAAATAAAAATTTAAAAAATAAAAATAAAAAGAGAAAAAAGTGCATACCACTACGGCTATTGTTACGGTTATAATCCGTAGCAATAGGTCTAGATCTCACCCGATCAAGAGGGTTGACCCGATTGACCCAACCGGTTTTTTTCCCAACCGTAATCCCCACCGATTTTTGTGGGTCCCATTATGATGTATGTTTTATATCCAAACCTTCCATCTATTTGGTAAAACTCGTATTGAGGCTTGAGAAGAAAAATAAGATGGATCTAGCTATCAAGTGGACCACACTGTAAAAGGCAGTGGAGGATTGAACGTTTACCATTGAAACCCTTTTAAGGGTCATAGAAGTCTTGGATCATTATGAAATTTGTTTTTCCTCTTCGTCCAGGTCTTTGTGACCTTATGAATAGATTGAATGGAAAATAAATGTTATGGTGGGCCCTACAAAATTTTCAACGGTGAAAATCAATTTTCCGCTGCTCTCTGTGGTGTGGTCCAGTTTATCTTTGGATATGATTTTTTTTTTTTTTGATAATGTTCTGAAATGATCTCGAAATATGGATGAATGTTGTAGATATAATAAATACACAGCTGTGGGGCCATGTAACTTTGATCTCTTTTGTTCGTACAACTCAGAGGGCCAGGAGCGTCAACGCTCGTCTTCGAGCACCACTGATGCTGCTTGAGGGCCCGTTTGGCCGGGTGAATTGGAAGGGATTGAATGGCATTAGGGTGGTTGGCATGGATTTCAAGGTAATGATGGTGTTGTCGGTGGATTGTCTTAATATCCATGGGATTGCTATATCCTAAGTGCTATATCGAGTCTGTTTGGCATGCCTGGCCAATCCGGAGATAAACCTTCCCATCCCATCCAATCCCTCCAACCAAACACGTCGGGCAAATTTGAACGGATTAAGGTGGATTGAAAGGGATTTAAAGGTAATGATGGTGTTGTCGGTGGATTGTCTTAAGATCCATGGGATTGCTACATCCCGGGATCGAGATCACCTAGTCTGTTTGGCACGCCCGGCCAATCCCAGGATTTAACTTCCAATCCTTCCAATCCGCCTGCCAAACGGGCCCTGAAGGAAAAAAAGCAGGGGCATTTGCGACCTTTCGCAAGTCGTCCGTACAGCTGGGGCTTATTATGGTAAGGTAAAATGAGGTGGGCTTTAATGGGTAAATGGGCCATAAATGGGTCCTACAGTGGTAAATTTCTCTAAATATTTGGGAAGAGGATCCAGGAGAGTAAATATACTATGGGCTACACACCTATTATAGATTTGGACCATCCAACTCAAAATCAGATCGTCCAGTAGATAAATTACATGTCAATATGCCAAGGACAAAATAAATAAATTGATGATCTTATGATCAATCATGTCAAATACTTATGGAAAGTGTTAGTTGTTAATAAAACTATCCAACGATCCAGATTTAACATGCATACGGACATTTCTTACAAGTGTAGTTTCTTAGTTTTTGGTACATAACTTCTCTTAGTGGGTCTTAACTGATAAATGGCCTAGATCTTTGACACACATGTTACTTTACATAACTATGACATGCATCCTAAAATCTCTCATTGTAAGCATATGTATTATATAAAAGAGTGAATTTTCTCATTAAATGCAAAGCTAGTTGGACGAAAATGCAATGTCCAACTTTACATAACTATGACTGTATAGAACCTTTTCCCACACACACATATAGAAAAAAAGGCATCATGAGATTGACCTCATGGGATGCATACCATGAGGTGGAGCTCCATGGGCCCTATAATGATGTGTGGTGGACATCCATACTATTCTCCGAGGTGAGTGAGACCCCTAACTCTAGGGCTCATCGCTATATATGTGCCCTAAATCCACACCCTCCAATTGTTTTGAAACTCGGCGTGATCCTACAATTGAAATAAATCTAAATCTTATGCAGACGAAACCATAGGAAATAGTATTGATTGAATCCACGCTTAAAAACTTCATGAGGCCACAGGAATGTTTATTTGCCGTCCAACCATTTGATAAGGTCACAAAGATATGGATTAAGAGACAAATATTAACTTATGCAAAACTTTTGTAACCCATAAAATATTTTTAATGGCCAATTACCACGGTTTCCTATATTATGGTTCACCTGAGATTTGTACATGCTTCATTTGTAGGGAGCGGCATTGGAAACAGTTGAGAGAGGTCCACCATTAATTTTTTAAGGGCTCACCATGATTTTTATATTGAATCCACTCCAACCATGCCATGCTAAAACATTCTTAGGGTTTAAAAATCAGGCAATTGATTCTGGCGAGCCACACTAAGGGAAAAGGTTTGAAAGATGAGCTTTGGCCTATAAACTATTTCTAATTGTGTGGTCCACCTCAATCAAAAATGAGATTACATGTAAATATCACGGTGGAACCCACCCAAGCTAAGGACTCCTTTTCCTTCTCTCCCCTATATTTACTAACATTAGATTGCATATAATAATTATCATAATGATGAACGAATTGGACCACCTTATCCAGCCCAACATGGTGCACCCATATATGAACAAAGCCCAAGCATCATACATCCATGGGTCAAATCGCCCAATATGTTTTAAAGGTTGATTTAAGCCAAGCTAAATGCATGGTGGGTTGGGCTTGGGCTAGAAAGGTGGCCCACTTAAGTAAATGAGTTAAGCTGAGGTTTAACCTTCACTGGGGATGTACATGAACTGAGTTTGCTCCGTTAGCTCACTCGACTCAACTTGAAAACGCAATGTTAGCCGAGTCAAGCTGATTTTTTGAGCTTGAAAAAAATTTCGAACCAAGTTCGACCTTGCCCAAGCTCAAGTTGACTTGGATTGAACCCCAACTCAAATTAAACTAGTTTGGTGACTCGATTACTTTGATATTAATGTTGCTCACCAAGTGTTTGATAAATGGACTCAACGAAGTGTCGGCTAGTGCAAGGATGGTATGTATATGAAACAAATACCATTTTCCCTTGATTTTAAAGTTGCCTATAAGGTGTTTGATGAAATACTTATAAACAGCTGTTGTTGTTTTATATACAGTGAATAATTGAAAGTGCATTGCATGTGTTTGTGAAAATACTGCAAAGGCTTGAATTTGGCTCGAACTAGCTCAAGCTGTTGACCGAACCGAGCCGAGTTGGCCAATTAGGCTCGAGGACCAAGTTGAGCCGAGTTTGAGCTGGGGTCAGCTAGTGGCCACCCTTAACCATCACGACCCAACCTGCCTATATAGGTTATCAATGGGCTGGGCTGGATTAAATGAACCGATCCAACTAATCCGGCTCAAAAGTCAAACCCAAAACAAATTAGTAAAAGACAAGCATTCACACGACGTATGTGGTCTGAGGACGCAGATTTCCTGCAGAGCCTTTTAGCTGGAAGTTCCTGCAAAAGGATGCTGGGTGGGGCCCACCGAGATGTTTGTGAGAAATCCATCCTATCCATCTGTTTTGCGAGCTCAATTTAGGATGTGGGACAAAAAATTAGGTGTATCCAAACTCAAGTAGGCCACACGAGAGGAAATAGTGGGAATTCAATGAGAAGCGTTGAAGCATTTTTATGGCCATAAAAGGTTTTTATTAGGCTATATGTTTTGTGTCGACCTTTTATTAGAACCTAGGAAGGTTTCAACGGTAACAATTTCTTTATCCATTTCCCTCTCGTGTGACCCACTTGAGTTTTGTATCCACCTCATTTTATGTCATACGTGCTAAAATGAGCTGAAAAAATCGATGGACGGAATGGATTTCTCACATACATTGCAGTGGGCCCCACCCAGCATCCTTGCGCTGGAACTTCCTGCGAAAGGCGTTCACAGGAAATCCGCGTCCGTGGCTGAGTTGGGTGGATTGGTCAGCCCGATCCAACCACAATTAAATGGGTCAGGTAGGGCCTGGGCTTGATTAAGATGGCCCATCTATGATCATTAGGAAATCAAACACAATCCAAACGTCTCACCCTAAATAAATATTTGTAAATTTTAATTGCAATTTCTCTCCTCAGCCGTATATTTGAATACTAAAAGATTGAACGGCTCAGATTATTCTAATCAGGGGTATTTAGACATGTCATCCATCCAACATGGGACTCAATACAACGATGGTCTAGATCATTGAACCACCCATCACACCTGTACAAACTAACGCATTGGTGCATATCATGCAATACATCCACTCAAGACTCATGTACCGGTTTCAAAATGGCAATCGAAATCCCGATTCTCCCAAGAAGTGTCAGATCCCATTTTAAAAACTCTTTAAAGCTCATCATCACCGTCCATTAAGAACAGTCCATGAGACATGACCGAAAGTTGGATTGTTCTGTCCTTCTGTTTTGGGTCATTTTAGATTCTCACCAGGCACCAAGGATGCCAGTGGACCAGCATGTTGGAGCTCTGGTCTGGGCCCATCTGAGATTGGGCTTGATCCTAGAGTAGCTTAGGTGTGTTAATGGGCTGGGCCCAGTTTTTTAGAGTCAATCCACGTATTAATATCTAGGCCCGAGCCAGCTTGGTCTCATGATGGGCCCACTTTTTTTTACGTAAAATGTGGATTCTGGGAACAACCAAGCATTCTGGTTTCCTTACGTGGTGGGATTTAATTGGGTCACATGCGGTTGTCAGAGATGGGACCCATGGTCGATTATGTACTTGACTGAATAACTTTCAAACATGTTTTATTAAGCGGCATGTGACCCAAAAAAATCCTATCATGTCAGGGAACCATAGTGCTTAGTGATTCCTAGATCTGTTGCTTTTTTATAAGATATGGTCTGTTCGTTATGTGTGCCCCATCATTCGTCATGTATGACAAAAATGCCCTTGACATCCTTAAATGGGCAAGGCCAGACCAAGCCCAATCCAATTAATCAAGGGGCTTTTATTTTAGGCCGTGTTTGGCCCTAAGGATTCCAGCCCAAGCCCGGCCCAAAGCTATACCCCACCCAAGAGCACGATTTGTCAGTAGGGCTGTCATGGAGGGGGATTGCCTGTGGCACGGGGTGCCACATGATGTATGTACAGGTCCATCTATTTTGCTAGCTCATTTTAAAGCTTGAATCCAAACATGAGGTGGATCTAAATTTCAAGTGGACCACACCACAAGAAACTGTGGAAATATTAACGCCCACATCATAATGTTTATTTTCCATTCAACCCCTTCATAAGGTGACTCCATCTGGATGTATCAGCTTATCCAAAAAACTTCTTTTACCCCAAGAAGTTTTTAACTGTATTCCCCATTGTTTCATGTGGTGTGGTCCACTTGATCTCTGGATCTGCCTCGTGTTCCTAACATAGGCTGGCGAAAAGGATGAACCTATAGACTCAACCCATTTTTAATGGCTCTGGGTCCAATTTTAATGGCTCTGGGTCTAATTTTCAGAACCCTATAGTAATCAACTCAGGTTCAAACCAATCATTTTGGACCCCGTTTAAGACTTGGGTCTGGTTGGGTTCCTATCTTAGAGCTGGTTGAAACCAGGCCCAATTAATTTCATTGCCAATGTTATATATTAATTAATCTAACAATATAATGAGGTTTGGTAAGCCAGGGGCACGTAAGAAAGCCTGTATACGCACCACCCATTTGTCAAAGAGGTACACGTGTGCACAATCTAATCCATCCATCTAATGGTCCTGATCATGTAAATCCCCTTATTTGATCCAGACCCAACTTGAAACTAAGGTTCAAAGACTCTATGAGTAAATGAACTCGATGGGATGTAGGCCTATACGTGACCCATGTTGAGTTGGGCTCAGTACCTATTGAACCTACCCGGCCCATTATCATACTGAGTCATCAGAATTATGCCTTATAATAAGGTTTTTTATTATTTTTATTTTTATTTTTTAATGCGCACACACACACCCCACACACTCACACCTTAGTAGAATTTCACCACATATGGGTACTCGAACCCTTAACCTGGTGTTGAAACTCCTGAGAGTCTACTACCCGAGCAAGAGAAATGACCCTTATGATACGGTTATCAACTAATTTACTTTCCATTTTAAGACTTTACCTTTAACTGGTTTGGGCACATATTACATAGTGACCCCAACACTAAGTTTGGACACAGCTTATATGGTGAACCCAACATCATTTTGCAGAATTTTGCGTTGACATGTGATTGGATCGTAAACGTAGGGATGGATCCCAAGCTCACGTTTAAAAGTTATTTTTGGCCTCCTTTAGTATCCGCTTCGATTCATACACCTACAAAGGTAACAGCTGGCGCTTTCATTATAGCAAGGTGCTTGCCTTTTATTTGAATGGAAGCGGATTGGCCAGCGAACCACACGAAAGCTATATAGCTGTTGTGGGTACGTGTCGTACGAAGACGAGCACTGATGCTCATGTAGCTCCGTGTTGCACGAACGGTTCAAAGGGGATTAAAGTTTTATGGCTCCATGGTGATGTATTTATTATATCTATGTTGTTTCCTCTATTTTTAGAGATCATATTAGAGCGTTATCTAAGAAAACAAATCATATTCTAAGATAAATAGTAGTGGAGATAATGATTTTCACCGTTAAATAATTTATGGGGCCTACCATAACATTTATTTTCCATCCAATCTGTTCATAAGGCCTCAATGACATAAATGAAAAGGAAAAATAAATTTCAATTTGATTCAAAACTTCTATAACCAAAAGGGTTCCAATCCGCTGCTTTCTACAATGATAGATGTTCAATGATACAATACATAATTTGTGGTCAGACCTACGGAACTTGCCAGCAGCTATATAGCTCGTGTGAGGTAGAGCTCAATTAAATTTCGCCACGGTCCACAATGATGTATTTGTCGGTATCGACGCTGTTCATCCATTTTTAGAGATCATTTTAGAGCATTATTCAAAAAATAAATCATATCCAAGTATCAACTGGACTACACCACAAATACTAGAGATAATCATTTTGCCGTTAAAAAATTCATAGGGCCCACCATAATGCTTATTTTTCCATCCAATCTCCTCATAAGGTCACGGAGACCTGGATGAAGAGGAAAAACAAATTTTATATTGATCCAAAACTTTTGTGACCGGCAAAAGAGTTTCAATGGTCTATGTTCAATCTCCCATTGCTTTTTTCAGTGTGATCCACATGATTGTTAGATATATCTTATTTTTTGTCTCGTGCCTTACTACCAGATGCTAAAATGGATGGACGGTTTGGATATAACACATAACTCGTACTGAGACCTACGGAACTTGCTGACGCCAATACATCAGTTGTATAGCGGTGTAGTACACCAGCCAATCCGCTTTCCTGATTTTTGTGGTGTAAGTTTCACCGTGCAATCCACGTCCAATCAGATTGGACATCGATTGGGGTCACCGCCAACATCAGTGGTGAAATAACGTGGCAAGATTTGATTGGTGGACCATGTGCAGTCACAGATCTGCCGAAAGTACTGAAAAACCTTAAAAGGGCTGGTCCATCTACGGCCCACCAATCAAACCTGCCCACATCATTTCACTAATCAAATCAGCGTCCGATCAGATTTTCCACTGGTGTTTGCCTTTTCAGTTGTTTGTTGGATGATTAGATAGCTCTCTCCACATTTTAAACAAATTGAGACGAACGACATCATCACAATTCTCAGCACACGTGCGACAGATCAGGGCCATCATCAGATGACTCCACGTCCCACAATTTTGGCTGACGGATGTGATGAGATGCAGGTCCATAGAAAAATCAACGGTCAGAAGATGTTCAACCAAACGTCTTTTATCCGATCCATATGCATTGCGTGCACCAGTTTTTTTTTTTTTAAATCCAAAGCATTGTTAACTCTAAAGTCTATATGATGAGTGGTCCTGACCTCTCACACGTACTGCATTTCAACACACGTGTCTCAAAATGCCACTGCAATCTTATCTACCATGAGTCGCCCCAAACTTTTGTCAATCTCATTACTTTCTGCAGCTAGCCCGTGCTGGTGTACAAGAATCGCCAGTTGTAAAGCGAAATTTTGAGAGGTCGTTGTTCATCCGTCGCGACAGACAAGACAACGTCTGTCGCTGGACATTAGGGCCCACCTGCTAAGTATTACGAAGATCGTATCCATCCATACTGTGGAATCTAATCTATACGGTCTACCATAAAAGACTAACATTGAAAGGATGGTTGTAACTATTAATATCTGTAGTTGAATTTTTAATATTGCATTCAATGGCTCGCATTCAACTCTAAAATCCAAGAATTTGTACGCAGGGTTATTTATTTATTTAAGTATGGAGAAGTGGGGTCCATTGCTCGGTGATCTAAGCAGCTAACGTCTACCAAAAATCACATAGATTACAAGATCTCATCCATGGCTTTTTTGGTTTGGTTGGTCCATCTATAAAAGGTTCCTAAAAGCTTAGATATTGAGCGGATAGAATCACGTAGTCTGTATCGAATGCACACCAACCTAGGTGGATGCAGATTGCCTACTGACACTACTGGATAGGGCTTGTGTGGTACACGGAATCATCAACTGTTTTATCCACGCCGTCCATCCATTTTCAGCTCATTTTGTGACATGAGAAAAAGAATGAGATGAATCCAAATCTCACGTGAACCACACGGTAGGAAACAGCGGTGATTGAACGTCCACCATTAAAAACTTAATAAGTGTCGCAAAAGTTTTGGATCAAGCTGATATTTGAGTTTTCCCTTCATCTAAGTTTTTGTAACCGAATCAACGGGTTGGATGCCAAATAAACATTATAGTAAGCCCTACGAAGTTTTTAGCGGTGGTCCTTCAATCGCCATTATTTTCCTATGGCGTGGTCCATCTGAGATTCCGATATGGCTGATTTTTGGGCTCATATATTAAAATAATGATAAAAAGTGGATGGCCGGAACCGATAAAACAAATACATCAAGGTAAGGCCGCGGTACATGGAGGACACGCTGGAAAGTTCAACGGCTGGGGGCCACTGAACATTCGTGGATTAATAGCCGTGAGCCCCTGCCAGTGGAGCTGATGCTCTAGTCTAGCTGGTGTGTAGGGACGACGGCCATTATTTGTGTGGGCCCCATTTTAAGCTTGTGTTTGGGTGTACTTTACTAAATCTTGATTGAAGACTCTCACGTGAGAGGCATTCATATTATAAGTTACTTATACCTTAAGTAGCTTATTTTGGTTTTTAATTATTAAATTGAAGTGATTAAGTAACTTTAAATAAAAAAGTTATTTATAATTGATCATAAACTAAAATTACTTATCTCAAATAAATTACTTATTTACTGCAGTAAGTTGCGAAAAGTTACTTCTTGATTGCTATCCGAATGGGGACCTTCATACCCTCCTTAATTTAATTGGGTTGGGCGAAAAAATCTATCGTGCTACTCTGAATCGAGTTGAGGCCATAGCTCTAAATCCGTTACTTAACTTAAAACTCAGCTGAGTCAACTCGGTTTGGAAAATTTTTGAGCTGAGTCACCTTGAGACTCGGTTTTAATCCTGACTTGGCTTTAACTCCCCAGGACTCATTGAGTCAACTCGAGGAGACCCAAATGAATCACTTGCTTGAGTGCAATATTTTTAATTTAAAAGAACGTATTAAAGGAGTGTAGAATCTCATATCTTTAGCATAAGGCCCCCCATCTGCATGTGCTTGCACGCATTTTCATTTTTATACTCTCTCTCTCTCTCTCTTTGTTTGTGTGTGCATATATATATATCTAAAATAAAATTTAATTATTAAATAATAAGTCGAGTCAAATAAAGACCCTTCAAGTCTTCGGGCCAACCAGACCCACCTAGACATAAAATTTAATTATTAAATAACAAGTCGAGTCAAATAAAGACTCTTCAAGTCTTCGGGTCAACCAGATCCACCTAGACATCAAATTGCACACCTTGAACTGGCTTGACCTGTCCGAATTGGGCCCTTAATATAAATTCAGTCTATTGGTTCAAACCTAATTATTTTATCAGCCTACGGTGTAGTGTCTGCAATTAAATTTTTATTTCCTCGTGCACATGACACTTTGTAATAAAAGATAAGTTATTATTGAACATGGTGCGGGACCCACCCGCATCTGTCCCGCATCGTATGTTTTGAAAAGTATTTCAATTGCTGATAGGCTAACACTCGTTTGCTAAATTAGATTTTTTTTGCTACCTTCATCTCGACCACTCCCATAAATGTCCACCAATCTACCAATCAAGTTTTAAAATTAGATTAACTTTTTTTTATGACCCACCAACGGTGAAATTCATCACATGGACGGTTTGATTCAAGATGTTTACTGTTACTAAGGGCCTTTGTATCAATCATCACACTCTTAGTATCAAAGCTTTCCTTTATTTTCTTCTATATATTTTTAATTTTGTGTATTCAAGGAATAAAAAAAATTGTATTTTAAATAAACTTTTAGTCAATTAAGAAATTTAAAAATATGCATATTTAATAATGTGCAGTTAATATTTCTCCTAAAAATCTTACTCAATGGTCCATATTTCACTGAAAGAATTCATTGTGTGACCGGATTTGTAACACCCTGAAAATCGGGGGTTGCGCATCCACTCTAATTTACTCAACCACATAAAACACCCAAGATAGTGGGACCCACCATATTTTATATGCAAATCAATTCCATCCATCAAATGAGAATGTTGATTTTAATTGTACATATAAAAGATCCGTCTAATGAAAATTCCTATGCGCCGTGCAAATGAAAATGATATAAAATTACTTTTAAAACTTCTAAGTTCACACTATGTAGCCCACCTAATGTTCGGATAAGGGTGATTTTTCTATTTTTGCTTCATCACAGTGAATAACCCTAATTAACAATTTTGATGAAAGATACCATGATGGCCCCACAATTCCCTGAGGTATGGCCCAAATGAGTTGCTGATCTCACTGATTTATTGTTTGATGGATTAGAATGGAGAAAATAACCTGATGGACGGAGTGGATTTTACACTACAATATGGTGGGTTCCACAAGCTTGGTTGTTATACACGCTGGGTAAAACATTGTTGTAGAGTATTCCAACCAAGCTGGGGTAAATGGTAACTAGGTCCCTATTGGAATTTATTTTATAAATGAAAAGCCATATCAGCAGAACTTCTATAACATCCATCCTGTCAATGTCATGGCCTGAATTTGGGGTACTAACCATGGATCGCAAACCCAAGACTTGCTGTTGTAATTTGTACACAAAGTATATAATCCATCCGTTACATTTAAGCACGGATATAAAGCTGATATTATTAACTTAAAATATATGTTCCATTCCGCACATATCATTCACCAAAAACCCAAATATCCAATCAAGTTCATTTATCTTAGCCTTATTTGAAGACCCACTTAATTGAGATTTTATTCACCTGTCTAAAATTATTGCTTAAATCAAATAATCATGTCTAAGTCTCAAAATTATAATTCAATGTCACAACCTCAAGCAACAAATCATAATTTGTTTTAAAAATAACAAATAAGAAATAAATTAATAACTAAGATTGGCCCAAAGCAGCTAGTTCTTCTTCTGTCAAGTAAGGCCACGTCTCACGTGAATCGTTTACTAGCTCAGCAACATTTTCCTGTTGTACCACAAATACCAGCATGGATGTGAACGGATTTGTAATAACCTTGGAAATTTTGTGCTAATCTTTCCTTAGTAGTTGTTTTTGGGGTAATTAGTGTTATACTCGATTGCTTGTGAAATTTGCATCAATCACTTTAAATTGTATCTGCATGGCTCAAAACTTGTAGATTAGTTAGCGTTATGTTACTCTGAAATCTGGGATCCATCGCTATATCCAGTTGTTCTGGGGAATTTTTGAAAGTTTTGGATCGGACCTGGACCGCGCGTCGAAAGTCTGATAGCGATGATCTTAGTCATTGCGTCACTATGTTGGGCTTAACTATCACCTCGAAAATCAAGTCCATGTGATGTTAGGTCGATTTGTTTAAGTCTGGAGTGAAGAGTGTGAGAAAGGTTAGAAATTTATTAAGCTTTTATGAAATCTGAGTCGTGTTGCTTGCGCAACGATTTTAAGCTATCTGACCGTCGAATTCTGACCCAATTTCACCCTCTGATCAGGAAAGGTGGCCCAGGCATGTCCTTGTACTTGTGGACCTGATCGAGATTTTGTGACCGTTGAATTGAGTGTGGTCCACCACGGCTGATCTGAAGAGTCGGTCGGTACAAAAACTCAGCTTGACCTAGATCCATGGTCAGTGAGCTTAAGTCTGACCTTTCGTGGTTATAGGCCCACCAGAAGTGCTTCGTTGGATCGTGAGAGGCTGCTTTTGGTTATACCTTAAGTATACCTTGGCCATGGGGTTATTTTCATCAATATTAGGCCTATTTATAGTCCTTAAACCCTAGCTCTCTTTTCCATACGAATTTTCTCTAACCCTAGCTTAGAAAGAGAGTGGAAAAGAGAGAGAAAGTGAGAGAGAAGTTGGTGAATCATCTTGGATTCTTTCCTGTTCTTCTACATCCTTGAACCTTCACTTTGAATCGTTATTCTGACGATTCTGAGTTCATCTTGGGGTAAGTTAACCTAACCCTAATCTGTGTTAGAGCTTAGAATAGTCTTGGTGTTGTTGTATCTCATTTTTATTCTTGCCTTAGGTTATTCTGTCATCGTTGACGAAGACAACTCGTCTGAAATCAATTCGGTGTTCTTTTCTGGCTTAAGGTGCGACTTTAAGTGTATAGGTTATGGTTTTCAAGGCTTTGAATGCCAGTGAATGATTTATTCTTGTTATGGATGAGATTTCATATGCTAAATGTTATGTTTATTCTGTGTTCCTGATATGCATGTGTTAATTGGGATTTGTGTATTCCATGTGTATGTATAAAGTACCGTATACGTATAAAATATGCACTTATGTTTGCCATGATTATTTGTCATGTAAGTAAGCTAGATGTATGTATGACAACTCCTTGGTAAAAGGAATTGTCCAAATGTGTGTATTTCAACATATGTCATATATGTTGTATCATGTATTCTAAGTGTTTGTAGAAATGTCTGAATGATCTAAAGTGTGTTGTTTCAACCTAGTATGGGCGTTGAGGAGCAATTCTCAACTCTCCCACTAGTGTGTGTGATTTCCTTCTTGCTAGTTACATTCCTTGTTGTTTAAGTTCAAGCATTACTTATGCTTACATTTATGTTAAGTTGATATTCTTCAAATGTTTATGTACCATGATTTGAGTTGTTGTTCCATTACTGTTCTACATTCCATATGAATACCTGTTGTAGTGTAATGTGTGTGGGACTATGCATTAGTCCAGGAAATCGGTAATCGACCCTATGTTCGTGGTTGAGGTTGCTTTCGCCACGTAGGACGTATTAGACGAACCCGAGCCGTATTAGAGTTGGCGGCAGTGGTTTGGCCACGCGGAGTGTTTGCGCACTCTATGTCGTTCAACCCAACGTGCGCTCGTGCTAGTCGAGTTCGTCAAGTAACCCGATTGTCCGATGTATGTTCACCATGTATGGACGCTACTGCTTGAATCTAGGATACCGAACTTACCAGTGAAATCCTATTAACCATGGTACCTTGATCCGCTAAGACTCATGAGCCGGACATGGTGGTATGGGACACCGTGGTCGAGCTGTCGACCTACGCTGGGGTGACGAGCCTCCCCGTAGTGACCAGTGAGCAACCAAACTCGTGAGCCGATTATAGTGGTATGGGACACTATATTCGTGCTGCCGGCCTACATTGATTGGTGACTAGCCCTTTGTAGTGACCTTGAGCATACCTGGATACCGCATTGACGTGACGAGCCGAACTGTGGTAATAAAGGTGTGATAGGCGTGCATTGATTGGTGACGAGCCCTTTGCGACGACCTGAAACCATATGACCGTATGAGATGTCTAGGATTGACGACCCTAGAATGGATCACTGTTTGGATGGTGATATGAGGAAGGTACCTTAGCTTCCCAATCCTTCTGTATGAAAAGGACTAATAACAACTTGGTAATCATATCCATGCACCGCATTTGCATGTGCTTTGTAGATGTGGCGCACTTTGAGGTGGTGTCATGCGTAACATAAGATGAAGACGCTGAGGGTGTACGCGTGAGGGCACGCATCATTCTGCATACATCCTTTCATTAACAAGAGTACTTAGGACTTATTTAATTGTTCATTTATCATTCTTGCTTGATTGAACTGATAACATGTTAACCCGTGCCTTATTGTTCCACCGAGTTGATCACTCACTCCCACATTCGGGGCGGTGTTAAACACCCACCGGACTCTGTCTTAAGCTCTGATGTTGCAGATGTTGATGCGACTTCTAAGGCAGAGCGGGAGATGGATGATGATGAGGTCATTTTCTCTTATATGCAATTTTCGAGACGGGTTCTAGCGAGCCTTGCTCTGATGCGCGGGATTTCGGGATTATTTTTGGGAATTAAATAATGTAATTTTGATACTTGTAATTTTGATAGTAACACTTTCATCACGACTGGTTTGTATATGTACTTGAGGATTTGCACTTGTACACATATATTTCTATAAGTCTTCCGCTTGCTTTCTTCACTTATCCCCGAATTATTTGCAGTTTGGCTTAATCTATTCCATTTTTATGCACTAATACAGACAACATACATCCATCATTAATTATGTTGCATAAGTGATGTTTTGAAACTCGGGAGTGAGTTATGCTCGACCCCCGAATTTCAGGGCGTTACAATCCATCAATAAAACATAAGCTAGTCAGGCCTACTGAGAAAACCTAACATGGTTTGTGCACATCAAAATTAAAATAGCACGGAAAATATAAACTACATATAGAATGAATTCATATGATGCATGAATACATCAAAAGTGATGATCACTCATCTGCTTGGGTTAGATAATCGCTGACCCGCATCCCCCACTTGGGCAAGCTTTCACCTTTTGGTAGGCATGGGTGTGACCCACATCTAGTAACGATTATACCAGGACCAACATTTCTTCCTGGGAGGTCCCCTAGGATTGACTATGCATATACTATGCAATGGAAGATTATGCTTCTCCATTCTTTAATGGTTCATTATATAATGTATTTTCCAGTGTATAAAAAAATGGTAATCGGTGTATAAAATCATAATAAATTGAGCATTTATATATGTGGACATGCATTAACAAATTAGCATGTGAACATACTTCGACAAATTAACTTTAAACTAAATCAAGCATTAAACAGTATATTAAAGAGAACTAGATAAATGATAATCAATTAATTTTAATTTTAATATAATGAAACATATTGGGATCACTCACCAGGATTCGGTGAAAATGAACATGTAAAATACCTAGATTGGATTGAATTAAAAATCCCTATTATAATCATATAAAGAAATTATTTGTTGATCATATTAATGCACACAGTAGGGCTCGCCTTTGATTGATTAAGTTCCCACTGTGGGGTCCACACGAAAGATCATATGTTATTCAATCGAATCCCTTCGGACCTAACCCTTAACACATGATTTACAAGCTAATGTGGGACCCACTTAATCAGATCAATGAGGATGACCACTATCCCGTGATAATTAATGGTATAGACATGCTTAATTTAATTAAATAATTTTTTTAATAGTGCACAAATTTAGATTCCGAATCTTGTAATCAAACAAATCTATTTCATGTATATGTCAATCATATCAATAGCATTCTCGCTCAAATCAATTGTATTTTCGATTGAATCAACTCGAATCAATGGTCTATTGATCAAATCAACGATCGATCAATCGAATCAACAAACTGTCAATCGAATCAACACGAATAAATATTCAAACATTTAGTCTCTAGACAATTTTTGACATTGTCGATCAAATCTACTCCAATCGAAGGTTGAATCGACAAAAGTTAGATTCTCTCTATTTTAACCAACCAAATAAAAAATTTAGAGATTTTTCATAAATTATGATTTAATGTCCAATTAAGTTTGTTGGACAAATCCAAACCAATCATTGTACATCTCTTGATCAATAAAGATAGAAAGGTTCATTGGTAAGTTGATCTCACCATGCATGATCCACTCATTCAAAACTACATAAATTTTGGATAATAGTTATCATCTGATCAGTGTGGCCCACCAAATAGTTAGATCAATTTAGTAACCTAGATATCAGTGTTGCCCAATCTCAGAATTTGGATAAACATTCCGGATCAAATTGGATCTCACACGTTCGGTGATCTGACACATCGTTCGTTACATGATTCATTATGTAGGATTTCCTCGTATCGATATGGCCCCTCAGATGGTCCAATCGATCTGTAATTTGGGGTCCTAATATATTTAGACTTTAAAAATAAGATGATCGGTGTGGATTTAATCGCGCACATTAGGATAACCTAGTATAATTCTCTACGCCAAGTCGCAAGAGCACTTGTGTAGAGAATTGTATGTTTCTTATATGAATAGAGAATTACAAGAGATGGACAACTTACAAAATTCAAAACCCTCACTTCTACAAGCGAATTTTCCTTCTTAAAGCCCTAGTTCTTTCTAGCACAACGTTAGAATTTTCTAATCCCACGTATAACATTGTTTATATAACCCGATTCCATGCAAAATTTGGGGGCGATCGGCCTTGGGGTTTGGTCGTACGGGTCCGATTTGTGATCGACAGTCACCGACCCACGATCGGGTCCCAGAGTTGGTGGACGGGTGTAGGAAAATTCATTAGACCTCCACCGTAAATATGGAAGAGATCCGATGGTCGGATAGCTTGGAATCTCAGTTTCACTTGCAAGCGCCAGATTTGGTCCTGGCATGGGTGGGGTGCATTTAGTCAGTACCATATCCCACTTCTGAGTGTCCTCTGGGTCCGCTGTCCGCGATGGTCCACAAGCCCAGTGAGCTCTACGGTTCCCTAAATTTTTAGATTTTTCTGACCTTTCGGCGTCGGGGTATAGCCCGCACGGGCTGTTGCTCAGTGTAAACGGTCATCCAGCTTGGCGGCCCGCACTTGGTTTCGCCATGGCCTGACTAGTTTATTTAAATGGGCTAATCCTAGGTTAATTAGCTTATGGTACCCCTGCCACAAATGTTTTAAACGTTCGGTCCTACGGAAGATCCTACGTGGACGCCCCATGACACTGTACCGATTGGACGGGTTGTTACAAGATTTCTCTCTCCCCAAAGGGAGAATTGTCTCCAATACTAATTTACTCAACCACATAAAACACCCAAGATAGTGGGACCCACCATATTTTATATGCAAATCAATTCCATCCATCAAATGAGAATGCTGATTTTAATTGTACATATAAAAGATCCGTCTAATGAAAATTCCTATGCGCCGTGCAAATGAAAATGATATAAAATTACTTTTAAAACTTCTAAGTTCACACTATGTAGCCCACCTAATGTTCGGATAAGGGTGATTTTTCTATTTTTGCTTCATCACAGTGAATAACCCTAATTAACAATTTTGATGAAAGATACCATGATGGCCCCACAATTCCCTGAGGTATGGCCCAAATGAGTTGCTGATCTCACTGATTTATTGTTTGATGGATTAGAATGGAGAAAATAACCTGATGGACGGAGTGGATTTTACACTACAATATGGTGGGTTCCACAAGCTTGGTTGTTATACACGCTGGGTAAAACATTGTTGTAGAGTATTCCAACCAAGCTGGGGTAAATGGTAACTAGGTCCCTATTGGAATTTATTTTATAAATGAAAAGCCATATCAGCAGAACTTCTATAACATCCATCCTGTCAATGTCATGGCCTGAATTTGGGGTACTAACCATGGATCGCAAACCCAAGACTTGCTGTTGTAATTTGTACACAAAGTATATAATCCATCCGTTACATTTAAGCACGGATATAAAGCTGATATTATTAACTTAAAATATATGTTCCATTCCGCACATATCATTCACCAAAAACCCAAATATCCAATCAAGTTCATTTATCTTAGCCTTATTTGAAGACCCACTTAATTGAGATTTTATTCACCTGTCTAAAATTATTGCTTAAATCAAATAATCATGTCTAAGTCTCAAAATTATAATTCAATGTCACAACCTCAAGCAACAAATCATAATTTGTTTTAAAAATAACAAATAAGAAATAAATTAATAACTAAGATTGGCCCAAAGCAGCTAGTTCTTCTTCTGTCAAGTAAGGCCACGTCTCACGTGAATCGTTTACTAGCTCAGCAACATTTTCCTGTTGTTAAGCCAACTCATCAGCCCCTTTTGCAACTTTATGAGTTTTTCATCAATAAAACATAAGCTAGTCAGGCCTACTGAGAAAACCTAACATGGTTTGTGCACATCAAAATTAAAATAGCACGGAAAATATAAACTACATATAGAATGAATTCATATGATGCATGAATACATCAAAAGTGATGATCACTCATCTGCTTGGGTTAGATAATCGCTGACCCGCATCCCCCACTTGGGCAAGCTTTCACCTTTTGGTAGGCATGGGTGTGACCCACATCTAGTAACGATTATACCAGGACCAACATTTCTTCCTGGGAGGTCCCCTAGGATTGACTATGCATATACTATGCAATGGAAGATTATGCTTCTCCATTCTTTAATGGTTCATTATATAATGTATTTTCCAGTGTATAAAAAAATGGTAATCGGTGTATAAAATCATAATAAATTGAGCATTTATATATGTGGACATGCATTAACAAATTAGCATGTGAACATACTTCGACAAATTAACTTTAAACTAAATCAAGCATTAAACAGTATATTAAAGAGAACTAGATAAATGATAATCAATTAATTTTAATTTTAATATAATGAAACATATTGGGATCACTCACCAGGATTCGGTGAAAATGAACATGTAAAATACCTAGATTGGATTGAATTAAAAATCCCTATTATAATCATATAAAGAAATTATTTGTTGATCATATTAATGCACACAGTAGGGCTCGCCTTTGATTGATTAAGTTCCCACTGTGGGGTCCACACGAAAGATCATATGTTATTCAATCGAATCCCTTCGGACCTAACCCTTAACACATGATTTACAAGCTAATGTGGGACCCACTTAATCAGATCAATGAGGATGACCACTATCCCGTGATAATTAATGGTATAGACATGCTTAATTTAATTAAATAATTTTTTTAATAGTGCACAAATTTAGATTCCGAATCTTGTAATCAAACAAATCTATTTCATGTATATGTCAATCATATCAATAGCATTCTCGCTCAAATCAATTGTATTTTCGATTGAATCAACTCGAATCAATGGTCTATTGATCAAATCAACGATCGATCAATCGAATCAACAAACTGTCAATCGAATCAACACGAATAAATATTCAAACATTTAGTCTCTAGACAATTTTTGACATTGTCGATCAAATCTACTCCAATCGAAGGTTGAATCGACAAAAGTTAGATTCTCTCTATTTTAACCAACCAAATAAAAAATTTAGAGATTTTTCATAAATTATGATTTAATGTCCAATTAAGTTTGTTGGACAAATCCAAACCAATCATTGTACATCTCTTGATCAATAAAGATAGAAAGGTTCATTGGTAAGTTGATCTCACCATGCATGATCCACTCATTCAAAACTACATAAATTTTGGATAATAGTTATCATCTGATCAGTGTGGCCCACCAAATAGTTAGATCAATTTAGTAACCTAGATATCAGTGTTGCCCAATCTCAGAATTTGGATAAACATTCCGGATCAAATTGGATCTCACACGTTCGGTGATCTGACACATCGTTCGTTACATGATTCATTATGTAGGATTTCCTCGTATCGATATGGCCCCTCAGATGGTCCAATCGATCTGTAATTTGGGGTCCTAATATATTTAGACTTTAAAAATAAGATGATCGGTGTGGATTTAATCGCGCACATTAGGATAACCTAGTATAATTCTCTACGCCAAGTCGCAAGAGCACTTGTGTAGAGAATTGTATGTTTCTTATATGAATAGAGAATTACAAGAGATGGACAACTTACAAAATTCAAAACCCTCACTTCTACAAGCGAATTTTCCTTCTTAAAGCCCTAGTTCTTTCTAGCACAACGTTAGAATTTTCTAATCCCACGTATAACATTGTTTATATAACCCGATTCCAGTATTAGAAATAAAACCGCATACTTACATAAAAGTTGCGTGCACCGTCGATCGAACCTTCAATCGATTAAGTCTGATTGATGGTCTTTGATTGATCAACACCAAATGTTCGATTTCATCGAACATGCTCAAAAGTGTCCAGAGACCTAACTTGGATTTTCCGAATTATCTCGATCGATTGAACCCTGATGTTCGATCAATCGAATATGTCCAAAATTGTCCAGATACTAAATTGATCTATTCTGGATTTTCTCGATTGATCGACCAGGCTATTGATCAATCAAGGATCCTGAATTTCATCATATTGAAGGCACCTTGACCAATAGGGCTCTATGAAAATCAAGGGTGGACGTGTTTTTCTCGAATGTTTTCTTTAGTGTATCCCACCTGAATCATAAGTCAGGTCAATTTTTTTTTTTGGCTCGTGGCTTAAGATGAGATTATGTATCTAATGGTCTAAATAGATCTTACTTAGACATCATGGTAGGCCCCACCAAAAAAGTCTTGGCATCCTTTTCTCTAATGTAAAGAGGTAACATGAGAAAGAATGAAAGGGTATGGATGACATTCTTGATTTTGAAAGAGCCCACTATAATGTTTATATTTATGTAATAAAAATATATTGACAAAGGAAATAGTTAGGAGAGAGACATCCACTCTTAATTTTTATAGGGTCCACAAAGATAATTATATAAAATCCACTCTAATCACTAGATTAATAACAAAATTTTAGGCTTGTATCCCAAAAATCATATTCATATATGATTCATGTGAGCCACATTGATGGTAATAGTTTGGAGGGCAAGCATTGTCCTCTATATTGTTTCAAGTCATGTGGTCCACCTAAATCAAAGGTTTTTGGGCTCCTAACCTACTATGGAGTGATACACCTACTGGTTGGGGTAGATGTTACGTAAGCATTACTGCGGGGCCCACAGAAGCTACCCACCCATTTGCTCCTAGGGAAGCCTTTTCGGAAGTTAGTGGAACTAAAGGTGTACACGAGTCGAGTTAGCTCGTTAGCTCGCTTGGATCAACTCGGATTAAAACTGTGTTCGAGCCGAGTTGAGCTAGTTTTAATGAGCTCGAAACATTTCGAGTCGAGTTCGAGCTGGACCTATCTCGACTTGACCCAACTCCGTATTGAGCTTGAACTCGACTCAGATCGATTTTTGAGTGTAATATATATAGGTTTAAAAAAAAAAACCTTCCCCCCCCCCCCCCCCCCCCCAAGTGCTCAAATCATCTCGAGTATCGCCCGTTCGCTCAAATCTAACCCTAACGTCCAAATCCTCTCAGCCGTTTGCTCGAATCATCTACTTCTCGCCTTCTCTAGCGTCTGAGTAGCGATTACTCTCTTTCCTTTCATCTCTCTCCATTTTCTAGCGTCTGTACGATCGACTGGCAACTGAAAGTGAGTCTCCTCTCCTCTCTCTCCATTTTTCCAATGTCTGCCCGGCAAGTAGTGTCCATCTGATTAGCGGACCCTACCCGACCACTGACCGGGTGGCTTTAGTACAGTCGAAAACTCGGCTCAAACTAGACATAGATACTAGCTGAGATCGAGCTGAGGACTCTAGTTGGCCGAGTCCAACCAAAGCTCAGCTCAGATCAACTCGTGTACACCTCTAAGCGGAAGAGGTAGCATTTTGGAAAGAAAGGTTTCGAAATGTAAATTTCATTTTAATTAGGTAGTGTTTTTTTTTTAATTTTAAATTAACTATATTCACTGAGAATGGAGAAATAATTAACATGGTTACACAGGGAAAACATTGAAAAATCAAGTACCATCCCATCAACGACGTGCTTACCGTACGACACGTGTTCCCGCTACTTTGTTACACGTGTAGGACATCTCCTCCGTGCATAGAAGCACACTGAAATCGGAGTGCCAAAAACAACAGCTGTGCTGAAACATTAAAATAATTGAATGAATGCCCGACAATCTCACTCAACTTACAGTTTTGGCCTACTTCATGAAAAGATCGGCCTTATTCAAGTCACGTGACCTTCAGGACAGTGCCTGCAGTTTGCACGGATTGGATGTTGTGCTTGTGCATAAATGGGATCGGATTAGGTGCTACCCGGGTAACAGCGTAGTGGGTGTCATCCCTAGTGTGGGGCCCACTTGATGATTTTTTGTATATCCACGCCGTCCATACGTTTCTAAAGCCAATTTTAGAAGTGGGTACAAAATAATGTGTATATAAAAATCTCAGGTGGACCACACCACAGGAAATAGCAGCGATTGAGTGTCTCACCGTTAAAAAATTCAAAGGTATTTTGAAATCCAACCCTTTGATAATGTCAAGAAGATCTGGATGGTTTTCAATGGTTAATCATCACTGTTTCTATTGGTATGGTCCACCTGAGATTTGGATTTTCTTATAATTTAGGATCCCATCTTAAAATGAGATGGAAAAATATATGGACGGCGTGGATATTTAAGAAAATAAAATAAAATAAAGTGGGCCCCACACATTTAGGGTAACATCTTAGTACAGCTAATCCGCTCCCGAACAAAATGTGGTATGGTAAACTTGGACGCGGATTCGGTAGTGACAATGTCAGAAGGGAGGTTGGGTGCTGCGGTGACGTCACTAAGTTGTGTGGACCCTACCATGATGTATGCGTGGTATCAACACCGTCCATCTATTTGAATAGATCATTTTATGGAATAGAATGAGGCAGATCCAAAGCTCAAGTGGATCCCACCGTAGAAAACAGTGGGGACAGTAACATCCACCGTTCAAAACCTCTTAGGGGCCATAGAAATTTCCGATCAAGCTTATATTTGTGTTTTCACTTACTCTATCTCTATGTTAACTTATGAACAGTGGGGTCCACTTGAGATCTACCTCATTCTTTCTTTCTTGCCATAAAATGATCTCTCCAAATGGATGGACGGTATGGATACAACAAAAACATCATGGTGGAGCCCACAGAGCTTGGTGACGTCACTTCAGTAGCCATTTCGCTACTGACATTGTCAGTATCTAATCCGCGTCCGGTAAGCTTACAGTAAGTGGTGCGGCCCTGACCGTGGGGCCCACCTAGATGGATCATGACTGATTTTCATTTTTTTTCCTTCATCAAGATCTGTATCACCTTATCAACGGGTTAGATGGCAAACAAACATTACTTCGGTCATTTCGGTGGGGCCGTAGGAAGTTTTTAATGGTAGAAGTTCAATCACCAACGTTTCATATGTGTGGTCCACTTGACATTTGAATCAGCTTCATTTTTTACCTATTACACTAAAATGAGCTGTAAAAACGAATGAATGCCGTGGATATACAAAATATATATTAAGGTAGGCCCCACGGTCAGGGCCGCACCATGTGGAAACAGATTGCGTACTGAATAACTCAGTACGGTAAGCGTACTGAGTAAACTCCGTGGGCCCCAGTGTCATTCATGCATTATATCCACTCCGTCCATCTCTTTTAACACATAATTTTAGGCTGTATTCAAAAAATGAATTATATCCAAACCTCAAATGGACACACCACCGGAAACAGTGTGAATTGAACATCTGCCGTTGAAATATTCTTGGGGACAACAGAAGTTTTAGATCAAGCTGATATTTGTGTTTTCCCTTCATCCATGTCTCTCTGATATTATGAACAGGTTGGATGACAAATAAACATCACTGGGGGCCTTAGAAAGTTTTCACCGGTTGAAATCAATACTTCCACTTTTTTCCAGTGGTATGGTCCACTTGTGGTTTGTATATGCATAAATTTTGGTTTGAACGCATAAAATGATCTGGAAAAACAAATGGACGGCGTGGATAAACCACATGCATTCGTGGTGGGCCCAAATGAATTTACCCAGTGCGATAAGAGCGTACTGAGTAACTCAGTACGCAATCCGATTTCGCAACATGTTGGGGGAGGCCGGGGTCGCACCTAATCCGCTCCCCTCGGGGAAAAACACGTATCACAGATCCAGTCAGACAGCACTTATGTTAGAGATCCGGGCCACCCATCAGGTAGCATACACCATGAACTACCTAATGCATGGTCTAGATCTCTGGCATGTGTGCTCTGATACGTGTGCCATGTGACGTGTGAAATAGGCCTCGGGATTTCAAAACCTTTGTCTTTCTCAATGGCCAAAAGCTGCCGTCAGATCAAACTCCATTATTCATTACACGACGAATAATTAATGTACCCTTAGTCACGGGAATGTCACATGCACGCTAGATCGGGTCCACTCGTCGGGTAGGCCAGGAAAGGAGCATGGACCAGATCAAGAATCATGTCGGTCCCCTAATTACTAAAATCCACCCTTTTATGTTGAATACAGACCATTTGTCCCTTATTCCATACTTACAACCGGCCATCTAC
Organism: Magnolia sinica; assembly: GCF_029962835.1. NCBI lineage: Eukaryota > Viridiplantae > Streptophyta > Magnoliopsida > Magnoliales > Magnoliaceae > Magnolia > Magnolia sinica. The sequence continues at coordinate 14,489,389 of NC_080573.1, forward strand.
ACTCACGAGTGGACGCACTCGCTACTGAAATGACGTCACTAAGTTCTGTGGGCCCATCATAATGTATGTGTTTAATCCACACCGTCCATCCATCCTATTCGGAGAGATCATTTAATGGCATGAGCCAGACCCAAAGTTCTAGTAGGCCCTTCACAGAAAACAGTGGGGAGAGCTACGCCCACCGTTGAAACCTTACTATGGTCGATCAGTGATGTTGATGGCATGTTTGATTTTTCAGCTGAACTGTAATTAACATGTAAATGGGTAATAATTATTTATAGGTAATTACCGCATCTTTCGGGATATAATGCAATAACTTATTTTTTTAACACTTAAATGGAAGAATTTTAAAAATCAATATGGGGCCATCGTGTTGTATGTGACTTATCCACATTGCTCATTTGTTATGCCAGCTGAAATTAGAGCATGGACAAACAAATAAGGAAGATCCAAAGCTCAAGTGAATCACACCACAGGAAATAATAGGAATTAAACACTTACTATTAAAAACTTCTTACGGCCCTTAAAATTTTTGGATTAAGTTGATATTTGTGTTTTTCCCTTGTCCATGTCTATGTGACCCAATGAACGGGTTAGATGATGAAAAAACCTTAATGTGGGGCCAATGAAGGAAACAACTTTCAATAGTAAATGAATTAAGGCCACTACTTCCTTTCGTGTGGGCCATTTGAGTGTTAGATCTACCTCATTTTTTTGACTCATACTCCAAAATGTTCTAATAAAATAGATTGACGATGCGGATATATCATATACATTACGATGGGGTCCACATATTTAAGTCAACATTTTTGTATGGATTAATCACTCTCACAATTTCAAACCAATTAAAAAAGTAACAATTACTTATTCACCATGATTTATATGTATATGGAAGAAGGGAAAACACAAATATCCACTCCATTGAAATCTTCGATGACCCTTAGAAGTTTTTAATGGTGGGCATCACTTTCCCCACTATTTTCTGTTGTGGGTCCACTCGAGCTTTGGATTTGACTTATTCTTTGGCTAATGCTCTAAAAAGATCCATGCAAATGAGTAGATGATGGAGACATAAAACATACATCATGGGGGCAACAGAACTCAGTGACATCACTTCAGTAGCAAGTCTTGCCACTAACCTGTCAGTATCTAATCTGCGTTCCCCACGAGTAGCTTGGTCGTGGCCACAAAGTCCTATTTTCGGAAGGTGGGCTTAGACACAGATTGCATCCTACCCCTACTCGTCTCTAGCCACTAATGGGGCAATTTTGTGGGCGGGCCTGTTGTGATGTATCTATCTATACATGCCGTCCATCTCTTCTCTCATATCATTTTAAGGTACGCGCCCAAAAATGAGGCAGAACCACACCAAATAATAAGCTTTAGTTGCATTAAATGTACAAAGTATTAAATGCAAGTTGCGTTAAATGCATGTGGTCCACTTGAGCATTGAATGTCTCATTTTTGCGCTCATACCTTAAAATGATCCTACGCATGGATAAATAGATACATCATGGTGGGCCCACCCATATAACTGCCTGTTCATGGCGAGAGACCAAGCAAAGTTAGGACGCAATCCGCATCTGGTGACAGCCTATTGTAGGCCTGATCAATTTTTCGTTAGATCCAGCTCCTACATTTATTAAATGCGTCTTTCAAGTTAAGAACATGTGGTAAAAAATAAGCTTAAAGAAAACTCAAGTGAGCTACATAATTACTGTTATTCAATCAAACACATGGCCACATGTGTTAATGAACATCCTATATTTAATTAAACATGTTCGATTAAGACAATGTCTAGTATGCCAGAGTCATTCTTAACTTGAGTTTGATTGAATGACCCAAGGTGCCATATCTTAACCCTCGTAATTAGGCAATTTAGAAAGGGATGGTTATTCATTTTAAATTGAAAATTTTTATTTGAGCTAAAGACTTTTCTTTAAATGATAATCGCGAGTTTTAGGTTTATTAATACAATAATTGTTTAAAAATACTAAAAATAAAGGCTAATCGATGATTTTATTGATTTATTATGAGGTTTAATATATTCAATGAAGAAATAAGATAAATAGAGAAATAAATAAAAGATAAATAAATGTGATGCCTGTATGAACAAACAACCGAATGGTGGTAAGTGAAATATGATCGAAGTGTGATCTTTCAAGTAAAAAACTCGATTGATTGGGGATCCGATGACGATAAGTCATGGATATTTACACTCCCCCTAAGCATAGCACAACGATGGTGTTGGACAACATTCGTCTAAGCTACTCTAAACTTCGAATATTCTGCAGTAGGACTGGACATAAATGGAGAGATCTAAAGCTAAAACTGAGATAAGACGGCGTTGTGCTATAAGAGGTTGTGTGTGATGGCTCTATTAGCATCTTAAACTCTCTGTTATATGTATGCTCCTTATATAGATCGGGATGTGGCAGCTATATTAGGTTTCCTTGTTGGCACGGGATCCTTGAAGGTTATGGGATCAGTCCATATTCTAGTTGGAATCAGATTTTCATTGTGTCCCTTAATTCCTTTCCATTTTTGGAGGAAGTTCCCTATTATGACAGGATTGTGTGAGATGGCTTCGATGAATGTATTCGGATTGCGATAGACTTCCTGTTTTGATGGGACTTTATAAGCTTGTTGAGCACGATGCTTCGACAACATGTGCAGCTCTTATGAGGGCACCTTGTCTGCAGACATGAGTATGACTCTGAGCCATTCTACTTTTGCCAATTTTGGGAGAAAAATATCCTTTGGGTGCGAGTAGGGTTTTATCTGTAATACGTACATATTGCATATTTACGTAATTCAATCAAACACAAGTCCACACATGTTATTAAGGGCCAATATTTAGTTTACGTGCACAATTAAGTAGTGATGCGTGCTAAAGTCGTACTCGACTTAATGTTTGATTAAACGGTGGTGACCCCCACATTGAAACAACTAAGTAAGACCGGATTCACAAATCCATTTGTCAAGCCGATCACCGGCTGTTACCAAAGATTAGGTGATTTGCGACAGGGTAGAGGTTAGTCCTCTTTAATTGATTCATATTGCTTTACGATTTCAGGACTTTTCTTTCACCAATAATTGTAATTATTATTTTTCAAATGAATGAAGATGAACAAATAAATAAAAAGAAGGCTAAAACAATACCAATTTTATTAATTTTTGAATGAAACTCATCACAATCAACAGAGTATCAAAATAAACTAGAGAAATAAATAAAATGAGAGATAAATACCTGATCTGTTTGTAAGAACAAATAATCGAGGCAAATGATTAGTATACTGTGATAAGAGAGATGATCTTTAAAGTAAGAACTCAGTTGATTAGGATTCAACAACATAGGGTTGTGGATATTTAATCTAATCCTACGATATTGTAGTGATAGCATTGGATAGTAGCGATCTATGTTAAGAGTAGACTATACTAAGATAAAAGCTAGGATGAATAAAAATATATATATATATTGCATTTAGTGTGGGCCTCGAGCTCTTTATTGTGTGTTCCTTTTATAGGTTGTCAAGGAAACAAAACCTGTCGCTATGTTTCGTTCATGATCCTGAATTCTTTACGTTTACGACATGCATTTCGAATAAAATGGTCTTTGTAGATCTAGAACCGTTGGATTTTAGATATTCACTTTTACGTAGACGCCCTCATATTGGAACCTTCAGGCCCTTATTACGTCTAAATTTGGGATCGATTAGGAGAACTTCTACCATTAATCCTAGACTTGAAATTGATCACGGTTGTTCATGGATCTGAATGACCCAATCAAATCACCCCTTGTAAGACCCTTATACGATCTTGGTCCCATCTGATTCTGGAACTGGTGGGATTGAATCTACCAGTTCGAGCTTTCCCATTCTTCTAATTCCAATTGATGTACTGTTAGGGAATCTATTTGCTTGGTGTCCATCATCTCTTAATTTGGGTCAATGTTGCAACCAATTTACTTTGATTTAGTTCGATTTTTTAATATTCAGAATCCTTATGATAACCGCAAATCTTCTAAATGTCTTAGGGAAAATTGCCCATCTTGTAAGGACTGTGAGAGACAACCTTACTGAGTGTATCATAGCCATATCTATGATAGAATTCTTATCGTTGGTGGGTTTTTATAGATGTGCCGGTCACGCTGCCTCATTAATTGGCTCGTTAATCATACCACGTGACACAAGAGATTTCGCCCCCCTAAAGGCATGCATGAGGTTATATGCCATTGCATTAATAACAAAATACGTATCGTCAAAGATAAAATTAACCAAAGATATTTTTGGGTGTAGTATGATTTTCATCAGTATTATGATAACACAGGTAAAGACAAAGGTAGGGCATGTCCGGATGCAGTGACCATCCCGCAAAAGACGAAGATAATGTTGTGGTAGGAGCGTGGGGGCTTGGGCAACTATTGTGGTCATCATCAATAGATTTGGGTGCGATGGGTTTCGAATCAGGTGTGTAACTGGTTTTTAATCGGGTGTGTAACTGTTTTTTCAAATCGGTGTTTGTGATTAGGACAGAGGTATTGCAATAGGTGTGGTTAGAGGTGGTGTTGGTGTTGCAATAGGTGTGGTTGGAGGTGGTGTTATAGTCGAAGAGGGGGGAGATGATGATCGTGTTTAGGCTTGGGTTAGGGTTGCGAGGTGATGGTGTCTGCTGGAAATGGGTGATGTGGTAGAGTTGCTAAAAGGGGGGTTTTTTTTTTATCAAGGTTGTTAGATGTAGGCAAAGACTGACTGGACTCGACTGTAGACTGGCGTTGTCGGATCTGATCAGAGACAGATCAGAGAGAGGCTGCAATGGTGGTGGTGATGATTTTGGGATGAAAAGGGGTTGCAAGAAATGAGTTTCAGACAGGGGCTTCACGGGAGATTCGAGCATAGATGAGGGTGCAGATGAAAATATGCATCAGGGTTTTAGAGATTCACGAGTTGCACGATCAAGGGTTGACAACGAGAAATGAACCGTGACAATGACGACAACTTATGGAGCAAAATGACTCAAAGATCGACGACCCAGATGAACTACTCTGTTATCATAATAACACAGGCAAAGCCAAAGATTTTAGAGAATTCTCCTCGAGTTTTTCTCTATTCATCTAACCCAAAAAGAATTTATTTATATAGATATACAACCTATAAAATTCGTTATACATGAAAGAAAAGTAAATTATAATATTACAATTTCATTATACATGGAAGCTATCTATCACATTGAACCCATGGTGTCGACATGTAGCGACTTCTTATTGGTCCATGTCGGTGCATCAAAAACAGTTGTAAACAGTGCCAACACATGACAACATCTCACTGGTCCATGTGGATGTGCCCGGACAGGTGTAAACAACAATAAGGGACCTTCCCACTGCTTGTGGAGCTTACCATGGCTCAACCGTAAACAAACTCCATTTCAACACCAAGGTCATGTGATTTATTGCCAATGTGGTGTGGTGTGTAAAAAAAAAAAAAAAAACCATAACATATAAAAAGCTTACCATATTATTTACTAGACGTTTATTCCATATGTGAGATGCACCCATCACATATTAGGAACCAAATTTGATGACTCCAACATGGAGCGTGGATGCAGACTGGGTACAATTGCTGCCAGTACCAAACTTGATGAAGGTAACTTGTGACATGATTTGATTGGATTGGGCATGGTTCAGATTGGTAGTGGGCCAAAAAGAACACCTGTAGGTCAAAATGAGCATCTGGATCACCAAACCATGGGCCTCCAATGCAAAATCTCACAACAAAGACTACTGCGCGTAAATAACAAACATAAAAAATGAAAAACATGAAGAAGAGGAAGAATAACAACTTGCTTGTTATGTCCTCCCAGAGCCGCAATACACTCATCTACAAAAACAAATGTACCTGCAAAAGTGCTGAGAAAAAGACCATATCGGAGCGTCTCCTTCACGGTTGACACCACTGCCTCCCCATTCATTAGCATCCCTACCTTTTCAAAAGGAAAAGAAAATTGAAAAACTAAAAACACCACAAAATCAGAAACTGAAGAGGTAATCGAATTCCCTGCACCCAAAGATCAGCACATGTCTTGGATTCATCTCACCTTGCAGAGTCCGGGAATCTGCAGCTTCTCAACCAAGCCAAAATGGAGAAAACGACAAGGCCACCTTTCAAATGGGTAGGTAGGGTAGGGTAAAAACAGGCAATCAAAGATCGGGATTGGGATTGAGACGAGTTCGAGATTTTCAGGTAGAGAAGGGAGGATTTGGGGACTTAGGGTTCGGGTGCGGCGAGCATTCTTCGAGTTTGGGTAGGGTAGGGTAAAAACAAATGGGTAGAAAATATTATATATATATATATATATATATATATATATATATATATATATATAGTTATGGATATAAATGTAAATACATATTACTTATATCTGGTTCGGATCGGATCGGTCCAAATCGGATCCAATCAGATCGGATTACAGATCAGATTAGGGCCAATTCAACTCGACTCGAAAAGATTTCGGATCTGGATAGGGCTACCCGATCCGTACCGATCAAGACCGTCGGTTCGGTTCGGATTGGGTCGAATCTATCGGATCAGATCTGTTTTGCCCAGCTCTAATTGAAATGGATGTGAGGCCCATGAAGATATTTGTGAGAAATCCACCTGGTCCGTTTGTTTTGTTGGCTTATGTTTGAATATAAGCTAAAAATTAGGTAAATCTAAAAACTCAATAAGCCATACAAAAGAAAATATTAAAAACTGAATGACCGTTATTAAAACATTTGTGAAGCCACAAAGGTTTTGAATTGGAATGGACCTGTGGACGATTAAGACCGCATATAAGCATCACAGTGGACCTAGAAAAGATCTCAACTGTTGTTATTTTCCTCCCCACTCTTTTCTATTGTGGTCCACTGGAGTTTTGGATTTACCTTCATTTTGGGCTCATGCCATAACATGAGCTAGCTAAACGGATGGACGAGAGGATTTCTCACAAATATCATGGTGGGTCCACTTAGGTTCCGTCAGCAGCATCTTTGTATGGGGTCGCATGCAATCCACATTCATAGATATGCAATTCCAAAATCCACATGAATTCAGAATTTATGGGCATGATTTAACATTGTTTCTTGCATTGTGGCCCACCTAAATTTTGGATCGGCCTTTTTTGCCCAGTAAACATGTAACACCCTGAAAATCGGGGGTCGTGCATACGCTCGACTCCCGAGTTCCCGGGGTCACTTATAATCGGTTTCCCTTAATATGCATTTAATCGGGTTTAAATGCGCAGCCTGGAGTTCCTGGAACATGAAGCACAAATGCACCTGTCGACTGAAATGAAAGAAAATTAGCATATATATATAAATATACACACATATACATGACCAAGGAAAAATAATGAAAGGTCGCACATGGTGTCACCCAACAAAATCACAAAGAATAATATGACAAAAAGGAATAAAGCTGAGCCCTCTGCGCAGCGATCCAATGACCCATCTACTGATCCGACGGGGTCCTGCTCATCAACTAGAAGTAAGGGAACTCGTCCTCCTCCTCGAGGTTCGCATCGCCAGGCTCCATAAAATATGTATTACCTGCATCTATGAACGGGTCTGGTTGGTGTTTTAAAACACCGTCCCAGAGTGGAAGTGAGTGATCAACTCAGTGGGTGCTATTAGCCTTAAGTCGCAACAAGCATCAATTATAATAAGAATTTAATGAAAAGCAATCAATCATAAACATCTATCTAGTCTTGTTAATGTGCATGGATGCAGGATGATATGATGTATGCCCTCACCACAACGCTCCCTCGTGCGACAACATCTAACGATCGCCAATGCAACACTCCCTCAGTGCGACCTCGACTGCCGAGTCGCCAACCTAGCTAATGCCATGCAATGATGATGTTAACCAGGTTCTTAGTTAAGTCCATTCATCCAGTAGATTTGGAAATCTGATACACCCCACGTATCAAATGCCCTGAACTAGTTGCGAGGCCAAGACCCCCAATGTGTGAAGCCGAGACCCCGCGATCCTTGACCCCGTCGGGTTTTCCCCATCCCCGACTTCAAGCACACGGGGGTGCTGAATGTGGGGTCGCTCGGGGTCACTACGGGGAGGCGCGTCACCCCAGCGTAGGTCGACAGCTCGGACATAGTGTCCCATTCCACCATGCCCGGCTCACGAGACTGTGGATCAATATTCCATCCGGTATCAATAGGCTACAATGGTGGTAGGGTGTTCCAATTTTCATACATATGTGAGCAAACAAGGTTAACAACCAGGTGGGTCAGCTAGTGAACTAAACCGCACGAGCCCAGGCAAGTATGTGGCGGAACGACATTGGGTATAAGCGACCCATGTAGCCTAACTACTGCCGCCCACACGTACTCGCCCAAACCCATGGGTTTAGCCTCAAGGTGGTCCTACCAACGGAAACACCTTCGCTCTCCTCATGTTCCTGACCAACCCAAGGGTAGGAATAGTGACTTATAACATGCCAACTACCAATGTAACATCAAACATATTCAACACCTTGATCTCATATTGCTCAACATACAATTCAAATTTTCCTACAAGCAAAATCATTAATATTATAAATAAAGTGTATGTGTGTGGTGTGGGTTATTGAGGAAGTTAACACTTCCTTCATGTTGAGAAATCATACACACAAGAGTAATGAAATCATACGAAATATGAAGCAACAATGTATAAAAATCAACACGGCATGAGCATATGATCATCCATACATCAAATCATGTGAGAAACATAAACGACATCATGACAGAGAGAGTCAAAACATATAAATCCATATCATATCAACCAACATATAATTCCTAGGATTTCCTAGGCTTTCAAAAAATAACATCCAAGCAATCAAAATCATTAATCTCGTATTAAAATTGGTGCTAGGTCACCTAAGAGTAATAGTCCGCACCTATGGATCGTTGAGATCTTGGAAAACGACCTAGAAGCGCCAAACTCGATGTTGATCGGCCGGAATCCTAAGACAATACACTTGCATGTAAGGATTTCATACAAATCCTAACTCAACACAAAAGATTACAAAAAGGATGGGTGCTTACCTCCCTAATAGGATGGAAATCGCTTGCATTTGTGGATGTGGGGTTTCTTGAGGAAAGGGAAGAGGGGTTTCTAGATCTCACCTCCCTTTGGCCCACCTTTCTCTCCCTTCTTCCTCTTCTCCTTCTCTCTTTCTCCTCTCTTCTCTTCTTCCTCTCTTCCTTCTCCTTTTTCTCTCCTCTCTCCCTTTTTCTCTAGGGTAAATTCGTATGAGAGAGGGGTGCCCCAAATGAGGCCCTTTTATAATGCCAGATTTGGTGACAATGGCCCAAAGTGTTGGGTTTTTACTATACTAGACCTATGAGAGGGTCTTTCTAAGCTATAGGGCCCACTATGGGGTGTACAAGTCAATACACACCGTAGGATAGCTAGCCCTAATGATGATCTACGTGTGAATATGATCGGCCCGCCATTTGGATGCGCCGATCGACAGATATGATAAGAAGTCTGTTCAACGGTCACCGATGGTTGATCAGGGCCGCGGCTATACGGATATGAGCAGGAAAATATCCTTACTCCATGGGTAAAGTTTGGTCGCAAACCGACGGTCCGAAATTCTCAACTTTGCATAAGAATGGACGACTCAATTCACTTAAGTTCTAACTCCTTCCTTTGGGTATTTGCACTTCTCATGCACTCGTCCTTCAGCTCAAGTTGACCGGTTCTGGACCGTACCCAGGTCTGATTCCCGCGATGGACGTCAAGCCCAATGGGATGGACATTATTCTATAGTTTTGGATCTAGTGGTCCACCAACGAGCGGTCTAGATCTCGTTTGGAGAATCGGGGCAGTTCTGGTGGCCCTCTGGCCATAAAACTTATAGGATAGGTGCTCCATGTCCCGATGAAGGGCCATGCAAAATTTAGGGATGATCGGATATGGGGTTTGGTCCCACGGGTCTGATTTGCGATCAACGGTCACCGTGCCACGATCGGGACCCAGATTTTGTGGGCGGGTGTAGAAAAATACATTAGACCCTCATCGTAAATTATGAAGAAATCTGATGGCTGAAATGTCTTACATTTCAGTTTTATTTACACGTGCCAGATTTCAATTTTTGGCATTGGTGGGGCGCATCTGGCAAGTGCCAGATTACACTTCTGGGTGTCCACTGGGTCCGTGGTCCGCGATGGTCCCCAAGCCCAGTGAGATCTATGCTCCCCTCAAATTTTATAATTTTCCGACCTTCCCATGTCGCGGTATAGCACGCACAGGCTGCTACCAAGTGTAAATGGCCATTTGGCTTGACGGCCCGCACTTGGCCCAATCACAACCCGACTGATCTACTCTAATGGGCTAATCCTAACTTAATTTAGTTATGACACCAAACCATGAGTAGTTTAAAAGAACGGTCCTGCGGTAAATCCTACGAGGACGCCTCAGTACACTGTTCTGGTTGGACGGGACGTTACATGATTAACCGGACTTGTGGGGTTCTTCACTGGTACACCCTGTATAAACTGACATTGAGTGCTAATGGTTATTAAGTAATATTTAGGTTAATTAAATAAAATAAAAATAAAAATAAAAATTGATGGATATTTGGAAATCCAAAACAGTGAAAATCAAGGACGTTACAAAACATAAGGGGGAGAATTCTATGGACGGGATGAATTGGATACACATGTGGACCCCGCAGCAGCCCCCACCACCACAAGTTGTCGTGATATCGCTAACATAGGACCGCACTCTCTTGCTCCGGTGGTAGACTTGGGCGCGGATTGGATACTGACAAGGTCAGTAGCCAAATCGCTACTGAAGTGACATCACTAAGCTCTGTGGACCCCACCATGATGCATGTGTTGTATCCATACTGTCCAACCATTTGTAGAGATCATTTTATAGCATTACAAAGAGAATGAGATATATCTAAATTTCAAGTGGACCCACCATAGAAAACTATAAGAGCCGTCACACCCACAGTTGAAACATTTATAGGGCCCTCGGTGATGGATTTTTGAGATCCTCCATAAGTTAACATGGAGATAAATGAAGTGAAAACAAAAATATCAGCTTCATTGGAAACTACTGTGGCCCCTAAGAAGTTTTGAACGGTGGATGTTACTGTCCCCACTATTTTCTATGGTGGGGTCCACTTGAACTTCCGATTTCTCTCATTCTCTTTGTAATGCCATAAAACGATCTCTAAAAATGGTTGGACGGTATGGATACAACACATGCATCATGGTGGGGTCCACGGAGCTTGGTGATGTCACTTCAGTAGCGATTTGGCTACTGACCTTGTCAGTATCCAATCCGCGCCCGGTAGACTATGAGGAACTTCAACACATAATCAAGGGTTCGAGTATCCACATCCCGCTACGGCTGAGTGTGTGGGGGTGTGTCTAAAAAAAACATAGGACCACACTCTACTTTTGGGACAGGGTGTTCCAACAGTTCACCTCACGTCACAGAAGTTTTTTTTTTTTATCAGGATGATATTTGTCCTTGCAGTTTATCTGAGGGCTTATTTGGGCATTTGATTTACGGTGGTTTACGAGGGGTAGGATTGTAAAATCCTCCCCTATTCCATCCCACGTATGTTTGGGCAACCAAGCCATCGTCCCAACTTACACTTCCAAAATTCCCTGTCAGAGGCGCGGGATTCGAGCGAGATTCGGGCGATCCCGCGGGCGGGATTCGGAAGGTTTTCGGAAGACTTCTCGAGCCCATCATCTCGCAGCAGGACGTCAAGTTCCTAGATGACAATAAAGGCGGGTAATGGCGGAAATGGCGGGAATCCTTCATCTATTTATACCCCTCTAGGCAATGGTTGGATGTGGATAGGGAGAAGAGGTCTCCCTGTGCTGAAACGAGGATTAATGAAACCATAGGTAAGCCCCTTCATCCGTTACCACTGATTTGGGGTTTCTTTCAAAAAAAATCCTCCTCTATCTCTCTATTACGAGTTGGATTTGACCAGATGTTCGTCATTGTTCGCTCCTTTGTTGCAAGCGGGCAACATCTCCGCTTACTTGGAGCTCTTCGGCCAGAGCAGAGGATATTGATTGTCTAAGGATAGAACCAAATTCCTGTAAGTATTTGAAAATTGGGGCTTTTCATTTTTTTCTTTTATTTTTTACAATATATCGGCTAGACCTTGTTCTGAAACGGGGTAGAAAGAAGAGGTAACCTTGTTGCATGGGACACCCGATTTAGGAGTTTTTCATGAAATTTATTTCTCATTCTCTTTCATTATATGGATTTGGGATGGAGATAGAAAGGTGATTTCTATCAAGATTTGAGTGTCTTTTTTCATATCTTTTATGCTGTATTATGTTTGTTGAAATGCATAAAAGATGTTTGAATCTGCAAATGACTGTAGCCAAGTGTAAGCTCCTACCGAGTAAGGCATCACTCCTACCGACAGAACCCATCAATCCAATAGGTAATAAGATGAGAGATGATAGACTTGGATGGATTGGTCATGTGCAGCAGAGACAAAGAACCACGCTGGTTACATGCAGTAAGGTGCTAAAAAAATATGTTGTATGTCCAAACCGGACTGTGACTCTTATATAATAGAGGTACAAAAGCATAGCTACCTGAATCAGAGTTCTACCAATTCAAGTTGGAGTTTGCAGTGTAGTTTTGAGCAATCTAAACTGGAATTTGCCATGCGGTTGGTAGTTTGATACTTGTCAAAAATATTGGTTTTTTAGGGTAGGCTAAATTTTATTCTTCTTTCAAATTATCTGATTTGAGTGTTTTGGGTTAGCTAGTTTGATTGACTAGTGAAATGCTGTCATTTAGCATAATTCAATTTAATGCATGCATTCGGCAGAATTAATCAACTAATCCAAATTGACCAATCTCTCTCCTAATTAAGAATTTTTTCATTTCTTATGGAAGAGAGTTCCAGAATATTGAAAAAATTACTTGAATTTCTTCAAATCATACTGTTATTAGAGATTGAATAAATGGACAGAAATTGCAAATTGTAAAAAATTTGAGAACGAACTATTCATAGGACGGTCGATTAGTTCAACCATGAATAATGAATCACAGCGTATCACATTGTAATTTAGTTTTGAGTGTGGTTTAAGTGTATTAGGTAACTGTTTACTAAACAGTGCTTCACCCACATTTTCATTCAGAGCAGCATTCCATATAGTTGGGTCTATCTCTCTATAGTCCTAATTGTTCTACTAAATGTCACCATGTATGGGTGATGGACCAAATTTATCCTCCATGGGACATTCCCAGCGATGCTTCTATTGCATATATATTGCTATGCTTCTATTGCATATATATTGCTATTTCTTTTCTTTCTTGTTCTTGTTCTTTCTTTTTTTTCCTCCACCATTCAATTGCAGGCCAAAAATTAGATGTCAAGGATTGGCTACTAGGGAACTTTTTAGTTTCAACAGATGAATGAAAAGTTTGGAATTGTGAAAGGTGGGTGTTGCTTGTGTGGAATGTGCCAGATGAGGCTAATTACTACTCTATTTAGGAAAGGGGAGATCTAACCAAAGGTTAGTACACCAATTTAGGTTCATGGTGCACTATAAAAGTGGCACAACAATGAGGGTTCCACTGTGGATAAATAAGAATACAAGAGCCATGCATGCGAAGGCATGTGCAATTTTCACACACCCATTTTACACAAACATGAAATCAATCTCTATGGTGCAAGGAACTCAGATTTAAGGCCACTTAAGAAGAACAGTGGTAATTGAAAATGGGATGATAATTGGGTATCCTGGTTACATTCTTCATATTATATTGATCATTGAGCTATAGGAGATGTGTTCCACCACTTGTTCTAACACAGTGGTTGATAGACATCAGATAGTTGATTCCAGTACCATTTTTCTTTGGCATGTATAACTCAGGGATATTTATATGTTTTAACTTTATATAAATATGTATGTACTAAATACTAGCTAATCTACTTCCAGTAACATGTGTTTTCATCTATTGCATGCATTACATTTTTTTAACCATCGCCCAATAGTGGGGAGTGAAAATGGACTTCACAGCATTTGGATCGGCTGTGAGAAGACAATTTTCCAAGGACCAGGTATGATGTTTCGAAATCCTATCGATTATATTATAAGTATATATAATATGTGCACGCATGTGTATATATACGAGTCGATCAATTGCATGAGAATGACTACCGGATCAACGGAGGATCATGTGTTAAATTGGTATGTTTAATTTTTTCCTTCTCTCAATACAAATCATCACATACTGACATATCCTATCTTTAATAGGTAGTACACATGATTTGGTAGAAGCATATGAAGCAGTTTACTGGGTCAATGTAGGATGATTTTAATGTTAAACCATATATTCTTGTCCTCAAGTTTGACATGATTTTCACCAAATATCTACGTATTTGTAATTTGTACCTAATTTCATTGAGTAAACAATTTGGGATTGATTGCCTTGATTCTACATCCTTCCACAGTAAGGTCGTGCAACATACAACCACGCAAGCCTGCATCCAAGTCAAGGTCTTGATTCTCTTGGCATATGTAAGTTTTAGCGAATGGACTGGTAGATTTATATCAATTTCTTTTCTTTATTTCTTTGTTTCTTTTTTTTCTTTTTTTTTTTTTTAGAATTCTTACCAAGATGAAAAAAACGAGATAGTAATTCGACATTCATTTCGTATTGCTTTTGCAGAGAACATTTTATTTTCCCGGTTGAAGATTGGTGAGGTGGCAGTCTCAATCTGATTAATCACTATGACATAAACATTGCGGTGGTCTGGTAAGGGAGAGTGACGAAACGTGAAAGAAGTTAAGGAATTTTTTGTGGATATTTCAAGAGTTGATATGATTTGAGCATGTAACGTATTCGTTGAGTCTAGGATAGGTATCAGTGGAAGAATCAATGCCTTCTGTGGTAATATTTCATCTTATGTTAGACAGATGTTAACATCCGTATCCAGCTTATTTTCCACGTCCGTATAAGGATGGTTTGGTGAGCAACATGCCGGATTGCATGCCCCGCCTCACCAATTGTATGTTGATATTTATGTTTTATCTTCATCCATGAACGTATGATCTTATGAACAGGTTAGATAACAAACAAACATCACTGTGAGCCCTGGAAAGGTTTCAATGGTGGAAATCATTATTCCCATTGTTTCATGTAGTGTGGTCCACCTGAGCTCTTGATAGGCTTAAATTTTGAACTCAGCCCCTAAAATGAGATGGAAAAACGGATGGACGGTGTGGATAAACTACATACATTCACGGTGGGTCCAACAAAGTTTACTCAGTACCATAAAAGGGTACTAGTAACTTAGTACGCAGCCCGATTTCTCAGACATAAATATCATTCTAATCCAAAACTTATGTGGCCTCGCAAAATTTCCAACGGTGGGCGTTCAATAACAGCTGGCCCAATCACACACATGGTGGGGCATGAATCCAAGGCGAACATCAGGTAGGCCCCACCTTGGATGTGACTGTGTCCAAAAACAAGGCCCATCCAACAATCCCCGATGATGATATTGAGTACTGACTATGGACCGTTATTGAAGCTCATCTTAGTTTTTACCATATATTGTATCCCATGGGCAATCCAAACAGCCCCACCGTGATATCCTATGGGATAAAAGGAATCCCATGAATTCCAAACGTAATGTTGGATCCATCATGGGATAGAGGTGTATACTTCTATCCCCAGACAATCCATTGTCTATCATAAATGCTGCTGTCAGCGCAATTCCATCCCATTTAATCCACCCTAACGCAAATGCCCAGATAGGCCCTGAGTGATGATATCCCTATGAATGGTTTGGATGGCATATAAGCATCATGATCAGTTCCATAAAGGTTTCAATAGTGGACGTTTTTATTCCCACTATTTCGTTTGGTGTGGCCCACATGAATTTTTGATCTGCCTTTTTCTAGGATATAAAATCTATAAAACAGATGGACGGAGTGGATTTATCATGGACATCCATGTGGACCCCACACAGCCCCGGGTCACAGGCAATCTGCTTCCACGCTTAATATCTTTCTCACGTGCCCTGCTGGCGTTTTCGCCGAAGAGTACCCCTCCACCCTATCGAAATTGGATTGCGTACTGAGTTACTACGCTCTCATCGTACTTAGTAAACTCTGTTGGGCCCACCGTGGATGTATGTAGTTTATATATGCCATCCATACGTTTTTCGGATCATTTAAAGGGTTGAGACCAAAATTGAAATATATACGAAGCTCAAGTGAACCATACCATAGGAAACAGTGGGAATAATGATTTCCACTGTTGAAACCTTGCTAAGCTCTTCGGTGATTTTTATTTGTCATCCAACCTGTTCATAAGATCCAAAAAAAACATGGATGAACGGAAAAAAACAAATATAAGTTGATCTAAAACTTCAGTGGCCCTCAAGAAATTTTCAACGGTACGAGTTCAATTCACACTGTTTTCACTGGTGTGGTTTAGATATTCTTCATTTTTGGATTCAAGCCATAAAATTATCTGATAAAATGTTTGGAAGGAGTAGATAAAATATATAAATCACACCGGACCTCATAGAGTTTACTCAGTAAGCTTAGTGTACTGGTTACACGCAATCCGCTTCCCTGGTAATTTTTTACTATAGACGCCACCTTTTATCCACCTCACCTTTTTCATCAACCCTAAACTTTCGTAACCAAACTAGATCTCTACTGTACGAAAAAACCCATTTCAGACAAAAAAACCCTACTTCTACCTTAATAGGAGGGGTATTTTTGTCTGTCCGTACCCTAAAAATGTAGTTTCGTGTTCAAACTTTGCGGCCGTCGAAAAAAAAAGGCCTTAAAAGCTAAGGGTCTACTGTGCTAATTTTTTGCCACCTATATTACCTAATGGAGTACATAGTTTCCTGTAATCTACATGCGCTCTACTTAGGGTTGCACATGCAGCCGAACCAAGTTGAGTTGGCCTTAGCTCGACTCAGTCCTCGAGCCTAACTGGCTAGCTTGGCTTGGTTCAATCAGTAACTTGGGCTAGTTTGAGCCGAGTTCGAGCCAAGATCGAGCCAAGTTCACTTGTGCAACATTTTCACAAACACTTGGATTGCACCTTCAAAATCTCACTGTATCTAAAACATCAGCAATGGTTTTACATGTATTTTATCAAACACCTTCTAAGCAACATAAAAATAAAGAAAAAATGAGTATTTGTTTCATATACATACCTTCTTTACCACCAGCCACACTTTGTTGAGTTATTTCATCAAATTGCTCATTGAGTAACATTAATATCAAATTAACCGTGTCACCAAACTAATTCGATCCAAGTAAGATTCGAGCCAGGTTGGATCCAGGCCGAGTTGAGTTGGGCCATATCAAACTTGGCTCGAACTCATTTTGAATTTTAAAAAATCAGTTCAACTCGGCTTGAACTCTGCTTAACCGAGTCATTTCGAGCTTTTTCGAGCCGGGTGGAGCGAGCTAACCGAGCTAGGTCGGTTCGTGTACACCCCCAGCTCTACTGCATTTTAAAATTTAGAGCTACAAGAACGTATAAAGAAGGTACGCATGTGCTAGATCAGATCCGCCAGTCCATCAGTTTTGAAAGACAACAATAGGGCAGAAATATAAAATTCAGCTAGATCGAAAACTAATGTGGGCCATATCACATAAAACAACAGGGATTGAGCGCCCACCGTTGGAAACTTTGTGGGCCACGGGAGTATTTTATCAGTATGATATTTGTGCCAACTGTTTATCTGAGTGGTAATAACCCTATAAACGGTTTGGATGACATTTAAATATATCATGGTCGACTCTAGGAAGGCTTCAATGATGGGAGTTTCCATTCTCACTGTTTCGTTTTGTGTGGCCCAACTATCATTGGATCTGCCTGATTTTTAGATTCCTATCTTATCTTTGTCTTGCAAAACGGATGGACCGAGTGGATTTTTCAAGGGAATATCTGTGGCCCCACACAGCTTCCTACTGCAGGAACTTCACCCGCCTCTGTCGCGATTGAGGAACCCGCATCTGTGGAGCCCAAAATTTTCAATGGCCATTATTCGACTCCAAAATCAATGGCCAGGATAATCACTGAATCGTAATTACGAGATATTAACCTATTGTTCATGGTAAAGATGACATGGACGGTTCACACCATGGATGGCGACACGCTATAGTCTGAGTCACGAGTCGCGACAGACGCAAAGCAAACTCTTTCAGTCGGACGAGTATTGTGCACTGAGGAGCTTGGCACGCTAGGATTCTTTGTGGCCCCACATTGATGTATTTGTTTAATCGACTCCGTCCATCCGTTTATCCAGTTCATTTTAGGCCATTACATGAAAATTAAAGCCTTTCCAAATCTCAATGGACCACACCACAGAAACAAGTGGGAATTATGACATCTACCGTTGAAACCTTCTTAAGGCCCACAGTAATTTTTACTGGTCTTCCAAGCTTCTAATTAGGTCACATGGGCCTGGATGAAGGGAAAAAACAAATATAAGCTCGATCCAACACTCCACTCCTGTGGCCCCCAAGAAGTCTTCAACGGTAAGCGTTTAATTCCCACTGTTTCCACTCGTGTGGTCCACTTGAGCCTTGGATACGCTTCCATCTTTGAGTCATTCCCTAAAATAATCTTTAAAAATGGATAGAGGGCGTCGATTAAAAAATACATAACGGTGGACCCCACAGAGAATCTATAGCGTGGTGAGCTCCTCACTACAGCGTCCCCTTCGGTCGGAGCTCCTCTGCCAACCTCATCAGTCCTTCGTTCGTGAAACATCCAAAAACTCAAATAAAAAGGCATTAAAAAGGGTGAGGGAGAGAATATTAACACCCACATTTTGAACAAAATCATACAAAATAATGCAAAAATCTGTAGCAAAAGATCACCAAAAAGAAGAACAGCACCACCGTCTTCTCATCCATGGAAGACTCTAACCTTCCCTTCAATCTCTTCCTCTTCCTCTCTCTCCTCCTCTTCTCAGGTAAAATCAAATAAAAATAAAAATATAGCCCCTCAAAAGCCCCAATTTTTTAACATCTCACCCACTTTTCGTCTCTTTTTCTCAATCAGCAGCAGTAGAAGCAGACCTAACATGGGAGCTCAAGAAGCAGAACCAAGACGCCGCCGCCTTCATCGGTGTAAACATCGGTACGGACACCTCTAACCTCCTCTCACCGACGGCCATCGTCTCCCTCCTCCAGCTCCAGCAAATCTCCCACGTCCGTCTCTACGACGCGGACCCCGATCTCCTCCGCGCCCTGGCCCACACCAAGATCCGCGTCGTCGTCGGAATCCCCAACAACCAGCTCCTCGCCCTCGGCTCCTCCAACGCCACCGCCGCCGCCTGGATCGGCCGCAACGTCGTCGCCTTCTATCCCGATACCCTCATCACCGCCATCGCCGTCGGCGATGAGGTCCTTACCAGCGTCCCTTCCGTGGGCCCACTCCTCGTCCCCGCCATTGAATTTCTCTACGCCGCTCTCGTCGCCGCCAACCTGCATACCCAGATCAAAATCTCCACCCCGCACTCGGCCTCCATCGTCCTCGACCCCTTTCCCCCTTCTCAGGCCTTCTTTAACCAGTCACTAAACTCAGTCATCCAGCCGTTGATCGCGTTCCTCTCCCGGACGGAATCGCCCCTGATGATGAATCTCTACCCTTACTACGTCTTTATGCAGAATCGGGGCGTCGTTCCGCTCGATAATTCGCTCTTCAAGCCACTAACCCCCGCCAAGGAGGAGGTGGACCCGAATACCCTGCTGCATTACACCAACGTCCTGGATGCGATGATCGACGCGGTCTACTTCTCGATGAAGAACCTCAACGTCACCGACGTCGCCGTCCTCGTCACTGAGTCCGGCTGGCCGTCGAAGGGGGACTCGAAAGAGCCGTACGCGACGATCGACAATGCAAACACCTACAATTCGAACCTGATCAAGCACGTGATCGACCGCAGCGGGACGCCGCTGCATCCAGAGATCACGTCCAGCGTCTTCATCTACGAGCTCTTGAATGAAGATCTGCGGCCGGGGCCGGTGTCGGAGGCGAATTGGGGGCTTTTCTATGGGAATTCGACGCCGGTGTATCTGCTGCATGTTACAGGGAGTGGGACGTTCCTGGCCAACGACACGACGAACCGGACGTTTTGCGTGGCGATGGACGGCGTGGATTCGAGGACACTGCAGGCGGCGCTGGATTGGGCGTGTGGGCCCGGGCTATCCAATTGCTCGGAGATCCAGCCAGGGGAGGTTTGCTACCAGCCGAACAATGTGAAGAGCCATGCTTCGTATGCGTTCGATAGCTACTACCAGAAGGAAGGGAAGGCCGTTGGATCCTGCGATTTCAAGGGTATCGCCATTGTCACCACCACAGACCCAAGTAAGTATGGTAGATGATGATAGAGTGTTCTGTTTCTCGCGTAATTGCTATTGGTTCGGGCTCTGTGGGGTCCATCACGTGAATCTGAACCGTGAATCTGGTGCGGCTCCTCATGATCACCGCACATTCTAGGAATCATCCCTATCGAAGACTCAGGTGGGGCACGCCATTAAGAACAATGTGTATTTACCTATTGTGGCCCACTTAATTTTTTTGATGGCTTGAGTTTAAGTGGGTCTCTTCATCTGGTGGGGCACAACCTGATGACTGGGTTGGATGGATAAAAACTACAATGTGGAACTCACATTCCATCTAGCAACGTCTCAGATTGTTCCCTATGGTGTGGCCCAGAGGCTTTAAGACGTGAGGCCGTATCTAATTGACGGGTTTGATGACACTTGTACATGAAGATGGGCCCCACACGATGTGATCATGCTCTTTGTTTATGAGGCTCTATTTGCTATTTTGCCCCTCGTGATCAAAACCGTTCAAGAAGAAGGTCCCACCATGGAAAGGAAGGGCCGCTGAATAAGAGTGGTTGTGAATGATCCTAGCCGTTTGATCTATGGACGGATCAGAACCATGGAATCGTCTTCATTTTGCATCTCCTGAAGTGGGCCCGCCGTGGCTGGCGGCTATCAGTTTACTTCAGGAGTGCGGCACATTCCCCTATCTTTTTGACTTTTGAGCTTTGCTTAGAGGGGCGAGTAAGCATTTCGGCTTTCTTTCCATATTCTATCTACATAGGGCTGTGGCCCACTGAATCGAAGCCGTGATCACGCATGATTTTTGAGACATTGGAGTATAAGAAGTGGGTCCCACATGATGAACGGCCCGTTCCTAGTACGAGGGAGTGCAAATTGACATTCCACGTAAAATAAGATCTGGCCGTTAATCAGCTGTGCCATATGGTTATGAACTGAATGGACGGTGAAAAGATTCACGAACCGCTCACATTCTGTTTCACACTTGTCGGCCACCTAATGAGCATATGGAATTATTTTGGAGCAGAGCACGTGCAATGGTGCTGCCCACCTGATGGACGGCTCCGATTTCCGCATTAGAAAATGTGGGGATGGTCCGATTTATAGTATGGTACGGCTTCTCAGTGCTCCTTAACTTGTGTGGGGGTCCGGGAAGTGAACTTTTCATTGTACTTGCCTCTCGTACATGCCAACATGGCATACGTTGACTAGATCGAAGCCGATCAAAAGGTGGGTCCTGCTGCATATATTTCATCACCCGAAAACGACTTCTGTCCGCTAATTAGGTGGTCCTCACATGCACTCAAGGAATCGATGGTTAATTACACACTGTCCACCTTCAACGCACGAGTTTCTTGACGTGAGACTGACGCTTGGGTCTAGCACACGTGTTAGGGTTGGCACGTGCGAGAGGCGAGTAGATGAGGTAGGCCAGGTGGCTGAACTCGGGGAATTCACGGTCACGGGGGACCAAAGATTCCCGTGTAGTTCTGCATCAAGCAGAAGATGGTGGCGACTCTAGAACCGGACACATGGCGTATTAGAATTTGGACAAGTCACTATTTTACTTTTAGCCATCCATTTGATGGCCATTAATTGGATGGCTAGGATTCGTTGATCGGTGTGGTTCTAGAGAGATGACCTATCCACAATGGGACCCACAGTTTAGATGGTCTAGATAGTTGTTCACCAGTGTCACACGTGAGGAAAATGCGCCACCAACATTTGCAAAATGGTGCTAAACAAACGTAGGAGTCGCGAGCCTAATCTTTTGCGGATGTGGGTTGCTGTGTGGGATCCACACAGATGTCCATGACAAATCTACTCTGTCCATCTGTTTCGAAAGACCACAATAGGACAGGATTTTTAAAATCAGGAAGATCTAAAACTCAGGTAGGCCACACCAACAAAACAGTGGGAACAGCAACATCAACCGCTGAAACCTTCCTGGTGCTGATAATGACGTTTATATGACATCCAAACCGTTCATAGATTTATTACCACTTAGAGGAACTGTACGAACAAATATCATTCGGAAACGCCAGGCGTTCAATTCCCACTGTTTCTTGTGGTATGGCCGACATGAGTTTTGGATATGCCTATTTTTTAAATCTTGTCCTATCGTGGTCTTTCAAAACGGATGAACGGAGTGGATTTGTCACGTACATCTCTATGGCCCCACGCAGTCCGGGGCATAGAGATATTTCTGTGCGGTCACACGCAATCCGCTCCCATCTTTTGCAGCTTTTGGTGGATTTGAGTGGTCGCGAGCACTGCTGTGAGAATAGATATATATATTTTATTTTATTGTTTTTGCAGGTCACGGTAGCTGTATTTTTCCTGGCAGGTGAGGAAGGCTGGAATTTTTCGCTGTACTTTTTGTTTATTTCTAGAAGCGGATTGCGTACTGAGTATGAGCGTACTGAGTAAACTCTGTGGGTCCACCGTGATTTATGTATTTTATCCAGTCTGTCCATCTACTTTACAAGATAATTTTAGAGCCTTAGCTTAAAACCGAAGTATATACAGGCCTAAAATGGACCACACCACAGGAAACCGTGTGAATTGAATTTATAGCGTTGAAAAATTCTTGGAGGCCACAGAAGTTTTGGATCAAGATTATATTTGTTTTTTTTTCCCTTCATCCATGTTGTTTTGATTTTATTAACAGTTTGGATGAAAAATAAACATCACTGTGGGGGCCTAGAAAGGTTTCAACGGTGGAAATCATTATTTCCACTGTTTCCTGTGGTAGGGTCCACTTGAGATTTTTATAAGCTTCAATTTTGGGCTCAACGCCTAAAATTAGATGGAAAAACGGATGATAGGTGTGGATAAACTACATAAATTCCCGGTATGCCCAACTGAGTTTACTTAGTACGATAAGAGCGTACGCAATCCGATTTCTTTATTTCTTCCTTTCTTTCTTTTTTAGCTTTTTTCTATAATTCTCGTCGCTCGAGTCAAAATAAGGTGCACTGGCCTCACACGTGGGATTTTGCCCACGTGCATCACATCTGAGACGCTGTCTAGCAACCCTGGCTAAGATTATCAGGTGGGCAATTTAGAAACATAGGAATGGATAAGGGAAAATTGACCAACGGTTAGAATTATATGTACACGTGTCACCCACCTGTTTATCATAGTTTCCCGATTTCAAAGGGGTGGTTTCTGACGGGTGGGTTCTATGGAAGAGTGTGATGGGTGATGCTAGTATGGGAATTAAACTGTCCAAATTGGGAACCCAGTGTAGGTCAGCCATCTTACCAAGATAATGTAGGTTGGGTGCCCATCTCTAGCCACGAACGGGCAGTTTTGTGGGTGGGCCCACGGTGATGTATTTGTTTATCCATACCGTGCAAACCTTTTCTTAGATCATTTTAAGGTTTGAATACAAAAATGAGTCATATAGAACACTCATGTGGATCACACCATGTGATAAGCTTGGGTTGCATTAAATGCAAGAGTCATCTCTTGTGTGATCCATTTAAGCGTTGTATCTGTCGCATTTTTGTGAACATACCTTGAAATTATCTGAGAGAAGGGATGGACGGCGTGAATAAACAGATACATCACGGTGGGCCCGCCCACAGAACTGACCGTTCGTGGCTAGAGACGGGCGGGGTAAAGACGCAATCCCCGTCCTGGATATTTGACACTTGTTTTCTGGATACGGACCGTTGGATATTTTTTATTTTGCTGACCATGTGTCCCGTTTCCATGTATGAGGTCATGCACTTTCAAATTGCACTCGTGCGACTGAAATTACACTTCTCATTACTGCACGATCTGCGGCTTGGGATCCACGTGAAAGATCTAAGCCGCTCATCCGTTGGGCTCCACCATAGGGATTCGTTAGCTTGATATTGGGCCAACATGATGATCCAATGGAGCACGTCCAAGATTGATGAACAATCATCTGATCAGATGAGTGGAATGACTCGGCAGATGTTTGAGGTAGGGTAACTACATGTGTGGCCCACCTGATGTGCAGCTTGGATCTTGTGCAAATGTCCCACTTTGGCACGTGGGTCTGCCAATACCTCCGGCTTATGTTTCTCAATATTCTGCGACAAGAATAACTTGGTCGCAGGATAGGGCTCGACCCTAGATTAAATGAGCGGCGTGTTTAAGTAGGACCCAGGCCGTAAGGACGGTGGGCTCTACGTATGACGTCCACTGGGGAAAGAAATCACACTGATGTGACAATTCCAGACGTCCAATTAGAGAACTCCTGGTTGATTAAGGACTAATAATCTTTTCTGATCCGCTTGTCGGCTGATCAGATGGTTAGGACAGTTGTCATTGTGCTAATTTTTTTTTATTGTGGAATTTTTTGGGGAGGCCCAACTAATTAATGGTCCGTTCGCACCCGCATGTTTCTTGATTGTGGTTATGGAGCGTACACCCATTTACACGTGTGTGCGGGGGACGCGGGTTGCCTACAGCCCGGACTATGTGGGACCGACCGTGATGTTTGTGAGAAATCCACTCCGTCCATCCGTTTACCAAATCATGTCAGGAGATAGACCCAGAAAATAGGCAGATCAAAAACTCTCGAGTCGTCCACAGGATATGAAAAGGTGAGGTGGGAAATGTTTAGCGTTGAAATCTTCTTGGGTCGACCGTGATGTTTATATGACATCCAAACCGTTCATAAGATAATTAAAAATTTTGACCCGACAAATGTTTCAACGTTGGACATTCAATACCCACGTTTTCATTTAGCGTGGCCCACTTGAGTTTTGATTCTGACTCATTTTTGAGCTTATGTCTTAACATGGGCTGTTAAAACGGATGGATGGGTGGATTTTCACAAACATCGCGGTGGTAGCAGGGCCGCGTAGCTTCCGTCCGGTCGTCGTCGGAGGCAATCCTCGTCTCGCGCGCGTGAAGGTGGACGAAACGCACAGATGTCGGTCTGCCACGATTTATTAAGTAGTGTTTTTCCACTGTACTTGTCTTAGACCTGTCATACAAGCAGTACGATCCAGGCTGTGCAAATTGGATTTCCTGCTAAAAGCCTTTGGCAGGAAGCTCCTGCGCTGCGATGGTAGGTGGGGCCCACCGTGATGTTTAAGAGAAATTCATACCGTGCATTTATTTCGAGAGATCATTTTAGTACATGCGACCAAAATTAAGGTGGATCCAAAACTCAAGTGGGCCGCACCTGATGAAACGGTGGGGATTCAGTTACTACCGTTTGAAACATTCGTATGGCCACAAAGTTTCATATCAAGCTAAGTTTTTGGTGTTTTGACTTCATCCCAGTGGGAATGACCTTATAAACGGTTTGGATGGCGTATAAACATTAGGGTAGATGTCAGGAAGGTTTCAAGAATAGGAAACTCTTTCCACGGTTTTCCCTCTCGTGTGGCCCACTTAAGGTTTGGATCCATCTCATTTTTTGTAGCATGACCTAAAATGAGCTCTCAAAATGGATGGACGGTGTAGATTTCTCACAAACATCACTGTGGCCCCACCTAACATTCCAGCGCAGGAACTCGCCTTTCGCAGGAAATCCGGGTCCCAATTATTTGTTTAGATGCTTTTCACATGTGGACACGGATTGCCTTCTGACGCTGCCAATACGGAGATGTGTACTGGTCGCTCCTCTGCGGGCCCACTATGATAAGCGTGTTTTATCCACGCCGTCCACATCTATTTTTCCAGATGATTTTAGGAAATGGGCCAAAAAATAGGCATATCCAAATTTCTGCTGGACCACACCACAGGAAAACAGTGGTTGATTGAGTGGCCACTATTAACTTCCCAAGGCCCGGTATAATGTTTATTTGTCATCCAACCTGTTGATTAAAATCACAAAGACCTGGTTAACACAAATATCCGCTTGATCCAAAACTTTTTACGGCCCCCTAGAAGTTTTTAATGGTAGGCGTTCAATGACCACTGTTTCCTATGGTGTGGTCCACCAGAAATTTGGATCTGACTCATTTTTGGGCTCATGCCATATAATAATCTGAAATAATGGATGGACGCTGTGGATAAAACACATACATCATGGTGGGTTCCACAGAGCACCGAGCATTGGGGAGTAGGCAATCCACGTCCTTCACATGTAGGACACGTGTGCAAGATTCAAACGGTTTAGAGTCTACCACGGAGCCATGAGTAGAGAGCCAATGGCCCGGGGGACATGCATGTTATCTGACTAATGATGAGAGCGGCCTGATTTTTTAACTGAAAGCATCTCTGCCTCAAGAGCGTCTGGGATCATGCACACGTGCTGACCGTGATCTTTTCCAGAAAAGTGTAGATTTCACCATCGTTCTTTTTTTTTTTTTTTTTTCCAGAGAGAATGGTAGAAGGATCACATTGATACACATCGTAATTACCAGTCGTTCGACCGTGTGGGGGCCTTCTGTGATGTTTGAATATAATCCAACTCGTCAATTAGATGAGCCACACAATTTTAGCCATGGATCCCAGAATCCAGCATAATCCATAACTCAAGTGGGCCACACCCAAGGGAGCAAATGGGGACATTTTGGAGGGGATGCGTACAGTAGCAATTTCCAGATGGAATGTGGGGGTTCATTTTGCTGTCTATATCTCATCCAATCCAGTCATCATGCGCACCCCACCTCAATGAATGGATCCTCTGAAACTCAAGCCGTTCCAGAATTAATGTGGGCTACAATGAATATATATATATATGTGTGTGTGTGTGTGTGTGTGTTTTTGGCATGTCTTCACATGATTTTAGATGGTATGGCCCACCTGAGTTCCGTATACGGCTGATTTTTGGGATATCCCATAATTTAGTGGGGACCCATCAAATGCACGGTGTTGATGGTCGACATGCATCACGGTGGGGCCCACACAGATTGACCTCACGTGAGCTTATCGTGAGGTCGAGCGCATAGTACCTTTTCCCATATATATATATATATAGTTGTGATTGTACATTGCTCCCTGTGGTGTCCCATCTGAGTTTTTGGCGTGGAAGAAGATTCTTGTGATGTACGCTGCCTGTGAGGATGCATGGTTGGGATTCCACCAAAAAAAAAAAAACATCACAGGTGGGCCCCACACGGCACGAACGGAGCATGTGAGCATTCCTGAAAAGCGATCACACTTTTTACATACGGTCTCATTGGTAGTCGCTCTTGGATTGAAGGGGTACGTTGCGTGGGCCGGTGGGTCCACCTGCTCTGCCTGCCTTTCTTCTAGGAAATCATGAGGCCCACCTGCTTTCCCCGAGTAAATGATGCAATGCACGGGTCCACTCATGCCACCCTGCTGCACCGACACTGTTTCCTTTTTATCAATGTATCATGCTAAGATAGGATGATGCTTTCTTTGGATTCTCTGGATGGTGATTCGATGTGTGTGGGCTCCACATCTCATGACCATTCTGTAATCAATGGGCTGACAGGCCGGTAGTGGTGATCGGTTTGTAGCGCCTAGATGTTCGGCCCTGATTTGATTTTTCCCCTCTTGTTGTAAGATCCGGAAGGAAACTGGTTGTGGGTGTCTAAGTATTTGGGCCTTCAGGATCAAGCAGTTAAAACGGTCTGGGCCAACTAGTCATAGACCGGACCGGGTTCTCGCCCGGTCCGGTTTTTCAATGTAGGTTGTCCTTTTTGGGTGATTGTAGTGGGGCCGTTGCATGATGTCTGCTGTGTTGGTCGCGTACGACTGTTTTTGAGTGCGGAGGTATATAGATTCCTCCAGCCTAGGATGTACACAGTGTACTAGGGTATTCAGTTTGGACAAGTGGGTCCACTGTTCAGTGATCCATGCCGTTGATCAATCGAGCCCTTCAAACATCTTCACGGCTGGAAGATCCTAGCCGCAAGATATATGTTTTTCGTTTATTTAAGACCATTTATTTTGTTTTTCTTCGCAGTAAGAAGGTGGGCAATATCACCAAGCCAGCAAGTAATGCAACAGAGGCCAGCAACGGCGAGGGATTGAGATTGAGAGGGAGGGGAGGTGTGGCCCACCTCCTCATCATTTTAGTAATCCTTATCTCTACATGCATATCTTGGACATCATGAAGCAAGGATGGAGATGAAAAAAGGGTAGTCCATTTATTTATTTATTTTTATTTATTGATTTTGTGTTAGTGAAGGAAAGCATTCCATTTTATCACATTTTGTGGATCACACCCCCCACCACACGATTGATTTGGATCCATTTGGGAAAGTGATTACAGTGGAATCACAGTCACAAAAGGCTAGCCCAAGCTGGAGTCATGCCAAAAAAATACAAAAGTGCTGCTGTCCATGTGCAACCCATATGAGAGAGGTAATTCATCCATGACAAGTCTGGCCAAGCCCATGACCACATGCACATGCTCAATGTGTAAAAATAAAATAGAGATGTTGCAATTCAAACAAGAAGCATTTGTAATGTGATGGTCATTGGTTCAATTCCGATAGCTGGCTTTTCTTTATTTGTACATTTTTATTGTGTGGTGGTTCTTACCATTCGTACCGCTGTGGCAAGAGAGGTTTATTATCCAATAGCAGGTGCTACTGGGGTAGGGGACCCAGGCGAGTTGGAATTGTGGACCGCGATCTGAATTGAGGATGGGTTTTTGGAGTTAGCTCAATGATTTATTCATTAAAAC
Organism: Magnolia sinica; assembly: GCF_029962835.1. NCBI lineage: Eukaryota > Viridiplantae > Streptophyta > Magnoliopsida > Magnoliales > Magnoliaceae > Magnolia > Magnolia sinica. The sequence goes on from NC_080573.1 coordinate 14,518,365, forward strand.
GAATTGATTGGATACATTTCTTATGTGCCTGTTGGTGTTATATTGGATTTGAATCAGATTTTGGATCCATCTATAGTGATTGTGGCTTGGTCTCATGTGTATCATGTCTCTCAACCTGTCGAACCACCTTTGTTAGTTTTGGACACGAGGACCTTTTGTTGAAGCTCGTTTGAGCTTTTTCTTGAGAGTATGGGGTGAGTTACTTCTACATCATATCACCTAATAATCACTCATATAACTATCTAGTTTAACTCATTGTCCTGTGAATGATGACTAGAAAAATAAAAATATATATTCAATGCATTTAACCTCTTTCTTAAAAATTAAAGAAATGGTCATGTTCCAACAAATCACATAGAAATATTGGTAACAAACGTGGAGTTAATGGCATTTTCATAACTAATAGATTGAGCAGTAGCTCGTATTCAAGTTATTTCCATTTTAAGTCAATCATGCATGGTAATGTTATATTAGAACATAATTCAAAGGGAAAAATGTTATATGGAGAGACTTAAGTGAGCACAGTGAGCACTTCCCGCGAGCTCTATGCTTCTATCTCACATGTTCATTTACTAAACAATCCTTATTATTGATACACTGTGTGTGTGTGTAGGAAAAGGTACTATGCGCTCGACCTCACGAGTCCGTCCCATGAGGTCGAGTTGCGTGGGCCCCACCGTGATGCGTTTCGAACATCTACCCCATCAGTCAGATGCACCATTCCATCGTGGGCCTAGGTATCAAAAATCAAGTCAATTCGTGACTTGTGTGGGCCACACCACATATAGAAGTGGGGAGTGGTCGTGCACCATTAAAACATTCATAATCAGTTTTTTGGGCCCACCGAGATGTGGTTTGCAAATCCAGCTCATCCATTATGTGTGTCACACTTGGATGAGGGTTCAGACCAAGTTTCAGCAGCATTAAAAACTCAGGTGGGCCCTACCAAGTGCTTTTATATGTTTTAACGGTGTCTTCACATGATTTTAAATGGTATAGCCCACCTGAGTTCCGTTTGCGGCTGATTTTTGGGATATCCCATAATTTAGAGGGTACTCACCAAATGTACGGTGTTGATGGTCGACATGCATCACGGTGGGGCCCACACAGCTCGACCTCACGGGAGCTTATCGTGAGGTCGAGCGCATAGTACCTTTTCCTATATATATATATATATATATATATATATATATATATATATATATGGGAAAAGGTACAATGCGCTCGAGCTCGCTCATGATAACGTCCCATGAGGTTGAGCTGTGTGGGCCCCACGGTGATGCGTGTCGAAAATCTACCCCACCAGCCAGATGCACCATTCCATTGTGGGCCTAGGTCTAAAAAATCAAGTCAATCCGTGACTTTTGTGGGCCACACCACATACAAAAGCTGAGAGGGGTCGTGCACCATTAAAACATTCATAATCATTTTTTGGGTCCCCTGAGATGTGGTTTGCAAATCCAGCCCATCCATTATGTGTGTCCCACTTAGATGAGAGTTCAGACCAAGTTTCAGCAGCATTCAAAACTCAGGTGGGCCCCACCAAGTGCTTTTATATGTTTTTGGCATGTCTTCACATGATTTTAGATGGTATGACCCACCTGAGTTCTGTATACGGATGATTTTTGAGATATCTAATAATTTAAAGGGGACCCATCAAATGCACGATGTTGATGGTTGACACGCATCACGGTGGGGTCCACACAGCTCGACCTCATGGGACGTTATCATGAGCTCGAGCGCATAGTACCTTTTCCCTATATATATATATATATATATATATATATATATATATATATATATATATATATTTGTGTGTGTGTGTGGGAAAAGGTACTATGCGCTCGACCTCGTGAGTTCGTCCCATGAGGTCGAGCTGTGTGGGCCCCACCGTGATGCGTTTCGAACATCTACCCCATTAGTCAGATGCACCATTCCATCATAGACCTAGGTCTCAAAAATCAAGTCAATCCGTGACTTGTGTGGGCCACACCACATATAGAAGTGGGGAGGGGCCGTGCACCATTAAAACATTCATAATCATTTTTTGGGCCTACCGAGATGTGGTTTGCAAATCGAGCCCATCCATTATGTGTGTCCCACTTGGAGGAGAGTTCATACCAAGTTTAAGCAGCATTCAAAACTCAAGTGGGCCCCACCAAGTGCTTTTATATGTTTTAACGTTGTCTTCACATGATTTTAGATGGTATGGCCCACCTGAGTTCGTATATGGCTGATTTTTGGGATATCCCATAATTTAGAGGGGACCCATCAAATGCACGGTATTAATGGTCGACACGCATCATGGTGGGGGCCCACACAGCTCAACCTCGTGGGAGCTTATCGCGAGGTCGAGCGCATAGTACCTTTTCCATATATATATATAACATATGCATTAGCGTTATATGGAGCTCATTCAGATCAAGCTAGTCTAGTCAGGTTGTAGCCCAACCTCTGCTTAATATCATTTAGATTTTTATGTCTAAGCCCAAGCTTATCCCATGGGCCTAAAAGGTGTGTTCAAACACACCAAGTACCTGCCCAACACAAAAGCTCACGGCCGGGCTACCTGCAACATTTACCACCCTAGATATAATGTAGAGGTGAGTTGCTGAACTGGTGCCAATGTGGCACACGTGTAGGATTCTAATAATGTGCTGGGTGCGGTTCAACGGGAACCTGCCCCTCTACAAGTTGTTGTTGCTGCTTCTTCTTCTTCTTCTTTTTTAAAAATAAAAAATAAAAAAAATTATTAGCCATCTTGTAGTGACGGTGGAACTTCTCGCGATCGGCATTCCTTGAACCTTTCATTTAGAACGGTATTAGCAACGTTACCAACCAGCTCAAAGCATTTTCACCACAAGAGCTTTCCTTTTAAAATAATAATAATAATATTATTATTAATAGAGTTTCTTCCTAACAGGCTATCTTGCAATTTTGGCCCAGGCAATAATAATTGGTCCATATCCCTCAACACGTGCTACATGTGTTGAGGTTGTTGGTCATGGGCCTGTGGGGCCCACTGGTGGGCAATTACTAATGGGTGGGTCCCATGAGTTTAGGCCACTTCTAGCCTCTTCCGTTAGAAGATGATTTTCAAATATAAATTTGAATGGGGATGGAAATAGGGATAAGACAGGATAATTTGGTCTCATCGAAACTCTCATCCTTTCCTATAGAAGGTTTGAGGTTCTCTGGTGAGAAATTTCATCAGAAATACCGAGAGTGCAAGAGAGAAATAGTGGTTGATATATGGAAATCTACCCGTTTAGTTTGTCCTTGGGACGATCTAAGCCATAGACCGTAATCTTAGGCCATCTATACCGTAAAATCAGATGAGTGAATAGACCCATCTGCTCCAGTAGTGAATAGGTGGGCCGTTGGATTTGGAGTGTTAATCTTTGGCTTCGTGAAGGTTCCATATCGTGTAGACTGTTAGATCTTGAGAGACACTTTCTATCAGAAGTTGTATTGCAAGAAAAAGAATTTGAAAATGGAAGAAATGAGAATAATCAGTTGTTAGAAATTAGTAGCTTTCTTTAAGATAGTAATTACACCCTCTAATGTTGAAATTACAAAGTGCTAATGGGTCGTAGCATTTCTTCCTGCAAGACTAATTAACTTCTTGGTGTTGAGAAACAATACAGGAAACTTTAGTTTATAGAACTTGGAAGGAACTATTGAAAAATGTTATAAGTATTGCCTGTAACCAATGTACCAGTTTCACTGCCTAGTGAAACAGTCAATCACACCTACAATCTTTCATTTCACCTATTATAAACCCTTTTTAAGACCGTTTCCGGACCCTATTCAGAAATGGTTATTAACATGTTTTAATGCATTTTCTGGGGTTTTGCAATGGTTTGGGGACACTAGAATTGTATCATCTATATGCCCATTTTAATCATTGCCAGGTCAGCGTGCCGGTCAACGTGCTTGACCCATTGTCAATAGACCGCAATCCTATTCAATTAAATGGGTCACTTTGGGAGTAGGCTTGATGAACTTTCAAGGGAGTCAGGTTAGCCCATAGGGGTAATGGGTCGCGGTTTGGGTTTTGGTTCAAATTCATGGCCCTTCTCGTAAACAGGGTGAGTGAAGGACTCGTTTCAATACTGAGGTCTTGGTATAGATTCCCTAGTGGGGGTGGCTAACAGTGATGTGTGAACTGGCAGTGGGGTGTACTAACAAGCTAACAAAAAAAAAAGAGGTCGAGTTGGGCGACCCCAAACTGAATAAAATGTATACGTTCTCTCTTTCATTTTCTCCCAGACAGGCCAATGGGCCCTGCAATTTGTATCATTTGATATGTGTGATTTTTGGGCTATGGGCCCTGCAATTTGGATGATTTGGATGAAAATGCAATGATTTGGATGAAAATGTATGTGTGGTTGGTGAAAAGCCTAAAGTTTTTTTCATTTAAAGAAAATATCACGGCCTTTTTCATGTAATTCAAAAGTCGCACATATTGATATCCCATCACTTTCTTAATTTCATTTATTTGCATTTGGAGGTTGTTTGGCACACTCAAAATAGATTTGACAGAATTGGAATTTCCCTTTCCCAAACAAACACCATTTCTATTACGTGTGCTTCTCCTCCTATTAGAATACAAAGACATGCTATCCTCTCCAAACAGCTCATATTGCAACTAACTGCTGTACGTTGATGGGGTACACATAAGGTTTTGAGCCACTGAAAGCAGTGTCCACAAATTTCCGAGCAGCCGCCTCCGTTGGATGGTAGAAATCCCAAAAGACATGGTTTCTCCTGTTGGGACAATAGGTAGCGATAGGGAGGCAAGCAACCTTGGCATTGAGATTGCCTAGCCCACAACATGCAGCTTTCACTTCAGTAAATCCTGTTAAAAAAATATGAAATTGAATAAAAAAATCAAACCATCTAGTTCAATCACACGTGCCAATGTGGTACACTGGTGCAAGATCTGGGTGTCTCATCAGGTGGGCCACACTGTTTAGATCCTGTGGCCTAAAAAAATTAGATTGTTTCAGCCATGTGGGCCCAGGTGTGCGAAATGAACGGATGGGTAGAAAAGAATTGTTTTAGATGGCTGTTCTTATTGGACATTGTGGCCCACTTGAGAAGTATGATTTCCTGATTTGTTAAGGTAGTACTAGTCAGTGTAGTATTTGTCTGATCCATTCCGTCCATTCATTTTTTTTCAGATCATTTTAGAGCATGAGTCCAAAAATGAACCAGATCCAAATCTCAGGTGGACCACGCCATATCATACGGTGGGATTGAACACCAACCATTAAAAACTTCTTGGGAGCAGCAAAAGTTTTCAATCAAGATGATATTTGTGTTTTCCCTTCATCCAGGTATGTATGAAGTTTTCAACAGTTTGGATAGCAAATAAACATTACAGTGGGCCCTATGAAGTTTTAATGTCGGCGTTCAATCATCACTGTATGATATGGTGTGATCCACATGAGATTTGGATCTGCCTCATTTTTGGGCTCGAACTGTAAAATGATCTGAAAAAATGAATGGACGGCATGGATAAGATACAAACATCATGGTGGGGCCCACAGAGCTTTTCCGGCACCGAGCAATACCGAGCTTGGTACGCTAGCGAAGCCGAGTCCACTGCTGCCTTGTGCCAATGTGGATACGTGTGAAAACCCCAGCCGCCTACTCGGTAGGTCCTATGATTTAGATGCTCTGGCCTGAAAGGGGATGGTCTGTTCATCAGCGATTCATGATCATAGAAATGAATGGACGGCTAAAGAAAACTCCAAGAAGAATTTCTGTCCATTGGTTTTGTGTGCTATGGACTTCCTATCAAGTGGCCCAGCGAATGAACAGTTAGGATTTTCAATTCATGTGGAAACTAGGCATGTACACGTGTGTGAGATCTCAACCTGTCGATCCGGCGGCCCCCACAGATGGCCCATAGCCCACAAACTACACTCTTCATGTAGTCCTGATCATTTCTCTAAATAGAACTTTGGTCCACTATTTTAAAATCATCCATTGACTTTTGTCAGTCAGAATGATCCATCCAAGGTGGGGCCTACCAGATGAACGGCTCAGATATTGTACACATGAAAAAAACAAGATAAGGAATGAGTACACCATACCATAAGCAGCTGGCTTTTGAATGAAATCAAGAAGAACAGCATAAGTGTTGAAGAAAGAATAAGACATGTCCTTAAGCTCTGATTTTATTCCCTCTAATACTGTTTTAACCCCTTCATTGTATTTATCTGACCAGTAATTCGTCTCTTCATTGCAGCTCTCAGTTTTGTTCTGTTTCCTCTGTGATGGGCAGCATCCGATCGCGCCGGCGCCGACGAAGACGACCTTTCGTGCACCCAAATTATAAATCCTCTGCCATTAAAAAACTAACCATGATCAGCAAACAACATAAATTGATTAGTGCTATGGGTAAAACTGGACTGACCAAACAATTAGAAGGAAGCGACACAAGGCTAATAATTCGGATGAGAGATCATAAACGGGCTCGGCCATAGATGCCGAGCATGACCCCCGCAACCAATTTGAGCACCAAGCACAAGTGATGACCTTGGCTGCCTGGTTGACATCCTACTATTTCAACCAAAGAGCAACTATAAAAGCCAACCTCGAGAGACGACCACCAAGGGTCAGGACCTCAGGATTCGGACCTCGGTCATTGACTTCGATTATCAACCTTAGTCAAAAAGACCTCGGCTATCAACCTTGACCTCCTCTGATATAGAAAGGGTTATCTCCTCGAAATCTTCGCGAAGGATCCCGCCACAATAAGCACGACTTATTCGGAAGAAAATCCCTTCTATGATACACATATACCTAGTGGAGTCATTGCCATATATGTAAGGGTACCAAAAGATTATAAATAAGGGATCAACCTATGTGAAGATGTATGCACTATTACCCGAATTCAACTAGATATAAATTGTGTTTATTTTTTAACTTAAGCATCGGAGGGTCCCCATCTACGACCAGAGCCTCTAGTTTCACTTGGTATTGCATGTACGCAACAGGCTAAGTAGGGTTAATCAGATCTCGGCATCAACAATTAGTATTATAACTTAGAGGTGGTATTTTAAATGGTAGAAGACCATAATCGAACAACCAATTTGTGGGTCCCACGTAATGGGCCATGATACAAATCTTACACTAATAGCCCCACAAAGTGGAATAGTAAAATGAGATTTTATTAGTGGTCCAATTTCAATAAGGAATGCCTGTTAAACATAAGTTAGGATTGCCTAATTAATCTCATGTGGGTACCTTTACTTGGCCTCTTAATGTGAGAATTAGAAGATCTACGAACTGCTGAGGAGTGTAATTGGATCGCTTGCTGGACCCCGCTTTGAAGTACCCCAGTATGTCGTTGCTTCCTATCACGATCCCGAAAATCGATCTGGATAGGTGTTTTTGAGATTCAACGGTTCCGATCATCTGCACGAGATCTCCATATACTACTGAGTAGTACTCTATTTGTTTGTTGAGTGAAAGAGACTGGACCTGTAAAATTCAGTCTTGAGCATAACAGAAAACTGAAATAAGAGCAACACTGTCACTGAGAAATCATACGATCATGGACGTTGAATATCATCCTGTGGGGCCCACTACTTTGTGGTACTGATTGTTGATCTGATGCCACTCACTATGGATATACAATGCCTAAAAACCACCCAGATTGGAAGATCATATCATGTGGGGTCCACTTCCCATATGGAGCTTTGATCACTATGGATATGAGCAATGCTCAGACACAACTAAGTTGGACCGCTAATTTATGGTCCCACCACCGCTAAATCGTTGATGTTTTATGTTCATGTAAAATCCAAACCGTCCATCAAGATCACCGGGTCATACTACTAGCCACATGGTTGATGGCCGTCGATCAGATCCGAAGTACACATGCGGCCCACCTGATAAATATATCAGCCTGATGATCTTTCTGAACGGGTTGGATGGTCCAAAACTTAGCTGTTGAATTAAGGGCTGTCATGTGTGGGCCATGGGGACCACCGTAAGTATCTGGGTGGTGGTCCCACCTCGACAGCCGTCCGATGAAGAACTTATTGTAGAAATGAGGTGCACCAAATCATCCTACTTCAGATGAAATTTTGCTTACAGCAGAGCCATCTAGGATTCCAGCTCCTCCTGAAGCGAAGTTGACACCACCCAGGAATGCATTACTGCGGTTGTTGACGGTTGAGATTGAAAGATACGGTGGGGGAGTGGTGAGGCCCAGCTTCTCGGCTGCATCAGTAATCCCAGCATTTTCCTTAGTTTTTCTCATTCAAAATTAACATAATTAGAGGTCCTCAGCATATCAGAAAATCCCACGTGTGAGACATCGCGGGCGTTCATCTGGTTGGGTGCAAACATCAGATTGGTCCACTCATTACGCGGGCCCACAGCATGCCCTGGCCGTACAGATTCCATGCAGCTTAAATCAGGCAAGTAAGATCATCGTGTGGGCCACACGTGTGTATGGAATTTTTTACCACCATTCCATTTCTCTTATCTGTTCGTCTGCTTTGTACAGGTGTGGTCCACCTGATGATCATAGGACTGGTTTTTAATACGGCACATGTATAATGCAGATCACCAGATGGGCCCACCTACGTTGAATGCTTATTGCTCACAAATCAGTCATTTTCAAAAGAGAAGCGAATGATAAATTCTGCCGTTGAAAACACAGGGGGCAAGATGTGGTCCACCTTCACCAATCACCATCATTTTAAAATAGCATTGACTCATCCACTGTACATGTGAACTTTGTATAAAACAATCCAGAACGTCCAAATGACGCGGATTGCCTAGAGACCCTGCCCCCAACTACCTCAGTGGTGGCGGGACGACTCTGTGGGACCCACCTTCATGTATGTGTTTAATCCACGCCGTCCATCCCTTTTTCAAGGTAATTTTAGGCTGAACCCACAATTTAAGAATATCAAAAAGCTCAAGTGGACCACACCACAAGAAAAAAATGGGGATAATGACCTCCACCGTCGAAACCTTCCAAGGGCCCACAGTGATTTTATTTGTCATGCAACCTGTTCGTAAGGTCACAAAGACGTGGACAAAGGGAAAACAAAAATATCAGCTTGATCCAATACTTCTGTGGCCCACAGTATGTTTTCAACGGTAGGCGTTCATCCCCACTGTTACATGTTGTTTGGTCCATTTTAGCTTTGGATATGCTTCAATTTTAGGCTCCCAGCCTAAAATGAGCTGGAAAAACGAATGGACGGTGTGGATATAAAACACAAAGATCACAGTAGGGCTCACATAGTCCTGCCACCATGGAGGTCGGTGGTGGCAGGATCACTACGCAATCCCCTTCCGATACGAGACAGTGACGCATTTGGGGCCATCTCTCCACAATCAAGGTGACTTATCATTAACGACCGTCCACCTATTACCCCCTAGATGGCTGAAAGATTATAAAATACACAAGAAACGGACGATCCTAGCCATCCAATAAAGTAGCCTTCCAACCCATATTGGAAAACAAAGATGGTAAATGATAGGCATGCATGCAGGGAGAGTGAAACAACAAGATAGCTAAGACCGTCTCATTGTCGTGGTTTTTCACACATGGGCGTCCACAAGATGGATGTACCCATGATAAGTCACCATGCGATACGTATCATGTGGAATCAGAACCGTTCATCAGATGATCCCCTCTGTGCTGATACCACATGGAAAAATACAGCCCTATCTTCTCATCAGGTGGGCCACAATTGTACATAAAATTTGGACCGTTGGTTAACTTCTGCTAACAGTTCATCAGTTTCTACATGTGTGGCCCACCTAAGGACCATATATCAACTGCATTTTTAATATATGGCATCTACCACCGGACGAGTGGCTCCCCATGGATCAGGGTCACGATCGGTGAACCAAACCGTTGCTTTGTGGGTCATGGAAAAGTTTTATGATTTTCCATTGTTGAGGATTTTTGAGACAGCCACGTTCTTCTGTATATCTCATCAGATCAACCGTTTGGAATGATACATATTCAACGGCTATTGTTTCGACGTATTCCATGGAAGACGTGTTGATGTATTCTTCCAATATTTAAATACCTGCTCCTGCGGTACGGAGCCGACCAGATGTCGGCTGCAGACTGCTGTACGTAGCAGTCAATTTGGATATTTTAGACCGGGGTAAGTTATTTGATACTCTGGCCGCATACGCGGCTTGATACGCAGGCACTTAAAATGTTACACGTGACACATATTAATCCCAATCGAGCCGTCTAAACTGCGGAACCAGTTCTAACCTAAACCGTTAACGAAAATTTAAACTCTTTGATCTAAATTAATTGTATGCAGCGTATGCAATTTCCTAGTAATTTATGTGTCTGCGCATCATCCATCACACTCTGCCAGAGTATCAAAGTTTTCCACAAATGTCTGAGGTCATATGGATGGGCCCCACTGCCCAATCACATGACTACAATTTTGTCCCCGGAAATGATACATTCATGCACATCTTGGCCGTCAAATTAGGAAAGCAGGTTGGGTCCTTCCCAGCTCTGACCGACTGGGTCCGGTCACGGACTATGTGGGCCCACTTTGATGTATGGGTCTCACCCACACCGTCCATCCATTTTTCAAGATCATTTTTGGGCAGATCTAAAGTTAAAGTGGACCACACCATAGAAAGCCACGGTGATAATGACGCCCACCGTTGAAACTATCATAGGGCCCACCTCGATGTAGAGAAAGCCCAAAAATCAGCTTGATCCCAAACATCTGCGGCTCCTAAGGGTCTTCGATATGGCTCAATGTTGTGGAAAAATGGATGGACGGCTTGGATATAACCCATACATCACGGTGGGCCCCACAGTCCCTGCTGGACCGAATGTCCTTGTCAAAAATTTTAATGGCATAATAATAGGTACGGAAAGTTTTCTTTTCCTGTAATTGGGGAGCATATGGGCAATCTTGTAATTAATAAAATCTGGCCACGTGGCAGTCATATGCTGTGATGGTGGCCCACTTGCATTTGAGTGGGGAGGATCAATCACATGCAGAAATTTTATCTTTTTCAACAGACGCGTCGGATCATGTCACTTTTTTATAAAGTTTCATAGAGATAGCTTTTTCATGATTCTTTTCACATACCAAACAATCTCATCCCTCCATTCTTTATAGTTCATCTTAGACAGGTACCACGTACTAGGTCACTCCTTAGGTTAGTTACAATAACCAAGAGCCACTTGGCTGGAATTTTCATACGATCCATGCGATCCAACCCGTCCATCAGTTAGGCCGCCTCAGTTCCTTTATTAAATCCATAAATCATAATGATCTGACAGTTAGGTGGGCCACACCAAAGGAAAGATTTTTTAAGGGAAAACCAACCAATTAGTTTTGCATAGGGCCCCACTTGAGTATTGAATCATCCTTATTTTTCGCATAATGGTAAAAGAAGAGGTTGTCTAACTGATCAACGGTGTGGATTTCATGCATTCTAAGCAATTTCCTTACATTAGAGAAATTAAACCTTGTAGGTACGTACGCCAGATAACGCGTTTTCTTTTCTTTGCCACTCCGTAAAGATGGTTTTACTGTCAGTGAATTTGGACCGTCCAAGAGATTAAAAGAAAAGAAAATCTTCTGTGCATCTCAGAACTTCTCTTTTTTTCAAATCCTCACCGTCCATTTAAATACAAAAAATTTGACAGCTAGGATTCGACATCTAGCAGTAGGACCCACCAGTCAGACCATGCAAAATGTCTAACCGTACAACCAGATGTACCGTAGAGTGGCAACTGAGAATTACTGATTAGTTCATCCCAAGACGAATGCAGTAGTAAAATCCATATTCTACTGTAGTTTTAACTTTCGTGGTGTAACTTCTTCAGTGGGGCCCACCCATCAATCCAACGGCTGTTGGCTGTTGAGGATGGTAAGTGGGCCACAGAGAGGAAATTGCAGGAGGAAAGAGTAAAAAGAGGAATGAAATGGAAGTACGTACCAAGAAAATCAGCAGCGTTTTTGCCATTGCTGAATCTTCCAGTAGCCTTGCTTCCAGGGAAATCGATGCCGTTGTGTGGGAAATCGGCTTTTGCGAGTGAGAGTTTCAGATGGTTGTTGTTTCCGACGTCGGCTAGCGAGTCTCCGAAGACGTAGAACGCAGGAACCGTCTGAGCCGTTGAAGGAGATAAGGAGCAGATGTTGAAGAGGAAGAGGAAGATGAAGAGAGAAATATGGGATTTGGAAGCCATTTCGATGAGAAGAAGAGAATAGATGAAGATGGTCTCTCTCCCTCTCATGCGAGATGGGGTTTTAAGGAGGGAAAAGTGATGTTGAAAGAGGGTATGATGGAGGGTGGAGATTGCATGAGGAAACGTGTGGGGTCGGGTGGAAGAATGACGAATTCGGACCCTTCACACACATGGGTGGGGGATGCGGATTTTCTGCGCAAGGATGGTGGGTGGGGCCTACTGCAACGTATGTTAGAAATCCATTCCGTCCATCCGTTTTGAGAGCTCAATTTAGAACGTACAATCGAAAATTAGGTAGATATAATACTCAAGTGGGTCACACGAGAAGGAAAATTGGGGAAAGAAATTCCTACCGTTGATACCTTCCTAGGCTCCACCTTAATTTTTATATGCTATCCAAACCGTTTATAAAGTCATTCCTAATGGGATGAAGTGAAAACACAAAAAATATAGCCTGATACGAAAGTTTTATGGCCATGAGAATGCTTCAACGGTTCTTATTGAGTTTCCACTGTTTCCTCTCGTGTGGCCAATCTGAGTGTTGGATACACTTAATTTTTGGTCTTAAATCCTAAATTGAGCTCTAAATTAGGATGGACGGGGTGGATTTCTCAAAAACATCGAGATGGGCCCCACCCGGCATCCTTGCGCAGGAAATCCGCGTCCTTGGGTGGGAACGAGATCTCTGACTGTTGACTCCAATGTTAGTTTTGATCATTTAGAAACTGGTGGTGACTTATCCTGCGCTGATGTGTCGGTGTCACTGATTAAAAGCTATCCACCCCATCTGTATACTGTCGTGGGAGAGAGTATCTTAAAATTACGTTGATTAAGATATCCTAACCATCCAATTAATGACTATCTGATGGATGGTCCAAATTAGAAGGATAAAATCAATTAACTAGTTTTATCAGTGGTCCATACTATTTTGTCAGAGATTTGAACAGTCTGGATTGGCTTACGTCTTGTCCATGTGTAAATTTGAAGCATCACCACCAATTTTCAAAATAGTGCAAAAACTAACATAGAGAAGTGTTCTTCATGCCCCAGAGACCGGGATGGGTCTTCGTTTAAAAGACCAGAAAACGGTATTCCCACTTGAGTCTTTCAACTGCTGACGGAAGCTATTCATGGCACGTGTTTATGATCTGGGCCACTCATAAGATGGGGACTACCATGAACGTTCCGTGGCCCAAAAATCATAAAGGTCCACTGACTGATTAAACCACACTTGTATATTGATTATAGGCAAAATTGCTTGTTTCACTGACCATATATCCATTTATTTCTCATTCATTGGTTTCACCTGATGAGTGGACCTTCCAGAATTTAGGCATCAATGACCCATGTGATAGGCTGCATGGATCATGCACACGAATTCCACATTGGCACGTGTGCTGCAAATCCCTCCCTTTCTCCACCACTTTTCATTAGGAAACGGATTGGCTACTCCCCCTGCCACCAGCCAGGTAATTTTAGGGCTTGATCCCAAAAATGAGAGGGATATAAATCTCAGGTGGACCACACCACAAGAAAACAAAAGTGATTGGATATCCACCGTTAAATTCCTCCTCGCCCACTCTACTGTTTATTTGACATCCAATCTACTGAGTAGGTCAGACAGACCCAGATGAAGGGAAAAAACAAAGATCAGCTTTATCCAAAAACTTTTATGCCCCGAAAAGTTTTTAATGGTTGACGTTCATTCAACACTGTTTCCTGTAATGTGGTCCACTTGAGACTTGGATACACCTCGTTTTTGGTTTCATACCATAAAATGATCTAAAAAAAATAGATGGATGGCATGGATGAAACACATACATTATGGAGGGGTCCACATCACACCGACCACGGGACATTGGCTGGTGGCAGGGGAGTAGCCAATCCTTCTCCGAGTAATTCTTTGTCAGGTATTGCTCTAGCTTGCCTTAGCTTGGCCGGATTTATTGTACGATATGATATCTCCGGGATAATCATAACTTTTAAATATAATTTGTGTGGCTTATTTTTTAAAATAGTCTACCATTTAATAAAATCTCAAAGTGTCGTGTCGATACCAATATCAGCGTAGGCAGCTATGGTGCCTAATTCAGGTGGGCACAGCTGGCGTTATTGTGACTGGGATTGAAAACCACCCTCATGGGCGCCGATTGGCTACTGACAGGTTGAGTAGCGAGACTGCTACTGAAGTGACGTCACCGAGTTACGTGGGTCCTACCATGATTTATGTTTTGTATCAATGCCATCCATCCATCCGAAGAAATCATTTTAGGGTAAGATCCAATGAATGAGTCACATTCAAAGCTTCGGTAGACCCATCACAGAAAACAGTGAGGAGAGTGACACCCCGTTAAAAACATCTAAAAGCCACAAAAGTTTTTGATCAAGCTGATGTTTGTGTTTTTCCTTCTTTAGGGCCTGCTTGGCAGGACGGATCCCATGGGATTAGGAGGGATGGGATGGATTTTAAGGCAATGGTGGTGGTGTCAGTATATTGGTTTAAGATCCATGGGATTGCTATATACCGGTACCAGTTCACCCAACCTGTTTGGCATGCCCCAACATATCAGGGATTTTACCTTCCAATCCCTCCCAATCCGTCCAACCAAACATGCCCTAGGTGTGTTAGGATTAGGAGGGATGTGATCAATTTTAAGGTAATGATGAGGATGTCAGTGGATTGGTTTAAGATTCACCGATTTGCTATATCCCGGGACAAGTTCAATGGGTCTGTTTGGCACGTTTAGCATATTCCGGGATTTTACCATCCCATCCCTCTTAATTCACCAGGCCAAAGCGCTTAAGGGCCTGTTTGGCCAGACGGATCCCTGGGATTAGGAGGGATGAGATGGATTTTAAGGTAGTGATGGTGGTGCTAGTTGATTGTTTTAAGATCCATAGGATTGCTATATCTGGGACAAGTTCAACGAGTTTGTTTGGTAAGCCTGAAATATCTCAAGATTTTAGCTTTCAATCCGTCCAACCAAACACGCCTAGGAGGGATGAGATCAATTTTAAGGTAATGATGGTGATGTCAGTGGATTGGTTTAAGATCTATGGGTTTGCTATATTCCTGGGCAAGTTTATCAGTTCTGTTTGGCTCATTTGGCATATCCTCGGATATTACCATCCCATCCCTCTTAATCCGCCTGGCCAAACAGGCCCTAATGTCTTTGCTAACTTTTGAACGGGTTGGATTTCAAAAAACCATCATGGTAACACCTGTGGGGCCCACGTTGATAAAATTTTTTATATCCACGCCATCCATCCGTTACTACAACCCATTTTAAAGAATGGTCTCCAAATTTAAATAGATTCAAATCTCAAGTGGACCACACCACAGGAAAGAGTTGTGATTGAGTGCCATACCATTAAAAATTTCAAAGGGCACATTTTAAGGTTTTCATAATGTTTTAATTTCCATATAACCTGTCGATAATGTCAAGAAGACCCGGATGAATAAAAAATATAAATATCACAAAAAAAATTAATGGTCATTCATCACTGTTTCTAGTGATATGGCTCACCTGAGATTTCGATCTTCTTAAGGTTTTGAATCAAGTCCTAAAATAAGATGAAAAAAATGGATGGACGGCGTGGATAAAAATAAAAAATAAAAAAAATAAAAAATACATCAGGGTGGTCCAGCACGGTTAGGGTAACACCCACTAAGGTGTAACAGCAATCCGCCTCTGCTATCAGAGCTAGTCTGTATGGTACGGCAGCGGCCTACGTGAATCCCATGTGGGTCGCATCCTTGACTTTGGGGCTCACCGTGATCTACGTTCCTTACATCCACGCTGTCTAACCGTCTTGACAGCTCATTTCAGGGCATGATCACAAAACTGAAGTAAATCCAAATCTCATTTGGACCACATCATAAAAAACAGTGTTGATTGTATCTCCACCATTAAAAGCTTCTTGGGGCTACCAAAATATTTATTTTCCATCCAATCTTATAATAAGGTCGCAAAGACCTGTATAAAGGGCCAACACATATATCAACTTGATTAAAAAAACTCTCGTGGCCCACAAGAAGTTTTTAATGGTCAATCACCACTATTTCTTATAATAAGGTCCAACTAAAATTTATATCTGCTTCAGTTTTACGATCATGCCCTAAAATCAGCTTTCACGTCGGTTGGAGGTTGTGGATGCAAGTAATATAGATCAAGGTATGCCCCACAGACGATTCCCTTACCAAGTCGGTCTAAGGTGTGGATGCAAGGAACATAGATAAGGTGGCCCCCACAGATGATTGTCGCCTTACTAAGTCGGTATAAGGCAGGATGTGGTGTCATTTGATTAAACAGCAGGCGGCTAGAAATATCAGCCACACATTCAATCATATGGGTCCAATTTTATGCAAGGGTTACTAAATACCCGATAGGGGATGACACTTGATATGCAGCCACTTAAAATTCATGCACCTGTTAAATATTAACTGAAAGACAATCAAATAAAACCTTTTATGTTTTTTTCTCTCAGGAGTTTCAACACCAGTTCAAGGTTCGAGTATCCGTACGTGGTGAAAATCCGCTACTTGAGTGGGGGGTGCGTGTGCGTGTGTAAAAAAAAAAAAACGGAAGTAATTTATGTTTTTCATTTCTAACCATCTATTAAACGTCCAACAATCTAATAATTAGATAATTAACTAAAAGTGATTTTTGGTACATGATGCATCTAAATCCGTACCCATAAGTTGGATGGTTTAGTTTAAAATACTTGCTTGCTGCACATGCACTTTATCAATAATTTTTAGCTGCCTGCGTAACATCCATCACATTCGACCAGAGTAGCAACGTATTTCCCGCTCAATATCTGTGGGTGGATTCCAATGGAAACACAAACCGCTGGGATGTGACAGCTTTTGACATTATTTTGCCGAGTAGAAGTTTCAGCTCCGGCGACCAAAATTCAACATTTTATTGCCAGCCTTGGTCAGAGAATCCAAGCCGTTGATCAGCGATAATGAGAAAGGAATTTCTTTTTCTGGGCCCCACCACATCGCACTCAAAAGAAAAACATCACATGATTCCCACGGCTCTTTTTATTTGAGAAAAGCCACCGTCCACGCTGAGAAGCTGACTCCTATTTCGTTTTTATACCTCTTCTTAGGCTGTCTATCTCCCGTTTTAGTTTAAAAATGATAAAAGTTAGAAGGGGTCCAGTGCTCTCAAAAGCAGTATAAGTTATAGTCTTCTGGTTGCATTGGTTCACTTGGACAATCCAATTGATTGATCTGAACCGTCCATTAAGTTTGGAAAGTGTTTCATGGGCTAGCATGCACACATCACCCTGATCGGATGATCTCATCCATCATTAATTTGGACTTATTTTCTACAGCATCCTCTTTCTAAGCCATGGATGGGATGGTTGCCATTGCCTGACAAGGAAGTGGATTGCATACTGAATAATAAAGCCCATGGGGCCCACCATGATGTACGTGTCTTATCCACATTGTCGGCCTATTTTAATAGATAAAGTTAGGAGATGAGCCCAAAAATTGAAGCATATCTAAAGATCAAATGGACCACGTCACGGGAAATAATGTGAATTGAACGACTAGTATTGAAAACTTCTTAGGCCACGAAAGTTTTGGATCAAGATGATGTTTGTGTTTTTTCTTCATCCATATTTGTGCGCCCTAAGAAAGTTTAACCTATTCAGATTTGATGCTATTATCCTTGTTGTTTCCTGCCGTGTGGTCTACTTAAGTTTTAGATATCCTTCAATTTAAGGTTCATATCTTAAAATGAGCCAAAAAACAAAAGAGATGGACAACCTTGAAATGATGCATAAATCCATAGTGGGCCCCACAGAGCTTACCACGTACGCAATAGGCTACCGACATACTAACAGATGGATCATATGGTCTGAACACGAGCCGAACGAAGTTGAGTTTAGCCCAGCACGGCTTGACTTGGCCAGTAGGCTATGTCAGCTCAAACTTGAATCGGCTTGGCACAATCCCCAAGTTTTTTTTTTTTAAATTTATTTAAGAATTAGCTTGTCAATACACACTCCATGTTAGCCACCCCCACTAGGGATCGATAGGGATCGATAAGAAGACCTCAAGTGTTGAAATGAGGTATCGCCACTCAGTCTACCAATTGAGCTATGGATTTGGGTGTCACGATCCTCAAGTTGATTGGCCAGCCCAGCTCAGATTGGTCAGTACTTTCAAGGTGACCTAGCCAAGTTTAAGCTGAACTTGAGGTCAATTTTTCAAACTAAATTTGAGTTTTTTTTTTTTTTTTTTGTTAGCTAGTTAGTACACTCCACTGCCAGTTGACACTTCACTATTAGCCACCTCCATTGGTAATTGGTACAAGACCTCAGTGTTTAAAGGAGATATCTTTCACTCAATCTACCACTTGAGCCATGGATGAGGGTGTACTAAATTAGTTCGGTGAGTTAAAGCTAAGTTTAAAGGCTAAATTTTAAGATTTTTAATGTATATAATATATAATATATAATTTATTTAAATATAAATATGCTGAGTTCAAGCTGTGTCAATCGATTCGAAACGAGCTGAGTTTGAGCCAAGTTCACCGAGCTAACTCAGTTCGTGTACAGCTTCACCATCCAAAATAATAGATAGATCACATGTCCATTGAACCCATTTCGTAAAAGTGATCCCCTCCGTCCATTTTTGAGGCCATTGATCAAATGTTTAATATCTGACACCTCAGTGTTATATTGGTCTAGATCAATGGACTGTATCCAATACAAGTACTTGCACTGTAACTTACACTGAATGCTCTGAGGGCGGTGCAGCCTTTCTCGTGAAAGAAACACCGAAAGAGAAAACCTCGATGCTCCGGCACGGTGTGATGGATGATACGCGGGCACTTACATATTACTTAGAAATTGCACAGGTGTCATACAAGTACTTCAATTTAAACTGTGCGAATCTTGGGACCCATGTTAGATCATGAACCAAAAAATTGCACCTTTTTTTTATTATCTGACCGTTGGATTGCTGTACATTTATTGGACGGTTAAAATGCAAAACATACCATGGTCCTGTTTCAACAGGCACGTGTCCAGGAATCGGCGATTAGGAATGCTCAATCACTATTATTTTCAGAATATGAATTAGCGAAGGTGGGCTCCACAGAATAGACGGTTTATATGCAACGTATATACTCTAATTTCTGTGTACGGGCGCATCAAACATCATATGCTGCCAAAGTATCAAATAACTTCCCATTTGCAACTGTTCTCAAACCGCCCATCTCATGCTTTTGCAGTTAAATCCCGGGATTGGCCGGGCGTGCCAAACAAACTGCGTGATCTGATCCCAATCCCATGGATCTTAAGACAATCCACTAACAACACCATTATTACCTATAAATCCCATCCAATCCACCCTAAGGGCGTGTTTGGCCGGACCGATCCCATGGGATTTGGTGGGATGGGATCAATTTTAAGGTAATGATGATGGTGTCAGTGGATTGTCTCATGATCCATGGAATTGCTTATATCCTTCGGAAGTTCACCGGGTCTGTTTGGCACGGCCCGCTTATCCTGGGATTTTACCTTCCCATCCATTCAACCAAGGGATAGGATCACTGTTAAGGTAATGATGGTGATGTCAGTGGATTGTCTTAAGATGCATGGGATTGCTCATATCCCTGGACAAGTGCACCGGATCTGTTTGGCTAGCCATGCCGATCCAGGATATTGCCAATCCCATCCCTCCTAATCCCATATAATACCACATCCAGCACCCGGCCAAACACGCCCTAATCCGTTCAAATTTGCCTACGATGTGTTTGGTTCTGTTTGGTTCGAGGGATTGAAAGAGATGGGAAGATTTAATACCGGGATTGGCCGAGGGTGCCAAACAGGCTTGATATAGCAATCCCTAGATATAGCAATCCCATGGATCTTAAGACAATCCACTGACAACACCATCACTACCTAGAAATCCATGCCATCCACCCTAATACCATTCAATCCCTTCCAATGCACCCGGCCAAACGGGCCCTTAATGGAGAGAGATGGAGAGAAATGCTCCAGAACTCTCAAATCATTAAATTGGACAGTTCAATTGGTCAATCTGAACTGTACATTACATCCAGAATACATTTCATAGGTCACCATATAAAATCGTATTGATCCAATGGTCAATCCATCTTTTATTTGACCTTATTTTCTTCATCCATCCATTTTCAAATACATGGGTGTGATGGTTATGATTTCCTGAAAAATCATAAGAAATTCATGATTGCACCTAACAAATAGACGGATCAAATTGTTGATTGGCCCTATTTGTGTGTAAGTGATCATAACCGTACATATTAAATACCATTGATCAAATGGTTCTTATTTATCAGATCAATGTCAATTTTACATGGTACAATTTGAAATCTGTTCTGAACCTAACGAACAGTCCAGATCAATGCAATGGACTGTCCAAGTAACCCAACGCAACTAGATGCACTGTAGCTTATGGTGCTTTGAGAGCACCGGAACCATTCTAAAAAGAAGGTAAAAATAAAAAATATATAATAATAACAAAGCTGTTTTCAGGGTCCGCCCTATTTTGACGTGCACTTCGATCTCCACCATTCATTTGTAAGGTTCGATCACTGCCCATGGAAATTGTATTGGTAATAGGTAACTCGGTATACTACTGGGTAAACGATGTGGGGCCCACCAAGAGTTATGTGACTTATCCACCCATAAATCCATTTTACCAGTTTATTTTAGGGTATAAACCTAAAATTGAAGTATATCCAAAGCTCAAGTGGACCACACTACTGCCCACCATGCTTATAAGTCTCTATCAAATGGTCCAAGCACCAAATTAGAAATGGAATGGGTGGTGACCCTAACCCTAACTCTACCCATATCCCTAGTGACAGGACTATGTGGGATCCACCACGATGCACACATTTTATCCCCACCCTCCATTCATCTTGCCAGCTCATTTTAAGGCATGAACCCAAATTAAAGCATGTCCAAAGCCAAGTGAACCACACCACAGGAAACTGTGGGGATTGAATGCCTACAACAGAAAACTTCACGAGGCCACAAAAGTTTTGGATCAAGCTTGTATATGTGTTTTCTCATCGTTCCAGCCTATAAAACCTTATGACTAGATTGGATGGCAAATAAATATCATAATGGGCGTAGGAAGATTTCAACAGTGAATATTATTATCATTACTGTTTCCTAAGGTGTGGTGCAACTGAGCTTTAGATATGTTTCAATTCTTGCTTAGGGCCTAAAATGAGCCGGCAAAACGAATAGACAAACGATGTGGATAAAAGACATACATTAGAAGAGCGGTCCTTACAAAGTCCTGTCACAAGGGATATTGGTGGTGTTGGGTCACCATGTAGTCCGCTTCCCCTACATAACATGACATTAAATGATTGTCACTCAATCAGAGACATCGAAACCATAGGAGGTGGGCCACCTTTGGATGGACTCTCTTAATCGTTGATCCAGCACCTTGAATTTGGACCTATAACCATATTATTTTTAACCATTGCTTAGGGCGATTCAAATAGTTTGATTTTTCAAGCTACATGATCATTTTAGCCATGGGCAGACAACGAAGGTGCTAGATTGCCATGCATATATACCATAAACAGAAACAGTGTGATGGATGAGTCACCACCACTTATAAACGGAGAACAATCGCCATCGATTAACAGTCTCCAATTAAAAAAAAATTTCTTTATGATGTCATCCAATTATAAAAGACTGGCTACTTCCATGCCCATGGGCCCTGCCATTCACAGGTATGTCTGAGATCAGTGCCTTCCATACAATTGGATATGATGCTTAGATCTTTTGCGTCTAAAACTACTTGTTTTATCTTAGTAAAAAAATTATTTAATTGTTAGTATTTTTGTTAAAATAGAAGATTGACTTAGTTGTTAGTATTTATGTTTACCTTATTACCTAAGTAAGATTTTGTAGCTCTTTTTATATAATTCTCTAGAGAAATAATATAGGGTAGATGAATTTTACTTTCAACTGTGCTTTCACACAAGATGACACATTTCCTCTATTTTACTTGGGTTTGATAGGGCTTAACTATCATTCTGTATCAGAGCAGTCCTTCCTGGGACATGCCAAGGAAGACAAACAAGCAACAGACAGAGTCAAGTCTAATGGAGCGATGTGCGAAACACTTGGAGGAAGCGTTGGATCAAATGAACACTAAGTTCAAATTGGATTCAACTGCGGATCCAAACATTCAAAGCAACCGAAGGATTCAACTGCATTTTACTCGCGTTGAAATTTCCCACTTTGGTGAGTATGATCCATTGGAGTTCATTTACAAATCTGCGCAACTTTTTATCGACCATCGAACAACAGAAAATGAGAAGGTTCTCTTTACCTCGTTCCACATTGGACGACCAATGTCGCCATGGTTTCAATAGTATATCTGTATGAACCTTAACACCTTGTGAAGAAGAATGACAAAGGCTATACTGTTCCGTTTTAAGCCAACCGATTATGAGAAACTCAACGGCATATTTACGAAATTATGACAAAATAATAGGAAACGTCCAAAGCAATCAAATCTGAATTTGAGTGTCTTGACAACCATGTTTAAGGATGGACATCTAGGGACTCTAATGGACACGTTGGTTCAAGTGTTGTGTTGATATTTCAACCCTCAAATCTACTGGAGTTGCTCATTACTATGAGGAAGAGCTTATATACTTGAGAACGTCTTTACAACCAACACCTAGTCATGTGCCAATACCAACAAACTCAAGAGGATCCCTAAGAATAGGGTTGAATGCTGCACCCACACAATCTCTTATGAAAACTTGGCCTGGAGCAGTCATAATTCCTATTAAAAATATCATAACCAAAAACATGACAATCAAACATGATCAGGTCTTGATTATTACTATGACGAACGCTTCACTCCCGGCCATCATTGTAAACAAATGTACATCTTCATGAGTGAAGAACCAAAACTACCATATTTATTGCTTGTAAAATCTAACCCTGATTTAACAATAGAGGTTTCCTAGCATGCCAAGTGAAAAGGCTAGGGTTTCACGTCATGAGAAAATGGGCGAGCTTTAGAGGGGGGCAACATTACATTACCAATATATGTAACCTACTCACATGGCTGGTAAAGGCTATCTTAGTAGTTGCTATTTTTCCTCCTCTAAAACAGAATAGTATTTATGATAAAGTAAAAGCCTGCTTAGTTATTAATATTTGTGTTAAAATAAGAAACTTGCTTAGCTGTTGGCATTTATATTTATCTCACCATCTACATAAGATTACATAGCTATTTATATGTAATTCTTTGGAGATATGAAATGTAAATAAAATTTACCTTCCCTCTTTCCGCGTGGGTTTGATTGGGCTCTCACCCTATCATTTTACTCCTCAAGTAGGCCACAATGTACAGGGAAAGGCGATGCTAAAACAATTTCTATCCATCCAATTGTTTTGTATGCATGGCCCACCTAAGGTAGTAAATGTCCTGATCTTTTAGGCCAGAAGATTAAGTTATCCAACCTGATGGAAGGATCAGATCTTGCAAACGTTTCACATCAGCAATTGTGACTGCATGGGTGTGAATGGGCAGGGCTCCGAACGAATCTGCTAGCATGACACGTGTGGAAGATCTGACCAGCCAATCAAGTGGCCCCACCAAGCGGAAAAGCTCGCACCCAAGAATCAAGCCCAGAGAATGAATTTGGCACTTTTGATATGATGGGTCTTACTGTAGATGGGCAATGGGCAAGAACCCATAAAGCCCCAAAGATTACAGGATCCTAACTATCCAATTCTTGGCTTTCGATCATACAAGGACTACTGAATTTCTTCTCTCAACCACCTACTTGCAAGTCACCCCTCCAAGGGTCAAGATTGATTTACAGAGAAGATTTTCAGACAATCATAAGAAATAGTGCATGAATCATGAATGAAACTGAATCTAAAGAGAGCATTTGAGACAGTTTTTTCTTCTCACAAATCCCGACAGCATTGGACAAGCAGCAAAACTCTGCTGTCCATCTTGGACGGTCCATGCCAATGGTGTCCAATAGCTAAATCATTTACCATATTAAAAATTAACAAAGATATAATCCATATAACACCTGATTACAAACCTTCGTCCCAGTTCAGATACAACTGAAGATTAGAAGTTATTGTATTTAAAATTCATTATTCCATAATCAATTTAGAAATTATTGTAAACACAATCAATTCAATTTCAATTAGACTATAGGCTGTTTGGCTGCCTTGCTTTAGGATCCGTAAGTCAGAAAATCAAGATCAACAAGCGCTCATATACATTTAGGCCCCATTTGCATACAACTTCAGATTTCAAGTTTTTATCATTATGAGATAATAACATACCCATAATTATTCAATTTTAAATAGACTATAGGCTGTTGGTTGTCTCGCTCAAGATTCGTAAGCCGTGAAATCAAGACCAGGTTCTTACATTAATTGGCTTTATCATGTCTAAAATGGAGTACAAGACAATGCCATTAAACAATGCTCTTACCATAGGAAAAACGAAAATCAGAGAAGCCAAGATTTTTTAATAGCCGCTCGAGTTGAGCTCTACCCCCAAAAAAAAAAAAGGAAAAATAAATAAAAATAAAAATAAATCGTGTAGGGAGTCTCACCACTAATCTGCTGTCGAAGAATCTGTCACCCTCTCGTGACGAATTCCACAACTGATGGATCAAAGAGGGCGAGTTCGGCGTCCTGATGCCCGGCCACAGAGAAGAGCATTCCTTGGGATGGGATACTCGTCCCTCCATGAATTTGCAGGAGAGTAGACACGTAGATAGAACTGCTGGCCCAAATACTGCCGGGCCCAGTTCTCTGATCGTATGTTCCACATGCCCACATTGTCCAAGGCCATGTAAATTGCAGTCCATGACTTGGGGTACACCTACATTCAGGAAAATGCAGAAACAATGTGAGATACATATTAGATGTTAGAAGATGGGACAAAAATTGGGAAGAACTCGAAAAAGATAAGGCAGCGTTTGGATACACAATAAAACTGAATTTTGAAGATTCATTTAGAAAAAAAAAAAAGTAAGAAAAGAGTTAATAATGGGGAAGTCAGTGATATATTGAATGTCATTTGAGCCTTGCCATAGGAACTCCCTTTCCAAGTGCAACTTGGTAGTAATGAAATTGCCAATTGGAGCCGAGGCCCGCAATAAGAATGCTAAGGAGAGACCCATCATATTGTTGACACTGACCCAATGTGTATATAATGCACGAATTCTTTTTTCTTTAAAAACAGTACCATCCCAATTCCGAAATGATGATTGGAAAATATTGCATTTTGCGGATTATTCACATTATCAATGACCCAGAAGATAAGAGAACGGCGAGTACCCCACTAGTAAGCTACCGTTTTGTAAAAAAATAAAAATTAATAAGAAAAAAAAAAGAAAAAAAGAGGTTGGTGCTTTTCATACCTGAACAGTGCAGCGAGAGACAGTGTCTCGAAGGTTGTAACTTAGCCTGCTTTGAGATGACCACTGCCCTCCATCCATCCTAGTCATGGCCAAAATTTCCATTTTCAGAAGTCATGCAGAGAGAATATACACTATATCATGCAGTCTAATGTTGGAACTTATATATCTTACCCTACAACGAAGAAGGAATAACCATCAATATGCCACGATTGCACGGTGTCTTCCGTGTTCTCAAACACTATCTCAATGTAATCACGGAAATTGGCCGCCATGACCGATGTCTGAAGGTAACCGCCTCCCCAGTTGGGGTTGTCAGAAATGCTTCCGACACTGAAGACGCCGGAGATCTGGTAGAAATCAGCAAGTTTCAATGGTGTGTCTGCTGGAATGAAGGAGACACTGTTGACGGCATATCTCTGTTTTCCATTGATGATAGGGGCCGAGTTTGCAAGCCGAATGGTTCGGGACGTATTGATCAATCCATAATGATAGGAGCCTTGAGGATTGGGTCTCGGTCCACTTGCTGACAGATTCCAGCTGTTCCCATAGAAGTACAATAAATGAATGAGATAGAAATCAAGTATTGCTGCAAAATAATCAAAGAGTTTTTACTTTTTACTAGAACACTACCTCTAAAAATCAAAAATCCAAATGCACCCTACTTCCATCAAGAACTGAATGAACTAACAACCATAATATCAGTTTGAAGGGAGGTGGTTTGAACATCTTTTCACCGAAATTAATGCTAAAAATTCCAATTTCAGATCAATGTAACTTAGGCTGCATTTGGTTGCACCAAATTTCACAAAATTTCCTGATATTTCATTATTATTCAGTTTAATTCAGCAGAAAATAATGAAATTTCATGATATTTGGCACAACCAAGAGCTGCATTTAAGTGAGATAATGTGGAATTATACACAGAAATTTCTCATGTGAGAGTGTGGAGGTAAAACTATAACATTTGTCTATTAAAAAGGAATTACTAATTAGTGGCATGTGGTATATTCATGTCTCTTTCAAACAAAAGATAACAACAACCCCAAGGAAGTGATTATGATTGAAGTTAGGAAAATACCGAATAGATCTAGCCTGGTTGAGGGACCAATCGATCTGAATGGTGGGCCCACCAGGAGGGGGACCCACAACGCCTCCAGCAGAGTTACTGTAATGGAGTATGGCAGTGGTCGTTAGCACCGGAGTCGTGAAGCGTGTGGAGGCAACAATGTAGTAGTCGTGTCCTGGTTGGTCCGCCGTGACCAGGACCGAATAAGACTGCCCCAGATGGATATCTAGGGAAGAGTAACTGTTCTGGAGCGTGTGAGATCCTTCAACCTCTACCAGCTTCATCAAATGTCCTTGAATTCTGAAGTTGATAGATGTCGTCAATCCCACATTCGATATTCGAAACCTATATGTTTTTCCTGCATAAGGGTTTCAAAAATAATTATAGACTATTACAGATAGTAAAGGAAACCAAGTAGAAGTTATGTTTGTGCAGTTTGAAAAGTGAGACCTTTATAAAATGTTACAAGATTAATGAGGCTATTACCTTGATCGACGGTGAATGTGAACCCATTTGCTCCTCGTCCATTTATAAGAAGTCCATCAGGGAAGGGAAGATCATGTCCACTGTCTAAGATTCCTCTCAAGGCCTGCAAAATAGAAAAAGTAATTCCCATATTAGAAAGATATACAGATATAATAGAAAAAGGAGAGATGAAATTAGATTGCTTGTTTTGAATCTTATGATTCCACACAATTCTCCAAAAGGATAGGCCAAATTCCCTGTTTTGCTCCAAGTTTGTACATGTGGGCCCCATGGTTGGTTTATCCAAGCCGTTGATCCACTGGCCACCATCATGGATGGTCCATGCAATTCTCCCAAATCAAAGATCCCGGCCATCAGCCAGAATTGTCGATGGCAGGGCCCACCATTTGACAAGCCAGCGCGAAAGATGGTGGATGTAACGCCCACATTCAGTAGGCTACATGAAACCATCTCATTCGTACAAACATACTTACGAGAATCATTATGCATAGATATATTGTATTGAATTGAAGCAATCAATGTACTAGTGTTCTTACAGTGTGATTGGCCTTGAACCAGTCTCCAGTTAGAATGGTGTAGTCCCCAGCGGGATCCGGGAAGGGGACTGGGATCCTTGGACGGCTCAAGATCTTCAACCCGCCGAAACCACCAGCAGCCTTGTGGAAGGCTAGGGAAGGGAAGTAGAAGTAGCTACCAATCTGATCTTTCACTTGAAGGACATAAGTGAAGTTCCGGCCTGGCGGGATCGGGCAGTTGGTGCCATACACTCCATCTTGCCATGAATTCCTCCTCTGTTGTATGCCATTCCTACACAACAAGAAGCCATTAACAAGACAATTCTCAAGGGAGGAGAAGATGACCAGTGTTTGCAACGGCTAGAAATGGACCGCTCCAGGCTCATCTCAGCCCATATTTGAAAATGTTGCAATAGTAGGCCCAGGCCCAATCCATTTGCAATTGAATGAAAATGAGGCCCATTCCAGCCATGGCCCATTTTAACCCAGCCCAATGCCAGCTTTTACTGATGCAACTCGTTTATCTTTTAGCTTTAACAGATTCTCTTAATTACCCATAATACAGTAATCGAGACAGTTGTCATCTTAGCCCAATTGGTTGATTCTAAACCGTTGATCACTGGCCCAAAATAGATTGCCAAAGAAAGAAAAGGAACAGCAACTGTCCAGGAAACAAAAATAAAAAAGGATTGGATGACTTAGATTTAACAGTCTGAAAGCTATTTAAAAGCCCTGTGAGAAGCTTTTGCCTTTTCTTTATCTTCTTTAGTTCCACAATCTCCACCAAGTAGTGGACCACTGCACAAGTGGTCTACAAACCATTGGGTAAAACGAACATCCTTTGCTAGTGGGATGGTGGACCTCATTGCTATTTTTGTGCTAGGGTCCATCCACATGGGCCCACAACACTGTACATGGTAGGGCTGATGTGGCTACATCAACACATGTTATAAATACCATCGATGTGATGGTGAATGTCATGTATGGAGGAACAGCAATCCATCAATGGGTGGTCCATGGCCGGGCCCCACCACGTGGAACGATCAAATCCATGGTCATAGATATATTCCTAAACCTAGTCAGCTCAGCTTTGGTGGGCCACGAAATGATAGACGGATAGACGGTGGCCTATCATCCATGGAATTGCATACCTATTGGACGGTCCGGATTACAAAAAGTTAAGCCTGGTGTGTATAGATTCGCCCTGTACTTGTCCGGAATGTTGTGGTCCTCTATTTTTATTTCCATTTTTTTGGAAACAGTTGTGATGGCATTTTAGTAAATTACTGCAAATGCCGGGTAGGTTTGAGTAGCGAAACGTTGTCGGTTGGCTAACCAGAACGTTCCTCGACCGGTTTGTTCAGGAGGTAGTATGAAAATATAAAAATATTCAGAGTGTGAAGTGAAACTCCGGCAGAACATGTCTGCCGATGCTCAAGTTCCCAAGCAGCCGCGTCTGTCAACTTAAATTTAAACCTTCAAATCGGTAGGCCCCACTTTAGATAGGCCACGAACACGGATCAGATCGTTTGATCGTTTCATGAACCGTTGTGATTGAAAAATTCAGGCCTAAGAGACAATCCTAACCATCCGTTTTCTTCTCTTTCAGAGTTGGACCATCAACTGTTGCCAATTTTTTCTTTCTACCGCCCATTTAAGAGACAGTGATCAGATGGCTACGATCATTCTATCTATCGTGCATCCTGTATGATTTTCCACCTACGGTAGGAGCAGCTAAACGAGCGGTCCTGTAAGATTAATCACCAGCCTAAAGTGTACTGTGACGGGATAGCTCTAACACATTAAGGTTCGACCGACTCTACCATGTACCTGATCCAGTCAAAGTGGAAAAGGAGGGAAGATATTCCTCCCGCAAGAGATGGGCCCACCAACGTGAAACATTAGACTTTTTAGCATATCAAGGTGGGGCCCCACAAGATATTAAAAAATCAACGTCCAGCCGGAATCCTCTGCCACCCTGTTGCAGAGGTATGGTGCAACAAAAAGCTCCGTGTTGACGCGGTGATGCGTGAGTGACATCTACTCTTTGAACCAGCTCATGTTAGAAGGGAAGCCCCCGATCCAAGACTCAAGTGGGCCACACCATGGGAAACAGTGGGGATGAAGAGGCCCACCATTGAAACCTCCTTGAAGGCTATCTTAATGTTGCCATATGCTATCCAAACCGTTCGTAACTCAGCCTGACCCAAAACTTGTAGGATCCTGTGGTGGGGATCCGATTTTCAGAATAACATAATAACTCAGGCAGGCGCAGATGATAGACGGAGTGGATGTTCAACACACGTCATGGTGGCCCCTGCAATCGGTGTTGGAGAGGATTCCAGTATACATGGTGTCTCTTACCATTTTTACACGTCTAAACTCCGACGGTCCAATATTCGATTTGGAAGTTCAAGTTTACTTGAAGAAAAAAAAAACAAAGCCGCTGAGACCCGAATCTTTAGGGCGTGTTTGATTTTCTAAATCAGAGGTAAATAAATTGCAAATGGGTAATGATTATTTCCTTTTGGTAAATGGGCGGATACTTAATCTGACGGTTACTTTTTTTTAGCTAAAAAATCCAAGACACTGCAAAATATATTTGAAGCCCACCTTGATGTGTGTGGCTTATCCACACCGTCCATCTGACACAAAGCTCAAGTGGACCAAACCGCAGGATTTAGAGAATCCAACATCTATCATTAAAAACTTATCAATGCCAGTATTTCCTTTAACGGGGGCCACTTGAGTGTTGGATCAGCCTCGTTTTTTTTTTGCTCATGCCCCAAAATGTTACGCTAAAATGGATGGACAGTGAGGATACATCATATATATCAGTGTGAGCCTCAAAATTTTAAACTAGTTTTTTTGACACGGTTTTTAAAATCGAAATGTAAGTACATTTTCTAATGGAGCGGAGGAATAATAATTACTAATTCACGTAGCATTTACATGGGATTTGGAAAATCAAACAGGCCCCAATCTTACTTTATATTCCCATTGGTAGAAAGAAAGTCATTTTGGTAATTTACCTAATAAAATGGGATACTGGTAAACACCTCCTTTTATTTTATGACAATTAGTCTACAGAATTGTGGGAGGGCGTGTGGGGCCTACCGTAGCAAGTGTATGTGATCTGACCCGTTCATCATTGTCCCTCTCTCATGAAAATTGAACACCCAAAAAATACGACTGATCCAACCATCAAGTGGTCCACAACTTGAATTTGGAAGCTTTTCATGTGCAGCAGCGACCCATCTACACGTAACAACAGATGCGTCCCCCAGGTAAAACGAACTCATCGCTGGAAGGGCATTTTCGTCATTCACCACACAGACAATAATACACACCGAAAGGGAGGTATTTACAATTGTCATAGAATAAAGTGGCGGTTCTACAATTATCGCTAATAAAATTATTAACGGGGCGGTGTATTTTAAACTGTCAAGATCCCTATTTTGAACAGCACGGACAGGTTTTCTATTCCTGTTTTGGTGTGTCCCACCATCAACGACAGAGTCTCAAAGATCTCCCTTACAGGGTAACCTTAACCGTAGGATCTGTGGCCAATAGATATAGGGATAAAAAGAAATTCAATAATAGTCCGCATTCTACTGAAGATCCTATTATTAGTCTATGAGATCTACCAACATGGAATAGCTTTTAGGCATTCTCCATCCACAGTGGGACCCAGTAGACCAATGGTCTGGATTACCGACACATGGGGCCTACTTATCAGAATAAAAAGCTAGTGTATGGTATGAAAAGACGTGACAACTAAAGTGTGGATGATCTGGACCGTTCAATCAGTGGCGCAAACATGTATGACAGAGATATTTCTTCCATTTCCATCTTTAAAACGTGCCAATTAGCAACCGCAGACTAGATCTAAACCGCTCATCAGATTGGTGTACCATATAAAACGATGGACAATGCCACATTGCTTGCAACCATCCATTTTTCCACTACACGGGCGGCTCTCCTAATGAGCAACTTCGATCTCGGGCACGTGCGCCAAGTTGGCACGTGGCGGGTGCCGAGCAATCTACTTTGTAATCAGATCTCATCTTGCCAAAGCGGCAAAACCGCACTCGAATCTATGGATGCCTCCCCAAATCTACATGGGTTTCATGCATCAAAAAGAAAAAAGAAAAAAAAAAAATCCCCAGAACAGAAACCGAAGAAGTGGCAAAATGGTGCGTTTGGCTGTACCAAATATCAAGAAAAAAAAATCATTTTCAAACAAAAGACCCCCAAAAATTGAGAAAGAAACACCAAAACAAGGTTGGAATTACTTACCAAGAGAGGAGGAATGGCTCGCTCAAGCTATTGTAAACATTGATAATCAGATTATCGTTCGTAACAGAATCGATCTGAGGGCCTGGAAACTGCCCATTTATCAATATCCCCTGCACCAGCAAAACAAATGCGTCACCATTTCGTACAAAAGTGTACTACTTCCAACTCTCAAAATCAAAAAATAAGTATATGAAAATATAAAATAGAGGGTGCAAATATCAATTCTTAGAAGAGAGAGAGAGAGAGAGAGAGAGAGAGAGAGAGAGAGAGAGAGAGAAGGAATGGCGTCTTGCCTGCTGCTTTACACCGAGAGGGTATATATCTCCATACGTCACATTCCACGTGAAGAATCTGTACGGATCTTCGCCATTGATGCCGGCGAAGAGAAAGACGGATAAGAGGAAAAAGCAAAGACGACACCCCAAAAGGCCGTCGTTTCTCATCTTCTGAAACGACTGAATGCAGAGAGAGAGAGGTTTGAACTCGTATACACTGAAGATAGGAATATAAGCGGGTTTTTATTTCTTTTTCCCGCCGACCTCGGCCTTTTTGTAAGCAATATCACAGCTGTATGAGCTGTCAGCGGAGTAAAGAAGGGGGACATCTCTATACGGCGGGTGTAAAGATTGAAGAATATCTGTGGTACGCGGTCCTCGCCTTTGCGCGTTGTACGCGGGTTTTCTATTTTGACAAGTGGGGCCCATCGTTCAATAATCTAGACCGTTGGTATGTTGATTCTCATCATTGATGGGATATGAAGTAAAATAACATGGACCGAAGGATACGATAGGCTAATTATAGAACTTTTATGATGCATCGTTGTATTACTTTTCTATGCTCTATATCTGTAGGACACAAATCAAACGGTTGTTGTGATCTTCTTGTTAGTGATACATTTGTGGAATGCAACCGATCATTGGTCTTGATTACGATAACATCGGCCCACTTATCAAGACTGAGAACCCGCGTATAATTTGCAATGACGCGGGTCGCGTATCACGAGGTAAATACGCGTTGTGTTCATTTAGTGACGAAAATACCCTTGAGTTTGTAAATATTGATTTGGGTATTGTTTTGTGGCGGTTTTTGACTTTTTTCCCAGAAGAGAAATGCCAGTTAGAGGCGCGTAGATACAGAAGCGCGACTTCGCTGCCAACAGGCTATGTGGGTGGTGGTAACCTCAAAGGGCCCATCTCTATTTATGAATTTGTATATCCATGCCGTCCATCTGTTTTTTCAGGTTATTTTATTTTTTGATACAAAACATGAGGCAGATATAAATTTTAATTGGACCACACCACAGGAACCTGTGGTTATTAACCATTAAAAATATTTTGTGGGACAACCATCTTTTCGATCAAGCTGATATTTGTTTTTACTTTCATCCAGATCTGTTTGACCTCATCAACAGGTTAGATGTTCAAAAAAATTATGGTGGACCCCAGGAATTTTTTAATGGTGAGCGTTCAATGACCACTATTTATTGTGGTTTGGTCCACCTGAAATTTATATCTGTTTCGTTTTGGGACCAAGGTCTAAAATAATGTAGACAAAAAATGGACGGCGTGGATATATAATGGATACATCGAGGTGGGCCATACGGTCAGGATCCCACACGCGTGGCTGGTTGCGGGTCGCAGCGAAGTCGCGGAAAGACACAAACGGGGACGGATTAGGTGCGGCCCGGCATCACCCAAGACGGTGCGGTACTTACCGTGGGGCCCACCTTGATGCGTATATTCTATATCCACGCCGTCCATCCGTTTATTCAGATGATTCTACTACATGATCCAAAAATAAAGCAGATCCATTTCTCAGATGGACCATACCGTTGGAAACAGTGGTGATCGACAGTAATGAGGCATAAATATTTTGGATCAAGCTGATATTTTCCCTTCATCCAGGTTTATGTGACCTTATCAACAGTTTGGATGGAAAATAAGATTTACAAAAACATTACGGTGGGCCCTAGGAAGCTTTTAATGACAGGGCGTTCATTCACCATTGTTTCCTATATTATGGTTCGCTTGAGGTTTTGATATTTATTTTTGGGCTCATGCTCTAAAACAATCTGAAAAAACGGATGTACGGTGTGGATATAGAATACATACATCAAGGTGGCCCCACAATAGTGCCATACCTAACCCACTGCCGACACATACGTAGCACGTTACACACGCGCGAAATTGGGACATGTGTCGGATATCCGGTACGTTCATGAGGCTGTTCTATTTACGCATGTTTCTTTTCTAAATTTGAAGTCGGCGAGAATTCAGGCAACATTCGGACGCCGATTGCCTACTGTCGCTGCCAGTAGCTAGGTGGCTACTGGACGGTGCTCTGTGGGCACACGATGATGTATATGTTTTATCAATGCCGTCCATCTAT
The DNA here is from genome assembly GCF_029962835.1 of Magnolia sinica. Classification (NCBI taxonomy): domain Eukaryota; kingdom Viridiplantae; phylum Streptophyta; class Magnoliopsida; order Magnoliales; family Magnoliaceae; genus Magnolia; species Magnolia sinica. Next base: position 14,552,793 of record NC_080573.1, read on the forward strand.
TTTTACAGGGCATTTTATGGCACGATCCAAAAAATAAGACAGTTCCAAACCACACCACAAACAAAAAGTGGTGATTAAACGCCCAACATTAAAAACTTCCTAGGGCCCGCTGTAATGTTTATTTTCCATCCAACCTGTTGATTAGCTGACACATAACTGGATAAACGGAAAACACAAATATCAGCTCCATCCAAAACTTTTGTGGCCTCCGTGATTTTTTTAACGGCGGGCGTTCAATTGCGAGTGTTACCTGTGGTGTGGTCCACGTAAGAGTTGGATCTCCTGCATCTTTGGTCCCATGCTCTAAAATGATCTGAAAAATTAGATGGACGGGGTGGATAAAATACATACATCATGACAGGGCCCAAAGAAAACTGTCCAGTAGCTAGTGGCTACTGACAGCGTCAGTAATCAATCCGCATCCAGCAACATTCATGGTGAATGTAACCAATGTGTGGCCCACGTGATAATTGACGCCCACAAGAGATGGCGCCTCTCTAACTTGCATTACTGATGTTCACGTGATTTGCTAATGTGTCCAGATGCGTTGCACCACCATACATCCGTCCTTTAGCAGCTGGATCGCCTTATCTTCAATGATCCAATTAGTTATTATGATATGTCGGTGGCTAATTTCCTGTGACCCTATACGAGTCAGATCCAAAACCCAAGTGGGCCACACCATCGTAGCCTGTTTATCATCTAATTCAAACCTAAACATCACCTTGATCTATAACTTCTATGGCTTCTAATAAGTTGGTTGAGATTTGATTCTATTGATGTGGCCCACGTGAGTTGTGGATTTGCCTGAGCGTCGACTTCCAAGGCTGTACGCGAACCGAGTTACATCAGTTAACTCCCTTGGCTTGGCTCAAAAAAGCTTGATTCGGCTGGTTCAAAATTGACTTTTAGTAAGTAGAGCTGATATTTTGAGCTTCAAAAAAATTTGAACTAAGTTTGAGCTTGCCTGAGCTCAAATCGACTCATATCAAACTAGATCGGTGATTCAGTTACTTTGATAATGATGTTACTCACTAAGTGTTTGATGAGATGACTCAATAAAGTCCTAACAGTTGGCAAGGAAAGTATGTATACGAAACAAATATTTTTTTCCTTGATTTCAATATTGCCTACAAAGTGTTTGATGAAATACCTGTAAAAGTGTTATCATTATTTTACATACTATAAGAATTTGAAAATGTAGTCCATGTGTTTGTGAAAATGCTACACAAGAGAAGTCAACTCGATCTTAGCTTGTACTTGACTCGAACTGGCCTGAATTACTGATTGAACCGAGCCGAGCTAGCTAGCCAGGCTTGAGGACCAAGCTTAGCTGAGTTCAAGCTAGGGTCAATTCAATTGGTATATACCTCTATTGACATCACATCCTAACATGAGTGGACCCTACCGCACTTACGGTTGAATTCGCCTCTTATATCCTCAGAGTAAATGAAAATCCCCCTTAAAAGTCACTTTGATTGGATGATCTCAAGAAACCAATAAAATGGATGGTTTATGACATGGGCTCATCTTTAATTAGCCATCCCTTAAAAATAAATAATAATAAAAACTCTAATTGGATGATCCTAACCATCCAATCAATGTCTAAGAATGTAATTTAATATTTTGTATCATAATCAAAAAAGGTTTAGCCACTGCCTATCATGCTACAGGCAAACTGCATTGCCCTTGCCTTTTACAATTTATTTTATTAGATGAAGTTAACCGTCCAAGGCAATTGCTTCCAAACTCGATGATCTGCAATGTCTATATTGTAATTGATTTGGACCTTTTGTCATGTTGTGTCTAATTTTGATTGTTCGCTCTAGTAAATTGCATTGAATTATGAACTTTGAGTATGTGACACGTGGAAGGTGATTAAGAAGACATTAACACAATAGTAATATATGTATAACTTAAAATCCCTCAATTTTAATCGCTAAGATTTAGTTCTCCAAAGCATGGTCCACTCACCTTTTGACATGGCTAGCCTGGGACCCCCTGTTGTAGGAAGTTAGTGCACTGAAAGCTAGGGGAGCAACCGTGATTTTTGTGAAAAGTCCACTCTTCTAACTAATATATATTCCTAGATCATGAAAGAACATGAGCCCAAAATTCAAAATTTTAAAATTCTAATAGCCCACATGACAGGAAACAACAAGGAAGGGATGTCCACCATTGAAATGTTTGAGGGGCCACAAAGTTTAGATGGTATGTATATAAATGACGTTTCAACGAATCGCATTTTCTCACCTACTTTTTCTTGTCATGCGGTTCACTTAAGGTTTAGATCTACTTCATTTTTTGGGCAACATGAGCTTTAAAAACGAATGGATAGAGTGGACTTCTCTTAACATTATGAATTATGATAGCCCCAAGTAGCTTATAAGTACAGGAACTTCCTGCACAGGGCAGTCCACATCTTATCATGAGACATTTTGATGACAGTAGAGCAGTGCCCGTCCAAGGAACCCAATCATAGGACAGATCATCTAATTTTCTCTCATACAGTGCTGGACAGTAGCAAGATCCCAAGTATACTTTTAGACATTGAGCTACTTTACACACCCATAAACATTCTAACCATTTGATCAATGAAATATGAAATGGAAACTAAGATTGTCCATTGAATTAAAATCAATTCAATCAACAATATAGTCATCTGATCCTCCTCCCTTCATTAGTAGCTCAAAATTTTATTTTATTAAAAAAAAAAAAAACTGTTTTTAGAGTTGTTTGAATTTAAGGAAAACTGTGTAAGGATTAAAATATATTCAAATATTCTACATGTGAATTTATTCTGTCATCAATATTCAAATATTAAAAAATATAGATCATATATTAACACACACACACATGTATAACACCACAATCGATATTTTATTTTCAATATGTATCCTATCCATGTGCAAGTATGCTTGTCAAACAAGCAGTCAACAACAAGCATGTATCCACCCGCCTATCTATGATCAAGAAGCCTGCCTTAATGTACGTATTCTATGTTTACACCGCCGTCTTATCTTTCCATATCATTTTAAGGCATAAGCTAAAAAAATATAAAAGATTCAAATCTCGGGTGGACCCTCTTATATGAAACAATAGTTATTAGATGCCCAATCATTAAAAACTTTTCACAGCCTCTTGTAATTTTACTTATCATTAACTTGTTGATAAGGTAACTTAGATGAAGAGGAAAAAAAAAGAAAAAGATGAAAACAATAAAAAAATAATCTTATAAAAAACTTATATCGCCCATAAATGATCAATTACCACCATTTCCTATGAAATGGTCAACTTAAGAACTCCATCTACTTTTTAAACCAATAGATGATGGGATATATAACATACACATTAAGGAGGGCCCATGGTAAGGGCAGCACAAGCTTGGGTAAGGCTGGGGCCACACCTAATCGGCTCCCATCCAGTAAGGGGCGTTTGGTGCAGGGTATTAAATGGGATTAGTTGGAATAGAATTACACTTGGTCCTAATTAGCAATTCCATCCAACATTTGAAGATGATGGAAAAAGCTGATATTAGGTAGGATGGAATTGCATTTAGTCACATGGAATTGCATTTGATCCCATGTGGGATTTCTATAAATTTTAAAATTTACTACACATGTGGGCCCCACATTAATGCATCCATTTATCCAATGTCGTTTATCCATATACACCGTTTACATGTGACATTCTGGTTATATATGTGTACAAGTGAACGACATCCGTTGTGAATTTAGTCCGTTGATTGCAATTCCATAGTCTACCAAACCTTTTTTTTTTTTTTTTACACACCCTCATACAGTCGCGCTAGTGGGATTTCACCACCCATGGATACTTGAACCCTTGATCGGATGTTGAAACGCTTGAGAGTCTACCACCCTAGCATAATTAAAGATCCATGGTCTACCAAACATGATTTTGCTTAATTAGGTGTTGTCTCAAGGGGAAAATTTTATCCCAAACATGGGATTGGATGGCCATAATACCATAGTATTTCAAGACATGCAATCATTGTGCAATAATGATGTTAATCCCATCTAATAAAATTCAATACCATTTAATTATAGGATGGATTGGTGGATCATCACGCTACTGTTTTTTTAAATCCTATGCCCGAGTGGGTAGTACTCTAACCATGTAGAGCCCACCTTGATATATCTTTTATATATCCAAGCTGTTCACATGTTTTTTCATCTCATTTTAGTTTGCGAAACCAAACCTTGAGAAGATCCAAATATCAGTTGGACCACACTATTAGTAAGAGTGATGAATGACCATTAAAAACCTTCCGTGGGAATCTTTATATTTTCCCTTTATCCAGGTCTTCTTTATGTTATGAAAAGGTTGGATGGCAAATAAAGGCTTTGAAAACCTTACAATGGCCCATTTGGATTTTTTAATGGCCAGACATTCAATCACCACCGTTTCCTGTGGTGTGGTCCACCTTAGATTTGGATCTGCTTAAGTTTTGGGACCACATCTTAAAATGGGCCGTGGAAACTGATGGACGGCGTGGATATAAAACAAATCATCAAGGTGGGCATTAACGGTAACACCTAATAAGCAATGTAACTCAATACTGCTTCAAGTCATTCGATCGTTTCTCAAGTCACCGCGTCCTCGGTCGAGGTTCTACAGTTCGCGTGACCAGATTAACCCGATGAGAGGGAAGCTAGTACGTTGACGTCATCTCCCTTTCGAAGGGGTAAAACAATAAAAAATACGGACGCGGATAATGCTGGGTGGGGCCCACCGATATGTTTGTAAGAAATCCACCCCGTCCGTCCGTTTTGAGAGATCAATTTAGGTTGTGCATCCAAAATTGAGGTGGATACAAACTCAAGTGGGTCACACGAAAGGGAAAATTGGGGAAAGAAGTTCTTACCGTTGAAATCTTCCTGAGCTCCACCTTGATGTTTATATGCTATCCAAACCGTTTATAAGGTTATTCCCAATGGGATGAAGTGAAAATACCAAAACGATAGCATGATACAAAACTTTTATAGCCATAGCAATGCTTCAACGGTTCTCACTGAATTTCCACTGTTTCCTCCTTTGTGTCCCATTTGAGTGTTGTGTCCACCTCAATTTTGAATATACATCCTAAAATGAGCTCGAAAAACGGACGGACGGTGTGGATTTCTCACAAACATATCAGAGGGACCCACCCAGCATCCTTGCGCAGGATCTTCCCGCGAAAGGCTTCCGCAGGAAATCCGCGTCCAAAAAATACTAACCGTAATTCCACGTGGGATGCCGAATTTAAAATGCACGCAGTTTGAAGGAAAGTCATGTGAAGGGATCAGAAGTACCATATCAATCCTCCTTTGGACGTCCTTTACGATATTATATTTTATCGAGTTATATGATACTCGGGCGGCGTATGACACTTGATATGCAAGAACTCAGACATTATATATTAACTCAAATAAACTGCCTTGATTATACATTATACTGTCCCCAGATTACCAATATTAGATTGTATGAGCAATTCTAATTTCTTATGTGTGGACACCTGTTTGTGGAAACAGGACCGTTGGATATTTTTCATTTTTAACCATGGAATAAATTTCCATCAATCCGATTGTAAGATAATAAAATAAACTTTTTTTTAAACCATAATTTGGACGATTTAATTTGACTAATTGGAGGCAGGATGTAAAATCTCCACGTGCATGCGTACCATCTATCACACTCTACCAGAGTATCAAAGTTCTTCTCTTTATTCGAGAGAGTCGGTGTGGAGTTTCCTCAGTCTGAGGAAACGTAAAGTATCCTCGGGTCATTAGTTTACACAAATGTGGGCCATGTTTTATTGATCCAGACCGTCTGTTGAAGGGATTCTGCACTGGATACTGAATGGATAGGATCTTTTAATCCCGGGAGTTCTTTTGGGACATGATCCGTAGATGGTTTTATTTGACATCTGATGGTGTAAAAGTGGACCACGGGCCCACTTTATTAACACAAAACCCAAGGATATGTAGCTTCGGTGACCGTGTCATTTTTTAGGACGACGCTGATGTACAGCAGGGCGCTGTATACAGTGGGGCCCACCTTGATGGTTTTTGTGTATATACACCCCGTCCATCCGTGGGACCCATACAACCTGTTTATAATGTCAAGAAAACCTGGATGAAAGGTAAAATATAATGATTAGATTGATCTAAAACTACCGTGGCACAAAAATAATAATTAATAGTCATTCGTCACTTTTTCTAATGGTATGGTCCACCTGAGATATGGTTCTCCTTTAAGTTTGGAATCCCATTCTAAAATGAGATGGAAAAGTTAATGAACGGTGTGGATATAAAAAAAAAAATCAATAAAGTAGGCCCCACACGGTTATAGGAATACCCACTAAGCTATTACCCGGTTAACAGCTACTCCACTCAAGTAAAATGACTAATCAATCCTTTTTAATCGTGGGATCCACATTTATATACGAACAAAAAAAACGGCGCATTTTTATAACGTCGGTGCTGGTTGGTGCACCAACATGATGTGTGTTTAATCCACGCCGTCAATTATGCCGTGAAATAAGCTTGCAACTTGAATGGAGGGCGTGGATAAAATAGATATATCATAGTGGGGCCCACATAGTAGTGACCAGCAGGATCTCAGTACTAAAGGGAAACGGATTGGCTACTCCCCTTGCCACCAGCCCCGTCGCTGGTGGTGGCTACTCTGTGGGCCCCACCATGATGTATGTGTTTCATCCATTCCATTCATCCATTTTTACAGATCCTTTTATAGCTTAAACCCGAAAAGGAAAGGCATATGAATCTCAGGTGGATCACACCACAGGAAAACAATAGTGATTGGATATCCACCATTAAAATCCTCTTAAGGCCCACTGTACTGTTTATTTGACATTCAATCTATTTATTAGGTCATACGGACACAGACGAAGGGAAAAAACAAAGATCAGTTTGATCCAAAAAAATTTTAGTCCCCAAAAAGTTTTTAATGACCGACGTTCATTCAACACTATTTCCTGTAACGTGGTCCATTTGAAATTGGTATATAACACAATTTTGGTATTTTAGCATAAAATGATCTAGAAAAATATATGAAATGAAACACATACGTCATGGTGAAGCCCAGAGAGCACCGAGAACCAGCCACTGCCCGGTGGCGGGGAGTAGCCAATCCGTTTCCCTACTAAAGGGATCACCACCAAATCCGGGTCCAGGTAAAACACACATTATGGTGGGACCCACATAGCACCAGCTAGTTACGACTCAGGGTCAGTGGATTGAGCAGTGGAGGGCCCACCACATCCGACGGTGGTGACATGACACAAGAGCTTTAATTGGTCAACCACACATAACACATTACCTCGCTGCTTCTTCTTTATTCTTTTATAGCTTTGAGCTGTCTACAGCGCATACAAACCCACATGGGGTTAGTCAATCAAAATTCTCGAGTCATGTCACCACAGCTGGAAGTGGTGTGGGCTTCACCACCTACTGCGGCTCTGCTTCCTACGCTGAGGAGTCAGAAAATGCAGGTTGAATTTGGACCATTGACAAAACTATCAGGTCATTTGTTTATTCATTATACATGTAGACTATATGATGATTATATCAGCCAATGGCATCTATTCACTGAAATCATCCTATCAATGGTTCCCATCTTCTACACGTATTCCATGCTTCCACGTGTGAAGCGAGTGCACTTTCAAATTGTTCGCATCGAGGGAGTGGATTTCAACATGCGAGGTTATAAAAAGAGGAGTATTAATGATAACTCAGGCAGCCAACCGCTTTGATACAATGGCACCACATGGAGATAAATTGCCTGCAACACTCGCCACGGCGTAGCCCCTGCTCCGTGAGGCCCACCGTGTTTTATCCACGCCGTCCATACATTTTTCCAGAACGAGGCAGAAGCTCAAGTGGACCACACCACGGGAAAGGTGAGGATGAAACCTTGATAGGGCGCACCATGATGTTTATTTTCCATCACACATGTTCCTAAGGTTAAAAACACAAATATCAGCTTGAACCAAAACCTTCGTGGGCCCAAACAAATTTCAACGGCCAGCATCACTGTTCCTGTTTCCTATAGTGTGTTCCACTTGAGTTTTGTATCTGCCTCATTTTTAGGCCCATGCCCTAAAATAAGCTGAAAAAAAATGAATGGATGGTTTGGATAAGATACATACATCACAATGGGCCCCATGGAGCTTGGCCATGTCGTGCCACATTAACTTTAAGTTCGACCGGAAATTTATAAAACCCATGGTCGTTATTTCCCATGGTTCTTAGTCGCGTGATATTTTTCATTTTTAACCGTTCAATAAATCTCCACCAATCGGGACGGTCAGTTAATTAAAAATTCTGCTAAATGCAACTGTTCTGAAATCGACTCATAATTTGAATATTGTAATTTAAAACCCTTAAAATTTTTTGCTATAATTAACTCACATTGTCACTGACTACCTCTTAATGCTCGAGGTGAGCTTATACATGGGTGGTACTGGTAAAGAATCACACAAATTCGATTAATCAATTGTAAGAAGTCAACGAATCCGACCGATTACTTAAACATCGAGTTTGGCCTCGTGATTTGTTTATACAGGGCCCAAATCTGGCTGACATATCACTGACTAATCAAGACAAGTACAATTAAATAAAGATCTACCAAAATCTGAGATAACTAGGAGTTGGATCTTAATTAACAAACTAAACTAACCCAGTTACCCTTTTACCCTAAGAACCAACGTTTTAGGGTGATTATGATCGAATAGTTATTTTCACTAATTGCGAAAAGGCCATACTATGAACTTAACTAATTCATACCTTGATCATCGCGTTTGAGAAATCTCGCTACCAAATTTATTACAGAAATACCTTTATTATCCGAACAAACTCTAGACCACTCATCAGTGGGCAACAAAACTCGAGACTATAGAAGGGCGTTCATCTTAAAGGGCTTAACGTCCATTATGGAATATTGAGCCAAGATCGCTATTCGAATCGCTCAACTTGGACTTGCAAGAGGAGTGCATGAGATGTGTGAATAACTTTAGAGTCTATTAGGAACTTAAGTTAATTGTTTGTATCCGATTTTTGCCCAAATTGTAGCTTTTGGACCGTTAGATCGTGACCAAATCTAGGGTGACAACCCAAGCCAATACTTTGCACATATCAGTAGAGTCGCGGCCCCAATCAGCAATCGGCAACCGTTGAACTGACTACTAATCATACTCGTCAATCGGCGCATTCAAATGGTGGGCCGATCGCATCCATATGTAGATCCTCACTATAGCCAACTATCCCACGGTTGATATCAACTCTTATGTCCATAATGGACCCCAAAAGTTAGAAATACCATCCTGTAGGGCTAACAACACAATAGCCGTATGACTGATCCGACCCGTACATTGTGTTGTTCATATAGGCTTTACCTTAATGATTAAGATTCATAAAAACTCAATCTATTTTAAAACCATAAATTAAATCATTCATTACTATATGAAGAAAGAAATTTTCTGCATGTAGGTTAAAATATGGAGGAAAATATACTTATTATTTAGGCATGTACAATGAGTGTAAGGATAATACAAACAGTCTGACCAAATATTTCATTAAAAATATTAAAATGACAAAGGTACTAACCTGAAATTACTTCATCAAGAACTGTCTCTTAGTTGTACGTATGATATCTTTTGGTTTTAGTTGTAGTTGGATTAACACACCTCATGTGACTCTTTTCCTTAAAAGGAAGAATCTGCTAGAAAGTTGAGAGAGACAGGGAGGGAGTTAGATAGATAAAAGAAAGAGATATTATGGATAAATAAGATAAGAAGTTAATATTAAATAGGTGACGAAAGATATGGTTTTGGATGAGAGAGAGAGAGAGATGAGATACGAAATCTCTCTATCTCTCTCTCAAATTCAAATTTAAGCGTAAAGTTTTAAAAAAATAATTATAATCTCTACTAAATTTTAAAATTTATTTCTTGTGGGATCATAGGCCCCATACTTGGTGGAAAAAGAAAAAACTTAGAGACTGTGAATTGACTAGGCCCGAATCCGAAATAAAAAACTTAGAGACTATAAGTTGATCCACCAAGTATATTTTGTCACACCTCGAAATTCGGTATCTGAGTTGGTCAAGCCCGAATCTGAATTCCTAGATTGTGAGTTGACTTTAAACAAAATATACATCGCAACCAACTTTATTTCCATGATTTTTAAGGCAATTAGAGTAAATAAAAATAATAAAAATAATTGTCATTAAATAACATCTACAAATCACTCATTGAATATTTAATTAAATTGATATTCACTAATAACAAAATACATTAAAATTTAATTAATTTTTAAATAAACAAGAGAAAAAGTCTTCAATACTGATTCTTCATATACAAACCTTTTAAAACAGTCTATACGAGTGTGAGCGAGATGGCTCGTAGGGTCACATCATTCCCAAAATTGAAAATTCTACGATAACACCAATATAACTTAATAAAATAAATAAGATCAATTATGAGCATTGAATTGACATTTTTAATAACAACAATAACAATTTGTTATTCATAATAACAAAATTAGATAATACAGTCCTCTAAAATCTTTTTTTGGTTCAATCCAGGGCAGAGCGCCCGTGTGTGTTAATCATTTTAAAGAATGACACTTAGCAGAGTATCGATGTCGATCCATTTAGGGAATAACCCTCGACAGAGCACCTGGTGAATAGACTTTTAGGGTAAATACCCAAGGCAGAGCACCCATGCGTGCATATCTTTTAGGGAATCACCCAAGGCAGAACACCCATATCATGCTGATCCTTTCAGGAATGACCCCCGGCAGAGCACATATATCGTGTCGATCCTTTTGGGAATTACCTTGGGCAGAGCACGCGTATCAAAATAACATAAAGATCCTTTCAGGGCAGAGCACCCATAATATAATTAAAAACAGTTAACGATAATCAAATGAATTTATTCCAAATATTATAAATCAAATAAATGCATTCTACATCACGTAAAACCAAAATCAAATCACTTAAATCAGCAATACGAAATAAATAATCAATGAAATCAAAATATATACTAATGTAGTCTTTTCAATCGGGAAAATAACCTACCTACTATTAGAGTGATAGATTTGATGTGATGATGGATTCTACGTGTAAATGGTTTGGGTCCGATTTCGTATAAACTTAGTTTGACGCACTTAGACTAGTAACACTCGGTAAATATTTTCAATGTAAACGATGGCATCCCGACACAAATCATACATGCTAATTTATTAAGACCTATACTAAGGTTTCTAATTCTCTAATATTAAAATATAAGAAAATAACACATTAAATCACTGAGTTGACTAAGTGAGTCGACTCGAATCAAGGCTACTCTAGCGTATGAGATCAAAGGATGGAGAATATAAACTTAGCTCATAAATGACTTTAAGTCGGAATATGGAATCAGCTCGGATGATCGGACTAAGGGGTCAACGGATTGACTCGCCGATTCAACCCCGTTGAAAATGCCTTTGTAACGTTCCAGATTTTCATTGTTTTGAATTTCCAAAAACCCTAAAAAAATTTCTTTATAATTAACTCACATTGTCACTAACCGACCCTTAATACTCGTGGTGAGCGTATACGCGGGTAGTACCAACAACGAACGGCACAATTTTGATTAATCAACTGTAGAAAGCCAACGAATCTACCCGATCACTTAAGCATCGAGTATAACCTTGTGATTTGTTTACGTAGGGCCCATATCTAGTCCACCTATCGCTGACTAATCAAGACGACCACAACTAAATTAAAGATCTACCCAAAGCCGAGACAACTAAGGGTTGGGTCGTAATTAACAAACTAAAGTGACTTAATTATCCATTTAGCCTAGGAACCAACAGTTTAGAGTGATTATAACTGAATAGTCATTTTCACTAATTATGAATAGGCCATACTATAAACATAGTTAATCCGAACCCTAATCATTGGGCACAAGAAATCTTGCAACCTAATTCATTCCAGAAATGCCTTAAATTTTCAAACGAGCTCTAGACCGCTTGTTAATGGGTCACTAGTTCTGAAACTATAAAATAATGTCCATCTTACTAAGCTCGACATCCATCGCGAGAGCCAAACTCGGATAGTGTCTAGGATCGCTCAACTTGAGTCGAAAAGTGGGTTTATGAGAAGTGCAAATATCCTAGGGAAGAACCTGAAACTTAAGTAATTTAAGTTGTATACTCTTTCACGAAGTTGAGAGTTTTGAATCGTCGATTTACGGCCAAACTTAGCACATAGGGTAAGGATAAGTCCCCACACAATTTCATATAACCGCGGCCACAATTGATCATTGCTAATCGTTGATCTGACACAAGCTCTCCACGGCCGATTTGCGTGTCCAATCATACCAAGGTTGCATCTTAGCACAGATCCCTTGGTGGGAGACATACCTCATGGTGTAGATGAACATGTAGGTCCTCCTAGAGCCCCATTTATTATAAATGACCTCCCTTAGGGCATAAATGACAAACAAAGTGGCCTTAGGTCCATTGTTGCACCATCTGTAGCTATAGACAGCTCCCAAATTTCACCCCTTTCTCCCCATCCAAATTTAGCAACCCTAACTTGGGAGAAAGTGAATGGAGGAGTGAGGTCGAAGGAGTAGCTGCTAGAAGAGATTTTATAAATGCTATCTTATCTAGTTCCTAGGTTTGTCAAATTTTATAGTGTCAAAACCTTTTGGAATCTGTATCTTGTTTAACTGTTATTATAAGATCAACTTCATGTCATCCTTGCCAAGCTTGTCTACATTCAAGTACAAAATCAAGAAGTTCAAGTACAACATGAAGAAGTTCAAGTACAACATCAAGAAGTCCAAGTACAAGATTAAGAGGTTCAAGAATAAAAAGTTCAAGTACTGGATCAAGTCTTCAAGTTTCAACTACTTCAAGAGAATGATATATGTTGATTCAACCTCACAAGTAAGGTTTGTTTGACCCTAAATTGACCTTAGGATATGTCATACAATTTGTACTTATATTACAAGTCATTTGATAATTTTATAGGTCATTTTTTTACCAGTCCTAGTCATGGTTCGACTAGTCTAGACACTGGCTCGACTCCAGAAAACCAATAGTGAAGATTTTATACGCCTGGGATTGAGGAAAACAAGGCAAAGGGGCTCGAAAAGGGTCTAGAATGCAAGATCACATGTTTCCCGCCATCCGATCAACTCGAAACTTCATACACGTGATAGGGACCATAAATTAACCGTACATATTAAATTTCAGCCATTGACGATCTCGGGAAGTGGTCCAACGGACAGATCAGCCCATTAATCTTCACTTTGGGGCCCACCTGATATTTGGAACTGCTTCAAACTTGGTGTTGACCGTTGAAATTATATGACAAAGAAGATGGACGGATTGGATTTCTCGAAATCATCACAGTGGACCCCGTATGGGTGGCGTGTGTATTGAAGACACGTGTAGCCGCGCCGCACCCGACCGCTAAAACGCGTCAAAGATGGTTTGACCGACCGTCTTCAGCGAAAACGGCAAGTGCCGTTACAGCGTTCGCACCGCACCACCATCGGTTGCTGTTGTGCGCCCCATACATTGCCCAAACGGACAATCCAAGCCGTCCACCAGAATTCCAGTATCCCTATTGCCAAACTGTAGGTGATCGAATTTCAAAAGAGAACGTTTATGGAAATCTAACTGCTCAAAAACAGGTTGAACGGCAGAGAAAGATAACGGATGGGCCTCATCAAAAGAAGGTAAAAATTGTTTGTTCCTGACAGAAATCTCGTCCTCTATCCAATGGACGGACTGGATTTCCAAAAAAAGTTCAATAATGGACCCAACCATCATCGCAGCGTCGGTTTGGCGTCCGCGAAACGCACGGACGCTGCCAGTTTTTGCGGAAATTAGTGGGCCCCACTCGTCAACCTTCCGGAAGATCTGATCCGTCCATCGTGTAGAGGGCTTCGAGAGCTTCAAAACCATGTTGATATTCCTCGCCCATGCGTACACACGTGTGCGGTACAGAGGCCAAAAGTAGACTGCCCCGGGACGTTCAAAACTGAGTTTTTTGAGATTTCTTCTGTGGGCCGCGCTAATGAACCTTCAAAACCATCCATCTTTGATGAAATTTCGTTCTGAATCCAATGGACGGGGTGAATTTTCCAGAAAATACCTCTGTGGGGCCCACCGATCACGGCTGCAAAAATTTGTACTCCGAGTCCTTCTACGACTCTGCCACCGACCCCAGCCATCCAGCAGCTATAAAAGGGGAGTTTTGGACGTGGGAAAGGCATTCAGAACCAGGGGATTCCAGATCTGGAGCAAGGGAGAGAAGAAAGAGAAGAAAGAGAAGAAAGAAGAGAGAAAGAGATTGTTTGGTTTGACGTTTCTTTTATGAATTTTATTTAATATTTTTATGGATTTTATGGGTACTAATCTCTCAGCTAGGGCTGAGATGAAGCCCTAATTTGATTAGCTCTTGTATTGGTTGATTTACTTTGAATTTCAATTAATTTGTTTCTTTCTTTAAGTGGGCTTTATGGGTTTAAATTCTATACTTCTCCATCTATGATTAAAGTATATATATGGATGTTGTTTAGATGCTTATTATAGGTGCTTGTGTCTGATCAAGAACAAGTTTCCTATAGAGGAAGAAACAGGGTGCTTTAATGAATGTACATTCCATGTACCCGACCAAGGATATGGGATATGTCATTCATGGCATTGCTTAAAGGAATTAGGCAGTTTGTATGCCCGATTAAGGACACAGATTGTGCTTTCTCTGTATAAGTGGTATCAATCTAGATCAAGGTGAATCAACAGACAAAACAAGGGTTAGGATAATTAGGGGTGGATTCGAAAGTCCTAGTGCTCTCTCTCTGATTGAATTTTCTTCCCTGTTCTTAATTAATTGTTTTTCATAAAATTGTGCTTAGTAATTCATTCCATTATTTGTTGGATTAGTTAAGGAGAATCATAGATTTGAATTGTGACGACCAGTCCTCGTGGGAACGATCTCGTAATACGTACCGTATCTACATCTGATTCGTATACTTGCGAGTTTAAAAATCATTTAAATCATGTTGGTTTAAATAAAACATCAAGTTTTTGGCGTCGTTACGTTCCAAATTAGATTTAGGATTCTCTCTTATCATAATTCATAGTCTTAGGTTTTTTGACTAACTTTAGGTTAAATTTTTTTTTTTTTAGAAACTAACCTATTTCCTGTTTTGTAGGGACCTGACATAAACTACTAATTTGGTAATCTCTTTCCGAATTTTCTATTTTTTTCTAATTTCTATTTTTAGAATCAAGGTTTTATTTTTTTTAGAAGTTTCTATTTCTAGGCTATTTTATTTTATTTTTAGAAATTTCCTATTTTCTAATTCTAGATTCTGATTCTTCTTTCAAGTAACTTTCTATTTTCTAGTTTTAGAAATTTTTCCCTTTTTAGAAACTAACTTAGTTTTTTATTTCTAAGATTACAAACTTTCTTTTTTAGAAATTAACCGTTGCTTAGGATTTTTTCTAGCATTATTTTAGGAATTTAATTTATTTTTATTTTCTTTTTGTTTACAGGAATTGAGGAAGGAAGCTGCTAAATAACATTGTCTTCAAAAGGAGGAGCTCCCTATTCTTCAGACATCAATCATCTCCTTTTCCGGGTTCTTTCTTCCCATTCTTATTTACATAGTTTTAACTTGTTTTAGAATCTCATAGTTTCTAGGTCTAGTTTTATTTCTCTTAGGTTGCTTCTTAGTTTAGTTTTCTTTCTTACATTGCAATAACATAGTTTATGCTAGGACGTAGATCCCTGAATATAGAACTAGCACCGTTTGATCCTGAGATTGAAAGAACAATTCGTGAAAGATTGAGAAATAATCCTGTTGAAATGGCGAATGAGACTGAAGTTAAAGCTCTCAAAGATTATTCAGCTCCTGTCCAATTTAATGCGCCTTCATGCATAGTGTTGCCAACCACTACGGTAACACACTTTGAACTTAAACCTGGAGTCATACAATTGTTGTCATCCTTTTATGGATTGGATAAGGAGGACCCATATCATCATGTGAAAGAATTCTTAAAGATTTGCTCCACCTTTAAGTTCCAAAACTTCTCAGACGATTCGATCCGCCTATGCCTGTTTCCTTTTTCTTTGAAGGATAAGGCGAAAGCATGGTTGAATTCTCTAGAAGTTGGATCTATCACTACATGGGACCAACTGTCTAAGAAGTTCTTAAACAAGTTCTTCCCCGTTCACAAAACCAATGCCCTCCGTAGAGAAATTACTAACTTCACACAAAAAGAGGGCGAGCACTTTCATGAATGTTGGGAAAGATGGAAGGACTTGCTTCTTAAATGTCCTCACTATGGTTTTGAGAAGTGGCAACAAGTTCAATACTTCTATGATGGTCTGACACCACAGAACCGTCGCATGGTTGATGCCACTAGTGGAGGGTCATTCATGACCAAAAGTGATGTCGAAGCGTGGAACTTCTTTGAAACCTTGTGCGAAAATTCCCAGCAATGGTATTATACAAATAGATGTGACCTAAGTCCCCACCCACTATAGAGAGTTTGTATATAAGAGATATTACTCATGACAGAGCTGAGCGACAAGCTTGTTATCCTGACAAAGAAATTTGATTCTCTGGTATTAAATAATGGACCACCACAAACAGCTCAAGTCGAGGCATATGCCACATGTTCTAGTCTTGCCCATCCTATGCAGTCTTGTCCATCTGGTGCAGCATTCCCAGAACTTCTCTCTGAACAAGTTCATGCTATGAACACTTTTCAAAAATCTGGGAATGATCCTTACTCGAACACATACAACCCAGGGTGGGCTAGACATCCAAATTTCTCTTGGGCAAAAGGACCACAACAAGGAGGACCATCTGGAAATCCTCCCATGCAACCGCACCTCCAAGTTGGCAGTCAACAACCTCAACAGTTTCCACAATATCAACAACTGCCTACACAATCAAGGAAACCATCTCTTGAGGATACACTCCATCTTTTCATGCAGAGTTCTCTCCAATTCCAAAAAGACACCCAACAAACCTTACTGGCCAACCAGCAAAGCTTACATGCAAATGCACAATCCATTGCCAAGCTGGAAGTACAAATGGGTCAACTAGCTGCCACATTGAGTGAGAGAGAGAAGGGCAAGTTCCCTAGCCAACCCGAGGCTAATCTAAAGGGACAGTATGAGATTGGCTCTAATTCCAACCAAGGGTAATATCATGAACAGGCCAAATCGATCACTACCCTTAGGTTAGGCAAGCAGATTGATAACAGAATAGAGATGCCTGGGGATGAATCAAATTCTAAAACAGAAGATCAATATGAATGCATCCAAAGTCCAAAAGCTCTCAGAATCTCCAAGATCCACAAATGTCCCACCATATTTGCCCAAAGCACCCATTCCTCCACGACTCGCACCAATAAAGAAAAGAAATAACTTTGATGAAATCTTGGATGTGTTTCAAAAAGTGCAAGTCAACATCCCGTTGCTTGACGCTATCAAGCAAGTCCCTGCTTACGCTAAGTTTCTTAAAGATTTATGCACTCAAAAGCGTAAGCAGAATGTTCATAAGAAAGTCTTCCTTGCAGAGCAGCTCAGCTCCATGATTCAACATAACACCCCTCCTAAATTTAGGGATCCAGGAGCTCCCACCATTTCTTGCGGCATAGGAGATCATAAGATCGGGAAGGCATTACTTGATTTAGGGGCGAGTGTCAATTTGTTACCATATTCGGTTTATGAGCCTAGGACTTGGTGAGTTGAAACCGACTAAGGTAACATTACAACTAGCCGATAGATCTGTCAAGGTGCCCCGGGGTGTTATTGAAGATGTGTTAATCCAGGTTGATAAATTTTATTTTCCAGTGGATTTCATAGATATAGATACTCAGCCTGTCCAGAATCTTCATAGTCAGATCCCAGTCATTTTGGGTCGTCCATTTTTTGCCACATCTAATGCTATTATCAATTGCAGGAATGGAGTTATGAAATTGTCCTTTGGTAACATGAATATTAAACTCAATGTTTTTAATGCACAACAACAACCCTCAGATTTGGAAGACATATTACAAGTCGACATGATCAAGACCCTTCTGCAGGACTCCTTCCGTACATCTTTCGAAGATCCTCTTGAGACATGCTTAGCACAATCGGGCATGGATTTTGACAATGATAGTCCCATCCATGAAGTCAATGCATTGCTCGACTCTACTCCTATATTGGAGACCTGAAAAATGGAGAGCGAAAGTGGAACCTCTTCATCCCTCTGAGACTCTTCCTGACAGTACAGTTTGTAACTCTGAGAAGACAAAGGCGAGCAGGCTGCTTAATGTTCATATAAGGCAACAATTGAACGGAAGATAGAAAAAATCCAGGGAGTATGCCCCACTGTATGGATGGATCATGTTGTGGTAATATCGCATAACATGCAAAGGAAGCGTGATCCTAACATAGAAGAAGTCGTTCGAGTAGAAGTCCTTAAATTATTTGACGACAGTGTCAGTTGCCTTATTTCAGATAGCACAGTTCATGGGAACTCACATCACTTGTCTGGGATTTTCATTTTTCTTAGTTAGTTACTTCAATGTTTGTGGGTAACATTATTGCAAACCCTCACGAGACTACAACTCGTCCACTAGGGGTAACCTAGGGGTTTAAAGGCTTGTTGCATGCGCTAAATGCAATCGAGAGCACTGCGAAAGTGGTATAGGTAGGATCTTCTTTTGTTTTTCTTTTTGTTATTTTTGCTTATGTTGATTTCTCTCTTGTGCTAACTCGCTTTTACGTTGAAATTTTTCACAAATTTTGAGAAAGCTTCTTGATTCTCCATCCAGGTATTATCTTTTCATCACTCCTCTTTTATTCTCGTTGTCCCATGTGCATTGCTTGTTTATTTCTTTTACATTGAGGACAATGTAGATTTTAGGTTGGGGGTGGGCGATTAGGGTACCTAATCAGTATTTTCTTGGTCTTGAGCAAAAATTTGTGGAAATTTTAAATTTTTTTTTTGGAATTTCTATTGAATTCAAAGTGATTTTGAAGGATAGTGTGATTTTAACATTATAAGATTTGTGATGTTGTTAACTTATGACTCTTGGATTCGGCCATCTGCATGATTTCACAGTCAATTTTGAATTGTTAACCCATGATTAGAAGTTGTAAAACATTGATTGAGCCATGATTTCACATATCACATCTCGCTTACACATTAGGTTTTGGTTCGATAACTGAATGATTAACTTGGTAAAAAGAAGAATTAAAAGGCTAACTCTTCACCATAGGTTTGCTCCCTATAGGTGTAGATTTGATTTTCCATAGTTGACATATAAATAAAAAAAAAAATGAATGAAAAGTATGGCGACGAGTTTTCACCATAGGTTTGCTCCCTATAGATGAGGATTTGATTCCCTTCCTTGGCGTACTGTTCATAAAGAAAATCAAAAATATGAAGGCTGAAAGGTTAAGCTACAATGCTAGTGTTGGTTGTCAGGAATTCTGTTGTTAATTACCAATTTTAGCATTGGAACTCTTAATGATTGTAAGCTGAGATTATACTATACACCTGTGGAACTCAATGTTTAGGAATGTTCTAATTAATGGATTAATATGTTGAACTTGATTATGAAGTTTACTGTGAGCTTGATTTCAGGAGAAAATTCTACTTACCATTCATGAATCTTAGAATTTTCACATCTCAGCTATCTGTTCACAAGTCACTTGAGTTTACAGAATCGTCTTTTATTTCTAAAATTATTTTTCGCATGTTTTGCTGACTAGCAAAATGCTGGTTGGGGTTGTGATCGGGGTCAAATATTGCATATCGGACCCAATTATTGCCTTTTACGTACATGATGAGGCTTAATGGAGTGTTTTACTCGTGTTTTTATTACGGGATGGATCGAGTGTGTATTGAAAATTGATGTTAAAGACATGGATTTTATGATCCAAAGTCTCCAGAGCATGGGATGGACTCCAGAAAACCAATAGTGAAGATTTTATACGCCTGGGATCTGAGGAAAGCACGATAAAGAGGCTCGAAAAGGGTTCAGAATGCAAGATCACATGTTTCCCGCCATCCGAT
This sequence comes from Magnolia sinica, assembly GCF_029962835.1. Taxonomy (NCBI): domain Eukaryota; kingdom Viridiplantae; phylum Streptophyta; class Magnoliopsida; order Magnoliales; family Magnoliaceae; genus Magnolia; species Magnolia sinica. The sequence goes on from NC_080573.1 coordinate 14,572,903, forward strand.
CAACTCGAAACTTCATACACGTGATAGGGACCATAAATTAACCGTACATATTAAATTTCAGCCATTGACGATCTCGGGAAGTGGTCCAACGGACAGATCAGCCCATTAATCTTCACTTTGGGGCCCACCTGATATTTGGAACTGCCTTAAACTTGGTATGACAAAGAAGATGGACGGATTGGATTTCTCGAAATCATCACAGTGGACCCCGTATGGGTGGCGTGTGTATTGAAGACACGTGTAGCCGCGCCGCACCCGACCGCTAAAACGCGTCAAAGATGGTTTGACCGACCGTCTTCAGCGAAAACGGCAAGTGCCGTTACAGCGTTCGCACCGCACCACCATCGGTTGCTGTTGTGCGCCCCATACATTGCCCAAACGGACAATCCAAGCCGTCCACCAGAATTCCAGTATCCCTATTGCCAAACTGTAGGTGATCGAATTTCAAAAGAGAACGTTTATGGAAATCTAACTGCTCAAAAACAGGTTGAACGGCAGAGAAAGATAACGGATGGGCCTCATCAAAAGAAGGTAAAAATTGTTTGTTCCTGACAGAAATCTCGTCCTCTATCCAATGGACGGACTGGATTTCCAAAAATAATTAGAGAATGGGCCCCACCATCATCGCAGCGTCGGTTTCGCGTCCGCGTAACGAACGGTCGCTGTCCGTTTTTGCGAAGGATTGTGGGCCCCGTACGTCACCCGTACGGCCTATCCGATCCGTCCATCGTGTAGAGGGCTTCGAGAGCTTCAAAACCATGTTGATATTCCTTACCCATGCGTACACACGTGTGCGGTACAGAGGCCAAAAGTAGACTGCCCCGGGACGTTCAAAACTGAGTTTTTTTGAGATTTCTTCTGTGGTCCGCGCTAATGGACCTTCAAAACCACCCATTCTTGACTGAAATTTCGTTCTGAATCCAATGGACGGGGTGGATTTTCCAGAAAATACCTCTGTGGGGCCCACCGATCACGGCTGCGAAAATTTGTACTCCGAGTCCTTCTACGACTCTGCCACCGACCTCAGCCATCCAACAGCTATAAAAGGAGAGTTTTGGATGTGGGAAAGGCATTTAGAACCAGGGGATTCCAGATCTGGAGCAAGGGAGAGAAGAAAGAGAAGAAAGGGAAGAAAGAAGAGAGAAAGAGATTGTTTGGTTCGACGTTTCTTTTATGAATTTTATTTAATATTTTTTATGGATTTTATGGGTCACTAATCTCTCAGCTAGGGCTGAGATGAAGCCCCTAATTTGATTAGCTCTTGTATTGGTTGATTTACTTTGAACTTCAATTAATTTGTTTCTTTCTTTAAGTGGGCTTTATGGGTTTAAATTCTATACTTCTCCATCTATGATTAAAGTATATATATGGATGTTGTTTGGATGCTTATTATAGGTGCTTGTGTCTGATCAAGAACAAGTTTCCTACAGAGGAAGAAACAGGGTGCTTTAATGAATGTACATTCCATGTACCCGACCAAGGATATGGGATATGTCATTCATGGCATTGCTTAAAGGAATTAGACAGTTTGTATGCCCGATTAAGGACACAGATTGTGCTTTCTCTATTTAAGTGGTATCAATCTAGATCAAGGTGAATCAACAGACAAAACAAGGGTTAGGATAATTAGGAGTGGATTCGAAAGTCCTAGTGCTCTCTCTGATTGAATTTTTCTTTCCTGTTCTTAATTAATTGTTTTTCATAAAATTGTGCCTAGTAATTCATTCCATTATTTGTTGGATTAGTTAAGGAGAATCATAGATTTGAATTGTGACGACCAGTCCTTGTGGGAACGATCTCGTAATACGTACCGTATCTGCATCTGATTCGTATACTTGCGAGTTTAAAAGTCTTCAAGTTTCAACTACTTCAAGAGAATGATATATGTTGATTCAACCTCACAAGTAAGGTTTGTTTGACCCTAAATTGACCTTAGGATATGTCATACAATTTGCACTTATATTACAAGTCATTTGATAATTTTATAGGTCATTTTTTTACCAGTCCTAGTCATGGTTCGACTAGTCTAGACACTGGCTCGACCAGTCCAAGAATTTTCTCAACCAGTCTAAAGTTGTTATGGATTTTTTAAAATTTTCTGTTGGACCCTCGACCAGTCCTGGAGATTGCTCGACCAGTCGAGTAAACAGTGCTCGACCAGTCATGCAGGCTCAATTCAAAGTCTAGCAACATTTCTGGGTCCCACTCGACCAGTCGAGTAACGATCTTATCTTATCGCGCCAGAAATTTTGCAATGTTGTTGGTCCTTTGACCATTCAAATGACCACTAGGCCAGTCGAGCGAACAATATTTTTGCTTATAAATTGAGGACGATTTTTAGAGTTTCATAACTCATTCCAAAGATTTTAAAGTCACAACTCTGAGAACTCGATCTCCATTATTGTGAAGCTATTGTGATGTATTTATATATTATTTTCATAGCTTTTTTGGTTATTTAATTCTTTGATCTCTTCATTCCATTCTATTTGATGTTAAAGGGGATTTTTGTATTTAACCCTTTGTGAGATCCAAGAAGTTAAATCCAATGTAGCCTAAGGTTGGATTTAAATTAAAATTCATTTAGACCTATAACCCTATCATTTGAGAGATTGAACATTGAACATTGAACATTCTACGTCTCAAAAGAATCGGTTCTACTGGGCTACAACGAAGTACTTTCTTCAGATAAGTATAATTTTAATTTGCTGTATTTGGTTTGTAAGATTGTTAGAAAATCTTTCATTTTTGGTTTTGACTGAGATAGCCAAAAAATCTCAGTGAGTGGGGTTTTAATTGTGGTTTGAAAACACAATTGTGAAGGTTTTGGGTGAACCTTGGAAAACTTATTTCATAGTGAAAGCCAATATCCCGTGGGTGAGGATATTGGGAGTGGAGTAGTTGTGTGGCTATTTTGTAACAATTGGTGTACACACAAGCAAACCACTATAATGTTGAAGTTATGGTGAATGTTTATTATTGTGCATTTGTGGTGAATGATTGTAATTTATTTTTTGCACATGTGGTGAATGTTGTAATAGTAGTAGATATTTATTTCTATTTTATTTTTTATTCATCTGTATTGGTTTGGGACTTTGATACACAGACTGTTCTAGAAATCAGGTTGTCCTACCATAAGCCATTGATTTTTGGTGTAAGGTTGTCCTTAGAACAACATCTGTATCAACCTTTCAATACTTATGCATTTAAGATTGCTATTTATTTCTGCTATTTGGGATTGATAAATGCTATCTTGTTCTAGTTCTTTCTTAATTCCGCATTTAAATTTTAATTAGGCATAGTCCTATTAACTCCACCTCCCCCCCCCCTAAGACTCTTAGCTCGACTTTTCAAGTGGCATTAGAGCCTAATAGCTCATTTATTTGGATTTATTTCCTGAGCTAACTGATTTGAGCTTATATCATGTCAAATTTTGATAGCCTTTCAATTACTAGGCCACCACCATTTGATGGCTCCAATTATGCCTATTGAAAAGTCAGAATGAGAATTTTTTTGAGATCTATTAATGAAAATGTGTGACAATCTACAGTGATTAGGTGGAACCCACCTACCATTGAAGTTCTAGGCATTGATGGTATTAAAACTCTTAAGGTTGCACCTTATAATACTTTGACCACTCTTCAGAAAAATGAGGGCAGTGCCAATCCAAGGCTTTAAATGCAATTACTTGCGCACTATCACCAGATGAATTCAAAAGGATTATATCTTGTGATACTACAAAACAAGCCTGAGATATTTTAGGAATGACACACGAGGATACGATTACTATCAAGAAATCTAAACTTCAAATCCTCACCACTAGGTTTGAGGAAATACGTATGGAAGAAAGTGAAACATTAATGGACTTCTATACTAAGTTAAATAACATACTCAACTCAATGTGGGGTCTTGGAGATAACATTCCAGAAAGTAAAGTCTGTGTAAAGATACTGTGCTCATTGCCTGAAAGGTTCAATTCAAAAGTCACTGCCATTCAGGAACTTCGAAATACAGATAACATGCAGGTTGAAGAACTTGTTGGTTCTTTATAAACCTACGAGTTAAATTTTAAGGCTCCTAAAGGTAAATTCATAGCCTAAAATTTTCTAATGGTATTTCTCATAATTCTAATAATTCTCATTGTGAAAATTCAGAGGCTGATATGGCACTTTTAGCCAAGAAGTTTTATAAAATTTTCAAAAGCAAAAAGAGAGTTAATTTTCAAAAACCCTCTGAGAAGAAAAATGGTAGATCTAAAACTTGAAAATCACTTAAAGATAGCCAATATTTCAACTGCCATGAATACATGCATTTGGCAAATAAATGTACAAAGAAGGACAAACCTAAAAGGAAAGGTATGTTGGCTACATGGGATGAATCATCCTACTCTGAAGCTTCTTCTGAGTCAGATGATTCTGAATCCGAGTCTACTGATGAGGTTAAGGCCTTAATGACTCTAGCCAGAGTCACTTCCTCAGAAAGTTATGATTCAACTTACGATGAGAATCTAAGAAGTGATCCTGAAAATGATAAAGATTTACAATATGCCTACAATGCCCTATACAGGGAGAGTTTCAAGATAGTTGTAAAATTAAAACTTAAAAAAGAAAAGTTTTTAAAGCTAAAAGAAAATTTTGATACTCTAGTTTTAGAAAAATCGCATCTATCTAATTGTTTTCAAAAAACCAAGTGCGATTTAGATTTCAAAACATCTCAAATTGAAAATCTAAAATCAGATAATGATAATCTAAAATTAGACGTCTCCTCTCTTAAGTTCGAAGGATACTTAGAGGTATGCCCAGGGTGCTCCTAAACTAGAAAGACTCCTAACCGGATCTAGGAAATGTGGCGATTGATCTGGTCTGGGCTACGATAAAAATACCCTTCCTAAAAGTAAGCTCACTCTTCCTAAGTTTATTAAAGGGGAATCCTCTAACTCAAAAGGAAAAAGTTTAAATCAAAATAATTTTTAAAATTCTAAAACTTTTCATACTATGAAACCTAAAAGCAATCATATCAACTACAGAAATCAGAAACATAATCCTTTGGTTGAAAAAATTATGGATCTACTTAAGGAGCTTTTAAAATCCAACTCGAATAGTATAATATATAATATGTACTAGTATCAAAAAATGAACAATGTTCCAAAACCCAAAACTGTAATGAAATGGGTCCTTAAGGTTACTTGTTTGGTTGCTCACACTGCTTTCAAGACTTCAAGTCAATTAAAGTGGTACCTAGACAATGGATGTTCTATACATATGACATGTGACAAAGATTTGTTCACCAATCTCAAAGATATGGCTGATGGTTCAGTCACTTTCGATGATGGTAGCAATTGCAGAATTGTTGGCCAATGTACGGTTCAACTCTTTAATCTTTCACCATTTGAGAATGTTTTATTTGTAGAAGGTCTTAAGCATAATCTCTTAAGTATATCATAAATCTGTGATAATAAACATAGTGTCAAATTCAACAATTAAGGGTGTGAAATTTCTAATGAGAATGGTTCTGTGATATTGACTAGTCGCAGAACTTCTGAGAACTATTATATTGTCAGTAACTCAAGCTTGTCTAAGTTATTGTGCTACATGGTCCAAACTAATGAATCTGATTTATGGCATAAACGCCTAGGACATGTATACTATCGTAATCTCTATAGACTGAGCAAAGGTGAAGTAATACGTGGTCTACCCAAGTTAAAGAAAATGGATAAAATCTGTGGCAACTATCAGATTGGAAAACAAATTAGAAGTGCTCATAAGAAAGTGAACTCTAGTGCCACATCCAAACCTACTAGAATGGAGAGTTGAGGCGGTAAGAAGTATATTCTGGTAATTGTTGATGACTTTACCAGTTATACATGGGTAATTTTCATGAGAGAGAAATCTGAAACTCTCGATGAAGTGAAAAGGGTACTCAAGCGTATTCAAACTGAGAAAGAATCACTAGTTATTAAAATATGAAGTGATCATGGTTCCTAGACCTGATGATAAACATATAATTGGAATCAAGTGGATATTTAAAAAAAAAGTCTGATGAATTAGGTAACATTATAAGAAATAAGGCGAGACTAGTTATACAAGGGTATACTCAAATAGAAGGCATCGATTATGATGAAACCTTTGCCCCAGTAGCTTATCTTGAATCTATCAAACTGTTCATATCCATTGCTTGTTAAAAAAAATTTAAAATCTATCAAATGGATGTTAAGAGTGCTTTCTTGAACGGTGATCTGCATGAGGAAGTATATGTAGAACAGTCTAAAGGTTTTGAAGACCTTAAACATTCTAGCCATGTTTATCATTTGAAAAAGGCACTCTATGATTTAAAACAAGCTCCTAGGGCATGGTACGAAAAGTTGACTAAGTTTCTACTAAGTCATAACTTTGTAATGGGGAGTGTTGATAAGACAATATTTGTAAAGAAATACAATTATCATATTCTAATAGTGCAGATATATGTTGATGACATTATCTATGGATCTACTTATGCTAACATATCTATTGAGTTTGTAGAATTAATGGAGTCCAAGTTTGAAATGAGCATGGTAGGAGAATTGAACTATTTTTTAGGGCTGCAAGTGAAACAGTTTGCTAATGGGATATTTATCTCTCAAACCAAGTATGCTCTAAACTTGGTGAAAAAATTTAGATTTGAGAGCAGTAAGAACTTCGACACTTCTATGAGTATGATACTTAAACTCTCTAAGAATTCAACAGGTAAAAGTGTAGATCCTAAGTTGTATCACAGTATGATAGGTAGTTTATTATATTTAACTGCGAGTCGACCGGATATTGCATTCAGCGTAGGAATCTGTACTAGATATCAATCGAACCCTAAAGAGTCCCACCTGATTGCTGTAAAGCGTATTTTAAGATATGTCACAAATTCGGCCTTTGGTATCCTCATGATATTAATGTTCAATTAGCCGGTTATTCGGATGCTAATTAGGCTGGTAATATTAATGACCGCAAGTCTACCAGTAGTGGATGTTTTTATGTCGAAAACTGCTTAGTTTCTTAGTATAGCAAGAAACGGAGTTCTGTATCTCTTTCTACAGCTGAGGTTGAGTATAATGCAGCCGGTAATGGTTGTACCCAACTTATGTGGATGAAGAGAATGTTAAGTGATTACGGATTTGTGCAAGATACTATGGTTTTGTATTGTGACAATTCTAGCGCAATTAACATTTCTAAAAATCCAATTCAGCTTCACGAACTAAGCATATTGACATTAGATATCATTATATTCATGAATTGGTTGAAGATAAGATTATTTCAGTAAATTATATTCAGACTGAAAATCAACTTACTGATATATTTACAAAGCCGCTTGACAGAAACAGGTTTGCTAAGTTGAAATTGGATATGGGTATGTGTAATATGAATTGAAATATTTATGTTTATTTGTAAATATTGCATGTTTTTATTTTATTTTATTTTTGTAAATTTTTTAATTTTTAAAATATGAAAATACGTTGAATTTTCGAGGTGCTCGACCAGTCGAGTAAACACTCGACCAATCGTGGCACGATTGGTCGAGTATGTACTCAACCAGTTGGCCCGCTCAAGTTTAGGGGTTTTTATTGCCTAAAAAATATTTTATTTTCATTTACTTCATCTTCCCAACCAGCCCTAGTACGACCGATCGAACTCACTTTCGATTCCTCTATGGTTGTGCATCATTTTCAATTTTCTTGTGGATTTGAGTTCTTTGCACTTTCATTTCCTTATTTTTGTTGTTTATTTTAAGATTTATGATGGTTTGTTGGGTTTTCTAGATAAAAATCTGATTTACTTGAAACCCTTCTTTCCTCTTTTGCAATCCTTGTATTCCTTATTTTTCTTGTTGCAATAGAGAGTAGAAATAAGAAGAAAGGATCTTGTAGTTCCTCTTCTTCTCGTTCCGTTCTTATCACTGTGCGCCATCTTCGGTCACCCGAAGAAGATCCCAAGTATGTGCAAGATATTCGCTTACGTAACGTGATAGTTGAACAGACAGTTAAAACTGGTCATTTGGTACCTTTTGGTATTATTCACTCCTTCTATCTATAAGATGGGATAACATTTTATATTGGGGCGGTCCTGCATATCGTTCCATTGCGCAGGCCATGTTTGCTTGCATTAGTGACTTCTCTACTGAGAATCTAACGTTTACCATTACAACCAGAGAAGGTCCAATTGATGTGAACCGTCACTTAATTTCTGGATTAATGGACCATTCAGTTAATGATGACGGTATTCTTATTTATACTCTTGTAGCAAAACCGTCTGAATCTAAGAAAATAATACTCACTAGAGTTTTATGTAACATGAATGTGGAATGGAGTTCTGGGAATGCGCTCAGTTCCAAGTTTCTGTTACCCATATACAGGGTTCTCCATCGAATTTTCATTTCTAATGTCTACTCTAGGTCTGGTAACAAGACCGAGCTTACTACTTTCATGACTCGTATCCTTCATTATATTATTACTGGTGTCTCTGTTTATCTTCCATCTCTTATATGTTACATCATTATTCAGTTCCATCTCCATCCAGGTTATAGTGATATACATTTTGTCTATCTTATGACTGTACTAGCCACCCATAGTCTTGTGGCTATGCCTGTTGGAGAAGCTCCTATTAACCATCTACTATTCAACAACTCGAACATAAATAAGATGAATTTAAGGTTAGCTCCAGGCCAAGTTGATGTGGGTGCAGGAGGAGCAGCTAAAGCAACTAAAGAGGAGGATGTTTTGCCTCCAGATGATGTCAATATGGATGACATATTTGATGAGATTGAGTTTGACTCTGCGGTTGATCCTGATTTTCAGCCCTCTAACTTTGATGTGCGTTTGCGATCTCTTGAGGAGAAGGTAGAGGGTATGCTTGTGTCCCAAGAAATTCAATTTAAATACATGCACAAATATCTTAGGCGCATTAAGAAGGGACTACATCAAATAAATCCTTCCATACCTCCTTCCTCGGGTTCAGATTAGTATTGAATTTCTGATTTGTAATAACTTTTATACTTGGATTTCTCTTGACTCTATATGCTTGGACATGTTTTTAATGGTTATCTTGACAATTTTTATGTTATCTTGAACTTACTTCTTACTCTCATTACTCATTGCTCTTATTCTACTCTTATATTTTCATCATTTATATGCTCTTTTCTTTGTCATATTGTGACAAAAAGGGGGAGAATTTGTGTTGGTATGTCTATTTAATGATATATGGAGTGGAAGATGTGGAGAATATGTGGAGAAGTGGTTAATATGTGAAAAGTGGTTTTTTTTTTTTTGGATCTGTATTTGTTCACATACAGGTACTGCAAGCAATTTCTTCTCTTCTCTTGGATTCTATGGAGTAATGTATTAAGGTGGAGTATTAGTTTGCTAATTTTTGCTAACCAGTTTTTAACTGGTACATGATTTTTTATTGATCTAACTGATGCATAATTCTTTATTGATCTAACTGGTGCATGATTCTTTATTGATCCAACTAGTGCATGATTCCTTAGTCTTGGTTTGTTTTATCACAAATTTGACAAAGGGGGAGATTGTAAATGCTATCTTATCTAGCTCCCAGGTTTGTCAAATTTTGTAGTGTCGAAACTTCTTGGAATCTGTATCTTGTTTAACTGTTATTATAAGATCAACTTCATGTCGTCCTTGCCAAGCTTGTTTACATTCAAGTACAAGATCAAGAAGTTTAAGTACAACATCAGGAAGTCCAAGTAGAACATCAAGAGGTTCAAGAACAAAAAGTTCAAGTACTGGATCAAGTCTTCAAGCTTCAACTACTTCAAGAGAATGATATATGTTGATTCAACCTCACAAGTAAGGTTTGCTTGACCCTAGATTGACCTTAGGATAGGTCATACAATTTGCACTTATATCATAAGTCATTTGATAATTTTATAGGTCATTTTTCGACCAGTCCTAGTCATGGTTCGACTAGTCCAGACACTAGCTCGACTAGTCCAAGAATTTTCTTGACCAGTCTAAGGTTGTTATGGATTTTTTGAAATATTCTGTTGGACCCTCGACCAGTCCTGGAGACTACTTGACCAGTCCAGTGAACAGTGCTCGACCAGTCGTGCAGACTCGATTCAAAGTCTAGTAACATTTCTGGGTCCCACTCGACCAGTCAAGCGGGCCACTCAACCAGTCGCGTAACGATCTTATCTTATCGCGCCAAAAATTTTGAAATGTTGTTGGTCCTTCGACCAGTCGAACTGACCACTGGGTCAGTCGAGCGAACAGTATTTTTGCCTATAAATTGAAGATGATTTTTCGAGTTTCATAACTCATTCCAAAGATATTAAAGTCACAACTCTGAGAACTTAGTGCCCATTATTGTGAAGCTATTGTGAGGTATTTATATATTATTTTCATAGCTTTTTTGGTTATTCAATTCTTTAATCTCTTCAGTCCATTATATTTGATATTAAAGGGAATTTTTGTATTTAACCCTTTGTGAGATCTAAGAAGTTGAATCCAAAGTAACCTAAGGTTGGATTTAAATTAAAATTCACTTAGACCTAGAACCCTATCATTTGAGAGATTAAACATTAAAAATTGAACATTTTATGTCTCCAAAGAAGCGGTTCTACCGGGCTACAACGAAGTACTTTCTTCAGATAAGTATAATTTCAATTTTCTGTATTTCGTTTGTAAGATTGCCAGAAAATCTTTCATTTTTGGTTTTGACTGAGATAGCCAGAAAATCTCAGTGAGTGGGGTTTTAATTGTGGTAACCCTTTGAAAACACAATTGTGAAGGTTTTGAGTGAACCTTGGAAAATCTATTTCATAGTGAAAGCTAATATCCCGTGGGTGATGATATTGAGAGTGGAGTAGTTGTGTGACTGTTTTCTAACAGTTGGTGTACACATAAGCGAACTACTATAATTGTTGGAGTTGTGGTGAATGTTTATTATTGTGCATTTGTGGTGAATGATTATAATTTATTTTCTGCACATGTAGTGAATGTTGTAATAGCAGTAGATATTTATTTTTATTTTATTCTTTATTCATCTGTATTGGTTTGGGACTTTGATACACATACCGTTTTAGAAATCAGGTTGTCCTACCATAAGCCATTGATTTTTGGTATAAGGTTGTCCTTAGAACAACATCTGTATCAACTTCTCAATACTTATGCATTTGAGGTTGCTATTTATTTCTACTGTTTAGGATTGATAAGTGTTATCTTATTCTAGTTCTTTCTTAATTCCGCATTTAAATTTTAATTTGGCATAGTCCTATTCAACCCCCCTCCTCTAGGACTCTTAGCTCGGCCTTTTCAGATTTTTCCTCTTCCCTTTGGCTCACAAGCCCAACTGCTACCGCTTTCACTATCGAAACAACTTCGGCAACGATTCAGGGTAGGATTTCGAACATTTCTTGTAGATGTAAGTCTTTAAATGGATTTTCCCCAACCCTAAAGAACCCATGTACTCGGGTAGGCGGCCAACAATCCTTCCTTGGAAACATAATCTTATAAACGAGTCCGGGTCGGACGTACTAGCAATAAGTGTGGATTATAAGTGCTTATGTTGCAATTTATCAATGCTACCACTCCAATTAATGATTTATGATTGCTAATGTAGTATGCGTATGATGACTTAAGGGTATTTCGATTTCTGTCCAACAAATTACAAGTGGTAGTATAATGATGCTTATGTGTTCGATAAAATGCCTAAATGAGCAGTTTGTTAAATTTAATTATCAATTGTCAACCCCTATGTTGCAAATGTTAGTTGGCATGATTTGAATAGAAATAGGACTACGAGAATAGTCTAGGTAGCCCAAAAATTCCCGCATTTGAGTGACCGAACTAAGTTGACCACCTTGGATAAGTTCGATCGATTCAGGTCAGACACTGACCACTGTCAGTGGCTAGGCTACGCGGGGTGCTTACGCACTCTATGCCGGTTATGCCAGTGATCGCCTGTAACAACCGAAATTGCCCAAAGAACCGGTTGACCTATGGTATGTTCACCATGTACGACCATAACCGCTTGAATTCGGGGCACCCCCCTCACCATTGTGAAGATCCATTATTAACTATTGTACTGTGATCCTCAAGACTCGTGTGCCGGGCAGGGTAGTATGGGACACTGTGTCCTGTTGTCGGCCTACGCTGGGGTGATGAGCATCCCCATAGTGACCGCGAGCATCACTTTCACAACTTGCTTTTCGTATATATTTATTTGGGAGTGACGAACCTAGACGGATCAAGAATACATGCGTAGGACCGTTATGGTCGTCCCATGCATAGTGATTCAGTTGAAATCGATGATTAAAAGGGAGGTGTCTTAGCTTCCCCAAACTGCTAGATGAATAGGCATAATTAATCACTCAGCTAATATAATCATTCATCGCATCGCATTAGTTTAGAATGTGGCGAAACAGGTATTAAAGTCGTGTGTTGAGGACGTGTTGTCATTTGCAAACTAGGTGGTCAGAGTCACGTGTTGGGGAAGTGTTGGATGGTGAGGGCATGCATCATTTCATAAACCTCATTATTCGCATTAAGAAGAGTAATTAGGAAGTGTCTGTTTTACATTGCTTTATCATTCCTGTATTGATAGACTTAATAACATGTGTAACCCATGCTTTATGGAACCACTGAGTTGATCACTCACTCCCACTCTAGGACGGTGTTTTAAAACACCAAGCATACACTAATGTATATGTAGGGACTGTCAATGTCGATGCTCTAGAGCAGACATTCATGGGTGAGGAGGAGTTCTCCTACTTCCAGCTCTCGGATGTGCCGAAATAGGTCGCGTACTTCTAGATAGGGAGCGCTGGGCACATGGGCTTAGCTAGATGTTGCATTTCTGTATTTTGTTTTTTAATGGTATATATTAAACCCAGCCATGGACTCATACTCAGGAAGAAATTTCACAATATATGTTTTGACTTACACATTTGCTCAATAACATTAAATCTGGAATATGATATATTGTTTAGTATAATTCTATGTATGCTTAAATACCCAATGTAGAAGTAATCGGGAAATCGGCTTTCGCAAAGAATAAGTGATGTTCGGAATTTTAGGAGTTGAGCTTTGCTTGACCCTTGAAATTCGGGGTGTTACAACCTCCTTCTTCTCTTTCTTCCTTCTATCTTTCTCTTTTCTTCCTTTTATAACTCTTCTCTTCTCTCCTCCGATCTCTCTCAATGGTACTCTCTCGATCTTCTTTCTCGTGTTGATGGAATGATTGGTTTCTGGCACCGTAAAGGCTCTCATGGAGAATGTAGAACCCTCAAGCTGGAATGCACAAGGAGTCTTCGAGTGGTGGCTGACGTGCTTACGCATTGCTGCAACGTGTCTAGGGTGGGTTCATATTAATGAAAGATGATTTCACGGCATCAGGTGGGCCTCACAGCGATCAGATTAGATCTTGAATTAGTGATCGTAAGAAACAATGATTGAGATTCTATGATAAAGAAGACAAGGGTCGTCAATGGAGGATTTGCGACCGATGAGTTTTCCTTTGTTCCAAAGTTGATGGACGATGTAGATTGGTGTATGAAAACTTGTAAGTGCATGAAAATGGAGGTCCAGTGGGTTCTTGCTTTAAAAGTTCCACACGTCACAAGCTGTCGACGTGATCTTCTTAGAGTATTTTATGGTGTCAAGGATAATCCGAATGAATTTTGAATAGCCTAGATGGAAGGATCGTCAACTTATTGTAACGTGAGAATGAAGGTGAAAGAAGCAAGCAAATTGGATCGAGGTGGGCGCAGGATCCACCACGTCTACCGAAGGAGAAGGGAGAGAGAGAGTCCAATATGGGAACGGGGAGAGGTGACATACTTTTGCACGTCACTACAAAAGAAAATTTTCTTTTTCTTTTTCTTGTTAAAATTTTATTATTAATGAGGTAATGGACCCCACCGATATGTTCAAGAAAAATCCACGCCGTCTCTTATTGGATGATGCTGGGACCTGGGCCAAGAAATGAGGTAGATTTAAGGCTTACGTGGGCCACACCGAAGGAAAGAGTGGGATTTTGTTCCCAATGTTAAAAAAATAAACGGGTTGTTACACAAATAATTACATAAATTATGAAAACTGAAAACTGAAATTCCTATACTAAGCACATCCACTTTTGCATTCGACTTTCACTTCTACATTTTTATTCATGCAATTCAAAATTCACGACCACATTCACACGCACTTCCACATTTTCATTCATACAATTCAACATTCATAACCCACAATGATATTCACATGTACATCTACATTTGTATTCATACAATTTACCATTCACGACTCACAACCACATGTACTTCCACATTTGCATTAATACAATTCAACATTCACAATCACACCATACAATTCAACATTTGCATCCATATGCACTTTCACAAATCAACATTCACATCCACATCCACATCCACATTTATAATCATGCAACTCAACATTCACATTTATATCCACAAACACATATACTTTCATATAATTCAAAATTCATACTTACATGTAGAGCTGGGCATCGGACCGAGTCGGATCGAATTGGGCCCAACTCGATCTGATCCGAATTCTATTTGGCCTGACCCGAACTCAATCCGATCCGGGACCGAGTACAGGTCACCTGACTCGAACCGACCCGAAAAGCACATGGCCTGATCCGATCCGAGTCCGGCTCGGTCAGGAAAACCGAGTCGGATCGAATTGGGAATGGTTCGGATGGTCCTGATTTTTGGATGTGTCATCTACATTGTTTGGATTTCCTAACAAGCGGCTCTAATCTTATATAACCGTGACCTATTTCTATGTGCGAGAAACCGTGTGCAATAACCATTCATGTATCTCTTCCTTGCCCCTTTCTCTCTCAGAAATTACAAAGGCCTGATGGATTATCACACACTGATGCGCCAGTCCATGCAAGTGGGGCCCACTGTTAGGTAACCTGATCATCGAAACATATATATAACGACTTCCGGTGTTGATGGGAGACACATAAAAAGAAATCACTCATTCATAAGATCCTAACCATTAGATCACTAGTTCGTTTTTGAATTTAGAAAATTTAAGGTAGTTCGACCATCCACAATGGGGCCCATAAATTCAATGATCTGGATCACTTAAACATGGCCCCACTTGCACAGTGTACGCTTACTAATTCATCAACACCCTATAACTTATATTTCCATCTTTTGACCCCAACTTTAAAAATATTTCTAGGGATGTCCCAAAGTAGTCCATTGTTTTTTTTTTATTATTCTTTTCCTCTTTGTAACGTCCTGAATTTTTACTGTTTTGGATTTCCAAAAACTCTTGAAATTTTTTTATTAATTAACTTATAATATCACTTAATGACCATTAGCACTCAATGTTAGTTTATAGAGGGGTGGTACCAGTAAAGAACTGTACAAGTCCGATTAATCAACCGTAGGAAGCAAACGAATCCGCTCGATTACTTGAACATCAGGTGTAGCCTCAAGATTTACTCACATAGGACCCAAATTTAACCAACTAATCAAGATAATTATGACTAAATTAAAGATCTAACTGAAGTTGAGTCAGATAAGGCCCGAATCTTGACTAATAGACCAAATCAACCCTGTTACTCTTTTAAGTTAAAACCGACGGTTTAGAGTAATTATGACCAAATCTCCACTTTCAATAGCTAGAAATATGCCACACTATGAACATAGTTAATCCAAACCCTAATAATTGCCCACGAGAAATCTCAATACCTAAATCATTTTAGAAATGCCCCAATTTTTTGAACAAGCTCTAGACCGCTCGTTGGTGGGCCACTAGTTCCAAAACTATAGAATAATGTCTGTCTTACTGGGCTCAACATCCATTGTGGGAGTCGGACCTGGGTACTGTCTAGAATCGCTCAACTTGATCCAAAGGACGAGTGTATGAGAAATGCAAATACCCTAAAGGAATAAGCTAAAACTTAAGTGAATTGGGTCGTCCACTCTTATGCAAAGTTGAGGATTTCAGACCATCGGTTTACGACCAAACTTTACATGTAAAGTAAGGATATTTCCCTGCTTATATTCGAATAGTCGCAGCTTCGATCGACCATCGGTGAGCGTTGAACAAACTTCTAATCATATCTGTCGATCGGCGCATCCAAATGGCGGGTCGAATATGTCCATACGTAGATCATCATTAGAGCTAACTATCCTACGGTGTATATCAATATGTATACCCCGTGTGGGATCTAAAGGTTAGAAAGACCCTCCCATAGGGCTAATATAGTAAAAATCTAACCCTTGGGGCCATTTACACCAAATCTGGTATTATAAAAGGGCCTCATTTGGGCACCCCCTCTCCCCATACGAATTTGCCCTAGAAGAAAGAAAGGGAGAAAGAGAGAAAGAGAAGAAAGAGAGAGAGAGTGAGAGAGAGAGAAAGTGGGAGCCACCGCCTTGCATGCACCCCCGGCGGCCGGATCTCGTCTATTCCAACCTCTTTCTCCCCTTCTCCCTCAAAATCTCCAAATTTCTTATTGTTGGAAGAGGGATCTCACCCTAATTAAGATAATGTGGTGATTCTCCCTTTAATTTTCATAAATTTCAGCTTTATCTTTGATCCTTGTGCATTATACACCATGTAGGGCCCTGACACTTCAAGCCTACGGACCCGGCGCCGTTAGGATCGTCTCTCCACTCTTCGATCGTAATTAGGTGCAGACTATTACTCTTAGGTGGCCTAGCACCAATTTTAGTATGAATCTAATGATTATGAATGTGTGGGTGATGTATTTGGATAATCTAAAGAAAACCTAGGAAATACCACACCTTTGATCCTCTCAATCAACATGGAATGGTTATGGAATGTTTGTTGTCTCTCACATGATTGAGTATGAATTTAATGATTGCATGTTCCTATCTTGTTTGATTCTTGTACAATATTTCTTTACAGCATGTATGATGCATTAACCCTTGTGCATTTTTGTACCATGAGATATATGAAATTCTCGGCTTCCTCGCTAACCAACACAACACATATGCACATTTATTTCGTAATATTGTTAGTAGTTTACATTTATAGTAAATTTTGAATTTATATATTTAATGCGTGATTACACGACATCACTTATATAAGATGATATTTCCTAACTTATTGAAGTGCTATTGAATACCATCAAATTCTTGGGTTGATCAGGAAACTGAGGTGAGAGAAGGTGGTCCTGTTGGAATGACTATCCTGAGGCTGAACCAACAGATTTGGACGGATGCGAATAGGTGACAATAGTTAGACTACATGGGTCGCTTGTACTCGATGTCGTCCGTCACGTACTCGCCTAAATTCGCTCGGTTTGGTCCACTTACTGACCAACCATGTTTGTTAACCCTGTCTGCTCATGCCTGTATGGAACCTGGAACACCCTTCAACCATTGAAGCCCATTGATAACAATTTGAAACCGATCCACTGACTCGAGAGCCGGGCATGGTGGAATGTGACACTGTGTCCGAACTGTCGGCCTACTTTGGGGTGACGAGCCTCCCCGTAGTGACCGCGAGCGATCTCACTTCTCAGCACTCCCCATGTGCTTGAAATCAGGGATGGAAAACCCGATGGGATCAAGAATCGCGGGGTCCTGGCCTCACACGTTGAGGGGCCTTGGCCTCGCAACCAGTTAAGGGCAATAATACGTGGGGTGTACCAGTTTTTCCAATCTTCTGGATGAACGGAATTAACTAAATACTCGGCTAACATTATCCATGCATCGCATTAGTTAAGATTTGACGACTCAGCAATTAAGGTCGCAATAAGGGTGGTTGGTCATGCGTGATTGTTAGACAAAGTCGCTCGAGGGAGTGTTGTTGTGAGGGCATACATCATATCATAATACATGCATATGCATTAACAAGATTAGTTAGAGATCTGTGAATCTATGCCTTTCATTAAATTCATTGTATAATTTATGCTTGTTGTAACTTAAGGCTAATAGCAATCACTGAGTTAGCTACTCACTCCCACTATGGGACGATGTTTTAAAATACTAACCAGACCCTTTACTAGATGCAGGTGAGACGAAGCTTGACGATACGAGCGAGGTGAGCATGGATAAGGTTGAGGAGCTTCCCTGCTTTTAGACTTTCGACGGATCCTTTTAGTCTGAGTTCGGGCTACCGCGGGGTATGGACCAGGGCCCTAGTCGCTTTAGGTCATGTATGGGTGGGACTAGTTTCCTATTTAGATGATTTTGGATTCGTGGTTTGGATATCTTTATATTTAGTAGCAATTGATACTGCTTTATGACGACTTATGCTCCATGCCTTGCTAAATCATTCATTATTTATGAGATCATCCAAATGTAATTAAAATATGAAGCCCATTAGGGCACCCATGACACCTGGAAATTCGGGAGCCGAGTTCTTACACGGCCCCTGAAAATCTGGGGTGTTACAAATGGTATCAGAGCAATGGTTTGGATTAAATTGGGTTGTAGATTATGAACTCGCCATAACGCATTCGGTGACTTAGGAGGGAGCGATCGAACTTAGAGACATTTATAGGATTCTTGGATCATGCCATTTGGTAAGTCCGAAAACTAAAACGTTAGGGTTTACGAATAGAAGGACTTAGACTGCGCAAAGTGATCCAAATCACTTCTAATTGGAAGGTTGGACGACTTGAGTCGACCCAACCTAAATGTGATAGGTTCAAGCTGCTGAAGTAGTTTATGTGATCCCAACATCTAGTGTATCCTGGCCCGACGAATAGGTGGGGCCCTCCCACACATGTGGATCCCCTCCTTGCCTCTTCAAGCTCCTTAAAGGCCCTAGGGGCTTCTCCCTATGGTCATTTCTAACCAATCATACCCCTTTTACCCTTAATCATCACCCCATTTTCTTCCCAAGCTCTCAAAACTTAACCCCTAAGTCTCAACTCCTCCTTCTAACCCATTTCTTTCAAAAAAATCTCACTTCTCACCACTTTATCCTTCTAATTTCTCTAAGTATTTTCAAATTGGACACAACTATAAAGCTCAAAGGATGAAAAACTATAATCAAACGAAAATTTACTATAAATAGTAAAAATATAAATAAAAAATATTTTTGATCACTAACATGATGGAATATTGTGAAATAACTAGGTTATGTGGATAGAGTAGCTTCTACTACCCCAAATTCATATATGGCACCTCGAATAACTCATTCCGGTTTACGAGATATGCCTGTCGCAAAGTGACCCTGCCCGAGAAATAGTGAGCCGGCGGGACCCCGCCGACCCGACCCCGCCCAACCCCGCCCAACTGTCCAGCGAGCCGGCGAGACCCCGCTCGAGAGCCAGTTTCGGCATTGCCCCCGCTGGAACTTCGTACAATTTTGAGTCGACTTCAAAAATGCATATCTCCTTCATTACAATTCCGATCTAGGTGATTCAAAAGCCAGATTAAAGCTTAATAAGTCTAGTTTTATATAAAAATAAAATAAAAATTATAATATAGTTAAATTTATAATGATTTGACAACTATCCAAAAATCATCAGTTTCAGACAGTGGTTACTTCTAGAATTTTAATAATACCACTCTAAATGAAATGAAATTTTGTGGGATGGATTTAAATTTAATGATGAATTATTATAAAAAAAATTTTAAAAAAAATTCAAGTACTAAAAGTATAAGAAGTGTTACAATAAAGATAAACGTTTTTAAACTTAATGAAGAATCATTAGTTCAGACAAATGTCACTTCTAGAATTTTAATAAATTTTTTTTTTTTTACAATTGAAAATGAGATAAAATTTTTAATATGATATTAAACTTACTGATGAATCACAATAAAAAAATTTAAAAAATAATTTAGTTACTTTAAGTATGAAGAACGTTACAAGAAGTAATGGTATTTTATAGACAAATGGAAAATCGTTGGTTTTAGATAACCAGTACTTCCTGAATTTTTATAATTTCTATGGAACTTTAAATGAAATGAAATTTTGTGAAATAAAGGTAATTTTAATGATGGATTACTATAAAAATTATAAAAATAATATAGTAAATAAAGGTGATGAATATGTTACAAATAATAGAAGGGTTGAAAACAAAAAAATTCTGCAACTTCGAGTTGCCAATAGACTAGTCACGTCTTTTTATATTAAAGTTTAACATTGGGTGTCTATTTAAGAATTGTTTATAATCGTGCTATGAATTATCTCGTGATTAAATTTGATTACATATATATATTTGTTTAAGTTGTTTTGGTGCAATTAAGTTAGGACCCTTAACTAGGATTGAGTTTCATAGTTTAATACTCTATAAGCTCATGTTAGAGGCGGACTACAGTAAAATATATTAAGTTTTCCTATTCTCTTATGGACTCAACGTTTAAACAACATCGAAAGGATAATATCCTTCATCTTTGCCTTCCTGCGTCCTTATTAATGTTATTAACACTCCAAACCTCCAGAATACCTTATAACTTTCGACTATTCCTTCATTTTTAGAATTTATGAAACCAATGTGTAGTCTGCTCATAACCCACTAGTCATAGGATTCAAATGGTAATTCATATAAAATTTTGTACCTTTAAAAACTTTTTAGGATGATCTTTGACCATAATGTTGAGAGATTTATTAACCCCTAAATTGGACATAAATTAAAACGAGGACTCTCTTAGACCAAGACCCAAAGGACAACCTTATAAATAAGAGATTTAAACTTTTTAATGATGATCATTCTCTAAACATTTATATTGATCGAAATACGGAATTACGGAAGTATACACCTACAAAGCATTCGCTGCTTGACCCAAATTTCAATCATGGGCAACTACCAATGGACTCACTGCTTTGACCGAGCAGAAGACCAGAATCCACTAGGATGAAGAAGGGATACGATGAGCCTTCTACCCTTGTCAGGTAGATGATCGACGTATCGAGTTCAAGCCCACTACAACCGTCTCTCCGTGTTGGTCGAACATTGAAAACAAATATATATATTTTTACTTTAGATAAAGGGAAATCGTCGTCATGAATCTAAATCTTTAAAAATAAATGGATAAATAAATAAATTATAGTAAACCACTAGGATGAAAAAGTTTTAAGGGGGGTAGAATAAAATAAGCCAAACTAGTATAGATAGTATACACCCTATCACGCATATAAACTTAAAATTAATAAAACTTAGGCAAATGAAATAATAAAATCTTTACTTATTACCCTTAAGTAATTTTGGGGATGAAATTATTTTTAAGGGGGGTAGATTGTAACGTCCTGGATTTTCACTATTTTGGATTTTCAAAAATCCTTGAAATTTTTTTATTAATTAACTTATAATATCACTTAATGACCATTAATACTCAATGTTAGTTTATACAGGGGTGGTACCAGTAAAGAACCGCACAAGTCTGATTAATCAACCGTAGGAAGCCAACGAATCCGCCCGATCACTTGAACATCAGGTATAGCCCCATGATTTACTCACATAGGACCCAAATCTAACCGACCCATTACTAACTAATCAAGACAACCATGACTAAATTAAAGATCTAACCGAATTCGAGTCAGATAAAGCTCGGATCTTGACTAATAGACCAAATTAACCCCGTTACTCTTTTAGCCTAAAACCGACGGTTCAAAGTAATTATGACCAAATCTCCACTTTCAATAGCTATAAATAGGTTACACTATGAACATAGTTAATCCAAACCCTAATCATTGCAAGAAATCTCAATACCTAATTCATTCCAGAAAATGTCTCGATTTTTCGAACAAGCTCTACACCGCTCGTTGGTGGCCACTAGTTCCAAAACTATAGAATAATGTCCGTCTTAGTGGGCTCGACATCGATCGCAGGAGTTGGAACTGGGACTGTTCAGAATCGCTCAACTTGAGCCAAAGGACGAGTGCATGAGAAGTGCAAATACCCTAAAGGAAGAAGCTGAAACTTAAGTGAATTGGGTCGTCCACTCATATACAAAGTTGAGGATTTCGGACCGTCGGTTTATGACCAAACTTCACACGTAGAGTAAAGATATTTCCCTTCTCATATCCGTATAGCCGTAGCCTCGATTGACCATCAATGACTGTTGAATAGACTTCTAAGCATATTTGTTGATTGACGTATCCAAATGGTGGGCCGAACATGTCCATACGTAGATCATCATTAGGGCTAACTATCCTATAGTATAATCAATATGTACACCCCGTGTGGGCCCTAGAGGTTAGAAAGACCCTCCTATAGGGCTAGTATAATAAAAACCTAACCCTTGGGGCCATTTATACCAAATCTGACATTATAAAAGGGCCTCATTTGGGCACCCCCTCTCCCCATACGAATTTGCCCTAGAAGAAAAAAAGGGAGAAAGAGAGAAAGAGAAGAAAGAGAGAGAGTGTGAGAGAGAGAAAGTAGGAGCCACCGCCTTGCATGCACCCTCGGCGGCCGAATCCCATCTATTCTGACCTCTTTCTCCCCTGCTCCCTCAAAACCCCCAAATCTCTTGTTGTTGGAAGAGGGATCTCACCCCAATTAAGGTAATGTGGTGATTCTCTCTTTAATTTTCATGAATTTCAGCTTTATCTTTGATCCTTGTGCGTTATACACCATGTAGGGCCCTAACACTTCAAGCCTACGGACCCGACGCCATTAGGATCGCCTCTCCACTCTCCGATCGTAATTAGGTGCGGACTATTACTCTTAGGTGGCCTATCACCAATTTTAGTATGAATCTAATGATTATGAATGTGTGGGTGATGTATTTGGATAATCTAGGGAAAACCTAGAAAATACCACACCTTTGATCCTCTCGATCAACATGGAATAGTTATGAAATATTTGTTGTCCCTCACATGATTGGGCATGAATTTGATGATTGCATGTTCCTGTCTTATTTGATTCTTGTACAATGTTTCCTTACAGCATGTATGATGCATTAACCCTTGTGCATTTTTGTACCATGAGATATATGAAATTCTCAGCTTCCTCACTAACCCACACAACACACATGCACATTTATTTCATAATATTGTTAGTAGTTTACATTTATAGCAAATTCTAAATTTATATGTTTAATGCGTGATTACACGACATCACTTGTATAAGATGATATTTCCTAACTTGTTGAAGTGCTATTGAATACCATCAAATCCCTAGGTTAGTCAGGAAACTGAGGTGAGAGAAAGTGGTCCCATTGGTAGGACTATCCTAAGGCTGAACTAACGGATTTGGGCGGATGCGAACGGGTGACAGTAGTTGAACTACATGGGTCGCTTGTACCCGATGTCGTCCGTCACGTACTCGCCTAAATTCGCTCAGTCTGGTCCACTTACTGACCAACCATGTTTGCAAACCATGTCTGCTCATGCCTATATGGAACCTGGAATACCCTTCAACCATTGAAGCCCATTGATAACAATTTGAAACTGATCCACTGACTCGAGAGCCGGGCATAGTGGAATGGGATACTGTGTCCGAACTATCGGCTTACGCTGGGGTGACGAGTCTCCCCATAATGACCGCGAGCGATCCCACTTCTCAGCACTCCCCATGTTCTTGAAATCGGGGATGAGGAACCCAATGGGATCAAGGATCGCGGGGTCCTGGCCTCGCACGTTGAGGGACCTTGGCCTCACATGTTGAGGGGCCTTGGCCTCGCAACCAGTTGAGGGCAATGATACGTGGGGTGTACCAGTTTTCCCAATCAGCTGGATGAACGGAATTAAATAAATATTCGACTAACATTATCCATGCATCGCATTTGTTAGGATTTGACAACTTGGCAGCTGTGGTCGCAATGAAGGTGGTTGGTCATGCGCGATCGTTAGACGAAGTCGCTCGAGGGAGTGTTATTGTGAGGGCATACATCATATCATAATACATGCATATGCATTAACAAGATTAGTTAGGGATCTATGAATCTATGCCTTGCATTAAATTCATTGTATAATTTATGCTTGTTGTAACTTAAGACTAATAGTAATCACTGAGTTAGCTACTCCCCCCACTCTAGGACGATGTTTTAAAATACCAACCAGACCCTTTACTAGATGCAGGTGAGGCGGAGCTCGACAAGCCGAGTGAGGTGAACATGAATGAGGTTGAGGAGCTTCCCTGCTTTCATACTTTCGACGGATCCTTTTAGTTTGAGTTCGGGCTATCGCGGGGTATGGACCAGGGCCCTAGTCACTTTGGGTCATGTATGGGTGGGACTAGTTTCCTATTTAGATGATTTTGGATTCGTGGTTTGAATATTTTTATATTTAGTAGTAATTAATACTGCTTTATGACGTACTTATGCTTCATGCCTTGCTAAAGCATTCATTGCTTATGAGATCATCCAAATGTAATTAAAATATGAAGCTCATTAGGGCACCTATGACACCTGGGAATTTAGGAGCCGAGTTCTTACACGACCTCTGAAAACTCGGGGTGTTACACTCTTTAAAACCCCATACCTTTTTCATTTCTTTCTATTTTCTATCTCTTTCTCTTTCTCTCTCTTCCAATGACAGCTCCAAACATGCGATGGCTACAACCTCTTTGGAGAGATCTCCTCAGAAATGCTCCCTCAGCGACCTCACATCCCCACCAACACAAAACCATCATCATTCAATGGACGGCTCTGATGTTTTTGATGTTGATGCTGCTGCTTTCACCACTTTAGAAATCAAATCGGGCAGGAGAGGGTAGGGTAAGAAATGGGTAAAAGTAAAAACGATTGGGTAAACTTTGGGTAAAAAACTAAAAATCGTATATATACCTGACTACCCGCATCGGATCGGGATGGATCAGATCGGTCCGGATTCATTCGGATCAGTTTTCGGATCGTATCAGTCCGGATTGACCACTATCTGAACTTGATCTAAAAATCATTCAGTTTTGAATTAGCTAACTCGATCCACACCGATCCAGACAGTTGGTTTGGTTCTGATCGGGTCGGATCGGGTCTGATCGGGTAGGGTCGGATCCACCGGATCAGATCAGTTTTGCCCAGCTCTGCTTACATGCACTTCCATACTTACATTCATACAATTAAATTTGAATGAATAAATATGTGAATGTGGGTGTGGAGTGGTGGATCCCTCCTGAGCAGTGTAGCTCTCACTTGGTGGGGGTGGATCCACCCTGAGCAATGTGGATTGCACTTGAGACTCTTAGGTGCGATCCACAGTGCTCGAGAGGAATCCACCCCGCCAGGTGAGATCCAAACTGCTCCACAGTACAGATGCACATGCACATCCACTTGTACATGCACATCTACTTCCACATGCACATGCACTTTCACAATTCAAAATTCACACCCACATGCATATGCACGTTCACTTCCACATGCACATACACATCCACCTCCACATTCCACATACACATTTTTCTAGACCGATGATCATATTTTTTGAAAGAATTAGAGAAGATGTGAATGTTGAATAGAATGGATGGGTATGTGTCTGTGGCTACCGAATTGATTGAATTAAATAGTGGATGATGATGTAAAATGCATGAACTGGATGTGAATATTGGATATAAAATTTTTTTTTTTTAAATAAAATGTTGATGTAGGTTTGGAATTGACAAAATGCAAATGTGGGTGTGGGTGTGGTTGTGGATGTGAATATGGAGGTGAATGTGAATATTGAATTGAATATGTGAATGTGAATGCATATGTAAATGTAGATGTGGATGTAGATGTGGATGTATATAAAGATTTTAGTGTGGGTGTGGATCCCCCCTAAGCACTGTGGATCTTACCTAGAAGTGTGGATCCCCTATGCTTAGGGGGGATCCAAACCACAAGGTGAGATTCAAACTGCTCAGGGGGGATCCGCCCCCATTAGACCCACTCCCATGTGAGATGTTAGACTCTCAGGTGAGATTTCGGACTCCCAAGTAAGATCTATAGTGCTGAGGAGTGATCCACTCCCAAGCGAGATCCACACTGCTCAGAGGGGATTCATACAATTCAAAATTCACAACTATGTTCACATACACTTCCACATGTGCATTCATATAATTCAACATTGACAAACACATCCACATGTACACCCTAAAAAATAATGTTCACATTTACTTCCATGTCCACATATACTTTCATATTTTTACACCATACAATCCACATCCACATACATATAAATACACTCAACTTTCACTTACACATCCACATACATATAAATCCACTCAACTTTCACTTACACATCCACAATTCATTTTCATTCATACAACTCCATATTTACATCCACTTTCTTAGTTTATACTCTATAGTTCAAAATTCACAGCCAATGCACTTCAACATCCAGTATCACACCTACTTCCACATTTTCATTCATACAACTGGACATTCACATCCACATGCACTTCTGAATTCTCATTCAATCAATTTAAAATCCACATCAACAACCACATCTATATTTGCATTAATATAATTCAACATTCATAACTCACTTGGACATTCATTCATTCAACATTTACAAAAGGGTACCCAGATGGGATCCACATTCACCAGTGTGGTATCTATAGTGGGCTAGGTAGGATCACTTGAAAATGGGTTAGAATGTGGGTCTAACCTCGCATATATATATATATATATATATATATATATACTTACGAAATGATACTATGGGGCTCACCATGCATCTCCATTGAAATCCATTCCAACCATTAGCTCAGTGAAATAATTTCAGGGGATGATCCCAAGAATCGGGGAAGAAGACATCTAGGATGGACCACACTAGAGGAAACATGCCAACAAATAAAGGCCACCATTCTCTTTATTGGGGGCCACAAAGGTCTCGGATGAAGATGACATCAATGCCCTTCAATGTCCTAACATACTTTAAAACGAATGAACATATTTGATCTCCCAATTAGTGGGCCATATGTGGCTTTGTGAGACCCACAATCTATTCATAACTTTTGTTGCAAGCTATGCCCTATGACACAGCAGGGTGGGAGAATGCAATTTCTTTCCAAAAAACAGTAAAATCCCATATAGGAGCAAAAAAAGTATTGCCCCATGTAAAATTAGTCATTTCTTTTCTTCTTCTTTTTTTTGCTTAGCTTGTTAGTACACCCATTGTCAGTTCACAGTTAGCCACCCCTATTAAGGGAAACGATACCAAGACCTCAATGTTGAAACCAGGTATCTTGCACCAAGTCTACCACTTAAGCTATGGATCAGGGTGTTTAAAATTAGTCATTTCAGGGATAATGTTATTCTACGATGTTATTACTGAAGTAAAGAAATCTCCTTGTTTCACCAGCCACAGTGGATTAGGTGAGGCGGGGACCTCACCCAAGATGGTGTGGCCATCATAGTGAGGCCCACGTTGATCTATGTATTATGTATCCATACTGTCCATCCCTTTTTCTAAATCATTTTAGAGCATTATTCCTAAAGTAACGCAGATCCAATTATCAGGGTTATTGACCATTAATGGGCCACAAAAGTTTTGGATCAAAGTGATATTTGTTTTTTTCTTTTATCTAGGATTATCAACATATTGTATGGTAAATAAACACTACGGAAACATTAAGGTACGTCCTAAGAATTTTTAATGGTAGAACGCTTAATCACCACTGTTGCTTTCGGTATGGTCTAGCTAATAATTGTATCTGCTTCATTTGTAGGTTAAATCCCTAAAATGATCTGGAAAAATAGATGAACATCATGGATAAATAAAACATGCGTCAAGGTGGGCCCCACAGTAAGGGCTGCACCGTCTTGGGTGGATGCGGATTAGCTACTGACGGGTTGAGTAGTGAGACTTGCCGTTGAAGTGACGTCACCAAGTTCTGTGGGCCTTGCTATGATGTATGTGTTTATCCACACCGTCCATCCATTTTGAGATATCATTTTAGGGCATGAGCTAAAGAATGAGGCAAATAAAAAGTTGTAGTATACCCTACCATAGAAAACAGTGAAGAGAGTAATTACCACCGTTAAAACTATCCTAAGGGCCACCATGATGTTTATTTGAAATCTAACCTGTTCAAAAGTTAAAAAAGACATGAAAGAAGGGAAAACACAATTATCAGCTTGATCGAAAGCTTTTGTAGCCTTTAGAAGTTTTTAATGGTGGGCATCACATTACCCACTATTTTTTGTGCTGGGTCTACTAGAGCTTTGGATTTAATTCATTCTTTGGATATTTCTCTAAAATGATCTCGACAAATGAATAGACAACCTGAATACAAAACATACATCATGGTGGGGCCAAGGGACTTGCTGATGTCACTTCAGTAGCGAGTCTCGCTACTCAACTTGTCAGTGGCTAATCCGTGCCTGTCTTGGCCCAAGACGAGCGCAGATTAGCCACAGCCAGGTTGAGTAGTAAGACTCACTACTGAATTGGTGTCACCAAGTTTTGTGGACTCTACCATGATATATGTTTTGTATCCACACCGTTCATCCATTCGGAGAGAACATGTTATGGCATGAGCCAAAGAATGACTAAGATTCAAAGCTCCAGTAGACCCCGCCACAAAAAGTAGTAGAGAGAGTGACACCCACCGTTAAAAACTTCTGAGGGCCACGAAAGTTTTCCATTGAGCTGATCATAATTTTTTCCCTTTTATTATGCCTTTTTTAACTTATTAACGGGTTGACTCTCAAATAAACATCACGTGGACCTTAAGAAGGTTTCAACGGTGGATGTCACTTTTTCCACTGTTTTCTGTATTGGTGTCTATCACAGATTTTTATTTGCCTCATTATCTGACTCATGTCCTGAAATGATATCTCCAAATGGATGGGCCGTGTGGATATAACACATTCACCATGCTTGGACCCACGTAACTCGGTGACGTCGGTTCAGTAGCGATCTCGCGCGTCCACTCACCTAATCCACTCTCTTCAGCAGCTGGGATCCAACGGGATTCGTGCCAGAAAATGCTAAGTGCACTCGGGCGAAATGTATTCAACGTACACGCAGCATCAGCGTATTAAATGTGTACATGTTTAAGTGATCCAACCGTCCATCTGCGTCGTACTGACCGTTC
The DNA here is from genome assembly GCF_029962835.1 of Magnolia sinica. Classification (NCBI taxonomy): domain Eukaryota; kingdom Viridiplantae; phylum Streptophyta; class Magnoliopsida; order Magnoliales; family Magnoliaceae; genus Magnolia; species Magnolia sinica. The sequence continues at coordinate 14,601,810 of NC_080573.1, forward strand.
CATTACCTGGGAGAGGAAACATGCTCGTTCAATGGCTTGATGTATCATACAGCATTTGTTAGATGAATGTGGTAACGAGAAGGAAAGTGCACGTGCGGCTGTACTCGCAAAGTTTATTTCCCGCCAAACCGTGTTACAACTTGTAATGACGCGCATGGTTATTTCAGCGTCAGCGGCTCACATGCCCGTACGATACCGGACTTGCAATGTGAATGCAGTCCTCAAAGGCCCTATCCCCGCGGGACCACCTACCTTGTTGTCTGTATATCATCGTGTCCGTCCATCAGATGTTCTCCTTTAATCCAGGCCCTGAGTCACAACTCTTCCGGGCCACACGATTGGGACCAACGTGCATGTGAAACAGTTTAGTGCATGAGTCAAGAGATGGAACAGATCCAAAATCTAAGTGGACCACACCGCAGGAAAATGGATGGACACCGTGGATAAACCACATACATCACTGTGGGCCCCGCACAGCTTTTCCAACCTACACCACGTAGTCATTTGTTTGTTTTTTCCCTGCCTGCAATGAACTATGAATGAAACATCTCCTTGCTAGGGCAATCTTAACCATTACATTTCTCCCCGGAAGATAGACCGTTAGAAAGAGAAATTTCAACGGTCCAACTGAAAGAGGTCCTTTTTTTGATGGTTTAGATCTTTTAAACTGTGAGATTTTTGAGGAATTATCCATCCATTGTAGGATCCAGTAGATCTATGGTTTGGATTACCGGATCATAGATCCTTGCCAGAATTGTAAACCCGTGAGTACTTTAGCTCGTATCGGTTTGCAACTTTACATCAGTTCGTCGTAATTCAAGAAGCGGCGCCGCATGTGTGGGACGAACACGTGTCAAAGATCCGTGCGTGCGGGGTGCGTGTCAGAGATCCTGGACATTCATCAGGTAGGGTGCACGGTAAAAATGTCATAATTCCCGAAATTGGATGGTGCACTAATCAAGTTAGCCAAAATCGTACTTTTAATTTGGACCGTTGGGCATTTATTCCTGACCGCACATTTTACTCAGGCAGGTTTGCCTTGTCTGATGCTTGCCCTCAGCCCAGGAGCGGATTAGGTGCCTCCTCAGCCTTACCCAAGATGGTGCGGCCCTTGCCGTGGGGCCCACCTTAGTGTATTTATTCTATATCCTCACCGTCCATCGGTTTTTCCCGATAACTTCAGGGGATGAATCCGAAAATAAAGTAAATCCAAATATCAGGTGGACCATACTATAAGGAAACGGAGGTGATTGAACGTACCACCATGAAAAACCTCCTATGGCACACTTAATGTTTATTAACCATCCGAACCTGTTGATAAGGTCACACAAATCTGGATTAAGAAAAAAAAACTAGTATTTGATTTAAAATTTTGGTGGCCCATAAAAGGTTTTTATTGGCCTATCACTGCCTTTTCTTATAACAGTCGACTTGGGATCTGTATCTACTTCATTTTTTTGGTCGCAGCTAAAGTCATGTTGGAAAACGGATGGAGCACAAACTTCAAGGTAGGCCCCATGGTAGGAGCCGCAACTATCTGTTCCCACGGGAAGCGGATTGGCCGGCGCACCACACGCTAGATATATACCTGCTGTATGACGTAAGTAACTTTTGTGGGTCTCATCGTGAGGTATGTGTTATATTGTCTATCCATTTTACCAGCTCGGCTTAAGGTTTGCAATGAAAAAGATAAGATAAATCTAACTATCAAGTGGACCGCATTGCAAAAAGAAGTGTGAGATTAAATGTCTACCGTTGAAACCTATTTTAGGATCAAAGAAGTTTTGGATGATTATAAATTTTGGTTTTCTGGGGATTTTTTTATTTAGATAATGCTCTAAAATGAACTTTAAAATTAGATGAACGGTATAAATATAATAAATACATCATCGTGGGGCTCATGTAACTTTGATCTCCTTTAAACCATTCGTACAACTTGGAGCTCGAGGAGCGCCAGTGCTCGTATTCGCACGATACGTACCTACAGCAGCTATACAGCTGCTGTGTGGTACACCAGCCAATCCTTCTTCGATCCCGCAGCCCATGTCTCTGACAAATGTGCCCTTCCAACATTTACTAATTTTTGTACAAATGATGTAGACGAGCATGCATCGTCCGATCGACACCGTATATTTCTTACGCTCACGATTTAATGTTCTTTTATTAGCTCGTGTTCAATGTGCACAGGAGCACCGACAGTTTGAGATCCCATTATCACACCGCATTAATAGACGGTTGGTAATTTGGTATAGACATGAGAACTATTCAAAGGAGAATTTTAACGACAGGGATTGATTGGTGGTGAAATGACGTGGACGCGACTCGCCTCTTAATTCATGTATTTGTGACCTTACTAACAGATTGGATGGAAAATAAACATGATGGGGGCCCACGAATTTTTTAACGGTGAAAATCATTATCCTCGCTGCTATTTTTGGTGTGGTCCATTTGATCTTTGGATATGATTCATTTTTTTGTCTAATTCTCTAAAAGGATCTCGAAAAATGGATGAACGGTGTGGATATAATGAATACATTATTGTGGGGCCATCTAACTTTGATCTCCTTTCGTACAACTCGAAGAGAAGCGGCGCTCGTCTTCCCACGACACGTATCTAGACCTGCCCGCTTCCCCTCAGCCCATCCAGACAGCGTACGCCCCCACACACAGTCATTTCAGCACGAGGTAGGTGGTGAGCTGGACCCATTCCACGTGCAAATTTCAAACCTGGAGATCTTTCTAGATATCCATGGTCGAATAATCTACAACACCAGTGGGTGCGACTCTGACCGTGGGGTCCACTTCGTCCATCGGGTCTGATGATGGCCCTTGTATTCACCGTACATGCAAGTGATTGATTCAGCCATATGAAAGAAAAAACGAGAACTGTGCTTAAAACGTCCAAGCTCACTTATGTTCCTTCATCTTGGTGAGTCACACATTATGAATGGTTTTGATCAAGAATACACACCATGGTGAGCCACACATAAACCTATGGTTGACATTCCATTCCCATTGTTTCTCTATTGTGGCCCACTTAAGTTTTCTGTCTGGACGAATTTTGGCCTCAGTGATTAGAATCGAGAAACTCACATGATGAATGGAGTGGATTTTGCATATACAGCATGGTGGGCCCCAAAGAGCTTGGACGTTTTAAGGGCTTTGCAAGACAGATGTTGCAAGGATTCTGTCCAATTATTCGACGAGAATCCAATTATTCGACGGTTACAATGTGGTAGATGTTTGCACCAACAATCTATGCTTGCTATGCGCATGCAGTTTTTAAGTATTTGTTGGTTTCTATACTGTTTTTCAGGATGCGTTTGGTTGCACCGATTGTCACGATATTCTATAATTATTCAGTCTAACGGGTTCACTTTTCATGATTGAGTTGAAAAAAAATACTGCAATTGGGTGGTCTTAAATTTTCACGGGGATATCTATTTTCTAGGAATGATTTTGCACATCCATTCTTGCATGCCACTTAGGGCTGTACACGAACGGAGTTAGCTCGATTGGCTTCCTCAACTTGACTCGACTCAAATTGAACTCGGATCGAACTAGTTCAGTGAATCAGTTACTTTGATATTGATGTTACTCACCAAGTGTTTGATGAAATGACCCAACGAAGTGTCGGCGGGTGGCAAGGAAAGTATGTATATGAAACAAATACCCAATTTTTTTTTAAAAAAATTTGATGTTGCCTACAAGGTATTTGAAGAAATACCTATAAAACTGTTGTTGCTGTTTTACAAATAGTGAAAATTTAAAGGTGCAGTCCATGTGTTTGTGAAAATGCTGTAGAGGCGAACTCGGCTCGATCTTGGCTCAAACTTGGCTTGAACTCGCCTGTGTTGCTGGCTGAATTGAGTTGAGGCACGAGGACCGATTCAAGCCAAGTTCAAGCTAGGGTCTGCTAGTGGCCAAGCCGAGTCAAGCTTGGTTCAACTCGTGTACACCTCTAATGCTACTAACTTGATTGATCATATGACAAGAATGGCCTTTTCAAGGTGGCCTGCATAAAGTGGAATTGCAGCCAATGGAAGGTATAGATTAAGTGATATATATGCCAACAAGTCCAAATGTAACTAGTTTCAAGAAAACATTTATATACACTTAGACCATTACCACTCCTGTTTATCATTAAATACTCAATTTATATTAGAATTTTTACAACAAAATTCTTAAAAAGCTCCATTTGATAAATTGAAAAGTAAGCTTTGAAAATTAAGTGATGAAAAGTTAGACCGTTGAATTATAATTTGAAATAGTTTTTGAGATAAAATTGAAAATAAATTTTAATGCACCACTACTTTCATCATTTAGCCTTCAGCATTAAGTAGATAGAGGGGAGCCGGAAAAAGAACCATATTTTCAGTGAAAATTTGAGCAGTTAATCATCTAAATTTGTGGAATCATATAAGTGCTGTGAAAATAAATTTTACCAAATGACACTTAAATTTTTATATTTGTTAAATAATGTACTTTTAGATAAGCAAAAATAGTAAAACATATATTTTTTTTTCTTGGAAGTAGTTGAAGTTGAGAATTAATAAATATACGTGATATTTGTATGACATCCAAACCATCTTGCAAATGCACCATGCTATACCGATGATACAAAGAAAAATTTTTGCTTATCAAACCATTGGATGTAGAACAAGTGAATTTGGATGTCATTAGGTGGTTAAGCTATGGTTTCCAACGTATGATCAAGAATGTTTTCGCAGAACCTACTCCTGGCAAACATCCCTATTAACAATACCAATTACTATACTTTTGTCTTGTGAATGGATGGTTAAAATATATTTTTGTAATCCCCGTACTCATGAGAAGAGTCGGTGACAAATGAATGGAAGGAGGCTATGATTACTCACTTACCATGTCCTGCCAAAGAACAGAAGAAACATCGCTATAAAATTCTTCTAAATTTATGGTTTTATCAAATAATGCTTCCACTAATTGAAAGCAAAGGTTCATATATATGTATATATAGAGCATTTGAAAGGACTAAAGTGCCTTTATCTGTTTTTCTAACAAGTGATGAAGTTCAGCATTGCGGATCCTATATTGTTGTATGACATCCAATCTATATATTCAACATATTGCAGCTCCCAATGATGATCATATGGATAAAAAAAGGTTGATCCAACCATCAAATGGCCATATCATAAAATCATATACATGACAAAAACGTTCAAATATATATTCTATTAATGTTGTGCATCTTTGAAAGTCAATATGATAATCTTAACCATATATTATAATGATCATAGGTCCTATGTGAACATCTCATTAATATCTTAATTAGTATAACAAAATGTGTTGAATCATATATGTAGTGGTTAAAGGAGAGGGATTCATATAGTTGTCATCAAGGACTTGAATTTAGACACAATAGTCACTAATTACGGGAGAGTTTGTATTTTATAAATCTTAGTATAATGATTATTTAATAGGTTGTAAGACAAGCATGTATCATTCTTATATATTCATCATGTGTGAGGGAACTTATTGTGAATCGCGAAAGAAGTCTTCATTGTTAGGTTTAAGACAAGTCATTATGACTATGCCTTTCTCCATGTAGTATTGTAAGCGTGTTATGGGACTAGGTTCCTGGTAGTAAATTTATCAAACACTTGTATTAGATGATCAAATTAAAGTCTCTGAATCAAAAGAAAAACTAGCTTTGGGTTGTGATTAACTCATGCATATATTAATTAACTTTGACTAATCCTTAGATTTGAGGCATATGGGTAATTCAAGTTTTTTTTTTTTAAAAAAAATTTATTTTATTTTATTTTATTTATTTATGTTACGTGACTTGGCCCGCCTCATAAAGTTTTTTTTTTTTGTTAGCTCGTTAGTACACCCAACTATCAATTCACACCCCAACTTGGCTCGCCTCATAAAGTTAATTAGAAAGGTTCATGTAACGTCCTGAATTTTCACTATTTTGGATTGCCAAAAATCCTCTCTCTCTCTCTCTCTCTCTCTCTCTCTCTCTCTCTCTCTCTCTATATATATATATATATATATATATATATATATATATACAAATCCTATTGACACAGGGCTCCAACACTCTAATTCGTGGGACCGACACCTTAGGAGTGGTTCCACAAGCTGTCAAACCATTTTAGGTATGGACCATTATCCTTAGATGACCTTTTATCAAACCTAGGCTAGAATTAATAATTTTCTATGAGAATTTTGCTGTGTATGTTATTTTTCAAGGGAAATGATAGTAGACATTCGTTCTTATTATGATTAAACTTGCTTAACAGAGGATTAATTAGCTCCAAGGCATCTAATGTTTGCCTTGTCTGAATTTCCTTTCTATTATGAGAAATTTGAATATAACCCAACCCCAAACCTGAGGAAATTTAGGAAAAATATGCTGCATGCCTCCCATACACATGAATTGAGGTAATTAACTGCATAATTGTCGACATGCATGTCCAAATTCTATGAAATTAGGAATATTACAAGGTCCTCTTACAACATTACATGAATTAGAACTCATGCATGCTTGCTTAGAACTCCCTTGCAACTTGATCTTTAGTAATATTAAGCTTATGAATTTATATTTACGCATGCTTAAATTTTCCACAACTAGAAGTACATCGCTGTGTTCATTTGTTATATCTGGATATTCAATTCCTCTTGTTGGGTTGGCCAACAAAATCAAAGCCCGTGGCGGTAGTCCCATTGGTAAGCCCATTTGGTTTGAGTACGGATAACCGGCAGTAGTTGGACTGCATGGGACGCTCGCTCCCAATACCGTGTGTTTCGCAACTCGCCTGAACGGGGCAAATTGGCTCACTAGCTAACTAACCACATATGTTAACTATGTATGGTTACGCCTGCCTGAATCTAAAGCACCTCATACTTTTGAGAGGCCTATTGATAACCGTTAGTGATACCATCCTACTAAGACTCATGAGCCGGGTATGGTGGAATGAGACACCGTATCCGAGCTGTCGGCCTATGCTGGGGTGACGAACCTCCTCGTAGTGACCAGTGAGCAACCAAGTCTCGGGAGTCGGCCATGGTGGAATGAGACATTGTTTCCGTACTGTCGGCCTATATTGGGGTGACGAGCCTCCCCATAGTGATCAGCGAGCATAGGAGGTGATATGTCATTATACGAACGGCCTCCGTTAAATTACCCGGCTGATGGTTCCATGCCAGAGTACTGTTCAAACGACCCGGTCATGAATAGAATTGAGTGACGAGCCATTTTTCTTATGTTGATTTGGTTTTGTGACAAGCCCGCACCTCGAAACTGAGTGATCATACTCGGTGTTTGGGTGATGACCCATACTGAGTTGATCCTCATACGTTTGGGTATCATGTCTTACCTTTAAAATTATTGATTTGTAAGACAAATGGATGATACCTAAATTTGGACCAAGGATTGTAGGCTCGGAGCCGCTACGGCCGCCCTGGGCCAAGTTATCAAGATAAAGCCATTGATTAAATGGAGGTGTACGTTTCAGCTTCCCCAATCTTGCTGGATAAAGGAAATTAATTTAATACTCGGCTAACATGAATATTCATAGCATTGCATTAGTATAGGTTGGCGACTCGGCAGTCGAGGTCACATTGAGGGTGTGTTGGTCATTGTGAATGTAAGATGGTGTCGCTCGAGGGAGTGTTGTATGGTGAGGGTATGCATCATATCATAATACCATGCATGTACATTAACAAGAGTATCTAGAAATCGAACTGTATGCTCACTTTGCTTTTCATTAATTGTATAATAGAATTGATAACATGTATAACTTATTGCTAATGGAACCCACTGAGTTGATCACTCACTTCCACTCTGGGACGGTGTTTTAAAACACCAAGCAGACCTCATTTTGGATGCAAGTACCACAGAGCTTGACGCGTTGGATGAGGGGGTCATTGCATAGTCTATTTTAATTCCAGGAATTGCTCAATACCCAGGTAAAATGATCTATAAAACTTCATTTCCGCAAAACATAAGTGCCACTTGGGATATTAGGAGTTGAGTATCTACTCGGCCCCCGAAATCTAAGTGACACTTGGAATATTAGGAGTTGAGTATCTACTCGGCCCCCGAAATCTAAGGTGTTACAGTTCATATGTGAGTTTTACTAGATTCATGTATTGAGATCTAGTTGAAGTCCATATGATCTGGCAAGATATTTATTGGTCTCTTATCGATACTCTTATAGTTAAGATTTACTAAATCAAACCATCCATTAATTGGTTTTTCACTGGTTCACCACCAAAATGTTTTAAGTAATTTGATGTGTGTTCTTAAGTCATTAATATTTTATTTTATCACTTAATTTGTATAAGAATTAAATAGATGACCATGTTTAATGGATAAATGAAGCCAATTTAAATACATGATTAGGCAAATTCATAGATTTTAGACATAATAGGGCATAAAAAAGTTTGTAAAGCCATAGAGCATCATAATAATGTTCTTCCATATAGTCCTCTCTATCTCTTCCTAAATAAGATCTTATAGTAAAGAAAGAGTAGACACACAAGAGCTGTGCCCAAGCCTCTCGAGCAAAACCTCATGTATAGCTCGAGATATATATATATATATATATATATATATATATATATATATATATATATATATAGAGAGAGAGAGAGAGAGAGAGAGAGAGAGAGAGAGAGAGAGAGAGAGAGAGAGGGGCTAAAAGAGGAGAGAATCATTACCTCATCTTCCTTCTCTATATTTACAGGGCCATACTTGTGTGGCCCGCCTCATCTTCCTTCTCTATGTTTACACGACCATACTTGGGTGGCCCACTTTATATATGTATGTCTCTCTTTGCATGGCCTAGCTTCTCTTCGGTGTTTTATATATGGGTGTTTTGTTTTTTTTTCTAAAAAAATCTTATTTTAAATATATGTGGGAGAGAATATTCTACTTTTAAGGTGCGGTACTCGTCATCGAATGCTATATATTTAAGAACAATGGTACATTATTTGAATATTTTATTTTAGTTTACTATAAAAACTCATAAATCTAAATGGTGATTTACATGGCTTAATCTATAAATGCATACCATTAAAAAACTTTATTTTCAATCAGTTTTCAAAACTCTAATATGCTTGTGATTGGATGAGCCTAATTACTTGTTTGCTTGATAACTATGGTAGGGTCCACGGATTGAATGTCATAAGCACACCACGTGATCCCGCAATTTTGACTTCACTTCATTATAAAGTAGTAGATGATGAGTACATTTTTGCCATTTCACATGCTGGAGAAGCTTTTACAATGCATTCATGGGAAACATTGTTAGGTAAAAATCCAAAGAAAAACCATTATCGTTTTGGATGATTAATATTGTAGCTGGTTGAAGTTGGGCATGGTGGGCCATATTCGACAACCAGAAAAAAAAAATATCATTTTCTGGATGACCAACCGATTAGTTAAAATCGAGCTAAGTGGGCCATGCCTGGTGGGGACCAACCTCAGACGAGATTTTAGGGCATGGTACGATTTGAGGTGCATAGGCAGGTACAGTACCTGTCAATTAAATAAAGAATGCGTGTATAAAAAATGTCACCGACACTTGCATGAGGTCGCGGATTGGGTACTGCACCCCACCAAGGCGGGAACGGATTCGGTTTTACCCGGCTAACAGCTAAGCGGGTGTTACACCTACCGTGTGGATCCCACCTTGATTATTTGTTGTGTATCCAAGCCGTCCATCCGTTTTTCCATCCAATTTTAGGACGGGGAAACAAAAATCATGTAGATCCAAATATCATTTGGACCACACCATAGGAAACAGTGGTGATTGAGTTCCTCACCATTAAAATTTTCAAAGGGCCTATTTTAAGGTTTTGGTAATGTTTATTTGCAAACCTGTTGATAATGTAAAAAGGATTTGGATAAAGGGAAAATAAAAGATCTGATTCAAAACTTTTGTAGCTCACCAAATGTTTTCAATGACTATTCATTAATGTTTTTATTAGTAGGGTAGATTTTCTTATTATTTAAGATTATGTCCATAAATGAAATGAGATGGAAAATAGACGAACAGCTAGATATACAAAATATATATCAAGGTAGGCCCTATACGATTAGGGTAACAACCCAATAACAACTAATCCTAGCCAAAGATGGACGGTCATGTCAGGGGATCTGGGGAGTCCATACTAATCTATATAATTTATCCATTTTGTCCATTTAGGGCATGTTTGGTTTTTTGACTTACTGTTAATTAGAAGTAAAGAAGTAATTATTACTTCTAACGCGCGTTTGAAAATAGTTGGATTTGGGCGCAATGTAGCGACATTCGAAATAACGGTATTACACCCAAAAGCAGCCACTTGAAATACATCTCTCTACAGGTAATCAAAGAGACAATACTAAGGTAGCAGAACTTGACACCGTATAGTTGCGTGGTTCGCAGGAGTATTGCAACTGTATTAGAGGTGAGATGGGGGACACCATAACATCCTTTTCGATTTGACATGTCTATTACATCATTGAACCAAACACAGGGCCGGTGACTTTATCTCTAGTACACCGTATTTTTTGTATTAAACAAATATGTGGTGACAGTCAATGGAAGTAGTACTAATCATTACAATTACATGTAATAAGTAATTATTACTTCGTTACGTTCAAATACGATGTAATTTGGAAAACCAAACATGCCCTTATACTTACGGATCATTTGAGAGGGACGCGGATTGCATCCTACACCCGCCCGGACGGTAATCCGTCTAGGTAGGGCTCTGAGGTGTCCAACGTGATGTAAGTGTTTTATCCACGCCGTTAATTGGTTTTCTTAGATTATTTTAAGGTATGAGCTAAAAAATGAGGCAAGTAAATATCTTAAGTGGACCATGATTTATTCATTTTGTTTGTCTACATAGATAAAAAACTCACATCACTGTGGGTCCCACAGAGCCCTGCCCGGACGGATTACCGTCCAGGCGGGGGTAGGACGCAATCTGCGTCCATTTGAGAGAGAGACAAAAAAGGAGGTAGATATAAAGCTCAAGTGGACCAAACACCACATGAAGCAATAGGGATTTAAAGCCTACAATTGAAAACTTCCAGGGGGACATAGAAGTTTTGGATCAAGCTGATATTTATTTTTCCCTTCATACATGTCTATGTCATCTCATGAACAGGTTGGATGGCAAATAAACATCACGGTGGGCCCTAGGATGTTTTCAATGGTAAGAGTTCAATCCCCCGCTTCATATGGTGTGGTCCACTTGAACCTTAGATCTACTTTCATTTTGATTTCATGCACTAAAATGATCTATCAAAATAGATAGACGGAGTGGATATAACATATAGATCACGGTGGGCCCACAGATCCCCCTAACATGACTATCCGTTTCTAGCCAGGTCCCAGGGGTAGTGTTCAATCGGCACCCCTTGCTTGTTGCAAGCGCCTTTTTGGACGTAGACCGTCTTCTCCGCTATAAAATTGGGTAAAACGCCGGTGTACTTAGCCATAGTTACTCGCTAGGTTACTTTCCTTAGCTTAGAGAGCCACGTGGGTGGAATTTCCATAAGATCTAGCCCGTTCATCAGGTACATTGGCTCATGCTAACCGTGTAAACTAAAAAAATATGACGATGCAATACTCAAGTGGGTCACACCACAGTTGGGTTGGGTCACCAATCAATAGTTTTGTGTGGGGCCACCATGGTGTTTTTATGCGCTCCAGTCCATTAATCTGGTGTGCCTCATCAGTACGTAAGAAACCCAAAAAAATCGTCGTATTAAAAAACTCAGGTGGGCTATACCAGATGATTTCAAAGGTTTCAAGTGTAATTCAATGGGCCACTATTAAAAACTCAAGTGGGCCATACCAGATGAATTTAAAGGTTTTAGGTGTAATTCCTTTTATCCCCGTTCACACAAGGAACTCCGGTAGCCACTTAGGCCGAGGTGGAGAGCGAACCGTTTGTAATGTGATAAGAAAATGCATGTAATTATGTTTTTGGTGGCGGATTGTGCGTGCCAAAGTCAAATGCAACTCGAATGAAACTAAATGCCTTGTGACCTGGCTATTGAAATAGATTAAAAGACTAAATTTCATATAAATGGACCATCTATCTATCCACGGGTTATAAAGAATCAAACGATATATAAAGAAAAATTTTCTTATTTCTGATGAGTTTCCTTTGTCCTCTGAATGAAATAACTTTCAGTTAAGGATATAATAACTTGTAGAGTTTTATTAGTATGACGATATTGATGAAAAAAGGACGGCTTGAAGCTGAAAGTATTCTATTACTACTAAATAATTAATGCTTATAACTTGCAGAAGGATAAATAAAAATAAAAGGGATAAGTAACTATAGTTTATTTGTTGCTCGACGGGAAATCATGTTTCATTGGATGATTGCATGTTCATTGTTCAACTGAGATTTGTAGGTGACTTGGGTAGTTGATAAACCACATTTTGTTCATTAGTCGATTGATTGTCTTATGCAAGGCACTTGTGGTTTGTGGGATAGTTGTTTGTTCATCGCTTAGCGTAAACCAAGCTTTGTAGGTAAGATGGTTGATGGATGATAGATCTTAGAAACTTTGTTCATCACACAACTAGGCTTTGTAGGTGAGACGGTCATGATAAAATGATAATTTGTTAGTTAATTAGAATCTTCTTTATAAGCAAGACCACCAATCATCTCTTTGTTGCTTGGAACCAAACTTAATAGGTAAGATGATCATGGGCAATAATTATTTGTTCATTACTTGAAAATTTATTTCTCCCGTGAAGTTGTTATGATTCAATTGTCCATTCGTTGCTCGATCATATTTTTTTAGATGAAACAATCATAGCCAAATAATCATTTGTTCATTATATAAAGTTGAATTTAGTAGGTGAAATAATAAACAGAATCTTTAAGCACGTAGGTGATATAATCAAAAGGATACTTAATGATGCAACCAAGAAAGCTCAATTGACATTCTATTTGAAACTCAGAGATTTTCTTTGTGATCCAATGGTGCGATCGTTGATATAAGACAGATAGATAAATAAAGTTCAAGTTATTGTGACATTAGGTTGATTAGTCATGGAGTTAGATTGAAATTAAATTAAATTAGGCAGTCAATTATTCTAATCTCAATTGATTGGCTACTTAGCTGACATGGCCAATCATGCTTCTATCTTTACCGGCGGCTTTTCATTGTTTTTCATACTCCCCATTAGTTGGTGATTAAGCCTAGTCATTTTGCTACCTACTTTTTCAGCTCACGAGGCCTACTCAAGATTTAATCTACCTATTTTTTGCCCATGTCCTAACATGACATGGCAAAACGGATGGATGGTTTGGATTTCTCACAAACATCACGTGGGCCCCTAGCTTTCGGTTGCTGGAAGTTTCTGCCAAAGGCTTTCACAGTCAATCCGAATCTAGCCTTGGCTTGTGTGCGGGAGCTCGGACACTGAGAAGGGAGGGATGAAATCATCCTTGTTGCCAGAATGCCTCTGGTTTTGGTGCCGAGTCAAGGGTGAGAAATGTTCACACGCTGAAGTCCCACGTGCAGCTCCTGTTTCCCTGTACGCCGCCCGGGCAGAGCATCCGAGCCGTACAATGAGTAGGACAGATCGAAGCTCACCTGAGAATATATGACTGGTACTCGTTGGGCGTGCCATACTGTCAAAATAATGGATGGTCGATGGTCAGATGCTATGTACAAGTGTGGCCCACCTAATGAGTAGATTGGCCCGAGTTTCATGAGAGATAATCTTCCCGGTGCGATCCATCTTTTAAACGGCTTAGATGACCTATTAAAAACATTACACATTGGTCATTTTCCCAACCGTCCGTTTTACTAATGCAAGCGTGTCCCATCTAATGGTTGGACCAGATCTGATTACAGGGCCACGCATGCTGGCACTACCCGATGAATGTCCCAGACACACGAGTGGGCCGTGTTAGCATGTGTGCCCTTGGCCCTGCGATTGTGGTTTGGTTCTCATTTATTGGGCTGTCAATGGGCCGGGGTAAGATCAGGCAAGGCCTGTCTTTGCCCGGCCCATAATACTTATACACGGCCTGAGTCTGTGCACTGCCCCCCACCTTTTGTTTTATGCAAAATCTGAGCCGTCTGTCGAGCGGCCCCATCCATGCTGTTTTGGTAACTATGGCCATCCTGATTAACAAACAGGATTAAATTTTAGATCTGGGCCCGTCTGCAGGCTTCATAGATCAGTCCAAGCCAAGCCCAAAAACCCAACGGGCCAGCGCGGCCCCATGTACAGCTTCCTCATGAGATAGAGATGAGGTGTCAATGGGATTGAAGCCCAAGGCCCTGAACATTTACATTTTGGGCCTGAAAGATCCAGCCCACATGTGCTTGTGTTGGGTTGGGTCGTGATGGTCAAGTCCGACCCAATTACAATCGGGCAGAGTAATGGGTCGCAGATCGTCCCAACCCGACCCGTGGAATGGAGCCCGCGAGTAGCTTTCCTTAGCCCCATTCGAATTTTCAGTTCTCATTTCCCTCCTAATCTTAGTATACACACGCACCCACTCCTCTCTTGCAATCCTCCATTAGCGATTTTACAAAAGTTCTTCAAAACCCTAGCATCGAAAAACAATGGCATCGACATCAGCTAATCGAGGCAATTCAAGAATCACAACTGCAGCTACTACTTTATACTCCGACAACCAATCCCTCATCGCTGTAATTCCTCTTTTCCCCCCAAACCCTAATCCAAACCCTACTCTCTCTCTCTCTCTCTCTCTCTCTCTCTCTCTCTCTCTCTCTCTCTCTCTCTCTCTCTCTGCATTCATTTCATTCCTCTTTTCAGGAAATCCGGAAAGCTCTGTCAGTGATAAGGGCACTTGCCGTGGATTTTGAGAAGGGGAATAAGCCCGAAAAGGCAATCTCAATCTCACCACTAAAACCCTAATTCCCAATTTGAATTTCTTCTCTTCTACATATCCATATGTTTTTCTTCTCTTTCTTTTATTTTTTCAGGTGAAGGAATTGGAAGAAGCCATGCTTGACTTGCTGGCTACATCCAACGATTGCACACATTTCTCGTCAGCAATTGAGTCTGTTGGAAATAATTACCAACCTAAAGATGAGGTGCACTCCCTCTCTTTCAATCTCTATCTTTTGATGTCTCCTAAAACGTTTTGAATGACATGTGGGATGCCCAATCATCAATTGGGCCAGTTCATTCAATAGTACCATTGGGAGCAAACCATGGTGCAAGAATCATACCGATTGGATGATCGTAGCCCTTTGAATGGGAGCTGTTTGTTACTACCATCCTTTGTTTTAGAACCATAGATCACTTGGTTAGAATCATCAAAGTGCTACTTTTGAATCACGAGCATGCAAATTTGGATATGTTGGATTGATGTTTCAAGATGATGATTGGACCTGTTTTATTTCTCTGCTCAATCTTGACCATTCATTTTTCATGTTATTGATCGGATGCTTAGGATTATCTGATTGATTTGAGTTTTGCACCATGGCTGGCGTCTAGCTGAATGAATGAATGAACAGTCCAATCCACAATAGCTAATTTCATGTGTCATTTAAAAGCTTTGGGGACATTGATAACATCCCCATGAAGGTGGGGGATATCAGAAAACCCCTTATTTTCTTGTACCCTTATTTTTTTTAACCCTCTTTCGGTTTGGATTTGAATGGCAGTTGACGGATTTTAAGAAGCTTTTGGAGGATGAGGTTGCAAATATGAAGCAGGATTCACCTTCAGTTCCGCAAAACCATCCTTTATACCGGCAATTCAAGGAAGCCATTTGGGTATTTTTATTTTAAACCTTAGATCATGAAGCTTTATTATGGATTTTTTTATTGGTTTTTGAAAGCGGTTGTTCTTACCTTTTGTTTTGTGCATGCATGCTTGTGTGTCTGGGGTAATTGAAGACGATATAAATGAAGAGGTTTTCTTGAGTACATCCCAATGTATTGCAATAAGATGCATTGGGGCTCCAGCCATTGGATTTTTTTATTTTTTATATTTTAATGACTAAACTGTTTAATTGATAGGGCTCCCCTTGGACTGGGGATGCCTAGAAAAAACTCTTGGATTGAATATTACAACCCTTTGGTTATACAAAGGTTATGATGGCTGTTCATGTTCAAAACAGATGAGCCAAATTAAGAAAGGGTTGAACTAATCCAATTGAGATGTTGAATATCCACCATACAAAGTGAGTCTCTGCATGCAAACAGTTTGGATCATTGGAAAATGACCCAAATTCGAGCGAACCTCTGTAAATGAATATGGTTCTTGCTCATTTCAGGAGAGGAGTTAAAGGCCTCAAATACATACAATTAGAAAATTTTCCATTTGAAATTTCATTAGGCCATGAGGTGTTATAGAAGATGGACATGGAAATACAAATGGCCAAACAAAACCTAAAATGTTGGTGAAGAACCATGCACTTGATTTCAGTCGTGTTTGTTGCACAACTAATCCACATATCTAGGCACCTTGAAGTTGGTGTCATACCCATGTAGGACCACTGGACCACTTCAATTTGAAGTGTGAAATCTGTACCCGTGTGTTGTTGTACATGATAGCAACCAAGGTCCTGAGCACTTGTGCATGAATTTCTCACAATGGATAATTTATTTTGGTTTAAGTTTTCGATGAGTGTGTATACGAGTCACACAAATTTTGTAGGTCTTCATTTAATTCTTTTGATTCATTTTCTCCCCCATTTCCCTTCTTGAGCCAGTTGATAGGAAGTGATCACATTTGGTTCTTTTGGGCAGAAACATTGATAATCACTTGCAAAAGATAAAAGAAAACTTGATAGATCTTTTATAAAGTGTTATTTTGGATAAAGGATAATTCCTGTGGTTAGTTATTGGCTAGGTACTTAATTAATTCTCAGGAAGCATGGGAAATGAGTCAACTGGTTGCTTATTTGTTGACACTTGGCTCTTTTGAAGTAATAATCTCTATATATAACGTGAGTAGCATTTGGTTAAATTTACTCCTGCAATTGGTAAGAGGGAGGGCATTGCAATTTTTGTCATTTCAATCCTTTAATGCGAATAGCTCTCTCCCATTTTGCGTGTAGTCCATATAGGCAATGTACTATGGGAAGCTTGCTCAACAAAGGCTTTGTAGGGCCCACCACGATCACTTTTCCGCATCCACTTTGTATATATGTTACGTTGACTTATGTTAGGATCAGACCAAAGTCGAGGTAGACCTAAAACTTGAGTGGGCTATGACACCAGAAAAAGTGGAGAAGGGTCGTCCAACATTGAAACCATTTTGGGCTCCCTTCTCTCTCTCCCTATGTGTAGCAAGCATGTGTGTGGCCACACCCTTTTCCTTTGTTTCTCTCATTTTCTCTCTCTCCCTTGCTCTTTCCATATTTGTTGCATGTTTCCATTCCCCTTGGTAGATTTTAATGTGGTTTTGTGCTCCCGAAGGGAGGGTTCAAAGTAGTCTATATAAATCTAGTATTTTTTGACAATAGGAATCACAGAACCAACAATGAGCCATGAAACTGCATGCACTCGTTGTTGTAGATATGGTTTTGCACTCAACTTCATCAACATTAGAATTGGATAATGGATTGGTTTTACTGTTTTTGAGAGATGGTCAAGGCATGAAACAAGGAGGAGCTTGTGGACTGATCCTTGAGGAAACCATCTCTGTTTTACACCTAACTAAGCAATGAACTCTATGGAGGAATCCTTGCGTCTCTATTAAAATAAAAGAAGAAAATATGACCCCCAACAATAAGACAAGTATGCTGTTGGTTCTAGTTGCCATGGTCACAAATGATCTCCCTTGGGCAAGGTGACTATAGTGGAAGATCTGGCTATAAAAGTAGTGCTCCTCAAAGAAGGGAAGTTATTTTCAGCATTCGATCAGAATAAAACATTTAACTTTATCCTTGGAGCAGGTTCAGGTGGCCTTTGGTTGCAATCGGAAACCTTCCCTTGAGGATTGGGTTCTATGCATATTTCGATTGATTGGCAATGATGTCGGTTATTCTTTAGGCATGGATGTCTATAAATTCTAACGAGAAATTCCATAGCTATGCTTTTGTGTGTCTACACTGATCCATGCTAGGGTAGAGAGGAGGGAAACTGATTTTAACCTTCAAGCTGAGCTACATAGTGAGAGAGACAGTTGAAAATGAACTTCATCTTGATTGTTTTCCCTTGTCACTCAAATTTCTTGGCTTGGAGCTCAAAATGAAGAAACCAAAGGATGAAATTCACTTTGCAGCTAATCAATTAATGCAGTGTTTGATGAACTTGGTGGTCTTCTTTTGCCATGAATTTATTGGTTTCTTTTATTAAAAGCCCCATAATGCCAACACATGATTCAAAAGTTCAGCACCAATAATATACCTTTTGTCAGTCCATTCCTTATAGCTGCTACAAAATAATAGTAATAATAATAATAAAAAAAATCATTCTTCTGTGCTTCTACTTAATAATAATTGATTGGAGAAACAATATTCTTAAAGCCAGCCCGGAATAGCTGGGAAAAGCTATGATGATGATGCTATATTGTGATATAATCACCCCTCTTTGATTCATTCTACAGAATGTTCATCATGCTGGTCAACCAATGCCTGGTGAAGAGCAGGAGGACATTGTAATGACCAGCACTGAGAGCAGCCTTCTAAACATCACATGCCCATTAAGCGGAAAGCCTGTTATTGAACTAGAAGATCCAGTACGCAGGTGCAGTTTTTTCTTGCAAAATATGCTTTTGGAAAAAAAATAAAATTCTTATCACAAACAGCAGTTATGGCAGTAAACACATGGGCTTAGGGTACATTT
Organism: Magnolia sinica; assembly: GCF_029962835.1. NCBI lineage: Eukaryota > Viridiplantae > Streptophyta > Magnoliopsida > Magnoliales > Magnoliaceae > Magnolia > Magnolia sinica. Next base: position 14,620,603 of record NC_080573.1, read on the forward strand.
TGATGTCCAAGGAGGGCAGGGTGGGTGGAAGCTTTTGTGCCCAAGTATTCAATTTGTTTCAGGTTGGACCTACGGCTGCAATACCTGAACCTGATTGACCCAACCCAAGTTTATGTTGAGTTGTCAAGGTCCTCGGATTGGGTTGGGGTTGGAAAACCCCAAACCTGATTTGAAATCAGATCAAGCAAAAATTCCAGTCAGATTAGGAATAATCACATATATTGATTCAGGTCGGGTCGAGTCGGTTTGGGCATAAAGGACCTTGGGTTGGAATTCCGGTCGGGTTGGGTCCTCTTGAGGTGGGGTTGGGCTGGGATTGACCCTCAACCTGACCCAACCTGCCCAAGTTGCATCCTTAGTTGAACCATATTTATGGCAGAAAAGGCAAAAAATTGGTACTTCATATAATATAAAATCCCATTTTCCACACCACCCCAATTCCCAGAAGAATGCTTGCCATTATGCCAAAATATTCGTTCCGCACACAATTTGGTGTACATCCAAACACCCTCCTAATGCAGGGGCATTTTCACACCGGGCTTGAGTGGGGTGGGCTGTGGGATGCGGGGGCACATTCGGGGTGGGCGGCCTTTGTGAGGCAGGCCCCACCTATGTGAGGCGGTACCCATGTGATGCGGGGCCCATGAGGGGGGTTCAACTGAGGTCCTAACCCATGGGATGTGGGGCCTGGGCTATGAGATAAATGGATTGATTCGCTATGCTCTATCAGTTCAAGCTTTTAGACAAATGGTTAGTTGTCCTGCATCACCCCCCTTATTTGCTTACTATCATATACTATCGTATGGGAGTAACACGTGCCTTATTTGGTACGATTCTCACCATCTGGTCTAATTATTTACCAAGAGATGTATATTAGAAAGGCAGAGATGACCATTCCAAAATCCAAACATCTAAAATTAAAATTGAGTTATACACCATCACCCATCCAAATGACAACATATGATGAAACTTGTTCTTTGTAAGGGAGCCGGTTGATCAAATTTTCCCTTAAGGTATTCAAATACAGTGATAGAGTGTCAGAGGGTGTCTTTCTTTGTTTGGATTCTCCAAATCCATTTCATTAGAAGAGCATCGATGACCAGCGCTGTTTTCTTTTCACCAAGCCCACCTTTTTAAAGAGGGAGATGGATTTGGTCCCAATTGACAATATGGAATTTGGAAGGCTCCTCAGTCGACCATACATGTGCATAAACATAACGGAACTCCCAACAGGGGTTACTATTTACTCTCAATGCCGCAGATGGATAGAAATTCAATCTCATTTTGGTTGGTGCAGTATGGATTGCAAGCATATTTACGACAAGAAGGCAGTAGTGCACTACATGAAATCCAAGAATTCGAGCATTCAGTGCCCTGTTGCAGGTAAGTTAATTTGCTAATGATTCTACCTCTTGCTTATGTCCTATTCCAGAATCCAGCCTCATTATCATCTGTCATTCACTCAGGCTGCCCCAAGAAGTTAGCAGCTGGGAGAGTGGTGTGCGACCCGTTGTTGCATATTGAAATTGAGGAGATGCGTTCAAGGAGTACTCAAATCATACAGGCTACTATTGTTGAAGATTTCACTGAGCTCGATGAAGGTGAAAACTGATGCAGGCTGCTTGGGGGAGAGACCTATAATCTGTACAGTACTGCAGCAATGCAGAAACTCTAGTGGGTACGGTATGCATATATGGATATCCATATGCATGTAGATATGGGTATCCATTCATAACACGTGATTTTTGTTTAGGTGCTTTCTTTAGGGCTCCCCAGTCTAGTAGTCCATGACTGTCGAAATGAATTCAGTCTGCTGATTGGGCCATGTGTGCCAATGATAGGAACTGTTCAAGAGGTGGGTCCTACTGTGAATAGGCTATGGGAAAAAGCATGGATTGGATTTTGTTAGAGGGATTATACAATGCTCAGGATGGGGATTGTATGGTACTTTTGGGTTTCAGTTTGTAAAAGTGGCACCCGTGGTTTGGCGGTTTGAAACATCGATATAGTAGGAATCACCTTAGACAGCCCATGCACAGGAACAATCCCCCAGATTGAATATTTGCTGTTGCTGTATCTTCTTTGGAAACAGTGTATTTTGTTGTCTGCCTGTTGGAGGGGTTTATGATTTTTCCATATGGGAGATTATTGGTGCATGAACTTATACAACTGTTGGGGGGTTATGCTTGGGTCAGAAATGTAGAAGTTGGTCCACCTTTAAACTATCCAGACCCTTCATTTGGTGGGCCGACAGGCAGGGCTCTGTGAATATCTTCTGACACTAGAAATTGATGCATGGTTCATACGGAAGCGGATTGCATCCCACGCTCGCCCGTCTCTAGCCAGGAACGAGCAGATCTGTGTGGGGTCTCACAGTGATGTATCTGTTTATCCTTGCCATCCATCCCTTTTATTAGATCATGATCCCAAAAATGAGGCAGATCTAACGCTCAAATGGGGTAGGACGCAATCTGCTCCTCCAGTGATTGGGCCTATCAGATGAACATCAAAAGGTGGATCCACTTGCACTGTGATAGTTGTGCATCTATTCACAAATTGTATGTGTGGGATACATCAGCTCAAATTAAGTCATTCAAATTACAATGCCCACTGCAATTAAGTTGAATTTTTAAAATAAGCTTGACTGAATGATAATAACCTTCGATTACTTTTTTTGTTTTTGTTTTTTGCTTTCAACTCTGTTAAATGTCCAACAACCCAGTTAAAAACTCCAGTCGCTGTTCAAAAAAGAGTGATAAAAAATAAAATAAAAAACTCTTGGATTGGAGTATTCATCTATTTGATCAGTTGGCACTTTGCATTTGAACTTTGAATATTCAGAGGGTCTTAGATTCTTCGGTATTCCCCATCATATGATGGGTTGGATCATTGCAAAGGGACCCAATCCAACGGCCCCTGTTTATTCTATTGCTGTGGGGTTGTATTCTAGCAAACATCTGAGGATCTTACTTCTTGTGCGTGCTCTGCACTTGGAATGTGTAAATTCTGGATTTGTGCAGTGTTTGGATTCAGGCCCAGCCAAGAGTTTGATGGGTTGTTTGTGCTCCCGGCTAAGGTCCACCTTTCCTGCAATAGACTGTAAATAGGGTTTGGCCTGATGAGCTAAAAGAAGAAAAAAAAAAAGTCCACGGTCCAAACTAAGCAAGAAAAAAGGCTAAATATCATACAGCCATGACCTTCTGATATGGAAGTTTTGCTGCATGGGTGCTCTGTGATGATGCCTAGTTTATCAACGGCTTGGTTTATTGATATTTCCGACCCATGTTTGCAAAAAAGAAGACCCGAAGAGAGAGAGAGAGAGAGAGAGAGAGAGAGAGAGGAATTATACAGTCAATGTACTGGAATGCCAATGGCCTCTTGATGCACCTATATTTAAAAATTGGGCCATGATTTGGGGAGCCAGGTCTTTGATATGATGGTCCCTAGTTTAGATGAAGGATTTCGAGTTTTGGGTCATCCTCACCTGTGGGCCGTCCCATCATATCAACATGCTGATCAATGAATAATTGAGACCCACTTGCTGACCGGGTGGATTGAAATTCCATTCTCATTTTGATTCGTTTTGGATGTATTCTTGAGATGTTAAAAGTAGATTTAACTTGAAGATTGTTGCATAAACACTAACGTAAAGAATATGACATTTTCAAATCTAAAGTCAGCCCAAGAGACACATTCTTCACGTTTTCAAGCACACTACTAACTCTTTGATTATTCAATGATCGATTGTGGTGGGCCTCTCTCAATCTTGTCTCCGTTGGATCTTTCGACACCAAAGATAGGGATAACGTGCTATCAATGGCTCCATTTACACACTCTGATGTGTCCTCCAATCTAGAAAGCAAGTGGTTTGAATGTACTTCTCGATTTGGGTGTTCATCCATTTGAGGATTATTGGGTTCTTCAGCAGTCTCCTGTAATTCCACGATAAGAAAGAGAAGGGGAGAAAGTAGGTTAGAAGAAAGATAGCATGAGAAGATCGTTTGCAACAGCTACAGCCCGGGGTGAAAGTGGGTAGCCTGGACCCAGCTTCTTTTTATTTATTTATTTATTTTTCTGATTGTGTTAAATCATGCATTACCTACAAGGAAAGCTAATTTTACTTCTGTCTTGCATAAACATTTCAAGCTACACCCCCAAATCTTAGTGGTTGGGCAGCCTACCTAGCCTTCGATTGGAGAAATTTCTTCAATGGTATGGTCCACTAGGTGAATTGTCCTGATCTACATCTCGTCTTGTATAAATTAGAGGGGGCAAGTTTCTAAAGCCTCATGCGTAATATCATTTCATTAGAACACACACACACACACACACACACACACACACACACACACAGAGAGAGAGAGAGAGAGAGAGATTACTGGGTTGGAGTTATTATTTAGAAGCCCCTTGAAGATGATATAAGATGTGGGTTTCCTCATGCATCCTTGGACAATTTCTCCATGTGAAGCCTCTTCTTCTAGTGTTGCTTCTTCCCCATAAATAACATGTTCCTTATATTGTCTTTGTTTCTTGTGGCTGTCAAAAGAAAAAAAAGAAGACATTTAAAGTCATAACCATTTTGAATCCACAAGCTCTTGCAACACAACTAGGTGGAGTATACTCTACTATCCAACTGCCACGTAAATGCCAATGTCTGAAATGTGTAAAACGCTCAACCCATCCAAAATTTGCCCTTCTTAGAGTAGATAAGGATACTTTTGTACATATCTCCAAGATCTATCAAGATATATCCTAACCTACCCAGGCAATTCACCAAGATTATCTTCTCTACTATACAAAAATCAGACCAATCCACTCATCACCTTGGCCACACCACAAAAAAACCAAAAGAACAAAAGCCAATCTGGTCCAAATTACAACTGTGGACCACCTAATGAGTGGACAAGATTTAAGTTTATCCAAGTACAGTGTACTTCAATACACTTAGGCTTCACTTGGGTGCAGTTAAATGCACTTATACACACTTCAATACACTTAGACACATGTGGTAGATTAAGCTAAGCTTTGTATGGGACATGGGCTCATGATAAAATGCTCATATCCTTACCCTTCTGATGGAACCTGAGTGCGTTTGAATCTGATGGCTTGAAAGAAGTTGCAGCTGTTGTCTTTTAAAAATCTCCTTTCTTCGTGAAATTGTTGCTGATGGGTTGGGAGGGAATATGAGAAGTAATCTGAAGATGAGCCGTTCATTTCATTATTCCTCTTTGAAACAATTCCTTCTTAAATAAATTACATATATGTATGTCACCAGCTCAGTTATTATACGAGAGCTGCAATGCTAGTTAGGGTGCTTTTAGTTGGATTGGGACACTTGTGTAGTCCAATACATTGATCTAAATCATTCATTAGTTCCAATCCACATTTCATTAGCTACCATCTAGATATCTCATTAATTTGCCAAGTACTAACCATTTGATCAGTGACCATTGATATGGACGGTGAAGATTGTTTACAAAAGATAGGTTCAATCAACAATTTGATCCATCTATTTGCCAAGGTCCATCATGGATTGCTTATTTTATTAGCAATCATAACCATCCAATCCATGGTTGGTAGGGGCCAGTTGAGGTGAGTGTGCAAAGTAAGAAATGCTGGAGTGATTCGTGCAGAGAAATGTTAAAGAGGAAATCAACGGCAGATCTGCCCATGTGAAATTCATTTGCGACATCCAGTCCATTCATTAGGAAGTTCGAACCATTTACATGTGTGATCACAGAAAACAGGTCAGTCTACTCATTAGGTGGGCCACGTGTACCTGTTGGAAATAGAGCATTGGTCTTTTCTTCTTATCTTACCCTCCATTTTTCTCATACACGTGTCCCTCATCTGATGAGTTAACTGGCCTGATTTCTGGTCCACAGCGTGTTCTTTGTGAAACCCATCTGATGAATGGCCCGGATCTCACACACGTGCAGCCAATCACCTCCTCATCCACTCCTCACATCAATAATGGTCGATGTGCATGCATTAGGATGAAATAGTACACCTTGCACCACTTTATCCTGCTTCATGCTGCGATACATCTGCACATTAAACACCGCGATTAAAATTCTGAAACTTAGCTGCTTACGTGGAGATAATAATAAATGGGTGAATCTAATTCCATTCAAGTGCAATTCTCCTCACACGTGTAAAATATTAACATGTGTGTGAGGTTGAGGCCGCTTATCAAGTGATCCTCACTTGGTAGGTCCCACATCTCAGAATCAGGCTGATGTGATTATCAGTTGGGCTTTACGTCCGTCAAACTAATGAAAGTTTAAGAGAATTTGACATTTTAACCATCTGATGATGAGATTGCCTAATTTTCGATACATGCATTTAGACGGTGGGGACCACCTGATGAGCAGATCTGATCTTGCACACGTGTTGGATTCACTCTCATCCAGCAAGCATCGCTGGGGCCAAAAGCAGGGCTGGATGGATGATCCAAACCGTCCATGATTCGGGCACACTACCATGGTGGGCCACAGCCCATAAGGACCATCATTTTGTCATATAATCCGGACCATCTGCATGAATTATCCAATCGTGTCTCGTCCCCAACAAGACTCATAAAATGGATGATTTTGATCAGTAGATTGTCTCCGAGAGTGGGCCCATGAGTCAATGCATGCTTCCTGAGCGTCAATTCCGACTAACGCATACCTGAAGATGGCTCTTTATGTGGGCTATAGTCAGTCCTTTCACGTCCATTACTTGTAACACCAGCTTTGGCGTGGCTCCTAAAATCCAGACATTATCAAACCTTGTTAACATAATGATTGTATTTCGACTGAGAGAATACTGAAAATGAATTTGATTTCCATGGAATTTGAGTTTTATATATATATATATATATATATATATATATATAGGGAAAAGGTACTATGCGCTCGACCTCACGATAAGCTCCCATGAGGTTGAGCTGTGTGGGCCCCACCGTGATGCGTGTCGACCATCAACACCGTGCATTTGATGGGTCCCCTTTAAATTATGGGATATCCCAAAAATTAGCCGTATACGGAACTCAGGTGGGCCATATCATCTAAAATCATGTGAAGACACTGTTAAAACATAAAAAAGCACTTGGTGGGGCCCAACTGAAATTTGCATGTGTTTGAAACTTGGTCCGAACCCTCATCCAAGTGGGACACACATAATGGATGGGCTGGATTTGCAAACCACATCTCGGTGGGCCCAAAAAATGGTTATGAATGTTTTAACGGTGCACGGCCCCTCTCCACTTCTGTATGTGGTGTGGCCCACACAAGTCATGGATTGACTTGATTTTTGAGACCTAGGCCCACGATGGAATGGTGCATCTATTTGCTGGGGTAGATGTTCGAAACGCATCACAGTAGGGCCCACACAACTAGACCTCATGGGACGAACTCGTGAGGTCGAGCGCATAGTACCTTTTCCCACACACACACACACACACACACACACACACATATATATATATATATATATATATAGAGAGAGAGAGAGAGAGAGAGAGATGAAACTCATTATAAATACTAATTAACGTTAAACTGAGTTGAGCTGGCCTCAGCTCAACTCGGCTCGGCCACTAGCTGACCTCAACTCAAACTCGGCTCGGCTCAGTTCGCTCAGCAGCTCGGGCCATTTCGAGCCGAGTTCGCCTATGCAGCATTTTCACTAACACCTAGACTGCACCTTCAAAATCTCATTGTATTTAAGACAATAGCAATGATTTTATAGGTATTTTATCAAACACCTTTTAAGCAACATAAAAATCAAGTAAAAAATAGGTATTGATTTCATATACGTACCTTCTTTGCCACCGGCCATACTTCGTTGGGTTATTTCATCAAACACTTGGTGAGTAACATCAATATCAAAGTAATCGAGTCACTGAACTAGTTCGACCCGAGTTCAATTTGAGCTGGGTTCGATTTGAGTCAAGTCGAGCTGGCCCTAGCTCGAACTCGGCTCGAACTCATTTTTGAGGTAAAAAAATTGGCTCAACTTGGCTCAAACTTAGCTTCGAATTGAGCTTTTTCGAGTTGAGTCGAGCGACCTAACCGAGCTAGCTTGGTTTGTGTACACCTCCAGGTGCATATAGAAAAGTTAATTAAAGAGGGACAGGAGTTGCTAGTTTGGGATGGCCCTACCATGGTGTTTATGTAAAATCCAGCGTCATTAGATAAGCCACCCCGTGTTACACGAAGAGCTTGAAAATCAGCCCCATTTGTGATTCTGGTAGACTATACCATCAGTGATTCAGGTAGACCACACCATTGAAAATAGTGTGTGGGGAAAGCTAACCCTCGAAACTGTTTCCTATGGTATGGCTCACTTGAATCATGAATGAGCCTACATTTTAGGCATCAGGCCTAGCATTTGGTGTGGCATCTAATGGTTGGAATGGATTTCACATGCTCATCACGTTGAGCCCAGTAACAATCAAGGGTGGATGTCTCTTCCAATTGTTTCCATTGGTATGACCCACTTAATCACATATTTGCTTGATTTTTTTTAATTTTTTATTTTGGCTCTAAGCCCGACATGGAATTACCCATCCAATGATTGGAGTGAATCTCACGGTACACATCCAGTGGGTCCATTACAAAATATAAGGTGGACATTGCTCTTAACAGATAGTTCTCCAAAATGTAGGTAGGGCTATCAATGGGCCGAGGGGCCTTCCAGCTTGGCCCGTATTGGGCCGAATTTGGGGTGGTGTATCAGCCCCTACGGTCGGGCTTGGGCTAAAATCAAGAGTCCGATTGTAAATCGACCAAGCTTAGCACCTCAAAACCCGTAAACCCAGTTCGGACTGATAGGCCTTTTATAAGCCTAAATTTCCCTAGTTTCTTTCATTCTCTCCCTCTCTCTCACACATGATACACCAAAATATCATTTTCCATGGAGATATTCAGGGCTCGGGCAGACTCGGGTCAGGCTTTGTGTAACTGTCCCGGCTAGACCGGGCTGGACTATTTCAACCCGTCACAGGCCCGGGCTGGAATGGGGCTTTGATTCAGAATTGCAGGCCGGGCTTGAAAAGAGCTTGGCCTGGCCTAACCCGGCCCATTGACAGCCCTAAATGTGGGACGTTACCGAGAAGGTGCGACTGAATCCGTTACTCGAATGTCAAGTAGTGTGGGGTGCTTACCATGCCGTGGGGCCCACCTTCATATATGATTTGTATATCCACGCCATTCATCAGTTTTTACCCATCATCTGAGTGTACGGTGGACCACATCACAAGAAACAATAGACATTGAGCATGTACCATTAAAAACTTCCCAAGGCTCCATCGTAAGGTTTTTTGCCATCCAACTTGTTAATAAGGTCATAGAGACCTAGATAAAGTAAAACGCAAATATCAGCTTGATCCAAAACTTCTATCTCTCATGACATTTTTAACGGTGGGCATTCAATCCCCATTGTGTGATCAACTTAATTAGCCTTGGATCTGCCTCATTTTTAGGTTCATTCTCTAAAATGATCCAACAAAATGGATGGTCACCGTGGATAAAACCCATACATCATGGTGGGCCTCACAGATCCCTCTTTAAGTTGAAGATGATTCTGCTGGAGTATTGGGGAGAGATAACATTAAACAAGGAGAGATTCATTCAAGAAGAGAGAGAGAGAGAGAAACGAGGAGGTTGATTCTTTCCAAAGAAAATGAGATGACTAAAGAAATTATCCACATGTAATGTAGTCGGACAAAGAACCACGTATGTAAGAAATCCAATCTAGGTAAGGTCCCTTGTGAGTAGGTGAAGACATTTTTTGTATATCAATAATATGATATTCTTCTACAAAAAATTTGGACCGTTAGAAATCTATTCCAATGGTCCATATTCAACTTGCAAGTGTGGCTTCAGCGATGATAACTATTTACTAATTTTTAATAGATAAATTTTAATTACTGGACTCTATCTGATAAACGAGTTGAATCTTTGACATGTAATTCCCATCACACTTATGACTTAATGTCACACATCCTCACCTGGTGCACTATATTGACTTGAAAGAAGAATTTGTGTTATTTAATATACAACTAATTGAACTAATTTGAATCATCGAGCTAGTTGTGAGCATATATATATATATATATATATATATATATATATATATATATATATTGTCATGCTCACCTATGCACCTTTGCACACTTGTCATGGGCCTTGAATTCGAACGGTCCATGTACATGTGATGTGGCATCCCATGAAACCCCAGGGATCAGTTTTCACCCTGATTTAAAACTTTGGTGGGCCATAGCAAAGAGAAATGCAAATTAATGGAGGAAATTATTTTCTATTATCATGCCCCACCAAAGTTTTGGATCATAGTAAAAGCTGGGCCCTAGGGTTTCATGAGGGGCTACACACATGAACCGTTCAGATTTAGATTCACCTCATGGATAATGAGTTTTCAAAAAGTTCTCATGAGAACTAGTGCGCAACCGAGCATCTGGCTATATATATCTACTTCTGATATCATATATTGTTTGGTAGTATTAGAATTAGAGTAAATTCCTATCCCTTTCTCTTACTTATAAAGAGTGGAAAATATTTTGATAGTTCAATGATCTCTAAAAAATAATCTACCATACATTCATTGACCTTTTAACATTTTCATTAAAAATATATTTTAAGTCGAAAAGAAAAATTATTGTTGGATTCCACGGCTTTTCATTTGTTAAGGATTTCAAATGAGTTTTGCATGTCCACGTTTTAGACTCTTTTTATCCAAACATTTATGAGAATGAAACACAAGAATTCTCATATCAAACTTACTATCTTGGCCACCTAGCCTTTCCACAGCATGAACAAAGCAATGGTGAAGATCTGGAGTCCACCGAAGGCGGGGCATCTTCGATCGTACGTACTGCCTAACGGTCACGGATTTGGAACCTTCATCCACCAATGGCCTATCCTCATCGATGAGCTGTCCACTGTTCACATCCGTCTGGATCGGCAACGGACGGTGACGATCGAGCGAGGAACTTGGAGACCTCTTGAGAGACATCTCAGCCCTTGGTTCTTCTATACACCCTTAAAAAACCCAAAAGAATGAAAAACAAAATAATGGTATTGGAAAGAAGAAAAGAGCTATTCACATACTTCTCAGTGTATAATAGTAGAGAGAAATAAGGCTTTGGAATTTGAATGTCTGAGATGTTGATGGAAGAGGAGAGGAGATTTGGGTCCTTAAAATCTGATGAGAAAAGAGCAACACCCAAAAGAGAATAAATGCTCACTCTCACTTTTGTTTTCATACAGCTTTCACTCTTGGGTCAGTCCCAGGATTTTATTTCATTTTCTCAGGAAAATATCGAATAAATATCACGAGTAGCTCCTATTTTCTCGTGGCGTGTCTTCCTTCCTGGACCCACTTTGGGTTAAATGATGGTGAGAGGCACACTGATTTAAAATGGTGGTGAATTATGAACATTACTCATCACAGGCATATACGGTAATCCTGACCGTATAAATTGTGGTCCATTCAAAAGCCCAAAAATCATGATGATTAAATGATACAAGATGTTAACCATGCAGATGATCAACAATGGTTGAGATTATCTAATCAATGTGTTTTTTCCTACTATGCACCTTTGTCGATGGGATGTACTACGTAAATGGTTAGGATTGCTGCGAATGTATGCCATGTGTAAGTACAGGTGATAATTTACCACCATTTTAAAATGGTGGTAAACTAACTATACTGTAGCCCAACCACCATGGTTTTGAGAGAGGAATGTCCCGAGAATGTGCGTTGGATGCATGACTAGTCAAAATTGAAATGTCTTGAAATTCAATGATGTTAAAGGAATGATAAATACAGAAAAAAAAAATTAGTTTGTTTGCACATGAATTACTATTTTAAGCAATGCTTGCCTAATTTAAGGTCCTCATACGTAATTTTTATGAGAGTCATCATTATCATCATATAAGCCTTATCTAAAGCTTCAATTGTCGCTCTCCTCTGCCACATACCGTATTTGGAATTGGTAATTTTAGAGAGTGATGGCCAGAAAAGGGCACCAAGAAGAGACTTATTAGAACATAAAGTGGCTTGGAAGATTAAAGGTTTTGGCATTCTCTCCTACTCACATAGGAGTTAAGAAAAGGAATTCATAATCTTTTTATTCATAAATCAATGCATAAGGCTCTTTATGAGATCTTATTTATTAATGATGAATTGAATAAAGCTAAATCTCTTATCCCCAACATATCCTTCTCTTTTAAAAATAAGTAGGAGACCTGTTAGAGTTGTGCTTAAAGTTAACGTGTACCATGATTCATTGTGCATGTGGATGTGATGGGGTTGATGTCAATTAATTGTTGAATTTAATGACCATGAGTTTTATTGGACAATGTTATATGACTTATATCCTAACGTTGCATTAAACTTATATGATTTGAGTTACATGAGGATTGAATCTTTAGTCTTTAGAAACTTGAGATTAGACATAATGATCATTCGATAGGGAGAGTTGCAGTCTATGAATTTTAGTACTCTTTTGAGTCATGGGTGGCATAAATGCTTAGGATATTGTTGGTTCTTGAATTCCAATTCAAACCGTGACCAGCGACCCCTGGCGTCGAGATAGAGCGAGGTTTGATTGTGGCTTGATCGTTTGTCTATTCAGCCAACTATCGTGTATTCGTTAGTCAAGCGACTAGTGAAGGTTAGAGCTCTTCTTTTAAATGAACTCTTTTTTGCCATAGAGATCCAGAAACTTACAAAGGTGTAACAATTGTATAGTTGGAACGAACAGGAGAAAAGATATATGCAATGAGAATATGCAAGTGAATTACTACTATGAAAGGATTGCCCACCGAGCTAAGAGCGACAGGGTGCTCGGAAGAATAGTGTGTTGATGAGCGAAATAAAGGCAATGCTAAAAATTACAAGTATGGTTGGCCAAGTGTAGGAGCATAGGTAGATGGGTTTCTGAGCTACTGTCTTCCTTTAGATTCGACATGCAGGCGCAGATGGGGAATTGTAATTAGTAGCTAAGACTTAAAGTCGATCTAGCGTGTGCGCAAGGATGGATTGAACCTAATTTTATGCTTAGGGTTTACTACTACTGAGCAGTGAGAGACTAAACCTAGATACACAGCGTTGCTCTGGATTAATAATGGTATTTGTTGTTGGGTTTGGAGAAACCTCTTCTTACATTTGCTTTTGATATTTATAGGCTTTAGGAAGATGACAAGAGAATAATCATCTATCCATATATGACTTCATAATATATAACCAATTGGAAAAATAGTGGTTATACTTTATCGACCATGATTTCACCTATGAGCATGCGCTTTGAGGCCATGGTTGGGGCAACCGTTCATCTTTATCCAAGAGAACTAAAATATCAAAAATGGCCAAAAACAAGCCAATTCCTAAATCTATGTTATCCGTCTCTCGAATATCTTTTATGCCATGTGGCAACATCAGTGCCATCCATCGGATCCGCTCGAAGTTTAGTACATACAAATACATCTGTAGACACATTCTTTGAGTTGTACGGCCATCTCATGTGAGGGAAGTTGAATCAGGATGGAAGATCTTCACCATTGGGAGTCGACTTGGTATTAGTTGTGCCTTTAACCTTACCCCGCACGGGAGTGTATGTCATGGATATAGGATCCTAGTATTTACCCATGCTTTCTACTAATCAAAATCATTTTCTAATCTTAATGACTAAGAGAAAAGGGGATTAAAATAACTAAAATACTAAGAAATAACTCATAAAAAGAAAAGAAAATCGTTGAAGGAGGCATCCATAAGTCATAAGATCTAGAGAGAGAAAATTTGAGATGACGTATATAATTATGTGAATACGAAAAAAACTATTTTCACGTCCCAGTTAAGGATGAGGAAAAAGTTTTTCTGCTTTTAGCAAATTCAAATGAGTCCACAAAGTTACCAAATTAATGTTTTATTCTCTCAGCAATGCGATGCGAAGGGCCTTTTCATAGGCTTGTGCAACCTTGCTCTACTTTAGGCTTGAGGATGTTTTGTAAAAATTGGACGTGGAAAGGATCGATCAATGCGCCTGTCATGGGGATCTAAATATCTAAAATTAAAACCATACATGATTCAGAGGCCATTACTGTAAATTAGTTACCTTTAGAGAAGCACATGATGGAAAATGATGTAGAGTGGGTCGTAGACTTATTTTTGGCAGAGATGAGCCAAGAGAAGCTCGAAGGGAAGCAGGCCTAGTCCGTTAGATCTAGGCTCATTCCTACGTAGGGCATGATGTAATTGGGATTAGGCACGTTCGGATCAAAGTAATTAATTATTCTGGAGATAAAGAAATTACAATTCGAAATAAGAACCATAAATTGGCCGTAACTTTTGATCGGAGTATCGTTGCGTATGACTATGAATTTTAACTGGAATAAGCCGTTGGGAGCCATTTTTCACCGAAGTCTTTTCTCATGGAATGAACAACTAAACTCATTTTTTGAAAAAAAAAAAATACCACCCTCCAATTATCAACAGATTGTTATAATAATCCTGCAAGTGACTGTATAAATGACTAACCTTATCAGATTCTGGTGGTCATGTACGTTCACACCGGAGGTATCAGCTTATTTAGGGATCCGGGGTTGAAGTTGATCAGTTTAGATCGATCCATTCTATACCGATTCTGGCACGCGCGCACACACTACACGTGGCAGGAATGAAAAAGCATACCTATGGCTGACGTCATCCCCTGCATGTCCGATAGGAAACATCCCAGAATCCGGAGCGAGAATGAAGCTACCGCCCTTCTTCCCCGGCCCGCCTTTTCCTTTACAGATCTTAGCCATTTATTTATTCATATCCATCATGCCGCCACCTCCAATGTCATTGAGACACGTGTCGCTGCGTCGCTGCAGCGCCCCTCACCCGCATGTCGCTGTTGCATGAACTCCCCGCCACGTACGTCTCCAACCGTCGCGATCGACGGTCTCTGTACGTCAGCAATGGACGGCGCTGATATCACTCGCGGCTGTTTTGGATTCCGCAAGCTGCCAAACGGGCTGAAACCGACTCTTTTGTCGGCACGCGAGGATGAGTACAAATGGAAGAGTTCGGTTGTTCCTTCGCGATTGATGATTAACGGTATGCGTAGCTCTATGGGACCCACATGCGACAGAGAGTTCTGATTATTGTAACCGTCTAAAATGTCGGTGATGCTCTGAATAAGCTATATTCCAATATAATCAATCTTCTAAAATGATCCTGACCTTCGATTTTGGAGTTGAATTCGACCCATTGAAAGTTTCCTTTTGGAGTTCTGCACTTATCTACTCATGGTGTGTTTAGAATCGTCCGTTCATCTTAAATTTCTGTTGGTCCTCTTTATAATATATAATCCAGAACATGAACGGTCAAGATCATCTGATCATCTCAGCAGGTGAGTTCCGAAGTGGCGACACATATGGCGGTTCTCAATCTCGACATAGGCCAAACGAACTCAATATGGAATGAGTTCGTTTTGCCTCTGTCGCGATTGAGATCCCGGCGTATGTAGCTACCCTTGGGGCCCAGATGCTGAGATGGTCCAATGATTTGAACCGTCCATTTCTTATTAATACCCATAAAGAAGCGGTGATCTTATATTCCTATGATCACGCTTTATCGATGGTCCTGTCCTTCGACTTTTAAAGTTGAATGAGAGCCATTAGAAACTTTCTTTTCGTTGTTTTCGTCTATAAATACAATGGCCACATCCATCCTTTCAGCGTAAGTTTGCTGCAGTCGTCCATATAGCATAGAATCCAAAATATGGACAGTTCAGATCGTCGGACCATGCAGCATGTTGGCCCCAGTGGGCTGCGATACACTTTGTATTCTGGATCGCTGGATCGCGACAGACAGAAAACGAACTCACATGAGCGGTTTTCGCTGAGGAGAAATATTCTGTGTGTCGAAGAAAGAGAAACCGAAGATGAGTGTGAGAAATATACAGATATAAAAAGATTTATGGGATCCTCGACCCGGACTTTGTACTGTGTACTCGGGTTTTTGACATGTGGGCCCACTAGCCGAGGATCGGGAACATGGGACCATCGTTTTGTTGGTCCCACGGATGATGGACCGTGAAGATCCGTGCCCCACAGTGTAGCTTAGATGGAAAATGCCAGCCTCCATTCCCCGGGCTTTTGAAGTCCACAAATCCAAAGGTTAGGATTGTCTTGTCGTGGTGGGATACAACAGGCTGGCCCACTGAGGGCTGTCCAAAGGGGGCGGACTAGAGAGGACGTTCATGTCAGGGGCTCTGTGGGGTCCACCGGGATTTATATGTTTTATCTATTCCGTCCATATATTTTGAAATATCATTCCAGGGAATGAGCCAAAAAATGAGGTAACTAGAAGTCTCAAGCGGACCACACCACATGAAGCAGTGGGGATTTAAAGCCCACCGTTGAAATTTTCTTGGGGATAACAGAAGTTTTGGATCAAGCTGATACTTATGTTGTCCCTTTATACAGGTGCATGTAACCTTATGAACAGGTTGAATGACAAATAAACATAACGGTGGGTCTTAGGAATTTTTCAATGATAAAAGTTCAATTCCACTTATTCATGTGGTTGGGTCCACTTTAGCCTTCTATTTACCTCAGTTTTTTGGCTGATGCCATAAAATGATAAGTCAAAATAGATGGATGGCGTTGATAAAGCATATAGATGAAAAGTGGGCTCTACAAGGCCCTGACATGACCGTCCGTCTCTAGCTAGGTCCCAGTGGGGGTAGCAGTAGGGTTGAAAGTCGGGCGGGTTCAACCTGACCGACTTGACACTGGGTCAAGCACAGGCAGGACGTATCAGGTTTGGTCTCAAGCTTGGGCTATATAAACACCAAGCCGATAAAACTTGGGTCAGGCTCGGGTTGAGGTCTCAGGTTGCCTGACTCAACCCAACCCAACCCGAACCCAATCGACATATAAGTTACTTATAATTATAATTGAGTGTGGATTGTTTATGTTGAAGGCACAGGAAATTATAGTGCCGCCAGGTCTAATTGGTTTACGCCATTTATAATGACTCAAGCTAACAATATATGCCGAATTTCTCTCTCCCAAATAGTATGGGTGCTACACATTGCGACTTTTAAAGGAGTTTTGTCCTATATTTTAGCTTGTTTGTTTAAAACAATAAAGTTCTTTAAGATAAGTAAAAACATATATAATTAATAAAATTATAAGTATAAAAAATAAGATGTGTATTAAAATATAATAAACTAATGTAATAACGAAAATATTAGCATGAATCCACCCGACCAACCTAACTAACCCGACCGAACCCGCTTGGGTTGAGAATTCCCAACTCGAGGTTAGGTTGGGTTGGGTTGGGTTATGGTTGAGGCATAGGAACCTTGGGTTGGACTAGGGTTAAGCACTAACCCGATCCAACCCGCCAGACTTTCAGCCCTAGGTAGCACCCAATCCGCAGCCCCCGTCCAATCGGGGTTGAGCTGGGGCGGTAGATTACCGGACGTGGATTTCCTGCTAAAGCCTTTCTAGGGGAGTTTTTGCGCAAGGATGCTAGATAGGGTCCACCTAGATGTTTGTGAGAAATCCACCCTATCCATCCGTTTTTCGAGATCATTTTAGGACATTAGACCAAAAATGAGGTGTATCAAATAACCAAGTGAGCCATATGAGAGGAAATAGTGGGAATTTAGTGAGCACCGTTGAAGTATTCTTATGGCCGTTAAAGTTTTGTATCAGGCTATCTTTCTGGTTTTTTCACTTCATCTCATTTGTAATGACCTTATAAACAGTTGGGATAGTGTATACACATCAAGGTGGAGCCCAGGAAGGTTTCAACGGTGGGAATTTCTTTTCCCAATTTTCCCTCTCGTGTGATCCGTTTGAGGTTTTTTATCCACCTCATTTTTGGTTGCATTTCCTAAAATAATCTCGTAAAATGGATGGACGGAATGGATTTCTCACATACATTGCAGTGAGCTTCTGCTAAAGGCTTTAGCAAGAAATCTGCGTAGATTACCTGAGCCGGGTTGTGTTCTGGGCTTTGCTAGATTCGGGTTCGGGTCCTTTCTTAATTCAGGTACTTTTCGAACTCGGACCCGGATTGGATTGGGTTGGTGCACATGGATTTTCGGGCCTTGGTTTCTAGTTGAATCAGGTTGGGCCCATTCAATGCATGGGCTTGAACACACGTGTGCCGCATATGCAGGCCTATCCGATTGGGTCCGCACTTGAGACGTAGTCTTGGATCCCCAGCCTTCTACTTGATGGCCTAGGACTTTGCCATCCAGAAGATTAATGGGTCGTGGCATATACGGTTGGAGCCCAATAGACCGCTGGTAATGGGCCCCACTAGTACAAAACTGAAATGGCGTGCGTATTCTGCTATCTTTATGGAAGAAAGGAACAAGGATGACGTGTCGAACGGATGTTTCTCTCATGCTTAGATCAGAAAAACTTTAATACTCTGGGAGAGGGTGATGGATGATACGTACGCACTTTGAACGAACTTACAAATAGCGTATGTTGTATACAAGTTTGTTGTTGCTTGAATTTGGATTGTCAGGGACCCCACTTTCTTGATATACAGGTAGTATACGAAGGACAGTGGGGGTGTTGGTCGTGGCTGAGGATCCTCCGATGCCTAAGTGAGGCGAGTTGAATTGAATTAAAGTAGAAACAGGATTTGAATTAGGATTTTTCGTGTGTACCTCCTCCCATTAACAGTAGACGTATTTATAGGATGCTTAGGCGGCTCTTGAGCTCGCGTATCTTAGAGGGATACGGTAATCTCGCATATCCAGGTAGGATACGTCATGTATGTTGAAGGGTCCCCATTTGGATGGGGATCTTCTTCCAAAAGTATCACCCAGCTCGCCTCGGCTGGTGTGATCTTCAGCTAGGATCTTGTCAGATCTCTCCTTCCTCGGTACGAGGTGGGATTCTTTCTGAATATTCTGCTTCTTAAGTCAGGATTCATTAGGTCAACTCAGCAAGTAAATCATGTTGTTGAGCTTTGCCTTTGAATAGTTCAGCTCAATGTCAGTCCTTCGAAATCAGCTCATCTCGTAGTTGACGCCTCGATAACTTTAAGGAGTTCGTTCAGGTAACTCTTTGCCAGTTCCGGTCTCATACAACATAATCGGTCGCACGTTTTGTATAATAAGTCAATTTGATTTTTCTCATGATATATATATATATATATATACACACACACACACACAGACGCGGAAACGCTCACATGCGAACCAATTCGTACGTAGTACGTATGAACTTTTCTGAGAACCCATCCTATGTAATGTAGATCCAAAATCTGAACCGTTCATGTGAAGCAACACCTCGTGAAACCCTCCAGGCCCAAGTTTTACTTTGATCTAAAACTTTGATGGCCCATGAAAAATGAAAACATTTTCCTCCCTTGATTTGCATTTCTCTTTTCTATGGCCCAACAGAATTTTAGATCAGGGTGAAAATTTGTCACATGAGGTTTCATGGAATTCCGCATCACATGGACCGTTCAGATTAGACACCCATGACACGTGTGCAAAGGTGCGCACGTTGGTAGGTGCACAGGGGAGCATGACTATATATATATACATGTCTTATGGAGAGAAATCCCAGGGGGCCTTCCTTTCGGGGGCTGTCGGGCCTTTCATGGGGAGTCTGTGCAGCACAGACTCCCTATTAGCTTTGTCTCCAGGGGAGCCGTCGCCGGTGATGGCCCCTTGTGTTTGGGAGGCTTCTTCGCCTCAGGTGGAGGCGGCTTACTTGTCTTCTCAGGGGGTGGCCTTATTGGCCAATATTTTTGTGTCATGTCCGCAGCCAGAGGACTTGCAATCCATTCGGTTGGAGTTCAGGATCCCGAGCTCAGTGGGGCTACAGTTTCCACGAGCAGGGTAGCTTCCGGGTTGAAAAAAAACATGAAATAATGCATGCCCTCCTTGCCTCTGGTGAAGAAAAAAACCCGCAAAAAAAATGCAACAAGGCACATCCTGATTGAGCACGACCTGACCATGCTGAGCTAGGGCTCAGGGACTTTTTGGCCTGATTGGAACCAGGGCTCAGTGGGCCGGGGCCTCGCCCATTGCCCCTACCAATTAATGGCAATCCATTTGTGAACTCAAATGCTTGACCATTTTTTTATTTTTTTTTGAACCATCGTTTGAATGGTCGCTTAGGTGTAATTTTTTAAATAGCTTAGACTCATGATTTGGACCGTTTATGTTGAAGTACATGCATGATATGTGTCTGCCATATGTGAATGCGGAAAGACCAACATGTTCCTTCCAAGCGAGGGCGGTATTGGGCCGGGTTTAGGCTAGGCTAGTCTAGGTTTGTGCCTACACATGAGGCCCAAGTCTTTTAAGCTCCGTCAAACCTAACATGGGGTTAAGCACATCAAGGCCAACTTCAAGCTCAAAAAAATTGGTTGGGCTAAAATGATTTGAGCCCAAGCCGGGGCCCATGGGCCCAACTTTAGTGGGAACATTTTCACCTCTTGTTTTACGTGAAGGGATTTGAATTTGAATTTTGAATAGAAGAAACATGTGGACAAATGATCCTAGAAATCAGGAAGTAGACTTTACTCCCTCTGTAACAGTTCCGCATAGCATTTTCCTCTGCATAAATCTAGAAACACTCCTAATTGCAATGGCGTGAGGTAAAAAAAACAATGATCTAATGGGTGAATGTCACTTGGAGGGTGTGGGACAGAGTGATGTTTCATGCCGTACAAACCATACATCAGGCCATTCTTACAAGGTGTAAGTCTCAATGTAGTCCACGTAATAAAATGGAATGTCACATGATCGTCGCACAAATGGCACGTGTGACCAAGCAACGTGCTTAACAAGCTTATAAAGCCCTACTGAGACTGAAAATCTTGTGACACGAGATACATATGGCATGGTTGTCTCACACAATTATGCTAAAAATGATTTTTTTAAAAGACAATTAATGTTTTCATAGAAACTACAACGGGTTAAGAAAACAGGTTCTTCCGAAATTAGAAGGAGACTAGGGCACGCGATGAAAATTTTGGGTTTGGCTAGGATACAGCCTCGCGCCTTTGAGGATAAAATCACATATCAACAAGAAAACCTCGATGCTGCCAGCACCTATCCAAGTTTATACAAACAACACCCGACGAAGAGTTTCCAACCCTTGCCAACACACAATTTTTCTACATAGTGCAATGTTGTCTATTTTGATTTTAGCCTTCCTCCACTTTTGTCCAACCATACTGTAGTAAGTTTGAAGTTTAGTATAACTTAGATCTATCAGCACAATATGCTATGGGAGTAGTGTAAATATCCGTTACTATTATTGTCAAATTCCCAATTAACCGACACCATACTTGGAAGATTAGATAGGTCACATCTTGTTATCCGCACACTTTTGTTTGTGCACATGGATAGTCCACACACTTTTGTTTGTGCACATGGATAGCCGTAGGTAATTTATCTTTTATTTTCTTTGCTTAATTTGACTTTCTTCGCTGATTGTATTGATCTTACTTATATATATATATATATGTGTGTGTGTGTGTGTGTGTGTGTGTGTGTGTGTGTGTGTGTAATTGACTGTTGATAACTAATCTAGGCGGCTCTCCACTCCGACCCAAGAACTTCGAACCGCTTCGACGTCTCAAACCTGCATAGTCATAATGAGCAAAGGAGACCCTGGTTTAGGCAGGGGACCCTTCGATGCCTAAGTCAGGTCAAGGGAAACTGGGTCTAAGTTTGGGTGTAGAGAGAGTGTCAGATGTTGCGTACCTGAAGCAATGAAGTCTCATTGTATTTATACCTGCCTATCAGACGGTTTGGGTCTGTTAATCTTGGCATGATTCACTCAATTAGTGAGATATTATGATCGTAGAGATATTATCCGTATTCTAGGGATTATGTAGCGTATCACGCGTATCTGCAGACGAAACGATCGGTCGTGTCCGCTTAAGGTAGTTTCTTATTTAGCGCATGGAGCGTCCACATCCCACCTCGGCCTCGGCTCGGGATCCTAAGCCAAAGAGGCCCTGACTCCAAGCCTTGGACTTAGACCAGCATACACATGGGCTTTTCCCATTGAGTTGTTAAGCGAGGATCGTGTCCTGAGTCCGAGCTAAGCTCCAGCCTGGACTTATGATGGACCCGGCCCTACTTGTCCGTCGGGTATTCTGGAGGTCTCCCCTCCAAGCTCCGAGGTGAGCGGCGGGCTTAACCCCTTGAGTTGAGTCTCCCCGCTACAAGTGACACAGTTGTGAGTGGTCGAATGATTCATCTCTGGTTGAGCAAGTGGGACGGTCCAAGGTCTCGCAAGTAAGTTCCGGTATGATCTTCATACCGACTGCCTTGATCTCGGATTACTCCGAACAGACAACCTCAGTGCTAAAGCGCAACTGAGGCCGAGCCGAACATCATCCTTCAGATCAATCCAGTTTTATTCTTATGTATCTGATCCGGTTAGTGTGGTGTCGGACCTTGGAACTAAAGGGGCTCAGATCTTCTCATAATAGAAGCCCCTTACTCTCCAAGTTCAGACACGGGCTCGGAGAGTAAATACATATGGTTAGTGTGGCGTACAGTTGCAATTATGATTTCTACATTTGAAGAGATACATCTTCGGGGTTTCTTGTCCACGGGCTAACCTCCAGGGGACACGCAGTGACGGTTAAGATCTCGAATCATTGCTGAACTTATGGCTGACTGCCACTAATGCCATGGGAGACGTTCGAGCGACGTTTCCCCTGCCCGAGCGCTGCTTCCACTACTCTGAGCTCTAATCCAATACCAGAAGCACACAGCCTGGCAGAGCTTGAACCAGTGATCTGCAG
The DNA here is from genome assembly GCF_029962835.1 of Magnolia sinica. Classification (NCBI taxonomy): domain Eukaryota; kingdom Viridiplantae; phylum Streptophyta; class Magnoliopsida; order Magnoliales; family Magnoliaceae; genus Magnolia; species Magnolia sinica. The sequence goes on from NC_080573.1 coordinate 14,643,409, forward strand.
CCACGTATGTCCCGGAGTAAGCTCGCGACAATTCGGCTGCGGCCATCATGCCTCGCCATTAATGCGGAGATCCTTCCTAAGCTATATAATTCCTAGCATTTTGGAAACGCTTCTCACTTCTGCATTCTGAATTTGTGTGGCTGCCAGTTCCCTGAGGAGACGATTTTCGGCGAAGGCGATTCCGGCCGATTTGAAGCTTTCGGCGAGACGATTCCAACCGATCAGGGGTTTTCGGCAGAGGCGATTTTCGGTGACCATCCGGTTAGTCTTTCCTTCTTCTAGCGTTTTTCTATCTCTCGTGAGATGTCGTCTGATTTGGATATGTTCCGAGAGGATTATGACGAGTCCAAGCCGGGGAGCTCGGATGATAGGAGAGGGGCATCCAAAGGCCCCTTGGAAGCAGTGCCTCTCTTTCCCCAGCCAAGAAGAGACAAAGAAGTGGGGGCTCCAACGCGCCACACAGGCAAAAAGAGGGTCGCCCGAGCCCCCCGAGACTCTGTGACGGGCGGTGCCGAGATGCCCGCGAGTAAGCGGGCCTCGGAGGTCATCCCGAGAGGCTCCGTGCTGGCGGAGTCCTAGATGGGATGGATCTGATTGGAGTTCGAGATTCTAGACTCTGTGCAGATAAGGGCGCCAAAGCCCCTTGAGACTGCCGGTGCTCCTGCTGATGGGGAAGTCACAATTTTCCTTTACGCTCTGCAGTGCGGACTCTGACTCCCTATGCACTCCTTTGTCCGGGCCCTGATGGCCTACTTGGGACTTGCTCCTGGTCAATTCACCCCCAATGCCTAGAGGGTTTTGATCTCTTCCTTCATCATCTGGCATCAAGTTAAGTCCTTTAGAAGAAAACTTACCTTAGCTATCTTGCACAAATCTGATCTATCTCAGTCTCTCCCCGGCAACGGCGCCAAAAAATTGATTGCTTGCCTCCAAGTGCAGAGGTTCGTAAGCAGTATCCCGTGAATATAGGGTCGATCCCACAGGGAGATGAATTATGAGAAGGAAAAAAATCAAATGCAAAACAAACTAAATTGATGATTTGATTTTGGGATTTTTGAATGGATGTAATTCAACTGAATAAAATAACACCCAAGCTTCAAAGTTCCACATATAGGTTAATGTTCCAAAATCATGATGACTTGGATAACACAACTAAGATCTAAGCACTCTGGTTAGCCTAATCAGAAAATAAAACAATTTAAATATTTTAATAAATGATATAAAATATTAGAAAATTATTGCATTATTGATATATATTCTCAAGCGTCGGTGATTTTAAGAATTCAATATCAATGAGATAATAAAAATCAAATAAATATAACAGGTTGAGAACCTCTCCTATCTAGGAAATCTAATAGATTTATGGTAAGTCTATCCATCAATGTGGATCTCATATGATGGAAACGTATGAATCTCACAAGAGGATAAAAATAAAACCTAAATAATAGATAACATGCATACACCATTCTTCTCATCATTAAAACAATCAATCATCATAATCTTAAAGAATTATTAAACCCATATGCTTCCCTTCTAGCTTGGGCTAGAAGGAACTTAGAAAAACAAAAATAAAATAAGAAATAAATAAATAAGAATAAAGAAATAAATGCAAATAGAAAAGATCTAAAAAAAATAATTTATAAAACTCTAATTAAATTTAAAACTCTTTAAAAATCCTAAATTTTACTTTGGGATGCCTTGAATGATGCTTAGGAATGCCCTACGAAGCCTATTTATAAGTAGGGAACTCCAATTTTCGTACAAAGTTGAAAAACCCTAGAAATCGCTTCAAATATACGCAGTTTTCCAAAATAGACTTATCGCTGCATAGTTTATTTAAAATAGATTCCTGCTGTGCAGTTTTCCAAAATAGACTTCAGAACTTCAGAATACATTTTTTCAGAACGATTTCAGGATTCTTCACTTCAAATATTCGATTTTCTTCATTTTTCACTTAGTTTTCTTGGATCTTTTGGTATGTGAATTCTTTAATTTTGGTCTCCTAAGATCCATCACTTGCCTTGGTGATTTTTTTGCATCAAAATCATGCTCTTAACACCCTTTTTTCAATCTAAGCTCTTAAATTCACCTTGTAACACATACATGAGTAAAATAGAATATTAAGCTGATTCATGTTCATAAAACCAAGATGTAAATGGAGAAAATTATGCAATATTTAAGTCTCAACATTAGCCTCGGCCCACTTGATGAAGTAGTCGACCACGACAATGGCGAACTTGACTTGCCCTTTCCCTGTGGGCAGGGGTCCAATGATGTTAATCCCCCACTGAGTGAACGGCCATAGACCGCTCATGGGACTCATTTCTTCTGCGGGTTGTCTCGGCACAGCCGCGTATCATTAACATTTGTTGCACCTTTGAACGTAGTTCTTTGAGTCTTCCTTGATGGTCGGCCAAAAATATCCTTGTCGAAGTATTTTCAGAGCCAGGGCTCGACCACCAGAGTGATTCCTGTAGATTCCTTCGTGAATCTCTCGAATTAAATAATTTGCCTCATTGGATCGGAGACACCTGAGATAGGGCTTTGAGTGCCCTTTCTTATACAAGATCCCGTCTAGGATTACGTATGGTGCCGCTCTGACTCTCAAGCGCCTTGCCTCCAACTTATCCGAGGGGACCTCACCAGATGTTAGGTAGTTGTAAATCGGGTCCATCCACCTCGGAGTACTGTCTATTGGATTGACCGTTTTCTTCTCAGCCTGGTCGATGCTCGGATTTTGTATGAATTCCATGGGAATGATTCGTGGGATCTTCCCTTCTTTGGCTGATGCTAGCTTCACCAGGGAGTCAACCTAGGAATTTTCTGCTCTAGGAATCTGGCGGATAGTGCAGCTCCAAAATCTTTCTATCAATTTCCTCACCTCGTCTAGGTAAGCAACCATCCTAGTCTCCTTGGCCTCGTATTTGGAGGAGATGTGATTCACTACTAGTTGAGAATCACATTGTACCTGGAGGGACTGAACCCCCAGACTGGCCGCCAGCCTGAGTCTAGCCAGTAGAGCCTCGTACTCCACCTCATTGTTAGAGGCCTTAAAACCAAGTCTAATCGCATACTGGATGGGTGTAGAATCAACAGCGACCAGGACAACTCCCGCTCCGACACGCTTGGCGTTGGATGTCCCGTTTGCATAGAGAATCCATTCGGGTCCCGACTTCGGTACCGATCTGTTCTTCGTCCAGGGTGGTGAATTCTGTAATAAAGTTAGTCATAGCTTGGCCCTTAATGGTTGTCCTTGGTAAGAATTGGATGTCGAACTCCCCAAGCTTAATGGCTCACTTGGTTAGCTAACTTGACACTTCGGGCCTCTGGAGGACCTGTTTAAGCGGAGAATTGGTCAAGATGATGATGGAATGAGCTTGGAAGTACGGGCATAATCTCCGAGCCGAGACAATGAGGCAGAGTACTAACTTCTCCAAAGCCGGATATCTCATCTCGGCAGGTACCATGGCCTTGCTCATATAGTACACGGGATGTTGCTTACCCCCTACTTCTCTAATCAGGGCCGAGTTGACGGCTGAAGCTGAAATCGCCAGGTATAAGAATAGGTGCTCGCCTTCTTTGGGTTTAGACAGTAGAAGCGGCAAGCCTAAATATCGCTTTAGCTGATGAAAAGTCTGCTCGCATTCCAGTGTCCACTCTGCCTTCTTATGACCCTTCAATTGCTGAAAGAAGGGGAGGCATTTATCAATGGCTCTGGATATGAACCGTCTGAGCGATGCTACTCGTCCAGTGAGGCATTGTTTCTCCTTAACAGTCCGAAGTGAACTCATATCGAAGAGTGCTTTGATCTTGTCGGGGTTCGCCTTGATGCCCCTTTGGCTGACTTGAAACTCGAGAAATTTGCTAGAGCCAACTCCGAAGGCACATTTCGCGGCATTCAGCTTCATCTGGTATTCTCGGAGGATGACATTTCTCCGAGATCTGTCAAGTGATCTGACGCCTTGATGCTCTTCACAAGCATGTCGTCGATGTACACTTCCATCGTATGCCCGATCTGTTTGGCGACCATTTGATTTACCAGCATTTGATATGTGGCCCCAACGTTCTTCAGGCCAAATGGCATGACCCGGTAACAGTAGAGTCCCTTATCAGTGACGAAAGTAGTCTTTTGCCTGTCTGGGAGATGCATTGCAATCTAATTATACCCGGAATAGGCGTCCAGGAAAGAGAGTAGTTCATGCCCCGTTGTGTTGTCTACCAGCTGATTAATCCGAGCTAATGGGAAGTTATTTTTCAGACATGCCTTGTTTAGATCCGAGTAATCCACATAAACCCGTCATTTTCCGTTAGCTTTCTTGATGAGGACCACGTTTGCGATCCAATCGGGATACTGTACTTCTTCTATAAAGCTAATGTCGAGCAAAATGGAGACTTCGTCGGTTATGGCTTTGTATCGAATGGTCTCCTCTTCTGTTTCACAGGTCTGTGATCTGGGTCCACATTCAACCTGTGGACTATGGTATCCGGGGAGATCCCAGGCATATCTCCGTGCGACCATGCAAAGACATCCCTATGCTGCCGCAGGAAAGCAACCATTTCGGACCACTGCTCAAAATTTAACGACGTTTCGAGCTAAACGGTCTTACTTGGGTCAGCCTCGTCGAGTGGGACTTTCTCCAAGTCTTCCATAGATGAGTCATCTATAGGTCCTTTGGGATTTAGGACATTGACGGTGAGTGCTTGCTTCACAGACCCCTTCTTTACCGCTATTGCGTAACACCTCCGTGCTTCGCGCTGATCGCCTTGGAGGTAACCTCTTTCGCCCCTAGTGGGAAACTTCATTAGTAGATGATTGGTGGAGATGACTGCCCTCATTACATTGAGAGAAGGCCTGTCTAAAATGACGTTATGCACTGATGGCATATTGACAACGAGAAAATCTACCATAAGAGTGGCTTGGTGTTGTCCTTCTCCCGCGGTCACGGGGAGGGAAATGACTCCTTCAGAGATTACCCTTTTTCCGGTAAAGCCGTACAGGGGGGTCTTCACAGGTCTAAGGCACGACCTTGGAATCTCGATTCTTTCAAAAGCCTCGGAGTAGATCACATCGGCTGAGCTTACGATGTCGACTAGGATGTGGTAAATCTTATAGTTGGCTATAGTCACAATAATCACTAGGGCATCGTCGTGCGGATGCTGGATTCTACACGTATCGTCTTCCGTGAAGGTCAAACTACATGGGGTAACTCGGAGTTTCTTGCTTGGCCGCTCGATCATGTGGATGTAGTGCTCCAGATCGGACTTCTGAGAGTAGGCTTTTCGAGCATGGTTCAAATCTCCTCCACCGGACGAGCCACCGAAGATAGTGCGAATTTCGGCTAGCTCTTCTGGGGTGTTATTCGGCTGATCTCGTTCTTCTTCTTGAGCTGTTTTCTCTTCCTTGGTGTACCGGTGCAAATGACCTTTACGAATAAAGGCCTCAATCTCATCCTTGAGGTCCACACAGTCGGCTGTGTTGTGGCCGTGATCTCAGTGGAAATGAAAATATTTGCATTTGTCTTGATGATCCGGATCGGCTTTCATACAAACAGGCCAATTCAGAAGCCTCTGCTCTCGGATGTCCAGTAGAATCTGCTCGGTGGATGTGTTGAGGGGGGTGTATGAATGGAATTTACCCTCTAGTTTTCTTCTTGAACGACTATCACGGGGGGCGCGGTCATCTGGCCCTTTGCTAGGTGTCTGAGGTTCTTCGTTCCTTGGCCTATTCCCTTTACCAGTCGGCTCTGCCACTTGAATATTTTTGCAGGCATTGGAGAATTCCTCGACGTTAGGATACTTTTGAGCTCTAGTGATGAGTTCGGCTAACATCTTCGGAGATTCTTTCCAATAGAGAAGGTGAACTTCCCCTCTTTTAGACCACTGAACACGGCAGAGAGAGATATCTTATCATCATAGTCCTCCACCTGTAATGCTTCTTCATTGAAACGAGCGATGTAGTCTTTCAATGATTCCTGAAGCCCTTGCTTGATGGTGAATAGATAAGTATTCAATTTCTTATTCTTCTTACCACTTATGAATTGGGTAAGGAATGATCGGTTAAGCTCCGCGAAGGACCCAATGGAGTTGGGTTTGAGCTGGCGGTACCAACTCCGAGCGGACCTCGTGAGCGTGATCGAAAACCCTCTGCACATTATCACGTCCGTTGTTGTTTGGATCTGCATCCACAAAGGATAAGCTTCCACATGCTCGGACGGGTCACCAAACCCTGAGTGTTAGATGACGGGAGGTATTCAGAACCTCTGAAGCATTAGCTCGCTCATGATCGTAGGGGTGAAGGAGGCTCGGTCTCTTCCATCATCGCTTGGACAGCGGCGGGAACTAAAGACGGCTGCTGATTCTTTTCTAATGTCAGGATTTTATTGTTGAGCTCTGCGAACCGTCTTTCCCAGGGATCTTTGTTTTCAGCCACCATCTCTTGGGCGTCTTCTATTTTGGGAGTTCTCCTTCCCCTCCTTCTTTCTAACTCATGGCGTAGATTTGTCGGCGCCAGGGCCAAGGTGACCGAGGCATTCAATGGAACTCGAGTCGTTGCATTCCGGGTCGGAACTCAGACTTAGGTCGGGGGAGGGTTCTGAACCAAAGTTGGTGCCTGACCAGGTTGCCGCTGAGAACCCTTAGGTCTAACACTCCTCGGCGTGGATTGGGCTTCTACTACTGGACCAACCGTTTCCTGAACAGGGTTTTCCTGAACAGGATGTGGCCGCGGCTCCTGTTACTGCTTCATCTGGTTGATTTCGTCACGTAGGGCTTCTATCGCATTTTGCATTCCTCGATACTTACTCGCCCGATTGTGAGAACACTGGGAAGGCCCCGGGGCCGATTTGGCATGAAGTAGTGAAGAGGATCGGGTCTGATCATTTTGCTCTGGATCTATAGTGGTCACCTTCTTCTTCCCTCTTGCCATAATGCTTAAAGATAGGAACCTGACCTTTCGTATCAGTTTCCCATAGATGGTGCTAAAAATGTTGATGACTAAATCTGGGCTGCTCTTCACTTCGACCCATGAACTCTGAACCGCTTCGACGTCTCAAACCTGCACACTCACAATTAGCAAAGGAGACCCTTATCTACGCAGGGGACCCTCCGATGCTTATGTCACGTCAAGAAAAACTAGGTCTAAGTTCGGGTTTAGAGAGAGTGCCAGATGTTGCGTACCTATAACAATGGAGTCTCATTGTATTTATACCTGACTATCGGATGGTTTAGGTCCATTAATCTCGGCACGATTCACTCAATTAGTGAGATATTATGATCGTGGAGATATTATCCATATTCCAGGGATCGTGTAGCGTATCGTGCGTATCTGCGAGTGAAACAATCAGTCATGTCCACTTAAGGTAGTTTCTTAATTTAGCTCATGGAGCGTCCACATCCCACCTCGGCCTCAGCTCGGGATCCTAAGCCATAGAGGCCCTGACTCCGAGTCTTGGACTTAGACCAGCATACACATGGAATTTTCCCATTGAGTTATTAAGCGAGGACCGCGTCATGAGTCTGAGTAGAGCTCCGGCTTGGACTTATGATGGACCCGGCCTTACTTGTCCGTCGGGTTTTCTAGAGGTCTCCCCTCCAAGCTTCGAGGTGAGTAGTTGGCTTAACCCCTTGAGTTGAGTCTCCCCGCTACAAGTGACATGATTGTGAGTGGTCGAATGATTTGTCTCTGGTCAAGCAAGTGGGACAGTCCAAGGTCTCGCAAGTAAGTTCCGGTATGATCTTCATACCGACTGCCTTGATATCGGATTACTCCAAACCAACAACCTCAATGCTAAAGTGCAACTGAGGTCAAGCCGAACATCATCCTTCAAATTAGCCTAGTTTTACTCTTATGTATCTGATCCGGTTAGTGTGGCGTCGGACCTTAGAACTGAAGGGGCTCGGATCTTCCCATAGCATCAATGAATAACCTTTATTTTTAGTCTTATTCGTCCTAGGTCGCATTAATAAGAAACTTGAAGACTGCAATTACTGTTGGATTAAAAAAAAAGTTATAGCTAAAGGTAAAAGGATCCCATTAAAGGACTAAACATCCACTTCTAAATCACTTGATAGGTGCAACATTGGTGGTTGGACAATTAGATAAACCTCCGTAAATAAGATCCTAAGATTGATTTTGCGCCTAAGGTTGCAAGCCTTCAATTAAATTTGAACTGAGTATGAGTCTTGTACACCCAACACTATCCTAATCGCATATGTTTAATTGAATGCAGGTTGTTCGTTAACACTCGTGGTATCATGTCTAATTGAATTATAATAAGATGAGCTGAAAAAGAAAAAGAAAAAAAGATTGATCCAAACTTCTAAAGCCCGACAAACCCTTTAAAGGTGGGCATCCAATCCCACTGTTTCCTGTCGTGTGGCCCAATTGAGTTTTTGGATCTGATTCAGTTTTTTTGGCTAATGCTCTAACATGAGCCAAAAAAATGAATGGATGGGATGGATTTCTCACAAATATCACCATGGCTCTTGTGGTCAGGGTAGTAGGCAATCCACATCCTTGACTTTCACAAATATCATTATGGTAGAGATAGATTATAATATCAACCTACCATAAGAGTGGATTAGTTGCGCCTGGGCCTCACCAAAGAAGGTGCGGACCTTACATTGGGGCTATCCAACATTTTGATAAGGTCACACAAACCTAAATAAAAATAAAAGACAAATATCACCTTAATCCAAAACCTTTGTGGCCCGCAGGAAATTTTTAACGGTCAATCACCATTGTTTCCTATGGTATGGCCCACTTGAGATTTGGATCTACTTCATTTTTTAGATTAGGCCGTAAAATGATTTGGAAATATAGATGGACATGGATATAGAATATATACATCAAGATGAGCTTAGGTAAGGGCCATGACCGCACCTAATCCAATCTGTTTCCCGTGGTGTGGTCCACTTGAGATCTGGATATGATTTGATTTTGAGATCATGCCCTAAAATGATCTAGAAAAATGGATGTACGGAGTGTATAAGACATTCATCCATGGTGGCCCCACAGAGTTTATTCAGTATGCATTCCGCTTCCCTGCTTTGGATGGTTAGGACCCGTTTGGCACACGTCATTGCATCATGTGAATGTGAATGAGATACATCCACCTTTGTTATGTGTTTGGCACTTAACACACTACCCTTGTAGCAAAGTAGAATAGTACTTAGGGGTGCACAAGGAACCGGTAAACCAGATCAAAACCAACTAAACCACACGGTTTAGTTTGATTCTGAAGTGCACCGGTTTCAGCTCCGAAAATCAAAGAATTAGTTAGTTCAATTCGGTTCTTAGTTTGGGGTTCCGTAGAGCCAAACCGGATCGTGAACCGGACTGTAGAACCGAACCCAAGAACTAGACCCCTTAATCAATAAATATTTAAATTTTAATTTTTAAAACATAAAAAACTACCCCATTCATCAAATGTATCACAACACGGATAAACGTAGGCAACAAAATCATTTTGGAAACAAGAGACGGTCGTAAAAACAAACCATAACGAGATTACTCTATGTGAAAATTTTCAGTAGAGGAGCTTGGGATAAATTATATATTAAAAAAATCATGCAATTATATTGGATTATATATAATAATAAAAAACCATGCAATTGGGCTGGATTATAAAAAGCTCATAACCATAGAACTGCACTGAACCGAATCGGTTTTTTACGATCCGGTTCTAATTTGGTTCTTAGGTGCACACGGTCCGATTCTAGTTCTAATTTTCCTGTTGGAAAAAGTTTGGTTTCAGTTTTACCCTAGAACTGGTGATGCGAACACTAAGTCATTCAAAGTATATCACCGCAGGAAGAGTGTGTTACCCTTGTCAATGTGGTTAGATGACGAGTATAAGTTGGGTATCTAGAAGTTGAAGACCTTACACATGTGTTTGTGACATGTGTAAGTTGCTTAAAGGATATATTTAGACCATTGGATTGCGAGGATGGTGTGATCAGACCGTTGGATCGTCACGGCCCACCTTCATTACACCACCTTCACAACGCTACCATTGGGGCCCATCGGACATCTTAAATTTGCATTTAGTTTATGAACATTTGATTTATTTAAGTTTTGAGACAGTTTGCACACAATTTTATGCGAATTTCTTTTTTTTAAAATAAAATTTTTTGTTTTAGTAGGGGTATTTTAATAATTTCATGTAATTACGAATTTATAAGGGTTAAACTTATAGCATGTTATATTATGTTTATGAAAGAAAAAGAGAGCTTTTTTGCTTCTAACGATTTCGTCTTCGACTTCTAGTGATTGGAAGAGAGCGTGAGGCCCAGGGAAGTTATTTCTCATCTCCTACTTCTTTCTCCTTCTTTCTTTTCTCAAGTACTCCTTTTCTTTTACCCTTCCTTTTCTTATAAAATCTTTAGATCTAGAAGCCGATCTTATTTCTTTTTATCTAAATCATTATATATCAAAAGATTTCCATCCCCATATAAAAACCCTTCACCCAAATCTAAATTTGAAAAACCACTAATTCAGACCTATTGCAAGATGAAAGTTCTATCTTTCACCGGATCCAACTAAACTCAGATCTTAAGATTCAATAATTCGTGTTTGTGATAGTTGTCAATAATCAATGTTATACTAATCTTATTTCTTTCTTATGTTTATGATGTATATGACTGATATTTTATTTGTTTTTTAAGATTGCATAAACCTACCCCTTTGAAATACCATGCTCATTTAAAGTTGAATAAAGCTGGCCTACATCAACTGGACCCAACCGAACCGTATGTACTCCTAAATTATTGGCTTCGTTATGCAATATTTCTTGAAATCAAGCTATTTTGATAAGAAAGAGTCTGCTGTGCCCCCACACAGCATGTGGAGGGAGGGAACATGAGTGTGATCCAGACTGTCCATCAGGTGCAACGCCTCATTTTATTTAATAAGCCCAAAAATTAGGCACATCCTAAACCCAGATGGGCCACACCATAGGGAAGGGTCAGAATAGGGGCACCTACCATTATGTTATGGGGCCACGTGGTTTGTATATGACACCCAGTCTATTCATTTGATGCGTCCTACCTGGATGAAGGGACTTTCCAATAATTAAGCCAGGTCCGAAATCAGGTAGGCCCCACCACATGAATTTAGATGGGCATTATTTTCAAGTTGTTACCTATTTTTTGGCCCGCCTGAGTTTTAGGTCAGTCTAGTTCTTGAGATCTTGGTTTAAATGGCTCGGTCCATCTATTGAACCGTGCAGATCATTCCCTCAATATTAGTGCTAAGTGCACCCCTTCTACACGCACCCCGTCTCCCATCTTGTCGAGGGGTTGTTTGGTGCATGGTAATGGATGGGACTGTGCAGCATGAAATTGTATTTGGCCCATGCAAATTCCATCCCATATTTGATAACAATACAAAGGATTGAATTAATCCTGGTATCACTGGTATCACATATTCCAATGGTGGATATTGTAGAATTGTTTATGAATTTCAAATTCTACTACAATTGCAGGCCACACATTGAAGTGTATGTTTTATCCACAATGTCTATCCATATATACCTTTTTGCATGTGACGTTCAAGTTGCATATGTACTTGGGAGACCGACCTAAGTTGTGAAATGTGGACTATTGATTACAATTTCATGGTACTTCATGTATCTTTTAAAGGAAGAATTTGATCGCAAACATTGCATTGGATGGTGAAAATATCATGGTATTTCCGGGCAAGTAATCATTATGTAAGTAACAATATTAATTCCATCTAATACAATATTCCAAACTTATTTTATCTATATAATACCATATACACAAGTATAACATGTACTCCAAATAGGCCCTTGGAGGACCATTCGGGAGCGTGTATTTGAATCGGGATTCATGTGCATTGGAATCACCATGGAATCTATGTGAATTATAGTCACTAATTTGCTTAGTAGCTTACAATCAGAGTCCACTAGAATATGACAATTTGGTAATCGAAATCACTCAATTACATTTCGCAGCCTATGTTTAAAAGAAAGACAATTGTGACTTGTAAATTGGTGGTAATCAAATTTCATGTAAAATAAAATCAAAATAATTTTAAAAAATATCTTTTTAATATATTTAATATAATATAATTTAAAATCCAATTAACATCAACTACACTCCTAAACATCGCAATTTGGACGGATTCAAGTTTCCAAACGACCTACCGTTAGCATCATGTTGCTATGTGGCAACACCCACCGAGTGACTATGTCAAATATCCAATTTTCGGATAAAAAGACTCAAATGTCAATGGACGAGAGTCACAGTCATAAGGGTATTAGGTGATTTTATCTTATTTTAATATTTATTTAGCTGGGTTGTTGGGCACTTGTTTAGTTGACTTTTGGTTCTCCGGAATGTGTCAACCCAACCCATTCAAATCATGGCCTAAAAATCATCCTGATCTGGACCATTGGATTGATGGCCTGATGGACAGTAAATGAAAGTAGTAACAGGTGCATATTGTTGAAATACTCTATTGCCCATTTCTTGGGTCATCTATAATGGGCCAATGGAAGGATCATACAGATTTGTGCCGATTTTGATGAGCCCAGTTACCTAAATGGTCCACATCTAATGTAGAAATCCCTTAGTCGGCCGAGGCCATCTACGGTGGAGAGTGATCTTGAAAATGAAGAACAAACTACGAATCACGTGTACGCTGGGCTGAGCTTGGGTCTACCGTGTTAGTCATATGACATCCGCTCTGTTCATCAGGTACGTTCGATCCAAGACGCAGGTGCGGAACAAACACGAGCAACATAAAGTCAGATGTGAAACAAGCTGCAACGGGTCGAAAGAATATACGGGCCCAACACATGAACCTATGGTTGGCGTCTCTGTATATTATTCTGTGTGGTGTGACCCACCTAAATTTTGCGTGGGATGATTGTAAAAAAATGGTCTAACACGAGAATACACGTGTGGATGGAGTGGATGTCACATGGACGACAGCAAAGTGGAGCACAAGGAACTCAGCTGTCATGTCCTGAGCAAGTTTTAAGAATCTATAATATTATGTTATTAGTGACTGCTTTCCTAAGCATATGACACACATTTAAATAGTTGATCTTGACCCCTTTATTATTATTATAATTAAGTTGATCTTGACCCGGCTAATTTGTTATTTTTATCGGTTTAAGTCACGAAATATATCATCATGGATGTTGGTTTAAGTCACGAAATGTATCATCATGGATGTTGATGCGGAGAACTGGTTGTCCCTGCTATACTCTCGAGTACCTGCAAAACCAAGTGACAATGGGGGCTATGGTTGTAGTCAGGAACCTTCCGATGCCTAAGTCAAAATAAGTACTCTAGATCTAGTCGAATTAGAGTAATAGTGCATACTTCTTTCTGTGGGGTTGAGTCCTTATTTATAACCTTGTTGATGCCCTCTATGTATATGGCAATGCCTCCATTAGCTAGATACATATCATAGAAGGGATCTTCTCCCGAATATGTATGATTATCTCGGCGGGATCCTCGGCGAAAATTTTGAAAAGGTAACCATTTTTGAATGGAATCTTCCAATGGTCGGTATCCGAGAAGGTCGAAGTTGATAATTTACGCCGACCTCTAAGTCTTATTGGCTGAGGTTTTGCATGTTGACCTTGATTAACGATCGTGGTTGATCGGGGTCGAAATTCAAGGTTAGGGCTTTTAATCAGGGTTAAGTCGGTAGTTATAGTTATTCCTTTGTCACGATAGTGAAATGTTAGATAGGAGACTGAGGTAGTCGTCTATGGTTGGTGCTCGAATTAGTCGCGGAGGTCGTTCTCGGTGGTAAAGGCTGAGCTTTTACTGAATCTCTCATCCGAGCTATTTGCCTTGCTGTTTTCATTGAATTCTTGCTATTTGGTTAGTCCTATTTTTATCCATTGTTCAATGGATATAAGTATTTGGTATCAAGTCCGACTTAAAAGCCTAGTCTATAAAGTGGAAGCAGATTGCGTACTACCTCACAAGGACTTAGCTAGAGATGGATGGTCCTATCAGGGGCTCTATGGGCCCACCATGATTTATATGTTTTATCCATGCCATCTATTTTATTTTTTTTTCTGACAGATCATCTTAGGGCTCAAATGAACAACACCACATGAGATAGTGGGATTGAACTCCTACCATTTGCAATGTTAAGACTAGGTTTGAAGACAAAACCCTCACTTTAATCCAAAACCCGATTTTGTGGCCTGTGTTGGCCACCTGCAATAGTTAGTTAAGGTCTTAGTTGACAATTTTAAGGGGACATTTGGATCTGAGATAAGTTACTTATACCTTTAAATAGCTTATCTTGATTTCTACCTATTTAAATTGAAGTGATTAAGTATTTTTAAATAAACAAGTAATTTATAATTGGTCATAAACCAAATGTACTTATCTCAAATAAGTTACTTATTATTACATTAATTAGAAAAAGTAATTTATTTGGTGATATACAACCGGACCCAAAACTGGCCGTTTATTTATTTAAAATTTTTAAACAGCAATTGTGGTATCAACCGTCGACAATTGACACAACTTCCAAATGGGCCCTATCCTCATATTTCATTCACGGACATAATTTGGGTCTTGATGGTAGCGTTGGTTCAGTTGAGTCAGACCCATTTACATTAAATGAGTCACGTTAGGTCTTGCTTGACTAATTTTAGTGGTTGTGGCTAGGATTTGAGCTATAATTCTTTCACATTAGTAAGTGGGCAGGGCTTGGGCTGACCAGACTCACGGGAACCTCACCCATTGCCACTCTCCCAGCACCGAGGAAGGGTTTTTACGAAGAGCTGTACTGATGTAATGTTTTTTTAGAATGTAATCTTATTGTTTGAAGTATTTCTCAACGCTAATCTAGAAATTTTTCCTTGATTAGTACAGATAAAATAGATCCGAACCGTTCAATCAGTAGGTCACCTCATGGGCAAGTGCTGGCCTAAATTTCAAGGCTCCTGGAAATAGAAACCTGTCCGATTCCGATCCATCAAAGATCCTGAAAAAAAAAATAACTAAAATGTCGTAGGTCGTAAACAGTGCCTAATGCAATTTTTGGTCACTAACCCATGCCCAAGATGGCCTACCAACTGGACGGTCTGGATTGATCAAAATGCTAATGGCCCATGTGGGTTATATGGGCGGTAGCATTTTAAACATGTGCCTCACTTTGAGAAGGATCGTTTCAGGCACGCACCGCGCATGATGTGCCCCCGGCGAGCAATGTGTGCGTTCGCGCCATTTCCTAGGCGGTGGTGACTCGTCCACGGGAGATTTGTCACCATATCAGATAATCCAGACCGTCAAATACTATGGATCCCGTGTGGATTGAGCGCTAAGGAAACACACGTGGAGACAATGGTCAATGACATTAGCCAGCTGATGTTGCAAGGATAAAAAATTCACTTTTGCCATAAACTTTTATGGACATCAGGTATGGTTAGGATCATCAGATAATTGTAATGCTTATGATATACTTCATCTACGATGGGCCACACAATGTGGACGGTACAGATTTAATATAGTATGAGCCTAGTATGGTGGATGTGTCATCATTATTTAAGAAATGGTGCAGACGTAGTGGGAGTAATATACAGACAAAAGCGGACGCGGATTAGCTGCGATCCAGCCAGGTGGGTGCGATCCTGACCGTGGGGCCTACCTCGATGTATTTTTATATATATCAAATCCGATTATTAGTTCTGGAAGATCATTTTATGGGATGGTCCAAAAAATGAGGTTGATTCACAATCTCATGTGGATCATACAGTATGGATTGAATTCTCAGAATTAAAAACTTCTTGGGGCCACGAAAGTTTTGGATCAAGCTTCTATATATGTTTTCCCTTCATCCAGGTCTGTGTGACCTAATCAAAAGGTTGGATGGAAAATAAAAACTACGATGAGCCCTAAGAAGTTTTTAATGGTGGGTGTTCATTCACCACTCTTTTCTTGTGTTGTGGTCCATCTGAGATCTGGATCTGTCTCATTTTTAGGACCATACCCTAAAATGATCTATAAACACAGATGGACGCCGTGGATATACAGAAAAAAACCGTTGAGGTACGCCCACGTTCAGGGTATCACCTACCTGGCTAGATCCAAGGTCGCAACTAATCTGCGTCCGACATTCACATGCATTGCACTAAACGGTGGGACCCATTGCCTTACCAGCTACGGAGCGAATTAGGTGAGAACCCATACTCACACAAGACGGTGCGGCCCTTGGGGCCCACCTTGATGTATGAATTCTGTATCTACGCCGTCCATCCGTTTTTCCAGCTCTTTTCAGGGCATAGTCCCAAAAATGAAGCACATCCAATTATCAGGTGACAATAGTGTATGAAACAGTGGTGATTGTTCATTAATGGATCACAAAAGTTTTGGATCAAACTGATATTTGTTTGTTCCCTTATTCCAGGCTCATGTGACCTTATCAACAGATTGGATGGAAAATAAA
Organism: Magnolia sinica; assembly: GCF_029962835.1. Lineage (NCBI taxonomy): Eukaryota > Viridiplantae > Streptophyta > Magnoliopsida > Magnoliales > Magnoliaceae > Magnolia > Magnolia sinica. The sequence goes on from NC_080573.1 coordinate 14,659,856, forward strand.
TACCACGGAAACATTAAGTTGTGCCCGATGAAATTTTTAATGGTAGGGCATTTTATCACCAAGCTTTCCTATGGCATGGTCCATCTGGTAATTGCACCTGCTTCATTTTTGGAATAATTATCCAAAATTACATGTAAAAACAAATGGACGGCGTGGATATAGAATACATGATACATCAAGGTGTGCCCCACAGTAAGGGCCGCACCGTCGTGGTGAGGCGATGGTCTCACCTATTCCGCGCCCTTCCTGCTTGTGCTTTCCCCGTGTGGCTGCGCCTGCCACGCGCTAAGTTACGCGCCGTGCGTATTGTTGAGAGTTGAGACGAGAGTGCATCACCGATCAGGCGATCAATATCGGGATGGGTCCATCAGTGGTCCATGTGGCTGCATCGATAGATGATCTTGACCGTCCTTAAGTTGGAATTATGAATGTACCAGCTTCATCTAAAAAAATCCCACTAATAGTATGATCAATAGAAAAATTCACTTCAGGCTGATGGCCCTTGATCCTTTACTGCTAACCATCCATGTAGAATATTTCTTTAGAGATCATGACCTTTCCCCGTTGGGACATTAAGATAGACGGTTTGGATCATGAACGGCTAGGAGCCCTGGTCAGAAAATCCCTTTACAAGTTATCGTGGAATTATTTGATACTCTGGATTGGTACAAGGCTTGATAAGCAGGCACTTGGATATTATATTCGAGTCATATGATAAGCCAAACTAAACCATCTGGATTGTGTCATCCAGTCTCTCCAAGTCATAGTTCCAATATCCCGTTGGTCGAACAATCGTAACCTTTGATTCATGTACTTTTGTTCATTGAAGTAGGACCGTTCAATATTTTTGGTTCTTAACCGCCCATTAAGGGTCCACCAATCTGATCATCAGACAATCAGATAAGCATAATTTTTAGTTCATGATACAATCAAAATCTGATATATAGTTTGGACTGTTTTATTTGAGAATTGAAGTAATCTAAGTGCATGCATATCATCCATCACATTCTACCGGAGTATCAAAGTTTTCCAAGTCATCGGACCAGAGAGTAACGCGTTTCTCGGAATTACCGCAAGCACGCAACTGCCGTCGTATCCGACGTCATTGCATTTTGATTTTCCAGCGCCAATGAGATGGGACGCGGTTTGGCTGACGACACCAGCCAGCCAACTAGTTGCGTCAGTGCTTTGTGGGCCCCACTATGATATATGTGTTTTATCCACACCATCCATCCATTTTTTCAGTTCATTTGAGAGGATGAGCCCAAAAAATAGGAAAATCCAAAGCTTAAGATGACCACACCACAGGAAACAGTAGGGATTGAACGCCAACCGTTGAAAGCTTCTCGGGGCTACGGAAGTTTTGGATTGAGTTTATATTTGTGTTTTCCCTTCATCCAGGGTTATGTGACTTTATGAACGGGTTGGATGAAAAATAAACATTGTGGTGGGCCCCAGAAGTTTTCAATGGTAAGCATTCAATATTTACTGTATCCGGTGGTGTGGTCCACTTGATCTTTAAATCTTCTTTATTTTTGGGATAATACCCTAAAATGAGCTGGAAAAATCGATGGACCGAGTGGATAAAACACATACACAATGGTGGGCCCACGGAGCACCAGCCAAAACGCCTCCTCCAGTTTGGTACTCTGGATAGTACTGATGGACAGTCCGTCGATTTCTCAGTGGCCCAAACAACACATGGGGGGTTCTGTCCTAATTCAGATTCTAACAGGAACCAACTATGTAATAATTCGATAGTTAAAGGATCGGAAGGCCCGCTAATCTGGCCGTCCTTCTTGTCTGATCAGCAGACATTTAATCATTGAATCTCGACCGCTGAAAACATTGAATCTGACCGCCGATTGAATTCTGTTAGGATTACCAACCTGATTTAATTCCACATCTGTGTGACTGTGTCCAAATTCCTACGGTTTGGATTGACACGAATATTTGCCCAGAGTTCAGTTGAGTAAGGATTGAAGGTGAGATTTGGTGCAAGTGCCGGAATAGATGCGTCAGATCTGGACCATTCCTCTGTTAGAGCAAAGATTGGACCAGCCCTGGTCTCAAAATCACATGGCCCACTCATCCACAGATAAGAGGAAAAATAGACGGTCTAAAAAATAGATGACCAACGGTATATTTTTAAGATAAAATGGCACAATCGGTGTATGGATCTTATATTTGGGCGAGGCAAGGAAGGGAAGTGGAGTAGGTGCGGCCGGTGCAGCTCTTACTACGGGGCCCATCTTGATATATGTATTCTATATCCACGCCGTCCATCCGTTTTTTATGATCATGTTAGGTAAAGATAAAAACATTTGAAGCAGATCCAAATCTCATATGTACCATACAATAGGAAACAGTGATGATTAAATGTTTCACCATTAAAACGTTTCTATAGCCTACCCTAATGTTTTTTTTCCCATACAACCTTTTTATAAGGTCACATAAATCTGTATGAATAAAAAAGCAAATATTAGTTTGATCGAAAACATTTGTGGTTCATTATAAGTTGTTAATGGTCAATCAACACTATTTCCTTTGATATGGTCTACCTGACATATGGATCTGCTTCATTTTTAGACTCATAACCTAAAATGATATGAAAGAACGGATGAACGGAGTGGATATAGAATACATGCATCAAGGTGGACCCCACACTAAGAACCGTACCGACTTGGGTGGGTCCGGGGCCGCACCTAATCCGCTCCCACTTCGCGGATCGGATGTAGGGGGGGTGTCAGAGGTCGGGCTCGGGCCTGAAAATAATAATTTAGAATAGCCCCGGCCCGAAACTGTTGAAAATAGGGGCCGAAACCTATACCAGGCGCGGCCCGTTAACAACCCTATTCAGATCCCAGCCATGCATGCTGCCGAGGAAAGGATTGAAGAGATGAATGAGCGATACATGTTTATTTGGCACACATATGAAAGATCTAGGCCATGTATCATGTGGGGCACAACATCAAAATGTTCTGTTCAAAAATACAGGTCGGAATCACGAGGAGATGGGTCACACATACAAATTGAGTAGGAAGATGGTAGTCTTGTTTCTGATCGTTGATTTTAAATACATTTTGTAGCCCAATAAATGGGTGGATTGGCATGATTTTTGGCCCATGGCATATCGTACGGCGGGACATACAGTTCAGATACTCTGGCAGTAGTATCCGTAATTGCCTGAACATGATACAAACTACTCCTCCAGAGCATCGTACAATTCATTCTTTTCTTTAATTAATAAAAAATTAATTACAGAGAAATAATCACATGCAACACCTTTCATGTAACGCTTTTCATTGGAACGTATGATCAGTGAGAAAGGTGGAACATACCATAAAGATCACCTGAAGCAAAATTCAAAACAATCCAATAATCAGGGGGGCCACACATGTTGAGTCAGCCATCGGATGTACATTGATTTTGACGGTGTAGCACGCCCGATGAACGGACCATCCTGATTTTTTCCCCAAATAATCTTTAAAATACACCCCGCCTTTTGCACGGCTCGGATGTTACAAATATGTGAAAGGTCAGGGTAAAATGAAAACGTTGTATGTTAAGTTAACATGCAACGTTATGTACGATCATCTCATTTCTAAATTAAAAAGCTTCTCTCCCTCACTCTCGCACCAGGCCTCGCATTTCGGTCATTCGTTTGCGTGCTCCTCCGCCTACGAACCCGGAACTCCGCTCATTTCTGTCCTATGGAGCCGGTGTCGTCGTCCTCCGCCTCTTCTCTTGTATCCAAAGCCAAAACCGCTTTCCATTCTGCTGCAGCCAGAGCAGAAAAGGTCCTTACAGATATCAAAGCCGATCTGAAGCACGATCGAGGTTTTTCTTTTTCCTATCTTCAACCTCTATCTGTTTCAAATTCGTTTAATTTCAAATTCAAGAGGATTTCATCTTCTGTTTTTGTTCGTTTGATTGAAAGCAGAAGTCGAGGGAGATTCTCACAAGGCTCCGAAGAAGCTTTCGGAGCATGAATGCAATGTCGCGGACAAAAGCCGAGCAGATGAGGTATTTTTGTAAATTTATTACTTTTGATGAAAATTTTAGATTGTTTTCTTCGAATTTATTGGTTTTGGTGTTCTTGTGTTTGGATTGAAAAGCGGCTGTGACTTGTTAATCGTTCAATCTGAACCGTCAGATGTATGGGGCCATTGTGGATGGAGGAGAAGCAAAGAATTGTTCTTAACAACGATACTTACCATCGAATTGTTGACTATTAATGGTCAGTGGTCCAAATTCAATGGGTGGAATAGGATGATTAAGACCGTTGAATCAATGTGATTATTGGGCTATGTGCCATCTACAATGGGGCCAAACGATTTGGACGACTTGGATCACTGTATGCCATGTCCATGGGAATGATTTAGAACCATTTTTATTATCACTGTTGTTTATCCCTTATTTTCTTCTCTCAGTTGGAAATATATTGTGTCGAGGAGGAACTTAAAGAATTTCATACTGGAAATAAAGAAAGATAGAAAGGGAGTTAAGGAATAGTTGGGATTTTCTTTGGAGGGAAGAACGGCCTCCTTGACACACTGTAATTGGGAAATTCAAGATGCTCATTACTGGAAAAGCAGCAAGACCATCCAAGGGCTACTATGCTGCCACGCTGGCAGTGTCCAAAATGGAATAGGATACTTTCCTAGGATACTAAATCTTGAAAATAATAATAAACCAAAACATAATCCCCAAATCAGGCTCTAAATATAACAGCCTAAATCTACCATCCTAGCAAGTCCATGCACCCTAAAAATGCATTTTTATCTTAAAATTATTACTGTAACATTCCTCCTGCCTTCAGACAATCTTGTTCTCGAGGTTGTAATTGATGAAATCTCTCTTGAAGCTGGGATAGGATTTCTCTACTAGTGTGATTTGGTCATTTCACCAATACTTCCGTAATTATTGGTTACCCCTTTTACCTTCCGACATGAAGGATATTATGGAGTCCCTGATAATCAACCCTTTCTTTCTTTCTTTCTTTCTTCTTCTTCTTCTTTTTTTTTTTTTTTTTTCGAAGGCCATTTATTTATTTTTTATTATTATTATTATTATTATTATTATTTTTTGAGAGACAACAGTCACTTTCATTAAAATTAGGAAAAAGAAAACAAAAGAGAGAAATCCCACTAAGATAGCGAGATATTAATTTCCCTCAGAGAACAGATTACACACTGAAGGATGAAAATTAAAAACAGCCCATTCAGTGATGTAATAGTGGATTCTGGTCACTACGGATCCCACCTAATTAGAAACTCCCTTGAAACATCTGTCGTTTCTTTCCGTCCAAACTGCCCACCAAACGGCCATAAGGGCCATTCTCCAAATGATAGTTTTTTGCTTTCCGATGGACACGCCATGCCAAGCTTTTAACAGCTTTCCTGTCAATTGAGGGAGAGACCAAGATAAATCGAACCAAGATAGCACTGTCGACCAAATCTGATTAAGGAAGGGACAGTGGATGAATAGATGATTTACAGATTCAACGTTTCCCATGCAGCAGAGACAGACATTCGTAATCGTCATTCCTTTTTTTTTTTCCTCAAGTTGTCAACTGTCAGCACTTTCTCCTTTCCAACCAACCAACCGAAAGCAGCGATCTTCGGGGGCAGCTTGTATTTCCAGACTGTATCAGTCATAATCTCTTCTGAATCAACACTTAATTTGCAGACTTTTTTTGAAGGCCATTAATTCTACAATTGGCACAACATGATACCTAACTTTTTGTCCTTAAGTCATGGTATGTGAAACACGGGACGTATCTTCCTCCCTTGAGGTAGTTTGAGGTTGTAATCCATGGCCCTTATCTTCTGTATGATCTTGTATGGTCTGTAGTATTTGGGTGCTAATTTTTGTGATTGTTGCTTAGCCACTGACTATTGTTTGTATGGTTGGGGCCTGAGGAAAACCATAACACCAGCCTCAAAAGTCCTCTTTCAGTCCTGTGTTTATCAACTTGTTGCTCCATCTTGTTTTTTTCATCAGATGGCACCATTTTTTTGTGGAAGAATGAAAGTGGTATTATACCACCACTTGGGCCCAGGGTAGCCACTTAATCTGTTGCTTGGCTTGATCACTAACAATGTAGATGTGTCTCTAGGAACCTGTTCACAATTTTAGGCTGTTTGTCAGACTGAGGATGATAAGTTGTGTTCATCTTGAATTGCCTTGTTATTCTAAATGTCTTGCCAATTGGAGAGTAAAAATGGGGAAATCGAGCAGTTATGGAAGTATTAGTGCAATCAATGAATTCAATGCTAGATGATGCTACTTGGGAAATCCCATAGAAGCTTCAAAAAGAGATTTCCTCAAATTCAACCTTGGGACAAGCTTGTGTCGAAGGGGGGATGGCATTTATGGTAATAACTTGAATAAATAAACATTGGAGGGTGTGCATGGAGTTGCTACGTAAGGTAGATTTAGGTTGCTATTTTTATAAACTTCCTTGGGATCAACAACCACTCTCTTTGCAGATGGTATGACCGAGGCATTCTTATGTATAACTTTTGTTCACACAAACAATCAAAAGTAAACTGCAAATGGAGTATGAAATCATCCCAAGATGAGCTATAAATTAGAATATCATCGAAGAAAACAAGAATGAATTTTTGGAGGAAGGAACGAAATTACCTCATTCATGACTCCTTGAAATGTCAAAGAGGCGTTGGCGAGACTGAAGGCCAGCAGAGGAACTCAATAGCACTCATCACGAGTTTTGAAGGCAGTCTTATGAATGTCGTCCGGACAGGCAAGAATTCGATGATAGTTGGACCTCAATATCTTTGAGAAGTATTGAGCACCATGCAACTCATTTAGTTATTCGTTGGCCTGAGTATTCCTACAACATGTATCGATTTCCTCCTTTAACTTGCTAATGTAGTAGTTGATGAAGAATGTTTCAAATATAATCACAGTCAGTGTTCGAAATATCAGTATCGCGTTAAGTATCACACCCTTGGGATACGGATATGTATCGGTTATCGCATGGGATATATCGGTTGTATCGCGTAATGTATCGTTGTTATTGGAAACATGGGGAAATTGGTCGAATTTTTCAATGAAACTTCAGTGATTGTTAAAAAGGACATCAACACACAATTATATATCAAAACATTACAAAAAATAAGTGCACATGATAGGTTTTCTTTGTATGGGGTCCTAATTTATGCGTTGTCTAACTAAATTGATGCAAGTATATTCGAAGTCTATTTATATAATTTATAAATGTAAGAAGATGTGTGGAAACACAAGCAATATATTCAAAAGCAAAAGAAGAATCACTAGATCAAGTTATGTACGTGTTTGATTTTATGTTTGGACATAAGAATTGCAACCGATTTGCAAGAAAGTGGGAAAATTTGATTTTTTTTCAATTTTCCGCCACTCGGCCCATCTCCTCAAAATCTTGAAATTTTATCCATGATTTTTCATGCAAAACATGAAAAACCATGGATTTGTAACAATTTGACACTAATTTAACATGATTTATAGAAAAAAAAGGATCGAAATCGAAAATGCTCGTCGGATCGAATATTTGAAACATATCACACTACTTGTGGATTTCGTATCTCACATGTGGGATACAAGATATATCGTGGGATACATCGGCCGATATCGTTGATATTTAAAACAATGATCACAGTTCAATTGGCTAGCTTCTCAAATTGTCTTTGATAATCTTGAATATCTTTGCTTTAGTTATGCTTCGTCAAAGCACCTATGAAGTCAACAAAATCATTTTGGCAGAATTTGATGCATGGTGTTTGTATAATCATTCCATGGGAGCATTCCCTTTATTTTGACCAACCATTGGTACTTGTGGATTGCTTTATTCTCAAGATGAAATGATGCCAATGTTACCCCTTGATTGTTTGAATTTGGTTTTAGTTGAACAACCGTTCGGTGTGATAGATCCAACTACTCGAATCTTCAATGTTGAATTTAGGGAATTATAGACGTGCCCAATCATCACCGAGATGAGCCAATACCTTCCTTGAAGCCTCCAACCACCCTCACTATGCTTTCTGTATCGTCCATGCTCTATGCTAAACCATCCTTGGCTTCATATTTGTTAATGGTTACTTCCTTCCATAGCCCACTCTTCTAGCCCAAACCTCCACAACCACTTACTGGAGGGGGCCAAATTCATTGATTTTAGCTCTCTAATACCCGCTTCTCCTTTGCTAATCAGCTTCCACACTTTGTTCCATTGTAAGAGATGGAATTTATACCTATCTTTTGCTCCTTTCCGTAATAACTCATGCTTGATTCTTTCCTATCTTGTCAAAACCAAGCCAGACAATTAAACAAGAATATGAAACACAATGGCATTAGACATTATTGCCTTAATGAAGTTATTCTTCCTCCTAATGAGAGGTGCCTAATCTTGACAGCTACCTTTTGATTCTTTCATTCATCTTATCCAACAAATGCTTTGCGAGCTTGTCAACACATAATGGAAGACCCAAATACGTAGAAGGAAGAGAATGGGCTTTACAATAAAAAACCCTTGCCAAATCTTCCACTTGGCCAAGAGCCTAATATAAATCTTCAAACTCAAGAAAGCTTCGAAACTCCTAATAATTTTCCTCAAGTTGTCCACTTGCTCAACCTCCGTACGACAAAATTGAAGAGTATTATTGGCAAATTGTAGGTGCGATATTTGAAATGGTGCATTTCCACTTTAGACCAAGGTATTCAATAGCGGTAACGGTAGCCGTACCTTATGGCCGTTATGATGCAGGCCATAATGGCTGTTATAGCCTTGTCGCAATCAATGTGTGTGTGTGTGTGTGTGTGTGTGTGTGTGTGTGTGTGTGTGTGTGTGTGTGCGTATTTTTTTTTCTTTTCTTTTTCCAGATGAAGAAAATTTATTGGTTTGCCGTTATAGGGCCATCATGGGCCCTTCTTTTTTCAGAATGGTCATTACAACCCTGTATCACGTAACGGCTCCCACTATTATCGTAGGTAATCGTTTTCGCATACTATGCTTTAAACCCATTAACAAGACCTACAACCTAAGGCCTCCACCACAACCACAAACAAGAATGGAGATGGTGGATCACATTGTTGAAGACCTCTTGATGCCTTGAAGAAACCTTTGGGCGACCATTCATAAAAAATGGAAACTTAGCCAACTTGGTGCACTCTTGGATTCACTTCCTCCATTTCTCCCCACAACCCAACCTATCCAACATATATTCTAAGAATTCTTAATCCACATGATCGTAATCTTTCTCCATTTTAAACTTATATATGATTACCTTTCCGCCTTGTGATGTGAGTCAATACACATGCTATCAAAGCTGCATCAAGATTTTGTTTGCCATAAATGAAATCTCCCTATGCGTAAGAGATGCTGTTTCCCAACACTTTTTGGAACCGTAATGCTAGAGCTTTAGCTAGTCTTGTGAGGAACCCAAATCAAAACGAATAGGCTTGTAGTCCTGTAGGCTTTTTGCCCCTTCTTTTTTCAGATTGAGAATGGTAAAGTTGTCCCCAATTTTGCAGAAAGTCGACCTCTATCACTACTATCACTAAACTTCGAAATGAATGCCATCAAGTCGTCCTTCACTTCTCCCAAAATGCCTGATAAAATGCGATGCGATCCCTGTCTGGACCCAGGGCCTTTTCCCTTCCTAGAGGTGAAATGGCATCTCTAAATTTGGACTTATCGATTGGCTTCTCTAAACTGTCTGCATCCTCACTTGATGTCGGATTAAACAACAGATTATCTAGCTTTGGGCAGATCCACTCCTTGTCGAGCAGCTTGCAATGGAAATTTTCAATAGATTCACGTAACTAACTCTTCTCCTCAACCCTTTCTCTATTCACCAACAGGCTAAAATCCTCGTGAAAGAATTTTGTATTGCTGTTCCCTTAAGGTAAACCACCCTAGATTGTTGTCTCCATTTGATTTCCTCTTGCTTGAGTTTATTTTTATAATCCAGAATGAATTGGGACTGCCAATTCTTTTACTCCTTAGAGAACATCCCTCCCTCCTCTTTAATGTCAAGCTTTTGGATGTTTTGGAGAATATTATCTTTCACCTTCTCTATTTCTCTTCCTGAAATGATCTTTTATTCATAGTTATTTTTTCTTTCTTTCTTTAAGACCTTTTAAGTTTCTGAAAAGAGTCTATGGCTGCCCACTTTTCCACCTAAAAAGATCTCGACCATTCCATCACTAGCCGAGTAAACCCCACAACCTCAAGCCTCATGACTTTAAATTGAAATGGATGTGGACCCCAATAATCTTCCTTCACTTCCAAGACAACAGGACAATGGGGGCAGGATTTCTCCATTCTAATTTTCCTTTGTGATCTATTCAAATCAACAAATCACCAAGAAACCTAGAAGAAATACTCAAGAACCAAAAGGAATATTCAAACGGCAATAAATTTCAAAGAAGGAATATTCAAATAAAAAAGATCACCAAGAAACTAAAAAAGGGAGCTTATGGTTGAATTACTAAAAGAGAACGAATCTGGGTTTACCATTGGGAGATTCTCGTAAATCTGGAAGAAACCCAAAAAATTGTCTAAATGATAATGACCAACCCTTATTATTGTTTTTGATTCAACCAAAGGGAACAAATCAGTCCAGAATTTCCAGCAAAACCCTATTGTTGTTTATGGTAAACAACCTTAAATTGTCAAAGACTAGATCAATCAAAGTTTCTAGTAAAAACTTTAATAAGATCTCCAAGAGACCATAGCCATAGGACCACATCTCACAAATCACATACAATAAGTGATTAAAAGGTTAAGACTCTCAAACCAAGAGAGATTATATGAAAAGAAAGCATAGAAGAGATTAGAAGAGAAGGGGAAGAGATCAAGAGATAAGACACCCTAGAGACCTTGCTTTGATACCATTTTAGAGGGATGAAAGAACTTGGGAAGAAAAGAAACTTAGAGAGACTTGGATGCCCACCCCTCTCTCTTTATATATATTAAGTGAATGGCAAAATTACATAAACTACCATTACAGAAAAGGGCAAAAAAGGAACAAAAATAAAAGAAAACTAATAAGAGGAAAATAAGAGGCCAGTGGCCCAAGACAGGGCCAAGTAAAGAGATTGGCCCATGGCCCAGAGGGATATGGCCCAATTATGTCAACATGATTGAGTAAAGTGTGAGGGTAAGTAGAAAAGGATTCCTAGGCTAGAGTAGGAAGCATTGATGTCAACAAGTATTAATGCCTAGCAAGCAGGAGTGCAAACATGAATCCGAAGTGGGGATGGGAGCGACACCCTTGGGTCGAAGGTTCCTACAACTAAGTATTTGACTATCATGCTCTCTAATTGTTTGTTTTCTTTTTGTTATTAAATTGATTTTGGAGCAATACTTCTCATCTTTCAAACCTACTTTCTTCCCTTTGATTAACACCGGAGTTACCCTATTATGACTGTTCTCTGTCCTAGATCATAGCATTATCTGATTTCAGGAAAAAAAAAAAAAACGAATAAAGAAAAAGAAAAAACTCTAGAAAGGTAATGCTTCAAAAAAATTCCTGAAAGGTGGAATTGAAATAAACAAGGTTTAGGGTAAACCACAAAACTTCGTCAACTTATGTCTTATCAAATAAGGTTACTTACGTATTCTTTTTGGCTAAGAATGTGTCATTCTTGTGGTTATTTCAGACCTTAAATCTCTTGGATTTGCATCATGATGGAAGCCCCAGAACTTGGTTCTTCAACTTTTTAATGCGACGATTTCAAATGACTTCAAAACTCACATTTGGATGCCTTAAAAGAATTGAAAAAAGGCCAGAGATCCTGATAGAAGATCTATGAAATGGTACAGAGGCTGAACCGAGACGATTGCATTAGATGTAAGAGTGATGAAATGTTTGACATCAACATTTTGTCAAACAAACAAGGGGGTGCTTCAGTGGAACTCCAGGCTACAATCGGAGATCCTTTTATTAGATCTGAAGTTCTATTGGCTTTGTGGTTAACAATTCAAAAGTTAGAAAATGAACACTGGTGAAATCTAGGGTTTAGGTGTTCTGTGACCATGGTGAAAGAACACAAGAATTTTGGGTTGTTAATCAGTCATTCCTGTTGGCTTATTTCCTCAGTGGGGGTCAAAGAATCATCTGGAGGAACTCATATAATTTTCTTAACATATGTAGAAGGGCTAGACCTTTTGAGTGAGAAAGAATAGAAATTAACTTCAAACACATGCCTCAGTCCTCACTAAAGTCTTGATGGAACATGGTTGTGGTAGGAGGAATAGGCAGCAGTGCCCAAGCAGAAAATTCCTGCTAGTGAAGTCCCTCCTCCTATGCTACTGGTATAATCTGGTAGGAAGCACCCATAGCAGTTTATCATTTTTTCCTATTTTAGTTATTGTTTTTGGACAATTTGTAGACTTTATATTTGAAGCCTTTGCATCACTCACCTACTTAGGGCATTACCTTTTCTGTTTTCTCTAATTCTTATATCTCACTTTAGTTCCTCTTTGCCTGTTGAAATGTAATCTCTCTTTTTATTAGCAAATTTCTTTGTTTATGAAGCAACCACATTATCTCTACATATGGTCGTTTTCATTGTGCTTACAATTGATTTCAAATGTGTTGGATGATTTATCTAGTGTTACAATGAATTCAAGCGTTCAAGATGGAAACCTCCACACTTGGGGATAAAGCAAGAATGGCAGCATCGCTTGAAGAACATAAAGAGAGGAAGAAAAGGTTTTGAAGAGAAGGAGAGACCTGAAAGCTTAACTCCAGATATTTTGGCACTTGATGAATATCTGAATCACATGGACCAGGTAAATATTTGTCAAGTGATGGTAAAAGATTTGCATTTTCAACAAAGAATATATTAAAAAACAATTCGATTGTTTTTTTAACATCCATCCACCTTTTTCTCATACTTGAAACTTATAACCTTAGTTGCAGGATCCTTCTAACCAGGTGCCGCTCCCACTTCAAATGTCTGCCTCAGACTCTTGTTCTTACTCCCATTTTGTACCTATTTATACCTGTTTATATTTTGAAAGAGAACCCTCCCTGCTACTGCACTGGAATTTGTTGCTGCTTCGCTTCACACTTGTGCAGCTATACTTACAACCACATGCATGTAATTTTGCTAATTTTACATGCCTCTTGACACCCCACATGCTGTTACATGTGCACACTCTGCAGGACACCCAAGCTATCCACCAGGTCGACCTTGCCTGTTGATGCTCAGCCTAAAAATTAGGCCGATTTCGTCATAAGGGGTTTACAGTGTGCAGAGCTAATGTGGTCAGTTTGGGTCTTGTTTGGCAAATGTGGAAGTGTATTGAGGGGCTGGGATCTAATATGCAAGGGAATTAGCAAACATCCACATGCATGACTAGTAGCATCACATGATACTTTCATATTAACATATATCCTTGCTAAAAAAAGAAAAAGAAAAAATCTTGCTTTGAAAATTTCATATTTACATGTCTTGCTAAAATGAGAGGACATTGAGTCACAGTCACTTTATCCCTGAGTTCAATTTTTTGCTGACTTTAATCAGGGCAAAGAAGTGAACAAAAATGCATATAGAAATTGCCAAATACTTTCACTAGTCTGTATGTTATGTGCATAATTGCAGTAACACAATGAGTGTTTTTTATAGTACTTCCTTCTAATAACTTTCTGTGCTAAAGCTGTAAACGCATTATTCCCTGACTATAAAACCAGAAAATGATGCCAAAGTCTCGAAAGAGTATTCTTCAACTGTAAATGCTTTCTGAAATGATAGAGGAAACATACAGGAAATTTATGTGAAGCTGAATAGAAGCATTTGGGATTTGTTATAAACATGGTTAAGAAACACATGGGATTTGCTTTAAGCAGATGAAAAATGTTTGGGGTATATTTTAGAATTGGAGATCAAATCTTTGGGTTGTATAACTGGATAAAAATGATTAAGTTTCATTATAGAAGGATAGGAAATGTATCGGATCTGTTTTAGTAGTAGAAGTTGAATGTTTGGTGCATCATATAAATGGTATGGGTCACTAAAACACGGGATCCACTTTTACAGAGTAAAAACTTGTAAAACTCATGCTCACATCATGACAGTGCATCATCAGCTGCGTATTTGTGATGTAGCGCATTGGATCTCTCTTGATAAAATGAGAAGCCATACACCAAACTTAACCCTTGAATACCCCATCAAACCTGTCCAAGTTTATTATATTTTTAGGATTTGTGACGGAAGTTATGGCATAAGTTTGATGCTGGCTGCCAACCCGACACAACCCTCGTTTATCTGGGCTTGGGACCAGCAATGAGGGCACAAAACTCCTGTGGTTGCCATGTATGATTATTACACAGGTTGATTACAATCAAGTGTAAACCTGTCCATGCGCGACCCCCCCCCCCCCCCCAAATAAATAAATAAATAATCTTATATTCCTTTGGCTGCTTCCGTTCTTGAATTTCAGAAGCATAGAGCCCTCTCTTATATTTCATTGGCAGATGACATAACGGGACATGGGAGGGTGTAAACACAAAGCTAAAACTATGGAGTGGTGCCTTAGAATCCCGTCATCATCATCATCAAAAGATTTTTACCAACTAATTGGGACTAGCTACATGAATCTTGTTATGCCATTCCACTATCACAGACCATATCCTCTGTTAAACTTTAATTCCTAAAATTTTTCGTGACTACCTCCACCCAGATCCTTTTGGGCCTTCTCATATTGTCAAGATTCGAGACAAAAGTTGTGGTAGAAGTTTCATGCTGACTGCCAACCTGTTGCAACCCCCTTTATCTGGGCTTGGGACGGGCAATGAGAGTATGAAACTACCACAGGCGCTATGTAACAATTAATTACATAGGTTGATTAAAATCAGTGAGTTCTAAATGTTTTAAAATTAGTAAAACTAAAACAGAGTACATACAGTGCAATTTTAGCAACAATATGAGTGGAAACGAAGAATTAGTTAAGATTGCTGACCAAGTACCCTAAAGGGACCATTTTCAATATCTTGGGTCGATAATTCTTGAGAGGGAGATATTGAGAGGGATGTTTGGTCATAGAATTCAAGATGGGTGGAACAAGGTGGTGATGTGCTTATGGAGTTTTATGTGATCATCACGTACCAATCAAACTGAAGGTAAAATTTGATAGGATAACTATAAGACCAACCATGCTTTATGGGCCAGAATTTTGGGTAGTTGAGGAAAAACATGCTCATAGGATAAGCTTAGCTGAAACGAGGTTGTTGAGATGGATGAGTGGCAAGATGAGGTAGGATGGGATCCAGACATGATGCATTTGAGGGAACTTAGGAGTAGCACCAATAGGTAATAAGATGAGGGAAAGTAAGCTAATTTGGTTTGGCCATGTTCAACGGAGTCCAAGAACTGCACAAGTTATGGGGAGTTGGTTCAAGTTGAAGTCTTTAGAAGGGCAAGGGAAAGGCCCATAAGGACGTGGGTGGAGGTAGTAAGAAAAGACCAGAGGACCAATTGTTGATTGGAATTGCAAAATTGGATTCATGTAGTGAACCCCAAATTAGTGGGGATAAGGCTTAGATGATGATGATGATGATAGAACTTTTTTTGTTGACAACTGATTGGATTTATTGTGTTCCGTGTTAATTACTGTATCTTGCTTGATTATTGAATCTCCAAAATTAGAACTTTCTATTAATTTTCTTAACTGATATTCTATTTTAACAAATTATGTAGAATTAGTTTTAGACGTGTTCTAAAGCTTTGACAATCTGTTAAGAGAACTTGGGACAATATGAGTAATTGTTATGCATTTATGAAAATTTTCTACTTCAATGCCATACCAAAATTTACAGTGGAAACATGGGTATCCCCAGTCGTAAAGATCTTTAAAAAAATTTGACAAATTTATTCTTATTATTTTTCTATCAACTAATAGTTTTGTTATCAATTTAGATAGAATGGTCTTATCTTCTTCTTTAGTTCCCTAGAAATTTAATACAGTAAAGTTGCTATATCATTTCCTATCAATTAAATTCAAAGCTTCATGTTGTGGAGTGTGCCTGACAGTTAAGTCTGTACCAATAAATGTGTAAAGAGAAAGAAAAGAAATCCTAAATCTATGTTCATGTTTTAGCACATAAAATGAAATCTTGAGATCGGACCAGGTCCAAGCTGAACTATGGGTTTATTCATGGACTCTTTCATTAGTATTATATTGATAGAAAGCCTCAACCTGAAGAAATGTACATGAGAAAGGGCACAGCTGGTGCAATTGCAAAGGCTAGTTTTCTTTTAGGGCCTGTTTGGTTTTCCAATTACAACGGTAAATGACTATAAATGGGTAATGATTATTTACTTTTGTAATTGTGTGGGGACATCACTTGCATTTGACTGCAATGATGATTTTGCTAGATTGTTTGTTTCACCCATAAATCGTAAGTGGTAGTTTTTATAATGTGAAAATGTAATAATGATTACAATTTACTTTACCTACTTCCTTTACAAGTGTACTTGACTTTCGTTTTACGAGCCATAATTCATGTTTAAACAGACATCTGAAAATTATAATGACAGCTCATTTACTTTGCATTTCATAGGAAATTGGAAAACGAAACAGGGTCAGGTCCTTAGACTTCTTTTACTAGTTCATTGTGTTGAGGTTATGTTAAATTGTTTCATCCAGGTGGTAACCTCTCCATGAGTGTTTTACCACTAACAATGCAGACCGGAGTTCAATGACAAACTGCTATCCACACACTCTTTGGCTGACTTGTTACTCTTTATCATCACTGGCTAGTTTATGGTGGATCTAAAAGACTTCATGGACTTTGAGGCCGCTTTGGATTCAGAATTTTCTGAAATGCCTTTGTTCAAATTCCATGATTTGCATGGGCCATGCACTGGGACATCAGTAGCACCCTTGTCAGTTTGCTGGTTTCTCCCTGTAGGATGTGAAATTTCGAAGGCAACTTAAGGATTTCTAAATATGCTGACATGCATCCTACTTTTTATCAGGTTGCAGTGAACATTTCTGATAAAGTTTTCATTGTACCTGCTTTTGAAAACTGGCATCCATACTTTTCCAGGGTTTGGAGCAGGGCTCCATTGGAGTAGAGGATGCTTCAATTGCTTCCAATGTGGTTTCTGTTCCTCCAACATCCATTATCAAACAGTTGGCAGTGGCTCTTGAGTAAGTTTGCTGATTAAGATTTTTTGGGACAAAAATGTTCTTTATTCATTTTCCTTCTCTTCCTCTGCATGCTACAATTTTCACATAACTTGCCAAATCTCCTTGTGGCCTACATCTTAACCAAAGAAAAGTTTGCTGATTAAGATTTTTTGCCCTTTGCTTGCTCGCTTGTTGCATAGTATTTTCATCCATTGGCGGGGGGTCCAGATTGCACTAGTTCCGAACTGAAACCATACAGGTTGTATGATGCTGAGTCGTAACACATGATATTTCAAATTATGTCACTAACACAATACGATTGCTATAGTTCCTCATGAAGCATTGCTTTATGAGGCCGTTGTGAACCATAATTCCTCGTGAAGCATTAGCCCTGTTTGGTGCACATGATTGCATCGTGAGCATATAATAATGCTAATTCAAATTATATATTTTCGGTTTGGTGTTTAATATGACATCCACAACAATTTTAGCAAAATAGTGCTATTCTAGCCATGTGGAGGGAGGAAACATGCATGAGATCCACACTTTCCTTAAGGTGCATCCCCTCGTGTTCATTGTGGAGCCTGAAACTCATCCCCATGCTAATGGAAATATTGAGAAAGGGACACCTACCATTAGTTGTTTTTAGGACCCACACGAGTTTGTTCAGTTCAAGTTTTGGGATCAAGGCAAAACATAGCGCAGTGCACCCGATGGACGGTGTGGATCCATGAAATAAGTCATTTTCCAAAGTTAATGGTAGCACATTCCACATGTGCGTGTTAACTCATTAAGTTGGTGGAATTTCCAATTTTACAAGGAAAGGTATTACATGGTTGGTGGAGTATAATGGTTGATATCCATGCACTTGAAAGATTGTACACTTCTCATGGTTATGAGAAGATCCGAACCATTAAATCATACTCAACTATGTTGGAGCATAACAAAAAAATTGCACCAGGCTCTTACACAAGTAGTGATTTGAGAAAGTAATCACCATTAGACATTGTGCACTATCAACACAAGGTTGTGCTGATAGATATTGTAGATAGCAAACACAATATAGCAAGTGTCATCACAACTGTAATCATATAATAGTCATATCCAAATGATGCTATGGACGTAGATGTATGATGTGTGCCAAACGGACCCTTAGTGTTCTACATTGTTAAGTTTTTCTTTTAAGTATTCTATTACTTGTTCTTATGTTCCTGATCCTGTTCATGTTCAACTCTATCCATATAATGCTTTTTCATTAATCATTTGACTACTATTGCTATAGGGCCGGGAAGAAGTTTAAGTCTCTAAAAGATCTTCTGGCTTCAACCAGAGGTTCTTCACCTGTCAAAGAGAGGTCAGGCTTAAGTTTTTCTGCAGTGAAGTCATTGGTGCTTCGTGAAAAGGAAGAGAAACCGGTTCCTGAGCCTGATGACAATGAGGAAGTCCTTTCTTTGATCCATTCTTTATTTGATGCATGTAGAGGTACACTTAGTGATTCAAGGAAATTATTACTTTGCCATGGGTGGATTTTTCTCCCTAACTTTCTACACCATCCCTTGGTGATCTTTCACTTTCATTGTAATATTTGCAAGATATTCGCAGAGGAACATATTCCCAAAATGGAGAATGGATCTTGTTCAACAATCCCTACAACGATGTATTTGCCAAGAGATATACATGGCGCACCCCCAGAAAGCTTTGTTGTTCGGCTCTCTGAAATCATTGGAAGCTTAAAGAGCCCTCAGAGAATGGCATCATTTTGGTACAATGTTGTTGCCGAAGTAAGTATATGGTTTCAAATTCATTATATACGAACTGTTGGAATTTGATTACAAAAGAGAACCAGTTTCTACTTTTCTTATTGTTGGTTCTATGTTCTTTTAACCAAAAGAAAGTAAAAGAAAAGAAAAAAAGTGCTTGCTATGAGTTATTGTAGTAAATTGGACAAGGATAGTGCCTCTGTTAGATTTGATGAGATTAAAAGTTGGTTTTGCCAAAACATCATTGCAAATATCTAAAACAATAAAATCATCATCATAACCTTGTCCTACGGTAAAGGAACGGTGGTGGTTGATTGGAGGGTAGAAAGGGGAGGGCAATGGAACATGGAGTACATGCCCTATCCAGCGGCAGGTGGTAGCAGAAGAGAAATCAACAAAGGAGAGAAGAAGAAATGAAAAAGGTGCTAATGGTAGAGACATTGAGCAAAGGGGAAGGAATGTCCTTAGATTTCAAGCTAGGGATTCCTCTCGACGAAGCATAGAAGAGCGAAGATCTAGAGAAAACCGAGATGCTATCAAATCCAAAGCTCAAACAGTCACTGAAATCCATCACTAGGAACATCTGTTCTGAGCCAAAGAGAGAAGTCTTGGAGGCCATTTCAATGGAGACCATCGTGGTATCCTGGGGAAAGCTCCTGCAGATTTGGCTAGTTTGGAGACATCGAAAGAAGATGGTTTGACACTTGGACTCTTGTCTCGAACAAAAAGAAGGCAGTTATTAAGAAGAGGCTCCCAACTTCCAGATCTGCCAATTTCCCCATGTTAATATCAGATGACCTCTCTAGGTACCGGGTCTGAATACTAGAGGATCGACGGGTGATCGTTGAGATGGTGAGCAATCGCCTGGCCGAGCATGTCCTGGGAACCCTAGAATCCCCTCGCTCCTCCCACATGCTGTCTACCCCCTTAGATTCAGAAGGTCATCACTCCTTCGGGCTGAAAGTTATAGTGGATGGATCCATCATCTCTGAGGCCTCTATATCGTACACTTATAGTTTGGTCATCCTTTGCTGGAAAGGGGCTTCTTTGGTTGACATCAATGAGTGACTGGTGGCAACTTGCAAGCTTCCAGAAGGTAACTTCGGCCTTGAGTCAATGGGAGATTCAGAAGTCCTGCTCAACCTCAAACCAGAGGCTAGCCTGGATCCCATTCTCTCGGTGGGAGCCATGGCCTAGTTTGGCCCAGTGATCTCCATTTGTAAATGGGAGGACTTCTCATTCTTTGGCTCGGTGGATGCCTAGTACCGCTTCAGAGGAATCCCCCTTGAGCTCTGGAATCTCTAATTCTGTTAGTGGGGTCCTGCATCGGAGAGGTCATTCAATTTGATCTGGTGACAGAAGCTGTAAGGGAACTTCGCTTAGCAAGAATTCAAATTCGCCAACGGAGGATTCAACCAACCATCTCCAGCATTTCTGTAGTAGTGGGTGTGGATTATTTGTCTATCTCTGTTTGGCCTGAACCAGAAATTCTAGTGGCGACCAAACCCCATGGCGGTTCCTTGCAACTGGCGGCGATTGAATTCCATGGTGGTTTCTTACTGGTAGTAAGGAGCGAAGGTGGAGGAGCACAGTTAGTAGGGTACTCCGGTGGAACTCCGACTTCGATGCATGGTGTTGATAGAGGACACGTGCAGGGATAGGTGTCAAATTTTTCAGCCCCATCTTTGATCTCAGCTGTTGATCCTCCTTCGAATATCAATTGCCTCGATCATCCCATCTCCTCTTCTTTGTCCTTGCCACATGGTTCTCCATCCAATGACAAAGATTCTGGACTGGACCTGGCGGATCATCCCTGTCGTTCATCCATTTGCATGAGATGCACGTGCCAACTACCATCCATCCCTCTCAATCAGAAGATATTTTGCCTTCTGTCTCAATCGATGCAGTCGATCTCAATGGGCTATGTGGTGAGGGGAGAAAGGAGCTCAATCCTCTCAAGCCAACCTCGTTTGCTAAGAACGATTCGATGGGATCTCTTGATGCTCCTCTCGAGGGGGACTCAGTCAATTCAACAGTTGACAATGACTCTTTGGAGTTGACATGCTGGTTCCTTGAGCAGAATCCCAAGGTGCCAGTTTCCTCTTCGTTTTTCGATCGGATAGTGACATCAGTGAGTTCGACAGTAGGGATGACGTGTCTCTATCTTATCCCTCAAACATGCAATCGTCTAATTAGGATGATCTCCCCCTAGTCTCTGCATGCACAATCCTAGCCCCTTTTCGGACACCAGGCATCTTATGGCAATTTTCTCCTGCACTTGGGCCAAGTAATCATTATATTTGTCTTTTGTTATATTGAACAAGCTATTGTTTCTGTCTTTTGATCAAGCTAAATTTGATGAAACTGGTAATGTTTACTTGGTCTTTACTATAAGACTTTTCATTCTAGAATTGAAATAAAAGACGAACCTAAATGTGATAGGATTCTGTCAAAGCATATCATAAGTATCCCATGAGTATTCAATATTATCATGACATGATAACACACATATACAAGTATCTGGGTCACATAGTCCATGATTGATCCCTTTTTTTTTTTTGGGAAGGGATAGTCCATCTTTGATCTTGAGCACATAATTATTAATGAGTTCCTTGCATGCATGCAGCTGAGAAGATTGTGGTCTGAAGGGCAGCCAGTACCTCACGTGCCATTGGATGAAATTCCAGACTTGAATTATTGTCTTCTGCATCAGCGGTTGCAGGTTATTAATTGCTGTATTGCCAGGAAAAGACGCCGCATAATCTCTGTTGAATCATTGGATTCTGTAATGAAAGAAACCAATACAAACACCGAAGGGTCAGGCGTTTCTGTGTCCAACCAGTCCTCAAGTCCAATCATCTACGCTAGAACTAGCACTGGTGATCTTGTTCTCCGACTTGGAGCTGATCATCCATCTCGAAGTTTAACCATGTTAGAAACTGATGAATCTGTGTACTCTCCAGTTACCCAGGTATGAGTCATACTTTGCAAGAAGATGGTTGCTTTTTTTTTTCTTTGAACTCATTATATTTTAATGTATGTACCTTCTTACATATTCAGGAGGGCCCAATTCTTACAGAAGACCTTATCAGAGAAACAGAGGAGTTTGTGCTGCGAACAGGGAGGTTGGTGTGTCCAATAGATGAAACTTCAATTAGATAGGTTATTTTTGAAAACCACACAGTATATCTTCTCGAGAGAATTCCTGATGAGTTTCTAGAAATTTCCTTTTGTCCTTGATATTCCCGTAAGCCTTTACTGCATTGAGATTTGAATGACAAGTTATCATATCTAAAGGGCTTGTCTGAACCGGTAACTGCTAACAGTAAACTTCGAAAATACTTGGTTTTATGAATCTCAACAACCAGAAAAGTTGACGTCATCAATTTGAGTAGAGGAAACATAGTGACTACCTGCTATATTAAAGGGTTCTTTTTTTTTTTTTTCCCCCAGAGTTGGGTATAATATAATATAATACTAAAATAATATAACAATATAATTATATATAAAAGCCAGATTGATATTTTTATGGATATTGAAAGTTTATTAGCAAGAATAAACATTACAACAGTGAAAGGAGAAATAGTTCCACGGTTTACAGATTTGGAGATTCAAG
Source organism: Magnolia sinica (assembly GCF_029962835.1). Lineage (NCBI taxonomy): Eukaryota > Viridiplantae > Streptophyta > Magnoliopsida > Magnoliales > Magnoliaceae > Magnolia > Magnolia sinica. The sequence continues at coordinate 14,682,375 of NC_080573.1, forward strand.
AAAGTGAGATATTGACCTTAGAGATTCTCTCTCTAATTTCATCGATGTCAGACGGTACTCTCCAAGATTCAGCATCTTCTGATTTCATCCAGTAAAAGTGAACGCAACTTCCTGTAATAATTGTTGGGCCAGGGTTCTGCGCAGAGAGAACATAGCGCAAAACAATTCGTCTTTGTATTGTCATCAAAAGTATCTTTCGCCCTGCAGTGTTGGAGAAACATAAGATGATACTACCATATGAGACTCCAACCATCCCGCTGATACCTGATCTAGTTGGGCTGCTACAAAGTTGCTTTCAAAATCGAACTTCTAGAAACCAGGAGGCTGAGCCAATAGATATTTTTCTCCTGATTGCTAACTGATCAGTCAGATATGATCTTTATGAACTTAACTAAGTCTGCAACCTGCATACCTGATAATATACTGTTTAATTATGGCCAGAAGGCCCTTGGAGAGAAAGACTTATCGAGTAATAAGATATGGTTGTTTCTTCTTCTTATAAAACCCATAAATCATGAAAGGCATAGTTTGCCTGAGATTGCTTCATTTGGAACCAGAATGTCCTCTAGATCAGCTCTCAAGACATGCTATCTTACAGAGGAGGAAAAGGTGATTTACAGATTCCTCAAGAACTATTTTGCTAAGGTGATTTACAGATTTCTCTGAAACTGTCAATTGGAAGAGAGAAATGTGAGATGTTTTAAAAATGAAAGTAAATTGGCAGAGGGCACTTCCCAAAGGGGCAGATTGCTTGTCATAGAGTGGGCTGTCAACGTTTCTAAGCTCAAGGGCTGTAATCTTGATTTTCTCAGGTTATAGCTGGGCCACATCTTGGCGGCTCTGCGTTGCTTTTGTTGTTTTCCTTTTGCTTCGACCTAATAAAAATTTTCATTCTCTCTCTCAAAAAAGAATGCTGTTGTTTTCCTAATAGAAAACAAGTTAAAAAGTTCATGTGTAATATTATAGTGCCACCGCCTAAGTGTAATCCTCGGGTAAAATGTTTTAACTGCTGAATAAGAGCAAGTCCACATCCATAGGGATGATACACTATTCTGTTGCATGGACTACTGAAACGAGTGTTGGATTCTGATAATGGTACAGGGTATTCATTTTGTCGAGCCCTGGTTACAAGATGACACTTGCAAAATTATTATTATTTCCTCTTGAAATGAGGGAGTAGCAGTCTTATAAATTTAATAGGAATTATTTTAAAAATAAAATAAATATAAAGGACAGACAAAAGACAAACATCTAACAAAATTTAAAGTCTTCTGATAGATGAAAGAGAGGAACACGAAAAAACCTTGCTATTTTATGTTTTATATAAATGGTCTAAGTGAATCTGTTAGAAGCTAAAGTTGTTTTATGTTCTAAATTCGAAGTACAAGATTTTATTTGTATTCCTTTAATGCAAAGAATCCTATTAACAAGTGTTTGGTGAGAGTTTTTATTTATTTATTTATATATTTTAACATTCAGGCTTCTAAACGGCTAGAATCAGTTGGTAGAAGAATCCTGGCATGTCACATAATCGATGCAGGATTTTACCGGTGCTTTGTTTTCCCTGCTTTGAAGAGTCCATATAACACAACACATAATGAACTCATTAATGAAGAGCAAGGTATTCCGTAACGGTGGCCACCATAGTTACCTTTACGATATGGGGCATAACGGCTGTTACGGCCCCATAACGGCCGTTACGGTCTCTTTTTTTTTTAATTTTTTAATTTTAATTTATTGAAAAAACCCCCGAAAACCTATATCTGCTCCGTAATGTTGATTAAAAAGTATGAAAAACCTATATATGTCCTATAATAGACCATTACGGGGCTATTATGGCCTTTATAGGGGGTGTAATGTGCCGTTAACGGCAATTACGGGTCATTTTTTTTCATAACAGCTGTTATGACCCCATAACGTGTAACGGTTGCCACCGTTACCTTTATATAACGGCCTTTACGGCGCACAATGTTCGAAGTATCGGTATCGCTACAAGTTTCGCTGGCCAGGAATACAGAAACAATATCGATATCGTCGATAATATCGTTGATAACAGGAAATGCGGGGAAACACGAGAAAAATGATGGAATTTTTAGCGAAACTTTATGAGATGTTAAAATGTACATACTTGCATATTTAGAAATTAAAAAATTGCAAGAAGGGCCTTAAAGGCATTTGTTGTTGTAAGAAATCAGTCCAACCATTCCATTCAGCCTATATAACCATCCAACCTTCTATTCAAACATCTATCAATGTTGCAAAATATCAACAATACTCAATACATGATATTTCGCCAAGAAATCATCAACAATTGGAAAGGAAACGAAAGATTGCGATCTAAATATCACGCATGTTGTGATATCGATAACATCAAAATATTATCAATGACAAATTGAACACTAAATACAACCATGTGCCTATGAAAAAAATTGAAATAACTTTTTTTTTTTCTTCTAATAAACCAAATTTTGATGATGTCAATACGTTGGCGATGTTATTGAAATATCGTCAATACACTTATGATACAAGCATTACCTAGAATTTACATAGTCAAAACTATTGGCGATACATTGGAGATATTGATGAATTGGCAATGCAAGCTACGCTTAGAATTTACATAGTTGAAAATATTGGCGATTACATTAGCGATATTGACACGTTGGCATACTTAGCGACATTGCTAATAACTGGAATTTTTTATACTACCATCGTTATCGGTATCGCTACCAGTGTTATTGATATCCCTGAGCTGGAGATAAAGATAATATCGGTGATAATTCGAACACTAACAGCACACCATGGTGAAGAGGGCCTAGGACTTTCTTTCTTTCTTTCTTTCTTTTCTTTTCTTCTTCTTCTTCTTCTTCTTCTTTTTTTTTTTTTTTTTTTTTTTTTTTGGACTTTAACACTACCAAGGTGTTGTCCGTGCTTCCTTGGCCTTTTCATTTGTGAGCATTTTGAAACAGATGCTTCCCTAAACCAGCACCATAATCTACTTATGGTTCATCTCAAGCTTTCTGCAATTATTAGCAGTCTAATACATTAAATGGGAGACATTATTTCCTGGGGCAAGGATAATCGATTTGGGTTGGTTTGTCATCAAGGGCATTAGCCACAAAATAAAATAATAATAAAAATAAATAAATAAAGACTGGGGAAAGAAAGTGTAGCTTAGTACAAAATTATAGTACCATGAGCATATTGTGTGTAATTGTTGGTGAACATACAACTTCTAAGATGCAAACAATGATAATTAGGAAATGATAGTTATTCCCTTATGAAAATATGCATGCTTTTCTCAACTCCTCTCTGACATGGAGTTAATGTGCTTCAGTCAACAAAATGTTTTTCTAATGTGGCGACTTTTTTAAATGCTCAGTCTTGGTGCTGGCTGTTCTCAACTCCTCTCCGACATGCAGGCTTTCAAGGTAAATTTCATTCATGAAAAAAAAAAAAATCCTTCGACATATATACTTGTTTGCATTTCTGTTCTAGTAACAATATTAAAACAGTCAGTTGATTGAAACTTTACATGACTCCATCCTATTAAATGTTATGTATTAGGCTGCAAATCCTGGGTGCATTTTAGAAGACTTTGTAAGATGGCACTCACCACCAGATTGGACAGAAGCCAAGTCAGACGATGAGACTAAAGATTCCTTTGATGGGGGAGAGCCATCATCTAGAAAAGGTCAACTAAGTAGTAGAATGCAAAAAGAAGGTCAGCTGTTTTTTTTTTTTCCTTTCCTATAATATGAAATGCATCATAAATCTAGAGTGTGTGTAATTTATAAACAATATATTAGGCAATGTCATTCTATCCCTTATTTGGAAAAACAGAACTCATCAAAAATATCATATGTCTATGTTCTACCATGCTCTCCTTTTCAGATATTATGAGGAGTTAGGGAAGATATATGTGTTTTTTCTCCAGTCATTCCCTTTATCCATAGCAGCCTTCTCCATTGGTTCCTTAGGGCCTGTTTGGATACGCGTTTTGGGATGTATTGTATCGTATTAGAAGTTATGATTTGATGTTTACCGTGTTTGGATTGGAGTGAATAGGAGTTGAATCCCATGCGTGTGAATACAAACTCCAACCAAATTTTCGAACCGACGGTAGAGTATTGTCAGTGGGTTCTGTTGCCATCAATACTTCTTATTCATTGCGCTGTATTCAGTAGCGGATGAAAGTTTGAAATTTGTACAATTACAAGATATCTGGTACCTATGTGGTGTAAGATCGGGACCGTTCATTTGGTACATTTCAATGTGAAAATCATCTGGGCTAGAAATCAGAAAGTTCCATACGTCAAACAGGCCACCCGACCCAATTAAGATTGTACAATACGCAGACATAATACGTCCTATCCAAACATTGATCTGTATAACGTATTGTATACTATGCCAAACAATACCTCCTATCCAAACATTGATTAGTATCTAATTGATTTGGATGTATTCTGAAAACCGTCCAATGTATACATGAACAGTACCCAAATACAATACAATACAATACTGTATGCGAATCCAAACAGGCCCTTAATATCTGATTCTGATAAAAATAAGGATGGCAATAGATTGACTGAGTGTTACAAGAAGTTGACATTCATGACTCAAAGTATACTGTTATCTTATATTATGCAATTTAGTGATGCAATGATTGTGTAAGAATTCCTACAGTGGCTTAAGAGTTAAGAGTGATTCGATGCCTCAAACTCAATTCTATTGTTACTTATTGTAGAGGATTTCCACAGTAAAGAAGAGAAAAGAGCAATGGAGAAAGAGAATGAAAGAAAGAGAGGTTGAAAGTTAGGGTTGGACATCCCCCATCCTCACTTTTATTAAGACTAGAACGAAAAGACATTCAGTACTCCCCCATACCACTGAAATACACGGTCATGCAGACGTGCCCACACACTTATTGGTTGATGATAACAGTAGTGGCATGACCGCAAATCAGGCAAGAAACTCCCCTGGGCAACTGAGCTGATGCAAATGGATGAGGTCCTAGTGGATACCATCCTTTGAAAAGAGCGAGCTAGGATTTGATATGAAGCAGAAGGGCCTGTGTGCCGAGACGAGGAAGCAGCAAAAAGCTTAGGCTATAGTCCATGTGGTTATATAGAAAGGAGAGATGATTAGACATGATTCCAAGGAGCATAGTAAGGTTGTTGATTTGAGTGATTAATAGAAAACTCATCTCCTGATTTTCCCCTTTCTCCTTTCACGTTCCAATTCATGTTGTTAACATAGAAAATATCATTTGTAGTGGTCAAAGGATGAAAAGATGAAGCCATGGTAGAAGAGTACATGACTTCTTGTTATAATAGCAAATGTAAATTGTCAGGGACAAAGGTGGATGCATTGTGACTTGTGAGTGATTTTCAAGATCTTAAAGTCTTCCCCAAGTCCACCAAGGACAAAGAGGGCTTTATCCGTATCACCAATAGGATAAGTAATTGTGGCTAGTCAATCAAAATGCCCTTGAATTTTTAACAAGTTGTCTTGAATGGTGGATGCATAAGAATTTAGGCATGCTTATGATTCCTTAGAGAAGGATGTCTCAACTTTTGGCCACAATCATTGTTTAAAATATCATTGACAACTTGATATTATCGCTGATATGATTCTATCGCATCTCTTCTGGAAATCGCTGACATCTTGACAATATTATTGTAGCTACTAATCATTGATCACTTTGCCATGTACCACGAAAATTATCGTTAAATATTTGATGAAAAATCGCCAAATATCGCCAATTGTTGGAAACAGGCCGTGTTTTGCATAAATAGGCTTAATTTTTTTATTTTTTATTTTTAAAAAGGAAGAGAAAAATGAGAGATCTTGTTGTTCTTTCTTTGGATATGAGTTAGAGACTCAATTTCAGTAACTCCTGTTAAAGGTCAATGGATTGGAGCAAATATTTAGGACCGAAATTGAAGATCGAGCGTTAAGTGGGCCCCAAATTTGAAGGTATGAAAAAATGGATAAAAAACCTTATTTTTTTATTTTATAGATTTAAACATGGTTTTCACTTGAAATTCATGTTTGTGCATGATTCCCATGCATTGACATGGATTTCAAGTCTAAAACAAGCGATTTTGAGATCAATTTTGTCCGATTTGGGGAAAAAGGGGAAAATACGATTTTTTTCTCAATTTCTTCTCTAAAATAACTAATTGGACCTCAACTAATTTGGTTTGATAGGTCCTGATAGGGTGATGATGCATCTTCACTGCCCCCTTCGTCGAGTTGTACTTAGTGGTGTGAGACAGGCACTGATATAGGTAGCACCAATAGGGGTGGAGGCGGCAATGGTGAGGGGGTATACGATGGGTCAAAGCCAACGATCTGTTGGCCAGTTCACCGAAGAATAATACTTTGGTCATATCATTCAAGACAATGCCATGGATCTTGTCCACCATCCTCGGTGAGTGCATCGGAGCCTAGTCAGTGTTTCGAGTGTCAAAGGAAGATTAAAATTGGATGTGTTGATTAATCGTTTTTGGGAGAAAATTGGGAAAAATCAGATTTTCCCCATTTTCCCAAAATTGGACTTTCTACCATCGTCATCATCGTACCCATAATAAGTGTTGAATGGGGCTAAAGTCTTATCGTCATCACTTAGTACGACTTAACAACAAGGAGGGTGTTGTGAAGATTCCTCCTCACCTCCAACAGGACGTACTATACCAAATTAGTTGAGGCCCAAATTAGTTGTTTTTGAGAAGAAATCAGGAAAAAAAAAAACCAGATTTTCCCCCTCATTTTCTCCAAATTGAACCAAATCGATCTTAAAATCTCTTGATTTTACATTTGAAATCCACGTTTAAATCTAAGTAAAAATAAGTTTTTAATTTAATATTTTATATCTTTAAATTCCCCACCGATGCTTCAATTTTCGATTTCATCCTTAAATATTTGATCTAATTCATTGATCTTTAATGGGAGTTGTCGAAATTGAGCCCCCAACTTAGATCCAAAGAGACAACAACCAGATCTCTTAGAGTTTTTTTATATTTATTTTAATTTAACCATATTTTTGCAAAACACAGTTTGTTTCCAACAATTGGTGATATTCGTCGATATGTAATGATATTTTCATGGGTAGGTGGCAACAATGACCAGTGGTTGCTAGCTACAAGGGTGATATTATCGTTGAAACTCAATATTATTGTTATCGTGATAATATCATTGGGATGTTGATGATTTCTGAAAGAGATGATAGAATAATATATCGGTATTATTTTATCGACGAGACCGATATTATTAGTGATAATATTAAATTGTTGACGATATTTCAAACAATGATGTGCATATCATAGTCCCAAATGTGGAGGTTCTGATTGTCGAGAACATAGGCTCTAGTGTGCAGCGACAGACGTTGTATTTGGAGTCATGATAGAGGTAAAATGAACTTACTTGTTGCTCAATATCTCTCCCGACTCTATTTATCTCTCCCAAAACCAGATCCCTCAACTCTGTCTATGCAAATCCGCTACTCCTATCCTTAACCTGACCAAATAATGAGACTTGGTCTATACGGGTTACAAACAAAAAGTGATGTTGAAGAAATGATCTTAATTGGTTCATTCTTGTATCATCTCATGGAAGGTCAAAATAAGAAAATTTAGTTTTCATGATTCAATAAATAAACATTTTAAGATGCTCTAATCGATATGATTTTGAGCGCTATACTTCCATCTCTTATGGTTTCAACTATTTCTACGGTTTGGATATCCGTTCACATGGCATGTATCTATGATACATGAGATTTGGAATTTTCATTTTCTAGGCCACACCATAATGGACCATAAACTGCATAACACACTAGTTAGATGATCCCCCTCCATTGATTGTCAATTGTTGAATGCACTTGTTTTCTAACCAACTGTATTTAATTCTCAAAAGTCCTTCAACTAGTGGCTTAGATCACCTCACCCATATGATTTTTTGGGTGTGTCCATTGGCTGTAGGGCCCAAAAGATGAGCTTCTTTTCTCTGGCTAGCCATTAAGAGATAAACTGCTAACCATTGATAATATGAAAAATGCAATCTTTAGATCCCTAACAGATATGTGCTATGCAAAGCCCATGAAGATCTTCCTTCATTGTTCCTTCATGTCAAGCGTTTGAAAATCCTCCTATGTTGATCTCCATCTGTGTTGGACCAAACAGCCGCCGCAGGCAGAGGAAGTGGTATCCTGGGATGGATGTCCATGTCATAAATAAGTAAGAGTGCTGTGGAATCTCATTGTAGCAGCAACCTGTTGGAATTTATGGAAAGAAGAATAGTCGCATTTTCAATGAGTTGTTTCAATTGGCATAATGGATATTCGAGAAGACAGCTTTTGTTTACAGAATGGGCATGGCTATTAAAGCTGGGCATCGAGTCGAGTCGGACTGAGTTAGGGCTGACTCGACTTGATCCGGTTTTGAAATAGGCCTGACTCGAACTTGATCCAACTCGATATCGAGTTCGATCTGGCTTGGACTGATTCGGACCGAGTCCGATCCGGTCAGAAGTATTAAGTCGGGTCGAGTTGACACCGAGTCGAATTGAGAGATGAGGGAGGGAGGGAGTGAAGAGGAGAGAGAGGAGGAGGAAGGTGATGGTGGTGGGTGGTTGTCGGGCTTGGAAGAGGGAGGGAGGGAGGGAGTGGAGAGGAGAGAGGAGAGAGAGGAGGAGGAGGAGGAGGGTGATGGTGGTGGGTGGTTGTCGTGCTTGGAAGAGGAGGATGAGGGAGGGAGAGAGAGAGAGAGGTTGGGATTGGGTTGGGGTAGGGTTAGAGAGTCGGGTCGAGTCGGGTTTTGTATTGAGTCAAGTCTAACTGGATCGAGTTTCAGGTCGAGTCAGATCGAGTTACTGGGTAACTTGAACTCGACTCGGTTTTAGTTCGGATTCGGTGAAGCTTACTAGGTTTGGACCGACTCACCCATTCGGTTCGGGTTGAGTCGGATTGGACTGAGTCGGACGAGTCCAGGTAGCTAGATTGGGTCGTCCTATGCCCACCTCTAATTGCTTTCTCCTAAATTTAGAGGTTGGAATATCCTGGATATATAGAGTCATTGGCACAGGATAGCGTCTCTGGCCGGTGAGGCCCTCTATTGCCCAACCCCCTGGATCCCTCCTCCCCTGGAAATGCTAAAATTTAGTCTGCTACTTGAATGGAACCCTTAATTTGGCTGGTATGGGGGCATTCTTAAGATTAAGACATGTGTTACAGTTTTTTCTTTTTTCCTTTTCCTCTGATCCTATAATTCGGGTAGCCAAATCCTAGCTGAGGCTATGACGTTGAAGGAAGCTATTTGCATCTCTATCTCCTAGAATCTTTGTCCAACAATGATTGAGGAACATGATCCTAATTTGTTGCATTGCATATGAGATAGAGAAGAACCATGGGTGTTGCATCACTCCTTTGATGAGATTAGATTCTATATTTTTAAAGGGGCCATTTGGTAGCAAGAAAAGTTCGAGTGCCTAGACTGCCTTGTCCAGGCTTACGACTATTAGGGTAGTCGAGCATTTATTGAGAAATATCCTAGCTAAGATCCTGAGAAAAACGAGGGCAACTCATCTCTTTTTGAGAGTTTGCCTCCTAGTCTGTTGTCTCTACAAGGAATATGTTCCTAGCAAGCCCAGGCGAAATTCTCTCCTTCTCTCTCATTGACTCCTTTGTTTGCCCATGTGTGGTGACATCCAATCCGTCAATCACATTCGAATCGTGATTTTAAGCCCTCGAATCAAATATAAGCTTGATTCACAACTTGGGTGGGTCACATGACAAGCGACGGTGGAGATGGAGACACATACCTAACATTGTGCATTGGGCCTATAATATTGTCTGGATATTGAATCCAACCCATTAATCAGATTCCTCCCACCATATGATGAAGAGACATACCAACTATTTTGATGATTAAAAACTCATGTGGGTTGATTTAAGGATTCACCTATGATTTTACATTTTTTTTTCTATTGTATAAGCCAACTAAGTTTTTTATTTTTTATTTATTTATTTATTGAGCTGATGTTTTTGTATGGGGAATGTCAGGGGAGAAACCCGATGGATGGAGTGGATTTCACTCTGATAGGTTGATGGGCCCCATAGAGCTTTGAGTGTTTTGAAGGAGAAAATAAGACCTTGCTAGGCCTCAAACAACTAACAAACAAGCTTGTTCTTGCCACACCGAACAGGTTCCAACAAATGGCAGACATGCCCATCTAGGACGGACGACATTGGCCTAGCCAGACAAGAACAAGATAGGCTCGACCTATCCAGGCTATCCAGGCTTGAATTTTTGCTGCTGCCAAATGGGCCATAAGTTAAACATTTTGTTTAATCTTGCTTCTGATGCATCCATGGTTTTGGCTTAGGAAGGCTCCAATTGCCCTTCTATTACTTTGAAACTTAGGTTCCTTTTCTTTTAAGACAAATCTGTTGCTGGTTGCAAAAAAAGAGAGAAAAAAAAAAGAAAATAGATGAAGGGAATGGATCTCATGCTTGCCACATGTATGATTATGGGTGACACAAGGACGGTCTAATTAATTGATATGGACTGTCCAGATTGGACCATCCAATAGGCTCCAGTCTGCACTTCATGGGCCAGTGCACAGAAATTTTCACAGATTGAACACTTCTAACCACTAGATCAATGTCTCGTGAAATAGACGTTCAATATATTTTTTTTTTTATAGAAAAAAGGTCAAGTCAACATTTTGAACTATCCATATGGTGGGTCTCATCATGGTAGTTCACATTCATTAAGATAGTCCTCTTAATATATGGTTAGGATAGCCCGATCAAGGCAACGTTCAGTAAATGGCAAATCAATAGTCGTTGCCTACAGATCCAACACACTTGGATCATCGCATTCACATATGCATCAACTTGAGAGAGGAGCGGCGTTTTTCCTTGACACTCGTTTTTTAAAATTTGAAACGGCATTTTTATGTTAATGAGGTAGCTTAAGGAAAACCTTTAAAAAAAAGTACCAGAGCATAAATTCCATGATAACTATTACAAGAAGGAGATAATCTCCAAATCATTCTTTATCATCTATAGATTTAAAAAAGGCCAAAATGAGGCTAATGTGTCACACATACCACCATCCATCCCTCTCACCCCCCCCCCTTCCCAAACAACAACAACCACGCCCAAAGTAACCCAAGCGTGCCAATGTGCACAAGTGACACCTAGCTTCATGTGATGTGCCAATGAGTCTATTGTGCTATATGTGCCACTATAAAACTTCAATCACCTCACATGTGCCACGTGTGCTGATTCAGGATCAAGTGCCCCACATATGTTCTATATGCCACATTTGCTACTGCCCCATTTCTAGCGTTCCATGCGTGCCAAATGTGCTAATCTAGCACATGCCAATAACTATTGGAAAAAAATTTCCAAGAATTTTCGTCTCGCCACAACAAATTTGAAAATAGGTCCAAATTTTAGGAAAACATTGTTGAAAAAATACAAGAAAAACAATGTTTCCTTTCCCAAAGTTTCCTGGGATATAAGTTTTCCCTACCTGTACTATTTCCATTCCCATGGCCTTCACAAATCTGCCCCTGGAGAGAGATTATTCTCTTACCGGTATATCGCCATTTGTGTGTGTGTGTTTGTGTGTGTTGTGCCATTGTGTGTTTGTATCCTCATGTCTGACACTCCTGGCCATGGGTCATACAAAGAACCCATTTTTTAATTTTAGTTATTATTATCATTTTCCTTGGGGTTCCTTCTTTTACATGTGGTTAATCTAGTTTAGGTCTATTATTCTTATTATTCCTTTTCTTTTTTTGGGTTCTTTTACATATACATAGGTAAAATACAGTGTTCGAGTTGTTGGTATCGCTACAAGTTTCGCTGGCCAGAGATAAAGATATAATATCGTTATCGCCGATAACCGGAAATGCAGGGAAAAAGGGGGAAACATGGAGAAAATGGTGGAATTTTTCAGTGAAACTTCAGGACATGCCTAAATGCGCATATTTACACATCCAGGAATGAAAAAATTGCAAAATAATGCATTAAATAATAAGTTTCCATTTAATTGGGGCCAAAAGGCATATGTTGTCGTAAGAAATCACTCAAATAGTAATCAAAATGAGTTTATATAATACAAATGCAAACTTACAAGAATAATGAGAAAAATTTAAAAATCAAGTGGACCCACCACAGAAAACCGTGGGATCAATCAACCCATCGTTGAAACATTTATAGGGCCCACCATGATGTATTTTTTAGATTCAGCCTATTTAGTTGAAACATTTATAGGGCTCACCATGATGTATTTTTTAGATCTAGCCTATTCACAAGTTAACATAGAGATAGATGAAGTGAAAACAAAAATATAAGCTTGACTGGAAACTTCTGTGGCCCCTAAGAAGTTTTGAACGGTGGATGTCATTGTCTCCACTGTTTTCTACAGTGGAGTTCACTTAAGCTTTATATCTGTCTCATTATTTTTCTCATGTGATAAAACGATCTCTCCAAATGGATGGATGGTATGGATACAACACATGCATCATGGTTGTACGGAGGTGCGCAAAGCGGAAGCGGATTGGTTGGTGTACCACACAACAACTATATAGCTGCTGTAGGTATGTGTCGTGCGGAGACGAGCACTGACGCTCCTCTTGTACGGACGGTTCAAGGTAGATCAAAGTTACATGGGCCTACAGTGATGTATTTATTATATCTATACCGTTCATCTATTTTTATAGATCATTTTAGAGCATTATCTAAAAAATGAATCATATCCAAAGATCATCTAGACTACACCACAAGTAGCAGCAGAGATAATGATTTTCACCGTTAAACAATTCATAGGGCCTGCCATAACATTTATTTTCCATCTAATTTGTCCATAAGATCACAAAGGATAGAATGAAGAGGAAAAACAAATTTCATATTGATCCAAAACTTCTGTGACCCCAAAAACGGGTTTCAATGGTAGACATTTAATCTCCCACTACCTTTTTTTTTTTTTTTTTTAGTGTGGTCTACTTGATAGTTAGATCTATCTTATTTTTCGTCTGAAGCCTTAAGACGAGCAAGCCAAATGGATGGACGGTTTGGATATAACACATACCTCATGATCAGATCCACAGAACTTGTTGACGTCAATACACCAGATATATAGCTGGTGTGAGGTACACCAGCCAATCCGGTTCCGGTAGGAAGCGGATTGCTTACTGAGTTATTCAGTAACCTTAGTGCACTGAGTAAACACTGTGGGGTCCACCATATTTATTTATTTTATCCACTCTGTTCATCCATTTTAATACATAATTTTATGGCTTTACCACAAAACGAAAGAATATAAAATGCTCAAGTGGATCACATCACAGGAAACAATGTGATTGAACCTCTACCATTGAAAAATTCGTGGAGGCCACAAAAGCTTTTGCTCAAACTGATATTCGTGTTTTCGCTTCATCGAGGTCCGTTCAACCTTATGAACAGGTTGGATGACAAATAAACATAATCGTGGGCCCTAACAAGGTTTCAACGGTGGAAATCATTATTCCACACTGTTTCCCATGGTATGGTCCATTTGAGCTTTGGATTTACTTACAATTTTGGATCAACCACTAAAATTAGCAGAAAAAATGAATAGAAGGTGTGGATAAATCACATACATTAACAGTGGGCCCAAATGAGTTGACTCACTACCATAAAAGCATATTGAGTAGCTCAGTACGCAGTCCGATTTAAAGCCTCGCCACTGGTCCATGCTCTGTGGTCCCACCATGATGCATATGTTTAATCCATTCCATCGGTCCATTTTTCTAGATCATTTTATGATAACAGTCCAAAAATGAGATGGATCAAAATCTCAAGTGGACCACACAATGTTGATTGAACGTATATGGTCTACCATTAAAAACTTCTTGGGGGCTACAAAAGTTTTGGATCAAGCTGATATTTCTTTTTTCCCTTCACCCAGGTATTTAAGACCTAATCAACAGCTTGGATATCAAATAAACATTACAGTGGGCCCTAGGAGGTTTTAAATGGTGGACATTTAATGACTACTGTTTTCCTGTGGTGTGGTCCACCTGAGTTTTAGATCTACCTATTTTTTTGTATCAAGCTCTAAAATTATATTTAAAAATTAATGGACATAATGGATACAACAAATGCATCATGGTGGGGCCCATGGAGCACCGACCTGCACCGTCAAAACACAAACCCCCGATTTAAAATGAAATCCCATCCCCAATTTCCGTAAAAACCCTGAAAATCCTCTCCTTCCCACCAAAATCTCTGGATTTTCAACACGAAAATCCCTCTCCCTCATCCCAAAATTAAAAAAAAAAAAACTTTTATTTTCCAACAAAATCTCGAGATTTTCATAGCCCGCAAGCCGATTTTTTCTTGAGAAGCTGTCGGAGGACTTTTCGATGGAAAAACCAATTTTTTTGGGTTGAATCTTACCGGAAAGTTGCCGATCCGCACTCAACAACCGTGAAGCTCTTGAAATTCGTGTTTTCAACCAGATTCGGGCAAAAAACAGGTATTTTCTTGCGTTTTTTGTTTTTGATTTCGACGATTTTATCGCCGAAAACATCTCTTGTTGGCTACAATTCCCACCCTTCGAAAACATCGGCGATATTTGGCAGCGATTCGAATAAATGGGTTTTCAGTATCGCTGAGCTAGCGATACCGATATTATCGGCGACAATTCGATATTGTCGCCGATAATTTAAACACTGGTAAAATATATTATTAAAATGGAGAACTGATGCAGTCACAACTTTTGAATTAACTCCCCCCAATCGTATTTCTCCTGAGATGAAAGAAAAGATAGGCAATCTGTCTTTTCAGAGTTATCGCCCCACTAAAAGAAATATTCTTGTGGTAGGTCCTGTTCCTAGTCAGAAGTATAGTGAAATCGTCTTTCCCATTCTTTCCCCAGACCCTGTACTAAGAAAGACATTCACTTCTTAAAGTATCCCATATATGTAGGTGGGAACAGAGGAAGAGGTCAGATTTATCCTGATGGGAACTAGAGTAACAATACAGTCTATAATGCTATAGCAACATGTATAGTAAGCAGAATAGTACGTAAAGAAAAAGGGGACATAGTTCGTGCATTGGACGGACACGCTAACTTAGCCTGCAACCCATCTTTTCCCATTAATATGTCATTTTTAGGACATCCATCCTAGACAGTGGTGAACCCCGCAGTTGAGATCACCTATCTCAAATATCATTTTGACCGCTCATTAGGTGGCCACACCTGTACATCTAGTCAGACCATTAGCCATCCATTGATTTGATGATGTGGCCCACTTGATGAGTCGACCTGCATTGATTTTGTGTTAGGTGAGTTTCATTTGGGAGGTAATCTTCTCTTTGAAAGCATGAATCAGTGAGTTGTCGCTTTCTCATCTATGGTGGCAGAATATCTCTATATGGCTCATGGCTCCCATGAGATTGTGGATTGGATCCCTTCTTTGGAACATGGGAATCAAGTCTTCTACTCTAGCTCCACTGTACTGTGACAATCAGGCAACTATTCATATTTCATTTTATCTAGTTTTCATGAGATAACAAAGCATATTGAAGTTGATGTCACTTTATTCATGAGAAGATCTCTTTCCAGTTGCTCTGTACTTCTAATGTGTGGTTCAATGAATAATTAGCAGATATTCTGGCCATTCCTTCTTCTCAACTTCAGGTGATTGTGTGTGAGTTGGGCATGTGTGACATCTTTGCTCCAACTTGAGGGGTAGTTTAGGTGATTGTGTGTGGGTGTGCAGGTGTATGTGTGTACCTGTGTGGGGTAGTTGGTATTATTATGTGTGCACTTTTCCTTTGATGGTCCTACAGGACATCGTATCTTTTATGTTTCAGGCTTCACAATAAAAGGATATTAGATGAGAGCAGTCTAATCTCTCTACATCTTTTCTCCTGATGTTTTCTTCTTTTCCTTTACCTCTTGCTACATTACACCATGTGATGTTACAATGATCATTGCTTGTAAGCCTATTGAATTGACATTTTTGGGGCTGTTTCTAGTCAAACCTTTTCTTTCTTTAGACCTAACAAGATACAACTTTTATTCTACATCATGTTGTTGAAGTAGGTGTGAAACTGTATGGTAAATCTGGTTATTTCCAAAATAAATAAATAAATCTGGTAAATTAAGAGGATCTGTGCAATCGGTGTACATTTTCCAGTAATTAACTAATTATACATACAGGAATGGTCACCTACAACATATTGTTCACATACAAGCCAGCTCATGTTTCTCGTTAACGGACATCTGGGCTGTGCCTGGGCTTCATCAGTCATCATGAAGATCACCTGGTGGTCAACTCATCAGGTGGGCAACATCTGTACGTTGATTCAGACTAAACCATTCTCATACAATGGAGCTGGTTTGATGTGCGAACTGATCTGAGTTTTGTGCCAGGTGATCTTTATGGTGGGCACACCTTACACATGGTTCAGATGTCTGGCATATGTTGCACATTGGAACATGAGTTGGGTTGAATGTGAAAGTTACATGCAATGGTTTTAGGTAGTCCCTCTATAAAATACATGTAGTTAAAATTCACCCGTGCATATTTTGAATTTTTTTGGGGCCCCCTTCATTGGCGTCTGGCTGATCTACATTTACTTGATCATGACTAGGCAATTTGTGGCGTGAACTATGGGAAACAGCTAGACCGTTGCCTGCTGTTAAACAAACACCACTTTTTGATGAGGATTTAGCAGTGTAAGTTGGAAACCATTCTTCAGCTACCGTTGTCAGTCAAATATTTCATCTAACAAACACTTTGAATGGTTTAATTTTGTAGGGAAAGCATCTTAAATGTTTTAGAAGACATCTCACCTTCTGAGCTTTTTGAACAGCTATTTGTTTCTGTAGTAAGTTGTCTCTTCTTATCTATCTCCAATGTTGTCATCTCACCTCAAAGACATACTGGTATAACTCTCAAAACACTAACACCAACACTAAAAACACCACCACCAACAGCAGCAGCAGCAACAACAACAACGACAACAACAACAACAACAACATCCACCTCTACTATATATAGCGCGGGCATCTTTTGGACATTTTTGCTCCTGCAATTAGTACCCCGGTTGCGGAGAACTTTAAATATTTTAAGGATATAGGAGGATATTTAAAAAGTATATATAGGGGTATTTTGTGACTTGGAAAATGTGGCTGTTGTCATCTGACCCACCGTTTAGAATTCACTTAAAATCCTTTAAATGGCTTAGAATATACCCCCAAAAGCAAGGAGCAAGGACAATTTTACCCTCTCTATTAGTTTTAGGAGACGTTTAAAATTCTGGGATATGGGAAGGGTTTTTAGCAAAAAGAAAGGATATTTATGTAAATAGACAAACCTTCTCATGTGAGTAGCCTGCACCTCTTGTCCTTGTTGTGGTTATCCTGCGCCAAAAGCATGCATCAGGAGCCTGTGCTACCAAGCCTTATGTGGGACCCGCCATGGTGCATGCGTGACATGTGATCCATGCATCTCTTGCGCCCGATCATATTAAAACATCAGACTGAAAATGATGGAGATTAGGATCCATAGTGGGCCACAAAATCGGAAAAAGTTGGGATGGATCTTCTACTCTCTCTCTCTCTCTCTCTCTCTCTCTCTCTCTCTCTCTCTCTCTCTCTCTCTCTCTCTCTCTGCGTGTATACGACACATCTATGTAGAGGTGGGCATCGAGTCGAGTTGGACCGAGTTAGGGCTGATCTGACTTGATCCGGTTTTGAAATAGGCCTGACTCGAACTCGATCTAACTCGGTACCGAGTCTAACATGCCTGACCTGATTCGAGTTCGGGTCTGGCCTGGACTAATCCGGATTTGAGTCCGACCTGGTCACAAGTACCGAGTCGGGTCGGGTGCAGCGGGTATCCACAGGCTGAAATCACAACTCAAAACGTAGATTCACTTGACAAAATTGCAGCATCTCCATCAGCTACACGGCATCTCAGATCTGAAACATCAAATCTAAGTTTTTTTTTTTTTTTAAAATATATATGTACGAGTTGAGTTTCGGATCGAGTCGAGTCAGTACCGAGTTGGATTTGGGTCGAGTCAAGTTGAGTTATTGGGTGACTCAAACTCGACTCGGTTTGAGTTCGGATTGGGCAAAGTCAACTCGATTTGGATCGACTCACCCACTCGGTTTGGATCGAGTTGGACTAGTCGAGTCGTCCCGTGCCTAGCTCTACATCTACGTAGTCTCATCCTTTCCATCTGTTTCTCTTCTTCTTTTCTCTCACTCATAACCGTCTCTCTTGTTTCCTCTCTCCACGTGTTGTCTCTTGTCCAGCTCTACATCTATGTAGTCTCATCCTTACCCTCCATTTCTCTCCTTCTTTTCTCTCACTCATAATCGTCTCTCTTGTTTCCTCTCTCCACGTGTTGCATGTGCTACACCCCCTTGTAATGATGATGAAGATGATAGTAATTATATCTTTAAAAAAATGATAATGATAATAATAATCTCAAAAAAATTAATAATGATGAAAATGATAATTGTAATCATAATGATGATGATGATGTCAACAAACACCACAACAACAACAAAGTCGTAGATTACTTAAAAATATCTCGGATATTTCTATAGGGTCCTATTAGGATTCTTAGAAAGGAAAGAAAGGAAAGGAAACATTGTTTATCACGAAACTAACTTCATTATTTGTCAAGCCTTTCTTTGTTGAATTTGTGGGAAATATCGTTTCCCGCTTTTTATCTTTGTTGGAAAATAAATCTATTTATTTTCCTACCTCCACCCCTAAGAAAGGCATTTACTATAACGGAAGGAAAATGAGTTTCTCGACGGTTAAACCCAAACGTGTCACCATATATCTTTAATTGCTTCACACGTGCCAATGTGCCAAATGAACCATTGTCCATCATTCGTTATGCTCCACACATGCCACTATGCCACCTATGTGAATGTGCCACATCTGTCACCATCCATCTTCTCTTGCACCCCACAAATGCAAAGCGTCCCACATGTGCCACCATTCCATTTTCTCTTGCACTCCACGTGCTAATGTGCCACATGTACCACCATTCATCTTCCTGGCACTGCACATTTGCAAGGCACCCACATACACCAATGTACCAGATGTGCCATCGTCCATCTGCAATCACTCCCAATATGCAATATGTGCCAAATATGTCAACGTGCGCAAGTTCTGCCATCTAGCTTCACGTGCCCTACCTACGTGTCAAATGTGCCACCTTACAACTTTAAGCACCTCGCATGTGCCATGATTCAGCTTCAAGAACCCACATATGCCACGTATGCCACATGTTCATCGTCCATCTTCAAGCATACCACCTGTGCCACATGCTAATTTTGCACATGCCAGTGACTACCTAGAAAATTTTCCCTAGATTTTTTTTTTTTGAAGAACGACAAAATCCTTTTCTTCTTTTTTTTTTTTTTATAATTTTTTTTTATAAATAGAGGAAAATCCTGTTGAAAAGCAAACAAGGAAAATAATGTTTCCTTTTCCACAGTGGAAATAAGGTTTCTTGAGATACATTATTTCCTTTCCTACGTTTTCCACGAACCCAAACAGGCCCTTAGGAAATTGATTTCCACACCAATTCCTGATGATTTGCATACACCTATTACCACTTGGGAATGGAAACAATTTTGATTTTGGCATTAATGAGCATGTGCAAATAAAAACAGGAAGATGTTAGTGCTTCCCTTTTGGAACTATACCATTATCATAAGATATTTCGAGAAAATGACAATGTCGGGACTATTCACAAAAGCCAGTCATGTCATAATATTTTCTCCCAAATTTTGATGAGCAGTGGGCAGTCCAGTGTGCTCATGTGTAGTTACCCCAACGAAGAGACATCCATAAAATCTTCCTTCCTGTGATTTCTTGCATGCGGATGCCATTTTTTGTTTCTGAAAACGAATATCAATTGTTTTCAAAATTCCTTCTATTGAAGACAATACTAATGTGGAAGTTGTGTCCTTTTTCAATAAAATCCGTACCACATTCTATTTGATATTATGCGTACTAGGACATTTGTCTAGATGGAAATTCATCTTGTTCTTTAAGTTCAAAATTGTGCACCACGTGCATTTAGCTCTAAGTTTCTTTATGCTCTTTGCTTTCTTTCTTTCTTTCTTTTCTTTAAATTTTGCTTTCTTCAATAAAATTTGTTACCATCTAAAAAAAAAAGAAAGAAAGAAAATGTACTGTGAGCATTTTACTCTTTAAATTTAAGAGTAGACCGACTTTAATTCTTTCCCTTTTTCCATTTGTTGGCACAAGTATCCGATGCGTACATCAAGCATTTAGCTTTCCCGTTGTTTTATGATTTTTGACTTGCAGACATTTTCTATTTTATGATGCTGATGGAGCCTGTTTCTTTGAAATTTTCAGCTAAGCTCAAGCTTCGCAATTGCAGAAGCTGCGCTTCCTAGTAATAGTGACTTATCCAAGCTATTCTATGATTGCAAAGACTACTTGATCGCCATATGTCAGGGCGACTTGTGCAGTGACTACATTGATGATCTCTGCCAGGTATGCATTGTACGGAATGGCTATCCACTTTCCAACTGTATGAAAAGATTATGTTGAACTGTTGTTATTAGTCATCCATCAAATAAATAAATAAATAAATAAAAAGAAGAAAAAGAAAGAAATACCTTTGTTACTGTGAACCTCATCGCCTTCTGATCAAATAACAAACAGAGAAAAGAAGCTCACTGCTTTTTCTGACTTATTAGGTGTTGTGAACAAGAGGCCCTGCTTAAAATGGATTCTGATACATAAATAGCGACGGCTAGCTACATGCCAACTTGGTTTGTGCAGGACATATGATCATTACATCAGGTTAGCTGACTATGTAGATGGCAGGGCCTGATAATCGGGGTTATAGACTCATCAGACGGGGCCACTCATACAAAAACAACTATCAGTTATAAAACTTGTCCCCTGATTTGATATACTTGTGTCATGCCTGATGAATGGAGTGGTCTAGTTTTTAGATTAGGTAATCACCCAGTACCATACACCTGATGCATGGCTCGGATGTCCCACACCGGTACCAGATTAGCATGTGTGACTGCATGGAGAGATGTATGTGGGCTTTATTACAACTCTTTTCTAGCTGTTAAACTCTAGATCACTACAATGAAAGAAATGATGATAATTCACCCTTGCATTTTCTTTAAATATGTTTGATTTGATGATGATTTAGCAAAATCCTATTTTACAATACATGTTGCAGGTGTATGAAACGGTAGAGACAATTTTACTTGACCCAGAAGGCCTGACAGTCACAAAACCATCTGAAGAAACAGTCGCTGATGAACCTAGGCGCCGATTTATGAGAATTAGCCTCAACTTTGCTGGTAATGATAAACAAATTCCATCCAAACCAGCCCCGAAAGAACAAAAGAAATCAGACGAGCAACAAACACATGTATTCTCTCAGTTCTTTGATGGGAAATCGTCGCTATTTGGCAAGAAGATGCCAAAACCCAACATGTCGGAGGCTGCTGCACCATCATGTCTGGATGATAATGATTGGACAATAATTGATTAAAGTCGTTTGGATGGATATTATTTATAAAATATTGTATGAAAATTGAGATGTAATCTGTAAATAATTGTCTGCCGGAAATCTCATTAGTTTGTTCATTGATTCGTTGCCCTGTCCAGAAAAAAAAGAAAAAAGAAGAAAAAAAAAGGGAAAGTGGAATTGAAGAGATTTCTGGCTCTGGTGGAATGGCTGAGAGCCAGTCAATGTGGTGGGACATTCTGCTGGTAGTTCATATCATGACAATAAAACTCTACCAAGATTAAAGAAAATTGAAGAATACAGTCTTTTGTTTTATCACAATTTGGAGCTTTTCTTCCTAGCATTCCTCTTTCTTGTACGTCCACTTGAATCAATGCCGTCGGGTTTGTTTCCTTTCTCAGCTTGGGAGGCAATCAACTCCTCGAGCGTCTGTTTTTCGCTGGGCTTCTCTGACTCAAAATCCTTGGAAATCATGTCCGGAACTACGAAATTGGCAATCCAGTAGATAAAAAAAAGCACCGCGCTGAGCCAAAACAGAGAGAATATAAGACTTTGCAAGATTTGAACTGAAATGATAACTTGTTGCCATGGGTACAGGCATGCATGTGGGCCCCATCGTGTACGATGCTATGCATGTGGACCCTGATAGAAGAATTTTAACCGTTCGCGCCAAATGGATTGATGGAAGAGGAATGCCATGCCAACGGTAGATGAGTGCTCTATGTGGTTACTCGCCTCACATTATGGATGATTTGGTACATGGGAGAAAGATCTGAGCCTGCTGATCATGTGGGCCCCATTGTGTAAGATGCTTATAGCCCGTTGTCATTGGATTTTGAACTGTTTGGTCTGGGCTTTTTCTGGGCCTATTTGAAAATTTTGAATTTTCTGGGCCCGAGCATGGCCCATCGACAGCGTTTGTTGAAGACAGAAGGTCAGTTTCTGTCCAAACCTCTAGATGCTGCAGCACGATCTGAGCCATCATTGTAATGGCCACCTACATCTAGATGCCCCACTCTAAAAATCATGCCAGTTGACTCGTTAGGTGGGCCATGGTGTTTTAAACAAACGGATTGCTAAGGCAGGATTCTTTTAGCATTATGTCTGTTTCAAACACAGTGCAGCACCTGATGGGTGGTCTGGATGGTTTTTTGGGCCAATACATCTGCGCCTCATTGATGGCTTGGATGTTCATGCCATCTATTTTATTGGCGCGTTCTCAAGCGTGCACACAAGTCGGGTCTGTACACATGTGGACCGTTGTGGGTAAGATGGTGAAGGGCTCCATTGCGTTCTTGCTAGCTTGCTACATGTGTAAAGAACTTGGACATCCATAAGGTGGACCGTACGCAGGCTCAAATCCACGACCGTCCACTCATCCGATGGGACACAGTTGTAGTCGACGGTGGCAATTCTCATACAATTGTGGCCCACCTGATGATCAGACAAGCCTAATTTTTAAACCAGTGCATGTTTAGGAAGATGTTGCACAAGAAGTGTGCCCTTACATCTCAACCGTCCTCAGTCCCTTATCAAAGAACACAGAGAAGGGCATGATGTTAGAAAAAGAGCGTACCTGATGGGAAGGAAGGCAGAGTAATCCCCAGAAGAGGCAGGGGATTTTAGTGCAATGAAGAGAGAATAAGAGCCGTTGATAGCTTGGAGCTTATGCGAGTGTACCAGAGCTTGTACACCTCTTCTTTGTAGTAGTAGCTGGAGATGGTTGGTCGACCAAAGCACCTGTGCTGTTCTTTTGGTGCAGGAGTGCATGGGAACAACTGGGGTGTACGGAACATTGGTGTTGCACCACCCCATAACTCTCTCTCTCTCTCTCTCTCTCTCTCTCTCAATCCTCCGATTGCCTTTTGATTGGGCAGGGAATGAATAATGATAGGATGTTATGCTTTCGAGCCACTTATATTATTGTGAACATGGCATGTGCCTCTAATCTGACCCGTCCAAATGGTAGGACACACAGTAGATTGTGATATTCATAAATCAATTTGATTGGACTACCCCGAACCTCTGATTACTGGACATTTTCTTGGCTGATTTTGGACGGTCTACTACTTTCCTGTATTAGCGTTGATTATCGGTCAGCCAGTGGGCTAGTTACAATTATACTCTCGGTGTAAAATTTTTTGGGTTTCGTCCATTTACAGTGGTCCAGTGTTTGGACCGTTCTGATTTGAGTAGTGCGCCACGTGTACGGAGGAGGTGCCCGAGCATGGTAAGTGCATTTCAATGCTCCGCACCTACGGCTCGACCATTAGTTTCTTTTTTCTTCGAAGGGTTTTCCTCTGGTTGGTTTCCCATCCACAAATGTTGTGGATAACGTCTGATACATGAGAGGATACATTCCCATGAGCGGAGTTTCATACAACTGTTGTAGGGAGCCCGTCCAACAAAAAGCCCTGTTAAGCCCTATTAGGAGGCGAGCCTAAAATTAGTCAGATCCAAAACTCAAATGGACTGATGATGGTACGTTCACCGTTGAAATCTTCTGAGATCTGAAATTCAAGTGGGCCATACCTGAGGGTGCTTATAAGATAATAACTGCCTGCATTTTGGGTTATGGATTGAGAACCTTTTATTTTTAAACTATTTCTATAAAATCACTATTTTCAATCCAAAATCTCAACTCAGAGACCTTTAATGTTCTCGTGCAACCAATGAAGGTAAGTGGGGCTCACCTTTGTGATGTTTATGATAAATCCATCCCATATATTAGTTTTGCCAAGTCATTTTAGGGTGTGGACTCAAAATTGAGGTAAATCTAAAACTTAAATAAGTCCTACGGCTGGAAAAAAATGGGACTACAGTCGAAACCTTCCAAAGTCCTGGGATGTTTATATACCATCTAAATCATTTGATAATGCTTACCAAACCATTAACAAAGTCATTCTCTCTTATATGAACTTAAAATACAAAAATAATAGCTTGATCCAAAACTTCAAGTCATTCTCTCTTATATGAACTTAAAATATAAAAATAATAGCCTGATCCAAAACTTCAATCCCCTCACTAGTGTATTAATGGTTGGCATTAATTATGCACTTTTCTTGCATTGTGGCCCACTTTGTTGAACAGCATCAACTGTTTGTTTTTGTGTGGCCTGCTTAAGCTTTGAATCTACCTCATTTTAGGCTCCTGTTCTAAAATAGCCTGATCCAAAACTTCAATCCCCTCACTAGTGTATTAATGGTTGGCATTAATTATGCACTTTTCTTGCATTGTGGCCCACTTTGTTGAACAGCATCAACTGTTTGTTTTTGTGTGGCCTGCTTAAGCTTTGAATCTACCTCATTTTAGGCTCCTGTTCTAAAATAGCCTGATCCAAAACTTCAGTCCCCTCACTAATGTATTAATGGTTGGCATTAATTATGCACTTTTCTTGCATTGTGGCCCACTTTGTTGAACAGCATCAACTGTTTGTTTTTGTGTGGCCTGCTTAAGCTTTGAATCTACCTCATTTTAGGCTCCTGTTCTAAAATAGCCTGATCCAAAACTTCAATCCCCTCACTAGTGTATTAATGGTTGGCATTAATTATGCACTTTTCTTGCATTGTGGCCCACTTTGTTGAACAGCATCGACTGTTTGTTTTTGTGTGGCCTGCTTAAGCTTTGAATCTACCTCATTTTAGGCTCTTGCTCTAAAATAGTCCCGTGAAAATGTTCTCAAACTTTACCATGGCCTAGGATTGTTTGAACAGTGGGCATTTAATATCTATTGTTTTCGCAGCATAGCCCACTTAAATTTTGAATCTCCATCCTCTTAGTTATATCAAGCGATTTCGAAATATTAACCATCAAGATTGAAAACTGACGAAGAAGGTTTTAGACTATTGTACGGTATTAATCACGTAACTCCTGTTACATTTGAAAGCTTGTCAAGTTAAACTTACTGGAGATTCCCGTGGATAAAGTGGATTTATCTCAAACATCATGGTCAGCCCACGATCTTGTCAAACATCTACTTTTAATAATGAACGGCTTCCGATACAACCGATTGAGATAGAGAGGTGACTCCAACGGTGAGTGTTCACTTTCCTGCTGTGTGGCCCACTATAGTATTTGATATGGCTTAATTTTTGTTCCACACCCTAAAATGATCTGACTAATGATGGATGGAGTAGATTTCTCACAAAAATCACGGTTGCGAGAATGTTTCAACAGTGGGTGTTGAATATCCATAGCTTCCTTCTGTGTGGCCCACTTGAGCTTTAGAGCTGCCTAATTTTTTGGCCCTCATCCTAAAATGATCCCACAAAAGTGATGGGTGGGATGGATTTCTTACAAACATCATGGAGGGCCGCAGACTGTTTAATGGTTTGGGTTCCGCACAGCACCCATTGTAAGAAACATCATGGTCAGCCCCGGAAGTGGATTGGCTACTCCCCCTGCCACCAGCCTGGTGGCCGGTGGTCGGTGCTCTGTGGTCCCCACAATGACGCATGTGTTTCATCCATTTTTACCTATCATTTTAGGGCTTGATCCCAATAATGAGAGGGATATAAATCTCAGGTGGAACACACCACATGAAAACAATAGTGATCGGATATTCATCATTAAAATCCTACTAAGGCTCACTGTAATGTTTATTTTACATCCAATCTGTTGATTGGGTCATACAGTCCCAGATGAAGGGAAAAAACAAAGATCAGATTGATCCAAAACTTTTATGGCCTCCAAAAGGTTTTTAATAGTCAACGCTCATTAAACACTGTTTCATGTAATATGGTCCACTTGAGATTGGGATATACTTCATTTTTGGTCTCATACCATAAAATGATCTGGAAAAATAGATGGACGGCATGGATGAAACACATACATCATGGTGGTGTCCACAGAGCACCGACCACCAGCCATTGGCTGGTGGCAAGGGGAGTAGCCAATCCGTTTCCGTCAGATCTTGTCAACGGCGTGTCTTTAATAGGCACTGCTATACAACAGACAGAGAGACAGAGACTTCAACGGCTAGCGTTCACTTTCCTCCTGTGTGACCCACTAGAGTATTGGATCTGGCTCAATCCACACCCTCAAATGATCTGGTTAAACCGATGGACGGGGTAGATTTGTGTCCAAAAATCACAGTCAACCACAAGTGTTTCAACGTTTGGTGTTCAACAACCGCAGTTTACTTCCGTGCGGCCCACTTGAGCTTTGTAGCTGCCTCAATTTTGGGCCCACGCCCTACAATGGTCCGGCTAAAGTGATGGACTGGGTGGATGTTTCACACACATTATGGTGGTTCGCACGACTGGTGAGCATTCAATACCCACTGTTTCTAGCCATGTGGCCCGCCTGACTTTTGGATCTGCCTTATATTCGGGCCCATGCCTTAAAACATGACGGTATGCGGACGATCTTGTCAACTGACAGAGATACAGAGGTGAATTCAACGTGACCGTTCACTTTTCTCTTGCACGGCCTATTTGAGTATTGGATACGGCTCCATTTTTTGGCCCGTTCTTAAAATGATCAAGCCGAACTGGTGGACGGGTCAGATATGTCAATCACAGCTGTCTGCAAGTGTTTCAATGGTGGGCATTCCATGCTCCAGTTTTTTTCTCGTGTGGGCCACTTGAGCTTCTGATCTACCTCATTTTTTTGGCTCACTACCTATAATGACCTGTTGAAATTGGTGGATGGGTGGATTTGTCTCAAACATCATAGTAGGCCCCACCAAAGAAATACGTGTTGTCCCATTAAACGCCCACTTATCAAGCAGGCATCTTTTTAGGTTTTCCCTTCATCCCGGTTGGTGTCACGTAGTGAACGGTTCGGATTCATCCTAAACGTCAAGGTGGGCCTTGGGAAGGGTTTAATGGTGGGCTTTTCCACCATCCGTTCCCGGTCATGAGGCCCATATCTAACTCATTTTTGGGCTCATGTCATGACATGAGCTGCCGAAATTGAAGATTCGATTGGATGCCATACGGACATTGAGGTGGGCCCACAGGGCTCTTGGTTGGATGAAGATTGCCTGCCAGGCCTGCCTACAAATATATCCCTGCATGGGACTCACCATGTCCGTGTTTCATCTATGCCATCCATCTGTTTTGCCAGCTGCATGAGCACTAAAAGAGAGAGACCCTAAGCTCAAGTGGGCCACAACGTAAGAAATAGTGGGGATAATGATACCACCGTTGAAATCGTCGTAGGCCTCACCCCGATGTGTTTTTCCGCCGTCCGATCTGTTCATAAGGTCACGCAGACTTGGCTTGAAGGGAAAACACAAATACCACCTTGATCCAAAACCTTTGTGATTACTCACAGGTTTTCATCGGTAGGCATTCAATATTTACTATTTCTATGGTGTGGTCCATCATATTGATGCTTTTATGACATCCACTGCACCCATCAAATTCATGAGCTGATGGAATGGCGTGGGCCCAACAATTAAACAGATCCCTTGCAATAAAAGATGAACTGAGTGCGCCCTGCGAAAGTAGCCCGTACTGGTTGTTTTCCTCTGTCACCACCAACGTGTGAAAGTGCCGTGCAGAACGAGTTAGCTCGGTTAACTCAGCTCAATTCAACTCAGAAAAGACCAGTTCGACTTGACTCGAAATTGGGTTGGAGACGAGTTGAGCTAAAATTTCTGAGTCGAGTCCGATCTAGACTGAACTTGACTCGGTTCAAATCAATTCGACTCAGATACGTGCATTATGGTTGCCAGCTTATCTTAGGGCATGGTTTCAAAAAAAAATAAAACAAATAAAATTGATACGAGTATTAAGTGGACCTTACAACAGGCAACAATGGTCATTAAAATGCTCACCACTAAAAATTTCCTTCACCATAATGTTATTTTCTATCCAACATCCGTGAAGGGAAAAAACAAATATCAACTTGATCCCGAACTTTCGTATTCCACAAAAAGTTTCCAATGATTGATGAACATGAAACTTTCGTAGTACACAAAAAGTTTCCAATGATTGATGACCACTGTTCATGGTGCGGTCCATCTGCAATTTGTAACTGCTACATTTTTGGGACCATACCTTAAAATAAATTGAAAAAATGGATGGACGGCATTGATATACTAGGCATATATCAAGGTGGGCCCCACATAGCACCCCTTGAATGGATTATCTTCAAGCGGGGCAAGACTAGATCTACTTGCCGAATATCGATTGGCTACTGACGGCGTCGGTAGCTATGAAGTGAGGTCACCAAGTTTTGTTGGCCCCACCATGATGTATGTGTTGTATTCACATTGTCCATCCATTTAAAGATATCATTTAAAGGTGGCCTCACCATGATGTATGTGTTGTATTCACATTGTCCATCTATTTAAAGATATTATTTAAAGGCATGATCGATAAAATAAGATAGATCTAAAGCTCAATTGTACCCTGCCATAGAAAACAATAGGGATTGAACCCATGCTATTAAAAACTTCCTCGAGACTACAAAAGTTTTAGATCAAGTTTATATTTGTGTTTTTCCTTCTTTCGTATGTCTGTTAACTTATGAATAAATTGGATCTCAAGGAAGTGGATTGGCTTGTGTACCTCACACCAGCTATATAGCTGCTGTATTGACGTTGGTAAGTTCTGTGGGTCTAATCATGAGGTATGTGTTATATCCAAACCGTCCATCCATTTAGTGGGCTCAACTCAAGGCTTGAGACAAAAAATACCACAGATCTAACAATCAAGTGGACCACACTACAAAAAGCAGTGGGGGATTGAACGTCTACCATTGAAACCCTTTTTGGGGTTACAGAAGTTTTGGATCAATATGAAATTTTTTGTCCTCTTCATTCATGTCTTTGTGACCTTATGAACAGATTAGATGGAAAATAACTGTTATGGTGGGCCCTTCTAATTGTTTAACGGTAAAAATCATTATCTCCACTGCTATTTGTGGTGTGGTCCAAATGATCTTTGGATATGATTCATTTTTTAGGATGATGCTCTAAAATGATCTCTAAAAATAGATGAACAATGTAGATATAATAAACACATCACTGTGGGGCCATTTAACTTTGATCTCCTTTGAACCGTTCCTACAACTCGAGCTCGAGGAGCGTCAGTGCTCGTCTTCGCACGACACGTACCTACAGCACCTATATAGCTGGGGTGTGGTACACCAGCCAATCCACTTCCGGATCTCAAATAAACATGATGCTAGGCCCTTGGAAGGTTTCATTCGTTGTGTCGGTACCCTATTTTCTGGGATGGGTTCAGTTGAGCTTTGGATCTACTTCATTCTCTTGTTCATGCCCAAAAATGATCTCTTTAAGTAGATGGACGGTGTAGATACAACACATACGTCATAATAGGGCTTAAGAATTAGTGACGTCATTTCAACGGGTTGAGTACTAATATGCGTCCTTCTTGAAGCAGATTGGCCGCTGGTGTACCACACACCACCAACCTGACTGGTATGGTTGTGTTGTGTGAAGATGACTGCTAATGCATCTCGATCTCCGAGTTGTACTAATGATTCGAAGAAGATCAAAGTTACATGGGTCTTACAATGATGTATCTATTATATTTAGATTGCTCAACCATCCGGCGAGATCATTTTAGTGCACGAGCCCAAAAATGAGTCGTATTCAAATCTCATGACCCTGGTCCATAGCTCAAGTGGTAGATTGAGTGAAGGATACCTCGTTTCAACACCGAGGTCATCGATTCCCTAGTGGCGGTGGCTAACGGTGAAGTGTGAACGACAGTGGGTGTATTATTAAGCCAACAGAAAAAGAATAAAAAATAATAATAATAAATCCAAATTTCATGTGGACTACACTCTACATAGCTCCAGAGACAATGATTATCACCGTTGAAACATCCTAGGACACGCCATATCATTTATTTTCTAGAAAATATGTTCATAAGGTCATAATGACGTGGAAAAAGATATCATATTTATCCAAAAGTTCTGTGAACCCAAAAGGGTTTCAATGGTAGATGTTCAATCCTCAACTACAATTTTTGCAATGTGGTCCACTTGATCTTTTAATCTATCAAATTTTTTGGCTCAAGTCTTATGATGAAGTTGCCAAGTAGATAGACGATTTGGATATAACACATACCTAATGATGGGACCCACAGAACTTGGTGACATCAAAGGACCAGCCAGGTAGACACACCACCTACCTTTTTCTTTTTTACACACGCGCACACACCCCACACACTCACACCTTAGTGGGATTTCACCACCTATGATACTTGAACCCTTAACCTGGTGTTGAAACTCCTGAGAGTCTACCACCATAGCAAGAGTAAGGATCCAACACACTACCTACCTAGCTGTTGAGGTCACCAAGTTCTACGAGTCCATCATGAGGTATGTGTTATATACCAATTGTCTTTTTATTTGGCAAGCTCGTCTAATGGCTTAACCTAAAAATAAGACTGACCAAAGATTAAGTGAACCACATTGCATTAAAAAAAGTAGGTATTGAATGTCTACCATGGAAACTCTTTCAGGGTCGTGGAAGTTTTGAATCAATATGATGTTTGTTTTTCTTCTTCATCCAGTTAGTCCTGTGTAGCCTTATGAATAGATTGGATGGAAAATAAATGCTATGATGGGCCTTACGTATGCTTTAATGGTGCAGATCATTGTCCCCACTACTATTTGGTGTGGTACAATTAAGCTTTAAATGTGAATCATTTTTGGTATCATGCTATAAAATCATCTCACAAAATGGATGAATAAGTGTGGATATGATAAATACATTATCTTGGGGCATGTAGCTTTAATCTTCTTTTGAGCCTTTGGTACAACTCGAGCTCGAGGGCTCAATGCTTGTCTTCCTCTTCTCATGGGGCATACCCACACCAGCTATGTGGCTGGTGTGTGGTACAACAGCCAATTCGCTTCCCTTGGTTTGGAAACGGATTGGCTACTCCCCCTCCACTAGCCTGGTGTGTGGAGGTTGGTGCTTCGTGGGCCCCACGATGATGTATGTGTTTCATCCACACTGTTTATCCATTTTCACAAATCATTTTAGGGATTGATCCCAAAAATTAGAGGGATATAAATCTCAGGTGGACCACACCATAGGAAAACAATAGTGATTGGATATCCACTATTAAAATCCTCCTAGAGTTCACTGTATTGTTTATTTGTCATTATCCAATCTGTTGATTAGGTCATACATAATGATTGACATTCATTCAACACTGTTTCCTATAATGTGGTCCACTTGAAATTGAAATATACCTAATTTTTGGTCTCATACCCTAAAATGACCTAGAAAAATATATAGATAGAAGGCATTGATGGAACACATACATCATGGTGGGGCCCACAAAGCACTGACCACGGATTGGCTACTCCCCTCTACAGCCAATGGCTAGTGGTCAGTGCTTTGTGGGCCCCACCATGATGTATGTCTTTCATCCATGCCATCCATCTATTTTTCTAGATCAATTTATGGTATGAGACCAAAAACGAGATATATCCCAATCTCAAGCGGACCACATTACAGGAAACATTAAATGAACATCAACCATTAAAAACTTTTTGGGAGCCATAAAAGTTTTGGATCAAGCTGATCTTTATTTTTTTCCTTCGTATGGGTCTATATGACCTAATCAACAGATTGGATGTCAAATAAATAGTACAGTGGGCCTTAAGGGGATTTTAATGGTGGATATCCAATCACTATTGTTTTCCTGTGGTGTGGTCCACCTAAGATTTATATCCCTCTCATTTTTTGGATCAAGTTGTAGAATGATTTGTAAAAATGGATTAACATCGTAGATGAAACAAATACATTATAGTGTGCCCACATAGCTCTGACCACTACCCATCGGACTACAAGAAAACCCACTCTTAATGAAGAAATTATATCTCACTAGATTTTTACCGACGAATATTTTCGTCGGTAATAAATCGGTCATTACCTCAATCGGCGATTCTTTTTAATAGGTAAAAATATGTACAAAATGTTGACCGGCGAAGTTTTTTCGTCGGTAAAAAATTAGTAAAAAACTTTTATAGCAATTTTTTATCCCCACCCATGGCATACGGCGACGACAGTGGCTGTCACGCGGTCTTTTAACAGCTTGTGTACTGGATAAAAGACTCGTGCTGTACCACATGAGAACTCTGATTGAAAGGACAACCCCAAAAGTGATGGTCCACCTTCACGTGATGTTGACCGTTCCTTCTGTACTTCACATGGATGCATCAAAATTTCAACCATTCAAACAGTAGGCCCATTGTTGCTGGATAATAGATAAAAAGGTCATAACAAACTGACGGTCTCAACCATTTGATCATGACAACATACCAATTCTTAACCATCCAGATTATAGACACCTAATAGATGGTTGAGATTGATGAAAAATCTGTTAAACGTTGATGGCAGGCTGCCCAAGTTTTGTTCAGCCGCACCGATCGATGGTGTGGCCCACCACATAAAAAAGGTTAGATGATCATCGTGACATGGACAACAAGAAAGACAGTACTCCAGCAAATACCTCCGGTTGGTTAGCACTCTATGTATAATAAATTTAAGCTTAAAATTTCCGTTCAAACCGTAATTTATTTAAATAGTTTTTGTATTTTCTACTCTATAAATACAAAAGATTTATGCGATCCATTTCAAGGTGAATTTTATTTTAACAGTATACTTCCTTAAAAGTGTATTTCTTTAGTCACCCGAGCTCCGTGGGCCATCATGTTTTATATGTCCACCCATCATTTGAGAATCCTTCTTTGAAGGGTAAATAGTAAATATCAGAATGATGGACTTACATCAATGTTAACAATGTAAAATGTCTACTTGCATCATACTGATTTATCTCTCATTCAAATAAAAGAATTGGATTGTACGTAGAACAGAACATGAAATTATAGTTTCATTAGACTTTTCATGGAAGATGGGTAGATGGCCGGATTTAAAGCGTAAAAGAAGGGACTCAGATGGGCTAGTACTGCACATAGTACCTATGTCCCTGTGCTGGAACAGCTGCATGGGTCCTATCATGATGAGGTATGAATCAAAAAATGAGGTAAATTCAAATTTCAAGTGAACGGCACCACAGGAATCCATGGTGATTAAACGTCCACCATTAAAAACTTCCCGGGGGCTACACAAGTTTTGAAGTTGATATTTGTGTTTTCCTTTTGTCTACTTTTGTATGACCTAATCAACAGGTTGGATGGTAAATGGATATTATAGTGGGCCCTAATAAGTTCTCAATGGCCGCGGTTGAACCGGCATGGTTTTCTATGGTGTGGTATGAGAACGGATGTCAAAGGAGAGTATGCTTCTCATACTCTACCGCAGCCCTATTCACTCCATCCTGCAACCCTCCGACAACACCCGGCCACGCACCCTTTGCATTCTCTCTATTGCAGCCATCGCTAGCCCCTGCTGCTGTTGAGAAACTGAAATTGTACCACCTCACTCCACATCACTCTCTAAGCCCCACTCTCTATCGGTCACTCTCTCTCAAACTCCTTTCGAAACCCCTCTCCGTCTCTCTATCTCTCAAACCCCCTTTCAAAAGCAACAAAAATAACTTACCTTTTCGAGTAGTTTGCGCATACACGTATATCTATGCTCCTCTCTTTGTTTTGGTAATCTGCAAGAGTACTTAATTTCATATTCCTTTATACTTCTTTTTCTCCCTATAATGGCAGCTTCATCCTTATCGTCCTTATCCATTTCTTTATCGATACATTCCTTTTATCATTTAATCGATATTATGTTGATCAAATTAAATATTTCAAATTATCTTATATGGAAGACATAGATTCTTTTATTAATTCAAAGCTTTAAAGTTGAAAGTCTTCTCACTGATGACCTGCCACCCGAACTCATATAGAATGACAAAGGAGAAATGGTGTTAAATCCATTAATCATGACATAGAAGAACTGTGATCTTTTTCTGTGCAGTTGGATTACAGGGACATTAGTCAAAGCTCTTTACCTTATGGTTGAATTTACTACAATATGTGAAGTTTGGAAGGTGTTAGAAGATAATTTCTCACAGGCCACAAAAGATTGTGAGGTCTAATTAAAGCAACATATGCAAGAACTGAAATCGGGTACCCAATCATTATCTGATTACATCAAGGCTTTTAAGATTTTTTTTTTTAAATGGGCTAACTACTATTCAGAAACCCGTAGTAGATGATGACAAAGTTATCTACATGTCTCGTAAACTTGAAAAAATATAATATTATGGTAATTTCTATGCTTATAAAAACTTCATTTAAAAAAAAAATAAAAATCTTAGTCTTAATTTTCACTACAATATAAAGCTATTATCTCCAATTACAAAACATGGAACTTTGATTCACACCTGGTAGATCACAATATGGCCTTTTCGCTTAATGACCTAACGGTGAAGGTCATGGCAGAGGCACCGATAGAGACAGATGAAATTTTAGATATTAGTCCAACTCCAAAGGCAATGGTTTTGCTCTAACCGGGCAGAATTCTAACTATCCAGGGTATCCACCAGGAAATACAGTCCTATTCTCCAGTTCAGAATTTTTAACAAAGTGTTATGCATCCATGAGAGTCATTAAACTAAGGACATAATTCTGGAATTTGACTTCTTCCAAATTGTCCAAACCATAACAATCCTCAACCCAGACGCAGGCTACTAGATATAACAGGAAGGACTAATAAGGACCAATGCAAGATTTGTAGCTGTAGGGGTCAAGCGACCTTAAAATGTTGGCATGGGTTGGGTATGTCGTATCAAGCTCAAGAAGATTTGTCTCTCAAGCTGTTGTACTTCGACAATCAAAGGACCACGAGACTAAAATATGTATGTTGATATTGGAGCAAGCGATCGCATGACTAATGATCTAGGTACGTTAACTTAGTCCCCTAAAGCGGTCCTGATAAGGTGATAGTAACAAATGGTTCTTGGCTAAATATCTTTCACATTGGTTATTTTTTAGTTGTGGCAGCATTAAGCTAAAAGATGTTCTAGTTCTCAAAATTAAGAAAAACATAATATTTGTTTCTTAGTTAGCAAAAGATAATTCCAATATTTTTGAATTTATTGACTCTGACTTTGTGATAAAAATTCTAAAAAGGGGCAAGGTTCTGAAGATAGAGAGTAAATGATGAAATTTATAATATGCCCAGATAAAAATACAGTTGTATCCTTAGAAGCAGTGAGACTAGGAAAAACCCAAGAAGAGATTTGGTATCGGTGTTTGGGACATCCAAACTCTAAGGTACTGAGTAGTTAGTCGAAAAGACTATGTATCTATAGTACTTGATGAAAAAGAACTATAGACTTCCTTTTAATTTAAATAACAAAATTGCAACTACTCTTGTTAAGATTCATTGTGATCTCTGGGGTCCTACATATGTTACTTCTTTTCAGAACATAAGATATTATATGATTTTTATTGATGACTACAATAGATTTATATCAAATAGCTTCCTCAGAAGTACTCTTCAAATAATGAAGGATTCACTTCACAATATTCTAATGATCTTTCCCTGAGTTTGACATATATTTATTAATTGCTCCCACTACTTGCGTAATGTTTGGTCTGGTGTATATATAAAACATAAGACTCCCTACCACCGATGAATATAGTACTTAAGATATATCTACCTTCTCCACCTCTGTACTAGGACACTGATTTGAAGAAAGCTTGTAACCAACATGGAATGGAGTACTGGCTGGGCTAGAATCCTACATGTTGAAGTGGCACAGTACTCTTTTAACATAACCCTTCTGGGTTATCCAAACTTTCCTGTTATTCTCGTCTCTAGCTAAGTATAGTCATCCTATGAATCTAATTAAGGATATGCAAATCCTTCATATCAAATTCTCTAGCCAAACAAGCTTTTAATGTTGCAATAGTATCTCTATTAGTACTTGCAATAAATATGTCATCTATATATAATCACAAGATAATAAAGCTACCAAAGTTATGAATATAGGCATAATGATTTAACTCATATATCTGAAATTTCAAACTCACAATGAATGAATTAAACTGCTTGTACCAACATCGTAGCGCTTGCTTTAAATCGTAAAGCAATTTGTTCACCTGACAAACTAGATTCTTCTTATATTTTTCAATAAAGCCTTCGTGTTGAATTATATAAATTTCTTCATCATGATTCATATATAGAGAAAGAGTTTTTACATTTAACTTCTCAAGCTCTAAGTCAAGCACTACTGTCGTACTTAACACAATGCGAATAATGCTTAAATGAACAACTAGAGAGAAAATTTCATTAGAGTCAATACCTGATTTCTAAACATAATCTTTTACAACTAATCACATTTTGTATCTTTCAACATTCCCTTTAGTATCTTTTTTCAGTTTGTAAACTTATTTGCAATTAAGAGCATTCCACTCCTTAGGTAATTCAACCAATTTTCAAGTCTTATTTTTATGCAAAGCTTCTTGTATAGACACTCTTCATTAGCTAGCATCTATAGATTCACATGCTTCTCGGTTTGAACAAGGCTCGCGCTCTTGTGTCGTACAAATGTAAGCGGTAACATAATCCTTGAGCTAAACAAAAGGTTTTGTAGCTCTCTTTGGTCAACCTTTAGTATTTTGAATTTCATCACCAGGTATCTCATCTGCATGTTTTTCATTAATTTCATTTTTAATGATATCATCAACTTATTGATAATTTGAATTAACGGATTGATTTTGAACATTGTTTAATGATTCTAATTCAAATATCTGTCACGAATCTGAGCTTCGCAATTTTATATCTTTCTGTAATGAATCTTCATTAAAAACCACATCTTGGCTACAATAATTTTTAGGCAATAAGGCCCCACATTTTGTATCCTTTTATTTCATCTACATATCCAAGAAAAATATACTTTATGAACCTTGTATCCAGCTTAGTCCCATGCTCTTTGGGAATCCATACATAAGCGTCATAACCAAAACTACAAATGAACGAATAATTAATAGGTTTTTCAAACCATACCTCTTTAGGGATCTTGCATTCAAGTATAGTCATAAGAGAACAATTTATTAACTTATAAGTTATATTAACAGATTCTATCTGAAAATACTGCTCAAGCATATCCGAATTCAGCATACTCATAGCACAATTAATACATAAGCGTACGATTTATATTTATGTTCTGCAATTCATTTTCACTATGTAGTATCATGGACCATGTAGTGCCTCTCAATTTCATGATCACCATAAAAATTCTTAAATTCTTTCGAGGTATATTTTTCTAAATTATCAATTTTTAAACACTTAATTTTATTTTTATTTTTATTTTTAACCAATACTTTAAACTTAGTAAAACAAGTAAAAGCATTACTTTTCCTTATCAACATGTAAATCCATACTTTTCTGGAGAAATCGTCAATAAAGAAATAAAATACTTCGAACCTCCCAAGGATTCGACTAGAGCCTCTCAAGTATCAGAATGGATAAGATTTAAAACATCCTTACTTTTGGTAATGGATAAGGTAAAACAAGATCCAAGGAAATTTTCAAATAGACAATAGTTATAATAAAAATCTAAATTAATAGACTTTAAACTACAAAGTAAATTTCAATTAAGAAGTACCCTTAGTCCTTACTTACTTATGTGGCCTAACCACCTATGCCAGATTGTAGCAGAGTCTGTCATGGCATTTGCAACAACAATAACACCAACCATGACATCTCGAATCAAATGATATAAGCCGCAAATTAAATCTCCCTTTTCCACCACCATCGCCCCCTTTAAAAATTTTCAATCGACTCATCAAACTTTTCCAATGATATAGGACTCTTCAGCAAGTTCGGTACATGCCGCATACCAAAAATTGTATGTTTGATACCATCAAATATAGTAATTCTGATATCTCTAATCCTCACAATTTTACATGTACCATTATCACCCATATAAACTATACCACTATCATATAACTGATATATGTAGAAACTGTCTCTTTGTCGAGTCATATGGAATGAAGCGCATGAATCTAAGATCCATTGATAACTCGGATTCTCTCATGGAATCACTATAGACAACACTTTCCTCCTCAAATGAATTGTCTTTCTTGACTAGATTTTTTTGGGAACCCTTTGAATTTGATACTTTGTCATGCAAATTAGGTTTGTAATTTTCCTAATTTACTTTCTTGAGTTTATAATTTTTACGTAAGTGACTATTTTTTCGCAATTCCAAACTTACTTGTTTTGTGCCTTTCGACTTAGATCTCATCTGATCTTTTCCACTAATACCCTTCTCAGTAGATCTTCCTCTAACCATCATAGCCTCACTAACAGATTTTTTTTTTTTCCATGTGTTTCTTTACGAGATTCTTCATTGAGTAACGTGGACATGACTAAATCCATAGTGAGATCTGAATTATTTTTAAGATTTATAATCAAACCATTGTATAAATTTTAAATCGGACAAAGCAAAAGTGTGATATTTTTCTTATTGTTAATTTTCACATCAGCCATTGCTAAAGTACTAATAAGGGTGTTAAGCCCATCAAAGTATTCTTGTAAAGAGAACCCTTCATTCATCTTTAAGTTATATAGTTATCATTGGAGAAATGTCTTTTTCGGCATTAATTTTCCTTCGTATTGTTTTGCAATTTGTCCCACGAACCTTTTGTAGTAGTTTAATCAGATACATTGAACAAAACGGAATCATATGATGCAAGAAGGTCTGCCATAAGTAATTGATTTTTCTCCTCAAATACCCCAATTTCATCTCTTAAGGTCTCTTTTCATTTCATTGAATTGCAATTGCACATCCTTCCACCATCAATATTACGTTCATTTTCAATTTTCACAATGCGTAATTTGATTCGTTGAACTTTGATACCTCCAATTTGATAGAACTTGATCTAGCAATTTGAACCACAATTGCAAAATCAAACACCAACATCGATCTTGTCCTAAAACGGTTTTTAACCTTTGGCTCCGATACCAATTGTTGTGTAAAAATACTACACTTGATCAATGTCAACTAATTGAAGTCATAACACAAAAAGAAATGTGCTAAACAAAAGCCAAAAGCATCAAACCAAAACAAAATGATAAGAGAGAGAGAAATTTATGTGTAGTAAAATGGAGCTTTATTCTTCGCTTAAAAAAAGAAAAAGAGGAAAAAAAGTAGAAGGCTTAATTACTTCTTTCCTGCCCATATAAAGAATATCACAGAAGATTAATACTATAAAATATCTCTTTAGACAAGTGTTCTCTTTATCCAGAGAAATATGCCTCGGATAGTAACTATAGGAACGTACACAAGAGCCAGAGAAGAATTAGAGTAAGACGGGAAAGGAGTAAGAGACGTCTTCCATTGTTAGACTCGAACGGCGTTCTCAAGTCCGTGGAGTTCCACCGCCACAACAGAGATTTCGGTGCCATGGACCATTCACGACTTGGGCATTATCATATCAATATCCCAGATAACCAATCGATGGGACTCGCTTGTTCGATCTCAAGGCTCGAGGACGCTATGCATATCTTCTACGTGATCATCATGCCATTCCTTTCTAGAGACACCCACATTATCTGTACTGACTACTGATACGTGTGGTCCAGATCAACCCAAGTGAACTTTCATGGAAGGGCTGTAAGAAAACTCCACTGCTTCCTCAAAAGTCAAAAAAAACCTATCCCTTCACACCATCAAGAGGATCAAGTTGAGTCGGTGGGCCGCTCTTGTCAAATCAGGTGGTTGGCTCTAATAACTCTTCAAACACGGATTGTAGTTGAGAAGTCCCTAACAATTAAAACATTTATTCTCCAATGCTCGACCCAAGAATATAAATCCAACCCTTGATCTAGTGGGCCACATGGTCAATAGACCATAAACTAAAAAACTTCCTAAATGGAGGACCTCAAGAAGTTAGATATTTTACCTTTTTTCTTCAAAATTTGGACGGTTTCTGTATTTTCTTTCTTAACCGTCTATATCCTTGCCGTTAACTGAATGGTTGTGATTTTCCCCTATATAAGAGGGCCATCTACAGTTAGCCTCATCGTATCAAAAGCTTGGATTAGTAAATCATGGGCCCCACTCGTATATAATGAAAACCATGGATACTGTAGATATTCTCTGCCCGAGCATTGTAGAGTATCCGACAATTAAAACCATCCCAACTGTCCCTCTCCATGAGATGTCCTTCCAAATCTATATATAATCCATTCCTCGAACCCGACCTTCATCATCAACGGCTACTCTTCCTACTGGCAAAGATGACTAAGCTTCTTCTCCTTGTTCTTCTCGTGGTTGTCTTCTGCAATGCAAGTGCAAGGCAGCTTGTGAACAAGGGAGCCTTGGAGGAAGAGAAGTGGTGGCACCATGGAGTCGGCGGTGGGCTCGGTGGCGGTGGCGGTGGCGGTTTTGGAGGTGGGGCCGGAGGAGGCCTAGGTGGTGGCGCTGGAGCTGGCGGCGGGGCTGGCTTCGGAGGTGGGGCTGGGGCTGGTGGTGGTGGTGGGCTCGGAGGTGGCGGCGGTGGAGGGTTTGGAGGCGGTGGTGGTGGTGGCGTTGGAGGAGGTGCTGGCGGAGGGTTCGGAGGTGGAGCTGGTGCTGGAGGTGGCGCTGGGCTAGGCGGTGGAGCTGGAGGCGGTGGTGGGGGAGGGTTTGGAGGTGGTGGAGGCGGTGGGCTCGGTGGTGGTGCAGGTGGTGGATTTGGAGGAGGAGCTGGTGGTGGGTTCCCATGAGATCTTGCTTGTTCCACCATTCCTAGCAGTGTGGCTCTAGGATTTGCGTTACTATCTATTTCTGTGTACCCTTTTTTCTTTTTTCTTTTTTTTATCATTCTGTGTGTCCTTTTCTTTGTATCGCTATCTCATGTCTGTCCCAACGAACAAATAAACGGATTCACGTTCCGGGCATTTTTCATGCACACGCCATGCATAATATAGTCGAGGGTGTATGAATAATTTACATGCCGCATTGTCTTTCATGCCAACATGTCAGTTGCATAGGATATCCCATCCGTGCAAGCATTTATCCCCTCAGGGAATATCCTTTGACGTAGAAACCAGGCATATCCACTCATCAGGCTGGCCATGCCATTGAAATCAATGAATGGACGATGGTCTGATATAGAGTAAAGGCATGGCCCATCCAATGAGTGGATGGGCTTAATTTTCGAGATGTATGATAATAAAGGTGTCCACTATTTACATGGCTTGATCGTTCTTTATAGAGATGACATGTTGGTGGGGAACATGGGGCTGCATGCTAAGTTTTGATGCAGCTGGCTGTATGTGATCTTATTGTATGGAAATACCAGTTTTGTCCGAAAGGCTTTAGGTTCAGTGTGGCATCCCACGTGGTGGGTGGTGCCAATTCTAGAATCCTTGATTTGGTTGGCAGTGGCTCAAGACAATCCGATTAGTGGACCACCTCTAAGATGAGCTGTTGTCTGAGTGTGGTGTTTCAGGACAGAAGACTAAAATCATGTGGTTAGAAATGGCCAATTTCTGCAGTTTTGATTATTTTCCCATCTTTGATGTGGTCTACGAGAGGCACTCGTGAATTTTAGAGCACGCGTGAAGATAGAAAATTCTTCTTCTTCTTGTTATTATTATTAAACACGCTCACACCCCACATATACTCACGCACTCACACTACAATCCGTACTTGAACCCATGATGTTGTGTTGAAACTCTTGTGAGTCTGCCAATGCGGTATGAGCAAGGACCCTGTACACGGGCACTTACAAATAGCTTAGAAATTACATGTGGCATACAAGTATATCAAATTAAACCATCTAAATTACGTCGTAATTTAGATCTAAAACAAACAAAAACTTACCATTAAGATTATTTGACCATTGGATTGGTGGACATCTATTGGACACTTAAGATATAAACTACCCAATGGTTAAACAAGCGGCCATGAAGCAAAGTTAGGATTGTCCAACTAATCTCATTTTGTGACAGATACTCAGGGACTAGCTTCCATGAATCAAAGGTTAGGATTGTTTGAATTACTGTAATGTAAAGAAAAAGCACCGTCATTGCCATTTTATTACTGCCCAACTAAACATAGCAATCGTTGGTAGGTTAAATGCAAATGTTTTTGAGGATTATTAAAGAAATTTGTAATTAGTGAAAATTTCTCACATCAAACCAGTTCACAACGGACTCCCCTTTGGTAGTGATCCCTCCAATACACTGGAAAAGCTTTGTGGGCCCCACCATGATGAATGTGTGGTATCCACGCCTTATGCCATGAGCCCAAAAATAAGGCAGATCCAAATCTCAGGCGGACCCCACAACAGGAAAGAGTGGTGATTGAATGCCTACTATTAAAAACTTCGTTTATTTGTTATCCAATTTGTCGATTAGGTGATCACATGGACCTGGGTAAAGCAAAAACACAAATATAAGCTTGATCCAAAACTTTTGTGATTTTGAAGAAGTTTTCAATGATGAGCCTTCCATCACCTGTGTTTTCTATAGTGTGATTAACTGGAGATTTGAAACTGCCTCATTTTTCAAAATCATTTCATAGATGAATGGAGTTGATAAAATACACATTTTGAGTCTTTCACGGCAAGCAACTTGTAATCATTTAACAACTTACGTTTCCTTTTCGTTACAGAGGTAATTGACAATCCAAACAGTACTCTAGTAATGTCTGGGTCGCCTTTAAATTCATCACCTATCAATGTACCACACTCCCGAGGTAGTTTTACACCATTTAAAAAATGGTGTTGATTCATCCTCCTCACATGTAGCATTAATGTACAACTACTCTAGGCCTACCAAATTGTGGGTCTTTTATTTATTTATTTATTTCGTTTTTTATTTTCATTTTCTCCTTGTAGATAGAGCGTATCTCTAAAATTAACTACACTGATCGAGCAATCCTAACTATCCAATTAACGGATGGTACAGATTGCCATCCATGCGATATGTACAGTGAACAGTCACCACTATTTTTTATATGGTGCAAAACATACCGAACCCATCCATGATACGTTCTAAATCTGTGCTTGTGCATCCTTAAGTATGTATTGATAGGGTGCAAATGATTCATTTAGATGCATTGCCGTATTGAGATGCAACCATTTGCATTGCCACGGTCGAGCCTGCAACTTCTGCAAGGACGAATGAATTCATGTGGATGAGATTCATACAGTCCGTCAGGTGCGCTGCCTGTTGTTTGGCCTTGACTACGAAATCACACAGATCCACCATAGTGTACAATCATTTCTCAAACTGACTGAGAACATCATGATTTTTTTGGAAATGGCGACTTCTGAATGGATCGGATGACTTAAATAATCCATAGTGGGCCCCACATTCAACTAATGGAGAGTGTCCCATCCAAACTCTTTCCGTCGGTGTGCCCCCCTTGAGCATTTTACTAGCGTGATTTTTGGTATGTAAAGTAAATATGAGGCAACACCCTGATGGACGGAGCGGATCTCATACACGTTGGCCCGCACGTGCCACACAGTTGGTAGTAGCACGCACCTGCCCGAGCTAGACGTGTACTGAACCTTTAAAATAAAGGGTTTTGCTGAGGGTACGGTGGTAGCTGGTTTTGACTACCTGAGTGCATTTTAAACGATGATTTGAGGGACGCAGATTACCTACCGACAGGTTCAGTAGCGAGGCTCGCTATTGAAGTGACGTCACCAAGCTCTGTGGACCCCACTATTATTTATGTTTTGTATCCACACCGTCAATCCATTTGGAGAGTTCATATTAGAGCATTAGCCAAAAAATGAGTCCAATACAAAGCTCAAGTGGACCCCACCACAGAAAATAGGAGGGAGAGTGACGACTACTATTAAAAACTTGAGGTTTTTCCTACCGTACGGCTCACTTATGAGCCATGCACCTTTCTAATCCCTCCCATACTTAACTTCCAAAAGTACTCCCGTACTTTATGGACGGATATTTACTAAACCAAAATGCCCCTACTTTATTAGAAATGTGATTTCTGAAAGCCGAGATTCCCTATGACTACGGATTATAACTGTAGCCATTGACATTGACCACGGAGTAAATGGTATTAACCACGAAGTGAAGGAAATTCACCGCGAAGTGAATGGAATTGACCGCGAAGTGAAGGAAATTCACCATGAAATGAAAGAAATTTACCGCGAAGTGAAAAAAATTCACTGCGAAGTGAATGAAATTGACCTCGAAGTGAAGAAAATTCACCGCGAAGTGAATGAAGTAAATGAAATTGGCCGCAAAGTGAAGAAAATTCACCACAAAGTGAAGAAAATTGACCGCGAAATGAATGAAATTGACCATGAAATGAATGAAATTCACCGTGAAGTGAATGGAATTGACCGCGAGGTAAAAGAAATTCACTACAAAGTGAATGAAATTGACCGTGAAGTGAATGGAATTGACCGTGAATTGAAGGAAATTCA
The DNA here is from genome assembly GCF_029962835.1 of Magnolia sinica. Classification (NCBI taxonomy): domain Eukaryota; kingdom Viridiplantae; phylum Streptophyta; class Magnoliopsida; order Magnoliales; family Magnoliaceae; genus Magnolia; species Magnolia sinica. The sequence continues at coordinate 14,727,244 of NC_080573.1, forward strand.
CCACGAAGTGAATGGAATTAACCATGAAGTGAAGAAAATTCATCATGAAGTAGATGAATTGAATGAAATTCACCACGAAGTGAAGGAAATTCATCGCGAATTGAAGGGAATTGATCGTGAAGTGAAGTAAATTCACCATGAAGTGAAGGAATTTGACTGTGAAGTGAATAAAGTTAATATAATTGACCGCGAAGTAAATGAAATTCACCATGAAGTAGATGAATTGAATGGAATTCACTGCGAAATGGGTAAAATTCACCGCGAAGTGAAAGAAATTCACCGCGAATTGAATGAAGTGATGGAATTGATCGCGAAGTGAAGGAAATTTACCCCGAAGTGAATGAAATTCACAGCGAAGTGAAGGAAATTCACCGCGAATTGAATGGAATTGACCACGAAGTGAATGAAATTCACCATGAATTGAATGAAGTGAATGTAATTGACTGCGAAGTAAAGAAAATTCACCACAAATTGAATGAAATTTACCGCGAAGTGAAAGAAATTCACTGCGAATTGAATGAAGTGAATGTAATTGACTGCGAAATGAAGAAAATTCACCGCAAAGTGAATGGAATTGACCGCGAAGTGAATGGAATTCACCGCGAAGTAGATGAATTGAATGAAATTCACCGCGAATTGAATGTAATTGACCGCAAAGTGAAGGAAATTCCCCGCGAAGTGAAGGGAATTCACTGTGAAGTAAATGAAGTGAACAAAATTTACCGCGAAGTGAACGAAATTGACCGTGAAGTGAGTGAAATTGACTGCGAAGTTAATCAAATTGACCGCGAAGTTTATTAGCCATCCAACATGTTGATAGGGTCACACGGACATGGATGAAAGCAAAACATAACTATCGGCTTGACCCAAAACTTTTGTGGCCCATAAAAAGTTTTTAATGGTCATTGATCATTGTTTCCTGTGGTGTGGTCCACCTAGAATTTCATTCACTTCGCAATGAATTTCATTCACTTCACGATAAAGTTCACTCACTTCGTGATAAATTTCATTCACTTAGTGATGAAGTTCACTCACTTCATGGTGAATTTTAGTCAATTTGTAGGAATGTTGATGGACCTTAATGAGTTACATGTTGACTAGGAGGAATGTTGATATTTCGTAGCCAGAATCCTTCTCCTTACCTTTGTGTAAGTTATCATACCCTTATAAGGCCAATGAAGGCCAACGATGGAAAGCACCACCCTGTAGTGGAACTCATCGCTAATTTCGACCCTGGGCATGCTTCCGAAGATTAGTTTGTCAATGTTCACACACTTGTTCGCTTCCTTGAGAAGCTTACTAGTAGCCAGGCTGATTCGCCTAATGGCCTTCCCTTGTCCACTCTTTGTTTCCTTTATCACCGCAAATCTAATGAAATTGACCGCGAAATGAATGAAATTGACCGCTAAGTGAACAGAATTCACCGTGAAGTAAACGAAATTGACTACGAGTGAGTAAAATTAACTGCGAAGTGAATGAAATTGATCGCGAAAAGAGTGAAGTTCACCGCAAACTGATTGAAATTGACCATGAAGTGAATGAAATTGATCGCAAAGTGAATGAAATTCACCACGAACTAATTGAAATTAACCGCGAAGTAAAAGAAATTAACCGCAAAGTGAATGAAATTCATCGCGAACTAGTTGAAATTGATTGCGAAGTGAATGAAGTAAATAAAATTCACTGCAAACTGATTGAAATTGACCGCAAAGTGAATGAAATTGACCGCGAAGTTATTGAAATTGACCGCGAAGTGAACAGAATTCACTGCGAAGTGAGCGAAATTGATTGCGAAGTGAATGAAATTCACCGTGAATTGATTGAAAATGATCGCTAAGTGAATGAAATTGACCGCGAAGTGAATAAAATTGACTATGAAGTTAATGAAATTCACCACGAACTGATTAAAATTGACCGTAAAGTGAATGAAATTGACCACGAACTGATTGAAATTGACCGCGGAGTAAATGAAATGGATTTTTGACTATCGACCTGATGGAATCTTGGAAAATAACCAGGTTGGTTGGCTAAAGTAGCTTCTCCTACCCTCAAAATCATATATGGTACTTCAAGTAACTGATTCTGGTTTAGGAGATATGCTTGTTAAATGAATAAAGAAAGAAATAAATAAAAAGAGAGATTTTGTTTTATATGCTTATATATTCATATTTATATAAATATGTATTAGAGAAAATATAGGGAAAAAAAATTCTCCTCGTAAAATTTCTTTTAAAAAAAATGCACAGACATCCGTGGTTTCGGCAGCAGTCTTTGAATATATATATATATATATATTTGGCAATGTTGCTTTTGTGGGTCCCATCATGAGGTATGTGTTATATCCAAACCGTCCATCTATTTGGTGAGCTCGTATCGAGGCTTGAAACAGAATAAATAGATAGATCTAACTATAAGGGGACCACACTATAAAAGGCAGTGGGGGATTGAATGTCTACCATTGAAACCCTTTTAGGGGTCACAGAAGTTTTAGATCAATATGAAATTTGTTTTTCCTCTTTATCCAGGTCTTTGTGACATTATGAATAGATTGGATGGAAAATAAATGTTATGGTGGGCCCTATGAAATTTTTACTGGTGAAAATCAATTTTCCCATTGTTATTTGTGGTGTGGTCCAGTTGATCTTTGGATGCCATTTTTTTATATATATATTTATATTGCTACGAATGATCTCGAAATCAATTTTCCCATTGTTATTTGTGGTGTGGTCCAGTTGATCTTTGGATACCATTTTTTTTATATATATTTATATTGCTACGAAATGATCTCGAAACATGGATGAACGTTGTGGATATAATAAATACATCGCTTTGGGGCCCTCGTAACGTTGATCTCTTTTGAACCGTTCCTACAACTTAGGAGGTGGAGCTCGTCTTCGTACATCATGGCGGGGGTATTTTGGTCCAGTGAAAAGTCGCCCGTACTCCAGGGAACGTTGTCTGGTATAATAAATTTGGACAGGCGTGATAAGGCTGATGCCTTAAAGGTGACGCATACGGTAGGAAAGCACTCAATGGCCATAAAAGCTTTCGATTAATACGATATTTGTACTTTACTTTATTTCATGGCTGCGTTAACACATCAACCAGTTGGATCTCAAATAAACATCACAGTGGACCTTCGGAAGGTTTCAATGGTGGGCCTCACACTGTCCCACTCTTTTCTTTGGTGGGGTTCACTCCAGATTTGGATTTGCCTAATTCTTTGGGACATGCCATCAAATTCTATCTCCAAATAAACGAACGGTGGGATACAACACATACATCATGGTGGGTCTACAGAACTTGGTGACGTAATTTCAGTAACGATTATGGCTACTCAACCTGTAAGTATCTAATCCACGTTCTGACCTAAGCCTTTCATGCTGCGGAATCAACGCTTACCCAGGCCATGCAGGGTAATAAACATTTGTTTAATGGGTGATTGTATGTGAAGATATTTAATAAGCTCATATATAAATCCAATATTCAAAGGTCAGATACCAATAGAGCATGACTATAGGACTGTAGCTCCTATGTGGTGGTACTCAGAACGTAAACCGTTCAGAGCAATCTGTGATGCAATCCAGAGGATCAAAACCGGCTGCCGCGGATTCAATCAGGTCGTGTTCCTGGGGTCCACCTTGATGTATGTGTTGTATATTCAAGCTGTCGATGCGTTTTTGCATCTCGTTTTAGGACGTGGGCCAAAAATAATGCAGATCTAAATCTCAGTTGCATCATACCATGGGAAACAGAGTTCATTGAACGCCTACCATTAAAAACTTCCTAGGCCCATAGTAATATTTATATGCCATATCCAACCTGTTGATAGGACCAAACAAGGAACAAAAAAAAAAAAAAAAAAAAATACAAATATCAGCTTCATCCAAAAAATTCATAACCCACAGGAAGTTTTTAATGGTCAATCACTACCGTTTCCTGTGGTGTAGTCCACCTGAGGTTTGGATCTACTTTAGCTTTGGGCTCAGGGCCTAAAATTGGAAGAAAAAACGGATGGACAATGTGGATATACAACATATATATCAAAATGGGCCCAGTGTTCCAACTTAACCGAATTAGCCCATGAAACCAGCCACCTGCCATAGCTAAACGGGTAAATCAATGGTGCTAGGCCTGTGACGCACCGATTTAGATATAAGCCCATTTAATAGCCGGACTTGGCTCAGCTTTGTTTAAGAGGCTTAGCCGAGTCGGAGCTTTTTAAAATATAAGTCAAAATTCAATGTAAATGTTAGGGCTGAAAGTTGGGCGGGTTCAACCCGACCGACCCATAATTGACCTAACATTGGGTTAGGCTTGGGCAGGATGTATCAAGGCCGATCTCGAGCTTGGGTTATACAAACACCAACCCGATAAAACTTGGGTTGGGATTGGGTTGAGGTCTTGGGTTGCCTGACCTAACCTGAACCCGAACAATATACAAGTTGTTTATAAATTATAATTGAGTATGGATCATTTGTGTTGAAGGTATAGGAAATTTCAATGTTGTCGAGTCTCATTTGTCCACATCATTTTCGATGGCTCAAGCTAAGAAGATATGCAAGATTTATCTTCCAAATAGATTGCGTGCTACACAACACCACTTTTAAAGGAGTAGTTGTCCTATATTTTAACTTGTTTGTTTAGAAAAAATTAAGTTTCTTACATTAAATAACTATGTATATAATTAATAAAATTATAGATATAAAATATAAGACGTCTATTGAAATATAATATACTAATGTAATAATGAAAATATCAGCATGTATCCACCTGACCAACCCAACCAAGCTTGCTTGTGTTGAGAATTACCAACCCGAGGTTGGGTTGGGTTGGGTTAGGGTTGAGGCATAGTAATCTTGGGTTGTGCTAGGGTTGAGCACCAACTCGACCCAACCCAACCCGCCGGACTTCCAGCCCTAGTAAATGTCCCTCAAATAACCAATTATTACAATTTCACAATGTTTGAAAATAGACAGGAAATTTTGCTTGAAAAAACGGTCCAAAAGGACTGGCTTAAATTTGTGAGCCCCATCGTGATGTATATAATATATCCACGTCGTCCATCCATTTTATCAGAATATTTTGAGACGTGATCTAACAAATTAGGCAGATCCAACATTTAAGTGGCTCACACCAAAGTAAATAGTGGCCCGAGAAGTTTTTAATGGTGGGTGTTCGATTCTCTTTTTTCTGTGGTGTGGTACACTTGAACTTTGGAACTGCCTTATTATTATTATTATTATTTTATCTCATGCCATAAATTCGGTTGGCATAACATATCTATGGAATGGATAATCCACATACATTACGTTAGGCCCCACATATAGTTGGCAGCATCCTTAATTTTATTGTTGAAAAAGTAAAAGTCAAATCAACTTTCAAAAAGGACACGGCAATTATTAAAGGAAATTATTATTAGCCATTTGGTATGCATTCACATCTACTTTAGAAAATCAAACATGCTCAAAAGTGGGTGTTGGGCTTGGGCTCATTTGTTTTTTTTTTTTTTGTTTTTTACTTTATTGTGGGGCTTCATGACCTCAGCCAGGCCAAAGTCCTGCCCATTGATAGCCCCCACGCGATGTCCTTAGAATTAGGGGTGGTACTGGGCAGGGCTAAGGTGGGGCCAAGGTTTGCCCTAGCCCAGCCCACCCTAGCCCAGCCCAAGAGCCCCTAGGGCTCAGCCAAGGTGGGGCTAGGGTCAGCACAATAAGTTAAAGGTGAGTGGGGCCCATGAGATTGACGACCAAACCCATGATCAAATGGTATTTCTTCATAAATGATATGGACAGTCCATTTTGTTGGCTAGTAATCAGATGGCGAGGATCACTAGATGGGAGCAACTGAGAAGAACGGGAAACTACAAGTGGGGCCCACAATATGTATAGTCCAAATCTATGATCACACCTTTATATCATAAATGGCTCTGACCAACCATTTTTGTCGGAAATTTATTGGTGGCTAGCATTATTTGACCAAAGTGCTTCTTTAGATGGACCACCTTATCTATTGTCCACATCCATGATTAAACCTTCTAAAATAAATGATCTGGACCATTCATCATAAAATGAAAGTGAATCTTGAGATGAAGGAAGAAGTAAAATTGCCACCGATATGATGGACACGCTAGATCCATACGTGGTGGGACTTTTTTGTCAAAAATGAATTAGACCATCCATTTTGTCGACCACTGATCAATGGTCACGATCATTTGATCAAAATGATTGGTAGAGGTCATGGACAACCAATGAAGTGTCCCATGAAATTCATGATCCAAAATAACAATTGGACTTTTTACAAAAGAGCTTATGTTAGTAGCCATTCTGTCTAGAATATTTTCTGACCTAAAAATGTTATCTAGCTAATAAATGGGTTGTTCACAATAATAAGAGTTAATGTGGATGTCAAGCCCCTTCCAAAATTTTCATTATTATGGACAGCACTTCAAAGTGGCCCACCTTTAAGTGATCTCGACAGTTCATAATGTGAGCTTCGCTGTGAATGGATGGGGCGGCAAACAATGTTTCTAGCCAATTCAATAGCTCGAAAGCAAATGAATGGCTAAGGAAGTATATAGCAAAGGGTCCAAGGAACAGATGGTACTGATTTTTCCATGTAAGAGCTTTTGCTCATCATACATCTACTATGGCCAGTAAGGTGAATAATCAATCTGGAGAAAATTAATGAAAGAAGGGTCTCACTAGAACAATCAACAAAACGAGTGGCCCAGATGAAATGTCAGGATATGATCAGGCAAATTAAAGAACCGTACAATGCCTCTAGTACTTAAATAATAACAACAAATACATCAATAATAATAATAATAATAATAATAACAACAACAACAAACAAAACTGGGATTGATTAGATTGATGGATTGCACGTCGCTGTGATCATTTGATCGGTGATGATGCTTGGGTATCAAACTACCAATATTGTCCGTTGGTTTTGTTAAGGGACTTGAGTGGATACTCTGGCAGAGTGCGATTGTTGATGGGTCGGCGTTCTGAAATTGTAGGCGTGGCAGAAGTTAACTAAAGCTATACCGTCCAATTTGTGACTCGCGCCCACACTGTTTCGAAGTCAGATTAGTCCAACGGTTGTATGCTGTTATTAATTAAGGGACATTTATTAATTTCTTTAACTTGGACGGTTGACTACTTTTAATTGGACCATCCATTAAATGTCAACTAATCAGCCTGCTGGACGCTAGAATCATTGTTTGACCCACGATTTGGATGGTTAATCTAAGTTACATGCGATCTAACTTCTTACTCACAGTGTATTAATCACACTAATCACCTTTATTATTATTATTATTTCTTTTTTTTTTCAGACATGCATTTTAAAGCAAAATTCTATAAGAACGTTCATTTTACTAAGGGCACCTTAGTATACTACCAAATAAGTAACTTTCTTAACATATGTAAGCTAATAAGTTATTTTTCTTAAATAAGTTGGTTTGTTTAATTATTAAACTTAAATAAGTAAATTATATATATATATATATATATATATATATATAATATTGTTATCAATTTTTTAATTTTATTTTATTTTATTGATTTTCAATTTTCAAAAGTAATTTATTTCTTCCATTTTCATAGGCGACATAACAACTTAGGAAATTATTTAAGGAAACATACTCTTCATGACTATGAACTACTTCAAAGTTCATGAGATTGGAAAATCATTCAATAAATGGATAGATAATCTTATGGGCTTACAGGATAATGGCCCCTATATAGGCGGTCCCATATGATGGATGATCCACATCAAAGGTTCACCCATAATGGTAAATGGCTCACGTCCAAGGCAAGCCTAACATGATGGGCAACCCACATTGAAGGTGGGGCCCACATGATGGGCAACTGGCCACATCAAAGGGGGGCTCTACATGATAGATAATTAATAATAGTGGGCCCCACATGATGGACAGTTCACATCAAAGGTCGGCCTAATGACGAATGACCCATATCCAAGGTGGGTCCCACATGATTGACAACTCACATGATGTAAGGTCCATATCAAAGGTGGACTCCATATAATGAGTAGTGATATTAAAGATGGGCCTCACACGATGGCCAGTAACATTAATGGTGGGCCCACATGATGGATGACTAACATTAAAGGCAGGCCCTACCTAATGAATGTGCACATTAACTATCGGCCCCAAAAGGCAGCCTTACCTGCACCACCTTTGAGAGAGAGAAAAAAAAATGCAGTTGTGTGGTCATGTTACCCATCAGACACATTATTTACGATTTTAAAAAATTAAAGTCATTGTTTGGTAAAATTAGCATTGTTGGAGAACTCTGTATAAAACTTTCTTCCAGATAAACGGATTAGCACCTAATAAATGCCTTTGAAAAATCTCCATCACCAATAGTATGCTGGGACGATGACATTGCTAGCTTGCAAGGTGGTATTTCACAGGGATTTGCTAGGAAGTAACGGAGTTATTGCACTCTGAATTATGAAGTAGAAGTGGGCGACTTAACCACCAAGTACATCATGAATGCAAGGATGGTCTATTAATCTCCCTACACCAACACTGACACATGATATTTTTCTCTCTCCTTCCGTTGAATTTCCACATTTATTACCGGTCTTGAGGGATTTATTTCCTCTTGCAGCTGTGATGGTTCATTTGGGAGGGAGGGGACTAATTAGGTGAGACCCCAACTTCACCCAAGACGGTGCAGCCATTACTGTGGGGCCCACCTTGATACATGTATTGTGTATCCATGCTATCCATCTCTTTTCCGGATCATTCTTCCCAAAAATGAAGCAGATCCAATTATCTAGTGGACCATACCATTGGAAACAATTGCGATTTACCATTAATGGGTTAAAAAAGTTTTGGATCAAGCTGATTTGTGTTTCTTCCCTTCATCAAGGACTTCGTGACCTTATCAACCGATTGGATGAGAAATAAATACTAAAGAAACATTCAGGTGCAACCTAAGAAGTTTTAATTATAGGTTGTCCAATTACCATTGTTTCTTAAAGTACAGTCCACCTGTAATTTTGATTTTCTTTATTTTTAGATCATGCCCTAAAATGATTTGGAAGAAAAAATGTACATTGCGGACACAAAATACATGCATCAAGGCTGGCCCACAATAATGGCCACATCATTTTGGGTGAGGTTGGGTCTCACCCAATCCACTCCTCATTTGGTAAGCAGATTTGTTCCTGCCCCGGCATAGACAATTATCTATCTAGGAAGGGCTATGTGGGCCCACCATAATGTATGGGTTTAATTTATCCACGCCCCATTCATTTTGTCAATTATTTTAAAGGGTGAACCCAAAAATAAAGCAAATCCAAGGCTGAAGTGGATCACAGTGAGGACCAAACGGCCATCATTAGTTGAAAAAGTTTTGAATCACGCTAATATTTTTGTTTCACCTTGTTTTAGGTGTATATGACCTCACGAACAACTTGGATGGCAAATAAATATTTTCACCTTAAGGGTGGGTATCATTATCACCACGTGTCCTGTGGTGTGGTCCACACTTGACCTTTGGATTTGCCTAGTTTTAGGCTTGCAGCGTAAAATGATATGGAAAAATGGACGGCCACGTTAATAAAATCCATACATCATGGTGGATCCTACACAGCCCCTGCCTGTATGGATTATTGTCCAGGCGGAGCGGGAGGCAATCCGCTTCCGTTGATTTGCATGCATAAAATGTTATATGTGGCTAAAATGTAACTTAAATCAAACTGTTCAAGTACTGGGACACTCACTGTGGGTAGGTTAAAATCTAAAATCAGATTGATTGAATGATCCAAACATCTGATTCATGGAGTTTTTTTTTTTTTTTTTTTTAATTTTTGAATAGGACGGTTGCCTATTTTTCAGTGTTAAGCAATCAGCTTATTAGGACCTCCTTTATGTGTAATATTTTGGTATATTGGCCCATCTGAGATTGGGCCCACAGTGTGTACGGTTCAGTTTGAGTTATACTCTCATGTTTTTAATTTGTACGTGCATGTGTACAGAATGTCATTGTCTGTCACAGTATTGTTTCTCACTTCCGGGTGAAAACTAACAATCAGAGGGACTGTAATCCTCTACAATCCGTATTGTACGCAGCCGATACAACACCCGAGTTCCATGGGGCCAGCCTATTATGTGAGAAATTCATGCCGTCCATCGGGTGCAACCCTCTATGTAGACTATGGAACCAATGATCAGATCGATTTCCAACCCATGCGGGGCCACATCTCAGGGAAAATGAGGGAGGGTAGGCCAACCATTGGTTTGTGTATTGGGGCCACCATGGTTTACACATTCCATCAAATCCGTTCATCAGGTTCAAATCGCCAGATTAGATATAAATTACAAAAGTCAATCTCATTAAATACCCTGGCGAGTCATAGAAATTGAACTTAATGGTTTTAGGCGTGAATTTACATGGTTTCCAGTGAGCTGGTCTACCTGAAATTTTTATTAGGTTTATTTATGATTTGTAAGTGAAAATAATAATTTACATCTAATGGACGGAGTCGATATCACCCATGAAACTGCATGGGTCAACGGAGATGGCTTGTCGTGCTATCTGTACAACAGGTATTGTTCGGATTCCGGTCCGGTGCAGGGAAATCGTAGAAACCTCGACCGCGGGCTCTGCAGTGCTCTTGGATTTCCAGTCCGAGTCTTCTGACAAGTGGGCCCCAATGTTGGGCAATCCTAGTCTTTTTCCCGTTGGGTCACATCATAGGCAGATCACTCCCATAAAGATTTCCCTCTCCGAAAGATCTTAGCCATCAATGTTGGGATATTGGCTGTGCCAGATTTATCCTATTAACCATTTACCTGTCGACCAAAAGGCAAGACCTTTGGTCTGTTTAGATGGCGCTTAAAAATGAGTTCATGTCATTTAGTTTAATTATTATTATATATTAGAGATTTTGTTAGGATTTAAAAATATAACTATAATTTCTAAAATATTTACAAGTCAGTATTTGTTGCGGTGAAATCCAAATGTGACGTGAGTGCGTGGAAACCTCTCTTAATATATGTGCGTGCGTGTGGAGGTAAATGGTACTGTAAGGTCCACCTCATGTGAACTTTTCATGAAGTCGAGGGCCTCGTTGTGACGTGTGTCGAACATCATCACTGTAGATTTGATCCGTCTCCTTTAGGCCATGGGATATCTCAAAATTCAGACATGTACGGTACTCAGCTGAGCCATACATTTTAAAACCATGTGAAGATATTCCTAAAATATATAAAAGTACTTGGTGACGTGCCCTTGAGTTTTGGATGCCACTAAAACTAACCCCTCATCCAATTGGGACACACACAATGGATGGGCTGAATTTGTGAACCACATTTCAATGAGCCTAATAAATAATTATGAATGTTTTAATGGGAGGATAATTCCTCTTGACTACTTATATGTGTGTGGAGTGGCCCACCCAAGTCATGGATTGATTTGATTTTTAAGCCCGTGGCCCACTATGGAATGGTGTATCTGACTGATGGGGTTGATGTTAGACACAATACATTAGGCCCACACCACACTTCCCATAAGGTTGACTTCACTTTATAATAAGTTACCAAATCCATGCATGTAACATGTCATTTGAAATGATGTCACTGAAACTACAACCAATCAACTAACAAAATCCATTGCCTCTATTGATTTTTCAAAAATATTTGCTTTTAAAGTCTCAAAGTTTTATTTCAGTTCAACATGCAGCAAGCTTCATTTTTCATTCATTGTAGGATTTTATGATAAGCTCGCTTAATGAATCCTCTCCAATTAGTTAAATGGAGGGGACCTGTCAAAGGCTGATTGAAGTTGAATGCAGATGAATCTGTCAAGGTGAATCCAGGAGGAGGTGGAGTATGCAGAGACCACCCAGGCTCTCTCATTTTTGAGTTCCATAACAGCTACGGCATGGCCACAAATACCTATGCAGAAGCCCAAGCCATGGTGGACGGGCTGCAACTTTGCAAAGAAATGGGCCTTGCCATCATGTTGCCGAAGCGGAATCGAGCTTCATAATAGAAGCCGTTACATCCCCTCTCTTCACAGTATGCTGGAACTCTTGGTACCAATTGGGAGTCATCTTTAATCTCAAAGAAACTATCAACCTCCACTTCACTTATACCCTCCATGAAGGTAACTCAGTGGCAGATGGCCTTGCAAGACATGCTAGTAGTAGTTGCCCAGACAAGCTATACTGCTCGAAATTTCTTCTCCCGAACAACATCAGGGGCTCCCTAGTGATGGGCAAATTAATCCGGCCTTGGGATGATTAAGAGGATAAATACTAGAAAGGGAGTGGGCTGACTCCCTATGGGCTCATCTGATTTAGGATTGCTTCTGCGGTTATCCTCACTCTCTCTTCATTGGTCTCAGTTTTCCGATTTTTCGTATTGAGAGAGGCACCTGCTCTTACCTGCCGAAGGCCATTTCATTTCTTTAATTTCCGTGTGCATCTCCATGTAATCGGTGTGGCAATATCCTCTGTTCAGCCCACCTGAAGTCTTAGTTTGTAATTTCTCATACTCATCCAATACAAGGGGCCTTTCCCACCTTTTCCAAAAAAAAAAAAAGGATTTTATTAATCCCATTCTGTCAAACAGTACGTGTGTATAAGTTGGTTAGATTCTAACCGATGGCTCAATGGTGGACAAAGCATGTTTCAATATTAAGGTCATGGGTTTGAGTGCCCATGTTGTGCGTGTGAAAAGAAAAGTTAGTCAATAGCTCATCTAATTTTCTATATTTACCTTTAATTTAATTAAATTCGACATTTATTACTTATAATGAAAAATTTTAAGAGCTGCCGGATATAAGATGTTGACATCTACATTTTTTACCAGATCTTGACTTGAAAGACAAGGTGAATTCATGGGCATCCTCGTAATGTATGTCTTTTACGTATAATCATTCATTTTACTAGATCATTTAAGGCGTGATAAAAAATATGTAGCATATCTAAAAATTTTATGGCCCCGAGAAGTTTTAAATCGTGGGTGTACAATTTTCACTGTTTTCCGTTGTAAGGTCTACTTGAGCTTTGGATCTACTTCATTATGAGCTTATGTCTTAAAATGAGATGAATAAAACAAATAGATACTAGGGATGTAACACATGTATTATGATGGCCCACTGAGTTTTGCTCAGTTCCCCGAGTCCACCCCTGTGTAATTATGTATTTACCTCAAAGAGACCCTGGATGTATATTAAAGGGTTTAAATATCTTCGGTATTTTTAATAAATTTTATGATATTAGTAAAGCTTTTTATTTTTGGATCCTTAATCTTGCCCCCACGGGTGTCTCCTTAACAGTTTCAACACCAGATCAAGGGTTCTAGTACTCATAAGTAGTGAAATCCTACCGTGGCATGTGTCGGGGCATGCATGTGAGAAAAGAAATAAAGTTTTCAACTTTGAGTTAAAATCAAAGTCGTGGATGTCTTTTCTTACCTACAGGATGTCAAGAACATTGTAAGTACTACTTGATTTCTGTCATCCATTATATTTTTAGTGTTTTTTTTTTTTCATTTAACTTTTCAAATTCTAAATTCCAGGCTCTTTATGAATTAAAAGATTATTTTAGAGGAATAAAAAGTTGATCTTTTCTTTTTACCATTCACTCGCTAAATTGTTACAAATAACCCGACACTTTGTTTTGTCCGCTTCAGTAGAATTGATGTATGCAATTTGTACGTTTCTGAGCACCAACGTATAAAGCATTATAGGACGTCAGAGTATTAAATAAATCCCCATCTGTAAAAATGTAAAAAGGACTATTTATTGACTTTATTTGTAGTTTTTACCATTGCTAAAACCATACCAATTACACACCACTAGATATGGCAACGTAGTGCATGGATGCCAGATCCAAGCCGTCAATCAGGTGGTTCCTACCATGTACATGGCCCAACCCAATACTCAGGCCACAGATAAGGTCGGTTTGACTTGGCCCAAGAACCAATTTGGTTTATTGAGACAGTGGGCTACGGTTTAGGAGCTAAACCTGTTTTCCAGCACACGTGTTGGTGTGCAGATGGCATGGTTGTACGCTCGTATGGGTGAGGAAAACAAACCTCTTTCATTTAAAAAAAAGAATTGAAATTCATCTGAATATCGGATTGGGGACATTTACTTGAACGGTTAAAAACTAAAAGATCCAATGGTCCAATTTCACCAAATAAGTGACCACGAATCAGAGTTCAGTACTCTTGAAACAAAAAAAAAAAAATTTCTGATTTTCGGAATTTGATATATGCCAATTGTACAATTTCCTAGTGCCTGAGTATCAAGCGTCGTAAGCTGACAGAGTATCAAATTCCTCCCCTTAAATTTAACCTGCGTTGATCGTACCAATATCAACCTGTCAGTAGCCCTTATAAATGGAGAAATTTGCGACTGTACGAACCATTTATAGCCCATTTACATTTGTATGCCCACTTCTTTTTACGCCGCGAGAACAAGCCCCGCACGTACGGACGGCTTCCCAAAAGTCGAAAATGCCCCTGCTTTTCCTTCCGCAAGAGGATCGGCTGGTGCTCGAAGACGAGCGCTGACGCTCCTCGATCTCCGAGTTGTACGAACGGTTCAAAAGATATCAAAGTTACATGGCCCCACAGTTATGTATTTATTATATCCACAGCGTTCATCCATATTTCGAGATCATTTCAAGGCATTTTAAAAAAATAAAAAAATCATACCCAAAGATCAACTGGACCACACCACAAAGAGCAGCGGGAAAATTGATTTTCACTGTTAAAAATTTTATAGGCCACCGTAACATTTACTTTCCATCCAATCTATACACAAAGTGACGAAGACGGGAAGAAGTGGAAAAATAAATTTCATAATGATCCAAAACTTCTGAAACCCCGGAAAAGGTTTCAACGGTAGATGTTCAATTCCCAACTGCCTTTTAAAGTGTGGTCCACTTGATAATTAATAATTAGATCTTTTTTGTTTTTCGTCTCAACCCTTAATATGAGCTCGCCATATGGATGGACGGTTTGGATATAACACAGACCTCGTAACAAGACCCACAAAAGCAATGAAAATTCTACAACAAAAAACAAAAAAAAAAAGTTTAAGACTGCCGGGCACTACCGCCGGTACGGCAACAGTGCCGCGCCAGTCTGGCAGAAATTTTTTTTTTTTTTTTTCACGGGAAGAACTGTTCCCCCTTACATTTTCCTCTAATACATAGTTATGTAAATATGTATATATAAGTATATAAAAATATTTTTCAATCTTTTGATTTATTTCTTTGCCTATTTATTTAACAAGCATATCTCCTAAACTAGAATGAAGTACTTAACCGTACCACATATGATTTTGGGGTAGGAGAAGCTAATTTAGCCAACCAACGTCGTTATTTTCTAAGATTCCATTGGGTCGATGGTCAAAAATTCATTTCATTCATGTCGCGGTCAATTTCATTCATTTTATTCATTTCGTAGTCAATTTGCTTCACTTCACGGTCATTTTCATGCATGTCATGGTCATTTCCGGCGATTCTGTTTAGATTCATGGTCATTTCCATGCACTTCACGGTCAATCCCCTTCATTCACGGTCATTTCGCTTCACTTCATGGTCATTTCCATTCATTTCACGATCAATTCTGGCGATTTCGTTTAGATTCACGGTCATTTCCATGCACTTCACGGTCAATTCCCTTCACTTCACGGTCATTTCCATGCATTTCATGGTCATTTTCGGCAATTCCATTTAAATTCACAATCATTTTCATGCACTTCACAGTAAATTCCCTTTACTTCACGGTCATTTTCACACATTTCACGGTCAATTCGCTTCACTTCACGGTCATTCCCATTCATTTTATGGTCATTTTCGACGATTCCGTTTAGATTTACGGTCATTTCCATGCACTTCACGGTCAATTCCCTTCACTTCACGGTCATTTCCATGCATTTCATGGTCATTTCGCTTCACCTCAGGGTCATTTTCATGCACTTTACGGTCAATACTCTTCACTTCACGGTCATTTTCGACGATTTCGTTTAGATTCATGGTCATTTCCATGCACTTCACGGTCAATTCCCTTCACTTCACTGTCATTTCCACGCATTTTACGGTCAATTCGCTTCACTTTACGGTCATTTCCGGCGATTCCGTTTAGATTCACGAACATTTTCATGCACTTCACGGTCAATTTCACACATTTCATAGTTAATTCGCTTCACTTCACGGTCATTTCCGGCGATTCCGTTTAAATTCACGGTCATTTCCATGCACTTCATGGTCATTTCCATGCATTTCACGGTCAATTCGATTCACTTTACGGTCATTTCCATTCATTTCACGATCATTTCCGGCGATTCCATTTAAATTCACGGTCATTTCCATGCACTTCACGGTCATTTTCACGCATTTCACGGTCAATTCGCTTCACTTCACAGTCATTTCTATTCATTTCACGGTCATTTTCGGCGATTCCATTCAGATTCATGGACATTTCCATGCACTTCACGGTCAATTCCCTTCACTTCACAGTTATTTTGCTTCATTTTAAGGTAATTTTCATGCATTTCACGGTCATTTTCGGCGATTCCATTTGGATTTATAGTCAATTCCCTTCACTTCATGGTCAAAACGCTTCACTTCACGGTCATTTTCATTCATTTGAATGTCATTTCCGGCGATTCCGTTTAGATTCATGGTCATTTCCATGCACTTTAAGGTTAATTCCCTTCACTTCATGGTCATTTCCACGCATTTCATGGTCAATTTGCTTCACTTCGCGATCATTTTCATGCATTTCACTGCCATTTTCAGCGATTTCATTTAGATTCACGGTCATTTCCATGCACTTCATAGTCAATTCCACGCATTTCACAGTCAATTCACTTCACTTCACGGTCATTTCCATTCATTTCACGGCCATTTCCATTTAGATTCACGGTCATTTCCATGCACTTCACGGTCAATTCCCTTCACTTCACGGTCATTTCCATGCATTTCACGGTCATTTCGCTTCACTTCACGGTCATTTCCATCTATTTCACGATCAATTCCAGCGATTCCATTTAGATTCACGGTCATTTCCATGCACTTCACGGTCAATTCCATTCACTTCACGGTCATTTCCATGCATTTCACGGTCAATTCGCTTCACTTCAGGGTCATTTCTAAACATTTCACGGTCATTTTCGGCGATTCAGTTTAGATTCATGGACATTTCCATGCACTTCACGGTAAATTCCCTTCACTTCACGGTCATTTCCATGCATTTCACGGTCCATTTGCTTCACTTCACGATCATTTCCATTCATTTCACGGTCATTTTCGGCAATTTCGTTTAAATTCACGGTCATTTCCATGCACTTCACGGTCAATTCCCTTCACTTCACGGTCAATTTGCTTCACTACATGGTCATTTCCATGCATTTTATGGTCATTTCTGCGCGATTCCGTTTAGATTCACGGTCATTTCCATGCACTTCACGGCCAATTGCCTTCACTTCACGGTCATTTCCAGGCACTTCACAATCAATTCTCTTTACTACATGGTCATTTCTATGCATTTCATGGTTATTTCTGCTGATTTCGTTTAGATTCACAGTCATTTTCGGCAATTCCGTTTATATTCACGGTCATTTCAATGCACTGGTCAAGTGAAGGAAATTGACCGTGAAGTGCATGGAAATGACCATGAAGTGAAGGCAATTGACCGTGACATGCATGGAAATGACTGTGAATGTAAACAGAATCGCCGAAAATGACCATGAAATGCATAGAAATGACCGTGAAGTGAAGCGAATTGACCATGAAATGCATGGAAGTGACCGTGAAGTGAAGCGAATTGACTATGAAATGCGTGGAAATGAGCATGAAGTGAAGCGAATTTACTGTGAAGTGAATGGCGATGACCATGAATCTAAACGGAATCACCGAAAATGGCCGTGAAATGCATGGAAATGACCCTGAAGTGAAGCGAATTGACCGTGAAATGCATGGAAATGACTATGAATCTAAATGAAATCGCCGGAATTGATCATGAAGTGCATGGAAATGACTATGAAGTGAAGCGAAATGACCGTGAAATGTATGGAAATGACCGTGAAGTGAAGGGAATTGACCGTGAAGTGCATGAAAACAACCGTGAATCTAAACGGAATTGCCGGAAATGACTGTGAAGTGAAGTGAATTGACCGTGAAATGCGTGGAAATGACTGTGAAGTGAAGGGAATTGACCGTGAAGTGCATGGAAATGACGTGAATCTAAACGGAATCGCCGAAAATGACCGTGAAATGAATGGAAATGACCGTTAAGTGAAGCGAATTGACTGTGAAATGCGTGAAAATGACTGTGAAGTGAAGGGAATTAACCATGAAGTGCATGGAAATGACCGTAAATCTAAACGGAATTGTCGAAAATGACCATGAAATGAATAAAAATGACCGCGAAGTGAAACGAATTAACCGTGAAATGCGTGGAAATGATCGTGAAGTGAAGGGAATTTACCATGAAGTGCATGGAAATGACTATGAATCTAAACGAAATTGCAGGAAATGACCGTGAAATACATGGAAATGACTCTGAAGTGAAGCAAATCGACCGTGAAAATGCATGGAAATGACCGTGCAGTTAAGGGAATTGACCGTGGAGCGCATGGAAATGACTGTGAATTTAAATGGAATCGTCGGAAATGACCGTAACATGCATGGAAATGACCGTGAAGTGAAGTGAATTGACCATGAAATGTGTGAAAATGACCGTGAAGTGAAGGGAATTGACTGTGAAGTGCATGGAAATGACGTGAATCTAAAAGGAATCGCCGGAAATGACCATGAAATGAATGGAAATGACCGTGAAGTGAAGCGAATTGATCGTAAAATGCGTGGAAATGACCGTGAAGTGATGAGAATTTACTGTGAAGTGCATGGAAATGACCGTGAATCTAAACAGAATCGCCGGAAATGACCATGAAATGCATGGAAATGACCGTGAATCTAAATGGAATCATCGGAATTGATCGTGAAATGCATGACCGTGAAATGAAGGGAATTGACCGTGAAGTGCATGGAAATGACTGTGAATCTAAACGGAATCGCCGAAAATGACAGTGAAATGCATGGAAATGACCGTGAAGTGAAGCGAATTGACTGTGAAGTGAATAAAATGAATGAAATTGACCGTGAGGTGAATGAAATGGATTTTTGACCATTGACCCGATGAAATCTTGAAAAATAACTATGTTGGTTGGCTAAATTAATTTCTCCTACCCCAAAATCTTATGTGGTACGTTAAGTAACTCATTTTAGTTTAGGAGATATGCTTGTTAAATAAATAGACAAAGAAATGAATTAAAAGATAGAAAAATATTTTTATATACTTACATATACAGATTTACATAATTATTTATTAGAGAATAATGTAAGGGAGAAAAACTTCTCCTCGTAAAAAAAAAATAATAATTTTGCCAGACTAGCGCGGCACTGTCGATACCAGCCGTACCGACGGTAGTGCCGCAGCAATTTGAGCTTTTTTTTTCTTTATGTAGAATTTTCATTGTTTTTGTGGTTCTCAACATGAGGACTGTGTTATATCCAAACCATCCATCTATTTGGCGGGCTCATATTAAGGCTTGAGACGAAAAATAAGACAGATCTAACTATTAAATGGACCACACCATAAAAAGCCGTGGGGAATTGAACGTCTACCATTGAAACCCTTTTAGGGGTTACAGAAGTTTTGGATAGTTATGAAATTTGTTTTTCCTCTTACTCCAAGTCTCTGGGACCTTACGAATAGATTGGATGGAAAATAAATGTTACGGTGGCCCTATAAAATTTTTAACTGCGTGTGGTCCAGTTGATCTTTGGGTATGGTTTTTTTTTTTTTTTTTTAATAATGTTCCGAAATGATCTCGAAACATTGATGAACGTTGTGGATATAATAAATAGATAACCGTGGGGCATGTAACTTTGATATCTTTTGAGCCGTTCGTATAACTCGGAGTTGGAGGAGCGTCAGCGCTCGTCTTCGAGCACCAGCCGATCCTTTGGCGGAAAGTAAAGCAGGGCCATTTTCGACCTTTGGGCAGCCGTCCGTACGTATGAGGCTTATTTCTGCAGGGTAAAAAGAAGTGGGCCTACAAATGTAAATAGGCCATAAATGGGTCGTACAGTCGCAAATTTCTCTTATAAATGAGTAAAACTTTGATGCGCTGATAGAGTGTGATGGATAATACACAAGCATAGAGATTTACTTAGAAATTGCATACGTAGAATATATATATAAATCAATCTTAACCGTCCAAGGTATGGATCCCCGTTTAGATATACCATGAAACAAAATTTAAGATTATTAGATCATCTGGCTATCATTGATGGGCAAAATATTGTCCAATAATTAGAAATTAGGTTTGTCCAACCACTATTATTTTGGGACTATGACTTAGGTACAGTTATTTCGGAATTCATTTAGTTTGATTGGAGTTGATATACCAAGTGTACAATTTCTAAGTGCCTGTACGGAGCCGGAGTATTAAAGTAACTCCCCCATGCATGTGGAAGGCAAACGCGGCAACGTGGTTCAATGCTCCATGACAGCAGATGGATGGGCAGCTGTCACCATTACTGAGGGTCCCAACTGCACCATCTTGGAACCAGTCATGCACATGGCCGTACAGGAAATTCATCTGGACCGTCCATCTCGTGGGATTTACTATGATGTGGAAAGTCCATTCGGATCGGACCATTCTAGCCGTCAAACCAATGAGCCTTTGTCCCTTCAGAATGTGGAGCACTGATGATATTCTATTGCGTGGTCTCTCACTGTGCGCCATCCACGGTAGAGTCATCAGATGGATAATGCCGGACGCGGATTGGGTGGTGAGCAGCTGACCACTCACCTAGGTGATGAAATGATGTGGCCAGATTTGATTGGTCGGCCTTATGCTGTCAGAGATGGGCTCCCACCAATCAAATCTCGCCCCATGATTTTAACACAGGTGGTATGGTGAGGAGCTCACCACCCAATCCACGTTCGATAATTCTGAGAACGGATAGGATACTCCCCCTGCCACTGGCCACTACCATGATGAATGTGTTTCATCCATGCCGTCCATCTATTTTTCTAGATCAGTTAATGGTATGAGCCCGGAAATTCGATATATTCCAATATGTGAACATCTAAAAATATTTGGGGCCATAAAAGTTTTACGTCAAGTTGAACTTTGTTTTTCCCCTTCATCTATATAACAATATATGTATGACCTAATCAACAGATAAGGTGGAGAGTCCTTACTCTTGCTCCAGTAGTGGTAGACTCTAATGAGCTTCAACGGGTCAAGGGTTCGAGTACCCATAGGTGGTGAAATTCTACCATTGTGTGTGCGTGTGGAAAAAAACCAAAAAAAAGAATTCGATTAGATGTCAAATAAACTGTACAGTGGGCCTTAGGAGGATTTTAATGGTCGATATCTAATCACTATTGTTTTCCTGTGGTGTGGTCCACCTGAGATTTATATCCCTCTATTTTTTGGGATCAAGCCCTAAAATGATACATAAAAATGGATGAGCGGCATGGATAAAAGAAATAATTCATAGTGGGGCCTGCAGAGCACCGACCACTAGTCACCTGGCATGGCACGGGGAGTAGCCAATCCGTTTCCGATAATTCTTGCCCACTGACTGAGTGTCAGGTGGTGAGTTGTAGTAAACCTACACGGGTACGCTAAAACCCCGACGAGATACTGACATTTTATAAATCTTTCTAATTCCTTCAGTATCTGCATGAGGATTGATCACAGAGGTTAAAGAGATGTGGGCCCACCTGTTGTGTATGCGGAATGCAAACAGTGCATCTGGTGTACATTCTTAGAATTATTCCGATTCCAAACTGAGGTGGGACACACTAGGGAGCAATGCACCACGGTTGAAACCTATATATATATATATTCACTTGTTGTGGCCCACCTATGTTTTGAAATGGGTTGAATTTTGGTTTTTCATTTCATTCTGGTGGGGCAGACGTAATGAATGTGGTGGATCGCATATAACCACACCGTAGGCTACACTTTCCTTCGGGAAGTTTATATTGTGGGTGTTCACCTCGTCAATGTCCCCACACTGTTCCCTTTGGTGTGGCCCACTTGAGTTATAGATCAGATTGAATTTTAGAAATTGTATTTGAAATATAAGGGCACAACTAATGGACGGACTGGATGTCATTTGCACACGACGATGGACCTCACACAGCTCGAACGCAATTAGCACTCATTGGAACGTACGGAAACCACTCGGATCGGTAGACGTCGCAGCGCTAGTTCGCCACTGTGAAGATAACGTGGCCGTGAATCGTCATACATGTTCATGCATGCATGCATTTTTGGCAATCCTGACCGTCAAAACTGACCCATTTTGGATGGAGAATAGCACCAAAACTTTTTGAAGTTCGAATTATCTTCGACCACTGACCATTTTGGTTTTAACCGTTAATTGGGTATCAGCAACAGATGGCCATGAATATCGAGTCAGTGTAATTTTGAAGCGCTGCCATTTAGACGGTCGGGATTGCTTCAGGTGTATGCCTGGATCAGTCACTACCATTTACTATCATTTAGAAAGTAACTATCATTTAGACAGTAACAGGCAACTGTAGCACGCGAGTCTTGCAAGTTGCATGGTGACGTTGCGGCGGGAAATCCGTCGTGGCGAAGATCCGATTGGACCCTACAGCGAAGGGAGACTGTACAACAACCACATTCATCTAATCAATCCAATCTTTGATCCAAAGGGTCGCCATCGTGGAAGGGATACCTTGCAACAAATAGCTCCGTGGGACCCACCGTGATGTATGTGTGACATCTGTTCGGTCCATCATTTGAGACAGCCTCATATTAGGATGTGATCCAAAAATCAGGCCAATAAAAAAACTCAAGTGGCCCACACCAGAGGAAACAGTGTAGATGGAATGCCCACGATTGAAACCTTCAGGGGCCCACCGTGAAGTTTAAATCCCATCCAACTTGTTCACAAGGTGAATCCCTAATGGAAAAAATCGAATATCAGCCTCATAGAGAACTTCGGCAGTCTCCAAAATGGTTTCAACGGTTGGTGCCTACATTACCACTGTTCCTTGTGGTGTGGCGCACTTGAGTTTTGTAGCGGCCTGATTTCTATCTCACAAACTAACAAGAGGTGGCAAGAAATGATGTACGGAATGGATGTAAAGAGGACATCATGGTTGGCGATCCAGACCCTTTTTGTTTATGGGTGCGTGTCTGCTAGGCAGACAGACCCACTTGCAGTTTTACTCATTTGGACATGGTTTCTGTTATTAAAATTTCCCGCCATTTCCTCAACTGCTAAAACGCGTAAAGAACATGCATTCATAAATGCATGGATATGGTAGAGAGTTGCATTGGATGAAATGATTATAAAAGGAGAAGATGCTGCTGTTGTTGAGAGCAGAGAGGTAGAGAGAAATCAAAGGCCTTTGGCTTTGAAAGAAACAGAGTCATGAGTCTTTCTACAAAATGGTTTCCTGGATTGCTTCTCCTTCTCAGCATTCTTTTCCATTTGAGTGCAATTACCTATGGACATTTCAAAGAAGAGGGTAGGTTTGGCGGGCCCCTCGGCAGGCGGTTTGGCGGTGGCTGCCGCTTTAAATACTGCGGCCACAGGGGCGGTGGGGGCGGTCTCGGTGGAGGAGGTGGGTTTGGAGGCGGGGGTGGTGCCGGTGGCGGTGTGGGTGGTGGCGGCGGCATTGGTGGTGGTGGAGGGGGTGGCGTTGGTGGTGGTGCAGGTGGAGGTGTTGGAGGGGGTGGTGGTTTGGGTGGCGGTGGCGGCGGCGGATTGGGCGGTGGGTCTGGTCATGGTGGAGGGTTTGGAGCGGGTGGTGGTGTCGGTGGCGGTGCTGGCGGTGGAATTGGTGGTGGAGGTGGTGCTGGTGGTGGTGGAGGTGGCGGCATTGGAGGTGGGTCCGGGCATGGTGGTGGGTTCGGAGTGGGTGGTGGAGTAGGAGGTGGCGCAGGGGGCGGTGTTGGGGGTGGTGGTGGTGCTGGTGGTGGAGGAGGTGGTGGTGTTGGGGGTGGGTCCGGACACGGTGGTGGATTCGGAGCGGGTGGTGGCATTGGAGGTGGTGCGGGAGGAGGCGTTGGAGGAGGTGGTGGTTTCGGTGGAGGTGGAGGTGGAGGAGCTGGTGGTGGGTCTGGACATGGTGGAGGATTCGGTGCCGGCGGCGGTGTAGGAGGAGGGGCTGGTGGTGGTGTTGGCGGCGGTGGAGGCTTAGGAGGTGGCGGAGGTGGTGGTGTGGGTGGAGGTGCCGGTCATGGTGGCGGGTTCGGTGCAGGTGGTGGTGTAGGTGGCGGTGCTGGCGGGGGTGGAGGCTTAGGTGCAGGCGGTGGGGCCGGTGGCGGTGGAGGCTTAGGTGGCGGCGGTGGGGCTGGTGGTGGTGGTGGTTTAGGTGGTGGTGCCGGTGGCGGGGGAGGTTTGGGTGGTGGGGCTGGTGCCGGTGGGGGTTTGGGTGGTGGAGCTGGTGCCGGTGGAGGCTTAGGTGGAGGTGGTGGTGCTGGGGGTGGGGGAGGTTTGGATGGTGGGGCCGGTGGCGGTGGAGGTTTGGGCGGTGGGGCTGGGGGTGGCGGAGGCCTAGGTGGTGGGGCTGGGGGTGGCGGAGGCCTAGGAGGCGGCGCTAGTGGAGGACTCGGTGGTGGGCATGGAGTGGGTGGCAGTCATGGTGTTGGTGGTGGTTTTGGATTAGGGGTCGGGGTCGGTATCGGAGTTGGAGTTGGAGGTGGTGCAGGTGGTGGAGCTGGTGGTGGAGGTGGCGGCCGATAATTCTCCCCCGTCTCTCTCTCTCATCTCTGAGTGCAGCAAAATTAAAACCCAAAAGAGTGTTTGCTTTTGCAGTTCGAAATTCTGTCAGTCACCTTTGTAATGTGAATTCTTAATTTTGATTAGTGGTGTTTAATGAGGTTTTGTTGGAAGTATGATTTTGATTAGTGGGCCCACTTGTGTATGCCACAGGCCGATTTGGGTAAGATAAGATAGGGCCATCAATCTCATTTGAAACTATTTGAAATGCACTGAAAATGTTTTGATTAGTGTTTTTAAGGTGGATTGGTGTTTTAGATTTAGATCAATTGCCAAACTTTCTCTATTCCAATCCTCTCATATTCAAGAAAGTGGAGAATCCAACCTAGTCTTGAATTTTTTCTTGTCTAGAGGCCTGTTTGGTTGCTACTTAAATGAACTCGATCATTTTAGTTAATTGTATAAAATTTATCTTGGGGACAGACAATTATAATCTCCAATAACGGATTACAATTAAAGAAAATGAGATTAACTTATTTTAAGTGGCACCCAAACAGGCCCCAACTGATCACTAATATAATCTACTTCACATTGGCTTAATTTGTGCTGCAATAGTGACAAACCATCTGCTCTAATGAAAAGTTTAAAATTTGATTAGGATGTACTTAAGGCGCTCTGATTGTGTGGATCATTACATAGGATAGGTTCACCATGAATTGCTCATGGCTCCATTGTCATCCTAATAAGACGGTCAAACCCAATTAAATAAACGCCTACGAAATGGATGTCAATGACGTTTTATCTCTTGCTGTCCATTTCTGCATGCCCCTTAATTGTATGATTAATGAATCATGATTACTTTTGGGCCAGGTGCAATCTATGGTCTTTATTGGTCTTTGCTTATGGTAGGTGAGATCACTTGGGAAACATATAAGAATTCTTATGCATGTACGGACCTTTGACACACATCAGCCTGTCTAATGCCCATCTGTAACTCTCTCTCTATTGAGCAATCTTTGTAGACATGGCACACAAGAAAGAAGACATGGATGGTTCGTTTGTTAGATGAACTTGGATGGGCCATACACTAGAATCACGATCATAAGTTGATTGCAGAAACTAATTGGAAGGCTTTTGTCCTTAGTTATTTACTTTCTATCCTTTCAATTGTTAACCCAACATATACTCCAATTGGTGGATCGGAGCATTGCACTTATGTTATTTTTTTAGGATGAATTGTCTTTCATGTATTGCAAATTGGAGATCAAATGATGTATTCGTGTACTTCCTCTCATTTAGGCATTATAGATGTCTCATCCAGCTCACTTAATTTTATTTTCTAAACTTATTGTTTCTTGCTAAGACTTAATGACCTGCAAGAAAGGTACCACTGCTTGTGGTAGCATACCACTTTTGCCAACATGGCAGTAGTGTGAGACATTAATAGCATGAAAACAATAGACCCCACGATGAAGATCACCTGATACAAAAATCAAGCTGGTCTACTAAGCACGTAGGCTATTTTACTTGAATTGAAGGACAACCCATGATCTAATTCAACATACAGCTGTGGCCCACCTAGTAAGCATGACAAAATTATTTTTGACATGTGATTTCCATGGTGGGTCCTGCCTTTTTCATGGTAGGATATCTTGCATGAGTGGCGTGTTAACGTTGGCGGGAAAAGTCTGATGCTTGAATCTTGCTCTCTGTCATTGCTTGAATCTAATCCAACACCCCTCAGGTTTATCGTTTAGGAATTATTGGGGCCTATACAAAATGCTTTTATATAAAAAACTCAAAGGAAGAAAGTCCAGTCAAATGCACTTGAGGGTTTAAAATCGTGGTGATAAAAGTTAAAAAGAGAAATTGATTAATGGCTCACTCTGAGAGTCGGGCTGTTAGAACCTGTTTGCATGCTACTTAAAAATGTATTTATCTCATTTTAGCTAATCATAATTATGCATTAGAGGTCATATTTCTTTTTTGGGTTGATTTGATAAGGCATCTATTTTTTTCATGAGACCAGAATAGGGTTGATTATCATGGGGCCTACCTTGATGTATATGTATTCCTACATCCATGTCATCCATTTATTTTTTCCAGGTTATTTTAGGGCATGAGCCCAAAAATGAATAAGATCTAACTTTCAAGTGGACCATGTTGATAATAATTGAATCAAAGTAAATACATGATTTTTTATTTTCAAATTTCAACGAATAACCTAATTTGTCCAAATGAGAAATAAAATCAAATTATGCCTTATAAAAGACATACAAAGTGTATCTACTATATCTAATATATGGTTAGATTTTAACCTAAGTCTACCGACTCTTATTGCCTCCATATCTACTTTAACGCTATTGCCTATGTATATTGAGCGTTTCACATCAAACGGTAACTTGCTCTATAACAAGTCCTGCATAGAAATACAAATGTGAGTAGTTGTTCCTTAATTTATCCACCAAAAGTCTACCAACACATCCATTATATTATATTCAAAACAGACTAGGATAGAATTATTACCTTTTCTTATGAACAACTGCTTATACTTTATGCAATCTTTCTTTTGATGGCTCAGCTTCTTGCAGCAGAAGCAATTATACTTTTTAGCTTGCTTATGACTCGATCTGTTCACAGGTTGATTGCCAGTCAAGAGACTCGAAGGACCTAGGGATCCCTTATTAGAACCATGTCTCCTCTTTTCCTTTGCATTATGTCCACATTTATGTCTTACTAGATTAACATTTTGTACTTTACCTAGTCCCTTGAGCATTTCCTCCTCTTAGACACACCGAGCGAAATCAATTAATCCAACGTCCAATTATCCTTTAATGTATTATAGTTCACCAAGAACGTGCTGTATTGAAGAAGTAAGTTGTTCATGATTAAGTTAATCAATTGGTCATCTTTAATTTTTAGGCTCAAATATCAAATCTTAGATACTACTTCGATCTTCTATACAATGTATTCACGAATATTTTATTTTCCATTATATGATGGGCAAGTTAATTTATTCAGTAAGAAATCCAATTCAGCCTTATCCAATTTCTTTAATCATTTTTACATCTCAGTTAAGAAAACTTTGGCCTCATCCACATTGGGCATGGCACCCCCCATTGTCTCGAAAATTAAATGCTTCATAATTTTGAGACGCATACTGTTGGATCTGAAGCATGCCTCATAACGATTAATCTCTAACTCATTGCGTTTTAAAGTAATTTTGAAGGTTTTGGTTTTTCCAAGGCAAGGCCAGTTGCAAGCACTCCAAGACTATCTCTATGGATTCTTTCCATTGAATATAATTTCACCCGGTTAAGGCAAGAACATGATGTGTTTGAGTTGAAATTGTGACGGGTTAAAAATGAAGTATACTTACATTAGCAAATTATTTACATAAAATAATTTATGAATAAAACTGAATATCAGATAAAATTTATCAATTTAATTCATCAGGGCCTTCAATTGAATTATACAGAATGAAGATAGGCCCTACTAATCATTCATAATAAAAATCAATCACATCAACATCACTCCTCATGTGGAAAGTAGTCATGTCATGTAAGTGACTCTCCAGAACATAAAGCCAAGCAACGCCAATCATGTAAATCCAACATACTCAACACTTACGGGTGAGACGAGTCTATTAACCTTACACCACTAGCACTGTTCACTCCATACCATCTACATTCCTGACAAATGGTTATCGTCTGCATTTTCATCATTGTCTGCATTAAACTTATGAAAGACAACTACATGCAATTCTTTAACTTAATTAATCCCAATAAAACACATCCAAATTCTTAAAAATCTTCACTAATTGTGGTCACTATGATGGTTAACATTACCAAATCCAATCCCACAAATTTAAACTGGGGATTATGATTTTAATCATGTCCTTAACTGACTATCCAAAAGGATATTCGATTTGGCCTAAAAGGTAGCATTTGACAGTTGAAAGACGAGGAACTTTAAAAGAGAAACACATGGTCAGGTTTCACCTTCCTCATTTCGTTAGCCTACGTTAGCTCCAAAAAATGGGTAATGGGCCTAATCGAAACTCTATACATTAGTTTTATACATCATCTATGAGCATTTCAAATCTGATCAAGATATTCATAAGATGGGTATTCTAATTAGAACTTATAGCCTAATTCAAATGGACGGTCAGATCTTACATTATGGCCCATGAAGATGGACGGCCATGATCTAATATTTAATGTCCACATGATACATAAAGGTAAATATGGATTGTAAATTATCCACCTAGTGAACAGTTCAGATCACATGCCCTTTATTTGCAAGTTGATGGTTCAAATCTTACAACTAATACCCATAAAACATGTTGGATAAGAAGACCGCAATTGTAACTTTAAATGATCCTTGTCCATAAACTAGGCTGACCTGGTCCAAAGTGTGTGGCCTCAAACCTAAAGGCCTGACGGCAACAGGGTTTATAATTATTATTTTTTTAATCCCAAATTCTGGCTTGTTAGGCGGCAATAATGTGGATCTAGACAGTGCATACAGTGCATTGAAGATGGAGATCGATGAAATAAAATGCAAAATTTTGTCCTTGCATGAGCTGTTGCTAAGCTCGATGTCCCAATTTTCCACATCTTACACCTTTAGAGAAGCACCTTACACCTTTAGAAAAGCATTGTGGTAGGATGAAAGAGGCTTCAATGTGTGTAGGCTTGGCGACCCAACCTGTTTTTATATTAATTGACGGTGAGGAGTTTGTAACGAATCAAAATTTTCTTTTTAGGTTTCACACGAATTTGACATTCCTAATCCAACTATAACAATGTGTGCTTAACACGACCATAGTACACCACCCCTACACCATTCTAGATTGATCACAATCTCAGTCAAGTCCAGTGATATGCTCGATTATATTATCCAACACTTATAGAGATTCAAACCGTTGATTAATTAGGCCCACTATATAAAAATTCTTATGAGTGCACCCTAATAAATAATTAAGATTAATTACTAAGAGATAAATTTGTTTCAAAGTTCCAAACAAGCAATCCTCAGAGTTGCCTTACTAATATGATTTTTTTTTAGCATCCTCGGCAGGGCCCACCAAATAAGAGCAGGGATCATCGAAAGGGAATGGATCGTAAGTGTAGAAGCGAGACAATGTTGGCAAAAAATCGCACGAGATCGTAAGTGTAGAAGCAAGATATTCGGTAGTATTTGCTTAAAGCAGTTCCTCATCTTAGCACTCGGGACGTTCACATCCATCCTCGGCCTCGGCTTTAGGTCTCGGACTGAAGAGGTCTTGACTCCGAGCCTCGGACCTTGGCCAGTATGCATATAGACCTTTCCATCAAGTTATTAAGCAAGGACAGCGGCTAGGAACCGAGATGGGCTTCGGTCCGGACTCATGGTGGGCTCGGCCCTACTTGTTCGCCACATACCCTCGAGGTCTCTCCTCCGAGCTTCAAGGCGGGTAGAGGACTTAACTCATCGAGTCGGAGTCCCCTGTAACAGGCGACATGTAGATGTGGGTAGTTTAATAACCGTCTCTGGTCGTGCAGTAGTGGGCCAGCCTGAGATCTCACAAGTAGGTTCCGATCTGAGCTTCACACCGACTGCCTCGGCCTCAGATTATTCCGAATCGACGGCGTTGGACCAGGAGCGCAACTGGAGCCGAGCCGAGAATCTTTCCCTTCAGTTGTTTTTGTTGGGGATTTATGTTGCGAAATCACACAGATCTAAATCTAGGATAGCAATTCAATGGCACCAAGCACATACAAGAGAACACAAAGTTTTAACGTGAAAACACTTGCGGGAAAAAACCATGACACAAAGCGATAGAATTCTACTATGAAAGCATCAATTACAAAGAGAGAGGACTTACTCGATTCGAACAACCTTGAATCTCACCCTTGTTCCTTTGATAACCTTAGAACCATTTATAATACATTTATGAAGCATTAGAATACCTTTGAATAGCCCTAGGGACCCCTATTTATAATTTAGGAAACTTTCCTTTCGCACCCTTGCGAAACCGCCTTAGATTTTTGCAATCCGCACAAGATCTGTACTCAAATCTGCATAACCTCGACTGGTCGAAGGGGGGTCATGACTGGTCAAGCAACCCGCACGACCGGTCAAGTCATTCCCTCGACCGATCGAGCAGCCCGGACACCAAAAAACCCAAGTCGCTGGACTTTGAGTCGAGCGGGCCACGACTGGTCGTGCAGCTCCTTCGACTGGTTTGAAGACTATCTAACAATAATCTCCACCAAGTCTTCAATGATCAATCGTGTAACTTCTTGACCTCTTCTCTTATCTCTGCATTACATCATAGTTTCTGGTGTACACTCCATCCTTCTTTTCCGCTATCACTAAGCCCAGAGAAGTTTCGCAGAACTTGAACTTCTCTTAAGGAACAATCTTGGTGAGCATGTCTGCCGAATCTGAATCCGCATACCGAACCAACTTTGCTCTTATCTTCTCCAAAAGTAGAAACGTTGTCTTCTTACTATCTCATCGCTACCCAATATTGCTTGCCGAGGTACTTGCTCACAACACTGATAGCCTGTGAAATAACCAGTCTAATCCAGACCATGACATACAGTACCAAACCATTTAAATAAGGCTCATGAGATATCCAGCTTTTCCTCATCTGTTTTGGGACATGTCCTGAAGAAAATTTGAGGAGAAATGCATAGGGAACGCTCTCCGGGTTTACATAGTCCATCACCTCCTTGATCAATACCTACTCAAGGTATTCTGCCTGAGATAACCAAAGCCTACTCCTCTTTCAGTCTCAACGCCAAGAACCATCTTTGCAACCCCCCGATCCTTCATCCTGAATGTCCCACTTAACCGAGTCTTCAGTACATTGATCTCAGATATGTCATAATTGACGATCTACATGTCATCAATTTCTGACTCACCATGAAGGAATTAAACCACTGCCTAGGTGACAGGTCGAACCACAACCTCCTGCAAAGTCTTTTCTTAGCCCCTTTAACTTCGAACCGCTCTGGTTGCTTCATGTAGATCTGCTCTTCACTTTCCCTTACAGAAGTGCAGACTCCACATCCATCCTTCCAGCTCAAGATCACATTGGTTAACCAACGCCAAGCATGGATCTAATAGACACCTACTATACCGTCGGCGCGAATATCTCTGAGAAGCCGATCCCTTCTCTCTGAGCATAACTATTCACTACCAACCTTGCCCTGTATGTATGTTGTATCCTCCTGAAGATCCACCTGCATTCAACTGTTCTCCGGCCCACTGGAAGCTCCACCTGCTCCCATATGTCAGTCTGGTACAACGAATCCATCACATCACCCGTAGTCATCTTTCGCTTCTCAGCACCAGGCTTATCTAGAGTCATCTGAATAGAAGATGAATTCCTTGCGATATTGGAGTCATCCATGTACCTCGTCGATATCCTGCAATCATGCCGTGTGATTCTTCTCACAGGTGGCTGCTCCACCTGCTCTGTATCCCTGTCCGCGCATCTCAGCCTTCCTGCCCTGCTCGCTCATGTGGTCATGCCCAACATGCTACACACGTGCAGAGGTGGATTCCACCACATCTACTGCAGCTCCACCTTTTGAAGTGCTCCGGATCAACCTGTACAAGTTACCGAGTCGTTGCGCTTTCATGATTACCTGTGCCCCCTTAGATACTTTAAGAACACCATCAATACCTGTGTACTTACATCCTTTTACCTCAAGTACACTAAGAGAAATCATATTCTGCTTCAAATCAGGAATGTGCCTGACATCAGTCAAGGTACGCTTCACTCCATCAATCATCTTGACGCACACCGTACCAATAGCCACAACATTACAGGCAAAACCATTGCCCATAAACACCTGTCCACCATCGTACTCCCTGTAACTGGTGAACCAACTCCGATGAGGACTCATGTGAAAAGATGCCTCTGTGTCTAGCATCCACTCGTCCTTACGATCATCGTATGGTCGCCGATAGTACACACAGACAAAACATTACCATAACATCCACTCGATCCATCTGACGTGGCAGCATTGGCCTCCCTGTATGAAGCCTCAGAATATTCTCTCTTCGATTTAGGATTTTCACAATTCTTCTTCACATGTCATTCCTTCCCACAATTTCAGCACTTTACTTTTCCTTTGCCCTTGCCCTTGGATTTGGATCTAGAACCTGAAAAACCTATATCTTGTTCAGAATTCCTACCCCTTGTAAGCAGTGCCTTAGAAGATATTCCCATGTCGACGTTAAACTTTCTCATAGCCTTCCTTTGAAGGGCCGAGATAATGGTGTCGACACTCAGGGTTTTATTCGTGCTGCACATAGTGTCCTTGAATGACTCATACGACGCCGGAAGAGAATTCAGCAACATACATGCTTGTTCTTCATCTTTCATCACTTCCTCCATATCCAATAATTTGTAAACCGATTTATTAAAGTTGCTGATATGAGCCTCCAGATCTCCACCCTCTGCCATCTTGAAGTTATACCACTGCCGTTTCAAGTGTAGGTGATTTTTCGAGGATTTTTTCGCATAGACATCCTCTAACTTCGCTATAGGTTAGCCGTAGTTTTCTCCCTCATGACGTTGTAGAGAACCTCATCCGTGAGATATAAACGGATCGATGAAAATGCCTTCTTATCAAGAGTATTCCATTCATCATACGTCATAATAGACTTTCGCTCCTTAAGAGCACCATCTTCGCCTTGCTTGATTAAGCAACTGATTATCTTGATCTTCCATAACTCAAAATTATTTTTTCCTGAGTACTTTTCAATATCATACCTAGTGCTTGCCATTATTACTAATCCCTCATATTCAGATTTGTGTCCCAACGATTGCTCTGATACCACTTGTTGGGGATTTGTGCTGCAGAATCACACAGATATAAATTTATGATAGCAATTCAACGACACTAAGCACATACAAGAGAACATAAAGTTTTAACTTGGAAAACCCTTGCGAGAAAAAACAACGGCACAAAGTGACAGAATTCCACTACGAAAGTATTAATTATAAAGAGAGGACTTACCTGATTCGAACAACCTCGAATTTCACCCTTGCTACACCCTTTGATAACCCTAGAACCCTTTAGAATACCTTTAGAAAGCCTTAGAATATCTTATAATAGCCCTAGGGACCCCTATTTATAATTTAAGAAACTTCCCTTTCGCACCCTTGTGAAACCACCTCAGATTTCTGCAGTCTGCATAAGATCCGGACTCGAATCTGCGTAACCTCGACTGGTCGAAGGGGAGCCACGACTGTTCGAGCAACCCGCATGACCGGTCGAGCCATGCCCTCGACTGGTCGAGCAGCCCGGACACCAAAAAACCCAAGTTGTTGGACTTTAGTCGAGCGGGCTACGATTGGTCGTGCAACCCCCTCGATCGGTCGAGCAGCGAACTGGTTTGAAGACTTTCTGACAACAGTTTTCACCATTCCAGATTGATTCTTATGAATCCGATCGACTTTGGATGGCGTCGGACCTCGGAATTGAAGAGACTCAGATCTTCCCATAATAGCCGCCACACAAGCCATCATCGCCCGAGCAACTATGACACAATCTGTATCTTCTCCAGAATCTTCACTCTCCATCGCCAACTGATAACCAACACTATCAGGTTCGTATACTCAAATTCACAATATTTAATAGTATTTCTCCTATGAAATGGGGAATAGACCAACTCTACAAGCTTAGAAAATTACCATTAATTTAAACACTCAATCGTTTCTTCAATTTGACTCTCATTATAAGTCGAGTTTTCTTGCGTGGGAAGGTTTTTGGAACATCTGAAGTCCTTTCATCTCCTCTTCGACAAAAAATTGAAGAATTTAAAACCAAACTCTCCTCTACTCCAGATCAATTCTACTACCTGTATTTCGCTCATAAGGAACTTTCTACCATGGATTCTCATGTGAGGATGCTCTATTGATTCACAATCTTTTCAACATATTCTAGAAAGGTAAATAAATCTTAAATGGTGGGATAAGTTCAACTATGATTATATGTTAAACAATTTAGATCCCATGATTTTTTTCAAGATAAGTAATTAAGACAGAATCTCTTCAAGAAAGTTTGAAGCTAAAGATTTAAATTGAAAATCCAGACATAACAAAAGGAAAATTATTTGAGGGTTTTTTTTATTTTTATTTATTTTAAAAGAAGATATATGGCAGAAACATGAAAATCCAGCTTTAGTCCAGTCTATGTTGCAAGTAGGAGGCAGAGAGTTTTTTTTTTTTTAAATGATATATAACGTAAAATTTTATCTACTAGTCTGGGTTATATGAGACCAAAATGAATTGAAGCACAAGAAAGTAAACTAAAACAAGCCCGTAACTTGATACATACCAGGAAACAAGCAATTCCATGTTACATGATGAAATGAGATCAATCAGTTGTCCTGATAACTGAAAGCAAATTTTTTCTATAACTTATGAATGGATAACATGCACATGTTGACATGCATATTCTGGAATAATATCAACCAGTTGTCCTGGCATAATTTCATAAACATCATCTGATTGACAGAACACATCAGATGTGGAAATGGAAGTATTCATTGCTAATCCTAGCTATGAAATCAAGTACATTTCATAGAGATCTTGTCGCCAACCAAACAATAAAGCAAATTTGTGTTTTCCTATATGAACAAAAGAGTAGAAACTTACCTCTTAAACCTCTCTGTAATGAACAAGAACAATGTGCTCAACACTGTTTCTTGTAAATGGAACAAAATATATTGGAAATATTCCTTAAGATAAAATAACAAACGACCATAATAAGCAAGTTTCGTCTTGCACCATTGAATGTAAATTAGACGTTGTTCGCATATAGGTCATTAGCTTGAAAATTGAATGGAGTGTGCAACAGTAACTACAAGAGTATTGCGAAACCATACCAAATATGTATAACAGATCCTAGAGATTAGAGAAACCATACCAGATAAACTTTAAGGAAAAGCAACCATGCTGCGATTAACCAGATGAGAAATTCATAACATACAGATTCCAGGAAAAAGCAAAAAGGAAAAGAATTTCAATGAAGACAAAATACAAGGCAATGATTTGTAAAAGATCTCTATATTACAATAGACGGCAAAGATTGAAAAACCAAATATTTATTTCAAGTTGAAGAGAATGGGGAGGAAAAAAAAATTCAAGTTTATCCACACAGCGACAAAGGCTGAAATCATGATAATAATGCTTTGCTTAAAACAAGAAGCACAAAAAAAGAAGAAGATATCATAGACTCAATTAAAACAGTAAAAGGAAAAAACTTACGGGAAAAGAAAATAATAAAAGAAAGAAAATTGTAACAATAAAGAACGTTTAAAACAATGTGATTCTCAACTTAAAATTAGAAAAACAAGAAAAATGACTAAAGTAAGCAAATAAGGAAAAATGAAGATTATTCAGCTAGAGCTTTATGCTATAAGAAACGCAAGCACATATCTATAACAGTGATATTTTACTATGGATAAACAGAAAACCATAGTCAATAAGAAAAAAATAACAAAGAACATACACATGTACATTAAACGGAAACTCAGAACATGAAGAAGAACCAAAAAAAAAAAAAAAAGAATAATAAAAATTCAATAGGAAAAACAAAAGACTAAAGAAACACAGCAGAAAAAGGATTCGTAATTCATATCCATGACTACCTCTCCAGAGATGAACATTGCAAATGATATATATTGAAAAATAATCAGATTTGTCAAACCCAATATGTCTTAAAATTCAATAGTCTATCAAAGTTAGAATCCATATAAAAAAACTTGCTGAGAAACACATTAGCCCTCAAAACAGGGTCCAGTTTTAGAAAACAGGAGTTGAGATAACAGGATTCTGATGCAAATCCATAGTGTAAACTGAATGTGAAATAGATGAAAATTTATAGGCATACATTACACCAAGTACCTGATTTTCTCTCATTTGATTTATCACAAAAAAGCATGGACAGATAGTAAATGAAGATAACATTTGATCAAACTATCACCTATACATATACTTTAAATTAGTAACATTCAGAACTGGATGTCAAGGAAAACCAACAATAGAAAATCCATCTGAGATATACCAATATAACACTCCAACTTGGTAAATTGAACTTCTCAGAAGAACAGTCTATTGCAAATAGTCTAGATATATCCACTTTATGTAACAATCCAAAACGACAATCTATTGAAACAAGAGCAGTCTACAAATCTCCAAAACTAGTTGCAATTAAATCATTATCAAGAGAATATTACACCAAATATATACTTTCTGCAACCCAAAGAAAACCCAAATGATACAAGTTGAAAGATTGATAATCAGATTTGTCAAACCCAATATGTCTTAAAATTCCATAGTCTATCAAAGCTAGAATCCATATTGAAAAACATTCTGAGAAACACTACAGCCCTCAAAAGTGGATCCAAGTTTGGAAAACAAATCCCATAAATAACATAATTCTTATGCAAATCAATAGTCTAAATTAAATGTGAAATAGAGTGAAATTTATGGGCATATATTACACTAAGAACCTGGATTCCAAGAGAACCAACAACAGAAATCCATGTGAGATATACCAATGTAACACTCCAACTAGGTGAATAGAATTTCTCATAAGAACAATCTATTGCAAATAGTCCAGAAATATCCACTGTATGTAACAATCCATATGAACAATCTATTCTCAGAAGAACAATGACTAAATCTCCACTTTAATTACCAAACTATCATCTATACATGTACACAAGAGCGGAAAAATTCATAACTGGATTTCAATTATAACAGTTTATTTTCAGCATGAACAGAAAAAACATTGATGACTATCATCTATACATTGATCAAACTATCATCTATACATGTACATTAACCAAATGAAAAATTCATAACTGGATTCCAAGGAGAATAGTCTATTCCCAGATGAAGAGAAAAATTCATAACTGTCATGGATACCTTGATCATACTATCATGTATACATCTCTACTTTATGTGAAATTCCAAAAGAACAGTCTATTCTCAGAAGAACCGTGACTAAATCTTCATTTTAATTTTCAAATAAATCATTCTCAGAGGAACAGTCTAAAAATCTCTACTTTATGTAAACCAAACAAAAATCAAATGATACAGGTTCAAAGATATTCACAATTGTTAAACACAATGTGATCCTAGAAATTCTACAAAACCTGATTTCCAATAATTTGTTTTATCAAAATAAAAATGCATGGACAGATATATATATATGGAAAAAAAGAAGATGACATTGATTAAACTGTCATCTATACATGTACTTTAGGCATGAAAAATTCATAACTGGATTCCAAGGAGAACAGTATATTCTCAGAAGAACAAAAAAAAAAAAAAAAAACATAACTATCATCTATACATTGATCAAACTATCATATATATATGTACTTTAAATATGAAAAATTCATAAATGGATTCCAAGGAGAATAGTCTATTCTCAGAAGAACAATGCAAAATTAAACAGCTTGCATCTATACATTGATAAAACTATCATCTATATATGTACTAAAAAACACAAAAAATCATAACTGGATTCCAAGGCATATAGTCTATTCTCAGAACAATCCTTCAAAATTCATAACTATCATCTATACA
The DNA here is from genome assembly GCF_029962835.1 of Magnolia sinica. Taxonomy (NCBI): domain Eukaryota; kingdom Viridiplantae; phylum Streptophyta; class Magnoliopsida; order Magnoliales; family Magnoliaceae; genus Magnolia; species Magnolia sinica. The sequence goes on from NC_080573.1 coordinate 14,765,639, forward strand.
TTGATCAAACTATCATCTATACATGTACAACAGATCAACAAAACATGATTTTTGATAACAGGATTATGATGTCCATATGTAAAATCTAGCAACAGAAAATCCATTTGAGATATAGTAACAACAAACAAATCCAGCAATAAATATACCAACAACAGAAAATCATCTAAGATATACCCCTAAATCCATCTGACATATACTAGAAAACTATCTGAGATATACAAGAAAACCATCTGATTTAAATAGAAGAAGATAACATAGACTCAGTCAAAATAAGAAAAGGAAAAGATTTACAGGAAAAAAAAATAAAAAACAAAAATAATACCAAATTAAGAACATCTAAAATATGTAATTCTCAGCAGAAAAAATAAGCAAGAAAAATGGCTAAATAGACTTCAAGTACCGCAATTTGCAAAGAGTTAGCTACCCATAAGCAGGAAAAATCAAGAATATTTAGCTAGAACTATATGCTACAAGAAACGCATGCACGGATCTATAACAATATGATTTTAGAATACTTAAAAAAAAAAAAAAAAAACAAAGTCATTGAAATCTGATCAATTGTTGGAAATCCATCTGGAATATACCAACGTGTATAAATTCCATCTGAGATATAGCAACAACAGACAAATCCATCAATAAATATACTAACAACGGAAAACCATCTGAGATGTACCAAAAAATCCATCTCAGATATACCAACATTTGTAAAACCCATCTGAGATATACTGACATAAGAAAATGCAACAATATATATACTAACAACAGAAAAAATCATCTGAGATCTACTAGAAAAATCTATCTGAGATATACCAACATGTGTAAAATCCATTTGAGATATACCAACATGTGTAAAATCCATATGAAAGATTTATACACACTAAAAATCCAGCAATAGAAATACCAACAATAAAAAATCCACCTCAGATATACCAGAAAATCCATCTTAGATATACCAACAACAGAAAATTCATCTCAGATATACCCACAACAGAAAATCCAGCAATAGATATATCAACAACAGAAAATCTACCTAAGATACACCTACGCAAAACCATCTGAGATATACCAACAACAGAAAACCCATCTGAGATATACCAACAGTATAAAATCAAGCAATAGGAGATATTAATCAGATGCATGCAATGAAAGGCAACAACAATAGGATGCGAAGATCAGTATATACGACTTATTGACTAAAAATCCACCCCCGCATATATCAAAACTCCAAACGAAGCCGTCGTAGCCAACGACACAGGCCAGCTCCATATCCGAGGGCTTGTCTCGCCGATGACGAAGCTGCATACATCAGATGCATGCAAAACCACCTCATCCCTCTCAGGTGCAACAGAAATCAGGTCATTCTGAAACATGCAAGATAAATCAAGGTTTATTCATGGAATTTGGGCTAGGAAGAGGACCTACCTCCGCCCGAGAACACCATCAGTTCGCGATGGTAGTGCCGGCTTGACTGAAGACGGCCATCGTGACCTGATGGTGGTTCTTATAACCCTATTTCGTGCCAAAATAATCCTCTCCCGCCAAACCGCCAAATCGCAATCTCTGAAAACCCATCCGGATGTGTCTGTACGATGGACATCGGGTATGAGAATGGCAGGAAGAAAAAATCTCAATCTAGCTTCAAATCCGCAGGATTTTGCAAGTACCACCGAAAACCCCCCGAATCCAGTGAGAAATCCAGCCAAATCCAGCGGATTATCTCACCCGTCTTCAATCCATCGTCTGTCCAAACAGACGGCTATACGGCCGTTGTGGGATTCGAGGAGCCTATCCCACTTAATACTGGCTACTCCAGCGCCGCCCGTCAAAACATGCCCTAGGTCTTTGAACATTAAGTTACAGTCCCTCAAAGTAAAGCTTTCAACCTTTCATATGTGTGGAACATCTAATACTTCCAATAGGTTGGTGTTATCGTGCAGTATCCAGGAATAAGCCATATATGCTCATTGAGTGGACCACATTTGTATTTTGCAATTTATCAATGGTTGTCCATTATTTCCTATAGTATGACCCACCTGATGAGCAGTTAGAACAGATTTTTTCACCATGCGATCATCATGGTGAGGCTAGCTATCCTAACGGTAGGATATAACATGCACATAATATAGGTTGGAAGTTACAGGTTGGGTGGTCTTTAACCTGTGGTCCAATCGATTGAACAAAAGAGCTCCTCTTCCTACGGAAGCGGATTTTATTAGATAATTTTAGGTCCTTAAACTATGTGGGGGCCCACCACCATTCATGAATTTTATCCACTCAGTCTATCCGTTTTATTAGATAATTTTAGGTCCTTAAACACACACACACACACACACACACAAGCATATTCAAAGCTCCAGTGCACCACGCAACCGGAAACAGTGTGAATTGAACATCTACCGTTGAAAAGTTCTTGGGGTCACAGAAGTTTTAGATCAATCTGATATTTTTGTTTTCCCTTCATCAATGTCTGTGTGATCTTAAGAACAGGTTGGATGACAAATAAATATCAGCGGGGGGCCTTAAAAAGCTATCAACGGTGGAAATCAATATTTCCACTGTTTCTTGTAGTATGGTATACTTAAGCTTCGGATATGCTTCAATTTTGGGCTTAACTGTTTCTTGTAGTATGGTATACTTAAGCTTCGGATATGCCTCAATTTTGGGCTTAACCCTTAAAATGATATGGAAAAAACGGATTGACAGTGCGGATAAACCACATGAGTTCATGGTTTACTCAGTACGATAAGAGCGTACAAGTAACTAAGTAGGCAATCCGATTTCTCTTCCTACACCTATGCAGGGCCACCAGGTGGATGGTCCGGTGCATCCGCATGCCAAGGAATGGGACCCATTCGTCCAGGACGATGATGATAACAAGATTCTGATCGCGTGGCGGCCAGATCGACCAACTTCCAATTTGGCCCATCTCGAGTTATTTGACTTGGGTCTGTTATAAAGAATTCCCGCCATCTTCTCAACGGTACAAACGCGGAGAGAGGTATGCACTCATAAATGCATGGGTATGGTAGAGGGTAAGAGAAAGACTGAATGAGATGGTTATAAAAGGACAAGATGCTGATGTTTTAAGAACAGAGATAGAGAGAAATCAAAGGCCTTTGGCTTTACAGAAACAGAGTCATGGGTGTTTCTACAAAATGGGTTCCTGGATTGCTCCTCCTTTTCAGCATTTTCTTCCATTTGAGTGCGATTACCTATGGAGATTTCGAAGAAGAGAGTAGGTTTGGCGGGCCTGTTGGCAGGCGGTTTGGCGGTGGCGGGGGCAGTGGTCTCGGGGGAGGAGGTGGGTTTGGCGCCGGGGGTGGTGCGGTTGGTGGTGTGGGTGGTGGAGCTGGTGGGGGTGGTGGCTTTGGTGGCGGTGGGAGGGGTGGTTTTGGTGGTGGTGCAGGTCATGGAGGTGGGTTCGGAGCGGGAGGTGGTGTAGGAGGCGGTGCAGGTGGCGGTGTTGGAGGGGGTGGTGGTTTCGGCGGCGGCGGCGGTGGCGGATTGGGTGGTGGGTCCGGTCATGGTGGAGGGTTTGGAGCAGGTGGTGGTGTAGGTGGCGGTGCTGGCGGTGGAATTGGTGGTGGAGGCGGTGCTGGTGGTGGTGGAGGTGGTGGCATTGGAGGTGGGTCTGGGCATGGTGGTGGGTTCGGAGCAGGTGGTGGTGTAGGAGGTGGTGCGGGTGGCGGTGTTGGAGGGGGTGGTGGTTTCGGTGGTGGCGGCGGAGGAGGAGCTGGTTATGGGTCTGGACATGGCGGAGGATTTGGTGCCGGTGGTGGCATAGGAGGTGGTGCAGGTGGCGGTGTTGGTGGTGGTGGAGGCTTCGGAGGGGGTGGACGTGGTGGTGGCGGCCGTTAATTCTCACTATGAGCAGAGCAAAACTAAAACCCACGCGGGTTTTTGCCTTTGCAATTTGAAAATCTGTTAGTGTACTTTGTAATGAGAAATCTTAATTATGATTAATAATATTTAATGAAACTTGTTTGAAGTATTATTTTGATTAGTGGGCCCACTTGTGCATGTTGCAGCCCATTTGAGTTAAATCAAATAGGGCCATCAATCTCATTTGTAACGTATGCCTTGATCCACCCAAGGAGAATCCGAGTGAAATCAGCAACCAGTGTCATCGTAGCATGTGTCAGTAAACTACTCTAAGCTGATTTAATAACAGGCAGGTAGTGCAGAGAAATAAGTGGCCCACCAGAAATGGAAAGAAACATTTATATTTGATCTGGAAGTTCTCATATAGCACAAACGAGGGGGGGAGGGGGGGTCTGGATTTCCAACACCTCAGGAAACCGGTCGAGATAGACGACAGCACCGTTTAATTTTAATATCAAAAGTCCAACATTTTTCAGATCACAGAGTCAAGAAAGCAGACAATCAACTGAATGTACAAAATTCACTAGAAAATAGCTTATTTCAGTGATAAATGCTGAAAACAAGTTTTACGAAGCAGGCCCTTAAATGAACTTACTTTACTTTGTATAAAAAGCTTCTTGGTAACTGACAATCACAGTCTCTAATACATGATTATAATTAAATAAAATTAGATGAACTCATTTTTAAGTGACACCCAAACAGGCCCCAATTGACTAATCTAATCTTGCTTCACATTGGCAACTGATTAATCTAATCTACTTCACTGCAATAGTGACAAACCATCTCCTGGCATGCGAAGTTTACAATTAGATTAGGTTGTACTTAAGGCCCTCTGATTTTGTGGATCGTGTGGGTTGTTGCATACGATGGGCTATGGACTACGATTACAGACTGCCTTATTGTCAAACCCAATTAATTAACTGAGGGCCTGTAAAGGCAATGCCATTTTATCTCTCACTGTCCATTTTTGTGGGCCCCATAATTATATGGTTGTGATTAATGAATCCTAGTTATTTTTGGGCCATGTGCAATCTATGGACTTTGTTGGTCTTGTTGATTGTAGGTGAGCTTACTTGGGCCACATACGAATTCATAGCATAACAAGGTACAGATGATTATTTATAGGTTCATAAGTAGGATAATGGTTTCTTAGAAGAAAAACAGTTCAAATATCAAAATAAATAAATAAATAAATAAAATCTTACATCCTGATCATAGACCAAGAATAATCGGTTGGAACCCATCTATCTATTTTGATGCAAACCAGCCCCTGAAAGATCTGACTAGTCCAACCATTTAGACTGCCATGACAGGTGATTTGGGTCACATATGCCATCAGAGGATAAATATAATAACATCCCAACTAGATTACACAAGGTCCATGGGATCAATTGAATGGTCCTGATCAAATTCATTTACTTTAATTATTTTTAGGGTTACATTGAGTTGTAACTTCTTTAATAAGCCTCACATCTTGTTTAGAAGGCCACTTTTTAGGCATTAAACAATGCTAGAATGACAAGAAATTAATTCATCTAACAAACTACGGAGTTAGCTTTTGGGCAAGTTTAAGATTAGTGTGAGGGGTTATACCCACTTTACAGAAAGTTTGCAGGGTTATGACCAGATTCAAAGGCATTTTGGACATTTTCTATTATATTAGGCTTGCATAATTCTCAAAAGTACATAGAGGAGGCTACGTTTCTTTTATCAGTACATTATGTTATTTTGAATAAAACAAAATATCCTTGAGAGTTTTCTCTAGGTGAGAGCATGTATTGCTCCCCTTTAAGCATGTTTTGCTTACCTTAGAAGAAAGGGGGAGCATATGATCACTAGCTTCAACTTCTAGATTATTGAAAATCTCTCTGATAATCTTAGTTTCTTCATTGGCGTTTGTTTTACAATATTTTCATATCCAGAGATATGATGCAAAGTTCGACACTCATCAGCCTGTTATATGCCCATCTCTCTCTCTCTCTCTCTCTCTCTCTCTCTCTCTCTCTATATATATATATATATATATATATATATAAAAGCAAGCTTTGTAGACACGGCACAAGAAAGAAGACATGGATGGTTCCTTCGTTCCACGAGATGGGCTATATGCCAAAATCACAATCATAAGTCATCCTAGACACTGATTGGAAGTCTTTTATCCTCAATTATTTACTTTCTAACCATCCAATTGCTATTCCAAAATATCCTCCAATGGGTGGCTCAGATCATCACACCTGTGTTATTTTTTCTTTCATGTATTTCAAAATTTGATGGTGAACAAATGATTGTTTTGGCATACTTTCTCTCTCATCTGGGCATCATAAATGTCTTCGTCCAGCTTATTTATTTTTTTCTGAAATCACTACACACCTTGCTGAGAACTAATTACCCATAAGCAAAATACCACAACTTGTGGCACTGTACCAACTTTTTTGTGTACATGCCAGTCTTGCAGCACATCAGTAGCACGAAAGTAATATATCCCACCACGAAGATGACTTGATACGAAAATCAAGCTAGTCTGCTAATCACATGGGCCACATTATTTGAATCAATGGATAACCTGTGAGCAGAACAAATTTATTTTCGAAATGTGATTGCTATGGTAGGTCTTACCTTTTTCATGGCAGGATGTCCTGCATGAGTGGCATGTTGGCAAGAAATTAGATCAAATGCTTGGATCTTGCTCTCTTTCATTGGTGGCCTCAAAATTTTGCGGAAGGCTGAGATGCAAGCAAGGTTTCATTAACCAAACATGACCTCGAATTTATAGTTTACGGTTTAGGGTTTATTGGGGCAAATATAAATGCTTTTATATATTTTGGGTTTATTGGGACAAATACAAATGCTTTTATATATTTTTAATAGTCTAAAATATAAGAGATGTCTAGTCAAATGCACCTGAGGGTTTAATATAGCAGAGAGAGTGTGATGTCTTGTAAAATTTTCGTGCTAAACCCTAGTACGGCTACGAGCTCTATTGTTAGAAGACTTTACAGACCTGACTAAGTAAACTATCTACCCTAGAATCGGTGAATTTAAGACAATTAGGGCCGAATACCCATTTTTGTTAATTGTGAATATGCAACGTCATGAACTTAGTTAATCCAAACATTGATCATATTACATGAGAAGTCTCGTGGCTTAACTTATTTTAGAAATTCACATACTAACTGAATTAACTATGGATCACTTGTTCATGGTCCGTTAAATCTAAAACTATAGGAAGACGTCCATCTTATCGAGCTTGATGTCCATCGCAGACATTGAGCTAAGATCGCAACTAGAATAATTCAATTTAGGCTCACAAGTTAAGCGTATGGAATGTGCGAATGCCCTTAAGAAATATTATGAACTCAAGTTAGATGGCCACATCTACTCTTTGTCCAAGTTATGGCTTTCAGACTATTAGATCATGATTAAACTTAGGAAACTAACTTAGGTTAATGCCCTGTACGTATCCATATATATAGTAATGATTCCGATCAACAATCGATAGTCGTTGAACTTACATAGGACCTTATTTGTTGATCGACATATCCGAATGTTGAAACGATCATGCACCCTCCCATGGGCCCCTATGATGTGAAATAACCTCCCATAGAATTAATACACCTAACACCTGGCCTTTGGGACCATTTACTCCATCTGAATTTGCCATAAACTAAAGAAAAAGAGAAGAAGAGGAGAAGATTTGGGGGTTTCTTATTGTTTTCCCTTACCTTTCCCCTTCAACCAAACCCTAACTCTTTTCTTTCTCCATTGCATCCTTCCCTCAAATTGCAGTCAGAGGTAAGAGTGCTTCCTACCGGTTCATTATCATTAGATTCTTCGAGTTCTCACAAAAGATCTTCAAATTATTTTTGAATCCGGTGTTTCCCCAAAACCCTAATTAACTCTAGGTGTAGAGATTGAAAAATCTATCTCTAAGGTGTAGACCATTTCCTTATAGGTTTCCTTTTATCAATCATTGAGAATCTCGGTTATTGAAACTATGTTGTGATTTAGATTTCATGGGCCATTATCGTTACACAGGCTTCGTAATTGCGAATTCTGTTGTTATTTACTTTTGGTTGTAAATATGCTTGATGAAATGTCTGAATGAATGAAATATCTGATTTTAGAGTTTGTATGTAACATTAATAAGTTGCCTAATGACTATCTAGTTTACTTTGGATAGTAAGTAGAATTTTTATTGTGGTGGTGTTAGCTTTGTAAAATGTTTAAGTTAGGGGGTGGCCCGGATTGGGTCAGACACTCCAGACTTATTTAATTGACCAGATGTTGAACATGGATGACCGACAGTAATTGTAATATACATGATACTTTGCATCCAATGTTAGTTATGCTGTAGTTCTCCCATGTCAATTGGATTAGTCCAATGCATGGCTAATCATTGTCTATTCTTAACGTTGGATAACATTAAATTGAATCTAGAATACCATCGTTCCCTTTGGATAAGTCTGTAGTGTGTTACGATCCTATTATGACTCATGAGCCAAGCATAGCGGTATGAGACACTATGTTTGAGTTATCGGCCTATGCCAGCAGTATGACGAGCTTTCCCGTAATGACTGTTGAGAAATAATGGAGGCGACATGCCTATCCCACGATATGGAGAAGTTGTCGATAGTGAAAGCACATGCCTTAATACATGATATTTCATGACTCTTACGGGTGAATTTGGTTGCACCAAATATCATCTTATTTCATGACTAGTGAGTCCAATATGGTTCAAATTTTCTTGAAATTTGGTGCAACCAAACACACCTTCATACATAATTCCTATAAATCATATGAGATGAATTTGTTTTAAAATTTCCAAACAAGTACTTGGAGTTGCCTTATTAATATGTTTTTTTTTTTCCAAGCATTCACCGCAGGGCCCACCAAATAACATCAGGGAGGGATCGTATGATAAGGCATCCATTTCTCACGGTAGCAAGGCCAAAGGGAATGGATAGTGAAAGCACAGATTGAGAGACCAGTGGTGATATAAAATAAAATAAAATAAAAATCACAACAATGCCACAACTAAGGGAGCCGATTAGGTGTCACCCGTGGTGGCTGTTTCCTTGACGGTGGGGCCCACCTTGATATATGTGTTGTGTATCCATGCCGTCCATCAGTTTTTCCACATCATTTTAGGGTATGGTCAGAAAAATCAAGCAGATCAAAATCTCAAGTTGACCACACCACAGGAAATGGTCATTGAATGCCCACAAAAGCTCCCAGGGCCCACTGTAATGATTATTTTCTATCCAACCTGTTGAGGTCACACAGACCAGGACGAAGGGAAAACATAAATATCAGCTTGATACATAACTTATGTGGCCCCAAAAATTTTTTAATAGTGGACATTCAATCCCAAATGTGTAGTCCACTTGAGATTTTGATCTGCTTAATTTTTGGGATCATGCCCTAAACTGAGCTAGAAAAACTGATGGACGGCGTGGATATACAACACATACATTAAGGCAGCCCGACTATCATGGGACCTGGTTTCCCATTGAACTAGGCACCATTGACCATTTTTGTTTTTAGCCCGTCTACATGGAACGCCAACGATACAATGCAGAAGACTAGGATTGCAGGAACATATGACATTTACAATTATCCTATTCGAGATGGTCTTAAGTTCAACCGGCTGGACAGTAAGTTATGGCCCATCCAGCGGATACCTTCCAACGTTTCATGTGCGGACCACATCTAACCCGTCCAAAGGGTTGACATGGGGAACCCCTTGTGAAAAAACTATCCATACGCACTACTTGAGTGGACCGCAATCGTATTTTGCTACTTATCAATGGTCGGCCATTTTTAATAGTATGGCCCACCTGATGAGAAAATAGGATAGATTTTTGCACCAAATGATCCACATGGAGGACTAACTTATTGGAACAGTTGGATTTCACATGCACTTAGAAGATTGGAAGTTATCAGCTGGTGGACTATAACTTGTGGTACAATCGGTTGGACAGAGACCCCCTCTTCTTATCCCTTGCAGGGCCCACGAGATGGATGGTTCAGAACATCCACCGGTGCACCCACGTCCCAAGCAATGGGCCTCATTCGTCAGGTCGATCGTGATCACACGATTCTTATCTCTAGTCGGCCAGATCGGCCAACTTGCAATTTGGCCTATCTCGAGTTGTTTGACTTGAGTCCGTTGTAAAGCATTCCTGCCATCTTCTCAACTATACAAACGCGTAGACAGACATGCACTCATAAATGCATGGGTATGGTAGAGAGTAAGAGAAGCGCTGAATGAGATTATTATAAAAGGAGAAGATTCTGATGTTGTTGAGAGCAGAGAGATAGAGAGAAATCAAAGGCCTTTGGCTTTAAAGAAACAGAGTCATGGGTGTTTCTACAAAATGGCTTCCTGCATTGCTTCTTCTTCTCAGCATTCTCTTCCATTTGAGTGCAATTACCTTTGGAGATTTCGAAGAAGAGAGTAGGTTTGGCGGGCCTGTTGGCAGGCGGTTTGGCGGTGGCCGGGGCGGTGGTCTAGGGGGAGGGTTTGGCGCCGGGGGTGGTGCGGGTGGTGGTGTGGGTGGTGGAGCTGGTGGGGGCGGTGGCTTTGGTGGCGGTGGAGGGGGTGGTGTTGGTGGTGGTGCTGGTCATGGAGGTGGGTTCGGAGCGGGAGGTGGTGTAGGAGGCGGTGCAGGTGGTGGTGTTGGAGGGGGTGGTGGTTTCGGGGGAGGTGGCGGTGGCGGATTGGGTGGTGGGTCCGGTCATGGTGGAGGGTTTGGAGCGGGTGGTGGTGTAGGTGGCGGTGCTGGCGGTGGAATTGGTGGTGGAGGTGGTGCTGGTGGCGGTGGAGGTGGTGGCATTGGAGGTGGGTCCGGTCATGGTGGTGGGTTCGGAGCGGGTGGTGGCCTAGGAGGGGGTGCAGGTGGTGGTGTTGGAGGGGGCGGTGGTTTCGGTGGTGGTGGTGGCGGAGGAGCTGGTGGAGGCGGTGGCATTGGAGGTGGGTCCGGGCATGGTGGTGGATTCGGAGTGGGTGGTGGCGTAGGAGGGGGTGCGGGTGGTGGTGTTGGAGGGGGCGGTGGTTTTGGTGGTGGTGGTGGCGGAGGAGCTGGTGGAGGGTCTGGACACGGCGGAGGATTTGGTGCCGGTGGTGGCGTAGGAGGTGGTGCAGGTGGTGGTGTTGGCGGCAGTGGAGGCTTTGGAGGGGGTGGAGGTGGTGGTGCAGGTGGAGGTGGCGGCCGTTAATTCTCTCTCTCTCTCTGGAGTAGAACAAAACTAAAACCCACACGGGTGTTTGCCTTTGCAATTTGAAATTCTGTTAGTTTACTTTGTAATGAGAATTCTTAGTTATTATTAATAATGTTTAACGAGACTTGTTTGAAGTATTATTTTGATTAGTGGGCCTACTCGTGTGTGTAGTGGTCCATTTGAGTCAAATCAGATAGGGCCATCAATATCCTTTGGAACAGCAGACAATGAAAATACTTTGATTTAGGTGCTTTTACAGTTGGCAGGTATTTTAGATTTAAGAGCAAACGCAACCTTGTTCAGATTCCAATTCTCTCGTATTCAAGAAAGCGGAGGATCCATGCAGGCCTAAGTTCCAAATACATGAAAGCAGTGGTAAATAGTAACAATGGTTTACTTTGTATGGTTCTTCAAAAGTAACTTGATTGTATCAGTAACCACTGCGCCTCACCATAATGTACATGTTTCATCACACCTCATTGGTACATTTTGTCTTAATGTTTGAAGGCATGAGCCAATAAAATGAGCCAAATCCAACACTTCCGTAGCTCATAAGCTCCGGTGGCATTCAATTCCCATTGTTCTCTGAGATGCGGTCCAGGTTGAGATTTAGACTTCTCTTATTTGGGCTCTTGTCTTAAAATGATTTTTGATATAACATATACATATACATGCATCATGATCAGGCCCACCAATTACAAGGTTGAGTTTTCTGATCATCTTTCAACCAATCAGCAAAAAATTATCCTAATTGCTTATTTATCATCGTCTACATGTATTTAGCGCTAAACAAACAGGCTGGATGCCACTTAAATGACTCATTTTAGTTAATTGTATAAAATTTACATTGGTATCTAACAATTGCGATCTCTAATACATGATTAGAATTAAATAATTAATATGAGATGAACTCCTTTTTAAATGGCACCCAAAAAGGCCCCTGCTAACTAGTCTAATCTACTTCACATTTGGCAACTGACTAATCTAATCTACTTCACATTGGCGACTGATTAATCTAATCTACTTCACTCCAAGTGACAAACGGCCATCTTCTCTCATGGGAAGTTTAAAATTAGATTAGGATGTACTTACGGCACTCTGATCATATGGCCCATTGCATAAGATCGATCACCATGGACTGCACACAGCCCCGTTGTCATCTTAATAAGATGAGCAAATCCAATTAAATAATTAAGGGCCTGTAAAATGGATGGCTACGCCATTTTATCTCTTGCTGGCTATTTTGTTTGCCCCTTAATTGTATAGTGGTGATTAATGAATCATGGTTACTTTTGGGCCATGTGCAATCTATGTTCATTGCTTATTGTAGTTGAGCTCACTTGGGAAACATACAAGAGTTCTTACAATAACAAGGCATTGGGGATTAGATATAGATCCACAAGTAAGATTCTGATTTTTAAGAAGAAAAACAATCCAAATATGAAAAGGAAAAAATCTTATGGCCTGATCATGGACCAAAAATAATCTCTTGCAACCCTAAGTTGATTGCATGAATAGACAAGTTGGCCAATGAAAGATCGTCCAACTGTTTAGATTGCCATGATTGGTGATTTGATCATATCCATGCTCAGAAGATAAATATGATAACATCCACAACTAGATTACAGTGTGGATCCATGGGACCAATTGAATGGTCCTTGGATTCATTTACCTTAATTATTTTTGGGGTTACCCGGAGTCATGACTTCTTTAAGAGTCTCCATTCTGTTTAATAGGCCACTTTTTAGACATTAAACAATGTTAGAATGACAAGAAATTAGTTTCATTTAATAAATTATTTCAGCTTTCGAACAAGTCCAAGATCTTGCAATTCCAATATCATGTGAGCTAATTCTCACCTCACAAAGTTTATAAGGTTGCGACAAGATTTAAAGGCATTTTCTACATTTTCTATTATATTAGGTATCCTTTAGTCCTTGGAAGTATATATAATGCTACCTTTCTTTTATCAGCGCATTATGTTATTTTGAATTAAACAAATCTTTGCAGTTTTCTCTTGGTGAGAGAATGTATTGCTCCCATTTAAGCATGTGTTGCTTACCTTAGAAAAAAGGGGGGCAGCATATCACTAGCCTCAACCAGTCGGTTGCTTAAAATCACTCCCAGGATCTCAGTTTCTTCATCGATGCTTGTTTTACAATATTTCCATATCCAGATATTAAAGAAAACTTGACACACATCAGCCCGTCATATGCCCATCTGGAGCTCTCTCTCTCTCTCTCATTGGTTATTAAGTAATATTCTTTATAGACACGGCACACAAGAAGACATGGACGGTTCGTTCTCTCTTGTTAGTGATTAAGCAATCTTTGTAGCCATAGCACACAGGAGAGATGACATGGATGGTTTGTTAATTTGTTATATGATCTTAGATGGGCCATGTGCCAAAATCACAATCATAGGTTGACCTTTGACACTAATTTGGAGGCTTTTGTCCTCAGTCATTTGCTTTCTAACATTTCAATTGTTATTTCAAAACATTTTCCAATTGGTTGCTCAGATCGTCAGATGTAAGTTCTTAGAATATAGTACACAATGGAAGAAATGTAGAAATTTAAAGTGGAAATCAAATTTGTGGATTCAAATCTTGACCTGAATAATCAATGAATTAAGATAGATTTCTTGTCATTTTTTATGAATATTTAGTAAGTGTAAAGGAAAGAATACAGTAAATTATTTTCAGGATGCAATGAATTGATCATAAATTCAAAATTCAACGTGAAAACTTATACTTTCAAGTGTTGGACAAATCTTCAAGTGCAAACATTGATATGCTTTCACAAAAAGTTTGAAAAGAATAATTTCCAGAGTACACAAATGAGTGAAAATGGCTTTAAATGATTTAATGGCTTAATTTGGAATTTTTTTACCATGCCCACTAAACTCATAATATTTAGGATACATAGAAGGTGAAGGATGTTGAGTTCTTTCCGCAAAGGCACTTTTTGGAATAATCATGCATCCATTCACTGCAATGGCTACTTCTCAATGAATACTCGTGACTTTTGTTTGTGATAGTTATTTAATATCTCTTTCAGATAGAGATACAACATATGCAACTGTTACCTAAATAGGTGCGATTAGACAGGCTTAGTGTGCTCTCCGCGCCTCTATTGGCTTCTGTGTTGGTTTAGTTCGCCTTTCTTCTCCATTGTAAAGTGATATGATAAGTTTCCCCATGTCCTTTTTCTCGTGGGGTCTCCTGAAATCAGGGCTAGCTTTTGTATTTCCCCTTCTTTATCAATGATAGATACATGGTTAAAAAAAAAAAAAAAAACTGTTACCCAAATCCTAACACAACATCTAGTTCATAGTTTAGGTTTTATGGTTTATTAGGGCGAATACAAAATGCCTTTGTATTTATTTATTCTTTCTGTCATTTAAAATGCAGAGGACGTCTAGTAAAATGCACTTGAGGGTTTAAAATACCATGAAGAGAGAAAGAAAAATCGATCACTGTTCACTATAAGAATCATACACTTAGGATCCATTTGTATGCCTCTTAAAAATATGTCTCATTTTAACTGATCATAGTTATGCATTAGAGGTCTATTTCTTTTTTTGTGAGGATTAAAAATAATCTTGATAACAAATGATCATCACCATATGGTAGCACCAAAAATCAATACATTTCATGACTACTATAGGGCTAATTTGGTTCAAAATTTCACGATCCTTCATAAAATTTGATGCACCAAACACACCCTAATAATTAATTACAATGAGATAAATTTATTTTGAAGTTTCCAAACAAGTCCTTAAGGTTGCCCTATTAATATGATTTTTTTATTTCTATGCATCCACGGCAGGGCTTCTAAATAAGAGCAGTGTTCATTTAATCAGGAATCCATTCCTCACAGTTGTAAGGCCAAGGAAGGGCCAGTGAAAGCACTAGGTATATCGGTGGGGACGTGGATCAGCCACCGACAAGTTGAGTAGCCAGACTTGCTACTGAAGTTACGTCACCAAGTTTTGTGAGCCTTACTATGATGCATTTGTTGTATCCACACCATTCATCCATTTGGAGATATCATTTTAGGGCATGATCCAAAGAATGAGGCAGATCCAAAGCTTTAGTAAACACAGCACGGAAAATAATGGAGAGAGTGATTCCTATCGTTGAAACCTTTCTAAGGCCCACCATGATGTTTATATGAAATCTGAATTGTTCATAAGTTAACAAAGACATGAAAGAAGGGAAAAAGCAAGTATCGGCTTGATCGAAAACTTTTATGGGCATTAGAAGTTTTTAATGGTGGGCATCACTCTCCCCACTATTTTATGTGGTGTGAACCACTTGAGATTTGGATTAAAGTCATTCTTTGGCTATTTTCCTAAAATTATCTCTCCAAATAGATGGACGGCGTGGATACAAAACATACGTCATCATGGGCCCACAAAACTTAGTGATGTCACTTAAGTAGGAGTCTCGCTACTCAACCTGTCAGTAGCTAATCTGCGTCCACCTTGTACCATAGGTTATAATGAAAAAATTAGCACTATAGACGAGTCTGTACTATACATTTTTTTTCTTCATCGCCCGAAAACTTATCTCACCAAAGTAGATTTTTAAAGTACGGAGATAGGATTTTTGACGAAAATACCCCTACGTGTTAGGGTAAAGTAACTGAAAAAAGCAGGAGTATTTTCATCTTTTTAGGTTCATCTTAGAGGTGGGCATCGAGCCGAGCCGAGTCAAGTCGAGGTGGGCCAAGCTCGGCTTGGCTTTTGCATGCTGTACTCGAGTTCAACATTGAAGCTTGGCTTGTTTACCAAAGTTGTCGAGTTGAGTTCGAGTCGAGCTAGTGGTTTAAGAGGAGTTGAGTTTACCCCGAGTCGAGCTCGAGCTTGTTGGGCGAGAGAGTAATGGATTCCTGTTTTTGATCCTCCTCTATTGATGAAAAATTCAAAAATCTTAGGAGAATCAAAGCAAAACTCGATGAAAAAACCAAGCAAAGCTTCGAATCGGATGAGGAAACCTGTAAGAACCGATCTGTTCTTGATCTTCTTCCACCAGTAGAAATTCAAGTATTAAAAAAGAAACAGAGCATAACATATATTAGAAATCCAAGTAAAGAGCTCTAGTTAATCAGATCATTGGATTTCCTTAAAGCTCTAACAAATCTGAGAAGAACCCATCTCGGATTTCTTAAGTTTCTCACCCAAGAAGTAGATCTCAAGATATTGAGATCATACTATTATGGAACTGAAATGAAAACTGGTTGTGGTGGTCCGGGCAAGCGTGCGCCTGACCGCTGGTAAAGAAAGAGAAGAAAGGGAAAGGGAAAGGGAAAGGGGGTACGTTTCTTATAAAAAATAGCAGATTAGGAGGTGCCATCTCATCTATTGTCATTATGAAAACTAATTAGGCGAATTAGTCTTTTGAGAAAAAGTAAGAATGTGGAGTGGTCGTATCAAAGTGGTTTAGAGAATTTCACCCACAGGTAGGTCCATCAGTCTTCCTATAAAAATACAAATTTCTGATATTCTAACTTTAAATAAGTTTGTGGTATCAAATTCATCATAATCTAGTCTAATCAAATGGTTTTGTTGACCTTTATGTTGGATGGTATTCGAAAAGATTGTGACAGACACACAATATATAAGATCCATGGGATTGGGATCACACCACCGACTCTGTTTGGCACGCCCGGCCAATCCCGGGATTTAACTTCCAATCCCTTCCAATCCGACCGGCCAAACGGGCCCTAAGTAGTACGTGTGGTATATGCTAAAGAATTACCCCATTATAATCCACCAAGCTGATAACTTGCAACCAATTTAGTGCATGTGACATCGAACCCTTCCAAAGAAGATAATCTGCCGCCATTGATAAGTAGAAAAATACAGATGTGGTCCAACGTGACAATCTCATGGTGAAAAAAATCTAATGGTCCACCATGAAGATCTTAGGGTGCAAAAATCTGTCATATATTCTCATCAGGTGGGTCATACCAAAGAAAATAATCTCTAGCTAATCTTTAGCCATTGATAATTATAAAAATACAAAGTGGTCCTTTCGACAAGTGGGTATGTTTGGTCCTTGTAATAGAAGATCCCAATAATGGGGCCGACCTCTTGGACGGGTTAGATGTAGAACACGTGTGAAAGGTTGGAAGCTATCTGCTGGGTGGACCGTAGGTTGGACTTAAGATCACGTCGAATAGGAAAATTGAAAATGTCACGTCGTTCCTGCAATCCTACCCTTCTGCATCGTTGACGTTTAAAGCAGACGACTCAAAATAAATACGGTCAATAATCCAATTCAAACGGGAATGCATGGATGGTTGTGGGCCTGTGGCATTGATGTGAATCATGGGATTTTCCCTACGACCAATTAGCTACGGACAGGTTGAGTAGCGAGACTGCTACTGAAATTACGTCACTAAGTTCTGTGGGCCCCATGATGATGTATTTTTTGCATCCACGCCGTCCATTCATTTGGAGAGATCATTTTAGAAAAATATTGAAAGAATGAGTCTAATATAAATCTCAAGTAGACCACACAACAGAAACAAGTGGGGAGAGTGACGCCTACCATTAAAAACTTCTGAGGCCCATAAAAGTTCTCGATCAAGCTGATACTTGTTTCTTCCCTTATTTCATGTCTTTGTTAACTTATGAACAGTTTGGATTTCAAATTAACATCATGGTGGGCCTTAGGAAGGTTTCAACGGTGGAAATCACTCTCTCCATTTTTTATTGTCGTGGGGTCTACTAAAGCTTTGGATCTGCCTCATTCTTTGGGTCATGCACTAAAATGATATCTCCAAATGGATGAACGGTGTGGATACAACACATACATCATAGTGAGGTCCACAGGACTTGCTGACGTAACTTCAGTAGCAAGTTTCGCTACTCAACCTGTCAGTAGCTAATCCACGTCCACGGTCCAATCGGTTGGACTGAGTTACTCTTCCTATCCCATGCAGGGCCCACGAGATGGATGGTTCAGACCATCCACTGATGCACCCACATGCCAAACAACGGGCCTCGTTCATCCACGATCGATCATGATTACAAGATTCTGATCGCGTGTCGGCCAGATCGAGCAACTTGCAATTTGGCCCATCTCGAGTTGTTTGACTCGGGTCTGATATAAAGCATTCCCGCCATCTTCGCAACTGTACAAACGCGCAGACAGTCATGCACTCATAAATGCATGGGTATGATGGAGAGTAAGAGAAGAGTTGGATGAGATGATTATAAAAGGAGAAGATGCTGTTGTTGTTGAGAGGAGAGATAGAGAGAAAGCAAAGTCCTTTGGCTTTAAAGAAACAGAGTCATGGGTATTACTACAAAATGGGTTCCTGGATTACTTCTCCTTCTCAGCATTCTCTTCCATTTGAGTGCAATTACCTATGGAGATTTCGACGAAGAGAGTAGGTTTGGCGGGCCTGTTGGCAGGCGGTTTGGCTGGGGTCGTGGAGGCGGTCTCGGGGGAGGAAGTGGGTTTGGGGCCGGGGGTGGTGCGGATGGCGGTGTGGGTGGTGGTGGCGGCTTTGGTGGAGGTGGAGGGGGTGGTGGTGCTGGTCATGGAGGTGGGTTCGGAGCAGGAGGTGGTGTAGGAGGCGGTGCGGGTGGCGGTGTTGGGGGAGGAGGTGGTTTCGGTGGCGGTGGCGGTGGCGGATTGGGTGGTGGGTCCGGTCATGGTGGAGGGTTTGGAACTGGTGGGGGTCTCGGTGGCGGTGCTGGTGCTGGGGGTGGAATTGGTGGTGGAGGTGGTGCTGGGGGTGGTGGAGGTGGCGGCATTGGAGGTGGATCCGGGCATGGTGGTGGGTTCGGAGCGGGTGGTGGCATAGGAGGGGGTGCGGGTGGTGGCGTTGGAGGGGGCGGTGGTTTCGGTGGTGGCGGCGGTGGAGGAGCTGGTGGCGGGTCCGGACATGGTGGGGGATTCGGTGCCGGTGGTGGCGTAGGAGGTGGTGCAGGTGGTGGTGTTGGTGGTGGCGGAGGCTTCGGAGGGGGTGGAGGTGGTGGTGCAGGTGGAGGTGCTGGTCATGGCGGTGGGTTTGGCGCCGGGGGTGGTATAGGCGGTGGAGCCGGTGGAGGACTCGGAGGTGGTCGTGGAGTTGGTGGCGGTCATGGGATCGGCAGTGGCATCGGGATAGGGGTCGGGGTTGGCGTTGGAGTTGGAGTTGGAGTTGGAGGTGGCGCAGGAGGTGGAGCTGGTGGTGGGGCAGGTGGTGGAGGTGGTGGCCGTTAAGCGTCTCTTTCTTGTTAGTTAAGTTTGTTATGAAGTGAAAATCCAAAATGAAAGTGTGTTTGGCAGCTCTAATTTTACAAATCTTCATCTCTTGTAATAAATATTTTTGTGATTATCATTATCGTGTAATCGTTTGATGATATGAGCTTTATGAAGGCTTCTTTATGTATGCCTTTGATGAATGCTTACCATCGTTGGATACACCATACCCCAAAATTCTCCTCCTTGGGATGATACTGAACTTCTAAATTGTGGGCCTGGAAATAGACGGTTAGGATGAGAGATCCAGCATTGGCCAACACTCAACTCAAATGTACCAGAATTAGAGGCTAGGATCTTCCATTCCGGGAGAATTTTGGCAGCTGGTGTACCCCTGGTTGGACACAACAAACCAATGGTCCTAAATTAAAGTAACTGTGGGCCCCACTAATTCCTCTGTTTATATTGAGATTATCTATCGTATCTAATCTGTTTCTTATTGGTTTGCTGGTGGCTTACCTTCGTTTTTCAGGCGCCCATCTACCCGCTAGCTTAAGATGGAAGTGGGGTCGTGTGTTGCACCATGCAAATGTGGCACACGTGTGTGAGATTTTGGCCATTCTTCCTGTAGAGCACGAAACGTGCTGGCGACTGGTCCGTTCGTCAATTATACCGAACGTGGTCATTGAATATGGAATATTAATCATTTTTTTCTGACCGTCAATTTTTTGCGATATAAGTGTGGCCGGCTTATAAATGGACCAATCTGATTCTTGGACCAGGGCTTGCTTAAAGCGTCTCTACCTGATGAATGGCTCAGATATTGCATGTGTGCCATGAATCCCCATCCATTTCACTGTGCAAATGGCTGGGGTCTGGTCTTATTTGGGGTCACCTAAACCATGTTTATAATTGGACCAGGATTTCAATTCGAGACCAGATCCATTAACATTTCATGTCCCTGTGACCTCATAAACAGTCTAGATGGCAGAAAAAAATAAAATAAAAAAAATTCAATGTGGGCATATGGACGGAAGCAACTTTCAAAGGTGAACATATCTTTAAGACCACTATTTCTTGCGGTGGTTCACTTGAGCTTTGGATATATCTTATTTTTTTGGCTCATGCCCTAAAATGTGAAGGGATGGACAGCATGTATAAGTCACGTACGTCACCGTGGTGTTCAAAATTTTAAATCAGCCTTTTCGGTATCAATTTTTAATGTAGAAAACCACTCAAACACTTAAATGTTGTTATCATGTTCTTGAGCTGTCGTCAAGGTTTTATTTTCTTTGGAAATCCAATGAGGATAAAGGACTAATCATAGCTAGTTCGATATCTTGTTTATAATAAATAGACATGATATATAAATTCAATATTTGTAAGAGGGTGCTGGTGAGTGATGGAAACCCATGACTTCAAACTTAATAGAGGGGCAAATTTGACATTAAAAAAATCTTTAAAAACAATATTATAGTTATTTTTAAGAAATTCAAATGTTACTATTGTCCAACCAACGGCTTGGATTTTTCCGCAAAAGCCTTGGGAAGTTAGATTTCAACACTCAAACACTCTTTACAAACTTCTATTGACTGGATCATCCAATGTGTATTAAAAATGTCATTAACATACATGTAAAAATTGCTTAAATATGGGTCAGGCTCGGGCTTTACAAACTTCTGTTGACTGGATCATCCAATCTGTGTGATATTTTCTTGGTATCTCATGAACTATATGCCAGGACTAATGGACGGTCCAGATGGATTGATTTTTCTGATTAAAGTGTCCTTATGCAACTACGAGCACTACAACTCTGCATGGCTTTGAGAGCACTGGACCATTGAGAGGAAGTGAGAAGTATCCAAAACTCTCATCGCACAGCAAGTTATTGGTCTTCCAATCAGTCAATCTGGGACGTCTGTCAGCTTCTGCACTCGTTTCATGAAGGACCTAAAAAACCCACATAGACGATCCTAGCAACCCATGAAATTTGTGTTATACCGAATGGATGGTCCGGATCAGTCAACTAGACAATCTATGTTGCGCGACATTGAAACGAGTGAATACCTTACCGCTAGCGAATCCATCCACCGTGGAAATGGATAAACGGTCTAACTTCTTATTAGCTATTACAGCTGTCGAAGGGCCATGCTGGCTAGTAGAGCTTTTGGGGATCTAGACTGGGCTTAGCCCTAAAGTGTCAGCCCATTCATTAGTCAGGCCCAATCATTTGATGGTCCAGCCCAGCCAGTTTCAAGTGTATTTTTGTCATATAACATGCATGATGGGAAGACTTAAAAGAGCAACCCAGATCCTGCACAAAAGATGGCCAGGCTTGGGATTAGCTAAACCTGACTTCGGGTAAGGCTGTCAGGTTCCTTGGATCTGATAGGGTTGGAAAACTCCGGCCCCATTTGGAATAAGATCCGGTTCAAGTTTAGCAAAGTCCAGTGGTTAGGTTGCATCTGCAACCTATGTGGTAGACCATGTTAGTTTCAACACTGAGGTCATGAGTTTGAATGTTCATGCAGTGTATATGAGTGCGATGGTTTGTGTAAAAATACAAAAAAACAAAAAAAAAATTAGGTTGGGTTGGCAATAATCATTGGTTCAGATTGGTTTAAGCTTTTGCAGGGAGGAATTTGGGCTAGGTTCTGGTCGACTGCGTTCAAATTTAGGTTGGGTCGGTTGTGGGTTGGGTCTTGTTGAGGTCGGGCTGGGCTTAGGTTGACTCTCAACCGAACCCAACAAGTCCATGTTGCATCCCTCTTCCAGATTGGGCAGTGTATAAATTAACATGCTGGTAAAGCTGTAAATGGGTGCGCTTGGGCAAGGCAAAATCAAAAATTTGAAACCAGAGGGTCGGCGCGTTGACAGCCCTACTAGGTTGGCTCGAGTCTGTTCTTCGGCCTGTTAGGGTCTAGGCAAGGCCTACTTATTTCTCACACCAGACTTGGATCTCAGCCCGCCCGAGCCAAGCTCGTTTGACGGTCCTAGGTTTTGTAAACGGTCTGTGTCTCTCGCACGTGTGCAAGGCGGTCCTCAAGCGGACCCGGATTAGGTGTTACCCGGGCAACATCCCTTAGTGGGTGTTACCCTTACCGTGTGGGTCCCATATTGATGAATATGATGAATATCCACGCCGCCCATCCTTTTTTTCACATCATTTCAGGACGTTATACAAAAAATTAAGTAATTCCAAATCTCTGGTGAATCATACCACTAGAAAAGATAGCGAATTACCCTTAAAAACTTTTTTTAGGCAACAAAAGTTTTGGATGAAAATAATATTTATATTATTTTATTCATACAGCTCTGTTTGACCTTACCAACGGGTTGGATGCAAAATAAACCTTAGGGATCTTCTTAGGGTGGGCCCAGGAAATTTTTAATGGTGAGGATTTAATAACCACTGTTTCCGGAGGCGTGGTCCACATGAGATTTGGATATGGTTAATGTTTCGTAAAACATCTAAAATTGTCTAGGAAAATGGATGGACGGCGTGGATATACAATATATCATCAAAGTGGGCCCCAAAGTATTACCCGTATAACACCTAATCTGTTCTCTTCCGAGTCCCCCCTCCAAACCCCAACACCGGATTCCGTACACCTCTACGGCCCTAAAACCCAATCCCATCTCCATTCTCATCAGTCGCCGCTGCTGCTTCCAAAAAAAGCACAACAGTAAGGAAAAAAGGAAGAGAAAAATCCCTATTTCAAAATGGCGGACGTGGTACAGTACCGCCTGGAGCGCATGTTAGACGAGCTCGATGACCTGGAACGGAAGGGGCTCTTCACCCGCCGAGAGATCGCAGAGATCGTCAAGAAGCGCCGCGGATTCGAGTACAAGCTCAAGCGCCCTTCTCCTCTCAAGCAAGACTACATCTCCTACATCGACTACGAGTCGCAGCTCGACTCCCTCCGCCGACTACGCAAGAAATCCATCGTCCGTGAATTGAAGAAACAGCAGCAGACCAGTGACATTGAAGATGACAGCAAGACAATGAAGAAGAAGAAGGTCTGGAGGAGATCGGTATCCGATTCTGCTGGGGTTTTGAGGATTCTGGAGATTTATCGGCAGGCGGTTTTGAGGTATAAGGGCGATATCGATCTATGGTTTCGGTATCTGGAATTCTGTCGAGAACACGGGCATGGTCGGATGAAGCAGGTCTGCTTGTTATTGATTTGGGCAAAAGAAATTGATATTTACACCCGCCTGATTGATTTGTGTACCCCCATTTCCGCCTTTGGGAATCGGACGGATACACTTTTGTACTATTTCAGTTCCCAAATGGGATCAATCGGGGTGGGTGTCAATAGTAGCCACCCTATTTTTTGGGCACTTATCTGTTTTTGAGAAGTGATCACATACAACTGATCTTTCCTGACAACGTGTTGATCGTGTAGGACATCTGAGCCGTGCAAAAGGTCAGTCGCAGCGTGAATATCCCACGGTGTGAAATTCAGGCCGTTCCTCTCCTCAGGTGGGCCACACTGTTGAAATCAATGATTGGATCGGCCTGATTTTCATGGAAGGATGTCTTTATGGTGGTTTCCATCTTTTGCAGTGTTCTGGTGTCCTATGCGCACGGCATGTTGGCTGGAAGGACAGGGCTATCTGTGATTGACAAGGTTGTTTTGGATAGAGCTAGAGCTGGGTGGATGAAGTGGAGAAGCGCCTTTGGAGTGTTATAAACCGTGGGGGTCGTTTGGCAGATTGGATTTTGGACAGTCTAGATTTGGAATCCAAATCCACCCCAAAAATAAATAAATTTGTTTGCACCCCTCCAAGTCAAATCTAGTGTGATTGAAAATCCTCCAAAATGCCACTTTTTTTTTTATATATTATTCTCTATAAGGCAGGATGCAAAATGTGAGGATTTTCATTCTTCTCCAATGATCATAATGGCTCTTCCCTCTGTATAAACAAGGGAATTCACACACCCTCCTCTCTACTTGGGTCACACAACCCCCCGCCTCTCTTTCTCTCTCAACAGCAAGCCCTCGTCTCCGTATTCTTCTTCGTTTTACTGTTGCTAGTGTGGTGGTTTTGCTTCAACAGAAAAAGAAGAAGGGTATTAACATGAGGAGTTATGTGATACTCAGGCTGTGCATCACGCTTGATACACAGGCACTTTGAAATTGTACATGTGGATGCGTTGACTGAAGTTAAAGTGTTAAACCAACTATGAACCCACTATTGCTAATTCATAGTCTTAAGATCATATTGGTTGAACTGTCATATCCTCTGAGTTGTGGACACTTGATTGTGGAAGGAGGAAGTTGGATGTTTCTCATTTTCTCTAGGCCAGTTCTTCTACAAGTCCTTGTAGAATAAGCTTATTTTAAAGTGATTCACTTGCATGCAAAAAGTTATTCAAATGGGGGTACTGGAAGTGACCTTGAATCCTGTGACAACCATATAATAGAAAATCAGCAAAGGGCACTTGAATCCCAGCACAACCATATAAGCTTATTTTAAATTAGTCATAACACACTTAAATGGTACCAAAAATGCATGATATTGGGCTTGTTTGAGAGCTAACTCGTAGACTTTCAAACAGGGCCAATTTCTTGTTGTTTTGATGTTGTTTGATGCCCAAAAAGTGGCTCATGGAAAAAATAATGAGATGCCTAAGGGAAACTTATTGAACGGTTGCCACTCACTCTAACTCTAACAACTAGCAAAAATAAATAGGACCTATGAATTTGAGGACAATGTGATGGATTCGATGGGCCTCAGAAAGTAACCTAACTGTTGATCTCATCAGATCATGGATCTGGTCAATATTATCAGTTAAGACACCAAAAAGCTTTATTTTTTTAATTTTTTATTTCTTTGATTGGTGAGGTTTTGTTGCCTTCTGATGGCACTATTTCCACCTGGCTTAAGACTAAAACTCGTCCTCGAGTTAAATCCGTCAGCATCAATCTTCTCTAGTATGATCCTAATTTATGTCATGTCTTCTTTGGCTATGATGACAGTTGATGATGGAATCTAGTGTATTTGATTGGCATCTTGCTCATAAGTGGGTTCTATGTGTCACACCATTCCTTTCGTTTTTTTCACAGTTCTCGATAGTTGGGGTTGGTTTTGATTTCCACTTCATCTACAACAATAGATTCGTAGACATGGATGATTAAAATGCTGGTCGCAGATTCATTCACGGCTATTGTAATCATCTTCCAATCATCACGATGTCGTCTTCATTACTGCCAACCTCCAATCTGTGCATTTTGGTCATCATTGAAACGGTACTAGGGTGTCGCTCTTTGTAGAGTTTGCTAGTGTGAATGTATGATCAATGGTATTCTGTAATGGTAATGGTGGCTATAATGTTTTTTCTTTTTCTTTTTTTGAATGACTTTTGTTTTATTTATTTATAAAATAAATAAGCAGTTACTGTTAAAATTGAATTAAATCACGAATTTCATATGTACAGGATTGCAGACCTTCAGTTTTGTTGTTTTATAGGCATTTCTTTTTCATCTTGTTCTTAAAGGTTTTTGATAGGTCAGCTGTGGAAGCTGCCTTGACTTTGTACAGACTGATTTTGATATGAATTTTGAATTTTCAAACTCTTTTGAATTCTTTTGCAGGTGTTGGCTCAGGCAATTCGGTTTCACCCAAAGGTGCCTGGCCTTTGGATTTATGCTGCAGCTTGGGAGTTTGATCACAACTTAAATGTTGCTGCTGCACGCGCTCTCATGCAGAGCGGTTTGAGGGCTTGCCCAGATTCAGAGGATCTTTGGGTAGAATATCTAAGGATGGAGCTCACATACCTTAACAAGTTGAAGGCTCGAAAGGCTGCTCTTGGAGAAGATGTGGGAACACTTGCTCGCAATAGTGAAGATGCTGACAACAAACAGTGGAAAGATGAAAACAAGGATTTATTTATGCCCTTGAATGAAGGGGGAGAGATTGCAGATGGAGATGATGTTAGAGAAGACGATGAGGAGAAGAAAGTTGACACCTTTCGGGAACAGGGTTCAGTTGTTCTTCGGACTATCTACAGTGGAGCAGTAGAAGCTCTTCCCTCAAGCTTGAGCTTGCGTAAGCAGTTTCTGGAGATCCTCAATGGGACAGACTTGGCATATTCGGATGAATTGAAGGCAGAGATAATGAATGATATAGAGAAGGATTTCTCGAAAGAGGAGGATTACTGGGACTGGCTCGCGAGACTTCAAATCTCTGATCTTAAAAAGGGGATGGACATGACAAAAGAAACCATGCTTTGCCAGTTAAATAAAGCAGTTGAGGTAAGATTTCATGAGAATTGTAATAAGTTGTTCTTTCTGTATACGAAAAGGCTTTTGTTTCCCCAAAGTTGCTGTATTCTAATTTCTAAGTATGTTTGATATGTTTTGTGGTGTTGATGTTTCTACAAGACTACAACCCATCATTTAACAAGGTTAACAAGTATAAAAGGAAATCTTTTAACAGAGTTAACAAGAGGACATCTTTATGGTCCCATATGTGTATTTTCTGGGTACTATCTACTTACATGCTGTGGCTTTATGTATAGGTTTATGAGCAAGCCTTGGAAAGTTTGCCTTCTGCCAAGATGTTTTCCCTGTATGCAAGGTTTTGGTCAGACATTATTGCTCCTGAAAGAGAAGATTCCCACAATTCCAGGTTCAATATTTTGGAACATGGTGTAGACTTCACATCAAATCTGTTGCGAGTATATGAAAATGCTGAATCCAGAGGATGCATGACTGAGGATCTTGCTCACCAAAATATTTTGTTTTACTTGCAATTAGAGAAAATAGAGGAAGCCAGAGAACTAGCCAAAAAGCTCTGTGATGGAAAACTTTCAGGGGCGGCAAAATTGTGGTCTTTAAGGGCTTCAATAGAGATGAAATGGGTGACAAGGAAATCTGCTTTCATGAGTAAGGATGACCTCCAGTCTGTCTTTGAACTATTAAGATGCGCATTGACTAATGTATCTGTTTCAGAAGCTGAAAGCTTGTGGCTTATGGTATGCAACTTGTACTCTCATCTGTTTATTGTTCTCTTCAGCAGATCTCTTTGCAATGATTATGTGCATTCTCAGACTGTGTAGTTACTACCATTTGGTTTATAGTTCTAAGAAATTCTTAACTTCTATTTTGTAAGCCATGCATTTTTCAAGCCATTCTTCATTTTGTCTCTCCATTATTAACCACTCTTTTTGGAATTGGTATTTTGTACAGACTAAATTCCTAGATCTAATGCAGTAAAATTTTCATGTAAATCTATATCGGGACTCAAAGAGGTTTGCTAAGCACACAGGCATATGCAATAAAGCTCATGCACACACCACACATGTGCCATCATAGCACTATAGGTATGATATCCAATCCATCCATCAGAACGCAACCACTATATTGATGCCCTGGCCCAAGAATAAGGTTGATCGACTGGCCAGCTGGGCCACACTTTGCAAAACAAATGGACGGCTCTAAAAAACATGGGTGAAATTTTCTAACCCATCCACCTGTTTACAATATTTGGGTAACACATGCTTGGTGAACCAGATTTATTTTTGGGAAAAACATGTATTTCATCAGACCAACCTGATGGGTGGATTGGCTCCTGCACCTTCGTGCCATGCTGGCATATGTTATATTATGTTATTGTTATTGTTATTGTTATTGTTATTGTGATGTTATGTTATCTGTTATGTTATTGTTAATGTTATTGTTTCGTTATGTTATTGTTCTGTTGTGAGCTAAGCTGTGCTGTGCTAAGCTAAGCTCAGCTGTGCTAATGCTGTGTTGGGTTGTGCTGTGCTGCTATGCTAATGCCATTCCATGCCATGCTATGCTATGCTAATGCTAATGCCATGCTAATGAAATATTCAATCTTTTGACCTGGTACCTGGAAGGCGGATGTATTATTTGTGTTTTCGATCCAGACAGATGTATTATTTGTATTTTCGATCTTTCTCTGGTATTCTTTCTGTGTGTTTCTTGCTTAGTCAATGCTTTGCTAGCCTAGCAGCATCTGGTTTGTTCTCGTCTTCTTTGCTCTTCTTAATAAATATCGTCTTACTTTTCAAAAAATTATTTGTAGCTGAGAGATTTTCAATAGCATTGGAAAGGTCAAGTTGAATAATCTGTAGGCCATATACTGCTGATAACCCGAAAAGAAAAAGAAAAAAGAGAGACCATTTATGTAATGGCTTTTGTTTTCCGGTGCTCATCTTGCTTGTGGGTAAAGATGAGAGGACCTAAGTTTCTGTTCCTTTGTCAGCAAATAATTCCGTAGTAGAGACAGGAGTAGTGAAAAGAACATAAATAATAATCTATAATATTGTGAAACATTAAAATGAATAAAGACAGAATACATCTTTTTATCAACATAAATATGTTATGACATTAAAAGATGAAGCACGAACTACAAAACTGAAGAATGAAAGATTCCACCAAGCATAGTTGAACCTGGAAAGTCATTACTACTATCTTCAAGATCCAGCTTAGTGCTACTTGTGCATGACACTGACCATAGGCTGCCTCCTTGGCTGGTAGATGCTCCAAGCAGAGAATTGATCCGATGGCAAATGCAAACACCCAAGAAAGCATAGGGGAAATGCAGGCTTCACCATGTCCCATGTAATACAATAGATACTTCTAGTCATGCCCGAGTACAACTTAGCAAAGTTATCTGTAATTGCTGTCACTTTGTGCTTACCTGATACCGGCCTGCCTATGCATGTGCACTACTAAAGTTATGTGCTTGTGTGAGGCAACTGGTAAAAATTGATTAATTGGTGGGAATCCACCTGTGCACCTATGTGGAAAAAACAGTAAATCACTCGTGATTGATGAGTGCCCCCATCTATTTTCCTGGATCCGGCCATGAAATGCAGGAGCCACATCGTATTTTCTTATCAAACATAAATACCTTCTTAGATAAAATGAGTTCCGGGGATAGAATGTCAATGCAAAACAATAAAAGGAACAATTACTTTATAGTAGAGAACCTATCTACGAGACCTCTCTAACCTTACATGGAAAATCACTAGATTGATTAGCTCTCCACTCCAGCTCTTTTGT
This sequence comes from Magnolia sinica, assembly GCF_029962835.1. Lineage (NCBI taxonomy): Eukaryota > Viridiplantae > Streptophyta > Magnoliopsida > Magnoliales > Magnoliaceae > Magnolia > Magnolia sinica. Next base: position 14,794,988 of record NC_080573.1, read on the forward strand.
CGAAAGAAAAAGAAAAAAGAAAGAGAGAAAGAAAGAAAGAAAGAAAATCACTTCTTTTTATGTTTGTCTTGGACTGCTGTTCTATTTTGGCTCTATTGTTTACTTGTGATTTTTTTTGTTTATTTTTTGTGCGGCCAACGTCTATGCACGAATACTTTTAAGTGTTAATGGACTTGATCAATTAGATTTAAGCAGTGGATATATCATCATCGTCATCTAAGCCTTATTCCAATTTATTGGGGTCGGCTATTCATGATGAAATTGTGGCATAAGTTTGACTCCGGTCACCAACTTGATGCAAACCTCCTTTATCCGGGCTGGGGACCTACAATGAGAGCACAAAACTCCCACAGGCGTAATGTAATAGGCTATTATATAAGATGATTACAATCAAGCACTATCAAATAGTCTATTACATTGGTTGATTACAATTAATGAGTTTAAGCAATGAACACACATGACCATCTTATGATGATGATCATCATCATCTAAGCCTTATCCCAACTAGTTGGGGTCGGCTACATGAATCCTTTTCTGCCACTCATCCTATGGATATGTTGTTCCTTAACTGTCGAACATTATGTCCCATAAATCATGGCTGGTCTTATAGCCATCCTATGGTATTTCCTCTTCAGTTGGAATCAAGGTGTTCTATAACAGTAATGGTGGCCGTAACGGCCACCACCGTTACCTTTACGATACGGGTCGTAACGGCCGTTACAGTCTCTCTCTCTCTCTCTCTCTCTCTCTCTCTCTCTAAATTGAAAAAAAATCCTGAAAAACCTGTATTTGCCCCATAATGTTAATTAAAAAGTATGAAAAACCTGTATTTGCCCCATAACAGACAATTACGGGGCTGTTATGGCCTTTATAGGGGATGTAACGTGCTGTTAATGGCAATTACGGGTCATTTTTTTTTCAATACGGCTGTTACGGCCATTACGAACCTGTAACGTGTAACGGTTTCCACCGTTACCTTTACGTAACGGCCATTGCGTCCCCGTAACGGCCTTTACGGCACACTATGGTTGGAATGGTACACGATGATCACATGAACTCCCAAGCCACATCTCCATTTCTTCCACCCTACTTGAATTATATGGGCAACATCTTTATCAATCTCCTCCACTCTTGTGAATTATCAACCCAAGATATCGAAACTGGTCATTTTGGGAAACTTCTTGGTTAACAATCTTTCCTAATTCCTTGTTCCCACTCCCATCGTTGCTAAAATTGCACTTTATGTACTCTATTTTAGTCCAACTAATTTTATATCCTTTAGATTCTAAAGCAACTTTTCATAAATCTAGCTTGTTGTTTATGTTTACTCCATCCCTCATCTTGTCAATCAAAACTAGTGTTGTCATATGCGATCGCATATGGCATTTTGGGAGCATATATCTCATATGACATAGTGGCATATGCGGTTTTATGACCACTGGGCATTTTGGCATGGCATACGTGATGGTTTATATGATTATCCGATCGCTTATGCGATTATGCCATCACTTATGTAATGAAAACATTTAATTTTTTAGGAGGCTGTGCGATGGGCGATGGCATATGCGATTACACGATCGCATATGCGCATAGGTCCCTTGGATTGCATATAATCGCTTATGCTATTTGACAACAATGATCAAACCCATGTCATTTGCAAACAACATAAACTATAAGATCTCTTCCTACAAATACCTTTGGATGGATGGACGTGGATAAAACTGTATGCATGTGCAACTCAATTGTCATGTGTAAATGGTGCATATGGATGGACGACATGGAGAAAACTGTATGCATATGCAACTCAATTGTCCTGTGTAAATGGTGCATATGGATGGACGATGTGGATAAAACACATGCATCAATGTGGGGCCCATAGATGTAGTGGAATTTGAAATCCACCAGAAATCCCATGGTATCTCCTGCTGGGACTGGATGATATGATACTTAGATTAATCCAATATTTCCAGTTATTTCCAAACACCAGATGGAATTTGCATTGGACCAAATGCAATTCCATACCACCTAATCCCACCAAGCAGTCCCTTCTTCATCGACATTCATCTTCCCTTCTTTCATCAATTTATATGTGAATAATGTTGTTTTCTCTCTCCCTTTAAACTCCACTACCTAGTATTTGGACACCTATTAATTTCATTCCCTTTCTTCCCTCTCTTAATATGAACATTCATAAGCATGAACCTATATTACATGGTCAAACTCTGTCCAAGTATCACCTTGTAGTCCTTACATATTGATCGTTTTGTCTTCGTAAATAGAAAGAAATCTATTTGGCTCATATATGATCCACTTTTGAAAGTTGTTACATTTTCATCCCTCTTTTTAAAGTACATGTTTTCTAGATCTAGATTTAATGCCATAGCGAAATCAAGGATAGCTTCCTCCATCTCATTTCTTCTCCAAAACCATATCATTCATGTACCCTCCGCACATCCTTTATTTTCCTACATGACTATTTAAGTCTCCTCCTACAAATATCATCTCGCCACATCCATCCACGCCCTCCCATTTTTTATTCTATCCTCTAACCCTACTTGTATATGCACTAATAAGTAATAACATTTATTTTCTCCTTTTCGAACAAAATTTTTCTTAATAAAATCCTATCAATTGCTCTCTCAACATCTACAACTTCATCCTTTAAATATTTATCTTCTACTATCCCTACCTCATTTCTATTATTGTCCTTTCCTACATAACAAAGCTTATATCTATCAATTTCTCTAGTTTTGGTCCCTTTCCACTTGGTTTCCTGAACACAAGCCATGCTAACTCTCCTTCGTTTCATCTTATCTACTAACTCCATGTTCTTACTGGTCAATGTTCTTATGTTCAATGCAGTAAGACAAATCCTATTCTCCTAGACTAGCTTATTTACCTGCATGCATCTAGAATGGTGTGGGAACCCTTGCCTGCTTCTCACAGCAACCAGGCATTGCTGCAGCACGACTGTTTTGAGGGACGCCCTAGTTAACCCTTGCCCATTTCTCACTTCACCCAAGTTCTGATGCTGCCTGTTGCTTACAGGGAACACTCTAGCATGAGTTTGGAATGTCATGTTGTTTGGATTCTTGTTGGAAGTTTTAGTATAAGGTTAATGCCAGCTGCCAACGCCAACCTGACGCAACCCTTTGTCCGGACCGGGGAAGGGTAATGAGAGCATAAGACTCCCACATGTGCAATGTAATAGACTATTACATAGGTTGATTACAATCAATGAGTTACAGTAATCTTATCAATGTAAGCTAAAGTGGAAAATACAACGACGAGACATCATTATGGAACGGGGTCCAACCGTCCAAGGTCCCAATACATAGCAACATCTTAATACTCGATCCTTGGCAAGCAATTCCTCAATCTGATTACATCCCCCTTGACACGCTGAAATGCTATGTTTAAACTATAAAGACTCCATGTCATGGTTCTTCTCTAATTAGTCAGCTAGCCTCAATGGGGTTGGACCCTCTTCATTCATGTAAAGAAATAGCATTGAGCAAGTCACCTTACTGTAGCAAAGGACTGAATATTGGACAGTGAGTGATAAAGATCCTTGGCCCCTTAAGAAAAGAACCTCTGCATATTGGGACATGGATTCCTTTGGATAGCACCAACATCGCCTTGCTCCATACATCTTGAAAAGGAATCTTATCCAAGGTATTCAATAATGGTAACAGTGGCTGTAAGGCCCATAACGACCACCGCCGCTACTGTTAAGATACTGGCCATTATGGCCTTAAAAGAAACAAAAGAAAGAAAGAAAACCTGTATTGACCTTGTAATGGACCATTACAAGCCTTTTTTATTCCGTAATGGCTGCTTTGTATCGCGTAATGGTTCCCACCATTACCATTACGCAACAGCCGTTACTGCCTTTACGTAACCATTTTTTAATAACTTGGTCTTATCTGTAGAACTGCTGCTGAAGTGTAGCTTGGAGCATCCATCCAGCAATTGTATTATTGTGTCATGGGTTGGTTTAGTCTTGCTATTTTCTTTACATCATCCAAAATAAACTGTTAGTCCTTCAGGCCATGAGCTCACATGGTATGTACTTATCTTTCCATGCAATCTTGGTCACATCAAATTTCATATTGACAAGTGCTTTCTATCAAGCCACTTTGGATTCATAAATATATTCCATTAGTGGGATTAACTGTCATCATTTCTATATTAATTAAACAAGCCCGGGCATTTATGTGCACAATTGCGTAGATGGAGAGGTGTTTAATATCATGCTTTAGATTATTGTATATCATTGTAGTGGAAGACTTTAAGAATCATATTCTTATTTTCTTGCTCTGTCTTCTATTGCAGGCCATTAAATTCTTTGCAAATAAAAAAGAGTATTTTGACAAGCTGGTGCAGAGTTTTCTGCTTTTAATGGCCAAAGGTGGTGGCTCTGAAGTCCAGGTTTCTCTTTCTTCTGCCATTTTGAACTGGATTTTTCAGAAAGATGGTATAAAGCATGCTAGAGAAATGTATAGACGGTATGTTGCAATATTTTGATTTGGAAAACATGTCTTTATAAAATCCCTTCTGTTGCAAGGCCAGTGTGTTAGGCTGATCTTCTTCGTTTTTCTATTCTCCTTGTTGTTTGATCTGTGGCAACAATTTCTGACTTGCTTATTTGCTGATGCTGTCTTCATTCACGCACTAATCCTTTAACCTCAATCTTCTGATCAACTTGACAGCATCATAGAAATTTTAAATTAGTGTGTATGTAGTATTTTTGTTTTCCTTCTTTGTATTCTTTCCCTCCCTAAGGTTTTTCCTTAGCAGGTATTTTAATCAATTTCATCATCCTTCAAATATATATATTGTTTATCAATAGGTCCGACTTCTAAGTCCCTTACTGAGAAATTATTGATATGGTAAAACTGTGAAGAAACCATCTTGAGGAGAAACCAAGTGGCAGCAGCCGGGGTTTTATACACAAGTCTTTATTACAAAATATTATCTTTATATACAAGTACCAGAGATTTTCTGATCCATCCTTTTTTCCTGGACCATCTTCTTCTCTCTCCTTCCCCTTTTTTGCATCAAAAACTCAAGTTTGAAAGTCAATCAAGGTTTTCTTTTTTCCTTCTCTGTAAGATGGTGAAAGTGAGATAAACCCTCTGTCACCATTCTACAGATGTAATCTTAACACATCAATGTCTCATCCAGAAGAGATTTCTCTACCAGCAATTTCCTCTGGAACCAAGGATCTTGGATCCATACCTGAGAAGCCTCCATCCCAGGGAATGCCAAATCGGTTACGTATCGGCCGTATCGGCCGATACGTAACGGTAACGGTGCGAACCGTTACCCGTTTCGGGGCCGAAACGGCCGATTCGATTTTTTGTACCCGTATCGGCCGATATGGGACCGATACGGGCGTAACGGGCCGTTACGGGGCGTAACGGGCCGTTACAGGCCCGTAACGGGCCCGAAACGGTAACTTTTTTTCTTTTTTTTTTTAGCTCTGTTTTTGCTGTTTTTTTGAAACCTCTTGCTTCCAAACTGTTTCTAACTTCTTCTACTACTAATTTCGACCAACCTTAGCTAGGTATTTGATAGAAAAACACATTATATTATAGATTTTTTTGAATCAAAGCTCGGTCGGCCATTTTTCAGAAATTCGTCAAAAATAGGTATTTATACTTTTTTTAATATATTTTGCTGTTTTAATCATGTCATATGATGTGTTAATCATAGTAGAACATGTTAATGTGCATTTTACAGATTTGGGGTGCCATTTAATAATTTTTTAATATTTTTTTCTATTTACGCATGAATTTTGGCCCCTTTTTTTAAAATTCAAAAAATCAGTTTTTAATGGTTGTTTTGCTGTTTTAATCATGCCATTTGATGTATTAATCGTAGTAGAACATGTTAATGTGCATTTTACAGATTTGGGGTGCCATTTTATATTTTTTTAATATTTTTTTCTATTTACGCATTTATTTTGGCCCTTTTTTTGAAAATTCGAAAAATCATTTTTAAATGATTCTTTTGCTGTTTTAATGATGTCATATGATGTGTTAATCATAGTAGAACATGTTAATGTGCATTTTACAGATTTGGGGTTCCATTATATATATATTTTATATTTTTTTCTATTTACGCATTTATTTTGGCCCTTTTTTTGAAAATTCAAAAAATCATTTTTTAATGATTCTTTTGCTGTTTTAATGATGCCATATGATGTGTTAATTATAGTAGAACATGTTAATATGCATTTTACAGATTTGGGGTGCCATTTTATATATTTTTTTTATTTTTTTTCTATTTACGCATTTATTTTGGCCCTTCTTTTGAAAATTCGAAAAATCATTTTTTAATGATTCTTTTGCTGTTTTAATGATGCCATATGATGTGTTAATCATAGTAGAACATGTTAATGTGCATTTTACATATTTGGGGTGCCATTTTATATTTTTTTTCTATTTACGCATGAATTTTGGCCCTCAAAAATAATTGCAAACACCTAAATGTAAGATATTTTCATATTACATTCATTCCAATATATCTATCATTGATAGTAGATAGTTAGAAAATTAAATATATGAATTTTGTAGTCAAATTCAGGTTATCTGGTTCATAAATTCATCAGACAGTCCGATACAACTTCTCACTAAAGAGTGGACCGTTACACTACCATAAACATGTTCCAAATTATAAATGAATGCATATTTGGAATGCTTAGAATATTCCGGATTTAATCCATATTTTTTCATATTTTTTTGGCAATTTATTATTATTATTTTTTTTTGCCCGTATCGGTTTTGGAGGTCACCGTTACGCCAACCGATACCGATACGGGACACCTTGAGTCCATCCCCACCAGATCTCACTGGAAACCAGTCCAGCATTGCTGAAAATCGTCAGAAACCCTCTCCACTTCGCCAAATCTACTCCTAGACCAATGGTTGTCTGCTCGAGGCTCTTTTTGGGGCCAAACTTGAGTCCAGGGGCCTCTCTCGTTGCCAAAAGTGCCCCATGGACCACCTATTGGGGCTTAATATGAAGCTTGGACCATCTCACACCAAGCTAGGACCACAATTAGTGAAATGTATATTCTTAGGGTACTCAAACTCTCAGAAAGGATACAAATGCCATTGTCCTGTAAATAAAGAAAGATACATTTGTAAGGATGTCACATTCTTTGAAAATATACCGTATTTCAATTCATAAGACAGTACGCATTGTCTTTATGCACCTCTTCCACTTCCTTGAATAGATGAGTTTCATATTGGCGAAATACCAAGCTCCACCCCAACAACAAACTCAAGGTCTACTCTCGAAGGAAGAAAATTCCCACTCTTCCCGAGCACCACGAGTCTTCAATGTTGGAACTAGAACACTTGGACCTCTCAATTGCCCTTCGCAAAGGAACTCAATCTTCTACACATCACCCCATTAGTAACTATGTTTTATACCAATATCGTTCTCCTGCTTATTGGTCATACCTTTTATCTATATCATTTGTCTCTATACGTGCCAAGATTGTAGATGCCAAGTGACCCTAAATGGAAAGCAGCCATGGTATAATCAGTGTTTTAAATAGCGGTAGCGTGTTGCGTAGCGTTCAACCCTCCGTAGCGTGTAGCGAAAAAGCGTAGCGTGTAGCGTAAGCTACACGATACTTCTATTTTTTAATTTAAAAAAAAAAATATATATATATTATATTATATATATATGATAAATATTAAATAGTATAAAAAAAAAAAAGCAAAATATATAAATGTCACATTCTTCAAAATAAAAATCCCAAAGTTAAGAGCATTAAGTACAGTACAAATGTCATATTCCTCAAAATCAACATCTCAAATTCTCAATAATTAGTCTCTAGACTCTAGTGTCTAAACTCTAAAGGTCATCTATATCTAATAGGTCATCGTCGTTGTCGTCATCCTCATTCACTTCGTCACCGGGTCTAGGCCTTTCATCATCAGCATCAGCATCAGCATCTACATCTGCATGTACATCATCCACACCATGAACACTCGTTCTTATATCTCCTTCCTCTCTTATAGGAGTAAGAAATCTTCCCATGGGACCACCTACACATTTAAAAAAAAAAAAAAAGAAAAAAAAAAAGAGATTCATGGGTCTTTTACTTTCTTTGTTAAAAATGTTCATGTAACTTAGTCTATAACTATAAACACTTACTTAAAGTAGTTGCCTTCCTTTTCCTCGAGGAAGGTGGGGGGCAATCTCCTTCAGAAATATTAGATGTTGATGGTGCATTGCTGTCAACTGGATCATCAGACTCCGGAATAGTTGTAATGGCACTAATATCAAAGGCCATATTTTGATCTTCGAGCCACGATGGATCAGTTGGGAGAACAGGGCCTTCTTTCTCAGCAATCCATTCATCATCTGATTCAATGTGGTCCACCAATATTGGATCCATTGCCGCCCTTCTCTTCATGCTTCTTTCTCTCAATTTCATATTATACATCACATACACTAGAGAGTTGAGTTTTTGTTGCTCTAGCCGATTTCTCTTCTTTGTGTGGATCTGATCATGTGATGATCTATGTCAGTCAATTATCAAAGACTTGCTAATCTACTAAATAAAAATTAGCCAATTTAGAATATTGAATGGTACAAATGTCACCTGCTCAAAAGTACTCCAATTTCTCTCATAGCCAGAAGCACTGCATGTGAGGCTTAAAACTCGTACTGCAAACTTTGTAAGCTGTGGAGTTCTATCTCCAAAGCGTTCCCACCAATCAGCTACATAAATTAGTTATAATTTATAAATTAATTAAATACTTTCACCAATTATAAAAATATAATTTAAATAACAATGAAAATATCAAAATATAAAATTATAAATTACCTAGGGAACGCTTTGTCATAGTTTCGAGTGCAAGGCGAGAGCCAAAATCCCCTCTTCTCTTGTCATATTCATCCAACTGAATATCAGCATTAGCATGCTCTTCACGGGGGATCATCCTATCCATGCACTCAAACAACCCCCTTTTTATCTCAGGGTGTGTAGAGAACTTATCTGAGTACCGTATTTGAGGATTCAGATAGTACCCGGCTACATGTAGAGGACGATAAAGCTGGGGAGTCCATCTTTCATCTATTTTGTTCCAAATTGGAACATCTCTTTTTTACATCATTGCAATTAAATGCAATTTTCTCCTTCGCTGAGTCCATCAATTCATAAATGAACCCCATTGCTGGCCTCTCTTCCGAATCTACTTCTCTTAAAACGCTTACCAATGGCATGGTGCTCTTAACACATAAGGCAACATGAGGCCAAAACTTCGGATCAAACATTATAATAGCCCGTACCTTTATTCCTTCAGGTTTTTTAGCCCATGAACATGAGCACCATTGTTTCGATGCAAACATGGCTATAAGACCATTCTTTTGCTTGTAAATACTTCTAAGGGTTAGGTATGATGTTGCAAAGCGTGTTACTGCCGGCCGTAGAAGCTCATGGTTATTCGTGAAGCTTCTCATCATGCTCAATACAATTCCATGCCCATAAATAAACTTCGTCACTGTCCTTGCCTTTTCAAGAGTTTCAAAATATATTTTCATTTTTTCAATATCCACCAACATCAGATCTATGCAATGTGCAGCACACGGAGTCCAATATATCCTTTTCCTCTTATCCATCAACTTCTTCCCAGCACTCACATAACTTGAATGGTTATCCGTGATAACCTGGACCACATTTTCTTCCCCAATTTCTTCCACAATTTCATCAAGATATTCGAATAACAAATTCCCATCTTTTATTGAATTTGAAGCATCAATAGACTTGTAAAACATTGTTCCGATCGAAGAATTAATCAAAAAATTAATGATGCTTCTATTCTTTTCATCCGTCCAACCATCAGACATAATTGAACATCCATAAGTTTTCCAGGAAGCTTTGTATGCTTTCATTAAACTATCAGTATTAGCAACCTCCTCTTTTAGTATCCATGTTCTCATCTCATGCATGGATGGTGGCTTCAATCCCGGTCCAAACTTGCCAATAGCCTCACACATTGCTGAAAAGTATGGGCTATTACACAGGTTGAATGACAAAGCATTTCCAAAAAAAAATCTTCCAATCACCCTGCATACTTCTTTTCTTTCTTCCTTCCACCTTGAATTCAATGTGGATTGACGTTGTTCACTACTAACAAATTGATCCATAGGACCCCTTGCTCTCATTGGTTGGTTACCAGAAGATCCACTACCAAGTTGGTTGTCAATAAAAGCATCATTACCCACACTAGCGCTATCACTTGCAGAGCCAGAACAAGAAAGATATGTCGATCCCCCTCTCCCAATATCTCGAAACACCTCATTTCTTTTATTTTTTCCATCATGATATTCCTTTAAAGCCTTTCTACACTCCTCCTTGGCTTCTTCCGTCACTTTTGGGCACGGCTTTATCCCATTGTGGGTTCCGGCCAAATGATGCTTTAGGCGAGTCACGCCTCCCGTACATCTTTGACCGCAAAATTTGCATAGCACATAATTTCTATGAGATTGTCCAAGTGGATTATCAGCCACATATTTCCATGCAAAATCTCTCTCTCTCTCTCTCTATTTCTTCAAACATTCTTCTCTCTTTAGTTTAGTACTTGACCAAAAAAAAAACATCACAGATAAATCAGTGAATCACAAAAATAAACATACGCACACCACTTACACTCATACGGACACCACAGTGGGCCCACCATAGAAAATAATGCAAATCCACCCCTTCACGCACCTCAGTGGGCCCCACCATAGAAAATAATGCACATCCCACCCCTTCACGCACCTCAGTGGGCCCCACGTGTGCCACACCATAGAAAACAATGCACATCCCACCCCTTCACGCACCTCAGTGGGGCCCACGTGGGCCATACCACAGAAAAAGAAAAGGTATAAAGAACAACAAACCGACGGTAACTAGTATTTTAAAATGGAAAAAAATGAGGAAAAAATTGAAAATACCAAGTTATTTTCATTGTACATCTAAAAAATTCAAAAAAAAGGAAGGAACGTACCTGTTTTTGTCTCGAGATGAGGTCGGTTTGCGCCTGGCAGCTGACTTTTGACTATAGCACTGAAGGGTGGGGAGAGAAGCAGCGTCGGCAGCGTTGGATGGCCTCTTTGAGACGATTTTGGGTCTCCAAATGGATCAGAAGGGAGAGCAGCAGCGTCGGATGGCCTCTTTGAGACGATTTTAGGTTTCAAAATGGATCGGAAGGGAGAGCAGCAGCGTCGGATGGCCTCTCTGAGATGATCTTAGGTCTCCAAATGGATCGGAAGGGAGAGCAGCAGCGTCGGATGGCCTCTCTGAGACGATTTTGGGTCTCCAAATGGATCGGAAGGGAGAGCAGCAACGTCGGATGGCCTCTCTGAGATGATTTTGGGTCTCCAAATGGATTGGAAGGGAGAGCAGCTACGTCGGCTGCTGCGGTTTGGGATTAGAAACCCTTTACAATTAGGTTTTTTGTTTTTTTTTTTTTAAACTTAAGTTTAGCTTGTGGTGTGAGTTCACCACTGTTTCCTGCACTGAAAAAGCAAAAAAAAAAAAAAAAAAACTAAACAGGTAGCATACGCTACCTGCGCTACACGCTACATATCTGTAGCGTACGTGCTACAGGGGAAAAACGCTATTTCCAGCACTACATAGTGCGCTACAGGGGAAAAACGCTATTTCTAGCACTACATAGCGAAATCGCTACGCTACGCTACAAACGCTATTTGATACACTGGGTATAATAGATTTTTGCCCTATAAAAAAAAAAATACTTTGGCAATTGGTCACTCTTCTACCAAGCAAACGTATTGTTGGGTGCAAATGGGTGTTTTCCATTAAATACAAGGCTGATGGATGATAGACCAGTTTTTCAATAGCTACACTATGTAGCATGTAGCTTACACTACTTAGTGTAGCTTAACCTTAACACTAACATAGCAAATGAAATACAAGTTATTTTCACTATAACATTAAAATCAATTAATGTTTTCAGTGATTAGTTACATATTTCTATTTTAAATAATAATTAAAAAAAATAGTTAATCTTTTCAATGCTTTAGTAGAATAAAACAAGCACCAATATTAAATCAATTTTGTTGCTCTTTCCTCACCTTCATATTTAATCATTGTCATTTCCCATTTACTTCATGTTGCGTTTGGTTGCAACAAATATCATGAAATTTTGTTAAATTTCATTATCAATCAGTCTAATTTGGTGCAAAATATCATGAAATTGGTGCAACCAAGTGCAACTTGATTAAAAATCTAAAAGTAGCGTGTAACTTACCCTACACACTGTGTAGCTTACACCTCTCGCTTCAGAGGGGTGAACGTACGCCACACACTATTCACTATTTGAAACACTGTGATAGACTGTCACAAAGCTCATCTAGTTGCCAAAAGCTTCACCTAAAAGTATGGGGAAGATTACATTGAAACTTTACCGGCCGTTACGGGCCCGAAACGGTAACTTTTTTTTTTTTTTTAGCTCTGTTTTTGCTGTTTTTTTGAAACCTCTTGCTTCCAAACTGTTTCTAACTCCTTCTACTACTAATTTCGACCAACCTTAGCTAGGTATTTGATAGAAAAACACATTATATTATAGATTTTTTTGAATCAAAGCTCGGTGGGCCATTTTTCAGAAATTCGTCAAAAATAGGTATTTATACTTTTTTTAATATATTTTGCTGTTTTAATCATGTCATATGATGTGTTAATCATAGTAGAACATGTTAATGTGCATTTTACAGATTTGGGGTGCCATTTAATAATTTTTTAATATTATTTCTATTTACGCATGAATTTTGGCCCCTTTTTTAAAATTCGAAAAATCAGTTTTTAATGGTTGTTTTGCTGTTTTAATCATGCCATTTGATGTATTAATCATAGTAGAACATGTTAATGTGCATTTTACAGATTTGGCGTGCCATTTTATATTTTTTTAATATTTTTTTCTATTTACGCATTTATTTTGGCCCTTTTTTTGAAAATTCGAAAAACCATTTTTAAATGATTCTTTTGCTGTTTTAATGATGTCATATGATGTGTTAATCATAGTAGAACATGTTAATGTGCATTTTACAGATTTGGGGTTCCATTTTATATATTTTTTATATTTTTTTCTATTTACGCATTTATTTTGGCCCTTTTTTTGAAAATTCGAAAAATCATTTTTTAATGATTCTTTTGCTGTTTTAATGATGCCATATGATGTGTTAATCATAGTAGAACATGTTAATATGCATTTTACAGATTTGGAGTGCCATTTTATATATTTTTTTTATATTTTTACGCATTTATTTTGGCCCTTTTTTTGAAAATTCGAAAAATCATTTTTAAATGATTCTTTTGCTGTTTTAATGATGCCATATGATGTGTTAATCATAGTAGAACATGTTAATGTGCATTTTACATATTTGGGGTGCCATTTTATATATATTTTTTATTTTTTTCTATTTACACATTTATTTCGGCCCTTTTTTTTAAAATTCGAAAAATCATTTTTTAATGATTCTTTTGCTGTTTTAATCATGCCATATGATGTGTTAATCATAGTAGAACCTGTTAATGTGCATTTTACATATTTGGGGTGCCATTTTATATATTTTTTCTATTTACGCATGAATTTTGGCCCTCAAAAATAATTGCAAACACCTAAATGTAAGATATTTTCATATTACATTCATTCTAATATATTTATCATTGATAGTAGATAGTTAGAAAATTAAATATATGAATTTTGTAGTCAAATTCAGGTTATCTGGTTCATAAATTCATCAGACAGTCCGATACAACTTCTCACTAAAGAGTGGACCATTACACCACCATAAACATGTTCCAATTTATAAATGAATGCATATTTGGAATGCTTAGAATATTCCAGATTTAATCCATATTTTTTCATATTTTTTTGCGAGGTTACGGGCCGTTACGCCCCCGTATCCGTATCGGTTTTGGAGGTCACCGTTACGCCAACCGATACCGATACGGGACGCCTTGGGGGTGAACGTACGCCACACACTATTCACTATTTGAAACACTGTGATAGATTGTCACAAAGCTCATCTAGTTGCCAAAAGCTTCACCTAAAAGTATGGGGAAGATTACATTGAAACTTTTGCTTTTGTAGCAAAATTAAAACTCTGTCCACATCCTATTATCTATTGTCGTGAATCATAATTGGCCCTTGCATCAGTTGGATATCAAAAACACTTTTCTACATGGCGATTTTCACGAAGAAATATATATGGCCCTTTTCTTTGGTTTTTGGCCTAAAAGGGGAGACTGGCAAAGTATGTTGTCTTCAGAAAGCATTATACGGCCTCAAACGGTCCCCTTGGGCTTAGCTCAAGAAACGAGGCAATAAGATTTCCAAAATCAGATTTAAAAGAAGTTTCTTTGATCATTTTGTGTTTATAAAACAGATGGATGGTAACATGAAAATTATTGTCGTATATATTGATGATATTATTCTAACTGGCAAAAGCACTAACAAGGTAGACAATGTTAAAAAATTATTGGCTTTGTCGTTCGAAATGAAGGATTTAGGGCCACTGAAGTACTTCCTTAGGAATTGAAGTAGCTCGCTCGAAACATAGAATCTTTTTATCCCAACATAAGTATGTGACAGATCTTTTTTACGAGGCTAGCTTACTTGGTGCTTGACTTTTTGACATATCTATGGAAGCAAATTATAAGTTGCATAAGAGACAATTAGATGAAATTGATATCCAGACATGTATTATGGTGCAGGACATGAAATTTAAATATGATATGCAAGATTTCAGGCTTAGATCATGCTAATTCAAAACAATCACATAATAATTCCACATCCCACACAAAAGCTCAAACATTCAAGTAAAGGGGAATCTGCACGAGTCCAGGCCTACACAGGTTAGGACTGGACCAATAAAATTATGGACCAAACGATGCTCAAAGGGAAATAGAATTCAGCCACACATGCACAACAGTCAGTCCCCAATCCAAGGGATTCCCCAATTTCAATTTAAGGAACCCTTGGATGAGAAAAGGGGCAAATAAGTTAGGGATAATGCAATCCAGAGTTAGGGTTATGAAAACTAGTGTGAAAGGGAAAAATAGGAAGAAAACTTGAACCAAACGACAGCTCCCACGTGCGGACCGCGGCCCGGACCTGTCGCACTTGCGCAGGAGGCTGGCCGCACGTGCGCTGGGGGCTCGAATTCCAAAACAGCCTTCTATGCTTTGGTCGGCCAGGGGGGACTACAAATCCTCCAAATCTCGTGGTGATCCGACGTGCGGTTGGGGCGCAGTGCTCCGTCGAAGTTTCGACCCTCCTGCGGGGCCAGATTCTGGAAATTGGTTGTAGGGAGATGAACGGCTGCAAAACAGACGGATTTGATGCGAGGATGATCGTAGAATGGGAGAAATATGGATGATATGAGATGGGGGCGGATTGGGATAGACGTGACTTCACACCACAGGAGGGCTTCGCACCCAATTAATTTTTTTTCACAACTCAGAAACTCAGAGAGTAGAAAAAACACGCACGAATTTTTATTCAACTTCAATGAATCAAAAAAACTACAAGCGGTGCCTATTTATAAGAAAATCCTATACCCAAAACTCGCGCCATGTGCGCAACCTATTACTTGACGATGAAGTAAACCAAAATAAAAATCAATCAAAGAAATCTAAAGCGCTCATGTTGTTCTAAATAATATAAGTAAGCAAAACTTAAAATATGAACTTAATCCGACTAACGGGCCCGATCACGAGATCCTATGATGGGCTTTACTTGACTATCGGGCCTACTCCAATGAACCAAACTCCGTCTTCTAAGTAGGAGGCCCTCCTTGGACGTCGTCATCGATCCAGATCGACGGCGGGGCCATCCTTCTGGCGTACGTGCGTAGGGGGCAGCGGCGTCGTGCGTGCATGCGTGGTCCCCATCAACTCTCCCCGGCTGCAAAGATTTTACCACTGGCGAAATAAAAATCTTGAACCGTTCTAAGATGTCAGGATCGAGTCTTTGAAGCTCCTCCTCAGTGAGCCACGTGCTGTCTGAAGCTGGACGTGACTTCCATTTAACCAACTACTTCTAAAAACCGTTTTCCGACGTTGAAACTATCTAATGGTCTAGGATATCTTCTATTTCCTCTTCGGGTGTGTGAAGGTTATGTATGAGAGGTAGAGGCTGGGAAGAAAGGTCGGGAAGAGGCCATGTATCAAGGGATAAATCTGAGGAATCAAGATGGGTGGGCGAATTGCCAGACAAAGTATCAGTGGTCCCCTGAAAAGTAACTAGATCTTCCACATTGAATGTGGAACTAATTCCCATGGAAGGTGGAAGATTTACCTTATACGCATTGAGACCGTTTCGTTTTATAATTTTGAAGGGTCCAGCGCTACGCGCGTGTAACTTACGAACAACCCTCGAAGGATACCGTTCGGGCCTGATGCGGAACATCAAAGAGTCCCCAATATTAAATTCTTTGAAACGTTTATGCTGGTCTGCAGAAAATTTGTAACGTTTGTTACTAGTAATGATCTTTCACCTGATTTCTTGATGTAATGAATGTATCTGATGCGCAAAAGACTCTGCAGACTCTGATGGCATATGGGACAATGACATGGGAACAAGATCAATAGGCTTCTTAGGTTTATAACCAGTAACGACTTCAAAGGACTTAAAGACTTGTGGACCTATTGACAGAACTATTGAATGCAAACTCGACTATGGGTAATACGGTATCCCATGTCCTGGTATGCTCCCTCACTAAACATCTGAGCAAACTCCCTAGGCTCCTATTAACCACCTCAGTCTAACCATTGGTCTGAGGGTGGTAGACGAAAGAAAATTGGAGCCTAGTATTCATCATGTGCCATAGTGTCTTCCAAAAGTAACTCATGAATCGCATGTCTCGGTTAGACATTGGTTTTTGGTAACCCATGCAGTTTGACAACCTCACTAAAGAACAGCTTGGCAACATGAGATGCGTCGGAGGTCTTAGAACAAGGAATGAAGTGGGCCATTTTAGAAAAATGGTCCACGACAACAAATATGGAATCATGTTTCCGAATAGTCTTGGGAAGTCTATACTGATGTCCTGCCAAGGGATGAATGAGACTGGTAAAGGTGTGTATAAGCTTATATTTTGTTTCTTTTTCTTTGCTAGTTGACAAGTACGACATTGCCCTATAATTTTGGTCACGTCTCACTTGAGGCTTGGCCAATGAAACCTATCCTGCACTAGGGCTATGGTCTTGTTTCGACCAAAATAACCCGCAACCCCTCCTGAATAGGAGGTGCGTGGTATGCACAAGCGGTCACTCCTAAACAAATATCCGTCCAAAATCAAGTACTCACTGCTAGCTCCTAATGGACTCTCTAACAACGATGCGTATACAACTCCGAAATCTGGACACTCAAAATACTCTTCTTTATTTCGCTCCAGGCCCGTAACTTCAACGCTCATGGAGTTGAGTAATGCGACTCGACGACTTAACGCATCAACAAACTTATTCTCTACACCGGCATTGTGCTTAAGCACAAAAGTGTACTCTTGAAGGAATTGAACCCACTTGGCATGCCTAGGGTTTAGTTTATTCTGAGAGTTCAGATATCTCAAGGCCTCATGATCTAAGAATAAGATGAATTCTTGTGGCAATAAGTAATGACGCCAATGGCATAGTGATTGCACTACTGCATAGAATTCCTTGTCATAGGTGGAATATCTCTGTTTCGCCTCATTCAGTTTCTCACTAAAAAGCGACAGGGTGCCCTTCCTGACTAAGTACTCTTTCTATGCCGACTCTTGACGCGTCACATGCGACTTTTAAAAGCTTTTGAAAAATCTGGAAGTTGCGTAACTGGAGCTTAGGTCATCTTGACCTTTATCTCCTGGAAGTCGCGTAACTGGAGCAGGACATGAAATTTAAATATGATATGCAAGATTTCAGGCTTAGATCATGCTAATTCAGAATAATCATATAATAATTCCACGTCCCACACAAAAGCTCAAACATTCAAGTAAAGGGGAATCTGCACGGGTCCAGGCCTACACAGGTTAGGACTGGACCAATAAAATTATGGACCAAACGATGCTCAAAGGTAAATAGAATTCAGCCACACATGCACAACAATCAGTCCTTAATCCAAGGGATTTCCCATTTTCAATTCAAGGAACCCTAGGATGAGAAAATGGACAAATAAGTTAGAGATAATGCAATCTAGGGTTAGGGTTATGAAAAACTAGTGTGAAAGGGGAAAATAGGAAGAAAACCTGAACCAAACGACAGCTCCTGCGTGCAGACCGCGGCCCGGACCTGTCACGTGTGCAGGAGGCTGGCCGCACGTGCGCTAGGGGCTCAAATCCCAAAACAGCCTTCTAGGCTCTGGTCGGCCAGGGAGGGACTACAAACCCTCCAAATCTCATGGCGATCCGACGTGCGGTCGAGGCGCAGTGTTCCGTCGAAGTTTTAGCCCTCCTGTAGGGCCAGATTCTAGAAACTAGCTGTAGGGCAATGAACGGCTGCAAGACAGACGGATTTGATGTGAGGATGATCGTAGGATGGGAGAAATGTGGATGATATGAGATGGGGGTGGATTGGGATAAACGTGGCTTCGCACCATGGTAGTTAGCCCTTCGAAAAGGGAGGGCTTCGCATCCACTTGAATTTTTTTCCATAACTCAGAAACTCAGAGAGCAGAAAAAACACACAAGAATTTTTATTCAACTTCAATTAATCAAAAAAAACTATAAGGGGTGCTTATTTATAAGAACACCTTATACCCCAAAACTCGTGCAATGTGCGCAACCTATTACTTGACGATGAAGTAAACCAAAATAAAAACCAATCAAAGAAATCTAAAATGTTTATGATATTCTAAATAACATAAATAAGCAAAACCTAAAATATGAACTTAATCCGACTAGCGGGCCCCGATCATGAGATCCCATGATGGGCTTTACTTGACCATCGGGCCCACTTCAATGAACCAAACTCTGTCTTCTAACTAGGAGGCCCTCCTTGGACGTCGTCATCGATCCAGATCGACGGTGGGGCCCTCCTTCTGGCGTACGTGCGTAGGGGGGGCGGCATGCGTGCGTGCGTGCGTGATGTCCCCATCATATTGTTAGTTAGTGGGTCACATAATTTATCTAAACTTTACTCATCCAAACATCTCTTATGTTGTTGGAATTGTGAGCCAGTTTATGCAACGACATTGTCCCCATCATCTTGAAGCAGTCTATCGAATCGTTAGTTACTTAAAAGTTGCACCTGGTTCTAATCTTCTCTATTCAAATAATGGTCATTTAAATGTCAACGGTTTTTGTGATGCTAACTAGGCTAACTCCTCTACTTGACAATCTACTATAGGTATTGCATGTTTGTAGGAGGAAATCTAGGAGGAAATCTAGTTAATTGAAAAAGTAAGGAGCATTGTCATTGCTTGTTCCTCTACTGAAGCCGAATATCGTGCAATGGCTCATGTGGCTTGTGAATTACTATGGTGATAAGTCATCCTCCAATATGTGGAATTCACACCATCCTCCTTAATTCCTCTACATTAATATAGTCAAGCAATCATTCACACTACATCCAACCCAGACTTCCACGAATGCACTAAGCACATTGAAGTTGATCTTCTCTTCATTCAAGAAAAATTAATCGTCAAGCTCTTACATACACTCTTTGTTCGTTCAGAAGATCAGTTAGCAGATATCTTCACCAAACCAACATCAATAGTGTCTCAAGACCATTGGTGTCAAGTTCCTGCATGAATGATCTCGATACACTAGCTTGAGGGGGAGTGTTAGTGTGCACAGATTTGTCTACACTTGCGATTTACCATTTATAAGGATTAGGTTTAAATTTTCTAATTATTGTAATCTTCCTATCTCTATCAGTCTTTTAGTCTCCTATTGCAATTAGTCTTCTCTACTTGTAAAGCTTCTTTTTTTTTATTAATAAAGGATTGAGGAGAGAGGGAGTATATACAAAAGCTCTCTTGTTTCCATCTTAATTTACACATCTTTCCAAGCTTGAAGCAGAACTCACGAATGTTGTCAAAGAACAAACTTAGTTTCAGTCATGAATTTATTATGCTAGAAATATCTGTATATCAAGCAAAAATCAACTAATCCTCAGACCCTTGAATGGTTTGTGTCATTAATGTAGGGTCATCTTAATGGAGTCTCCCTCAGGAAGACTATGGCACTTAGCATTTTAGTTACATGTAAAGGGTGAAACTAATCTAGGTCTTAGAAAGTTAGGTTTGCTTTTAATTGTAATGGATATAGAATCCAGGATTTCCTGTGGTATGCTGGTGGTCGTGCCTCTCTTCTAATACTGCATTCCACGACTCTGCATGTGAATATAGTTGAGATTTCATCTTGTTAAATTACATTTTGGGAATTTGGATAAGACTTGATGATGTTGATGATTTTAGTCGGCATAAATAGGTATCCATTCGATGGTTACTTTCATTAGCCCTGTGATGACCCTACTCACTAGAGTCGGACTTCTCTCACCACTTACTATATATGCCAATGTGATACGTGTCACCTCTTGCGACCTGCTCCATGTGCGCTGTGCCAATTTGATCAAACTCATCATCATAGCCTTGTCCAACTCTTTAAAGATCCTTTTTTTCTTTTCTTTTTTTTTTGGTTTTTCCAATCGTCAAGATTCAAAACAGTTATCCCCTTGATTGCTTAGCAGAAGTTCAATGACCATGTGTCTACCTGCTATCAACCCTCTACCCACGCTAGGGACTGACTCGCAAATTGCGGCCAGGCAGAGTTCGATCTGATTTGATCAAAACTACTTAGCAGATTGTTTTGTGGATTCCCTGTTCTTACTGAACGCATTGGATTGCAAGGGCCGAGCATACCCGTCTTCGCATGCCCTTATGAATTAAAAATTTATAAGTTACCCCTATAGGATATGGTGGAAGCTACCACGTCCATGCACTGATAATATACAAACATATGTAGCTGCAATGCTTTAAAATATGGATGGAACCCCAACCCATTTTTGTGGGTGGGTTGGACCAAAACTGTTGACCCTTGTTGTTGCTAATATGAAGTGATAAATGAAAAAAAATGAATAGAGGTCTAACCAGTTGAACCAGACTGCTGAATTAGATTAGCTGCCTGACAACAGACAGTTGGACTGATTGACCTAGATGGTTCAAATGGCTTCTCTCAAAATGTGCTTTCAATCACCTGACCCATTTTCCTTAGTGGGTTTGGTCTAACCATCCACTCAGGTCCATGTTTTCAAACAGTCTAGCAGGATGTATGTAACCTTTTTAAGTGACATTTTCTGCTTCTACTGCCTATAGCTTACAGAACTTGTCTTGTGCTTGAACGCAGGTTTCTAGCTTTACCTCATCCAAACCTTGAAAGTTATAGGCACTGGATAGAGTTGGAATTGAACCTTGCATTCGTTGGTGATAACGAAGCCCTAGTTAATGTGCGGAAGTTGTATGAATCTGCACTCAGCATTTTCAAGCACGATGTAGGATTATGGCAAGATTATTACTCAATGGAGATCAAGGTAAGGTTTGACTTTTATCTGTACTATATGTAAACGCAAGCAGCTTTGGACATTTTTGTTCTCGCAATTAGTCTTTCACAGTGTAGGTTTGGGTAAATTCATCCTTAAAATGTAGTTGGTTGGCAAGGAACGGTTGAGATTTTACCGCACCATGGTTAGGTTAGGTCCAACCCACTTCTTTTAATGCGGGTAGCCTGCAGTGACTTCTCTTCTCCGAGCATAACATGTACGAAGGGGAGGTCCACCCTGTCATGCATGCAAAATCCACTCTGTGAACCATTATTTGAACCGTACATATAAAAGCTTATCCCTATTAAAAAATTTATTTAAAAAAAAAAAAAAAAAAAAACCTCACTCAGACCACACCAAACAATGTAAAGTTGCTCCCAAAAGTGAGTTCACATGGTGTGGCTCACTAGAGGGTGTTTTTATTTTTTTATTTTTTTATTTATTATTTATTATTTATTTTTATTTTTATCAAGATGATTTTTGTATCGACCTGATTTATAGATTCGATGAAAGATACACCACATGGTCACCCAAACACAAACGTATGGTCAGCATCCCATTCACGCTGTTCCCTGTGGTGGCCCATCTGAGTTGTGGATCTAGCTGATTTTTTACCTCAAGACCTAGCATCGAGAATAGAACCTGATGAGCAGAGTGGATTTTACACTAACATGGTGCCCCCCAATGACTTGAATGTTTTATGCACCTCATAAAATAGGTGTGGTAGAGGACTCTGGTCTCACTTTTCCTCTCTTTTCTCTCTCTCCCCTTTGAATCTCTCCCTCCTCATTCCATCCCCTCCTTGCCCTTAGTACTTATAATCATAGTTCCAAAACTTGGTGACTTAGATTCGAAACTTGGCTAGGTCAACTCCACTTAGCCAGAAATTAGGCTGAGTCACTATGAAGCTTGTTGGCGAGTTTGACTTGGTTCGGACTCAGTGTGACTTGAGGAGTTGGGTAGCGTACTCAATCAACTCGACACGATTTGGCATGACTCAAAACGAGCTACTTGCCGAGTTGATACATCTTTAAATAAACATATATAATTTGTAGATGACGGAATTCGAGCTCACAATCCTTGGCACTTGGGCAGTTGGACAACAGTACATGGTGATTGGATTTGCCTACTTTAATACTCATATTATTATAACTAGCTATTATTAGTTAAATGCTATTAATCATTTATTTCTTAGATAATTGAATCAAGCCGAGTTTCGAAGCTTTTAAACTAATCTAAAATGATATTGGAGTTGACTTTAGCTACTGTTATTGTATGTTCTCGTAATTCCACATGACCCATCTTTTAAAATATTACAGGTGGGAACATCAGAGACCGCTAATGCGGTATACTGGCGTGCACGGAAGAGCCTTGGAGATAGGGCTGGCCTGATGGTTCCTTGCAGTTTGTGATGCATTGATTAATCTTATACCCTTCCAATTTTGACTGAGCTAACTTTGTTGATTAAATTATTTTTTTTCTAAAATGGAAGAATGAGAAATCAGAGCAAGAATTGATGTGGATGAAGAGTGCTGTACGATAAAAAGGGATGGGCTTGGATGGAATCAACCACATCCGTCTTGTATTTATCAGGAAAATTGTAGCTTTTTTGGGAGTAAGTTCAACCCATCTCCACTTGCCAAGTGGACGATGATCCTTTGCGAGTCACAGTGAATGGGCATGTTTCGAATTCATACTGCCTGTGCAATCAGAACCATTCTTTTGTTTGGGAGTAACACTTGGAACATGTAATTCACTGCAGGAAAGCTAATTGATTGGATTTATGTAATTTTTTCAGGCTGTGGTATGTTCCTTGAGGAGTCCACCAATTGGAAATTTCAGACCACTTGGCGACGCATGTTAGATTCTCTGTAATATGTGTTGCTTTTGTTGTCTTCAGGCAAAGGCATTCAGTTCAGATTGATCATGGCGGAATTGGAGTGCTTGAGCCCCTCTAAGGGCGTGTTTGATTTTCAGTGGTGGTGTAAATACTCGTGAAATTGATAATTATTACTATTTCACCGGTTTGATTTTCCTTTGAAAATTCACCACACTTTTCACCTCGAAAACCGGTTTAAAAGAATTATTTTAAATTTGTGGACCCCAATGTAATGTATATGATAAATCCATTCCATCTGGTCCTGTCAACACAATATTCTAAGGCATGAGCTGAAAAATGAGGCAGATTGAATACTCAAATGGCCCACACCAAAAGAAATAGTGGGCCTAAGAGGTTTTTAATGGTAAGTGTTTGATTCCCTTTTTCTTGTAGCGTGGTCGACTTGAGCTTTTGATATGCCTTATTTTTCAGCTCATGCTATAAATTCATCAAGTATAATAAATTAACGGTGTGGATAAGTGATACTTGAGCTTTTGATATGTCTTATTTTTCGGCTCATGTCATAAATTCATCAAGTATAATAAATTAACGGTGTGGATAAGTGATACGCATCACGGTGGGAACTGCAAATATATTGTGATGTTCTTGGTTTTTGTGTCAAAAATGCATCTCATCAAATCAGACATCGAAGGGAGGTAAATATGGAGGATTACGTATTTTCACGGGTATTTACCCAGCTACTGAGAATCAAACATGCCCTAAGAGGCTACTTGAAAGAGCAGGTTTGAAGACTACTTGGTGGTACCAGTGCAAGCATCGCAAGACAGGATCCCACCAAGCCATTGGACCATTCTGCAGGTGGACACTTGTCAGTGTGAAATTTTTGGCTGAAAGTCCATATTCTGCGTGATAGTGTGGCCCACCTCATGAATGGATTGGCTTGATTTCAATCAAATCGTGGGACATGCATGGTGGAACATTTCCCTAAAGAGCAGCAGGGTGGGGGTGGCGATTTTAATTCCACACATTGTCTCAGGTGTGGCAGATTTGCACACGTGACATATTTTTGCTGACATGGAGATTTCGCATCGTTGGTGTGTGAGAAAGATTATAAATACCAAGTGGTTCCATGTCCAAGCCAAATGGACTCGGATTGTGTTTACTCAGTGTAGCACACAACACCGAGTGGTGCTGGAAAAGCTCTATGGAACCCCACCATGATGTATATTTTTTACCCACGCATCCATTTTGCGAGCTGATTTTTTTGGAATCAAATTCTTATGTGGACCACACCACAGGAAACAGTTGTGATTGAACAGCTAATCATTAAAAACTTCCTAAGGTCCACTGTAATGTTTATTTGCCATCCAACAACCTGTTGATTAGATCATGCAGACCTAGATGAAGGAAAAACACTAATATCAGCTCGATCCAAAACTTTTGTAGCCCTTGAGAGGTTTTTAAGGGTAGGCATTCAATAACCACAGTCCTGTGGTGGGGTCCACCTTAGATTTGGATATGCCTCGTTGTTGGGCTCATACCCTAAAACGAGCTGAGAAAATGGAGTGACTGCATGGATAAAAAAACATACATCATGGTGGGGCCACGGCTTTCAAGCACCATATAGTACCGAGGTCGGTGCTGAGTGCTACTCTGCGCAATAACCACGCGGTGGGTGAGTGGACCCCTGACTATAGGGCCCACTGTGATGTGCCTACATCCACGCCATCTATCCCTATTGAAAGCTCATTTTAGTGCATGATCCAAAAAATGAAGCAGATCCAAATCTCAAGTGGACCATAATACTGGAAATAGTGGTAATCTACTGTTAAAAACTTACCGTGGGCCACGAAAGTTTTGGAGCAAGCTGATATTTATTTAGTCTCTTCATCGAGATCTTTGTGAGCTTATCAACAGTTTGGATGGCAAACAATTTTTTTAATGGTAGGGATTCCATCACTACTGTTTCTTGTGGTATGGTCCACAAGATTTGGATCATCCCTAAAATGAAAATGGTTGGACGGTGTGGATTTATGGCACATACATCACTGTGAGCCCCACAGTCAACAGTCCCACTCACTGTGGATCCGGGCCCTGACAGTGGACCCACCTTGATGTATGTGTTGTACGCTGTTCATTTGTCTTGCCGGCTCATTTTAGGGCATGGCTCCAAAATGAAACATATACAAATCTGAGGTGGAGCACACGGTAGGGATTGGTGGGACCCACCTTGATGTATGTGGTGCATATCCATGTTGTCCTTCTGTTTTGCCCGCTCATTTTGAGGCATGGCTCCAAAATGAAACAGTTACAAATTTCACTTGGACTACACAACAGGGATTGAATTCCCACCACTAAAAACTTATCAGGCCACTAAAGTTTTGGATCAAGCTACTATTTCTGTTTTCCTTTTATCCGGTCTGTGTAGCTTTTACCAATAACGGCCCTAAGAAGTCCTTTGTAGTGGGCATTCAATCACAGTTGTGTCCATGTGGATGTCCGTGTGGTGTGATCCACATGAGATTTGGGTTGTTGTTAGGGTTGTACATCACACCAAGTTGAGTCAAGGTAGGTCAATCTTGGCTTGGCTTCTCCGCACTCTTCTCAAGCTCACCCTTAAGCTTATCATTGGAGCTTGGCTTGTTTACCAAATCTTTAGAGGTCAGCTTGAGGCGAGCTAGTGGATTGATTTGAGTCGAGTCACAGTGAGTCTACTCCCCACCTCAATTTATAATATGTTTTCTTTTTACCATACAACCTGTTAATAAGGTTACAAAGATCTGGGTAAAAAGACCATACAAATATCAACTTGATCCAAAACTTTTTGTGGCCTATGAGAAGTTTTTAATGGCTGATTACCACTGCTTCCTGTATTATGGTCCATGTGAGATTTAGATCTGCTTCATTTTTTTGGATTACACTCTAAAACAAGCTTTTCAATACAGATGAATGGTGTGGATGTAGTCACATACATCACAGTGGGCCCCACAGTCAGGGTCTGACCCACCTCAATGGATCTGGGTCTCATTTAATCCACTCCCTAAAATATGCTTTCGATGGTATGCCAATTCCTTGCTAAATCCTTCCACGGATGTTCATGTGCTAAGATGTTATGTGTGATCCATCATTATATGCAGCATATCCAAAACTCAAGTGAGCCATACCGGAAGAAATAATGGAGATTCAATGACCACCGGTGAAACATTCATATAACCACAGAATTTTTGTATCAGACTAAGTTTTTTTATATTTTTTCTTCATCTCCGTTGGTAATAACCTTATAAAGGGTTTGGACAGCGTATAAACAACAAGGTGAACTCGAGAAGGTACCAACTCTTGGCATCTTTTTTTCCACAGATTTTCTTGTAGTGTGGTTTACTTTAGTTTTTGATCTGCTTTATTTTTGAGTGCATATCTAAAATGAGCTCGAAAGAAAAAATAAAAATAAAAATGAACAGATTAAATTTCTAAACATCACGGTTGGTTGTTAGGAAATCCGCGTCCCACCACGTCAGCTAACGGATTTGGGCCGAAAGTGGTACCCTACCCACGTATCACACGTGGGCTGGATCCATCAGATCTCACTACGCTACAACCCCACAGGAAACGGATTGGCTACTCCCCCTGCCACCAGCCCGGTGGCTGGAGGTCGGTATTCTATGGGCCCCACCATGATGTATGTTTTTCATCCATTCCATTCATCCATTTTTAAAGATCATCATAGGGCTTGATGCCAAAAATGAGAGGGATATAGATCTCAGGTGGACCACACCACAGGAAAACAATAGTAATTGCATATCCACCATTAAAATCCTCCTAAGGCCCAATGTACTGTTTATTTGACATCCAATCTGTTGATTAGGTCATACAGGCCCAGATGAAGGACAAAGACAAAGATCAGATTGATCCAAAACTTTAATGCCCCAAAAGGTTTTTAATGCTCGACGCTCGTTCAACACCGTTTCCTGTAATGTAGTCCACTTGAGATTGGGATATAACTAATTTTTAGTCTCATACAATAAAATATTCTGAAAATATAGATGGACAGCATGGATTAAACACATACATCATGGTGGGCCCACAGAGCACCGACGACCAGCCATTGGCTGGTGGCAGGGGAGTAGCCAATCCGTTTCCAACCCCACAGGTCTGGTTATTTCCCGGTCTCACCAAATCGGGGGCGGAGCTGGCATCAGCCGGGCAACACTTAGTGAGTGTTACTCTTACCGAGTGAGGCCTACCTTGATGAATATTCTATATATCTACCTGTCCATCCGTTTTTTCAGATCATGTTACCATGTGATTCTAAAACTTAAAGCAGATCGAAATCTCGGGTGGATCACACCACTGGAAAAAGTGTTGAATGACCGTTAAAAACTTTTTGTGGGCCAAAGAAGTTTTGGATCAAGCTGATCCTTGTATTTTCCCTTCATCCAGTTCTGATTGACCTTATCAACAGGTTGGATGGAAAATAAACATTATGATGGACCTAGAAATTTTGTAATGGTTGGCGTTCAATTACCACTATTTCCTGTGGTGTGGTCCACTGAGAATTGTATTTGCTTAATTTTTGGTACCATGTTCTCAAGTGGGCCGGAAAAACGGATGGACAGCATGGATTTATAAAATATTATCAAGATGTCCATGTGGTAAAGGTAACACCCACTACCCGGGTAATTGCTCATCCGCGCCTCACAAACCCGCGAAAGCCTCAGCAAATTGTACATTTGCTGAGTACGCGGATTGCGTCCTACCCCCGTCCGTCTCCAGCTGGGAACGAGCACAGCTTTGAGTGGCTACCGTAGTGCTATGTCTTATCCACACCGTCCATCAATTTTTTTCGTATCATTTTAAGGCATGATGTAAACAAATGAGGCATATTTGAGCGCAAGTGGACCACACCAAGGGAGGCAGCGGTGATAATGATTCTCACCGTTGAAAATTTTCTAGGGCAAACCGTAATGTTTATTTGCCATCCAACCTATTCATAAAGTTGCATATACCTGGATGAAGATAAAAAACAAATATAAACTCCATCTAAAACTTCTGTGGCCCCAGGAAGTTTTCAACGGTAAGAGTTTAATCCCCATTTTGTAGTCCACTTGAGACTTGGATCTACTAATTTTTTGGTTCATACCATGAAATGATACGAAAACATGGATGGACGGTGTGGATAAGACCCATACATTACGGTGGCCACTCAAAGCTTCTGCCCGTTCCCAGCTGGAGACGGGCCGGGGCAGGACGCAATCCGCGTCCATTTGCTGAGGCGCAGCCTCAAAGGACCCGAAACATCACCAACTCTCAGAAAAATCGTGGTCACTCATCCACCGTACACCTGTCATAAACATCCCGCAATTCAGACGATTGGTCGATCTTAACGTCCTGATTTTGCCAGTCGAATGTAGACCGCTGATGGAATTTCCCAACCATCTGTTAAAAATCGAACGGCTGAGATCGTTCGATCACTCAAATTGTTTTTTGGAATGCATCATCCTGAAATGGACCCCACTAGTCGGCCAATCAGATCCCTTTACGTGTACGGTAGATGAGTTGCTAAAACGGCGGTATCTTGTCAGGTAAAGATGGCCACTCACTCGTGAGATGAGATTAGCTATCCAATATCGATTCGGCGAGGAAGCCTCCTCCACCCACTACACACCCTCACCAACCTTATTTTATATTTATAGCCCTTGAAATTTAGCAAACACCCCCATTCCTCTATTGCGGGAGAGTAGAAATGGTCCTCTAATCCACTCACCAACTCACCAAAATCTCCTTTTTAGATTCGCTTTTAAAACAAAAACCATACGCGCTGCATTCTTCATTCACCACTGCACCAAACGCCCACATTAAGGTCAGTCTCTCTCTCTCTGGATTTCTCTCAAACATTTAAACTGCATTCCTGCGTATCTTCTCAGCCTATTTCCAGATTGTTATCATTATCATTGTTATCTGCTTGTTTATAAATTTCTCGGATAAGCTCGTCAATTCAGGCTATTTTGCATCGAATTTAGACCTGAACTAATTCACAATGAGATCTACGGGAACTGGCCGTTTCTCATGCTGTTTCTGTAGTTGTTTTGTGGATCAGCTGCTGATACAATGGGATCAGGCGATCCTGGAAAATGAGAAATCAAAAGAACGGCCTTTATGATAGGGT
Organism: Magnolia sinica; assembly: GCF_029962835.1. NCBI lineage: Eukaryota > Viridiplantae > Streptophyta > Magnoliopsida > Magnoliales > Magnoliaceae > Magnolia > Magnolia sinica. The sequence continues at coordinate 14,824,544 of NC_080573.1, forward strand.
TGATGTTTGCCTGGTGGGTTTACCTTGGGATCAGGAATTCTCAGAATCTGTTCCATTTGGCGATTCTAACCCGTCTGACTAGTTATCTGAAACTGTGCCGCGGAGAATGGATACAGTAGTCCCTGTTTAATGAAGTGTTCACCAATCAGGTGATTAGGATAATCCGATGGGGTTGAACCATTGGTGATGCGGATTGGTCAGATCAACAGTTGGATTACCACCGGGGAATGATCACATATGCCTGAATGGTAATTATCGGATGTTTGAGCTGTGTGGGTCCACCATGATGTGTGAGAGCCATCAAACCCATCCATTAGATATTTATATGTGCTGATCCAAAAATCCAGCCTGGTCCATAACTCAGGTTGGCCACACCAAAGGGAGAAGGGGAAGCTCATCCTAGAAATTTCCATATGAAATGTGGGCTTCATCGTGTCGTATACATGTCATCCAATCCAGTCATCAGATGCGTCCTACCAGGGTGAAGGGACAAACTGAAACTTACGCCATTCCAAAACTCACGAGGGCTACAAGTGAATATATAGGTTTTAGATGTGGTCAATGTTGTTGAATCGCATATGCGATCATGTGCAATTGCATATGCCTATGCGCATATGCAATCACACATGCGACCACATATTTTTTTTCCTCGAAAAGTTTATAAAAAAAAAATCGAAAAAAGGGAAATTTTCAAAAAAAAAAAAGTAAAAAAATTTAAGAGACTAAGGGGAACTTTTTTCTAATTTAATAAATAACTAATTTTACATATTTAAAATACATTTGAGAGAAATAAAATCAATTAAACAATGAATTAAACATCTAGTCATCAACATTCAACAATATAGTTAATAAGTAAGAAGTAACCACAAAATCAACAAGTTATTTATTTATTATTGCAGAAAATCAACAAGCTATCTTCCTTGAAACTCCTTGAAACTTGAAAGTGCTTGAATCTTGAAATGAGAGAGAGAGAGAGAGAGAGAGAGAGAGAGAGTTTCAGGGTGAGAATATTGCAAATCGAGGAGGTTTGGAAGACTTTTTATAGGCAATTTATTATTATTATTATTTTTTTTGCAAATTTTTTTTTAAATAAATAAATTTAATGTGCCATGGCCAATATGTGATTGCATATACCGTATGCAATCACATACATCGCATCTGTTCCATGATCGCATATGCGATCTGCATATGGATATGTGCATATGCGGTCGCACATGACAACATTGGGTGTGGTTGTATGTTGCTCTGTGTTTTTTCATGTCCTAAACTGAGTTTTGGATTGGGATGATTCGTGGAATGCATGGTGAACATGAGGTGCACTAGATGCACAATTTGGATTCCACATGCATATCATGGGTGGGCCCCACAGCTTGAATGCATGACTTTTGTGATCATTTCTCTCTCCAGAAAGCAGGCTTCTCCTTTTGGTTATCAGGCTGTGTATTCTAAATCTTCTCTTATTATTAGTTTTTAAAGCTTTTTAATAATTTTAAATTATATAAATATATTGGTTCCAAAAAATAGCTGACACCAATTAATTGGGATAAGTTGCTGATGATGATAGATTCCAAATAAACTTGAAATCACTCAGTAGTCAGTTCACTAGATTGGCCTTTTCCATTGCGATTCTGCATTTGCAAACTGTGGCCTTACAAGTGCTCTCTTTGCTGTCAGATCTTTCTCTATATATAAACAAGATGAGAGGAGGAGCTCTTTGGCAGCTCGGACAATCAATCACCCGCCGCCTCTCCCAATCTGACAAGAAATCTGCCATCATCAACCGCTGCTTTGCCACTGATGCCCAGCTTAAGAAAACCGCCCTCTATGACTTCCATGTTGAACATGGTGGCAAGATGGTTCCTTTTGCTGGCTGGAGCATGCCGATACAGTACAAGGACTCAATAATGGACTCGACATTGAATTGCCGTGAGAATGGTGGGCTCTTCGACGTCTCCCATATGTGTGGGCTCAGTCTCAAGGGGAAGGACTGCATACCATTCCTTGAGACGCTGGTGATTGCTGATGTTGCAAGTCTCGCACCTGGGACTGGGACACTGACGGTGTTCACGAACGAGAAGGGAGGGGCGATTGATGATTCAGTGATAACGAAGGTGAAGGATGACTACATTTACTTGGTTGTGAATGCAGGGTGCAGGGACAAGGATTTGGCGCATATTGAGGCTCATATGAAGAGCTTTAAAGCCAAGGGTGGGGATGTGAACTGGCATATCCATGATGAGCGATCTCTTCTGGCCCTCCAGGTTGCTGCTGTTTTTTCACCTCCTGTTTCTTCTCTTCATGTTGTTTGTATAAAATATTTGCTGATTCCAGTGCATAGTTCTTATATTGACTGATGATGGTGGATGAATGTTCTTTGATTGTGGGGGTTTGATATATTTAGAAGAGGTATTATACAATTCTTGGCCTGAATTACCAATGTTTTTCTGCATTCATGCCAGTGTTTCTTTTAAGTGGGTCCCATCTTTCTGTGATCTGGATTATTCATTTGATTGTCCCCATTATAGATGAGCCAAGCCCCAAAACTGCCTTCCCAATGGATGATCTTTTTTTTTTCTTTTTTGAGAATCGACAAATTTGTTAATTCGCAACAAAAATGTTAAATGAGAAACGAAGACCCTAGGACATGTCACTGTTTGGTCACATGCTGGGGACGTCATGCGCACGCGCACGCCCCCCACCCTACGCACGTGCTCAAAGAGGAGGAAGGCCCTACTATTGATCTGGATCGACGACGACATCTATGGAGGACCTCTTATTTTGGGGGGCCGTGCTATGGAGCATTGGAGTGGACTCGATCGTCATAGGGATTCCACCATTGGATCTCATGATCGTGGCCCATTACCCTAGATGATCTAAGATTTTGAGTTTTGGTCATTATCGTTATTAGAAATATCATGAACGGTTTTGATTGCGTTGATTAGTTGTTATTTTTGTTACTTCGTCTCTAAGTAATAGTGTGCGCACATGGTGCGGCTTTTGAGGTTTAGGGTTTTCTTCTAAATAGGCAACCCTATGTAGGTTTTTTTTATTGAAGTTTATGAATAAAATTTTGGTTTTTTCTTCCTCTCTATCCCTCTGAGTTGAAGAAGTTAATTGGGTGTGAAACCCTCCCTTCATCAAAGGGCTTACATTATGTTGCAAAACCACAACCATCCCAAATTGTCCCCACCTCCTATACCTCACATCCATCATCTTCCACAACCCTTCCATCTTTTGATTCACCTTGCTCTTGTACCCAAGTTCTCTTCCACAACAGATTTTTAGATTCTGGCCCTCCAAGAGGCTGAAATTTCGGCGGAGCACCACGCACACATCGGGCAACAGATCGACACGAAAATTGGTGTGAGAGTGGGCCTCCCCTGGCCGGCTAAACCCTAGGAGTTGTTTTCTGATTCCGTAGGCCCCGCACACGTGCGGACAGGGACTCAAGCACGTGCGCCTGGGCCAGGTTGTTGTCCACAAGCGTGGATCGTCTCAAGTTCTGGATTTCTTCCCTTTTTCTCCTCTCTCGCCTTAAGTCCCCAACCCTAACCCTGGATAATTCCAAATTCCAAGTATTTTCAACTTTCGCAAACCCTAGATTTTCCCCCGAGTTGAAACATGGTGAATCTCTTGAATTGAGGTACAATCGCTTGCAAGATTGGATGAATCTTACACTCCTTTGGGCATTGTTTGGTTTATAATTTTATTTGATCTAGCCCTAAACTTGTGTAGGCTTGGACCCCCGTAGATTCCCCTCGTTGAATGTTTGATCGTATGTGCGACGTGGAATTTTGTGATTGTTTAAAATTGGTATGATCTAAAACTTGAAATCTTGCATGCCATATTTAATTTCATGTCCTACATCATCACATAACCCCCTGGCTTGGATAGATACAAAATTCATATGGTGTAACCCAAGAGGATAAATACAACAACTCAGTTTCTACAGAATCCGACTACAAACTCTCCCAACTGCCTATGAGATCTGCCTTCGACCAGCTTCAGAATACCTACTTGACAATGGCCAACTTTATGTTGCGCAGCACGCCAACACCGCAAGTGAACCGAGATCCAATCTCCTGTCTCACCCACAAACGATAAACAGGAAGAAGTATAATCTAGAGAGAGAATCAAAGCATACCGACAAACCACAAGACAGAATGTATGTGGAAAAACCCCAACAAGGGAAAAAAACCACGGTTGCAAACTTCCACTATGAAGAAAACGAGATTACAAGCAATATACTAACCATCTCCGATGCTCCTATGCATAGAGATAGCCCTTTTCTCTAACCTTTTTCCCTTTGATGTATAGAAAAAACCCTTTACATACACCTTAGAATACCCTAAAATAGCCCTAAGGACCCTTATTTATAGTTTAGGCAACTTCCTTTCACACCTCTGCAAAACCGTCTCAAATTTACGCAGTCCGCACCAAATCCGCGCAAAATCTGCGTAACCCTCGACCAATCGAAAGAGGTCCTCGACTGGTCGAGCCATGCCCTCGACCGGTTGAGTGGTGAAAAATAGGGCTCGCTGGACTTTGAGTCAAGTGAGCCCTCGACTGGTCGAGCAGGCTCTTCAACCAGTCGAGCAGCGCGGTCGAGATTTGGTGTGCTGGCTCCACAGCTCAACAATCTCTCACTTGGAGACACATCACCATAAACCTTCGTCTTCTACATCCAGAGTGCACCACCTCCCCGTCTTTAAGCCTGAAGACCAATCAAAGCTAAACAGAACTTCAGTTTCTCCCGTGTAACCGCCTTGGTCAGCATATCTGCAGGATTCTCACTTGTATGGATCTTCTCCAAAGCAATCGATCCATCTTCCAATAACGAATGTATGAAGTGATATCTGATGTCAATATACTTGGTCCTTAAATGAAAAGCTGAATTCTTAGCCAAGTGTATTGCACTCTGATTGTCACTGTACAGCTTGTAATCTGCTTGCTTCTTTCCCAACTCTTCCATGAAACCTTGCATCCACACTATCTCCTTGCACACTTCTGTAGCTGCAACATATTCTACTTCCGTTGTACTGATGGATACTATCTTCTGTAACCGAGAGACCCAACTAATTGCAGCACTACCCAAAGTAAAGACATACCCTGTAGTACTTCTTCTGCTGTCGATATCTCCTGTTAAATCTGAATCTACGTAGCCTTGTAATTTGATTTCCGTTTCTCCATAACACAGCCCCACTTCCATAGTACTTGCCAGGTATTTGAGGATCCACTTCATAGCTTCCCTTCCCGAGATTGTTCATGAACCTGCTAACAACTCCCACTGCTTGAGCAATATCTAGCCTCGTGCTCACTATAGCATACATGAGACTCCCAATAGCTAACGCGTATGAGACTTTAGCCATGTAGTCTCGTTCCTCCTGCGTCTTCGCACCTTGCTCCTTACAAAACTTGAAATGATTTACTAATGGAGTGTTAACCGGCTTAACACCTCCCATACTGAATCGATCAAGTACCTTGGCTATGTACTCTGCCTGTGATAAAACTAATTTCTTGTTTTCCATGTCACGCTTTATCTTCATGCCTAGGATTTGTTTTGCAGCTCCTAAATTCTTCATGACAAATTTTCTAGATAGTTGTCTTTTGAGATCTGAGATGTCCTTCATGCTTGATCTGGCCACAAGCATATCATCAACGTACAGAAGAAGGATGATGTACGACGTATCAAACTTCTTCAAATAGCAGCAGTGGTTTGTATGACATCTACTAAAACTGTTTCCCGACATGAAATTGTCGAACTTCTTGTACCACTATCTCGGGGCCTACTTTAGGCCATATAGATTCTTCTTTAATCTACACACCTTATTTTCCTTTCCTGGTGCCACGTATCCTGTCGGCTGATGCATTTATATCTCTTATTCAAGGTTCCCATGAAGAAAGACTGTCTTAACAACTAGCTGCTCTAGATGTAAGTCCTCTGTAGCCACTATACTCAAGACCATGCGAATTGTAGACATTTTCACCACTGGTGAAAATATTTCAGTGAAGTCGATACATGCCTTTTTATTGAAACCTTTTTATAACCAATCTGGCTTTGTATCGTTTTGAACCATCGTGCTCCTCCTTCAGTCTGTAAACTCACTTGTTATGAAGAGCTTTCTTAGCCTTATGTAAAGTGACTAGTTCCCACGTACGATTTGACTCAAGAGAGTCCATCTCATCATCCATGACCTGCTCCCACTTAACCCGTGTATCTGACTGTAATGCCTCGTCAAAACACTCTAGTTCATCATTATCTGTCAGCAGTAAATAATGTAAGGAGGGTGATTATCGGACCTTGGGTCTCCTCTCTCGAGTAGACCTCACAACCGGTGTCTGTGGCTCTGCCTCATTATGCTCCTGTGCATGCTCTTCTTGTGGCACTGTAACACTCGTGTCCAGTAACTCTTCGAACTCTACGAATTCTTGCTTATTGGCCTCATTTTGTTTTTGTTGTACATTGTCCTTATGTATCACTTTTTTATTGAAGACTACGTCTTTGCTTTTGATGACTTTCTGGTTCTCTGTATCCCAAAAACGGTAGCCAAAATCATGCTGCCCGTAGCCTATAAACGTGCACCTCTTGGACTTCGCATCAAGCTTGTTTCTATGCTCTGCATCAATGTGAACATATGAAGTGCAACTGAACACTCTGAGATGTGCAAAGTTCACTTCTTTCCCAGTCCACGTTTCTTCTGGTAGCCCATCATCCAATGGTGCTGAGGGACTTCTATTGATGAGATATGCGGCAGTATTCACAGCATCTGCCCAAAACGTCTTGGGCAACCCTGCATGTAACCTCATGCTCCTGGCGCGCTCAAGGACAGTCCTGTTAATGCGCTCAGTCACACCATTCTACTGTGGTGTCCCTGGAATTGTTTTCTGATGTTTGATTCCATTTGCTGCACAATACTCCTCAAACCTCTTATCACATTACTCTCCCCCATTATCTGATCTGAGACATTTTACTGTTTTACTTGTCTCGTTTTCTACCATAACTTTTCACTTTTTAAATACATCAAATACGTCAGATTTGTGCTTTAAGAAATAGACCCACAGTTTTCTACTAGCATCATCAATAAAAGAAACAAAGTTACGTGAACCATCAAGAGATGATACCTGTGCCAGTCCCCACACATCAGTGTGTATAAGCTTCAACAGATGCGTCTTTGGAGTGTGTCCCGTTTTCTTGAAGCTTACTCTCTTCTGCTTGCCATACACGCAGTCCTCGCAGAATTCCAAGTCAATAGACTTTAGCCCTGGTAGCTTCCCTTTTGACAATAGCACTTTCATCCCTTTCTCACTCATATGTCCCAACCTCTGATGTCATAACTGCCCATTCACTCCAGTTGATGCGACTGCGAGTGAACTATACAATCCTGAAGTCACGTACAAAGTACCTTCCTTCTTGCCTCGAGATATCACCAAAGCATCTTTTGTGATCTTCCAGGAGTCATTAGTGAATGTCGTCACATATCCGGTATCGGCCAACTGCCCTACTGAGATCAAATTCCGTCTCAAACTCGGTATATGTTTAACATCTTTCAATTTCAAAGTCGTTCCGTCTTTCTGACTTATATGAACTTCTCCCTTTCCAACAAGACTGCACGGCTCATCATCACCCAGGTAGATTCTCCCGAAGTCACCTGACAATGACATATAATCACGCAGAACTTCCTTACACGAAGTGGCATGAAACGAAGCACCCGAGTCTATGACCCAAGACTCATTCCGCGCATCAAGAGATAAGATCAATGCCTTTGTGTCACTCTCCTCGAATAGATTTATTGAATCCTTCCCACCTTGAGAGTTTCCTTCTTGTTTCTTAAGCGTTTTGCAATCACATTTCATGTGCCCCTTCTTCCAGCAATGCCAACACCCGTCTTTGTCTTTCAGTTTCTTGGATTTCTTCCTCGACTTAAAACGTCTGTGTTTATTGCCTCCTTTGTTCAACGATCTTCCTCTTCCTTTAACATTTAGAGCATTCCCCGAATCCCTTGAAACTCCTAATGCCTTTCTTCTAGATTCTTCGCTGAGAATTAGACCGGCCACATCATCGAATTTCAACTTTGTCAACCCTTAAGAATTGCTCACGACAATTACCAAACCATCCCAACTGTCTGGCAAACTGGACAAGATCAATAATGCCCTGACCTCGTCTTCAAAAACAATGCCAACGGATTCCAATTGGCTCATGATTATATTGAACTCGTTTAACCATGCTCCCACTATCTGACATCTTCATGTTGAATAGTCGTTTCATAAGATGAACCTTGTTGGACGCTGATGGTTTCTCATACATCGTAGTTAGGGCTTGCATTAATTCTTTTGTGGTCTTCATCTTGGATATATTGAAGGCGACGCTCTTAGACAAAAAGAGTCGGATCATTCCTAAAGCCTTCCAATTCAATAAAAACCATTCATCATCTATTATCTTATCTAGTTTCTTCTCTTTTCCTTCTAGAGGAATATAGAGGTCCTTCTGATACAGATAATCTTCCATCTGCATCTTCCAGAAGGCAATGTTTGAACCATTAAAATTTTCAATTCTAGTCTTTCATTCTTCCGTCATTGCTCCCACTTGAACTAAATCAAAAGCTTTGATACCAATGTTTTGCACAGCATGCCAACAACGCAAGTGAACCAAGATCCAATCCCTGGTCTCACCCACAAACGATAAACAGGACGAAGTATAATCTAGAGATAGAATCAAAGCATACCAACAAACCACAAGGCAAAATATACGTGGAAAAACCCCAACAAGGGAAAAAAACCATGGGTGCAAACTTCCACTATGAAGAAAACGAGATTACAAGCAATATACTAACCATTTTCGAAGCTCCCATGCACAAAGATAGCCCTTTTCTCTAATCTTTTTCCTTTGGATGTATAGAAAAAACCCTTTGCATACACCTTAAAATACCCTACAATAGCCCTAGGTGTGATTAGAGCTGTACACGAGTAGACTAAGGCTCGCGTACTCGCTCGACTCGACTCGGAATACTCGACTCGTACTCAACTCGTCTGAGTTAGAGCCGAGTATGAGCGGGTTTCCACGACTCGTTTAGATTACGAGTAGAGTACGAGTCTAGAAGTACTCGACTCGGTACTCGACTCGTACTCGACTCGTACCTGTGTATATAACTCCGCCCGAAAAAAAAAAGCCCTACCCCGCCCGTCATTTTCCACAGCGCCCAAACCCTACCCCCACCGCCCCACGGCCCCACCCGTCCTTTTCAAGCAGCGCCCTAAACCCTTCCCTCCCAGCCAGCGTTCAAAAAAAACTCTCTCTCTCTCTCTCTCCTCTCCCTCTCCCAGCGCCCGTCCGGCCCTCCCTCTTCTTCCCTCTCTCTCTCACTCGCCCCTATCCCCTGTCCAGCAGTGCCGCTCGTCCCTGCGGCCTGTCCGGTGCCCCTGTCCGGTGACGGAGCTCGTCCCTGCCACTCGTCCGGTGTGCCGCAGCTCGTCCCTGCCAGGCTGCCACTCGTCCCGTCGTCCGTCATCGCCCTGCCCTGCACGCAGCTGCCGGTCGTCCCTGCCATGCCACTCGCCGTCGCCGTCATCGCCCGCCCGCACGCACGGCGGTCGTCCCTCTTCTGCTCGCCTGGTAAGGTGTGGCCGTATGGGGTTTATTTTTTTAATTTTTTATTGCTAATATATGTTAGAAATTGTTAATATAGTTTGAAATTAACCTAATATTTGTGTTTTCTCTTGATATCATGGTGAATTGCTAAGTTCAGTTTCCATTTGCATACATGTTGTATCATTGAGTGAATGTAAATATTTTGTAAATATTTATATTAAGTGAATGTGATCCGAGTTGAACTGATTTGAACCGAGTCAAGTTTGAGTCAAGTTCTAAGCCTACTCAAGTTCGAGTTAAGTTCTAAGCCGAGTCGAGTTGACCGAATTAACCAAGCTAACTCAGTTCATGTACAACTCTAGCGTACAAATATAAAAGTGGGGCATTTTAAATTGACTGAAAATGGATCACAGATCTAAGGGTTAGGATTTTCCACGATAGAAGATGCTTGTGCATCCACCATTCATGTTTTAGCCATTAGATCAATTGTCTGAATCATGAACGTGGGACTCACATGTTTGATGAGAGAGTGAAAGGGCTGCTTCACTCCAAAAGCTCAGACAACGATGCACGTAGAGTTCGTGCATACATGTTGTATCATTGACTGTATTGGTCTCATTGTTGATTTTCCTTTTCTCCAACTATAATTTACATGTACTTGGTTTTCTATGGTACGAAATATATTGCAACAACCCCAGTTCATCGCGGTAGCCCACTCTTGATTATCGCCGTTCATCATTGTACACAGGGCAGGGCTGTGGATTTGAAAAGGTAAATTACACAGTCCTATCACTTGATGTACGTGAGAGTGCAAACCCAGGACAGTCCGGATCCATACTGATAGGAATGCAGATTAAATGGTATTGAATTTCATTAGGTAGAATTAAAATTGTATATGAGTCAAACCAAGTTGGCCATCAAAATTCCTAGCCTGCCCTCGGTCTCAAATTGGCCATGTGGGCCCAGGTCAAAATATTCAATTTGATCCTGTATGGTCAAAATATAGTTTTGGGATTAACCTGATATGTTAATATAGAAATTGTTTAACATATGTTAGAAATTGTTAATATAGAAATTTTTTAATCAAAGGTGAACATCTCACTCCCAATTATTTACTTTAGTGTGTGGCCCACCTCAATTACAACTTACAAGTCATCATTTTGTTTGTTTGTTTATTTCTAAGCCTATCGTGGGTCTTCAATTAATATCATGGTGGGCCTATCAAAGTCAGAGTAGCTTTTGTTTATAAAGATCTTTAAATGTGATCCACTTAATAAGTGGATAGGGCTAACAATTAATGAAACCGTTAGTGTTGAATGCTACCACTTTAAGATGCCTTTGGTTTTTTATTTGACATTTTGTTATTAGTTAGCTAGATGATAAATGTCAATTTCAGCATGCTCCATTGTTTGCATAGATATGAATTATTTGTATTGTTTTAGTTGTAGACTTGTAGTATAAGATAATCGGTTGCCCATTTGAGGATTTCTATGTTGCCAGACATAGATTCAGTGTGTTCTTGGATGCATAGAAATTCTCAAATTGTCCCTTTTTGGACAATTCAGGGTTAGATTGTAATGTCTTCATTTATTCCAATTTAAATGCATATGCCTGTTCTGGTTTCGTCTCTTCTTTTTCTCTCTGGATATATTTCATGTATTTATTTCCGTTGTCAAATGTCCACATTTTGTGTTGATGATTGACATGCGAATCAAATACAAGATTAGATGCTGCCGGAATTTCGTCGTAGCATTTAAATTGAAAAATGAAGCATTACAATCTATCTAACTTTGAATGGGTGACTGATTTAGACAGTTAAGTAATTATGCCCGTCTAGCGGTCGGTCTAGCCATCTAGGACCCTAGCCCCTAGGTATAGCCGTATAACATATCGAGAACTTTATTTTATAGATGGCTAGTCAAGACGAAAGCCCAAATACCCCTGGAATGGGTGCATCGGCCACATCTCCTCTAATAGTAGAGGGAGACACAGACACGTCAACCGCATGCAAAGGGAAGAAGAAGAGATCAGCAGTGTGGGATGATTTCGAAGATGTGACAGTTAACGGTGTACAGAAGATAAAGTGTAATCACTGCAAAGGGTTATTCAGCAAGATTCCAGGAGGATCTACGACACATCTGATTAGACATTTGAAGACGTGTCCTAAGAAAGCAAGACTTCCTCCTCCCGGCCAACAAATACTGTCATTTACGAAGTCAGAAGGGGACGACTCCCAAGGCATAGTGTCCACTCATAAGTTTGACAAGGAGAAGTTGAATGAGTGGTTTGCTAGATTAGTAATTTTGGAAGAAAAACCTTTCAAAATGATTGAAAGTAAAGGATTTAGGGCTTTCTGTCAATTCCTTAATCCTGGGGGCGAGAATGTCTCCCGCGTCACAGTGGAGAGAGAAAGCATGAAGATGTACACAAAGGAGAAGATGAAACTGAAAGAAGTTTTGGCTTCAGTGTCCAAAATAGCTTTGACGTCTGATTTATGGACGGCGTCCAATCAAAGAAAAGGATACATTTCATTAACCGCTCACTATGTTGATAAAGATTGGAAACTATGCAAGAGAATTTTGAACTTCAAACACCTTCCTCCTCCACATACTGGTTTACTTATTTCAGATTGCATCTACAGTTGTCTAGAAGGTTAGGGCATTGAGAAGCAAATTTCAGCAATAACTTTAGACAATGCTTCAGCAAATGACAGTGTCATTTCATGCTTACGTAACCAGTTCAGGGCTACAGGAAATTTATTTTTTGAAGGAAAAATATTCCAGGTCAGATGTTGTGCCCATATTGTAAATTTGATTGTACAAGAAGGGCTGAAAGCAATTGACAACACTATAGAGAACATAAGAGAAAGTGTGAAATATATAAGGGGATCGCTATCGAGACTGAGTGTATGGAATGACATCATCCAACATTTCAATGTGCTATTTAAAAAAACGTTGAAGTTGGATATCTGTACACGTTGGAACTCGACCTATGAAATGTTAGATGCGGCAATGGAATTACAGCTTACATTTCCTGAATATGCGGCACGTGATAGAATGTATTCTTGGTTGCTGAGCACAGGTGATTGGACCAAAGCAAAATAAGTTCACACATTTCTCAAAGTTTTCTATGATTGCACGAAGATTTTTTTTGAGAATTAGTATCCAACCATGAATCTGTTTCTTCCATCTCTTTGGAAGATTAAGGATGCTCTACAGAAAAATGCCAGTGCGGGTCCAAATTTCATATGCCAGATGACAGTTGGTATGAAGACGAAGTTCGATAAATACTGAGACGAATGTCATCTGTTGATGTCCTTGGCAGTTGTTCTTGATCCTCGTTATAAAATGGGGTTGGTTAGCTTTATTTTCATAAAGCTTTATCCTACTGAAAGAGCGGTAGCAGAGACGTCTAAGGTTCGTCAAGCCCTTGAAGATTTGTACAAATCGTATGTTAATACTTTACCTACAATGGGTGTTGAAGAAATTAGAGATGCGGATATTTTTGTACCTGGTAATCTGAATGTGCTAAATGAATACATATCATACTTGGCACAAGCACAAATGGGAGTTGATACTAAAGAATCAGAGTTAGAAATGTACCTCAAGGAGCCAATCGTAGTGCGATCCAAATTTGATGTGTTGGAATGGTGGAAGATGAGAGTTAGTGAATCAAAATACCCTACATTATCTGTGATGGCACGAGACATATTATCTATACCAATTTCAACAGTGACATCAGAATCCGCATTCAGCACAGGGAGCAGGGTTGTGAGCAAGTATTGAAGCTCACTTTCGCCAAATACAGTTGAAGCATTGATTTGTACGCAAGATTGGTTGCGCCCAATATGGGGAGGAGATATGAATGATGGTGATGATGAAGACGAGAAGATTGAGATTTGTGACGAGTCTCTACCTACAGATCAGTAATTATTTTCGGTTTTGTAATTTTTTTTGGTTGAATGTTAAATGATCTGTAATATTATTTTACTGCAATTACAAACACGAAAGTGTTGGTCCTTTTGGAATGTGGTTTGGAAAACTTTTAATCTTTGATATTTATTTACATATGCCTGTTCATTGCTTTTATTTTTGACTTTTGATACATTTATATTGCTTTCTTTTGTTCTTATATCAAGTTCAATTTATTTATCAATATTCTGATTTTTTAATTAAAAATTGAATGTAGATATGTCGTCATCTGAGCCATCGACAAACATTTGGGACTATGCTTCTCTAGTTGAATCACCACCAAGGTCTGGAAAAATAAAGATTAAGTGTGGTTTGTGTGGCGCAAAGTTTGTAAACAAGACTAATCGCTTTCGCTTACACTTGTCATGTCGAGGTGGTGATGCAAAACCATGCCCCAATGCCCCTAAGGATGTCCAAATTCTTTTTCAAGCTCTGTTAGATTCGAATAGAAAACCTTTTACTCCATCCAAACTTTCTGCTTCTGGATCTAGTATACGAATGACATCCACAGAAGATGCAGAGGAGGAAGCCAGATTAAAAGGCTTGGAGGAAGAACAATTCCAACTCGCCTTAAAACGCAGTATGGAAGATGTTTCTAGACTTCAGCGATATTCGAGTCAAAGACAACATGATGTTGAAGCAGGGTCGAGTTACTCGAGTACGACAAACAAGAAGAAAAAAAAGAGTAACAAATTCAAATTCCTGACTCGTCTCGGTAAATTTTATAGGGCAATGGGTACTACATACAATTCTTCACATAAAGCAAGTTTGAAAATTCTAGTTCAAAGTGTAAAAGAGCACGAAGGAAAAATCTCTTCGCCTTCTGACTCAGAGGAAGTGAACCAATTTGTATATGAAAAAATAGATAGCAGTTCCGATGGATCAGATGACAATACAGGAAGACACTCCTCTTATGGAGGTTATTAGTTATAAATTGTCATTTTGAAGTGAACAATGTAATGTAAATATGTTAATGTAATTATCGAAGTTTTTTAATCATAAATTATGTGCATTTTATATCTTTTATTGTTTAGTTTAACTTCGAATTCCAATTGACTCGAACTCGCCTCAAAAACTCGCACTCTACTCGACTCGATTTCTACTCGTACTCGAACTCGCTTCGAAAACTCGGACTCGACTCGACTCATTTAATACTCGTACTTGGCTCGTACTCGGGCGAGTAGAGTACGAACAGGGAGTCCATGCTCATCGACCGAGTAGAGCCGAGTACGAGCAGCACTCGGGCGTTAAGAGCCGAGTACGAGTAGGGCGATACTCGACTCGACTCGACTCGTGTACAGCTCTACGTGTAAGTTACTTACATGTACAAAACTGAATATTCAAATCGAGCAGAGCTTAGATTGGGGAATCATTCTAAAATGTTATAATCACAACTAGTGGAGAGAGGCCCTCGACTGGTCAAGCGGGCCCTCGACAGGTCGAGTGGGTCAAAACAGGGCTCGCTGGACTTTGAGTCGAGCGAGCCCTCGACTGGTTGAGCAAGCTCCTCGATCGGTCAAGCAGCGTGGTCGAGATTTGGTGTGTTGGCTCCACACCTCAACACTTTAATCATATTTCGAATCCTTCTGTAGATACTTTCAGTGCTTCATGTCTTATTTTTGAAAATCCTTGCATTCCTCTCCTTTCATATGCCCCATAAAATGCCAAACAGGCTCATTATCTACAAGCCTTTTTTAGCTTGTTGAATGGTCCGCTAAACCATTCAGTCACCGCATCTCTTATTGAATTCTTGAATGACCATGCCACCCCAAAGAAGGAGAGAAAATAGTTCCACACTTTCTTAGCCACCTCACAATGGAAGAAAAGATGGTTAACAGACTTCTCATGCCTGTACATGACACACCTGTTCGGAAGCGCCCAATTTCTTTCTTTCTTTCTTTCTTTTCTTTTCTTTTATTCTTTCTTTCAGGTTTACTAGCATGAAAATCTTATTTAGCAACCTAAGCAAAAGCTTTCACCCTTGGATGGTCTTAAATGTCCAATGGATGATCCTAATTGTCCAATTGGTGGACTGAAAATGGATGCGTTTGTCAACTGGTCCACATTCAATGAGGAAAAAGGATCTGCTGACTGTATGGGTGAGATTTTTCTATAAGGGAGATTGTCAGCACATCACCTATTTAAGGGTGTATTCACCAGATTAACTTCCTGGCTTGCAGAAAGGCAGTACAGTTGATGTAAGTTTGTATTGGATGACATAATGTGCATATTGAGTGAAGTTCCAATAGTTGTCTCATCTCGTCATCTTCAAGCCGATATGTATCCAGTCATACGTATCAGATTGACTGAAACTCAAATCAATGTTGGCTTATGATTTAGTTCTCGTTCAATTCTGCTGTACTAAAAATCAATGCTGTCTTAAGATTTAGGTCTGGTTCAATTCTACACTTGATCTTGGTTGGTTACTCATTTTGGTAGTGTGTTTAAAGGATTCTCACCTGTTAACAGATGTTCACGGAGTGCTAGTTGTATATCCTCTCTTTAATTGTGATGCAGTTGTTTGAACATTTTGAGGTGGAACACAAGAGAGAAGTTTCTATAACATTTTAAAATCTAGGTCTCAATGCATCCATTACTGTTTTGGGTTGCTCGTTCTCTATTCAGATTCATGAATCTTATAAAATCATCCCAACTTCTGTGGATACTTGTGCCTCAGGGTCCTCTTGCTGCACCAGTTCTTCAGCATCTAACAAAAGATGATTTGAGCAAAGTATACTTTGGCGAGTTCCGGATGTTGGATATCAATGGGGTTCATTGCTTTCTCACTAGAACTGGGTATGTTGCTGTTGTTTCATTTTGAACTTGTTATGATTGCATTATTCTGGCATTTTCAGTTCCAATCAAATTTGTTTTCCCTGTCAATTTTTTCAATAAACTGAGAGTTATGATAAAATCTAATGGCATTATTATTTAAGACTATCATGAAAGTCTTGTTTATGACATATAATGACATCTTATGGCATTACTCCACGGATAAGAAATACAAGAAATTTAGACCCTAAATTATTTCTCGGTCTTGAAGCATTCTTATTTTCTCTTCATCTTGTGTTGTTTAGCCAGACCTGCAGGTGCTAGTGCTTGTGGTTTTCGTCTTTCTTTAATGAATTCCTTGTTTGCTGAAGAACTGCAAAAAGTTATTAAAAAAAATAAAATCAAATCAAATGCTGCATATTAAAGGGACTTGGTTCACAGTACTTTTTGTGAATTACAGAATATCAACCCTTTGTGTAACCGTATTGGCCAGCGTATGCATCAACTGATATGGCCTATAACAGCTGATTTTTTGTTTTTTTGGAAAAAAAATGATCTGTAAAATTCTAAAAAATGTCAGGATCCCAAATATGTAATTCTTTTTTGATTTTGGACATGTATTTAATGGTGTAATGGGCCAGTCTTTCAAAAGAAAGTTCTATGTCGCAGAGTGCCAGCTTCACCTGCTAAAAGTTTTGACAAATTAGGCCCTAATTGAACACAAATTAAGCATTATTTAGTGCATTAGTGCTTGTTACATAAATATAACAAAAAGAAAATGGAAGTTTGAAAAAAAAAAAAAAGTAAAAAAAGAAAAGAAGAAGTGATGATTTACCTCTTCTTCCGATATTTCCCAAAATGGTCTACTCTGCTTTAATTCATCAAGTCCCACTCAAAATTTGTGTTTTGATCCTCAAAATAGGCCTAGATCTCGTTTAAATTTAGTTTCTAAGATTCCTTCATGGTCGAAATGAAGAAAGGAGTGGGAAAACGAGAGAACTTTTGAAAATAAGAACTTTCATAATGGGCCCTTTATGGCAGTGTCAGCTTGTGACAGCCATATCAGCCTCGTGAAGGTGCTGATACAGCAAATTTTTTCATAACTGACCAATTCACCCTCGTATCGCATAATGGAGCAACTGTTTTTGTTACTATGTCGGCTGATATGCAACCATTTTTGGAAACCATGTTTATGTCCGAGTTGCTAAGGTTCCATGACATGGGGCCTGAGCCCATATGAAGCATCTTAGGAGAGGGCCCCACAAAATCCTAGAGTGGGCCCCATTTTGTCCAGTTACAGATCTGGGTTCCACAATCGTTTGGACAGTTCTGGATTAGATTTAGCTAATAGTTAGGATTAAATTAGGTTTCTTTTGCTTTGGAAAAGGTATATAAACGTGTAAAGATTCTTTTATGAATATAGTAGAAGTGTGTTATTCATGCCTTTTTCCCTTGAAAGTTTTGATCAGCAGTGATGCTTCTGTGGGCTTTGGTCTTGAGTTGTGGGTATGGGCCTTGGTCTTGAGGTGTGGCAAATCTTTTCTTTGCCTAGAGTGCTTCATCTAGGATTTTGCTCTCAAATGGGTATTGTGAAGTAGAAGAGATGCTTAGCCACTTTTTTATTTTATTTTAGAAGATGATTCAGATTTATCAAGCAAAAAGAAAGCTACGGAGGCAAAGGCCTCAAAAGGTAAGTGACCCTCTTGTCATTTCACCTTGAGAAGTGCAAAACAAAAGCAAACACGAGACAAAAAAAAGGAATGGCGAGAAAGCCCAGCATCCCAAAGCCCTGCTTCCACTATAAGCTCTGGAGACACCCACTATCCTGAAACCCCACACATGATAGCACCCTGGTCCCCATATAATGATGAGAAAGTTAAAACTCAGGATTTAAGAGGGCCCCCGCCCTCCAATTTAAAGCTCCAGCCAAGGTTGCCCAAGTCGTGGTTTGCTTTGTTACGTGGAATGGCAATGGGTAGGCAGTATGCTATTTCCTCCAATATGTGATATGCTAAGGGTAGGATCATGTGCATCACTCCGATATATACCCTGTGTATGCAATATAGTTTTGTACATGAAATCATATTACAATTTATAGATGACATGATGAATGTTATTATTATAGACCCCACATGCTTGGTGTTATTTTATAATTAAATAAACAAAAATATAGATCTCTTCATTGTAAGTATAAATTTGCATTAACTTAATCAATGTAAGAATAGAGAGCCAGGATCTCGGGTTGCCAAAAGTAGCAATATAGATTGTAAATGACCCACAATCTCGAGTGCTTGATCTAGAAAGGAAAATGTGTGTGGGTTAGGTAACATTGGCTCCAACCTGCAGCACCTTTCCTTCAAAGATCCTAGAACTACCATGTCATAGAAGCCCAGGATTGAGGATGACCAGCCATCCATCCAGCAATTACACATGAAATGGATTCATTTAGGACCAACTAAATCTTGAAACGTGGAATGAATTGATCAGCCCCAAAGCTGTTGAGTATCAATCATATTAGAATGAATCTTGACCATTATTATTCCATATCACCAATACATGCAAAACAGTACCAGTATCATTTTCATAAATTATAAAGATTTTATTGGTCAACATTTTGTACCATGTCTTCTGTTGTTTATTGGAATGCTTAGGTGATGCCGTGTGCTATTGGTGACCTTCTGTCCATACGGTCAAGTGACCTTTTCTTCTTAAGGGGGTTTGTATTATCTAGACTCATGCTTATGGCTATTTAGGCCTCTAGAATATACATGATAACTGAAATCTTAAGAGTTTAGCAACAGTTATTTGTAGTGTTGGGGAGTGGGTTCAAAGGCTTATTATTCTTAGGTGTTGGCGTGTCAGGAATTTTGTTTAATTGAGGGTAATGTCTTCTGTAGTGTAGGAAGAAGGTGGTGTATGTATACAACAGAAACTTCTGTGGCACTATGATTTTAATATCCACGAACAAAGGCGTGAAGTCTCAGGCTAGTTGATACAATTTGGTTGAGTTTATTGATTTTTGGAAAAACCTAGTGGAAATACCAAATAAATATTTTTGTACTCAACCCAAGTATGGGAACTTTTAGGTTTACCAAGTTCTCATCATACTGAAGGAGTTGTTTACATCTCAACAAGTCACATGTACAACTTAGGTTTTGTTGTAAATTACATGTTTACTTACTCATTTCATTTTTCAAGAATTCACCTTGTTGAATTTTTTGGCTTTGCGGAAAAAGGATTTTGTTTTTATAAACATTCTGAACCCAGATTTTTATTGAGAGAAAACGACAATCTGTGCCTCCATGTATTAGTAGTCGACTGCTTGAATGTGATTGGATTTTGAAGCGTTGTTTTCATGTCTGTTGTCTTCTTTTCTTTGATTCCTCAAGTGAGAGCTTTCCCCACTAAATCATTCACCATGTATATGCATGCGTATGTACAAACATACTTATACAAGCACACATATATAAACATAAATGTTTGCTACCCCACATGCGCCTCTCCACACACACCTCCGCATACGTAGTGCCTACATGGCATCAGTGTTGGACACCTGAGCTGTGTATCAGGTGGGACCCTACATGAGGCCGATCCCTATATGGTAGGGCACACATGTATGGAAACAATGGATCGCCTGAAAGGGTTTGCAAGTTATTTTAGGCGCCCATGCCCCCATATGCATCACCTACTTGATAGTTGATGTGTGTGAGTTGTGGCCGAAGTATATACATGGTGGGTCCCACGTGATACATGGTATGGATGTCCTACAAATGTGCCAGGTTGCATGTTTGTCCACATTTAGAGGTTTGTTTCAGGCAAACAAACCTCCAATGCACAGGGGCATGTCTATGGATGTCTTCTTATCTTGGAGGTGTGATTGTCATCCAATATTCTTTTGTAATATATGTTGATTGATGATCGTGATTAGACATGAAGCATTCATCCTCCCCCGTCTTGGTCTCCTTGAGCATATGCATTTTGATTTGCCAATGTCATTTGAACTGGACAAGTTGGCTTATTTTTGGCAGGTCAAGTTAGCATCCAATGCCTTGGATTTAACCAATCATTTCAGTAGTTGTCAAGGATTTAAAAGGGATTGAATTTGGAACTAGTTCCTTCACCTTATTAAGTTTCTAATTATTTTCTTGCTTGTGAATTCTTCTTGTTATTTCATGTCAATTGTTAACCATTACTCTCTTGGGCGTCATTTTACATTTTATCACTTAAGGACAGTGAAAGGGGGCTTGTGACTCTGTTCAAGTCGCACCGAGAGATATTGAGTCCGCTAAACCTTGAGCCAACTCGACAAGTCTGGGTCTTGACTCTTGACTGAGTCAATCTCGGGACTGTGTTTCTAGTATACTCGGCTCAAAACTCACAGAGTTGAGTTGACTCGACCAAATTTCGAGTTGAGCTGATCGAGTTTTAGAACTGTGGTCCCAACAATTGACCCCAAGCTATGCATGCTTCAACCAATGAAGATTTCAGATATTCCTTTCATGTGTGCTTTCCAGGTACACTGGTGAAGATGGTTTTGAGATCTCTGTTCCTTCAGAACATGCTTTAGATCTCACAAAGGCAATCTTGGAGAAGTCGGAAGGGAAGATAAGGCTGACAGGTTTAGGTGCTCGTGACAGTCTCCGTCTTGAAGCGGGGCTGTGTTTATATGGTAATGACATGGAACAGCACACGACCCCTGTAGAGGCAGGCCTCACATGGGCAATTGGAAAGAGAAGAAGAGCCGAGGGTGGTTTCTTGGGTGCCGATGTAATCCTCAAACAGCTCGCAGATGGCCCATCAGTCAGACGTGTTGGTTTCTTCTCTTCTGGCCCACCACCACGGAGCCACAGTGAGATATTGGATGGAACTGGGAAGGGCATTGGGGAGGTAACGAGCGGAGGATTCAGTCCATGCCTAAAGAAAAATATTGCGATGGGGTATGTAAAATCCGGGTCCCACAAGCCAGGCACTGAGGTTAAGATCGTGATTCGCGGGAAGTCCTATGATGGAGTGGTCACGAAGATGCCATTTGTTCCTACAAAGTACTACAAGCCATCCTAGTTGCAGAAAAGATTTCTCCCCTCAGAGCTGTTCTAATTTTCTTCATTCGACATGTTTCTGATGAATTTATAATGCTGTAATTAACACTTCTTTTGCAAGAATTCAGAAGGTGGTGATACAATCTCCCTCCTTTTCTGCTGAAGTTCCATGTTTCTATTTTTTTTTTCTCCCTTATTATTATTTTTTTTACTCGGTCATAATAAGGAGATGACTGCATTTCGATGGGAAGAGATTTTTATCGATGAATTTTCTCACAACTTTTGTTTCACCAACTTAGCTTCATTTCCTCTCTAGATGTTCTGAATGCGGAAAAGGGTAATGATTTGATGTTGCCAGCCAATGGCATAGTAAGCTCCGGAAGTGGGACCCCCATGATGTATTCATGATATCCGACCCGTTCATCAGATGCATGACCTCAACCTATCCATAGTACCCGAAAGTCAGCCAGATCCAAAAACTCGGATGGGTCACACCCAGGGGAACAAGTTGAGAGGGAACACCTACTGTTGATTTGAGTGAAGGGGCCACCGTGTAGTGTATCTACAATCCAGGCCATTCAGAACCTTCATCTGGCCTGGGTTAAGGCTTAGGCCCAGAATGAGGCTGTTTTACAGCCCCGCTGCAAATCAAAGATCAGCATTCTCATCCTGTTCCCGTGATGTGGCTCACCTGATTGTTGGATCAACTAGTTTATAAATATATATGCCTTGGAGTAATGTGGACGGGTTGGATGTCCTACATACATCGCTTGGGCCTCATATTTGTTCGGTGGTTGGCGGACCAGTTCCATGGTGGGGCATCTCCTATAGAATTAGAGGTGGGCATCAAGTCAGACTGGATTAGGTCTAACTCGACTCGATCCGGTTTTTGCAAGTACCTGATCCGAACTCGATTCGATTCAGGACTGAGTCCAGCAGGTCTGACTTGATCTGAACCAATTCCTTGCTGGCCTGACCCAAACCGAGTCCGACTCGGTGAGGGAAACCAAGTCGGATTGAGTTGAGTTTGTCCGGTTGATTCGGACTGGGCTGAGTCAAGCTGAGCTGAAGGGAAATCAGGAGAGAAAGGAGGAGAGGAAGGAGGGAATGAGAGGAAGGCGGTTCGAGTTGCGGGTAGGGTTAAGGTTCACCGAAATGTTTGTATCACGTGCGCTCCATCCATAAGATTCAACCGTTCCAATTTGGATGAGTCAAAAAAAGCAGGCTAATCTAAAATTTAGGTGGCCAAATATGTAAAATGATGCTAAAAATCTTCCAAATTTTGTGGTGTGGCCTACCTTAGTTTTGGAATCGTCTAGTTTTTTAGTCATCCATTCATCCTGGTAAGGCAAATCTGATGAATGGATGGATGGCATATGGTGGGCCCCACACCCAATCTGGAATTTTTGGATGCAGATTGTATCCTACCCCGCCCGTCTCTAGCCCCGAACGGGCCCATTGTGATGTATCTTATCTGTTGTCCATCCATTTTCCTAGATTATTTTGAGGTATGATTATAAAAATGAGGCAAATACAGCTTTTTTCCTAAATTATTTTAAGGTATGAGTATAAAAATGAAGTAGATACAGCGCGCAAGTGGATCACACCAAATAATAAGCTTGGTTAAATATATCAAGCATCATTTGCAAATTACATTAAATGCAAGAATAACATATGGTATGATCATTTCCTATATGATTGGATAGATCAAAAAAAATTTTTAAAAATAAAGGTAATTGAATGATGTCGTATTCATTTTTTCATTGATAAATATTTTTTAAAAAATGAGGTAATGTGTAATGTGGTTGATATAGAAGCTTGTCACATGTTACTTGGTCAATAATAGCAATATGATATTAATGTCACACATAAAGGCCGGGATAAACTTCTAAAGTAAAAAGACAATCTCTTATAAATTAACGATATTTTTTCAAAGAATTTAAAAACATCAGGAAGATCAATGCATTAGTTATAAAAGGAAAAAGAAGTCAAACTCACAAATATTTCGCAGAAGTTGAAAATAGTATTGCAAGACTTCAAAAAGAATTTTTTTGAAGAATTACCCCCATATGTATTATCTGGTACTACATTGATCTTATCCTAGGAATAAGTCCGTCTGATTACCAATGTTATTAAATGAGTAAAACAACGCAACATCTTGCAATGAAAAGTGGATGAATTAATCATTAAAAGTCTAGTGAGGGACAGTACAAGTTCTGTACAAATTCTTCATGTGCTACGCCAGCTCCATTAACCCCCAAAAAGCTACAGGAGTGTATAGCTAAGTATAACGAAAAAGTATTTGAAATGGATTATAATATGCTAGTTTACCCGTAAAATGAGAGATTTTCAACTGAAATATATAACAAATTGAAAAACAAAAAGACAAGTCTTGTTCTAATATTTAAGAAAATTAATAATAACACTTTTATTGTCAATCTTTTCCGAAAAAGAAAAGATATAGCTCGTGGACTTCCAGTGTGCCAAATCTATATCAGTATTATGAGGAAATTTTGAAAATATTTTCCGAAGTAAAGAAACTTGACGTATGTACTAACAAATAATTTGGGGACGAAATTTTTTTTTTCTGAGTAGAGGAAATTGATGTATGACGTGCCATAGGTGCCATAGATGCATTTTTAACACGGCTCATCCTTTCCAATTGGAGGGGATTGATGTATGATATGGAAAAAAAACAAAAAGGCTCATCCTTTCCAAGTGGAGGGGATTGATGTATGATATGGGAAAAAAAACAATAATAAAAATAATAAAAGCTCCTGAAGAGCCTAAAGTAATTGGCTCCCAAATGCAAATCAACCTATTGGAAAAAAATTCAATTCCAAATATAGAAAATGATAAAAATTGCCGAAATTCTGAACAACAAATACCTAATTTTTTTATATTATCAAAAATATCATTCGAAATCCTGAACGTAAAATACCTAAAAAAAAATTTGTTTTTTTTTTTGGGACTTGAGAACTCTTTAAGTATTCAAGGTTTTAATCGCTTCACCCTCTTGGGTCCTCTAAGCCCCGATCACATGCAACGAAACATACCGGTCCCCATGACAGTAGGCCCTGAATATATAGGTTGGACCGCTGTGACAGTGGGAATGTAAATCTGTTTTAGATCTAAAATTTGCGATCTGCCCCTCAATGACAATGGGCCTCCGGACATCTATATACGCACGCAGTACCGATTGAACCCTGTGGGGGCCACAAATGATGTATGGACATCTATATATGAATGCAGTAGTGATTGAACCCTGTGGGGGCCACAAGTGATAAATTTCTTTTATATCCACAGTATCCATCCGTTTTTCCAGCTCATTTAAGTGATTGAACCCTGTGGGGCCCACAATTGATGATGTATGTGTTTTATCCGGAAGCCGATTGCGTACTGAGTAAACTCTGTGGGCCCAACTGTCGTTCGTGCATTTCATCCACTCCGTCCATCTCTTTTAACAGATAATTTTAAGGATTTATACCAAAAATGGAGTGTATTGAATCATCAATGGAGCACAACATCGGAAACAATTTGAATTGAACATCTACCATTGAAAAATTATTGGGGGCCAAAGAAGTTTTAGATCAAGCTGATATTTGTTTTTTCACTTCATCCATGTATTTCTGATATTATGAACAGCTTGGATGACAAATAAACGTCACTGAGGGCCTTAGAAAGTTTTCAACGGTGGAAATCAATACTTCTACTTTTTCCTGTGATATGGTCCACTTGAGCTCTGGATATGCATCAATTTTGAGTTCAACCCTTAAAATGATATGGAAAAATGAATGGACGACGTGGATAAACCACATGCATTCACGGTGGGCCCAGCAGAGTTTACTCAGTACGATAAGAGCGTACTCAGTACGCAATCCGATTTCGTTTTATCCACAGCGTCCATCCGTTTTTCCAGCTCACTTGAGGTTATGAACCCCAAAATTGAGGCATGTCCAAACGTCACGTTTTCGAGGGAAACGGATTGGCTACTCCCCCTGACACCAGCGTGATCGGTGCTATGTGGGTCCCACCATGATGTATGTGTTTCATCCATGCCGTCTATCTATTTTTAGAGATCATTTTACAATATGAATCCAAAAATTAGGTATATCCAAATCTCAAGTAGACCACATTACAGGAAAAAGTTTTGAATGAAGGTCGACCATTAAAAACATTTTGGGGGGCAATAAAAGTTTTGGATCAAGCTGATCTTTGTTTTTTCTATTCACCTGAGACTGTATGACCTAATCAACAGATTGGATGTCAAATACACAATACAGAGGGCCTTGGGAAGATTTTAATGGTGGATATCCAATCGCTATTATTTTTATTGGGTGTGGTCCACCTGAGATTTATATTCCTCTCATGTCTGGGAACAAGCCATAACATGATCTTTAAAAATGGATGAACGGAATGGATGAAACACATACATCATGGTGGGGCCCACAGAGCGCCGACCACTAGCCACGGAGCTGGTGGCAGGGGGAGTAGCCAATCCATTTCCGTTGGTGTACCTAACACCAGCTATATATAGCTGTTGTATTCACGTAAGCAAGTTCTGTGGGTCTGATAATGAGGTATGCGTTATATCCAAACCGTTCATCCATTTGACGAGCTTGTCTTAAGGCTTGAGACGAAAATAAGACAGATCTAACAATCAAGTGGACCACACTGCAAAAAGCAATGGAGGATTGAACGTCTACCATTAAAATCCTTTTTGGGTTCACGGAAGTTTTGGATCAATATGAAATTTAATTTTCCTCTTAATTCAGGTCTTTGAGAACTTATTAACAGATTGGATGGAAAATAAACGTTACGGTGGACCCTACGAATTTTTTAAGGTGAAAATCATTATCTCTACTGCTACTTGTGGTGTGGTCTAGATGATATTTGGATATGATTATTTTTTGGATAATCTCTAAAATGATCTCTAAAAATAGATGAACGGTGTAGATATAATAAATACATCACTGTGTATTGGGGATTTGTGCTACGGAATCACATAGATCTAGATCTAAGATGGCAATTTAATAGTAACAAGCAATCATAGAAGAACGTAAAGATTTAACGTGGAAAACCCTTGCTGGAAAAAACCACGGCACAAAGCGACAGAAAATCCACTATGAAAAGAAAATTACAAGAGAGAGGACTAACCCGATTCAAACAATCTCGAATCTCATCCTTGTTATACCCTTTGATAACCCTAGAACCCTTTAGAATGCTTTAGAATAATTTCTCATATTTGATGGTGTAGCAAGGGTGAGATTCGAGGTTGTTCGAATCAGGTAAGTCCTTTCTCTTGTAATTTTCTTTTCATAGTGGATTTTTTATCGCTTTGTGGTGTGGTTTTTTCTCGCAAGGGTTTTCCATGTTAAATCTTTACATTCTTCTATGATTACTTGTTACTATTGATTGCTATCCTAGATCTAGATCTGTGTGATTCCGCAGCACAAATTCCCAACAAGTGGTATCAAAGCATGTAGCAAGGGTGAGATTCGAGGCTGTTCGAATCGGGTAAGTCCTCTATCTTGTAATTTTCTTTTCATACTAGATTTTCTGTCGCTTTGTGCCGTGGTTTTTTCCCACAAGGGTTTTCCACGTTAAATCTTTGCATTCTTCTGTGATTGCTTGTTACTATTGAATTACTATCCTAGATATAGATCTGTGTGATTCCGCAGCACAAATCTCCAACAAGTGGTATTAGAGCAATCGTTGGGGCACAAATCTGAATCTGCAGGATTAGTAATAATGGGAAACGACAAGTTTGATATTGAGAAGTACTCGAGCAAAAATAATTTTGAATTATGGAAGGTTAAGATGATTAGCATGTTAATCAAGCAAGGCGAGATTAAGGCTCTTGAGAAGCGGAAATCTAACATGAAAGATGATGAATGAGAAAACCTTGATAGTAATACTTTAGCGTCTATCCGTTTATGTCTCACGGATGAGGTTCTCTATAATGTTTTGAAGGAGAAAACTACGGCTAATTTGTGGGTGAAGTTAGAGAACATCTATGTAAAGAAGTCCTCTGAAAATCGCCTACACTCAAAGCTACAATGTTATACCTTCAAGATAGCAGAGGGTGGAGATCTAGAAGCTCATATCAGCAACTTTAATAAATTGATGTGCAAATTGCTGGATATGGAGGAAGTGGTCAAAGATGAGGAACAGGCATATATATTGTTGAATTCTCTTCCTGCTTCATATGAGTCTTTCAGGGACACGATGTGCACTACAAATAAAACCCTAAGTGTTGATACCGTTATCTTAGCCCTTCAAGAGAAGGCTATGAGAAAGCTAAACAGCGATATGGGGGCATCTTCTGATGCACTGATTATGAGGGGCAGAGATTCTGAGCGAGGTATAGGATCCTCAAGGCCTAGATCCAAATCCAAGGGTAAGGGCAAAGGAAAATTAAAGTGTTGGAATTGTGGGTTGTCTGGACACATGAATAAGGATTGTAAAAATCCTAAAACGAAGAAAGAAAATTCAGCAACTTCTTCCAAGGAGGCCAATGTGGTCACATTTGATGAAGAATCAATTGGTGGTGATGTTCTGTTTATTTACATGATTAGTTACTTACACGACAATCATAAAGACGAGTAGATACTTAACACAGGAGCATATTATCACATGACTCCTCATCGGAGTTGGTTTACCAGTTACAAGGAATGCGATGGTGGACAGGTTTTTATGGGCAATGACAATGCCTATAATGTTGTGGTTATTGGTACTGTTAGCATCAAGATGTTTGATGGGATAGAGCGTACCTTAACTGACGTCAGGCACGTTCCTAACATGAAGAAAAATCTGATTTCTCTCGGTGCACTCGAGGCTATAAGGTGCAAGTTCAGCAGTATTGATGGCGTCCTTAAAGCTTCAAAAGGGGCACTCGTGGTTATGAGAGCGCAGAGGCACATAAACCTTTACAAGTTGATTGGGAGCACTTCGGCAGGTGGAGCAGTAGCAGCTATTGCAAACTCCACGTCTCTACGTATGTGACATGCTCGTTTGGGCCACATGAGCGAGCGAGGCATGAAGGTACTTTCTGATCGATGTTTGATTCCAGCGTTTAAAAATTCTGATTCAGATATATACGTGCATTGTATATATGTTAAACAATCTAGGCTGTCTTTTAAATCTGGAAAATAAGTTTGTAAGGGAGTGCTTAATTATGTGCACTCTGAAGTATGGGGGCCATCGCCAGAAGTTTCCATTGGGGGTCGTCATGGTTTGTTTCATTCATTGACGACTACTCCAGGAAAGTTTGGGTTTACTTCATGAAACATAAATCTGAAGTTTTCACCATATTCAAGCAATGGAAGGCAATGGTGAAAAAACAGTCAGGGCAAAAAATAAAGGTTTTAAGGATTGACAATGGTGGAGAATTTACTTCCACTGAGTTTAATGATTATTGCAAGGATGAAGAGATCATCAGGCACAACACAGTGTGTCACACGCCCGAGCAAAACGGTGTGGCTGAGCGAATGAATCCGACTCTCTTGAAAAAGGCCAGATGCATGTTAAGTAATGCTCCGTTGGGCAAGAACTTATGGACTGAGGCCATTAACACAGCTTGTTATTTGGTGAACCGGTTTCCTTCAACGACAATTGAATGTAAAATCCCAGAGGAAGTATGGAGTGATCAGAAAATCGACTACTCAGGTCTACGTATATTTGGTTGTGAGGCTTACTCTCACGTACCGTCAATTGAGAGAGATAAGCTAAATCATAGATCCAAAAAGTATATCTTTGTTGGCTATGACATTTGTGTGAAAGGTTACAAGTTATTCAACAAGGTTACACATAAGGTCATCACTAGCTGTGACGTCAGATTCGATGAAAGCTCCCTATTTCGTAAGAATAATCAAGAGGAGCAAGAGGAACCAGAAAAGGTGATCGTAGATGTCCAGATTGACATAGATGATACTCAGGCAGAGACAGATGCGAAGACAGAGGTACAAGATCAGGTGGAGTAGCCACCTGTGAGAAAGAATTACCGGCAAGATATAGGGACGACTCTAATATTGCATATGCCCTCATTACAGATGAGAGGGACCCGTCTACTATTCAGGAGACTCTTGATGTACTTGATGCAGAAAATGGAAGGCGACTATGGATGATGAGATGGACTCGTTGCACAAAAATCACATATGAGAGCTGGTAGAGCTTCTTGTGGGCCGAAAAGCAATTGGATGTAAGTGGTTATTCAAAAGGAAACAGGATAGGTACAAAGAAAGGCTGGTAGTGAAGGGTTATGCTCAGAGAGAAGAAATCGATTTCACAGAGATATTCGTGCTGGTGGTAAAGCAGATATCTATCAGATTCGTGTTGGCACTGATTGCCCAATACGATCTCGAGCTGGAATAGATGGAAGTGAAGACTGCATTCCTGCACGGGAAATTGGAAGAGCAGATCTACATAAAGTAACCAGAGAGGTACGAAGTTAAAGGGATAGAGAAAAAGGTTTGCAGGTTAATGAGGTCATTGTACGGCCTGAAACAGTCGCATAGGCGGTGGTATAAAAAATTTGATTCTTTCATGATGAGTCAAAAATTTACTCAGAGTGAATACGATCACTGTGTCTATTACAAGACACTGAGTGATGAAAAGTTCATCATCCTAATATTATATGTTGATGATATGTTGATCGCCTGTCATGATATGTCTGAAATCAACGTACTGAATACTCAGTTATTAGGGACATTCGGGATGAAAGATCTAGGGGCTGTAAAGAGGGTTCTCGGCATAGATATTCATAGAGATAGGAAGAAGAGTAGGTTTTGGTTATTACAGACAAAATATCTAGAAAAGGTATTAATTAAGTATGGGATGGATTAGGCAAAGCCGGTGAGCGTTCCCCACGCAGCTCACTTCAAGCTTTCCTCAAAACAATGTCCTAAATCCAATGAGAAAAAGTAGGTTATGTCTCATGTGCCATAGTCGAATACGGTTGGCAGTTTAATGTATGCCATGGTCTGTATAAGACCGGATATTTCACAGGCAGTCGGTATTGTAAGCAAATACATGTCAAACCCCGGCAAGCAACATTGGGAAGCGGTGAAATGACTACTTTGATACATTCGAGGTACAAAAGACTACGTCTTAACTTTTGAAAAGACAGGGACAAAGTTGGCAGGGTATGTGGATTCTGACTATGCAGGCAGTATAGATTCCAGGAAGTGTACTTCAGGATACTCGTTTGTACTAGCGGGTGGAACAATCAGTTGGATATCGAAACTTTAATCAGTGGTGTCTCTTTCTACGACCGAAGCGGAATATATGACAGTGACAGAAGCGTTTAAAGAAGGTGTTTGGCTCAGAGGCATGATAAATCAGTTGGGACTTCAGCAGGAGGTCGTGCCGGTTAACTGTGATAGCGAGAGTGCTATCAATTTGGCTAAAAATTCTGTTTATTACTCACGTACTAAACACATTGATGTTCGTCACCACTTTATCTGACAGGTGCTTGAGGAAGGAGGCGTCATACTGGAAAAGATTCACACCAGCATGAATCCAGTAGACATGCTCACTAAGGTCGTTCCTACAGAGAAGTTCAAGTTTTGTGCAACTTCTCTTGGCTAAGCGATGGCGTAAAAGAAGGACGGAGTGTACACGAGAAGCGTTGATTGAAGCTATGATGAAATGAAGAAATAAGATAAGAGGTCAAAGAACTACACGGTTAAAGATTGAAGACTTCGTGGAGATTGTTGTCAGAAAGTCTTCAAGACTATCCGCACTCGACCGGTCGTGGCCTGCTCGAATCAAAGTCCAGCGAGCTCACCTTTTGGTGTGCGGGTCGCTCGACTGGTCGTAGGGGTCCCTCGACCAGTCGTGGACTCAGCTCAACTAGTTGTACGTGGTTATACAGATTTGTTTCCGAATTTGATGCAGACTGCGAAAATTTGAGTCGGTTTTCGCAGAAGTGCGAAAGGGAAGTTGCCTAAACTATAAATAAGTGTCCCTAGGGCTTTTCTAATGTATGAGAAATTATTCTAAAGCATTATAAAGGGTTCTAGGGTTATCAAAGGGTATAGCAAGGGTAAGATTTGAGGTTGTTCGAATCAGATAAGTCCTCTCTCTTGTAATTTTCTTTTCATAGTGAATTTTCTGTCGCTTTGTGCTGTGGTTTTTTCCCGCAAGGGTTTTGCACGTTAAATCTTTGCGTTCTTCTGTGATTGCTTGTTACTATTGAATTGCTATTCTAGATCTAGATCCGTGTAATTCCGAAGCACAAATCCCCAACACCGTGGGGCCCATGTAACTTTGATCTCCTTTGAACCATTCGTACAACTCGAGCTCGAGGACCGTCAGTGCTCATCTTTGCACGACACGTACCTATAGCTGGTGTTTGGTACACTTGCCAATCCGCTTCCGTTTTTGAGGGGGTAATGACGTCCACGTTGACACCTTCGTAGGGGCCCGCTGTGATTTTTATTTGTCATTACAACTGCACATATGAAGGGAAAACACAAATATCTGCTTCATCCAAGACTCTTGTGGCCCCCAAGAATCCACTGTTTCCTGTAGTGTGGTCCACTTCAGCTTCATACATGAGCTGTAAAAAAATTAAAATGGATGAACGGTTTGGATAAGACACCACAGAGTTTAGTCAGCACACTACTCGATACGCAATCAGACTCACTTGCAACGAGGGAAAGTCCAAGTTGAGACTAATGCTAACCAGGGCAGGCCTGGTTTCCTTGACCCAGTGACCAGGTTGGTGACCAGGCCTGGCTGACTCAGCTGAGTCCCGATTCCACCCGCCTGGCTTGCAAACAATGCAATAGTGGCATCGAATTCAACTTCATCATCCAATTCCATTCCATATCTTATATATGTAAAACAAGAACCAGAATCTTAAAGATAAAAACAAACGCATTCATGGAAAACACAATCAAAATCCACATTTCAACCTTCCTTATCCTGCACCGATTTCTTCCTCGCCTTTTCCAGCTCGTTTTCCACCGAATCCTTTATCTCTTCTGACTTCCCCACCACAGTCTCCTTTATCTTCTCCTTGGTCTCATTTGCCGTTACCCATGCATCTTGCACTGTCTACTTCGCCTTCTCGTCGAGGTTCTGAGCAGTCTCGGTGGCACTGCTCGCGCCTTCCTCGGTCTTCGCAGTCACCGACTTCGCTGCTGAGATGGTCTTCTCCTTTGCCCACTCTGCATTCTCCTCTGCTTTGTCCTTGGTGGACTTCATCGATTCTTTAGCCCTCTCAGACATGTCAGAAGCCCTCTCACCGGCTTCTCTCATGGTGTTTTTGGCCTCCTCTGACATGCTTGGACCCGTTTCTTTCGCCTTCTCCGACACGTTTGAAGCCTTGTCTCGGGTTACTTCAACTGCATTCTGTGCCTGAAATTCAGATGATTAGCTTCGGAATGGCAAGAGTTTTGTATGTTTGGTGATCCAAATTCCAGACCATTGATCGACTGTTAGTGATCAACAAGATAATCCTAACCATCCCATGAAACATTTCGACTGCTGGCCACTACAACAAAGTAGGGCTTAGCCGACCGATAGGCTTACCCTTTGCCCGCAGCCCGTTTTAATGGCTGCGGGTAAAGGGTCCCTTAATATTTTTTTTTTTAAAAAAAAGCCCTACCATTTGCGCCGTCGCTCCCTCCCTCTGCCTCTCCCTCTCCACCGCCTCTCGCTCTCCTTCCCTCTCCCTCTCGCACGCGCTCCTTCTCTCTCTCTCTCTCTCTCTCTCTCTCTCTCTCTCTCTCGCGTGCTCTCCCTCTCCATCTCCCTCCCTCTCTCTGCCTCTCCGGCTCTCTCCCTCTTGCGTGCTCTCCCTTTTCCTCTCCCTCTCCCTCTCCCTCTCCGCTTGCTCTCCTCTCACTCTTTGAAGTTTCAAGTGTTGCTATATAAACGAATATAGACGAATCCTCTCTCACACGAATATTCTCCCTAGTGGCCTTCCTCTCTCACACGAATCCTCTCTCCACTATCGTTCCTTCATCTCCACGGCGGAGTTGGTAAAAAACCAAAAAAAAAAACCCTAGCTCTCTATCGCTCGCTTTCTGTGAGATCTTGATCTTCCTTCGATTCCATCATAAGCAGGTGATTTTCCCATCTCTGCCCTAATTTTTCTGTTTTCTGCACTGGATCTTCTGTAGATGCGTTTTCTTGCTGCGATTTCCAACTGAGAGCATTGAATCTCAGTTTTTTGTTATCTTTTCTTAATGAGATTTGAGCTTCCATATCTCTAGATTGCGTTTTCTCCTCTCTTTTTGGGAGATTTTGCTGATTCTGATAGATCGGGACGATCTAGGGTTAGGTTTTGGTGCTTGTAGTGGTTTGATTTTGTGGTAGATCTGTTCATATATTTCATGTTTGGATTATGCTTATCAATTTTGTTCTATTGTCTTTTTACTGAAATGGAGTAGAGGAGATGTACTGTTTGGTTCGTATGGAAGGCGATCTGTCATATCATTAGCTTTTCTGATCATGATATGGAAAATTATAGGTATTTTGGAATTTGGGTAAACTGTAAGAAGCTATGTTTCTGTGGTTTACATTCTAATATAATTTTTCATGATTTCATGATATCGTAACTGCTTTTCAATTAGATCAGATGCTGATCGTTTTGTATATTATGCTGCTGTGAATCTTTAAGCATATGGATCGTCATG
The DNA here is from genome assembly GCF_029962835.1 of Magnolia sinica. NCBI lineage: Eukaryota > Viridiplantae > Streptophyta > Magnoliopsida > Magnoliales > Magnoliaceae > Magnolia > Magnolia sinica. The sequence goes on from NC_080573.1 coordinate 14,858,559, forward strand.
ATGATTGGAATTTTAGAGTGTTTCCTGGATTGGAATAGAAAAATCCGTGGATCCCATTGTTTGTCTTTCAATCCCTGTTTCCAATCCCACCATGGCTTTGGATATCATCCCACTATGTGCTTCGGTGGTGTATCTATGCGGTCCAATTGATCACCTATTCAATAGGATGCTGCAAGAGTTGACAATGATCAGAATTTCAGATAAACCAGAAACCCCTCACGGAGGCTGGATTTAACATTATTTTGATGACAACTGCAAAGCTACTGGCAAATTGGTTTGGGTGGTTCTAGGGTTTGATGGGGTCATTAGCAGTTTTCACTAGAGCCAGGCTGATGGGAATATGAGTGTGTTATATAGATTAGGGTCTTTGCACTATTGACTAGAGTCGGGTTCATTGCTCTCCTTCTTAGAGCTCTACCTAGATTGGACGTCATGTCATCTTGACTAATCTGGGCTGGTGAGCACAACAATGGTGTAGTGGTCAGGTCCTTGAAGTAGTGACTAGAGTCAGGTTCGTTGATCACCTTTCTTTAGACTTCTGCATAGATTGGAATGGATTTTTTTAATTCACAAGATGACTGTAAGTGGACTTCCCCTAGGGATGATTGTTCTCCATAGTTTAGGGGATTCTGCAAATCTAGTCATCTATAACGAGGGTGCTATCCACATTTCATTCTAGATTGTAATTTTTGATCAGAAAACAAGTGAAGTTTGGACCCATTGGAGTTAATTTTAATAATTGAATGATATGGCACTATATGCCACATTTGACGAATAAACCACCGCATTTATTGAAAGAAGCAAAATGGGAGACTGTCCAATGGATAAGTGTCACTGATATTCAAAGGTATGCACAACCTTTAGCCGAAGCATCTGCCCATGAGTTAACCTCTGTTTGAATGAGATTAAAAAAAAATGACCTAGAAATCATTCATTTTATTTTGTTTGAAATAAACTGTTGTTCCCAAAGGCAGCCATCCAGAGACCCATGAGATGGCGCATTTGGGTTTGTCTTTAATGATGATCTGGTCCAGGCATCAAACCAACTCTATCCACAATCTCTGCCCAGTTTTTATTTATCTGTTGAATAGGCTACCCAAGTTTCATATTCTTTTACTGAGTTTCCTTGCAATTTATTATTTATTTTTATTTGTTGTTGATGCGATTATCTGGTTCGTCCTCCTAGACCCTTGTATGCCTGCACAGAAAGAAAACAAAGGAGACCCTGGCTCGAGCAGGGGACCCTCCGATGCCAAAGTCAGGCCTGGACTCGGGGTCTCAAAGTATTGGAAGGTTTTTAGGAGGGATTTGTTTCGTACCTCTCAAGGTGACAAGGGTCCTCCTTTTATAGCTGCTGGGTCTTCTCGGGTCCTCCTGATATCGAGCGCGGGATCTTCTCCTGGTATCACGGAGATAGGATCGTGCCCATCTTGAGCCATCATCCGATCCCGTCGGGGTCGGAGATCTTATCCCAAGATATCCGGGATGAGATCTGACCTAGCGACGGTCGGTCTTGCAAGGCGGTCCGCCCGACACATGCCCGGAACGCTGATAAGTCGTTCGAACCGACTCAACCATTGTCTCGGTTTAGCGAACCATGCCTCGGATTTGACGCATCCTTCGGCGACCCGAGGTATCAAGTCCGAGTCCCGAGGCATTAAGTCCGAGTCTTCGGACTTATATTTTTGCCCCCAACAGTAAGCCCCCTTACTCCGTGTGTTTCATATGACACTGAGGAGTAGCGAGTTTGGAGTCGGTTCGTAACTCAGTCCGAGATGAGTCGTGATCATTAAATGCATTCCATGAGGCCTTTGATGGGGGACGGTTCAGCTTCTGACATCGCATGCGCCGTCGGTCGTCAAATCACACATCCCGCCAATGAGGATTGGACACGTAGCGAAGGTAATATTATTGCCAGTTGACGTGCGCCACGTGTCGAGCGAGGGAATCGATGCAGGCGTCGAATCATTTCCTCATTAATTGTCTCCGCCGTATGGCGACCTTATATAACGTCAGGGGCCCCGCACTTTAAACTTTTACTGCTCTTGCCATTCCCGCTCCGCATTTTCTTTAGGGTTTACATAGCCTTTCGTCTCCTTCCTTTTCTTTTTCTTTACCGTCGGTGCCTCTTTCCGCCATCTCCGTTTTCCTTTCTCCCTCCGGTGAGTTTCTCCTTCCTCTTTATTTGGTAATAATGGCGGATAGGAGTTCTCAAAGTCCCCAGGGGGGAGCTTCCGGAGACGAAGGCGAAGCGCAACGTTTTTGGAACGTTGCGGAATCGCCTTCCTGACTGACGGAGATAGCAGTGGACGCCAACGCTGCTTGTCTACCGGAGAGAGTCACCGAAGCTCCGGCGGAGCGCCCAGCTTCCGTCGTTCCTTCTCGGGGCGGGTCGTCTCTATTAACCCGCCCGGGAAGGCCTAACTTGCAAAGGGATATGGAGGAGAATGAGGAGGAAGAAGATGAAGTTTTAATCGCCGAAGGAACCCCTGATCTTGCTCCTGTTAGTGAGTCGGCGCAGGCCGAATCTGAAGAAGAAGGATCGGGGGAAGATTTAAGCGGTCCGGTTCCCTCGGTCTTGACTGAGACGGACTTGGACAGAATCCGAGTCGGGTACCATATTCCCGAGTCTGGTCATCACCTATCTTCCCCGTCCGAATGATTTACAGGATCACCCTCCTGGGCAGTCGCGATTTACCAAGTGTCGATGCAATGCGGCTTGCGTCGGCCCCTTCACATAGTCCGGGGATTTTTTTCTCTCATAAAGATTGCCTGGGTGCAGATATTCCCGAATGGGTGGAGGAACTTACTCGGATGTGCGGTGTTGTGGTGAGATGGAGCACCACCACTTACGGTCGGCGAATTTCTCCACCTGTGTCAGTGCGGGTAAATCCGAACTATCCCGGCTTCTACGTCTTCGCTGCTTGGCGAGGCGGAGGCGGTTCCCTGATAACCGACCCTCCCACTTCCAACAAACACTGGAGAGAGCGTTGGTTTTGGGCATGTGGTCGCTGGGAGACGGATGAGTCCGGGTCCCACGAGGCTCGTGTCCCTCGGGCTTTCCAAAGAGCAGGTGACTTGGGTTTTTTTTTTTTTTTTTTTTTTTTTAAAAAAAACCTGAAGTTGACGAACTTATGTTTGGCAGATATTCCGAAGAAGAAGCCGAAGCTCGGCAACACTGCCTCGGCTCGGATCAAAGAGTTAAAGTCGTTGGATCCGGGGGACAGGTCTTGGAAGGTGCTTCTACAGCCGGAGCGCCTTCACCTTGCAGGTCTGGACTCGGAAGTTACAGGTAATTAAGAACGAATCTTCTGAATTTTCCAAATTTCCCCCGACTTACTTCGCCTTACTCTCCCCCTCCTTTTTTTTTGTTTTTGCAGATCTGCCCGAAGCTCGTCCCAACCTAAGGATTGTCCCCGAACCGGAGATGACTGGAGCTCGTCCTGCCCTTAGACCAGTCACGAAGTTGAAGGCCCCTCCGCGGTCAGTTCTTCTTTCAGAGCCTCGGCCACCGAAGAGGCAAAGGGTGCCGCGGAAGGAGAAAGAGCCAGCGAGCTCTTCTGCCCCTCCGGTCGTCGTGATTCCCGACCCGGACGAAAGGGCGGAAGAGACGGCGATTGCTGCTTCGGATCCTCAGGCGGCACCTGACTCGGCACGCGTTGAGACGACGGTGCCGAGTCGGGAAGAAGAGACCGGGGCCGCGACCTCAAGGGGGGAGGAAGAGACGAGGACTGCGTCCTCCCGAGGGGAAGAGACGAACCAGGAGGGGCCGTCAATCCTGCAGCAAGTGGTGTCGGGGATGGTTCCTTGGGCCCTGGCCCATGGGTGTGAAAGAGAGTTCGTGAAACTCTACAACGCCCCGTCGTCGCAGACCGTCGGCCACGCTGCCCGGATGCTTTTTGAACTCGCTCCTTGCTTAATCAAGGCCAGCAAGGAGCTATCCTCAACTCATCGGCTGCAGGCTCTTCTGTCTGAGGCCGAGATCCGGGTCGGCGTCCTGACAGGCGAGGCGTCCCTTGCTCGGAAAGCTGCCGAAGACGCGAGGGCAGAGGCGGCTTCTTCCAGAAGGGCCCTGGACGAAGCGAAGGCAGAGGTCGCTCAGGCACTGGTTCGACTCTCCAAAGCCGAAGAGGAGAATCAGCGAGTTCTGGCAGTCCATGCTTCGTGCGCGGATGACTTAGCTCGGGCTAAGCTTGAGGCGGCGGAGCGCATTCAACAGGCCGAGGAGAAGACTCGGGAGGCCGAGACGGCTAGGGACCAAGCCGTCCAAGCATTCCTTGAGTCGGCCGAGTTTGAGGACGAGAGGGATCGCCTGTTCCAGAGCGGATATCTGGAATGCGTCAAGGATATAAAGAAGTCTTTTCCTGACCTTGACCTTTCAGAAATCGAAGGCGGGGCAGCCTCAGAGTCCGAGAATCCGGACGCCGCCGCTGAAGACACAACTGCCGGGGACGGGGCCGACGCATGAAGACTTTGGTTTTTTATATGTATATATTTTTTTTTGCTCCGATGTATTCGGTTGCTTTTGTACTTACACATATTCGGACGAATGAAAAAGAAAAGCATGTCTTTATTCATTTGACTCGGCTTTACTCTTCCTCAGGGTCTTTAAACATCAAATAGCAAGCTAAGGATAGTAGACCTTGAGGTGTTCAGCGTTCCATGGATGAGGCAATGACTGTCCATTTAGGTCTTCTAGCCGATATGTTCCTGGTCTAATGGTGCCCGAGACGATATAGGGTCCTTTCCAATTGGGTCCCAGTGTACCCGACCCAAACTCCTTAGTGTTGGAAAACACTTTCCGAAGAACCATATCTCCCCTTCGGAATCTTCTAATCTTAACTCGGGTATTGTAGAACCGAGTCACTTGTCGTTGTCGAGCCTCCGTGCGCAGCCTCGCCCTTTCCCTTTGTTCGTCCAGAAGGTCGAGTCCGAGTGCAAGGAGTTCTTCATTCTCTTCTGCATTGAATAAGGTGATTCGAGCCGAAGGTAATCCGATTTCGACGGGAGTGACTGCTTCCGAGCCGTAAGCGAGTGAAAACGGAGTTTCTCCTGTGGCCGTTCGGGTTGTAGTTCGGTAAGCCCAAAGAATTTTCGGGAGCTCTTCGGCCCATGCTCCTTTGGCCCGGCCAAGCTTGGTCCGAAGATGTTGCTTGATAATCTTGTTAACTGCCTCGACTTGTCCGTTGGTTTGTGGGTGATGCGGTGATGAATAAATATTCCTGATCCCGAGGTTCTTGCACATCTCACGAAAGCTCCTATTATCAAATTGCCTTCCATTGTTTGTGACAATGGTACGGGGTACTCCGAATCGGCAGATAATGTTTTTCCATACAAACTCGGTGATCTTCCGCTCGGTTATTTTGGCTAATGGTTCTGCCTCGGCCCACTTCGTAAAATAGTCCACTGCTACCACAGCAAACTTGGTCTGCCTTTTCCCATAGGGAGCGGTCCTATGAGGTCGATGCCCCATTGTGCGAAAGGCCAGGGACCAGTCATCGGTGTCAGTGCCTCGGGTGCTTGCCTCGGAATTGCCGCAAACCGTTGGCATCTGTCGCATTTTTGAACGAGCTCACGAGCGTCGTGTTGGATAGTGGGCCAGTAGTATCCCTGTCGTAAGACCTTGTAGGCGAGGGATCGCCCTCCCGTGGTTTCCATAGATTCCTTCATGAATTTCCCGTAACACATAGTTTGCCTCACTGCTGGGTTTGAGGCACCGCGGCAAGGGCGTAGTATCCTTTCTTATAAAGGGTCCCGTTGAGTATGGTGTAACGGGCTCGGATCTTAATTCGTCGGGCCTCGGTGCGATCCTCCGGCAACTTTCCTTCGTCGAGGAATTGGCGGATTGGATCAATCCAGGATGGTTCCAGTCGATTGTATTGACGGCCTCGCTAATTGGTTCGTCCGTCTATACTTGGTTTATCGACGTATTCGACAGGAACGGACCTGGGTATATCGTCTTCTTCGGCCGAGGCGAGCTTTGCTAGCAAATCGGCTTTGCTGTTTTTCGTACGAGGTATCCGAGTCACACGACAGAATTGAAATCCATTGATAAGTTCTTTCGCTTTCTCCATGTAAGCCCTTAGCCGGTCTTTCCGTGTCTGGTATACACCGGTAACTTGGTTAACAACCAACTGAGAGTCGCTGAAAACGCTTAGGTGCGTGACCTCCATGCTAGCGGCGAGTCGGAGGCCGAGTAGCAACGCTTCATATTCCGCCGTATTGTTCGACGCTTGAAATCCAAGTCGTAAGGCATACTGTATATAGGTGTGATCGGGGGTTTCCAGCACCACCCCAGCCCCACTGGCCTTCGAGTTGGAAGAACCGTCGACATACAGATTCCATGGAATAGGGCAAGGGGAAGCGGTTGAGGTCGGAGCTGCACCGTCCTTCGGTGTATCATTTGCTGAAAGTTCGGCTGAAGACGTTCCCTCGGCGATAAAATCAGCTACGGCTTGCCCTTTGATTGCTGCCTTTGGTTGAATATCAAACTCACTCAGCTCGATAGCCCATTTGGTGAGTCGGCCGGAAGCTTCTGGTTTCTGCAGTACCTGGCGAAGCGGAAGGTTGGTCATTACAATGATGGTGTGGGCATGGAAGTACGGCCTAAGTCGCCGAGAGGAAGTTATTAAAGCCAAGGCCACTTTTTCCAAGCTTGGGTATCTCGTTTCTGCTGGCAATAACGCTTTGCTGACGTAGTAAACCGGTAGTTGCTTTCCTTCGGATTCTCGTATCAAAGCCGAGCTAACCGCTGCCTCGGATACAGCTAGATAGAGGAGCAACGACTCCCCCGGTTCGGGTTTTGATAAGAGAGGTGCAGAACCGAGATATAATTTTAATTGCTGGAATGCTGCTTCACATTCTTCCGTCCAACCCATCGCTTGTCTTCCTTTCAATTGTTTGAAGAAAGGGAGACACTTATCCGTTGCTCTGGACAGGAACCGATTGAGTGCTGCGACTCGTCCGGCCAATCTTTGGACGTCCTTAATGGTTTTGGGGGATTCCATATCAATCAGAGCCTTTATCTTCTCAGGGTTTGCCTCTATTCCTCGCTGACTGACCAAGAAACCGAGGAATTTTCCGGAGCCTACTCCAAAAGCACATTTACTTGGATTTAGCTTCATCCGGAACTTCCGCAGGATTAGAAACATTTCTTCCAAATCATTCACATGATCCGCCGCGTGTATGCTCTTGACAAGCATGTCGTCGATGTATACTTCCATGGTTCGGCCTATAAGTCGAGCAAAGATTTTGTTAACTAACCTTTGATAAGTTGCACCGGCATTCTTCAGACCAAATGGCATCACTCGGTAACAATAAAGGCCTTTGTCGGTGACAAAGGTAGTTTTTGATTTATCTGTTTGATGCATTACAATTTGATTATATCCCGAATAAGCATCCATGAAGCTAAGGAGCTCATGTCCGGCTGTACTATCTACTAGCTGGTCTATCCTCGGAAGCGGAAAGCTATCTTTGGGGCAGGCTTTATTCAAGTCGGTATAATCAATACAGACTCGCCACTTCCCGTTGGACTTCTTTACAAGCACGACATTCGCGACCCACTCTGGATAGTGTATTTCTTCTATGAAATTAGCCTGGAGTAGTTTGTTGACTTCTTTCTCGATGATGGCGTATCGTTCAGGGCCGAGCGGTCATCGCTTCTGTCGGATCGGTCGATATGACGGATCGAAGTTAAGTCGGTGAGTCACCACGGAGGGGTCGATCCCTTGCATATCTTCATGATTCCAAGCGAATACGTCGGCGTACTTTCGGAGCAGGGCGATCAGCTTTTCTCTCAAAGGGGATTGCAGAGATGAGCCAATTCGCACAGTCTTGGATCCATCTGTTTCGACTAAGGCGATTGAGACAAGATCTTCGACCGGCTGTCCTCGTTCATAATTCTCGCCCCGAGGGTCCAACGATTCGATTGTTAATATGTTGGTCGGATTCTTGTCGGCGGCTCCTTTTACAGCTATCATGTAACATCGCCTCGCGTCTTGCTGGTCTCCTTTAACAATTCCGACTCCTGACTCGGTCGGGAATTTCATTGTAAGATGGTATGTGGATACCACGGCCTGGAGGAGACTCAATGAAGGTCGGCCGAGTATCGCGTTGTATACCGAGGGTTGATCGACGACCAGGAAGTCAACCATCATCGTCGTCTGATGTGGGGCAGTGCCAGCAGTGAGTGGTAATGAGACAGTCCCCTCGGGCAATACTTGTCCTCCGGAAAAACCGATCAATGGGGTCCGAACCGGGCGTAATGCGGATCGTTCGATCCCCATTTTGTCGAACGCTTGAGTAAATAACACGTCTGCGGATGACCCCGTATCGACGAGTATCCGAAACACTTTTCGGTTAGCGATCGCCAAGGAGACGATCAGCGCATCATCGTGGGGGTGATGGATACCTCGGGCGTCTTCTTCAGTGAACGATATGCAATACCTTTCTCTTTTCTTTTCTTTTGATGGCCGATCTATAATCATGAGCTCGGACCGAGGCTGACTGAGTTTTCGTGCGTGATTCCTTCGCGCGTTGTTTGAGTCGCCCCCACATTGTGGACCGCCGATAATCGTCCGGATTTCTTCCATAGGCTGACTCTCGGTCGGGCGCGCCTCGGATGCCCCAGCTTTGACCATATGTTCTCTGAGTCGGCCGTCTTTTATGAGTCGTTCGATTTCTTCTTTTAAGTGACGGCAATCACTTGTGTTATGCCCGTGATCGCGGTGATAATGGCAGTATTCCTTGTTCCGCCGATTAGGATTACTCTTGAGCTTTGGGCCAGCTAACAAAGCCTTCGTTTTTATTTCCATCAATACCTCTTCCAGTCTTATTCAGGGGAGTGTATATGGAAAATTTTCGATCCGGCCGTTTTCGACCTTCGCTCGTCACGCGCTTGATCCTCTTTGCGTTTCCTTCCCCGGCCGAGTCGGCTTCTTTTGGCCGACTCTTTGGCCGAGGTTTTAGTTTCACGCAGATTCGCGCTTCCTCGGCGTTGGCATATTTATCGGACCGTGCCATAAACTCTGCTGAGTATCGGGCGGAGTTTTGTCTAGAGATGCCAGAAATGGCTTATCCCTAACTACTTGCATGAGTGCATAGAGGGCCGTTTCTTGCGAATGTTTCCGTACTTGAAGGGATTCGAACTTAACACGCTTGATGTAATCTTTCAAAAGCTCTCCCAGTTTCGGTACGAGGTTATTCAGATGTGCAGGGGGCTTTAATTTTTTCTTTCCGCCGATGAAGTTGGTGAGGAAGGCGTCGCTCAGCTCAACGAATGAACTGATGGACTTTGGCTTCAGCTGTTTGAACCACAATCGAGCTACATCAGTCAATGTAAGAGAAAAGGCCCGACACATTACTGCATCCGAGGCATCATGGAGTTCCATATAGGTTCTGAAGCACTCAATATGCTCGGTCGGGTCAGTCTTGCCGGTGAAAGGAGCGATTTGAGGTAATCGAAACCTCTCGGGCAATCGGGCTTTCAATACCGAGTCCACAAAGGGGGATGCTTTCGCTTCGGACCCGGTTGAATATACGTTCCGGCCGTGCTTTATGTCCGCCATCTCTTTTGCCATCTCTTCCCGCACTTCTTTTTTGAAATTTTGAATGTCGGCTTTCCAAGGTTCGCTGCTTTCTGCCGTGCCTTCCATGGAAGGGCGATTGCGCCTTCTTCGTTCTATTTCGTGCCGAAGATCAGTCGGGGGGAGGGAGGCATTGGCTGAATGCGCTGGAGATGGTTCTGACCCGCCTTGGGGTTGGCTCGGCCGGAAAGACTGCGGCGCAGAAGGTTGAGGATCAACCGCCGCCGTCGGTACGCGCGCTGTCTCCCCTTGAAGATGCGGGAGTGGCTGCATTTGCTGCTGATACATTCGTTCCAGCATCTGCTTCATCGTATTCATATCAGAGCGGATTTCCTGAACCTCCTTGTCCAACCGCCCATCGTCGCGACCCCGCTGATTGTTGCTTGTTCCGGTCGCCCCTCGTCGGCGGTTGTTAGGTGGGTTCTGGGCTGGGGGAACGGCGATTGGACCGGGTGGCCCTGTAATCGCGTTCTCATTCAAATCTTCTTCTGGGACCGTCCTTCTAGTCATCACCATTGGACTCAGTATAGAGGTACGGGATGGCTTTTTGCACGTTCCCACAGACGGCGCCAAACTGTTGATGCGATTATCTGGTTCGTCCTCCTAGACCCTTGTATGCCTGCACAGAAAGAAAACAAAGGAGACCCTGGCTCGAGCAGGGGACCCTCCGATGCCAAAGTCAGGCCTGGACTCGGGGTCTCAAAGTATTGGAAGGTTTTTAGGAGGGATTTGTTTCGTACCTCTCAAGGTGACAAGGGTCCTCCTTTTATAGCTGCTGGGTCTTCTCGGGTCCTCCTGATATCGAGCGCGGGATCTTCTCCTGGTATCACGGAGATAGGATCGTGCCCATCTTGAGCCATCATCCGATCCCGTGAGCTTCGAGGTCGGAGATCTTATCCCAAGATATCCGGGATGAGATCTGGCCTAGCGACGGTCGGTCTTGCAAGGCGGTCCGCCCGACACATGCCCGGAACGCTGATAAGTCGTTCGAACCGACTCAACCATTGTCTCGGTTTAGCGAACCATGCCTCGGATTTGACGCATCCTTCGGCGACCCGAGGTATCAAGTCCGAGTCCCGAGGCATTAAGTCCGAGTCTTCGGACTTATATTTTTGCCCCCAACATTTGTAATCTATTATTATAAATATTTTTTTGGAATTGTTGTCAATTTGTTTATTCTTCCTTCATCTCATATTTCTATTATTGGAAGAACTCATGCTGTATCATTTGTTTTTGCAATAATTGATGGGACATGAGGACTTTGAGTTTTTGATTATTGTGTCCTGCTTTGGTTTGCAACAGGAACTTACAATTACTTTACCCACACTTCTTCCAGTGGCTTGCATTAACAACGACAACAATGAGAACTCGGATTTTTCAGTGGGCTTGAAGGTACTGCATCCTTGAGAACTGATTTTTATTTTTTATTATTTATTTATTATTTATTTTAATATTTAAATTATGAAAATTGTGTTACAGATTGTTATGGCCCTATATTATTCATGTATAAATGTTATAATTTGGTGTGCTTGTTATTTATTGTAAAAGGTTGGAGGTCGCAACATAGTGCTAGCTGATGCCGTCGCAAGTCGTATTCCTTATGTAACTGATGTTCTCACAATAATATTTGGTGCTGATGTCACGCATCCACAGCCAGGAGAGGATTCCAGCCCATCAATTGCGGCAGTATGATATATTTGGTTATTAATTTTCATTTATTATGGTTTGCACTTGATTTTTACCCATCTTTGATGTGCATTGTAGGTTGTAGCTTCAATGGATTCGCCAGAGGTCACCAAGTACCGGGGTTTGGTCTTGGCACAGCCGCATCGGCAGGAGCTGATAAGAGATCTGTTTCAAGTTGTGCAGGATCCTCAGAGAGGTTCTATGAACAAAGGGATGATCCAGTAAGTCTTTTTCTCCTCTGTTTTTGTATGATCGTTGGTGCAAGTGTTCGAATTCAGTGTTTAAAGAATATCTATGGTGTTTGGCAGAGAACAACTGATTGCATTTAGGTAAGCAACGGGACAGAAGCCTCATCACATCATATTCTATAGGTAATTCTTCACCTTGGGAGAGTCTATAGAGTATGAATATTATGATTAGCCTTGGTTTTTCTTGAATGAGATGAGAAACTGTTTGGTATTTTGGCTCATGATTTGGAGTTTTGCTGGGATGGGGTGAGTGAAGGCCAGTTCAGTCAAGTTTTGCTATATGAGTTGGATGCAATTAGGAAGGTGATTTTCCATACTAGGGTCCGAGTTGCATTGTAAACAGTTTTTTTTTCCTCATCACATGAAAACTTTGTAATTGTGCCATCTCTATGTTCAATATTCCACCTTACAGGCTTGTGTTTCATTGGAGGAAGGATATGTTCCACCTGTAACATTTGTGGTAGTTCAAAAGAGACACCACACACGGCTTTTCCCTGCAGACCATAGGGACCGTAATTCAACTGACAGGAGTGGTAACATCTTACCTGGTATGTTTTGTTTTGTTTTGTTTTATTTTATTTTATTTTATTTTTACTTTTTAAATTCTTGATATGGTTCCCATGCCTTTGTTTTGTTATATTGGCATAAATGGTTGTTTTGGTTAGGAACTGTTTGTCGATACGAAGATATGCCACCCAATTGAGTTTGATTTTTATCTCTGCAGCCATGCCGGTATTCAGGTAACTGCTGGTTCGAATGGTAGCACGGTGGTTCTTGTTGGCCATGATGAATGGTTTTCTTATGTTGTTATTTTATTTTCTTGTATGGTGTTTTCACGGAACAAGTCGTCCCACCCACTATCATGTTCCGTGGGATTAGAACAAGTTCAGTAGTATCGGGGTATATGATGATTGACATTGATTTATCATTTGTAGGGACACTTAGCGAAAAAGGGAAAGACTACGACTTGCAGTAGTACCGGGGTAAATTTTCACACATTGAATAGTTCTTTTATTATGTTTTGAGATTATTGTGTTCTTATTTAATCAATTGGGGATGCGGCTGGAACAAGTATTTGTTTGGCCTGATTGTTGTTGTTTGGTAAGATTTTTTGTTTTTTTCCCACCCACTATCATGTTCTGTGGGATTAGAACAAGTTCAGTAGTATCGGGGTATATGATGATTGACATTGATTTATCATTTGTAGGGACAGTTAGCGAAAAAGGAAAAGACTACGACTTGTAGTAGTACCGGGGTAAATTTTCACACAAATCGAATAGTTCTTTTATTATGTTTTGAGATTATTGTGTTCTTATTTAATCAATTGGGGATGCGGCTGGAACAAGTATTTGTTTGGTAAGATTTTTTTTTTTTGCATATACAATAGAACTTATATAAGATTGTAAATATTAACTAATTGCTTGAGTTGCTTTCGGAAGGTTTTGAGCAGTGTTTGTAGCTGTACAATAGTCTGTCTACTTTGATTGCTTGTCCTCATTACAAATGGCTATCTTCATTTGCATTGAGTGTATGTTTATCTTTTTCAGGTGAATAAGCTTGGAACTGGTGGTGATTTACCTTATAGGATGGCTGTGCACCCAGGAGGAGAAGGCCTTATATGTTCCTTCCCCAAAAGTTGCAGGTTATTTGTTTCTTTACTTTGATACGAGGAAATCTATTTAGGAAAATAATTTACCAGTTGGACATACATGTATGGACATGTAGTTTCTGAACCTCACTCAGCAGGCTATGCATTAACCGTGGCTACGGTTGTTCTAAGGGGCTGGTCTTATTTAGCGACGAATTTTATTCGTAGCTTTTGACCATTTTTCAACAAAAAACTGACTATTTAGCGGCGTCCAGCACAACCGTCAGTAAAGGTCCATGCCGCCGGTAAAGCGTTTACCGACTGAGGGGCTGTCAGTTAACCACAGCCAAAAGATTTGCCGGCAGTTTTGACTGCCGGTAAAGCCAAGTTTTCTTGTAGTGTTTCACGTATGAGTGGCAAAATAGGATTCGAAAAGCATGAGCAAGATAAATAGATTGAATATTATATTTTTTACAGCATAATATGTTAAATGCAGCTATTTTTCAGTTGTACAGTTATCTTAAATTTGACTGATGATTGTTGTTCTGCACACATAAATATCAGTTTGGTACAAAGACCTGAATGAAGGGAAAACATAAATATCAGTTTGATACAAAACTTTTGTAGCCCATGAGAAGTTTTTAATGGTGTGGCCATTCAATTACGTAATTTACTATGGTGTGGCCCACCTTAGATTCGAATCTGCTTCATTTTCAGATTCAAGCTTGAAAATGAGTTGAAAAGATGAATGGTGGGCTTGAATAAAATACATTCATTATGTGAGGAAAATTTTTGGTGGCTGAGTTCTACATTTCTCAGCTTAGTAATTCCTTGGTTTCTTGAAATAAAAAATAAAAAAATCAGCTCTTGGTTGGTTTTTACATTTCCCATGAATTCCTTTTGGTCATAAATCTTGCCCCAACTTCTAGGTGGGGAGTGGAAAACTTGGGGAATTAAAACAGGATTTTAGACTCTTTTAAGGTTTTCCCAGACTTGCATGAATAAAGTAGTGGCACAAGTGTGTGCATGGAGTCCAAATATTTATGTATGGATATCTATAAATACAGCTTTACTGTTTGGGTGTAGAGTCCAAAATCATGCATATGAATGATACAAAAGTCCTTTACAACTCCCAATAGGTTCTCTGGATCTCACCGATGAATTGGACCATATATACATACATGGGTTGCTTGGGGGTCCCACAGTCTAAGATGAAGTGAGTTCCACAGGTGGACCTAGTTGGCCATGTTTGGATGCACATGTGAGATGAATTGTGAACGTTCCATTTAAACAGTCTAGTCTGTAAAAAGCTGCAAGTGGTGTTCTTCCGATTCCTAGTGCAATCATATTCTCTTTCAAGAACAAGGTGGTATGCAAATACTTTTGATGGTATTTGGAATCTATTACTATCTCATGATTATTCTATGTATTAAAGATCTTGATCTCTAATGCATTAATAGAAATCAAGATTTCTAATACATAATTACTGTTAGCTAAAATGAGATCAACTCATTTTTTAGGCATCTAACAAATAGGGACTCACTAGATTCCTGGCAGTTATCTATAACCATGGGGATGATGGAATCCAGGATGCAGACCTAGTTGTCTTGGAGGGAATGGTGTATGACTGTGTTTTTCTTCTTTCATATTGGACAGGTGAAGCATCCCGAGGTTACTCAGTTCTTGGGAGGGAGGTTGTATGACTGCTTTTTTCAAGTATTTGGCTCTGTTTTCATCCAAAGAAAGTAACCTGTCATGAGACAATTTCAAGTTTATTTGGCTTTCATGTTTTTTTGCAAAAACCCCATATGACTGGGTGCATAAAAATAGGCGGTTAAGATAAAATTGTTTCAACAGCCCAAATCCAACTGAAAGAAAACCAAATTAAAATCAGTAGGTGAAACAGTTTCACTTTCTTAGACATTTTATGGCTCAACAAAATCACACAAATCCTTAATTTGTTAAAAGAAGTGCATTTACTTACAAAATCAGATAGTAGAATTGTTTCAATGATCTGATTTTAGAATTCTTAGTTACTTAATTGGGCTACTCTGAATTCAATCAAGGTTGCCCAGGTATGTATTTACTGATTGTTGGTTTTTCTTTTTTGCTGCTTATTATTTTGGATAATTCATTATTCAGATAGGTTGAGTTTTTATATAAGGTGTTCTTGTAAGTGATTTAACCCATGAAATGAAGTAGGTTGATGGGCATGCATTATGCCACATGAATGGATGCAGCGCAGCAATTCAGAAACTGTGACTTTTGAGCTATAGGCATGTTTCCTGGTGGGACACTAGATGAATGGATGGAAGATCCTGCTAAAATAAATCATGCAGTGGGCCCCATGGTGGATGATTCTGTCCGGTAAGACAGATTAAATGTGGAATTTTGATTATAAAGTTTTCTATTTTCAGGCCAGTGACAAAAGGAAGGTAATATAGTCTTGGCACGTCAGTTGTGGACAGAGCATATAATCACATGAATCAAACAGTCCTAACTATCTAATTACGGCTACCTAGCAACCGGCTAGAAGTAAGATAGTGAGTGGTCCAACTTCAAAAGTGAAAATCGAATGTTATTTTCTCATTGCATTATTTTTCCATTATGCTTTGTCCACAGTTGGGTTAGCAATTTTTTTAACTGAATTGCAGACATAAATGTGTTGCCTTCAGTTTCATATGTTTATCTCATAAACTGGAAAAATTAGAAGAGAGATTCTTCTACGTGTAATGAACTTGAGGAAATGCACCAGCCAGTAGACAGACCAGGTAATGGAGGATTGATGTCTGGTAGGCAGCTGGTTATGAGTATTATGACATGGCTATTGCTGTGTTATATATGAGATGGAATTAGCTGGCTCGTGGCTGTTATATATAAGGAGGATAAGCATTTGCTTGGCCTAATAAATTGTACATGTGGGCCCCACTTTTTTTCAGATTTGGAGCAGTTTGGAACACAGCAAAGGTAGAACCAGGATCTATTGTTGCTGTTTTCGGCCTTGGGACTGTTGGCCTTGCAGTAAGTTGCCTAAAGATTTCTTTTGTATTTTGTCCCTGACCTGAGAAGTAACACTGCCTGATTTTTGCACAAGAACATCCAATCAATCTGGTTCATGTAATGAAATTATGAAAAGCTGGGATCTCATACACATCTTCCATATTGGCATGTGTGGCTACATGTGGATGGGCACAGCTCCACACACGTGCAGGCTTAGCAAACATCTGTTTCAGGTTTACTTAATATGGTATTGATTTGTTTGGTCCTTGTATATGATATTTGTTTGGTCCTTTTATTTATTTATTATTTTTATAAATCAAGTTACATTCAATTTTAGCCTTGAACAATTCTTCCATGGGATTTTCAATGAATAGGATTATAAAATATAGAGGCAGGTATGGAATCAAGTTAGTTTTAAATCAAACAGCATGTCACAACAGAAACAAACAGCACTTCATTGAGAACATCAACAATATGCACAAATCCTCTCAAATGACAGAGACTTGCTAATTAGATTAACCCTCAATGTTGGCTTTCCATTAAACCATCATCAAGATTCAGGCACCATTCTCAAAAGTTCTACTTTGATAACATTCTCATTGCCTTCATTATCTTGATAGTTGATTGCCAGATTGAGCTTGCAAAAATGTTGTTGGCGGAGGGACAAAGTCATCTTTTTGTACATTGGCCTGAACAAGGTGTTGATGATGAAGATAAGAAAAGTTTCTTTGATTAGGTTCATTTTCATGGCACTTTTTTTTTTTTTTTTTTAATTATTATTATTTTGGTTCTTATGAGTACAAGAACCTTGTATTCCATGCATTCTCAGTATATTTTTACAACTCAGCTGATGTATCCTGGAAATATTAAATGGTCTCTGTTTGATTTCCAAGTCCAAGCAGCAAAAGTTTAACATCGGTTTCAACTTTTAACCTTCCATTTTCCTCACTCAAACATTTATTTTTCTTATTATTATGATTATTTTGAAATTTATCTTTAGAAGCCTTGCTGACCACAAATTTCTGGTAGAAGACCAAACTGATTTTGATGGGTTTCTGGAAACCTACATTGCTTTGTACCTGTCAGCAAGATTGTTAATACTCTTCAAACATCTGCTTATTGATGTCAAGTAGCTCTTTTCTATAGGTAACTGGCCTTAATTCAAGCTATCTAGGTGGTTTGGCATCATATATTCGAAATGCTAGGAATCTATTAGCAAATTCAAAAGCAGGGAAAAATCCATTTAATGGCTTTACTCCTTCGGTAAGTGAATCCATTAAATTTGTTTTGCAATTTGTGTTTCTTGTACATTTCTACCAGAAATTTGTCTTCAATTTCACTTTTTTTTTTTTTTTTTTTTGAAATGAGAAAGATTTGCTCTCTAGCTATGGTGGCATTGTGGGTACTCATCTTTAGCTACGGATTTTATCTGTAGCTTTTTACCACTTTTCTGGCCGTGTAGCAAAAGCTAAAGATTTAGCGGCGTCCAGCACAACTGTCAGTAAAGGTCCTGGCCGTCGGTAAAGCCTTTACCGACTGAGGCTTTACCGGCTGTTAGCTAACCGCAGGCAAAAGATTCGCCGGCGGTTTTCTTTGCCTTTGCCGGCGATTTTGACCGCCGGTAAATGATAGTTTTCTTGTAGTGGGCCCACTAACAGAGCCATCTTATGTTTGCAAGAAGAAGACGGACTGGATGGGTAGGATCTTCCCGCCCAGGACATTACCCAGTTATGATCCACAGATAGTCGATCCATGAAGGTGAGCCCACTTGTAAGGATCATATATAATTCCTCACAAGAACTGATCACCTACATGCAACAGTACCACTACTTCTGGTATATACCTTACCATCTTTCGCGCCAAAATGCCATTTGCTTAGGAAATCAGTACCATGAAAACGATAGGCCCCACCATCAGCTGTCCACTGTTCTAATTGTGTGGCCCACCTGATAAGAGAACAGGCCTCATTTTGGTTCCTATTGATCTTCATGGTGGGACCTACCTTTTTCATGGCAACGATGTCCTTCAAAACGACCATGTTGGCAGAAAATATGGCAGTGTACCACAAGCTGTGGTACCTTGCTTGTAGGTGACCAACATAGAAGCTCTCTCTCTCTCTCTCTCTCTCTCTCTCTCTCTCTCTCTCTCTCTCTCTCTCTCTCTCTCTCTCTCTCTCTAATACCTTAGATTGTTTAGAAGCGGAGGTGAAGCAGACTCTGTAATACCTCAGATTGTTTAGAAGCGGAGGTGAAGCAGACTCTGGAGACTTTGCGAGGCGTTGAAGAGTGGAAGAGAGGAAGAGAAGGTGAGGCCTTTGTCACGTTGAAGGGACCGTTTATTGCTATAAACATCGCTGCCATTTCTTCGATTCTTCTGTTGCTTGCTTCTTGCTGGTTCTCTCTTTTCTCTTTGCTTTTGTGAGACGGTCATCTTCTACTTCTGCCGTTGAAATAGGCAGAGACGGTGGGACGTGGCGTGCATTTGCGACACGTAGGAGGCGGCCAGGACACGTTTTCAGCGGAGACGGATTGGCTACTCCCCCTGACACCAGCCCCGTGGCTGATGGTCGGTGCTCTGTGGGCCCCCAACATAATGTATATCTTTCATCCATTCCGTTCATCCATTTTTACAGGTCATTTTAAGTAATATTACAAAAAATAATAGTTATATAAATCGTAGGTCGACCACACCACAGGAAAACAATAATGATTGGATATCCACCGTTAAAAACCTCCTAAGGTCCACGGTACTGTTTATTTGACATCGAATATGTTGATTAGGTCATAAATACCCAGATGAAGGGAAAAAATAAATATCAGCTTGATCCAAAACTTTTATGCCCCCAAAACGTTTCTAATGGTCAACGTTCATTCAACACTGTTTCCTATAATGTGGTCCAATTGAGATTGAGATTTAACTCATTTTTTCTTTTACACAGTAAAATGATCTATAAAAATAGATAGATGGCATGGATGAAACACATACATTATGGTGGGGCTCACAGAGCAGCGACCATCAGCCAATGGCTGGTGGCAGGGGAGTAGCCAATCCGTTTCCGTTTCCAGCATGCTGGAAGTCTTTCTTTCAGGATCAGGAAAATTGTAATTGTTGCAATGTAATTGGACCGTGTGATCGTGGAATGCAATGAATTTGCATCGCTGACTGAGACGGACCCATCGCTATACAGCGAACGAGGAAAAAAGCTAAAAAGTCATGGTTTTGGCAAACAGAGGATCCGGACACTAGCAAGAATAGTGGTGACTGGACACCGGCTGTTGAAAGTTGAAACTATCCTAAGTTATGTTATAATGTTTATTTGCCACCACATAATTTTTTGTGTTCAATAACCACAACTTCATGTGGTATATGGTTTTCATTAAATTTGGATTGATGTACGGTGGATAAAACACGTACATCCTATTGAACGCTAAAACATGTATATCCCACGTAGCACCGTCTAGTAGTCGGAAACGGATTGGCTACTGACCCTGACACCAGCTAATGGCTGGTGGTCGGTGCTCTGTGGGATCCACCATGATGCATGTTTTTCATCCATTCCGTCCATCTATTTTTAAAGATCATTTTACCATAAGAAACAAAAAATGAGGTATATTCCGCTCTCAAGTGGACCACATTACAGGAAACAGTGTTGAATGAGCGTCGACATTAAAAACATTTTGGGGGCCATAAAAGTTTTGGATTAAGCTCATTTTTATTTTTTTCCCCTCGTCTGAGCCTGTATAACCTAATCAACACATTGGATGTCAAATAAACAGTACAGTGGGCCTTAGGAGGATTTTAATGGTGGATATCCAATCACTATTGTTTTCATGTGGTGTGGTCCACCTGAGATATATATCCCTCTAATTTTTGATATAAATTCTAAAATGATCTTTAAAAATGGATGAACGGAATGGATGAAACACATACATCATGATGGGGCCCACAGAGCACCGACCATCAGCCCCGGGACTGGTGGCAGGGGGAGTAGCCAATCAAAGTTTCCAATTCATCCAGGTCAGTGGCACCTTGCTAACGGTTTTGATGAGAGATATACACCGTGGTGGCGCACACACAAACTTATGCTTCGCATCCCATCCCCATAGTCAGATGTGGTGCCGACAGACTTGTTGTTCTCACTGATTTTTAATTCCATGGCCAGAATCGAGGATACCACCTGATGGTGGACGGAGTAGATTTTACAAATGTAACATGTCGGGCCCCACGAGCTTGGGTGTTTTCCACGCTGCGTAATACGTCAGAGATCCATGATATGGGATCGAGGATCTGGGCCGTCGAAACGTAAAGTTTTAAAGTACTCATGCGGGTCACATTTCACGGGTGTGAAGTACCTAATGAACGGTCCAGATCAATCATAAGTAGGCTATCAGGTGTCGACGAATGGTAGGGAGATGCGTGGTGATCTGTCGTTCTATCAAAGTCTTGGAATAGATATCGACACAAACAGAGGATCCGTATTCTTCTTGCTATCATGCGATCTACAAGAAATTTGGACTCATCTCCTTTCCTAAAATGATTTGGAAAAATAGATAAACAAGTGGATGTATCATGGTGGGGTTCACACGGCACTCGTCATTAACCACCTCACGCTAGGACGTGTTTTCAGTTAGACGAGCCCACTTTAAAGGATGAGGCAAAAAATGAGCCAGGTCAAAATTTTAATTAGGACATACCACAAGAATTGTGGTGATTGAATGCCTGCATTAAAAAATTACATGTGCCTAGCCATCTTAAAACATCCCACATTACTTATGTCCATGGGCTGATGGACAAAATGAATGTAGTTCATTTAAATCATTGTTCATCCTCTCGTCATTTAAATTTTATTTCTATTACTTACTCTACTAAAAAAATGTACACATTGAAACATTGGCTACTAATCTAATACGATAATATATAATAAAAAATCATACTTCTAAATTGGCAAGGTGGATGCAACTTGTCTAGGTCAATTGAAAACCATAAGTCATCTAAATGAGTGACCGTTAACCAGGTGACTTAGGTCAGTTTTACCCAGCTTGGCTGAGTCACGACTTGACTTGAAATATGAGGAATTGGACCGGAGCGGTGAGTCATATATCTATGATATATCCAAAACCCAGAGGAAGATGGACCTCATGTAAAAATGGCGGTTGAAGCTATTTTACCTTAAATTATGAAGAAAAAGTGATAATAAATGGAGGTATGTTGTGCAAGACTCATTGTCACTTGCAGGACGCAGTTTATAATAAGCATCAGAGACATTTATGATATTTTTTAGTCATCAAGATATGTTGGTTGTTGGGGATTGGTCTATGAAATCACATAGATTTAAATCTAGGATAGCAATCTAAAAGCATCAAGCAAACACAAAAGAACACAGAGATTTAATGTGGAAAACTCTTGCGGGAAAAATTACAGCACAAAGCGACAAAAAATTCTACTATGAAAACACAAATTACAAAGATGGAGGACTTACCCGGCTTGAGTAATCCTCAAACCTCTAATTTTCTTCGCCCCTTGAAACTAGAACCCTTAAAAAAATACTTAGAATCCCTTAGAATACCCTGGAATACCTCCCAATCTCGCATACACCCCTTTATATAAGTTTAGTAAGAAGCAGAATCGAAATAAGAAACAAAAATCGCAGAATCTGCGTTTTCGCAAACGAATCTGCGTAAACCTTCGATGTCATCAATGGTCCTTCGATGACAGTGAAGAACAACCAAAATTGTCTAGCGACCAGGGGTGAAAAATCCTGAAAATACTCGATGGCATCGACCGGATCCGATGTCATCGGAACTATGTTGACTGACAGATTTAAGACATCTCTTTACAACATTGGCATCTATTGTGATAATGGTGAGAGGTGAGTGTTGCCATTTGGGACATATTCAAGTTGAGAATCAAGTGGGCCACACCATGTAAATTCCCTTATCCAAAAATCAAGCCCATTTAGACCCATTAATCCAAGAAATGAGGCATACCAAAGGCTTATGTGGACCACACCATAGAAAGCAGTGAAATTGAAAGCCTACCATTGAAAACCTTTTGGGGCATAAATTTTTTGGATGTAACTCGTTTTTTGGCCCATGACGTTAAATAAAATTCTAAATCCAATGGACGGATTGAATTCGACACATAAATCACGACAGGACCCACAATACTTATAACATGACAACATCGACCCTTACTACGTTACAACCAATAACCGTACATAACAATAACTACGATCCATATAACATGACAACCACGACCTATATCAACCACAACCCACATAACATGACAACCACGACCCATATAACATGATAACAACGACCCGGATGACAACCACAGCCCAAATAACATGACAACTACGACCTATATTAACCACGACCCACATAACATGACAACTACAACCCATATAACATAATAACTACGACCCGTGACAACCACGACCCATATAACTTGTTAATTATGACTCATGACAACCACGACCCATATAATATGACAACCTTGACCCTTTTTTTTTGTTAGCTTGTTAGTACACCCACTGTCAGTTCACACTTCACTGTTAGGTACCCCCACTGAATCTACCACTTGACAACCTCGATCCACTTCACTGTTAGGCACCCCCATTGAATCTACCACTTGACAACCTCGATCCTTGCTACATAACAACCACAATCCATTCGAAGGGTTGTGGTTCACATGCATAATGGATCGTGGTTTTCATCCACAAAGGGTCGTGGTTGATATTTGACCCTTCCCATAAAATGACACAACAAAAAGGATGTGCGGCATGAATTATTTACATACATCAATGTGAGCCCATTTGGGTCATGGTTTGCATGGTTCATAGTTGTCATGTTATATGGGTTGTAGTTGTCATGTTGAATAGTTCATGGTTTGCAACGTGTTTACTTCCTTTTCTACCAAACCATTGGTACCATAGCTTAAGGCCCACAATGGAGTGATCCGATCCATCCACCTTGTCGAATAGCTCACTGTGGGCCCAAAAATTTTAGACTTGGGCATTATCCACTTCTAACAAGCATCACAGTGAGCATGAAAAGTTTCTATAATCACCATTATTTTTTATTATGTGGATCACACGAGCACTGGATCAGGCTGATATTTGGGCCTTATCCCTAAAATGACACGGCAAAAAGATGGGCAGCATGGATTATACACATACATCAATGTGAGCCTCGATGTATAGTCAAATTCTCAGGTTGTGGTTGTAATGCAGTACGGGTCGTGGTTGTAAAGTGGTAATGATCGTAGTTTTCATGGGTCGCGATTGTCATGTTATATGGGTCGTGGTTGTCATGGGTCGTAGTTGTCATGGATCGTAGGTTCTCATGTTATATGGGTCGTGATTGTCATATTATATGAGTCGTGGTTGTAATGTGGTAAAGGTTGTAGTTATTATGGGTCGTGGTTGTCATGTTATATGGGTTGGGTTGCCATGTGTCGTAGTTATCATGTTATATGGGTCGTGGTTCTCATGTGATATGGGTCGCGGTTGTTATATGTTCACTTCATTTACTGCCAAATGAAAGGATAACTATTGGTACAATAGCCTTAGTCCCACAATGGGGTGATCCATTCCGTCCACCTTGTCGGCTTGCTCGCCGTGGGTACAAAAAGTCCTAACTCGGGCAGTGTCCACTTCTAACAAATATTACGATGAGCCTGAAAAGTTTCAATAGTGGGTTCTATTATTGCCATTATTTTCTATTATGTAACCCACACGAGTTTTGAAAAAGGATGATATTTGGACCATAGCCCTAAAATGACATGACAAGAAGGATGGGCGGCATAAATTATACACATACATCAATGTGGGCCCCACAAGTTTGGTCCTTGCTCATACACAAAAAAAAGGGTTCCATAAACTTTACTTTCTTAGTGTTAAATAAGACGTAACTTCGTATACCCTAGAAAAATAAAACGTAACTTCTTATTCCTTAGAAAATTGTACAACTACTGAAACAAGAACAAGGGCATTTTAGTCCAAGTAATTCTCCTTAGAAAATTGTACAACTACTGAAACAAGAACAAGGGCATTTTAGTCCAAGTAATTTTCAGAAGCATGTCAGAAGGCCCTTCTTAGGCCCTTCTTAGAATATATGGAATGACCTAGCTTTCTAGGTAATTGACCCAAAATTCAAGGTGATTACGGTCAATTTCTTAAGGTAATTGACCCAAAATTCAAGGTGATTACCGTCAATTTCTTTATCAAAAATATCATTCGAAATCCTGACCGCAAAATACCTTAAGAATTATTATTATTATTATTTTTGGGGGACTTAAAGAACTCTTTTTTTTAAAAAAAAAAATTGCGACTTAAGAACTCCAAGTATTGACGGTTTTAATCACTTTACCCTCTTGGGTCCTCTAAGCACCGATCACAGGTTGGGGGGGTAATGACGTCCGTTTTTCCAGCTCACGTGAGGTTCTAAGCCCAAAATTGAAGCATATCTGATGCTTAGGTTGAGGGGGTAATGACGTCCACGTTGACACCTTCACAGGGCTCGTTGTGTCATCGCAACCGTTCATAAGGTCACACAGACATGAAAGGGAAAACACAAATATCTGCTCGATCCAAAACTTTCGTGGCCCCCAAGAATCCCACAGTTTCCTGTGATGTGGTCCACTTGAGCTTTATACATGCTTCTATTTTTGGGCTCGTTAAAAACGGATGAATGGTGTGGATAAGCCACCACAGAGTTTACTCAGCACACTACTAGATACGCAATCCGCCTCACTTGCAAAGAGGAAAGTCCAAGCTGAGACAAATGCTAACCAGCTAAGTCCCGATTCGACCCGCCTGGCTTGCAAACAATGCAATACTGGCATCAAATTCAACTTCATCATCCAATTCCACTCCATATCCTATCTGTAAAACAAGAAGCAGAATCTTAAAGATAACAAACGCATTCCTGCAAAACACAATCAAAATCTACATCTCAACCTTCCTTCTCAGACACCGATCGCTTCCTCGCCTTTTCCAGCTCGTCTTCTGCTGAATCCTTCGTCTCCTCTGACTTCCCCACCACTGTCTCCTTTATCTTCTGCGTCTTCTCCTTCGCCACTCCCCATGCATCTTGCACCGTCTGCTTCGTCTTCTCGCCGAGGTTCTGGGCGGTCTCAGTGGCATGGTTCGTGCCTTCCTTGGTCTTCTTAGTCATCGACTGCGTTGCTGAGCTGGTCTTCTCCTTTACCATCTCTGCATTCTCCTTTGCTTTGTCCTTGGTGGACTTCATCGATTCTTTAGCCCTCTCAGACATGTCGGAAGCCTTCTCACCGGCTTCTCTCATAGAGTCTTTCGCCTTCTCCGACATGCTTGAAGCTGTGTCTTTCGCCTTATCTGATGCATTTGAAGCCTTGTCTTTTGCCTTCTCCGACATGTTTGAAGCCTTGTCTCTGGCTTCTTCGGCTGCGTTATGTGCCTGAAATTCAACTCAAAACAGGTAGTTAGCTTCGGAATGGCAAGAGTTTTGTATGTTTGGTGATCCAGATTCCAGACCATTGATCGACTGATAGTGAACCATGACCCAAAAACTCACTCAGCAATATATTCCTAACCATCCCATGAAATGTTTGCATGAAGAAGAAGACGGACTGGACGGCTAGGATCTTCCCGCCCAGGAGATTATCCAGTTATGATCCACAGAAAGTCGATCCATGAAGGTCAGCCCACTTGTAAGGATCATATAATTCCTCACAAGAACTAATCACCTACATACAACAGTACCACTACTTCTGGTACCTTACCATCTTTCGCGCCAAAATGCCATTTACGTAGGAAATCGGTACCATGAAAACGATAGGCCCCACCATCAGCTGTCCACTGTTCCAATCGTGTGGCCCACCTGATAAGAGAACAGGCCTCATTTTCGTTCCTATTGATCTTCATGGTGGGACCTACCATTTTTCATGGCAACGATGTCCTTCAAAACGACCATATATGTTGGCAGAAAAGATGGCAGTGTACCACAAGCTGTGGTACCTTGCCTGTAGGTGACCAATATAGAAGCTCTCTCTCTCTCTCTCTCTCTCTCTCTCTCTAATACCTCAGATGGTTTAGAAGCGGAGGTGAAGCAGACTCTGGAGACTTTGTGAGGCGTCGAAGAGTGGAAGAGAGGAAGAGAAGGAGAGGGGAAGGCCTTTGTCAAGTTGAAGAGACCGTTTCTTGCCATAAACATGGCTGCCATTCTTCGTTTCTTCTGTTGCTTGCTTCTTGCTGGTTCTCTCTTTTTTCTTTGCTTTTGTGAGACGGTCGTCTTCTTCTTCTTGGCCGTTGAAATAGGCAGAGAGGGTGGGACGTGGCGTGCATTTGCGACACGTAAGAGGATGCCAGGACACGTTTCCAGCATGCTGGAAGTCTTTCTTTCAGATTCTTCCGCTCGTCAACATATGTCTCGGTTTCGTGTCGATATCTCTTCTAAGACTTTGATAGAATGACAGACGACGCATCTCCCTACCACGCGTCGACACCTGATAGCCTGCGTACTATTGATCTGGACCGTTCATTAGGTACTGCATACCCGTGAAAAGTGACCCGCATGAGTGCTTTAAAAATTTACGTTTCGACGGCCCAGATCCTGGATCCCATATCATGGATCTATGACGGATTACGCAGCGTGGAAAACACCCAAGATCGTGGGGACTGACAGGTTGCATTTGTAAAATCTATTCCGTCCATCATCAGGTTGTATCCTCGATTCTGGTCATGGAATTAAAAATCAGTGAGAACGATAAGTCTGTCGGCACCACATGGGGCTATGGGGATGGGATGCGAAGCATGAGTTTGTGTCACTGACCATGCTGTTAATCAGTGAGAACAAAAAGTCTGTCGGCTCCATGCAGTTAATAAGGTGTCACTGACCTTGATTGGCCAGACAGCGTGAAGTAATATGTTTCGCCTGCTCCCACTGACGTGGTCCATTGGATTTTAAAAAAAAATAAACAAATAAAAAAATTTAATCCAATGATATTTTATCTTTATGGTTTAGACTAAGGGTTGTCACCTAGTTGATATGGAGTAAATTTACATGCACAACATAGTAGGGCCACAAAGCTTTATGGCGTGTTTGCTCGGTGGAATTGAATGATATTGAATTGTACTAGATGAGATTAACATTATTACTGCACAGTGATTGCATGTTTGGAAATACTATTGTATTTAGTTAGTTTAGACTTTCAAAAAAATCTTTGAAAATTTTTAATAGAACTAGTTTACATTGTCACTTACTAACTCTTGACGTTCGAAGTAATCTTATACGTAAGTGGTACCGGTAAAGAATCGCACAAATTCGATTAACCAACTATAAAAAGTCAATTATGAATCCGCCCGATCACTTAAGCATCGAGTTTAGCTTGGTGATTTGTTTACGTAGGGTCCAAATTTATCCGACCTATCACTGACTAATTAAGACGACCACAACTAAATTAAATATCTACCTAAACCTGCGACAACTAGGGGTTATATCTTAATTAACGAACCAAAGTAACTCAATTACCCTTTTAGCTTAAAAACCAATGGTTTGGAGTGAT
This sequence comes from Magnolia sinica, assembly GCF_029962835.1. Taxonomy (NCBI): domain Eukaryota; kingdom Viridiplantae; phylum Streptophyta; class Magnoliopsida; order Magnoliales; family Magnoliaceae; genus Magnolia; species Magnolia sinica. The sequence goes on from NC_080573.1 coordinate 14,886,209, forward strand.
TATGCATGACCGAATTGCCATTTTCGCAAATTGCGAATAGGCCACATTATGGATTTAACTAATCTAAACCCTAATTGTTGCGCACAAGAAATCTGTAACACCCCAAACTTTTTTATACTTAAGCATCGAAAGTCTTCGAGCATTACCGTGAGATACAAGGTAACATATACGTATAAGTGACGTGAATCCAACTATTCTAACCTTACACCCTTGCTCTACACTAACCCAACTAGTTGAAAGTGACCTCCATCCATAAACCAAGGCATCCCACCACTAGTCACATGAATTAGTACAGGTAGACTTCCTTGAACTCAACCAAAGTACGATCCACCATCTATAAGGACCTGGACATAGGTTCTTTTATGAGAACAACTTAGATTCATGACTACTCACTTGAAGACAAACAAAATTAGTAGATTGGCCCTAATGCCATTAACATTGATCCCGTGATTCTAAATCACAGGGTTCTCACCATCCGTTGGAAGCAAAATTGTATACCATGGCCTTATATCACATATTAACCGTACATTTCAAACTTCAATCCCTAAAACATCGTACAAGTAGCCCAATGATTAAGATCAGCTAACAACCATCGATTTGGACCACATGACCTTTGGATATACCCATTTTAGTCCAAACCCTTAAGATTTGGTGGAAAACCGGATAGACAGAGCGGATTTCCATAAACCATCGAGGTGGACCCCACATCACATGGCCAGTGTACCCAACAGGAGTATACCCGCCGGGTACCGGACCAGCACCGTCAGTCAATCTGCGCTGACCCGCAGAATCCTGAAGGGATTCAAATTCAAAAAATAAAAACTCCCGGAGGAGTGATCGGAACTGTCCATTTGAAGCAGGGTGGACCGCCGACCAAACCGGTAGAGTCTCATTGGAAAACGGATCGGGCATTGGTCCCAACTGTCCGCTGCGTCCAAGCAGTCCGGACGATTCGGCAAGACAAGCGATCAAAACACGGAACGAACAACCGATCCAGACCGTCCAAAGGCCGGATATGAGGATTTCGACTGTCCCTACGTGATCATATTGAGTGTTCTGGACTATCATTTCTCCCAAACTCAGTTTAAACACAAGCAGATCTGCGTTTTCACTGCGCAGGAACAGGGGACCGGCTGTTTGAAATTCCCTGCGCAAGGAAATCTGATAAGGCATGTTTGGTTCGATCAGAGCCATCCAAACCGGGGTTAGGACACGTCCGACCAGACCCACATGGTGAGAAAAGAAAAGGATTCCACTGGAACCGCGGATCACGCGATTTCGCAGAAAAACCAGACTGCGTGCGATCCGTTGCTGCGTAAGATTACACTGAACCCCATGCTGCGAAACTACTTACGAAGAAGCAAACCTGGGTTTAGACAGGCTATAAAAAGCCTGTCCGTTCCGCAATAAGGAGGCATGAGTAGATGCCTTCGAAGAAACCGAGAGTGGGAGAGAAGAAAGTAACGTGAGAGAGAGAGAGAGAGAACGGTTCAGCTGAGCAGCAGCTCTGTTCGCCAGGCTTGCTGTCGCTCAGCAAGGAAGAAAGAAGAGAAGAAGAAAGAAAGAAAGGAAGAAAGGAAGGAAAGGAAAGAAAAGAAAGAGAGAAGAAGAAAGGAAGGAAAGAAGGAGGGGAGTGCTGTCCAACGGCTAAAAGAAGAGAGAAAGGAAGGAAGAAAGAAAAGAAAAGAAAGGAGAAGAAAGAAGAAGAAAAGAAAAGAAAAGAAAAGAAAGGAAAACAGAAGAAAAGAGAGAGAAGAAGAGGGAGAGAAATCGAGTATGGTGCACGGGACGACAACTCACTGAGTCAAACCGAGTTGACTCAGCAGGATGACTCAGTAAAGCCGGAATTCGATGGGTCTGAGGGTAATTATGGAACAAAAGGTATTTACACCAAATTTGATTAATCAGGAAGATCGATTCAGTACAAGCCCTAAGTCTTAGCCTAATATTAATCCTAATCATGTAACTTGTATAAGAAGATAGCCTAACTTGAAGAGTCATGCTAATCATGTTAGGATTGGAGCCCGGCGACATAGATCTGCCAACATTAAGAAGAAATCAAGTTTCGAAGGTGAGGGTTTTATCTTTTAAGCTTACACTAATTTAAGTTGTTACATTTCTTCCGCCTTTCATGCCTTGATGTTATTTTATATTACCTTTTACATGCCTTCATATTACGTGGAATCTTCCATGCAATTATATGTTTCACCATCAATTATGGCCTCTTTTATGCCTTTTACGATGTGAACTATCTTATCTTTTTCATATCTTTAATTATGCGAATTGCTTCGCCTTCTATGTTTATATTATTTTGAGAATTATCCTATTAATTGATTCAGTTATTATCATTACAATTATTGGTCATTTGGGTTTACAACATGATGTCAAATATAAGGGATTTCTCTGAATTTATGTGAGGCCATGGATACAAGCCTTGCCCTACCTTATCAAATTTGTTGAGTTGGCCCTACCACTCGCCTCTTTATTTGAGTTGGCCCTCGCCACTCTTCTTGTTGTTATGTTGGCTATTGCCACTTTTGTTGAGTTGACCCTTGTCACTCTTCTCTTTATTATTTTGGCCTTGTGTCTTCTATCTTTACAGCCTGGGCATGTTTCTTGCTATCCCAGAACCTCCATAATTCAATTGATATTCTTTATGATTCAGATTTTGTTCTACATATTATGATTCAGTTTATATTTCCTATAAGTACAAGTGATGTGTAAGATGTATCACAACTAGTGATTCAAATATTCTATCATGGACGTAATGTGCTCTGGGTAGAGACCCTCTTGGAACACGTAAGTCCTTGAGCCTTCGGGTAGTGGTGCACAAATTGATGTGTGTAATTCGCAAATACAGTGTCACATCACTCCGAGATTGGATGTTGCAAATAGTCGCTCCATGAACAAATCATGTCACGTAATTCACCCTACTCATGTGTTGTGCGCTCTGAGAAGTTCTCGTAAATCCACAATAACGTTAGCCATGCAGGCGAATATCCATAGTTATGGGATGCGAGTCGAGCCGGTTTTTTATAAATCGTATTCCACATTGTGATGACCACTATGTATGATGAGCCCTACATACGTTGCTAGGCATGCATCTAATGTAGGTTGCTTACGCATGCTGAAACCCTCATGTTAGTGGAGCACGGGACGTATCAAACCCTTACTTTACTTGTTATAAATTTCTTGAATTATTATTAATCTTAAAGGATAACCATCACTATGAGTAGGGCACTGACCCTCTCCCAACCGTACAGATGATGCAGGTGACGTACAGATTGAAGACTTAGAGGACTACTTCCCTAAATAAGATTATCTTGAAAGACTAAGAAGACCGTTTTATTATTTAGTTTTATACTTCCGCTATGAACTCTGATGTTGTAAGAAACCTCTCATTATGAGACCATTGATGATTCTATTTACTCTGATGAAATATAATTAATACAGTTGATTTTACTCTCGTGTATGATTACTTTCTTGAATGTATTTGGATGTACACCAAACGAAGAAAAAAATAGGGTGCGATTTTACAAAAGCATCCCAGTTCACACATCATTAACAACCGGTTTCCTTGGGCACGAATACAAACTCTGGCCATGAAAATTCGGGATGTTACAGTATGGACTTAACTAATCAAAACCCTAATTGTTGCGCACAAGAAATCTCCCTATCCAATTCATTCCAGAAATACCATGATTATCCAATAAGTTATAGACCGCTTATTACTGGGCCACTAAATCATAAGCTATATAAATATGTTCATCTTAGTGAGCTTGACGTCCATCACGGGTGGCGAACCAAGAAAACGCCTAGAAGTGCTCAACTTGGGTCATAGGCTAAGTGCTTGGAATACGCAAATGCCCTAGTATGAAATCTGAAACTTAAGTAAAATAGACCCCACTTTTTCGCAAAGTTGTAGCTTTCTGACCGTTAGATTGCAACAAAACTCGAGGTATGAGTTAAGGATATTTTCCATCTCAAATCCGTATAGCCACGGCCTCAATCGATCACCGATGACCATTTATCGCAAGTGGAGTCCCCATGGTTAATCAAAGCATCCGATTACCGTCAGATTCTGACAAACCATATATCCTATAGTGGATGTTAAGCCCGTGTCCTAGTGACCATTTCATTCTTTAGGATTCCACGGTCCTTTCCATCGAAGTCCAGCGACCTGCGACCTGTAGATAGCATTTGCGAGCGACCTTGAGTGCATCTTGTCAACCCGAGTCGGCTTGACCCGAGACCTAAGCCATTGCGACCGCGTCGTCGCTGCAGTTCCAATGCTACGTCTCATGTGCCATTGCAACGTTGGATTGTGAGATGTGACCCGCGCTCTATTTCGGCGATGAACCGTACGTTGCGGGACCCACCTATCTCAGATATCACTTTTCCCTAGATAATCCCATCATTAGGATGATGTCACCCTAGGAGTGACATCACCCTACCCTAGCACCTACCTAAGCATGCTTGTTAGCATGCCTAGTCATTATGAGAGCATACCACTCTCTTCCCAACAGTAATGATTGCCCCTAAGCTATCTAGCCCTCTCTCTCTCTCTCTTATCTCCCTCCCTTTCTCTTTCCTTCCTCATTTCTCCCATTGCTAGAGCTTAGACGTCCCAAGCTACCCTCTAAGTCCAACCACTCCAAACTCTATTTCCCCTAAATCTAACCCTTTAGATCCCATCTCAACCATAGAAACCTCTCTCTTGGAGCTTTAGGACCCTAAGGTGGAAGAAGGAGTCGAAGATTTGAGGTGGGTGTTTCCTTAGGAGAGGTTTGTTTATTTTTGTGCATGAGACAAGTGGGACCCACCAATCAATGGTGGAGATCCCATCTTGGTCCCTAAGTGTGGCCAATGGCCCACCAAGCTTGCATGCAAGCATTCTTGGTGGGATCCATGGGACCATCCTCCATGGATCCCACCATGTTGTTCTTGTTGTGCATCTTGTCTAAGGCCACCTAGGCCCTGATTTATGTGATGGAAATGGAATTTTCCCACCAGAATTTCTGATGTATGGCCCATTTAATGTACATGTGTATGTAGATCAATGAGAGGAGCTCATAGTGGCGGAGCTCCTCCCACCACCTCTCTCTCTCTCTCTCTCTCTCTCTCTCTCTCTCTCTCTCTCTCTCCTTTTTCCTTGTATGATGGCCCACTTGATGATGCATGTACTTTATCATAGTTGTCCAACAGTGGGACTGTAATGCCCCGACTTTTCAGGACTCGAGTATACGACTCATTTTCCAAAAACCCAAGTGTTAACCTTAAAGGATGGTCAAATTCAATATATAATATTTTTCTTTAATCAGAGTTAACAGATGAGCGTAGGATGGACAAATCAACATAAGGAAAAGTATCATTTACATTTAGGATATATAAGAAGCTGCCCATAATGACTTATACAAACCAATGCCCCCATTCTTACAATTACAAAATGAAATAATATTATATGTGAGATAAAGTAAATTACAATAATCTTGGGATATGAAATCCTATAACAACCCTTAGCAATTACAATAATACATGCTTGTCAATTATAGCCTGCTCCTCACCAATATAAACATGAATGTCACCTGGGCCACCTGTGCTACCTGTACAGTTATATACTCGATGGATGAGTGGCCAACTTAGTGTGAATTCTCCTCAAGATTACACACCTCCGCATTAGGTAAGAAATAGTATAAAACATCCAGACAACCAAAACAGAGTAAATACAGTCTTATTATATGCATGGATGGGTGAATGAAATCATTGTCCCGAGTAAAACATTCAGACAGACATTGGGCTCGTCACCCATTAAATCATTGTCCCGGGTAAAACATCCAGACGGACATTGGGCTTGTCATCCATGAATATAACTGGTCATCAGCGCAACACTCAGCGCAATCGCATAAGCATGATGATCCAATTCATCATCATAAATCGAATGACTAGTCATTAGTGCAGCACTCAGTGTAATCGTATGGGCGTAATGATCCAAACCATCGTAATATGCCATATATGCATGATTAGTCAAGTCATTATTAGTCCATTTACAACCAACCAAGTTAAGAAAGCTCAAAGGTCACTATGGGGAGCTTATAGCCCAGCGTAGGCCGACAACTCGGGCATAGGTCCCATACCACCATCCTCGGCTCATGAGGCTACTACCTTAGGATGTTTAATGGAACCCCATCGACTAGTGGCCAATCATATTAAATATATGGGGCTTACCATCGCATGATTACATAGTATAAAACATCGAACCCATCTAAGGCAAATACTAAAACAAAACCACGTAGGGCGAATATAAAACTAGAAATAATTATTAACCTTAGTTTATAATCAATGTTAGTTAACATAGCGATAACCATCCTTACGATGATAATAAGTACTAAGGTCTACTATTAAGGATACTATTTATGAGAGTTAAATAAAATACTAGTAATTGATAATTATAATTTTGTTCATAGTAGCTAGTTTCAACATAAATAACCTACTAATGCCTAATCATATACAATATTGGAAATCCCCATAATAAGAGTGGTGGCAATAGTATAGAAGCCTAAATATAGAGAATAAACCCATCAACCATAGTTCTCAACCCGATGAAAGAAAGTGAATCAACTCGAATGGTCAGCTTCAAGTTTTATTCATTATCTATGGTCAGGATCATAACTTATGGTTTAGGTTACTTAGATTTAGGGTTTTATCCACTAATCTAGTTTAGAGTTTGAAATCAAATTCATATAATTAATTTAAAATAATGTTAGAAATGAAGTGGTATTAAATGACAATTGTTAGTTAGTACCAACAACACTAATCTTAAAATCAATAGTCTACTAAGGACGAAATACGAATAGTATTAATAGTGATAAATATTAACATCTTAATACCAACTGTTAGGTAGTAGAGTTTATAGCATCTAATGATAATTTCTAGCAATAGTAAAAATATCTGTAATTTGATTTCCACGATTCAATGTATGGCAAAAATTGGAAGTTGGCATACCCAAGTGGATTGGTTTGCAAGACTCGGCCCGATCCCGTGAGAAGGCCAAAGGGGGTTGGTGTACCTGATGGACGGGGTTGATTGCAATCACGTTAGATCATTTCACCAAGCCCACGGTAAGCAAACGTTCTCCTTGAATGGGTTGGGATTGAACAGACACAAGGAATTTTGGAAAGAAAAGAGGAGATGGAAAGGAGGAATATCGTCAGGGGAGTCGGTCCTTCCACGGAGTGGGATGATGAGAAGCCCCAAAACCATAGTAGAAAATGGAAGAAAGATCTGGACCATTTATCTTCTTCTCATTCCTTTCTGCTCCTTTCTTTCTTTCTTTCTTTCCTCTGCTTCTCTTTCCTTCTTCCTTTCTTCCATGCTGGAAATCCAACAGCAATACCCGAATAAACGGGCCTGACTCGGTCAGCGCCTCGACTCAACTCAGAACCCCACCTGACCCGGACAACAAGTCAGGCGGTGACTCGGTTCGATCCAAGCCTAACCAGGCAGCCACACGACGGCCCTCTCCATTTCTTCTCGTTCCTCTCCTACACTCTTCCCCTGGCCCTTTTACCACACCTGGACGCAAGCCACAACAGTCCGAATCGGACTAATCACGGACCCGACTCACCCATCGACTCGTGTAGTCACACCAGCGACTTGGTTGGGCCGAGCTTGGTGCGACATGCACACACTCTCCCTCTGGCCTATCTCCCTCCTTTCTTCTCCTTTCTACTTCGATTCTCCCCTAGCTGAACGTCTGGCGACGGACACCAGGTGCAACCCGACTCCTATCACAGCTCATCACTACCAACAATTGTGAGAGTTAATGGAAAAATAAGGATACACGAGATTCTTGGAGAAAAAAAGGGTGAAGACTCTCACAATCTAGCCTCAATTAGTGGAGAGGAGTAATCTTGGAGCTCTAACGGCAACATGTTCAGACCAAGATGGAAATCCAATCGAGCCTATAAAGTTGGAAAATTCAAATTTGCATTTAAAATCTGCATGACAGTTCAGCAAATCCCAAAGTAAAGAGGGATTCTCTGTTATCAAATTCTCCTGTTATCAACCTGTCAACATAACAACTTTTCCTGTTATCAAGCCAAGTTATCTAGCTGTCATTGTAACAAATGGTGTGTAGAACATATTATCAAACGTCTAAAACCAGATTTCATGGGATTCCTTTTTTATTTGATTTACAACTGAATCATTATAATTTGATTTTAAATACTACACTTGTATTGCTTAACTGTTCACGTTGCCATTGAATAAGATTTGAGTTTCATTTTTCTTTTAGAACAAATTCTCAATCGGTTTAGCTTTTCTACATGGTATCAAAGCCATTGTGAACACTAGGCGCAACTTATCACAGCTACTGCATTTTTTTCTTCTTTTCTCTTCAATTTCCTTCTTACCTTTCGCTCTTTTCTTTCACCATGACTACCTTGTCACTCAATGTTGGCAACTTCATCACCCTCCGACTCACCCCAAACAATTACCCCTTGTGGCGTGAGCAAGCTTTGGCTCTTGCCGAGAGTCAAGAAATGGTCGGGCATCTCACAAATGAAGATCCCGCTCCAACTAAATACACAAATGCCGAAAATTCAACACCACAATTAACATATGCTTTTATAGCATGGCGAAAGTCAGATCGTCTCCTTCGAAGGTGGATCATCGGCACACTCTCTGAGGAAACACTAAGACCCGTTGTTGGTCTCGACACAGCTCATGCTGTTTGGGAGGCTCTCAAAAATGCATATGCACCCACACTGCAACAACAAGTGACCTATCTTCGAAAGGAAGCCAACACAACAATCACAGAACATATTCACACCTTCAAATGTCTCTATGACAATTTATCAGCCATTGGAAAGCCCGTACCAGACCAAGAAAAAGTCTTCTGCCTTCTTACTAGCCTTGGTCCTCATTATGAAACATTCACAACAACCATGTTAAAGCCCCCCAGGCCATCATACTCTGAGTTGGTCTCCCAACTCCAAAACTTTGATCAAAGGCACAACTGGTTCTCTAACCACACAGACATCTCAGCTTCTTCCCTCACTCATCAAATGGCTTTTTATGGACAGCAGCAGCAACGCCCATAGCCAAACTCTTCAAGCTATCATGCACCTTCATAAAAATTCACCTCCAATGGTCGTGGATTCCAGGCTCAACAGCAAAGGAACTCTTCTTCAGCAAAATCACAAAGTCGACCTCCACCACCTGGTGAGCGTCGCATGACACCTGCAAAGAGGGACAAGTACCGTGACCAACAATGTCAATATTGTGGGATGATGGGCCATGTTGCTAAGATATGCTGGTGGGTGCCAAAGAAATCCACTCAACAAGATGAGATTCCACAAGCACTTGCAGCACTCACTTTGGACACCACCATTGCTGACACCGAATGGACAACTGACACTGGGGCTTCCAACCATATGACAGGTAAGCCAGGTATGCTAACTAACCTTCGTAAATACTCTGGTGCTGACTCCATGCTAATTGGAGATGGGTCTTCCATGCCAATTCTTGCAATTGGTGATTCTTGTATAAAACAAAAGGTGTCTGCCTTACCTCTCAATGATGTTCTATTGGTTCCTAACTTAACAAAAATTTACTTTCAGTAAGTCAGTTAACTAAACAATTTCCTGTTAATTGTGAATTTTCTAATGTTGATTTTTGTGTTAAGGAACGGGAAACAGGCCAGGCAATGATAAGAGGGAAACGCAAGGGTGATCTCTATGTCCTGCCCACTTCACCAGAGTTGTATTTCTCCCATCGGTTCAAATCAGGCACTGCAGAAGTTTGGCATCAACGCCTAGGCCACCCACAGTCTTCAGCTTTACAAATGCTAAAAAATAAAGGACTTATTGATGTCGTAGGGACAACAAAATTTCAACATCTTTGTGATAGTTGTCAACTAGGAAAACTTAGTCGTTTACCTTTTTCTTGTTCGGAACATTCAAGTACTAGTGTCTTTGAAAAAATTCATTGTGATTTGTGGGGACCTGCACCTGTTTTATCAATTGCAAAATTTAAATATTATGCATGTTTGGTTGATGATTTTTCTAAGTATACGTGGATTATTCCCTTGCGCAACAAATCTGATTTTTTTAATGCATACTTAGCTTTTGAGAAATATGTTGCAAGACAGTTTAACAAGCAAATTAAAAATTTTCAATCAGACGGAAGTGGTGAGGTCATCAATTCAAGACTGTCGACTCATTTTCTTTCTACAGGCATTGTTCATCAGGTATCATCCCCATATACCCCTGAGCAAACTGGTGTAGTTGAGAGGCGCCATAGAACTATAAGAGAATTAGGAATGACTATGTTATTTCACTATGGTGCACCCTTATTCTTATGGACTGAGGCCTTCACCACAGCTGTGTATCTTATGAATCGCCTACCTTCATCTACTCTCAACTTTGAAACACCATATTTTGCACTTCGTGGGACACATCCAGATTATTCCTCACTTCGAGCATTTGGCTCTAAGTGTTTTCCCTACACTTGGGATATACGAAAACACAAATTTGATCCAAAAACACTTCCGTGCATTTTTGTGGGTTACAGTGAAAAACATAAAGCTTATAAGTGTTATCATCCATCAAGTAAAAAGTTTTTCATCTCTCGTCATGTTGTCTTTGATGAGTTAATTTTTCCATATAAGCCTATCAACAAATCCTTCATGACAGCAAATCAGCCACAGGTAATTAGTATTTTTGATTCTTGGTTACCACATACTAACATTTCTTCTTCTGCAGGTACAACTTCGTACTCTCCCTCACCCCCATGTGAAAGTCCCTTGCTTCCAATTGACACTTGTTCTCCACTAAGTTTTTCCCAAAATTCTAGTCCCACAGAGTCATCAAGGCAATCCCCCTCTATCGAGTCTCAGACCAATGCAGAAATTAATGAATTTCACAACACTAGTTCACCCGAAACAATTCTATCACAAGAATGTCAAGAGTCTCATGGGTCTACCCAAGAAATAGCTTAAGAGACTATAAGTGAAACACCTGAGTCCTCCCATCATAGTCTTGGTCCCTCAACACCATTGGTCCACTCCATGGTCACTCGGTCTAAACAAGGTGTAGTAAAACCAAATCCTAAGTATGCCTTAACCACCATAACCTCAGCTAATATACCTCGTGAGCCTCACAACATTAAGATTGCATTGGCAAATCTTGGTTGGAAAGCAGCCATGGAGGAGGAGCTGGCTGCACTAGATCAGAATGAGACCTGGAAACTGGTTCCTCGAACACCAAGCATGCATGTCATTGGTTCAAAATGGGTGTTTAAATCAAAACTCAAACCAAATGGTTCTATAGATCGACTCAAAGCACGTTTAGTAGCAAAAGGGTATCATCAAATTGATGGAGTAGACTACACAGAAACTTTTTCTCCAGTTATCAAACCAGGGACAATACGCATGATAATTACCATAGCTCTTGTTCAAAAGTGGTCCATTCGTCAACTGGATGTAAAAAATGCCTTCTTGCATGGTTTAATTTCTGAAGATCTATACCTGCAACAACCACCAGGAATGGCAGACTCTCAACATCCGACACACGTTTGCAAACTACAAAGAGCTCTCTATGGCCTAAAACAAGCACCACGTGCTTGGTTTGATCGTTTTAGTGCATTTCTTCTTAAATATGGTTTCTTTTGTAGTCTAGCTGACCCTTCATTGTTTATTTTCCATTCGGACTATGGCTCATTGATTTTACTTCTTTATGTAGATGACATGCTGCTCACAGGATCAACTCCAATACTTATTTCAAATTTTATTACGTTGCTAAGCAGTGAATTCGCAATGAAAGACTTAGGACCTATTCACCACTTTCTTGGGTTGGAAATAACGAAACAACAAGTGGCCTTCATCTATCCCAATCACATTATGCATTGACGATACTTGAACGCTCAAATATGGTTGACTGTAAGCCGATAAGTACACCTCTTGAAATTAAAACAAAAATATCTTCCAATGATACTCTCATTGAAGACCCAAGTTACTATCGAGGACTTGTTGGAGCTTTACAGTACCTTACACTCACTCATCCTGATCTTTCATTTAGTGTTAATTATGTATCTCAATTCATGCATGCTCCCACAATGACACATTTAAAAATGGTTCGACGTATTTTATGATATGTCAAAGGAACAATTGATATGGGATTAAATTTTTCTTCACACACTACACTTGATCTGTTTTCTTTCTCAGATGCAGATTGGGCAGGGTGCACTACAACGAGACGATCTACTACTGGTTATCCTACATTCCTTGGAGGCAATTAACCTTATCTCTTGGTGTGCAAAGAAACAACATACAATTTTTCGATCAAGCATGGAAGCAGAATATCGAGCAATGGCTAACACAGCAGCTAAACTCACTTGGATGACCTTCATTCTCAAAGATCTTCGCATTACATTGTCATCTCCTCCCATACTTTATTGTGACAATCTTAGTGCACTTCATATGACCGTAAATCCGGTATTCCATGCCCGAAGCAAACATATCGAGTTGGATTATCATTTTGTGCGCGAAAGTGTTGCCCGTGGACTACTTGTCACACAACATATCTCCTCTGATAATCAAGTTGCCGACCTCTTCACTAAACCAATGCCAAAAACAACTCTTCAATATTTTTGCGACAAACTTTGCCTTCAGCCCTGACAAAGTTTGCGGGAGGGTATTAGCAACCTATCACAGCTCAGCACTACCAACAATTGTGAGAGTCAATGGAAAAATAAGGATACACGAGATTCTTGGAGAAAAAAGGGTGAAGACTCTCACAATCTAGCCTCAATTAGTGGAGAGAAGTTGAGTAATCTTGGAGCTCTAACGGCAACATGTTCAGACCAAGATAGAAATCCAATCGAGCCTATAAAGTTGGGAAATTCAAAATTGCATTTAAAATCTGCATGACAGTTTAGCAAATCCCAAAGTAAAGAGGGATTCTCTGTTATCAAATTCTCCTGTTATCAACCTGTCAACATAACAACTTTCCCTGTATCAAGCCCAGTTATCTAGCTATCATTGCAACAAATGGTGTGTAGAACAAATTATCAAACGTCTAAAACCAAATTTCATGGGATTCCTTTTTTATTTGATTTACAACTGAATCATTATAATTTGATTTTAAATATTGCACTTGTATTGCCTAATGTTCACGTTGCCATTGAATAAGATTTGAGTTTCATTTTTCTTTCAGAACAAATTCTCAATCGGTTTAGCTTTTCTACATGGACGACGTGGTGCGGCTCCAATGAGGAAGAAGAAGCTACCATTAATGGCGTTCCTCCTTCCAACACTTCGTCCTCTGATTTCTCTCTTTCAGATGGTCCATATGGACAGTATGAAGCTTCCAGATAAGCTTCATCGAAGCTTAGAGAAATTTTGGGTGGTGGGTTCAAAAGGAGAAGCTTCCGGCCGATTTCTGGAAAAACAGGGAGTTGGTGCGGCTACTGTTTCTCTCCCTCTTTCTTTGCTTGAGATCCTAGCTTTGTAGGGCTAGGATTCGGCCACGTGGATGGCTAAGATTGTGAGAGGAGGGCTCACGCAGATCGCCCTGCTGGCGTGCAGACAGTTTCCATTTTCCAAAACTTGTGTTTGTAGGCTCTTCTTGGGCCAAGAAATGTGTGCCATACGTATATGAAAACCTATTATGAAAGATGATTTTTGGTCAGGACTGAGGGACGCACGTGATGGACGGTTCAGATCATCCATATCGATGATCATGGTGGCCATAGAACGTCCTAAACGGACTCTGTCCGTCGATTGTACGAAATGAAGAGAGAGAGAAAGAAATCTCTCTATTTCGAGCTGGTATCGGGTCAGCGCTGGTCAAACCAGCAACTGCCGCTCAGTGCACTTCGTGCACGGTGTGTTTTTGTGCACTCTCATTCCGTGTGGGGTCCACTGTGATGGTTACGATAAATCTACTCCGTCCATGATGTTTCATGGCTCAACTAAGCCATCTTGACCGAAGATGTGGCAGATCATATGTTTAGGTGGGCCATACGGATTGATTCCTATCTCTAATGGTTGCTTTACGTTGATCTAATGGTCGGATAACTCTGAATCTGAATATCAATGGTTAAAAGGGTCTAATGGCTGTTTGTATGTCTTTTATAACGATTTACTAACTAGACATTAACATTAATACTAATGTTATTATTATTACTTTAGTATAAACTATATACATCATTATTTATTTCCCTTTATTACCATACTTATTACTGTTGTTATTATTATTATATTACTATCATTATTTTCTAAGGTGTTTATCATGGTTTGCATTTTGATTAACGTCCTTTATTTTCTGTAGGACTTAATAGGAAGAATTTAAATTTGTAAGTGAGCCATGTTTTCTAAATACGTAGGTTACTTTACGATCTATGGAGATCTGATGGTCAGATCATTACAAAATATGATCAGTGGTGATTCCTAGGGTTCTTGGCCTAGTTTAGGTGAAACTTATTGAAGAATTTAGTAATCAAGTGGCCTTGGAGACTGCTCATAGGGAAATCAATGGTGATCATGATGATTTTCCATGATCCACATTGAATATTTTGGATGGTCGATCCTTCGGTTGAACAGGCATATAATCTAATCCTATAATAGCTCTTACAATCGTATGGTTGGCATAAGCCGAACAATTTGTAGATCGTGTGGTCTAAGGCCTGTGATAACTAACGTGGAATTCAATTGTCTAGCAAGGCTATTAAAATCCTAAATTAGACTTCTCTGATTACCCGATAATCCATCTTTAAAATGGACGGCTTGATTGGTGTTTATACTATATTAGGTTTACATCCTAACACCCGAGTATTAAAAGTATGGGGTGTTACAGGGACACCCACCATCCAGCATATAGGGCCCATCTTGTTGCCCAGATTGGGCTGCATGGCTGAACAGACCATGCAGGCCTGGCTTAAGGGAAAAACACAAATAACGGCTTGATCTCGGGGCCATGTGACCCACCCTGATAGACCCTACCGTGATGTATACATTCTATATGTAACACCTCGTATCTCTGGTACATGGGTGTTACCTTTTAGAACTACGTTCATGGAAAATCGGGATCAATTAACAAGGTGACTTAAACTTTACGCGTGTAGGTTGGGACATCCAGTCGACATTAAAGCCATCAACCAGAAGCTGTATCGAAGTCAGAAAGGTAAAACTCAATAAGCACTTTATGATAAGACAACTTAGGAGTAAAATCTTCAAGTCATGTGAGACAATGCACCCATTAGCAACTCTTAAGAACTTATTTATAGTCAGCCGGACAATTGGTGTACTCTAGAACCACGTTTAACCGTTGAAAGCAACCACCAAAACAATCCGACCATTGGGTCACGATGAATGAGTCGAATAGGACCCCGAAAGGCATGAAACGGCCCACATGGGCCTCACATATGCCCCAAATTGGGTTGGGGCCGCTATACAGGGACCCCTAAACAAATGGTCGGAGTAGATTTGTCATAAATGTCACAAAAGACCCCACACTCAATGCATGTGTACAATATGCAACTGTGCACGAAGAGTACCGCACCAATCGGATCGGTCAAAGCTGCCTTGACCGATCTAAAACATGAAAACAGGGAGAAGTTCTCCTGCCCGTTTCCAATTTGAAACTAAGGGATTTCAAACCCCTAAGTGAGCCACCCTAACCACTTTCCAGGTAATCCAGACCATCCATTTTGTTAGTGGGGTCCATCCCAACAAAACCGTATCGGGAGGAGGAACCCTGCAAAAGAACGAAGGAAGTAGCTTCGACCCGTCCGTTTCTGTCATGAGCGGCTGGATCTTTAAAGGACAAACGGATTGCTGGCGTGAAGGGCAAGGCAGCGTCGGTTTACCTGGAGGATTACCAGCATGTACATGCCAGCTAGAGAGGGTCCTCTCTCTCGAGCAAAAAACGCCCAGACATAGAGGAATTACGGGGCAGAGCTTTCCGTTTTTGGAAGGCAAGAACTGGCACTAACGGCTGTTGCTTGGGGATAGGCAGAACCAATCCCAGCCATTAAATCTTTATCTCCTTGCCTATAAAAGGGGACGTTGGTGCCCTCAGAATCCACACCAAGGAAGTAAGAAAAGAGAGAATGCAAGAAAGGAGGAAGAAGAAAAACAGGAGGGTGCGTTCGGCCAAGGTGAGCTCAGTGCACACTGCCCCAACTTAGTCCGTAAAAATCGGACTGAGTCGAGTCAGTGTGGGCTTACAGCTTCACCACCTGAGGGAGAGGAAGATAAGAAAAGAAAAGAGAGAGAGTGGAGGGAAGAAACGTAGGTGCGTGCAACCCAAGCGGGGCCAACAGAGCAGGTAACTCCTTCTCTCTCTCCATGCTCAACTAGGCATTAAAGCTTGAAGATAATTGAAATATGCAACGTAAGAACAGCCGAAATCGGGGCCAAGACTGGGACCAAAACTATGATTCCTACTGGGCCGTTAAACAACCTGAAGACAAGGAAGAAACCAGGCTTCCATCGGCCTGTTGTCTGGACTACAGCCGGCCCTACAAAGGGCTCAAAACGGTCCTTAAAAAAGGGCCCTAAGACCAGCAAAGATCCGGCCCTTACCCAGGCTTTGTAATGAGCTAAAAATAGGCTCCAGATTGGGTTGGATTCCCACCTTCACTCGGGTTGGTTCGAGCTGAAAACAACCTGAAAATCAGGCCAAGAAACGTGCCGAATCCTGGCCATTTCTGGGACGAAAATGGGACAAGAAAAGTCCCTGTTTAAGCTCCGATTTGGACTGGAAGTAACCTCACAATCGGGCCTTGTTTCAAAGCAGCTGGTGGGCCTCACCAAATATCAGGTGGGCCACACCCTGCAACAGCGAGTGGGCCGCACACTGCACCAGCAGATGGGCCGCACCCTTCAACAGCAGGTGGACCACACCACATTCCAAATGGTGGGCAGCACCCTGCAGCAACCAGGTGGGCCGCACATGAGATCCAAATCTAAGTGAGTTGCACAATAACGTGGGCCCCACTGATGGTTGTATTCCATCCATGCCGCCCATCACACGGACCCGGTACACGTGTGGCATCCATGGGCCACCTGATGTATGCATTTTATCTAGCCGTCCATCACTGGACGCTGGACGCTACCGACCTGTAGAACTAAAACTAAAGAAATAATATAACATAATATAATGTATATGTACATCATGGGTGGGCCACGCGATGTGGGACCCCTACGTGACGTATGTGTTTTGTCCACACCGTCCAAATGGTGGGACGTGAACCCCACCTTGATGTAGGTGATTCATCCAAACCGTCCATCCATTGGTGAGCACGTCCTAAGGGTGTGAGAAGAAAAACAAGGCAAATCTAGTTATCAACTGGACCACACTGCCATAAACAGCAGGGACCGAACTTCCAACATTAAAACCTTTTAGGTCACAGAAGTTTTGGAATAATATGATATTTATTTTCCCTCTTGGTTCAGGTCCTTATGACCTTATGAACAGACTGAATGGAGAATAAAAATTATGGGGCCCTATGAAATTGTAACAGTAAAAGTCACTATCTCCGCTGCTATTTACGATGTGGTCCAGATGATCTTTTGATATAGTTCATTTTTGGGTAATACTCTAAAATGATCTCTTAAAACAGATGAATGATGTAGTTGGTGCGCCTCATCCATAAGGTCCACGTATGAGGCCCAATTCAGGCCTTAGCTGTGGGTAAACTCCAGGCCCGGTCTAGGCCATTTGTTGGGACAAAGACCTGGTGAGCCTAGGCACCCCAAATCCTGGTCCAAATACCATTATTCTCAGACCTTCACAAACCCTTACCAATGTGATGTCAATTGACTTAAAACCTTGGGAAATATGTGACTAACAAAGTTATGAACTGTAACGCCCCGACTTTTCAAGACCCGAGTACATGACCCGTGTCCCGAAAACCCGAGTGTTAACCTTAAAGGATGGTCAGGTATAATATTTTTCTTTCATCAGAGTAAGCAGATGAGCGTAGAGTGGACAAGTAGCATAAAGGAAAATTTCAAATTTCATTTAGAATATACAAGTGCTGCCCAAAATGACTTATACAAACCAATGTCTCCAACATTAACAAATACAAGAATTACATGATCTAATACATGAGAAATAATAGAAAGCATATAAATATGAGCCGCAAGATCACACAGCTCCTCTAAGCATACAGTCATGCATTCCTGGTGATCGTACCCTGCTCCTTATCAAGTCTGAACATGCATATCACTTAAGCCACCTGTACTACCTGTACGGTTTTATATTTGATGGATGAGTGGCCAACTCAGTGTGAATTCCCCTCAAGATTACACACCGCCGCATTAGGTAAGAAATAGTATAAAAACATATAGACAACCAAAACAGAGTAAATGCAGTCTTGTTAGATGCATGGATGCATGAATGTAATGATCGACCCGGGTAAAACATCCAGACGGTCTGTGCCCCGGGTAAAACATCCAGACAGGCAATGTCCCGGGAAAAACATCCGGACGGACATTGGGGTCGTCACCCAGGGATAAGACTGGTCATCAGCGCAACATTCAGCGTAATCGCAGGGCATGATAATCCGAGTCAATATCATCAACGAATGACTGGTCATAAGCGCAACATTCAGCGTAATCGCAGGGCAAAGTGATCCAAGTCAATATCGTCATCGAATGACTGGTCATAAGCGCAACATTCAGCGTAATCGCAGGGCAAAGTGATCCAAGTCATCGAAATATGCCATGTATGCATGATTAGCCAAGTCATTATTAATCCATTTACAACCAGCCAATTTAGGTAAGCTCAAAGGTCACTACGGAGAGCACATGGCCCAGCGTAGGCCAACGGCTCGGGCATAGTGTCCCATTGCCACCATCCCCGGCCCATGAGACTACCACCTTAGGATGTTTAATGGAACCCCATCGACTAGTGACCAATCACATTATAATATATGGGGCTTACCATCACGTGGTTGCACAGAATAAAACATCGAACCCATATAGGGAAATACTAGAACAAAGCCACATAGGGCGATATCAAAGTAGGCCACATAGGGCGAGTATCAGAACTGTGCGATAAAAGACCATCTATGAAAGCCATTGGACACAACAACCTTGGATGGTAGGCCCACATCAATGGTCCATCTAGACCACCGCTCAATAACCACCAAGTCAAAGGTCCATTACGATCACAACTTGTCAAGTTACATCCCAAGTATGGGTGTACATTCATATGTGGGAATTTCCCACTAATGTACCAGTTTAAGTTCCATAAGCAATCCACAAGCATGAACAATTATACAAGATAATCATAAAGCATATAATACAACAATTCAATTTTCACTAGCTAACACATGTGATTATAAAGAGAGATATTAATTATGAATTTACATAACAACTATAGCTTAAGCTAATGAGAAGATGGAAAGCTCAAAGGGAAGAATCATCACTAGTCAATTCGTAGAATGCTCCTGGGGGCAAGTTTCCTTGGGGGGATGGTGCACTTACACCACTCACGTGACTCCCTGCAATTTATTTATAATAAATAATGAGTCACCAATTTGATCAGGTAAGAATAGGTGGAGGGTAGGAAGACCCTGGACTGTGGTTGTCTTAGGCTGTACTCAAAGCAATCAAACTCATTAAGCATAAACCCTTATTTTTAATTAAACTGGGTCCAGTCAAGGCCCACTTGATCACTAGATCAGCCTCATCCTTCTCTTTAGATCCTTAGGACGGGTTCATCACGTAATATACATGTATACATTACATACGTAGCACATAGCATATATATACATACCTTATATATCCGAGGTATGTATCCATGGCATATAATGTATACACCAAATACATAACATCTCACGTGGTATACATGTACACATTGTATACAGTACATATGCATCACACAATGTATCCCTATATCCGTTATGTATATGATATTGCAACCTATAGTACGTACGTACATATATATGTGTACTATACATGTATCACACGAGTTTTGTGTGGACGGTGTGGATGTGTGTCCAGGCACACCACATTCAGACCCCGGGACGGTCTGTATCCAGCATGCACAAAAGTGGGTCCCACACACATGTAGGACTCACCATGCAAATATGAATATACGTGCGTTCCTTCACACTTGTGACATGGGTTCTAAATCCGAACGGTCCATAAGATGTGGAATCCCAAGAAACCCTGGGAGGTAAATTTTCATCCTGATCTAAGATTCTGGTGGGCCATAACAAAGATAAATGCACTTTTAAGGGAAGAAACTGTTTGCATTAACCATGGCCCACCTAAGTTTCGGTTCAACGTAAAAATAGGAACCAGGGGGTTTTATGAGGTTCTGCTCCAAGTGGACCATTCAGATTTTCCAGATTCATCAGCCATGGGGAGATCTCAAAATTTTGCAGTGGCTTACGTGAACTTACGTATCTTCACTCCCTGGCGCATGCATGCACAGCCAATTCGCTTCACGTGTGGGTACTGCATAAACATGGGTGTCAAATCCGAACGGTCCATAAGATGTAGAATCCCAAGAAACCTCAGGGCATGAGTTTTCACCATGACCCAAGATTCTGGTGGGCCATAGCAAGAATAATTTCAATTTAAAGGAAGAAACTATTTTCATTCCTTGCGGCCCACCGAAGTTTCGTTTTAAAGTAAAATTTGAAACCAAGGGGTTTTATGAGATGCTGCTTCATGTGGACCATTCGGATTTCTCAGACTCATCATAGCTGATGAGATCTCAACTTTTTGCAAATCAGTTTACGGGAACTGATCGGCAGAGGAGCGTTCGGCGTCCTCTGCTTCAACGTCCTGGTGCATGTTATTTCACTTCATAGGTGGGTCCCATGTGGGGCCCACCACATATCTATGTATACTATCAGATATATATTCATATACGTATGTATATATATACATATAAATATATAAAATAAAGAAAGAAAGAAACAAAAGAAATTACCCAGTACTGGACGTCCGGCCCAGGGCCTACATTTGGACCATTGTCCCTGATGGACGGTTCATACATCAATGGCCCATGGTGGCCAAGCACTAGAGCCATCCACCGGCATTTGGTGGGGCCCACGGCCGATGCAGGGCTCACATTCAGGGTCGGCCCACTGACGTTGGGCGAGGCCCACCTGCATTTTGCAGGGCCCAGACCGTCAATCAGCCCACCAACCCTCACGTAATGTGTGTCGACTCTGTTCCCAACAGAGGTTCCGTTTCTTCGTTGTAGGCCACCATCATGGAGTAAATGGTGGATCTGAACCGTTCATCAGGTAGAGGGAGGAAAACCATTCAAAACCACGTTGATCTTTCTAGGCCACTCACATTCACGAGGTCTCTACGGCGGTCGAAAGAAGACCGTTCGGCTACTTTTGAGGCTTGATTACCTAGGTGGGCCACATCATCAGATGATCAAAGCTCGCCCTTCATGGTCAAAATTTCAAGAGGAAGATGGTGGACGGTGTGGATATGCAGCAAGGTGGCCCAGGGTATTCGTACAGGGCCCACCAGCCTTTTAACGTGATTCGGTCCCGAACAGGGTCCCTGCCTTTTATCCGAGTTTGGCCTGAAAACTAGCCATTGTTTGGCATAGTTTGGCCTGGAATATTGTTACCACTGCCCTAGATTTTGCATCCTAGCAAGGCTTCAGTTGAAACAGCCCTTAGCTCTGAACAGAGCTTTAGTTGAGTCAGTTTTTCAGCCCGGAACAGGGCCATGGATTGGCTCAGTTCTAGTCCGAACAGGGACCCAACGACAGTCTCCTGCCTATTGCCACTGATTGGCTTGCCCTCCGAGCTAGTTTCGAAACTCTACAGAGAGCTCGAAACAGACTCGTCATGAGGCCTGTAATGTGGTCTGAAACGGCCATTGTTTGGCTCGTCCCGACGTTACTGTGGCTGGACCGAACCCAACCATTTGCTTGGCATGGTTCCGGTTCAGAGACATATAACATGAAGCTATAAGGAAGAAGAAGAAGAATAAAAAAACGAAAGAGAAGACGGTTCTCTGGGTTTCCTCTCCGCACTCTCTCCTTCTCACTTGGTGCGAATTCAAGGGCTACACTGACCTCATTTTATAGTCAGCGAGAGAGAGATGGATGGCTGTGATCGTCCTTACCGTGGACGGCCGAGCTTAGCCCTTCCCAAAGGGGAAGTCGGTTTCTCTCTCTCTCTTTCCACAGGCTCTCGGGTCGGGCTGTTTTTAGGCTAAGATGGACGGTGGCGTTCAATCTCCCTCCTCCGCTTACGAATGGTCGAACGGCTATACCGTTTTGATCGTGTGGGTCCCATGAAGGATTTGAACGGTTTACAAAGCTCGGAAAACGGTTGTGGTGGCCCACTTACAGGCTTGAAGTGGGTCGGTTTGAAACAGAGAGCGGAAGATATTTGCAAAATGCTCGGTCAGAGCTAGTTTGACCGAGCATTGGGTTTAGTACATCTCGTGCCCAAGGACCCTTTGTGTACATGCATTGTGTAGGGGTCCGCTGAAATGTGATTACCATGATCTACTCCGTTCATTTGCATTGAGAACCCTTCATAGGGACCCTGTCCCATTTCGAGTCGATGGTGAGACCCAGGTGGGCCATGCCAACCAGATCTTGACCCTTAACGGATGATTATAATTGTTCCGGTGGTCAGATTTACCCCATATCAATCGTCAACAGTTAAAGTGGCCCTATGAGTTGTCTACCTCTTCAAGATTTCTTACTGCCCATATAATACTTATAATTTTATTTTATTTCATTTATTTTGTTATGTGTATACATGTATTTATATCATTTTTATATTTATTATTATTATTGTCTGCACACTATATATATAATTCATGATGTGGGCCACACTGTAGGTCATTAGGAGTTAGGACCATTATAAACCAATCCAACGATTGGATTGCCTAGTATTTTATTATTGATAACCCTAGGGGTCCTAATGAATGTTTTAGGTGAGATTTGGGAGTTGAATAGAAAGGATCTTTCTACGGGGCGTTGTAAACTGATGAATGGTGGATCTTGTGATTTTGATCCCTACATTGGTTTCATACAGATCGATTGTACTAAATAGGTGTATGATGAGATGTCATTACACTTAAGATTATACAAATAAGATTTTCATTTATTTAAATACAGTTTAACTTGTGATAGTCAAATGGACAGATTGATTCCAAATCTTATTATGATGTTGTGAGTTGTCATAGTCTAAAATCTAAGGGTTTAAGATGGATATATAGATTGAGAGTTGTTGAATAGTGATGTGTAAAGTAAATTATGTGGGTAATTGCATATATGTAAGCTAATTTGGATCTACGTGGTGACACCCGAGTACTGAAAGTATGGGGTGTTACATGAACTCTAGGAGCCACTTGCGCTATGCTTGGGCCATAGGATATTCACAGAAGTGCCGGATTGGAGTAAATACTGTGACCCTGCAAGGTGATGACTTTTTCCCTTGGGCTTTCCATCCCTAAGTTAGCCAAACATAGTATGCATCAAATTGATACCACCAGTTGTAGTTCTATTATTCATTATAAATGTCTAATTTCTGTTAACCATCCTGTCTCAACTCTATGATTCAATGTACTATGCTCATACTATATAATAGGCCCACATGCCAGTTAATTCTCGCGAAATGATTACTATTCACATGTCCTAGCATTGTATTATTCGATAGCTAGTATTTCAGTTTCATGATGCCTTCTTACATGTTTCAGTACCATAATTTAAATTTACATGTCACTACATGATTATTGTAAGTCACCTTATCATTTAACTCACAATGTTACACATGGAGTATTCCACTATTGTATGTGAGCTACACATGGGATGTAACTAGATAGATTGTGTGGAAGAATAAGGCCCTTGACCTAGTGTCTCTTTGATCAAGGGATCTTATTTAAACATCCTAAGGTGGAGAACCTCATGGGCTGAGGATGGTGGTCATGGGACACTATGTTCGAGCTGTCAGCCTACACTGGGTGATGAACCCCCCGTAGTGACCATTGAGTTACTCAAACTGGCTGTTTATAACTGAAATAATAATGGGTTGGCTAATCATGCATCCATAGCATATTGGCGATGACAGGTGGCTAATTCTGGATGCTGTAGCACATGCCCTTGGGATTATCGAGGTATCGTTTCGCTAGCTCCCAGACCATTAATTATCGACTTATTGTTCTGACTGGATGAGTATTCTCAAGTTGATGATTGCATAGGTGACGAGTCCAAGTCCAACTGGATGTGCATCCCCAAGTCGATGTGCATTCATATATTCATGCATTTAATAAGACTGCATCTTGTCTATTTTGGATTGTTGTCTTGTTTCCTTTAAACTATGTCTGATAAGGCGGTTGTATGTAATCTTGATGAAAATTTACACTGAGCTGGCTACTCATCCATCAACTATCCAACCATATGGAGTATGCAGGGATGGCTGTAGAGGATGACAGCGCTGGCCCTGATGGCACGACTACGGAGCCCGAGGAAGGATACTATGAGCAGCGTATTTTGGTTAAATCAGTAGATTAGTATTTTAATTCCAGTGGTTTAGTGTTTTGGAACTTATGAATTTTGTAACTAAGACCCCCAGCTGGGTGGGTGAAATATTTGGGCTTAAAAGATTATCTATGCTTCATTCTTTGAATTTACACTTCCGCTTGTTCTCTGATTTATAAATTCTCGGATTTTCGAATCGAGTCTCGTACTCGGCCTTTAGAAATGGGGGCGTTACAAGTTGGTATCAGAGCAGAGTCTGAGATAGCCTGGCTGTGGGATCTATGTATACAAAATCCTTAAGTGAATAACTTGGGAGAAACGTAGAAATTTCCCTTAGAAAGCAGCTAGGATGAACCACTTAGGACCCCTTGAGAAACATCAAGACAGTCATCTGAACTTGGAAATAAAAATCTTAGCCTCCCTAAAAATTTCAACTAAGAACATCCCTAAGGCTAGTGACAGCTTGTACACACATGGTAGCCAATGTAATAGGATATCTGACCTTGACATTATTTCATGGTTGGTTAAAAGCAATTTTTCCAAACACCTGAACCACAAATTTTGATTTCTCAGGAACCCATGCCACCCGTATTACGGTCACAACGTACTGATACGATTGATATTCATCCCATCCCCTCAACCGAGCACTAAAGAGAACGTAGTCCTGAGTATACACCAGGCCTTCCGCTGGGAATAGCGAGTATGGACAACACATCGGAAACGGTGGGGGATTCTCCTTCCCTACAGGGCTGCCATCGCAATACTTTGAACCGAGGACGCCGACCATTGAGGCATTCGCAAGGGATCAGACTGGGGTTGTAGCCTTTGCAGCCGTTGAGCAAATGGCTACAGCCATGCAGCAACAACAAGACGTGTTCATGCGCCAGCAGCAGGACATGCAAACGCTGATGATGGAGTCCTTAAGGAGTAGGGACCATAGGGAGGCGTCTTGGGAGAGATATGGTAGAGGTGCAGATATCTTTGAGAGGTTACAAAGGCTTCGGCCGCCGACGTTCGAAGGGGTGCCGAATCCAGTATAGGCAGAGCATTGGCTAGCGAGAATTTTTAAAATAATGCGACCCCTGGAGTGCTCCGAGTCACATGTGGTGAACTTGGCCACATACTTATTAGAGGGAGAGGCAGAGAACTGGTGGCAGGGCCTGCAGCGGAGTGTCCCAGCCACATACGCATGGACAGGACTGGATTAAGGACAAAGTTTCTGAAAAAATACTTCCCCCAGTCGTGTAGAAATGAGAAGATAGACTAGTTTTTGAAACTGGAGAGGGCAGTTTGACTGTCACCCAGTATGAGGCCCGGTTCGATGAACTCTCTCAGTATGTGTCCAAAGCCTTCGAGGATGCAGAGTACAAGTTCAAGGAAGGGCTTAGGCAGGGAATCCAGTCGCGACTATGCGCCTGGGATTTTGAGGACTTCGCAGAACTGGTGGACAAAGCTATGTGGGTCGAGAAAGATTTCGAGCACACCCTTAGGACCCGCCTCCCAGCTAGGGATGCCCTAGTCAGGCCTAAACAGGCGCCTCCTGCCCCATCTGTGCTGGAGAGAAGAGTCAGGGTCATACCTGCAAGTGCACCGCCCATGCCTCCCGTGAGAAACTACGACTACTGCCACAAGACCAGACACCTTGCGCGGACCTATTTTAAAAAGATGAGGGACGAAGGTATCGCTCCACCAGCAGGTCGCCCTTAGTCAGGCCCAGTAACCATCAGGACAGCACCCAGGCCGTAGCTGCCTAGGTTAGGACCTCCAATTCACCAGGGGGCCCTCGCTCGTTTATTCGCTATAGCCGCTGCAGATGCTGAGGAGGACCTCCATCAAACCATTCATGGTACCACTCACATCTACGGTACCCTTGTTTTTCTCTTATTTGATTCCGATGCAACCTTATCTTTCATGGACTCTACTATTGCAAATAGGCTAGGACTGAATATAACTCGTATACATGCCCCCTTAGTCGTAGCATCCCCTATGGGTAAATTCATCGAAACAAACAAGTTGTGTAAAGATTGTCCCCTAACACTCGCAAATCATGAAGTGGCTGTGGATCTGATCCTCATGCCTATGAAACAATTCGACGTCATCCACGGTATGGATTGGCTATCTCGAGTCCGGGCAGTGATGGACTGCCGCGACAGAACGGTCACTATAACCGTCCTTGGGCAGGCCTCCTTTACAGTAAAAGGGAAAAATGAGCATGGTACACTTGAGAGCTTAAAAGTCCCAGATGAATCAGAATCAGTCGAGTCCGCCGTCAACCGAATCCTGGTAGTGCGAGATTTCCCTGATGTATTTTGAGAGATACCAGTGTTGCCCCCAAGGCAAGCAGTAGATTTCTGTATCGACCTCAAACCAGGAACTGCCCCCATATCATTACCCCCATTTCGAATGCCCCTTTGTGAAATGGAAGAACTTAGGAGTCAGATAGACGAGCTGCTGACCCAAAGCTTCATTCACCCCAGCGTCTCTCCATGGGAAGCGCTGATCCTTTTTGTGAAAAAGAAGGATTGGTCGATGCGCCTCTGCATTGATTACTGGCGACTGAATGAGATGACAATAAAGAACAGATACCCTCTGCCACGTATCGATGACCTATTAAACTAGCTCAAGGGCATCAGATACTTCTCAAAGATTGACCTACGATCGGGATATCACCAGCTAAGAATCAGGGATGAGGACATCCCCAAAATCGCATTCAGGACTCGCTATGGGCACTAAGAGTTCTTGGTAATGTCTTTTGGACTCACAAATGCTCCGACTGTATTTGTGGACTTCATGAATCGAGTTTTCATGTCATACCTAGATCAGTTTGTGACCGTGTTCATCGACGACATCTTGGTTGACTCCAAAAGCCAGGACGAACACGTATGAGGCCCAAGTCAAGCCTTAGTTGTGGGAAAACTCCAAGCTCGGTTTAGGCCATTAGTTAGGACGAAGACCTGGTGGGCCCGGGCACCCCAAATCTTGGTCCAAATACCATTATTCTCATACCCTCATAAACCCTTACCAACGCGATGTCAATTGACTTAAAACCTTAGAAAATATGTGACTAACAAAGTTATGAACTCTAGGAGCCACTTGTGCTATGCTTGGGCCGTAGGATATTCACAGAAGCGCGGGATCGGAGTAAATACCGTGACCTCACAAGGTGATGACTTTTCCCCTTGGGCTTTCCATCCCTAAGTTAGCCAAACATAGTATGCATCAAATTGCTACCACCAATTATGGTTCTATTATTCATTGTAAATGTCTAATTTCTGTTAACCATCCTGCCTCAACTCTATGATTCAATGTACTATGCTCATACTATATAATAGGCCCACATGCTAGTTAATTCTTGCGAAATGATTACTATTCACATGTCATAGCATTGTATCGTTTGATAGCTGATATTTCAGTTTCGTGATGCCTCCTTACATGTTTCAGTACCATCATTTAAATTTACATGTCGCTACATGATTATTATAAGTCACCTTATCATTTAACTCACAACGTTACACGTGGAGTATTCCACTATTGTATGTGAGCCACACATGGGATGTAACTAGACAGATTGTGTGGAAGAATAGGGCCCTTGACCTAGTGTCTCTTTGATCAAGGGATCTTATTTAAACATCCCAAGGTGGAGAACCTCATGGGCCGAGGATGGTGGTCATGGGACACTATGTTCGAGCTGTTAGCCTACGCTGGGTGATGAACCCCCTGTACTGACCATTGAGTTATTCAAACTGGCTGTTTGTAACTGGAATAATAATGGGTTGGCTAATCATACACCCATAGCATATTGGCGATGACAGGTCGTTAATTCTGGATGCTGTAGCACGTGCTCTTGGGATTATCGGGGTATCGTTTCGCTAGCTCCCAGACCATCGACTATCGACCTATTGTTCCGACTGGATGAGTATTCCCAGGTCGATGATTGCATGGGTGATGAGCCCAAGTCCAACCGGATGAGCATCCCCAGGTCGATGTGCATTCATACATCCATGCATTTAATAAGACTGCATCTTGTCTATTTGGATTGTTGTCTTGTTTCCTTTAAACTATGTTTGCTAAGGTAGCGGTGTGTAATCTTGAGGAAAATTCACACTGAGCTGGCTACTCATCCATCAACTATCCAACTGTACAGAGTATGCAGGGGATGGATGTAGAGGATGATAGCGTTGGCCCTGATAGTGCGACCACGGAGCCCGAGGAAAGATACTATAATGACGAGCCGCAACAAGAAGCAGCGGCGTATTTTCGGTTAAATCAGTAGATCAGTATTTTAATTCCAGTGGTTTAGTGTTTTGGAACTTATGAATTTTGTAACTAAGACCCCCAGCTGGGTGGGTCAAATATTTGGGCTTAAATGATTATCTATACTTCATTCTCTGAATTTACACTTCCGCTAGTTCTCTGATTTATAAAATCCCGAGTTTCCGAAGCGAGTCTCGTACTCGGGCTTTAGAAATGGGGGCGTTACACTATATCCACGCCATCCAATCGTGAGGCCCACCTTGTTGCCTATCCAGTGGGCAGGCTTGCTGCCTGTCCGTTGGGACAGGCCTGGATGAAGGACAAAACAAATATCAGCTTGAAACCAAGGTGGTGTGGGCCACATGTGTGGACCCATCTGATGTATATGCTTATATCCTCACTGTCCAACATCTTTGAACGGTGAGATACACCTTGATGTATGTAATTCTATCCACACCGTCTGGCCATGGACGGTGGGCCCGTGTGATGTAAGTGTTTTATCCAAGCCATCTAGTCCACTGGACGTGGACCCATATGCTGCATGTGTTTCATCCAAACCGTCCAGTCCATTGGACGTGGACCTCACCTAGTATGCGTTTCATCCATGCTGTCCCTCGTCCAACAAGGGACGGTGGAGCCCACATGATGTATGTATTGTATAGCCACACCGTCCACACGTGGGACGGTGGGAGCCACCTGACGCATGGTATCTAGCATCGTCCACACATGGATGATGGGACCCACACGATGTATGTGTTTCATATCCACGTGGTTTGTCTATTTTGCTGGACGCAGGGCCCACCTGTTGTATGTGTAAGGCCCACCATGCTGCATGTATTCCATCCACACTGTCTGTTTGGTGGGGCCCATCTGCACTGTATAGGCCTGCCATGATGTGTATGTGAATCCAAGCAGTCCAGATTTCGGGACGTCCAACAGGCCTAGATGGGCTGGACGTCCAGCCAAGGGACCCACCATGATATATGTGATTATATTCATGCTGTCCATTTATTTTATGGACCATATGGGCTGCCCCATAAGGCCCAATGTGATATATATGAGGCCCTTGTGTGAGGCCCAATGTGATGTATGTAAGGCCCTTTGTGATGTATGTGAGGCTCTTGTGTGAGGCCCATTGTGATGGATATGAGGCCCTTGAGTGAGGCCCATTATGATGTTTATGATGTCATCCATGTTTCCTAGTTAGGATAAAGATCATGGGCCCATTATAGGATTGGATCTAATGGGCCAAGCCTTGGGAGCAATGATGGTTAAATGTCCACATTGTAAGAGCAATGGTAGTTAAAGGTCCACATTGTAATCCTCCCTAGGGCCCGTTGAAAGGCCAATTCTCGTCTCCTCTTAGTGGGTTAACCCAAATCGTTGGGCCCCCATTATTGTTGGTGTTTTCATTATGCCTTGTAGATTTGTCCAAGGTCATAGAGCCCACCTTGTGCAATTGGGCCCATTGGGAAACCCAGTTTACTATGTGTCTGAACGGGCGAGGAAGCCCACTCCTTGTTCCCAGGTCCATCTTTGTCATGAGGAGAGTACATCATCACCATACATAGGAGAATATGTGGTATCAGATTTGGTATATCCACTGTTGAGGACTGATCTTGATATTATATCTGTTAATCATGCTAGTGTACTTGAGTTAGTAGGACATACTGAGTATAGGCTAGTATAACATCATGTTACATGCCCATACGCATCATTTGTATGCTTGTTATGAGGAGTGACTGATCATAGTATATGCCATTGGACGGATTGTTTATGGGACTCCCTGATAGACGAAGTTGCCCCACATGAGCGTGCGGTACGCGCAAGATTGATGTATCCATGCTCCTTTCATTGTATGATTTAATTGTTGTACGCCTTAGCAATATCAGGGCTATAGCCTTCGCAGGCATAGCGTCGATGACAGGATTGGATACTGAAAATACTTGTTCTAGCACGGGGGTGTCATAGATGTCCTAGGGTGAAAGTCCTCAAACCCTTATGGTACCAGAGGATGCTCCAATGTCTAGATATAGTGGATGTATGAGTGCATGAGAGCCAAATACCAGTTGGCCGCGCCTTCCACTACGTCGTGGTCGGTTGGAAGGGAGTGTGGCCTTACTCGCCTGAGTGAGGGGTAAATAACTAAGCTGAGTCTGACCCATGTTAAGGAATGAGTCCGCTATCGATGAGTCGGGCTCGATATTGGTAAGTGAATAGTGAGGTCTCTTTCATTTACCCAGTTGTGCCCTTAGATGGGGTGGCAAGCTGGTGTTGAGTGTACTAGACTCCAGTGATTTTCTAGAGATGAACTGTATTGATATGTGGATTCAAATGAGGACTGACATGCTTGTGTTGCATCTTGTATATGATATTTGGCCAGGTAGGCCTTGCATCGCATGACTTTGGTATGACTGATAGTATTCATAGATTTGCCAGTATTTCCGCAAAGCATTCATGGATTTACCAACATGTTTCCATATTATTCTGATATTGCATTCTGAGCATGCTTATATTACGCACACACTTACACCACCCTCTAAGCTTTTGATAAGCTTATGCATGATAGATGCGTGCAGGTGATACTAGGATGTAGTCGAGCTGAGGCAGGAGCGTGCGGCTGAGCTTCTGGAATTTTTGACATATCTATATTGTATTTCCCTTTATGCCTTATACTCAAAGATTTTGATTATAGTGGATATGTGGTGATGTTGTTGGTTATTGTTTGTGGGTTATGCTTCTTATAAAATAAATTTATATTGAAAATCTTCCTTGTACGATCTCAGGATTGGAACCCGGTATATGCGTGTCAGGAGCCGAGAATGGGGTACTAAGGAGGCTGTTAGCACCAAATTTAGCATCAGAAATTTTGTGAGCCCGGTTTTGGAGTTTGGGGCGTGATAATGGAGCACCTTTCCCCTGACACAGATAATCCAGTGGGCCCTAAAAGGACCCTATAAATCGAAATCATCCTCCCCCAGGGCATGCTTAATGGAAAAATGGGCACCAGGGCTATTTTGTGCACATTTTGGCACTATAAATAAGCCCATTTCTCACTCTCTCAGTCCTATATGAATTTTCACTTAAAGAAAGAGGAGAGAGAGAGAGAGGGGGAGAAGGTGTAGGAGGGGGTAGATTGGAGCATTCGCCCCATCCCCGCTAAACCGTGACGTAGTCACGACCACGCCGCACTACCGGAATTGCCTAGGCAACAATCAAAGGTAAGTAACAAGCCTTTTTTTGAGATTCGGGCCTTAAGGGTTGTTGCATGTACCGTTACAAGTTAAACATGCTGGTGCAGGGCACTGGTAAGCCGATTCATGGGACCCTAGCCCTAGGAGCAGGTCCGAAGGTCTACGTACCACTCCAACGTGCAGACTATTACTCTTAGGTTGTCAATTATCAAGCTCATGTCATAATTAATAGTATATGTAATGAATAGATGATCACATGCTAACTAGTGTATACTCATTCGATTGATTGCCCTTCATAAATTTCTAATTTTTTTTTTTGTAATGTAGCTTGAACATTTGATGCATCCTAGAATAGGGTGAAATTGATGAAATTTCATGTTTATGTTTCGTATTATTCTCTTACATATGCACCTAATTTTGCCTTATCACATGTAAATTGTGATGATTTGGGTAGTACGCTCGCATGTTTGAGAAAATGCCCAAATCAAGTAGAATTTTCCTGATTTACTGTTTAGTACTCTTTCTTGTATTATGATAATTAATTTATTAAGTATATTGATTGATTGTGGCTATTTAGTTAATCAGGTTGGCCGACAAATCCTAAATTTACAAGGCCAGCTCTATTTGGGTTGGATGTTCTAGACTAGTCTGATTAACTTGGGACAAATGCAGACGACGGACAGTAGTCGGACTACATGGGATGCTTGCACCCAATGCCAGTATGCTGAGGTTCGCCTGAATCAAACGAACTAGCCTAATAGCTGGCCGACTAACCATGTGTGTCCATCATGTACGATCACGCCTGCCTGAATCTGGAGCACCCCATACCCATTAGAGGCTTATTAAAAACCTTTAGTGATACGATCCCTGAGTCTTATGAGCCGAGTGTGGTGGTATAAGACACCGTGTCCGTGCTGTTGGCCTACACTGTGGTAACGAGCCTTCCTATAGTGATCAATGAACAATCAAGGAAGCTATGAGCTTATTACATCAAACTGTAATGATGTCGCGACCACTCCACAATTGCGTTTGGGTGACGACCCTTATATCATTTGTGAGCACCCTCCACCTGTTGATGGGTGGCCTAACCCTATGCGTCCGGGTTATGTCATCCAGGTCCTTAGTGGTCGGTCGGGCCAATGTTAGCCTCATATTGATTGGGGAGTTGTCGTTTGTATGGTAAAGCCTAATACGGATCAAGGATCGCAGGCACAGAGTCACCACGGACGCCTTCAACTAGTAATCTGGATAAGGTCATTGATTAAATGAGGATGTTCCAGTTTTTTCAATTTTGTTAGATGAGCAGACTTAATTACTTACTCGGCTAACATGAACATTCATCGCATTAGTTTAGGTTGTGGCGAATTGGGAGTTGTGGTCGCGTGATAAGATAGTGTTGACATTTGTGAATGAGGTGTCTGAGTCGTTATGAGGGAGTGTTGGATTGCGAGGACATGCATCATCTCATAACAACATGCACGTGCATTAATAAGAGTATCTAGGATATGAATGTTTAAATTGCTTTATCATTACTTGTGCTAGTGAAATCGATAACATGCATAATTTAGAGTTAATGGAACCATTGACTTGATCACTCACTCATACTTTAGGACGGTGTTTTAAAACACAAACCAGACACCGTTGTAGATACAAATATCATGGAGTTTGATGCGTTGGAGGAACCACACATAGACTTGGAGGAGGAGTTCTCGTACTTCCAGTTGCTAGATAGACCAATGTAGGACACTTGTGGGACGTCAATGAGATTTTATGGTCGACACATTTTGTATTTTTTTTTTTAAACTGTATATTTTGCTCAGTTGTAGTCTCGTACTCTGGATAAACTTACTTTATTTGTTAGTTGATTTACTTGCGTTAAAATTTACGTTTATTAAAGGGTACGTCGCATATTCTATTTTAATTATATAAACGTTCAAATGCCAGG
Organism: Magnolia sinica; assembly: GCF_029962835.1. NCBI lineage: Eukaryota > Viridiplantae > Streptophyta > Magnoliopsida > Magnoliales > Magnoliaceae > Magnolia > Magnolia sinica. The sequence continues at coordinate 14,920,090 of NC_080573.1, forward strand.
TAAAATGAACTATAGAATCTTGCTTCCGCAAGCCATAAGTGACAACCGGGATATTGAGAGTTTGAGTATTTATTCAGCCCCCAAAATCTAGGGTGTTACAGCCATGGGACCAAATGCAATTCCATAGACTTTACATCCCCACCTAATAGTGACTTTTCCCATCCTCTCCAAATGAGCTTGACTACTGGACGGTACTACATGGGATGTATATGTTTTAACTACACCGCTCATCTATTTATCCATATCATTGCAGGGTATGAACCCAAAAATAGACATTCAAATCTAATAAATACCACGCACCACGTGAAGCAGTGGTGATTGAACACAAATACAAATATAATGTTGATATTTGTGTTTTCCCTTAATCAACTTGCCGTGGCAAATAAACATTATAACAGAACCTTGGATGGTTTTAATGGAAGGTGCCCAATCACCGTTGTTCTTGTCGTGATGCGGTCTGTTGGAGATTTGGACTTCTCATTCTTGGGCTCATTTCTTAAAATGATTCGGTAAAATAAAAGAACGAAGGTGTATAAAACATACATCATGGTGAGACTCACAGGATACTACTCTCTAATATAGAAGCACCTCAGTAGGCAATCTGTGTCCTACCTGGTTTCATTTTGACAAGCTCATTTTAAAGCATGGCCAAAAATGAAGCAGGTCCAAATTTTAAGTAAACCAGACTATAAGAAATAACAATGATTGAATGCCAGCATTAAAAATTGCACATGTGCTAGTCTTCTTAAAACATCCCACACAAAGTATATGTCAATGGGCTAACTTCTAAAACCAAATGAGTGTAGGTCATTTAAATCATTGTTCCTTCTCTTATCATACAAAATTTATTCATATTACTTACTCTGCTCTAAAACTGTGCACATTAAAATATTGGCTGCTAATCTAATACCATAATTTGATAATTAAAAAAAAATCATACATCTAAATTAGCAAAGGTGGATGCAGCTTGTCCACGTCAATTGAAAACCATGAGTCATCTAAATGAGGCGCTCCTAACCAAGTGACTTGGGTCCGTTTTACCCAGCTTATTGTACAGGACTCATTCTCACCTGCAGGACACAATATATAACAAGCATCAGGGACGTTTATGATATTTTCTAGTCATCAAGATATGTTGGCATCTATCTTGATAATGGCCAGAGGTGGGTGTTGCCATTTGGGACATATTCAAGTTGAGAATCAAGTGGGCCACGCCATGTAAATCACCTTATCCAAAAATCAAGCCCTTTTAGACCCATCAATCCATTAATTGTGACCCATATTTATTATAAAGGGGACACTTGGACAGTCAAATCGACCAATCCAACCGTCCATTTAGGTCTAACATATATTTGATGGGCTCATTGAAAAAATTAGATGCAGATTGGATGATTTGGTCCATCAATATGATGCTCATTTTAATTTTTGTAGCCATCCACTTTCCAAGGCATGGATGAGATGATTTTGACTATCTGATGAATGAGTTCTTTTGAAAGTTAGTCATGATGAGCCCCAATAAATAAATGGTTCAAATATTATTTTTGTATAGATGTTCTCGATCATTCATCAGATGGCTAGAACGGCTCTTTGTGTGGTGGCCCATGAAATGGATGCGGGATGTAATGGAGAGTCTGGATCGGTAGATGGACTCTCCAAGCTCCCTAATTGAGTATATCCATACCACAAATGTTTGATCCCATGCGATGGACGGATGACAAAACCTGCTCTCTCTCCATATTCCATGTATACCTGTGATCCGCCAAACGCAAGATCCAGGCCATGTCGTGGACTTATTATGGGAACATATGGTTTTACACGAACAAGTTAGCTCGGTTAGCTTGCTTAACTCGACTCGAAAAAGCTCAATTTAATTTAGCTTGAAACCGACTTCGAGCCGAGTTGAGTTGATATTTTTAGCTAGAAAAAATTTTAAACCGAGTTTGAGCTTGCCCGACCTCAACTCAAATGGTCGAACCTAACTCGAATTGAAACCAATTCAGTGACTAGGTTACTTTGATATTGATGTTATTCAATAACTTAACGAAGTGTGGCTGGTACTAAGGAAGGTATGTATGTGAAACAAATATATATATATTGAATTTTTATGTTACTTAAAAGGTGTTTAATGAAATATTTGTAAAACTATGATATTGTTTCACGTACACTGGGATTTTAAAGGTGTAGTTTATATGTTTGTGAAAATGCTGCCCAAACAAACTTGCTTGATCTTGCTCAAACGGACCCGAGCTGCTGGCTGAACCGAGCCGTGCTGGCCAAGAGGACCTAGCCGAACCGAGTTCTAGGTTAGCAAGCGGCGGGTTCGGTTCGACTCGTGTACACCTCACATGCCCTGCCTAAAAGCCAAGCTGGCCAATTCCTTAAGTGGGCCACGTGTAAATCCATTGGAGCCGTTGATTATTTTGTAACTGTTCATTTCATTATAAAACTGCGGTCCGCCTGATGAATGGATCCCTGGTTTTTTTTAGGTAACTGCATCTTCATAGCCTGCCCCATCTAATGATTGGTCTGGATCTTGCACACCTGTCTACCTGTACACGTGTTCCGTTATTCTCACCCGGGCTGATTCGCTGTCGATCTCGTGGCCTTTCAAACCGCCTCGAGTCCTGGCTTCCCCATTGGAGGCGGGTCGTTCTCGATCGAGGAACAGTCCCCATGACTTGAAGAAGAAGAAGAGATTCAGGAAGGAAGGAGAGAGAGAGAGAGAGAGAGAGAGAGAGAGAGAGAATGGCAACAGCAGCGGTGCGATTTCTTAAGAAATGCCGATCATGGCATTCTTACAACCTCCTCAACTCCACCGCCTATTCTTCTTCTGCTCCCTCAAAACTTCAGCACCGATCATTACTTCATCGTACGTCTCTCTCTCTCTCTCTCTCTCTCTCTCTCTCTCTCTCCCCTGCACGGCAAATTCATTTGTGTTTTGTTTACTGAATGCGTTTGGATTCACTACTGAACTGAACTATGATAATATAAAACTGTAACTTCCTTCCCTGGCATTCACAGCGCGGTGTACGTTTCAAATCACAATTATGTTAATTTCAATTTGGACTTGAAAGCAACATAATTCAATTTGATTTGTTTTTATTTTGTCCCGATTAAACTGATTTTCGACAACTTTCTTCGTGCGCGCATCCATACATGTTGCAAATCAACTTAACAATCACAAATGTTTGTTTCCGGGAGCGAATGAATTTGATGGTTTCGTTTTATATACGGAAATGAATTCTTTTGTATTTCCGGATTGAGTTTGATTTTTACCCTTTATTTTCACTGAGCATGATTTCTGGTTACCAGTTGCTTGTAGGGTGTTCTGAATGATGTTTAATCCCAAATTTTTGGATTTTCTTTTTATCCAAAAGGGTTTGAATATAAAGAGATCAGGCCGCCTTTTGGCGGAAGTAGAAAGATGTTAAAAGGGAAGTTTTCTCCAATTCACTGCATTTCATCTCTGTTTTGAAATGAAATCAATTTGGTAATCTTATCCGGTTTTATTGTAAGTGCATGCATGCAAATGTGCTGTTAGGTTGCTAGCAAAAATTCAATAAAGCTGGTCTAGCTACGTAGAATACTTTAAATTTGTCATTGAGATCTTTGTTGTTACTCCCCGAATTGGCGGGACCTATTTTGGTGGGATAAGATCATGTTGTAATGGGTGTGATTTGTTTCAAATTGTGTTGCTGAAGAGAGGTAGTTAGGATTGGTCTGAGCAGTACTACATATGTTGAGAGTAATTTAGTATTATTGGTTACATTCATAGTAAAGGTAGGGTGGCTAAGGAAGAAGAAGAAGAAGAATGATAGCTATGTTTACATTTGCAAGGATTTTAGCCCCCTCAATGTGGCCTATCAATAATAATTTATTATAATTTTAATTTTGGGGGATGATAACATCTAACCATAGCATGCTAAGCTTACTATGGTACTATGTTACCCTAGTACAGTTACGGATATCAAGTACAACAAGGTTTGGTTTGGTGGATCCTCAAAATCAAAATTCTTGTTATATAGGTATGTATCGAAGAATGGTTACTGCTCATTGGTGACCATATTAATATACATCCTAACAATATCGCAAGTTGAATTTGTTGCCCAAGTGGTAACATGCACTATAGTTTCTATATAAGTTAGAAGCTTTAGAGTTCCCATTCATGGTTGAGTCAGATCTCAAGTGTTGAGGAAGGGGGATCTCTCATCCTTACCCTTACCCAAGTATCTAGATTGCAATAGTATCTTGGTAGGCAATACATGCCTGGATCTAGCTTTGTGTATTGCATTTCTTGTACAACTGCAAGCGTAACTTTATCGACACCTTGATCCATAACTCAAGTGGTAGACTGAGTGAAAGATACCTCGTTTCAACACTGAGGTCTTGGTATCGATCCCTAGTGGGGGTGGCTAACAGTCAAGTGTGAACTGACAGTGGGGTGTACTAACAAGCTAACAAAAAAAAAAAAAGCGTAACATTATCGGAAGATGATATGGATTGGAAAATGGTGTAGCTTGTGTTCTATATTCTTTAATGAAATTTTCTCTTGCAGGCCCATTTTATGAACACCGGTTGTATCCTAACACACCCAAAGGACTGAGGTTAAAATCGGTGTCTGAGTTGCCTGAGTTCTGTTCTATTTTACCAGCTATCTTAGCAGGTGTGTTCGGAATGGGAGTGCTAGAAATGTCTCATGCAGAGGCCCGTGAGGTACTTATGGAATTTTTATTTATTTATTTATTATTATTATTTTTTTGTGGGAGTTCTGCTGGATACTTAACTTTCTGTCATTCTATTTTACCCTTGCTTGATTAATTCTACCACCTAAACATCATTAGTTTCTTGACCAATGAAATGCATGAATGAACACCTTTTAACATGCATCATAACTCTATATGCTTCATGAGGATAGTGATTTATTGTGGATGTTGCTTTCTGCAGGCTGATCCCCAGAGTCAGTCAGCATCGGAACTGCCATCAAACTATGGTGGCATCGACAAATTTGGTAGTCAAGAACGAAAACAATTGGAAGAATTGCTTCGAAATAGAGGAATGCAACGTGGCTCTTATCCATCTTTCTCTGTTGCTGTTAAGGGCCAACAGGTGAAAAGTACTACTGTTATTTATTTGAAATGTTTGTGGTATCTTTCAAGCAGTATACTTCTAAATTGGTTTATCTATTAGCTGTCTTTACTTGTATTGTAATGTGCACCGATTTTATGAAGGGGTTTGATGCTATTCTGATGTACTGCTTGTGAGCTGATTTCACATAAATAATATACAAAATTTACTGGTAAAAGTAATGTACAAATTTTACTGGTAAAAGTTTTTAAGTTATAACTGATAGGAAAAGTAGCATCCAGCTGTCCACACGTGTGATTATGTGCAGCCCACCCTTGCTGCCCTTAGCTTTCATGCTTGCGGCTGTGAAAGCTTGGGTGCATCACCTCTTAAATCTTTAATACGACTGGCATCATCTACAAATAGAGGTGTACATGAACCGAGCTAGCTTGGTTAGCTCACTCGACTTGACTCGAAGAAGCTTGATTCGACTCGACTCGAAAAAGCTCGATTCGACTCGGTTCGAAGCTGAGTTCGAGTCGAGCTGATTTTTTGAGCTCGAAAATGAGTTCAAGCCGAGTTTGAGCTGGCCGCAGCTCGACTCGACTCGACTCGGATCGAACCCAGCTCGAATCGAACCAATTTGGTGACTCGGTTACTTTGATATTGATGTTGCTCACCAAGTGTTTGATGAAATGACTCAACGAAGTGTGGCTGGTGGCAAGGAAGGTATGTACATGAAACAAATATCCTTTTTTTCTTGATTTTTATGTTGCTTAGAAGGTGTTTGATAAAATACCTGAAAAACCTTTGCTGCTATTTTACATACAGTGGGTTTTTGAAGGTGCAGTCTAGGTGTTTGTGGAAATGCTGCACAGACGAACTCGGCTTGATCTTGGCTCGAAATCGGCTCGAACTGGTCCGAGCTGCTGACCAAACCGAGCCAAGCTGGCCAGCCAGGCTCGAGGACCGAGCTGAGCCGAGTTCGAGCTGAGGTCAGCTAGTGGCCGAGCCAAGTCAAGCTGAGGCCAGCTCGACTCGGTTCAACTCAATGTACACCCCTATCTACAAATCATCTTTTGGCATCTATGAAATTGTAGGAATACTACAATGAAAATCTCCATGCCATTTCTAAAGACTCGAGCTAAACTTATTTTCTCTTACACAAAACACCACACACGAAGGGGAGCCGAAGTCTCAAACTCTAGAAGTCTCATGCTTTAATCAAAATTTCATCTCCAATAATAACACGAAGCTCATCTACTGAAACAAGGTGTCGTCTTTTTTTGAAAATTTCCATCTTTAAATAAAAAAAACAAAAAAAAAAACATGCAAGAACTATTTGGACAAAACAATAAAAGTTTTGGATGTGCATGTTATCTGTTTTCCTTTGTTTCTTCAGAGTTTGAGGTGGCATTTTGTCTTGATGCATGCATAATGAAATGATGCTCACTGTTCCTTGGAAATATTTTTACTATATATCCTTAATGGTGTGGTCTTCTGGTTATGACCATGCTTTTTTTGGATAACATAATCTATAGAATTAGGAAATTTGATATGGTGGATTTATAACTTTGCACAGATACACCGGCAATTGTTCTCCTTGATGATACATTTTTAATTATTAGATAACCAAATGTGTGTTGTATGACATTACAGGTGACCATCAAATTCCAAATTCCTCCAACATGTGAAATATCACACCTGATTGTGGATCTAGTTTCACGTCTTGGGCTTAACGCTGAGGAGCACGGTGGTGGTTCAGAAATGATAATGCGTGCCTGGGACAGGTTCATACTTCATATAACTATAAGTATAGATATAAGTTCTGTTTTCTTGTCTATTTTTTTCATCCAATATCAGACTTCTCTAGTTATCATTCTGATGATTTTCCCTCTTTGAAATGCTGAGTTGGCATTTATTGTGATTGTCTTCTTTATGGAAGGGATGCAATCCATTACAAAAAACCTGGTGGAAATAAGAGGGAGACTTAGGTTTCTTATAGGTGGAGATATTAATGATTTGGAATAAGATTTGATGACTAAAACTTTTTAAAAATTGATAATAGCCGTGAAACTTATGATAATAAACTTCTACTATGACTACTTAGTCAAATATATAAACTAGATTACATGTTGAATGTCTTAGATGATGATGATGATGATGATGATGATGACGACGACGATGATCGATAATAGCATTGAAACCTATGACAATCAATGACTTCTACCATGATTGCTCAGTCAACTATATAAGCTAGATTACATTTTGAGGTGGAGTGTTGATTTAGATGGTATGACCAGTGTTTGAAATATCGGTATCGCATTACGTATCACACCCTTGGGATACAGATACGTATCGGTTATCGCATGGGATATATCGGTTATATCGCATAATGTATTGCTGTTGTTGGAAATATGGGGAAACATTGGGAAATTCGTCGAATTTTTCAATGAAACTTCGGTGATTGTTAAAAAAGGCATCAACACACACTTAAAAATCAAAACATTACATAAAACAAATGCACATAATAGGTTTTCTTTGTATAAGGTCTTAATCTATGCGTTGTCTAACTGAATTGATTCAAGCACATTCAAAGTCAATTCATATAATTTATAAATGTATGAAGACGTGTGGAAACACAAGCAATACATTCAAAAGCAAAAGTAGAATCACTAGATCAGGTTACATACATATTTAATTTTATGTTTGGACACAAATATTGCAATTGATTTGCGAGAAATTGGATTTTAATTTTTTTCCAATTTTCCGCAACGCGGTCCATCTCCTCCAAATCTCGAAATTGAAGCTCCCAATCCATGATTTATTTGACACTGATTTAACATAATTTACAGAAAAAAAAGGGATTGAAAATCGAAAATGCTCATCGGATTGAACATGTGAGATATATCCCACTACTTGTGGGTTTCGTATCGCACAGGTGAGATATAAGATATATCGTGGGATATATCGGCTGATATCGTCGATAATTAAAACACTGGGTATGACCATGTACTATGAAAGCTAGTGACAGCTCACAATGGTAGGGTACTTTGATTAGAGTTCAAGGGCCTGCTAGGAGGATGAGGGGAATACCTAAAAGGACTTGGCTTGAGCCGGTGAGAAGGGATATGAAGACTGGCCTTAAATAGGAAATTGGCAGAAAATTATTCATAAATCCGACCCCAAATAGTTGGTATAAGGATATGATGATAATCCCTTGTTCCATGAAAGGCCAACACAACTAGGTTCTAGTTCCTTCTTCTGTTCGTGCCTAGTTTGCCAGAGGCTGTTCTAATTGTAGTTTCTTCTTTTGCTTGGGCATCGCTACAACTAGTTGTCTCATTTTCTATTGAAACTCGTGCTTGAATATCTTATAGGCAAGGTTTAAAATCTTGTCCGAAACTGGTACGTATCACCCAATACGTACTGTTATTGCCCATGAACGATACAGCTGTAATTCCCTGTATCACCCTGAAACAGCACGATATAGGGGTGGTCAATACGGGCCTTATTGGTGGTGAATGATATGTTACCTGATACACAGGTTTAAAACCTTAGTTATTAAGACACATTTGAAGTTCTTATGGATACTGACTTATGTTATTGTGTATCTTTATGAATTTCATTTTGTTCCTTGAAATCTGCTTGTGTATAAAGGATGATCCAAATCATTGAATCATTGTAATGTTAGTTAGATACATAAAAGGTGCATAAATACTTGTACTCATTGAATTTTCTCCTCAATAGGTAACCACACATCAATTTCATCTTGAACATTGTGTATGTGCGTGCCTGCATGTGTGGGTCTGTGTGCATGGGTGCGCACACGTGCGCACGTTGCAACCTTATCAGGAAATTTCATAATATTTCATTATTAATGTCCAGTTTGGTGCAACATTTCATGATATTTCATAAATTTGGTGCAAATTTTCATGATATTTCATAAAATTTGGTGCAACCAAACACACCGTAGAAAAATCAGTATCTTTTATACCCATATTCTTTGCCTTTCGCCTTCCATTTGATGATTTACTGAGTTTGAGTGGTATATTATATTGTGGGATGAATTTCTTTCGTGGTGTCTTGTATTTGTTAGTTCATTATTTTTTTCTTGGGTGGTTTTTCTTTGCATCCCATGGATATAACCTAATTCTCAGGAACTAATTCTGTAAGCTTTCAAGATTTAATCTGTATGTACACATATGTTCGTGGTTGGAAATTGGAATGTCTGAGATAAGGATTATGAATACTCATATGTTTTTGCTAGTAATGGACAGTACTTCCATACTTCTATTTCAGTGCAGCTGCTTGGCAACTAACACTTACTCGTCCTGACAAGGGGAAGGAAGTTGGGGGGGATAGGGATTCGTCTGAAGATAAGGATAAGCATGACGGGGATTTATGTATTTTCATATTCCAATCACTTATTAGCTCTGAGAATGCTGTTAGTTCCCAACTTCCCTATTGCAGTTAATGACATTATAAAATGTTAAGACTTTTAACTTGGTATTTGGTATTTAAATGATACATAATGAATAGTGAGATTTTTAGCAATTAATCGCTTCTATTACAAGTTGGTAGCAATTATCTGCTTTTTCAGGAAATTGAGTTTATAAAGCAAGGAACCTTTAGTCCGAAGGAGCTTGATGCCTTGGTTTGTGCACTAATATTAGCCAGTGGAAGGACAGATGCAAAGAAAGCTTTGGAAAGAAAACCTAGGGGTTACCCAGATAGAAGGGAAAACAAGCCAAACAGTGCACTACCTTCTGCAGAGAAATCATTGGCTGCTTTGGAGGCCATGGGAGTGAGAATCTTCGGACTTAATGAAACTCATGCAGCTCCCACAAATGGGGTCATATCATGGGACAACATTGCAGGATATGATCAACAAAAGCGGTATGGAGAAAATGTCATATCTGTTAATCATGGCTAGTCTTTGACACAATCATGATGTTCGGAGAATCATGATCTGACAAGACCCATGCCCTCCAGATCAGAAGATTCTTTGTGTTTTGAAGAGAGAACACGTCAAAGTAAAGAAATTTGAAATCTTCAGAAAAATGGAGCTTTCCCGAAGATTTCCTCCTTGGTCTTGTTGCATTCTCTCTGCAAAATGACAAGAAATCTTGTTCTCTGAAGTCCTTGCATTCTAAATTGACATTTTACTTTTCTATTCTACATTGTTCAAAATTTGCTTTACAATCATGACAATATTAGATAACATTGAAAACCAATGCTCAGCAATAGAGGAATGATAAGGACATGACTCGGCAGTTTATAAAATACATTGGAGTCGACGACTTGGATTCATCTATATTTGGCATAGAGGACTATTGACATCAGACTTCGTAAAAACCTAGCGTTATCATGCACGTGTCATAATCTGTCTCATTTAGTCACTTCAAAATGAGTGCCAAAACCTGCATCAGACATTTTTGCTTTAAGTGCAAAAGCATTACCCATGACATAAATGTGATGCACCCATACAAATTTTAACAGAGCTTTTGACCTAAAAAGTATTATGGAAGATCTCATCGTAAGCATCTACCATTTTTCCTGGACTCCCCTCCTAAATAATAAAGCATTGAGACTTGTGAGTAAACTGCTCAAAAAGAACTATGTTCCCGAATATTCACTATGGAGGTGAATATGGATATGAATGTAGCTTTTCTAACATGACTTATATCTTTTCTAACATGACTTTTATATATATATATATATATATATATATATATATATATATATATATATATATATATATATATATATATATATATAAGTCATGTTAGAAAAGATATAAGTCATGTTAGAAAAGCCATCATTATCATCTCCTTGTCCTAGCTTTTTGGGGTTGGCTTTATGGATCATATTTCACCAATTTTGAGCCATCATCATCCATGTAGGATGAATCTTTTGGATGAGGAAACAAGGTTTGGGTGAGCGGCCATCACCGTGGGTTTGCTCCTTACAAGTGTGGGTTCGACTCCCTTCCTCGGCATTACTTGAAACATCTAGTCGTGGGTGATTGTGTGTATCCACAGGGAATAGTCTCACCTCAAAAAGGGGCAGGGACACCATGTGTCCTCGAAAAAATAAAAATAAAAAGACTTAATCTTCTTGAGCATCAAAACGGCTTCCATCCATCCTCAGGGGATAAGGACGCTCTCGTGTGGTCCAAAGACAAGTCAAGTTGATTCTCGGTTCTCTCATTTTTCAAGATGATCCGAGAATCCTCCTCAGGCGAGGCAAGATTTATAGCATCATTCACTTGTCAGAGCTCCCCCCAAAGTTGCGGCTTTTGTATGGCTAGTGGGTCGGCGACAGGTTGTCACTATCGACAATTTTGAACGTAGGTTGATAATTCTTCCCAAGATCTGCTTGTTGTGCATGAGCAGTGCAGAGATGATAAATCACCTCTTCATCAACTGCCTTTTTGCTCATAGAGTCTGCACTATCCTTCTTGTCCTCCAAAGGAGTAATGCAAGGTTCTATAGAAGATCTCCTCTTGGCCTAGCACGAAGGAGTACAGAAAGAAAGGAAAGCAATCTGGAGGCTAGGCATGGCGACCCTTTGGACCATTTGGAGAGAGGAACGATTGAAGCTTCTAGAATTCTTCTAGCTTGGTCATCGGGGTAGTTAGGACGATTAAGCAGGATCTGGTGGATTGGGCCTTGTGTTCAAAGATCACTTACAATTGTAAATTGTCTTTTTAAAAAAAAAAAAAAAAACTCACACACACACACCTCACACACTCACGCTAGTGGAATTTCACCACCTATGGATACTCGAACCCTTGACTGGGTGTTGAAACTCCCGAGAGTCTACCACCCAAGCAAGAGTAAGGATCCTTTTTTTTTTGGGTTGTAACTGATTTCTTTGGCTGTATGCTTTCCCGCCTTTTGACAGTTTTCTAATAAAAGCTTTGTTACCTCTAAAAAAAAAATTGATAGAGAGTAAGAAGATAGCATCTGATTGACCTCCTTAGCATTAATTGAAAATGATTTTCTGAATGATTCTTCTCATGCCTTGATCTCTTTTTAATCACTCTCTCCCAAAGTTTCATAGCATGGGTCATAAGTTTAATGTGTAACAGTTAGTACTATTTTTTTCTCCTTACTCTATTCATGTATATAGGTACCATGGTATTTCTTCTCTGGTCAGTTAATATTTTCTTCGTTCTTAGACTCTTGGTAAACAACTTAGTCAGCCAAAACAAACCAATCTCTCATGTTCATTTCCAGACCTCTACTAGTATACCATTTGGTCCCAAGGCCTTTAATAGTATACCATCAGGTGCTATGTAATATAAAGTGTTTATTTGTATGCATGGGTTATGTTTGAATGCATGCATCACACATAAAGGTATCCAATGTTCTGACAGTATTAGTCATTATTTATGGAGATACAATAGACCTATTTTGGCTATTTATTTACAGGGAAATAGAGGATACCATATTGTTGGCTCTACAAAGTCCTGAAGTGTATGATGATATTGCTCGTGGCACACGATGCAAGTTTGAGTCCAATCGACCTCGAGCGGTGCTTTTTGAAGGTCCACCAGGTATGCATTCTAGTCCAAGATATGCCTCTGAAATCAGATTGTCCTTGGTTGATAAAAAAAGTGTGCTTTATTGATGTTATGTCGTGAAGAAAGACATGCAGTACATGTTCTTTTCTGTGCTAGTTTGTTTGTGCCTTAGTGGAACATGTGATCATTACTGGAGTTCACCCAATTTATTTTGATGGTCTTTATTATGTAATTGATTATATTAGCTATGACCCTAGTGTTGATCAAATGGCAGGAGCCACTACTATAAAAAGTGGACCTAACCAGCTGGCTTGACCTGATTCCATTAAACTGGTCTGCTGCTCCTTGTAGATGCCTACAACCATGTTTCTGTGGTATTCCATACTTCTGTTCTTTCCCCTCCTTTGCTTCTTCTTCTTCTTCATAAGTAGTGATTTTGAGTTTTTTTAGAATAGTTGAATCAAATAAGCTTATGATCACTTCAATTGGGAATTTCTCAACTATATGCTTGACAGATTGGGATGCGGTAAAAATGCAGGGATTGGCTGTGAAATTGTGTGCAATCAGCCTCCTTTTCAATCCTTGGTTAATGGGTTGCCAAAGGACTATTTCAAGGCTTCAAGGGGACATTAGACAAGGCGATCCCTTTTTCTCTTTATCCTTTTGTTGTGGTTGGGGAAACTTTGAGCAAGATGCTTCATAAAGGGGACGTGTCGAGTTTAATTAGAGGATTCCAAGTGGCAAATGCGGGGTTGGGGGCGGCCCACCCCAAGTGTGCCCTACATCCCACAGGCCACCCCACTCGAGCTCGATGTGAAAACGCCCATGCATTAATCACCCCCGGTAGGGAGTCTCAAACACGAGACCTCCCGCGTTGATACCACTTTAATGCAGGACAATTAACCACTTGCTCTAAAAGCTCGAACTGATAAAGCATGATGAATCAATCCCTTTATCTCATAGCCCAGGCCCTACATCCCATGGGTTAGGACCTCGGCCGAACCCCCCTCGTGGGTCCCACTTCACATGGGTTCCGCTTCACATGGGTGGGGCCCGCCTCACACGAGCCACCCACCTCACACGGGCCGCCCACCTCGAGTGTGCCCCTACATCCCATAAGCCATCTCACTTGAGCTCGGTGTGAAAATGCCCCTGCATTAGACCTTTATTGGTTCCATAGGATAATATTATTTTATTTTCCACCCAAATATTTTCTCCCATTGCTCCTAGAAGATAATGTTTGTGATCATGATGATGAAGATGAACGGTCAATTAGGACCGTCATCTCTCTACCAATTGATTAGATCGTTAGGATCATCCCTTTGAAGTTCTTTGGTTTGAAAGATATAGGCCATCAAAGGTGGGCCACACATGATGTATGGTTCAAATCATGGTATTCTATAACGGTAATGGTGGCTGTAACGACAATTACAAATTTTTTTTTGAAAAAAAATTCCTTCATCAGCCCTGTAACAGGCTGTTTTTTCCGCAACGACCCTGTAACACGTAATGGTGACCACCATTACCTTTACATAACGGCCGTTAAGTAATCATTTTTGCATACTTTGGTCCAAATAAATGATCGGACCTTCTTTAGTATATTCAAATTGAACTATCCATTCTTCTAATCACTGATTTGATTGTTAAGATTGTCCGATTGAAGTAATTTTGGGGAGATATGGTGCCATCAAAGGTGAGCCGTGCATGATGGCCAGTCCATATCAATAATTGGTGGACCTTCTCTAGTATAGTCAATATGGACCATCCATTCTTCTAACCATTGAGGTGATAGTTAGGATCATCCAATCAAATTGATTTTTGGAAGGATGGGCCATTATAGATGGATTTCCCTATTAATGGCTGGACCTTCTTCAAGATAATCAATCTAGACCCTACATTCTCCTAGCCATTGGTTTGATAATTAAGATAATCCAATTAAAGTGATTTCTGAGAGAGATGGGCCATCAAAGCTGCGCAACACATGATGGATGGTCCATCAGAGTTGCGCAATGCACGATGGATGGTCCAAATCAATGATCAAACCTTCTCTAGTATAAACAACATGGATCATCCATTCTCCTTTCGAGAGAAATAGGTCATCAAAGGTGGGTTGCACATGATGGACAATCCAAATCAATAATCAGACCTTGTCTAGTATCATCAATATGAACCATCCATTCTTCTAACCATTGATTAGGTGGTTAGAATCATATGATCAAAGTGCATATTAAGAGAGATGGATCGAAGGTGGGCTCCACATGTTGGACGATTCAAATCAAATATCTCTGGTATAATCAATATGGGATCATCGGATCTCCTTAACATTAATCAAATGGTTAGGATCATCTGATTGAGGTGTTTTCTCACATGATGGATGATCTAAACAGATGCTTGTTCACTTACACTGAGGGTGGAACATTAGATAGTCATAAGATACGTAAAGTTAACCTGAGGGAGGAGTTATTGGTGAAATAAGTTCTCTAAAGTTAACCCGAGAGAGGAGTTATTGGTGAAATAAGATTCGTAAAGTTAACCTGAGAGAGCTGGGACAAGGTTTATGGCGCACCTGTAGTGACATTTAGTTGTTTTCGTCATTATTGCATTGAGGTTTCTATTCTTCTATTAAATCTGTATTTATCTATGGTGATTACGATTCTCAGGTTATGAAAACGTATCATTCAATAGCTTTTTTCTTTTTTTCCCTGTTTCAAACCTTTTCTTTCCGGCATCCATAGTTTTCTATCTGACATTTTAGATTAAATAGAGCAAGGTTAATCATACTGGAAATGTGAATTTTAGGGACTGGGAAGACGTCTTGTGCTAGAGTAATTGCTAATCAAGCGGTAAGCTGTTTGGCCCCTCTCGTTTAATTTTTCATGTTTTTTATTATCTGGTACAAGGCTATGATGATGGTGATTCCTGTTTGTTTATTATCCTGTTCATGAACTCTATAAAAACCAGTAGAACTTATTCTAGTATACCTGTTCTGTTTTCTTACCTTCGAGCTTCAAATTGTTGTGGTTATATCATGAAACAGTATTTTTGGTATTTGATTTCAGGGTGTCCCTTTGTTATATGTGCCTCTTGAGATTGTCATGTCAAAATATTACGGTGAAAGTGAACGTTTACTAGGAACAGTTTTCTCTCTTGCTAATGAGCTCTCGAGTGGAGCCATAATTTTTCTGGATGAGGTACGTTTTGCTTATTTGACAGTGCCTTCAACTTTATGCTCAGTTACTGTTCTTGATAGTATGTTGTGTGCTGCTTGAATGACTTGTTATCATTGTCATAAATTGGTTCTAGTTGTTTTTTGCATCTTTCCTGGTGTGTCTAGAATTGGGATCCTATTTGTTGTTCTAATTTTCCTTTTTTCAATTTTTTGATTGTTAAATGAATTGATTAAAGAAGTCTTAAAGGAAAATATACAAAATCCTTCAAGGCAATGGATAAGAGTCCCCTAATATTTAAGAAATAAATAGGAAAGGAGTCCCCTCTATGAAGAGAAGATGTATGGACTGTTTCCTTTGCAAGCACATCTGCAATACAATCAGCCTCTCTTGGAGCTCCATATATTTAATATCCAAGGAATCAGACTGGATCTTTTGATCATTTAAGATAAAAGCTTTCCAAGGAGGAGTGGGTTCCTGAATGCCCAGGTGATTGAGGAGACAGAACCCTCAACAGTGAGAAGGCTGCCTACCCAATTGGCAAAGATTTACACGCTGGTTTTAATTTCCAACAATTCCACGTTGTAGCATGGTGAATCCCTGCCAGCCTTGGAAAGGTAATTTAATAGCTGCATGCTCATCTTTTAGAACTTCCCCTACATTGGAGATTCCAGGACAACCCAAAGAACTACCATCAATGTAGAGTTTTAGAAATCTGGACGAGCTTTCCAATGGTTGGCCTTTGGGGACAAGCTCCAATCATTAACGACCACTTTCTACTCATGGAAGACCAAAATGGGCACCTCTTTAACAGGGTGCTTCTGTGATAAGAGAGCTGCAGCAGCGGATGTTTGTAGGAGAGCCAAACTCGAGGTATCTGAATGGGCCTTGAATGTGGAAATCTTAAAAGGGTGTAATCTGTTAGCAAACTCATGGGGTTCTGTGTAGCAACTTTGTATTTAGGGCTGGCTGTAAGTAAAAAAAAAAAAGTTCTTGGGAAGGGTCATTTTGTATATGGTTGCCTGTTATGGTATGATGGTAGAGGTCCTGGATGTGTTAAGTCAGTGTCCTTGTAAGTAATGGGCTGTATTCTTTGCGAGGTATGCTTTTGCCTTGTCTTAATTAATAAATGTATCACCTTAAAAAAATAAAATAGAAATGGGCACCTCTCTAAATACTTCCAATACATTGCCCCAATTTGCTAAGCCGTCGTTACCTTTGCCTACAAATGAGCACATCTTGAGGACTAGACTTCACAAATTATTTTGTTCCTTCTTCTAAATTCCATCATAATTACATAGGGTAGCATTTCCACAAAACTTTACTTGAGATTTGGTAGGACCCAGGTTTCATTCATCTACAAGGTCCTCAATTGAACCTGGGTGGACCCATTTGATTTCTTCATCTTCTTCGCCTTGATTTATGGCGGGGAACAATTCCTTGAGAAAATTCTTGGAGACAACTAACCTTAGACCAAGGCGCCCACATGATCGTCATTGTTTTAAGGGTAAAGGGGCAATCCATTCAAGAGGTCTAGGAGCTACATCGCCATAATAATTTCGGAATCCCAACTTCTTTTTTTTTTTTTTTGGAATTGGATCAACCGCATTTCTTGTTCCCAACAGCTTGATAGGAATTACTAACTTGAATATTTTGCAATGCTAGAAAGTAGAGTAGAGCTGTAAGAACCTCATGGCAAGAGGTTTATCATCAACCCAAGATCTTCCCTAGAGCAAGTTATATTACCATCACCACTTTACATCTCACCCCTTCAAGAATGTTTGAGCTACCAATTGTCCTCGTTACCAAATTCTGCCGTCTTTCTAGATGAAAGACCCATGACCAGTAGATGCCACTGGTAGCCTAACCTCTTTCCTATAACCTGTATTTTGTTGAAATGATTTTCTTCCGAAGCACTTCCTGTATCCATCACCACTTTACCTGTAATGCCCAGAAAATCGGGGGTCGAGCAAAGTTCTACTCCTGAGTTCTAACGCATCACTCATGCAACATAGATAATGATGATTGAATGTTGTCCATATTAGTGCATTTAAACATGAGTGGGATTATACTAAAACAGTATATCATACTCCAGAGATAATTAAGTTAAGCAAGCGGAAGACTGAATTTAATATAAAAAGTATAAATACGTGTTTTATAACCTCCAGAGTATGATCATGTAGCTGGGCTGAATATATATACAAATGTTGTTTCAAACTTACAAAATGCCAAAAATGTAAATGTTCAACTAATCCAGTATCCCTGTAATCCCATCGAAGCAGAACAAGGTCAATGAGGACCTGCCTGATAGCTGAACATAGGAGAATTCTTCCTCCTCGTCCATGAAGTCCATTTTAGCTGCATAGACTCTGCCATTACCTGCATCTACAACAGAATCTGGGTGGTGTTTTAAAACACCGTCCCGGGTAGGAATGAGTAGCTAATTCAGTGGAACTATAACGCAAAGGTTAACATGTTATCAATTCAGTCAAGCAGTAATGATAAAGCAGTACAACAATCAGGTCCTAATTACTCTTGTTAATGCAATAATGATATGCGATAATGATGTATGCCCTCGCCTGCACTCCCTCTGCAACATCATCTCACGATCGCGGCATGCAACGCTCCCGTTGTGCTCAACTCCAACGCCAAAGGCACATGCAATGCAGTGCATGTGCGTGATTAGCCAAGTTCTTAATTAAGTATATTCATACAACAGGATTGGGAAGCTAAGGTACCTCCCTTTATATCATTTACCCAAACAATGATCCATCTAGGGTCGTCAGTCCTAGTTAATCACATACGATGACAGTTCTAGGTCGCTACGGAGAGGCTTGTCACCGTTAACGTAGGCCTAGTTATACTCAAGGTCACCACGGAAAGGCTCGTCACCTTAGCATAGTCCTAGTGTATACTCGAGGTCACTCCACCAACGCCCTACCAACTGACAGTCTATTTTCGAAGGCTCGTCACCAACCCGACTGGGGACCACAGCCAGGCTGCGCCAGTGTAGGCCGACAGCTCGAATACAGTGTCCCATACCACCGTATTCGGCTCACGAGTTTGGGTTGCTCACTGGTCACTACGGGGAGGCTCGTCGCCCCAGCGTAGGCCAACAGCTGGACCACGGTGTCCCATACCACCATGTCCGACTCATGAGTCTTAGCGGATCGAGGTACCAAGGTTAAACGGGCTTTTCACTGGTAAGTTTGGTACCTTAGGTTCAAGCAGTAGCGTCCATACATGGTGAACATACAGTAGGCCAATCGGGTTACTTGACAAGCTCGACTGATACGAGCGCACATTGACTTAATCGACATGGAGCGCATGAGCATTCCGTGTGGCCTAATCACTGTCGACAAGCAGTGTACGACTCGGATTCATCGAACTTATCCAACGTGGCAAGACTAGTTCGGCCACTCAATCGGGAACCGTTACCGATTGCCTGGACTAAATAGTAGTCCCAATCACAATCAAATGCAGCAGGTAATTACATGTGATAGCCATAACAATATTGAGCAAGAAATTCAAACATTTCAGTCATTTGAGCATTTTTTTATGAAACAGAGGTTGAACATATCATCACACATATACATCTCATACATAAATCACATAGTTGGATTTAAATTACATGAAGGAATTTTATTCATATAGTTAAGGTAGCTGAGAATCTTATCTCAACACCCTTGTAAAGTACAATTCATCGAACACTTGCTCATTCAGACATTTTATCAAACACTTGGGCTACATATTTCAACATACATGATATAACTTAGTTATAACATATATTAGGGCAAATCCTTTCACATAGGAGTTGTCATACCTATAACAATTATGTATTCTAGATTATTAGTCATGGCAAGCACAAATTGAAATTCCATATTCATTTAAACATTTCAACAAACACATGAAATGCATAGTTAGTAAACATAGTTTTACACATGTGATATGAAAAACATCGTATCTAAGGGTATATGGTGGCAATCAAGTCAGTCATAAACCATTACTAACATTGAAAGCCTTGAAAACCATAACCTAAACGTTTATAGTCCGCACCTTTCGCCGGTAAACCCGTATCGAGCTTAGTTTGAACACTGCGTTACTGTTTATGGCACAACGGCTACTTGAATCACGAAATAGGTTAGCTATTTCGCTGATCTACCTATTCGGATACCTAAAACAGATTAGGGTTAGGATTTCTTACCCAACAATAGGATCGGAATCGCCGGTGTGGTGATACGGAAGCGATGGTTAAGCACGTGGAGGGGTGGGATCGAATCCCAGCAACAATCGCCAACTCTCTCTCTCTTCTCCTCACTTTCTTCTTCTCTTTTCTCTCCCCTCTCTCTTAGGGTTTTGCAAATTCGTATGGAATGGGAGAGAGGGTTTAAGGCCCTTATATAGGCTCAGAACTGGTGAAAATGGCCCCAGGGCCATGGTATACTTAGGTTATAGCCAAATAGCGGCCGTTTCGGTCCAACAGAGCACATCTGGAGGCCTCTTTCCTGTATATGGTCTGGGAAAAGCCCCCTGACGATGGATCTACGCCAGGTTAAGATCTCGGTTCGATCGGATCAGTGGATCGGCCGCGGGGGACCAGTTTCAGTTCAACGGTCACCGGTACTCGATCAGGGTCACAAGGGCACTGACATGTGTTGGAAATTTTTCCTGATTTGAGGGTGTAGTTGAGTCAGAATTTGATGGTCTGAATCCTTAGATTTGGCCTGCAAGCGAATGACTCAATTCACTTAAGTTTCAGTTCATTTCCTAAAGATATTCGCGTTTCTCACACACTTCGCTCCGGGCTCAAGTTGTGCGTTTTTGGATACCTTTAGGACTTGATTTCTGAGATGGTTGTCAAGCCCAATAAGGCAGTCATAATTGTATAGTTTTGCGGTAATCGGACTTTCGACGCGTGGTCCAGGTCCGATACGGAGTTTCAAGATGCTCCCGAGAGAAACTGGGTTTTGAGATTGATCCTAGGTTTTTAGGTAATGTAGCGTTAGCAATTCTACTGGTTTTGAGTCTTGCAGTTCGTATAGAAAGCGGTTCAAGCCAAATCCATCGATTATTTAGTTTAGTACTTAACTAAATTCCGCTCTTAGTACGACAGAATAAGGTCCTAGGGTAGTTCTATGCCCTTTTTTGGCACTTTTAGTTAGTATATTATTTTAATTATTTTTCTAGTAGTTTGTCATCAAGTTCACTTCGTCTCCACCAAATTTCATTAGATTTCGTATTGTAGAAAAATTCTAAAAATTCTAGAAGCAGGAGCTGTCCAAACTAATGATTTTCGGACAGTTGTCACAACGACCTATATTTAACTACATTAAAATTTTTATTATATTTTTCACTTATTTTTATATGAAACTATACTTATCAAGCTTCAATCTGGCTTTTGAATCGCCTAAATCGGAGTTATAACGAGGGAGATATGACATTTTGAAGTCAGACTGAAAAACTGCAGAAAACGGGCCGCCCGGCCCGCTGTGGCTTTTCGGCGGCAAGGCCTTGCTGATCCGGCGATGCCATCGCCGGTCACTGTCCTGTCTGGTGGTGGTTTCGCCACCCAATATTTGAAACGGGTGTATTTTGCAAACCAGAATGAGTTATTCGACATGCAGTATATGATTTTGGGGTAGGAGAAGCTGATCTATCCAAATAGCATATTTATTTCGTGATATTCCAAAAGGTTAATGGTCAAAAACCCAATTTATTTATATAATCACTATTTATAGTAAATTTTAATTTCATTATTGTTCTTCATCATTTAAACTTTAGGATTAGTGTCTAATATGAAAGTACTTGGAAAAATTTGAAGAATAAGGTGGTGAAAGGTGAGAGTTTTAAAGGAAAGGTGAGATTTTGAAGGAAATGGGTTAAAAGGGGATTTGAGGCTTTAGGATTGAGTTCTGAGAAGTCAATTAAGGTGTTATGATCGACTCATTGCCCAAGGACGTCTAACTCCAGGTTGACAAAAATCCGGGGTGTTACATTACCAAGAGAATCAAATTGTTTTGCTTGATTCTACCGATTCCATTGCCACCTTTATTCTTAGGATGATGAACCTCATTCCAATTAGTAAGATGGAACTTGTGGTCGCCACCATATCATCATTTTCCTCTTTCAATAAACCTTCATTATTCATTATATATAAAAAAAACACCTATCATTCTATGCATTCACTGTTGTTATTGGTATATCTCCTGTGCATCTTTGAGGATCTAGACATATGTTCATTCTTACGATATACATTTTTACAGGTTGATTCTTTTGCTGTTGCTCGTGATAATGAAATGCATGAAGCTACACGCAGAATTTTATCAGTACTACTGCGACAGGTATACTAGAGGTCTTTTAAGTGCTACTTCTGTAGGTATTTTATGTGTTGGGTAGTTATATTTTCTATAAGGCCATGTTTAGAAACTATGGATTCTATGCCAAACACTGGAACAGGAAAAGGGTTGTCCTTTGACAGCACCATTTGTGTTATTTGGATAACAAAGAAAAGGGTGGATTCCACCAACCAATCCTTACATTTTTTTGTAGTTTGGATTCTTGGCACAAGAAGCTATGGGAATATTGTGAGGGGAATATGAGATTTTCACTTGCTATCCAAACAAGAACTCAAAATTGGAATCTATGTATAAATAGTTCTCATGAAACCATCATTGGATAATTATTGTTTTTCCCTTTCTTTTCCCATGGATTCCATGTACATGAGCATGCCCTAAGTTCTCGTGCTTTCATTCCATGATAACGAGAGTGCTCTTTAGATTGGCAGTGACCTTGTTTCTCATGAGCAGACCAAGCATGGTCTAAATCTTGGTAAATGTTGCCTATGCCCAGAAGTGATATCTATTACGTTTCGGTGATATGCTGCGAAAACTAGACAAAAAAGAAAAAAAAGAAAAAGAAAAAGGAAAACAAAGATAAGAAACAATAAGGATAGGAAATAAGAAAAAGAGAAATTCTAGAGTTTATAAAAATACAGACATGGTAAAAGTGAAAAACTAGAAAAAAGAAGAAGTTATGAAACATAATAAGTAAGCTATTATGTACAATTTTGAACAATAAAAGATAATATGCTATTATGGAGTATCGTAGTTTGTATTATTGCTCTATTGATTGCTATTCATGTACGAGTTTGAATAGGATAAAGTTTTCAAGTCCAACCTTCGTAATAAACATGGTTTTAGTAGTAAACGTAATAGTAAAAACTAATGGTTTTAGTAGCAAAGATTCAAATACAAGTAGAGAATCTGGTTGTGAATTTTATTTAGTTTATTTTGTACGATACACGTTACATTAGATAAATCACTGATTTTTCTAATAGTTTTAGCTCGCTACTAACTTTAAGGTAATGCACACAACTGGAAGCTCAAATTTCTTGTAGGAAGTTCAGTGACACAAATAGAAGAAAGAAGTCAAGAAGACCTTGTGAGTTTGTGAAAAATTAGGAAATATAGGAAAATAATTAATTTCCACAAATCAAAGTTTTGAGCTAAAAGTGATGGAAAAATGAAGAAGAAGACTTGTTTGAATGTGGTTTTTAAGCGCATCCCCTCCCCCTCAAGCCTTACCCCTTGGTGAGTGTGAAAGATACAAAATACCCTTCTATATGGGTACCTCACATCATTTTGCAGGTGGCATGCAACAATGCCTGGCCACTAGCATGGTTTTAAATATCAGAGGTTTTGGCCAATATTTTGGCTGAGATATCAGGTTTCACGGTGTCAAAACTAAATCTCTTTGGTATAGCTGTTTACCTGAGTCTGATGAAAATATTGTTGATATTTCGTGATATTCATAATATCATGAGATATCATCACATAGTTATATGTTTACATAACTTGGATTTTAACCAAGGAAAAAATGATAAAGAAATAAAAATCATTTTTTGGGGTTTCCCTTTGTATATCTGTTAACAACTCCACTTGAGTTTTTTGTTTTTGTTTTTGTTTTTTTTTTTTTGTTTTTTGTTTTTTGTTTCTTTTGTTTTTTGTTTTTTGTTTTTTGTTTTTTTTGTTTTTGTTTTTGTTTTTGTTTTTTTTTTTTTTTGTTTTTTCGTTTCGTTTTGTTTTGGTTTTTTTTTTTTTTTGTCACATCAAAACATGGATTTGGTGGAGAAATTGTGATGGGAGAGAAATTTACCTGAGTCTTTTCTTCTTCTTTTTTTTTTTTTTTGTTTTGTTTTTGTTTTTGATTTTGATTTTGTTTTTGTTTTTTTGTTTTTTTGTTTTTTGTTTTATTGTTTTATTGTTTTTTTTTTAAATTATAAAATTTCAAACAGACTGGCAATGCAATAAGTTTAAATCCATGTTCGTAATGCACTTTGATGCATTGAAATGCACTTCAACCAAGAAATTTGTATTTTGAAGGTGAAACATGAAAGATTGGCTGGAGTATTCTTCTTCTTCTTTTTCGAAAAATTAATATTTTGATTAGTAAAACAATTAAAATAATTAGAAATGCATCCATTTTAAAAATGTAGTATAATAGAGAAATGCAGTGGGTGCCCCCTTGCATATTTCTGTTAAAATTTCTAGACATTGTTATTTAAAGAACTATTGTTTATTAAAAAAAAATTATATTAATTAAAAGTAGTTTGTATTAAAATTTGAAAGAATAAAAATTTCCAATAATTAGTATGTAATAAATATGTAATGTGGATCAGGGACCAAGCTCTTTTTTTTTAAAAAAAAAGCTTTTTGTTGTGTCATCTATGTTTAATGCTTCCATTGTATGACAATTGAATGATATGAACTCATTTTGTATGCAATTGCATCATTTATTGCTGAAGTGGATATTTTTATCCCAAAAAAAAATGGACAGGTTTTGTGCACGGTGCTCTTCAAAAAAAGTCTATCAGACTACGAAGTTTTATGTCATGCCGAAATATTTCTCAATATTTCCTGCAAAATTTCCTATTCCCAAAGGCGTGAAATCTATATTTAAAACCATGGGCACCAGGTGCTAGGCACTGGCGTACACCTAGGGTGGTGCCTCACCTAAGGCCCAACCAAGGCCCAAGTATCCCAAAAGTGTTAGGCTTTCCCTCACCTCAATAATTCACCTAGCTAAAAATTTCTCATTCTCATCAACACTAATGATGCTATAAGGTACAAACTGGAAGGATCCAACTCGAAATGAACATGGGTACCATGTCCACTACTAGATCAAACACTTCATGTACTCTTCCTCATGATCATTCTCATCCAATGTGCTCCCAAGCACCACATCAATGGGCTGAGCGCCACAAAAATAATCATCATTTTCAACCTCTTAACATGGTTAGGACCGTTACCACCAACATCACCATCGCTTCCCTACATCGACTATTAACACCATCAGTTTCCACACTGAAAATTAATGAAATTTGTTGGCGGAGTTTTTTCACTAACCTTGTTGAATCAGAACTTGAATTCTATAAAATCACTTCATTCCTTGGGTATTCAATTATGTCTTACAAATGACATAAATGTGTTTTCCTTTGTATGGCATATGTTAGTTTTAACAGGCTGTCATTTTTCTAGCATGGTATTCTTACTAACACACACTTGACAGCAGAGAACATTGTTTTCCTTCTTTGGGTGGTTTTCTTTGGTATAGCATATTGTAGTTTTAACAATTTGTCATTTTTCTATCATGGTACTATCACACCCTTGACAGCTGGGAGCATTGATTTCCTTCCCTGGGTGCAGATTGATGGATTTGAGCAAGAAAAGAGAGTGGTGGTAATTGCTGCAACAAACAGAAAGCAAGACCTTGATCCAGCTCTCATTAGGTATGTGTGTGTTGTGTCTGTCTGTTATTAGGGTTGCCATAAATACCATACTAGCTTGATATAATGTTTATTGAGATGCATTGCATCCAATGTTCGGTATCGCGTTATGTATCGCACCCTTGGGATACAGATACATATCGGTTATTGCATGGGATATATCATTTGTATCGGGTAATGCATCGTACTTTTTGGGAAACATTGGGAAATGGGTTGAATTTTTCAATGAAACTTCGGGGATTGTTAAAAAAGACTTTAATACACTTTTAAATCATAACATCTTAAAAAAAGTGCACATAATAGGTTTCCATTATATACAAGGTGTTCTGTAGCGGTAATGGTGGCCGTAACGGCCACCATCGTTACCTTTACGATACGGGTCGTAATGGCTGTTACGGCCCTTGTAACGGCCGTTACGGTCTCTTTGTTTATTTATTTATTTATTTATTATTATTATTTTTTAATTGAAAAAAAATCCTAAAAAACCTATATTTGCCCTGTAATGTTGATTAAAAGGTATGGAAAACTTGTATCTGCCCCATAACAGACAATTACGGGGCTGTTATGAACTTTATAGGGGACGTAACATGCCATTAACGGCAATCACGAGTCATTTTTTTCCATGACGGCTGTTACGGCCGTTACAACCCCGTAACGTGTAACGGTTGCCACCGTTACCTTTACGTAACAGCCTTCACGGCACACCATGTTTATATAGGGTCATAAGATATCCGTTGTCTCATTGAACTAATGCAACTATATTCAAAATGAATTCATAAATCAGGCCACCTACACTCGAATTTTGAAATTAGATTGTATTTGACGATCATTTCATCAAACACTCCTAAATACTTTGAAATTGGACTCAATTAGTCACTGCTAGAAGTGAATTTTGAAGAAAAAATTATTTTAATAATTTTTAATTATTTGTTTCTTAAAATTTGACGAAAAACTTAATAAATCAGTAGATCAGGCCTCATACATGTTTGATTTCATATTTGGAGTACAACATTGCAAGATATTTGGGGGGTGGGGATGGGGGGATGGGAGACACTTTGAAATTGTCACAATTTCCCCCAAATCGGGCCACCCACACTTAAATCACGAAAATAGAGTGCATGTGATGATCATCTCATGAAACTCTCCTAAATGCTTTAAAATTGGACTCAATTGACCGCTAGTAGAAGTGAAATTTCGAAAAAGAAATTGTATTTTAATTATTATTTATTTATTTTTTAATTAAAAAATTATTATTTTTATTGAAATTTGTGAAAAACTTAATAAATCAGTAGATCAGGCTTCATACATGTTTGATTTCATGTTTGGAGTGCGAAATTGCAAGCAATTTGCGAGAAATTGGGAAAATTTTGAATTTTTTCTAATTTCCCCCAAATCGTGCAACCTAATTCTCAAAATCAAAGGTCGAAATCCTTGATTTTCCATGCACAACAT
This sequence comes from Magnolia sinica, assembly GCF_029962835.1. NCBI lineage: Eukaryota > Viridiplantae > Streptophyta > Magnoliopsida > Magnoliales > Magnoliaceae > Magnolia > Magnolia sinica. Next base: position 14,947,088 of record NC_080573.1, read on the forward strand.
GAAGAATCAAGGATTTCTTCTGATTTCACACTGATTTTGTATGATTTAGGCAAAAAATTGATCAAAATGCAAAATAACGTACCAAATGCAAGAAAATCTTGATTTTGATTTCAAATGTGGGCTTTATCCAAGCAATGGATGGATTGAAATCCACCCACTAATAGCTTAGAAGAGAGAAATCTGAAGAAAAATGTGCAAAAAATTGGATTTAAGGTTTTTTTTTTTTGGGAGGTTAGCTTGCGGTTCCTGGAATGTATCAACGATATCTGTCAATAGCGACAGGTATCGTCGATGCTAGTAAAATCCTTAAGGAAAAATTGATGATATCTCACGATATCGCGAAATTCGCTGTTACATTGTGATACATGGTGATTATTTTGATATTATCATCAATACTCTAGAATTTTGCATTTCCAGCTATATTCGATATGGTTTTCATATCGCCGAGTAGCAATACTGATAATATCGGCCAATATTATCAATAAGGCAAACACTATATGTGTCCCTCTTGCATTTTTTATGTTCACGTCGTTCTGTTAGTTTCATCATCATCTTCATCTAAGCCTTATTCCAATCAATTGGGGTTGGCTACATGAATATTATTCTGCCATAGGTTGTCAACCCTCTTCTTATTACCTCCATCCACTTTCTTTTGGGCCATCCCCTTGGCCTTTTAAAGTTTTCAACTTCTACCAACTCACTTATTCTAACCGGCGCGGTTCTTGGTCTCCGTTGCACAATACCAAACCGTCCAAGTCTACTTTCCCTCATCTTATTACCTATTGGTGCGACTCCTAAGTTTCTTCAAATGCATTCATTTCTAATTCTGTCCTTCTTGTCTTGCCATTCATCCATCTCAACGTCCTCATTTCAACTACACTCATCCTATGAATGTGTTGTTCCTTAATTGCCCAACATTTTATACCATAAAGCATGGCTGATCTCATAGCTATCCTATAAATTTTCCCGTTCAGTTTGAGTGGTACACGACGATCACATAAAAATCTAGAAGTGGCACATCTCCATTTCTTCCACCTAGCTTGAATTCTATGGGCAACATCCTTCTTAATCTCTCCATTCTCATGAATTATCGACCCAAGGTATCAAAAGTGGCCATTTCGGGAAGCTTAGTCAATAATCTAAACTAATTCCTTGTTTTTACTCCTATTGTTACTAAAATTCCACTCCGAATATTTTATTTTAGTCTTACTAATTTTAAATCCTTTAGATTCTAAAGCACCCCTCTATGAATCTTGCCATGTTTAAGCACTTCCTTATCTTGTCAATCAAAATCATGCCATCTACAACAACATAGACCATGGGATCTCTTCCTGCATATGCCTCGTTAATTCATCTATAACCAATCAAAAAGTTATTGGTTCAAAGCTGACCCTTGGTGTGAGTCCACAACAATTGGGAACTCACTTTTCTCTCCAGTAGTGGTCCTCACATTTGTTACAGCTCCCTTATTCATCCTTAATCATGTCAATAGATCCTCTTGTAATTCCCTTCTTTCCAATAGCCATCAAATTAACTTATGACCCTATCACATATGCTTTCTCTAAGTCAATAAAATGCCATGTGGAGATCTTTCTTGCTTTCCCTATATTTATCCATCTATTATCTAAGTAGAAAAGTAGCTTCAGTGGCATACCTCCTAAGCATGAAACCAAATTGATTTTCTGATACATTTGTCTCATGTCTTAACTCTTTGCTCGATCACTCTCTCCCAAGGTTTCATGGTATCACTCATTAGTTTATCCCATGATAATTAGTGCAGCTGTGTATGTCTCCTTTGTTCTTATAAATAGGTACGACGATACTTCCCTTGCGTTCGTCTGCTATTTTCTTCATGCATACAATCTTGTTGAACAATTTTGTCAATAAAAAACAATGTAGTATCTTCCATACACTTCCAAACCTCTATTGGAATACCATCTGGACCCACCTTTCGTATTTTCACTTGAGATATCCTAATCCTATGAAATTATCTATTGTCTCCGACTTTATTTGAGTTCATGTTTCCTTCTATAACTATGCTCTTAGAGTGGTTGTCATTTAACAAGTTCTGAAAATAGCTTCTCCCCTTTCATTGATCTCATTGTCCTTTATTAGTACCCTCTGGTTATTGCTCTTAATGCATCGAACATGATCTAGATCCCTACCCTTCCCTTACCTTTCCTCTCTCATTTTTGCAAGTTTGAAGACGTTTGTTATTATTATTATTATTATTATTATTATTTTGACATTCTCTTGTTCCCAATTTATTCTAAAGATTATCATAAGCCTTAGTTTAGCCTTACTATTAACTTAGTGTAGCCTTACTATTTTCTTCACAATCTTTTTGGCATTTCTATTTTGTTCAAAATTTTCATCATTTCTAGTTCCTTGCCTGGCTTTCAAACAAGAAAGTATTTTGTGAAAAGCTTTTTGTACATCATCATATTCCCACTGATATTGTATATTGACACATGTTTTATTTATTTCCTATCTTTCAGTCGCTTTGACTCAATGATTACTTTCAGCCTACCTGATCAACAAACCCGTGAAGAAATCGCAGCCCAATATGCAAGGCACTTGAAAAAATCTGAATTAGGTCAATTTGCTGCAGTTACAGAAGAGTAAGTACTTAAAAAATGTAATCATATTCCTAAAATTTTTTGGACTCTGATTTGTTTACTCATCTTGTTTGCTATAATTATATTTCCCAATTAAAGTGGAACATGTTTTGTGAAGAAGCAATAAATCGTGCCTTTGGGGATTCTCATAATTAATCAACGTTAGATAATAATATTGATGTAGGATGATGAAAACTATCCTAGGATGCAAGATGAGAGATCAATTACACATTAATTTCATCAATCAATATGTAAAATCAAACATATCCTCGTAATGGATTCGGAAATTCAGATTTATAACATAAAGATTCTAAGTTTTCACATACGTGGTGCACAAAAATATAAAATAGTTCAAGAGTGACCAACTTGGAAGTAGGAACTTCCAATTTAGTGTGGATAGTGCAACAACCACGTGGATAGATAATGATGCAAGTAAAATTCTGGTTTGGGGAAAGTTTCACAAAAAAAATAAAATAAAAAAATTCAGATTTTCATTAGGGTTTTGGATTTATGAATGAAAATTTAGGAATGGGGTTTTTAGGGATTCAAATGATCTAGGGTTTAAAAGGTTGTAATGGAAGGGAAAAGAGGAAGACAAGAGAAGAAGAAGAATACCTTTCGAAGAAACAAAAGATGAAGGATGTACCTTTGAGAATGAACCACCAAACAAACTTCTATCCTTCTACAATTCAATTGGACGGGAGGGTTTCTCATAAACCCTAAAAAACAAAGAGGAAAGTTTCCTCACACAAGAGAGTTTTTTTTTTTCTCTCTCAATTCTCCACTAGGGTTGGAGCTCCACTCCTCTTGTGCTTTTATAATTAAAAATTCGGAATTAAAAAAATTTAGAATAATTACAACTATGCTACTCACTTAAGTGAAGTGGCCCATCATCCAAAATAAGAAAACTAAAACATTTATTATCAATCTTAACTATCAAATAAATCCTAAAAATAACAAAAAAATAAAAATAAAGAAAGCAAGATCAAAGTCAAAGGGGCCTAGATGTAAAAGATCTGGTGACTTGATGGTCTGATCGACAAGATTCAACGGTCTGATCGACATGAAATAGAAATTCTATGACTAAAATGGTCTCCTAAGCAGCCCACATGCATCATCCTAAATTGGGGTCTTCTTGATGCACGTCCAATGCATATGAGGTCTTCAAAATGGCCCGGTGGGCCCCATCTAGAACTCGTCTCCCATCCACAGAAAGCTGCATTGATGTTTCCAGCCCATCAACATGTTTCCGTCATTGGGTACTACATGCTGATTGGACCAGATTTTAATTTTAGGTAAACATGTACACGGTCGGACTAACTTGATGGATGGATTAGATCTTGCATGTATGCATAATGATGGCACATGTGTGGGGCATGTTCACGAGCTTTATTGCACACACATGTTGTAGAAAAATATATGTAATTGTGTGTGTATTATCCGTGTACTCCCGTGGAGCATTATATGTTTCTCTCAACCTGACATGGAAAATTTCTACAAGCAATGGCGCTTGCTCTTTCCGTTCATCATTTCTTCCCTTGTTAGGCTTTTCTTATCATTTGTGGTGTACTTCACTCACATGTTGTGTGGTGTTGCGTGTGTCTTCACATGTCATTGTGGGTAGTCTCCTCTCAACTATTGTCAGTGTAGTTCACTCACTTGTTGTGTAGTGTTGCACGTGTCCTTGAAAGGATTTTGGATGTGAATGGTGGTTAGATCGCTCAATGGTTGTTGAGTTTGGTTAGTGCTTCTATTTGAAGAGAAGATTCAACGGATAATGAAAGCTCAATCTACATACAACAAGTTGCAATTGAGGATTTTATATTCCACCAGTTGTGTTTGAGGGGGAGTAGCAGCTCATGCTGATAGTCATCAGCTTCTCATGCATTAAAAGCTGGGCATGATCGATATCCATGCTCCAGCTTGAGGGGGAGTATAGGAAAACATATGTAATTATGTGTGCATGTGTGTTTTCCGTGCACTCTCGTGGAGATCTCTCTCTCTGTCTCTCTCTCTCTCTCTCTCATGTATACTTAGCGAAGATCTAATCTCAATATCAAATGTGAGTAAGACATTAAAATTTAACCGATACAAATGTACCCATAGGAAAAAGAGTATCAGGTGCTAAATATCTTTGTAATCAAGCACTCAATCTCTGTACATGTGCCACAATAGGCCAATATGGACTTTGTTAAAATTCTGCCTGAATATTGTACATTTTATTGATGTGTGACAATTTTCAGATTGTCTGGAAGGGATATAAGAGATGTGTGTCAACAAGCAGAGCGACACTGGGCATCGAAGGTATAACTAAGCTGCTCATTTTTACTCATTTCTTTCACATTTTGGAAGTTGGACCTTTTTTTAACACATGCACTCACACCCCACACCCACACACTCACACCACAGTGGATTTTGACCACAATGGGTACTCGTACCGATGACCTCACGTTGAAACTCTTGCGAGTCTACCACTGAGGCATGAGGAAGTTGGACCTGATCTTATGCTTTTGATAGATTATCCGAGGCGAAGTACGCGGTGATGATGCTGAACAGGGACTTCTTCCCCCAATCCAAGAATACATTGAGAGTGCTCATAGCCGGCGGAAGGCATTACTTGATGTCGCAGAGAAGAGGAATCAAAACTCTGACCTGAAAAAGAAGCCCTTGGCATTTGCATGAGAAAATGGTATACACCAGGCAAGCAATAAGGCTAAATTTATTAAAAATAACCCCCAAGGTTAGGGGAAGGGGGGAAAAAAAAACATCAGTGGGAAGTTATATATTACAGCCTTAGCTGATGTTAAAAATGCTGGCGTGTTGAACTGAAGAACTCTAGTCGGATGTGGGGGTTGCAATTTTTCTTCATTCATGGTAAAATTCTATCAACCCATAAATTCAAAACCGAGTAGCAGTTTTGGTTGAGTTTTTTTGGTTAGTGCTAAATGCTTATCAGGAACTATGGATTCCTGATGCATCACAGCTTGATTGGTCTCACGCACCGGTCCATACTAGCATTGCTTGTAGTGCCCCAAAAATCTCCCAGATTGGAACATCCTAACCCTCCAAACAGTGGTAGGCCTTTCCATTTAGGTGACTTCTCGTCAAGGTTGCCTCCACCACATGATGCCCTCTCCACTACTCAAACACAGGAGTGTTCTGATTCCCACTGTTAAACTCCCAATCGATACAGATGCACAGAAGCTAAATGATGAGCAGGGAACCAGATCTTCCCCACTGTAGTCGATCTATCTTTCCTTTGTTGGATATGGACTATGGAGCAGCATTTTTTCACTGCCTTGGCAATGTTTAAGGATCAAGGTGTTCATATCAGTGTGGTTCTTGGGATAAGTCATGTTGAAACGGCTTGCTGCATGGATGATATGGTTCTTTAAACTTATCAACTCTGGGCCTCATTGCAGATTCATCACCAGTTTGATGGTCGGGGATCTAACTGAAGTTTTAAACAGAGGCCTCTTTAAAGAGGAGTGTAATTTATGAGAGCTTAGTGAATATAAGCATGGCACAGCCATGGTACAATCCTAGATTCGACATGCCACAGATTTCTTATGTTGGGTCTGTTTGGATTGGTGGAATCTAAAAAGTAGATTTAAAAAAGGAAAACATCGTATTTGAGGTAATCTGTAGAAAAAATCTAGGCATGTTTGGAATGCATGATTAAATGGTTTGTAATTGCATTAAATGGAATTAACACCATTATTGCATAATGATTTCATGTTTGGAAATACTATGATATTTTGACTGGTCAATCCCACATTTGGGAAAAATACTATTAAGTGTAAACCAAACTTACATTTGGTGGACCATCGAATTGTAATTAACAGAAGAAATTCACAACTAATGCTAGTCATCTATATGCATATGCAACTCGAATGTCATGTGTAAAGGGCGCATATGATGGAAGGCATGGATAAAACACATGTATCAATGTGGGGCTCATAGATGTAGTGGATTTCAAAATCCACAAGAAATCCTGCAGCAGATATGTGGATTTCAAAATCCACGAGAAATTCAGCATCTACTTTTGGGATTTATGACATAATACCTGGATTAATCCATCATTCCCATCATTTTCAAACCCTGGATGAAATTTTTATGACCAATCGTAATTTTCATAACACCTAATCCCATGTTTCAGAGAAGTCTATTTTAGCACACAATTTTCATGGAAATATAGAAAGGTCAAAAGCAAAAAGTGAGAGCTGTTTCTAAAAAAGAAAAACATAGAAATCTTCACCCAACATTTTCTTTTTCATGGAAATGAAAATTACCATTATTTGAGGACACAATTTTCTTTTTGGAAGGAAATGAAAATTACTACTTTCTTCACCCAACATTTTCTTTTTCGAACGAAATGAAAATTACCATTTCTAATGCAGATTTGTTCGTTGAACTTTTCATTTTGATTGCTATCAAAGGAAAGGAAACTAATTGGGCAACTAGGACACAGATTCAACTTTTGCATAATTGACCCATCTGAAATGGGACCCACACTAAAACAATTTGGTTTCCCTAGGCAAAGGGAATGTGTACAGTTCCTGCATGCATGCATATGAAAGATGAGACTTTCTCCATTCAACGGAACATGCCAAACTCAAATTTTCAAATGGTGCTGGCCGGACAGGCATGGCCCACCCAGTTCAAAATCTGGGCTGAAGAAAGCCCCGGCTCGGTCATTTTTAGGCCACAATGTTGACAATCCTTCCTGCCATTGATGAAACATTAATGACTCAGGTTAGACTCAGCTGACCTTGTATTTTTTGCTTGGTTGAGTCATTTAGGGGGTGTTTGGATAGTAAGTTGCTTAAGATTAGCTACTTATCTCTCAAGTAGCTTATCTTAGTTCTACTTATTAAGAAGATAAGTATGTTTGGTAAACAACATACTTATCAGCTTCTCCTCTCTTTTATCTATCCTGACCCCACTCTTCAGTATCTTATGAAAAGTAGAAAATCTTAAAAAAATAATTAACTAAAGTGATCAAGTACTTTCAAATAAAATTTATTTATAACTAATCATGTAACTAGACTTGCTTATCTAAAATAAGTCACTTATCTATAAGTAGAAAAAGTAACTTATTTGGTGATAGCCAAATGGGCCCTGTATGGATACCATCAAATAAGTTACTTTTTAAATCATGTTAAGTAATTAAGTTACTTTTATTTATTTATTTATTAATTTATTAATACTTAAGTTAATTTGATAAGCATCGATGTAACAAATGGCCGAGATTGCGTGGCTCCACATATGTTACATGGGTCATTTGATTATGAGAAATTATAGGATGCATGGCATGCATCTATGCACAGTATAGACGGGTTTTCAATCGTGAATAAGTCGGGCTCATGCTTGGGTAATCCTGGCCATTGGTCTATGATGTCCCCATATGGCTCAAAGACATCCTTGATAAGATGATCTTAACCTTTCAATTTGGTGCCTGCACACGGACGGTTGACAGGAAAAATGAAACCACGGTTATAGTTCCTGTCCGTTTTTGCCACCCATTAATCGTATGGCTGTGATTATTAAATCATGGTTATTTTTGGGTCACGTTCAATCCACTTATTGGACTGATCTGATGGGCCCACATGGACTGGAAATTGGAACTGTCCAATTAATCTAGAAGAAAAAAAAAGTGATCGATGGCTTGGATTGCCTAATCAATGAAATTTTCTCACCAGGGGCATCCATATTGGGGTTTAAATGAAAGGCACACCGCCGAGGAGTAGGAGACAGAATGGTACAGTGAACAAACTATGCACTGAAACTTCTTATGTATAGTCGCATCCAACGCCTTTGATGGGAGGTCCATTTCATAATGCACAAAGACCAATGCCGTGATCGTTGGTTGGGCCACAGCTCAAAGATTTTACAATTAAATGAGCATTTCTATTAGTTCTTTGGACAGTTTTTTTTTTTTGGATTGTTACTGTTAGCTATTGCTGGCCGTCCAAAAACAAGCATCTGATTGGTAGATTGGAAATTTTGTGGCTTTTACATATGGCTCATTTCAGAGGTGAATCGATGATTGGAATTTGAACGGAGTATATTGATAAGTACCTGTACGTATTGGATGCTAGAAAGGTTGTTACACTGGCTTCGGTGTATCTTTCATCCACTGGTTTGAATTTGCGGCCTTGGTCGGAGGCAGATGACATGGTGAACCCGATACCACGTGCATGGACTATGGAGCCCACTGTGATATATGTGTTTTATCCACGCCGTCCATCTATTTTGCCAGCTCATTTACGGCCTACACCATAGGAACTTCGGTGATAATGGCATCCACCGTTGAAACCTTCTTAGGGTCCAGTGATGTTTTTTGCCATCCAACCTGTTTATAAGGTCACGTAGACTTGGATGTAGGTAAAAAACAAATATCAGTTTGATCCAGAAGTTCTGTGGCCCAAAGAAGTTTTCAATGGTAGGCATTCAATCCCAACCGTTTCTTGTTTTTTGTGGTGTGGTCCACTTGAGATTTGGATGTGCTTCGATTTTGAGCTCATGCCCCAAAATGATTTGGGAAAAACAGATGAACGGCCTGGATAAAGCACACACATCACGGTGGGGCCCATAGTCCTTGCACCAGGCCTGGTATTCCGTGGGACGACGAAATAATTGGTCCCTGCTCTCTACTACACATACATGATGTGATCAGCCAAAAATGTCATGATACTGGACCCAATGCTATACTCGAGCCCTCAGTTATAACAAGTGCGCCACATGGTTCAGTAATGTAGACCATTAAAATGTTGCATAATGCCTGGGATGTAATATTACACACATAAATATCGATAGGGATATCTTAACTGTTTGATTTCAATCATAATAATAGAGTTAAGAAAAAAAATAATACAGATATTGTCCCCGATCACATGAAAGAATTCGTTTGAATGGTGGGGAGAGTTTTGAGACGTGGCCCACTCACAATTGGATGCATATCCAAAGTGGGCCCCACTCATCAGGCCAAAACACCCAAGAATACCGTGAAAACCCTTGGGTGGAGAATCCTATAAATATTCATTGGGGATGATATGATAGAGCCGGTGGAACTGAAGTATGGTAGGGCCATCTCTCCTTTGGTTCTCCTTTCAACTGAAAAGTCGAAGAAAAATAATAAAAAAAAAGCTTAAAATATTGAAGTTCTTTTCAATAAAAAAAAAAAAACTTACAAATAGTATTTAACTAAATTTATTTATCTTAAATAAGTAACATAATTGTCACAGGCAGTGAAAAAAGCTACTTATGTAGCTGCATCCAAACAAACCCTGCAACTAGGAAAAAAAAAAAAAAACCTTTGGTACTCTACCATGGTGAAGGATGATACCCACTCACTTGGTGGTTGTATATATTGTATTTATTGATTAACAGATGTCTTAAATTTGAAAAGTTCGACTAGCTAGTCCTAGGAAAGTTTGGCTCAAAGTCCAGCAACAATGTATTTCAGAATTTTCGAGATCTTCAACCAGTTGAAGGACAGATTGGATCAGTCGAAGCTATCCTTCGACTAGCCCATGCCCTGCTTCGACTAGTTAAAGTTTACGCAGACTACGTAAATTTGAAGTGGTTTTCGGACTATTCCAAATAGGTGTGAAAGTAGGGTTTCCTAAACTATAAATAAGAGTTCCCAGGGCCTTTCTAAAACAATGCTAAGACCTTTTAAAGTATTCCATAGGGTTTCCTAAATTATAAATAGGAGTTTCTATGGCCTTTTAAAAACAATGTTAAGGCTTTCTAAAGTATTCCAAAAGGGCTTCTAAAAGGGTTCTAGGGTTTGCAAAGGGTTTAGGAATGGTAAGATTCAAGCTTGTTTCAATCGAGTAAGTCTTTTCTCTTTGTAATTTCTGCTTTCATAGTGAAGATCTGTCGCTTTGTGTTATGATTTTTTCCCGAAAGGGTTTTTCCACGTTAAATCTTTATGCTCTCTTGTGTTTGCTTGATGCTCTTAGATTGCTATCCTAGATCCATCTCTGTGTGATTTCGTGGCCCAATCCCCAACAACATACAAATAATTCAAATTAAACCACAACACAAGTAATCGGTCTCATTTTAGATATGTAAGAATCCTATGAGGTGAGCCTTGTTATTCAACGGTCTAGATTCACCTAAAGGTTGGATAGTGTGATCGAGTGCATCAATGGGCCCCACTAAGTTGTGATACGTCTAGAAATTTGTGACGGGGTGGTGTGCTACTACCGTGATATGCTCATAGTATAATATACGAATTGGGATTGCCAATTCGTGTGGAGCCTTTCAGGGAGAGGAGTTTCGATGGGTTTCAAACTCCTCTGCCCTCACTAATATATAACAGAGTTGGGTCCTCAATCCAATATCATCACCGACAGAAGCTTAATCCCATTGTGTCTTCTCTAAAGAGGTGTTAAGGAAAGGAAGAACTCGACATTCACATCCGACCTACGCCTTCTTATTCTATCAGATCTCCATGTCCGATGCATGGTAAGGTCCTTCAGAAATTCCACATTAAGAGAATTAACAAGATACACATCATGAACTGGAGATTAAGCCGATTTGGTTGACTATCACATTGGCGGGGCATGTTTAGTGTCCACGAATCGAAGGTTAGGATTGTATTCCAACATGATAGTGGACTAAATTGAATTTGTGTTGATAAATGCCATGTGTACAATTCTTAATTCTTAGTGGTGCAAAACTAACACCTGAGTCTAGGTCATGAGTGAAGAAAACAAAGTGTAACATGAACTGGGTTACTCTCTAACAAATGTTGCATAACTTGACAAAGTTACATGTACTAGTGTTGTCAACGTGACTCAGTTGGATTGAGTGGAAACTGTACGAGTTAGCTCGATTTACACATGTTCCTGATTTACACATTGGGTTGATTGGTCTTATGACTCCTATTGGCCATCCTAAGTTCACTTGGCTGATCCATGACCCAGGTAACCTAGACATGCATGAAATATAGAGAGAGTTTGGGAGGCATGATGATGCATGATGGTCTATTTGGCTATATGTGCAGATTTTGTCATCTATTAGATGGATGGTTATATCATGTTACGATGTAGTCACCTAGGCCCAGAGGAATTTTAGGGCTCGAGATGATCTACTAATGAGTAGATTGTTGACACGTGTGATCCTCACGTTATTAATGCACTGATTTTTACACATTATTTGTCAATCGCGTGAGTCCTTGTGTCATATAGTCAGTTGGGCAGTTAGAAACTGAAGACCGAAAAATACAAGTTAGTTAGAGCATCAAGAAGCAAAGAACAAGTATATAAGGTGTCTTGGTAACTCTAATTCCTGACTTAAAACAACTTAAACATCTAAATGATCTTAAAACAAGTAAACCTTTTAATGATAATCCCTTAAGTTATATAACGTAAATTAACCTTCCTTAAATTGGCTTTAAAGGTTTCGTGTTGTTAGAAAAATCGCACAATTTCAACAACCTTTGGTCCTATCAAAATCAGCTAAAAATAGGATAGTGTGATATGACAAAATTTTAGGTAATTCGGTTGCAACCGAGTGCTACATTCAGTCCCACTGACGATCATACTCATGTGATCGAAGGTGTCCAAGTTTGTCTAACGGCTTTCTTATTTAATTCGATGCAACCGAAGGCTAGTTGTTTCTACCCATTTTATTACTGTTAGAACTCGATTTCGTTATAATGAAGATTCAGTCTTTGGATATTGGTAAAGATTTTTGGTACAATTGAAACTTAAGTGAATTCCAAATCATATTCCACATCCTTAACCTCATATTTCATGAGATTTTATTTATCTTCTTGAACTTTATTACTCTAATAAAGATTCTAACCTCAATGTTGAAGGTGAACTCAATCTTCACTATCTTCTATAGATTAGACCCAACCTTATTAGAATATCTTTTATTTAAATTCTTTAGGAAATCCTTTTAGTAGAATCCCCTAAACATTACAACTTCTCATTAGTTGTAGGAGATTCTATCCTACCTCCAATCAACTTTGTCACCATATTGAGTATCGCATGCAGGGTCTTTGATCCTTTATTTGAAACATTGACGACACATCAACATTATGATCGAGGAAGCAAAGACGAGTTGATTAAAGCATCGGAGAGTATTAATCATACAACCCAAGAAGGCACATTAAAGGGGACTTAATCTGACAAGTGAGTTGCTATGTGTAAGAGTCCATGTACACTCATTTCTTCTGTAGGATTGAGTGTAAGATTTTGAATTGACAAACTCGACTAAGTTCTTGTGTAATACCTTATATAAGACCTAAATCAAAGTTCTTGTGTAGGGCACCGAACATAGGTATGTATGTATTAGTCTCTGAGGGAGCTTTTGGCAGGAGTAAATGTAGGTCATTAGATTATGATCGAGGTTATTAGTTAGTTGATTAAAAATCAACTAAAGTCTCTTTTGGGAGCCTCAGGTAGGAGTGTATATTATGGTCATTATGTAAGGCTATAAAGGTTGGATGTGAATTAGATTTAAAACCTCGATAGTAAAAATCCAGTACACTCATGGGTTGAGTGCATCTACTGAGAGTGGAGTAGAAAAATCGAACTGCTATACATATTTGTGCTTGTGATTGTATTTGAGTACTTGTTTAATTATGCTTATGTGATTGAATATTTAATTATATACATGTATCATTAAATGAATGCTAGGAATTGATAAGTGACACGTCCCACATATGTTTACTATCATTTATAAACTAGTCGATTGAATGACATATTATTTATAGTTTATGTAATTGAATTCTTTATTGTCTTGAAAGTTTTATAGTTAATTACTTTACTTAGTTTAATTTGGATATTAGTTTAAATTAAATAATTTTGTGTTTTAATTGATTAAAATTTTATCTGGTCTTAATTATCCCCCTTAAAATATATCTATCATTTTAAGATCTATTAAGCTACAACACATTCGGGATATTCTTTTCCACAATTTCACACGTGTGGAATCATTCTTGGAGATCAAAACTTTAGATATGCTGGTGTTACAGTAAATTTGTGATGGTTTAGAAATCTTCAAAAAATAAAAATGTCAGCTAGCTGTTTGATATGGTGGCTGCATTTAAACAGCTATGGTAATCATTTATAGCTACTGTCCACAACCAATAGGGGAAAGGCTAAACATTTTAGGGTTAGGATCTTTTAATCACGGGCATCCGCGTGGGGGTGTTACCCAAGTAACATTTTAGTGGTTGTTACTCCAACCATGTGGGGCCCACATTGATATATTTGTTGTATATATATCCACATTGTCCGTAAGTTTTCCCATCTTATTTTAAATGAAATATGAAGATACAAGTCTCAGGTAAACCATATCACTAGAGAAAGTGATGGATAATCATTAAAAAAATTTTGTGGGCCATAAAAAGTTTGGATCAAGATATTTGTATTTTTCCCTCATCCAAGTCTTATTGACATTAACAATATTAGGAAGGCAAATAAAAATTACGAAAACCTTCTGACGGGTCCTTAGAAAATTTTAACGGTGAAGCACTCCATCATCACTGTTTCCCGTGGTGTGGTCCACCTGATATTTGGATCTACTTAAGTTTTGGGACCACATTTTAATGGGATGAAGAAACGGATGAATGGCATTGATATACAGCACATCATCAGGGTTAGCCCCACGGTCATGTTAACACCCACTGAGGTGTTACCCGGGCAACACCTAATAAGAGGTTTGTCTGATAAACGGTTGGATTACTCACCATGGGAGGCGGATTGCGTCTTACCCGGGTGGGGATCTGTGGGGCCCACCATGGTGTGAGTATTTTATCCACGCTGTTAATCGTTTTTCTAAGATCATTTTAAAGAATGAGCCAAAAAACGAGGCAGGAAAAAGTCTTAAGTGGACCACAAATTGGGGATTGAACATCCACCATTAAAAACTTCTTGGGAGCTAGAGAACTTTCGGATGAAGCTGATATTTGTTTTTTCGCTTTATCCACGTCTACATGACCTTATGAATAGGCTGTATGGTAAAAACAGATAACAGTAGCCCTTAGAAAGGTTTCAACGGTGAGTGTCATTATCGCTGCAGCTTCCTTTAGTGTGGTCCATTGGAGCTGTGAGCCTACTTAATTTTTTGAATCATACTTAAAATAATCTTAGAAAAACGATTAACGGCGTGGATAAAACACTTACATCACGGTGGCCCCCACAGAGGGGTAGGACGCAATCCGCGTCCCTCACCATGACTCCACGTGGACAAAGTCATGTTCGTCAGTGCACGTCAGCTAAATATAAATTTGACGAGGACGCGGATTGCGTACTGACGCTGCTGAGTGACGCTGACTACAGAACGGCCCTGTGTGGGAACTACTATAATGTATGTATTTTATCCATACTGTCCATCCATTTTGATAGCTCATTTTAGAGCATGAGCTCAAAAATGACACCGATTGCAATCCCAGGGGGACCACACCACAAGAAAAATTGATGATTGAAGGCCGTCCATTAAAAACGTGTTGGTATAAAAAAATTTAAAATTTGGATTACAGTGGTATTTGTATTTTCCCTTCATCTAGGTTTGTGTGAGCTCATCAATATCCCAAATAAACATTACCATGGGGCCTGGGAAATTTTTAATGGTAGGCATTCAATCACCACTATTTTCCTGTGATATGGTCCACCTGACATTTAAATCTGCCTCTTTTAAAGAATCATGATCTAAAATAAGCGGGAGAAATGGACGGTCGGCATGGACAAAACACATGCATCGTGGTGGGGTCCACATAAGAAATTTCTTCCTCTTGGCAGAGTCAATGTTCATCTGGTACGATAGTACTTAACGAGGTAGTTATTTCGTATTCTGGCAGATTGTGGCGGTGCATACACATGCACTTAATATTTGTCCATGTGGCATATTTTTAATTCAAATTAAACATTTCACATGATGGACCATCTTTAAAAAGCCCACAATCTTATATTCAGATATGATCAAAATACTCAATCCTAAGATCAATCGATATTAGTTTGTTAAATTAGGACCATTGATTAGCTTCTTTATTACCGTCTATTCCATGATCACGAACTGGCAACTTAGTAAATAAATTCGGTGCATTGGTCTATAATTCAAGTAAATCGGGTCCACACATTTTCCTTGTTTCCATTCGTGTGATATAGATGTAAGTGTAGATTCTAGCGTGGACGTGTATGAATCATCATGCTCCATCAGTGTATCAAAATTTCTCTAACGGGGAGGGGAAGTCTCTCGGGCTACCGATTAGACCCGTTCCTTTCAGGCCCTATATTGTACTTGGGCTCAGGCACCACTACGCCATCCATTCACATAAAAAGAGCTTTACCTGCAAGACTCGCCCAACGTGCTCGCTCTTTCTGTCCACGAAGTAATAATCCAATCCCTTCATCTACATGGTCCCACTTCACATGGGATGTGTAATAAAAAATTCGATGATCGAAGTTCATTACCGTCCAAAAAAGGTAGTTAACTGATTCTCTGGACCCTCACTTGTAACCAAATTTATACGAGTGAAAATAGCTTCAATGAGCAAGAAATTTTACATATAGTATATCAAAGTTAGGAAACTCTAGATTAACGGTCTGGATCATCATTTTTGTGGAGGAGAAATGGCGAGTCTCCTTTAGAATTTCTCAAGTAAGAATAGCAGCCGGCCACGCGCTAGGATTGGGTCCAAGACTCAAGGGTGGGGCTGTTTGATGTAGAACGATTCTCGTCAAGCGCTGAGAAAAAACAAAATTAAGAATTCAAAGGAGTTTTGCATGTACAAGTCAAGTCAAACAAACTACATTAACAGACATCAGCTCACCTTATATAAATACACCCTCACATCTCTGCTCATCTCCTCACCAAAAACTCATTCGTTGGTTTTCATCCTTAAACTCATCTCCCCCCCAAAGCCTCATTTATTAGTTTTCATCCTCCCTCCTTCATCCATATATTTTCAACCCAATTCCCATAAGAAAGAGAGAGAAAAATGCAAATGGCAGCCATGCAAACTTCTCTTCCAGCATCCATGTCGCCATCGCTTCCACGTTCTAGATTCACCGCAGTTCTCCATGCCCCCCAAATTAGGAAGAACCAGTTCTCTTTTCCAAAGCTACCGATTGGAAATGATAATGATATCAATAGCCGTAGTGAAACCCAAATACAGACCACTGTCCAAACACAAAGGAAAGCTGACGCCAGAACTGATGCGGACACCATCGCCACCGTTGCCAAGCTTTATGCGATAGCAGAGGCGGTCGCTGATAGGGCAGAGATGCACACGAACATCGAAGAACAACGAAATAACTGGAATACTCTCCTTGTCAATTCCATCAATGCCATCACCCTCACGGCAGCGACCATTGCCGGACTCTCCACTGTCCTGTCTGAGACTGTCCCATTCATGGCATTGAATATGTCTTCTACTATCTTGTATTCTGCAGCCACGGGGCTGCTTTTGTTGGTGAACAAGATCCAGCCCTCCCAGCTTGCCGAGGAGCAAAGGAACGCCGCTCGGTTGTTCCGACAGCTCCATGCTCAGATACAAACCACCCTTGCTCTCCGGACTCCTACTCCCATGGATGTGAAGGATGTGATGGAGAGAGTGCTTGCGCTCGACAAGGCATACCCTCTTCCATTGCTTCCGGGAATGCTCGAGAAGTTCCCAGCTGTAGTAGAGCCTAGCAGATGGTGGCCACTACACCATACAAGACCAGAGCAACAACAATCACTTCCTGCAGAAAATGGAAAGAATGGTTGGAATGGGAAACTTGAAGAGGAAATGAGAGTCATTCTCTCAGTCTTGAGGAGAAAGGACACTGCCGAGTATGTTAGGTTAAGCAAGTTGGTGTTGAAAGTTAATAGAGTTTTGGCAGTCTCGGGTCCTCTACTCACTGGTCTTGCTGCAATCTCAACACCTTTCATTGGGTCTCCTTCACATGGGTCGTGGGCGGCATTGGTCGGTGTTGCTGGTGGAGCATTGGCAAGCATTGTAAACACAATGGAACACGGTGGACAGGTGGGGATGGTATTTGAGATGTATCGGAACTGCGCCGGTTCCTACCGCCTGTTGGAAGAGTCCATTGAATCCAACCTTAGGGAAAGAGAGCTCCACAAGAGAGAGAATGGGGAAGTGTTTGAGATGAAGCTGGCTCTCCAGTTAGGAAGGAGTCTTTCTGAACTAAGGAATCTCGCTTCATCATCTTCTTCTTCTGAGAATGCAGGCGGAGAAAAAATGGAGGAGTTTGCTGGGAAGCTCTTCTGATTCTCGAAGAAACAGCATCGCTTATACATATAATTCTTTATTGTTTTCCTTTTTTATTTGGATGTATGATATTGTAACATAAGCTAACACGCTTTCTGTCCAAACATTCAAATGCAACTCATTGTTCATAACATTTTCTTAGTACATGCATATGAAACATAAAACTTAGGCCATCAATTCAATGTGCCATGCCAAACGCAAATTTTCAAATCGTGCTGGTCGAACAGGCATGGTTAACCAATCGTTCATAATCTTTAGTTGCAATATTTCAAGTCTATGCTTTTGCGCTGGACTATTCCTAGTATTAATACAATCAATTAATCTTTCAGGAAGTCATCTTACAATTCTTCCTATGATCGACCATAAGTTTCATTTTTGTTCGACTATTTCACTTATAAAAGTCATTTCATATGAAGGCAAGTTATAACCCATATTCAAAGGAAGAAATCTATCCTTCGATAATCACCTGATCTTTTTATAACTATCTTATGAGTGATTGAGCAGTCGACTGAGCTTCTCATGTCTCAATCATATACAATCGCACTTGACGTATTTGTCTATCTTAACACTTGGGGTCTAAGTGTTCAGTTAGAATCGAGCAGTACAATCGGTTCAGGCATGCCTGCAAATAACACACGTGACCAAAACAAACCAAGTGCCAACAGTATGTACAAGTTTTGTGATGGTGTTCAAAACTTTAGATACGCTGGTATCACCGTGGATTTGTGATGGTCCAGATAACTTCAAGATTCAAAGATTTCAGCTGTTTGATATGGTGGCCGCATTTAGACTTCTATGAGAATTATATGCAGCTACTGTCCGCAAAGAAGATGGAAACAGATAAACATTGAAGGGTTGGGATCTTCAAACTACGGGCATCCGCCACGAAGAAAACGGGTCTGTCTAATAAACGGTTGGAATGTCACGCCAGGGTTTACGTGGACATAGTCATGTTCGTCAGCTCACGTTAGCAAATAAACATTTGACGAGGACGCGGACTGCGCTACAAGTGGCGACTGGCTACTGTACCACGCTCTGTGGACCCCACGTGATGTATGTATTTTATCCATGCTGTCCGTCCATTTTGCTAACTCATTTAGGGCATGAACCAAAAAAATAAGACGGAACTAAATCTACGGTGGGCCACACCACAGGAAAAGGTAGTGATTGAACACTCACCGTTAAAAACCTCTTAGGGCCTGGCCGCAAAACTTTTGGATGAATTAAAAGGATAAACATCGAAGGGTTGGATCTTCAGACTACGGGCATCCGCCGCAAAGAAAAGGGATCCGTGTAATAAACAGTTGGAACGCCACACCAGGGCTCACGTGGACATAGTCATGTTCGTCAGCTCACGTCAGCAAATATACATTCAACGAGGACGCGGACTGAGGTTGCAAGTAGCGACCGGCTACTGTACTTCCAATGGATCTAAATCTCAGGTGGGCCACACCATAGGAAAAGGTAGTGATTGAAGGCTCACCCTTAAAAACCTTTTAAGGCCCGGCCACAAAACTTTTGGACGAGTATGTATGAACTGATTAACCGGCTGGATGGAAAATGAATATTATAATAGGTCTTAGAAAGTTTTTAATGGTGGGCATTTAATTGTCACTATTTTCCTGAGATGTGCCTCACTTGAGACTTTAATCTGGCTCGTATGTCATGACTTAAAATGAGCTGGAAAATAGACAGGCGGCATGGATAAAACACATAAATCATGGTGGGCCATAGAGAACTGTCCACTAGCGAGTCAATACATAATCAGCGTTCATTTGGTCCGATGCTATTAGGACTTAAATATGCGTTCATTGGACTAGGATCAGTTGGGATAATATTTTAACTTGCATGTGGGGGATCTTTTGTAGATGCTTATCATACTATGGGCCTCCCTCTTCTCTCTTTCTGGGTGGGGTGACTGAATGTCTATCTTGGCCGTGTACAATTTTTGCCACTATGATATATAATATTACAGTTCTTTTTAAAAAAAATAATAAAAAAATAAAAGAAATAGAAAAAATAAATGTAATTATTTCATACTTTGGCAAGAGTGTGATGGCCCATACACATGCACTTAAAATTTGTCCATGTGGCATATGTGTAATTCAAATTAAACATTTGGCGTGATGTGGCATCTTTTAGCCCACAATCCTATATTCAGATTTGATCTAGAGACTCTATCCTAAGATCAATGCATACTAGCTTGTTAAATTAGAACCATTGATTAGTTTCATTATCACCATCTTTTTCATAATCACGAACTGGCAACCTGGTAAATAAATTTGGTGCATGAATCTGTAATTCAATTAAATAGGGTCCACACATTTTCCTTGTTTCTATTCGTGTGATGTAGAAGCAAGTGTAAAATTCCTGCGTGAACATGTATGAAGCATCATGCTCTATCAGTGTATCAAAGTTTCTCCGATTACGAAGAGGCGGGGAAGCCGTTGAGGGCTGCCGATCAGACCGGTTCCTTTCAACATCGCCCGCGCCGCCACGCCATCCATCCACATAAAAAGAGCTTTCCCTGCAAGACTCGCCCAAGCTGCTCGATCTTTCTATCTACGAAGTAATAATCCAATCCCTTCATCTAGATGGTCCCACTTCATATGGGACACAAAGTAAAAATACAATGATCAAAGATAATCACCGTAAAAAAAAAGTAGTTAACAACTGATTCTCTGGACCCTCACTTGTAACCAAATTTATACGAGTGAAAATAGCTTGGAAGATCGAATATATATATATATATATATATATAGTCCATCAAAGTTACGAAACTCTAGATTAACGGTCTGGATCATCATTTTGTGGAGGAGAAATTGTGATTCTCCTTTAGAATTTCTCAAGTAAGAAAAGCAGCCAGCCACGCGCTGGGATTGGGTCCAAGACTCAAGGGAGGGGTTGACGGAGAACCATTCTCGTCAAGCGCTGAGAAAAAACAAAAGAATTCAAAGGAGATTTGCATGGAAAAGTCAAGTAAACCAAACTACATTTAACGTACATCAGCTCAGCTCATATAAATACACCCTCACATTTCTACTCATCTCCTCACCAAAACCTCATTTTTTTTTTGCTAGTTTTCATCCTTCTACTCATTCCTCACAAAGAAAAAGGGGAGCAAATTCGATTTCAAGATTGTTGGAATATCTGGTTGAATTAAATAGATTATAAAAATCGAGAACCAAAAAGAAAATAAAATTTTGAGAAAGAAAAATTTATTGAATTGAGTCGAGGCGTGACTGAGTCACTCGGCTTGAAATCGAATTTGCTCCCCTTGGACAGCGTCCCAAGTGCAACAGGTTTCCAGAGCAATCAACCTCTAAGATACAACGACTATGACCCGGTCCGTGCACTCACTTGTACACGGGCTCGAACCACTTGCAGTTTAATCGAAAGTGTTGAGTTGACTCAACGATGAACTCGATAGAAAGTGCTTAAAACCGAATATTAGAGAGCGTTTTATAAGAGAAGAATTTTTCGTATCTTAAATGGAATCGGTTGTCTTTATATAGACTCAAGTGGTGCATAAGCACCCTTTTCAAAAGGTTAGGTCCGTTGGGTTTAAACCCAACAGAGGCGACCAACCTAAGGGACGATCTCTCCGGTTTAAACACAAAGGCGCAAGTGCGAGTACACTCCCGCATATACGGTCCGCGAGTACCCATACACACACCCACGCGAGTACCTCCGCGCCGCGCCACGCCATGTGGCCCCCACCAAATTGCGTCGCGTCACTGCGCTGACGCCAAGACACGGTTGACACGCACAGCACGAGACCGACACTCGAGCTGACTCGGCGGGCCAGCGTGCGTGTGTGGTTAATGGCATAGATTAGAGCTATTGCCATAGCCCCTATCAGACCAAATTCACATGCCCCTGAAAGGGGCTCAAGCCCTAGGCAAAAAGACTATCTTATAAACAAGATAGTTTACCTTTTCAAATCCGATGTGGGACAAAACCCACAACACAAAAGTACTTCAACTTTTTAAAATGTGGAGGGAAATCACTGAAAATTTGAAAATTCAAATTTTTAATATTATTTTAAAATAAAATATAACAATCCCCCACATGTTTTAAAATAAAACTCTTTCGGATTAAAGCGTGATAGTTGTGCAATGGTGCCAGTGTCACCATAGACTTGAACCGACATTAGAGTAAGCAAGACAGGTTTACAGGAATCAGGTGACACCATAGTCTTGAACAATCCTTTTAATGTACATCGCAAGTACATGCCACTCACACAACTCTTCCTCTGCAAGTGCTTCTGCGGTTCGGTGCGTTTCGGCCATACACCATTACCTGGATTTCATGAGTGCTCTAGAGAATTCGCCTAGATTCTCATAGGAAGCGGCCTCCACCTCCACACCCATATAGGTTAATTCCATCAAGTGTATGCAACAACTGTATACACCACCAAATATATGGCTATGGATTCATTAAGAGTTCTAACAACTCATCCTTCTGCGTTGCTGCTTGCACTGTACACCATAGAAGGGGCTCATACAACTCAGTGCAATCGTCTATCTCGTGTCTTGTTGTTTACACATTGAACCTATCTCATGGGATCTCCACTCGTATAGGTTAGGTTGCCGACACTGGAAGCTCATATATTAGGCTCAGCCCCATTCCCTTCGATGTATCATTGACTAACCTTTTAGATAGTCCTTTGGTCAGAGGATCTGCTAGATTCTTTTCTAATCTCACAAAGTCAATAGATATGACTCCATCACGCAACATGTGTTTCACTATGTTGTGTCTGAGTCTAATATGTCTGCTCTTTCCATTATATATTTTACTCTTTGCTTTTTTATAGCCGCTGTGATAAATAAACACGGCCAATACAGGCTTTGGCCACAATGGTATATCATCTAAGAGATTTCTAAGCCACTCATCGATCCAACCTTTTCTAAGGCAATAAACTCGGATTCCATAGAGACCGAGCGATACATGTCTGCTTGGTAGACTTCCAAGAGATCGCTCCTCCACCTAAAGTGAAGACATATCCACTCGTGGATTTTGTCTCATCTGAATCATGATCCAATTAGCATCACCGTATCCTTCTAATACGAGAAAACCACTATAATTGTAAACCATTGGCTATACCCTTTTAAGTATCTCAAAATCCTAGATAAAGCATTCCAATGCTTTTTTCCTGGTTATGTGTATATCTACTTAGCCTTCCTATTGCAAAAGCTATGTCCTGGTCTAGTGCAGTTTGTTAGATACATAAGGCTACCAATTATTCGGAATACTCTAATTGAGACACACTATTTTCTACGTATTCTTCATGAGAGTCACACTATAATCATAAGGAGTAATCGAGGAAAAAAATCAAAATGGTTAAACTTTCTCAATATCTTCTCAATATAATGAGATTGAGATAATATAATAACATCATTTTTCCTGGTTACTTCAATACCCAAGATTACACTAGCCTCTCCTAAGTCTTTCATGTCAAACTTAGATGACAAGAATTTCTTAGTTGTATTAACTAATTTAATATTAGTTCCAAAAATAAGCATGTCATCAACATAAAGGCATATAATAACATAATCATTTCCAGAAATTTTACTATATACACATCTATCTACATCATTTATATGATAACCATTTGATTTTAAAACACCATCAAATTTTTCATGCCATTGTTTAGGAGCCTGTTTTAAACCATATAATGATTTAATTAGTTTACATACTTTATTTTCTTTTCCTAATATCTTATAACCATCAGGTTGTTCCATATATATTTCTTCTTCTAAGTCTCCATTTAGGAAAGCTGTCTTAACGTCTATTTGGTGTACCACCAGTTTATATATGGAAGCTATCGCTATTAAGACTCTGATTGTTGTAATTCTAGTTACAGGAGAGTATGTATCAAAGTAATTTATTCCTTCTTTTTGTTTAAAGCCTTTCGCTACCAACCTAGCCTTAAACTTATCGATAGTCCCATCTGGTTTTAGTTTCTTTCTAAACACCCATTTACAACCTATTGGTTTATTTCCAGGTGGTAGGTCTACAATTTCTCAAGTGTTATTAGATATAATAGATTCTAATTCATCATTTATTGCTTCCTTCCAAAAGGTTACATCTGGAGAGTTAATTGCTTCTATATAGGTTGTAGGATCATCTTCTACTAAGAAAGTGAAAAAACCATCTCCTAGGTTAGTTTTTCTTCTAACCCTAGTACTTTTTCTTGGTTGTATCTCTTCTATTACTTTCTCGTATGCATTTTTAATAATAGATGAAATATCCGATTCATTGACTTCCTCTATTCCTATAGATTTAGATTTTATAGGGAATACGTTCTCAAAGAACTCTGCATCCCTAGCTTCTATAATTGTATTAGGATCTAGAATATTATCCTTAGTTTTTAAAACTAGAAACCTATATGCCGCACTGTTTTGCGCGTAACCTATAAATACACAGTCGGTCGTTTTAGGACCTAATTTTTTTTTCTTAGTTTCAGGTAATCCTACTTTAGCAAGACACCCCCACACTTTAATATATTTGTAACTAGGAACATGATTCTTCCATAGTTCATATGGTGTTTGTTTAGAAGATTTAGAAGGAATCCTATTTAGAATATAACAAGCAGATAGAATTGCTTCTCCCCACATATTTGAGGGTAAGCCTGAACTATTTAACATAGCATTCATCATCTCTTTTAGAGTTCTATTCTTACGTTCTGCTATTCCATTCTGTTCTGGTGTATAAGGAGCTGTAGTTTCGTGAACTATTCCATTCTTTTCACATAATTCTCTAAATTGAGAAGATTCATATTCACCTCCTCTATCTGTTCTAAGTCTTTTAATTTTTATATTTAATTAATTTTCAACTTCAATTTTGTATTTAGAAAAAGCATCTAAAGCTTCATCTTTGTTCCTTAACAGATAGACTCTAGTGAACCTAGAGTAATCATCTACAAAAGTTATGTAATATCTTTTTCCACCTCTAGACATGTGATTTCTAAAATCACCTAAGTCACTGTGTATTAACTTTAATAGAATAGATGATCTTTCTATTTGTTTAAAGGGTTTTCTAATGAATTTTGATTCGACACATGTTTCACATTTGTCAAATTCTTCATTAGATATATTAGGTAATAAACCTAATCTTTTCATTTTCTTCAAAGATGTTATATTCACATGACCTAATTTACTATGCCATAGATAACAAGGTTCAACGATATAAATGAATGAATGTCTTCTTATTATTATCATTGGATACATTTATAATGAATAAACCATCGCTACCTTTACCAACAAAGGTTCCATTCTTCCCTTTACCAACAAAGGTTCCATTCTTAGTCATTACAAGCTTATCGAATCAAATATTAACTTAACACCACCTTATTGAGGAGTGAACCGGAGACTAAGTTTCTTCTAATGTCGGGCACATGTAGGACATCATTCAGCATCAGAGTCTTTCCGTGAGTTTCAGAAGTACTTTCCCTTTCCCTACAACTGGAGACGTTCTAGCATTACCCATGAACACCTGTTCATCATCTCCTGATACTTGGTAGGAGGAAAACATGCTACGATCCTTGCACATATGCCTAGTTGCACCAGTGTCTAGTACCCACTCCAAGTTGTTTACAAGGAAGACTTCTGACACTACAACTACTATCATGTCGACTCATTGCCTGTTTCTTTAAGATTAGCTTAAGCCTGCAGGTTTTGACATGATGCCCAGGCTTTCCACAGTTGTAGCAGTTTTCCTTTTTCTTGAATTGATTGTTTGTATTATTCTTTTTGAGCCTGCATTCATTTGCATAATGTCCAGGTTTGCCACAGTTATGACAGTTGCCCTTTTTCTTATTATTTGCCCGACTTGATTCCACAAGATTCGTCTTTGAATCTATCTCATTTTTATTTTCTTTTTGGTCCCTGATTCTATTGGCCTCCTCTATTCGTATGTGTACGATAGTGGTTTCCAAAGAAACACCGTTCTTTTTATGTTTCATTCTATTCTTATATTCTTTCCAGGAGGGCGGTAACTTTTCTATTAGTGCTCTTGAAAGAAACACTTCATCCAACTTAATTCCTTCTGTCGATAGTTCGTGAACTAGACTTTGAAAATTGTGAATCTGATTTGTGACAGGTATATCGTCTGTCATTTCATAATGAAGGAAATTAGCAATTGCATGTTTCTTAGTGCTTGCATCTTCTAATATTTATTTCTTTTCCAAATTAGTCCATATGTCTTTAGCAGACACGTCATATAGTTAGTTGGATAAAGAGTTTAGAATATAATTTTTACAAATATTTTCATCTGTTACTTCAGTTTGATTTGCTGGATCTATAGTAAATGATTCAGATAAAATGTATGAAACTTTAAGGGTGGTCAGTGCGAACATCAGTTTTTGTTTCCACCGTTTAAAGCATTGTCCAGCGAACGGTTCGATTTTGGCTAACTCAGCAGAAGCATTTACTGTTACTGTAGCCACAGTCTATGTAATTCAACAGTTCGATTTCAAGATTGTTGGAATATTTGGTTGAATTAAATAGACTATTAAAAATCGAGAACCAAAAAAGGAAAATAAATTTTGAGAAAGAAGAACTTATTGAATTGAGTCGGGGCGGACGAGTCACTCGGCTTGAAATCGAATTTGCTCCCCCTTGGACGGCGTCCCAAGTGCAACAGATTTCAGTAATCGACCTCCAGGATACAACGACTATGACCGGTCCCAGTGGACTCCCTGTACACGGGCTCGAACCACTTGCAGTTTAATCCGAAAGTGCCTGAGTTGACTCGCGATGAACTCAGTAGAAAGTGCTTAAAACCGAATATCGAGAGCGTTTTATAATAGAAGAATTTTTCGTATCTTTAATAACTGGAATCGGTTGTCTTTATATAGACTCAAGTGGTGCATAAGCACCCTTTTCAAAAGGTTAGGTCCGTTGGGTTTAAACCCAACAGAGGCGACCAACCGGAAGGGACGATCTCTCTGGTTTAAAACAAAAAGGCGCAAGTGCGAGTACACTCCCGCATATACGATCCTGCGAGTACCCATACACACACCCACGCGAGTACACACACACCGCACCCCACTCGCACCCGCCCGTCCCGTCCCGTCGCATCGCGCACGCGCACACGCACACGGACACGGACTCGGCTCGGCTCGGCTCGGCGGCGCGTGTGTGGTTAATGGCATAGATTAGAGCTATTGGCATAGCCCCCACAGGACCAAATTCACATGCCCCCGAAAGGGGCTCAAGCCCTAGCAAAAAGACTATCTTATATACAAGATAGTTTACCTTTTCAAATCTGATGTGGGACAAAACCCACAACACAAAAATACTACAACTTTTCAAAATTGGAGGGAAATTACCGAAAATTTGAAAATTCAAATTTTAATGCTATTTTAAAACAAAATACAACACTTGAATCCTATACCTCCTTCACCCATATATTTTCAACCCAATTCCCATAGGAAAGAGAGAAAATGCAAATGGCAGCCATGCAAGCTTCTATTCCGGCATCCACGCCGCCATCACTTCAACGTTCTAGATTTGCTGCAGCTCTCCATGCCCCCAAAATTAGGAAGAACCAGTTCTCTTTTCCCAAGCTACCGATTGGAAACGATGATGATCTCAATAGCCGTAGTGAAACCCAAATACTTACCACCGTCCAAACAAAAAGGAAAGTGGTTGCTGGGGATGATGCGGACACCATGGCCACCGTTGCCAAGCTTTATGCAATAGCCGAGGCGGTTGCTGATAGGGCAGAGATGCACACAAACATCGAAGAACAACGGAATAACTGGAATACTCTCCTTGTCAACTCCATCAATGCCATCACCCTCACGGCAGCGACCATCACCGGACTCTCCGCTGTCCTGTCTGAGACCACCCCATTCATGGCATTGAATATGTCTTCTACTATCTTGTATTCTGCGGCCACGGGGCTGCTTTTGTTAGTGAACAAGATCCAATCCTCCCAGCTTGCCGAGGAGCAAAGGAACGCCGCTCGGTTGTTCCGACAGCTCCATGCTCAGATACAAACCACCCTCCCTCTCAGGACTCCTACTCTATGGATGTGAAGGATGAGATGGAGAAAGTGCTTGCGCTCGACAAGGCATACCCTCTTCCATTGCTTCCGGGAATGCTCGAGAAGTTCCCAGTTGTAGTAGAGCCTACCAGATGGTGGCCACTACACCATACAAGACCAGAACAACCACAACCACTTCCTGCGGAAAATGGAAAGAATGCTTGGAATGGGAAGCTTGAAGAGGAAATGAGGGGCATTCTCTCAGTCTTGAGGAGAAAGGACACTGCCGAGTATGTTAGGTTAAGCCAGTTGGTGTTGAAAGTTAATAGGATTTTGGCCGCCTCCGGTCCTCTACTCACTAGTCTTGCTGCAGTCTCAACACCTTTCATTGGGTCTACTTCACATGGGTCATGGGCGGCATTGGTCAGTGTCGCTGGTGGAGCATTGGCAAGCATTGTAAACACAATGGAACATGGTGGACAGGTGGGGATGGTATTTGAGATGTATCGGAACTGCGCTGGCTCCTACCGCCTCTTGGAAGAGTCCATTGAATTCAACCTTAGGGAAAGAGAGCTCCACAAGAGAGAGAATGGGGAATTGTTTGAGATGAAGCTGGCTCTGCGGTTAGGAAGGTGTCTCTCTGAGCTAAGAAATCTCGCTTCATCATCTTCTTCTTCTGAGAATGCAGGCAGAGACAAAATGGATGAGTTTGCTGGGAAGCTCTTCTGAGTCTCGAAGAAACGACATCTCTTGTACATATAATTCTTTATCCTTTTCCTTTTTTATTTGGATGTATGATATTGTAACATAAGCTAACACGCTCTGTCCAGACATTCAAATGCAAGTCACTTTTTGGAATCGTTTTCAAATGTTCTTTCGCTCACAGATATTGTAACATAACCTAACATTCAAATGGACTGTGAGTACAGTAGAAACCTTTCTTTTCATTGGATCTTATGGATCATTAAGAAAGGAGTAGAGAACGTGGCAGCGGATCACTTGTCTTTATTTGTTCTTTTGGATTCCATTGAGAGTTCACCAATCAAAGACACTTTTCCGGTTGAATAATTATTTGTTGTATCCCAATTACTTTGGTACGTTGACATAGCAAATTATCTTGTAATTATAAAATTGTCAATTAATTTATTGGACATCACTAGATAAGAAAAGATTCTTAACGAAGGTACGTAGCTTTTTTTGGAATAATCCTAATCTGTTTAAGTATTTTCTAAACCAAATAATTAGGAGATGTGTTCCGAATAATGAACATCAGTGTTTAAATTATCGGCGATATTATCAAAATATCACTGATAATATCGGTGATAATATCGGTGTCGTTACATTGGCGAAATCAAAACCCCAACTTTTCGTTTCTCTACGAAATATCGGCGAAATTTTCAATATTGTCGATAATTTGGATTCTCGCAAAGAATATTGATTGTATCCTTGCATAAATATGTAAAAATCAGAAAAAAGTTTAAAAAAAATCTTTGATTTTAGTAATACCTGGTTATCGCTTATGAAAATCTTGAGATTATCCTAAGGCCCACCATAATGTTTATTTGAAATCCAACTGCTCAAAAGTTAAAAAAGACATGAAATAAGAGAAAACACAAATATCGGCGATCTAAAACTTTTGTGGCCTTTAGAAGTTTTTAACGGTGGGCGCCCAGTGACCACTGTGGTGGGCTGGGTCCACTCGAACTTTGGATTTAACTCAATCTTTGGATATTGCCCTAAAATGATCTCCTTGTCATGCCCCAAACTCTAAATCGGGCTCATAAAATTTTCGATCGCCGAATCCGCGCCGACCTCCATAGAACCCCATTTTCGGCTCCTAGTGCCCATTCGTCAGAGATCCTGTGATGCTACGAGGAAGATTTTCAACATTAGTTTGATTCGTAATAAGCATAACTAAAGGCATAACCCATAAACAACAACCAAAACTCCATCACATTTTCACTATGATAAAAACTTTAAAAGTATAATGAGCATAAAGGGAAATACAATGATAATAAAAAAAATTCCAAGATGATCTACAAAGCGCTCTTGCCTCAGCCTAACATCACTCGCACGCAACGGTCATGTATAAGCTTATGGAAAGCTTAGAGGGTGGTATAAGTGTGTGCAAGGTAGTAGTTATGCAATATCAGAGTAACGGAATATGCTGATGAATTCATGAATGCCATGAGCCGTAAACTAAGGCTATGCAATGCAAGGCATGGATGATGTCACCATACTAAGGCCATGCGGTGTGAAATGCAACTCAAGCATGCGAATCCTCATCTAAGTCCACATATCAATACCATACATCACCACGGTCTAGTACACTCCAAGCCGATTGCCGCCCCATCGTGCGCGATAAGGTGAGTGGAAAAGACTTCACTATCTCGCCCGCCAATATCGGGCCCGACTCGTCGATAGCAGACCCATTCCTCGAGCTGGTCAAACTCATCCTAGCTTTGCCCCCTCCACTCAGGCAGGTAAGTTCGGACCCCCTTCTAACCGACCACAACATAGTGGAAAGCGCAGCCTTCTAGTAATCGGCACTTCGTGCTCATGCACCCACTTGGTCTAGACATTGGAGCAATCTCCTGGTACCATAAGGGTTTAGGAACTTGTACCTAGAGATATTTATAGCACCCCATTTAGAACAAGATTTTGGTATCTAATCCTGCCAACCACAATACGCCTGTAGAGGCTACGACCATGTCACACAATGCAATACATGAATCACACTATCCAGTCATGCAGCAATCCTGTGCGCATCGTGCGCTCATGTAGGACAACACCGCCTAACCGGGAGCCCATAAACAATCTGCCCAAAGGCATATGCTATGATTAGTCACTTCTCATATCAAGCATACATATGATGCGTATGATCATGAGTTATGGAGCTATACTACACATGTTATAAAGTAATGCACTATCCTTACAACGTAGATGGCCTGACGGCCTACACACAACAAGTACGGGCCAAACAATGGGCCCTAGGGAGAGTTGTAATGTGAACATTTAACCAACATTATACTTGCAATGTGGACGTCAAACCATCATTGCTCCCAAGGCATAGTCCGTCGTAAACATCATCACATAAACTATGTTGGGATCACACATTGCAATGGACCTTAGGTACATCCCATTGGGCCTTAAATACTTCAAATGGGCCATATCATATGGGCCTTATATTCATCAAGTGGGCCACATCAATGGGCCGCACCAATGGGCCTTATATATATATATATATAAAAGTGGGCCTCAACCACGGGCCACAAATACATTAAGATGGCCTCAACTAATGGCCTTATACAAATCTCCAAAATGGTTGGACGGTTTGGATGAAACTCATGCATCATAGTAGGTCTCATAGGGATGGAAGGCATAGATTAATCACATACTCCATGGTGGAGGTCCATACTGATGAAAGGTGTGGACACAATACATACATAAGTGGGTCCTAAGTAGGACCCACCAAAATGTTTGTTTTCCACCCGACCTAAGCCTAACATAATGTTTATTTTCCATCCAAACGGTTCATAGGGTCACATGGGCCTAGGGCCCACTGTAATATTTATTTCCAATCCAATCTATTCATAAGGTCACGTGGACCTTGGGGGCCCACTGTAATATTTATTTGCCACCCAACCTATTTTTAAGGTCACACGGTCAGGGTGGGGGACCCACCTAATATTTATTTACCATTCAACCTGTTTATAAGGTCACATGGACCTGGAGGTGGGCCCGTGGGGCCCACGTAATGTTTATTTCCCATCCAAATCTCTTGATAAGGTCATGTGGACCTGAGTGAAAGGAAAACACAAATTTCATCTTGATCTAAACCTCTGTGGCCCATAAAAGGGGGTTTCAATGGCAGAGGTTCAATCCCACGGTTTCATACGGTGTGGGCCACCTGAGCTGTGGATGGAGTTGAGATTTGGAGGGGGCCCTGCCGGGAGTGGCCCACCTCGTGAACGGGTGTGGATGCAAAATATACATCATGGTGGGGCACTTCTACGTCGTGGCTCGTGGCAGCCGATCAATGGATACAGTACCGCCACGCATAGAAGAGCCCTAAAGCATTGCATCTATTTTTATTTATTATTTTTTTATTTTTCCACGGTTTTCACATGTGGGGCCCACGTCCGAGAATCCACTCCCTCCATGGCTCAAGACAAGCAAAACAAGCCCAATATTGAGCATATTTCGGCGTATAAAAATATCAGGGAAGATTTCAACGGTGAAAACCACCATTTGCTATGGTATGGCCCGCCAGAACCTCGGATTGACTCTGTTTTTCGGTTCAATGCCTAAAATGAGGTTGAGAAGGGAATGGATGGCATGGATTGAATACATACATCAAGGTGGGGCCTATATGAGTGGGCCACCCATAAGCTTGGAAACAAGCTGATATTTGTGTTTTCTAAACCACGTCCAGTGTCCCTGGACGTTGGACGTTGCACATAGCAAATACATTAGAGGTGGGCCCTGCTTAGGTGGGCCATCTCATGGAGTATGGTGTGGATACAACACACACAAAGTGGGCCCCATTTGTAAATGGTTTGGATAGAATACATGCCTCACGGTGGGGTCCATTCAAGTGGGCCACACAACCATATCATGATCTCATAAAAGAAAATGAAATAGAGAGGGAGAGAGAGTGATAGAGAGTGGGACATGCATGATGGAGGGACCCCGACACTATGGGCCCTCCCTTGCACTAAATCATATATCAAGTGGGTCCCATTACACATGGGCCCATTAAATCAAAATCCAACGGTGGAGATCCCTTCTCCACTAAAATAGACGGTCTAGATGACCCTAGGTATACAAGAAAAATAAACATCATAATGGGGTCCATGGAGAATGGCCCCATCATGGAATGATCATGATGATCAAAGTGGGTCATCGGCCACATCTTAGGGTCCCAAGTGAGATCCAAACCATTGGTCGGTTGGCCTCACTTGGCCCATCTTAAAAACATTAAAACTACTCTATCAAAGCACCCACCGCTTGATCTTCTTGCTCCATTGGCTTCCTTAGCTCCTTAGCTTCGATTCCAACGGAGGAGATGAGCTTTGGATGGTTGAGATGGGAGATGAAGGGGTAGGAAAGTGGGCCACATTTGTTGCTTGGGAAAGCTTGGAGAGGCTCATACGTATGGTGCTCTCTTGCTTGGGAAAGTGAATTGAAAAAATGAAGGGGAGAGAGAATTGTAAAGGGAGAGAGAGAGTGATGGGTGATGGAGTGATGGATGTGGTGAGTGATGGGTGTAAGGGACTTTTTGACTTTTGAGGCTAATGGTGTAAGAAAAGTATGGGCTTTGTAAGAACTTTTTGACTTTTGTGGTTGCTTGGGAATGGGTGAAAGGTGATGTGTACTTGACATGTTGAGATTGATGGATTGATGTGACAAATCGTAGAGATTCTCTCGTAAGTCGCACGCGCGGCATTTTTCTCGCACCGAGGCTCACATCTCCTAACCAAGGTATCGCCTTGCGCGCGCGAGTGCGGTATCGAAACGCGACGCAATCAGCCCGCATGGTACAAGTCCGGGTTCAATCGACTCGGGTTGACGGCGTGTGAATCGATGGTCACGCGCAAATACCGGTTAAGGGCTCAAAGTTTTGCCAAAATTCATTTGGATACATCATGAAGTCTATGGGCAGTGCAGGATAGATACGGGGCTTACATCCCCAAATGGATGGAAGGTGTGGATACAAAACATACATCATGATGGGGCCCACTACGGAACTTGGTGACGTCACTTGATAGCGAGTCTCGCTACTCAACCGCCAATGGCTAACAGTTGGTGCTTCGTGGGCCCCACCATGATGCATCTGTTGTATCCATGCTTCCCATTCATTTTAAATATTGTTTTAGAGCTTGATCCAAAAAATGAGGTAGATCTAAAACTCAAGTGGACCACACCATGGAAAAACAATAGTGATTAAATGTCCACCATTTGTTCATTTCTTGTGGTGTGGTCTACTTGAGTTTTTATATTCTTCCGTTTTGTAGTAAAACCATAAAATTATGTGTTAAAATAGATGAACGGAGTGGATGAAATAAATAAATAATGGTGGACCCCGCATGGACCCCAACATGAAGAAGCGGATTAGCTACATAACAGGTTGAGCAGGGGCGCGGATTAGATACGGACAAGGTTAGTAGCCAAATAGCTACTGAAGTGACGTCACCAAGCTCTATGGACCCCACCATGATGCATGTGTTGTATCCATACCGTCCATCCATTTGGAGTGATCGTTTTATGGCATGAGAACAATAATGAGATAGATCTAAAGTTCAAGTGGATCCCACCATAGAAAATAGTGGGGACAGTGACATCCACCGTTCAAAACTTCTTAGGGGTCACAGAAGTTTCCGATCAAGCTTATATTTTTGTTTTCACTTCATCTATCTCTATGTTAACTTATGAATAGGTTGGATCTAAAAATTACATCATGGTGGGCCCTATAAATGTTTCAACGGTGGGTGTGACTGATCCCACGGTTTTCTGTGGTGGGTCCACTTGAGCTTTAGATCTATCTCATTCTTTTTCTCATGCCTTAAAATGATCTTTACAAATGGTTGAACGGTATGGATACAACACATGCATCATGGTGGGGTCCACAGAGCTTGGTTACGTCACTTCCACGGATTGGCTGTTGTACCTCACACCAGCTATATAGCTGCTGTAGGTACGTGTTCGTGCGAAGACGAGCACTGACGCTCCTTGAGCTCCGAGTTGTATGAACGGTTCAAAGGAGATCAAAGTTACATGGGCCCCACAGTGATATATTTATTATATCTACACCATTAATCTATTGTTAGAGATCATTTTAGAGCATTATCAAAAAAATGAATCATATCCAAGGATGACATCACTGTAGGGCCTACGAAGGTTTCAACGGTGGAAATATCTACACAGTTAATCTATTAACAGCTTGGATGACAAATAGACATCACTGTAGGGCCTAGGAAGGTTTCAATGGTGGAAGTCATTATTCTCACTGTCTCCTATGGTATGATCCACTTGAGATTTGGATATGGTTCAACCTTGGGCTCAACTCCTTAAATGAGCTGAAAAAACATATGGATGGTGAAGATAAACCACTTATTTTCATGGTGGGCCCCACTTATTATTTAATGCATTCTAATGATGATTTTTTCATTCCTGAATATGTAACTATATATGTATATTCAGGCATGTCCTGAAGTTTCACTGAAAAATTTCGTCATTTTCCCCATGTTTTCCTCTTTTTCCCCGTATTTTCGGTTATCGGCGATAACGAAATTATATCTTTATCTCTGGCCAGCGAAACTTGTAGCGTTACCGACAACTTGAACACTGATGAACACTCTAGTGTTATCTCCTTCGGTCACTCACAAGTTTGTGGATGTCATTTTTCAGCAAAGAAAATTGCCACTAAAATTCTTCAATGTGATTTCTATTAGCCAATGATGTTTAAAGATACCCATGAGTTTTGCAAAGCATGCATGTGAGTAATGTCAAAAAATAGGAATAATGTCACATAGAAATATGATGCATGAAAATCTGATCTTAATTGTCGAACATTTTAATTGCAGGGGTATCAATTTCATGGGACCTTTCCCCACATTTTTTTGACATCTTTACATTCTCCTAATTGTAGATTATGTTTCCAACTGGATGGAGGTGATTCCTTTTAGAACTAATAATCACAAAGTAGTTCTATGATTTTTAAAAGAAAATATCTCATCAAGATTTGGAACGTCGAGATTTATAATCAGTGATGGCATTTTTGTAATAGACTATTTGAGAACTTAATGAGAAAATATGGTACTACGCACAAAGTGATTGTACCCTATTATAGACAGACAAGTGGCTAACCTGAAGTTTCTAATAGAGAGATTAAATGAATATTAGAGAAAACTGTAAATCCAGAATGTAAGGATTGATCTTTAAGGTTAACCGACGCATTGTGGGCTCATATGACCGCTTTTAAAACTCATATTTGAATATCTCCCTATAGACTTGTTTTTGGAAAAGCTTGTTACTAACCAGTAGAATTGGAACATAAGGTATGTTAGGCCGTAAAGAAGTTTAATTTTGACATTAACAAAGCTAGCACGCTGCGTAAATTCCAACTTATAGAGTTGAAAGAAATTAGGACAGACACGTATGACAATTTAAGAATTTATAAGGAAATGATGAAAGTGTTCCATGATAAGAACATTTTTAAGAAAACATTTGAGATAATTAAAAAGTCATCCTTTACAACTCTCATCTCCATATTTTTCCTGAGAAATTGCAATCCAGACTGGCGCCCATTCATAGTAAAGACCGTTTATCCTTATGGGGCTATGGAAGATGTGAATCCTAAAAATGGTAAAATGTTTAAAGCAAATGGCCAAAGATTGAAATCGTTTATGGAAAAATTAGTTCCAGACGAAGTGTCCATATCTTTAGAAGATTATGTGTATTAGGACTGATCTCCTAATCTGATGGAGATTATTTACCTTACTTTCTTAGGATTTAGTTTCCTTTTGTAAAATAGGATCTATTGTTTTATATATTCTTAGTTATTGAAGCACCAATCTTTGAAGTTTGCTACCGTATGTCGTCCTTTAGGTACTTGTTCTACCTACTCCTCTTTTTTTGTTGCTCTCATAATATATTTATTGAATACATTTTATACATTGAGGAAAATGTAGATTTTAGGTTCGGGTGGGTTTCTATAGAGATTTTTTTATTTCGAGCTTAAAATTCTGAATTTATTTTTTTCAAGTGCCGAATTTTGTCATTTTAGATAGTCTCAAGAGGTAAATTTGAGAGTTAGTATTGAATGTTTTTTAAGCCTAAATTTTAATTAGTTAATGGATTTTAAGATTAAGTGTATTTTAATGAGATTTAGTTGAAATTTTTTTAACATTGATTGAGTCATGG
Organism: Magnolia sinica; assembly: GCF_029962835.1. NCBI lineage: Eukaryota > Viridiplantae > Streptophyta > Magnoliopsida > Magnoliales > Magnoliaceae > Magnolia > Magnolia sinica. Next base: position 14,983,865 of record NC_080573.1, read on the forward strand.
ATTTATGAGTCACACCTACTTTACACACTAAACATTAGCTTGATACTAAATTGTTGAAAAGATGATTTTGAAGAATGCTAGGAAGCAAGCCTGGAAAATTTGTCCATTATGTTATTGAGAAAAGTAAAAAAAAAAAAGAGTATTACCCAGCTAAAAAATTAAAAAAGAAAAGAAAAAGAGAAGAGAAGTAATAGTGTGGAAGCCATTGATGGAAAAAATTAAGAGTTGGAAGAGTGAATTATTGAATTGTAAGATAAGTTCTGATTTAGGTTTTGGTAATTTGTTCATTTCTTTTATTATCATTATAGACATGAAGGTAGAAAAACTGAATCTACGACATTGTTAAGTCTAGACTACATAATACATTCATAAAACTCAATGTTGGAAATTATTGAATTAGATTATCATTACTTGAGTTTAATAAAAATATTTATCAATGTATTGGAACTTAGATGAATAATATGTTTGATTTAGTTCTCTTTAAATTAGATTAAGTTGAAATTATTTAAGATTACAAAATTGGTTCCTTTTCAGAATTGTTTTTGGAATTCAGAATTTCTCGCATGTTTTGCTCAAGATTAGCAAAATGTTGCTCGGGGGTGTGATTACATCTAAATATTGTATATTTGTCCTCTCAATTACATTAATTTCCATACATTTAAAGTACTTAATTAACTAACTAACATTTATTTTATACATGCAATGTAATTCAAGAAATAAAGATGAAATCATACCTAAGAAGAAGGATTAAAGCTTAAAAGATTAATCAAAAGAAGACTTGGAGATTTGGAAGTCATTAATGAAGAATTCACATGTCAAAGATTTAAGAAAATCAAGCACAAAAGGTGGAGAAAAGACTAAAAAATCATGCAATGCAAATAACAGAAATAACAGACTATTCAGTCACACCTAAGTTTGGTGCGGTATGACTGAATGTGCATAAAACAGTCCAGCAAGAAATTGTGATTTTCAGACTTACTTCAGCTCGATTTTAGGTGTGATTGAAGTCAGGTTTAGTGACATCGAAAGGAGGTTCGGTGCTACATAAAGGAGATAAAGACTTCAGATAGAAATTAGAGAAATTCGGGTGCAACCGAGCACTAATTCGCTGTGACTGAAGGTATGTTCGGTGCAACTGAAGGCTTCAAGTCGGTGTAGTTTTTTTTTTTTATATATAAGGGAGGTTTTAGGCTTTCTTAGATACAAATTAGGGTAGAAAGGGTATAACAAGGAGTTATAGAGCCTCGAATGAATCTTTCTCTAATCATTCTATTCTAATTAGTTTTTATGTTTCTTTTTTTTTTAAGTTTTAATTCAATCATGTCTTTGATTGACTAATCTCTTAGCTAAGGCTAAAGGATGAACATTTATTATTTAATTTATTTCTTTAATAAAAGTTAAAGTTTTTATGTTGAATTGTGATTATATGTGATTGAATTCTTAGATTGAGGAATGAATTATTATGTAATTAAGTTGTTTGATCTATTGTCGCCTCCGGGTATATTAGATGTTTTTAGTTATCTGCGATGTGATTACCTATATCTTTATGAGAGATCAAGTCTATCATAATTTTAATATATGTTGGATGTTTTATATTGACATTAATGTGTCATTTTCTAATTTGAACGAACTAGAATTTAACTCTAGTTGAGTTATCAACTCGAGAAGACGAATTGAATTCAAAGTTTATTGATTGGGGATTTCTAAATCCTTGGTCCTTTTTATTATTATTTTTACAACTCTATTTCGTTGGATTAAAAATCTAGACTAACTGTTTATATATATATATATATATATATATATATTGAAATCTTAGCATATTCTGACCAAATTTTCTGTTAATCAACATTGGTCTTACCGAATTATTACTACAACACAGCCGTATGTTTTAGATTGTCAACCCTTGAGTTTGATCACCACACACACACACACACACACACACACACATATAAATCTTAGCATATTCTCACCAAATTTTCTGTTAATCAACATTGGTCTTACCGAATTATTACTACATCACGGCCCTATATTTTAGATTATCAACCCTTGAGTTTGATCACCATACCACAAGGCTAGTATGGTAAAAATCCCTATAAACAAGTAGCCTTTGATATTGAATTTTAAAGAAAACTAGGATGATAAGTCACCACCATTTTGTAACTAGTTGTACCTCATCCGTTCGTATACGTGGAATTATATTGTGCATGACTTGAAATTTGGACTATATGTAAGGTTGGTTGTATTGTGCACGGCTTGAAATTTACCCCTGAATCAATGATCTTAAAAAGACCGCAACCCTTGTTAATTTCTACCGTTGGAAAGTTCAATTATGACCATCCATTTTATTGTCATCAGTTGAAGATTAGGACAGCGTAAAGGAGTAAACTTCAGTTTTTTAGAGGTACTTCTTTGGAGATTTATGTTTTGATTTTTTTTTTCAGTGCATTTTGGATGTATTCTGGATTTTGAGACTGACCTTTAAAGTTATGTTCGGTCAGAAATTTTAGCTTAAAAAAAAAAATTTGTGTAGAGGAAGTACTGCCCTCCAGGGCAGTTTTTCTCTCAGCACTAAGAATTGCAATTTGAACAGTCTGGATTAAAGGGTGTATGCCTGTATGCCATATGTACCTTGTATGGCTATAACTTAAATAAACATGTGATTAATTATGACGTAGTCTTGTCATTGATTTTACAACCGAGGAACGAAAGCTAGTCTCGTCAAAGACATACGGCTTCGTAAAATGGCTGCTATCGTTGCGATTGGCGAATGGAACGGGTCCAACGCGAGCCCAGAAGAGGTTTTTACTACTTCCTGGATCTGTGGAAGCTTTATGCCGTTCATCAGGTGGGCCCACCGGTGTTTGGGTCTTTACCATAAAATAAAGCCGTTTAAGTCGTCAGGCGTACTCACAACCGAAGAATGTGTACTGTTGGTCTTTTTATACACATGGGGTCCAGCCGGTGATCGGACCAGCAGCAATACTTTGAGGCATGGTTCAAATTCTCATGTATCGTATCTGCTTCAGGTATGATTTTTTTAAGGGATTTTTACCGTAAATACCCTCATTTCTCTTTCAAAGTAGTGCCCCACAGTTCTTGGCTTCACTAATTTAGAAGAAATTGAGGGTATTTTAGTAAGTTACTCCTACAAGCATCTACCGAGTATTTCCATTCGGCATTATTTGGTAAATGTGAATTCCAAAAGATTTTTGTGGTAAAAGTCTGATTTTTTAAAGGATAAAAATTATTGTAAAAACATTGTGCATTGTATCTTTGAGTGTATCTGTATTCTACGTATCTCTATTTGCACTAGAAATTGCAATTTGAATGGTCAAGAATAAACTGTGTATATGTCTCATGTACCTTGTAGTTTTTTTTTTTAGCTCATAGTGTTTTTTTTTTTTTTTCCATTAGACTAAGCGGGCGGCCCAACAACACAAAAAGCCACAGCGAGCCGCCTATCATATAGGGAGCGCCAAGCAAAGAATGACTGACAAACAATACACCCACAAGACTCCTCATTGCTCTCTTAATTTCCAACCCTACACTATCAAGGATTAACTTCTCTTGGCACAAACGCAACGATAACCTCAACCTTAGATCTTACTTTTTATCTCTCTCATCTTTCTCTTACTTTTCAATGGAGTTTCTTTTTTTTTTTTTTTTTTAAATAAAATCTTTTAGCCCTTTTCTCCTTTTCTCTTCTATTTTCCCTTCTTTCTCCTCAGACTCTCTCCCTAAGCCTTGTCTCAAGTGAAGTTTGCATTTGGGAATTGTTACATCCTCGAAACTACTACTCAAATACTGCATGCATGCAGAGCATACTCTTCACTTGTAGCGACTAACCTTGATGCATCCAGCTCCTTTGATAGCTTGAATGAGATGCTTCTAATCGAAAGAGGTAAGGAGCTACTGCAGTGAGTAGATGGCTGAAGAAGAATGGCAGCAGGTCCGCCCAAAAGGGACTCGAAACCAGTCACATACGCTATTCATAGGGAACATCTCCTTAAATTTTTATTTTTTATTTTTTGAAAAAAAACTCGAAAGATTTTCATTAATCAACAAGATTTACAGCCATTCGGGTGGGTACCTACAAAAAAGGGAGAGGACCGCACCTATCGTGTACCCACTAACTAGAAACAGAAAAGGACTGAAAGACCCCACAGGGGCATAACACGAAATTGCACAAGGGTGACCCTTCACGGGGGGCGATCGGTCAAGGAGGTCTAACTGCTCTTAGGCCTGCATTGTCTATAGCAAGCTCCCCTCTCACATGCTTCGGAAGAGAGGACCGATTGCTGAAAATTCTATCTGGACACCCATCACTAGCCAGCCTAGCTAGAGCATCCGCCACTGCATTCCCCTCATGAAAGATGTGCGAGAAGGACAAGTTGAGGCTTGATTTTATGGAACGTCTCCTATGACACTTCCGCTAAAGATCTCTACAGAATATTCGAGAGATACAGGAAAATCTCAGACGTTTTCATTCCTTCAAATCCCTGCTTGAATTGATCTCGCGGCTATGGATTCATCATATTTCTATACGAAGAAGAGACGAAAACAGCGTTGGATTTCCTCGATGGCAAAAGGGTAGACGGAAGAATAATCACAATGCAAAAGGCAAAGATTAGAACTCATTTAGCACCCTTCAACTGCCCACAAACCTCCAGGGCAAGACCAATCTTTGCTACAAAGTCTTAGAATTGCCCCAAAGGGATGATAGATCTTACATTTTGATGGCAAGAGGACAGGATTCCATTGGCTCAACAGCTGCTCGACGAAATGCCACAGCTAACACCACTCATCAAGTAGGTCCACAACTCAATGAACACAAGGTAGGTGCTCGACAAAATGGCACAGTGGACACTACTCGTCTAGAAGGACCGCAATCCATCGAATGCAGGACAGGTGCTCGACCAATTGACAAAGATAATTTTCTGGTAAAAGCTGATAACAGAAGTGTAGCTTTGAAGCTGAGGGAGCTGAAATTAGCCCTAGTGGCCAACGTAGAGAATTCAGAAGTTCCAATTATTAGACTTACACATGAACTAAAATGCTCCAGATATATGTCCTCCGCCATAGATGTTTCGAGAATCGGCCAGGACAGATTCCTCATGATCTTCAGAATAAGAATGGAACTCATCTCATTCTTTTCAGACACTCCTACATAAGAAGATGGGCCTTCTCACAGTGGAAACATGGTCCCAAAAGCTTGTTCTAGAGCCTCAAGGAAGATGGATCCAACTGTTTGGAATTCCAACCCATGCTTGGATGGAGTCAGTCTTTCTTGGATGGAGTCAGTCTTTAGGGCCTTGGGAAGTACATTTGGAGAGGTTGCCGAGGTAGACAAGTGCTCACTCCTAAGCCTAGTCCAAGTGGCTGCTAGAAGAGTGATTATTCAACCAGGGACAGATATCCATATGCCTAGGGGGCTTGAAGTGGCAGGAAAAATTTTCACGATCTGACCAACTCTTGAAACAAAGAATAGTTTCATAGACTCAGACATAACACTCCCGGGCAGATAGGCTGAGATCAATGAATCCACCAGACAGTGGATAGAGAAAGTATTCTTCTACCCCCCCAGAGAAGAGCCTCGTATTGCGACCATTCCCCCACCATCTCAACCAGGATCAACTCATAGAGATCAACTTCCTCCCACAGCTCAACAACAACTTACTCAAAAATCTGCCCAGGAAGGCACTACCCAGAACCTACCTCGAGTTCTAAATACTGATACTTGCTGCCCTTCGAGACTTAGCTTCTCAAACAAGTATCCCAACAGATGGAGCATTAACAGAAGGATCATCAACAGACTATTCCCTCTTCGCCTACCCCCAATCCCATATCAAATAGCCATTCAACTCTCAACAGCTGCATATGGACCTCCTATTCCATTCGCTCTCATCCCCCAGAAAAGCTCTCTTAGAGGGTAGTAACTTACTGAAAACACGAACCAATTTTAAGGAGGACCTTGAGGATACCCAGGCAGATGCTTGGAACACAGCGAGACACAGAAAGAGCCCAGCCTGTGGAGAGCCCAACCTGTGAAGATCGTCTGGCGATTGACCTCTCCCCATATTTCAAATCTACCACCCCCATCCAAGGCTCTCCAACGTTGCTGCAGAGATGCTTAGTCCACCCGTAGGCCTCACAGGTCTCTCCACCTCTCCCACAAGCAAAGCAGCCTATCAGGGCAGGGGACAACAACCCATTCTCAACGCCCCACTACTTCAGCAATGTTCACCTTAACTCCCCTCTAGCTCAGGCTCCTTCAGCTGCCAAATTTGAGGACCCGATCCAAGGGACATGGAGGGGTCTCTGCCTGTCAGGTACTTAGGCCACAGGTACTGGTATAAGCCCCAGTCCCAGCCAGGGAGAGGAAAATGTTCAGTGCATCACAAGAATTGATGGGTCATCTCTCTTTCTAGCGAAGCAGAGGACAAAACGGACTTACAAAGTGGCAGATGTCAATTGGTATGGCAGGCTTTTGAAGCGTCGAGGCGAGTTAACAAAAGTTCTCAATGAATAATATCCTTATTTGGAATGCACGCGGGGTTGGAAATTCTCCCACGATTAGAACCATCTAACACCTTATCAGACAGTTTAATCCTGCTATCCTGATGATTCTGGAACCTATGCTTAGGGATGAAAGCAGATCTGCACGGGACTGAAGCTCAGTTATCACTTCTCCTGCTCCAACGACATCTAAGGTGGCAAAATCTGGGTGTTCATGGTGTCTTTTCTATCCACTAAGCTGCTCACGGCTTCCAAGCAGTTGCTGACCATGGAAGTAGGTCTGCTTCATGCTTCGCAGAAGGTTGTTATATCCTTCGTATATGCAAAATGCTCTAGAATATTGAGAAGAAACCTATGGGATGAGCTAGCCCTTCATAGTACGAGGTGCGTCTCCCCCTGGGCTATTTGTGGAGATTTCAATGTAGTGATTTCTCAATCTGAAAGACAAGGATCCTCCTGCTTTGATGCTAGAAGTGTGGTGGAATTTGCAGAGGGGCTGAGCAATGCAGGCCTAGTTGATGCTCTCTTTTCCGGGAACCAATTCACATGGTATAACAATCAAACGGGCCATCCCAGGGTCAGGGCCAGGCTAGATAGAGTCTACTGTAATGATCTCTAGTTGCAAAAATTCCCGTCATTTCAAGTCAAGCACCTCCTGAGATAGAATTTAGACCATGCTCCGTTACTTTTGGTTTTTCCCTCGCCTTAGCCGTCGAGCGTCAAAGCGTTTAGATTCTAAAGAATGTGGTGCAACCACGAGGGGTTCCAAGATCTAATCAAGTCAGCCTGGGCAGCCCCTATATCAGGGGATCCAATCCAAATTGTCATCTCTAAACTCAAGCTAGTGAAACAAGCTCTCAAATACTGGAACAAAATTACCTTCGACAACATCTTCAATCAAATCCAAGCCACGTTTGCTGATCTCAGTCGAGCTGAGGCTGTTGCACAAGATTCCGCGGATCCAGTCAGCCACCAGGAAGTCTAGAAAGCTAGAGACACCCTCTCCCGTCTAAAACTATTTGAAGAAATCTTCTGGAAGAAAAAAAATCAAGAGCTCATTGGCTTCAAGAAGGAGACCGCAATTCAAAATTCTTTCACGCTATAGCAGCAGGTAGAACCAGAAGAGCCGCGATTTAGGAAATTAAACTGGAGGGTGGAGCTACCCTCTCTAATCATACTGATATCAAAGGGGCAGTAGTGCACTTCTTTCAATAGCTCCTACAGGAGGAGAACGCTCTTGATTTTGGGAATTCCTTGGACTTCATCCCAAAATCTGTCTCCAGCCAAGATAATCTCTCTCTTCTGAAAGAGCCTACCTTGGAGGAACTTCATGCGGTTGTCCAAGCTCTTCTGACAGACGGGGCAGCAGTCTTGGATGGATTTTCTGGGGCATTCTTCCAAGATTGCTGGGAAATTATTTGTCAGGACCTCCTGAAAGTAGCTTGCTTCTTCTTCAGAGACGGCACTCTCCCTAGAGCTCAGCCATGCTTATTTGCCTCATCCCAAAAATAAGTGCCCCTTCTTCTTTTTCAAATTTTAGACCAATTAGATTATGTAATTGCTTGTACAAAATTTTCTCTGGAATTATTATTGTAAGGCTGGGAGATATCTTTCCCAGGATAGTCTCCATCGAGTAGGGCGCGTTTGTGCAAGGAAGGTCCATGGTGGAATGTTGCGCTCTAGTTCAGAAAATCTTCAAGGACATCAACAAGAAAGTCAGTGGAGACAATCTTCTTCTGAAACTAGACATGGAAAAAGCATATGATAAGCTCAATTGGGCTTTTCTCAAAGAGGTCCTTTAAAAATTTGGTTTCCACTAGGATTGGATAGCATTAGTAGAAAAGCGCTGGTCAGATTGCTGGTTCTCAATTCTTATTAATGGTGAAGCATCCGACTTTTTTCACTCCACAAGGGGCCTTAGGTAAGGAGACCCCATCTCTCTAGGCTTGTTTATTCTTGCAGCAGAGGTCCTAAGCTGGGGCTTTCATCAGCTTGTGGAGAGTGGAAGCTGCCAGCCTTTCAAGACACCCCAACTGCCTGCCAATCTCTCATTTTCTCTTTGTAGATGACACAATTCTCTTTGCAAATGGCTTCATCAAGTCTTTGAGGAAAATCAAAAAATTCTTGAGCGACTATGAACTATTCTCGGGCTAAAAGATCAACCCCATCAAGAGCTTCTTCATTCCTTCTACTGCAATGCTTAAGTCGAGAAGCAGGGCTACTGCCTCTATACTTGGCTTCGCTAAAGCAGCAACCCCTTTTACTTACCTAGGGGTGCCCATCTTTCAAGGTAGGCCAAAATGTGCTTTCTTTCACCACTTGGTGGAGAAAATCCAATACAGAATTGTAACTGGCATAATAGAATACTATCTCAAGCGGGGAGGCTCACCCTTATCAACCACGCTCTAAACAACATTCCCATCCATACACTAGCAGTCATGGAGGTCCTGATCAGTATTCTAGCAAACTTAGAGAGAGGATGGGAAGGGCCGAAGAAAAAATGTCACTGGAGGAACTGACACAACCTATCTCTTCCCAAACCAGAAGGTCACCTGGGCCTGAGAAACCTCAAATCTATCATGCAAGCTTGCAGGCTAAAACTTGCATGGACATCCCTGTTTAGAGGCAATAGCAGCAGTTGTGCAACTTCATGAGGGCCAAATACTCGCCAAATTTCGCCACTCCCAACATGCTCAGAACCGACCCTGCTGCCTCTCCTATTTGGAAAAAAAATTAGAGAAACATTCCCGATGCTTCTTGACAGGTCTTGATGCCTGATTGGAAGAGGCAATGTCACGCCCCGAAATTCAGGTATTGAGTGTGCACCCTCAGACTTGAGTTATGGTCCATGACTTACACTTAGTGTACTTAAATCAGTGAGTTATATTATTTAATAGAGGCATAATATAATCTAAATTCTATATTCTCATTAACATCCACCAATACATTCATATCAACTTAATCCATTCACAAACATTCACCACCACACACCAAAAAAAAAAATCAAGAACACAAGTTAAAACTAAATTGAGACTTTTATTAAGTCATTAAAATCATCAAGTTATTCAAAAATGAAAAAAAAAATCTAAATTTGAAGTCATTTAAAAACAGAAATAAAATAATAATAGGAAACACATGTCTCATTTAATTATTCTAATGATCTAACGAAGTAATCTCGTCTTCGGTTAAATACGACCACTGATCCTATGGATCATCAACTAGTTTGACTTCATGTTCTTTCTCTTGAGTCATTGTATCTGCTTCAATTTCATCTGTACGATTTTTTCATCAATAAACCGTCAGCTGGCCAGGCCTAGTGAGTGAACCCATCATGGTTCGTTCACAGTACAATTAAAATAATACATACAAGTAAAGCATAAAAATCAGAAACACAATGCAAATAATTAAAGCATATGCTATGAATGGTATTAATGATGCATCAAGTGAGTATAAATAAAAACTGTCTACTTGCTTGAGTTGGATATCGACAACCCACATCTATACTCAGCAGGCTTCTACTGTTGGTAGGCATGGACAAGGCCCGCATCCCCCCCATTGGGTAGGCTTCCACATATAGTGGGCTTCTAGTGGGTACAATGGGCTTTCCCCTAGGTAATCGCACAAGAGTGTTAATGATGTCAGGCATGAATGTTTGATGCAACAGTAATCATATCAGCAGGCACATACATCTCTCCCTATGAGAGGCATTTCACATGTTCATAATCCAAGAATATCTCAGCACTAATTAGTTTATAATCAATTCAATCAAGTCATTCATAACAACAAATTATTTTAATCATATGAAGAGGAAACATGTTGGGATTACTCACCTGATGATTTAGGGAGAAATCTGATGCAGCATATTAGAGAATACCCATAAATAATCCATATGCAGTACACCATAATATTAAAAAATATTAAGTTCATAAAGCATTTGATTTGTTTTGATTACTAACTAAGGTCATACATGGGAGTGATACTTAGGTTTTATAAGGTAACATACCTCATAGATAGGGTTTATCTTATCTATCTCAGCTAAAAAGGATAGGCTATATATCTTATAAGATGACTCACCAGATGGATGGCTTGGATCTTGTAATAGCATGCCATGATGACATATAATTTAGCCTATATATGTTTTGTCCTAAACATGCATGTATCTTATATAAGTGTTACCGTGCATCCGAATGCTAAACTATATTAAATTATATATATCTAACACACGTTTTTTTTATGTGGGTCCTATTTATAGGGATATGGACTGATTATATGGTTACCACCACTATATTGACCATTGGGAAGAAATTTCAATCCAAATATGAAATCTGTGGGACCCATAATACCCTAAATGATCATTGTACAACTACCATTATTTTCTTTTTGTATGGGTCGCACACATTTTCAATATGCCTTAAATTTACATTCTTAACCCACAGTAACCTTCCAAATCAAATGGATGGAGTGGATACAATACATATATCATTGTGGGTCCACAATCTGATGACCCAAGATGGTTTCTAATGTTAGAAACTGCACTTGGTTTCAATGTTGGAAATCAAACTTTATTTTTTTATACTTATTTATTTATTTAATTTTTAATAGGTCCCATGATAATCTAAACCATGGGTGAGATGGGTAACCTCCTCATAAAGGACGAGCCCAAAAATATTCTCGAAACAACACTTTCGTGGCCCACACGAATACTCAATGGTGACAATTTAATTTTCATTGTTTAAGGCGCTGTGGTCCACGTGAGTTTTCTTTCGAATAAATTTTTCAACCACATTTCTCTTATTAAGTGACAAGATTATTAGACGGTACGGATTTGATACTTACATCAAGAAAGCCATGCATAGAAGTCCGGTAAATCCGGACTAATTCCAGTACCGTGAATAAATAAACTTCACTTTTGCACGTTGGAGTGTTTTTACACCCATTTTATATTATTATGTTTTTTCATGATGGTCCATACATAATATGTGTGCATAAGATCTATCCCATTCACCATTTTACTAACATTGTTTTAGGACATTGGTAGAAAAATGAAGTAGATTCGTTATTCCGGTGGGCCATACCACCATGAACAACACAAACTGTTCTTCCACCATTAAAACATATACATTTCTTATTTCGGACCCTACTAACTGACTATATAAGATCCGAGTTGTTCATTGGTCTACCCAATTATTTTTTAATGGTCAAAATAATTAGTATCTCCATCGGAACTCCCTGCGGCCCCGATGGATATTCCAACGACGAAGGCATCATGAATTATATTTTTCATATTATGGCCTACCAAAATGTTAATTTAGCCTAATTTTTGGAGGTTTTTCATATTTTGGTCCTTAGAACCTAATGGACTGAATTGATCGGGCCCCACATGCAAAATAATTCAAATACGTAATTCAAGTAAAATAAACAAAAAGAACTTAACGTATTTCCTTTTATTTCTTGTTACATGCGTAATGTGCTCTAAGGTGCATCGTGCATATGCGCACATATTGATATATGTGCACATGCATTGCACCCATGGTAGATCCACACCATCCATCACGCAAAGCCAAAGCATAATAACATATTTAAAATAAAAATCTAAATTAAAATAAAAATAAGTATTAACCTTTGGAAGCTGTTCTTCCACTAATCTCTCTACTTTTATCTTTTCTCTTATTTTTATTTTTCTCTTTTTGATCGGCGAGAAATGTTCGTCCTTATAAAGAAAAGAGAGTTACTCGGATAAAACAGATAAAAAAATGATGAGGGAGTTTCAACCGATTTGATCGCCTTTAAAAAAAAATAAAAATTTAAAAATTTAAGGAACTGGAAAATTTTGGAGTTGTTATAGATTTATTTTCCATTGATATGTGGGATCCATCTTGTTCCTTATGAGTAATCTATTCTACTAATCCGCTTTATTATATCATGTTAGGTTATGAACCAAAGGACAAGACATATCTAACAATGTATGAGTGAGTGGTGATGATAGATGGTTGGCTGGATTGGATTAATAGTGACTAGGGTCACGTAGTTGGGACGGTGTAGATCACTAGGAAAATCCACCTCGTTCATTCAACTTCTTGGGTCTTGTTAACTTATGGGTCTTGTATGAGTGACTTATTTGCTAATCTTGTGTGCCACAAAGTTTGGAAACTAGCTTAAACCCATACGTCTGTTATTTGAATTTTTCCTATGGCCAGATCTGATGATCGGTTTGGATCTTCTCAGTGGGTCCTACTATGATGAAAGGGTGATGTGTTTGACTGGTTAAGATCCACTTCCGTTTCGCAACTAAATGAATTGAGAGATAACGTGTGATACCAAAACACATTGGTGTTATCTTTACTCTTATATATATTATATTATATTATATTATATTATATTATATTATATTAAGATACGTTCAGTTGCATAGACCGGAAGTCCCACATCCCTTAGTTTTTGGAATTTTTTTTTTTAAAATGTAAATAACTTTCATTCACACCGTTAGTTTTAGATGAAACTTTACCATGACCCATCATTTTGTCTGCTCTATCAACAGGTAAAGTTTGAGCCTTGATCTCACCAAGATGGTCAAAATGCCTTTTTAATGACTCACATCTACCTATAATTCAAATCAACGTGTATTAATGTCCCATGTGAAAACTTACCGGTAATTGTAATGTATGTCTTATAATCTTTCAAATGAATAGTTTATTTTGAGATTTCGATGGTTCATTTGGCGGATACAAACATGATAGACGAGAAGATGGAGGGCTAAAATTTAAGTAATTGGATGGTTAGGATATTAATCGTACTTATAGGTTATTGTACGGTCAGTTTTATAAAAGGATACATAAAAAGTAGTTTTTGGATGTGATCTATGTTAGAAATGTATACCGTTAGATTTAAGTGAATGGTTCATCAGTGTAAAATGCTTATATCATAATTTTGATGGTAAGTTAAGCATATTTATAAGTGACGAACAAAACGAACGGATTCAAATTTTAATTTGATGTGCAAACAAGTGGATGTGAAGATTTGGTAATTAGTTTACTTTGATTAGGTGGTCCAAATTCAAAGTGGATGGTTGGATATCTTCATCTGATGGTGATAGGTTATATCAATGGTTAGTTTTAATTTATGGGTACGAATATTAGGGTATTTAATGATTCATCCTATCAATCAACGGTTGAAAAATGCTCCATATGCTTAGATTTAGGTTAAACTATATAAATATTAATGGATCTATAAGTTTACAGTTGAACAAGTGTAAATGTGTAATCGTACATCCTTATATACAGGTAAACTCACACCCAAAATTTTGGATTGTTATAGGCAACATGGACTTCTGGGAAGAAGACCGGTCTAGGCTGGGGCCCCTGCGGAATTGGAAGCTGCATCATCAAGATTCTACACCAGTCAACGTTCATGATTGGATTAGACTGAAGGGCTGGATCGAGAGGGCGAAGGCCTTGTGCGTCCTCCCTCAAACTATCATTGAGCATATCACGGACGAAGGCATCTGCACGTCGCCAACTGAGGACAGGTGTATTTGGCTGGCTGCGGTGAATGGCGAGCTTTCAGCAGCCTTGGCTTGGCAGAGTATTAGGCCATCTGCGCTGAGAAAAAGCTGGGCGAAATGGGTGTGGAACCCCAAAATCCTACCGAAACTCTCCCTGCTTGCCTAGAAAATTCTCCACAATGCAGTCCCAGTGGATTTAAGAATACAAAGTAAGGGCGTGAGCATGGCGTCTAGGTGCAGTTGCCTCCCTCCTTTCACTCCTGATTTCGAATCGATTGACCATGTCTTTGCCATGGGCGATTATGCCAGGAGAGTATGGGAGTTCTTCCGTGGCGGATGTGGTATTTAAGAGCACTTGCATGTCTCTGCAACCGACCGCGCCATACAAGGTGAAATGCATCCCAGGCCTCCTCGGCCCCGCTTAAAGGCCTGATTCCCATCTTCATTTTCTGGGAATTGTGGAAGGCTAGGAACACAAACTGCTTCGATAACGGAGCCCTTAAAGCTTCGGAGGTTATTCGTAGCATCTTTTACTAGATTCGTAGTGTTAGCGCCACTTTACCCTCCCCTAAAATCCTCAGAAATTCGGCTAGTGCTATGAGTAAAGCCTAACGAATTCCTATCCCTCAGCCCAACACTCCAAAAATTTTGATTGTGAAGTGGATCAGACCTCCTACGGGCTGGATTAAACTGAACGTGGACAGTTCAGCCAGAGGGAACCTAGGTCTCTCAAGGGGTGGCGGTATAGGGAGAGACGACAAAGGAAATTTCTTGTTCAGATTTTCACGTGGCTACAACTTTGGTTCTAATACTATGGCCGAGATTAACGCCATCCTAGATGGGCTCATTCTGGCGTCCCAACTGGGATTTTCTTGAGTGCAGGTGGCGAATGACTCAAACACGGTGGTGAGGATTCTGTCCAATCCCTCAAATTCTCACTAGTCCATCTGGTACTGGAAGGTGAGAGTCAATCTCATCTCCTGCGACTTAGATGTTCGCATTGCTCACACGCCAAGAGAGGCGAACTCGGTCGCTGACGGCTTGGCTAGGCTTGGGAGTGAAACCCAGGTTAACGCCATATTCTACTCTCGGGATTCTCTTCTGGCCCCCATCAGAGGGCTTCTATTCCTCGATAAAGTGGGCCTAGGTAACCTGCGAGTTGCTTAATCCATTCTCGGTTCTAATCCTTCTAGCCGCTTTGTGTCCATACGATGGGGGGCCCATTTCCTTTTTGCTATTGGCCCACCCCAAATGTAGCCCTATAAGCCGTTCTCGGCCCATTTTCTTGGAATATAAAATATCTCTTAAATATATATAAATAAATTAAAAAAAAACTCAACCTTATCCAAGAGGGAGGAAATCTGGGCCCGCCAGTACCAAAGGACCCAACTAGATGGGTGCTTCTTGAGAGGACGGACACGGCAATCTTCGAATCACTTTCCACCTCTATCTTGGAGAACTCTCAATTGATGCAACTTGTAGTTGTATGAGGGACTATAACTTAAATAAAGAAGTGGTGAGGACCTAGTCTTGTCATTCAGAAGTGTTCACTCCCCAAGTATAGGGTTGTGATGTAGTAATAAACTAAAATTTGTAGTTTATGATTGTCGGGACGTGTGATAGGTGTTGCACAATTTTTTTAGTGCCCACTCAAAGTTCATTGAAAAAAAAAATAAATAAGAAGAAGCTATGATGTATGTAGTCCTGTCAATGGCCCCATAGTAAGATAGGAACTGAGAACCATTCTCCATCAGAGAGAATGGGCTTTTTTTTTTTGTCCTTCTGATAGCCCCTAAACCAACATTGCCAAGGGCTATGAAGCCCCTCATGTGTCTCGAAAGGTCTGATCAACTACGGTGAAGCCTATTGGGGCTTCCACCACTGCCCACATCCTCGCTAGATCATCCGCGACCTCGACGATCTTATACATAGCTACCAATGTTGGCATATGTCTCAATTTTATTTATTATTTTTTTGAAAAAAACTGAGAATTTCATTACGACAACAGGATTTACGGCCTTTTCTGGAGGGTCCCAACAAAAAAGGAGGACCACACCTATCGTGTACTACATACAGAACAAAAAGAAGCCCAAATGGTTCCCACAAGGAACACAGCTGGGGGCACAGAGGGGCCGAAACAAGAGAGAGGGACAAGGCGGAATAGATTAAGGGGGTCTAATCCTACCTAGCCCCGCATTGTCAAGCACAAGCTCACCTCTGATGTGCCTAGGGAGTGAGGCCCGGCTAGTGAAAGTAGTGTCCGGGCATCCTTCACTAGCCGACACTACAAGAAATAGGATTTTTACCGACGAAACTTTTACCTACGATTTTTTTTTTCGTAGGTAAAAAGGACTTTTACCAACGAAAATGATTTTCGTTGGTAAAAGTTTACTTTTACCTACGAAATCCTAATTTCGTAGGGAAAAGTCTACTTTTACCGATGAAAATTGTAATTTCGTAGGTAAAAGTAAACTTTTAGCAACGTAAATTTTCATTGGTAATGGTTATTTTTATTTTTTGAAAAAAGAAATACGAAAAATTTTCTTTTACCAACGACAATCCATTTTCGTAGGTAAAAGTGTTATTCCCCGACGGACATAAACCGTCGGCAAAAATCTGGTATGATCTAATTACCGACTAAATATATCTTCGTCGGTAAAAGTATTTTTCCCGACGGACATGACACGTCGGCACAAATCTGGTACATAGTACCGATGAAATAGTTTCGTCGGCAAATGTGTTTTTTACCGACGGACATCAATCGTCAGCAAAAATCCTATACAATTTTATTACCGACGCAAAGCATTAGGCGTCGGTAACAGTGTTTTCCCGACGGACTTGAAGCGTCGGAAAAAATCTGGTAGGATGTAAATACCGACGAACATATGCATCGGTAAAGATATGTTTTCCGACGGACATTAACCGTCGGCATAAATCCCATCAATTCGTAGCTCATAGCATGACCGTTTTGCCGACGAACTAAAACCGTCGGAAAAAGGTTCCTACCAAAGCATGTTAATTTTTCCGACGAACTAAAACCGTCGGAGAAAGGGTCCCGCCAGGGACCAGATTAAGATTCCTGCCTTGGCTGAAAGTATGACAGTTTTGCCGACGAACTAAAACCGTCGGAAAAAGGTTCCCGCCAGGGACCAAAGATTCCCGCCTTGGCCGAAAGTATGACAGTTTTGCCGACGAACTAAAACCGTCGGAAAAAGGTTCCTACCATGGCATGATAGTTTTTCCGACGAACTTAAACCGTCGGGAAAAGGTTCCGCCAAAATGTCAGTTTTTTCGAACGAACTAAAACCGTCGGGAAAAGGTTCCCACGTCGGTAAAAAAATTTTAAATTTTCCCGACGGCAGATAACCGTCGCTAATGTTTTTACCGACAAACAGAAGCCGTTGGTAATAATCCTTTGTTTTTATTATATATATAGAAATGCTCACACACACTAGTTGGACATTGCATTTTCATCCAACTAGTTGATGAATTCAAGGACCAATTAATGCTATTTAATACTAAGAAAAGTTATTTCTAAGAGGAAAAGTAGCCACCAGTGGTGGCCCCACTTTAGTGTTAAAGTGAAATCCACCCCAACCATCCGGTGAGTCACCTGGTGTTAGAACCATGGGTTAAAAAATCAGCATCATTTATGGTTCAAATGGACCACATGATTGAAAACAATGTACAAGTAAAACTCACTCTCCAAACTATTTTCATTGGTTTGGCCCACCTGAATCACGTATGCCCCTAATTTTTGGACATTAGGCATAGATTTTTAGTGTGTCATCTTAATGGTTGGAGTGGATTTATTAACATTAGTTGATATCCAAAATAGGCAATGGATTTCAAGAGAAAATGGGATGAATTAGGAAGCTGCACACGTAATATATTTATGCATGCAGTAAATGTATATGAAATCTAGTCCATTAATTAGGTAGGAGTTCTTTTAAACGTGTGAAGGACATAAATTATTATTTTTAATGATTAATGGTATGATATCTATTTACAAAAAAAATGGAGCTATTAGAAATTCATTTTAGCCGTACACATTTAACTTGTATTTGTGGCTTCATTGATGATGATCGTTTATTAAATCTTAATAGATAAAATATAATTAATAGGCCTTATTTAATGGACAGGCCGGATCTTTGACATATAATTTCTATCATACTTATGTAAAACTCGATATTACGGATCTCACATGTGGTATATTACTTGGGATAGAAAGTAATTTTTTGCTATTAAATACACAGCTAGTTGGACCAATTTGATTTGTCCAACTAGTTGTGTGTGAGGATTACTCATATATATAGTTTTTATATCATATGAGTGGATTTTTTTTTTGTTTTTTATAATTAAAAAGTAATATTTAAATGATTTGTAATATCATATGAAAAAGAATATTGAGAAGTTTAAAATTTTAACAATGTTGAGAAAAATTTTGAAAATAAAATGATGCTTTTGAAGAAAAGAAAATTGGCATTTTGAAATTATTGAGAAAATATTTTGAAATTTTGAAAATAAAAATTTAGAATTTGTATTATTTTTTTTTTTTTGAAATAATTTATAATAAAAATGTTATTTTGTTAAAATGTTTTCAAAAATATACATTTTATAAAAGAATGTTATTTTTAAATGGAAATTAAAATTTATGTGTCAAAAAAACAAATACTAAATTATTAGGCACATCCACTAATTGTACCTTTAACCATTTTTGGAAAATCTAATCAGTCTAGATTGAAGAGTAAATAACTTCAAATGTTTAAATCAAATTTCATTAAAATTGTTGATCAATCTTGTATGCTCAATATCTTTTTCATATGTAACCTGATCGGGATGAATAACTAGTGAAATTGAGTATTGATCAGAAAAATAGAGTGAATAGACCAGACATGTGGGCCCCACCATGATGTATGTGTTTAATCCACACCTTCCATCCATTTGTAGAGATCATTTTAGGGCAATATCCAAAGAAAGAGTTAAATCTAAAGCTCTAGTGGACCCCAACACACAGAAAACAGTGGGACAGTGACGCCCACCATTAAAAACTTCTAAAGGCAATAAAAGTTTTATATGAAGATGATATTTGTGTTTTCTCATATTTCATGTATTTTTAAACTTTTGAACAGGTTGGATTTCAAATAAACATTATGGTGGGCCTTAAGATAGTTTCAACAGTGGAAATCACTATCCCCGCTGTTTTCTATGGTGGGGTCCACTACAGATTTTTATCTGCCTCATTCTTTGGATCATGACTTAAAATGATATCTCAAAATGGATGGACGGTTTAGATATTACACAATTCATGATGTGTCCCACGGAACTTAGTGACGTCCGCACACCAGCCAGATCGGCAAACGGATTGGCTACTACCCCGCCACGAACACCATGATTTATGTATTTCATCCATTCGTCCATCTATTTTTATAGATCATTTTATGGCATGAAAGAAAAATGAGGTATATCTCAATCTCAAACGGACCACGTTACAGAAACAGTTGAATGAACGTTGAACATTAGAAATGTTTTGTGGGCCAAAAAAGTTTTGGATCGGCCGATTTTTATTGTTTCCCTTCATCCGGGTCTGATATTACCTAATCAACATATTGGATGTCAAATAAACAAGACACTGGGCCTTAGGAGGATTTGAATGATAGATATCCAATCATTGTCTTTTTCGTGGTGTGGTCCACCTAAGATTTGTATGTATATAATTTTTTATGTAAAGCCCTAAAATGATCTCAAAATGGATGGACGTAATGGATGAAACACATATCATGGTGGGTCCCAGAGCACCGACCAGTGTGCCAGCGGGAGTAACCAATCCGCCTCGGGCGGATTTCCAGCGAAGCCTTTCGCATGACTTCCGGCGCAAGGGGTTCTGTGGGGCCCGCTGCGATGTTTGTGAGAAATCAAAGCCGTCCATCTGTTTTCGACCTCATTTTAAGCTATTCGCCAAAAATGAGTAGGATCCAAAACTCATGTGGGCCATAGGAGATGAAACAGTGGGGAATGGAATGCCTACCGTTGAAACCTTCCTAGGCTCTACCTTGCTGTATATATGCCATATAAACCGTTTACAGCATCTAAACCGTTTATAAGGTCATTTTCACTCAGATAAAGTGAAAAAACGAAAAAAATTATATCGTCAAAAACTTTTATAGACATATAAATATTTCAACGGTGGTCACTAAATATCCACTGTTTCCTCTCGTGTGGCCCACTTGAGTTTTTGATCCTCCTAGATTTTGGTCCCACGTCATAAAATGAGCTTAAAAAATGGATAGAGGGGTTAGATTTCACACAAACAACTAAGTAGGACCCACACAGAATTTTGTGCAAAATTGTCTTCCTTGGGAAATCCGCGTCCGTTCGTCTTCGTCAGCGACTCCTCGCTTCTCTCTCTCTCTCTCTATCTCTCTCTCTCTCGGTCCTTTCTCGCGCATCCTCTATCTTTCTCTGTCACTCTCGGCCCTCTCTCTCTCACGCATCCTCTCCCTCCCTCAGTCTCTCTCGCATCCTCTCTCTCTCCTCTCAGTGATCGGGAACCCAATTTTTGGCGTGGACTCGTGATCGGGGCTCCAACTCAAACTCCTCTCGTTCTCTTCCTCAAAGCTCGAAAGGTAAAAATCCTAACCCTTCATCTAAGCTCCTCTCGTTCTCTTCCTCAAAGCCCGAAAGATATGCAAAGAAAGCAAACCAACTTTACATCAAAATGACTAATTTTTTAACATCATCAAAATGACTAATATGTACATCCTGAACTAGATCCAACTTTCAGTTGGCCCACATCACAGGAAACAGTGGTGATTAACCATTAAAAACTTCTTATGGTCACAAACGTTTTGGATGAAGCTGATACTTGTGTTTTCCCATCGTCAAAGTTGACCTCATCAACTGATTATTGGGAGGGATCAACAATCGAAAGTAGGTCACAGATGATGATCGGTTCATAAACATTATTTGACCATTCAATGTACTTTATTATATTAGTTTGGGCCATCCATTTTTTTCTTTAGATTGATTGGATGGTTAGGATCATTAGATCATAGTGACTTTTAAGAGACTCAACAATCAGAGGTGAGATACACATGATGGACGATCGAGATCATTGATTGGACCTTTTGTAGTACAAATAAATGGGAGCGGATTGGATACTGAACGCTTCAGTAGCCAAAACGCTACTGAAGTGATGTGGCAAATCGCCATTGGTTAGATGCAAACCGCATGTTCCTTGGTATAAATGCTACTCCGTCAGATCCGTTAACGGATCTTTCACCCTTTCCGCCATGCACCACTCGGCCATGAAATGGGATGGTCATTCTGAGAAAATTCAGTTGGCCCACTGTGAATTTATATATGTGATTTATCCACACCTTCCATCTGTTTTTCCATCTAATTTTAGGCGTTGAGCCCAAAATTGAAGCTTGTAAAAATCTCAAGTGGACCATACCACAGGAAACTGTGGGAATAATGATTTTAGTTCACATAAACAAGTAAACGTTAATTTTAGTCATGCATGCTGCTTATGCTTTCTTGAATAACTAAATAAATGACTGTTGAAATCATCAAGTAAACTATATAATGGTCAATCGAGCTTTTCCAAGCAAACTGAGCCCAAGTCAGCTATATGATGGGCCCCATTGTGGATGGGATACACTCCCATAATCTCCCCTTATCACGCCATCCTAACCATCCAACTCAGTCCTTGTTAAATTAGAACCATCAGTTGCATTTAAAATTTAAAATCTGATGGAAAAACAGATGGAAAAACAGATGGAAGGTGTTAGGATCAATCTGATAAGGGTGATCTTAGATTGATTTGATAATGGGGCCCCTCATGGGCTACCAAATGGTGGTTCCATCTGATACATTCTTTTATCAAATCAAAGCACTCTCTTGATCAAGCATCATTTAGTTTCCCTGAAATCAATCTTGCCCTATGTTTGAGATGCACCTTACTTCTCTTTTTTTTTTTTTTTTCTTTTGTGGTTTGGTTTGGCTACTAATGTTCAGTACTTCAATACAATGAGTTGTTTCTGTAATGCTTGAGATGTATTAATACTTTATCTATGTTTGGATGTAATATGCTCATTCAAAATGAAACAGTTATTTAGAGTGTAGGCTCGGAAGGAGGTTCACAATGCTTCACCGGGGAGTTTACATGGGTCCATGATCAAAACTGCCCAACAGGTGCAGGTGCAGGTCACAATCCCGCCTTCCCTACCATTTCTTTAGCATACATTTAGCTCACCTAGTTTGACACCAACCTGATTCTTGGACCTGGGCATATTTTCTAGGTGAAGTTTGCTAAGCCCACACATGGGTAGAGCCTTCTGCAACAACATATAGATGCATGTACCAATATAACATAAGGTGCGAGAACAGAACTTTCCATTCAAATATTGCACCAATTGCAAAAGTAGTGTTTTCCCAACATGAAATAAAAATAGATGCACAAGACATTGAACACATAAGCTATCTTTTCTGTCCATTTGGTGCATTTGTTTGGCTTTTCCAAATCTACCAATCTATGGGTCACACATTGTAATATCTTACTGGTTGTATGTTTTTGAGTGCCCAAAAATAGTTGGACAACAAGTTTTAGTAAGGCCCACTCATTCAATGGTTGGGATCATAATGTGGAGTAATTTGAAGATAATTCTCATGTTTGAAATGTCCATGCCATATTTCGCATTTTACTCCGGTGTTACAAACTTGAGATTTAAAACTTTCTGAAAGAAAGTTGATAATTGAATACTATCTGTTTTGGAGGCTATGTATTGCTGATTTTGTTTAGGCCATGACTGTCCAACAGGTTTGAGGCACCTATGGATCTAAAGAAAGAGCGGGAAAGATTAATATTTGAACAAAAGTATGGGGAAGCAATCACTTCAGCCCATGAATTGTTGGATGTTTATTTGGTTTTTAGATAATGCAGATTTTGCTTAGTTTTTCAGAGTTTATAATTGAGGGGATGAGCATGTGCTCTTGAAGTATTGTCTCTCTCTCTTTTTTATGACATCTCATCCTTGTCTTTTTCTATATTTTTAGTTCTTCAATTTTGCTGCCTAACTTTTCTGTATGATGATATTCGTTGTAGGAAGCTATTCGTTGGGGTACTGATTATCTTCTCAAAGCTACTGCTCATCCAAGCACCATATATGTGCAGGTTTCTTTTTCTTTTTCTCTAATTCTTTTTGGCGTTGGATTTGCTTTCTTTTTCTTTTTCCTCATGTGGGATCTCTGTTTCTTTTCAGAAAAAAGCTGTTTAATTTGTATTTTCCATTTGTTTTTAATTTCGTAGGTAAAAGTATGGGGAAGCATTTACTTCAGCCCATGAATTGTTGGATGTTTATTTGGATTTTAGATAATGCAGATTTTGCTTAGTTTTTCAGAGTTTATAATTGAGAAGATGAGCATGTGCTCTTGAAGTATTGTCTCTCTCTCTTTTTTATGACATCTCATCCTTGTCTTTTTCTATATTTTTAGTTCTTCAATTTTGCTGCATAACTTTTCTGTATGATGATATTCGTTGTAGGAAGCTATTCGTTGGGGTACTGATTATCTTCTCAAAGCTACTGCTCATCCAAACACCATATATGTGCAGGTTTCTTTTTCTTTTTCTCTAATTCTTTTTGGCGTTGGATTTGCTTTCTTTTTCTTTTTCCTCATGTGGGATCTCTGTTTCTTTTAAGAAAAAGTTGTTTAATTTGTATTTTCCATTTGTTTTTAATTTCGTAGGTAAAAGTATGGGGAAGCATTTACTTCAGCCCATGAATTGTTGGATGTTTATTTGGATTTTAGATAATGCCGATTTTGCTTAGTTTTTTAGAGTTTATAATTGAGAAGATGAGCATGTGCTCTTGAAGTATTGTCTCTCTCTTTTTTATGACATCTCATCCTTATCTTTTTCTATATTTTTAGTTCTTCAATTTTGCTGCATAACTTTTCTGTATGATGATATTCGTTGTAGGAAGCTATTCGTTGGGGTACTGATTATCTTCTCAAAGCTACTGCTCATCCAAACACCATATATGTGCAGGTTTCTTTTTCTTTTTCTCTAATTCTTTTTGGCGTTGGATTTGCTTTCTTTTTCTTTTTCCTCACGTGGGATCTCTGTTTCTTTTTAGAAAAAAGCTATTTAATTTGTATTTTCCATTTGTAGGGAAAAGTATTAACACAGTTATTAGCTATGAAAACGTTCGTAGGTAAACGTTTTAACACAGTTTATACCTACGAAACATGTCGTAGATAAAAGCTTTAACAAAGTTTGTAGCTACGAAAACATTCATAGGTAAAAGTCTTAACACCATTTGTACCTACGAATAAAAGTTTTAAAAAGTTTATAGCTACGGAAACATTCGTAGGTAAAGATCTTAATACAGTTTGTACCTACGAAACATGTCGTAGGTAAACGTTTTAATAAAGTTTGTAGCTACGAAAATGTTCGTAGGTAAAAGTCTAAACATCGTTTGTGTGTACGAAACAATTCGTAGGTAAAAGTTTTAACAAAGTTTTTTACAACGAAAAATGTTCGTAGGTAAAAGTTAAAGTTTTTAGCTACGAAAACGTTCGTAGGTAAAAGTCTTAACACTTTGTTGGTAAAAGTCTCAACAAAGTTTTTAATTTCGTTGGTAAAAGTCTTACCATTACCGACGATGACATTTTTTCGTCGGTAAAAGTCTTTAGCCACGGCTTTTTACCAACGAATTTACTGACGAAATATTTCGTAGGTAAAACACTTTGCCTACGAAATAATATCATTTACCTACGAAATTTTTCGTAGGTAAAAGTGAAATTTCTTGTAGTGCTTCTATCAGAGCATCTGCCACTGCATTGCCTTCGCAGAAGATACGCGAGAAAGCCAAGTTAAGGCCATGAATTTTGGAATGGATTTCCCCCTTAATATACCAGATCTTCCAAGGAATGGAAAAGGAAATGTCCTCTGCTGCTGACACTATAATTTTGGAGTCGGACTCCACCAAAATGTTGGTTAGACCCATGTGGGAGCAAATGTTCAGCCCGTTAAGTATTGCTCGGGCCTCGGCCATTGTGTTTGAAGAAGACCCATAGTACTTGTGAAATGCAAAAATCAGCTTATCGGACTGATCTCGACACACTCCACCACCGCTTTCACCCAGGTTTCCTCTTGAAGATCCATCAACTTTTAACTTTAGCCAATCTTTGGGGGGTTTAGACCATCTGACGATAGTCGGTTTGTTGAATGGAGCTGGGGTGGGATCGCCAATCCGAAGGGCGTTGAGGATAGCAATTTTGGTCATAGATTGGCTGGCTGAGACTGGAATAGAAGATCCTATCTCACGCATCCATCGATTGATATTGAAGATGATCTTGCTGATAGACATGCTCTGCCCCTTGAATCTAGCAGCATTTCGGCTGATCCAAAGCTCCTAAATGATGAGGCTTGGAAGGAGACCCAGGAGGATAGATGAGCAGGATTTTAGACTAGTTGACGAAGTCCATAGAGAGAGCCTAGTGTGGAAAGGCTGATTCAGGAGAAGAGGAACATCAAACAGTCTACTAAAGAAATCCCAGACTCTCGCTTGGCCGTTATCCCATAGCAAAATAGGTGGTTAAGGGTTTCGACCTCACCTGGAGAGCTGAGAATTCATGGGATAGATGGCTGAATGCTGTGTGTCAACGAAGCAAGGGAGACGCTGGACCGGGCATTGTCAACTTGCAGCTGAATGGAAGGGAGACCATATGAGGAGCCATTAACTTGCGCCGAACTGACAGGAGGAGGAGTATGGTA
This sequence comes from Magnolia sinica, assembly GCF_029962835.1. Taxonomy (NCBI): domain Eukaryota; kingdom Viridiplantae; phylum Streptophyta; class Magnoliopsida; order Magnoliales; family Magnoliaceae; genus Magnolia; species Magnolia sinica. The sequence goes on from NC_080573.1 coordinate 15,009,661, forward strand.
ACATTCGCATTTCGAGGCCATAGTCACCCCAAGCTTCTGGACCATCGCATCGACTGGGGCAGCCCTGTCGAAAGTTTTCCAAGCGAAGATAGCCAGCTTGGGAGGAAGGAATTTGTTCCATAACCAAGAGGACCAAGCGATCCTGGGGTGGTGCTGTTTGATACCATTCCAAGCAGAAGAAACTGAGAACTTGCCGGAAGGGGTTAAATCCCAAGTGAGCTTGTCAGGGTGATTAGAGAAAGCAACCTTTGAGGCCATCAAGGTTTGCATAGTAGAAGGAGAGATCAAATCCTGAATATCTTTTAGTTTCCATCTACCCAAAATTGGATGAAAATCGTTAACGGAGGCTTGCAATAACTGAGGAGGGATAGAAGAAACAATGGCACCTGCCAGGATCCCATTTCTTGACCAATTGTGAAACCATAAACTAAGGTTGCCTGATCCAAGGAGCCATCTAGAATGACGAATAGTAAATGAAAACACCCTGCTAATTTCCTTCTAGGTGGGTGACGAGCAAGGACTCATCCTGCAATGGTGAGATAAGAACTTCCACAAATAAACTGCTGAAAAATATTTGGCCCAATGGGACGTACCTCTGATAAGGTTCTAGGCCATCCTGACTCTGAAAGCATGCATGGCGTCATCCATTTTGTTGATCCCCAATCCTTCCTCTTGCAAAGGAGCGCATATATTATTCCAGCTGATCCAATGCCTCTTATGCCCTTAGTCCGAAGTACCCCAGAAAAAGCTTGCAATGGCGCTATTAATATACTTGATTACTTGCTTCGGGATGTTGATAGCTGCCATGAGGTGAATAGGAATACTCGAGTGAATGTGTCTTATCAAGATTAACTTCGCTGCTTGGTTGAGAAGTTTGGCTTTCCACCCATTTATCTTATTGGTAATCTTTTGGATCAGGGGATGCAACATCGACTTGGTGATTCTGCCTTTGGCAAGAGGAATGCCTAGGTAGGAAATTGGGAAGAAGTCCTGGGAGTAGCCTGATATGGTGTTGAGCCGTTGGGCTTTTCTTCTTGAAGTTTTCTTGGGCGCAATGAAGGTTGTTTTGGTGGCATTAACCCTTTGGCCGGAAGAGCTTTCATATTCCCGAATGAAGCTGAGGAGAATTTTCACATTAGCAATCCTGCCATTAAGGAAGCATCATCAGCAAAAACTAGGTGCGTAATGGTAGGACAAGATATGGGGAGGTGGAACGGTTAACAGCTCCCTGAAGCAAAAAGATAAGACACGCCTCTACTGAAGGCCTCTGCTGCAAGGATGAAGATGGATGGGTAGAGAGGATCTCCTTGATGGAGACCTCTGGAGCTCTTGAAGAAACCGAAGGTTCTCCCATTGATGAGGATAGAGAAGTTGATATCTTTCCAGCATTACTGAAGCTGAGCTATGCAAAGAGAGCTGAAACCGAATTTGAGTAGCACCTGGGTGATGAAGTCCCATTCCATTCGATCATACGCCTTCTCCATATCCAATTTGATGATGAGGTTGCCACTGTATACCTTGCGATCGATCTCATGACCCATCTCTCGAGCTAGAGAAATATTATTTGTTATGGACCTACCTTTGACAAAAGCCCCTTGCTCATAGGATATGAGCATGGGCAAGAAGTGAGCCACTATGGATGCCAGCAGGTTAGAGAAAATTTTCATAATGCAATTGCATAAGCTTATCGGCTTGAAATCTTTAACTGTGACTGGGTTTTTTTCTTTGAAATGAGGCAGAGAAGGGTGCACTAAAACGCTTTGGGGATCGGGCCTCCCTAGAGAAAATCCTTGGCCGCTTGCAGAATATCGTCTCTTATCACCTCCCAACAAGAGGAGTAAAATGCCCCTCCAAATCCATCAGGCCTTGGTGTGCTATCAATGGGGATAGCAAAGGCAGCCCACCTTGACTTCGGCCATGGTTGGCGGGCGAGTGAGAAATTTGTTCATTTGCTCATCCACTAATCTTGGGATGCTGTTGAGGATGTGGGTCGATAAGTGAGTACCCTCTGACGAGAATAGCTCCTGGAAATACTTTACAGCCTCTTCACCAATGTCATTGGCTGAGAAAATAGTCTCCCCAGAAGAGGTCTGTAGCTGGTTGATGGATGCACACCTGTGCCTTTCGAGGACTGAATTATGAAAGAACTTTGTATTCCTATCACCCTCTTCCAGCCATGAGATCCTGGACTTTTGTTTCCAAAAAATTTCCTCTTGTAATTGGGCCTTCTTTAATTTAGTGTGGGCTAAATTGAGCTAGGTGAGATTGTCTTGACTTTGGTGGTTTAGGAGAAGGATCTTTGCCCAATTGACCTCATTTTCAGCCTGTTGAAAATTTTTAAAGATGTCACCAAATACTTCTCTGTTCCACGCTTTTAGCCTTGATTTTAGGACTTTTAATTTGATGTGAAGTTTGAACATGGGAGAGGCTGCAGGTTCGATGGTCCAGTTGTCTTTAATCAAATGCATGAAGCCCTCATGAGTAGTCCACATCCTTTGGAATTTAAACGGGCAAGGGAGATTAGTGGAATCACCTTTAACAGTAAGAAGGATTGGGGAGTGATCGGAAAAGGCTCTTGTGAGGTGTTCAACCTTAAAATGGGGAATAGCAGTTGCCCACTCTGCATTAATGAACATTTTGTCCAGTCTGGCCCATCGACGGCTATTGCTAGCCCTATTATTACACCAAGTGAAAGGAGAACCTGTAAATCCCGCATTAATCAGGCCGGTGTCGTTGATAGCCTCCTGGAAATCTAACATGGATCCTGACATCTGGATAGGGCCACCAAGACGCTCGCCGGGAGAAGTAGTGGTGTTAAAGTCCCCACATACTAGCCAAGGACCCCTGACAGTCTGGAAAATTTCCCTGAGATCATCCCAGAGCTGAGCTCTACTGTTTCTCAAGCAACTAGCATAAACAATGGTGACTGTAGCCGAGAAGGCTGAAATGTCGGATTTGGCTGTAATGGTGATGCATTGGGAGGAATGGTGATGCATATGTCTCAATTCTTAATTCTATGCTCTGCCAACTTCTCTCTATGTTCTAAATTTATTATGAATATATTAAGAATAAGAAGAAGAGAAGAACCGATTTTTGCACAATTCACAAATTCAAAGATGTTAATTTTAAAGGGTTTCTCATGCCATGGGTGAATGTTTTGGTGATAGGCTAACGCTCTTTTAGTTATTCCAATCTCATTGCATGAGCCGTCTACAAAAATATCGGTAAAAACTCAATTACCTTAAATTGAAAAAGGAATGGAAAACTCCATCGCACATATGGGCATAAATCTCCCCCTCCATTTTATTTTTTTATACTAATTCCTTTCTTAACCAGTTAAGGTCTCCCAAAAAAATTAATATATCTTATTAAAAATCTTCAAGGATATCAAAACATGGAGCTTTGCTAGGCCCACACACGTGTGTCACAAAGCACATTTACACGGCAGACATATGCCTGCGTGGCATGATAGGTCCAAGATCCAAGCCATCATAGCCATTGATTTATTGAGTTGAATGGGGTATAACTGAAAGTTTTCCTTTCAGTGATGCAAATTCAGCTACATATATCAATGTTCAGAATCAACTATTCAGCTAGCTAGAAATATCATGCTACATCTTTCTTTCCTCTTTAGAGTTGTTTTTTTACGGAGAGACAGAATTTTCAAAATGTTTGAACAAGTAAACTGAATTCGAATGTATCAGATTGTATATTAGGTCATATGTTACGTAACTGTACAAATAATAACAAAATGAATGAATGAATGAATGATATACAAGATGTTTTCGCATGGAGCATCAGAAGAGCTTCCCGGCAAACTCATCCATTCCACCTTCCACAATGTTTTTAGAAGAAGACGATGCAGCAAGATTCCTGAGCTCCGAGAGACTCCTTCCCAACTGTAGAGCCACCTTCATCTCAAACAATTCCCCATTCTCCCTCTTATGTCTCTCTCTTTCCTTAAGGTTTGATTCTATCGACTCTTCCAAGAGACGATAGAAGCCAGCACAGTTCCGATACATCTCAAATACCATCCCTACTTGTCCGCCATGTTCTAACATGTTTACAATGCTTGCCAATGCTCCACCAGCGACCCCGACCAATACCGCCCATGAACCATGTGAAGGAGACCCCACAAAAGAAGTCCCAAGAGCAGCAAGGCCGGTGAGTAGAGGTCCTGAGACTGCTAAAATCCTATTGACTTTCAAGACCAACTTGCTCAGTCGCACATACTCTGCGGTATCCTTTCTCCTCAAGACTTCAAGAACGCCTCTCATTTCGTCTTCAAGTTTCCCATTCCAACCATTCGTATTATTTTGTGCAGGAACCCTTTGTGATTCTGATGATTCTGAATTGTTAGAAGGCCACCATCTAGCTGGCTCCACTATAGCTGGGAACTTTTCGAGCATTCCTGGGAGCAATGGAAGAGGGTAAGCCTTGTCGAGCGCCAACACCCTCTCCATCGCATCCTTCACATCCATTGGAGTAGGAGTTCGTAGAGCAAGGGTGGTTTGGATTTCTGTGTAGAGCTGATGGAACAACCGGGCAGCGTTCCTTTGTTCTTCGGCAAGTTGGGAGGGCTGGATCTTGTTCACCAACAACAACAGCCCCGTCGCTGCTGAATACAAGAGAACGGAAGAGATTTTCAATGCCAAGAGTGAGGTGGTACCAGTTGGGATGGCGGAGAGTCCGGCAATGGTTGCAGCCGTGAGAGTGATTCCATTGATGGAGTTGACAAGGAGATTGTTCCAATTGTTCCTCTGCTCGCTGATGTTTGTGTGCATTTCCACCCTATCAGCAACCGCCTCTGCAATCGCATAAAGCTTGGTGACATTAGCGATCATGTCCCCATCACTTCTCTCAATTGCTGTCCTTTCTGTTTCAATTTTGATTTGCAGTGGATTTCTTATGTGGGTGTTGAATTCCTCCACATTTCCGGTTGGTAGCTTTGGAAAAGAGAGATGATTCTTCCAAAGTTTCGGGGCATGGAGAACTGCAACAAATCTACCATGGCATGGTGCTGATGGTATTGATGATGATGATAATAGACCGGAGGCTTGCAAGGCAGTCATTATCTCCTCCTTTACTTTCTATTTCCTTAGGTTGTCTGATTCTTCCTTTTGAGAGAGAGAGAGAGAGAGAGAGAGAGAGAGAGAATGTTGATGAAGAGATGAAGAGAGGTTTGATGGGTATTTATACGGGAGTTTGTTGTGTTGAAAGTCTCTGCTCCTGGTTTCATTGACCTTGACCAAAACAACTACCTTTGAGTCATGGATTTTTAAAAGATCTTGGATGATTGTTCACCACCATTTTGTAACTTGTTGTATCTCATACGTCGGTGTACGGGGAATATACATAAGTAAATCTGGACCATATTTAAGTTGGATTGTACTGAGCACAGCTTGAAATTTAATTACCTTGAATCAATTATGTAAAAAATATTGCATCCCTTACTGATTTTGACCGTTGGAAAGTTCACTTATAACCACCCATTTTATTTTCTTCAGTTGAAGGTTAGGATTGTGTAAACCAAGTGTTTCTCTCAAGGGACGTTTCTCTATCACTATTAGGAATTGCAATTTGAACGGTCTGAATTAAAGTATCATTGCCACATGTACCTTGTATGACTGTAACTTAAATAAACAGGTGGTGAACTATGACTTAGTTTTGTTGTAGATTTTAAAATCGAGGAAGGAGAACCATTCTCCATCAAAGGGGTCTCTTCGTAAAATGGCGGCTATCGATGCGATTGGCGAATGGAACTGGTCCAACGCGAGCCCCAGCAGAGGTTAGTACCTCCGGAGTTGGGATCTTTACCATAAAATAGGACGCGAATTGGGTACCCCCCACCACCACCTACCTAGAGACCTGTCAGGGGCTTTATCGGGCCCTCCTACACGTACATAAGTGTTTTATCAACACCGTCCATCCATTTTGAAAAATTATTTTAGAAATGGGCACAAAGTTGAGATAGATGGAACGCTCAATTGGACCACACCACATGAAACAGTGGTGATAGTGACTACTACCATTGAAACTTTCATAGGGCCCACCGTGATGTTTATCTGCCATCCAATATGCTCGTAAGCTCACGTATACCAGGATGAAAAGAAAACATAAATATCAGCTTGATCCGAAACTCCCGTGGACCCTAAGAGGTTTTCAGCGGTAGGTATTTAATCCCCACTCTTTCCCGGGGTGTGGTATACTTGAGCATTCGACGAACTCATTTTTTGGATCCTCTCCTAAAATGATTTTCCAAAATGAATGGATGGCGTGTATAAAACACAAAAATCACAGTGGCCCCACAGATCTAACAGGACCATCTGTATCTATTGGGTCCCAGTGGGGTAGTACCCAATCCGCCGCGTCATGTGTACAAATCTTCGAAGAATGTAGACTGTTGATCCGACCAGCAGCAATAGTTTCAATTGGAAGCGGATTACGTAGTAACTCACCATGCTCAGCGTACTGAGTAAACTCTGTGACGTCCACCATGATTTATTTATCCGCTCTGTTCATCCATTTTAACAAATAAATTTAGGTCTTAAGCCCAAAAATGAGATATATCTAATGTTCAAATGGACCACACCACAGGAAACAGTTGAATTGAATGTCTACTGTTAAAAAAATTCTTGTGGGCTACAGAAGTTTTGGATCAAGCTTATATTTGTGTTTTCCCTTCATCCATGTCTTTATGATCTTATGAACAGGTTGGATGACAAATAAACATCACTGTGGGGTTTAGAAAGGTTTCAACAGTGGAAATCATTATTCCCACTGTTTCCTGTGTTATGATCCACTTGATCTTTGGATATGCTTCAATTTCGGGATCAACCCCTTAAATTAGATGGAAAAACGGATGGATAGTGTGGATAGACATTCAAGGTGGGCCCAACTGAGTTTACTCAGTAAGATAAGAGCTTACTGAGTTACTCAGTACCCAATCCAAGTTCGTTTCAATCATGGTTCAAATTATCAGTTTATCGTATCAGCCAATGCCACCAGGGGGTATGAATTTCAGGGGATTTTTACCGCGGATCCTTACCCTTGCTCCCATGGTAGACTTTCAGGAGACTCATGGTCAAGGGTTCGAGTATCATCGGTGGTGAAATCCCACTACCGCGTGAGTGTGTGTGGGTAATGCTTTTGGAGTGAGGAAATTACATAAATACTTTCATTTCTTTCTTTAAAGAAGTGGTGGTCCCACAATTCTTGACTTCACTAATTTTTTAAGGAAAAAATTAAATGAAGTCACTTTTAATAATTTACTTCTTCCTAATGCATCTAGAGCGAATTTCTATTCATCAAGGAATTATTTAGTAAAATGCAAATTTCATAGGAATTTTGTAAAATTCTATTTTTTAAAGGATAAAAATACTGAAAAAGAAAAACATATATACTCCATATCCTTGTATCTGTTTTCTCGCATGAATAATAAATATTAAATAAATATCCTTTAAACATTGTCTTAGTCATAGTCATCTGAACCATATTCCAACCCACTGTTGTTGTCAGATATGGGCATCCCATTTCGCCATTCCACTCTATCAGGGATTATATTTTTAGAAAAGAAAGATCTTTATGTGTTAGTAAATAAGTTGATATTTTATTTAAGATTAAGGAAACAACAAAATCTTTTTTTTTTTCCGGTACAATTCAACATGGTTTCTCAATACACGATAGTTATCAGTTTATTGTGACAGAAAAAAAAAAAAAACTGTCAATGCATACATCCCTAAAAATAAACTACCAACTTATATTCTAGATTGGCAGGCTGTGGGTTATTGAATTTGTTCTTCTAGATTCATAACTACCAACTTATATTCTAGATTGGCAGGTGGGTTTAGGGGTGGTCAAAAGGAGATTCAGGAGAAACTCTAGGATGATACGATAGGCTCCTCCTTCGGTTTTGTCAAGAGGGAGTCTGAATCTTTGCTGTCTAGTTGGGTGAGCTGTATATCTTTCTTTTGATTTAATACAATCAGAGATGGCCTTGTGTTTTCTTTTTTTTTTTAAATAAAAATGATTGGCAGGTTTCGGGTTATTGAATTTGTTCTTCTAGATTCATAACTGCCAACTTATCATCTTGCGATACTTGAATATAATCAATGTAATATACTAATATGCTTGTAATCTCCTAAAAATAAACTAAAGAAGTATAAATAAACCAATCAAAGCAAAATAAAATAATATGATTCCATGGACGATCAGATTCCTTTAAGAAAAGGAAACCTAAAATATATTAAATTATAGAACTAGATATAAGAATAGAATTTAAAAATACTATTTGAAGATCTTGCAATGAGTAAGATAAAATAACATAATAGAATAACAATTTGAAAGTTACAGCACTGCAATTGCATTAAGATCAGAGCCATTAATCAAGGAAAGCTGTTCAATCAATGCAATTATGTGCATACATGCACATGTGTCTTGAAAGAGCACATGCATTGTTGAGTGAATGTGTGGATATTTGTAATTTGTGCATGCATGTATTAGTGTTAGCATTGCAAGTTGTACGTGCACAAGATTGTTTGGTTTTGTCGCATAAGTAATATCTTGAAGATAGTGTATGGTGTAAGTGCTATGTTGTAATTCTAGCACCCGGTATTGTCAAATTTTTTTGTGCCAAATTACTTGGAGTTAGTATCTTGTTATGATAAGATGGAAACTTTAAGATCACCGTCGTCAACTCTTCTACATTTTCAAGTTGAAGAACTTTGTCAAAGATCCAACATAAGCTCAAGTACAAGAATACAAAGTCTATCTCAAGCTCAAAGCTCAAGTTCAAGTTCAAGTTCATTACCTCTAGCTCAAGTCTTAAGTCCTCAAGCTCATATTTCAAGATCGCTACCTCAAGCTTAAGATCACAAGCTCAAGCTCAAGCTAAAAAATATGAGGTCAAGCTTCATGTGCTTCAATATAAACAATCTACTGAAGCGATCGATGTTTCATTATTTCAAACTCACATTTAAGGTATGGATGACCCTATATTGACCATAGGTTAGGTCATATTCATTGTATATTGAATTTAGGTCAATGTATAAGTTTATAGGCTTTTTTTTTTTTTTTTCGATTAGTCCTAGTCATTGTTCGACTAGTCCACACACTGGCTTGACCAGTCCAAGATTTGTTGAGAATTTTTGAGAATTTTTGGTTGTGGCTCGACCAGTCGTGCACACTACTAGACCAGTTGAGTGAACAGTCTCGACCAGTCGAACAGGGCTTGACTCGAACTCCAGTAAGGAGATTTTTACCCACTCGACCATACGACTAACAGGTTTATCTTATCGCGCCAGAATTTTTGAAAATTGGTTGCTGCTTCGACGAGTCAAACCAACCCTTAGACCAGTCGAGGGAACAAAATTTTTACCTATAAATAGAGGACATTTCTTAGAATTATTCATTCATTCCAAGTTAAATCAAGTCATCACTCTGAGAGATAAGTCCCTACAATTGTGAAGCTATTGCTTATTAATTTTAGATTCTTGTTATAGCTTTTTTGTATTTAATTTTGAGATCTCTTTATTTAATTCTATTCTATTAAAAAAGGAAATTTTTGATTTACCCTTTTGAGATCAAAATCAAATCAAGCTAGCCCCAGGTTAATTTAATTTAAAAATCATTTAGACTTAGAACCCTTTCATTGTGAGATTGGACTTTAACATCTACGTCTACATTGAATCTTCAGATACGTACAATTTCATTTTCTGCATTTTTAGTTTGTGAGATTCAGCAAGTAAAAACTCATTATGGAGTTTTTGTGATTGTTTAAGCCCATTTGAAAAACACAATTGTGAGGTTTTAAGGTGAACCTTGGAAAACTTTATTTCTTAGTGAAAGCCAATATCCCGTGGGTGTGGATATTAGGAGTGGAGTAGTTGTGTGACTGTTTGCGAACAGTTGGTGTACACACACGAACCACTATAATTCTCGGTGTTTGGATGATGGTTGTGATGTATGTGTGGTGTTGAATGTTGTAATTTTCTTTATGCGCTTGTGGTGAATGTTGTAATAATTTAGTTTATTTTCTTTGCCTCATTCTCAGTTTGAGTTTTTGATACTTACCAACGTTCTAGACATTAAGTTGTCCTACCATAAACCTTGGTTTTTGGTGAAAGGTTGTCCTTAGAACTCAGCTTGTATCGACCTCTCAAGATTAGTGCATTTGAGGTTGCTATTTAATTGTGTTATCTGTTTTTGTATTCCATATTTATTTTTTATTTGGCAGTCCTATTCACCCCCCTCTAGGACTTAGAGCTCGGCCTTTTCATATGGTGTATGGGAAAAATGAAATACTTGCTTAAAGCTAAGTATGTATGAAATAAAGAAATAGACTGTTAGAAGTAAACCCACCTTGAATATTGGATCACATGATCCTTTGTATTTATAGAGTTATAGAGTACAAGAGTTTGTTTGGATAGATTACAATTTGAATTGAAAACTGAAATTTGAAGTTTTCATGGTTAAATAGTAACCACCCGGAGGTAATTGTGGTGGAGATGAGGTATGATTGTTAACACGCTCCCTCAAGCTAAATGGCGAACTATTAATGACGTGAAGCTTGGATTGTAAGAAGTGGAACCGGGCAAATGTTAACCCTTTAGGGCCTGTTTGATTTTTGAAAGCTTGTGTAATTACCCCTGTAAATGGGTAATTATTACAATTTTACCCCATTTGATAATCAAACAAATTTCTGCCTTGGAAACCGGTTCAAAAGAGTTAGTTTAAATTTGTGGACCCCAATGTGATGTGTATTATATATCCATTTCGTTCATCCGTTTTACCACAATATTTTGAGGCATGATCCGAAAAATGAGGCAGATCCAACACTAAAGTGGCCCACAATAAAAGAAACAGTGGCCCTAAGAGGTTTTTAACGGTAAGTGTTCGATTTCCTTTTTCCCATGGCGCGGTTCACTTGAGCTTTGGATATGCCTCATTTTTTGCCTCATGCCATAAATTCAGCTAGCATAATGGATGAAGGGTGTGGATAAGCAATATGCATCACGGTGGGACCCATAAATACTTTGAGGCCTTCTTGATTTTTGCGTCTAAGTAGCAGCTGGTTAAATCAAGCACTGGGAATAGTGCTATAAATACCAGATGAAATAATTATTACCCATTAACAGGTTATGTACCACTGAATTAAAAATTCAAACAAGCCCTTAGTGAAAATATCATCTATTTGATCAATTGTACCCACATAGCGAACAACAAGATCACCCCTAGTAACTTTTTCTCGGACGAAATGATAATCCACCTCAATCAATATGTTTGGTATGATCATGATAAACATGATTGGAGGCAAGTGAAATAGAACTAATATTGTCACAGTAGAGAAGAGGAGGATTTTGTTAAAAAATAGTTAAATCGTGTAAGATCATACGTATCCAAAACAATTTTGCGGTTGTGACAGGAAGAGAACGATACTCAGACTCGTGCTTGAACGAGAAATTGTGGGTTGTTTCTTAGCACTCCAAGAGACCAAATTAGGGCCAAGAAAAACAGCATAGCTAGAAGTAGAATGACGATCATCGGGATCTATTGCCCAATCAACATCAGAATAGGCCTAAAGAGTGAAAGGAGCATCATAGCCTTTATAGAACCAGAGGCCATGTGAAATAGTGCCTTTCAGAAATTGTGGGATACATTTAACAACTAACTAGTGAGTTGATCGTGTAGCATGAATGAATTGGCATACTTGATTAACAATGAACGCAATATCTGGCCGTGTAACAGTATCATATTGCAAAGCACCCACAATACTCCAATATTCATGAGGATCTGATAACACCATCAAGCTTGGAGAGCTTAGAACCAGAAGCAACATGAGACTTCAAGGGTTTTACATCTTGCATATGCGTACGACATATGAGATCACCAATATACTTTGATTGAGTCAAATAGATGTCAGTTCGAGTACGAGTAACCTCAAAGCCAAGAAAATAATGTAGGGGCTCCAAATATTTCATTTTAAAAAGACAATTGAGATCAGACAAGAGAGAGTGAAGGGCTTCACGGTTACTGCTAATCAGGATAATATCATCCACATAAATAAACAAAACAGTAAACTCTGTGGTCGAACGATGAATAAAAAGAGAATTATCAGCAGTAGAAACAATGAACCCCAAGCCCTGAAGATAAGTAGTGAGGCAAAGATATCATGCATGTGGGGCATGTTTAAGCCCATATACAAGGCTTTGTGGAGCTGACAAACATGACCCGGCTTAGAGGAATCCACAAACAGTTGGGGTTGTGTCATGTATACTTTCTCAGTAAGAACACCATGTAAAAAAGCATTCTGCACATCAAGCTATCGAATAGCCCATTCATAATGAAGAGCAACATAAATAACTATCCAAACTATAGCATGCTTGACAATAGGGCTAAATGTTTCACCATAATCAAGTCCAGGCTACTATTGAAAGCCTCTGGCAACAAGACGAGCCTTGTGTCGCTCAATAGACCCGTCCGCACGACGCTTAACCTTAAAACTCACTTACAACCTACCAAAATTTGACTAGGTTGAGGTGGAACCAAGGTCCAAGTACCTTGTTTATATAAAACCCACTCAGTTGACTTAGCTCCCTGAGAGTAACAGGTAGGCTCAACCAAAGCATGGTTTACATGGAAAGCACTTGGTAATGGATTTATACGCATGATACCGCTTAATGGCCTGATTAATCGTGTTTATAATGCAGAGTGTATGTACGAACCATGACCGAAAAGGGTGCTTAAAGCATGGACTTAACGCTCTAATGACACCAAAGCAAGGGACGGACTCAGAGACCCAAGATCAACAGAATTACACATCAGTGGACCCAAGAAAATCGAGGAATTGAAGCTCAAGTGGCTTGAAAAGTGTCCAGAATGCAAGATCATAGGGTTCCCACCATCCGATCAGTTCGAAACTCCATACGTGGCCTGAGGACCATAAATGAACCGTACACGTAAAATTTCATCCATTAGATCGCTGTGGAAACGTCCCAACGGTCAAATCAGCCCACAAAACATCGATCTGGGGCCCACCTGATATCTGGACATGCTTCAATTCTGGTCTCAACCATTTAAATCAGATGGAATAACTGATGGTCGGAGCGGATATATCATATACCTCAAGGTGGGACCCGCCTTAAGTGGTGTGTGCGCACAACATACGTGCGGTGGATGAGCACCGAATCAGAGAGATAGAAGGATTTGAATCCTTCTCGCCCGCCGCTGGGACGCCCGTAACAGAGCTTGCGGCTCTTTTTTGTGGGCCACCACCATGATTCGACGGACCAATCCGGACCGTCCATAAGACGTGCACGGCCCCTCTCACTCAGGCCTAGGTGGCAGAGTTTCAAAAAGAGATCAAATATTGGATCTCAGCCGTCCAAACGGAGGACAGACGGTGAGAAGATCCGGTACAATGGGCCACGCCAAACTTGAAAAAACCTACCTCTCCTGACCGGTTTCTCGAGCTGAGACTAGTGGACGGACTAGATTTCACCACTGATGCAGATCCTGGGCCCACCGATCTTCCCAGCGAAGGATCATGCGCAGGCTCTGCGTCTGCAAAAACTGGCCGTAGTGGGCCATTGAGCGATCAAGGGGATGATCAGATAGATGATCTGATCCGTCCAGAGGATGCCAAGGGGGGTCCTGATCCCGTTCATGAAGAAAAATCAGAAATCTGGGCCGTCATCCTCCACAATTCCGAGCCGACGCCAGTCGGTTTCCAAGAATTGCTGCGCCATAACAGGGACGTGCGTTCCTGGCTGCGTAAACTAATTCACGCAAGGAGCTACGCACACCTACAGCAGGACTCTCTCCAACCCTCCAAGTCCTGATAAAAGGAGAGAAGAGAGAGAGCCAGGGACAGTGGGAGGGGGAGAAACAGAGAAGACTGGGAGGAAGAGAAGCCTGGTCGGCTACACATTTTGGGAGGAGACAAAGGGCTGCACGTTTTGGCAGAAGCAGCAGGTGGGATTCCTGCTAGACGTGGCTGAAGAAAGCAGAAGGAGAAAAGGCTGAGGAGATTGGAAGAAAGAGGTTTTCCTTTTTCTTTTTCTTTTATTTCTTTCTTTCTTTCTTTTATGAATCTTAAGGTCATTAGCCTAATCATGGTTGGCTAAACCTCTTAGCTAGGGCTAAGAGGTGAAGCTGTAGCGAGATGGGAGACACTATTTCCTATTTTTCATGAACTGAACTTGGTTTTGAGTTGATTATTAAAAGAATATTTACTCAGTCTTTAATGGTCTATTGTGACTTGAAATTACAATGGGTTTGCAATGGCTTTGAATATCTCTTTTTCTCTTTTGATGTTTATGACGTCAGGAGGCCCTGTTGTTCACCATCGTCTCCTGGGCATGGTTGGATGATAGTACTCTTCCTAACTTTCATGTACTTTTGATTGGTTGGCAATTAGTTTAATCCCGTTATTTACTTTGTCTCCTGGGCATGGTAAGATGATAGAATCCATTTTAATTCATATACCTTTCATCTCAAAACCAAATCGAGTAAGTTCATTTGAATTCCATAATCTTTGATGCGGGCATAAGATCTCCGATCTCTACAAGTGGATCCTCCGAATCCCTAGTTTCTTTCCTCCGAATTCCTTAAAGTTTTAGACAATTATTCCTTATATTCTATTTGATTTTGATTACATCTTAGGCTAGTTCTATTTCTACCTAGTTTCAGGAAACGTACAGGTATCAGTCCTCGTGGATTCGACCTCGGTCTTACCGAGTTTATTACTACATCACAACCCTATACTTGGGGAGTGAACAAGTTTTTGGCGCCCTTGCAGGGGACTGATGGTTACGATTCTTTGAAATTAATTAGTTTTAGAATTAGTTTGAGATTAGGATTTTATTAACTTTAGTTTTAGATTTTTATTTCTATTTGATTTTTTAGAACTAACTGGTTTCCTGTTTTATAGGATCTGGACATAAGTTTCTCAATTGGTAATTCCTTCCTAATCTCTCTACTTTTTCATATTTTTAGAATTAGGGTTTAAATTTTAGAAATTTTCTAATTCTAGTATCCTCCCTTCTGTAGGAAATAGTTTATTTTTAGACTTTAGGTTATTTCTTTCCCTTCTTAGAAATTAACTTTCTATTTTTGTTTTATTTTAGTAACTTTCTAATTTTAACTCTTTTAAAATCTAATTTGTTTCCTAAATTAGCTTTAAAATTTTATTTAGAAACTAACCTTCTTATTTTGTAGGCCTTTAAAATAGAAATCTCTAATTCGGTACACTCCTTCCCTACTTTCTATTTTTCAATTCTCTTTTAGTAATTTACTTTCTAATATAGGACTTTCTTAATTTATTTTAGAAGTTTCCACTTTCTTTTAGAAATCAGTTTACTGTTATCTTTCTTTTAAAAGATTGTTTTTCTCCTTTTTAGAATCTGACTTATTTTATTTTATTTTGCAGGTCCTTAACTTAGGGGCTTCAATTTGGTAATTTCTTTCCAACTCTCTTTTTCTTTCTAGCTTTTCTTTTCCTTTCTTAGGGTTAAGTTTTTAATTAAGGGCTGCGAGTGTTTTCATGCCCAAGTGGGCCCGTGACGACACTCGACGTCTCTTGACTGAAGGAGGATTGGTTGAGGGGTTGACTATCCATCGCAGGACTAGACACCGCTCGAAATCCCCTGAGTTAACTGAGGTTATGGCTGAAGACCAACCTCCTCCACTTCCACCCAGGGTGGAGGATACCCAAGATGAGAATGAGGTGCAACAGGCACCCCCGCCTCGTACTTTACGAGATTATCTACAATCGGCGGGAGTGAGTATGCCCTCATGCATGATTTTTCCTGAAAATACAGGACAAATGGACAAACGGCGACTCCTCCAGGCTTCTTCAATCAAAATCCTAATCAAGTGAAACCTCAAGAGGAACCGGTTCAAAATCCCATACAAGAGCCGGCTCAGGCAATGCGTGGAATTACAGATTTTATGCAAAAGATAGATTCTCGTATGACGGTTATAGAAAAGGGGATGCTTCCTGCACAACCGCTCCCCAATCCTAAACCGCAATACGAGACAAGTGATCCCAACTCTTCAAATCAAATGGGGCATGCTAAATCCATCACCACTCTTATGAGTGGGAAGATCATTGATAAAACTCTTAAGGTTAGGCCCGAAAAGCCTCAAGAACCAGAAGAGGACAACAATGATGGATCCAGTGATGCCCCACAAAAAGTTGAACCGGAACTTCTAGAGAAGCCAGTTGCTCCATTCCCCCAACGGTTGGTTTCACCAAAATCTCTCTCTAACTCTCAGGATATACTAGAGGTGTTGAAACAAGTGAAAGTCAACATTCCTCTACTTGATGTCGTTAAACAGATACCTTCATATGCCAAATTCTTGAAAGACTTATGCACGACCAAAAGACGGAAAATTATTCAAAAGAAAATCTTCTTGGACCGAGAAAGTGAGTGCCATCCTCAAGCAAGACGTGCTACAAAATTCAAGGATCCCGGTAGCCCAACCATATCATGTGTAATCGGGAACCATCGAATTGATCACGCACTACTTGACTTAGGAGCGAGCGTCAATTTGATTCCCTACTCGGTATACAAACAGTTAGGTTTGGGTGAATTAAAACCTACCCTAACCACACTACAACTTGCTGATCGCTCTGTTCGTGTACCAAGAGGGATAATTGAGGATGTGTTAGTCCAGGTCGATAGATTTTACTACCCTGTAGACTTTATCATCCTGGACACCGAACCCATCAATAACATGAGCACTCAGATTCCCGTCATTCTTGGTCGCCCATTCCTTGCCACGTCAAATGCAATTATCAATTGCAGGAATGGTATCATGACTATGTCTTTTGAAAATTTGACATTGGAGTCAAACATTTTTTTCAATAACGGCAGCAACGCAGAGGATGATGACGATTTCCACGACATTAACATGATTGACTCTTTCGTGGAAGATACGACACCTCTAACCTTATCCTCTGACCATCTGGAGACGTGCCTGGCCCACTCCCATGATTTTGATGATGACATGATTAGGGAGACGTGCGCCTTGCTTGATACTGCACCGGTACTTGAAGTTAACCGGTGGAGGCCACAATTTGAAGAATTACCACAAACCGATGTAGTGCCTCTACCGTCTAACCTCAAGCCGCCGAAGCTTGACCTAAAACCTTTGCCCTCTGATTTGAAATATGCCTATTTAGGTCAAGATGAGACATACCCGGTGGTGATCTCTGCCCACCTGGAGAAAGAACAGGAGAGTATGCTCATATCTACTCTCATTGAGCATAAAGGAGCCCTGGGATGGACGATAGCGGACCTCAAGGGAATCGATCCCTCGATTTGTACTCACCGCATATATCTTGAGGATAATGCAAAAACCGCTCGGCAACCACAACGTAGACTAAATCCAAACATGAAGGAAGTGGTTAAAGCCGAGGTTCTTAAACTATTGGATGTGGGTATTATATACCCTATATCTGATAGTCAATGGGTGAGTCCAACTCAAGTGGTCCCTAAGAAGTCCGGAATCACCATCGTAGCCAATACTAATACTGAACTCGTGCCAACTAGAGTCACTACTTGGTTGGAGAATGTGCATTGACTACGGGAAGTTGAATACCGTTACGAGGAAAGACCACTTTCCTTTGCCATTCATTGATCGAGATCCTGGAAAGGTTAGCTGGTCATTCCTATTACATTTTTCTTGAGTATTCGCGCTACAACCAGATAGAGATAGCCCCGAAGACCAGAAAAGACTACATTTACATGTCCCTACGGCACCTTTGCCTATCGAAGGATGCCATTCGGACTATATAATGCCCCTGCCACCTTTCAGCGATGTATGCTTAGTATCTTTTCTGATATGGTGGGGCAATATCTAGAGGTCTTCATGGACGACTTCTCTGTTTACGGTCCATCTTTCAGCAAGTGCTTGGAAAGCCTTAAATGTGTGCTGAAAAGATGTGAAGAAAAGAACTTGGTACTTAATTGGGAGAAGTGCCATTTCATGGTTCAGAAGGGAATTGTCCTTGGGCATATCATCTCGTCCAAAGGAATCGAGGTAGATAAGGCAAAAATCGATCTTATCTCTAACCTACCTTCACCCAAGAACATCAGAGACGTGCGATCCTTCTTAGGACACGCAGGATTTTACAGGCGATTCATAAAGGACTTTAGTCTTCTTTCTCGTCCTTTATGTAATCTTCTTCAAAAGGATGTTCCGTACGAGTGGACTAAGCAATGCCAGGAAGCTTTCACCAAGCTTAAAGGCACATTAACCACTGCACATATCATGCAGCCACCCGACTGTTGAGCTTATGTGCGACGCTTCTGATTATGCTCTTGGGGCGGTCCTAGGCCAGAGAAAAGATAAGAAGCCCTACGTCATTCATTACGCGAGTAGGACTCTAAATCCCGCCCGTGAACTACTCGACTACGGAAAAGGAACTCTTAGCCGTAGTGTTCGCCTTGGACAAATTTAGGTCTTACTTGATCGGATCCAAGATCATTATCTATACAGATCATGCGGCACTGAAGTATCTTCTTCTAAGAATGATTCTAAGCCCCGCCTGATACGATGGATCCTTCTACTCTAAGAATTTGATTTGGAAATTAAAGATAAAAAGGGAGTAGAGAACGTAGTGGCCGATCACCTTTCTCGCTTTAATACCTCGATTCCCTTGAGGCGACCTATATCAATGACATGTTCCCGATGAACAATTGTAGTCTCCCATTCACCTTGGTTTGCTAATATTGCTAATTATCTTGCTACATGTGCCATACCGACACAGGTGCATAAGATAAGAAGAAATTTTTCACCGAGGTGCGCAACTTTTTCCGGGATGATCCTTATTTATTTAAATATTGCCCAGACCAAATTCTAAGGAGATGTGTACTAGACGATGAGCATCAGAGCATCTCCTTCTGTCACTCTCAGGCTGTGGTGGTCACTTTTCGCTAAAAGACCACGACCAAGATTCTGCAGTGTGGCTTTCTTGGCCCACTATGTTTAGGGACACTCATGAGTTTTGCAAAGCTTGTGAGCGTTGTCGAAATTGGGATCATTATCCCATCAAAATATGATGCCCTTGAATCCCATTCTTATCATCGAGGCATTTGATTGCTGAGGCATTGATTTCATGGGATCATTCCCCCAATCTTTTGAAAATCTATATATTTTGCTCACTGTGGACTATGTTATTAAATGGGTTGAAGCGAATCCATGTCGGAATAATGACCATCGCACGGTCATTAAATTCCTAAAAGAGAACATCCTTTCCCGATTCGGAACGCCTCGAGCTTTCATTAGTGATGGGGCTCACACTTTTGTAATAGACCATTCAAAAGCTTAATGAAGAAATACGGTATCTCTCACAAGGTGAGCACCCCATACCATCCACAAACAAGTGGACAAGCTGAGATTTCCAATAGGGAGATCAAACATATCTTAGAGAAAACGGTTAACCCTGACCGTAAGGATTGGTCAATCCGATTGACTGATGCCTTATGGGCTTACCGTACTGCATTTAAAACTCCTATTGGAATGTCTCCCTTTAGACTTGTCTATGGGAAGGCTTGTCACTTGCTGTGGAGTTGGAACATAAGCGTATTGGGCGATCAAAAATCTTAATTTCAACTGACAACGCTGCTCGCTACGCAAACTTCAATTGAATGAATTGGAGGAAATCCAAAACATGCAATAAATCAAGAATTTACAAGGACAAGATGAAAACATTTTATGACCAACACATTTTGCGAAAATCATTCACGCCTAGTCGAAGGTCCTTTTGTACAACTCTCGATTACATCTCTTTCCGGGTAAGCTTCGATCTTGTTGGACCGGCCCTTACATTGTTGTCACTGTTTTCCTCATGGGGTCGTTGAGATAAGAGATCCCGACAATGGCAAGGAGTTTAAAGTTAATGGACATTGATTGAAACCATTTGTCGAGAAATTTGATTCGAAGGACATGTCCTACCTCTGACTGATCCTGTTACCAGGATTGATCTCCTAGTCGATGGAGGTATAGGTAGGTTTCTGTTTTCTTAGGACTAGGGTAGTTGCTTTATTTGTCCAGTGAAGACGGTAAACTTAGCGCTCTGGGAGGCAACCCAGTTCTTCATTTCATGTCATTTTTTTCTTTTTTTTTTCCATTATTAATTTAATGTTTGTGGGTAACATTACTATAAACCCTCACGAGACTACAACTCGTCCACTAGGGGAAACCTAGGGGTTTAAAGGCTTGTTGCATACGCTAAAT
This sequence comes from Magnolia sinica, assembly GCF_029962835.1. Lineage (NCBI taxonomy): Eukaryota > Viridiplantae > Streptophyta > Magnoliopsida > Magnoliales > Magnoliaceae > Magnolia > Magnolia sinica. The sequence goes on from NC_080573.1 coordinate 15,029,905, forward strand.
GCAATCGAGAGCACCTACGAAAGTGGTATAGGTAGGATTGTATTTTTGTTATTTTATTTTACTTCTGTTGGTTTCTCTCTTGTGCTGACCGCTCTTACGTAGAAATCTTTGAAAAGCCTCTTGATTCTTTCATCCAGGTATTATCCTTCCATCACTTCTCATTTACTTTTTGTCCCATGTGCATCGCATGCTTATTTCTTTTACATTGAGGACAATGTAGATTTTAGGTTGGGGGTGGGAGATTAGGTCACCTAATCAGCATTTTCTTGGTCTTGTACAAAAGTTGTGAAAAAAAAAATTTTCTGACATTTTGTTGAATTTGAAGTGATTTTGACAACCATCTTGGATTTAAAATTACAAGATAAGTGAAGTTGGTAATTTATGACTCTTAGATTCAGTTATCTATTATATTAGATTTCACATTTAAGTTTGAAGTATTAATCTATAATTAGAAGTTTTAAACATTGATTGAGTTATGAGTTCACATGTCACATCTCGCTTTCACATTAAGATTTCAGTTTGATATTGAAGGGTTAACTTGGTAATCACTAAGCATGTAAGGAACCAGCTTGGAGAATTTGCCCGTCATGAATTTAAAAAAAAAAAAAAGAGAAAAGGAGAGAGAGATACCTTTGGAAAAGGTTAGGCGAATAATTTTCACCATAGGTTTGCTCCCTATAGGTGCGGATTCAATTCTCCTCTCCCTCGATGACGAAAAAAAAAAAGAAGAACTGAAAGGCAAATTCTGGTTTAAGTTTTGAGTGTCCTAAATACTGTTTTGATTATCAATGTTATCATAAAAATTATCCATTGGATTTCTTAATGATGATAAGCCGAGATTTTATTATACACTCATGATACTCGTTGTTTAGAATTGTTCTAATTAATGCATAAATACTTTAAAGTTGATTATGAAATTTATTGTGCACTTGATTCCAGGAGGAAGTAATATCCAACATTCATGCATCTTAGAATTTTCGAATTTAGACTGTTTTTTTTTTTTTTAAAAAAAAAAAATCGCTTGAGTTCATAAAAATGGTCCTGTATTTCTCAACTTATTTTTCGCATATTTTGCTCGGGACTAGCAAAATGCTGGTTGGGGGTTGTGTTGAGGGTCAAATATTGTATATCAGACCCAGTTGTTACCTAGATTTACACGCATGATACCGCTTAATGGCCTGATTAATCGTGTTTATAATGCAGAGTGTATGTACGAGCCTGGACCGAAAAGGGTGCTTAAAGCATGGACTTAACGCTCTAATAACACCAAAGCATGGGACGGACTCCAGAGACTCAAGATCAATAGAATTACACATCAGGGACCCAAGAAAATCAAGGAATTGAAGCTCAAGTGGCCTGAAAAGTGTCCAGAATGCAAGATCATAGGGTTCCCACCGTTTGATCAGTTCGAAACTTCATACGTGGCCTGAGGACCATGAATTAACCGTACACATCAAATTTCATCCATTAGATCGCTGTGGAAGTGGCCCAACGATCAAATCAGCCCACAAAACATCAATATGGGGCCCACCTGATATCTGGACATGCTTCAATTCTGGTCTCAACCGTTTAAATCAGATGGCATAACAGATGGTCGGAGCGGATATTTCATATACCTCAAGGTGGGACCCACCTTAAGTGGTGTGTGTGCACAGCATACGTGCGGTGGATGAGCACCGAATCAGAGGGATAAAAGGATTTGAATCCTTCTAGCCGCCGCTGGGACGCCCGTAACAGAGCTTGCGGCTCTTTCTTGTGGGCCACCACCATGATTCGACGAACCAATCCGGACCGTCCATAAGACGTGCACGGCCCCTCTCACTCAAGCCTAGGTGGCAGAGTTTCAAAAGAAGATCAAATATTGGATCTCAGCCGTCCAAACGGAGGACAGACAGTAAGAAGATCCAGTACAATGGGCCACACCAAACTTGAAAAAAACCTACCTCTCCTGATCGGTTTTTCGAGCTGAGACTAGTGGACGGACTCGATTTCACCACTGATGCAGATCCTGGGCCCACCGATCTTCCCAGCGAAGGATCATGCGCAGGCTCTGCGTCCGCAAAAACCGGCCGCAGTGGGCCACTGAGCGATCAAGGGGATGATCAGATAGATGATCTGATTCGTCCAAAGGATGCCAAGGGGGGTCCTGATCCCGTTCATGAAGAAAAAATCAGAAATTTGGGCCGTCATCCTCCACAATTTCGAGCCGACGCCAGTCGGTTTCCAAGAATTGCTGCGCCATAACAGGGACATGCGTTCCTGGCTGCGTAAACTAACTCACGCAAGGAGAGCTATGCACACCTACAGCAGGACTCTCTCCAACCCTCCAAGTCCTGATAAAAGGAGAGAAGAGAGAGAACCAGGGACAGTTTTAGACAGGGAGCAAGAGGGGAGGTCGGCTTTGGGTTTGAAAAAGGATTCAAGGAAGAGTTTGGAAAAGAACAGGGGATTGGCAGCTGGCTGGGTGGATCCTGCAGACGTGGCTGAAGAAAGCAGAAGGAGAAAAGGCTGAGGAGATTGGAAGAAAGAGGTTTTCCTTTTTCTTTTTCTTTTATTTCTTTCCTTTAATGTTTTTTTTCTTCTTCTTTTTAGTTGGAATTTAACCCATATCATGCTCGGCTAAACCTCTTAGCTAGGGCTAAGAGGTGAAGCCTGTAGCGAGATGGGAGACACTATTTCCTGCTTTTCATGAACTGAACTTGGTTTTGAGTTGATTATTAAAAGAATATTTACTCAGTCTTTAATGGTCTGTTGTGACTGAAATTACAGTGGGTTTGCAATGACTTTGAATATCTCTTTTTCTCTTTTGATGTTTATGACGTCAGGAGGCCCTGTTGTTCACCATCGTCTCCTGGGCATGGTTGGATGATAGTACTCTTCCTAACTTTCATGTACTTTCGATTGGTTGGCAATTAGTTTAATCCCGTTATTTACTTTGTCTCCTGGGCATGGTAGGATGATGGAATCCATTCTAATTCATATACCTTTCATCTCTTGAAAACCAAATCAAGTAAGTTCAGTTTGAATTCCATAATCTTTGATGCGGGCATAAGATCTCCCCGATCTCTACAAGTGGATCCTCCGAATCCCTAGTTTCTTTCCTCTGAATTCCTTAAAGTTTTAGACAATTATTCCTTATATTCTATTTGGTTTAGATTTCATCTTAGCCTAGTTCTATTTCTATCTAGTTTCAGGACACCGTACAAGTTTCAGTCCTGTGGATTCGACCTCGGTCTTACCGAGTTTATTACTATATCACAACCTTATACTTGGGGAGTGAACAGCTCAACCAAAGCATGGTTTACATGGAAAGCACTTGGTAATGGATACGGAGAGGAAACAAGTGCTTTAGGTTTAAAAATGCCATCCTTATCCCGTGTGCACATTGGATGAGAGGGAACTGGTAGAGGAGGAGGGTGTAGAGGGTTTGCTAGAGATTAAAAAAAAGAAGAGAGGGATGGGTTTGAAGAGAGACTAGGGGTAGAAGAGGGTGAGGAGGAAGGTGTAACAGTGGGTGGTGAGGATGTAGGGGAGAGGCGAAGAGGTGAGACAACGGTGGACACAATGGGATTCGAGAAGTGGTGATTATTTGGTTTGACAAACACTTGATCAAGTTGAACATAATCATGGGAAGGACTATTGGCACAAGGTGGATCCTTTTAAGAGGAACTACCTTTCCTGCTGCAATAAAGGGATACCTAAGTTCATCAAACACAACATGGTGAGACATGTAAACCCTATGAGAAATAGGATCAAAACATTTAGATCCTTTATAATTTTTCCCATAGCCAAGGAAAATACATGGGATAGTGCGAAAGTCGAGCTTGCCAAGATGATATGGTGGAGTACAAAGATAGTATTGACAACCAAAGCTACGTAAAAAAAACGATAATCAGGCACATGGTGCAACAACTTTTCATGGGGTGAAAGAAAATTCAGCATACGAGTAGGCATGCAGTTAATGAGAAATGTGGCAGTGGCAAAAGCATCAACCCAAAAACATGTGGCAAGATTTGAGTGTGCAAGCAAAGCCAAGCCAGACTCAACGATATGATGATGTTTGCGTTTTGCCAGTCTATTCTTTTTAGGCATGTATGGACAAGAAATGTGATGATTGATGCCATGGGTTGAGAGATAGGATCGAAATCGATGACTGGCATATTTACCACCGCCATCGGTTTGAATCGACTTAATCGTCATGCCTAACAAATTCTCAACCAAAGGTTTAAAGTTTAGAAAAATGTCATAAACCTAAGAATTAAATTTAATAACAAAGAACCAATAATAATGGCTAAAGTCATCAATAAAAGTAACATAATACCGAACACCATTCAAAGAGGAAGTCGAAGTAAGACCCCAAATGTTCCAGTGTATGAGTTCCAAAGTAAAAGTAGAAATAAAAGTAGAGCGAGAAAACAGGAGTCTAGAACTCTTGCCAAGTTGGCAAGATGAGCAAATTTATGGCTATCGTAATGAGCCACAAAAAGGAATGAGAGAGGAGAGGCGCTGAAGCACAATAAAAGATGGATGTCCCAGCCGATGATGCCTGTTCACTCCCCAAGTATAGGGTTGTGATGTAGTAATAAACTCGGTGAGACCGAGGTCGAATCCCAAGGGATTGAAACCTATACGTTATCTGAAACTAGGTAGAAATAGAACTAGCCTAAGATGAAATTTAAATCAAATATAAATTGATGAATGATGGTGAGAGATTAATGAAAAACTTAAGAGAAATCAGAGATAAGAAACTAGGGATTCAGAGGATCCACTTGTAGAGATCAGGGAGATCTTATGCCTGCTTCAAAAATCATGGAACTTAAACTGAACTTCCTCTAATATAATTTTCAAAGAGATGAAAGGTATATGAATTAGAATGGATTCAATCACCAAACCATGCCCAGGAGACAAAGTCAACAAAAGAATTAAACTAATTACCAACCAATCAGATGATTATGCAGGTTAGGAAGGATACCACTATCCAACCATGCCCAGGAGACGATGGCGAACAACAGGGCTTCCTGACGTCATAATCAAAAATAAGGAAAAAGAAATACTCAAAGCCATTGCAGACCCATTGTAATTTCAGTCATAATAGACCATTAAAAACTAAAAGCATCCCTTAATTAAAATAAAATAAACATCAGTTCAGTTTAAACAAAAGGCACACGCATAAATTTTTCAATCAGACTACAAGCTTCACCTCTTAGCCCTAGCTAAGAGGTCTAGCCTAACATGAACATGGTAAGGCGAAAAGTCTTTCAAAAAGTATTAAGGAAGAAGAAAGAAAAAAAATAAAAACAAAGAAGAAAGAGAAACAAACTCCCACCGGCTGCCCGTTGATCTCCTTGGAATTTCCCCCCCTTTTCAGCTTGAATCCCCTCTCCTTTATAGAAGACCCCCTGGCAATGGCTTCCGATCCTGTACAACTTCCGTCCGAAGTCTCCTTCCCGCACCATGAGAATTTTCGGAACCTGTTTACGTAGCAAAGTTCGCATGTGCAGCAAAAGCGCAAAACGTCTTGCGTTTGGATCGAGTTTGCTCAGCTATTCTTCCAAATATCTCAAAAAAGACATTATAGACAGGGTTAGGGCCACATTTTCAATATATTGGATGGTCTGGATCATGCATCCGACCACCACCATGGACGCACAATGGCCCACAACGGCCAGATTTCACGGACATGCGAAACAGAGCCAGCGCTTCTTGCGTTGGCTGTTGGTGGGACCCACTTATTTGCTTTGAATGATAAATCCACTCCGTTCTTTGGATTCCTGACGAAAAACTGGTCAGGAAGGGTGAGTTTTCTTCAAATTATGCATGACCCATTGTACCAGATCCATTCACCGTCTATCTTTCTTTTGGACGATCAAAAATGGATCTCCGGGACCTTTTGAAAATTTGCTACCTAGGCATGAGTGATATGACCCTTGTGATTCTTATGGATGGTCCAGATTTGTCTTTTGAACGATGCATGGGCCCCACAACTCAAAACTGGAAGGATAGCGTCCGTCCGTTACACGGACGCTGGAATGCTTTCCATTACATGGAAGGAGTCTTGGTCAGAGATGGTTTGAAGATTTTTTCGTTGCCGTGCATGGCTAGTGCACTTATGCACTATGCACACCCGTCTCATATAGGGTCCACATATGATGTTTGCGCGAAATCTGCACCGTCCATCTTCTAAATCATAAAATTTAAGGGGTTGAGACCAAAGTTGAAGCATATCCGAAGATTAGGTGGGCCCAGAATCAACTGTTTATGGGCTGATCTGACAGTTGTGCCACTTCTAGAGGCATCCAATGGCTGAAATTTTACGAGTACGGTTAATTTATGGCCCTTAAGCCATGTATGAATTTTCGAACCAAACAGATGATGGAAACCCAGTGATCTTGCATTTTGGCTGACTTTCAGGCCGCTTGAGCTTCAGTTTCTCAATTTTCGCGGACCCCTGGTGTGTAATTCCGTTAATCTTGGTCCCCTGGAGTCCGTCCCTTGCTCTGATGACTTCGGAGTGTCAAATCCATGCTTTTGATACTATTTTTCAGTCCACGCTTCTGATTACATCTTGCATTACAAACACGATTAAATTGAGCCGTTAAGTAGTACCATGTTCGTAAATCCAAGTAATAAATGGGGTCTACTATGTAATATTTGACCCTCAATAATGCCAAAGAGTATGAGAGACTCATAAGGCAGAAAAATTGGTCGGAGAGAAATGCGAAGTAATGTGCGGTGGAAGGTGCAACGGGTAGAGGCCGTTAGTGGTCCATTCTTAGAAAAGGATCCTGCTCGACTCGTTGTCCTTAACACAAAAATTAGAAGAATTAAATACAAAAGAACGGTCGTTATCCCTAGTAAATTGGGAGACTGATAAAAGATTCTAAAAAAATCGAGGGAACATGAAGAATTATACGTAAATAAAAGGTAAAGTCAGAGGAGCGGGATATGGAGGAACCACTGCGGGCAATAGGCAAAGCCGTTCCATTTCCAACTGCAAGAGCATCATTGCCTGCATAATTAAAATGAATAGATAGGTTGTTGAAGTCAAAGGTAACATGATTTGTAGCACCAGAGTCTGTAAACCAGGTAGAATCTATCCCAAAGTCACTGTGCTTAACAACGGCCATAGCTTGAACCTTTTGAGGGGCTGGCGGCCTTGAAACGAAAGATCGAGCCGATGGAATTAAGCAGTTGAGAGAGAGTGCCCCCACTCAATTGGAGATTTGGCACACTGTGATAGAAGGACTGGGATGACTGTCCATTGCGCGGGATGGTAGAGTCGCCCATGGCACTAAAACTGCGACCACGACCACGTCCACGAAACGTAGGTCTAACACTTGGTCCACCATGAGATGTAGAACCACGAGTGGTAGAAAGTGCAATCGAAAATTGGTCATTAGGTTGGCTGGAATGGCGGGATTATAGACGATGTTCAACAGTGAGAAGTTGCCAAATAATTCTTTAAAGAAAATTGGGTGAACCTGATTAGCAATAGCGGTGTGTACAGGGTCATATTTGATCAAGACCATTTAAAACTTGATTGCAAAAATCAAATTCAGTGATTGGCTGACCAATCGCCTCAAGCGCATCAGCTAAGCCCTTCATCTTATCAACATAGTTAGAAATTGAAGAGCCCCCTTTTTTTAGATTCTGAAATTGATGTTTTAACTACAGAACACGTGAACGTGACTGAATGAGATGAAGGTTCTGCAATCGTAGCCACACCTCTCAAGCAGTTTGAAGTCTAACTACCTGTTGAAGAATTTGAGGAGTGAGGGTGGCATTGATCCATAACAACACAAGAAAATCACATTCCATCCACTCCTCAAAGTTAGGATTGATAGTGGATGTACAGTCACCGTTGTCATTTAAAAGAAATTGATCCGGGCAAAGAGAGGATCCATCCATAAATTGTAGTAACTTATTAGTACGCAAAATAGGAAGAAATCGACTCTTCTAGAGTAAATAATTTTCCCGATCCAGCTTAATTGACACCAAATTTGTAACATTTGATATAGAAATTATAGTAGAGGATGCCATATGCAATAATTAAGTAAGCAGAAGTAAGTAAAATCAGTCTTCGATTGAGTGACGACGGGAGAAGAGAACGCAACCGGCTGGATCGGGGAGCCACTGAAAATAAGCCAATCGGTGGAGTGGCAGAAGCTTAGCTAAAGACGGAACGACCTGCTCATTTTAATTGTTGACGTGTCCTATTGTGGCAGTGGACAAATGAACAACTCAATAATAATATGTGATGGACCCCACAAGTTCAACACTGAAAGAAACCAAATTAATGAAAATAGTCATGTGAAAAGTGACCATCATTTTTTATTTTTATTTTTTTGAAATGATGCTATGGAAACCAGCAACTACTTAAAGCAGGATTTGGCAGATTAGTGTGCCATAAGGAGATGACAGCATCCAGAGATGAAGATGCAGCAAACAGTCCAGCGATCGGGAAATGGAGACGACCAGGACCTGAGGGACGGTTAGAATCAAAATTTTGAGAGAGAAGAGTCTCTGTATATGCTCTGATACGATAAAGAAATAGACTGTTAGAAGTAAACCCACCTTAAATTGGATCACACAGATCCTTTGTATTTATAGACTTATAGAGTACAAGAATTTGTTTGGGTATATTACAATTTGAATGGAAAACTGAAATTGGAAGTCTTCATGGATAAAATGCTAACCACCCAGAGATAGTTGGGGTGGAGATGAGGTGGGATTGTTAACATGAAATATTGCCTAGTAACATGATACATGGGTGGACATTGAAGAAGGGCATATTAGAATCTGATTATATACATTCATATCAGGCGTATCTGCTTATCTTGACACTTAGAGTCAAAGCTGATCAGTTTAGATCGAGCTTTTGTATCGATTCTGGCACACCTTGGTCATTAAAAACAAATTGAGCCACCAACACCTTCTATGCAAAAATTGTAACACTGCCGAATCAGGATCATCAGCGCGTGTTGCCCCACGCAGCCCACATGCAAACATGACCCCATAACCGGAACGTCCATCGATCCTAATTTGGAGGCTACTTTGAATTGTCAACGGTTCAATAATTGCTCCAAAAAGTATCTAATCCATTGATTTATTGAGTTAAATGGAGTAGCCAAAAGCTTTCTTTTCTGTGATGCAAGTTCAGCTGCTTACATCAATGGTCAGTGTCAACTATTCAGCTAGAAATATCATTCTACATCTCTCTCCCCTTTAGAGCTGTTTAGTTATGGAGAGATGGAATTTTCAAAAATGTTTTGAACAAGTATATTGAATTCGAATGTATCAGGTTGTGTATTAGGTAATATGTTACATAACTGTACAAATAATAACAGAATGAATCAAAGAATGATAGATATATAAGATGTTTTCGTATGGAGCATCAGAAGAGCTTCCCGGCAAACTCATCCATTCCACCTTCCACAATGTTTTTAGAAGAAGATGATGCAGCAAGATTCCTGAGCTCTGAGAGACTCCTTCCCAATTGTAGAGCCACCTTCATCTCAAACAATCCCCCATTCTCCCTCTTATGTGGCTCTCTTTCCTTAAGGTTGGATTCAATCGACTCTTCCATGTGACGATAGAAGCCGGCACAGTTCTGATACATCTCAAAAACCATCCCAACTTGTCCACCGTGTTCTAACGTGTTTACAATGCTTGCCAATGCTCCACCAGCGACACCAACCAATACCGCCCATGACCCTTGTGAAGGAGACCCCACAAAAGAAGTCCCAAGAGCAGCAAAGCTGGTGAGTAGAGGTCCAGAGACTGCTAAAATCGTATTAACTTTCAATACCAACTTGCTCAGTCGCACATACTCTGCGGTATCCTTTCTCCTCAAGACTTCAAGAACGCCTCTCATTTCGTCTTCAAGTTTCCCACTCCAACCATTAGTATTATTTTGTGCAGGAACTGTTTGTGACTTTGATGCTTCTGAATTGTCAGAAGGCCACCATCTAGCTGGCTCCACTATAGCTGGGAACTTGTCGAGCATTCCTGGGAGCAATGGAAGAGGGTAAGCCTTGTCGAGTGCCAATACCCTCTCCATCGCATCCTTCACATCCATTGGAGTAGGAGTTCGGAGAGCAAGGGTGGTTTGGATTTCTGTGTGGAGCTGACGGAACAACCGGGCAGCATTCCTTTGTTCTTCGGCAAGTTGAGAGGGCTGGATCTTGTTCACCAACAACAACAGCCCCGTCGCCGCTGAATACAAGAGAGTGGAAGAGATCTTCAATGCCAAGAGTGAGGTGGTACCAATTGGGATGGCGCAGAGTCCGGCCATGGTCGCAGCCGTGAGAGTGATTGCATTGATGGAGTTGACAAGGAGATTGTTCCAATTGTTCCTCTGCTCGCCGATGTTTGTGTGCATCTCCACCCTATCAGCAACTGCCTCTGCAATCGCATAAAGCTTGGTGACAGTGGCGATCATGTCCCCATCACCTCTCTCAATTGCCGTCCCTCGTGTTTCAATTTTGATTTGCAGTGGATTTCTTATGTGGGTGTTGAATTCCTCCACGTTTCCTATCGGTAGCTTTGGAAAAGAGAGATGATTCTTCCAAAGTTTAGGGGCATGGAGAACTGCAACAAATCTACCATGGAATGGTGCCGATGGTATTGATGATGATGATAATAGACTAGAGGCTTGCAAGGCAGTCATTATCCCCTCCTTCACTTTCTATTTCGTTAGGTAGTTTGATTCTTGCTTTTGAGAGAGAGAGATTGAGAGTGGATGAAGAGATGAGGAGAGGTTTGAAGGGTCTTTATATATACGGGAGTTTGCTGTGTTGAAAGTGTCTGCGCGCTGCTGGTTTCATTGACCAAAACAACTACCTTTGAATACTGGATTTTTATAAGAACTAGGATGATGATTCACCACCATTTTGTAACTTATGGTATCTCATCCGTCCGTATACGTGAATATACATAAGGAAATCCGGACCATGTGTAAGGTGCGTTGCATTGAGTACAGCTTGAAATTTACCCTGAATCAATTATGTTAAAAATATCGCATCCATTGCTGATTTTGACCGTTGGAAAGTTCACTTATAACCATTCATTTTATTCTCTTCGGTTGAAGCTTAGCATTGTGTAAACTAAGTGGCTCTCTCAAGTAGCGTTTCTCTATCACTATTAGGAATTGCAATTTGAACGGTCTCGATTAATTATTCATTGCCACATGAACCTTTTATGACTGTAACTTAAATAAACGGGTGGTGAACCATGACGTAGTCTTGGCATGGACGTTAAGAGCGAAGAACAAGAACCATTCTCCGTCAAAGGGGTGTCTTCGTAAAATGGCTGCTATGGTTGCGATTGGCGAATGGAACTGGTCTAACAAGAGCCCCAGCAGAGGTTAGTACCTCCTGAGTTTGTGGGAGATTCATTAGGTGGGCCCATCAGTGTTTGGGTCTTTACCGCGAAACAGGACGCGAATTGGGTGGTGCCCACCAACACCTAGCTAGTGAGGGATGGTCCTGCCAAGGGCTCTATGGGACCATCGCAATGTACGTGTTTTATCCACGCCGTCCATCCATTTTGAAAAATCATTTTAGTTGTTGGGAATAAAGATGAGGCAGATCAAAATCTCAAATAAACCACACCACAGGAAGCAGTGGTGCCAGTGACTCCCACAATTGAAGCCTTCATAGGGCTCACCGTGATGTTTATTTGTGTGGATGAATAGAAAAAATAAATATCAGCTTGATCCAAAACTTCCGTGGCCCCCATGAGGTTTTCAATGGTAGGAATTTAATCCCCAGTCTTTCCTGTGGTGTGGTCCACTTGAGCATTTGATCTATTTCATTTCTTCCAAATTCACCTAAAATGATTTTTCAAAATGGATGGACGGCGTGGATAAAACAAAAAATCACGGTGGGCCCCACATAGCCCATGACAGGACCGTCTATCTCTACTTGGTCCCAGTGGGAGTAGTACCCAGTCGGCGTTGTCAGGTGTACGCACCATCGAAGAATGTAGGCTGTTAGTCTTTTTATATACATGGGTCTTTTATCAATCTGAATTTTCAGGAGATTTTTAACACAAAACACTTCAAAAATTCAGGTTTTACTGTAATGCCTCGAGGAAGTGTAATTACTTGGCAATGCTTTTCGAGTGAGGAAATTACATATATAAATACCTTCATTTCTTTCTCTAAAGAAGTGGTGGTCCCACAATTCTGAACTTCACTAATCTTTGAAGTAAAAAATAAATAAATGAAGGCACTTTAGTAAATTACTTCTTCAGAAGGCATCTTGAGCGAATTTCTATTCATCGAGGCATTATTTGGTTAAATGCAAATTTCGGAGGAATTCAGCGGTAAAATTCAAAATTTTAAAGGATAAAAAATATTGAAAAAGAAAAACATCATATACCCACATCCTTTCATCTGTTTTCTCACATGAAGATTAAATAAATAAATAAATAATACTTTAAATATTGTCTTAGTCATCATCATCTGAACCATATTCCAACTAACTGTTGTTGTCTGCTATAGGCATCCTATTTTGCCATTCCACTCTATCAGGGATTATATTTTTAGAAAAGAAAAATCTTTATCTGTGTTAATAAATAAGCTGATATTTTATTTAAGATCAAGTAAACAACAAAATCTATATATTTTTTTTTGGGTACAATTCATCATCGATTTCTGAATACACGATAGTTATCAGTGTATTGTAACAGAAAAAGAATTAAAAAATAATAAAAAAATAAAATGCGGATCATCCCATATTTTGAACCATGGTTTTTGGTGAATGAAAATTTGTGGTGATGAACGATTTGGATCTTGTACATACTTGCCCACATTGGATCTCTGCAACTGACCCCGCCATACAATGGTGGAACGTGTCCTAGGCCTCCTCGCCTCCCTTAAAGGCCTGATTCCCATCTTCATTTTCTGGGAATTGTGAAGGCCAGGAACACAAACTGCTTTGATAATGGAGCCCTCAAAGCCTCGGAGGTTATTCGTAGCATCTTTTACTAGATTCGTAGCATCAGCGCAACTTTACCCTCCCCCAAAATCCTTAGAAATTCGGCTACTACTATGAGTTAAGCCTGGCAAATTCCTATCCCTCAGCCCAACAGTCCAAAAATTTCGATTGTCAAGTGGATCAGACCTCCTATGGGCTGGATTAAACTGAACATGGACGGTTCAGCCAGAGGGGACCCGAGTCTCTCAGGGGGTGGCGGTATAGGGAGAGACGGCAAAGACAATTTCCTGTTCGAATTTTCGCGTGGCTACAACCTTCATTCTAATACTAGGGCCGAGATTAATGCCATCCTAGATGGGCTCATTCTGGCGTCCCAACTGGGATTTTCTAGAGTGCAGGTGGCAAGAGACTCGAACGAGGTGGTGAGGATTCTGTCTAATCCCTCAAATTCTTGCTGGTCCATCTGGTATTGGAAGACGAGAATCAATCTTATCTCATGCGACTTAGATGTTCGCATTGCTCACACTCTAAGAGAGGGGAACTTGGTCGCTGACGGCTTGGCTAGGCTTGGGACCGAAACCCGGGTTAACGCCATATTCCACTCCCGGGATTCTCTTCCAGCCCTCATCAGAGGGCTCTTATTCCTCGATAAAGTGGGCCTAGGTAACCTGGGAGTTGCCTAATCCATTTTCAGTTCTAATCCTTCTAGCAGCTTTGCGTCCATATGATAGGGGGGCCCATTCCCTTTTTGCTATTGGCCCACCCCGAATGTAGCCCTGTAAGCCGTTTTCGGTCCATTTTCTTGGAATATAAAATCTCTCAAATAAATTTAAAATAAAAATAAAAATAAAAAATAAAAAACCTTAACCTTATCTGAGAGGGAGGAAATTTGGGCCCACCAGTACCAAAAGACCCAACCAGATGGGTGCTTCTTGCGGAGGACGGACATGGCAATCTTCGAATCACTTTCCACCACTATCTTAGAGAACTCTCAATTGATGCACCATGTAGTTGTACGAGGGACTATAACTTAAATAAAGAAGTGGTGAGCTATGACCTAGTCTTGTCATTGGGAAGCAGGTAGAGATTCTCCTTTCTTGTTTTGTGGGGACTTTTGAAGTAAAATTTGTAGTTTATGATTGTTGGGATGTATGATAGGTGTTGCACAATTTTTTTAGTGCCCACTCAAAGTTCATTGAAAAAATAAATAAGAAAGAAGAAGCTATGATATATGTAGTCCTGTCAATGGCCTGATATATAGTAAGAGAGGAACTGAGAACCATTCTCCATCAGGGAGAATGGGCCTGTTTTTTTTTTTTTTCCTAATAGCCCCTAAACTAGCATTGCCAAGGGCTATGAAGCCCCTCATGTGTCTCGGAAGGTCTGATCAACTACGGTGAAGCCTATTGGGGCATCCGCCATTGCCCACATCCTCGCTGGACCATCTGTGACCCTGGGGATCTTATACATAGCTGCCAATGTTGGCATATGTCTCAATTCTTAATTCTATGCTCTGCCAACTTCTCTCTGTGTTCTAAATTTATTATAAATATGTTAAGAATAAGAAGAAGAGAAGAACTGATTTTTGCACAATTCACAAAGATCAAAGATGTTAATTTTAAAGGGTTTCTCTTGCCATGGGTGAATGTTTTGGTGATAGGCTAACGCTCTTTTAGTTATTCCAATTTTATTGCGTGAGCTGTCTACAAAAATATCGGTAAAAACTCAATTACCTTAAATTTAAAAAGGAATGGAAAATTCCATCGCACATATGGGCATAAATCTCTCCCTCCATTTTATTTTTTATACTAATTCCTTTCTTAACCAGTTAAGGTCTCCCAAAAAATTAATACATCTTATTAAAAATCTTCAAGGATATCAAAACTCTTGGCTGTATAAGCTAGATCTTTTCTTTGCTTCAAGATAACAGAATTTTCTGGGCTTTACAAAGCCTTAGCACAACTCAGAAATCTGTTGCAGAAGGAAGAGAGGGAGAATTTATTTTCTTGAACTGTTTTGCTGCTGCAAACTTCTCACGTTTTGCTATTTTTCTTACTTCCTATTCACTTACTATTGCTTCTTCACTGGCTTGTTTACAACCGGATACAAGGTGCCTATTTATAGGCTTTTGAATGTAAGGTGAAAAGACAAAACTGCCCCTGCTACGAGATTCTAATACTTAATGTTCCTAGAAAATAAACAGAGAATTTCATCTTCCAAAACAGCTACATGGGAACTCTTGCTATGCATTGGAAGATGAACAGCCAGCCACTTGCAGTAAATGTTTTGGTTTTCAATTCCAACACTTCCTTCCTTCAAACCGAAACTGGCTTCATTTCGAGCATCGTTCTTAGTCGTTTGAATGCATCTGTCGGCAATGCCTTTGTGAAAATATCTGCCACCTGTTCCGTAGTATGATAATACTCCAATTTCATCATTTTCTACTTCTAATGATCTCTCAGAAAATAGTATTGGGTATCAATGTGTTTGCTTCTTCCATGCTGCACTGGATTTTTGGCTAGATTAATTGCCGACTTGTTATCCACATATATGATTGTGGATCCTTCCTGCGGATGCCTTAGCTCCTTTAGCAGGTTTCTCAACCAAATTTCCTTACAGACAGTGGATGATGCTGTCACATACTCTGCTTCACATGTGGACAGGGCGACCACACTTTGCTTCTTCGAATTCCATGTGAAAGCAATCGTTCCGAGATAGAATACATAGCCAGTGGTGCTCTTTTTTTCATCTTGGTCACCTCCCCGATTACTGTCTAAGTATCCATACAATATTGCTTCATCATCATATGGATAGAAAAGACCGAATTCCATTGTTCCTTTGACGTACCTGAGGAATCTTTTTGCGGTTAGCCAGTGTGATTCTTTTGGTGCTTCCATGTACCTACTTAGAAGCCCAACACTGTAGACGATATCCGGCCTTATGATTGTGAGGTACCTTAGGCTTCCAATCAGACTCTTGAACATAGTTGAGTCAACGCTTCTTCCTTCTCCATCCTTTGTCAGTTTTAAGCCCGTTGCTACAGGCGTGTTTACGACTTTGCAATCGACCATCTTGAACTTTTCAAGCAATTCTTTGGTATACTTCTTCTGAGATATATAGATGCCACCATATTGTTGCTTTACTTCAATGCCTAGAAAAAAGGACATCAGACCTCCGTCAGTCATCTCAAACTCCTTAAACATGGCCTTCTTAAATTCATCAAACATCGTTTGGCTGCTTCCTGTAAACAGCAAATCATCAATATACAGGCAATCTATAAGCAAATCACCATGAGCATTCTTCTTGATGTAAACTGCATGCTCATATGGACATTGGGCAAAGCCGTTCTCTTGAAGATAGTTGTCGATGTGTGTATTCCAAGCACGTGGATCTTGTTTTAACCTATAGAGGGTTTTCTTTAGTCGATACACCTTGTGTTCCTCCCCTTGTATAATAAAGCCTTCAGGCTAGTCAATATAGACCTCTTCTTCCAGAATTTCATTCAGAAATGTAGATTTCACATCTAGTTCGTAGATCATCCAACTATGATAGGCTACAAGGGAGATAATCATCCTCACAGTGTCAAGACGAGTAACAGGAGTGAAGACTTCTTCATAGTCCACCCTGTACTTCTGTTTGCAGCCCTTTGCTACGAGCCTTGTCTTGTAGTGATCAATCTCACCATTAGCATTTCGCTTGATCCTGCACACCCATTTAACACCAATAGTTTTCTGGCCATTAGGAAGCATAGTAAGCTCCCATGTGTCATTTTTCTCAATGGCATGAATTTCTTCTTTCATAGTAATTCTCCAACATTCTTCTTTTATGGCATCTTGAAATGTCAGAGGCTCATGATCTGCATACAGGTAGAAAAGATTGATCTCTTCAGTTTGCTCATAGATGTCACTTTTAAGCTTTTCATTTTTATAGGTGCCATGGGTGAGGACGAGCTGACCGAATTTTGACTTGATAGAGTGCTTTCAGGAGTGATGGAATGTACTCCTGGAGTTCTATGTACTGATGATTATTCACTCCCCAAGTGTAGGGTTGTGATGTAGTAATAAACTCGGTGAGACCGAGGTCGAATCCCAAGGGACTGATACCTGTACGTTGTCTGAAACTAAGTAGAACTAGAACTTAGACTAATGGAATCGAAATCAAATATAAATTGATGAATACTGGTGAAATACTAATCTAAAATTTTAAGAAAATCAGAATTAAGAAACTAGGGATTCAGAGGATCCACTTGTAGAGATTAGGGAGATCTTATGCCCGCTTCAGGAATTATGGAAATTGAACTGAACTTACTTGATTTAATTTTCAAGAGATGAAAGGTATATGAATTAGAGTGGATTCCATCACCAAACCATGCCCAGGAGACAAAGCAACAACAGAATTAAACCAATTACCAACCAATCAACAATGCATGAAGGTTAGGAAGGGTACCGTCATCCGACCATGCCCATGAGACGATGGTGAACAACAGGGCTTCCTGACGTCATAAACATCAAAAGGAGGAAGAAAATATTCAAAGCCATTGCAGACCCATTGTAATTTCAGTCACAACAGACCATTAAAGACTAAAAAAAAATTCCTTCGATAATCAACTAAAATCAAATTCAATTCATAAATTTAATAGTTAAATCAAGGCATAAAAATAGAGTCTTTCATCTCACTACAAGCTTCACCTCTTAGCCCTAGCTAAGAGGTTTAGCCTAGCATGATCATGCTAGAACCAAAGCAAAAACATCAAAGGAAAGAAAAAAAATAAAAGGAAAAGAAAAAGGAAAAACCGGATATCTCTCTCTCGTGCAATCGTTTAGCCACGTCCCTTCCAAGCTTCCTTCTTCTCTTTTCTCCCGTTCCAGCCACCTCCTGCCTCCTGTCTTTCCTCTCTCTTTTATAGAAGCTTGGAGGCGGTGGAGAAAATCGGTGAGCTGTCAGTCCCGTGCGACAGCTTACGCAGCGGAAAAGAAACCGCAACTGACTTTGCATTGCAAGAATTTTGTCTGGGCAAAACCGAGAGCCCAATGCAAGATCTGACCGGTCAGGCTTCTTGGCCTTGGTTGGTTGTCCCCTAGGAGAAGTTTTTACGGTCCTGATCGCACCAGAAAATGACCCGCTGATCACAGAACAACCGAGATCTTCCAGTTTCAAAAAGGAGCGGTTTCCCTTGCGACTGTGCCTGCGCATGCTACGTCTTGCATGAATCCTCCAGAATTTGTGGTTTTAGATTGAAAGAGGCCACGAACAGGATGGACGGTCCGGATCAACCACGTGACGCCTTGATGGTGGCCCACAAGTTCCGTCCGCAGGCTCTGTTTACGAAACAGAGCCTTCGCATTTGCGTTGTGATGGTCGGTGGGTCCCATATTGACAGTGATGGAGAAATCCACGCCGTCCATTAGATTCACGACGAAAATCCGTTCGGGAATGGCGAGATTGGATTGATTTCGGTGTGGCCCCACAAGATCTTCCATTCTACCATCGATCGTCCGTTTGAGTCCTCGTGTACATGCGATGTTTTCATGGGGCCAAAATCCACCTAAGCGGGGCTTATACCCACCCTCTGGTCACAATTGACGGCTTTGATTATCCATATGGACGATGGGAGGGGCCCACAATCAAAAATCGGCGGTCACGGTGAGGACGCCTGTCCGTTTTTGAATTGGAGAAGAGAGAGTCGGTCAACGTGTGCTGACCGACTTTGAGAAATACGGTGCACGGCTGGTGCACTTGTGCACCGTGCACACGTGATGTACTTGAGGTCCTACGGAGATGTTCGTGAGAAATCCTCTCCGTCCATCCATATTCTCAACTCATTTAACGTGTTGAGACCAAAATTGATGCATTTCCAGATACCAGGCGGGCCCCAAATCACTAATTTATGGGCTGATCTGTCCGTTGGGCCACTTCTAGAAGGATCCAATGGCTGAAATTTGACATGTACGGTTAGTTTTTGGTCCTCGAGCCATGTATAGAATTTTCGAGCTGAACGGATGGTGGGAACCCTATGATCTTGCACTCTGGATGTCTTTCGGGCCACTTGAGCTTCAGTTTCTCGATTTTTTTTGGATCCCTGGCGTGCAAATATGTCGATCTTAGTCTCCTGGGGTCCGTCGCTTGCCTTGGTGACTTCAGACCGTTAAATCCATGCTTTTAGTACCCTTTCCCAGTCCAAGCTCGTAAATACGCCCTGCATCACAAACACGATTAAATCGGGCCGTTAAACAGTACTATGTTTGTAAATCCAGGCAAAAACTGGGGTCTGATATGCAATATTTGACCCTCAACACAACCCCCAACCAGCATCTTGCTAGTCCCGAGCAAGGTATGCGAAAAATAAATTGAGAATTACAGGACAATTTCTACAAACTCAAGAGATTTGTGAAAAACAATTCAGATACTCGAATTCTAAGATTCATGAATGTTGGCATTACTTTCTCCTGGGATCAAGCTCACGGTAAACTTCATAATCAAGCTCAAATATTAATCCATTAATTAGAACGATTCTAAATATTGAGTTCCATGAGTGTATAGTGTAATCTCGGCTTAACATTATTAAAATTCACTTCTCTATTTCAGGATATCATTGGTAACCACAAGAGAATTCATGATAACCAACACCTAAACCAAAGCTTGATTCATTCTTCCAGCTTTTGATGATTTTCACACTATGTCAACTTTTTAAAAGTAAAGCCAAGGAGGAGAATCGAATCTACACCTATAGGGAGCAAACCTATGGTAAAGACCAGTCGCCAAAAAGTTTTTGAATGTCAACCTTGGGGAATCAAACCTTCACCTGTAGGGAGCAAACCTATGGTGAAAACCATTCGCCCAATCTTTTCAATTTCTCAGGTTGGTTCCTTTCAAGCTTAGTGATCACCAAATTAATCCTTCAATATCGAATGAAACCTTAATGTGTAAGCGAGATGTGACATGTAAAATTATGATTCAATCAATGTTTAAAACTTCTAATCATGGATTAATAGTTCTAACTTAACTGTGAAATCTAACAAATAGTTGAATCCAAGAGTCATCAATTCCAACATCACTTATCTTGTAATTCTAAATCCAAGATGGCCGTCAAAATCGCTTCGAATTCATACGAAATTCTAGAAAAATTTAAAAATTTTCACAATTTCTGCTCAAGACTAAGAAAATACTGATTAGGAAACCTAATCTCCCACCCCCAACCTAAAATCTACATTGTCCTCAATGTAAAAGAAATAAGCATGCAATGCACATGGGACAAAATAAGTAAATGAGAAGTGATGGGAAGATAATACCTGGACGAAGGAATCAAGAGGCTTTCCAAAGATATCTATGTAAGAGCAGGTCAGCACAAGAGAGAAACCAACAGAAGAAAAATAAAAATGAAATCTTACCTATACCACTTTCGCAGGTACTCTCGATTGCATTTAGCGTATGCAACAAGCCTTTAAACCCCTAGGTTACCCCTAGTGGACGAGTTGTAGTCTCGTGAAGGTTTGCAGTAATGTTACCCACAAACATTGAACTAACTAATGAAATGAAGAGTGGGTTGCCACCCATGAGCGCTAAGTTTACCGTCTTGAGCCGGACAAATAAAGCAACTACCGGTCCTATGAAAGCGATAAACCTACCTATACCTCCATCGGACTAGGAGATCAATCCTGGTAAACAGGAGCAGTCAAGGTCATGGACATGTCCTCTGAATCAAAATTCTTGACAAATGGTTTCAATCGATGTCCATTGACTTTAAACTCCTTGCCATTGTCGGGATCTCTTATTTCAACGGCCCCATGAGGAAAAGCAGAACAACAATGTAAGGGCCGGTCCAACGAGATCAAAGCTTATCCAGGAAAGAGATGTAATCGAGAATTGTACAAAGGACCTTCTGACAGGCGTGAATGATTTTTACAAAATGTGTTGGTCATGAAATGCTTTCATCTTGTCCTTATAAATTCTCGAATTGTCGTATGCATCATTTCGGATTTTCTCAAGTTCATTCAATTGAAGTTTGCGTAGTGAGTTAGCGTTGTCAGATTGAAATTAAGATTTTTGATCACCCAATACGCTTTATGTTCCAACTCCACAGGCAAGTGACAAGCTTTCTCATAGAAAAGTCTAAAGGGGGAATTCTAATAGGGGTTTTAAAGGCAGTACGGTATGCCCATAAGGCATCGGTCAATCGGATTGACCAATCCTTACGATCAGGGTTAACCGTTTTCTCCAAAATGTGTTTAATTTCCCTATTAGAAATCTCAGCTTGCCCACTTGTCTGTGGGTGGTATGAGTGCTCACCTTATGAGAGATACCGTATTTCTTTATTAAGCTCTCAAATGGTTTATTACAAAAGTGTGAGCCCCTATCACTAATGATGGCTCGAGGCGTTCCAAATCGAGAAAGGATGTTCTCTTTTAAGAATTTAATGACCGTTCGATGGTCATTGTTCCAGCACGGAATCGCTTCGACCCATTTAGTGACATATTCTATGGCATGCAAAATATATAGATTTTCAAAGGATTAGGGGAATAGTCCCAAGAAATCGATGCCCCAGCAATCAAATGCTTCTATAATAAGGATGGGGTTTAAGGGCATCATATTTTAATGAGACAATTTCCTAATTTCTGACAATGCTCATAAGCCTTACAAAACTCATGAGTGTCCTTGAACATAGTGGGCCAGTAAAAACCACACTGCAGAATCTTGGTCGTAGTCTTTTTAGCAGAAAAGTGATCACCACAAGCCTGAGAGTGACAAAAGGAGATGACACTTTGATGTTCATTATTTGGCACACATCTCCTTAAGATTTGGTCTGAGCAATATTTAAACAAATATAGATCATCCCAGAAGATTTTGGGCACCTCAGTGAAAATTTTTCTCTAATCTTGCATAGTCCACTGTTGTGTCGGTATGGCACCCGTAGCATGATAATTAGCAATATCGGCAAACCAAGGTGAATGGGAGACTACAAGAGGTTGTTCATTAGGGAACATGTCGTTGATATAGGTTCGCCTCAAGGGAATCGGAGGTATTAAGGAGAGAAAGGTGATCGGCCACTATGTTCTCTACCCCCTTTTTATCTTTAATTTTCAAATCGAATTCTTGAAGTAGAATGATCCATCGTATCAAGCGGGGCTTAGAATCATTCTTAGAAAGAAGATACTTCAGTGCCGCATGATCTGTATAGATAATGATCTTGGATCCGATCAGGTAGGACCTAAATTTGTCCAAGGCGAACACTACAGCTAAGAGTTCCTTTTCCGTAGTCGAGTAGTTCACCTGGGCAGAATTTAAAGTTCTACTTGCGTAATGAATGACGTAGGGCCTCTTATCTTTTCACTGGCCTAGGACCGCCCCAAGAGCATAATCAGAAGCGTCGCACATAAGCTCAAAAGGAAGGCTCCAGTCGGGTGGCTGCATGATAGGTGCAATGGTTAACGTGCCCTTAAGCTTGTTGAACGCTTCCTGGCATTGCTCAGTCCACTCGTACGGAGCATCCTTTTGAAGAAGATTACATAGAGGACGAGAGAGGAGACTAAAGTCCTTTATGAATCGCCTGTAAAATCCTGCGTGTCCTAAGAAAGATCGCACGTCTCTGATGTTCTTGGGTGGAGGTAGGTTAGAGATAAGATCGATTTTTGCCTTATCTACTTCGATTCCCTTGGACGAGATGATATGCCCAAGGACAATCCCCTTCTGAACCATGAAATGGCACTTCTCCCAATTAAGTACCAAGTTCTTTTCTTCACATCTTTTTAGCATACATTTAAGACTTTCCAAGTACTTGCTAAAAAATGGACCGTAAACAGAGAAATCGTCCATGAAGACCTGTAGATATTGCCCCACCATATCAGAAAAGATACTAAGCATACATCACTGAAAGGTGGCAGGGGCATTACATAGTCCGAATGGTATCCTTCGGTAGGCAAAGGTGCCGTAGGGACATGTAAATGTGGTCTTTTCCTGGTCTTCAGGGGCTATCTCTATCTGGTTGTAGCCTGAATACCCGTCAAGGAAACTGTAATAGGAATGACCAGCTAACCTTTCCAGGATCTGATCAATGAATGGTAAAGGAAAGTGGTCTTTCCTCGTGACGGTATTCAACTTCCTGTAGTCAATGCACATTCTCCAACCAGTAGTGACTCTAGTTGGCACGAGTTCATTATTAGCATTGGCTACGATGGTGATTCCGGACTTCTTAGGGACCACTTGAGTTGGACTCACCCATTGACTATCAGATATAGGGTATATGATACCCACGTCCAATAGTTTAAGAACCTCGGCCTTAACCACTTCCTTCATGTTTGGATTTAGTCTACGTTGTGGTTGTCGAGCGATTTTTGCATTATCCTCAAGATATATATGGTAAGTACAAATCGAGGGATCGATTCCCTTGAGGTCCGCTATCGTCCATCCCAGGGCTCATTTATGCTCAATGAGAGTAGATATGAGCATACTCTCCTGTTCTTTCTCCAGGTGGGCAGAGATCACCACCGGGTATGTCTCATCTTGACCTAAATAGACATATTTCAAATCAGAGGGCAAAGGTTTTAGGTCAAGCTTCGGCAGCTTGAGGTTAGACGGTAGAGGCACTACATCGGTAGGTGGTAATTCATCAAAATGTGGCCTCCACCGGTTAACTACAACTACCGGTGCAGTATCAAGCAAGGCGCACGTCTTCCTAATCATGTCATCATCTTAATCATGGGAGTGGGACATTCTCATCTCTAGAGGGTCAGAGGATAATGTCAGAGGTGTCGTATCTTCCACTAAAGAGTCAATCATGTTAATGTCATGGAAATCGTCATCATCCTCTAAGTTTCTACCGTTATTTAAAAAGATGTTTGACTCCAATGTCATATTCCCAAAAGACATAGTCATGACATCATTCATTCAATTGATAATTGCATTTGAAGTGGCAAGGAATGGGCGACCAAGAATGATGGGAATTTGAGTGCTCATGTTATTGATGGGTTTCGTATCCAGGACGATAAAATCTATAGGATAGTAAAATCTTTCAACCTGGACCAACTCATTCTCAATTATCCCTCTCGGTACACGAATAGAATGATCAGCAAGTTGTTATGTGATTAGGGTGGGTTTTAATTCACCCAAACCTAATTGTTTGTACACCAAGTAGGGAATCAGATTTACGCTCGCCGCTAAGTTAAGAAGTGCGTGCTCAATTTGGTAGTTCCCGATTATATAAGGTATGATTGGGCTACTAGGATCCTCGAATTTCTACGGCACATATTGCTTCAGGATGGCACTCACTTTCTCAGTCAAGAAGATTTTCTTTTGAACATTTTACTGTCATTTGTTTGTACATAAGTTTTTCAAGAATTTGACATATGAAGGTATTTGTTTTACGACATTGAGTAGAGGAATGTTGACTTTCACTTGTTTCAACACCTCTAAGATATCCTGAGAGTTAGAGAGAGGTTTTAGTGCGACCAACCATTGGGGAAATGGAGCAACTGACTTTTCTAGAAGTTCCGATTCTAATTTTTGTGGGACCTCAATAGATCCATCATTGTTGTCCTCTTCTGGTTCTTAAGGCTTTTCGGGCCTAACCGGAAGCGTTTTATCAATGATCTTCCCACTCCTAAGAGTGGTGATGGATTTAACGTGCTCCATTTGATTTGAAGAGCTGAGATTACTTATCTCGTATTGTGGTTTAGGATTGGGGAGCGATTGTGCAGGAAGCATCCCCTTTTCTATAACCGTCATACGAGAATCTATCTTTTGCATAAAATCTGCAATTCCCCGCATTGCCTGAGCCATCTCTTGTATGGAATTTTGAACCGGTTCCTCTTGAGGTTTCACTTGATTTGGATTTTGATTGAAGAAACCTTGAGGGGTAGCCGTTTATCCATTCCTCCAACTAAATTTTGGATGATTTTTCCAACCAGGATTGTACGTATTGGAGTTAGGTCCAGTAAAAGGTCTTTGATAGTTATTTACGACATTGGCTTGTTCATTCAACACTCCTCGAAAGGCAGGTATTGTAGGACAGTTTTCAGTTATGTGAATGTTGCAATCACAGATGCCGCAAACAATTTCATTGACCTTATCCTTCTTTCCTTCCATGGCCTCAACTTTCCTTATGAGCGTAGTCACTTTACACTTGAGATCATCTTCTTCTTTCAAGAGATATAATCCACCTTTCTCCTTTAATTGGGTCGGCCTAGATGTGGTGTTCGACTTTGGGTAATAGTCCCATGATTGTATTTTTTCAGCAAGACTATCGAGGTAATCCCATACCTCGTCAACATCTTTATTAATGAACTCTCCATTACACATTGTCTCGACCATTTGGCGCATGGAAGATATCAGTCCATCATAGAAAAAATTTGTAATGCGCCACATTTCAAATCCGTATTGTGAGCATGAACTGACCAAATTTTTGAACCTTTCCCAACATTGGAAGAATGTTTCATCTTCCTTTTGAGCAAAGTTCATGATTGCTTTTCTGAGGGTAATCGTTTTATGATGTGGGAAGAATTTTTTTATGAATTCCCTCTGCATGTCGTTCCATGTGCCAATGGATCTAGGACGCAGTGAATGTAACCACGTCTTAGCTTTCTCTTTTAAGGAAAAAGGAAAGAGTTTCAGCCTGATTGTATCCTCAGATACATTAGGAAAACATAATGTAGTTATGATCTCATCGAACTCTTTCAAATGTAAATATGGACTTTCTGATTCAAGTCCATGGAATTTAGGAAGGAGTTGGATAACTCCTGGCTTGATGTCCATTTGTCCTGTGTTTTCAGGGAAAATCATGCATGAGGGCGTACTCACTCCCGCCGGTTGTAGATAATATCGTAAAGTACGAGGCGGGGATGCCTGATGCACCTCATTCTCATATTGGGCATCCTCCACCCTGGGTGGAAGTAGAGGAGGTTGGTCTTCAGCCATAACTTCAATTAGCTCAGGGAATTTCGAGTGGTGTCTAGTACTACGAAGGATAGTCAACCCCTCAACCAATCCTCCTTCAGTCAAGAGACGTCGAGTGTTGTCACGGGCCCATTTGGGCATGAAACACTCGCAGCCCTCAATCAAATTTGAAACCTAATCCTAAGAAAGAAAATCTAGAAAGAAAGAGAGAGTTGGAAAGAAATTACCAAATTGGAGTCCCTAAGTTAAAAACTTGTAAAATAAAACAAAATAAGTTAGATTCTAAAAAGGAGAAGAACAATCCTTTAAAAGAAAGATAGTAGTAAACTGATTTCTAAAAGAAGAAAGTCCTAAAAAAGTAAATTAAAAAGAGATATGAAAAATAGAAAGTAGAGAGAAAGAAATTACCGAATTAGAAATTTCTATCTTAAAGGCCTACACAATTGGAAAGTTAGTTTCTAAACAAAAATTCTATGAGTAAAAAAATTAGAAAACAAAATTAGATTCTAAAAGAGTTAGAATTAGAAAGTTACTATAAGACAAAAATAGAAAGTTAATTCCTAAAAAGGGAAAGAAATAACCTAGTTTCTAAAAATAAACTATTTCCTATAGATAGGAGAATACTAGAATTAGAAGATTTTCAAAATTTAAACCCTAATTTTAAAAGTGGAAAAAGTAGAGAAATTAGGAAGGAATTACCAATTTAGAAACTTATGTCAGGATCCTATAAAACAAGAAAACAAGTTAGTTCAAAAAGTCTACAACTAAAGCTAGTCAAATTCTAATCTTAAATTAATTCTAAACCTAATTAATTTCAGAAAATCGCAAGGCGCCAAAAAATTGTTCACACCCCAAGTGCAGGGTTGTGATGTAGTAATAAACTTGGTAAGACCGAGGTCGAATCCACAGGGACTGAAACTTGTACGTTTCCTGAAACTAGATAAAAATAGAACTAGCCTAAGATGCAATCTAAATCAAATATAAATTGATGAATAATGGTGAGAGATTAATGTAAAACTTAAGGAATTCAAAGTTAAGAAACTAGGGATTCAGAGGATCCACTTGTAGAGATCAGGGAGATCTTATGCCCGCTTCAAGCATTATGAAAATTGAACTGAACTTACTTGATTTAAGTTTCAAGAGATGAGAGGTATATGAATTAGAGTGGATTCCATCACCAAACCATGCCCAGGAGACAAAGCAACAACAGAATTAAACCAATTACCAACCAATCAACAATGCATGAAGGTTAGGAAGGGCACCGTCATCCGACCATGCCCATGAGACGATGGTGAACAACAGGGCTTCCTGACGTCATAAACATCAAAAGGAGGAAGAAAATATTCAAAGCCATTGCAGACCCATTGTAATTTCAGTCACAACGAACCATTAAAGACTAAAAAAATATTCCTTCGATAATCAATTAAAATCACATTCAATTCATAAATTTAATAGTTAAATTAAGGCATAAAAATAGAGTCTTCCATCTCACTACGAGCTTCACCTTGTAGCCCTAGCTAAGAGGTTTAGCCTAGCATGATCATGCTAGAACCCCGTAGACAAAGTAAATAAACAGAAAAAAAATAGAAAAGAACAAGAAGGAAAGAGAAGAACAGATCCAGCCTCACGTCAGCCACCTCCAAGCCGAGCACGATCTTCCTCCAAAATTCCTTCGATGATCTTGATCTCACGTTCTCTCTCTCTTTTATAGAAGCCTGGAGGCGGTGGAGAAAGTCGGTGAGCTGTCAGTCCCGTGCGACAGCTTAAGAATTTTGTCAGGGCAAAACCTAGAGCCCAATGCAAGATCTGACCGGTCAGGCTTCTTGGCCTTGGTTGGTTGTCCCTAGGAGAAGTTTTTACGGTCCTGATCGCACCAGAAAATGGCCCGCTGATCCCAGAACAACCAAGATCTTCCAGTTTCAAAAAGAAATGGTTTCCCTAGCGACTGTGCCTGCGCATGCTACGTCTTGCATGAATCCTCCAGAATTTGTGGTTTTGGATTGAAAGAGGCCACGAACAGGATGGATAGTCCAGATCAACCACGTGATGCCTTGATGGTGGCCCACAAGTTCCGTCCGCCTGCGCATTCGCGCTGTGATGGTCGGTGGGTCCCATATTGACAGTGATGGAGAAATCCACGCCGTCCATTAGATTCACGACGAAAACCCGTTCGGGAATGGCGAGATTGGATTGATTTCGGTGTGGCCCACAATATCTTCTATTCTACCGTCGATCGTCCGTTTGAGTCCTCGTGTACATGCGATGTTTTCATGGGGCCAAAATCCACCTAGGCGAGGCTTATACCCACCCTCTGGTCACAATTGACGGCTCTGATTATCCATATGGACGATGGGAGGGGCCCAAAATAAAAAACCGGTGGTCACGGTGAGGACGCCTGTCCATTTTTGAATTGGAGAAGAGAGAGTCAGTCAGCGTGCGCTGACCGACTTTGAGAAATTCGGTGCACGGCTGGTGCACTTGTGCACCGTGCACACGTGATGTACTTGAGGTCCTACGGAGATGTTCATGAGAAATCCTCTCCGTCCATCCATATTCTCAACTCATTTAACGTGTTGAGACCAAAATTGATGCATTTCTAGATACCAGGCGGGCCCCAAATCACTGATTTATGGGCTGATCTATCCGTTGGGCCACTTCTAGAAGGATCCAATGGCTGAAATTTGACATGTACGGTTAGTTTTTGGTCCTCGAGCCATGTATAGAATTTTCGAGCTGAACGAATGGTGGGAACCCTGTAATCTTGCACTCTGGATGTCTTTCGGGCCACTTGAGCTTCAGTTTCTCAATTTTCTTGGATCCCTGGCGTACAAATATGTCGATCTTAGTCTCCTGGGGTCCATCGCTTGCCTTGGTGACTTCAGACCGTTAAATCCATGCTTTTAGTACCCTTTCCCAGTCCAAGCTTGTAAATACGCCCTGCATCACAAACACGATTAAATCGGGCCGTTAAACAGTACTATGTTTGTAAATCCAGGCAAAAACTGGGGTCTGATATGCAATATTTGACCCTCAACAATGATGTGGACATAAAATGTATTGTGGGCGTACGCTCTTGATGGTCATGCCTTTCTTCAGGTTCTTCTGTTTTGACTAGAATATCTTTGGTCGATTCTTCATCATTCCATTTTCAAGCTTCTTCCTCACTAGAGACCACATCTCTACTCACCACTACTTTATTGGTTAGTGGATTATAGAGCTTGTAGGCTAGCTTTAGATCCTTCATTGTAGCCGATGAAGATGCGTTTTTCACCCTGATCATCAAGCTTCCTTCTTCTTGCTTTTGGAACTTGAGCGTAGGCAACACACCCAAAGATCCTTAGGTGCGCCACGCTCGGTTTGTACCACTCTATGCCTCCTGTGGTGTCATGTTTCTGATGCTCTTGGTTGGACACAGATTGAGTAGGTAAGCAGTACATGCAACTGCCTCTGCTCAGAAGCTCTTTGGCATGCCTTTGTCCTTCAGCATGGTCCTTATCATGTCGAGGATGGTGCGATTCTTCCGTTTCATAATTCCATTCTTTTATGGCGTGTAAGCTGCAGTATGTTATTGCTTAATGCCATGTTCCCTGCAAAAATCTCGAAATGCATTTAAGGTGTACTCTCCACCTCTGTCAGATTTGAGTACTTTAATTTTGTGACCACTTTCAACTTCAACACGAGCTTTGAAAATTTTAAAGATAGTGAAAGCAAAAGATTTTTCTTAATTTGATGCAATACACCCAAAGTCTTCTGCTGAAATCATCAATGAAGGTAATAAAGTATTTATTACCTCCAAGAGAGGGTGTTTCAAGTGGTCCGCAAATATCAGTGTGAACCAACTGAAGTGGTTCATTTGCTCTTCTAGACACTCTACTTGGAAAGGAGTTCCTTTGTTACTTGCCAAGTGTGCACACCTCACACACATATTCTGGAGCTTCAATAGCCGGTAAGCTATGCACCATACTTGACGAGGATAAGAGTTTAAGGCCATTGAAATAGAGATGCCCAAAGCGAAGATGCCATCTCTATGAATCATTCTTCACGATTTCATAGAGACACTTCCCAGCCTTTGTGTTAATATGGAGCGGAAACATGCGATTCTTCGCTATTTGGACTTGAGCCACAAGTCTTCTATGAGCATCTCTTATAGAGACAGAATAGTTCTCCATGTGTATGACATACCCCTTCTTAAGGAGTTCGCCGATACTGAGGATGTTATTTTTCATGTTTGGTACGTAATACACATTAGAGATGTAATTTGGCTCACCATTCTTCTGATAGATTTTAACTTTTTCTTTGCTTATCACGGGTACTTTTGATGAGTCGCCAAAACTCACGTCACCATGAACTCCTTCTGTGAGTTCTATGAACAGTTTTTTGTTACCACTCATGTGGTTGCTTGCACCAGTGTCAAGATACCACACATCTGATTGTTCACATGCCTTTTCATGTGCGAGGAGGAGTGTGGAGTCTTCTTGTTCATAGTGTGATGCTTTATCATAGTTGGATCGTTCATCTTGATCCACTTTCCTCCAATACTCAGAGGCATAATGGCCGAATTTCTTGCAATTGTGGCATTGAACGTTTTTTGTGTTTCCACGACCATGTATGAACCGGCCTCTGCCATTTCCTCTTCCACGGAAACTGGTAAACTTTTGTTGATTTTGTTGATGGCTTGGATGATATCCATGCCCTCTACCTCTTGCATGATTGCTAGTGCCATGACCCCCTCGTTATGCATGGCCATTCTTTTGTTCATTTAGAGTCAACTTAGACTCTAAGGCATTGAACCAGCATTCTTTTGCATTCATTGCTCATGCACTTATAATGATCCCATTAGTTCTTCGATGAACAGTTTTTCTAAGTCATTTGATTCTTCGATAGCCACAACCACATGCTCAAACTTGATTGTGAGATATCTCAAGGCCTTTTCCATGACACGTATGTCTTTAACTTTTTCATCATTTCTTTTTAAATTATTAATAATAACAATTAGACGTGAGAAGTAGTCAGAGATACTTTCACCTTCCTTCAGGTGCGCCGCTTCGAACTCGGCTCTTAGTGTTTGAAGGCGAATTCGCTTCACTCGATTAACACCCTTGAAGATAGCACCAAGGGTATCCCAAGTTTGCTTGCTTGATGTCGCTTCGGCAATCTTTTCAAAGGTTGATTCATCCAACCCTTGATAGAGGAGGAACAAAGCCTTGTTGTTTTTCTTCCTTTGATTTTTGAGAGCGGTCTTTTCTTCGTTGGTGAAGACGGCCTTTTCCTCCATAGTGGGTTCTACATACCCATCGGTGACAATCTCCCATAGTTCTTGCGACCCAAACAATGCCTTCATTTGGATGCACTACTTTTCATATTTGTCCTTTGACAACTTAGGAACCTGCGGTTGGATTGTGCTCGCCATTTGAATAAGCTTTATGGGTTGGGCGACTTGGTTTTACTAAGCCTCAAGAGGACCCAAACAATTTGATTTTTTTTTTTTTTTAATGAAGGGAGGGATGGAATGGAAGATCTGATTTTTTAAAAAAATAGATTTAAAAAAAAAAAAACAGATTTTTTTAACTGGAAAAAACTTCTGAAATCTGGTTTTTTTTTCTTTGGCTGAAAAACTGCTGAAATCTGATTTTTTATTTTTTGTTTTTTTTAATTTGCTGAAACTACTGCCAATTGTTCACTCCCCAAGTATAGGGTTGTGATGTAGTAATAAACTCGGTGAGACCGAGATCGAATCCCAAGGGACTAAAACTTGTACGTAATCTGAAACTAAGTGGAACTAGAACTAGACTAAGATGAAATCTAAATCAAGTGTAATTTGAGGAATAATGATGAAATACTTATCTAAAATTTAAAGGAAAAGAAAACTAGGGATTCAGAGGATCCACTTGTAGAGATCAGGGAGATCTTATGCCTATTTCAAGAACTCAACTGGACTTAGAGTCCCATCTTTATCCAGTTGAAGGGTGTAACTATGAAAATCAACTAAACTTCCTTTGATATAGTTTTCAAGAGAAGAAAGATATATGACTTAGAATGGATTCTATCACCAAACCATGCCTAGGAGACAAAGTAAACTACAGAATTAAACTAATTACCAACCAATCAATAATGTATGAAGGTTAGGAAGGGTACTGTCATCCGACCATGCCCAGGAGACGATGGTGAACAACAAGGCTTCCTGACGTCATAAACATAAAAAAAGAAACATGCTCAAAGCTATCGCAGACCCATTGTAATTTTAGTCACACCAGACCATTAAAAA
This sequence comes from Magnolia sinica, assembly GCF_029962835.1. Taxonomy (NCBI): domain Eukaryota; kingdom Viridiplantae; phylum Streptophyta; class Magnoliopsida; order Magnoliales; family Magnoliaceae; genus Magnolia; species Magnolia sinica. Next base: position 15,061,996 of record NC_080573.1, read on the forward strand.
CTAAAAACATTCTCTTAATTAAACTAAAATCAGCATCAGTTCAGTCTAAACAAAAGGCACAAGCAAAAAGGTCTCCCATCACGCTACAAGCTTCACCTCTTAGCCCTAGCTAAGAGGTTTAGCCCGACATGATGGGGGCTAAAGCACTCCAAAATTAAGGAAAAAAGAAAACAAGAAACAAATAAAACTAAAACTAACAACTCTCTGTCTTGCACTCCACGTCTCCAGATTTCCCTCCCTTCCTCACTCTCTCTCCTTTTTATAGCTGTGAAGGTCGGTTGGGAGTTTTACGCACAAGAGTCAGTCATGTAGCAACAGTAGAAGATCTTTCGCAATAGCGTGCGAAACTGTACGCAGGGTAGCTGCGCTGATGCTTAGTGGGGTCCACTTAGTCTTTCTTTAGAGGAATCCACGCCGTCCACCAGATTCCTCTCGAAATTTTAGTCAAAATGGTATATTTTTAATCATCCGTTGATGTGGTCCATAGACTCTTTCTTTCTGTCGTCCGTCGTCTATTAAAGGGTTGAAAATCACCTTACTGTCGTCATTTGGAAATCTTCCACCTAGGCCGTGATACGTTGGCCCCTTCAAGCCTGATGGACGGTCCCGATCTTCTTCTTGGGTCGTGATGATGGCCCACAGAGGAAAACCGCAACCCCTGTTGTGAAACAGAGGCTACGACGCGGTTCTGTGATGGTCGGTGGACCATTGATCGATGACAGGTGTAAAATCTACTCCGTCTATTAGCTTCAGGATGAAAAACCATTTGGATATGGTCACTTTTGGATCGAATTCGGCGTGGCCCATAGGATTTTTCTCACTGTCATCCATCCTACATTGTACAACAATCCATGTGCGTACACGTGTAAGGGGCCTAAAGAAAAGCTTGGGAAGGGGCGTTGCCCTCTTCTGGAGCGAATGGTCGGTCCAGATCATCCATTTGGATGATGAGTGGGCCCCACTGGAAAAACCCACGTCAGATAGCGAAAACGCTGTTGCGTTTTTAAAATTTGGAAGAAGAAGTCGGTCAGCGTGTGCTGACCGACTTTGGCTGTAATGATGCACGTCCAGTGCATGTGTGCTATGCACATACACCATGTAAAGTGGTTTCCATCTTGCTGTATATGAGACATCCGTTCCATCCATCCATTTTTTCAGCTCATTTAATGAGTTAAGACCAAAATTAAAGCATATCCAGATAGCAGGTGGGCCCCAATTCATTGGTTTATAGGCTGATTTATCCGTTGGGCCATTTCTATAGGGATTCGATGGTTCAAATTTGACTTGTACAGTTCATTTTTTATCCTCAGGCCACATATGGAGTTTTGATCTGAACAGATAGTGAAAACCTTGTGATCTTGCATTCTGGCTGACTTCTAGGCCACTTGAGCTTCAGCTTCTCAATTTCCTTGGATCTCTGGTGTGTAAATCCATCAATCTTGGTCCCCTAGAGTCCGTCCCTTACCTTGGTGAATTCAGACTGTCAAATCCACGCTTTTAGTATCCTTTTTCAATCCAGGTTCCTAAATACACCTTGTATCACAAACACGATTAAATTGAGCTGTTAAACAATACCATGTTTGTAAATCCAGGCAATAACTGGGGTCTAATATGCAATATTTGACCCTCAACAGCAATCTGATTTTTATTTTTATTTTTTGCTGAAAAACTGCTCGCAATCTCCAACCAGGGAACTCAAAAAAGAACTTGGCTTTGCAATCTGATTTTCTAAACAGATTTTATTTTATTTTATTTTATTTATTTATTTATTTATTTTTATTTTTTTTTTTTCAGAAAAATATGTACTTGGCTGAAAAAGAAACTGCTGGAAACTTCTTGTAGAAGAAGAACTTGGATCTGATACCAGTTTGTTGGCTGTATAAGCCAGATCTTTTCTTTGCTTCAAGATAACAGAATTTTCTAAGCTTTACAAAGCCTTAGCATAACTCAGAAATCTGTTGCAGAAGGAAGAAAGAGAGAAGAAAAACAGAAATTTTATTTTCTTGAACTGTTTTGCTGCTACAAACTTCTCACGTTTTGCTGTTTTTCTTACGTGCTATTCACTTACTATTGCTTCTTCACTGGCTTGTTTACAACCAGATACAAGGTCCCTATTTATAGGCTTTTGAATGTAAGGTAAAAGACAAAACTGCCCCTGCTAGGAGCTTCTAACACTTAATGTTCCTAAAAAATAAACTGAGAATTTCATCTTCCAAAACTGCTGCATGGGAACTCTTGCTATGCATTGGAAGATGAACAGCCGGCCACTTGCAGTAAATGTTTTGGTTTGTAATTCCAACAAAAAGATGGAGCTTTGCTAAGCCCACACACGTGTGATACAAAGCACATTCACACGGCAGACATGCCCGCGTGGCATGATAGGTCCACGATCCATCATACCCATTGATTTATTGAGTTGAATAGGGTATAACTGAGAGTTTTCCTTTCAGGGATGCAAATTCAGCTACATATATCAATGGTCAGAATCAACTATTCAGCTATAGCTAGAAATATCATGCTACATCTTTCTTTCCTTTAGAGTGTTTTTTTTTTTTTTTTTTTTTTTTTTACGGAAAGACGGAATTTTCAAAATGTTTTGAACAAGTAAACTGAATTTGAATGTATCAGATTGTATATTAGGTCATATGTTACATAACTGTACAAATAATAACAAAATGAATGAATGAATGATATACAAGATGTTTTCGTATGGAGCATCAGAAGAGCTTCCCGGCAAACTCAGCCATTCCACCTTCCACAATGTTTTTAGAAGAAGACGATGCAGCAAGATTCCTGAGCTCCGAGAGACTCCTTCCCAACTGTAGAGCCACCTTCATCTCAAACAATTCCCCATTCTCCCTCTTATGTGTCTCTCTTTCCTTAAGGTTTGATTCAATCGACTCTTCCAAGAGACGATAGAAGCCGGCACAGTTCCGATACATCTCAAATACCATCCCTACTTGTCCGCCATGTTCTAACGTGTTTACAATGCTTGCCAATCCTCCACCAGCGACCCCGACCAATACCGCCCATGAACCATGTGAAGGAGACCCCACAAAAGAAGTCCCAAGAGCAGCAAGGCCGGTGAGTAGAGGTCCTGAGACTGCTAAAATCCTATTAACTTTCAAGACGAACTTGCTCAGTCGCACATACTCTGCGGTATCCTTTCTCCTCAAGACTTCAAGAACGCCTCTCATTTCGTCTTCAAGTTTCCCACTCCAACCATTCGTATTATTTTGTGCAGGAACCTTTTGTGATTCTGATGATTCTGAATTGTTAGAAGGCCACCATCTAGCTGGCTCCACTGTAGCTGGGAACTTTTCGAGCATTCCTGGGAGCAATGGAAGAGGGTAAGCCTTGTCGAGCGCCAACACCCTCTCCATCACATCCTTCACATCCATTGGAGTAGGAGTTCGGAGAGCAAGGGTGGTTTGGATTTCTGTGTGGAGCTGACGGAACAACCGGGCAGCGTTCCTTTGTTCTTCGGCAAGTTGGGAGGGCTGGATCTTGTTCACCAACAACAACAGCCCCGTCGCTGCTGAATTCAAGAGAGCGGAAGAGATCTTCAATGCCAAGAGTGAGGTGGTACCAGTTGGGATGGCGGAGAGTCCGGCCATGGTCGCAGCCGTGAGAGTGATTCCATTGATGGAGTTGACAAGGAGATTGTTCCAATTGTTCCTCTGCTCGCCGATGTTCATGTGCATCTCCACCCTATCAGCAACCGCCTCTGCAATCGCATAAAGCTTGGTGACATTAGCGATCATGTCCCCATCACTTCTCTCAATTGCTGTCCTTTGTGTTTCAATTTTGATTTGCAGTGGATTTCTTATGTGGGTGTTGAATTCCTCCACATTTCCGATTGGTAGCTTTGGAAAAGAGAGATGATTCTTCCAAAGTTTCGGGGCATGGAGAACTGCAACAAATCTACCATGGCATGGTGCTGATGGTATTGATGATGATGATAATAGACCGGAGGCTTGCAAGGCAGCCATTATCTCCTCCTTTACTTTCTATTTCCTTAGGTTGTCTGATTCTTCCTTTTGAGAGAGAGAGAGAGAGAGAGAGAATGTTGATGAAGAGATGAAGAGAGGTAAGATGAGTATTTATATGGGAGTTTGTTGTGTTGAAAGTCTCTGCTCCTGGTTTCATTGACCTTGACCAAAACAACTACCTTTGAGTAGTGGATTTTAAAAGAACTAGGATGATGGTTCACCACCATTTTGTAACTTGTTTTATCTCATACGTCGGTGTACGGGGAATATACATAAGTAAATCTGGACCATATTTAAGTTGGATTGTATTGAGCACAGCTTGAAATTTAATTACCTTGAATCAATTATGTTAAAAATATTGCATCCCTTACTGATTTTGACCGTTGGAAAGTTCACTTATAACCACCCATTTTATTTTCTTCAGTTGAAGGTTAGGATTGTGTAAACCAAGTGTTTCTCTCAAGGGGCGTTTCTCTATCACTATTAGGAATTGCAATTTGAACTGTCTGAATTAAAGTATCATTGCCACATGTACCTTGTATCACTGTAACTTAAATAAATGGGTGGTGAACTATGACGTAGTTTTGCTGTTGATTTTAAAATCGAGGACGGAGAACCATTCTCCGTCAAAGGGTTGTCTTCGTGAAATGGCGGCTATCGATGCGATTGGCGATTGGAACTGGTCCAACACGAGCCTCCTGAGTTTGGGTCTTTACCATAAAAATAGGACGCGGATTGGGTACTGCCTTCCTTCACGGAAGTGTTTTATTGACACCTTCCATCCATTTTAAAAAATTATTTTAGAAATGGGTACAAAGATGAGACAGATCTAACGCTCAGTGGTGATAGTGACTACCACCATTGAAACCTTCATAGGGTCCTTGCTCTTACTCTGGTGGTAGACTCGCAAGGAGTTTCAACACCTGACTGAGGGGTCGAGTACCCATAGGTGGTGAAATCCCTTTACGGCGTGAGTGTGTGGTAGTGTGTGTGCATGTGTTAAATAAAATAAAATAAAATAAAATGCTCATAAGCTCACGTATACCTGGATGAAGAGAAAACATAAATATCAGCAGTAGGTAATTAATCCTCATTTTTTCCCATGGTGTGGTATACCTGAGCATTCGATCTATCTCATTTTTTTGGAACCTCTCCTGAAATGATTTTTCAAAATGGATAGACTGCATGGATAAAACAAAAAAATCACGGTGGCCCCACACATCCCCTAACAGGACCGTCTGTATCTACTGGGTCCCAGCGGGGTAGTACCCAATCCGCCGCGTCATGTGTACAAATCATCGAAGAATGTAGACTGTTGATCCGACCAGCAGCAATAGTTTCAATCGGAAGCGGATTACGCAGCGTACTGAGTAAACTCTGTGAGGATCACCATGATTTATTTATCCGCTCCATCCATCCATTTTAACAGATAAATTTAGTCTTGAGCCCAAAAATAAGACATATCCACTGTTTAAATGGACCACACCACAGGAAACAGTTGAATTGAATGTCTACCGTTAAAAAAATTCTTGTGGGCTACAGAAGTTTTGGAACAAGCTTATATTTGTGTTTTCCCTTCATCCATGTCTTTATGATCTTATGAACAGGTTGGATGACAAATAAACATCACTGTCGGGCTTAGAAAGGTTTCAACAGTGAAAATCATTATTCCCATTGTTTCCTGTGTTATGATCCACTTGATCTTTGGATATGCTTCAATTTCGGGATCAACCCCTTAAATTAGATGGAAAAACGGATGGATAGTGTGGATAGACATTCAAGGTGGGCCCAACTGAGTTTACTCAATAAGATAAGAGCTTACTGAGTTACTCAGTACCCAGTCCAAGTTCGTTTCAATCATGCTTCAAATTATAGTTTATCGTATCAGCCAATGCCATCAGGGGTTACGAATTTCAGGGGATTTTTACCGCGGATCCTTACTCTTGCTCCCATGGTAGGCTCTCAGGAGACTCATGGTATCCATAGGTGGTGAAATCCCACTACGTCGTGAGTGCGTGGGGTAATGCTTTTGGAGTGAGGAAATTACATACATACTTTCATTTCACGCAATGCTTTTGGAGTGAGGAAATTACATAAATACTTTCATTTCTTTCGTTAAAGAAGTGGTGGTCCCTCAATTCTTAACTTCACTAATTTTTTAAGGAAAACATTAAATGAAGTCACTTTAATAATTTACTTCTTCCTAATGCCTCTAGTGCGAATTTCTATTCATCAAGGAATTATTTAGTAAAATGCAAATTTCATAGGAATTTTGTAAAATTCTATTTTTTAAAGGATAAAAATACTGAAAAAGAAAAACATATATATTCCATATCCTCGTATCTGTTTTCTCATGAATAATAAATATTGAATAAATATCCTTTAAACATTGCCTTAGTCATCGTCATCTGAATCATATTCCAACTCACTGTTGTTGTCAGATATGGGCATCCCATTTCGCCATTCCACTCTATCAGGGATTATATTTTTAGAAAAGAAAGATCTTTATCTGTGTTAGTAAATAAGTTGATATTTTATTTAAGATTAAGAAAACAACAAAATCCTTTCTTTTTTTTTCAGTACAATTCAACATGCTTTTCTCAATACACGATAAGTTATCAGTTTATTGTGACATAAAAAAAAAAAAAAAAAAAAACAAAACAAAACAAAACCTCAGTGCGTACATCACTAAAAATAAACTACCAACTTGTATTCTAGATCGGCAGGCTGCAGGTTGTTGAATTTGTTCTTCTAGATTCATAACTACCAACTTATCTTCCTGTGATACTTGAATATAATCAATGTGATATACTAATATGCTCCTAATCTCCTAAAAATAAACTAAAGAAGTATAAATAAACCAATCAAAGAAAACTAAAATAATATGATTCCATAGATGATCAGATTCCTTTAAGAAAAGGGGACCTAAAATTATAGAACTAGATATAAGAATAGAATTCAGAAATACTATTTGAAGATCTTGCAATGAGTAAGATGAAATAACATATGTAATAAAATAATAATTTGAAAGTTGCAGCACTGCAACTGCATTAAGATCATAGCAATTAATAAAGGAAAGTTGTTGAATCAATGCAATTATGTGCATACATGCACATGTGTCTTTGAAAGAGCACATGCATTGTTGAGTGAATGTGTGGATATTTGTAATTTGTGCATGCATGTATTAGTGTTAGCATTGCAAGTCGTACGTGCACACGATTGTTTGGTTTTGTCGCATAAGTAATATCTTGAAGATAGTGTACGGTGCATGGGAAATATGAAATACTTGCTTACAGCTAAGTATGTATGAAATAAAGAAATAGACTGTTAGAAGTAAACCCACCTTGAATTGGATCACACGAGCCTTTGTATTTATAGAGTTATAGAGTACAAGAGTTTGTTTGGATAGATTACAATTTGAATTGAAAACTGACATTTGAAGCCCTTCATGGATAAAATGCTAACCACCAGGAGGTAGCTGTGGTGGAGATGAGGTAGGATTGTTAACACGCTCCCCCAAGCTAAACGGAAAACTATTAATGACGTGAATCTTGGATTGTAAGAAGCGGAACCTGGCGGATGTTAACCCTTTAGGGCTTGTTTGATTTTTGAAAGCTTGTGTAATTACCCCTGTAAATGGGTAATTATTACCATTTCACCCTGTTTGGTAATCAAACGAATTTTTACCTTGGAAACCGGTTTAAAAGAGTTTTTTTTTTTCATACACACACACACACCCCACACACTCACGCTAGTAGAATTTCACCACCTATGGATACTCGAACCCTTGACTGGGTGTTGAAACTCCTGAGAGTCTACCACCTGAGCAAGAGTAAGGATCCACCGAGTTGCTTTGGATGCTAGCTAAGCTTCCACTATCAGAAACTGCCCTCGCGGATGGAGAGAAGGAACAGAGGTTTCCTTTTCTTCGTCGGCAACATCACATACGATATCACGGACGAAGATCTTTGCTGGATTTTCAGCAGATACGGCAGGGTAGCTGACGCCTACACACCGTGGAATGGGAAGCTGCATCGTCATCGAGGATTTGGATTTGTCAAATTCCTCTATTCTGTTGATGCATATGTAGCGATTGGAGTCCTCAATGGCAGGCAGATGGATGGGAGAATCTTTACAGTGGAAATTGCCAAGCCGAGAAACCTCAACTCAAACCCTCCCCCTCTCAATCGGCCTGTCAAAACCCCAACAACCCATCTCCCAAACCCACCTATTCCACCCAATCGTTCAAATCAACCCCCTCCAAACCCTACCCCTCTCATTCGGCCTTCCCACTCTGTACCAAACCACACTAGACCAACCCAAAACCCTAACAATCGACCTAACCCCACCTTCCCAAATTCCACACCCTCAACCTTCTCGAGAGGAGAAACCCCTTTCCCACCCGAAAATCCATGGTTTTCCTTCACGGCCAATCAAAATGAAATCCATCAGAAGTTGAAGATGCTGGAACTGGCCCTTGTGGGGCATGCTAAAGGCCTGAGATTTCCCATCATCCGCCTCTTCCAGGCATTGTGGAAATCGAAGCATGACTCATTCAAAATCGACATCGCCTGAATCTCAATGGATATATAGTTTTCTCTTCACTTTCAAGACTCGGCCTGCCCTCAATGCTTTGCTCTCCAATAGTTCAATCCATACTGCTATGAACATTTCTTCTGTGGAACTTTGGAGTCCATTAGCTCCAGCCACCCATGGTGTATGGATTTCCTTGTTCGGGATCCCCACTCATGCTTGACTGGAGTCTATATTCATCGAGTTGGGGAATACCTACGGTAGAGTGGTGGAAGTTGTGGGTCGCTCTGTTCAGGGCTTAGTCCAAATGGAAGCGAGGGTTAGAGTCATTCTCTAACCGGGGATGGATATCTACAGCACCAGGAGATTGATCGTGAATGGAGAAGAATTCCAGATCTGGGCGAAGCTGGAAGGACATTCTGATGTCTTGGAAGAACCAAGTTAAGACAGAGTTCCCTCCATCTCTACCAGGGAATGGGTGGAGAGGACCTTCCATCAGCCAATCCTACCATCGGACCCTCTAAATACAGCCCCTCAGGTCTTTCTCCTGGTGGCAGCCCTAATTGTTGTGCAGAATCAGCAACGTTCTCCACTTAGAGGTGGAACCCTGGTCTTAGACGCTCATCCTAAGCAGTCTGCCATCCCATCTCAGAATTTTCTTTGTACCCCTACTCCTATCAGGGGAGCTACCTCTCTCAACAGGAACACACATGCCTTATCTGAGGGACATAGTCCGCTGAGGGCAGACAACGCATTTGAGGAGTCTTCGGTTGATGAGGCCATGCAGACCTGGAACTCCCTCCCCCTCAGAAATCTCCACAAAGATAGAGATGAAGAAGATATCCATCTTTCGGTGGATCTTTCTCCTTTTTCCCATAAACCACCCTCCTTAAATCAGCATCCACAACAACCCTCTCTCTAGGTCTCCCTATCGAGGTGGGACAATAGCTCTCTCGTACCTAATCAGTCCTCCTCGCCTCACATCTTCCAGGTGGCATTACTAAATGGAGACCTGCCTCCCTCCAGTAGTGCAACTCCATCAGCCAAGTCTAAGCATATTCAGAAGCCTGCAGGTGCATGAAGGGAATCCACAGACAAACAAAAAACTACTTCCATTAAACATAACGGCAGAAGACCTCGAAAGCACATCCCTCCCATATTAGGGCTGGATGGTGGATGGAAAGGAAGACTTAGACAGCTTAAGCACCGAGAGTTTAGGCCAGGAAAGTTGCTCTATGGATTGTTAACTTATTTGAAATGCTCGTGGGATTGGAAACTGTGCCACTATTTCTTCGCTAAAACGGCTCATCCGTCAGTCCAACCCTTCTCTTGTCGTGATCCTTGAACCTATGCTCAGGGATGCGAAACGCGTTAACACGGGGCTGAAACTTGGGTTTCATTTGTCCCTTTCAAATGCTACAGAGGGTGGCAAAATCTGGATTTTCCACAACTTCTCTATCTCTATTGATCATGTCTCATCCTCCAACCAACTGTTGTCTGTTCTTATCAAGGTTCATGGTCGCTCGGAGATGCTTCTGGTATCCTTTGTTTATGTAAAATGTTTTAAAATCCTCTGTAAATCGCTGTGGGACCAATTACGAGTCCTGGGAAATGGTTTCTCTATCTCTTGGTTGGTGACAGGGGACTTTAATGTTGTCCTCTACTCCTTCGAAAGAAGAGGGACTGGATCTTTTGACTCTTAGAGTGCAGCTGAATTTAATGAGGGGCTGAACAGAGCTGGCATCAAGGATGCGAGTTTTGCGGGCAACATCTTCACTTGGTGCAACAATCAGCGGGGCCTTTCCAGAGCATGGGCTAGGCTTGACAGGACTTATGGAAATGACGCATGGATGCACTCCTTCCCATCCTTCCAAGTTTCGCACCTTCCCATAATCCATTCCGATCATGCTCCCCTTTTAATTTTCTTCCCCAACCAATCCAGAACCACCCCAAAATAATTTAGATTTCAACATAAGTGGTGCTTACATGACTCCTTTCAGGAGCTGGCAAAACAGGCCTGGAAATCTGATATCATAGGTGACCCGCTACTTGTTCTGGGTAGTAAGCTGAAGAATTTGAAAGCAGAGCTGAAAAGCTGGAATAGGAATACGTTCGGGGATGTGTTCCAAAATTTGAAACAGGCGGAAATCAATCTGGCAGATACAGAAACTGCTGTGTAAAATAGCAATGACGACGTATCCATCCAAGCCCTTCAACAGGGCCAAAGACAGTCTTGCCCATCTAAAGCTATGCGAGGAAATTTACTAGAAGCAAAAATCGAGAAATCATTGATTCAAGGAGGGAGACCAGAATTCTAGATTATTTCATTCCTCTGCCTCGGACCGAGTTAGAAGATCCCAAATTTCTAATATCCAGCTAGAGGATGGCATGATCCTTTCAGACAACATCTCCATCAAGAATGTTGCGGTTTCCTTCTTTTTGGCCCTAATGGAGGCAGCTCCGTCTACTCCTGCGATTGGTATCCTTGATGTCATCCCCCCAAAAATTTCAGCGAAAGATGACAGAGGTCTAATTGATCCTTCCATGGATGAGGTCCATGCGGCTGCCATGGCCATCCCAGCTGATAGCGCCCCAGGCCCGGACGGTTTCTCGGGGGCCTTCTTTCATCATTGCTGGGATATTGTGGGTCAGGATATCCTTACAGCAGCTCGTGCATTTTTTCATGGAAGCCCTCTTCCGAGGGCTTTCTCAGCGACCCTCTTATACCTTATCCCCAAATCCACTACTCCTGGAAAATTCTCTAACTTTCGTCCCATCAGTCTGTCTAATTGTATTTATAAATTTTTTTCTAAAGTCATTTCTAATAGACTTGGAACTATTCTCCCTCAAATCATTTCTTCTGAACAGGGAGCTTTTGTTAAAGGCCGTTCCATTACGGAGAACTGTGCATTGACGCAAGAGATCTTTAGAGATATTGACAAAAAGGTCAAAGGCGAAAAAGCTTACAATAAGTCAATTGAGAATTTCTAAAAGCGATCCTTCATAGATTTGGCTTCTGCGGTGCCTAGATCCATCTTGTCGAGAGATGTTGGAATAACTCTTGGTTCTAAATCCTCATCAATGGAGAACCCATCGGCTTCTTCAAGTCCGCCCAGGGCCTCCGCCGAGGTGACCCCTATCTCTGGGCCTTTTTATCATGGCTACTGAAGTGCTAGGCAGGGGTTTCAGATGGTTAATTGACTCGGGCAGTTGCCGTCCATTTCAGACTTGTAGAAACTGCCCCGTCATCTCCCACTTACTTTACGCTGATGATACGGTTCTTCTCGCCAATGGCGTCGCCATTTGTTTTAGGAAAATCACTGATTTCCTTTACCTCTACCAGTCCACCTTAGGCCAAAAGATCAATGCCCACAAGAGCATGTTCATCATGTCTTCAAGTCAGTAGCCAGCTAGAATCTGAGCTGCTCAACGCATCCTTGGATTCAATATGGGAGCCACCCCCTTTACCTACCTGGGCTTACCGATCTTCAAGGGAAGAACCCGCAAAGTGTACTTTCAGCCGATCCTAGAAAAATTCTCTATGAGAATCATTGGGTGGAAGAGCCGTATCTTGTCCCAAGTGGGAGGCCTCACAATGATCAATCACGTCTTATCGAGTAACTCGGTCCACTCTATCGCAGCAGGTGTTATCCCCGTGGGGTTTTTTTGCCGAGTTTGACAAGGCCATGGCAGATTTCTTCTGGGGCTGGGAAGGTAGCCGAAAACATTGCCATTGGGTTAGCTGGAAATGAATTTCTTGCCCGAAGATTGAAGGGGGCCTGGGCGTAAAAAATTTCAGAAGTATTATGAAAGCATTCAGGGCAAAGATGGCTTGGAACGTGTTATGCAAAAGATCTTCTAATTGTTGGGCAGATTTCATGGAGAAAAAAATATAGGACTGATGTGGCACAGCCAGGCCGTTCAAGTAGATCCACTGTTGCGTCCCCTCTATGGAAAAAAATCTGCAGGCTTTTCCCTTTTATTGTTACCCACTCCCGCTAGATCATTGATAAGGGGGGTTGCCTTTTCTGGACTGATGACTGGTTGGGCCTTAGGCCGTTGCAGGAGTGGTCGCTCTTAGCCCCTGAGAGTAGACAGTCGCAGGTGCATGATTGGCTAGGCCTGAGAGGTTGGCTGGACCACTCGCGGGCTCGCCAACACCTTCCTCAGGTGGTGATCGACCACATTGACGGCAAGGGCATCTGCTCTTCTCCCTTCGACAATAGACAGATCTGGCTGGAAACTTGTAATGGTGAATTTAGCATTGCTTTAGCCTGGCACTGCTCTTGGCTGAATGGTACATCTATGCCTTCATCTAAATGGGTCTGGCACCCGATTCTCCCACCTAAACTCTCCCTGCTTTCCTAGAAAGTTATCAATAAGGCCATTCCCATCAACATTAGGATGCAAGCTAAAGGCATCTCCCTGGCTTCGAAATGCTCTTGCTGCGCTACCCCTCGCATAGCGCAAATTGAATCCCTAGACCACGTTTTCTCGTCAAGGCTGCTGACTTCTAAGGTTTGGTCTCACTTCGACGGTCTTTTTAGCATTCCCAATCGGCAACCCATCTTGTCTATCAGCAGGGCCTCTTCTTGGTGGATAAAGGCAAGCTTAAGAGATCGTCTTCTCACCCTCATTGGCCTCACCCCCTATATTATTTTCTGGGAGATATGGCTGGCCAGAAACGCAGCCCGTATGGAGGGGGTGGCAGTCTCGCCTCTGAAGGTCATCTCTAAAGTGACCCGGTGGATCCATGTGCTCGCGCCCCTTCTCCCCCTTCAACCCTCAGCCCTCTGCCATGGCCCTAAACAGCTTGAGCCTTCCCGAGAATGCGGCGATCCCTAGACAAGTTAGAATGGTGAAATGGACTCGACCCTCTTTCGGGTGGATTAAAGTTAATGTCGATGGCTCATCATTGGGCAACCCTAGTAGCTTGGGAGGAGGCGGAGTTGGTAGAAGCAGCGATGAAACTTTTTTATTTGCCTTTTCCTCAGGCTACGGATTCGGTTCAAATAGTAGGGCGGAAGCAAAAGCAATTTGGGAAGGATTGTCGATTTACAGAAACCTTGGATTCCTCAAAGTGGACCGTGTAAGTGACTCTAAGGTGGTTGTTGACACTTTGAACAAGCAAGAGGGCATCTCTTGGGCCTTATGGTATTGGTGGACAAGAATCAAATCCCTCATGGACGACATGGAAGTTTCAATTTCTCATTCCCCTAGAGAAACTAACGCGGTGGCCGATGGTTTGGCCCATACAGGTAGTAACCGCCAGTCCCACCGTCTCTTTCATTCCTTTTCTGACTTTCTGGACCTCATCAAAGGCCTCCTTTTCCTAGACAAGTTAGGATTAGGCTACTTGCGTGAGTTGTAATGGGCAATTTGGCCTCGGGTTGATTGTGGGCCTGCCTCTACTTTTTTGCCGGCAGGCCCTTCAGTTCAGTGTACAGCTTCTTTTGAAATATATATGGGTATATCTTTCTAAAAAAAAAAGAAAAAAGAAGTAAGGATCCACCGGTTTAAAAGAGTTAGTTTAAATTTGTGAACCCCAATGTGATGTGTGTTATATATCCATTCCGTTCATCCGTTTTACAACAATATTTTGAGGCATGATCCGAAAAATGAGGCAGATCCAACACTTAAGTGGCTCACAACAAAAGAAACAGTGGCCCTAAGAGGTTTTTAATGGTAAGTGTTTGATTTGCTTTTTCCCATGGCACAGTTCACTTGAGCTTTGGGTATGCTTAGATATATATATTATTGAGGTGGCCTTCTCGATTTTTGCGTCTAAGGAGCGGCTGGTTAAATCAAGCACCAGGAAAGTGCTATAAATACCAAATGAAATAATTATTACCCATTTAGAGGGTATTTACCACTGAATTGAAAATTCAAACAAGCCCTTAGTGAAAATATCATCTATTTGATCAATTGTACCCACATAGCGAACAACAAGATCACCCATAGTAACTTTTTCTCGGATGAAATGATAATCCACCTCAATTAATATTTGGTACAATCATGATAAACAGGATTGGAGGCAAGTGAAATAGAACTAATATTGTCATAGTAGAAAAGAGGAGGATCTTGTTAAAAAAAAATAGTTAAATTGTGTAAGATCATACGTATCCAAAACAATTTTGCGGCTGTGACAGGAAGAGAACGGTACTCAGACTTAGTGCTTGAACGAGAAATTGTGGGTTGTTTCTTAACACTCCAAGAGACCAAATTAGGGCCAAGAAAAATAGCATAGCCAGAAGTAGAATGGCGATCTTGGGATATATTGCCCAATTAGCATCAGAATAGGCCTAAAGATTGAAAGGAGCATCATGGCCTTTACAGAACCAGAGGCCATGTGAAATAGTGCCCTAAAGAAATTGCGGGATACATTTAACAACTAACTAGTGAGTCAATCACGGAGCATGAATGAATTGGCATACTTGATTAACAATGAACGCAATATCTAGCTATGTAACGGTAACATATTGTAAAGCACCCGCAATACTCCGCTATTCATGAGGATCTGATAAAGGATCACCATCAAGCTTGGAGAGCTTAGAACTAGAAGCAACATGAGACTTCAATGGTTTTGCATCTTGCATATGCGTGTGACATATGAGATCACCAATATACTTCAATTGAATCAGATACATGTCAAGTACGAGTAACCTCGAAGCCAAGAAAATAATGTAGGGGCACCAAATATTTCATTTGAAAAAGACAATTGAGATCAGACAAGAGAGAGTAAAGGGCATAATGGTTACTCTCAATCAGGATAATATCATCCACATAAATAAGTAAAACAGTAAACTCTATGGTCAAACGAAGAATAAAAAGAGAATTATCAGCATTAGAACCAATGAACCCTAAGCCTTGAAGATAAGTAGTGAGGCAAAGATATCATGCATGTGGGGGCATGTTTAAGCCCATATACAAGGCTTTGTGGAGCCGACAAACATGACCCGGCTTAAAGGAATCCACAAACCGTTAGGGTTGAGTCATGTATACTTCCTCAGTAAGAACACCATGTAAAAAAGCATTCTGCACATCAAGTTGTCAAATAGCCCATCCATAATGAAGAGATACATAAATAACTATCCGAACTGTAGTATGCTTGACAACCAGGCTAAATGTGTCACCATAATCAAGTCCATGCTACTGATGAAAGCCTTTGGCAACAAGATGAGCCTTGTATCGTTCAATAGAGCCATCAGAACGTTGTTTAACCTTAAAACCCACTTACAACCTACCAAATTTTGACTAGGCTGAGGTGGAACCAAGGTCCAAGTACCCTGTTTATATAAAATCCATTCAATTGACTTAGCTGCTTGAGAGTAACAGGTAGGCTCAACCAAAGCATGGTTTACATGGAAAGCACTTGGTAATGGATACCGAGAGGAAACAAGTTCTTTAGGTTTAAAAATGCCATCCTTATCCCATATGCACATTGGATGAGAGGGAATTGGTAGAGGAGGGGGGTGTAGAGGGTTTGCCAGAGATTAAAAAAAAGAGAGGGATGGGTTTGAAGAGAGATTACTGGTAGAAGAGGATGAGGAGGAAGGTGTGACAGTGGGTGGTGAGGATGTAGGGGAGAGGCGAAGAGGTGAGACAACTGTGGACACGACGGGATTAGAGAAGTGGTGATTATTTGGTTTGACAAACACTTGACTAAGTTGAACATAATCATGGGAAGGACTGTTGGCACAAGGTGGATCCTTTTAAGAGGAACTACCTTTTCTACTATAATAAAGGGATAGCTAAGTTCATCAAACACAACATGGCGAGACATGTAAACCCTATGAGAAATAGGATCAAAACATTTATATCCTTTATAATTTTTCCCATAGCCAAGGAAAATACATGGGATAGTGCAAAAGTTGAGCTTGCTAAGATAATATGGGCGAGTATAAAGATAGCATTGACAACCAAAGCTACATAAAAAAATGATAATCAGGCACATGGTGAAACAACTTTTCATACGGTGAAAGAAAATTCAGCATGCGAGTAGGCATGCAGTTAATGAGAAATGTGGCAGTGACAAAAGAATCATCCTAAAAACACGTGGGAAGATTTGAGTGAGCAAGCAAAGCCAAGCCAGACTTAACGATATGACGATGTTTGCGTTCTGCTAGTCTATTCTATTTAGACATGTATGGACAATAAATGTGATGATTGATGCCATGGATTGAGAGACAGGATCGAAATCGATGACTGACATATTTACCACCGCCATCGGTTTGAATCAACTTAATCTTCATGCCTAACAAATTCTCAACCAAAGGTCTAAAGTTTAGAAAAATGTCATAAACCTAAGACTTAAATTTGATAGCAAAGAACCAACAATAACGTTAACGGCTAAAATCATCAATAGAAGTAACATAATACTGAACACCATTTAAAGAGGGAGTCGAGGTAAGATCCCAAATGTTTGAGTGTATAAGTTCCAATGTAAAAGTAGAAATAAAAGTAGAGCGAGAAAACGGGAGTCTAGAACTCTTGCCAAGTTGGCAAGATAAGAAAATATATGGTTATCGTAATGAGCCACAAAAAGGAAGGAGAGAGGAGAGGCGCTGAAGCACAACAAAAGACGGATGTCCCAGTCGATGATGCCAAAGAGTATGAGAGACACATAAGGCAGAAAAATCGGTCGAAGAGAAATGCGAAGTAATGCGCGGTGGAAGCTGCAGCGGGTAGAGGCCGTTAGTGGTCCATCCTTGGAAAAGGATCCTGCCTGACTCGTTGTCCTTAACACAAAATCAGAAGAATTAAATACAAAAGAACGGTCGTTATCCCTAGTAAATTGAGAAACTGATAAAAGATTCTAAAAAATCGAGGGAACATGAAGATTTCTACGTAAATAAAAGGTAAAGTCAGAGGAGTGGTATATGGAGGAGTCAATGTGGGCAATAGGTAAAGCCGTACCATTTCCAACTGCAAGAGCATCATTGCCTACATAATTAGAATGAATGGATAGATTGTTCAAGTCAGAGGTAACATGATTTGTAGCACCAAGGTCTGTAAACCAGGTAGAATCTGTCCCAAAGTCATTGCACTTAACAGCGGCCATAGGTTGAAGCTTTTGAGGGTGCTGGTGGCCTTGAGATGAAAGATCTAACCGATGGAAGCAGTTGAGAGCAGAGTGCCCCCACTCGATTGGAGATTTGGCACACTGTGATAGAAGGACTGCAATGATTGTCCATTGTGAGGGGACGGTAGAGCCACCCATGGCACCAAAACTGCGACCACAACCACGTCCACGAAACGCAGGTCTAACAATTGGTCCACCACGAGATGTAGAACCACGGGTGGTAGAAAGTGCAACTGAAAATTGGTCATCAGGTTGGCTGGAATGGTAGGATTATAAATGATGTTCAAAAGTGAGAAGTCACCAAATAATTCTTTAAAGAAAATCGGGTGAACCCGATTAGCAATAGAGGTGTGTACAGGGTCATATTCTTCACCAAGACCATTTAAAACTTGATTGCAAAAATCAAATTCAGTGATTGGCTGACCAATCGCCTCAAGCACATCAGCTAAGCCCTTCATCTTATCAACGTAGTCAGAAATTGAAGAGCCCCCTTTTTTTTAGATTCTGAAATCGATGTTTTAACTACAGAACACGTGAATGTGACTGAATGAGATGAAGGTTCTCCAATCGTAGCCACACCTCTCAAGCAGTTTGAAGTCCAACTGCCTATTGAAGAATTTGAGGAGTGAGGGTGGCATTGATCCATAACAACACAAGAGAATCACATTCCATCCACTCCTCATAGTCAGGATTGATAGTGGATGTACGGTCACCGTTGTCATCTAAAAGAAATTGATCCGGGCAAAGAGAGGATCTATCCATAAATTGTAGTAACTTATTAGTATGAAAAATAGGAAGAAATCGACTCTTCCAGAGTAAATAATTTTCCCGATCCAGCTTAATTGACACCAAATTTGTAACTTGATATAGAAATTGTAGTAGAGGATGCCATATGCAATAATTAAGTAAGCAGAAGTAAGTAAAATCAGTCTTGGATTGAACGACGGCAGAGAAGAGAACGCAACCGGCAGGATCGGGGAGCCACTGAAAATAAGCCAATCGGTGGAGTGGCAGAAGCTTAGCTAAAGACGCAACGACCTGCTCATTTTAATTGTTGACGTGTCCTATTGTGGCAGTGGACAAATGAACGACTCAATAATAATATGTGATGGACCCCACAAGTTCAACACTGTGAAAGAAACTAAATGAAAATAGTCATGTGAAAAGTGACCATCTTTGTTTTCTTTTTCTTTTTTTTGAAATGATGCTATGGAAACCAGCAACTACTTAAAGCAGGATTTGGCAGATTAGTGTGCCATAAGGAGATGACAGCATCCAGAGATGAAGATGCAGCAAACAGTCCAGCTAGCGATCGGGCAATGGAGACGACCAGGAACCGAAGGACGGTTAGAATCAAAATTTTGAGAGAGAAGAGTCCCTGTATATGCTCTGATACGATAAAGAAATAGGCTGTTAGAAGTAAACCTACCTTGAATTTGATCACACGGATCCTTTGTATTTCTAGAGTTATAGAGTACAAGAATATTTGTTTGGATATATTACAACTTGAATTGAAAACGGAAATTTGAAGCTTTCGTAGATAAAATGCTAACCACCCTGAGGTAGCTGCGGTGGAGATGAGGTAGGATTGTTAACAGGAAATGTTGCCTAGTAACATGATACATGGGTGGACATTGAAGATGGGCATATTAGAATCTGATTATATACATTCATATCAGGCGTATCTTCTTATCTTGACACTTAGAGTCAAAGTTGATCAGTTTGGATCGAGCTTCTGTATCGATTCTGGCACACCTTGGTCATTAAAAACAAATTGAGCGACCAACACCTTCTATGCAAAAACTGTAACACTGCCTAATCGGGATCATCAGCGCGTGTTGCCCCACGCAGCCCACAGGCAAACATGACCCCATAACCGGAACGTCCATCGATCCTAATTTGGAGGCTACTTTGAATTGTCAACGGTTCAATAATTGCTCCAAAAAGTATCCAACCCATTGATTTGTGGAATTAAATGGGGTAGCCGAGAGCTTTCTTTTCTGTGATGCAAGTTCAGCTGCTTATATCAATGGTCAGTGTCAACTATTCAGCTAGAAATATCATTCTACATCTTAATTTCTCTCCTTTAGAGGTGTTTAGTTATGGAGAGAATGAATTTTCAAAAATGTTTTGAACAAGTATATTGAATTTGAATGTATCAGATTGTGTATTAGGTCATATGTTACATAACTGTACAAATAATAACACAATGAATGAAAGAATGATAGATATACAAGATGTTTTCGTATGGAGCATCAGAAGAGCTTCCCGGCGAACTCATCCATTCCACCTTCCACATTGTTTTTAGAAGAAGATGATGCAGCAAGATTCCTGAGCTCTGAGAGACTCCTTCCCAACTGTAGAGCCACCTTCATCTCAAACAATTCCCCATTCTCCCTCTTATGTGTCTCTCTTTCCTTAAGGTTTGATTCAATCGACTCTTCCAAGAGACGATAGAAGCCGGCACAGTTCCGATACATCTCAAATACCATCCCTACTTGTCCGCCATGTTCTAAAGTGTTTACTATGCTTGCCAATGCTCCACCAGCGACACCAACCAATACCGTCCATGACCCTTGTGAAGGAGACCCCACAAAAGAAGTCCCAAGAGCAGCAAGGCCAGTGAGTAGAGGTCCGGAGACTGCTAAAATCTTATTAACTTTCAAGACCAACTTTCTCAGTCGCACATACTCTGCGGTATCCTTTCTCCTCAAGACTTCAAGAACGCCTCTCATTTCCTCTTCAAGTTTCCCACTCCAACCATTCGTATTATTTTGTGCAGGAACCGTTTGTGACTCTGATGCTTCTGAATTGTTAGAAAGCCACCATCTAGTTGGCTCCACTATAGCTGGGAACTTATCGAGCATTCCTGGGAGCAATGGAAGAGGGTAAGCCTTGTCAAGCGCCAACACCCTCTCCATTGCATCCTTCACATCCATTGGGGTAGGAGTTCGGAGAGCAAGGGTGGTTTGGATTTCTGTGTGGAGCTGACGGAACAACCGGGCAGCATTCCTTTGTTCTTCGGCAAGTTGGGAGGGCTGTATCTTGTTCACCAACAACAACATTCCTGTCGCTGCCAAATGCAAGAGAGCCGATGAGACCTTCAGTGCCAAGAGTGGGGTGGTCCCAGTTGGGATGGCGCAGAGTCCGGCCATGGTCGCAGCTGTGAGAGTGATTGCATTGATGGAGTTGACAAGGAGATTGTTCCAATTGTTCCTCTGATCACCGATGTTCGTGTGCATCTCCACCCTATCAGCAACTGCCTCTGCAATCGCATAAAGCTTGGTGACAGTAGCGATCATGTCCCCATCACCTCTCTCAATTGCCGTCCTTTGTGTTTCAATTTTGAATTGCAGCAGATTTCCAACATGGGTGTTGAATTCCTCCACATTTCCTATCGGTAACTTTGGAAAAGAGATGTGATTCTTCTTAAGTTCAGGGGCATGGAGAACTGCAACAAATCTACCATGGCATTGTGCTGATGGTATTGATGGTGTTGATAATAGACCAGAGGCTTGCAAGGCAGCCATATCTCCTCCACTTACTATTTCGTTAGGATGTTTGATTCTTCTTTTTGAGAGAGAGAGAGAGAGAGAGAGAGAGAGAGAGAGAGAGAGAGGATGAAGAGATGAAGAGAGGTTTGATGGGTTTTTATAATTTTACACGGGAGTTTGCTGTGTTGAAAGCCTCTTCTACCGGCTTCATTGATCTTGACCTAAACAACTACCTTTGAATATTGGATTTTTGAGAACTAGGATGATGATTCACCACCATTTTGTTACTTGTTGTATCTCATCCTAAGGTATACGTGGAATATACATAAGGAAATCTGGGCCATATGTAAGGTGGGTTATAATCAGCACACCTTGAAATTTACCCTGAATCAATGATATTAAAAACATCGCATCCCTTGCTGATTTCGACCGTTGGAAAGTTCACCTATAACCATCCATTTTATTCTCTTCAGTTAAAGGTTAGTATTGTGTAAATTAACCAAGTGTTTCTTTCAAGGGGCGTTTCTCTATCACTAATAGGAATTGAAATTTGAATGGTCTGGATTAAAGTATCATTGCCACATGTACCTTGTATGACTGTAACTTAAATAAACAGGTGGTGAACTATGACGTAGTCTTGCTATTGATGTTAAGAGCGAGGGAGGAAGGAGAACCTTTCTCAGCCGTCAAAGGGGTGTCTTGGTAAAATGGCTGCTGTAGTTGCGAACTTGCGATTGGCGAATGGAACTGATCCAACACAAGCCCCAGCAGCAGAGGTTAGTACCTCCTGAGTTGGTGGGAGATTCATCGGGTGGGCCCATCAGTGTTTGGGTCTTTACCATCAAATAATACGCGAATTGGGTAATACCCCACCAGCACCTAGCTGGAGACGGGCAGTCCTGTCACGAGCTTTATGAAACCATCTTGATATATGTATTTTATCTACATCGTCCATCCATTTTCAAAAAACAATTTAGGTGATGGGCGGACGCGGCCTTTCGCAGGAAGTTCCGGGAACGCAGTTGCGGCCCACTGGGATGTTTGTGAGAAATCCTCAACGTCCATCTGTTTTGTGAGTTCATTTTATGGTATGAGGCCAAAAATGAACCGTATTCAATACTCAAACGGGCTGAAAACGTGATAATTGAACGTCCATAGTTGAAATATTGGTGGGGCCACGGAAGTTTTGAATAATGCTAATATTTGTGTTTTCGTTCATCCCAGTAGGAATGATGTTATTAACAGTATGGATGGCATGTAAACATCACTGTCGAACCCAGGTAAGTTTCAACGGTAGGAATTTCCCTAAATACATTTTTGCTTTAGCACGTCCCACTTGAGTCTTGGATCATGTTCAATTTTGGTCTAATCTCCTGAAATTATCTCAGAAAATGGATAGACGGAGTAGATTCCTGACAAACATCACGGTGGGCCCCACCTAAATTCGCAAGCAGGACTTCCTATGAAAGGCTTTCGCAGGAAATCGGCGTCCGCTCTTCTTTGCACGACACGTATCTACGTTGGATAACTCTCACCATTGAAACCTTCCTAGGTCAGCCTTGATGTTTATTTGCCCTAGTGCTCGTAATAAGGTCAAATAGGCTTCCATGAAGAGAAAATAAAAATATCTTCAGCAGTATGTATTCAATATTCACTCTTTCCTGTGATGTGGTCCACTTGAGCATTCGATGGATCTTATTTTTAGTATCATCACCTAAAATAATTTTCAAAATGGATGGATGGTGTGGATAAAACACAAAAATCACGTTGGGGCTCCCCACAGAGCCCCTGACTCCACCGTCTGGCCCTTCTAGATCACGGTGGTGGTAGTACCCAATCCGCATCGTCAGATGTACGCACGATCGAAGAACGTAGACTATTGGTCATTTATACACATGGGGTCCACCTGGTGATCCGACCAGCAGCAATAATTTCAATCATGGTTCAAATTATCAGTTTATCATATCAGCCGATGCCACCAGTGGGGTACGAATTTTCAGGGGTTTTTTACCACAAAATTCTTCAAGAATTCAGGTTTTATATACTGTAATGCTTCAGAGGAAATGTAATTACGGGACAATGTTTTTCGAGTGAGGAAATTACATAAATACCTTCATTTCTTTCTTTAAAGATGTAGTGGTCCTACAATTCTTAAGTTCACTAATCTTTTAAGGAAAAAAAATTTAATGATGGCACTTTAGTAATTTACGTCTTTCCAAGGCATCTGGAGTGAATTTTTATTCATCAGGGCATTATTTAGTAAAATGCAAATTTCAGAGGAATTTTGCAGAAAAATTTAATTTTTTAAAGGATAAAAAATACTAAAAAATAAAAACATAAAATAACATATCCTTGTATCTGTTTTCTCACATGATCAATAATCAATAAATAAATATCCTTTAAACATTGTCTTAGTCATCATCATGTGAACCATAACCCAACCAACTGTTGTTGTCAGCTATAGGCATCATTCCACTCTACCTTCTAGATCACGGTGCTGGTAGTACCCAATCCGCATCGTCAGATGTACGCACGATCGAAGAACGTAGACTGTTGGTCATTTATACACATGGGGTCCACCTGGTGATCCGACCAGCAGCAATAATTTCAGTCATGGTTCAAATTATCAGTTTATCATATCAGCCGATGCCACCAGTGGGGTACGAATTTTCAGGGGTTTTTTACCACAAAATTCTTCAAGAATTCAGGTTTTATATACTGTAATGCTTCGGAGGAAATGTAATTACGGGACAATGTTTTTCGAGTGAGGAAATTACATAAATACCTTCATTTCTTTCTTTAAAGATGTAGTGGTCCTACAATTCTTAAGTTCACTAATCTTTTAAGGAAAAAAAATTTAATGATGGCACTTTAGTAATTTACGTCTTTCCAAGGCATCTGGAGTGAATTTTTATTCATCAGGGCATTATTTAGTAAAATGCAAATTTCAGAGGAATTTTGCAGAAAAATTTAATTTTTTAAAGGATAAAAAATACTAAAAAATAAAAACATAAAATAACATATCCTTGTATCTGTTTTCTCACATGATCAATAATCAATAAATAAATATCCTTTAAACATTGTCTTAGTCATCATCATGTGAACCATAACCCAACCAACTGTTGTTGTCAGCTATAGGCATCATTCCACTCTATCAAGGATTATATTTTTAGAAATGAAAAATCTTTATCTGTGTTAGTAAACAGGCTGAAATTTTATTTAAGATTAAGTAAACAATAAAACCTTTTTTTTTTTCAGTACAATTCATCATCATTTTCTCAATACACTATAGTTATCAGTTTATTGTAACAGAAAAAGAAAAGAAAAAAAATCAGTGCGTCATCCCATTTTTATTTATTTTTTCATGAGGAAACAGGGGAAGACCCCTGAAATATATTGCAAAGAAATAGATTACAACCTAGCTAATTCGGGGAGGTCCCACAAAAGACGGGACCCTCCTATCATATTGGGCTAACGAGAGAAATGCCTAGCCCACTAACATATACACCTCCCTAGATATGAACACCACCTAGCCGGCAAACCCCCCACAAATTACCGCGCTAGCGACTGAGCACCAAAGCCCAGGGGAGGAGGGCTGGGGAGGAGGGCTAATTGCTCCCCTTGACCCTGACTGCTCCCAAACACACCTTATCGAGAAATAGCAGCCCCCTGACAACACTGGGAAGGGCTGCCATGATGGAAACGTGGGCCGAAACTTGGGTGCCGCTGCCCAATCTGGTCATGCCATCTGCCAGCCCATTGACTTCTCTGAGGATGTGAACAAACTGGACCGGACCAATTTGAGAGAACCCTTTAATCCTGTCCAGCCAATACTTTCATTTCCAACCCGGGGCAGATGACCCAGAGAGGAAATTAATCACCAGTTGGGAGTCTGATTCTACAACTACGTTGAATAAGCCCTTGGAGAAGCAAATGTAGAGCCCGTCATAAATGGCCCGGATTTCCGCCCTCGTGTTGGAGGCCCTACCATAACCTGCGTAGAAACCAAAAAGAAAGTTCCCTCTTTCACCTCTACAAATGCCCCCACCACCTGTCAAGCCAGGATTTTCCCTGGATGACCCATCTACGTTCAGCTTAACCCATCTGGGGGGTGGCTTGATCCATTTCACCACAAGGAAACTTTTCCCTATAGGGGGATGGGAAGCAATCCCCAAAGCTGTGAGCACACGGTTGATAGTCCCCGCTCTTGCCGAAGGCTTCCTATCAACGATAGCATGGATCCAGCCTTTGATCCAAGAGATTTGAACACCGACAGGAACAACCTTACCTTCCATCTTGGCTTCATTTCGGCCCTTCCATAGCTCCCATAGGATGATGCACGAAGTCAGCAATTTGAGTGACCCCGACGAGCCACCTGATGACGGGGTGCGCCACTAATCGATCAGCTTCGCCTCAACTGATTGGGCCCCCATAAGCGATAGGCCAAAAATTCCAGCAAAATGGGCCTAGATGGACTTAGCCCGGGCGTTGTGAAGAAAGAGGTGAGACGGGGATTCGACTTTGGGACCCTGAATCTGGATTCCCTCGCAACAGGAACACCAAGAGACAAGCTGAATCCCTAGGATTGGACAGCAACATCCACTGGGAGCATGCCCCTGAAAATTTTCCACCTGAAGACCGAAATTTTTGGTGGAAGATAAGGGTACCATAACTTCTTACCCCAGCTGCTACATGGCCTAGGAGCCCTGCATATATTCCATGCCAATCTGACGGAGAAGGAACTAGATGGGTCCAACGGCCAAAAAGGGTGGGCCGGGCCCTCATAGATGCAGAAACCCCCATGAAAAATGAAATCCACTGTCTCCTAAGATAGGAAGGAGTAGACGGCATAGGGGGGAGAGGACCTGCCTAGCCTAGGAAGTCTCTGACCTTTAAATTCTTCAAGCCCGCTGGAATTAGCCTTGTCACCTTGCCCTCAAGTGGGCCAAGCCCAGTCCAGTTGACCGATCAAAGGTCGCAGTCACCCTCCCCAATCTGCCATTGAGTGTTGGCCTCTAAAATCGGAAAAAGGCTCCTGATTCTCTTCTATAATGGGGAGGCCACTGACAAATGGTGCACGGGCCCGATAGAGGACAGATCTGCACTATACTTTGCTCTCATGAAGGAGCCCCACAAGTTCTCGTTCTCCTTGACCTTAACTGACCAGGCCATTTTAAGGTGGAGGGCCTGCATGACATCTAAGAGCTTCCTAATCCCCAGGCCACCTTCGAGTTTAGGCAACAGGATGTTGTTGCAACTCCGCCAATGGAGCTTCTTCTTCCCTTCGACCCAACCCCAAAAGAAGTTTGGAAACCGGCTCTCTAAAGCATTTAAGATCATAGCTAGAATGTGCACAGCTGCCAGCATGTGAACTGGGATTCCTCTTAATACATGTTGCACTAGCAAGGCCCTACCCGCTTGCGATAGACATTTAGCCTGCCAACCTCTAATGCGGTTGTCTACTTTGTCAATCAATTGCTGAAAGGTTTCTTTTTTGCTCCTCCCCACTATAACCGGGACCCCCAGATAGGTGAGAGTCGACGAGGCTTTGTCCATCCCTAACAATCTCTGGATGGAGGAGGCCCTGGATGGGGGAAGACGGTTCGAACAGAGGAAGTTGTTTTTCTGAAAGTTGACCTTTTGCCCTGATGTGCGATGAAAAGAATCAAGGAAAACTTTCGTAGCACGGATCGACTTCAAGCTACCGTTGAGAAACAGCAGAGTATCATCTGCAAAAAGGAGATGGGAAACCAACGGGCAGCCCTGAGGCATTTAGAAGGGGAGACAGAAGCTGCTAGCTACAAGGTTCTTAAATCCTCTACTAAAAGCTTCCGACACTAAAATGAATAGGCTTGGTGATAACGGATCCTCCTGACGGAGCCCTCTTGTTGATTTGAAGAAACCCCTAACTTCTCCATTAACAAGCACCGAAAACCAACAATTGCTCTAGCAACGAGCCACCAGGTCAACCCAAGGAACCGAGAAGCCAAAATGCCTTAGAACCTTCTTCAGGAAAGACCATTCAACTCTGTCATCGGCCTTTTCCATATCGAGCTTCACCACTATGTTACCTCCTCTGACTTTTCTGTTTAATTCCCTCAGAAGTTCCTAGGCGAGGGTAATGTTTTCTGAGATAGAGTGGCCTTGAAGGAAAGCCCAAGCACTTGGCTCAGCCTGCTCGCTATGATCTTGGAGAAGACTTTGTAAACGCAATTACAAAGACTAATAGGGTAAAAATCCTGGAATTTCTTCGGGGATGCTGTTTTGGGGATCGACAAATGAGGGAGGCAGAGATTGCCCTAGGCAGAGAGCCCCCCTGGAACAAGGAAGAGGCAGCCCTATGGAGATCAGGGCCCACTATGTCCCAGCAACCCTAGAAGAAAGCACCTGAGAACCCGTCCGGACATACCGCTCCATCTTTGGGGAGATCAAAGACAACTTATTAAACTTCTAGAATGGACAACAGGGCCATCAGCCGAATGTTTTCTTCCTGAGATACTAGCTCAAGAAGGACTGAAATCATCTCACTATCATGGTCCACTGCGTCAGCCGAGAACAATCTATGGAAGAACCTAACTGCTGCTTCCTTAATTTCAGGTTGAGAATATTCCACCAGCTGCCCCGATTCCAACTCAATAGATCTGATGGTCACTCTCCTATTTTTCTCAATCACTGAAGTATGAAAATACTTAGAGTTTCTGTCTCCTTCTTCTAATCAACTGTTCCTAGCTTTTTGCTTCTAAAAAATATCTTCAATAAGTTCCAGACGAGAGAGGTTAGCTCTCATCTCAATAATCTCTTGATGGGAAGGACTGACCAACTCCTTAGAAGCATCACGCTACCGAAGATTGTCTTCAATATCTGCAAGGGACTTCTCCGCATTCCTGACAAGAGAGAAAATGTTCCCAAAAGTTTCCTTATTCCAGGATTTTAACTAATTCTTGATGTCCTTTAGCTTGATGAGAAGGTTAGACATAGGCTCCGGGTCACCTTCCATGGACCAGGCTTTCTTAACAACTGCAAGGAAGGAATCATGTTGGAACCACATACGTTGGAAGTAGAAAGGTTTTGGACCTGTAATGGGCTACCAAGGAAAGACCATCAACAAAAGAGCATGGTCCGAGTTGGCACGGGCTAGGTGCTCAACCTAGAAGGAAGGAAAGGAGCTGCTCCAAGAAGAATTAAATAGGACTCTATCCAATCTAGCCCACACCTTGGCAGGGCCCTGCTAATTGTTAGACCAGGTGAAGGAGTTCCCAAGGAAGCCTGCATCGAAAAGACCCGCAATGTTAATTGCATTAGAGAACTCGCTGGAGCTACCACTGTCGTAGGACCTACAACTCCTCCTCTCCGTGACATCTACAACTGCATTAAAGTCCGCACTCAGGGCCCATGGACCTTGCACTGACCGGTATAGAGATGTCATGTCCTCCCAGAGGGCCCTCCATTGGACCCTCTCACAGCTAGCATAAACAAAGGACAGGGTGATATGCTATTGGAGGGGCTGAATGCTGGCATTAAGCGAAAGGATCTGGCTAGACTTGGAGAGGATAGAGATGGTTGAAGTATTTTTGTAAAATACCCAAATCTTCCCTCCAACCTCTCCATTGGAGAAGGAATGAAATCCTTATTTGAGCCCAATAGCTAGCCTTTTAAACTCCCTTAGCATGGGTTCAAGGATTGCTATGATCCACGGATTGTGAGTATTAATAAACTTATTAAGAGTCCTGATAATGTGCAAATTTTCTACCCCTCAAGCGTTCCACACAAGGATCTTATCCATCATGTGAAACTCCATTTGACACGACCCTTTTCTTTAAACATCTCAGCTTGGACATCCACTCTCCATTGGACGAAATGTATAGGGAGTTTATCTGGGCAGCCTTCACTCCTCTCTTTCTAGGGATAAGCTTCTTGAACTTCCTAGCCTCCCCTCGATAACGATCCATGTCATGCCTCAAACCTGAAAATCAGATTCACAGGAATGCCGATCGCCGAACCCGGTACCGACAGCCTCTGCTGGTTGATGAAATCAGCTCGATTGGGTAATCAATGTTACCCGCATATCTAGCCCTGTGGAACTAAGGGGATAGATCTACATGAATACCTGAGCTGAAGTTAGCAAACATACCTTAGGATTGAGGGTCAGTAACAGCAGGCAGGGAAGTAGCAGGAGACCTAAAGACCAGGAGATGCTGATGAGAAGCTACTTGAGCGGTTGGTAAATTTGGAGGCCAATTGTCGAGGCCCAATGTGATGTATATGCGGCCCGTATTTGAGGCCCATTTTTATAACACCCCGTACATTCCAATACTCGGGTGTTACCATATAACCAAACTTAGTATAAAGATAAGCTACACTTATGTAAACATTTACGTGCATCCTAGTTTAAATCTAATCGTTAAAACAATTCCCATCCATATGTTAACCCATTTGTCCATTGGCACTCCAATGATATTTAATAAGTATATTTATTTTATTTATTATATTTTACACAAACATAGATCAGGGAAATTTTAGATGTATCTTGATAAATTACTTATTATATAGAAGTGTATGAAAATGTATTGATATGTATATATTTAATGTAAATAAAATATTATGAAAGTAATATTACATTACAATAGTTTTACAATGTATAATGGAATTATAAATATAAATATAGTATTAAATATCTTTATAAATACGTATACAAAAGTTATCAGATATTTTTAGGAAAATTGTATAACAATATTACTGAGTACAGACATGATTTTAAATTGATTCTCAATTCATTTATATGTATGTTTACTTATAATAGAATGTTATAAATTAACGTGATCAATAGCATGTATACAGTAGTGCAATAACATTAAAAATTTTATTTATATGTATGAGATTTTAATCATTAAATTACCAAAATCCTCTCACATTAGAATTTCATTAAAAACGATGCTTAACCGTCCTGATCAAGGCATTTAACCACTAGGTTACCTAGGATTCTCATTTAAACTCGACCTGAGACCCTTAGGAAACCCGTAGGACAAGCATGATGACGATCCGACCGTCAGGTTGACGGGGATTAGGAACCAGAACACCAAATCCCTCTATTGGGCCCCACTTAGGCCTTAACTCCACCTGATCTTCAGTCAAAGTCCATATAGGGGCCTTCCAAGATGAATGGACGGTGTGGATTAGTCACAAACATCATGATGTACACCACACGGGGTGCGAGTGCACCTAGTGCACCCGTACCCGCCGTGCACCAGGCGTGTTTGCTCGGTCAGCTGGCGCTGGCCCGAAATCTCTCCAAAAAGAGAGATTTTCTCTCCCTTCTACTGCTCGTCAGCGGACGGTCGGGCACCCATTTTCCTTGATCAGTGGCCCACCTTCATGGCCCATCTTGATAATCTGAGCCGTCCATCATGTACGTCCTTCATCCCTGACCAAAATCCAACTGTCAAAACTAATTTTCATGCACGTGCGAACACACGATCCTAGCTGCAATCCGGTCCTGCAAGCACACCATTTCCAATAGAGGAAACTGCTCTCCCAGCCAGCTCAGCGATCCGCGTGAGCTGCTCCTACGCCATCTCAACCCTCCATCCTAGCGACATCTCAGTCATCCCATTCGCTTAGGGCTTTCCAAATGAAACCATGACCAGTTTTCATTCCTTCCCATGGTTTTGAGAAAACCGAACGGCAGTATTCAATCCGGGCCATCCAATCCTCATCCGATGGCCCTGAGGGAGTTCAGGGCCCGATTTAAGTCCAAGAGATGGGAGTTGCAATGGGTCTCTCTCCCACTCCCTTGCCTCAATTCAAAAATGGCCGTTTTCTTCATTCCTTCAAAACCACCAAACAAACCTTCCTCAAGCTTCGAAAAGGCTTGTCTGGGAGCTTTCTAGGACCCATCCAGAAACACCATTTTGAAGAAATGTCGACTGACTCCAAATCTGCCATTAACGGCAAACCATTCTCCTCAGCTAAAACGCATGGTTGTGGTATGACGTAAAATGACGCATCCTGCTGTCATCACTGTCAGAAAGGAAGAAGAAGAAGAAAGAAGAAATAAAGAAATGGAAGGTTAGAGAGAGAGAATCGGAGAGCGGGGGGTGAGCTCGACTCGGGCTGTACTGCACCACACCCGCTGTCAGTGCTAATCCGACTCACTGCCGAGCTGAGTCTGCTCCGGCTTTGTTGGACGCTGGGAAACAGAAGGAAAGAAAAGAGAGAAAGACGACAGAGAAAAGAGAGGGAAGGTGCGACCGTGCTGCTGCATCGAGCTGGGCCTGACGGCCGATGAATCTGGACCGAGTCTAGACCGAGTTGGGTGCGGTCTGGTCGAGTCCAGACATTGTCTGGTCCAGCAGACTTGTTGGACAGATCTGATGAAGGAAGAAAGAAAGAAAAGAGAAGAAAAGAAAGGAAGATGAGAAGAAAAAGAAAGAAGGCAGTGCGTCTGGCTGCTGTTTGCTGCAGTAGCATGACTCGAGCAAGTCATGGACTGAGTTGAGTCCTGCTGAGTCCAGATAATGGACGTGAGTGAGAAGGAGAGCAGGGAGTAGAGGAGAAGAAAGGAGAGAAGAAGGAAGGAAAGAAGGAGAAGGAGATTTGTGAGAGAGAGGGTGAGTGGGCGAGTGCAAGTTGCACTCGCTGCCAAGTTGAGTGTGCTCGACTCACTGAGGCCCTGTAATACTTAACTGAGTTGACCCAGCTGATGACCCAAGACCAGGGCGGGTGCTCGGCTAACAAACTTGTCATTCATAGAAGGAAAGGGAGTAGAAAGAAGAAGAGAGGCGAGCAATGGTGTGTCGAGTCGACTAGGTGCGTTCTTCTACCTCTCATTGAAATTCCAGTTTGTAGTTTAGTTGGTTAATAGATTTCCTAATCTCAACTAAGATATAAGTCAGCCTTCCCTCCTAAAGTAAATCGATTGATTTAGAACTATAATAGGTGTCGCCTTAATAATAGATCATAGTATTTATTATTATCATAATAATTATTATCACCATGTTGATAACATTAATTATAACATTAAGGTTAATAATCATTTTTCTAATCATTAAAATAACATTGTAATTTATTATACACCAACTGCAATGTAGATCCTAGAACCTAAGTCTAAGGCTAAACTCTAGGATGGAAACCTAGCTCTACATCAACACATTGTTTGAGCTAATGCTAGTCATTATAAGCAAGTTACCATTAACGATGTTAGTGTAGTATCCATCACGTAAGAATATTATCATTAAAAATAAATTACATGCTACATTGTAGTACTTAGTATTACCATGGTCACAAATATTAGTCATATCATTAACGTTAAAACTGTAACTAACCATATCATTACATTATGTTTAAGCTACACCTACACCCTAGTTCGACTCCTAGAACTAAAACCCTAGGATGAAGCCCTAATTCCATATATAAAACCCTAAAAGAAATCCAAACCCTAGGTAGTGATTAGAATTTGGACCTAATTGTACAAGTTCATGATTTGTGGTAGGATATAATTCTAAGGGCGCAAGCACTTAGCGACACTAGAAGGTGTTGAGGGTCAAATATTACATATTAGACCCCAGTTATTTCTTGAATTTACGAACATGATACCGTTTAACGACCCGCTTTAATCATGTTTGTGATGCAGAGTGTATTTACAAGCGTGGACTGAAAAGAGAGCTTAAAGCATGGATTTAATGCTCCAATGACACTAAAGGCAAGGGACGGACTTCAGAGGACCAAGATCGACGGAATTACACGCCAGGGATCCGTGGAAATCAAGAAACTGAAGCTCAAGCGGCCTGGAAGTTAGCCAGAATGCAAGATCACTGGGTTTCTATCATCTGTTCGGCTCAAAACTTTATTCATGGCTCGAGGACTCAAAAATAACCGTACACGTCAAATTTTAGCCATTGAATCCCTCTAGAAGTGGCCCAACGCTCAAATCAGCCCATAAACCATTAATTTTGGGCCCACCTGAGATCTGGATATGCTTAAAGTTTGGTCTCAACCCATTATCTGAGGAGACAAGACGGATGAATGGAGCGGATTTCCTGGATCCATCATCATGGACTCCACATGAGTTGGATGTGCATATAGTGTACACGCACGTGAGCTGCACCAGACCAGCCGGTCTGGTCAACCCGATGCTGACCCGTCTCCTTCCGCAGTAACAGCGGACAGACGCTGTCCGTCCATTTTTCAACAGTGGGCCCCACTCGCTCTTCAGATTTTAAATCCGGACCATTCATTCGCTCCAGAGTATAGGCGTAACCATCGCCTAGGAGGCGGAACTCCAGAAGACAATGGAGAGATGGTTTCAGCTGTCCAAACGTAAGATAAACGGTGGAAGAAAAACATTTGTGGACCACACCAAAACTCGACAAAAACCAGCCCATTCTGACCGAAAAATCGAGAGAAATCTGATGGACGGGGTGGATTTCATCATAAACATCACCACGGGTCCCACAGAACATGTCAGCGCGTCCGCGTAAGCCTTACGCGCATCCGGGAAAGCCGGAAGTTGCGGGAAGTTGCGGGCCTCCATCCGTGAACGGATCAGCGATCCAAACCGTCCATTTGATCATACAATGGGTGCTTACACTCACCATGCTGGCAGATTTCAAAGAGGGGAAGACTCCTTCTCTCAAACTGAGTCCAAACGCAATCAGGCTAAGCGGTTCCTGGCGTAGAAACAGAGTTCCGCGAGGAATCTGCCGCGAATGATTTCGCAATCTAGCCAGGCCTCTCCTGCACTGCCCCTGGCACCTATAAAGAGAGAAGAAAGGAGTTTTTGGAGGGGACGATTCAAGGCAGGGACGTGAGGGAAGGAGGAGTTTTGAGATTCAAGGTGGAGGCCGTGGGAGGCACCAAGGAGGGCTGAACGTGGAGCATTGAAGGAGAGGCCGTGGTGGAAAGGAAGGGAAGTTGGCTTGGAGAACGAGAAGACAGGAAGAGGAAAGGGGATTCTTTCCTTATTTTCTTTTTTCTTTCCTTATTATTCTTTGCTGTTATTTTTCTTTTCCTTATGACTCTTAAGGATTTTAGCCTAATCATGTGTGGCTAAACCTCTTAGCTAGGGCTAAGAGGTGAAGCCTGTAGCGAGATGGGAGATACTATTTCATGCTTTTAAATTTCTGAACTGAATTTGATTTTAGTTGATTCTGGAAGGAATGTTTTTTAGTCTTTAATGGTCTGTTGTGACTGAAATTACAATGGATCTGCAATGGCCTTGAATATCTCCTTTTCCCTTTTGATGTATATGACGTTAGGAAGTCCTGTTGTTCACCATCGTCTCCTGGGCATGGTAGGATGATGGTACCCTTTCTAACTTGCATGCACTGTGATTGGTTAGTAATTAGTTTAATCCTGTTGTTTGCTTTGTCTCCTGGGCATGGTTAGATGATGGAATCCATTCTAATTCATATACCTTTCATCTTGTGAAGACTAGATCAAGAAGGTTCAGTTTGATTTCTGTGATTCTTGATGCAGGCAAAAGATCTCCCTGATCCCTACAAGTGGATCCTCTGAATCCCTAGTTTTCTTTCTCTGAATTCCTTAAGTTTTACATTAATCTCTCACCATTATTCATCAATTTACATTGGATTTAGATTGCATCTTAGGCTAGTTCCATATCTAGTTAGTTTCAGATCACGTACAAGTTTCAGTCCCTGTGGATTCGACCTCGGTCTTACCGAGTTTATTACTACATCACAACCCTATACTTGGGGAGTGAACAAGTTTTTGGCGCCGTTGCCGGGGACTGACGGTTACGATTCTTTGAAATTAATTAGTTTTAGAATTAGTTTGAGATTAGGATTTTACTAACTTTAGTTTTAGATTTTTATTTCTATTTGATTTCTAGAACTAACTTTTTTCCTGTTTGTAGGATCCTGACATAAACTTCCAAATTGGTAATCCTTTTCTTATTCTTCTACTTTTTCTATTTTCATAATTAGGGCTTGAGTTTTAGAAATTTTCTAATTTTAGTAGTTTTCTATTTTTAGGAAATAGTTTATTTTTATAAACTTTCCTCTTTTGTTTTTAGAAACTTGGTTAGTTATTTCCTTTTTTTTAGAGTTTCTTTCTAATTTTAGAAACTAACTCATCTTTCCTTTATTTTTAGAAATTTTCTAATTCTGGAACTTTCCTTTTTAGAAACTAACTTTCTATTTTTATTAACTTTCTAATTCTAACTCTTTTAGAATCTAACTTTGTTTCCTAATTTATTTTTAGAAATTTTCTACTTGTAGACTTTTTGTTTAAAAACTAACATTACTTTAGAATTTTTAGATTTAGAAACTAATTTCTGTTGTTTTCTTTTGCAGGATCTTAATATAAGAATCTCTAGTCTGGTAACATCTTTCTAACTTCTCCTCTTACTTTATGTATTGCTGTAGGATTTTTCTTTCTTCTAGGATTAGACTCAGAGTTAGGGTTCTACCATGGAAGCGTGGGTACGTGCATATGCCGAGATGGATAAGAGATATTGGGGAATGCCTGAGGATTGTGGAATTCAACGTATACCTCAAAATTTTTTTCCATTAAGAACAGACATTGAGAGCCGACTAGAACGTTATATTCCATCGATTAATATGGCCGTATACGATCATAATTATGAAAATGAGGATTATTATCAACCATCATATCCTCCCATGTATGATCAGTATGACTATTACCAGGGGAAACATCAAAATTTGGGAGATGAACCAACTATATGTTATAATGATTATCCTCTTGGATACCCTACCATTAATATCCAACCAGAAACAATCCAAGAGGATTCAGCTCAACGTAGCCTGGCCTATCTCACGGAAATGAGAAAATCGTTGGAAGCGCTTAATTCGCGCCTTGATAAGATAGAGGAGGCTCGGTTATCTCAGCCACAATTCATTCCAGAAATACAATGCGAGAAAAGTGATCCTAACTCGCTTTTGAAGAACTCTGAAATTACAAATGAGGAGTTGGATTCCATTAATGAGCATACGGTTCAATTTCCCGATGAGTTGATCTCGATGACTGTTCAAAGGAATGGTCAAGATACGTGGGTATCTTTCAAATACAGTGATGATGACACACTTTCCTCACATGACACACAGGATCTCAATGATGAGGTAGAGGTTAGTTTTTTCAAACCTCAACCGAACTTAGGTGTAGAATGTGAGGAGAGCAACCCCATCCCAAGTGTGTACTGCACGGAATTAGACGATGATGCGTATTGGGATGATGATCATGAATGTACAGCCCAGAATCCCCTAGAATCAATCTTAAGTTTAGTCCAGGTCAATGATCAAGACATACACGAAGTGGTCGGTCATAATGAGCCACTCCCCTCACCTGACATATCTGATTTTAAGGTGGAGGATGAGCCCCTTACAATCGACCCTTTTAACTCTTGTGAAACATGTTTGGACTACTCCTCTAAATTAAATGATGATGTGATTCGGGAGAAGGACGAGTTGCTCGCTACGACCTTGGAAATTGAAACCACTAAGTTGAGGCCATCATCTGAGCTGTACACGTTTGACAA
Organism: Magnolia sinica; assembly: GCF_029962835.1. Lineage (NCBI taxonomy): Eukaryota > Viridiplantae > Streptophyta > Magnoliopsida > Magnoliales > Magnoliaceae > Magnolia > Magnolia sinica. Next base: position 15,098,608 of record NC_080573.1, read on the forward strand.
TTCAACGCCTCGATTGAGTAGTTTCAATGAACAAAATGATCACATCGATGCTTCTCCTATTGATTTTCAATCTATCTGTGTAGGGCTGGAGCAAGAGAGCACACCTTCGTTTACCTTTAAAGACAATGGATTCCTTGGCAGATCATCACGAGCTTTAATGTGGAACATAAGTCATGCTCAACTGAATTTTTTAACTTTTTGGATGATTGTTTGGCACACTTTACAGATTCAAATGATCCCATGATAAGAGACATAGTGAATGCCTTGCAAGACAATATCTCGGTAGTCATCACTGACCGAGAGAACCCTTATTTTGAAGCCCCTTCTTCCCCATATCCTAAATGTCTACCATTAAAGGAGGAGGAGCTGACAATGGAATCGAAGTCTAACACTTCGGAATGTGTTGAGACTACATTACTTCTTGCGAAGTTTTCTAAACTTTATCTACCTGTAGTTTCTGATTCATTATGGGATACTAACGATGAAACTTCTTCTGTCACAGGTGAATCGTATATGCTATGGATACCTCAAGCACTTCAAAGGAAATTTTCTTATGAGGTACATAAGTTTCTATGGAAGGTCATGCTCCAAGGCGTCCAAGCCTATTGCAAAAAGGGCTTTTAGATGATCCTGTTGAGGAACTTACTGAGAAACTTATCAAGATATTGGCCGAAAGAGGAACCTTGCGGCTTGACTCAGTAGTTTTTCCTTGCTTTCTTAGGACTAGGGTAGTTTCCTTTATGCTGTTTTAGGATAGACGGTAAACTTAACGCTCATGGGAGCCAATCTAACTTCGCATTTCATTTCATTTTTTATCATTAGTTAGTTCAATGTTTGTGGGTAACATTACTGCAAACCCTCACGAGACTACAACTCGTCCACTAGGGGCAACCTAGGGGTTTAAAGGCTTGTTGCATACGCTAAATGCAATCGAGAGCACCTGCGAAAGTGGTGTAGGTAGGATTTTATTTTTGTTATTTTTATTTTACTTCTTTTGGTTTCTCTTTTGGGCTTACCCGCTCTTACATTTTTATATTTGGAAAGCCTATTGATTCTTTCGTCCAGGCACTATCTTTCCATCACTCCTATTTTTCCGTTGTCTCATGTGCATTAAATGTCTATTGCTATAATCACATGTGTTAGCTGGTGGAAATTGAATTGATATGTTGCCTGCTTAATGTTCATCATGTATATTTGTTCATGCTTGTGGATTATTTATGTATTGCTTATAGACTTTAAACTGGTACATTAGTGGGAAACCCCCACCTATAAATGTACACCTATACTTGGGATGTAACCTGACTGGTTGTGATTAAAATGGACCTTCGACTTAGTAGTTATTGAGTGGTGGTCTAAATGGATCATTAATGTGGGCCTACCATCCAGGGTTATTGTGTCCAATAGTTTTCAAGGATGGTCTTTTATCCCATGGTTTTGATACTCACCCTATGAGGCCTATTTTGATAATTGCCCTATGTGGCTTGTTTGATATCACCCTATGTGGCTTTTTTCGTATTTCCCTATATGGGTTCGATGTTTTATACCGTGCAACCATGCAATGGCAAGCCCCATATGCTGTAATATAATTAGTCACTAGTCGATAGGTTTCCATTAAATATCCTAAGATGGTAGCCTCATGGGCCGGGGATGGTGGTAATGGGACACTATGACCGAGCCGTCGGCCTACACTGGGCCCTGTGCTCCCCGTAGTGACCGTGAGCTTATCTTAAAATGGCTGATTGTAATTGGACTAATAATGGGCTGGCAAATCATGTACGCATAGTATATTACGACAGCTTGGATCATTATGCCCATACGATTACGCCGCGTGTTGTGCTAATAACCAGCCGATCATTTATGACTTGGATCACTCATGCCCATGCGATTACGCCGAGTGTTGTGCTGATGACCAGTCACATCCTTGGGTGACGACCCCATTGCCTGTCTGGATGTTTTTCCCGGGGCACAGACCATCTGGATGTTTTACCCAGGTCAATGATTGCATTCATGCATCCATGCATTTAATAAGACTGCATTTACTCTGTTTTGGTTGTCTGGATGTTTTATACTATTTCTTACCTAATGCGGCGGTGTGTAATCTTGAGGGAAATTCACACTGAGTTGGCCACTCATCCATCAAATATAAAACCATATAGGTAGTGCAGGTGGCTTAAGTGATATGCATGTTAAGACTTGATAAAGAGCAGGGTACGATCACCAGGAATGCTTGACTATATGCTTGGAGGAGCTGTGTGATCTTGTAGCTTATATTTATATACTTTTTATTATTTCTCATGTATTAGATCATGTAATTCTTGTATTTATTAATTTTGGAGACATTGGTTTGTATAAGTCATTATGGGCATATTTGAATGATAATAAAATTTTTCTTTATGTCGATTTGTCCACACTACGTTCATTTGCTTACTCTGATAAAAAAATATATATATCCGACCATCCTTTAAAGTTGGCCTTGTGTTTTCTTTTTTTTTTTAAATAAAAATGATTGGCAGGTTTCGGGTTATTGAATTTGTTCTTCTAGATTCATAACTGCCAACTTATCATCTTGCGATACTTGAATATAATCAATGTAATATACTAATATGCTTGTAATCTCCTAAAAATAAACTAAAGAAGTATAAATAAACCAATCAAAGTAAACTAAAATAATATGATTCCATGGACGATCAGATTCCTTTAAGAAAAGGGAACCTAAAATATATTAAATTATAGAACTAGATATAAGAAGAGAATTCAGAAATACTATTTGAAGATCTTGCAACTAGTAAGATTACATAACAGATGTAATAAAATAATAATTTGAAAGTTGCAGCACTTCAACTGCATTAAGATCATAGCAATTAATAAAGGAAAGTTGTTGAATCAATGCAATTATGTGCATACATGCACATGTGTCTTTGAAAGAGCACATGCATTGTTGAGTGAATGTGTGGATATTTGTAATTTGTGCATGCATGTATTAGTGTATGACCAATTAATTTTTTTAAAATAAAAAGCAACTTCCATTTCATGATGGGAACTATACAAGACAATAGACATTCGGGCTATCCCAGGACTTAAAAAAAAAAAAATAATAATATGGGGCCTATCGTAAACCCTCTACAAGGCGACCGAGGCCGAGCCAACTACTCCACCACGCTGGATTCTCTAATAGAACCCATCCCCACTTTATTTAACAGGAAGAGCCCTTGAACAGGGAGAGGGAGATCCAAAACCTGCCGGAAGAAGAGGCTCACCCGAAGCTTGCTCCCCAAATGAGCCAGCTCACTGTCAAGGCATTACCTTCTCTCAGGACGTGAACGAAATGAATCTTCCCCCTTTTCTTCAATCTTTCTATTCTAGCTGACCAATACCGCCTGTTCCAAGCTGTTTGGGACAAGCAATTCAGGGACTCCACCACAAACTTGGAGTTTGATTCGACCACTACCTTGGATAGGCCTTGGTTCCAACAATGGGTGAGGACATTATACACCACTCATAACTTAGATCTATTATTGGAACCCACCCCATACCCTATTGAGAACACGAAAAGAAGGATGAAAAGAAGGTCACCTTTTTCCCCTTTACAAATACCTCAGCCTCCCGAATCCCCGAGTTCCCTCTAGCTGACCCATCCACATTCGATTTAACCTAACCTTTTTCTCACTTAACTCACTTGACTAGAGCATACTCTTTTCTTAGAGAAGTTATAGACGCAATCCCCAATACGTTGAGGGTCAACCAATTGGCCATCGACAGGTTCTTGGGAGATGAAATCCCCTTACTAAACCACGCCAACCACCACTTGACTCATGCTATCGGTCCAGCAGCTAGAACCTGCTTGTCGTGTCGAATCTAATTACATTTCTGGCCTCCAGATTTCCCATAGAATCAGGCATGGGGCTAGCCCATGCAGCACAATTATGTTGCCCCCCAAAGAAGCCGTGAGCCACCATTGACTCGTTCTTTCCGAGACCAATTGGCCAACCATGAGGACAATACCAAAATGATACCAAAATGATGCTATACCTTAAAAGCCAGACTATCGCCAATGAACAGGTGGTTTAGCGATTTTGTGTGAGGTCGTTGGTCCAACTCATCTCCACAGCAAGCACACTTAGATGTTAACGGAACCCCTTTTACCTGGACTCTTTCATTAACCGGGATTGCCCCCTGCAGCAGTCTTCAAACATAGGTAAGAGATCTTAGGTGGCATTTTAAAGTGCCACACCCAGTTAGCCCAACCCCTACGATCCCCTCATTTCTACAACCTCTCAGGCCGATTTCACCAAGAATTTACTTGAAGGTTTAAGATGCATCTATCTGGACCGTCCAAAAGGCGGAAGCCCGCTTGAAAGATGAAGTTGACTGTGTGTTGGGGGAGAAATGTTAATGCCAAGGTAGGGGGAAGAGGGCCGCACACACCTAGGGCTTGATTCACTTTAAGAGACAACAGGTTGGGAGGAATTGGCTCTTCAACAATCTGCAGCAGCAGACCTAGTCCTGTCCAGTTTGCTGTCCAAAGATTGCAATCACTAAGACCCAACAGCCATTGGGCATTATACTCCACAATAGGCAGCAGCTTCCGAATCTTCTTCCACGTAGGTGAGGCAAAGATAGTAGGGGAACTCAATCAAGCAGGGAAGAGGTCTTGAACATATTTTGCATTCATAAAATTACTCCATAGACTCTCCTTGGCCTTGTCTTTAATCGCCCAAGCCATCTTAAGCCTAAGAGCCGTCATGAATTCTGAATGCTTTTTGGTGCCCAACCCTCCATCTTCTTTGGTCTATGATTTTGTGTTCCAATTTCTCTAATGTAGTTTCCTCTTACCATCATCCCAACCCCAAAGGAAATTCGCAAAACTGATTTCCAAAGAAGAAAGAACCTAAGTTGGGATGTGGGTTGTTGCCATAGAGTGGACTGGAATACTTCCAAGTATGTGATGCACCAATACAGATCTGCCTGCCTGAGAGAGGAATCGTGCCTGCCACCCCTTAATTCGGCCCTCCACTTTATCCGCTAGAGGTTGGGAAGCACCACTATTTAGCTTGCCAAAGGCCAAAGGGATGCCCAGGTACGTTAGCCCAGAGGCAGCTTTGGAAATTCCCAAGAGTCTCTCAATAGACCTGACCCTAGAAGTAGGTAGCTTGCTTGAACAAAAAAAGGCGCTCTTACGGAGGTTAATTTTTTGGCCCGACGCAGCTTAATAGGAGTCAAGGAAGTTTTTCGTAGCACGAATCGATGTTAGGCTCCTGTTGAGGAATAAAAGGGTATCATCCACATAAAGTAGGTGGGATATTGGCGGGCATCCCCTCCTATTCTTGAACGGCTAACAAAGACCTTGATGAATCAGATTTTGGAGTCCTCTGCTAAGAACTTCAGCAGCCAAGATGAAGAAGCTCGGAGAAAGAGGGTCGCCTTGGTGGATATCTCTTGAAGACTTGAAAAAGCCTGCAGCCTCACCGTTAATTAGAAACGAAAACTAGCATTGCTCCAACACTTTTCCACCAACTCTACCCAGGAGGGGCTGAAACCGAAATTTTAGAAGGACCTGTTTGAGAAACGTCCAATCCAACCTATCATAAGTCTTTTCCATATCCAATTTTAAAACAAGGTTCCCCCCATGAACTTTCCTATCAATGTCTTTGAAAAGCTCTTGGTGAGGGCAATATTTTCAGCTATAGATCAGCCCCTAACGAAAGCTCCTTGCTCAAGAGATATCAACTTTGGGAGTAAGGGGCCAATCCGGTTGACAACGACCTCAGCAAAGATTTTATAAAGGCAATTACATAGACTTATCAGGCGAAAATCAGCGAAGGATTTAAGACCCACTCTTTTGGGCACAAGAATGATGAGAGTGGATGTGAAGGCCCTGCCTTTAAACAGATACACCGCCACTTTGAACAAGTCTTTAAAGCGCCAAATTATGAACCTCACTTTATATGGATCCACAATGACATGCGGCTATGATGGACGAATTCAACGCATTGGTCAAGACCATGACGTGGATCTTTTTACCGATTGCCTTGCCTAGATTCTTGGTTGCATGGGTGTTTCAAATCTCAAAGAAAGGTCAATGGTTTCCATACACTACGAAACGAGAGAATTTTCCCATGCTCTAGGAGTGTAGTGGTTCGCTAGCCATGTGTCCTAGCCACCGACTATCAACATCTTTTACCATGGTGGTATAACAATCTTGGTCCATTTACCAATTAGATGTTAAGAGTGCGTTCTACTGTCAATCTTTTAAAAATGATTTATATGGAGTAATCATCAAACTTCTTAAACAAAGACTTTCTTACACATGTTTGCAAGCTCCACACGATTACGGTATCAAATAGGCCCTACATGCCCGGTTTCAATGCTTTATCCACTTCCTTATTGCGATCGATTTCATTTTTTTCTCTTTCTTTTTCTAGTTGATTTCATTAACAACAAGGTTGATTTCTTGATGTTTATTTGTTGGTGGAAATCATCATGTCTTATCATACATTTGTATGTGGATGATCTTATTTTAACAACAAGCAATCTTAAAGATGTTGAGTCATTTATTTCTGAATTTGGATTAGATTTTGATAAGAAGGCCTTTAGTGACTGCACTTCTTCTTTAATGTACATGCAAAGGGAACAATTTGGCCTTTTATCACAATCAAAATAATCTACGATCATCTAAATTGTGTGCAACCTTTATCATTTCAACAAAGTTAATTACAGGTGCTCCCACCTTTCGAGAAAAATCTATGGATCTTAATCATTCTAACATGGTGGATTTAAAACCAAGCTTGGCATTGGTGGCATTAAGAATGAAGCTTCTCCTTGATGGTGATGTTTGTTAACATACCATCTCCATCTCTTTCAAGAGTTAGATATAGGAGTAAAAACTCATTTTGTTTTATCCAAAAGTTGTTGTAAATAAGCATGTATATCCCTATTCTCTTTTATCTATAAATAGCAATGGGTCTATGAAATTCAATGGATGATTGGTTCTCCAAATCTTAAATATCTTTATGGTATATTAGAGCTAGAGGACTAGAAAGGCTGAGAATTGTTCCCAAGCCGCCAGAGGAGCAAATCAATTGTCATTGTGAGGACCTACTTAGTAGGAGAAGAGATGCGAGAAGTTAGAATGTCAAAGAAGAAAGATGTCCTAACGTGTGATGCTAAAGAGTTGAGTAAACCTAGGTGTTGGAGAGGGTTGTTGGAAGAGCACGCAATGTATTGGGATGAGGAAGTTTCTTTTTTTAATAGAATCTCTTTCATTTAAGCTTTTGAAGCTGTACAACATCTAGACACATTCGGGCGCCCTCCCGGAAAAAAGGACCTGAACACCAAGCCTATCGTATTACTTATAAAAAGACCCCACCTATAGGCCACGCCCACGGGAGTTGGCTTGCCTAACATCTCCCAACCCAACCCTATCCAGGAACAAAAGACCCCTGACCTCGAGGGGGAGGTTACTCGACAAGGAAGAGAAAAAGTAACCTTGGGATTCCAAACCTCTACGGGCCATCCTATCCGCCGGCCTATTCCCTTCCCTGAGAATATGGGAGATGGACACGTTGGCCCTCAAACGGTTGAGATGGGATGTGGCTTTATCCGCCTGAGTGAGTGGGCATTTCTAGGCTGAGTTTGACCAGCTCGTGAGTGGGTCCGCTACCGTTGAGCCTTACCGGTAATTGGTCATCCACAAGCGGGTAGTGAGGTGTAACACCCCAGTTTTCAGAACCCGAGTACGCAACTCGCATTCCAAAAGCTCAGGAGTTAACTAATGATAATGATAACCAACAAGCAAATCAAGTGCAAATAATGGAAATGAAAACATAGCATATATGTGATCTAAAGATGGGAAAAATATTCTGGCCCGCTCAGCTGGGGGCCCACTTACACAACCTCAAGTTTCTCAAATTCTAAAAGTACTGAAATAAAAATAAAGGGCTAATCTACTGGTTCAGCCTAAAATAGGTGGTCGCCTCCTGCTGCGGCTCCTCATCATAGAGCTCCTCCTCGACCACCACCGCCTCCAAATCTGTTGCGTACTCATCGGCTCATGTACCTGCGTCCTCTATACGGTTGAATATTGATGAATGAGTGGCCAGCTTAGTGTGATTTTCCCTCAAGATTACACACTACCGCCCTAGACAAGATATAACATAAAACAACATAGCATACAAAACGATACATGATGCGGTCTTATTAAATGCATGGATGTATGAGTGCACATTAACTGGGGATGCTCATCCAGTTGGTTTTTGGGCAAAACCCATGTAATGTGGCCGGTCACCAGTGAAAGTACATAGTACATACAACATCACGAATTAGCCACCCGTCATCGCCCGAATGCAATGTATGCATGATTAGACAATTCATTATTAGTGTAATTACACTCAGCTAATTTAAATAAGTTCACAGTCACTATGGGGAGCACATGGCCCAACGTAAGTTGATGGCTAGTACATAGTATCTCATGACTACCATCCCCAACCCATGAGGCTTCTGACTTAGGGTATGTGTATAGAACCCACCAACACGTGGTCAATCAGTTCCACTGTAAAGGGCCACTACCATATGCTGACTTGGAATGGATTATCGAATTTGTTAATCACGATAATTAAAACATCATGGCATGTATGATTAAAAGATGAGTAAACAACAGTAATTGTAAATATTGCAAGGTTCATCTCATAGTCAGATAAGAAGAATCACATATGGATAGTAAACCCCAAAATCAATTGTCACAATCCACAACCTCCACGTTAGGGGTCTAATTACGTCACAACTGGTCTAGTTACACCCCAAGCATGGACTCTCCTTAGTTAGAGTTTTCCATGGAGAGATTTTAACAATGTGTGTGTCACAAACAATAACATGGAATCTGCCTATGAATAAGAAGTAGAGAGCATTGCATGTATTCCTACGAGTCACGTGATCATGAGTTTATAATCCAAAATATGTACTAACTGAACTAGCACATTGCGCATGTCATGAATGACTAGTTGAAATATTTGGATAAATTTAATACACATGTTCAAGCGAGCTAACCAAGTATAAATGTGACCCTAAAGCATGCTTTCAATCCCAACAATCAAATGTACTAAATAATCTCACTAGGTAAGTCAATTATTTCTAAATCATGGGAATCATTAATCTAAACAAATATACCAAATAAATGCAATCAATTTCCGAGCTATTAAATCATTCCTTGAAGCAGTTTCTAGGTAACTAATTTAAAAACAATCCACCATAAGTCTAATTGGTCATTCAATGTCTTTACATTTCTAGATCAACACCAGACAAATAGCAATGTGCCCCTTGATCCGAGTGATCGTGAGTACCTAGCAGTCCAATATCATGAGAGTAGCCTCCTGGAGCCATTTCCAATGTAATAACTGGCATTAGAAGGCATTCCTATTTATAAAATGAGCACGACTAATGAGGACTTGGTGATTAAGGGAACATGGTAAGGCCCACACCGTGCATAGGCCCAAGGTCAGCCCATTGCGAGTGGCCCACCAGCGCCTTATGGTGAGGCCCACTGGTCTCCACCCAAGTGCGACCCACTTGTGGGTGAAGCCCACGGTTATGTGTGGTGGATCCACCAGTGCACACAGCCCAAAGCTGGTTGAGAGGGCAGTCTGGCCCATTACCTTGTGAGGTGCGGTCCATTGTGATTTGGAGCGTGGCTCACCATTGTGCAATCCAAACCCAAAGCTGTAGAAAGCTTGGTTCTGGGTTGGGCAGAGCCCGCAGTCCATTAACGTGAGGCCCAGCAACAATGTTCTACTGTGAGCGGCTCACCTGAGACGTGAACACGTCAACCTGCTGAACACTTTTCTCCCTCTAAACGTGGACTAATTGTGGGCCCCGAACAGTACCAGTAAGGACTGCCTTCACGGCCCACCATTTGGACTGACTCTGCCCAATTTTGGGTTGGCTCTCAGCCCCAGGTATCAGCCCATTGAACCAGCCATTTCAGGGGCCAGGCAGTTGCACAGCCACGACAAGGGCTGGAACTGGGTTCTAATTTCTGGTTCAAATCATCGCCCTCTTGTTGGCCATCTCAGCGTGTTACAGAGCTCGATTAAGAGCCGGCCTCAAGCCACAATCCAAGCTAAGAATCAGGCCATCATATGGCCTGATCAAGTTCCAACACAGAGCCATTTCTGGGATTTTCTGGGCGTTACATTGCTGCACTCGCTTGACCAGATTTTGGGCCCCATATACATCCATTGTATAGCCTATCGGTGCCTTACTCCATAGCACAAAACAGGGCCTGTTTCTGCCACAATTCTAGCCTAGAACTCGTCCATCAATTGGCTCGATTTCGGCCCTAACCAGAGTCACGTTCTTGGCCGTGTTCCAGCCCAAAACACAGACATGGATTAGTCTGGTTTTGGCCCGAATTAAGCCTGTCTTCTGACATAGTCTGGGTTCGAATTACAGCCATGGTCTGTCATGGTTTCGATCTGAAAATACTTTCATGACTCGGCCTAGATTCAGCCTGACTTACAGCCATCGTACGGCCTGACTTTGGGCTGAAACCGAGCTGTCCCTTGGTCCCTGTTTTGGCATGTAATGCGACCATAAAACGGCCTCATTCCAGCCCCCAGAATGCTACTGTTTTAGCTCTGTTTGGGCCTGAAATACAGCCCTAGGTTGGCTTGCTTTCAGCTCAGACTCGGCCATTATTTTCGTCCAAAGAGAGACCTGTCCTGACCAGTCTTTTCGTCTGACTCACGACCATTAATTGGCTTGGTCCCTGAGCCTGTTTCGAAGCTCTATTGAGAGCTCAAAACAAAGCCCAAATGTGCGTTGTAGCCTGAAGCGGGGCCATTGCTCAGCTCAACTCCAGCACCCAAACACCACTACTGCTAGGCTGAATCATAGTCATTACTGGGCCTTGTTTCGGTCCAGGCAAGTGTTGCTTTATCCTAATTAAAACTATAAGGAGACAGAAAATATGGTCACCTAAGGTGGGTGCACACCGTCCTCTTCTCTCGAGCTGCAACGGGAGGAAAACATCACCCTCTTCCACACACACACTCTCTCTCTCTCTCTCTCTCTCTCTCTCTCTCTCTCTCTCTTGGCGTGAATCCCAAGAGCTATAGGGCTCCATTTATAGCCGTGGAGGAGAGGGCTCCAACGGTTGGATGTGGTCCATTGGAAGGTCCGGGATCGGCCTTCCAAAAGGGGAAAATATTCCCTCTCTTTTCCCGCTACAGGTGACTGTTCGGTCGTTTTTTGCAAAAGGGGAAAAACATCCATCCAATGGACGGATGGATGGGATCGTGTGATTGTTAAGGTCGTGGGCCACCCGGATGCTCGCAGATGTACCCACCATCTCGGATCCCTACCGCATGAAGGATTCCGAATGGTCTCACCCGATCTTTCTCTTCCCTATGCATAGGCCCAAAAGCCTATACGGTTTTGATCATATGGGCCCCACGGGGAAGTTGAACCGTTCGGATGGTTCGAAAAGTGGCCTGGGTGGGCCACTTTGGAGCTCAAAGGTCGCCAGATTCAAATAGCCATTGGCGGGAGAGGAGTTTTTATGTTTTGGCACCTTCAAAGATAGTTTGACCAACAAGGGACGTCCAGTGCACTTCGTGCACAAGTGCTAAGGTGCACGTGCACCCTATGTGAGGTCCCCCTTTAAGGTTTGTGGCAGATCCACACCATCCATTTACCTTGGGATCCCCGCCATAAGGGTCCCAACCCAGTTTGGGGTGGGGTTGAGGTCCAGGTGGGCCATATCATGCTCTCTAGTCCATCTAATGGATGGATTGACTTGATTTTTGGTCCCAACGACCAAAGGTGGTACTTAGGCACAGTGGTGATTTGGTTTGTCGCCTGTTATCCCGCGGAGACCAGCTACTAGGGCGTTTGATCATTATTTCCTTACTAATTGACTTAAAACTGTTTTAAATCTAATGAAATTAGTTAATTGTTACCTTCTTGATTATCATGAGATTCTGTCTCAATTTTTAGGGCCCTCAGATGGATGGCTTTGATGCTGGCTGGAGTTCACATCTTGCATGTACAATGTTTAACTAACTTAGTTACTCTGTTTTATTCCCTTAGTGTCGACTTAAGAAGGTAACACCCGGGTATCGAGCGAACGGGGTGTTACATGTACTAATAGCGAATATGGTTCGACATTATACACACATAATTCTCTCACAACTAGAAGTAGATTGACCTCTACTTTATTAGTTTACATCTATATACTGTTCCCTCTTTAGATCGGCTAACGTAACACCTAGCCAACGTACACATTCAACTTCATGTTAGAATAAATCCAACTGTCAAGTACAATCGTCATCCATCTACTAATTTTCAAAGCTGGACCATCAAATCATCAGGTCCACCGTTTACCGGGACCTAAAGCATTAAATCCATCGTCCTTCGAGTGCACAACCTTTGAGTTGCCAATCCACCACCTGATTATCACCATGAGACCACTCGATCATTAAAACCACAGTTGGATTCCAATCTAGTAATGCTCAGAGACTTGAGACCCCATGTGGGTCAAATATGGAATGATCTGACACATGATTTTCCTAATTCGACCATCAGGTTATAAAATTGACCATTAGGTGGCGATTAATTGGCCCTATAAACCACTAAAACCATTCAATTAGGACTATGGAAGGTCCTGACCTTAAATCATCATAAAAACAAGACCCAATATGCCAAATTCACCGTTCATCACATCCTTAACAATCCACACCTAAACCATACTATCTTGCTAACTAACCCTTAGTTAATAGTTAAATCCTCCTTAAATGTTGTTGGGGATTTATGAGATCATTGATAAACTAATTTTAGTACAATCTGGCAATTGTATGATCTGTAAACATGTGGTTTGGCACCCAAAACCACTTAGTGTGACCCATCTGAGCCTTTGATCTACCCCACCCTTAATCAGAGGGCCTTTCTGGAACCTCCAAAGTAAATGGAAGGAATGGATTTCTCACAAGCATTATCGTGGACCCCATCTTTAGGAGCGCATGTACATAAATGGAGTGTACCCACCCAACACCGAACTGGTCAGCTCGGTCAAACAGAGCTGACCCGATTACAATCCGAAAAAAGAGAAAACTCTCTCCTTCCCGTGGGGCGTTTAAACGAGCAGCCGTATCTGACATCGTCCATGGCCCATCATCATGATCAACTTGGATCATCCGAACCGTCCATCTTAAAGATAAGAGAATTTTGACTAAAACCATGGCCATCTTACATGAAGTAATGAACGTGCGAAGATAGGATCTCCGTCGTTAGTAAGCTACAACGGTGGATTTCATCGAATTAGGAAATCTGAGCTGTAAAATTGCCGAAAGTCAGTGCCAGCTAGTCCCTCCATCTTGACCCTCCATTACCACAAATCTCAACCCTGCTATCCCTCCTCATTTTAGGGCTTCTGTAGCTTGAGATAAAGGTGGAAAGAATCCCCATTACTTTTTGCTGGCATGATTGTAGTCGTTCATAAACTTCCTAGTTCATTTGGTACGTCCAAACTAGGGCGTTAGGAAGCCCTTTTGCATATGTTAAGGAGATTTCGGGAGAGAACTTGTTGGCTTGATAAATAGCGTATGAAACGAGAAAATCTCGTGCATCATCAAGGAACCCTCCTGTTCTCCTAAAACATGGGCCCCACTGTGATCATTGGGCCAATCAAAACCATCCATATGTATCTGATCACCAGATCCATCACCCATAGAGAATCCACCATTATAGAAGAGATCATCTTCCCCATTCATTTGGAAAAGCCACTACCTGATGATGAGACCCATTCACTGATATGAGACATTCATCATGTGGCCTAGAGTCGTCCGATCACAACCATGCTATTAAAATACAATAAAATCATCTCATATCTTGTCGGCTTATACAACTAAACCTATAACTAATCTGTCGATTAGTTGGATAGAAGCCTCTAGAATAGGATTAGGAAAGCCTATAAAAGGGCGCCTTTTAGGGCAACCGGTACTAAAAATAAAAAATGGAAAGAGAGGAAACTAATTGTGCCATTTCTTCCTTCCGCATTCGTCGACTCGGACCGAGTCATAAGTCTTTCTGAGTCACTGGACGTCGGGCCGAGTTCCGGGTTTTCACTAGGTCTATCCAACCAGGTTTGAACAATGAGAGAGTGAGAGAGAGAGTGAAGCAGAAAGAAGAAGAACAATAAAAAGAGAAGAAGAAAAAGGAGAAGAAGAGATTATTGCGGCTGGTTGATTGGTTTAAATGAACTCAGTATGAGTCGGGTCGGTTTGAGTCACAGTCCATATCTAGATTGAGTCCAGATCTTTCTAGTTGAGATGGAGAGAAAGGAAAAGGAAGCATGAAGAAAGAAGAAGAAGCGAAAGACCGGCGAGGGAGAACGAGCTTGACTTAGTTCGAGTTGCAGCTCGCTGGCTCAACCCATCTTCACTGAGTTAAGCTGAGCTAAGTCTGGTGGGTCTAGTTTGACCCAGCCATCCTGCTAGACATGGGGTTGGAAGAGATAAGAAAGAAAGAAAAGGAAAGAGATAAGGGAAAGCGAGTCGAGCCCTTACCGATTTTGATGCACCGAGTCGACCCGAACTGAGTTAACTCAGTCAGGTGGAGACTAATGTGTTGCTGACTTCAGGTGTTGGCTGGAAAGAAGAAAGGAGTAGGACATGAAGAAAGAAGGAGAAAGAGAAGGGTGATGCCATCACCGAGTCGAATTGCTGAGTCAAGCTACTGAGTCGGCTAATGTGAGTCAACTTGTCTTCCCCAAATTAGAATTTTGATTTGCCATTAATTGTGATTACTATAATTATTATAATTATTAAGCGATTAGCCATTAGTGAACTATTTATGCTAATATTAGCTATTATGAATAAAATTTCAATGATTAAATATTAGTATTTCATTTATCATTCTAAAATATTAATATTTATTACTTTTGTATGTTATTATGTTAGTTAATATTAATTATATCATTATGATAATAATTATTTTGTAGTAACCCATATTATTTACATTGTGCTTAATTATATATCAATTATAATTCAAATCATAAAATCTAAGTCTACACCAAATGCCTAAAACGAAACCCTAAACTTAAGAAATTCAAAACCTAGGTTATGATCTTAACCACGGATAGGGTATAAAGTTGGATCTATGGGTGGAATCGAAGCAATTGGTGGAGAGGTTGACCTTAAAGTGCACATACAAGTATTTGCAACATTGTAAGCCAATTCGATTCTTGAAAGGTGAGGATCACCCTTCAAGCTTTTATACATCTTGATAGTTAGCTTAGTTTATTCATCTTTGTACATTTATATAATTGATTGTTTAAATGGTGAATTTCTCTTGTTAATTTTGGTCTTTTATAGATGATTGATGGATTGGATTTAAATTTAAACATTTCGAAGTGCGATGAAATTTCATTACCTCTGTTCTAGGTTAAGATGAACATTTTACATGTGTAAGTGCCATTGAGATTATACATGACTCATTTTACCATTTATTATTACTTGATGGTAACTTTGGAAGTCCTCGAACTAGTGGCCACTTTATCTAATAAATTAAATGGAACATCTATTGTGGAATTACCATTTGTGCCTATGTGGCTTTTGGGGATAATCCCATTTTTATCACATCCTTAGGACTGATTATTTTCCCTTACAGTTTTGATGGAATATTTGCCCATGTAGCTTTGACGGACCATTTTTATACGTCTTTGCGATGTTAAGTTCCACTTTTTGGACAATGATTGACCACTAGTTGGAGAGATTCTCTTTGAAACATCATAGTTATTAGATCCCACTGAGTTGTTAGCCTATACTGGATGTTAAACTCTCTTATAGTGTCCTTAAGTTTACATAAATTGGCTGGTTGCAACTAGAATAATAATGGTTGAGCTAATCATTCATTTCATGGCATGCGGGCTTTACCGGGTGGTCGATACAAGACACTTGGTTTTCTTGGGTCACTACGGGCTGTACCGTAGAGTATTTTACCTAGTGATCCTAAGTTTTCATTTCGTGTATTTGAGTACCATGGGTTGTCCTCTTCACATGGGATTTTCCAGGTGTTTAGTTCTCTTTGGACGTACATAGAGTACTCTTCCATGAAGCTAGGCCACCTTGGGTGTCCTCATTGCATGGTCTTTTTCGGGTGACTAGTTCTCCTCAGCGTACCTTTGAGTACTTTCTCGAAGGCTAGTTCTCATTGGGCGACCTTTTGCCAGATGGATGTGCATCCCTAGGTCTGTAAGCATGTGCATGCATCTATGCATTTAAACAAGATTATCTTTGTAGAATTTATTTAATAAATGCATATCTGATAAACTTTATCTGATTACTATGATAATCATTGTGAAATATTTGTTATACACTGTTCCTAATTATTGTGCTTAATTATCTTGATGATACGATAAATCTTGGGGGTATACCTCACTGGGATAGTCATTGACGCTATCAAATCGTATTCAATGTGTAGAAGATGCAGATGATGCACATGTTGGTGTTCATGTGGAATAGGAGGAGCCAGATGATCTTGCAACTCTCTATTCCTGACTTCATTTGTATTTAATTTGTACTGTCATTTTTTGTAAAAAGATAAGACATTGGTTTGTATAAGTTTTCGGTAACCACTTGAAATTTTGGTTATGTATATCTGGACTCCCTCTTATACTTGATTTGTTTCTATTTTGCTAGTTTACCAACTTTGATAAAGAAAAAAAATGTACATGAAATTTGAGTCACCGATAAAGGTTAACACTCGGGTTTTTGAAAAATGAGTAGTGTACTCGGGTTTCAGGAACCGGGGTATTACATATAACATCCTGCTGAAGTACGTGAGGGTCTAGCTACCACTACCCTGACGGGCTAGGCCATCAGCCAGGCCATTCCCTTCTCTCAGAATATGGCAGAATTTCACCTGGCCACCACCCTTCAATATCTCTAGAGACCCAATACATTCATTTCCAATTTTCCTTGGGAAGAGGAAGTTATAATGGATAAAGATGTTCCTTGCTTTGTCCTTAAAAGAGGATCTTTCCCAACTTGTTTTTCTTGATAGAAAAAATCAAATCAGGTGAAAATAAAATGACAATCATTATCTTTAGTAAACTATGAAACAAACAAGATATTGGAAGAAATACTACAGGCATGAAGAATTCATGCAAATGGATATTAGAGGCATTAATTGGAGTAAGATGAAGAACCAATGTGTGAAATAGGCAACCCTTAACCTTTTCCAACGACAAGATAGTTATTGCCTGTATATTTCGAGTAAAGAGATAAATTGCCCAAATTAGAGGTGACATGATTAGTATATCCAATATCAATGAACCATGTAGTATCGCTTTGCTAGGCAGAGGTCATAACCTAAAACTTTTGAGGTGGTTAATGACCTTAGAATAAGGGGTCCAATCGATGGAAGCAATCAAGAGTTGAGTGGCCAACTCTATTATAGATCCGACACATGAAACTGTTGGGGATTTACTCTACGGAATCACACAGATCTAGACTCCTAGGTTGCAACTCTTGCCTCCCCCATGAAAAGTGGACCGGCGTGAGACCCTTCAGGGCCTCGAAGAACTTTAGTTGTTTAAGGGTAGTCACCAGTTGCTCTACCGAAGAGCTAGAATGATGTGATTCTAAATGCATTTTAAAAGTAAGGAGCTGATCGAATAATTATTCTAAGATGATTGGATGAACACGATTTGCAATGAAGGTATGGACAGGGTCATATTCTTGGCCTAAGTCATTGAAAACTTTTTTTAATTTTTTAAGGAAATATTATATTCAATGGGGAAGCACAAGGGCTTCACACAACAGGTACATATTTGGGCAGGGCCCCTTAACAAAAAGGGCAAGGGCCCTCCTATCATATGAGAAGAAATAAAACAAAGTTAGACCTCCTGTAAGTTACCTAGGACTACTCTGTCCAAAAATAGTAGGCCCTGCGTTGGCAGGAGATCCACGGATGTGTTGAAGAGAAAGTCCAACTGATTTTCACTTCCCATACAGGCAAGGCTATCAGCAACAGAGTTGGGTTCTCTAGGGGTGTGGGAGATTTGGACCTCCATGTTGCATATGAGGGCCTCTATTCTTGCCTTCCAACACCACATGGACCAAGATGGGGTATTAATTGTTGCGGGAGAGAACCTTCACTACCGAGATAGAGTTGCTAGCCACCTCCACTCTAAGTCATTGAGAACTTGATTGCAAAGATCATAATCCGTAACTGGTTGGCCAATAGCCTCAATAAGATTAACGAGGATTTTCAACCCTGAATGAATGAGATGAAATTTCTCTAACCATAGCCATACCTCCTGAGCAGTTTGAAGACTGACCACACGTTGAAGAAATTGTGAGACTTTCTTATTTGAGGTTTTGGAATTAGTGTTTTAACTATAATATCCTTAACTGTGACTGAATGAGATAAAGCTTCTCCAACCTAGCCACATCTCTTGAGCAGTTTGAAGACCGCCCACACATTGAAAAACTTATGGTGTAATGGTAGCATTTATGCACAGTAGCACAAGAGGGTCTTTCTTCAGACATTCGTCATATGCAGGATTGGCGGCTAAAGTAGGCTCACCGGCATCATCAAGAAGAAATTGGTTCGGACACATAAAGAAACTGTCCACAAACTTGAGTAACTTGTTGGTACAAAGAATTGGTACAAATTGAGTCTTCCATAATAAACAAATATTGCGATCCAATTTAATCAAAATTAAGCTAGTAACATTTGAAACTGAAATAAGCGCAGAAGTAAGCGCAGAGGCAGCCATTGAAATGCGTGAAGTGAATGCAAATAAATAGAAGCTAGCTAGAGAGGCTAGTAGCAGCTCCTAAAAAGTTAATACAACGTAGGGAAGAGCGTCAAACGGTAAGAGGAACATTAACATCCTTCCCAAGTAAACAAAACCTTAAATCCACAAGGTAAATTTTTCAGTCGATAAGAAAACAGGGAAATTTCAGCTATTTTATTGGATAATAGACTAAGATTGTTCGATCACATCAATTATATAGAAGACTTGAAATTTTAATTTGAAATTATCCAAAATAGTTTAAAAAAATATCTCCCAGGCCTAATTTGCCAAAAATAGAAACTTCCAAAGAAACGTTACTAGAGCATTCTGACATTATTACGAGCAACTTCTAAACAAGATAGAACTCTTAAAACTGTAAGAATTATATATATATATATATAGAGAGAGAGAGAGAGAGAGAGAGAGAGAGAGATGCTCACACACAGCTAGTTGGACCTATCGATTTGGTCCAACTACCTGTGCATTAAATGCAAGAATGCCTCTTTTGATTCACATGTAATGCCTCCTTGTAAAGTATGATGTAATTAATACAATGTCCTACTCAAGTGAGATGGTAATAAGTATTAAAGATACTCTCCGTTCATCAAATAGGACCCATTAGTTACATGTTATTTACAAAAATTTATTTAAATATACTAGTTATTTAAATCACATATGGAAGTTAAATTTAAATTAATATAATGCATTTCTAACCACTCCAAATTTCTTCTAAAAGAGTGGTACTCTAATCAACTATTGATTAAAAGAGGAAATAAAAAATAAAAAATTGGCCTATCATATTATCATAAGGTGCCGTACTTGATAAACAGATCAGATTTCTGACACATGTAGCGTATTGTACAAATGCATCACACATGTAAAACTCCTCAAATATAGCCAGAAAAGTTGTAAACATGGCTATGCTCTCACTCTCTCCCTTCTTTTATTACCCTCTCACCATCATTTATTACTCTCTCACCACTTAAATCTCTCCTCCTTTCTCTCCTTATTAAAAGGAAAGCATAGTTAAAAATCTCTCTCCAAACAGCACGAGGAGATGTGGGCTTGGCATCCCATCCTTATATGCACGTTAAATTCACTCTAACCATTATGTGAATAGTAGAAACTTAACCAAAGGGCTAAAAATACAAGTAGATTTGTAATTAAGTAGGCCAAACTAAGAGACAATAGAAGAGGTGGTTGCCAACCCTTGATTTTCATGAGGCCAATGGTGATGTTTACTTACAACCCACTCTGACAATCAATTAAGTCAGATATAGCCATGTCTAGATCCTAAAATTCAGGTTGTCATGCAATTTACGTAGGCCACAAAAAATAAAACAACTTTGATTAGATGTTCACCATTAATTTTTTTACTGGGCTTATCATAATGTTTATGAGAAATCCACTCCAACTATTAGATTTATTTTGACAAGTTATACATTTGGACCAAATATTGGGCCCATGCATGATTTGTGTGCCATATCTAATAAAAAAAAAAAAAAAAGTTTGGATGGTGACCGTCTCCCTACATACTTATTTTCACCTGTGCAACTTACCTGAACCATAAAAGTTGCTGATTTTTATTATTAATATTATTTTATATACGTTATGGTTAACATTCCATGGCACACCTTATGGTCAGAGTAGATTTCATACATAAATCAAGGAGAGGCACACCATTTGCTAGAGACCACATCATTTTTAGCGTGACACACGGAGACTAGTGGCTGAATTCACATCTCAGTTTGCATGGGAATGCAGAGGCCGCACGCCAGCCATGTGAATAATAGGGGGTGGATTGGGGTGGGCCCACATTGACTTGTATGTAAAATCCACTTTGCTTATACAGTGTGTTACAAAGATTTACCAATAAAAAAAAATAATAAAAACAAAAATTTTAAAAAATAGCATAATTCTTGCCTTAAATGTAGCCTTACCTAAATCGTGTGTCAGCATAATTTTGGACCCTAAATGTAATAATGGAACGGATCACGACACTGTTATTGTGGGATAAAATATCAAGGGAGTGAGTAATAAATGAACGGGGAGAGAGAGGCTACCTTTCCAATAAGAAGGATTATAGTTTAGAGTTGTATGAGTGTGATTTATTCATATGATGGATCAAATATGTAAGGGATCTGGTCCATTGAACAAATATAGTACCTTGTACTCATGTTGTGTAAAAAAATAAAAAAAATTATTTTCTATTTAGTAGTTAAAATAGTTATAAGAGAAATTTAGACAGTTAAAAATGTATTACAAGGGTCCAGATTTTACTTGCACCTGTGGGTAAAGATATAAGTATATTTTGATAATTTTTTTATTATAAACAATATCCTATTAGCGGGTTATTTGATAAACGGTCCATAACTTTAACACGTGTACCCACCTTTATTAAATAGGATATAGTATACAGAATTTATAAAGGAGATCATTACTTATTCACAATAAAAGTTTTTTCACCGATCTAATGCCTTGTACCAATTTAAAAGGTCAACCAGTTGTGTGAGAGCATTTCTATATATATATATATATATATATATATATATATATATATATATATATATATATATATAGACACACACATATAACATGTGTGCATGTGCCATTGCGTGGGACATGAAAAATGAAAATAATTTTCTTCGTTGATTTACATTTCTCTTTGCTAACACCTCGTTAAACCTGTGGAACCAAGTTTTACTTTGATCTAAAACTTTGATGGGCCATGAAAAATGAAAACAATTTCCTTCGTTGATTTACATTTCTCTTTGCTATAGCTCATCACCAGAACTTTAGACCAGTGAAAATTTGTCAAATGAGATTTTATGGGATTCCGCATCACATAGACCGTTCAGATTAGACACCTATGGCACGTGTACAAAGGTACGCACGTGCGTAGGTGCGCAGGGGAGCATGACTATATATATATATATATATATATATAACAAAATTAAAAAAGGCAATTACCACTATCCAAATAGGCTCGCATCCACGTGATTCCTATAAAAAGGCAAAAACTCAAGAGAAAGAAACTACATGGTTTAACATATGCAATGAAAGGAGCAAAGGTAGAGAACTAATTAATAGCATTTGAACACGACCAACATAAAAGTTTGATTTGGTTAATCTGGTTCCAAAGTAATAAGTCTCCACCGGACGCGGATTTCCTGTGAAAGTCTTTTGCAGGAAGTTCCTGCGCAAGAATGCTGTGTGGGGCCACCACCATGTTTTCGAGAAACGTACTCCGTTCATCCGTTTTGCATGATAATTTTAGAATAAGCTACAAAAAACGAAGTGGATCCAAGACTCAAGTGGGCCACACGAGAGGAAACAATAGGGATTCAGTTAGAATCGTTGAAACATTCTTATGACCATAAAAGCTTTGCTTCAGGCTAAATTTTTTATATTTTCACTTCATCCTTATGTTAATAACCTTATAAACGGTTTGGATGGCATATAAATGTCAAGGTGAGCCTAGGAAGGTTTCAATAGTAAGTATTTCTTTCTCCAATTTTCCCTCTCGTGTGGCCACTTTAGTTTTGGATCCACTTCGATTTTGGTGGATTTTTCTAAAATTATCTTGCAAAACAGACGAATGGAGTACATTTCTCAAAAACATAGTGGTGGCCCACGCAGCATTATTGCGCAGGAATTTCCTGGGAAAGGCTTTCGCAGGAAATCTGCGTCCATTCTCCACCACAACTCGGGTCACTGGACCACTGAAATTGTACAGTTCTTCTCTCCTGTTTTGCCTTCTTGAAGCACGCGTTGCAGCTTTAAAAAGCCGACCTTACCCATTTGCACCTTTCTTGCATCCATTCATTCATAACATACTTCTTGGGAGCCACATATATAAAATTAATTAAAGATTAAAATAAAAATAAAAACTTTCTGAACGAGCACTGTATTTGAGTGTATGGAAAATGTGTTAGGTTGTGCTACAAGATATTATACAAAACAGAAAAATAAATAAAAGAATGAAAAATAATAATATTAATATATGCACAAGATTCTCTCTCCTCGAGAATCAGAAGAGCTTTCCGGCAAACTCCTCCACCGAAGATGTTGCAGCGGCGAGATTCCTAAGCTCCTGTAAGCTCCTTCCAAGCTCTAAGGTCATCTTCATCTCAAACAATTCCCCATTATCTCTCTTACTGGGTTCTCTTTCCTGTAAGTTGGATTCAATGGACTCTTCCAAGAGGCGGTAGAAGCCGCCGCAGTTCCGATACATCTCAAATACCATTCCCACCTGCCCGCCGTGTTGTACCGTGTTGACTATGCTAGCTAGTGCCCCACCAATGATGCCGATCAACATAGCCCATGACCCACGAGAATCAGATCCGATAAAAGAAGTCCCAAGTGCAGCAAGGCCAGTGAGTAGAGGACCCGATACTGAGAAAATCTTATTGACTTGCAATACCAACTTGCTCAGTCTCACATACTCGGCGATGTCATTTCTCCTCAATATTTCAAGAATGCCTCTCATTTCTTCTTCAAGTTTCCCACTCCAACCGTTCTTTTCGTCTCGAGCGGGAAGTGGGTGTAGCTTCTGTCGTCTTAGATTGAATGAAGGCCACCATCTTGCAGGCTCGACTGTAGTTGGGAACTTGTCGAGCATTCCTGGGAGCAAGGGAAGTGGGTAGGCCTTGTCGAGAGCCAACACCCTCTCCATCGCATCTTCCACGTCTGTTGGAGTAGGCTTACGGAGTGCGAGAGTGGTTTGAATCAGTGTATAGAGCTGACGGAACAACCGAGTAGCATTCCTTTGTTCTTCTGCAAGTTGGGAGGGCTGGATCTTGTTCACCAACAACAGCAGTCCAGTCGCGGCGGAATACAAGATAGTGGATGAAACCTTCAATGCCATGCCAGGGGCGGTCCCTGTCGATATTGCGGAGAGTCCAGCCATGGTCGTTGCTGTGAGAGTGATTGCATTGATGGAGTTGACAAGGAGATTATTCCAGCTATTCCTCTGCTCTGCAACGTTTGCATGCATCTCTGCCCGATCAGTGACCGCTTCCGTGATTACATAAAGCTTGGAAATAGCATCCATGAAGTCATCATCATCACCGTCGATCACCGCCCGCTTTTCTATCTGTATATCGGTTTGGATCAAGTTTCCATTTTTCATATAGAGTTCATTCATGTTTACAATTGGTGTCTTTGCGAATGATAACTTACTCTTTCGGAGTTTTGGGGCTTTTAGAATTGCAGAAAATCTACGCTCAGGATCACACAGTGGAGAAAATGAAGATGATAATAGGCTAGAAGTAAAAGAGGCTGACATTCTCCTTCTCTCCTTCTTTTTAAATCTTTTTCTTTCTTATAAAATCTTTGCTAGATTCTTTGAGTTTGAGTAGAGGATGAGAAGGAAGGTGGGATTTGGGTTGTAAGGATGTATGTCTTTGATGAAAAACAGGACTGAATTTGTGGTGGGAAGATATGATGAGAGAGGTTTGAGGTATTTGTACGCCGGTGCGATTGACTGTACGCCGCTCTCGTTGAATAGAGAGTGGGAGAAGACGCGGATTCAGTACTAACCCCGCCCGTCCTTAGCTAGGAACGGACAGGAGCTCTTAGGGGCCACCGTGATGTATGGTTTTTATCCACACCGTCCATCCATTTTTTTTCAAATTATTTTAGGGTACAATCCAAAAAATGAGGGAGTTCCAAATATCAAGTGCATCGCACAGTGTGGATTAAACACTTACCGTTGATTACTTTTTCGGGGCCATTGAAGTTTTGGATCAAGCTGACATTGGTGTTTTCCCAGGTTCGTCCAGGTCTACGTGACTTTATGAACAGGTTGGATTGAAATTAACCATCACGGTAGGCCGTTTCAATTGCGGGTGTCATTATCACCGCTCGTTTTTTGACCTGAACTCTAAAATAGTGTGAAAAAATGGATGGACGGTGTGGATGAACCCATACATCACGATGTCCCCCTCCGAGCCACTGTCCGTTCTTAGCTAGGGATGGACGGTGTATTAGCCAATCAGCGTCCCCAAGAGAACCATTCTCGGTCAAAAGTGGTTTGGAGACAAGGACGTGGATTAGCTACTGAGCCCGACTGTAGCGAGTTTTCTTTGGGCCTCACCATGATGTATATGTTGTATCTACACCGTTCAAACATTTGGAGAGATCATTTTAAGGCATTAGCCGAATAATGAGGTAGATCCAAAGCTCAAGTAAATCCCACCACAGAAAACAGTGGGGAAAGTGACGCCACCGTTGAAACCATAAGGCCCACCATGATGTTTATTTGAGATCTAACCTGTTTATAAGTTAAAACAGACATGGAATAAGGGACACCACAATTATCAGCTTGATCGAAAACTTCTGTGGCCTCGATATGTTTTAAAGGTAAGCGTTAAATCTCCACTGTTTTCTGTAGTGGGATACACTTGAGTTTTGGATCTAACTCATTATTTGTCTCATGCAGTAAAATGATCTCTCCAAATGTATGGACGGTGCGGATATAAGGCATACATCATGGTAGGTCCCACAGAAAGTAGTGGCATCACTTCAGCTGCCAGTCTTGCTACTGTGTTCAGTAGCTAATCCGCGTCACGGAGACAATGTCTATATTTTATTTGTAATTTATTATTATTTAATATTCTTTACGCATGAGTGCTGACTGATGGCCATCCATCTGTACGGACTCGGTCCGGGTAGGGGCTCTTTGGCGCTCACTGTGATGTGCGGGTTTTATCCAAGCAGGCCATCCATTTTTCCATGTCGTTTTACGCATTAGTCGAAAACAAATGAAGCAATCCAAGGCTCAAGTGGACCACACAACAGGAAGCAGTAGTGAGATGACGCCCACCGTTCAAACCTTCCTAAGGTTGTTTGAAGGGAAAACACAGTTTTTAATGGTGGGCGTTCAATCTCCACTGTTGATCAAAACTTTTGCGGCTCTCAAGAAGTTTTTAGTGGTGGGCGTTCAATACACTAAAATGATCAGGAATTGGATGGACGGTGTGGATAAAATCCATACACCAACCCACGGAGCCCTTTCTTGCACCGAGTCCGTCCGGGCGAGGCCCGACGTAATCCGCTTCCCATCCATCGGGAGCGGAGTAGGTGGAAGCTGGCCTAGCCCCGTAGGGCCTCCTAAGTGGCATGTTAGTAGGAAATACAGTACGGGACCACAGGTTATGGTAGTAACTTGACTTCAGTGTTGCAATTTTCCAGTAGTCAAATCCATAGGGATGTAATGGCGACCTTTTTTTTTTTTTTTTTACACACGCGCACACAATTTTAGAGGTAAGGCATCCATGCCATCCATAATCCATGCCGTGTTATTTTAGGAGTAAGGCATCCATGTTGTCCATAATCCATGCCGCCCATCCTTTTTGCCGTGTCATTTTAGTGGTAAGGCTCAAATATCAGCCGACAAGATGACGGATTGGCTACTCCCCCTAGAGTGAATAAGAAGTTACCTTCTATTTTAACCCCTGAGAAAGTGACTGATTGGCTACTCCCCCTGCCACCTGCCACCAACCAACGGCTGGTGCTTGGTGGTCAGTGGGCCCCACCACCATGTATGTGTTTCACCATGCAGCCCATCCTTCCTGCCATGTCACTTTAGGGCTAGGGCCCAAATATCAGCTTGATCCAGTACTCGTTTGGCCCATATAATAAAAAATAATGGTGACTGTTGAAACTTTCCAAGCTTACTGTGATGTTTGTTAGAAGTGTACAATGCCCATGTCAGGACTTTTTGGGCCCACAGCGAGCTGGCTGACAAGGTGGATGGATCGGATCACCCCATTGTGGGCCTTAAGCTATGGTACCAATGGTTTGGTAGAAGAGGAAGTGAACACGTGGATACCACGATCCATGCAACATGACAACCACGACCCATATCACATGACAACTATGACCCATGCAAGCCACAACCTAAATGGGCCCACATTGATGTATGTGTATAATCCATGTCGTCCATCCTTTTTATAATGTCATTTTAGAGATAGGGCCAAAATATCAGCCTGATCAGCGCTCGTGTGGGCCACAAAATGAAAATAATAGTGACAATTAAAACTTTCCAAGCTCACTGTGATGTTTGTTAGAAGTGAACACTACCGAAGTTAGGACATTTTGGGCCCATAGCGAGATGGCTGACAAGTGGATGGATCGGATCACCCCATTGTGGGCCTTTAGCTATGGTACGAATGGTTTAGTAGAAAGGAAGTGAACACGTTAAAAACCACGATCCATACAACATGACAACCACGACCCATATAATATGGCAACTAAGACCCATGCAAACCACGACCCAAATGGGCCGCAGTTGTATGCATGATCGTAGTTGTCATGTTATATGGGTCTTAGTTTTCCTATTATATGGGTCTCAGTTATAGGAGTCGTCATTGTCATATTATATGGGTCATAATTGTCTGTTATATGGGTCTTAGTTGTTTGGCTCGCGATGTCATGTTATATGAGTCATGCTTGTCATGTTATATGGTTCACGATTGTATGGATCGCAATTGTCTGTTATATGGGTCGCAATTATCCTGTTATATGGGCGCAGTTGTCATGTTATATAAGTCGCAGTTATCCTGTTATATGGGTCATGGTTGTCATGGGTCGTGGTTATCATGTTATATATGGCCCACAATGGGGTGATCTGATCCATCCACCTTGTCGACCAGCTTGTCGTGGGCCCAAAAAGTCCTCACTTGGGCACTGTCCACTTCTAATAAACATCACAATGAGTGTGGAGAGTTTCAACAGTCACCATTATTTTTTATTTTATGGCCTACACGAGCACTGGATCAGGCTGATATTTGTGCCCTACTCCTAAAATGACATGGCAAAAAGGATGGGCATTATAGATTATACACATACATGGCAACTACGACCCATGCAAAGGAAGTGAACACGTTGAAAACCACGATCCATACAATTTGACAACCACGATCCATATAACATAGCAATTATGACCCATGCAAGCCACAACCTAAATGGGCCCACATTGATGTATGTGTATAATCCATGTCGTCCATCCTTTTTATAATGTCATTTTAGGGCTAGGGCCTAAATATCAGCGCGATCCAGTGCTCGTGTGATGCACAAAATAGAAAATAATGGTGACTATTGAAAGTTTTCAGGCTTCTGTGATATCTGCATATGTCATATACTAACTTTAATGGAGGGTAAGGATCTTACAACCATGACCCTAACCACATTACAACCATGACCCTTGTGGTTGTCATGTTATATGGGTCATGGTTCTCATTTCATACTCCTAGGTTGTATGACAACTACGACTCATACATGCACATAAGATCCTTACCGTCTATCAAAGTTAAAAAAGTAACGTGCCATTCTGTAACAAAGCTAGTCTAGCATTTTTCGAATATGAGATGACTATTGATAGACTGCAGGAGCAGGAAATGCAGGCTATATGGGTCGTGGTTGTCATGTTATATGGGCCGTGGTTGTCATGTTATGTGTCGTGGTTGTCATGTTATATGGGCCGTGGTTGTCATGTTATGTGTCGTAGTTGCCGTATAGGTCGTAGTTGCCATGTTATATGGGTCGTGGTTGTCATGTTGCCTGGATCGTGGTTGTGCGTAGTTTTCAACGTGTTCACTTCTTGTTCTACCAAACCATTGGTACCATAACTTTAGGTCCACAATGGGGTGATCTGATCCATCCACCCTGTCGACTAGCTCGTTGTGGGGCCAAAAAGTCCTGACTTGGGTAGTATCCACTTCTATCCACCTTATCAGCTGATATTTGAGCCTTACCCCTAAAACAACACGGCAAAAAGGATGGGTGGCATGGATTATGGATGTCGTGAATTATAGACACAGCATGGATCAATTATGGACGACATGGATGCCTTACCCCTAAAATGACACGACAAAAAGGATGGGCGGCATGGATTATGGACAGCATGTATGAAACACATAAGCACCGAGCACCAGCCATTGCCTGGTGGCGGGGGGAGTAGCCAATTTGCATTATGTGATCTCACTGTGGGGCCAACCTATTGGAAGGATTGTATGTCACTTGCACTTAATAAATTGGAAGTTATTTTAAGGGTGGGCCACCCCATCCCAGCTGTTCCCGTGGCACGACCCACCAGTGTTTTTCATTGGCCTGACTTTTGGGCCGTAGGTTCAACTTGGGAAAGGCATCTTATGAATGGATTGGATGTGGACACTACACCAGAGTGGGCCCACACTGCCTGGTAAAATAAGCTTATAATTCCATGGATCTTGTTGAAAAACCGGCCTTTTCCTGCTGTAGCTATAAACATCTGCGTCAGGTCGTTCTTTCAAAAAAACCCTTCACGCCTAATGGGCATTCGCAGATGTATTTTAATATTAGTAAGAACTTTAATCCTAAGAGCCTGTTTGGCCAGACCGATCCCACGGTATTAGGAGGGATGGGATTGCGAGATCCAGGGATATGCATGACGAGCCAAACAGACCGGTGAACTTGTCCCGGGTTATTAGTATTCCCATGGATCTTAAAACAATCCACTGGCATCATCATCATTACCTAAAAATGGATCCCATCCCTTGGTTGGATGGATTGGAAGGTAAAATCCCGTGATATGTCGGGCGTGCCAAGCAAACCCAGTGAACTTGTCCCGGATATAACAATCCCATGGATCTTAAACCAATCCACCGACACCACCATCATTACCTTAAAATCCATCCCATCCCTCCTAATCCCATAGCATGCGCTAAACGCGCCCTTAGGATATTTGAAAGGTTGGGTAATTTGCCCAAAGTTCGAGGTCAGTATCGTTAAAATCCCAATGAATTTTGCTAAGCCCGCACGCGTCTGCATGTCAGCTAATACACGCGACGACTGCATATGCCAGTGTGGCCCCACAGCTGAAGTATCCATGCCAAAACAGATGGATGACATGGATGTACAGTTCATACATCAAGGTGGGCCCCACAGTAAGTGCCGCACCGTACATCTTGGGTGAGGCCAAGGCCACACCCAATCCCCTCCCTAATCACCCATCCTGCTGGTGGTGTGTTGGCTTTTGGTTTGGTTTTGGTCAAGTGTGGTGTGCGCGAGCATGTCGGAATCGATTATACGACTCAATTTAAACCAAACATCTTGACCCTTAGCATCAAGATGGGCGGACACGTTGATCGCGATTGTATATGATCAAGATATGAGAAGATCAATCACATATTTAGCCACTCGCAAAATAATTGTAAGATGATCGATGATAGTAAGAGGGTGTGATTCTTCCTCCAAAATGGATTACAACTTGCCTTATGTTCAAAAAGACTTTATTATACGGATGCAATCAGACTAGAGAGAAATACTCATAGTCGGTTGAAGCACAACTAAAATAAACTTTTTTGAATCAAGAGCTGCTTGTATTAAGAACAAATAAAGTCCAATGTATAAGCGTAGACTTGAATTACAACTAAAAGATTACTGCTACTCCTAAGATATAACTAATATTGAAAAGATTATGCTACGATAACATAAGATAAATTTGATTGGATTGATATAATATAATTTGTTCTATTCTCTTTTATTTAACTTTGTATCCATTTCTTCTATTTCAACTATTATAGTAGCTAAATCATTGCAACACCACTCTTCTAGATCTTCTTGTCTTTTTATATTTTTCTAATTGTTTAACTTTTTTCGACCGCTTTCTATCCCCTTAGTTTCATGGCAGCGCCCATCATCAGATGATAACATATATAAAAGCATTATTTATATGTTGATGGACTTTATTTATTCATGACCACTTAATTGAAGTAAATATGCTATGTTTCATTATTAATTATTATGCATGTAATCTTAATCAAGTTATAGGGATGCCTTATGTAATCTCCCTGGGTCACTAGAAAAAAAAATGAAGTAGACATAATGCTTAGTAGACATTATTGCCAAGGGAGAAATGTGGCACCATGGATCTTGAGTATTTTAAATTCCACAATCACTTCACTGGATTTGGGCTACTCGAGACTAGTTGTGTGGTCATCCTTCATGGTGAGATATGAACTTACCATTACTCAGTGTCTTATAATAGACACAATAATCATACTTCTTTTTATATATATATATTTAAAAGAAACCATGACAAAATTCGGGCAGCCCTCGGACATCTAAAAACCACTCGAGCCGCCTATCATATCCATATACAAGCCCCTCACCCGACTAGTGACTAGAGACCAACTTTAGACTCTCTAATCGCTCCCAAACCTACCTTATCTAACAGATACAAACCCTTAATACAGATTGGTAAGTCTTTCTCATTTTTGAACAAAGCGTTTCCTTGACAAGCCACGCCTTCTCTTGCGAGTTCGTCGGCCGGCCCGTTCCCTTCTCTTGGGATGAGGGATATGGAAAAGATACCCCTCCTCTTAAGGCCCTAGATCCTAGTCAGCCAATACCTCCACTTCCATGCTAGATAAGACTTACCCCTAAAGGCATCCACCACAAATTGTAAATCTGATTCTATCTTTACCTGATCATATCCAAAAGAAACATTGAAGACCATTGCATCGTGTAACGATCAGAGCTTAGCCCTATTGTTTGTTCCTTCCCCATATCCTGAAGAGAATGCAAAAAGAAAGTTACCGGAGGAGTTTCTACAAATTTCGCCTCCCTAGACAACCCTGGGTTGATGGAAGTTGTGCCATCCACATTCACCTTTACCCATCCCAAACTTGGCCTGGCCCATTTGACAATTTGGAAAGTCTTAGCAGAGGGAGATGGGACTGGAATCCCCAGGTTCTGGTAGATTAGGCACTGGAGAATTTTATTTGGGTTGGGGCTGGGAAGGCTGCTACTATTTTTTGCCAGCAGCCACTTGATGCAGCCAACAACAGCGCCAACATTCTATCTAATGCCATCAAACCTTGCTGCATTTCTGGCTCTCCAGATCTCCCAGATAATCAAGCACGGGGTAATGCGTCAAAGCTTGGACGAGCTGCCACCAGAAAGATAGGACTGCCACCAAGCTGCGAGTCTATCACTGACCGAGCTACTGGAATGGATTTGAAGGTTGAACATTTTGCTAAAAATCTTTCAGACTTTAACTGACAGTGCCTTGCAGATGAAAAGGTGGCTCAATGATTCTGACTGGGGAGAGAAATCTTGCTCTTCTTCACAACACACACATCTTGAAGCAAGGTTGATCCCTTTCTTCTTGATCCTATCTTTAATAGGGATCTCCCCCTATATTAGCCTCCAGAGGAAAATTAAAATCTTGAGAGGGAGCCTCGCATCCCATATCCACTTGGCCCATGGTTTTTCCTGCCCTCCCACTCTGCAAACTTCTCAACCAAATTTGACAGAGAAAAGACCTGAGCGATCATGAGGCTAGAAGCGTTGGTCCGGCTCAGCAAAGGTAAAGAAACCACCCTTGCTAATATGATCTACCACCCCTTTAGGGAGAACGGCTACGCAGCGAGTGAAGATTGATCCCCTCCAAGCTAAGCACTTCATGAACATCGCCTAAAGGAGCTCTTCCGGGATCGGATGGGTTGCAACCAGAGGGCCTAAACTGTCCGATTGCATTGCTAGAAGTTGAGCGAGCCTTGACCGACATGCCATTGCATGTTTCGTCCGAGAACGGGAACAAATTGGATAGAAAATTTTAGAGAGGAGACGCGTTGGTCGGAGGCTGCAGTAGAAGGGCGAAGATGGCCATACTTAGAGAGCATGAAATTGGCCCAAAGACTTGAGCCGTTGCTACTGACCATCGTCCAAGCCATCTTTAGCCTGAGAGCTTTTAAAACCTCCTTGAGCCTTCAAATTCCCATCCCGCCCTCCTGTTTTGGCAAAGCGATTTTGTTCCATTTTAGTCAATGTAGCTTCCTCTTCCCTTCGTGCTAACCCCAAAAGAAATTTGTAAAACTCGATTCCATGCTTGCCAAAACTTGGACCGGGATTATGGTAGCTGCCATCGTGTGAACCGGGATACCACAAAGCACGTGGTTTATAAGAGTAGACCTGCTAACCTGCGATAAGTGCCTAGCCTTCTAGCTTTGGATTTTGGCTTCAATTTTGTCCACCATGGGCTGATAGACTGCACACCTGACCCTGCCTTTAAACAAGGGAACCCCTAAATAGTTGAACGATGCCGATGAGCTGGGAATCCTAAGAATCTGCTCAATGTCTCTCACCTTACCAACGGGGAGCTTGGAAGGGTAGTGGAAACAACTTTTCCTCCGATTTATCCTCTGACCTGATGCGGCTTGGTAAGTGGAGAGAAATTTTGAGACAGCTTTCAGGGAAGTGCTACCACCGTTTAGCAATAGGACCGTGTCACCTGCATATAAAAGGTGAGTTGTTTGCAGCCTTGTTTTAGCTTGAACGGTTGACATCTTCCGCTGTCGATCAAAGCCGAGAAGCCTCTACTCAACACCTCTGCAGCTATACTAAAAAGGCTAGGGGATAGAGGATCCCCTTGGCGCAGCCCTCTAGACGATTTAAAGAAACCCGCCCATCCCCGTTGATGAGGACCATAAACCAATTGTTGTTTCAACATTTTTCTACCATGTGTATCTAGGCTTGAGAAAAGCTGAAATGCACAAGCACTTTTTTGAGGAAGTCCCATCAATTTGTCATACGCCTTTTCCATGTTCAACTTAAGAACAATGTTCCCGCCTCGAACCTTTCGATTGACTTCTCTAAATAACTCTTGGCCTAGAGCTATGCTTTCGACAATCGAACGGCCTCTAACAAAGGCCCCTTGCTCCAAAGATACCAGCTTCGGGAGGACCATGGCCAACCTTTCCTCAATAAATTTTGTGAAGATCTTGTACATGCAATTGCAAAGGATAATTGGCTAGAAATCGGAGATTTTTTTTGGGGCCGTCATTTTCAGGATCAAGAAGATAAGGGAAGTAGAGAATGTTCTATGCAGAGATCCTCCTTGGAATAGATGAGCTATTGGTCTGTGGATATTGGAACCAATAATATGCCAGCTGCTAACAAAAAAGGCTCTAGAAAACCCATTCGGCCCTGGAGCTCCATCCTTTGGGGGGGGCCAATAGTGCATTCTTGACTTCATCTATCGTCGGGATTCCCATTAACTGCCTATTATATACTGCCGAGATGAGTTAAGGGATAATAATGTCCACTAGGTTATCTGTCTGAGGCTGCCTTTACGACTGGAATAAGTTGGAGAAGAAATTTACAGCTTTCTCCTTTATTAAATTTGGGTCTGCAGTCATCTCTCATGATTCCAGCTAGATCTCCCCGATACCGGCCCTTCTGAATCTATCCGTGGCTAATAGATGTAGGACTATTTTCTACCCCTCGGGCATTCCAAACAATGACCTTATCCATTTTGCCTGGCATGCGCGCATTTGGCCTTCCGGCATTTAATGCATGCCACAAACTGACTCTAACTAGTTGATCGCCTCTAATCCCAACTGCATCTGATTTTCTAGATGTAAAAGGTTCTGCTCAGCTACCTTTAATTGTTGGAAAACATTTCCAAATACATTCCCGTTCCATTCTTTTAGATGGCTTTTCACTTTTTTTATTATTTTGAGCATGAGGTTGATCATAGGCTGGTCCGACAAATATTCCTCCCAAGCCTCTTTAATCACTTGGATATAGCCTTGGTGCAGAAGCCGCATTCACTAAAAATGAAAAGGCTTTACAATAGAGGTAGGGGCCCTGGGGAAAACCCACGGAGCCCTTTCTTGCACCGAGTCCGTCCGGGCGAGGCCCGACGTAATCCGCTTCCCATCCATCGGGAGCGGAGTAGGTGGAAGCTGGCCTAGCCCCGTAGGGCCTCCTAAGTGGCATGTTAGTAGGAAATACAGTACGGGACCACAGGTTATGGTAGTAACTTGACTTCAGTGTTGCAATTTTCCAGTAGTCAAATCCATAGGGATGTAATGGCGACCTTTTTTTTTTTTTTTTTACACACGCGCACACACCCCCCACACACTCACGCCATCGTGGGCTTTCACCACCTATGGATACTCGAACCCTTAACCGGGTGTTGAAACTCCCAAGAGTCTACCACCCGAACAGGAGCAAGGATCCATGATGTAATGGCGCCTGATAGGCATGCACTTACAGGCAATTTGGATAGCTGATAATAGTTATGATGCATTACTAAAAAGTACAGTGATTACAAATTTTAGTACCTATCTTGTGGTCAATAGATAATTTGACCAAATTTTCTGTATTTAAATGATTATGATAAAAATCAAATGATAATATTTTTCTATAATGAGATGCCAAATTTGCAAGAAAAATACATTGATTCCAAATGTTTCGGGAGAAAAATTCTCAATATTATAAATTAGTAATGATTAAAAAAAATTACCTATCTTATATTAAATCTGGAATTACTGGATACTTTACATGTTCAAACAAACATAGTAAAATTCATGATGATAGTACTTTTATTTTACAATATAATTCACTGTCCTAATAGCTTAGAAATAGGAAGCAGATAAGTGAGACCTAGCTCCACCCATGACACAGTGCGGCCTGGCCCTTACCATATGCACGGTGAAGTATGCATTCTGTATCTATACTGTTCATCCGTTTTTCTCCAGGTCGTTTTAGGGCATGATCCCGAAAATTAAGGAGATCCAATTATCAGGTAGATCTTATATACCGCCGCAAGGAGTACTGATTATTGAACATCCTACCATTAAAAACTTCTCAAGGTGCACGTTAATGTTTCCATGGTATTTAGTTTTTAATACAATCTATTGATAAGGTCACATAAGCTTGGATAAAGAGAGGACAATCATCAGCTTGATCGAAAACTTTTGTGGCCCATTAATGGTAAATTACCATGAGTTCCTATGGTATTGTTCACCTGATAATTGGATCTGTTTATTTTATTGATAATGCCTTAAGATGATTTGGAATTTTATTGATAATGCCTTAAGATGATTTGGATAGAAGAATAAATAACATAGATATATATAAAATACATACATCCAGGAGGGCCCCACGGAATGGCCCGACCATCTTAGGTGAGTCCAAGGTTTCACCTAATCCACTCCCCAAGAAATAAGCCCATATATAGCATATATTAATTCAAATAAATCATTCCAATTATGGGAACTGTTTAGAAAGATCATCATCTAAAAGTTAGGTTACTTAAAATAATTTAATTTCTGATTAGCGGTCAAAGTTGCTGAATTCATAAAGTTGAAACATCTTTTCACTTGAGCATTCATTGCTAAATTCAGGTGTATGTTAGTTTTACGCTGGGCTGTTTCCGAGGGAAACGGATTGGCTACTCCCCCTGCCACCAGCCCTGTGGCTGATGGTCGGTGCTCTGTGAGCCCCACCATGATGTATGTGTTTCATCCATTCCGTTCATCCATTTTTACAGATCATTTTATGGCTTGATCCCAAAAATGAGAGGGATATAAATCTCAGGTGGACCACACCACATGAAAACAATAGTGATTGGATATCCACCATTAAAATCCTCCTAAGGCCCACTATACTGTTTATTTGACATCCAATATGTTGATTAGGTCATACAGGCCCAGATGAAGAGAAAAAATAAAGATCAGCTTGATCCAAAACTTTTATGACCCCCAAAATATTTTTAATGATTAACCCTCATTCAACACCGTTTCCTGTAATGTGGTCCACTTGAGATTTAGATATACCTCATTTTTAGAGTCATACTGTAAAATGGTCTGTAAAAATAGATGAACGGCATGGATGAAACGGGGCCCACATAGCACCGACCATCAGCCATTGGCTGGTGTCAGGATAGTAGCCAATCCGTTTCCGTTTCCGAGGGACTTTTTTTTCCTGTTCTGGCCTGTGGTTGTATTGTATATTTGGATTTTTAATGAATGTAACACCCCTTAAAAAAAGGGAAAAAAAAAAAAAAAGTGCGTAAGACATACACTAATAAACTCGATCGTCCCTTATGCCATTTAAACGCTAAGATAAAGCTTTTACTGTGGCCCAATAACCCTTTTTCTTCCAAATATTAAATATTTTTATGAATACGCTCTTTTCGAGATAGAAGTATGCTTCTTTATTTGCAAGCCATCCAATCGGTAGCCGCAATTTGGATGGTTTAGTTTAAGTTAATCATAGGTCAAGCAAATTCTAGGTGCCTGAGTATCGATTATCATAATCTGCGAGAGTATCTAATATTTTCTCATTTTCAAACTGAGTTAAAACGTGCTAACTTCCTCCTTTTCCCCACGTTGCATCAAATATAGAGATCGTTTCGCTCCGTCGCGACGTGTTTCTCAATTATATGTCGCCCCGTGCGGTCCACATGTAAAGACGTTTGGATAATCCGAAGCGTCCATACTGCGTATATTATTTTCAATGGCCAATAATCTAACATTAGTTCTTATATAAATGATCTTGGTGCAATCCGCTAAAAAAATTCCTTCCCGTAGTAACTACATCCATTTAGACGAATTTTCTTTGTGTGTGTAGTAAGAAAACTTGGACGGTTCTGATCATCCGAATATCTCCTCATGTGGGCCCCAATGGGGCGACGCAAGTTGAAGATCCTGATTGGGGAAATAGTCGTAACGAGCCTATGAATAAATCATCGATACTTGGTCCAACATCCTGTACAATCTTACATGCTTTTTGCATGCCCACCAATCACGTGTTGCTTTTCTGGCACGTGGGAAAATGTCTTGGACGGCAGAAGTTGCGACTCACTTGCCTGTCGCATCTTGCCGTTGGTACGTGCATTAAGATGATTCGAACGAGTCACTAGGTGCATCGCGCTGTAGAGCTAGGTACACTTGCCTTACGTGTGGATACGAAGGACACGTGTACATAATCGAAGCCGTTGATCAGGAAACTCAGGTTGTGTAGATCCTATGATTCGATAATCAGTTTAATCCGATCATCATATGGACCATATATGTTCATACGAATCCGACTGTTTATCAATTTTGTTAAACCATTCATTCAATATGTAGATAATCTGCCTGCCTTACTTTAGATAGTATCTACCCAGTGACGATCACCTGATGACCGGCTCCGATCTTACACACGTGTTCTTCATTTCAAGTGTGAGGTGAGTGCACTTACCGTTTCTTCACCTGAAAATGTACCACAGCTTAAAATTACAGGGCCAGCAATGTCGAATCTTATTTGGGAGATGACGCGTTGGAGCCTTTTAACCGGCTAGGCTTCGGTGGATCCCTGACTGTGGGGCCCACCGTGATGTATGTTCCTTACATTCATACCGTCCATCCGTTTTGACAGATCATTTTAGTACAGGATCCCAAAAATGAAGCGTATTAAAATATCATGCGGACTACACTATAGGAAACAGTGGTTACTGACCATTTAAAACTTTATGGGGGCCACAAAAGTTTTGGATCTATCTGATATTTGTGTGGTCCCTTAATACATGTCTTTTTGACCTTATCAAAAGATTAGATGGTAAATAAACTGTCCGGTGGTACCCAAGAGTCTTTTAATGGTGGATATTCAATCACGGCTGTTTCCCTTGGTTTAGACTAGCAGTCCACGATGGAGGCGGATTGGTTGGGGACTCCAACACCATTAAGCTAAGTGGTGTTGGGCGCTGTGGGGCCCACTGTGATGTATTTTTTTTTTTGCTTATTTTATTATTTGTTACTAATTGTACTACTTTTATATTCTAATCAATAAAATCAATAATTTAACCCTATTTTCAATCTATTTTTATTTTTTTTATTGAAAAATACAGTTAAATATATCACCACTGAAAGAAAATTCGTCTTTAAGGCAAAAATAATATTATTTAAAAGGTTTTAACCATTTTCTTATAGAATCATTAGAACGTTGTAAAAATTGTTAATTGACCGTCAAGCCTATTTTTACAAATCTAATCCTAATCCAACTAGTTTAGAGACAGGCACTTAGGTCACAAGCGTTCAATAGCATGCTAGTCATCTACTTTAATTACACATGTTTAAGTGAAATCAGTTGTTCACTGCGCATGGCCATGTCCATATTCAACATCAAACACTTCCACCAAACAGATTACTTGATTGGCAAGTTTGATGAAAGATACAACCATAGTGGCCCCGCACCTAAACCTATGGTTAGCATCTCTTTCCTATTGTTCCCTGTGGTTTGGCTGACCTAGGAGAGGATTAGGTATGGCCTAGCTTGACCCAACACGGTGTGGCCCTGGCCGTGGGGTCTACCTTGATGTATGTGTAATATATCCATGTTGTCCATCCATTTTGACCTCATTGTAGGGCATGAGCCAAAAAAGAAGCGTACAAATCTCAGTGGAGCACACTATTAGAAACGATGGTGATTGACCCACCATTAAAAATTCTTAAGGCCCACCATAATATTTATTTTCCATCTAACCTCTTGATAACGTCACACACCTGAAGGGAAATAAAAATATCAGCTTGATCTAAAACTTAATGTGGTGACTCACAAAAAGCTTTTAACCGTCAATCAACACTGTTTCCTGTAGTGTGGTCTTAAGTCCTCTTGATAAGGTCACACAAATGAAGGGAAAAAGAAAAAAGAAAAAAAAAACAACAACAGCTTATCCAAAACTTGTGTGACTCACAAAAAGTTTTTAACAGCCAATCAACTATGTTTCCTGTAGTGTGGTCCACTTAAGAACAATTTTTGTTCGTGCCCTAAAATTAATGATTTGGGTATGGTTATACTACACATGCATAAAGGTAGGCCGCACCTAATCCGGTCCACTGAGATGTGGATGTGATTGATTTTTTAAAAAAAAAAAATTTCAAAATCGTACCAAAGCCTGGAATCAAGGTTATGACCATCATATTAGATTTGACATGTTCAAACATGGTGGTCCTTAAGAGCCTTAATGGTCCAGATTAGATTCCACCAAGTTAGTGTAACTAACGCTAGCTAGGTACTGTAAGTTACTTTCACAGACCGAGAGCTGCATGGGTGCAACTTTCATAAGATCCACCTGGTCCATAAGGTACGTGCCTCATTTCAACCACTGAACCAAAAGTCATGATAGTCTAAAACTCAAGTAATCCAGTCCGCCGGAAAATAATTGGAATGGAATACCCACCATTAGTTTTGTGCAGGGCCACCGTAGTGTTTATATGCTATCCAATCTATTCATCTGATGTGTCTCACCAGGATTGAAGAATTACCCAAGAATCACAGTATTTAAAGGTTTTAAGTATTATGTTTTTGGGGTGGCCCACCTTAGTGTTGAATCACAGAAGGGGTGGAGTAACTGATGGACGCTGTGGATCTTATTCACTCACACGAGTATATCTGCCAGTTCCAGTAACTAGCTGGATACTGAAAACGAAATATTGGGTTATGCCACCTAAGTTGTTGATGGTTGATGCCTCACAAAACTTTAAGATGAGAATATCCTGACCTTTGGATCAATGGACAGCTGAGAATACCATCCACTATCCAAAGAAAATAAGTTCAATGTTCAAAGGGTTGAAATATTCTAACGTGGGAAGCATCCGCATCAACGGTTTGGTCATTAAAAGATTTTCTCACATGTTCTGAATCGTGCACACTTAGATCTTGGGGACATGTTTCAACAATCAAAGCACGGGCCTCTCCGTGGATGGGGGCCACCAAAGATATCTCCCGCATTCGAATATTCAAACACTATGAGCGTTGGATAATTTTCCTTTAAATAATGACCAAAGCAATCTCCTGTCTTAAAGATTTCTGAGGTAGCCCTATCTGTGCTACTTTTCTTCAGATTAGCGGCTTGGATCACCGAACCGTGTCCCCACATGCACGGGATCATGCACGTCAGATAAGAGCAGCACCTTATAATTGGAAGCGGAATGGTTACTGTAGGGACCACCTTGATGTATTTGTTTTATATCCAAGCTGTCCGTCTGTTTTTCTGGCTAATTTTAGGGCGTGAACCCAAAAATTAAGCAGATCCAATCCTCAAAGTGCACCACACCATAGGAAAAAGTGGGAATAATGACACCTACCATTGAAACCTTCCAAGGGCTTTGCCATCCAACCTGTTGATAAGGTCACACAGACCCGTAGGAAGGAAAACACAAATATTAGATTCATTCAAAACGTTCCTGGTCCCTAGGAAGTTTTTAACAGTGGCCGTTAAATCACCACTATTTCTTGTGGTGTGGTCTACTTTAGCTTTTGATCTGCTTCATTTTTG
Source organism: Magnolia sinica (assembly GCF_029962835.1). Taxonomy (NCBI): domain Eukaryota; kingdom Viridiplantae; phylum Streptophyta; class Magnoliopsida; order Magnoliales; family Magnoliaceae; genus Magnolia; species Magnolia sinica. The sequence goes on from NC_080573.1 coordinate 15,139,497, forward strand.
GGATCATACCCTAAAATCATCAGGAAAAACGGATGAACAGAGTGGATGAAATATATACATCATGTAAGGCCCCACATCACCCAACACCACCTAGCTGGTGGCCAGTCCTATAATTCTTGGTGCTTTGCTAAGCGCGCAGGCGTGTCCAATGAAGCTCCTGTACACGCCACACATGGTGTGAGATCCAATCAACATCCATCACGTGGATGGATTAGAAAACTTCAAGGGAGTTTTTCAGTCCCGTACATTTTTACTAACAGTGGCCCAACTGACCAGTGGATCAAACTGATTCTTGGGATAAAGCAACAAAATGGTGGTTCTGTTCTAAGGGATGGATTGGATCTCGGACCTATTGTACCATGCAGGCACATGTATGGCGTGGACATAAGCTTTATCAGACGCGCGTGCGCTTAGAAAACGCTAATTTCTTCTATAAAATACACACCACGCTTCTTTTTCTATTCGCTTCTCCCTCCGATATACAAATTTCCGTTACAACTCCCGCCAATTTTCAACCGCATGTCCGCTTCACCACTCCCTCTCCCTCGTTCCCGCCACCCACAAAATGACCAAAATGCCCCTTGGATTCCAACCCCCCAACTCCCCTCCGAATACCCTTCTCCGCCATCTCCGTTCCTGCGACTCCATCAAACACCTCAAGCAAATTCAAGCCCAATCCATCGCATCCAGAGCCATCCACGACAACTTTGTCGCATCCTGTATCCTCTCTTTCGCCGCTCTCTCCCCCAACGGATCTCTCCCGTACGCCCGCCACCTGTTTGATCAAATTCCCAAACCCGATGCCTTCATCGCCAACACCCTCATCCGTGGCTACACGTCTGGGCCCTGCCCAATCGATGATCTCCTATTCTGTAGGCTATTGTAGCCTTTTTACTTAGTAAAAATAACTTAAAAGGGAATGGGAGAAACCTAATTTTTGTTGTATTACTTCTTCATATATGAAAATGAAATCCATACACATATTTATAGTATTAAAAAAAAAAAAAAAAACAAACCCTAAGGGACATGACTCTTCAACAAAGAGACATGAACCTTTTCAACCAAGGGACATGTGACTTTTCAACAAAGAGACATGAACCACCTTTTCAACTAAGGGACATGTGACTCTTCAACAAAGAGACATGAACCTTTTCAACACTCCCCCTTAGTGCACTTTCCGAATTACTCCCAACATCTCTTGAAGATGACAAAAACTTTCTTTAAGGGGTGCCTTGGTGAATATGTCAGCCATTTGTTCTTTCGTCTTGCAATACGTCAACTTGATCTCGCCACCCTCAATAACTTCGCGGATGAAGTATGCTCGATAGCAATATGCTTCGTCTTGTTATGATATACTGGATTTTTTGCAATTGAGATGGTTGACATGTTGTCGCAATATATAGTAGTTCCTTCATTTGTTTTTCGCTAATATCTTCAAAAATTCTTCGTAACCATATTGCTTGAGAAACTGCAAGAGATGCCGCCACATACTCTGCTTCTATTGTAGATTGAACAACGGTACTTTGTTTCTTTGACGCTCAAGAAATTATCCCGGATCCAAGAGAGAAAGTGTATGCCGATGTGCTTTTCATATCATCTATGGATCCTACCCAATCACTATCTGTATATCCTATCAATTTTGAGCTTGGAATAAGAGTATACATGATTCCATAATCCAATGATCCTTGGATGTATCGTAACACCCTTTTTGCAACTCCTAAGTGATTTTGCTTTGGACAATTTATGAATCTCGAGAGTAAACTTGCAACAAACATAATATCAAGCCTAGTAGTAGTGAGATACAAGAGGCTTCCAACGATACTTTTGTACAATGATTCATCCACCTTTTTTGAACCATCGTCTTTTATCAGCTTCTCATTTACTACAAGAGGAGCAGTAACTGGGTTGCATCCTTCCATGTTGAATTTTGCAAGAATAGATTTAGCATACCTTTTTTGAGAAATGAAGATTCCATTTTCATCTTGAGAAACTTCTATTCCCAAGAAATAATGCATCATGCCAAGATCATTCATCTCATATGTCTTCATCATATCGAGTTTGAACTGATGGAACATATTATGATCATTTCCCATGAGTATCAAATCGTCAACATACAATGATACAATGAGAATAGATGTACCTTCAGTCTTGAAATATAAGTTAGGCTACTCTTTGATGTTTTATTTAAACCAACATGATTTAAATGATTTTTAAACTCGCAAGTATACGAATCAGATGTAGATACGGTACGTATTACGAGATCGTTCCCACGAGGACTGGTCGTCACAATTCAAATCTATGATTCTCCTTGACTAATCCAACAAATAATGGAATGAATTACTAAGCACAATTTTATGAAAAATAATTAATTAAGAACAGGGAAGAAAATTCAATCAGAGAGAGAGCACTAGGACTTTCGAATCCACCCCTAATTATCCTAACCCTTGTTTTGTCTGTTGATTCACCTTGATCTAGATTGATACCACTTAAATAGAGAAAGCACAATCTGTGTCCTTAATCGGGCATACAAACTGCCTAATTCCTTTAAGCAATGCCATGAATGACATATCCCATATCCTTGGTCGGGCATAAGGGATGTACAATTCATTAAAGCATCCTGTTTCTTCCTCTATAGGAAACCTGTTCCTGATCAGACACAAGCACCTATAATAAGCATCCAAACAACATCCATATATATACTTTGGTCAAGTTCATAGATGGAGAAGTATAGAATTTAAACCCATAAAGCCCACTTAAAGAAAGAAATAAATTAATTGAAATTCAAAGTAAATCAACCAATACAAGAGATAATCAAATTAGGGGCTTCATCTCAGCCCTAGCTGAGAGATTAGTGACCCATAAAATCCATGAAAAATATTAAATAAAATTCATAAAAATTAAACACCAAACCAATCGATCTCTCTCTTCTTTCTTCTCTTTCTTCTCTTTCTTCTCTTCCTTGCTCCAGATCTGGAATCCCCTGGTTCTGAATGGTTCTGAATGCCTTTCCCACGTCCAAAACTCCCATTTTATAGCTGCTGGATGGCTGAGGTCGGTGGCAGAGTCGTAGAAGGACTCGGAGTACAAATTTTCGCAGCCGTGATCGGTGGGCCCCACAGAGGCATTTTCTGGAAAATCTACCCCGTCCATTGGATTCAGGACGAAATTTCAGTCAAGAATGGGTAGTTTTGAAGGTCCATTAGCGCGGCCCACAGAAGAAATCTCAAAAAAAACAGTTTTGAACGTCACAAGACGGCCTGTTTGTGGCCTCTGTACCGCACACGTGTGTACGCATGGGCGAAGAATATCAACATGGTTTTGAAGCTCTCGAAGCCCTCTACACGATGGACGGGTCAGATCGGCCGTACGCGTGACGTACGGGGCCCACAAACCTTCGCAAAAACGGCCAGCGGAAGACGCTACGCGGACGCCAAACCGACGCTGCGATGATGGTGGGGCCCATTCCTGGACTTTTCACAGGAATCCACGTCGTCCATTGGTTTCAGCTCGAAAAATCAGTAGGAATTGACTAGTTTTGGGGTGGATTCGGTGCAACCCACGGAGTTTTGAACTCACCGTCCATTTTACGTTTTTTCAGCGATCAACGTCCGTACATATGTATGGAACCAAACGGACATCTAGGCGATGACGATATCGACCTCAGGAAGCGGATGGACGGTTTGGATTGTCCATTTGGACAATAGGTGGGCCCCACAACCGACGACAACGGTCGGCTGCCGCGGACGCTGGAAACGGAGGTTTCCTTTTCAAAGACGTAGTCGGGTCAGCGCTGCTGACCCGACGCAAGCCCGTTCGGTGCTCGGTCAGTGCACATGTGCACCATGCACATGTCACTCAATGTGGGGTCCACTGTGATGATTTCGAGAAATCCAATCCGTCCATCTTCTTTGTCATATAATTTCAACCGTCAACACCAAGTTTGAAGCAGTTCCAAATATCAGGTGGGCCCCAAATTGGAGATTAACGGGCTGATTTGTCAGTTGGCTCACTTCCCGAGATCTTTAATGGCTGAAATTTAATATGTACGGTTAATTTACGGCCCTCATCCCATGTATTAAGTTTCGAACTGATCGGATAGCGGGAACCATGTGATCTTGCATTCTGGACCCTTTTCGCCCCTTTGGCTTGCTTTCCTCAGATCCCAGGCATGTAAAATCTTCATTATTGGTTCTCTGGAGTCCATCCTGTGCCCTGGAGACTTTGGATCATGAAATCCAGCCTTTAACATCAATTTTCAATTAACGCTCCTCACTTCATCCTGTAACAAAAATACAATTAAAATATGGCATTAAACCTTATCATGTACGTAAAATCAGGCAATTACTGGGGTCTGATATTCACACTTGCTCTGATGAAACTGATTCTTGGCAAAATAACCATCGATTTGGCTATACCAAGCACGCGGCACTTGCTTTAGTCCATACAACGTTTTCTTCAACCGATAGACTTTATCTTCTTTACCCTCCACCACAAATCCTTGTGGTTGATCAATATAAATTTCTTCATCGAGGACACCATTCAAGAAGGCTGATTTGACATCAAGCTGAAAAATGGACCACTTCCTTTGAGCTGCAAGTGCAATGAGGGTTCGTATACTCTCCAATCGAGAAACCGGTGCAAAGGTTTCATTATAATCGATGTCTGGTTGTTGTGTAAAACCTTTTGCAATGACCCTTACCTTATATTTTTGGATTGAGTCATCTGAATTGAGTTTAGACTTGTAAACCCATTTTACTCCAACAACATCTTTGCCGCTTAGACGATCAACTAACTCCCAAGTAGAGTTCTTCTCGATCACGCAAATTTCCTCTTCCATAGCTTTCACCCAATTTTCTTCTTGAGCTGCAACTTCAAAGCTTTCTGGTTCTGCAACCGAAAAATTGCAACGCTCGTAGATGTCTCTCAGACTCTTCATTTTTCTCGGGGGCGATTTGGATGAAATACTTGACTTTTTTTTTTTAAAAAAGGAAAATTTCATTCCATAGACAAAAGGATACAAGAGATCCCATATAATTCAGGTTCAGCAGTAACAAAAAGGCCTACTCAAACCTATCGTAAGAGGAACCACTACAAAAAGAAATAAAAAGTTATGCAAAGAAGCCCTGACAAAGTTAAATTCTCAGGGCACCCAGGCCCACCCTATCCAGGAAAATGAGGCCTCTTATCTCCTGAGGGACGTCCGAGAGGGAGAGAAAAAGCGAGGAGGATTGAGACCCACTCCCAAGTCTAGCCAGCCTATCTGCCGGCCCATTTCCCTCCCTAAGAATATGGCGGAACTCAACGTCCCGGCCTTTTGGAGATCGATAATTCTACTCAACTAATACCTCCATTTCCACCCCGCGTGGGACTTCCCAGAAAGGAAACTGATCACCATGAGAGAGTCAGACTCGAGGATGACCTTATTGAAGCCCCTCTTGAGACAAAGGATCAACCCGTTGTGAATGGCCCTGAGTTCACCTTGTGTGTTGGAAGCCCTGCCATACCCTTCAGCAAAATCGAATCTGAAAATGCCATCGTGCCCTCTGCAGATCCCACCCCCACCAGCGAGGCTCAGGTTTCCCCTAGCAAAGCCGTCAACATTCAATTTTACCCATCCCTCCCGGGGTTTCACCCATTTGACAACCCGTGTTTTAGATTCAGGTTAGAGGATAATTTGAAATCGCAAACCCAAATGGGAGAGGAGAAAGTTGTTGGAGCGGCGATGGGGGCGATCCGGTAAGCCTCGGTGAAAGGTCACGTGGAGCCAACCTTTAACCTGAGAGATAAACACCTGGATTGAGGGGTGAGATCCCTCGAATTTAGCCTGGTTCCTGCCCATCCATAATTCCCAAACGATGAAAGCAGGGACCAGCCTATAAAGAGATTTCGCCTAGCCCCTAGGGGAAGGACCCTGCCACCATTGTTGAAGCCTGGCTTGCACTGAAACAACCCCAAACAAGGAGAATCCGAAAATGGGGGCGAAATGGGACCGCAACGCTTCGGCCCGGGCGCTATTGAGGAAGACGTGCTGGACAGTTTCAATTACTGACCTGAGTGTCGAGTGGCCAATGCAGCAGATGCAGCAAGATGCGAGATGGATGCCTTTGGCTTGGACCGCTGACTCCACCGGGATGGCTCCTAAAATCATTTTGCATAGTAGTAAGGAAATCTTAGGCTACAGAAGCGGGAGCCAGACTTTTTCAGGCCAGTCAACCTGCAGCCGGGGAGATCTGTTGTGCTGCCAAGCAGATTTAACAGTGAAGGCACCAGATAAATCGATAGGGCAGACCAGCACATCCTGCCAATCAGAGATGCAGAACCCTCTCTGGAAAATTTCGTCTATCAGCTCCTACGGCAGGAGAGAGAAAGTCGAGGAGTAGGGAAGAGGCCCCATGCGCCCCAAACAGTCCCTGATCCTGAGATCCATCAACTCTGCAGGAATAGCATTCTCCACTCTGAGATAGAGAGGGCCAAAGCCTGACCAGTTATCTCTCCAAAAACTGCACTCGCTCCTCCCGATCTGCCATTGCATCTTAGAGTCCAAAAGGGGAAAGAGTTCTCGGATCCGTTTCCATAAAGGCACGGTTGTGGCCACTGGACGGACATGATCTGAAGTCTGAATGTCTCGAGGGAATCTAGCCCGCATGTGCTTGGCCCAGAGGCTATTTGCATCTTTATATTTGACCGCCCAAGCCATTTTTAGCCAGAGGGCGACCATGACCTCCGCTAAACTCCTGATGCCCAAACCCCCTTCAGCTATAGGGGACGTTATTGCTAACCACTTCTTCTAATGGAACTTTCTTCTGCCTTCCGCCCATCCTCAGAAAAATATGCAAAACGACTCTCGAGGGCCTTCAATGTCTGGGTCAGAACAGCCGCAGCAGCAAGGGTATGCACTGGGACACTGCTGAGGACATGCTTCACAAGAGTGGCTTGATGAAATACTTGACCTTGTTGATGGAGAACTTGATGATGCGGATGGAGTAGCTTCTGGTGAAGAGAATGGAGTTGTGGGTCGATAATCTTCTTCATCATTTTCTGCTTCTGTTTCTTCTTCCACATCTTGAGTGCTTTTCGGCTCATCTTCTTGGATAAGAACGGCTTGTTCTTGTATATTTTTCTTTTTCCAATCCCATCCTAAACTTTCACTGAACAAAACATCTCGACTAATCATTAGCTTCCCCGTCTCAAGGTTATATACTTGATAACCTTTCGATAAAGTATTATAACTAATGAAAATACAAATTTTAGATTTTTCATCAAGTTTTTGACGCTTTTGAGATGGAATATGAACATAATAAATGCAACTGAAAATTTTGAGATGTTTTACAGAAGACTTGTAACCTGACCATGCTTCAATCGGTGTTTTGCCATCCACAGCTTTTGTAGGACTCTGATTGAGCAAGTAAACAGCTGTCGACACAGTTTCAGCCCAAAAAGTATTTGGGATGCCTTTCTCCTTCAGCATAGAACGAGCCACTTCGACAATTGTTCTATTCTTCCGTTCTACAACCCCGTTTTGCTGAAGTGTATAAGCAACAGTAACTTGCTTCTCGATTCCTTCTTCTTCACAATGTCTCAAATTCTTTAGAGACATACTCGCTGCCATGATCACTTCTCAGCGTCTTTATTTTGAGAGACAAATTTGAGACCACTTTGTCTCTCAACTTGTGATTTGAATCCCTTGAAGATCGAAAGAGCTTCTGACTTTTGCTTTATGAAGTACACCCACATCATTCTTGTATAATCATCAATAAAGATGATAAAATACAAGCTTCCACTAAGTGATGGAGTTTGCATTTTTCCACAAATATCAGTGTGGATCAACTCCAAGGGCGCCTTTACACTTCACGTGCTTCTTGAGAAAGGTGCACGATGATGTTTTCCCAATGCACAACCCGAGCAAATGTCATTTTTAATTTTGATAGACGGTAAACCATCTACCGGATTCTTCCGATCCATCAACTTCAATCCATGAAAGCTCAAATGCCCCAGTCTTTTATGTCAAAGACAAGATTCATCAAGTGTCTCAACTTTCCATGCACAATCGATCGAATATCGCAACTTAATAGGAAAATTACGATTTTTCTCCATATTCACCTTAGCAATCAATTGATTTGTGCCATTTTTTTTCATAGATAATGCAAAAATCATTTTCGAAGAATATAGAGTGCTCATTTTGAACAAGTTGCCTAACACTTAGCAAGTGATCCAAGTCAGGAACAAGTAAAACATTTTTTATATACTTAAACCCTTTCTTGGTTTCAATGGCAATTATCCCCTTTCCATTTATTTCCACAATAGCACCATTTCCTATACGGACTTGAGATCTGACAGATGAGTCGATATTTGTGAATATCCGATCATCACCTGTCATATGATTGCTGCATCCACTGTCCAAGTACCATATGTCTTCAGTTTGAGTGAGCGAGTACTGACATGCATCTTGAGATCTGATGGATGAGTCGATATTTGTGAATATTCGATCATCACCTGTCATATGATTGCTGCATCCACTGTCCAAGTACCATATGTCTTCAGTTTGAGTGAGTGAGTATTGACATGCAAAAAACATGTTTTCTACAACTTTTTCTTCAGAGAAGTTTGCAGCATGCTAATTGTCCTTGAAACGACAATCCTTCTTTACGTGTCCAAACTTTTTACAGTTAAAACACTGAGGTTTGCCTCGATTCCAACACTCACTTTCAATATGGCCAGACTTTTTGCAAAAATCGCAGGTAAGATTTGAAGTTTTACCTTTGTTTCGATTTTACCATTTCCCTTGCATCGATTTTCCATCTTTCTTCTAATTGCCTTGATTCTTTCCGAGACCAACTTGTGTCTTTTCGGAAGAACTTTGTGAACCAATTGAAAGTTTTGCTTGAAACACACTTTCAACTGATTTTTCTTTACGCCTCAACAATCCTTGTTCATGTGATTCTAAAGAGCCCATCAACTCAACCAATGATAAGATTGAAAGGTCCTTAGATTCCTCTATTGTGGAAACAGCAGCATCATATTTTGCAGGGAGGCTTATTAAAAGCTTCTGAAGGGCAAAGAATTAGTGTGACTTTAGGGTTATGATTCACCCACAATTGGGCGCCAGCAAATTCAGCGCACAAGATCAGATGGTTAAGATATTTGCTTAGTTTGATTTTTGGGTTTTGCTCCACCAACAGTAGGGCACCCACAAATTCAACTGTCAAGATCAGAGGGGTGCTTAAGACATCTGATTAGTATGATTTTCAGGTTTTGCTCCATCCACGATGGGGCACCTTCAAACTCGAAGTGCAAGACCAGATGGACGGTGGCTTTTTTTTTTGGTCACGCACACTCACATCGCAAGGTTACTCAATCCCATTATCTCATTGTTGAAACGGAGTCGAGCCGGACCAATTCAGATGGTTAAGATATCTAATTAGTGTGATTTTTGGGTTTTCCTCCATCCACAACGAGGCACTCAAAGGCAAAGTTCAGAGTGCTGCATGCATCGCTTGAACCACCCCATTTTAAATGTTATCTTGGTCCCTTCCATTTTCATCAGACATCAACCCACCCATCACAGCTGTACTTTTTTCGAGAGAAGTTTGTGCGAGAAGCCCATACAATAATCAAACACCCTGACCAATGTACAGCCAAAGTGGGATTGGCAAAGTAGCCCGGTCCACATCAGCCTGGGCCTGACCGAGTAAAAGAAATTGTCAGTAGGCAAGGATGGCCAGGTCCAAGTCAGACCAAAGCAGATTCAATAAAAGAAGGCAGGAATTGAGGATGAGATTGGCCTGTGGCTCAAAAGGCTGGTGCCTAAGCCAAAGCACAAGTCTAGCCTGATATGCTATTCTCTAGGTATAAGCTATCATGTAGTAAATATACATGCAATTGAACACATCATCATTAATATGACCATGGTCTGGGCAGGGGTAGTCTTAACTAAAGCTGATGGACCGGTGACCTTCGCCCAAACCCAAGTCAATTACTAGACCTTAAAGCTGATGGACGAATGACCTTCAACCGAACCCAAGTCAATTATCAGACCCTAAACATTTAAGACCATGTTTGGATAGATGGAATCCAGTATATGATAATGGAAAAGTTTATGATTATGTAAATTTCATTCTTCTTGAGAAATGTGTTACCTGGAAAGGATGAAAATGTTACCTTTGAAACCATGGTTTTCATGGGCAACCTGATATAACATGTTAATTCAAGGGATCCCTTCCCATGCCCAACATCTGACAAGCTAAGACTAAGGACCAAGGGATTGGCCTCACCCAACACCATTAAGCATAACCAGATCCAGGCGCAAACGTGAAATGTAGCATCTTACAGACCTATCATGTGATAAAACCAACCATTATTAAACAAGGTAGGCATAGGTCCTCTCCAAGCTAACCACAGACCCTTATGGACCACTAGGAGATTGACCAAACCTAAACTAACACCCAACCTAAACAAATATTTTGGCATCCCATCACCAAAGACCATCCACCATGTCCAAGGCCATTCTTCCTATCCAGTCTTGATAAAATGACACTATTTGGACAGACCAAACAATCCAATCTGTAGCATCAAAAAATGAATGGACAAGATCATTTGCATATGATAGACACAGCAACGGATGCTTAAGAGCATCCAAATTACTTCAATTTTTGCACATTAACCAGAAGAATTGGGGTGGAACGAATGGATGGTTTAGATAGGTGATGTGAATGCCAGTGATTATAAATCAAACTATGCATGGAAGAGTTTCCATACGCTCCGCCTACCAGATCAGGAATCTTTGCAAATTCCATCAATCCATTACTTTGATGTGAATTAACAAGATTGCTAGAACCAAAGTTGAGATTTTAGCAATTACTGTTGTTATCTGTGCCATCATCTACACAAACATTCAATCCTACTTTAAGGGCGCATTTGTTTTTGTGGTATACATTGTAATTAAAAATGGATTCACCATTTCATTTTGAAGGCTGTTTGGATTGGTGATATCCCAATAATCGATTTGAAAACAAAAAGTAAAATGTAGACTGAAATCCCAAGTATGAGATGGTCAATGGTCGAAAAGTAAAACATTTCTCGATAACTGGAACTTTTTTTTTCTTTTTTTCTTTTTTTCTTTTTTTGTGAAAAACAGTGAAAGAAAAGAAGAAGAGAAAAAAACACAATTTTCTACAAATTACTTTATTGTCCCAGTCCACAGAAGGCTCTCTTCTAATGTTACTTTTAAATTCAACCGAGATCCAAAGAGGCCCTTGATTTTTTTTTTTTCCTTATTGATGGCCAAAGGATCAACATCTATGGTAGTCCGATCAATATGATCTTTGATATTTACACCATTCACAACGAGCCCACAATTCAAATGTTTGGACTGAAGCACATCACGCCACAAGTACAGTCTAACAGTGCCAACCGTGTACTACCAGTCTAGCCACTAAGCTAGCAATTATAGAATATCTCAGTGCGTTCAGGTTGTCAGTTTGTACAAGTGGCGCCCCATGGTTCAGTGATCAAAACCAGTCTTGACGGAACCTCTCTAGGTAGCTTAAACAAAAACAATCTTCTATATGGATTACCCTGCCAATTAAAAATAAGCAAGTAACCAGGCATTTGAGCAAAGAGAGTATAGCAACAGTTCACATTCAACCAAAAAGGCCCATCCAGTAAAACCACAGTACGAGTGTAGCCCATTATCCTCGGATTGGTGTTCACACCCCAAGTGCAGGGTTGTGATGTAATAATAAACTCGGTAAGACCGAGGTCGAATCCACAGGGACTGAAACCTGTACGTTATCTGAAAATAACCAGATCTAGAACTAGGCTAAGATGAAATCTAAACCAATTGTGATTTGAGGAATAATGGTGAAATATTAATTTAAACTTAAAGAATTCAGAGAAAGGGAACCAGGGATTCAGAGGATCCACTTGTAGAGATCAGGGAGATCTTATGTCTGCTTCATGGATATTATACTGAACTTACTTGATATAGTTTTCAAGAGATGGAAGGTATAAGAATTAGGTATGATTCCATCACAAATCCATGCCTAAAGGACAAGGTAAACAACAGAACTTAGACCAATCCATACCCATCTAAAAGATGTATGAGTGTTAGGAAGGATTCCATCATCCAACCATGTCTATGAGACGATGGCGAACAACAGGGTTTCCAAACATCAAAATAAAAGGAAAGGAATTATTCAAGCCATCACAGATCTACTGTAATTTAAATCACAACAAACCATTAATGACTAAAAGAATTTCTTAAATCAAAACAAAGTCAATCAGTTCAGTTCAAATCAAACTTGTAGAAGCTCCCATCACGCCACAAGCTTCACCTCTTAGCCCTAGCTAAGGGATTTAGCCTAACATAATCATAGGAAAAAGAAGAAAAATAAAGAAAAAAACATAAAAATTTTAAACACTTCTCTCTCCGCCTCTCTCTCTCTCTATCTGATGTCCCCTATTCAAGCATCCCCTCTTCTCCACGTTTGGAACTCTTTTTATAGCTTATGGAGTGGTGGAAATCGGATTTGGGAAGCTATCGCACGCGCAGCGAAAGCCTTTTCGCAGCCAAGTTCGGGGCTTCATAACTCTCACGTTCCTTGCGTTATTCCTATAAAATCAGTGTCTCTTGGAAGTATTTTGGCCCTACCGATGGATGGTACAGATCGCCATATGATCAAAGATTCCCCCTGAAAAATCCGATTTGGCGGCGTGCCGCCCGTCCGGCGGCGTGTCGGTGGGCCCCACAGAGGTATTTTTAGAGAAATCCACCCCGTCCATTAGATTCAGGATGAAATTTCAGTTAAGAATGGGTGGTTTTAAACGTCCATTAACACGGCCCAGAGAAGAAATCACCTCAAAATTTGTTTTGAACGTCGCAGGACCGCCTGTTTGTGGCCTCTGTATCGCGCACGTGTGCTTGCATGGGTCCAAAAGTTCAGCAAGGTTTTGTAGTAGTCGAGGCCCTCTACACGATGGACGGTTTGGATTGTCCGTACGTATGCTCTGTGGGGCCCACTAGCGTCCGTAAAAACGGACAGCGTCCGTCCGTTTTACGTGAAACGGCAAGAAGGAGACGCGGGTCAGCGCTGCTGACCCGCGTTTGTTGGCTCGGTGCGGCTCGGGTCTACGTGTGCCGTGCACACACACACGCGTAAAGTGGGACCCACCTTGCTTCTTTGATAAATCCACATCGTCCATCTGGTTTCCCATCTAATTTAATAGGTTGAGACCAAAATTGGAGTATATCCAGATATCATGCGAGCCAGAATTAATGGTTTATGGGCTGATCTGTCAGTTGGGGTACTTTTTGATCCGAGGGTTGAAATTTGATATGTATGGTTAATTTATGGCCCTCGGGCCATGTATAAAGTTTTGAGCCAATCATATGGCGAGAACTATGTGATCTTGCATTTTCACCAATTTCGGGCCTTTTTAACGTGAATGACTTGATTTTCTCGGATCGGCATGTAATTCCATCGATCTTGGTCCCTGGAGTCGTCCCTTGCCTTGGGTGTCATCGAGCGTTAAATCCATGGTTTAAACACCCTTTTCGTTCATGCTTGTAAATACACTCGCATCACAAACACGATTAAATCGCTATTAAACGGTATCAATGATTGTAAATCCATGCAATAACCGGGTCGATATGCAATATTTGACCCTCAACACAACTCCCCAACCAACATTTTGCTAATCCCGAGCAAAATATGCGAAAAGTAAGTTGAGAATTACGTAACAATTTCTATAAACTCGAGTGATTTTTGTAGAATAATCCGGATATGAGAATTTCCCGATTCATGAATGTTGGATATTACTTTCTCTAGACTCAAGCGCACGGTAAACTTCCTAATCAAGTTCAAAGTATTATTCCATTAATTAGAAAAATTCTAATCATTGAGATCTATGAGCATATAGTATAATCTACTTATCATCATTAAAATTCACTTCTCTATTTCAGGATATTACTGGTAACCAATAAAAAGATTCATGATAACCAAAACTTGCCTCACAGATCATCTTTTCATTCCTTTAGCTTTTGATTTTTCCATTAAAAGTGACACCAAGAAGGGGAATCAACTCCTCACCTACAGGGAGCAAACCTATGATGAAGACTGTACACCCAAAATTTTCACATATTATTTATAGAGAATTAAATCTACACCTATAGGGAGCAAACCTATGATGTAGACCATTCGCCCAATCCTTTCAATTTCTTAGGTTGGTTCCTTTCAAGCTTAGTGAGTATCAAGTAAATCCTTCAATATCAAACTGAAACCTTAATGTGAAAGCAAGATGTGACATGTGAGATCATAACTCAATCAATGTTTACAACTTCTAATTTTGGATTAACAATTCAAACTTAACTATGAAATCCAACAGATACTGAATCCAAGCGTCTTAAATTATCAACAACACGTATCTTGAAATTCCAAGTGCCCTAGATGGCCGTCAAAATCCTTTCGAATTCACAAGAAAGTCCAGAAAAATTAAAAAAATTTCACAATTTTTGCTCAAGACCAAGAAAATGCTGATTAGGAAACCTAATCTCCCACCCCCAACCTAAAATCTACATTGTCCTCAATGTAAAAAAAAATAAGCATGCAATGCACATGGGACAACAAAAATATAAGAGGAGTGATGGAAAGATAGTACCTGGATGGAGAATCAAGAGGCTTTCTCAAAAATATCAACGTAAAAGCGAGTCAGCACAAGAGAGAAATCAACAAAAGCAAAAATAAAATCACAAAACAGATCCTACCTATACCACTTTTGTAGGTGCTCTCGATTGCATTTAGCATATGCAACAAGCCTTTAAACCCCTAGGTTGCCCCTAGTGGACGAGTTGTAGTCTCGTGAGGGTTTGCAGCAATGTTATCCACAAATATTGAACTAACTAACTAGGAAAATAAAATAAAATAAAAGGCTGGGTTGCCTCCCAGGAGCGCTAAGTTTACTGTCTTCAGTCAGACAAATAAAGCAAACTACCCTAGTCCTATGAAAACAGGAACCTACCTATACATCCATCAGACTAGGAGATCAATCCTGGTAAACAGGATCAGTCAGAGGTATAGACATGTCCTCTAAATCAAATTTCTCGACCAATGGCTTTAAGCGATGTCTATTTACTTTAAACTCCTTGCCATTGTCGGGGTCTCTTATCTCGACGGCCCCATGAGAGTAAGCAGTGATAACAGTAAAAGGGCCGATCCAATGAGATCGAAGCTTACCCGGAAAGAGATGTAATCGAGAGTTATACAAGAGGACTTTCTGGCCTGGCGTGAATGATTTTCGTAAAATATGTTGGTCATGAAACGCCTTCATCTTGTCCTTGTAAATTCTCGAGTTCTCATAAGCGTCCCAATTTCTTCGAGTTCATTTAATCAAGTTTGCGTAGCGAGCCGGGTTGTCCAAATTGAAATTCAAACTTTTGATCGCCAAGTAAGCTCTATGTTCCAACTCCACAGGCAAGTGGCAAGCTTTCCCATAGACAAGTCTAAAGGGAGACATTCCAATAGGGGTTTTAAAAGCAGTACGGTACGCCCATAAGGCATCGGTCAATCGAATTGACCAATCCTTACGGTCAGGGTTAACCGTTTTTTCCAAAATGTGTTTGATCTCCCTATTGGAAATCTCAACTTGCCCGCTTGTCTGTGGGTGGTATGGGGTGCTCACCTTATGAGAGATACCGTATTTCTTCATTAAACTCTCAAATGGTCTATTACAAAAGTGTGAGCCCCCATCGCTAATGATAGCTCGAGGCGTTCCAAATCGGGAAATGATGTTTTCTTTCAGGAATTTAATGACCGTGCGATGGTCATTAGTTCGACATGGAATCGCTTCGACCCATTTAGTGACATAGTCTACGGCAAGCAAAATATATAAATTCTCAAAAGATTGGGGGAATGGCCCCATGAAATCGATGCCCCAGCAATCAAATGCCTCGATGATAAGAATGGGGTTCAAAGGCATCATATTTCGACGGACAACGCTCCCAATTTTTGACAACGCTCACAAGCTTTGCAAAACTCGTGAGTGTCCCTGAACATAGTGGGCCAGTAAAAGCCACACTGTAAAATCTTGGCCGTGGTTTTTTTAGTAGAAAAGTGACCACCACAGCCCGTGAGTGACAAAAGGAGATGATACTTTGATGCTCATCGCCTAGTACACATCTCCAGATTTTGGTCTAGGTAGTATTTTAAAAATATCGATTGTCCTAAAAGAACTTACATACCTCGGTGAAAAATTTTCTTTTCACTTGCGCAGTGTAATGTGTTGGCGTGAAACCTGTAGTAAGATAATTTGTAATATTAGCAAACCAAGGTAACTGGGAGAGTTTGATTAGTTGTTCATCAGGGAACATGTCATTTATGGGAGTCATCTCAAGGGAATCAGAGAGGTCAACTCTCGAGATAAGGTCAGCCACTACGTTCTCCACTCCCTTTTTGTCTCGTATTTCTAAGTCGAATTCCTTGAGTAAGAGGATCCATCTTATCAAGTGGGACTTAGCATCATTCTTAGAAAAAAGGTACTTAAGCGTCGCATGATCGGTGTAAATAATGATCTTGGATCCAATCAAGTAGGACCTAAATTTGTCCAAGGCGAACACTACGGCTAAGAGTTCCTTTTCGTAGTCGAGTAGTTCACTTGGGCGGATTTAGAGTTCTACTTTCGTAATGAATAACGTAGGGTTTCTTATCTTTTCTCCGGCCTAGAACCGCTCCAAGAAATCAGACGCGCCGCACATAAGTTCAAAAGGAATGCTCCAAATGATGGGTGCACTAGTCAATATGCCCTTAAGCTTAGTGAAAGCTTCCGACATGGCTCTCTACTCGTATGGTGCATCCTTTTGAAGTAGATTACATAAAAGACGAGAGATGAGACTAAAGTCCTTTATGAATCTTCTAAAAACCCGGCGTGTCCTAGGAAGGATCACACGTCCCTTATGTTCTTGGGTGGAGGTAGGTTAGAGATAAGATCGATCTTTGCCGTATCCACCTCGATTCCTTTGGATGAAATAATGTGTCCAAGGACAATTCCCCGAACCATGAAATGACACTTCTCCCAATTAAGTTTCTTTTCTTCACATCTTTTCAACCGCATTTAAGACTTTCCGTAAAGATGGACCGAAGACAGAGAAATCGTCCATGAAGACCTCTAAATATTCCCCACCATATCAGAAAATATGCTCATCATACATTTTGGAAGGTGGTAAGGGCATTACATAGTCCAAACGGCATCCTTCGATAAGCAAAGGTGTCGGGGACATGTAAACGTAGTCTTTTCTTAATCTTCAAGGGCTCTCTCTTTGTTGTAGCCCGAATACCCATCAAAGAAATGAATAGGAATGACCCTAGGGATCCAAAATTTGATTAATGAAGGGCAAATGAAAGTGGTCCTTTCCTGTGAAGGTATTCAATTTTCTATAGTCAATACACATTCTCCAACCAGCAATGACTCTAGTTGGCACGAGTTCATTGTCGGCATTGGCTACAATGGTGATTCCGGACTTCTTAGGAACCACCTGAGTTGGACTCACCCATTGACTATCGGATATAGGGTATATGATACCCACATCCAATAGTTTAAGAACCTCGGCCTTAACCACTTCCTTCATGTTTGGATTTAGTCTACGTTGTGGTTACCGAGCGGTCTTCGCATTATCCTCAAGATATATATAGTGAGTACAAATCGAGGAGTCAATTCCCTTGAGGTCCGCGATTGTCCATCCAAGGGCTCCCTTATGCTCCAGGAGAGTAGATATGAGCATACTCTCTTGTTCTTTCTCAAGGTGGGCAGAAATCACCACCGGGTATGTCTCATCTTGACCTAAGTATGCATATTTTAAATCAGAGGGCAAAGGTTTTAGGTCAAGCTTCGGTGGCTTGAGGTTAGACGGTAGAGGCACTTCATCAGTTTGGGGTAACTCTTCAAATTGTGGCCTCCACCGGTTAACTTCAAGTACCGGTACCGCATCAAGCATGGCACACGTCTCCCTAATTATGTCATCATCAAACTCATGGGAGTGGGCCAGGCACGTCTCTAGAGGATCAGAGGATAAGGTAAGGGGTGTCCTGTCATCCACGAAAGTATCGATCATGTTAATATCGTAGATATCGTCATCTTCCTCTATCCGTCTGGCCGTGTTGAAAAAGATATTCATTTCTAATGTCATATTCCCGAAAGACATACTCATGACACCATTCCTGCAATTGATAATTGCGTTTGAAGTGGCAAGGAATGGGCGACCAAGAATGACGGGAATCTGAGTGCTTGTGTTACCAATGGGTTCGGTATCCAGGATGATGAAATCAACTGGGTAGTAAAATCGATCAACCTGGACCAACACATCTTCAATTATCCCTCTTGGTATACGAACAGAGCGATCAGTAAGTTGTAGTGTGGTTAAGGTGGGTTTTAATTCACCTAAGCCCAACTGTTTATATACCGAGTAGGGGATAAGATTAACGCTTGCTCCTAAGTCAAGAAGTGTGTGATCAATTCGATGGTCCCCAATTACACATGATATGGTTGGGCTACCGGGGTCTTTGAATTTTTGCGGCACATCTTGCTTTAGGATGGCACTCACTTTCTCAGTCAGGAAGATTTTCTTTTGAATATTTTACCGTCTTTTGGTCGTACATAAGTCTTTCAGGAATTTGGCATATGAAGGTATTTGTTTCACGGCATCAAGTAGTGGAATGTTGACCTTCACTTGTTTCAACACCTCTAGAATATCCTGAGAGTTAGAGAGCGATTTTGGTGTAACCAACCGTTGGAGAAATGGAGCAACCGGCTTTCCTTGAGGTTCCGGTTCTAATTCTGGTGGGGCATGGCTAGATCCATCTTCTTTATCTACTTCCGGGTCCTTAGGCTTTTCAGCCCTAACCGGAATGGTTTTGTCAATGATCTTTCCACTCCTAAGAGTGGTGATGGATTTAGCTTGCTCCATCTGATTTGAAGAGCTTGGGTCGCTAACTTCATATTGCGGTTTAGGATTGGGAAGAGGTTGAGCTGGGAAGCTCCCCTTGTTCCCAATCGTATGTTCAGCCTTAAGTCCTTGTATTGCTTTTGTTAGGTCTTGGAAGGCCTGTAGCATACCCTGATTGAAAAGCTCTTGCTTTTGAAAATGTTTCAGAACCGAATCCTCTTGAGGTTTCTCTTGAGTTGGATTTTGATTTAGGTAACCTTGAGGTGTAGGGTTTGTCCATTCCTCCAACTGAAGTTGGGATGATTTCTCCAGCCAGGATTGTATGTGTTAGAGGTGGGCCCACTAAAATGTCTTTGGTAATTGCTTACAGCATTGGATTGCTCATTTAATACCTCTTGAAAGGCAGAGATAGTTGGACAGTTTTCAGTAGTATGAATGTTACAACCACAGATGCTACAAACAATTTCCTTAGCCTTATCCTTCTTAAATTTCATGGCCTCGAGTTTCCTAGTGAGATTAGCTACCTTAGCATTAATATCATCGTCTTCTCTCAGGAGATACATTCCACCCCTTTCCTTGGAATGAGTCTGCCTAGACGTAGTACTAGGTCTAGGGGAGATGTCCCATGCTTGTGTATTCTCAACAAGTTTATCAAAGTAATCCCACACTTCATCGACTCCTTTATTCATAAACTCCCCATTACACATCGTCTCGACTAATTGGCGCATGGCAGATGTCAGTCCATCATAGAAAAAGTTCGTGATGCGCCACGTTTCAAAACCATGTTGTGGGCATGAACTGACAAGATCCTTGAACCGCTCCCAACATTGGAAGAATGTTTCATCTTCCCTTTGGGCGAAGTTCATGATCGACTTTCTTAGGGTGTTCGTCTTATGGTATGGGAAAAACTTCTTAATGAACTCCCTTGTCATGTCATTCCATCTGCCAATTGATCGAGGACGTAGTGAATATAACCACGTCTTGGCTCTCTCTTTCAAAGAAAAGGGAAAGAGTTTCAACCTGACCGTGTCATCAGACACGTTAAGAAAGTATAAGGTAGCTATGATCTCGTCAAATTCTTTTAAATGTAAGTAAGGATTCTCTGACTCAAGCCTATGAAATTTAGGGAGGAGTTGGATCACCCCTGGCTTGATATCCATGTGTCATTCATTCTCAGGAAAAACCATACATGAGGGTGTACTCACCCCCGCCGGTTGTAAGTAATCTCGTAAGGTATGAGGCGGGGGTGCTTGATGCACCTCATTCTCATCCTGATGATCTTCTACCCTAGGTTGGGGTAGAAGAGGTTGATTTTCAGTCATATCCTCAATTAACTCAGGGGATTTCGAGCGGTGTCTAGTCCTACGATGGACAGTTAACCCCTCAACTAATCCTCCTTCAGTCAAGAGACATCGAGTGTTGTCACGAGTCCACTTGGGCATGAAACACTCGCAGCCCTCAATCAAATTCTAAGCCTAATCCTAAGAAGGGAAATAAAAATCTAAACAGAGAAAGAGGGTTGGAAGGAAGTTACCAAATTGGAGTCCCTAAATTGAAACCTGCAAAATAGAACAAAACAAGTTAGTTTCTAAGAATAGCAAGCCTATAAAATTCTTAAGAAGAGAAATATAGAAATAAAAAGAAACAAGGAAGAATTCCTAAATTAGAAAGTAGAAATTTAGAAAGAGCGTACCGAATTTAGAAATTTCTAATAAGCCTACAAAACAGAAAAGTTAGTTTCTAAACAGAAAGTCTTAAAATAGAAAATTTCTAAAAATAAAATAAGAAACAAAATTAGATTCTAAAAGAGTTAGAATTAGAAACTTACTAAAAAGGAATCCTAATCTAGAAATAGTAAGGAAAAGAGAAATTACCAATTTAGAAACCTATCTCAGAATCCTACAAAATAAGAAAGTTGGGTTAGTTTCTAAAAAAAAGAAAAACTATCTAAAAATAGAAAGTTATTTAAATAGAAGATTTCTAAAAATTAAAGGAAAACCTGGAATTAGAAAATTCTAAAATAAATCCTAAAAATCAGAAAAGTCCTAATCTTAAACTAATCGTAACCGTCAGTCCCCGGCAACGGCGCCAAAAACTTGTTCACACCCCAAGTGCAGGGTTGTGATGTAGTAATAAACTCGGTAAGACCGAGGTCGAATCCACAAGTACGTTATCTGAAAATAACCAGATCTACAACTAGGCTAAGATGAAATCTAAACCAATTGTGATTTGAGGAATAATGGTGAAATATTAATCTAAACTTAAAGAATTCAGAGAAAGGGAACCAGGGATTCAGAGGATCCACTTGTAGAGATCAGGGAGATCTTATGCCTGTTTCATGGATATTATACTGAACTTACTTGATATAGTTTTCAAGAGATGGAAGGTATAAGAATTAGGTATGATTCCATCACAAATCCATGCCTAAAGGACAAGGTAAACAACAGAACTTAGACCAATCCATACCCATCTAAAAGATGTATGAGTGTTAGGAAGGATTCCATCATCCAACCATGTCTATGAGACGATGGCGAACAACAGGGTTTCCAAACATCAAAATAAAAGGAAAGGAATTATTCAAGCCATCACAGATCTACTGTAATTTAAATCACAACAAACCATTAATGACTAAAAGAATTTCTTAAATCAAAACAAAGTCAATCAGTTCAGTTCAAATCAAACCTGTAGAAGCTCCCATCACGCCACAAGCTTCACCTCTTAGCCCTAGCTAAGGGATTTAGCCTAACATAATCATAGGAAAAAGAAGAAAAATAAAGAAAAAATACATAAAAATTCCAAACACTTCTCTCTCCGCCTCTCTTTCTCTATCTGACGTCCCCTGTTTAAGCATCCCCTCTTCTCCACGTTTGGAACTCTTTTTATAGCTTTTGGAGTGGTGAAAATCGGATTTGGGAAGCCATCGCACGCGCAGCGAAATTGGGGCTTCATAACTCTCATGTTCCTTGCGTTATTCTTGTAAAATCAGCCTCTCTTGGAAGTATTTTGGCTGGCCTACACGATGGATGGTACAGACCGCCATATGATCAAAGATGGTGGGCCACAATCGCCTGAAAATCGACGTGCGTCGCCTTTCGCACGTCCGGCGCCGACGTGATCGGTGGGCCCCAAGAGGTGTTTTTGAGAAATCTACCCGTCCATTAGATTTAGGATGAAATTTCGATCGAGAATGGGTGGTTTTAACGTCCATGACGGCGAGAAGAAATCACCTCAAAAATTGTTTTGAACGTCGCCCACCTGTTTGGGGCCTCTGTATCGCGCACGTGTGCTTCATGGGTCCAAAAGTTCAGCAAGGTTTTGTAGTAGTCGAGGCCCTCTACACGATGGGCGGTTTGGATTGTCCACTGACAATGTGTGGGGCCCACTAGCTAAAAAATACAGCGTCCATCCGTTATGCCACGTGAAATGGCAATTGCCGTATTTGGGAAGGAGACGGGCGCCGGCACCCGCGTTTGTTCTCTGCGGCTCGTCACGTGTCTTTTGCACACACACGTGTAAAGTGGGACCCACCTTGCTTCTTTTGATAAATCCACATCGTCCATCTGGTTTTCTATCTAATTTAATGGGTTGAGACCAAAATTGGAGTATATCCAGATATCAGGCGGGCCAGAATTAATGGTTTATGGGCTGATCTGTCAGTTGGGGCGCTTCTATAGTGATCCGAGGGCTGAAATTTAATATGTACGGTTAATTTATGGCCCTCAGGCCATGTATGAAGTTTTGAGCCAATCAGATGGCGAGAACTATGTGATCTTATATTTTTCACCATTATCGGACCTCTTTAACGTGAATGGCTTGATTTCCTCGAATCCCTGGCGTGTAATTCCATCGATCTTGGTCCCCTTGAGTCCGTCCCTTGCCTTGGGTGTCATCAGAGCGTTAAATCCATGGTTTAAACACCCTTTTTCAGTTCATGCTTGTAAATACACTCTGCATCACAAACACGATTAAATCAGGCTATTAAACGGTATCAATGATTGTAAATCCATACAATAACTGGGTCTGATATGCAATATTTGACCCTCAACAATTGGACCACTGAAACATGGTCCCACATATACTGTCCGTGCAGCCTTTAAGCGCGAGGTACTCTTTAATCATGGCCGAGCATCATACAATAACTGCCCTACAAGGGGAGAAGCAACTCCTTCAGGATTTTCCTGCTTAAGGACATCAATATAACAAAGCAAATTTGGTAGTTAAAAAACTCAAAAACACAGCACAATATGCAGAGGCATTGGGTAGACATCGAGACACGACTCCTACTTAACAATTAAGTTAAAAGGACTTCCAAGTAATATTAAATATTTTAATATGATTGCATTAGAAAACAGCTAAAATAGACAATAATGTGGTCAGATTGTTTCTAGATGAAGTTTGCTCCCATCCTTGGTGTTGTGAGTACAAACTCGTATCCCACTTTCAATTTTTTTTTCAAAAAATCACCCACTCTAACAGGTGACTCGATTCAAGTCCTGCAAGAAAATTGCATTCATTTCGCTATTTCCCTGTAATCACGAAAAATGGTATTCCTAACATCGAAAAACCAATAATTGCACGACATCCTAATCACATTAACCACTCGTTCACCAGCCTATAAAAGTGGTACTTGGGTTTCAAATTACTTTCGTAAGCCAATCCGAACCAGAATCCTTATTGCAACACCTTAAGCATTCATGGATTTCTTTGCACTTTCAATTAAAATAATGGAGGAGATATTCGAAGAAGGCACCAAGTCCTTCTCACGTTCTTCCTTTACGGGTGATCACTTCCCTTTCCTCAGGGATGTTGTCGATTTTCCTGAAGATCAACAGCCTTCACAGAAAATTCTGAAGACAATTTCAAAACTCCGGCAACTCGGAGATAATTTCTCTGAGGCGGGCAGAGAAATCGAGCGGTGTTGTTTCACTTAGTCTCGCGAGCAAGACTTTAACTAGAAAAGGATACACTGGATCAAGAGGTACAACGCGGCAAAGGAAGCGAAAGTTCAGGCCGCTAAAAGATTTGAAGACCTCAAATTGGCCCACCCGTAACTCCCATCCAATTACTCTTCTTCTTCCTTGTCCTGTTATTCTTGTAATTAAACGAAAGTTCACTTGTTGATTTTATAGTCATCTTATAGAGTTCACGGATAATGTAATTTTCAGGTGCAATAGAATGTCATATAAGGTCGTGGTGAGGGTCGTAATTATCATGTGGTAAGGGTCGTGGTTATAAGGGTCGCGTTAAAGTCCTAACTCGTTGGCCCAACTATGTTGCAACATGGTTGACATGTTATATGGGTCGTGGTTGATATGTTATATGGGTCGTGGTTCATAGTTATGTAAGTGTCATGATTGACAACCATGAATCACTCGAAGGGTCGTGGTTTTCAACCAAAATGGGTCGTGGTTCACAGGGCAGTGAACAGCATGATCCTTATAACATGACGATCACGACCCATCCGGCATGACAACTACGACCCATAACATCTGCCAACCACGACCCATGTAACATGATGACCACGACTAATGTGCTTGTGAAAAGTACGATCCTTATAACATGACAACCAAGATCCAATGTGCATGGGAACCAGGAACCACAATCATTCGTCTGGGTTGTGGTTTTGAATACGTGAAGGGTCGTGGTTGTCACTGTCGGTGGTCCAGGTTTGATTTCTTAGAGGGTGGAAGGTTTGAAGACGTGAAGTCGTGATTTTCTACTATCAATGGTGTAGGTTTGATCGAGGTGTGCCCTACAATAAGCTTCCTTCATGTGAGAAGGACCTTCTCGACTCTTCTTCCTTTATCTTATCAAAATGTCTACAAAAAAAAATACAAACCTCGTAGTGGACGAGAATTTCAGACAATGACAAACAGTGTCCCTCTCTGGAAGTTGGTCCATGGATCCTTACTTTTCTATGAAAACGAAAGAAAAAGAAAAAGGTCTGTAAAAGGTGCATGTGAAAGGCGACATTCAGCCATTCTAAGCTCATATATTCTTTCGTATTCTTCGTGGGAGAACAGATTAGCTACTCCTCCTGCCACCAGCCATGAGCCCAACCATGACATATGTGTTTCATCCATTCCGTTGATCTGTTTTTACAGTGAAAGGCACTATCGTTCATCTGTTTTGACAGATCATTTTAGGGTTTGATCCCAAAAATGAGAGGGATCATTTTAATGATCTACGACACTCATTCAACACTGTTTCCTATAATGTGGTCCACTTTATAGCTCATTTTTGGTCTCATACCATAAAATGATCTAGAAAAATATATGGACAGCATGGATGAAACACATACATGGTGGTGGGTCCCAGCGACCATCAAGCACCAGCCATTGGCTGGTGGTAAGGGGAGTAGCCGATCCATCGCTTTCTTGGGCATTGGAGCAACAGGTGACTTCTACTTCACCTCAAGATCGTACAACTCCTGAACCGATGACAAGGGCATTTTCGTCCGAAACAATCTTCAAATGTTGTCAGAAGTCCACTCTTAGGATATATTGAACGTCGTAGCTTTCTAAGTAATTGGCCCAAACTTCAAGGTCAGTACGGTCAATTTCCCTTTTTTCTCTCCTTATCTGGATTCCCAACTCGGACAGAGGATTTGACCGTGGGGACAACCGTGATGAATATGTTGTATATCTACGCCGTCTATTCATTTTTTTCAAATCATTTTATGATTTGGTTCCAAAACTGAAGTAGAGAAAAATCTCAAATTGACCACACTACATAAAGCAATGGAGATGATAATGACCAAGGTTGAAACTTTCCTAGAGACCACCATGATGTTAATTTGCCATCCAACTGTTTATATGGTCACCCAGACCCTGATGAAGGGAAAATTCAAAGATCAGCTTGATTCAAAACTTTTGTGACCCACAAAAAATATTTAATTGTCACTTACCATTGTTTCCCATGGTGTCCACCTGAGATTTGGATCTGCTTAAAATTTTAGGATCACATCTAAAATAAGCTTTAAAAACAGATGGATGGCGTAGATATATAAAATATTCATCGAAGTGGGCTCCATACGGTCAGTTTAACACCCACTAACGTGTGACCCAGGTAACATCTAATCTGCTCCCGAGGATTTGGGACGCTGATTGCCTAGTGATTTGGTCATCACGGATGTCCCCCTGGCACGTACGATTCTACAGGGCCACAGTGAAGTTTGTGTTTTATCCACGCCGTTCATCCATTTCACCAGTTCATTTCAGTAATAAGCTTGCAAATGAGGTAGATCGAAAGCTTAAGTGGACCACACTACAAGAAATAGTGAGTATAATGACAGTCACCGTTAAAACCTTCCTAGGCCCATCATAATGTTTATTTTCCATCCAACTTGTTATAAGGT
The DNA here is from genome assembly GCF_029962835.1 of Magnolia sinica. Classification (NCBI taxonomy): domain Eukaryota; kingdom Viridiplantae; phylum Streptophyta; class Magnoliopsida; order Magnoliales; family Magnoliaceae; genus Magnolia; species Magnolia sinica. The sequence goes on from NC_080573.1 coordinate 15,165,785, forward strand.
CACACACCTAGATGAAGGGAAACAACAATATCATCTTCATCCAAGACTTCTGTGGTCCTAAGAAGTTGACTAAGAAAGGTGTTCAATCCCCACTATTTCTGGTGGTGTAGTCTATTTTATATTTGAATCTACCTCATTTTTAAGTTCATGCCCTAAAATGAAGTGGAAAAATGGATGGACGGCTTGGATAAAACACTTCCGTTATGGTGGTCCTCAGAGTCGTGCCACCATAGATATCACTTGGAAATCCGCCAGGATTTGTATGCCGTTCTCGATGATAGTTGTGACTTGTGAATTTGAATCATAGAACAACCCAGCTGTGGTGCCTATCAAGTCGTGCGTGTGATTTTCACTCTGTCCTTCGTGTGCGTTTTGTTCCGCTTATGGTATTAGCCCAACATCAGCAGTTGCAAAACTTATGTGGAGACGTGAATGTTTTAAATGGAGCGTTACCCCACTATTCCTTGCAGTGTGGCCCATTTGACTTTTGAACATGCCTGATTTTTCGGCCCACGTCCTAACATGAGCTGTCGAAACCGATGGACCGAGTAGATCCACTCGGACATCACAGTGTGCCCACAGAACTTAGGGTTCCGATTTGGAATGTCCACGCCAAGGCAGACCCAATTACTAAGTAGATCACACAACAACGATTGAACTCCTGACATCATGTGATTTCCTTTTATTGAGGTCAAAATCTGGACCATCCTCCACTCAATGCCGTGAACTTTCGATGAACCTTGGTCCTGCACAAAAGGGTAAGTAAAGGAGACTCTGGCTTAGCCGGGGACCTTCCGATGCCTAAGTCAGGCTAAGGAATCTGGGTTTAAGTTGAATGTAGAGAGAGGGTGCGAAATATTGCATACCTGTAGCAATGTGGTCCCCTGGTATTTATACCTGTGGGTTGAACGATCCACGTCTGTTAATCTCAGCATGATTTGCTCAATCAGCAAGATATTATGATCGTGGAGATATTATCCGTAATCTTTGGGTCGTGCGGCGTATCGTGTCTTAAGGGCGTGTATCCTTGGGCAAGATCTTCGATCATGTCTGCATTTGGGTGCCTCCAGGCTCGGCACACGAAGTATCCTCACCCGAGCTCGGCCTCAGCCTCGGCATACGGAGTATCCGCACCCAGGCTCAGCCTCAAACTGTGTAATCTCGAGGTCGAGCACTAGTAGTCGGTAGTTTGTCAGTAGATCACCAAGGCCGGAGTTCGCTGAATGAAATTGAGGACGAGGGTCAGAGCTTGGCTCAACCATTCTTCTTCGAATAAGGATGAGGGTTCGGATCGGCCAATCAAGATTATAGTTCCGAGTCGTGATTCATTAGTGGGGAGCTTGTCTCAGCTAACCTGCGATCGTAACTTAGGGATCGGCTCATACTTAATGTGGTATCTTCCTTCCATGGCCTTGTTAACTGATTCGGGAAGCTCAAGTCGATCCCGATTATCCTCGTTCAGATTTCCCCATAACACCTTTCATCCAGGTTTTTATAACCTTATCAACTGGTTGGATGGCAAGTAAACATTATAATTATAATAGGTTTTAGGAATTTTTTAATTGTTTTCATTCAATCAGAACTGTTTTCATGTGGTGTGGTCTACTTGAGATTTGGATCTACTAATTTTTGTGACCATGCCTTAAAATGAGCTAACAAAAACGGACGGACAATGTAGATTTACAACAATAAAAATGGATGGACAACATAAATATACAACATATACATCTAGGTGACCAACGACCAGAGCCTCACCCACTAGGACCTAATCTGAGATTTCCAAAATAATTTTATTTGAGAATTTTACGTAAAATTACCTAATTGGTATATAATTTATGTTCACATACCTTTTCAAAAAAAAAAAATTCAATAAGCTACCTTATTAATCTAGTTACTTATCATCCCACCTTTGGTTATATTTCTTAGTGCATGTTTATTAGAAATTCATGTGATAACTAGGTACTTCAACCCTTTTAGGCGAGGGCACTAAATAATTGAAAGCCATGCACAGGTCAGTACTCACCTTTCAAACTGCTTTCCTTGGTTTGACCGCTTAAATATGAATGGACATGATTTTCTGGCCTTAAGCCTAATTTTTTTAAATGGCATCTAATCATTGGAGTGGATTTCGTAAAACCATCGTTAGGCCTGTAAAAATTGAGAATGGACATTTTTTTAAAAAATGTTTCCTTTTGCATGGCTTAACGGAATCATATAAGTCAACCGGTTTTTTGGTCCTAGGCCATAATGGGATTGCATATCTAATGGTTGGAGTTAATTTATATACACATCACATTAGGCCCTGCCAAATTTCAACGTGGCATCCCTCTCCTAACTATTAAGATAACTAGATATTTATATTAAAAAATGAAATTTTGTGGGAAGCTACCCTTAATTTTTTATGAGGCCCAACTTGATGGGTATATAAGATCATTTATACTCTAAATATATACTCTAACATTAGGCTTAGAGCAAATAATAATAATAATAATAATTAATGTTGATCAGTAATCCAGACAAGCCAGTAAAGGAAACAATTGGGAGAGAGATGTCAACCCTTAACTTCATAGGGTGCACTATTGTGATCATATGAAATCCATTCCAACCATTGGCTTATTTGGACTGCAGGATTAAATGTTATGGAATCACATTAGATGGAATTAACACCATTATTTTACAATAATTACATGTCTGGAAATACTATGGTATTTTGACGTCCAATCTCAAGTTTGAGGTCAAATTCTTTTCTTAGAAAATACATTGATGGACCATAGAATTGTAATAAACAGACCGCATTCCACAACTAATGCCAAGCACCTATGTACACAAGCAACTTGAATGTCATGTGTAAAGTAAACATATGGATGTACAATGTAGATAAAACACGTGCATCAAAGTGGGGGCACAAATACCACCGGAAATCATGCAACATCTGCCATTAGCTCTGGATGATATAAGACTTGTTTCCAAATGCTGGATGAAATTTACAGGGATAAAATACAATTCGATGTCACCTAATCCCACCTAATACAATGTGTTTTGGATTCTCTGCCCAAATTATCGTGAATCAGTTAATGATTAGGTGGACTTCACATCACATCAAGGTAGGGCCTACCTAGCCCACAACCCAATTGCTGGAGCTATAAAAAAAAATTAAAAAAAATGTAATGGAATATAAGAAAAACCTACTCATGACTCCTATGTTGAAACCCGGTGCATCTACCATGAGCCATCCATTTAGACCGTATTATTAATAATGGTAAGGAATGTAAATTCTACATTAATTAGGCAATTATTTGTAATTTTCTTTTATTTTTCGCAAGTTTTTAATGAAATTTTAAATTTATTTGTTTAGTTTTACCATATTATATTTTTATTAATTTATATTCAATATTTTTAATATTTTATTTTCAGCTAGATTTTCCCATAATATTACCAGAAAAACTCAAAATCCCATGCTGAGAAATTCCGAGAATGATATTTTCCCAAATGCAGTGGGGGAAAGCCAGTACAACTAAGTTTTTAAATTTTTTAATTTTTAAACTAGCGGAGCTCTCCCTACCATCACTGCTTTTCGGACACGTTGACGCTTTCACTCAATTGATCTGGACCATCCATCTAGCTCAATCTGCTTTCGATGTGCTGCTATGACAAAACTGCATGTTTGAAGCTCCCATCCATCCTATTAATATCCTAGGAAATAGATGGTCAGCAATATTTCTTACAGACCATTCAGTAGGCCCCACCTTTGACTACTTGAGTATGGAGCGTCACTTTTAGAAAAAAGAAATAGATTTTAACCAAAGTAGCAGTGTGGTATTTTCAAATGCCCCAAAATTTGGAAGGCTTAAATAAATGTCTTATATAGCTCATGACACATTTTTAAAAATATTTGGGATGAAATTGTCCTTCCTTGGAGGCTAGTGTCTTATATATATATATATATTTTCATTTGTTATTTTTCAAGGACTTTTTTTCTTCCTTTTCAAACATGTCTTATGCGTCATTTTTTGGGCCCATGTCATAATAGTATCCAACGAAATGAATGGATAGGGTAGATTTCTAACAAACTTTGTGGTGGGCCTCACCTACCTTCTTATAATAGAAAGTTCCTGCGAGCTTGTCGCAGGTAATCTGCATCCGTTGTCCATCATGTCAGGCTCAATTTTGAAGTAGGCCATTTATCTTTAGGAGCCAACTTTTGATGTGCACAAATTATTATGTGGGGCACAGGTTTGTATGGGTCATCTTTCATGTGGGCTCACTTTTGATGTGGGCCATTTATGATTAGGGGTTGACCTTTGATGTGGATCATCTATTATGTGGGCCTATGTTAACATGAGTCATCTAGCATGTGGGGCGCACTTAATGTGGAACGTCCATTGTATAGGCCCATCTTTGATGTGGACCATCCATCATGTGGGGCCTCTGGTATGGACCATCCATTATGGAGATAAGTAGCTTTCAACATATAAGTTACTTTTACATGGCACTTACTAAATTAACATTAAGTTCAAAAAATATCTTATTAACTTACATATAAGTTAAAAAAGTTATTTATTAGGTGGTATCCTATAAATTCAAAAATTAGCTTAAAGTCAAGAAAGTCCTTAAAAGGCTTTAGCCCAAAGAGGCCTGAGCCAGCCCATCCAGCCCATTTGCCGCACCAGTCTTTAATGAAGATGCCGTGAATGCTTAGATGTACAATCTTACAATTTTTGTGGTCATGTTGTTAGTGATCAACTGTAGTGTTTGGTGTATCCCAGGCCATCTTTAATCTTTTGTGGATCCACTTGGGCCATGTAAATAAATTCACCCACTGAGAATGTACTGATTGCAATATACTAAATCATGACAGATAAAATGCAATATGAAGATAACAGTAAAGTGTGAACTGACAGTGGGTGTACTAACAAGCTAACCAAAAAAAAAAAAAAAAGATAACTTTTAAGTCTTTTGAGACGTCAACAAGCAAACAAGTTATAAAACCCAAATCAAACAAACACATGCTATATTGGGAAAAACAAGAATACTATCCATCCATGCGAATGATGCACCAAAGGCCATCTTCTTGGAGCATATACTCGAAGGCTTTGTTGATTTCAGAAAATGGAATTTCATGTGTGATGAATTTCTCTAATTCAAGCTCTTGCAACCATAATGAGATATATGTTATAATAAAGTACTTGTTGCAGAGGCTGTGTAACAATGGTTCCTGCAGTTAACAAGTTAACAGGCAATGTAAGTTGAAGATGACTTATATTCGATTTGTTAAAAGGCAAGGGATCATAGCATCAACCTATATCCTCATCTAGAGGCATATATGAGGTTCATAACCTTCATCTATGGGGTCCTACCATGAACTGACCATAACGAGTCGATAAACATAGCTGCTGGTTGTAGGATTTTTATTTTTATTTATTTATTTTAAATTTTCCTGTAGGGCTGTGTTCTGGCAACTGTTTTGACCATATATAATCATCAAAAGCCCTCCAATTAGTGGCGGGATTATGCAACCATTTCATTTTGGCTTAAGTCTAACAAACATAGGACAGATCCCATGAACTGTCCATGTATGGATAAAAGTGGTTTTTAACACTGCATTCCATCTCTTGTCGAAATGAATACAAAGATATAATTCATTGTCTAGAGTAAAATATGTTGGTAATTACAGTTCAATGTAACAAAAATCTACTCATGCATACCTTATTCATGTATTTTTCCACAACTGAAGGAAGATCCGACCGTGATTTATAGTTTCCAAAGAAGGTTCATTTAACAAATTCATGGGGTGCGTCTTGAGCACAGCATCTCTGTGAGGTATGCCGACTAGTATAGCAACACCTCAACCCTGTGAACATTAATGGAATTTCAGTGTTATAAATTACATAATGAGATCAAGGCTAAAGGAGCAATGCATAGAAGTGAGAGTAGAAAAATACATCATGAACGCATTCAAATGCAAATATCATGGCGTTGATGTTCCTAGTACATTCAATGCTACAATCTACTCCTCCACCATTCATCTCAGCAATCACCTATTGAAATTCAAGAACTTGTTAAATTACTGAAAATACTTTTTAGTAGAAAATTACAGCCAAATGCTTTGGACTTAGAAAATATATAGAAAACTACAACAAACCTCTTGAACTGGTTTGTCATGTTCTTTTGGATTTACAAACTTTGTAATGCCGAATTTCTTTGCTGATATCAGAAGAAAGTCGAATAGTAAGTAATGTATATAAAATCCAATGATACGTGTATAAAGACAAAACACCAATAAAAAAAATCTATTAATGTAAATAGAGTGTAACATTAACCTTCCTCGAATTATTTTTTTGGGTTCAAATCAACACCAATAATCCTTGAAGCTCCGACAATTCTAGCCCTTTCAGCAGCCTAATCACATGATATAATTACATCATTTTTCATAAAGTGAGAAGTTACATAACATAAATACACTTTATATAGATGAGAGGAAATTGAATTTTGGAAAGAACAAACATACTGGGTATAGAAACAACATTTTTGACTCAACAGTTGGATAGATTAACCTTGTAGATTAGAGTCGCAGTCGCATCATGGGATGGTCTATGCCCTAAAATTTTCTCTATCAGCTCATACTAGTTGTCTAATGAAAATGGATAATTGCAACTAACTCTCCACATTCAACAAGGCTCCAATCAAATGGTTTGGATCATATAATTAGGAATACTTATAACATCCATCAGCTACCATAGCCCCAACATGTGAAAAAAATTGGATCACATTTTTAAATTTGTTTAGCAAAATATTGATAAAACACAAATATTTCCTCGGCGAAGAAAATTAGAAGAAGAAAAAAAAGAAAAGAAACTCACAGCTAGGTCGACTGCTCCCAATCCGAAAACAGCAACACTGGAACCCCTTGTGCGTTCCACAACATTTAAAGTGGCACCAAGTCCTATAAGTAAAAAAAAACTCAATTCAATTACAAGAAAAAAGAATTCATGTTGAAAATTCATGAAACAGAGGAAGTTAACCAAATAGAAAGTTGAATTTTTATGGTAGTGTAGAGTCCACTTGTTGAGATTCCACAACTAAGAACACAAACTTTATCAAGAGGAGCAGCAGGGTTGATCTTGGCAACACAATCAACATGAACAACAGTGTATTCGCTGAACGTAAAAATTCCTACAAAATGGTAGATGGGCTTCCCATTGATGAAAAACCTTGATTGCCCATCACTAATCATTACTCTCCTATCTATTTATTCTAAGGAGATCACACATTGCTTTTCTCCGATTTACAGTGAGCACATTCCTTGCATTCCCCTATGAATACAGGGAGCACATGGCCACCTAGTTCAAGATTCGTCACACCCTCTCCAGCACTCTACACTCCTATAAATAAGATAGAGATTATATAAACTATAAATGCAAAAAGTATTGTAATTGTACTAGTATCATTTTCTTTAAGCTAGAACCAAAGGCCAAAACATTAAATATCTTAAAATATATGAAGAAAAATGAAAATTAAAAGAATAAAAATGTAATTAAAATAAAGAATCATACCCTCCAGCTTCATGGCCAAAGATGTGACGGAATATAGGTGTTTGCCCTTGCAATATTCAAATATTTCAAAATTATTTCATCCATCATTTTACAATAGCATTAAAAAAACATTTGTTTATATATATATATATATAATATATATATATATATATATATATATATATATATATATATATATATATATATATATATATATATATATAATTTTCTTTTCTTTTACAAGCATGAATGATATGATTATGATAAAAAAGAAAGAAAAGAAGAGAGAAACCTTGGCTTCCCAGAAGTAGACATCAGTATGGCAGAGGGAAGAGAAGAGAATCTTCAAATGGACCTTCATCGCCTGTGGTGGAGTCGCCACCAACTCTTCTATCACCAACGGCTTCCCTGCTTCCCATGCTACTGCAGCTGCATCCATCCATGGAAGAACATGATCATCCCCAAAGATATTACAAAATTACATATGATAGAAAGGGAAGAGGGAGAAGGTAATATAAGATGATACCTCTACATCGGATAACCTGATTAGCTGTGCTCGATGACATCTCTCTTTCTACTTTTTCTTCGTTCTTCTTCTCTCTGTGGTAGACTCTGAGCTAATGAAGGGAGATTGGCTACTTTGTGGGATATTTATACATAAGATAAGAGCATTTGAATGTTCTAATCTTTAATAGTGTAAAAATGGAGATTGGACTTTTTAACGAATACAACGCTGTCATGAAAACCATTTTCTCTCTGCCTGCACCTCTTACATCTAGTGTAGTTTTGGGTACCTGAATTTGTCCCACAGGATGCTTTTGTATAGGGAATTTTTATTATTTCGCTGAGGGTCCCGGTCATGATGAATGCGAATAAAGTGGACGCTGATTGGATACGGACCCGGATTTCCTACAACAGTGTCGGAGGAATTTCTTGCTTTTGGAAATTAGGTGGGCCCATCGTTATGTTGGTGAGAAATTCATACCTTCAATTCATTTTTCCAGCTCATTTTAGGAGATAAAACTAATTTTTTATGTTTTAATTCAACCCATGGTAATGACTCCACTAACAACGTGGATGCATATAAACCTCGAGGTGGACCTCGAGGAGCATCAACAGTGGGCATTTCTTAATACTTTGTACTCTCATGTGGCACACTTAAGTGATGTATTTGCATCACTTTTTTATTTCGTCCTAAAATGAGATTGCAAAATGAATGGATGGGCTAGATTTCTCATAAGCCTTATCTAGCTTTTGAGCTCCTGTTACTGTCAATCCACATACATTGGATGCTGCCATAACTGTACCCAACTTCCTCTATATGGCAAGATTTGGACGGCAGGAAGCAACTTAAGAAGAGTCTGTATTCCTTAAAGAAAGGGATGCGGATTGGGTACTATCCTGCCCGTCACTAACATCACAGTGGGCCCCCCTAGCTTTCAAGCTCGAACGCGGATTGCGTCCTACCCCCACCCTGACGGTAATCCGTCCGAGCAGGGCTCTGTGGGGCCCACAGTGATGTAAGTGTTTTATCCATGCCGTTAATCATTTTTCTCAGATCATTTTAAGGTATGATTGTCACGCCCCAGACTCAGTAACCGAACTCAAAAGGAACCCGATGGCCGGTTCTAACCGCAACAGCCTCCGTAGTACACCATTCTCGGCTCCTGAGGTAGGTTTCGATCCTGGAATTTAACAAGGAGGATTTCCATAAAAGCATAATCATTTTCCAATATGAGCATACCTAAGTTCACAGCAAGTACATCTGAGAATAACAAAGGTACACATCGCAAAATTCACTATGAATTTGAACTTTTACAATCATCCATAAGGTCCAAAAGGACATACATGAGAATAAAAGGAAAAGAGAGAGAAATTAGCAACACTGGAGTCCTCACTGCTCAACTCTACTCCACGCTCTGCTGCTACGGTGCCTACCTAGAATTTCCTACACGCATCAATCGTGCATAAGCTTATAGAAGCTTAGAGGGTGGTATAAGTATGTGACAATGGTGCACAGAAGAATAGTAGTAGGTATAAGGAGAGAAGCATAATCAATGAGCATATCACTAGCCTTACCAAGGCTTACCATGAATGCGATGCAATGAGTAATGGGTGTCATACCAAGGCAATGCATGAAGGGGGCTTGTACAGCCAATGCTAATGCGATGCAAGTAATGTCAGTACTCATATCCAAACCATAAGTCAAGTACAGTTCCAATCACATGGAAATCACCGGGGTCCATTACATTGCTGAATGACTGTCACTCTGCAGACCCTACACAGTCAAATGAGTGTAAGAGACCTCACTACCCGCCTGTGGATAACCAATCACCAACAAGGCCTGAAGGTAGCGGACCTATTTACGAGCTAGTGAGACTCAGCGTAGCAATGCCTCCTCACACCAGGCAGGTAAGGCCACACCCCTATCCAACCGACTACACGACAGTGGGAGTCACGGCCTAATGGTATAAGGCCCTCGTGCGCTCATGTATTCCACCCGGTCACAGTGTTGGAGCATATCCTTGATACCATGAAAGTTTTAGAAATTTCACCCATGGGCATCCTATGCACCCGGTATGCTCAACTAATATTTCTGGTGTCTAGACATACGGTCATCCACGAATACCCCTGTGGAGGTAAGGCCCTGATGAAGCAAGGGCGGATATCCACAAGTTATGCAATGCCAGATGCATGAATCACACAATCACCCATGCATCAATCCTAAGCATCCATCTCTCGGGGAGATACTAACATGTCCTACACAATGGCACGACCATGGCCAATCATACCTCAACCAAGCATGCATATGATGCGTATGGGAGTGGGCCATGAAGATGAATAGGGGTGCCAATGAGATGAAGATGAACTCTCTACCTAACCATGAAGGGTATAGGTACTTAACCAATTCCTCATGAGGAATACAACCTCTAGTGGGGGCCCATATACCTGGGGTAGCCCACGAGACTAAGGAGAACAATGGTATGGGCCTAAATAGATGAAACGGGCCTAGCAAGGGTCTATGGTAGACCTTTAACCACTCATAAAAGCCCGTGGGCCTACCTTAGGGCCACCAATGTGGACATCCAACCACAATTGGTCCCCAAGAGGTAGCCCATCTCTAATTGATCATGGATCAAGGCCCAAGGCCCATGCAACATCAGAAATAAGAAATAGGCAGTCATAATCATACCACAAACACTGATGTTGGGCTTCAGAAAGGCGGCCCAAAGCCTATCCAAAACATGGGTCCAAGGGAAACACACATAGCCCAACCCATATATACCACTATGGGCCCATAGGGGAAAGGTTAGGGCCCAACATAAAGGCCACTAATCCCATATATTGTGGTGGCCTAGTGGGCGACCCATTGCTCAAACCACATGGGCAAATGTCATGCTCTTAGTCAAGTAAATTGGGCCAACAACCCGGCCCAAGTATTAAAGTTGATTTGGTGGGCAACCAAGGGCCCATCTACTTATATAATCTGGCCCACTAACCTAACACAATAGTATGGTAAAAATAACCCAAGAGTTTAATGGGCCTATCTGGAAAGTCCCAGCCCAATTGGGCCTAAAGAGTTCAACAACTAGCTACATTCATGGACCCAATTAAATTCAACTGTGGTGGGCCTCAAAAGTGCATTTATTAAGCCCAACATTTAAGGAACCAAAGGTATAAATTATTCCCTCTAAGATCTTCACAATGCGTGGGCCCCACTCCTCAAAATTTCAGCCCAAAGGCCAAGTATAATTATAACAAGTTGCTGGATTTTTAACCCAACAGGTTTATGGGCCTATTGGAGTCCAGTAATTGTTTCATTTGATTAGGACATCAGCCCAAGTGGTCCAATTATCAAGTCAGAGAGCCCCACCACATAGGGTTATATCATACGACACAAGGGAGTAGGTGGGCCACACTGCTAGACCAAAGTTCAGCAGGTAGCCTACATGGGGCGTCCCATATGGGCCTGGGCAGTCCAAGGCCTAGACGGCCTGGCTATACATATATTAAGGCGGGCTCCACGTACACTAAAGTGGGTCTCATAGGGGATGTACACGTAGGGTAGACCCTCCCTACATGGGCCACCCATGGATGGGACGGCTGGGATATACAACACATCAAGGTGGGCCCATGAAGCAGGCTGGACGCCCCAGCCTGGGCATCCCTGCCTAGCTAGACACTCCCGGCCACACCACGGCCAGGTAAAATGTCCGTTGGGTCTAAAATTTTATAGAGTGACACTTGCATAGGTGGGTCACACCCCCACAAAATTTCAGAACTTTCAGACTCTTAAAAATATTTTAATTTATTTAAATGAAACAAACTGTCTAGAAAATCGGACTGATCTGGACACCATATTGTAATGGGCCAGTCTAGCCACCACCATGGTGTGTACAGGTGTCCATTGGCCCTAACATTTTGTAGGTGGGTCGCAACATGGGTGGACCACCTCTCTATAAATTTTCATGATTTTAGGATATCCAGAAGTATTTTAATTAATTTGAAGGATACAATCTGTACAGGGTGGAGTACTGCTGGAATATGACTGTGCTGAATTTGGGTCATTCCAATGGGTGGGTCATGGGCCTCCAAAATTCTAGAAATTGAGGGCCAAGGTCTCTCATCATGTATACAATAAGAGAAAACCTAAAAAGGTAGCCCACCATCATCAAAATAATTTATGAATTTCAGTTTACAATAGTCTACATTGCTGGACTGCACAGCAGAAAATCAGGCTGACCACCCTTCTTGGCCCACCCTTTTGGATAACCAAATGGAGTCATTTAGGGCTGAAATTTGGCATACTTGTAGGTGGGGTCCACACCTTGAAGAAACATATATTACATGGGACCAAACACCCCTCTAAATGCCCAAAAATCTGGCCTCAAGATGACCCAAAAATCTGTCTAAACAGATTTGGACAGCAACATGTTGCTGTCCAAACCACCCCAAAAGATAATTAAAAGGAAAATAAATCACCATTTCTTTAGGGTGGGGTCCACCTAGATGGGTCACACAACTCTCAGACCCAAGCCCCTTTCAAGATCACCCATAATATTAAGCCCAAAGGCTGTCCAAAACATGATAAGAATATGGGGCAACAAGGTGGGCCTTGACATCTAACCACTTGGGCCTAGTTGCATGGCACATCAAGTGGGCCACACATACATCAGATTTACCATAAAGACAGGAAAGAAAAGATGGAGAAGAAACACAATTTGGCCATGGGGTAGGGCCCCGCCACTAATGGGCCCTCCCAAGAATGAATCATACCCATACAACTACATTGATTGTACATACAACATAAAATCACTACATGCATGATCTATAATTGCTATGGATGGTTGGGATGCCATCCCAACATGATCCTTAGGGTCTAGATGACCTTGAGATGGAGTAGATCATTAAATACATCATGATGGGGTCCATGGAGAATGCCCCATCATAGGTCATGACATGCATGTAGGATGGGCCAAAGGGCCACATCCATGGGATCAAATGGGATCCCCCCCATGGATGGGTGGGTCTCATATGATCCATCTAGGAAGAAAAATAAGATCAAAGGATAGAAAAGAAGATCAGAAATTATAATCACCCACCTTAATGGATCCCACTCCAAAGTTACATCAATCTTCTCTTCATGCTCCAAGGGACATGTTTCAATGAGTGAGATGGATTGTTGAAGGTTAGATGGGAGGAGATTTAAGGGAGAAGGGACTGAAGAAGAGAGAAAATGGGGCTAAATTTTTTTGTAAGAGAGAAAGAAAGAGAGAAGAGAGTAGAGAGAAATGAGAGGGAGAGTATGGAAATTTGCTAGAAAAGAGAGAAAGGGAGAGTAACCATTACTCTCTCTCTTAGATAAGAGAAAAATCATCATAGCCTAAGGTGATATAAACTATGTTGCTAGGCTAAAGTAGGGATAGGTAGTGTGTGGGCGGTGGGTGGTGTACAATATGGTGGGTTTAGGTAGTGTATGGGTTGTGTGTGTTGGAATTTGCACCAAATAGGGTTGCTACCTTGAAAAATGTGCCCTCCACACTAGGTGGGCCACATGATCATGCTTAAAGGCTATAAATGAGACACACACAACTTATGATCCACACATTGGATGGACACACAAGATGCGTCGTTAGAACCGCGGCGACGATGCGGTCACAATGGCATAGGTCTCAACTCAATCCGAGTCGGGTCTTCACGACTGGGCTCACGGATGACCGCAAACACTATCCAAGGGTCACGGGTTGCCGGAATTCGACCGGTAGGACTGCGAGATCAAGATGGACGGAATGCATACTTACACCCACATGCACACAAGTGAACTCGGGTCGGGTCTCACAACCCTCCCCACTAACAAAGAAATTTTGTCCTCGAAATTGATGAAATTGGAACAGCAAAATGCATAACACATCATACATATATCAATCATCAATCTCAAGAGAAGGCAATACAAGCAATCAGTCATCAAACAAATGGAGATAACGCTCTCTAATCTCGGCCTCACGTTCCCAAGATGCCTCGGCCTCCAAAACTGGAACAGCAGGCTGAGGAGGGTGAATAAGTGGGGGAACCGGAGCAACTGGAGGTACGGGCGCTACGGGCTCAACTGGAGGAACAGGCCGGATTGGGACCTCAGGAACCTGATCCTCAACAACGGGAGCAGGATGTGCTCGAGTAGGATGGGTAACTCGGGTGCCTCGAATATACAAGAATATCATCAATGAATACCACTACGAACTGATCGAGGAATGGCTGAAAAACCTTGTTCATCGGCTGCATGAATATAGCGAGCGCGTTGGTCAATCCAAACGACATGACCAGGAACTCAAAGTGACCATAGCGTGTCCGGAAAGCCGTCTTCGGAATGTCCTCCTCTCGGACCCGAATCTGATGGTAACCGAAACGCAAGTCTATCTTGGAAAAGTATTGCGCACCCTACAACTGATTGAACAAATCATCAATACGGGGAAGCGGGTATCGGTTCTTGATGGTGACTCTGTTGAGCTCACGATAATCTACACAGAGTCACAACGAACCATCCTTCTTCTTCACAAACAATACCGGGGCTCCCCAAGGTGAACTACTGGGATGAATAAAACCTAACTCCCGAAGCTCATCCAACTGCTCCTGTAGTTTCCTCTACTCCAACGGTGTCATCCGGTAGGGGGCCTTCGTGATGGGCGCTGTACCGGGCACCAAATCAATCTGAAACTCTACCTGCCGACGTGGAGGCAAACCCGGGATCTCCTGAAATACATCCGGGTACTCACAAACAACTGGCAGCTGCTCAATACTCTCTGCCACAGAATCCTCAACGACTGAAGCCAAGAAACTAGATAATGGCTCTCCTTTGGGCTCAGCAACGAACTGGAACACTGGCAAGCCTGGAATGTAAAAGGTAACCGTCCTCGCGGCACAGTCTAAGATGACACCATACTCTGTAAGCCAGTCCATACCCAGAATCACATCAAAACTTGACATCAACATCACAAACAAATCGGCAGGAAGGAACATCTCGCCCACTAACACTGGGCAAGAAGAACAGAGACGGGTCAACATCATAGACTTCCCCATGGGAGTCGAAATGGTCAAAGCCTCAGACACGGACTCTGATGGAATACCGATCGATCGGCAAAACTGCTCAGCCACAAAAGAATGAGAGGCACCAGAATCAAATAAAACATGAGCAATGCAGGAAGAAACAAGAAGAATACCCTCGACTACTCTACCAATCGATGACTGCGGGTCCTGGCCTGGCGCCTGCTGCGCAGAATAAAAGAAGCCTTGAGCTGGTAGGGGAAGTAACTCGGAAGACTGAGGGTCCTGAGTCTGTGCCTGCTGGGCTGCAATACATACTGGACCCAAGGACCGGACATACGGATATCCCCTCTGCTGGTGCTGTAGCTGCTGCTGTCTCTGCTGCTACTGTCACTGCTGAGGAGGTCTGCCTGGCTGCCTATACTACTGAGGAGGAGCCCTAGGAGTGGCGGGTGGAAGCTAAGCTCTCTGCTTCTGCTGAGGAGGACGAGGAGGCAATTGCGATGGCCTCTGCTGCTGAATGGGGAGAGGGCACTCACGCCTCCAATGCCTGGCCTGTCCACAGCCGAAGCATACACCAGAAAAGGGGCTGGAAAATAGTACTGACGATGATGATGAAACTACTGTCTGAACCGTACGCTGCTAAAATCCTGACCTGCCGCTCCATCTCTGCTGACGGTGCTGCCTATAACTGCCAGCTGGTGCTCTCCTCTTCCGGTCTCCACCGGAACTCTGCTCTCTCGACCTCTGGGTCATAGCCCAGTCCTCCTCATATCACAATACATCTTCGTGGAGCCCGGGTGGATAGTAAGTCTTGATCGGTGTCTCGGTCATCAGATCCCAACGCAACTCTAGAATGTCCGGGACACACAATCGCCCTCTAAAGTGTAATCCACCATCGGAACCAATCTGCCAGTCTGATTGCTCCACGGATACGGCCTCTGCTCGGTACTCCTGAAGTGACTCGTCTGTCTGCTGAGCCTCGATCACCCTGGCCACTAAGAAGGGTTGAATCGACAAGCTCGAAAGATGAACAATGAAAGACTGTAGACCGAACTCAAAGTCAAACTCTGATATATCCACGAGCATCTACCACTCACACACCATCATCTGTGCCACCAAGCCATGCCCCAGAATCAGTAAGCGGACTTACAAGGAACCCAATGGCCGATTCTGGCAGCAACAGCCTCCGTAGTACCCCATTCTCGGCTCCTGAGGTAGGTTTTGATCCTGGGATTCTACAAGGAGGATTTCCATAAAAGTATAATCATTTTTCAATATGAGCATACCCAAGTTCACAGCAAGTACATCTGAGAATAACAAAGGCACACATCGCAAAATCCACTATGAATTTGAACTTTTACAATCATCCATAAGGTCCAAAAGGACATACATGAGAATAAAAGAAAAAGAGAGAGAAATTAGCAATACTGGAGTCCTCACTACTCAACTCTACTCCACGCTCTGCTGCTACGGCGCCTGCCTAGAATTTTCTGCACGCATCAATCGTGCATAAGCTTATAGAAGCTTAGAGGGTGGTGTAAGTGTGTGACAATGGTGCACAAAAGAATAGTAGGAGGTATAAGGAGAGAAGCATGATCAATGAGCATATCACTAGCCCTACCAAGGCTTACCATGAATGTGATGCAATGAGTAATGGGTGTCATACCAAGGCAATGTATGAAGGGGGCTTGTACAGTCAATGCTAATGCGATGCAAGTAATGTCAGTAATCATATCCAAACCATAAGTCAAGTACAGTTTCAATCATAAGGAAATTACCGGGCTCTATTACACTGCTGAATGACTGCCGCTCTGCAGACCCTACACAGTCAAACAAGCGTAAGAGACCTCACTACCCGCATGTGGACAACCAATCACCAACAAGGCCTGAAGGTAGCGGACCCATTTACGAGCTGGTCAGACTCAGCCTAGCAATGCCTCTTCACACCAGGCAGGTAAGGCCACACCCCTATCCAACCGACTACACGACAGTGGGAGTTGCGGCCTAACGGTATAAGGCCCTCGTGCGCTCATGTATTCCACTCGGTCACGGCGTTGGAGCAGATCATTGGTGCCATAAAAGTTTTAGAAATTTCACCCATGGGCATCCTATGCACCCGGTATGCTCAACTAATATTTTCGGTGTCCAGACATACGGCCATCCACGAATACCCCTGTTGAGGTAAGGCCCTGATGAAGCAAGGGCGGATATTCACAAGCTATGCAATGTCAGATACATGAATCACACAATCACCCATGCATCAATCTCAAGCATTCATCTCTCGGGGAGATACCAACATATCCTACACAATGGCACAATCATGGCCAATCATACCTCAACCAAGCATGCATATGATGCGTATGGGAGTGGGCCATGAAGATGAATAGGGTGCCAATGAGATGAAGATGAACTCTCTACCTAACCATGAAGGGTCTAGGTACTTAACCAATTCCTCATGAGGAATACAACCTCTAGTGGGGGTCCATATACCTGGGGTAGCCCACGAGACTAAGGAGAACAATGGTATGGGCCTAAATAGATGAAACGGGCCTAGCAAGGGTCTATGGTGGACCTTTAACCACCCATAGAAGCCCATGGGCCTACCTTAGGGCCACCAATGTGGACTTCCAACCACAATTGGTCCCCAAGAGGTACCTCATCTCTAATTGATCATGGATCAAGGCCCAAGGCCTATCCAAAACATGGGTCCAAGGAAAACACACATAGCCCAACCCATATATACCACTATGGGCCTATAGGTGAAAGGTTAGGGCCCAACATAAAGGCCACTAATCCCATATATTGTGGTGGCCTAGTGGGCAACCCATTGCTCAAACCACATGGGCAAATGTCATGCTCTTAGTTAAGTAAGTTGGGCCTACAACCCGGCCCAAGTATTAAAGTTGATTTGGTGGGCAACCAAGGGCCCATCTACTTATATAATCCAGCCCACTAACCCAACACAATAGTATGGTAAAAATGGCCCAAGAGTTGAATGGGCCTATCTGGAAAGTCCCAGCCCAATTGGGCCTAAAGAGTTCAACAACTAGCTACATTCATGGACCCAATTAAATTCAACTGTGGTAGGCCTCAAAAGTGTATTTATTAAGCCCAACATTTAAGGAACCAAAGGTATAAATTATTCCCTCTAAGATCTTCACAATGCAGTGGGCCTCAATCCTTAAAATTTCAGCCCAAAGGCCAAGCATAATTATAACAAGTTGCTGGATTTTTAACCCAACAGGTTTATGGGCCTATTGGAGTCCAGTAATTGTTTCATTTGATTAGGATATCAGCCCAAGTGGTCCAGTTATCAAGTCAGAGGGCCCCACCACATAGGGTTATATCATACGACACAAGGGACTAGGTGGGCCACACTGCTAGACCAAAGTCCAGCAGGTAGCCTACATGGGGAGTCCCATATGGGCCTGGACGGCCTGGCTATACATATATTAAGGTGGGATCCACGTACACTAAAGTGGGTCCCATAATGGATATACACGTAGGGTAGACCCTCCCTACGTGGTCCACCCATGGATGGGACGGCTAGGATATACAACACATCCAGGTGGGCCCATGAAGCAGGCTGGACGCCCCAGCCTGGGCGTCCCTGACTAGCTGGCCACTCCCAGCCACACCACGGCCATGTAAAATGTCCGTTGGGTGTAAAATTTTATAGAGTGACACTTCCATAGGTGGGTCACACCCCTACAAAATTTCAGAATTTTTGAACTCTTAAAAATATTTTAATATATTTAAATGAAACAAACTGTCCAGAAAATCGAACTGATCTGGACGCCATATTGTAAAGAGCCGGTCTAGCCACCACCATGGTGTGTACAGGTGTCCATTGGCCCTAAACTTTTGTAAGTGGGTCGCAAAATGGGTGGACCACCTCTCTATAAATTTTCATGATTTTAGGATACCCAGAAATATTTTAATTAATTTGAAGGATACAATCTGTACAGGGTGGAGTATTGCTGGAATATGACTGGGCTAAATTTGGGCCATTCCAATGGGTGGGTCATGGGCCTCCAAAATTCTAGAAATTGAGGGCCAAGGTCTCTCATCATGTATACAATAAGATAAAACCCAAAAAGGTAGCCTACCATCATCAAAATAATTTATGAATTTCAGTTTACAATAATCTACATTGCTGGACTGCACAGCAGAAAATCAGGCTGACCACCCTTCTTGGCCCACCCTTTTGGATAACCAAATGGAGTCATTTGGGGCTGAAATTTGGCATACTTATAGGTGGGGTCCACACCTTAAAGAAACATATATTACATGAGACCAAACACCCCTCCAAATGCCCAAAAATCTGGCCTCAAGATGACCCAAAAATCTATCCAGACAGATTTGGACAGCAACATGTTGTTGTCCAAACCACCCCAAAAGATCATTAAAAGGGAAATAAATCACCATTTTCTTAGGGTGGGGTCCACCTAGATGGGTCACACAACTCTCAGACCCAAGCCCCTTCCAATATCACCCATAATATCAAGCCTAAAGGTTGTCCAAAACATAACAAGAATATGGGGCAACAAGGTGGGCCTTGACATCTAACCACTTGGGCCTAGTTGCATGGCACATCAAGTGGACCACACATACATCAGATTTACCATAAAGACAGGAAGAAAAAGATAGAGAAGAAACACAATCCGGCCATGGGGTAGGGCCCCGCCACTAATGGGCCCGCCCAAGAATGAATCATACCCATACAACTACATTGATTGTACATGCAACATAAAATCACTACATGCATGATCTATAATTGCTATGGATGGTTGGGATGTCATCCCAACATGATCCTTAGGGTCTAGATGACCTTAAGATGAAGTGGATCATTAAATACATCATGATGGGGTCCATGGAGAATGGCCCCATCATGGGTCATGACATGTATGTAGGATGGGCCAAAGGGCCACATCCATGGGATTAAATGAAATCCCCACCATGGATGAGTGGGTCCCATATGATCCATCTAGGAAGAAAAATAAGATCAAAGGGTAGAAAAGAAGATCAAAAATTATAATCATCCACCTTAATGGATCCCACTCCAAAGTTACATCAATCTTCTCTTTATGCTCCAAGGGACATATTTCAATGGGTAAGATGGATTGTTGAAGGTTAGATGGGAAGAGATTTGTGGGAGAAGGGGCTGGAGAAGAGGAAAAATGGGGCTGAATTTTTTTGTAAGAGAGAAAGAAAGAGAGAAGAGAGTAGAGAGAAATGAGAGGGAGAGTATGGAAATTTGCTAGAAAAGAGAGAGAGAGAGAGAGTAATCATCACTCTCTCTCCTAGATAAGAGAAAAATCATCATAGCCTATGATAATATGAACTATGTTGCTAGGCTAGAGTAGGGATAGGTAGTGTGTGGGTGGTGGGTGGTTTAGGATATGGTGGGTTTAGGTAGTGTATGGGTGGTGTGTGTTGGAATTTGCAC
This sequence comes from Magnolia sinica, assembly GCF_029962835.1. Classification (NCBI taxonomy): domain Eukaryota; kingdom Viridiplantae; phylum Streptophyta; class Magnoliopsida; order Magnoliales; family Magnoliaceae; genus Magnolia; species Magnolia sinica. The sequence continues at coordinate 15,186,308 of NC_080573.1, forward strand.
CAAATAGGGTGGCCACCTTAAAAAATGTACCCTCCACACTAGGTGAGCCACATAATCATGCTCAAAGGCTACAAATGAGATGCACACAACTTATGATCTACACATCGGATGGACACACAAGACGCGTCGTTGGAACCGCGGCGATGATGCGGTCACAATGGCATAGGTCTCAACTCGATCCGAGACGGGTCTTCACGACTGGGCTCACGGATGACCGCAAACACTATCCAAGGGTCACGGGTTACCGGGATTCAACCGGTAGGACCGCGGGATCAAGATGGACGGAATGCATACTTACACCCATATGCACACAAGCGAACTCAGGTCGGGTCTCACAATGATGTAAAATATTAGATAGGTAAAAGTCTTAAGTTGACCACAATGTGGGAATTGAACGTCCACCATTAAAAAGTTCGTAGGAGTTGGAGAAGTTTCGGATCAAGCTTATATTTGTGTTTTCACTTCATCCATGTCTACATGACCTTATTAATAGGTTGGATGGTAAAAAAACATCACAGTGACCCTCATAAAGGTTTTAACGGTGGGGTCATTATCACTGCAGTTTCCTTTGGTGTGGTCCACTGGATCTGTAGACCTGCCTTGTTCTTTGGGTCATAACTTAAAATAGTCAAATAAAAATGATTAACGGCGTGGATAAAATACTTACATCACTTTGGGCCCCACAGAGCCCTGCCTGGATGGATTACCGTTCGGGTGGGGATAGGACGCAATCCGCGTCCTTCAAGCTCCTACCATACCCTGTGGGAGGCGATCTAAATCCTCGAGTGCAGATTAGGTGAGACCAGGCCTCACCCAACACGGTGCTGCCCTTACTGTGGGGTTACCGTGGGGCCCACCTTGATGTATGTATTATGTATCTACATCGTCCATCTGTTTTTCCAAATCATTTTAGGGCATTATTCTATCGAAACAGTGGTGATTAACCATTAATGGCCACAAAAGTATTGGATCAAATATTTGTTTGTTTATTATTTTTTTATTTTTCCATCTAGGATTATGTGACCTTATCAATAGATTGGATGGTAAATAAACACTATGGAAACATTAAGGTGCGCCCTCAGAAGTTTTTAATGGTAGATCAACGGTCTAGATTAACATAAAGGTTGGATATTGTGATCGGCTGCACTAGTGAGCCCTATTAAGTTGTGATACATCCAGAAATTCGTGAGGGGTGGTGTGCTACCACTGTGATTAGAGCATAGTATCATAAGGGAACTAGGAATCCTGATTTCGCGAGGGATAGGAATTTTGATGGGTTTCAAACTCCTCTACTCCTAGCAACTATAAGAATAGGTTAGGTCCGAATCCAACACCATCTACTGAAGGAAAATTTCCGTCGCATCTTCTTAATGGATATAAGAAAAGGAAGATATTGGCATTCTGATTCTTTAGTAATGGCGTGGCAGATAGGTAAGCTATCTTCCTATTTTGATCACTGTATTATGTGCCCAGCAAGGTCCTTTGATCTTCTTCAGTTTATGGGATAACGCATTAAAGTGATTTGGAAAAATCGATGGACGGAGTGAATGTTAGACAGATACCTTGTATAGCTAAGATACCTTGTATAGCTAGTATACCTTGTATAGTTCGTTTCCATAGGTAGAGGATTCTAATTTTATTATTTTTCTTGTATAGATGACTGTAATCTCTATATATGCAACCCCTTCGGGTTGTCTCAAATACACAAAAGCTTTCAGCTCCTCTCTGTTTTCATGGTATCAGAGCTTCACTGATCTAAATCCGGCATCACCTGTCAAATCCGACCATCCCTGCTCATCCGACCGCCCCTGCGTGGTCTGACCACCCTTGCTGCTGCGTCCGACCACCATCCCTACTCATCCAACCGCCCCTTCATTGTCCGGCCACCTTTACTGCATCGTCCGGCCACCCCTGCTGCGTCGTCCAACCATCGCTACGTCGTCCGACCACCTTACAGCGTCGCCTCTGCTAGTCTGACCACCCCTCTGCTAATCCAGCGCCCCTGCGTCGTCCGGCCACCCCTATTGCTCAATCTGTTCTAGGTCCAGCAACCCCTGTTGTTGTTGCTCCAATCCAGCAACCCCTGTGCTGTTCCAAATCTCACTTTTCCATATCTAGATCCACTATTGTTGTTGCTATTCCACTAGATACAGATCTAGATTTTTCAGATCCAGAGCCCCTTTTGTTGTTACTATTCCACCAAATCTATATCTTGCTTCTCCAGATCTAGATTTTCCAGATCCAACAACTCCTGTTGCTGGTGTTATTCTGCCAGATTTAAAAACTGCAATCCCTTGGGTATCTCCTGTTGTACGATACATCTAAAACCTTCTTCTGCTGTAAATCTTTGCGTGCTTTACATTAATTCCGATCAATGGATAAGAACTCATTACGTACAGAGGCCCCACATTGTAGTTTTGATGGTACCAACTATTCTCTATGGGCCATCCATTTTCAGAACTTCCTCAAGGGTCATGGTTTGTGGGGACTAATTGATGGATCTGTTACTATCCCCACTTCCACAGATGCCGACAAATTAGCTGATTGGAAAATAAACAATAGACGGATTATTACCTGGATTCTCGATTCGGTCGATCGGTCCATTGATGTTGGCCTCACACCTCATCGTACGGCTAAGGCAATGTGGGAGCATCTCCGGACAATTTATCAATAAAGTAATGTGGCCTGGTTATTCCGTCTGGACCAGGATCTCGTTAACCTTACTCAGGGTGACAACAGTATTCAATCATTTTACTCTAAAATTGTCACAATTTGGACAAAGATGGCTATGATAGATCCAACATTTTCTCATGACTTTAAGATATTCCAAACTATGTGCGAGAGTGCGCAAGTCCGTCAATTTCTTATGAAGCTACGTCTAGAATTCAAGTATTGTCGGGCTGCTCTCTTGAACCGTAGCCCTACTCCTTCATTGAATTCGGTTATTAATAATCTATTGGCTGAAGAACAACAATTGAAAGTTCTCTCTCTTCCTTCCTCAACTCCGGGATCATCTGATATGGTGCTTGCTGTGTCCACCACTACACCAACACATGGTTCCACTCCTTTGACTTATCGCAGCTGCAACAAGGTGGGGCATGTTGTCGCTCAATGTAAAGAATGGTGCACTTATTATTGACGGACTGGTCATAGTATTCAAGACAGCCGTACACATGCCTATGCATCTTCTTTCGGCCGTGGACGTTGTGGTTGTGGTCGTGGTCGTGGTCGTGCTTTTTCTGCTGCTGCTGCCACTATTTTTTTCGAGTCATCTGTTAGTGATTTTGCATCTACTATTTCTGTTGAAGGTCTTTCATCACCTTTAACTCCTGCAATGCTTCAGCAAATCGTTCAGGCCCTTTCTGCGGCCGGTATGTCAGGTATATCCCCATCTTCTACATGGTTCTTCGATTCGGGTGCTTCCAATCATATGACTGGTGTTGTATCCCATCTTCATGACATTTGTCCCTACACCAGCAATCAGGCTATTCTATTGCGGATGGCACTATACTACCTATTCAGTCCATTGGCTCATTAACTTTCTCTCCTTCTACTCATTGCCAGTTTACCCTTTATGGAATAATGCGTTAAAATGATTTGGAAAAACTGATGGACGGAGTGAATACATAATACATACACGAAGGTATGTGCCATAGTAACCCTATGGTAAAGGCCGCACCGTCTCGGGTGGGGCTAGGTTCTCACCTAATCTGCTCTCAACTTCCTCTGCCTCTGACACAGAGAGATTTCGTTGTACAACAAATGGCAAAGCATCATAAAGAAAGAGGCGTGGATTGCGTACTACCTCTGCCCTCCCTAGCTAGTAACGGAAGGGACTTTGAGGGCCACCGTGATGTACGAGTTTCATCTACACTGCCCATCCATTTTTTTCATATTATTTTAGGGTAGAAGCTAAAAACATGAGGCAGCTCCAAGGCTCAAGTGGACCACACAGTAGGGATTAAATACTTATAGTTGATTTAATTTTTTGGAACCATGGAAGCTTTGGATTAAGTTGATATTTGTGTTTTTCCTTCATTTATGCCTATGTGATTTTATGAACAGATTGGATGGCAATTAACCATCATGAAGGACCCTAGTTTTAATGGTGGGTGTCTTTATCACCCTTGATTCCTGTTCATGTGGTTTCACTTTAGCTTTTGATCTGTCTCATTTTTAAGCTGGTACTATAAAACTATTTGGCAACATGAATGGATAATGTGGATAAAACCCATAAATCATGGTAACCCCTCACACACCTTGTCCATTACAGGGATGAGTGGGTTAGCACACAATCCTCACTCATTTGAAAGTTGTTTTACCTACTTAACTAAGTCTCCTTCTAACTGGGCCTACTGTCCCATCAAATCCAGAGGGAGGAGTGGATTAGGTGTTACTTGGGTAATAAGTTGGTGTTTCCCTAATTGTGGGGCTCACCCTGATATATGTTTTGTATATCTTGCATCATTTATTATCTTTTAGAGCTCATTTAAAAGCATGGTTGTAAAAACCAAGCATATCCAAATCTCAAGCGGACTACATTACAGGAATATTAATCATTAAATGCCCATCATTAAAAACTTCTTAAGGCCAAATGTAATGTTTATTTGTCATCCAACTTGTTGATAAGGTAACATGGGCCTAATTTGATCAAAACTTTACAACCCCATTAATGGATGACATTTAATCCCTACCATGTGAGTCCACACGAAATTTGAATTGCTTCATTTTTTGGATCATGCCCTAAAATAACTAAAAAAAACTTATGAACAATATAGATATACAACACATACATCTAAGTGGGCCCCACGGCTAAGGAAAAACCCAATATTGTATTACTTGTCTAATCACTCCCACATAAGGGGTGGAATTGGGAGCTGATTAGCTATTACCCAGGTAACACTACCCAGCTAAGACCCGGATTGTGTGGGGCTTACCTTGATGAATATATTCATGTCCGTCATCCATTTTCTCAACTCATTTCAGGACGTTATTTAAAAAATTAAGTATATCCAAATCTATGTTAAACTACACTATTAAAAGCTTTTTGTAGGGCTCAATTTTTTTGGATCAAGCTCATATTTGTATTTTCCTTTATTTATGTTTATTTGACTGTATCGATGTCTGGAATAGTAATTAAACAATATATATTTTCTTACAATTGGCCATGGGAACAATCACCACCATTTCTGTGGTGTGTTCTACTTAACATTTAGATATGCTTAAATTTTGGGACCACATCTTAATATGGGCTGTAAAAATGGGTGGCCAGTATTGATATATAACAAATTATTAAGTTAGGCCCCATGCTAGCAGCTTATCCATTCCCACAGAACTTGGGCCAGGCAGGGCAATACCCTGTTCACGTCCCTGTTCACAGCCCTTCATGATACTACCCCATTTGAAAGGAGCTTCACCAAAGGTGTCGTAGCAAGATTTGCTAGAGTCTGGTTGAGTATGTCATCCACATAAGAACATTCAAACATGCCTTCCCTAACCCATCTCGTCTTGTGTTTGACATTCAATCTAATCATGTCATATCAAATTGGGAAGGAGCTATTTCGTGGCAAGAACAGTACCCAATCTGCCTTGTGCCTTAATGGTGTGTTGACGTCATCAAGTTTTGTGAGTCCCTCCTTGAGATATGTGTTATATCCAAACCATTTGTCTATTTGAGAAGATAATTGTAAGCTCTGAGCCTAAAAAAAAGACAGATCTAAAGCTCAAGTGGACCACACTGCAGAAAGAAGTGGGGTATTGAACGTCCACCACTAAAACCTTCTTAGGGGTCATAAAAGTTTTAGATGAATCTGATTTTTATTTTTATTTTCCTTTTATACATATCTGCATGACCTTATGAACAAATTAGATGGAAAATAAAAATCATGGTGGACCCTTATGAATGTTTTAATGGTGGTAATCACTGTTCCACTGCTATTTGTGGTGTGGTCGACTTGAGTTTTGGATATGAATCATTTTTAGTCTTATACTCTAAAATGATCTTGCCAAATAAATGAACGATGTGGATATAATAAATACATAATAGTGGGGGCCATGTTACTTTAATCTCCTTTCAATCCGCATAACATTTAGTCTTAAAGACCTGACGTTTGTCTTCACCCATGCAATCCGCTTCCCTCAATGTACCCATGTGCACTTCTTCTACTTATCAAGAAATGTAAATTTCAGTGGCATGTCTGAGGAAAAATTGCACTATATCATTCAATTGGTTCACATAAGGCCCATATTTAGACGTGTGGTTCCCGTTGCTGGTTGGGGAAGAAAATGTCAGCCGACATGGTAGCTATTTGCATTTCATGTAAGTGGCTATTTGCATTTCATGTAAGACAGTGAAGAGGGTTACGGCCTCGTGCAAATCCTCAATAACACAAGCTAGGCCCCCACCGAGACTTGTGTTACGTCCACTCTGTTAACCTATCTCGCTACGTCATACAATAAGAAATGGGAGCGTATTAGGTGAGGCCCTCACTCACTCAAGATTGTGTGGCCCTTATTGTGGGGCCTACCTTGATTTATGTATTTTATATCCTTGGTCTATGTGTTTTGCTGGATTATTTTAGGGCATGAGCCCAAAAATGCAATAGATCCAAATCTTAAGTGGACCATATCATAGGAAAACAATGGTGATTGACCACTAAATCATTTTCTTTGGTTACAATAGTTTTGGATGAAGCTAGTATTTTTTTCCCTTCATCCAAGTCCGTACAAACTTATCAACAGGTTAAATAGCAAATAAACATTACCCAAACATTACAGTGGGCCCTAGGAAGTTTTTAATGGTGGGGCATTCAATCAAAATTGTTTCCTGGTGTGGTCCAATAGAGATATGGATATGCTTAATTTTTGGATCATGCCCTAAAATTGTAGAATAGATACATCAAGGTGGGTCCCACAGTAAGTTCTGGAATCTTGGGTGAGGACGACTGCACCTTATCCGCTTTAAAGCTGGGCCCAAGATGACTCGACTCGACAAACTTGACTCGACCGACTCTTTTAGATCCGAATTGATTCGAGCCGAGTGGGTGAGTCGATCCGAATCAAGTTGACTTTGTCCAATCCGAACTCAAACCAAGTCGAGTATGAGTCACCCAGCAACTCGACTTGACTCGACCCGAAATCAAACTCGGTACTAACTTGACTCGATATGAAATTTGACTCGTACATATATATTAAAAAAAAACTCAGATATGAGGTTTTAGATATGAGATGTCGTGTAGCTGATGGAGAGGTGGCAATTATGGCAAGTGAATCTAGGTTTTAAGTTGTGATTTCAGCCCGTGAATACCCGTTACACCCGACCCGACTTAGTGCCGACTTGATACTTGTGACTGAGTTAGACTCAGTCCGGATTAGTCCAACCCTGACCTAATCTTGGATTGGGTCAGGCATACTGAACTCAGTACCAAGTTGGGTCGAATTTGAGCCAAGCCTACTTCATAACTGGATTGATTAAGGTTAGCCCTAACTCAGTTCGACTCGACTTGATACCCAACTCTACCATGTCTAATCCTTTAATAATGATGAACAAAACATACTATAAGATATAATCAGTAATGGTGAATACTCCTTGAAAAATAAAAGTTTAATTGATCACATGATTAGAATTAGGGCTGAAAGTTAGGCGGGTTCAACCCGACCGACCTGTGATCGACCTGACATTAGATTGGGCTAAGGCAGGGTCTATTAGTTTCGGTCTTGAGCTTGGATTATACAAACACCAACCCGATAAAACTTGGGTTGGGCTCAGGTTGAGTTCTCGGGTTGGCAGACCCAACCCGAACCCGATCAATATACAAGTTACTCATAAATTATAATTGAGTGCGGATCATCTGTGTTGAAGGCACAAGAAATACAAGTGTCGTCAGGTCTCCTTGGTACACATCATTTCCAAAGACTCAAGCTAACAAGATACACCGGATTTCTCTCTCCCAAATAGGTTGTGTGGGACACAACACGACATTGAAAGGAGTAGTTGTCATATATTTTATCTTGTTTATTTAAAAAAATGAAGTACTTTAAGATAAATAACTACATATATAATTAATAAAACCATAGGTACAAGAAACAATACATGTATTGAAATATGATAGACCAATGTAATAACAAAAATATTAGCATGTATCCGCCCGACTAACCCGATCAACCCGAACGAGCCCGCTTGGGTTGGGCTTGGATTGAGAATTCCCAACCCAAGCTTGGGTTGGGTTAGGGTTTAAGTATAGGAACCTTGGGTTGGGTTAGGGTTGAGCACCAACCCGACTATTCGAATGTCTTTTGTAATGTGAGGCCCGCCTAAACCGTGTTGTATTTGTTTGAAGTTCATTTGCCATCCAACCTGTTCATAAGGTCACAGAGAACAGGTTGAAACTTGCGCTAAACATATGGAAAGAAAATTTCTGATGGCTTATATTGAACTATACAGTCAATTATAAAAGATTTCATAGCTCAAAATTAGGATAGTCCGTTTTTCTCTCACTGGTCAGAAACTCAAGGAGTGAATGAATCAACCAACTTCAGCCAGCACATTTTCAAGATAAAACCCAACAGACCATTAGATGAGGAGGTGCACTGACAATTGTACATGGCCCAATACCCCTCATCGGACCTTTACAATTATATCTTATATAGAAAATCATTTATAGTATTAATTACATAAAATATATATTGCACATATTAGTTATATAAGAAGTAATATAATATAATTTAGAGAGTTTTGGTAAAAATGTATATTGTGTAATGTACAAATAATCATATAAAATGTATAATTAAGTATAGTTAGAAGTTATAATAAAAATGAATAAAGAGTGATAAATATATAAAAATGAATACTAATATATAATATAAAAAATATGAATGATAGATTAATATAAATATAAAATATTAAAATGCAATATTATTGTATAATAAATATGTTTATTTAGAAAAAGTTTAAATAGTATTTAATTTTTATATACACAAATAGCACGATATTTATATAGTATATGTTAAGTACAATTTATGTATATGTTATACATTATAATTATTATCATTATTAACAGTGTATAGTTAAGTATAGCGATATTAAGGGCGTGTTTGGGCAGACGCATTAAGATGGCTTACGACGGATGGGATCACGCGATCCCACATGCCCATCCCATGCGCGCATTTATGGCGCATGAGATCCGGATTTCATCTCTATCCCATGGTATTTATAACTCATGTACGGTGGATATTGATGAGATATCCATCCCACCTCTCTCGTCTCCTCGAGCCCACCAACCAAATCCTATGGGATTTTGGCTTGCCATCTGCTGCTAGATTTTCTCGTATACAGAGAAAGGAAATGACGCATGTCGAGCTCCATTCATCGCCCCACGGGGAGAAAGTAAGCTTCAGTCTCTAGATGCAGTTTACCGTTCTTGCGTGAGGTATGTCTCCCTTACCCTGATTTCCCCCCAATCTGTCTCCTGGTTAGTGATTGGGCGTTTCAGGAATTTCTGTTGTTATCTACACTTCAAGCGGATGTCGTCTCGTTTTCAAAACTTGTAATTCTTTTGATGAATCCATGTTTGAAATTAATTTCTTTGTAATTGCAAGTAGTTGAGTTCTAAAAATCCATTCGACTGCCACATACATTGCAATGTGAAGGTACGACCGTTGGATCTGTAACTTCGCATGCATGCACAATAAATGCCTCTTTTGGCTGAGAGGACTTGGATTCAAAATGGATTTGGGAATGGAATCCACCATAAACAGACTTTACACAGAGACCATAATGTCAGTGGGTGTTGGAGAAGCTCGACTTCTTGTATGACGCAGAAATGGTTTGGTTTATACCTCACAGATGGACATGGTGGTGCCTTAAAATAGATTTTCACAGAATGTGTAGTAGAAAAAAAAAAACTTTTATAGCATTGTTTTTTGTTATTCTTTAAAGATTACTTGATTACTGTTACTGTCTTCCACTTTTGGCACCATGTTATCAGCACCGAACAATTTGGTTTTCATGAAGGGCAAAGGATATCTGTTGGAACTTCAAGTTGATATATGTTCCATATATTTCTTTCTTTTTTTTCTTTTTTTTCTTACTATGGTGAAAATGAAATGATAGTTATTCTCTATTACCAGCACCATTTATCTATACCGACTGGTTGAATTTGATCTGGAGACGGTTTTTTTTTGTTTTTGTAGATGGCTTAGCATTTCAAATTTGTTTGGAGGTGTCCTACTTCTCATTATTATGATCACCAGTTGTACAGTTAGGATGTGGCTTGTTTATTAAGGTAGCTGAGAACACTGACTTGTATTACAGGTTGCCGTGTTTGGGATGCACTTTCTTCCTATTTATTTCTGTTTACTGAGGTTGCATTGTAGTAGGGAATCATTATGGAATCGCCAATCAAAGAGAAATTGATAATGTACGAAATATTTAATTTGCCAAATGATTGATCATTCAGCCAGTGGATAAATTTTGAAATATGGAATAACTATTTTAGATTCATAGTTCATTTATCTTTCAATTGATTTGTGGATTGTTTAAACCGGTGTACTAGTAGTGAACATGGCCTAATATGGATGGGTACGGTTTTACTCTTCACTAGTTTCTACCTTTCACTTCAGGAAATCCTTACATATAAATTAATTTGATTTTACTTTGTATATGATTTTCAGGTGACCAGAATTTTAGAAACATCGTTCACAGGTACACCTGTAATATCTTCAATTGGCCTGTAGTACTCTGTGTATGTTGATTGTTTCTGTGATCTCCCATTATGGATTGAGTAGTACTTGAAAATTCCTAGACAGGCAATTAAATCTGTTGAATAGTTAATTTTTTCAATGTGGATGGTCATTTCATACTACTCTTAACCATCTATTTGCATCCACATGATGGACACTGCGAATTCATTATCTGAGATCTTTGGTGTGTTTTCATCTCAGGTGTATTGTATCTGTTTTGGCAGCATTGTCAGAAAGATCTTTATACAGAATGTGATTGTTTTGTCAGATTATGAAAGGAGTTTATTTATGTAGTTCTTTGAAATGTTGAAATTTCGATAATCAAAATGTCTTCTGTCTTCGATTTTTATTTTTTACATTTGTGGGTGAAGAAGTTGTCATAACTGATCTCTATTACTAGCACCAGTTATCTAATTTGATGCATGGATTAGGATCTGGATACGGTTTTTGTGAATGGCTTATACTTTAAAATTGTTTTGGATGTTTCCTAGTTCTCATTACTATGATCACTTGTTGTACATGATTGCCTAGTATGCATGTGGTGCATGTTTCATTACGGATCAAGGGGTTGGAGCTGTGATTATATGGAATATTTAATCTTTGTTCATCTCTGTTGATTACTATTTTGATTTCATACCATTTTATATACCTTTCTTCAGTCCATGTTGCTACCACATGTTCCTTTGTTTTTTTACTGATATTGAAAAAAAAAAAAAAACATGTGGAATCATTCCTTTGTTTGCTAGATATGGATCTTCATGAAGGAACCTAATAAGAAAACATAATAGAAAAATGGAAATGTCCTTGTGATGAGGGGCTGAGTTGTGACTAGGATTGAATACATGCATCAAGGTGGGCCCATGGTAAGAACCACACCGTCTTGGGCAAGGGCACCTAATCTGGCCCCAATGGTATAAACTATCAACCCACAAGCAACAGGTGGCTTGGCTCATCCATCTACAAAAAAGAAAAAGAATGCAGTTAAACACACATTGGACCACCACATTATTATACAATCACCATTTCTTACAATGCAATGCCATCCCTCCTGCAAAAAATCATAGTAACCAACACAATCCTTCTTTTCATGTGAGAATCAAACAATCACCCATCACTACAACTAGAGAGCACACAAGCACATGCAACTACAAAACTGGCGCAACACCAAATAGAAGAAAATTGTAACAAATGGCTGCAGCATATACCTTTTTAAATAGACAGCTATAATATAGAACCAAAACAATTATTGAGCGGGCCACAGGTATAAAACTGGCAACGCACTCTCGATGTCAGGGCCACAACTAAAAAATTGGCAGTGCACTCAGGTTAGATCATTTTACGACATGAGTTAAAAAATGATGCAGATTCAAAACATTGTGTGGATGCTCTTAGTTCACTTTGAGATCTATTGTGATGGTCAATTGGTTTAAACACTAATTATGTTTCCATATTCATGCTTGGGTTTTTGCAAATTACAGCGAGGCATTCGCCTATAGCGACATCGCGTTCATATACCTGCAACACGTAGTTTCAGTATGTTTTATCACAACCCAATGGATTTGGACACTGCTAGGTTGATAATGTGCATGGAAATATGTAATATTCATGTGCATACAACTCTAAAATTTATGGCAATATGTGAAATTCATGTGCATACCACCATTGGGTTTTCAAAAACAAAGTATATGATTTTTTAAAGGTTTGTACATGAGTAGCTAGCTCTTTGATGGCTTGGTGGGGAGCTTGAACGAGCCATGCACGTGACCATCTTTTCTTTCGTGGAGGATATCGCGTGATTCTTTTCGACTCGTTTGTAATTTCTTGCAGAATAATCATAATTTCTCTTCTTCTTTATTTATGAATTTTGATGTTATAACTCTATGTTTTCTTCTTTTTCAAACTTGTTTAGGAAATAGTTTCTAGGAAGAGAGAGTTCTATTTTCATTATTGAGTAAAACTTTTTGAGGTTTTCATCATGGATCTTTTCAAATTTTCTAGTACATTCACTACCAGAAGGCTGTTGGACAGATTTCCTAAACTTTTCAATTATAAATAGCAAATGGAAAGGTCTGTGTAGAACAATTCGGTTAATATTCTCAATGGAACGTGTTTATCAACTTGATTAATCAAGGGAAACACTAAGGGAAATAATTTCACAAAATAATTTGAAAAGAAAATAAATTATACTTGGGAGGTTCATGCTAATTTTAAAGTCCTCTACTTCCACCTGTATACGTATTGACAAGTGATGGACGATGAAGATGAAGAAGAGATGGCAGATTCCATTGTAATTCTAGCAACAGTTGCATGTGTCGTAGTTGTTGGGGAATACTATCGACACTACATGTTTAGAGAACCAGCTTGAATAAGGGATGATGCGCGTGCCAGATTTATCAATTCAATTATTCAAACAGGCGATAAGGATTGCATTACCCAACTTACGATGAAGCAAGACGTATTTTTCCATTTATGTGAAGTAGTGCGTGACAAAATGACCCTACGCGATACACGTAACGTTAGTTTAGAGGAACAACTTGTGGTGTTCTTGCATACAGTTGGCCACACCGTCCAAAATCATGTGATAGTACACAGATTTTGTCGATCTAGTGAAACATAAGCCGTTACTTTTACCGAGTTTTAGATGCGATTGTTTCCCTGTACCCTGAGTATGTTAAGCAGGCAGGCGCACAAACACCGATTGAGATTTAGGAAAATACACGTTGGGCCAGTTATTTCCAGGTATCATTATAGACCAACTAATCATTTATTAATCTATACGTAAAAATAAATATCATTTGATTTTAATCCTATAGGCTTGAAGGATGACTGGATCAGAACTCGTGACAGAATCGCGGAGCGCATGTGGGCAGACACCCAAAACAATAGTAGGATTCAATAATCCTACTTAGTTTTTGTAATAATAATGACATACTGCATGACTAAAGTAATGAATGCAATGAGTTTTTTGTACAAGTTCGAAGCACTAGTTTTTTGCACTTTGTACACCTAAGCTAACAAATTTTTCTACATACATCAACAACTATTTATTTGTCTACATATTTATGTTGAGAAATCTTATAATTGACACATACTGTATTCTACATGATTCTCTTTTTGTAATTGCCTTCCCATTTATACATAGGTGATATGTCGGCCAATTTGGGAGGTTCTACTCCAACTCTGACGCAATCACCACTGCGTAGTCCGGTTCTACCGACAAGTTGCTCACCACATGAGAAGTCCGTAAAATCTTTGGCAAAGCCTTCCTCACGCATTGCCAAGATCAAATGGACTGGAACTATGGATCAAGTTTTGTTTGACACCTTGATTGAGAAAATTGCGCTAGGTGGAAAGGCAGATAATGGCTTCAAATGAGAAGCATATCAAGTAGTCGCCGACGAGGTCCATAAACATATACAGATTCTTATCAGCTAGAAAAATGTTCAAAATAGATTGAGGTATCACAAGAGGGAGTACGGTGATATAAAGGACATGCTGGTTGCGAACGGTTTCGATTGGGACAGTGAGCGCATGGTGGTGACAGCCCCAGACGATGTTTGGGAGGAGTATTTAAAGGTAACATAAACTGTAGTTTTGGTTGTATAAAATTTTGAAAGTCAACTGACATTTACTGATATTCAAAATTATCATGTGTATAGTCTCATCCGCGAGCTGAGAGGTTTCGTGGCAAGCAAATTGAACGAATGGATGATTTATCGGTGATTATCGGGTTTGAGCAGGCTACTGGCAGATATGCGCAAGGAAGTAGGAACATTACGGCATCCTCGTCTCGTGTTTATAAAGACCTGAATGATTCATGGAGAGAGCCGGATGATGACACAGATGCTACCGTGGACCTATCTGAGGAAAACCTCTATGAATCACCTAGCATATATGGCCAATTAACGGACAGTCAAATAAGGGAAAATAGGCTGTTTTAGGATACTCCCAATCGTAGAACCAATTCCGATAATAGTCGTGGTGAGAGTGCGACAACAAAAAGGATGCAACCTGCTCGACCATATGATGTCATAGGCATATGCCTCAAGAGTGTTGTAGAGGCTATGCGTAACTTCTCCGTTAGAAAGAATGTCAACTAAATGAGATGTGTATTAGACATACTGAAAGAGGTTCAAGGGCTAACCAATGCTGAATTTATTGAGGTTAGTCAGCTCTTAAATAAAAATGAGAAGCTTGCATCCTTTTTTGTTGTCCTACGGCCTGATCGTCGTGTTGATTCGCTTAAAAAAACTCTATCCGATTTGAAGAGTAATGATGGTGGTGGTTCTGTTTAATGGTTGCTAATCTTTGGGGTTTAAAAACTTTGAAAGTTGGGTACCGTTAATATGGTAATTCAGACGGAGAACAGTTGCTACAAGAAACTCTTTTTTTTTTAAGGTTTAAGGTTTTTTGGTTTTTTTCTACTTTTTTTTGGGCATGTAATAACTTCCACATATTTTTTTTATATTGTTTATATTTTTGGATTCCACATATCTGCTAAGGCGAGTGTTAGACACTGGCCTTAAACCGTTTCTGGCTCGATATACTTGATATGTAATTATTTAATCTAATTCTGGATCATTTGCTTTTGTTATATAACTATTTTACTGATAGGACTACACACTTCGTACGGAGAAAAGGTACGCTCCCCAAACATATGTCAAATGGTTTTATTAGATTATATATTTTTCATTGTAATGTGGATGTCACTCTTTTCTTGTAAATATATATAACTTTCAATCTGTTGCTATTCATTGTGACACTGGACCTCTCTTTGCGGATGGCGAAGGAAAAATACCATGTTGTCCTAGTTGGTCGTCGGCCAGGTATTTATCTTACATGGGATGATGCGCGAGTCGAGGTGGAGGGATATAGTGGGAGCTGCCATCAAGCGTTAAAGAATTGGAGAGAGGCTACGGCATGATGGGACAGTTTTTTCGGTCTGGCAACTGCACCACCGACACATGGATGTGGAGCTCCCTCGGGAGATGTGGCAACATCAGTGGACGCAGTTGATGCCCATCATTCTGTAACGCTACCTATCCAACAGACAGCCTGGGCCACTATTTTCAGGCCCACGTCTACTGATGATCTCCCCTCTTCAGCTGCAAAGAGATTATTGGCACTCCTGATTGGAGTAATGGTTGTTTTTTTCGTATTGTATATTATGATTAAATTATAGATATTGTTGGGTATGTTTTACGGACACTGATACTTTGAACAGCTTTTTTATTTGGATGATTTCATGACATAGTATAGTCATGGTAGGTGATGCATTATTAGTTGATATCATAATCATACATATGGATCTGATTCCGTAAATATCCACATGTATGCACAAATTTCTCGCAGCATGTTGTGTATGGCTGAGATCAAGACCGGGCAGCACCAAATCCGCCCCCGTGCATTAGGTGGCCTACACACATCTCGAAAATGACCATATATAGAAACCATAATGTACACACAATCATAAGGCGGGTCATGGGCTACTTTTCCAACCATCCAAATCGTTGTGGACGGTTCGGATGATACAGTACAACATATGGAGGGTTCGGATGACACAGATACATCGTTGTGGGTCCCACAGAGCACCAGCCACTACTTATAGATGGTTTGGATTGGGTGTGGTAGCCAATGCATTTTAGGCCAGAGCATCCATTCCCAACAAACGGCTAATTCTCCAGTCCGGTACAGGAACACTCGGACGTCCAAACGCGGCGAGTGTGGGATTAGTTGGATTAAAATTCAATCCCATCTCCATCCAAACAGGATCACTCACGTGATCTCAGGATGGCTGTAACAATCCAAACAGGCAGGTGTTTTGGTCCAGGGATATGAAAATCCCATTGGATGCCCGACCATCCACTGACACCGCCATCGTTACCTTAAAACTCATCCCATCCCTCCTAATTCGATGGGATCGGTCCGGCCAAACATGCCCTAATATTATGGATATATATGTATTAGTTGGTAAGATTATTATATGGTTTATATACCATTTACACCATAAACACCATAAGTAATTTACAATATATAGTTAATATATTAAATAAAGATAAATAGTGATGTAGGACATATAAATATATTAATGTTTTAGTATAGTTTAAAGTCAAGTTAATACATGTTAATGTTTATATATATCTTTCAGCACAGTTTAAAGTTAAGTTGATAAATGTTAATGAATATTTAATAAATATTATTAAAATGTAAATGATAGAACATTAACATAACATTTATTAATTATTATGAAATATTAGTATATATAGAGGTATAAATGTTGACATGAGATCAATGTAAATTATAAGTGTATGAACATTATGCATGGTAAATGAGTTAAAACGTATTATAAAAATAATTGTTTAAATACATAAATTGATATGAAAAATAATTGGTAAAATTATACATACATATATATATATATATATATATATAAGTTAAAATATATTATTATATATAAGTTATTATTATGATTAAAAAATGAATTAAGTAAAACACACAATATAAGAAGTACATATAGATGTAGTTGTATGTGAATAATCAGTTGCATATAAAATAGTTATAAAATAAGTAAGTTAATCTATATAGTATTATATGAGAGAATAGAAAGTATTAAATAGTTTGTATGTATAAAAGTATTATAATTGAGTAATTCATTATATGTAAGTAAAGTTAACATTATCATATTGGCATAACAAATTGTTGTTATAGATTAATAAATAATAGGTATTTAATAAAATTTATTACATGAAGTTGTTTACATAGTATGAAAAATATATTTTACAACAAAAATTTTTAATATATATTTTAATGAATAATAAAAAGATTATTAATTAAGTAAATAAAATATAATGTTAAAAAATATGTAAAGAACTATATTAAATATATCATTTGGAGTGAATATAAAATACAATATAATATCAATAAAATCCTTAAAATAAGATTATATTATAAAAAAATGATAAGCATAACAATAACAATATGTGTGTGTGTGTACATATATATAGTGTAATTATTAGTTAATAATAAATGTTTTATATATTGATAGTAATATATATTAAATATGTACGCATTTGTAAGATAAAATATGTAATTATATAAAAAGTATGATAAAGTTAAAAAGTATTAGTCATATTATTAAAATAATATTATGATTTATATTATTTTATATAATATTATTATGTTTACAATGTATATAGTGCATAATAATATTAAGTAATATAATTTTATAAATTGATTTTAAAATTGTAAATATATAACAGTACTAATAAATGCATTGTATATAATTATATACGATTTATACAAGAAAATACAACAAAAATAGTTAAAATGAATAGAATTGTAATATATATGCACATATATAATAAATATATAGATAGAGTATCAATTTATAATAATAAATAATACATATGTAAAATGTATATAATATGAGTGTGATAAAATTAAAATAACATAAAAATTAAAATAAGTATTATGAAATAATAAAACTATAGTATAATTATATTAATGTGAAAGTATAATATAGATATAAGTATAAGATAATAATTATATTTTAATAATCATAAATGTTTAATTATTATTATGAATTGTAATATTCAGTAATAAAATAAAATAAAAATTATTTATTATATGTAAAATGAATGGTAAAAGATGAATGTGAATAAATCCATAATAATAGTGTTGTAACATTTATTAAATAAATTAATAAATATAAAAGTATAGAGTGTGCAGTAATTTAAATGTCTCTAGATTACATGTTAGTACATATTCGATTATACATGATAGTAAAAATAAATTGTGTTGTAGTTTTAATAAAAATAATTATAGATATTGTAATTATTATGTATCATGTATACATGTAAATAAGTATTATACATATAATTTATAAGTACAAAAGTGTTGACAATAATTAGAAGACGTAAAAATTAATATGTTTATATTAATAATTATTATATTATATATGAAAGATAATAATTTAATATAATTATATAATTAATTATATATATATATATATATTTAATAATAAAAGTAATAAAACAGTATATATAATAATGAATAATATATAACATGAATGAAATAAATAATATAAAAAATATTTAATTAAAAACATAAACAATAATTAGAATGCATATGTAGCAATGTATATAGTATGTATAGTAATTTAACATTATACCATTATATAATTAAGAAACATAGAAGTATATTTTAAAAAATATATATGTATAATATAATAGTAAATAAATAATACATATAGTTAAAGATATGAAATATATAAAAAATAATTATTATAATTGTATATTAATTACTAATATAATATAATAATGTTAAAGGTTATGAAAGAAAACGTGTAAACAAATTCACTATCCTTTGATTGGTTCACATAAGGCTCATATATTCAGATATATGGTTCTCATTGCGAGTTGAAAATTAAAATGTGGGCCTACAGGATGGTTCCATGCATTTTAATTTATAGGCTCTTTATTTGCATGGTTATGATTATCTTATGTGGACATATTTTAATTATGCAAATAAATTCACCTGTTAAGAATGTATGAATAGAACTCATATGATACCATAACTCATAAAATTCAATAACAAAAAATCAATGTCACTTAAAATATGATAGGAAAAAAATAAAAATGTTTTTGTTCGAAATTTTAATTATTTACAAACAACTTTAAATTTTCTTATAACAAGAAATTTATGAATGAATGAAAAGAAACTAATAACAGTCCAACACATGCTTTATTCAATCTTTATCCATCCATGCGAATGAGGCATCGAAGACCCTCCCCTTTGAGCATGTAATCAAAAGCTTTGTTGATCTCAGAGAATGGTACTTCATGTGTTATAAACTTATCTAAGTCTAACTCCTGCAATACACAATTATACGCAAGTAAATATAGTATTTTATTGAAATAAATATAAAGATATATAATTCATTGGCAAGAGTAAGATATGCTGGTAATAGTAGTTCAATGTAACAAAAATTTAATCATGCATACCTTTTTCATATACTTTTCGACGACTCCAGGAATATCGGTACGTGGTTTATAGTTTCCGAAAAATGTTCCCTTTAGAGTCCTCTCACTCAACACATTTAAGGGGTTGGTCTTGAACACAGCATCTTTGTGAGGAATGCCAACTAGTACAGCAACACCCCAACCCTGAGAACATTAGAATTGCAGTGTTAAAAATTATAGATTGCAATTAGCCTAACAAACATAAGTTAAGAGTAGAAAAGTACATCATGAACACATTCGAAAGCAGATATGAGAGAATTAATGTTGCCAGAACATTCAACGCTACGATCTACTCTCCACCAGTCATTTTGGCGATAACCTGTTAAACTTGAAGACCTCTTCATATTAGTGAAGATATCAGCTAAATCCAAATGTTATTAAACCTAGAAAATATATACAAAATGCATTTGATTGGTAATCACCAATCAAATATAAATAAATAATTTACTTCAAATCAAGATTTACAACAAACCTCTTGAACAGGTTTATCGTGCTCTTTCGGATTTACAAATTCTGTAACTCCAAATTTCTTAGCTGGTATCAAAATAAAATCAAATAATTAATAATGTATATAAGATCAAATGATAAATGTAGAAAAACAAAACAACTTTCACCTTCATTAAATTTTTTTGAATTTAAATCTACCCCAATGATCCTTGAGGCCCCAGAGATTCTTGCCCCTTCGGCAGCCTAGTGTGATACAAAACCAAGAGAAAGTTAAAATAACACAAATGCACCATATATAGATGAAGGGATAAATAATCTCAAAAGAATATACACCTGAGGAAAAGAAACCTCCACATTCAATAAGGGTCCAATTAAATGGTTGGTAAGAGGCAATTAAAATCTCATCCACCATGGGCCCACCTTATGAAAGAATTTAGATCACATATATTTTCTCAGCAAAGAAATTTACAAAGGAAAGAAAAAGAAACTCACCGCAAGGCCGACTGCTCCTAATCCGAAAATAGCAACAGTGGAACCCTTTGGAGGTTTTGCAACATTCAAAGTGGCACCAAGACCTAAAAGGTAGAAACCAAATTCAGTAACAAAAAAAAAAATCATATTGAAAATTTATGAAACAAATGAAACAAAGCAAATAGAAAGATTTTTTTAGTATTGTAGTCTCCACCTGTTGAGATTCCGCAACTAACAACGCAAACTTTATCAAGAGGAGTAGCAGGGTTGATCTTGGCAACGCAACCGACATGAACAACAGTGTATTCACTGAAAGTGGAGGTTCCTAAAAAATGGTAGATGGGTTTTCCGTTGATGGAGAACCTCGATTGCTCATCGTTGATCATCACTCCTCTATCAGTGTTTATCCTAAGGAGTTCACACAAGTTGCTTTCCTTTGATTTGCAGTGGGAACAATCCTTACATTCACCAGTGAATATAGGGAGCACATGATCACCTGGTTTGAGTTACGTCACATCTTTTCCAACACTTTCCACAATCCTATAGATAGATAGATGATTCCAAACAGGCAATGCAAAAAAAAAAAAAGTATTATAATTGTAAAATAATGAACGAAATTTAAAATTAAAGTAAAATGAAAATCCAAAGAAAAAAATAATTTAAATGAGAAATAAAAAAAGGCTTACCCCCCAGCTTCATGGCCAAAGATGCGAGGGAATAATGGTGCCTGCCCCTGTAACATTTAAATATTCCAATCTCATTTTAGTCATCCTTCTACAATATTATATTAATAAAAAAAATACTTAATTTTTTCATATAAATGAATATTTTTTTTCATTTTTAAAAAGCATTGTCGATATTATTATAATAAAAAGTGAGACCTTAGCTTCCCAGAAGTAGACATCAGTGTGGCAGAGGGAAGTAAAGAGAATTTTCAAACGAACTTCCATTGCCTGTGGTGGTGCCACTTCTACCTCTTCTATTACCAGCGGCTTCCCAGCTTCCCATGCTATCGCAGCTACATACATACATACATAAACATGATTATTATAGAAATTACAAAATTACAAATGAAGAAAGTAGAGAGTTTTTAAGATATACCTTTGCATCGAATAACTTGACCAACTGTAGTCGACGGCATCTTTCTCTTTCTTTGTTACGTTGAAATGATGATAGAAGATAGCTACTTTGTGATGGTATTTATAAGTACAAGGAAATAAGAAGTTGTTAGAAATATTCTAATCTTATCCATTTAATCTTATCCATTCTGGTAATTAGCATTTGACTAGGATTTAGTTATGATCATTGGTCTTATGCACGACTAGGTAAGGCAAAAGTAACATCTTAGAGATGAGGCCCTGATTGCAATGTCCAACTTGATGTATTTATTGTATATCTACATCGTCCATCTGTTTTTCAACATCATTTTAGGGTATGGTACCAAAAATGAGGAAGATCCAAATCTTAGGTGGACCACACTACAGAAAACAATGATGATTAAACACCCATCATTAAAAACTTCCTACGGCCCACTGTAATAATTATTTTCCATCCAACTTATTGATTAGGTCACACAATCCTGGATGAATAGAAAACTCAAATAGTTGTTTGATCCAAAACTTTTGTAGTCCCTAAGAAGTTTTTAATGGTGGGAATTAAATCCCTATTGTGTGGTCCAAGTGAGTTTTGGATCTACCTCATTTTTGGGAGCATGAGCTAAAATGATTTTGAGAAATGGATGTACAACATGGATACACAACACATACATCGAATTTGGCCCTATGGTCAGCTCCTCATCCACTAAGTTTTTTCCCCGCCTCACCTAATTAGGGCCCCCGGTTGGTGCTATGTGGGCCCCATCATAATGTATGTGTTTTATCCACATTGTCCATGTCATTTTTCCTGCTCATTTTGTTGTATGAGAAGAAAAATAAGGCAAATCCAAATCTTAGGTGGACCACACCACAGGAAACAATGGCGATTGAGTCCCACATTAAAAACTTCCTAAGCCCATGAGTTTTAAATCAAGCTGATATTTTTCTGAACCCTTCATTCAGATCTGTGTGACCTAATCTTCAGGTTAGATGGCAAATAAACATTATTATGTGCTCTAGGAAGTTTTTAATGATAAGCGTTTGATCACCATTTTTTTTACTGTAGTGTGGTACACCTAGGAGTTGGAACTACCTTAGTTTTTGGGAACATGCCCTAAAATAAGCTGAAATATGGCTGGACGGTGTGAATAATTCCATCATAGTGAAGCCCATAGAGCACTAACTAGTACCCACTCACTTATGAATAGATCACTGGCCGACCTAAATTGTGTGAGCCTGCCGAGTACACTCTGTGGGGTTCACCATGATTTATCTATACCATCCATATGTTTTATTAGTTGAATTTAGAGCATTAGCACAAGATAGAAGCATATCCACCACTCAAATTGACCACACTTAAGGAAATAGTAGGGATAATAATACACACCATCGAAACCTTCTAAGGGCCCACAATGACGTTGATTTGTCATCCAACCTGTTCATAAGGTTAGACAGACTGTCTATAAAAGGGAAAACACAATTATCAACTTGACCCAAAACTTCTGTAGGCTCAAGAAGTTTTCAACGACAGCTTTCTATTCCCACTATTTCCTATGGTGGTGATCGACTTGAACTTTGGACATGCTTCAATTTTGGATTTTTTTTCCCTCTAAAATAAGCTAGAAAATTAAATGGACAGCATAGATAAGACACGGAGTATAGTGGACCTCATAGAATTTATTAAGTAGAATATAGTGTAAAACGTTACTCAGTACCAATTCCTATCTATCACACTGAATCCTGATCCCTTCGCTTGACCCGGTCTCTTCCCTCAAATTTTCGCCTCCTTATACGTTGAGTTTTTTCAGTTGGTTGAGTGACTGGATAGAGTTTATCCCCATGGACACGGATTAGTTAGTGATTCATATTATCAACTCAGCTATTACTCCACGCTCTGTAGGCCCCACAATGGTGTATGTGTTTAATCCATGTCGAGCATCTGTTTTCCCATCTCATTTTATGGCATCAGCCATAAAATAATTTAGATTGAAATCTCAGATAGACTATGCCACATGATTATAGTGGTTATTAAATGGTCGCCATTAAAAAATTGTTAGGGCTTACTGTAATATTTATTTTCCATTCATCCTGTTGATTAGATGAAACAGATCTGGATGAAAGGAAAATACAAATATAAGCTTGATCAAAAACTTTTCTGAACCAAAGAGTTTTTAATGGTGGGCATTTAATCACCAATGTTTCGTGTAGCATAGTTCACCTCATATTTGGATTTGCCTTGGAATCAAACCCTAAAATGAGCTAGAATAATGGATGGACGGCATGGATAAAATATATACATCATGGTGGGTCCCAAAAAGTGGGGACGAGTAGCAACATGGCTACTTAGAGCGTCGATAATAGTAAACTCGATATGCAATCAATGTGCAATCCCCCAAGCCTCAGCACGGGCAACAGGGATATTCCCGTGTCACGACTTGGCTCAAGCTCTTTGTGGCCCACCATAATTTATGTATTTTATACATGCCATTCATCTATTTTGTAAGCTCATTTTAAGGCATGACCTTAAAATGATGCAGATTTTAAACTTTAAGTAGACCACATAAAATAGTAGGGATTGAACGCCTACCACGGTTGAAAACTTCCTAAGGCCCATCATGATGTTTTATTTGTCATCCAACTTGTTCACAAGGTTACACAGACCTAGACGACGAGAAAACACAAATATAGCCCCTAAGAAGTTTTCAACGGTGGATGATCAATTGTCACTATTTTATGTGGCATGGTCCACTTGAGCTTTTGATTTGCATTATTATTTTACTTATTCCTAAAAGAAGGTGGAAAAATGAATGGACGGCATAGATAAAGCACATACATTACAGTGGACCCCCACATATCTCGGGCCACCTTTGACTACTTGAGTATAGAGAGTCACTTTTAGAAAAAAGAAATAGATTTTGACCAAAGTAGCAGTGTGGTATTCCCAAATGCCCAAAAATACAAAAGGTTTAAATAAATGTTCTATTTAACTTCTCACACTTTTTTTTTTTAATGTTTGTGATGAAATTGTCCTTGCTTGTAGGCTAGTGTCTTATGGATATTTTTCTTCCTTTCTTATTTCCCAGGACATGGTAGATTTCTCACAAACTTCGTGCTGGGCCCCACCTACCTTCTTATAATAGAAAGTTCCTGCGAGCTTGTTTGCATCCGTTGTCCATCATGCCAGGCTCAATTTAGATGTAGGCCAGAGCCAACTTTTGATATGGACAATCTATTGTGGGGCTCATGTTTATATGGGTCATCTATCATGTGGGTCATTTATGATTAGGGGTTGACCCTTGACGTGGATAATCTATTATGTGGGCCCATGTTAACATGAGTCATCTAGCATGTGGGGCCCACTTAATGTGGAATGTCCATTGTATAGGTCCACCTTTGATGTGGACCATCCATCATGTGGGGCCCGTGGTATGGACCATCCATTATGGAGATAAGTAGCTTTCAACATATAAGTTACTTTTACATGGCACTTACTAAATTAACATTAAGTTCAAAAAATAGCTTATTAACTTACATATAAGTCAAAAAAGTTATTTACCAGGTGGTGTCCAATAAATTCAAAAAGTAGCTTAAAGTCAAGAAAGTCCTTAAAAGGGCTTTAGCCCAAAAACGACCCAGTTAGCCCATCCAGCCCATTTGCCGCACCAGTCTTTAATGAAGATGCCGTGAATACGCTTAAATGTACAACCTTACAATTTTAGATCCGAAGCTCAAGTGGACCACACCACAGGAAGAAGTGGAAAAAATGGAAATGCTGACACCTACCCTTGAAACCTTCCAAGGGCTTTGCCATCCAACCTGTTGATAAGGTCACACCGACCTGGATGAAGGGAAAAGACAAATATCAGCTTCATCCAAAACTTTCCTGGCCCCCAAGAATTTTTTTAATGTTGGGTGTTAAATCACCACTATT
This sequence comes from Magnolia sinica, assembly GCF_029962835.1. Classification (NCBI taxonomy): domain Eukaryota; kingdom Viridiplantae; phylum Streptophyta; class Magnoliopsida; order Magnoliales; family Magnoliaceae; genus Magnolia; species Magnolia sinica. Next base: position 15,212,011 of record NC_080573.1, read on the forward strand.
TCCTGTGGGGTGGTCTACTTGAGCTTTTAATCAACTTCATTTTTGGGATCATACCATAACATGAGCTGTAAAAACGAATGAACGGCGTGGATAAAACACATACATCATGGCCCCATAGCACCCAACACCACCAAGTTGGTGGCCAGTCCTTTGCTAAGCGCGCACGCGTGTGCAGTAAAGCTCATGTACACGCCACACATGTGCCAGCATGGCACGTGGGTGTGAGATCCAATCAACATCCATCAAGTGGATGGATTAGAAAACTTACATTTTTACTAACATTAGCCCACCTGACCAGTGGATCAAACTGGTTCTTGGACTAAAGCAACAAAATAGTGGTGCTGTTCTAACGGATGGATTGGATCTCGGACCTATTGTACCATGCAGTCACATGTGTGGCGTGGACATAAGCTTCATCGCACACGCGCGTGCGCTTAGTAAAAGCTCGTTTCGTCTATAAAATACAAACCTCGTTCCTTTTTCTCTCATCCCCTCCCTGCAGTATTCAAATTTCCGTTACTACTCCCGCCAATTTTCAACCGCATGTCCGCTTCACCACCACTCCCTCTCCCTCCTCACACTCTCCCTCGTTCTCGCCACCCACAAAATGACCAAAATGCCCCTTGGATTCCAACCCCCCAACTCCTCTCCGAATACCCTTTTCTCCGCCATATCCGTTCCTGCAACTCCATCAAACACCTTAAGCAAATTCATGCCCAATCCATCGCATCCGGAGCCATCCACGACAACTTTGTCGCATCCCGTATCCTCTCTTTCGCCGCTCTCTCCCCCAACGGATCTCTCCCGTACGCCCGCCACCTGTTTGATCAAATTCCCAAACCCGATGCCTTCATCGCCAACACCCTCATCCGTGGCTACACGTCTGGGCCCTGCCCAATCGATGCACTCCTATTCTACATCCATATTCTAGAATCTTCCCTCCGTCTCGATGCCCATGCCATTCCTCTCCTTCTCAAGGCATGTTCTGAAATACCTTCTCTTCCGTTGGGCAGAGCGATTCACTCACATGTTTTCAAATTTGGTTGGGGCTCTCACATCCCGCTTCTGAATTATCTTGTTTATATGTACTCCTCCTGCGGATCGATTGATTCTGCAGAACTTATTTTTAGCAGGATGACAGAATTTGATGATGCTTCATGGAATATAATGGTGGGTGGGTATTTGAAATGCGGGCTTTTTGAAGCTGCACGCCGGCTGTTTGATGAAACGCTGGAGAGAGATGTTGTGTCATGGAGCGTGATGATTAACGGGTATGTCCAGAGTAGCTTTTTCAAGGAGGCTCTGGAGCTGTTTAGAAAAATGCTAGTTGAGAAAGTCGAACCCAATGAGAGTGTGTTGGTGAATGTCCTTTCTGCTTGCGCTCATTTGGGAGCCATGGAGCAAGGGAAGTGGATTGAGGGATATGTGACGAAGAAGAATGTAGGTGTCACCGTGCGGTTGGGAACTGCTCTTGTAGACATGTATTCAAAGTGTGGGTGTGTCGAGAGGGCACTTGAGGTTTTCAATGAGATGAAGGAGAAGAACGTACTGGCTTGGAGCGCAATGATCGGTGGGCTTGCAATCAATGGGCATGGTGAGGATGCATTACGTCTGTTCTCTCAGATGGAAATGCATGGAGTCAGAGCAAACAATGTGACGTTCGTTGGAGTTTTAAATGCGTGTAGCCATTCAAGGTTGGTCGATGAAGGATCAATTTACTTCGATTCCATGACAAAGGTGTATGGGCTAAAGCCAAATATTCAACACTATTGTTGTATGGTTGATCTTTATGGTCGAGCTGGGTTGTTAGATCGAGCACAAGAGGTCATTAAAAGCATGCCCATGGAACCCAATTCTGCCGTTTGGGGAGCTCTCGCTAATGCTTGCAGGATTCATGGGAATGCCCAATTGGGCGAGCGAGTAGGAAAACAGCTTCTTGAGCTGGAGCCGGATCATAGTGGGCGGTATGTCCTCTTATCAAATATATATGCTGCTGAAGGGAAGTGGAGCGATGTTGCGGTGCTGAGGAGAGAGATGAAAGAACGTGGTGTTAGTAAGACGCCTGGGTGTAGCTTCATAGACTTGAAAGGTACCATTCATGAGTTTATTGCAGGAGATAACTCACACCCGCAAAGCCAAGAGATTTATGCCAAATTGGAAGATATAAGCAAAGAACTCAAGCTTGCAGGTCATACACCCAACACTAGTGCAGTATTGCTCGATATGGATGAGGAAGAAAAGCAGACAGCGCTCTACCACCACAGCGAGAAGTTGGCAATTGCATTTGGGTTAATTAATAGTGATCCGGGTGCAACCATTCGAATCACGAAGAACCTTCGTGTGTGTGAAGATTGTCATGCCGCTACAAAGATGATATCAAGGATTTACAAGCATGAGATTGTTGTGAGGGATCGGATCCGCTTCCACCATTTCAAGGATGGCTCATGTTCGTGCATGGACTTCTGGTGAATTTCAGTGGATTGGCTCTGCCAGCCATGTTGAATTACAGAAAGAAGCTAAGCTGACATGTTGAAAAAAGACTGCAAACAGTAAGGGAACTTTAATGACATGGACTGACAGATCATCCTCATCGTCGTTGTTGTCCTTGGGGCCTGCTATCATCAACTGCATCACCGCCGTCATCATCATTATCATATCCTTATCTCAGCTCCTGTATAAGGAGCGAGGTATTGTAATGTAGCAGGTGCATCCACTGTTGGTGTATTCCACCGGCCCGTCCTTTGAAAGTAGTCAAGCTAGTTGATATGTCGACGATCACCTGCTTCATCTTCGTCATCCTCAGGTGCATGCTTTCCAAGTTATCTATGCCACCCTTCCCTTCAATCAAACCAGTTGAAGGATGACATGTTGGAATTTACATGGAGAAACTCTAAGAAATCCACTGGACTCATTAAGGAGAAGCAGTAGAACCTGTGTGAAGCTAATCTATTCATCAAGCAGGGCCAGAGATAACATGCCCCAAAATCTGGCCAGTCAACTCATCAGGTGGGGCCTCTCTGTAAATTTAATCATTGATCAGGACCACCCATTCACCACAGCTGTTCTTTAATGGGTTAGCATGAAAAAATGGCATAAATCATATACCATCCAAACCTTCCCCTTTATTGTGATACCCCTCCATTTGTCATCAATGTTCTTGACAGTTCATTTTGTAGGCTATTCATCAGATGGCTAGCGCTTTATGCAGTCTGTTTGATTTTTGCAACCAGCTACAACAGGGGGCCAGACCAAAGTGATGGTCCAGATTTATGATTTCACCACACGTCCAGATGCAGCTACCCTGCATCATAGCCTACAATGCTACTTACATGCGGTTGCTTCACTGTGACAGTTCAATAGTGCGGCATACACGTGCATAAATCCCAATCGTCCAAAACATAGGGCCCATTTGAGGATAGTTCTCGATTATTGATCAGACACCCATCATCTGATAAGTGGCTATCAGATGGATAATAAAAACAGAATGATCTGTGTTGTAACCGAAGGGCAAAGACAAGACTGATTTGTGTGACTTTAGGGTTATGATCCACCCACAATTTGGCGCCAGCAAATTCAGCGCACAAGATCAGATGGTTAAGATATTTGCTTAGTACGATTTTTGGGTTTTGCTCCACCAACAGTAGGGCACCCACAAATTCAACTGTCGAGACCAGAGGGGTGCTTAAGACAACTGATTAGTATGATTTTCAGGTTTTGCTCCATCCACGATGGGGCACCTTCAAATTCGAAGGGCAAGACCAGATGGACGGTGGTTTTTTTTTTTTCTTTGGTCACACACACCCACATCACAAGGGCATTCAATCCCATTATCTCAGTGTTTCAGTGTTGAAAAAGAGTCAGCTATGGAGCCGGACTAAATCAGATGGTTAAGATATCTAATTAGTGTGATTTTTGGGTTTTCCTCCATCCACAACGAGGCACTCAAAGGCAAAGTTCAGATTGCTGCATGCATTGCATGAACCACCCCATTTTAAATGTTATCTTGGTCCCTTCCATTTTCATCAGACATCAACCCACCCATCATAACTGTACTTTTTTCGAGAGAAGTTTGTGCGAGAAGCCCATACAATAATCAAACACCTTGACCGACGTACAGCCAAAGTAGGATTGCCAATGTAGCCCGGTCCACATCAGCCCTGGCCTGACCGAGTAAAAGAAATTGTCAGTGGGCAAGGATGGGCCAGGTCCAAGTCAGACCAAAACGGATTCAATAAAAGATGGCAGGAATTGAGGATGAGATTGGCCTGTGGCTCTAAAGGCTGGTGCCTAAGCCAATGAAGCACAAGTCCTGCCTGATATGCTATTTCTAGGTATAAGCTATCATGTAGTAAATGTACATGCAATTGACACATCATCATTAATATGGCCATGGTCTAGGCAGGGGTAGTCTTAACTAAACCTGATGGACCGATGACCTTCGCCCAAGCCCAAGTCAATTATTAGACCTTAAGCTTTTAAGACCAAACGCAACTAAAGCTGATGGACGAATGACCTTCAACCGAACCCAAGTCAATTATCAGACCCTAGACATTTAAGACCATGTTTGGATAGATGGAATCTAGTATATGATAATGGAAAAGTTAATGATTTTGTAAATTCCATTCTTCAATGTGTTACCTGGAAAGGATGAAAATGTTACCTTTGAAACCATGGTTTTCATGGGCAACCTGATATAACATGTTAATTCAAGGGATCCCTTCCCATGCCCAACATCTGACAAGCTACGACTAAGGACCAAGGGATTGGCCTCACCCAACACCATTAAGCATAACCAGATCCATACGCAAACATGAAATGTAGCATCTTACAGACCTATCATGTGATGAACCCAACCATTATTAAATGAGGTAGGCATAGGTCCTCTCCAAGCTAACCACAGACCCTTATGGACCACTAGGAGTTGACCAAATATAAACTAACACCCAACCTAAACAAAGATTTTGGCATCCCATCACCAAAGACCATCCACCATGTCCAAGGCCATTCTTCCTACTGTCTTGATAAAATGATACTATTTGGACAGCCCAAACAATCCAATCTGTAGCATCAAAAAATGAATGGACAAGATCATTTGCATATGACAGACACAGCAACGGATGCTTAGGAGCATCCAAATTACTTCAATTTTTGCACATTAACCAGAAGAATTGGGGTGGACCGAATGGATGGTTGAGATAGGTGATGTGAATGCAAGTGATTATAAATCAAACTATGCATGGAAGAGTAGCAACGGATGCTTAGGAGCATCCAAATTACTTCAATTTTTGCACATTAACCAGAAGAATTGGGGTGGACCAAATGGATGGTTTAGATAGGTGATGTGAATGCCAGTGATTATAAATCAAACCATGCATCATTTCTCATAAATCTATTAATGTAAATAGAGTGTAACATTAACCTTCCTCAAATTTCTTTTTTTTGGGTTCAAATCAACACCAATAATCCTTGAAGCTCCAACAATTCTAGCCCTTTCAGCAGCCTAATCACATGATATAATTACATCATTTCTCATAAAGTGAGAAGTTACATAACATAAATACACTTTATATAGATGAGAGGAAATTAACAAACATATTAGGTATAGAAACAACATTTTTGACTCAACAATTGGATAGATTAACCTTGTAGATTAGAGTTGCAGTCGCATCATGGGATGGTCTATGCCCTAAAATTTTCTCTATCAGCTGATACTAGTTGTCTAATGAAAATGGATAATTGCAACCAACTGTCCACATTCAACAAGGCTCCAATCAGATGGTTTGGATCATATAATTAGGAATACTCATAACATCCATCAGCTACCATAGCCCCAACATGTGAAAAAATTTGGATCACATTTTTAAATTTGCTTAGCAAAATATTGATAGAACACAAATATTTCCTCGGCGAAGAAAATTAGAAGAAGAAAAAAAAAAAATTCACATCTAGGCCGACTGCTCCCAATCCGAAAACAGCAACAGTAGAACGCCTTGTGGGTTCCACAACATTTAAAGTGGCACCAAGTCCTAGAAGTAAAAAAACTCAATTCAATTACAAGAAAAAAGAATTCATGTTGAAACTTCATGAAACAGAGGAAGTTTACCAAATAGAAAGTCGAATTTTTACGGCAGTGTAGAGTCCACCTGTTGAGATTCCACAACTAAGAACACAAACTTTATCTAGAGAAGCAACAGGGTTGATCTTGGCAACACAATCAACATGAACAACAGTGTATTCGCTGAAAGTAAAAGTTCCTACAAAATGATAGATGGGCTTCCCATTGATGAAAAACCTTGATTGCCCATCACTAATCATTACTCTCCTGTCTGTTCATTCTAAGGAGATCACACATATTGCTTTTCTCCGATTTACGGTGAGCACATTCCTTGCATTACCCTATGAATACAGGGAGCACATGGTCACCTAGTTCAAGATTCGTCACACCCTCTCCAACACTCTACACTCCTATAAATAAGATAGAGATACTTATAAATTGTAAATGCAAAAAGTATTGTAATTGTACTTGTATCATTTTCTTTAAGCTAAAACCAAAGGCTAAAACATTAAATATTTTAAAATATATGAAGAAAAATGAAAATTAAAATAATAAAAATGGAATTAAAATAAAGAATCATACTCTCCAGCTTCATGGCCAAAGATGTGAGGGAATATAGGTTTCTGCCCTTGCAATATTCAAATATTTCAAAATTATTTCATCCATCTTTTACAATAGCATTTAAAAAAACATTTGTTTATATATATATATATATATATATATATATATATAAATATATATATATATATATATATATATATATATATATATATAATTTTCTTTTCTTTTACAAGCATGAATGATATGATTATGATAAAAAAGAAAGAAAAGAAGAGAGGAACTTTGGCTTCCCAGACGTAGACATCAGTACGGCAGAGGGAAGAGAAGAGAATCTTTAAACAGACCTCCATCGCCTGTGGTGGAGCCGCCACCACCTCTTCTATCACCAACGGCTTCCCTGCTTCCCATGCTACTACAGCTGCATCCATCCATGGAAGAACATGATCATCCCCATAGATATTACAAAATTACATATGATAGAAAGGGAAGAGGGAGAAGGTAATTTAAGATGATACCTCTACATCGGATAACCTGATTAGCTGTGCTCGATGACATCTCTCTTTCTACTTTTTCTTCGTTCTTCTTCTCTCTGTGGTAGACTCTGAGCTGATGAAGGGAGATTGACTACTTTGTGGGATATTTATACATAAGATAAGAGCATTTGAATGTTCTAATCTTTAATAGTGTAAAAATGGAGATTGGACTTTTTAACGAATACAACGCTGTCATGAAAACCATTTTCCCTCTGCCTGCGCCTCTTGCATCCAGTGTGGTTTTGGGTACCTGAATTCGTCCCGCAGGATGCTTTTGTATAGGGAATTTTTATTATTTCGCTGAGGGTCCTGCTCATGATGAATGCGGACAAAGTGGACGCTGATTGGATATGGACCCGGATTTCCTATGACAATGTCGGAGGAATTTCCTGCTTTTGGAAATTAGGTGGGGCCATCGTTATGTTGGTGAGAAATCCATACCTTCAATTCATTTTTCCCGCTCATTTTAGGAGATAAAACTAAGTTATTTATGTTTTAATTCAACCCATGGTAATGACTCCATTAACAACATGGATGCATATAAACCTTGAGGTGGACCTCGAGGAGCATCAACGGTGGGCATTTCTTAATACTTTTTACTCTTATGTAGCACACTTAAGTGATGTATTTGCATCACTTTTTTATTTCGTCCTAAAATGAGATTGCAAAATGAATGGATGGGCTGGATTTCTAGCTTTTGAGCTCTTGTTACTGTCAATCCGCATACATTGGATGCTGCCATAACCGTACCGAACTTCCCCTGTATGGCAAGATTTGGACGAAATAGGATTGCGTACTGAGTTACTCAGTACGCTTTCATCGTACGGAGTAAATTAAGTTGGGCCTACTATATGAATGTATGTGGGTTATCTACGTCGTCCATCCGTTTTTTTTTCAGATCATTTTAGTGGTTGAGTCCAAAATACAAGTATATCCAAAGCTCAAGTGGACCACACCAAAGGAAACAGTGGGAATAATGACTTCCACCGTTAAAACCTTGCTAGGGCCCAAAGTGATGTTTATTTGTCATCCAACCTGTTGATAAGATCACATAGACATGGATGAAGGGAAAACACAAATATCAGCTTGATCCAAAAATTCTATGGGCCCCAAGAAATTTTCAACAATAGATTTTCAATTCACACTATTTCCCGTGGTGAGGTCCACTTGAGATTTGGATATATTTAATTTTTGGGCTCAAGCCATCAAATTATCTTTTAAAATGGTTAGACAGAGTAGATAAAATATGTAAATCAAAGTGGACCCCACAGAATTTACTCAGTATGCACATCGTACTGAGTTACTCAGTACGCAATCCGCATCCGATTTGGACGGTAGGAAGCATCTTAAGAAGAGTCCGTATTCCTTAAAGAAAGGGATGCGGATTGGGTACTATCCTGCCCGTCACTAACATCACGGTGGGCCCCGCCTAGCTTTCAAGCTCCTACCATACCCTGCGGGAGGTGATCTACATCCTCGAGAGCGGATTAGGTGAGACCAGGCCTCACCCAACACGGTGCTGCCCTTACTGTGGGGTTACCGTGGGGCCCACCTTGATGTATGTATTATGTATCTACACCGTCCATCCGTGTTTCCAAATCATTTTAGGGCATTATTCTATCGAAACAGTGGTGATTAACCATTAATGGCCACAAATGTATTGGATCAAATATTTGTTTGTTTGTTTTTTTTTTTGTTTTGTTTTTTCCATCCAGGATTATGTGAACTTATCAATAGATTGGATGGGGTCCTTACTCTTAACCGGGTGGTAGACTCCAAGAGTTTCAACACCGGGTCAAGGGTTCGAGTACCCACCGGTGGTGAACGTGTGTGGGGTGTGTGTGTGTGCGTGTGTTAAAAAAAAAAAATTCAATAGATTAGATGGTAAATAAACACTATGGAAACATTAAGGTGCGCCCTCAGAAGTTTTTAATGGTAGATCAACGGTCTAGATTTACATAAAGGTTGGATAGTGTGATCGGCTGCACCAGTGAGCCCCACTAAGTTGTGATACATCCAGAAATTCATGAGGGGTGGTGTGCTACCACTGTGATTAGCGCACGGTATCATGAGGGAACTAGGAACCCTGATTTCGAGAGGGATAGGAGTTTTTATGGGTTTCAAACTCCTCTACCCCTTTCAACTATAAGAATAGGTTAGGTCTGAATCCAACACCATCTACTGAAGGAAAATTTCCGTCGCATCTTCTTAATGGAAATAAGAAAAGGAAGACATTGGCATTCTGATTCTTTAGCAATGGCGTGGTAGATAGGTAAGCTATCTTCCTATTTTGATCACCGTATTATGTGCCCAGCAAGGTCCTTTGATCTTCTTCAATTTATGGGATAATGCATTAAAGTGATTTGGAAAAACCGATGGACGGAGTGAATACATAATACATACACAAAGGTATGTGCCACAGTAACCCTATGGTAAGGGCCACACCGTCTCAGGTGGGGCTGGGTTCTCACCTAATCGGCTCTCAACTTCCTCTCTCTCTGACGCAGAGAGATTTCGTTGTACAGCAAATGGCAAAGCATCTTAAAGAAAGAGGCGTGGATTGCGTACTACCTCTGCTCTCCCTAGCTAGTAACAGAAGGGGCTTTGAAGGCCACCGTGATGTATGAGTTTCATCTACACTGCCCATCCATTTTTTTCATATTATTTTAGGGTAGAAGCTAAAAACATGAGGCAGCTCCAAGGCTCAAGTGGACCACACAGTAGGGATTAAATACTTACAGTTGATTTAATATTTTGGAACCATGGAAGCTTTGGATTAAGTTGATATTTGTGTTTTTCCTTCATTTGTGCCTATGTGATTTTATGAACAGATTGGATGGCAATTAACCATCATGATGGACCCTAGTTTTAATGGTGGGTGTCATTATCACCCTTGATTCCTGTCATGTAGTTTCACTTTAGCTTTAGATCTGTCTCATTTTTAAGCTGGTACTGTAAAACTATTTGGCAACATGAATGGATGATGTGGATAAAACCCATAAATCATGGTAACCCCTCACACCACTTGTCCATTACAAGGATGAGTGGGTTAGCACACAATCCTCACTCATTTGAAAGCTGTTTTGGTTGGTACCTACTTAACTAAGTGATCTCCTTCTAACTGGGCCTCCTGTCCCATCAAATCCAGAGGGAGGAGTGGATTAGGTGTTACTTGGGTAATAAGTTGGTGTTTCCCTAATTGTGGGGCTCACCCTGATATATGTTTTGTATATCTTGCATCATTTATTATCTTTTAGAGCATTTAAAAGAATGGTTGTAAAAACCAAGCATATCCAAATCTCAAGCGAACTACATTGCAGGGATATTAGTCATTAAATGCCCATCATTAAAAACTTCTTAAGGCCCAATGTAATGTTTATTTGTCATCCAACTTGTTGATAAGGTGACATGGGCCTAATTTGATCAAAACTTTACAACCCCATTAATGGCCGACATTCCATCCCTACCATGTGAGTCCACACGAAATTTGAATTGCTTCATTTTTTGGATCATGCCCTAAAATAACTTAAAAACTGATGAACAATATAGATATACAACACATAAATCTAAGTGGGCCCCACGGCTAAGGAAAAACCCAATATTGTATTACTTGTCTAATCACTCCTACATAAGGGGTGGAATTGGGAGCAGATTAGCTATTACATAGGTAACACTACCCAGCTAAGACCCGGATTGTGTGGGGCCTACCTTGATGAATGTATTGTATATTCACGTCGCTCATCCATTTTCTCAACTCATTTCAGGACGTTATTTAAAAAATTAAGTATATCCAAATCTATGCTAAACTACACTATTAAAAGCTTTTTGTAGGGCTCAATATTTTTGGATCATGCTGATATTTGTATTTTCCCTTTATTTATGTTTATTTGACTTTATCAATGTCTTGAATAGTAATTAAACATTATATATTTTCTTACAATCGGCCATGGGAACAATCACCACCATTTATGTGGTGTGTTCTACTTAACATTTAGATGTGCTTAAATTTTGGGACCACATCTTAATATGGGCTATAAAAATGGGTGGACAGTATTGATATATAACAAATTATTAAGCTAGGTCCCATGCTAACAGCTTATCCATTTCCGCAGAACTTGGGCCAGGCAGGGCAATACCTTGTTCACGTCCCTGTTCACAGCCCTTCATGATACTACCCCATTTGAAAGGAGCTTCACCAAAGGTGTCACAGCAGGATTTGCTAGAGTCTGGTTGAGTATGTCATCCACACAAGAACGTTCAAACATGCCTTCCCTAACCCATCTCATCTTGTGTTTGACATTCAATCTAATCATGTCATATCAAATTGGGAAGGAGCTATGTCGTGGCAAGAACAGTAACCAATCTGCCTCGTGCCTTAGTGGTGTGTTGACGTCATCAAGTTTTATGAGTCCCTCCTTGAGATATGTGTTATATCCAGACCATTTGTCTATTTGAGAAGATAATTGTAAGCTTTGAGCCTAAAAATTAGACAGATCTAAAGCTCAAGTGGACCACACTGGAGAAAGAAGTGGGGGATTGAACGTCTACCACTAAAACCTTCTTAGGGGTCACAAAAGTTTTAGATGAATCTGATTTTTATTTTTATTTTACTTTTACACATGTCTGCATGACCTTATGAACAAATTAGATGGAAAATAAAAATCACGGTGGACCCTTATGAATGTTTTAATGGTGGTAATCACTGTTCCACTGCTATTTGTGGTGTGGTCGACTTGAGTTTTGGATATGAATCATTTTTAGTCTTATGCTCTAAAATGATCTTGCCAAATAAATGAACGATGTGGATATAATAAATACATAATTGTGGGGGCCATGTTACTTTGATCTCCTTTCAATCCGCATAACATTTTGTCTTAAAGACCTGACGTTTGTCTTCGCCCATGCAATCTGCTTCCCTCAATGTACCCACGTGCACTTCTTCTACTTATCAAGAAATGTAAAATTCAGCGGCACGTCTGAGGAAAAATTGCACTATATCATTCGATTGGTTCACATAAGGCCCATATTTAGACGTGTGGTTCATGTTGCTAGTTGGGGAAGAAAATGTCAGCCAACATGGTGGCTATTTGCATTTCATGTAAGACAGTGAAGAGGGTTACGGCCTCAAGCAAATCCTCAGTAACACAAGCTAGGCCCCCACCGAGACTTGTGTTATGCCCACTCTGTTAACCTGTCTCGCCAGGTCATACCACAAGAAATGGGAGAGTATTAGGTGAGGCCCCCACTCACTCAAGATTGTGTGGCCCTTATTGTGGGGCCTACCTTGATTTATGTATTTTATATCCATGGTCTATGTGTTTTGTTGGATAATTTTAGGGCATGAGCCCAAAAATGCAATAGATCAATATCTTAAGTGGACCATATCATAGGAAAACAATGGTGATTGACCACTAAATCATTTTCTTTGGTTATGATAGTTTTGGATCAAGCTAGTATTTTTTTCCCTTCATCCAAGTCCGTACAACCTTATCAACAGGTTAGATAGCAAATAAACATTACCCAAACATTAGGTGGGCCCTAGGAAGTTTTTAATAGTGGGGCATTTAATCACAATTGTTTCCTGGTGTGGTCCACTAGAGATATGGATATGCTTAATTTTTGGATCATGCCCTAAAATTGTAGAATAGATACATCAAGGTGGGTACCACAGTAAGTTCTGGAGTCTTGGGTGAGGACGACTGCACTTTATCCACTTTAGAGCTTGGGCACAAGATGACTCGACTTGACAAACTTAACTCGACCAACTCTTTCAAATCCGAATTGATTCGAGCCGAGTGGGTGAGTCGATCCGAATCAAGTTGACTTTGTCCAATCTGAACTCAAACCGAGTCAAGTATGAGTCACCCAGCAACTCGACTTGACTCGACCCGAAATCAAACTCGGTACTAACTTGACTTGATATGAAATTTGACTCAAATATGAGGTTTCAGATACGAGATGTCATGTACCTGATGGAGAGGTGGCAATTATGGCAAGTGAATCTAGGTTTTAATTTCAGCCCGTGGATACCCACTACACTCAACCCGACTTGGTGCCGACTTGGTACTTGTGACCGAGTCAGACTCGGTCCGGATTAGTCCAAGCCAGACTTGAACTTGGATTGGGTCAGGCATACTGAACTCGGTACCAAGTTGGGTCGAGTTCGAGCCAAGCCTACTTCAAAACCGGATCGATTCAGGTTAGCCCTAACTCAGTTCGACTCGACTTGATACCCAACTCCACCACATCTAATCATTTAATAATGATGAACAAAACGTACTATAAGATATAATCAGTAATGGTGAATACTCCATGAAAAATAAAAGTTTAATTGATCACATGATTAGAATTAGGGCTAAAAGTTGGGCGAGTTCAACCCGACCGACCTGTGACCGACCTGACATTGGGTTGGTTTAAGGCAGGGTCTATTAGTTTCGGTCTTGAGCTTGGATTATACAAACACCAACCCGATAAAACTTGGGTCGGGCTCAGGTTGAGGTCTTGGGTTGGCCGACCCAACCCGAACCCAATCGATACACAAGTTACTTATAAATTATAATTGCGTGCGGATCATTTGTGTTGAAGGCACAGGAAATACAAGTGTCGTCAGGTCTCCTTGGTACACATCATTTTCGAAGACTCAAGCTAACAAGATACACCGAATTTGTCTCCCCCAAATAGCTTGTGTGGGACACAATACGACTTTTAAAGGAGTAGTTGTCATATATTTTATCCTGTTTGTTTTTAAAAAAATGAAGTTCTTTACGATAAATAACTACATATATAATTAATAAAATCATAGGTACAAGAAACACTACGTGTATTGAAATATAATAGACTAATGTAATAACAAAAATATTAGCATGCATCCACCTGACTAACCCGATCAACTCGAACGAGCCCGCTTGGGTTGGGCTTGGATTGAGAATTCCCAATGCAAGCTTGGGTTGGGTTAGGGTTTAAGTATAGGAACCTTGGGTTGGGTTAGGGTTGAGCACCAACCCGACTATTCGAATGTCTTTTTGTAATGTGAGGCCCGCCTAAACCGTGCTATATTTATTTGAAGTTCATTTGCCATCCAACCTGTTCATAAGGTCACAGAGAACAGGTCGAAACTTGCACTAAACATATGGAAAGAAAATTTTCTGATGGCTTATATTGAACTATACAGTCAATTATAAAAGATTTCATAGCACAAAATTAGGACAGTCCATTTTTCTCTCACTTGTCAGAAACTCGAGTGAATGAGTCAACCAACTTCAGCCAGGACATTTTCAAGATAAAACCTAACAGACCATTAGATGAGGAGGTGCACTGACAATTGTACATGGCCCAATACCCCTCATCAGACCTTTACAATTATATCTTATATAGAAAATCATTTATAGTATTAATTACATTATATATATATATATATATATATATATATATATATATATATATATATATATATATATATATATATATATATATATATATATTGCACATATTAGTTATATAAGAAGTAATATAATATAATTTAGAGAGTTTTGGTAAAAATGTATATTGTGTAATGTACAAATAATCATATAAAATGTATAATTAAGTATAGTTAGAAGTTATAATAAAAATGAATAAAGAGTGATAAATATATAAAAAAGAATACTAATATATAATATAAAAAAATATGAATGATAGATTAATATAAATATAAAATATTAAAATGCAATATTATTGTATAATAAATATGTTTATTTAGAAAAAGTTTAAATAGTATTTAATTTTTATATACATAAATAGCACGATATTTATATAGTATATGTTAAGTATAATTTATGTATATGTTATACATTAAAATTATTATCATTATTAACAGTGTATAGTTAAGTATAGCGACATTAAGGGCGTGTTTGGGCAGACGCAATAAGATGGCTTACGACGGATGGGATCACGCGATCCCGCGTGCCCATCCCATGCACGCCTTTACGTCGCGTGAGATCCAGAATTCATCTCTATCCCATGGTATTTATAACTCGTGTACGGTGGATATCGATGAGATATCCCATCCCACCCCTCTCGTCTCCTTAAGTCCAACCAAATCCCGCGGGATTTCGGCTTGCCGTCTGCTGCTGGATTTTCGCGTATACGGAGAGAGGAAACCATGTCGCCTCCTGCAGCATCCCTTCCCAGCTATCAGGTCCATACTAGCAGAGATGAAATATCTCTGGTATGGGCTTTGGTCAGTGACGTCCATCATCGGGTATTTAGCCATGGACAGCATGTCGAGCTCCATTCATCGCCCCACAGGGAGAAGGTAAGCTCCGGTCTCTAAATGCGGTTTACCGTTCTTGCGTGAGGTATGTCTCCCTTACCCTGATTTTCCCCTAGTGTCTCCTGGTTAGGGATTGGGCATTTCAGGAATTTCTGTTGTTATCTATACTTCAAGCGGATGTCGTCCCGTTTTCAAAACTTGTAATCCTTTTTATGAATCCATGTTTGGAATTAATTTCTTTGTAATTGCAAGTAGTTGAGTTCTAAAAATCCATTCGACTGCCACATGCATTGCAATGTGAAGGTACGGCCGTTGGATCTGTAGCTTCACATGCATGCACGATAAACGCCTCTTTTGGCTAAGAGGAGGACTTGGATTCAAAATGGATTTGGGAATGGAATCCACCATAAATGGACTTTACAAAGAGACCATAACGTCAGTGGGTATTTCATACCGTATAAGTGGGCCAGTGTTAGAGAAGCTTGACTTCTTACATGACGTAGAAATGGTTTGGTTTATACCTCATGGATGGACATGGTGGTGCCTTAAAATGGATTTTCGCAGAATGTGTAGCAAAAAAGAACTTCTATAGCATTATTTTTTGTTATTCTTTAAAGATTACTTGATTACTATTACTGTCTTCCACTTTTGGCACCATGTTATTAGCACCGAACAATTTGGTTTTCGTGAAGGGCAAAGAATATCCGTTGGAACTTCAAGTTGATATATGTTCCATATATTTCTTTTTATTTTTTTCTTTTTTTTTCTTACTATGGTGAAAATGAAATGATAGTTGTTCTCCATTACCAGCACCATTTATTTATACCAACTGGTTGAATTCGATCTAGAGACAGTTTTTTTGTAGATGGCTTAGCATTTCAAATTTGTTTGGAGGTGTCCTACTTCTCATTATTATGATCACCAGTTGTACAGTTAGGATGTGTCTTGCTTATTAAGGTAGCTGAGAACACTGACTTGTATTGCAGGTTCCCCTGTTTGGGATGCATTGTCTTCTTGTTTATTTCTGTTTATTGAGGTTGCGTTGTAGTAGGGAGTCATTATGGAATCGTCAATTAAAGAGAAATTGATAATGTACGAAATATTTAATTTGCCAAATGGTTGATCGTTCAGCCAATGGATAAATTTTGAAATATGGAATAACTATTTCAGATTCACAATTCATTTATCTTTCAATTGATTTGTAGATTGTTTGAACCCATGTACTAGTAGTGAACATGGCTTGATATAGATGGGTACGGTTTTACTCTTCACTAGTTTCTACCTTTCACTTTAGGAAATCCTTACATATAAATTAATTTGTTTTTATTTTGTATATGAATTTCAGGTGACCATAATTTTAGAAACATCATTCGCAGGTACATATGTAATATCTTCGATTGGCCTGTAGTACTCTATGTATGTTGATTGTTTCTGTGATCTCCCACTATGGATTGAGTAGTATTTGAAAATTCCTAGACAGGGTGTATCATGGCAATTAAATCCGTTGAACGGTTAATTTTTTCAATGTGGATGGTCATTTCATACTACTCTTAACCATCTATTTGCACCCACATGATGGACACTGCTAATTCATTATCTGAGATCTTCGGTGTGTTTTCATCTCAGGTGTATTATATCTGTTTTGGCAGCATTGTCAGAAAGCTCTTTATACAGAATGTGATTGTTTTATCAGATTATGAAAGGAGTTTATTTATGTGGTTCTTTGAAATGTTGAAATTTCGATAATCAAAATGTCTTCTGCCTTCTTTTTTTATTTTTTACGTTTGTGGGTGAAAAAGTTGTCATAGCTGATCTCTATTACCAGCACCAGTTATCTAATTTGATGCATGGATTAGGATATGGAAACAGTTTTTGTGGATGGCTTATACTTTGAAATTGTTTTGGATGTTTCCTAGTTCTCATTACTATGATCACTTATTGTACATGATTGCCTAGTATGCATGTGGTGCATGTTTCATTACGGATCAGGGGGTTGGAGCTGTGATTATATGGAATATTCAATCTTTGTTCATCTTTATTGATTACTATTTTGATTTCATGCCATTTTATATACCTTTCTTCAGTCCATGTTGCTACCACATGTTCCTTTGTTTTTTTTACTGATATCGAAAAAAAAAAAAAAACATGTGGAATCATTCCTTTGTTGGCTGGATATGGATCTTCATGAAGGAACCTAATAAGAAAACATAATAGAAAAATAGAAATGTCCTTGTGGTGAGGGGCAGAGCTGTGACTAGGATTGAATACATGCATCAAGGTGGGCCCACGGTAACGACCACATTGTCTTGGGCAAGGCCACCTAATCTGGCCCCAATGGTATAAACTATCAACCCACAAGCAACAAGTGGCTTGGCCCATCTATCTGCACAAAAGAAAAAAATGCAGTTAAACATACATTGGAACACCACATTATTATACAATCACCATTTCTTACAATACAATGCAATCTCTCCTGTAAAAAATCATAGTAACCAATACAATCCTTCCTTTCATGTGAGAATCAAACAATCACCCATCACTATAACTAGAGAGCACACAGTACATGCAACTACAAAACTAGCGCAGCACCAAATAGAAGAAAATTGTAACAAATGGCTGCAGCATATGCATTTTTAAATAGACAGCTATGATATAGAACCAAAACAATTATCGAGCGGGCCACAGGTATAAAACTGGCAGCACACTCTCGATGTCAGGGCCACAGCTATAAAACTGGCAGTGCACTCAGGTTAGATCATTTTACGGCATGAGTTAAAAAATGATGTGGATTTAAAACATTGTGTGGATGCTCTTAGTTCACTTTGAGATCTATTGTGATGGTTAACTGGTTTAAACACTAATTATGTTTCCATATTCATGCTTGGGTTTTTGCAGATTACAGCGAGGCATTTGCCTGTAGCGACATCGCGTTCATATACCTGCAACACGTAGTTTCGGTATGTTCTATCACAACCCAATAGATTTGGACACTGCTAGGTTGATAATGTGCATTCCAATATGTGATATTCATGTGCATACAACTATGAAATTCATGGCAATATGTGAAATTCATGTGCATACAACTATGAAATTCATGGCAATATGTGAAATTCATGTACTTACTACCATTGGGTTTTCAAAAATAGAGTATATGATTTTTAAAATGTTTGTACATGAGTAGCGAGCTCTTTGATGGCTAGGTCGAGAGCTTTAACGAGCCATGCATGTGACCATCTTTTCTTTCATGGAGGATATCACGTGACTCTTTTCGACTCGTTTGTAATTTCTTGCAGGATAATCATAATTCTCTTCTTCTTTATTTATGAATTTTGATGTTATAGTTCTATGTTTTCTTCTTTTTCAAACTTGTTTAGGAAATAGTTTCTAAGAAGAGAAAGTTCTATTTTCATTATTGAGTAAAACTTTTTGAGGTTTCCATCATGGATCTCTTCAAATTTTCTAGTAGATTCACTGTCAGAAGGCTGTTGGACAGATTTTTTTAACTTTTTAGTTATAAATAGCAAATGGAAATGTCTGTGTAGAACAATTTGGTTAATATTCTTGATGGAACGTGTTTATCAACTCGATTAATCAAGGGAAACAATTTCACAAAATGATTTGAAAATAAAATAAATTATGCTTGGGAGGTTCACACTAATTTTAAAGTCCTCTACTTCCACCTGTATACGTATGTGGTTGACAGGTGATGGACGATGAAGATAAGGAAGTGATGGCAGATTCCATTGTGGTTCTAGCAACAGTTGCATGTGTCGTAGCTGTTGGGGAATACTGTCGACACTACATGTTTAGAGAACCGGCTCGAATAGGGGATGATGCACATGTCAGATTTATCAATTCAATTATTCGAAGGATGAAGTAGGACGCATTTTTCCATCTATGTGAAGTAGTGCGTGATAAAACGACCCTACAAGATACACGTAACGTTAGTTTAGAGGAACAATTTGTGGTGTTCTTGCATACAGTTGGCCACAACGTCTGAAATCGTGTGATAGTACACAGATTTTGTCGATTTGATGAAACTATAAGCCGTCACTTTCACCGAGTTTTAGATGCGGTTGTTTCCCTGTACCCTGAGTATGTTAAGCAGGCAGGCGCACTGTCACGCCCCAGACTCAGTAACCGAACTCACAAGGAGCCCGATGGCCGGTTCTGGCTACAACAGCCTCCGTAGTACCCCATTTTCGGCTCCTGAGGTAGGTTCCAATCTTAGGATCCTACAAGGAGGATTTTCATAACAGTATAATCATTTTAATACGAGCATACCCAAAATCACAGCAAGTATATCTGAGAATAACAAAGGGCACACATCATAAAATTCACTAAGAATTTTAACTTTTATAAGTTTACATAAAAGGACATAGAATAATAGGAAAAGAGAGAAAAGTTAGCAATACTAGGTCTTCAAGCTCAGCTCTAATCCACGCTTTGCCGCTCTATAAAACCTGCCTAGGATCACCTGCACGCATCATTCGTGCATAAGCTTATAGAAGCTTAGAGGGTGGTGAAAGTGTGTGTCAATGGTGCACAGAAGAATAGTAGGAGGTACAAGGAAAGAACATGCTCAATGAGAATATCACTACCCTTACCAAGGCTTATCACGAATACCATGGAATGAGTACTGGACGTCATATCAAGGCAGTGCATGAAGGGGGCTTACACAACCAATGCTAATGTGATGCAAGTAATGTCAGTGCTCATATCCAATCCACATATCAAATACATTTTCAGTCATAAGAAAATCACCAGGGTCCATTACACTGCTGAATGACTGCCACTCTACAGACCCGTACAGTCAAACGAGCGTAAAAGACCTCACTACTTGCCTGTGGACAGCCAATCACCAACAAGGCCTGACGGTAGCGGACCCATTTCACGAGCTAGTCAGACTCAGCCTAATAATGCCCTTCCTCACAGGCGGATAAGGCCATATCTCTATCCAACCGACTACATGATAGTGGGAGTCATGGCCTACAGGTGTAAGGCCCTCGTGCGCTCATGTTTTCACTCGGTCACGGCGTTGAAGCAGATCCTTGGTACCATGAAAGTTTTGAGAATTTCACCCATGGGCATCCTATGCACCCGATATGCTTAAACATTATTTCCAGTGTCCACACATCCAGCCATCCACGAATATCCCTATGGAGGCAAGGCCCTGATGAAGCGAGGGCGAATGTTGATCATACTATGCAATGTGAGATGCATGAATCACACAAACAGCCATGTATCATACCTAAACATCCAACATGCTCAAGAGGGAAAAACTCCATCCCTCACAATATCATGCCCAATGGCATAACCATGATCAATCACATCTCAGCCAAGCATGCATATGATGCGTATGGGAGTGGGCCATGAAGATGAACAAGAAATGTCAATGCAATGAAGATGTTCCCCCTCCTCACTAATAGGGTCTAGGTACTTAGACCGTTTCTCAAAAGGAATGCAACCTCAATGAGGGCCCAATAGCCTAGGGTAGCCCACGAGACTAGATAGATAATGGCATGTGGCCTAAATAATAAGAATGGGCCTAGCAATGGTCTATGGTGGACCTTTAACCACCCATAGAAGCAAGAATGGGCCTAACAAGGGCCTAGAGGGGCATATCAAGGTGGGCATTCAACCACCATTGTCCCCTAAAGGCAACCTAATAATAATCTACCAAGGATTAAGGCCAGTAGCCCGAGCATCACCATAAGAAAGAGATGGGCAGCTATATACATATAGATACATCACATGTTGGGCCTCGATAAAGTGGTCATGGGCCCAATAGGGGCAATATACAGCCAAATCCACATGCAATAATATGGGCCCATAAGGAAGGTTAGGGCTCAAACATAAGAGCCACAAAGTCCATACATTGTGGTGGGTATAGTGGGCAGCCCATTACTCCAACACATGGGCGAGAATCGTATTCAAGATAAGCAAGTTGGGCCTTACAACCTAGCCCAAGAATTTAGTTATTTTGGTGGGCAACCTAGGGTCCAACCACTCATACATTCTAGTCCACTAGCCCAAGAGAATACCATGGAGAATACACTCCAAGAATCCACTGGGCCTATCTAAAGGGTTCCAGCCCATTTGGGCTTACAAGGAATCCAAAAATCTGATTACATATAAATACCCATATAGCCCAAATAAGGTGAGCCTCAATGATGCATTAATTAAACCCAAAATTTAGAGTGTAAAGGCATGAATTATCCTACAAAATCCTCACAATATGGTGGGTTATACAACACATCTAGGTGGACCCACAAGGTAGGCTGGAGGGCCAGCCAAGGCTGGACGCCCTAGCCTGGGCGTCCCTGCCTGATGAGCCACTCCAGGCCATACCACCAGCATTACAAGGGCCCGATGGCTCTGAAATTTTACAGGGTGACACTTTTATGGGTGAGAAATGCCTCCACAAAATTTTAAGATTTTTAGACACCTGAAAATATTTTAATTAATTTAAATAAAACGGTCTATACAGAAAATCAGACTGACCTGGACGTCCCAACGTGGTAGGCCAGTCCGGCCCTTGCCACGGTGTGTACAGGGGTCTAATGGCCCCAAAATTTTTTAGATGGGTCCTAACATGGATAGGTCACCTCCCTGTAAATTTTCATAATTTTTAGAGACCTAAAAATATTTTAATAAATTTTGGAATTCCAACCTGTCCAGGGTGGAATGCTGCTGAAAAAATAGCTGTCCACTATCCTGAATTTGGGTCATCCAAATGGGTGGGTTATGGCCTCCAAAATTCCTGAAATTTTGGCCCAAGGTCTCTCATCAAACTTTCAATAAGGTGGGATCCAGAAATATGGCCCACCTTCCGAGAAAATATTTTTAAAATTTTATTTTTATGGAACTATACTGCTGGACACAGCAGGAATTTCTGGCAGCCCAATATGTTGGCCCACCCTTTTGGATGCCAAAATGGGGTCCATTGGCCCTAAAATTTGTAGGTAGGTCCTAACATGTGTGAGGCACCTCTCTAAAAAATTTTAGAATTTTTGAAGTAGTATAAGTATTTTATTTAAATTCAAAATTACAATCTGTCCAGAATTTCTGCTAAGTGCAGAATTCTGAATAGATCATGGTTGAGCACCCAATGGGGTGGGCCCTGGAGGTCCAAAAATTGAGAAAATTAAATTCAAACATTCTCTCATATATGTAGTATAAGTTGGGGTCCACAAAAGTGGCCCACCTGATCAGAAACTATTTTAAAATTTTACATTTCCAAATTACAACCTTGCTGGAATTACAGCAGAAAACCCAGCAAGTACCCATATTGGCTCACCCTTTTGGGGACCCAAATGAGGTCAATTAGGGCTGAAATTTGGCATGCTTATAGGTGGGATATCCATATTCAAAAATCATATTTCACTTGGTATACAATTCCCCACCTAAAGCCCCAAATCCTGGACTCAAGTCGGCCCAAAAATTTGTCCAGACAGATTTGGACAACAACATGTAATAGAAAGAATTAAAATTTAAACATTGTTTTCCATGGGATTTAACCCCAGGAATATATGTGGTGGACCACCCCAGTGGGCCCCAAAAATGTCCAGACCTTCCCCATCATCAAATACCCCTTATATATGTCCCATTTAGGTAGATTTTGGGGCCACATGTCTAAGGATGGACCGCTATGGGCGTCCAAGCTCCATGGTTGGTCTGGATTTTTGTTGGCCTACAAGGTGAGCCACACATGCAAGATCAGAATTCTATCATTAAAAAAAATAAAGAATCGGCCACAAGAAGAGGGGCTCCGTCACATTGAGGCCCTCCCCTTCATCAATCACACCATACATTCCTTCTATTCATATGTTACAATAAAGATCCACCACATGCATGTCCTAGATTCAAGATCAATGGTTGGGATGTCATCCCAACCATGATTCTAAAGTCTAGATGACCTATCATGCCATGGAATCCAAGTAATCCTCCATAATGGGGGCCCATAGAGGAAAAACTCCATGCATAAGCATGCATGCATCAAATAGGCCATTTGGCCACAACTAAGGGATGATGTAGGATCTCCACCATTGATTGGTGGGTCCTACACTTCCCATAAAAAAAAGAGAAAGAGAGATCTAAGAACATGAAAATAGAACTCCTAAATCCTAGGAGTACACCCACCTTAGATTGCTCCAAACTTGGACCTCATAGCTCCTAGTGCACCAAGGGATCCATATCAATGGGTAAGATTGGATTTAGATGGTTAACTTTAGAGGATTAGAGGGGAAATGGGGCTGGAATGGAGGGAAGATGGGCTGGAATAATGGAGGGAAGTTGCTAGGGAAGAAGAGAAGAGAGAGAGAAATGAGAAGGATAAAAAGAGAAACCTTTTTTAAGCTAAGTAATCATTACTTTCTTACCTTGGTTAGAGAGGAGAGATTATTGCAAGTAGGGAGTTACAACCAAAGTTGTAGGTTTAATAGGTTAGTAGGCATGTGGGTAGTGTTTGGGTGGTGGGTAGTGTAGGTTATCAAATTTTGGGTGTGTTGGGTAATGTGTGTTGAAACTTGTGCATTAGGGATGAGACCATCTAGGAAAATGTGCACATCACTCCTAAGTGGGCCATGTGATCATGATTAAGGACTATAACATGAGATACACACAACTTATGATCTATACATCAGATGGACACATAGGACGCGTCGTTGGAACAGCAACGACGATGCAATGCAATGGCATAGTTTTCGGGTCGATCCGAGTCAGGTCTACATGACCGAACTCAATGATGACCGCAACCACTATTCGAAGGTCGTGGGTCACCGAAATTTGACCAGTAGGACCGCGGGACCCAAATAAACGAAATGCATACTCACACACACACACCCATGCGAACTCGAGCCGAGTCTCACAAGCACAAACACCGATTGAGATTCAGGAAAATACAGGTTGGGCTAGTTATTTTCAGGTATCATTATAGACCAACTGATCATTTATTAATCTACACATAAAAATAGATATCATTTGATATTAATCCTATAGGCTCGAAAACTCTGCCACTATAGGATTGCGTGGGTACGATCGATGAGACACATTCCGACACACATACCAGCAACAGAACATACAAGCTTCCGCAATCGAAAGGGTATCTTGTCGTAGGATGTACTTGTTGTTTGTTCCTTTGATATGTCAATTTTGTATATGTTAACTGGATAGAAAAGTTCAGTGTCGGATGCACGGGTCCTACATAATACCCTGACGCGATCAGACGATCCACTTATTGTGCCCCACGGTAACTAATATTCAGTATCATTCGATTATTAATTAGTGCGTAATATCGTCTTCATGCAAGACTAAAAGAATCATTCCTACAATTGTGTAGGAAAATACTTCATCGTGGACGCTAGTTACGCTCATTCAGCAAGGTTCATAGCCCCCTATCATGCAGTTCGATACCATATGCAGGAGTACTGTAGGGAGAGATCACCCATGAATGTGAAAGAATTATTTAACTATCGACATGCGCAATTGCAAAATGCAATTAAGCGATGTTTCGGTGTGATGAAGGTTTAAAGACGTCTATGCAATATTCATTTGATACACAAGTTAAAATTGTCGTTGCTTGTTGTGTGCTACATAATTTCATACGGAGAGAAGATAGATCAGACCAAGACTTGCGTGACATAGGTGTACCAGTGGGTGACGTTGAGGATAATCCTACCCCAAATGAGGTATCAACAATTGATGAAAGGCAATGGCTAGTCCAAGTCACTCAACGAGCAAAGGATGACTGGATCAGAACTCGTGACAGGAACGCAGAGCGCATGTGGGCAGACGCCCAAAACAATAGTAGGATTCGATAATCCTACTTAGTTTTTGTGATAATAATGACATACTACATGACTAAAGTAATGGATGTAATGAGTTTTTTATATAAGTTCGAAGTACTAGTTTTTTGCACTTTGTACACCCAAGCTAATAAATTTTTCTACATACATCAACAACTGTTTATTTATGTAGATATTCATATTGGAAAATCTTATAGTTGACACATACTGTATTCTGCATGATTCTCTTTGTGTAATTGCCTTCCCATCTATACATAGGTGATATGTCAGCCAATTTGGGAGGTTCTACTCCAACTCCGACGCAATCGCCGCTCCGTAGCCCGGTTCTACCAACACATTGCTCACCACGTGAGAAGTCCATAAAATCTCTAGCAAAGCCTTCCTCCGGTACTGCCAAGATCAAATGGACTGAAACTATGGATCAAGTTTTGTTTAACACCTTGATTGAGCAAATTGTGCTAGGTAGAAAGGCAGATAATGGCTTCAAACGAGAAGTATATCAAGCAGCCGCCGACGAGGTTCATAAACGTACACAGATTCTTGTCACCTAGCAAAATGTTCAAAATATATTGAAGTATCACAAGAGGGAGTACGGTGATAAAAAGGACATACTGGCTGTGAGCGGTTTCGGTTGGGACAGTGAGTGCATGGTGGTGACAGCCCCAGACGATGTTTGGGATGAGTATTTAAAGGTAACATACATTGTAGTTTTAGTTGTATAAAATTTTGAAAGTCAACTGACATTTACTGATATTCAAAATTATCATATGTGTATAGTCTCATCCGCGAGCTGAGAGGTTGCATCGCAAGTGAATTAAACGGATGGATGATTTATCGGTGATTGTCGGGTCTAACCAGGCTATGGGCAGATATGCGCAAGGAAGTAGGAACATTGTGGCATCCTTGTCTCGTGTTTATAGAGACCTGAATGATTCGTGGAGAGAGCTAGACAATGATACAGATGTTATCATGGACCTATCTGAGGAAAACCTCTATGAATCACCTAGCATATATGGCCAATCAACGGACAGTCAAACAAGGGGAAGTAGGTTGTTTCAGGACACTCCCAATCGTAGAACCGATTTCGATAATAGTCGTGGTGGGAGTGCGACAATAAAAAGGATGCGACCTGCTCAACCATGTGATGTCGTAGGCATATCTCTCACGAGTGTCACAGAAGATATGTGTAACTTCTCCGTTGGAAAGGATGTCAACCGAACGAGATATGTATTAGACATACTAGAAGAGGTTCAGGGGCTAACCAATGCTGAATTTATTGAAGTTGGTCAGCTCTTAAATAAAGATGAGAAGCTTGCATCCTTTTTTGTTGCCCTACGGCCGGATCATCATGTTGATTAGCTTAAAAAAACTTTGTCCGATTTGAAGAGTAATGATAGTGATGGTTCAGTTTGATGGTTGCTGATCTTTGGAGTTTAAAAACTTTGAAAGTTGAGAACCGTTAATATGGTAATTCAGGCAGAGAACAGTTGCTAAAAGAAACTCTTTTTTTTGTGGTTTAAGGTTTTTTCATTTTTTTGCTTTTTTTGGGCATGTAATAACTTCCACATATTTTTTTATATTGCTTATATTTTTGGATTCCACATATCTGCTAGGGCGAGTGTTAGACATTGGCCTTGGACCATTTTCGGCTCGATATACTTGATATGTAATTATTTAATCTAATTCCGGATCATTTGCTTTTGTTATATAACTATTTTACTGATAGGACTACACACTTCATACAGAGAAAAGGTACGCTCGCCAAACATATGTCAAATGGTTTTATTAGATTATATTTTTTCTTTTTTTTGAGCATGTAATAACTTCCACATATTTTTTTTATATTGCTTATATTTTTGGATTCCACATATCTGCTAGGGCGAGTGTTAGACACTAGCCTTGGACCGTTTCTGGCTTGATATACTTGATATGTAATTATTTAATCTAATTCTGGATTATTTGTTTTTGTTATATAACTATTTTACTATAAGACTGCACACTTCGTACGGAGAAAAGGTACGCTCCCCAAACATATGTCAAATGGTTTTATTAGGTTATACATTTTTCGTTACAATGTAGATGTCACTCTTTCCTTGTAAATACATATGACTTTCAATTTGTTGTTATTCATTGCGATACTCGACCTCTCTTTGCAGATGGCGAAGGAAAAATACTATGTTGTCTCGGTTGGCCATCGGTTAGGTATTTATCTTACATGAGATGATGCGCGAATCGAGATGGAGTGATACAGTGGGAACCGTCATCGAGCGTTTAAGAATTGAAGAGAGGCTACGGCATGCTAGGACGGTTTTTTCGGTCTGGCAACTGCACCGCCGACACATGGATGTGGAGCTCCCTCAGGAGATGTGGCAACACTAGTGAACGCAGTTGATGTCCATCATTCTGCAATGCTATCTATCCAACAGATAGCCCGGGCCACTATTTTCAGGCCCACGTCTACTGATGATCTCCCCCCTTCAGCCGTAGAGAGATTATTGACACTCCTGATTGGAGTAATGGTTATTTTTTTCACATTGTATATTATGATTAAATTATAAATATTGTTGGGTATGTTTTACTGACACTGATACTTTGAACAACTTTTTTAATTTGGATGATTTCATGACATAGTATAGTCATGGTAGGTGATGTATTATTAGTTGATATCATAATCATCCATATGAATCTGATTCCGTAAACATCCACATGTATGCACAAATTTCTTGCAGCATGTTGTGTATGGCTGAGATCAAGACCAAGTAGCACCAAATCCGCTCCCGTGCATTAGGTGGCCTGCACACATCTCAATAATGACCATACATAGAAACCATAATGTACACACAATCATAAGGTGGGTCATGGGCTTCTTTTCCAACCATCCAAATCATTGTGGACGGTTCGGATGATACAGTACAACATATGGAAGGTTCGGATGACATAGATACATCGTTGTGGGTCCCACAGAGCACCGGCCATTACCTACAGACGGTTTGGATTCGGCGTGGTAGCCAATGCATTTTGGGCCAGAGCATCCCTTCCCAGCGAACAACTAATTCTCCAGGCCGGTACGGGAACACTCAGACGTCCAAATGCGGCGGGTGTGGGATCAGTTGGATTAAAATCTAATCCCATCTCCATCCAAATTGGACCACTCATGTGATCCCAGGATGGCTGTAACAATCCAAACAGGCAGGTGTTTTGGTCCAGGGATATGAAAATCTCATTGAACACCCGACCATCCACTGACACCGCCATCATTACCTTAAAACCCATCCCATCCCTCCAAATCCCATGGGATCGGTCCGGCCAAACACGCCCTAACATTATGGATATATACGTATTAGTTGGGAAGATTATTATGTGGTTTATATACCACATACACCATAAGTAATTTACAATATATAATTGATATATTAAATAAAGATAAATAGTGATGTAGGACATAAATATAAAATTTTACATTTTATATATATATATATATATATATATATATATATATAATGATTTTATATCATATATTAATCTTTCAGTATAGTTTAAAGTTAAGTTGATAAATGTTAATGAATATTTAATAAATAATATTAAAATGTAAATGATAGAACATTAACATAACATTTATTAATTATTATGAAATATTAGTATAGAGGTATAAATGTTGACATGAGATCAATGTAAATTATAAGTGTATGAACATTATACATGGTATTATAAAGATTGATGTTTAATAATGTTTACTACAATTGATAGTTATAAGAGTAGACATGTAGTATATGGTAAATGAGTTAAAACGTATTATGAAAATAATTGTTTAAATATATAAATCGATATGAAAAATAATTAGTAAAATTTTATATATATATATATGGGAAAAGGTACTATGCGCT
The DNA here is from genome assembly GCF_029962835.1 of Magnolia sinica. Taxonomy (NCBI): domain Eukaryota; kingdom Viridiplantae; phylum Streptophyta; class Magnoliopsida; order Magnoliales; family Magnoliaceae; genus Magnolia; species Magnolia sinica. The sequence continues at coordinate 15,241,101 of NC_080573.1, forward strand.
CAACCTCACAATAAGCTCCCGTGAGGTCGGGCTGTGTGAGCCCCACCGTGATGCGTGTCGACCATCAACACCGTGCATTTGATGGGTCCCCTTTAAATTATGGGATATCCCAAACATCAGTCGTATACGGAACTCAAGTGGGCCATACCATCTAAAATCATGTGAAGACACCGTTAAAACATATAAAAGCACTTGGTGGGGCCCACCTAAAATTTGCATGCATCTGAAACTTGGTCTAAACCCTCATCTAAGTGGGACACACATAATGGATGGGCTGGATTTGCAAACCACATCTCGGTGGGCCCAAAAAATGATTATGAATGTTTTAATGGTGCACGACCCCTCTCCACTTCTGTATGTAGTGTGGCCTACACAAGTCACGGATTGACTTGATTTTTGAGACCTAGGCCCACGATGGAATGGTGCATCTGACTGATGGGATAGATGTTCGAAACGCATCACGGTGGGGCCCACACAGTTCGACCTCATGGGATGGACTCGTGAGGTCAAGTGTATAGTACATTTTCCCTATATATATATATATATATATATATATATATATATATATATATATATATATAAGTTAAAATATATTATTATATATAAGTTATTATTAGGATTAAAAAATGAATTAAGTAAAACACACAATATAAGAAGTACATATATATGTAGTTGTAAGTAAATAATCAGTTGCATATAATGTAGTTATAAAATAAGAAGGTAGATGTATATAGTATTATATAAGAGAATAGAAAGTATTAAATAGTTTGTATGTATAAAAGTATTATAATTAAGTAATTCATTGTATGTAAGTAAAGTTAACATTATTATATTGGCAAAACAAATTGCTGTTATAAATTAATAAAGAATAGGTATTTAATAAAATTCATTACATGAATTTGTTCACATAGTATGAAAAATATATTTTACAATAAAAATTTTAAATATATATTTTAATGAATAATAAAAAGATTATTAATTAAGTAAATAAAATATAATGTTAAAAGATATGTAAAGAAATTATTAAATATATCATTTGGAGTGAATATAAAATACAATATAATATCAATAAAATTCTTAAAATAAGATTATATTATAAAAAATAATAAGCATAATAATAACAATATGTGTATGTGTGTTTGTGTGTATGTGTGTACACAGTGTAATTATTAGTTAATAATGAATGTTTTATATATTGATAGTAATATATATTAAATATATACACATTTGTAAGATAAAATATGTAATTATATAAAAAGTAAGATAAAGTTAAAAAGTATTAGTCATATTATTAAAATAATATTATGATTTATATTATTTTATATAATGTTATTATGTATACAATGTATATAGTGCATAATAATATTAAGTAATATAATTTTATAAATTGATTTTAAAATTGTAAATATATAACAATAATAATAAATGTATTGTATATAAATATATACGATTTATACAGGAAAATACAACAAAAATAGTTAAAATGAATAGAATTGTGATATATAATTAACAAACATAGAAGTATATTTTTTTTTTAAAAAAAAAAAGTAGTTATAATTGTATATTAATTACTAATATAATATAATAATATTAAAGGTTAGGAAAGAAAACGTATAAATAAATTCACTATCCTTTCATTGGTTCACATAAGGCTCATATATTCAGATATATGGTTCTCATTGTGAGTTGGAAAATAAAATGTGGGCCTACAGGGTGGCTCCATGCATTTCAATTTGTAGGCCCTTTATTTGCATGGTTGTAATTATCTTATATGGACATATTTTAATTATGCAAATAAATTTACCTGCTAAGAATGTATGGATAGAACTTATATGATACCATAACCCATAAAATTCAATAAGAAAAAATCAATGTCACTTAAAATATGATACGAAACAAAATAAGAACGCTGCTGTTCGAAATTTTAATTATTTACAAACAACTTTAAATTTTCTTATAACAAGAAATTTATGAATGAATGGAAAGAAACTAACAACAGTCCAACACATGCTTTATTCAATCTCTATCCATCCATGCGAATGAGGCACCGAAGACCCTCCCCTTTGAGCATGTAATCAAAAGCTTTGTTGATCTCAGAGAATGGTACTTCATGTGTTATAAACTTATCTAAGTCCAACTCCTGCAATATACAATGATATGTATGTAAATATAGTATTTTATTAAAATAAATATAAAGATATACAATTCATTGGAAAGAGTAAGATATGCTGGTAATGGTAGTTCAATGTAACAAAAATCTAATTATGCATACCTTCTTCATATACTTTTCGACGACTCCAGGAATATCGGTACGTGGTTTGTAGTTTCCGAAAAACGTTCCCTTTAGAGTCCTCTCACTCAACACATTTAAGGGGTTGGTCTTGAACACAGCATCTTTGTGAGGTATGCCAACTAGTACAGCAACACCCCAACCCTGAGAACATTAGAATTGCAATATTAAAAATTACAGATTGCAAGTAGCCTAACGAACATAAGTTAAGAGTAGAAAATTACATCATGAACGCATTCAAAGGCAGATATAAGAGAATTAATGTTGCCAGAACATTCAACGCTACGGTCTACTCCTCCACCAGTCATCTTGGCGATAACCTGTTAAACTTGAAGACCTCTTTATATTAGTGAAGATATCAGCTAAATCCAAATGCTATTAAACCTAGAAAATATATACAAAATGCATTTGATTGGTAATCACCAATCAATTTGCTTCAAATCAAGATTCATAACAAACCTCTTGAACAGGTTTATCGTGCTCTTTCGGATTTACAAATTCTGTAACTCCAAATTTCTTAGCTGGTATCAAAATATAATCAAATAATTAGTAATGTATATAAGATCAAATAATAAATGTAGAAAAACAAAACAACTTTCACCTTCATTAAATTTTTCCGAATTTAAATCTACCCCAATGATCCTTGAGGCCCCAGAGATTCTTGCCCCTTCGGCAGCCTAGTGTGATACAAAACCAAAAGAAAGTTAAAATAACACAAATGCACCATATATAGATAAAGGGATAAATAATCTTAAAAGAATATACACTTGAGAGAAAGAAACGTCCACATTCAATAAGGGTCCAATCAGATGGTTGGTAAGAGGTAGTTAAAATCTCATCCACCATGGGCCCACCTTATGCAAGAATTTGGATCACATATATTTCCTCAGTAAAAAAATTTACAAAGAAAAGAGAGAAACTTACCGCAAGACCGACTGCTCCTAATCCGAAAATAGCAACAGTGGAACCCTTTGGAGGTTTTGCAACATTCAAAGTGGCACCAAGACCTAAAAGGCAAAAACCAAATTCAGTAACAAAAAATTTAATTAAAAAAAAAAATCATATTAGAAATTTATGAAACAAAGCAAATAGAAAGATTTTTTTAGCATTGTAGTATCCACCTGTCGAGATTCCGCAACTAACAACGCAAACTTTATCAAGAGGAGCATTTGGGTTGATCTTGGCAACGCAACCAACATGAACGACAGTGTATTCACTGAAAGTGGAGGTTCCTAAAAAATGGTAGATGGGTTTTCCATTGATGGAGAACCTCGATTGCTCATCGTTGATCATCACTCCTCTATCAGTGTTTATCCTAAGGAGTTCACACAAGTTGCTTTCCTTTGATTTGCAGTGGGAACAGTCCTTACATTCACCAGTGAATATAGGGAGCACATGATCACCTGGTTTGAGTTCCGTCACATCTTTTCCAACACTTTCCACAATCCTATAGATAGGTAGATGATTCCAAATAGGCAATGCAAAAAAGGTATTACAATTATAAAATAATGAACGAAATTTAAAATTAAAGTAAAATAAAAATTCAAAGAAATAAATAATTTAAATAAGAAATAAAAAAAGGTTTACCCCCCAGCTTCATGGCCAAAGATGCGAGGGAACAATGGTGTCTGCCCCTGTAACATTTAAATATTTCAATCTCATTTTAGTCATCCTTCTACAATATTATATTAATAAAAAAAATACTTAATTTTTTCATATAAATGAATGTTTTTTTTTTCATTTTTAAAAAGCATTGTCGATATTATTATAATAAAAAGTGAGACCTTAGCTTCCCAGAAGTAGACATCAGTGTGGCAGAGGGAAGTAAAGAGAATTTTTAAACGAACTTCCATTGCCTGTGGTGGTGCCACTTCTACCTCTTCTATCACCAGCGGCTTCCCAGCTTCCCATGCTATCGCAGCTGCATACATACATACATAAACATAATTATTATAGAAATTATAAAATTACAAATGAAGAAAGTAGAGAGTTTTTAAGATATACCTTTGCATCGGATAACCTGGCCAACTGTAGTCGACGGCATCTTTCTCTTTCTTTGTTACGTTGAAATGATGATAGGAGATAGTTACTTTGTGATGGTATTTATAAGTACAAGGAAATGAGAAGTTGTTAGAAATATTCTAATCTTATCCATTTAATCTTATCCATTCTGGTAATTAGCATTTGACTCGGATTTAGTTATGATCATTGGTCTTGTGCACGACTAGGTAAGGCAAGAGTAACATCTTAGAGATGAGGCCCTGATTGCAATGTCCAGCTTGATGTATTTATTGTATATCTACACCGTACATCCGTTTTTCAACATCATTTCAGGGTATGGTACCAAAAATGAGGAAGATCCAAATCTTAGGTAGACCACACTACAGGAAACAATGATGATTGAACACCCATCATTAAAAACTTCCATCATTTAAATGTAGGCCAGAGCCAACTTTTGATATGGACAATCGATTGTGGGGCTCATGTTTATATGGGTCATCTATCATGTGGGCCATTTATGATTAGGGGTTGACCTTTGACGGGGATAATCTATTATGTGGCCCATGTTAACATGAGTCATCTAGCATGCGGGGCCCACTTAATGTGGAACGTCCATTGTATAGGTCCACCTTTGATGTGGATCCATCATGTGGGGCCTGTGGCATGGATAAAATGTATACATCAAGGTGGGGTCCACAAAACTGACCGGTACCGAGACCTGGGTACTCAAGGGTCATTACCGAATCCGACTCTATTCTCGCGCGCCCCCACCGTCAAACCTAAAACCCTCGCTTCTAAAACCCTCCTAAACACTCTCCAGCCGCTCGTCGCTGCAGCGAAGAAAATCAGAATCCATCACAATCTCAAAAACTGCTCATTTCTAGGGCTCCCAAACGCCCAGAAACACAACCAAATGGCAGCCACTTCCAAGAAGAAGAAATCTCCAAAGGCGAATACCAAAGACGGTTTCAAACCTAAAAAAACCGCAATAAAATCCTCAAAGAGGAGAAACAAACCCGAAAAGGACCCGAAACCCGAATCTCTCTCTATCCCGATAGAAGACGACGAACCAGATTTCCCTCGAGGTCCGTCTTCTCATCTCATTTATTTTCAGAGGAATTGAATTTTTTTCAATGTCAAATTTTTTTATTTATTTAATTAATTTATTTATTTTTTTAAAATTTAAATTTTGGCTGTATTTTCAGGAGGCAGGAGCGTTCTCAGTCGATGGGAGGAGGATGAGGTCCGAGCGGAAGTCACTGCGGAATTTGAAGCAGAAGAGAGGGCGGCGAAGAAGAAGAAACGGTCGGGGAAGACATTCGCCTTGGAAGATGATTTGGGCTCCCTCTTCGGTGACGGCATCACTGGAAAGCTGCCGAGGTTCGCCAATCGGATCACCTTCAAGGTACGATAGCAAAAAGCAGATGCTTGTTTACCGTTTTGAGCTGCCACGTGTCGTGGGTCCCACTGTCCAACGACACAGAGTGTTGAGCAGATGGGCCTCAGCATGGGGTGTGTGGGCCATGTCTCAAACCTACAGACGAAGAACCTAAGTGTATAGTCCCTGGCATTTTCTATATTGAACGTGGGCCGTTGTTATGTTCTTTTCTTAACCATCTATTTGCAGGGTAGCAGTGGAAGGGATATGATGTTCCCATCATGGAGTTTCTTGGATCATTGGTCATCCATGGTGGGGATCCGTTTAGGTAAAAATCCTGGATCATGAAATAATGGGTCTATCTTGAACAATCTCTGGGCCTGAATATGCGATACATGTCCTTGGACCATGCTTCATGTAACTTTAGGGGTAGCTTTTGGGGTGTTGGCAATCCAATTTTCAACTAGAAAAATGCTAGTTGAGAAAGTCGAACCCAATGAGAGTGTGTTGGTGAATGTCCTTTCTGCTTGCGCTCATTTGGGAGCCATGGAGCAAGGGAAGTGGATTGAGGGATATGTGACGAAGAAGAATGTAGGCGTCACCGTGCGGTTGGGAACTGCTCTTGTAGACATGTATTCAAAGTGTGGGTGTGTCGAGAGGGCACTTGAGGTTTTCAATGAGATGAAGGAGAAGAACGTACGGGCTTGGAGCACAATGATCGGTGGGCTTGCAATCAATGGGCATGGTGAGGATGCATTATGTCTGTTCTCTCAGATGGAAATGCATGGAGTCAGACCAAACAATGTGATGTTCGTTGGAGTTTTGAATGCGTGTAGCCATTCAAGGTTGGTCGATGAAGGATCAATTTACTTCGATTCCATGACAAAGGTGTATGGGCTAAAGCCAAATATTCAACACTATTGTTGTATGGTTGATCTTTATGGTCGAGCTGGGTTGTTAGATCAAGCACAAGAGGTCATTAAAAGCATGCCCATGGAACCCAATTCTGCCATTTGGGGAGGTCTCGCTAATGCTTGCAGGATTCATGGGAATGCCCAATTGGGCGAGCGAGTAGAAAACAGCTTCTTGAGCTGGAGCCGGATCATAGTGGGCGGTATGTCCTCTTATCGAATATAGATGCTGCTGAAGGGAAGTGGGGTGATGTTGCAGTGCTGAGGAGAGAGATGAAAGAACGTGGTGTTAGTAAGATGCCTGGGTGTAGCTTCATAGACTTGAGAGGTACCATTCATGAGTTTATCGCAGGAGATAACTCACACCAGCAAAGCCAAGAGATTTATGCCAAATTGGAAGATATAAGCAAAGAACTCAAGCTTGAAGGTCATACACCCAACACTAGTGCAGTATTGCTTGATATGGATGAGGAAGAAAAGCAGACAGCGCTCTACCACCACAGCGAGAAGTTGGCAATTGCGTTTGGGTTAATTAATAGTGATCCAGGTGTAACCATTCGAATCACGAAGAACCTTCGTGTGTGTGAAGATTGCCATGCCGCTGCAAAGATGATATCGAGGATTTACAAGTGCAAGATTGTTGTGAGGGATCGGATCCGCTTCCACCATTTCGAGGATGGCTCATGTTCTTGCATGGACTTCTGGTGAATTTCAGTGGATTGGCTCTGCTGGGCCATTTTGAATTACAGAAAGAAGCTAAGCTGACAAGTTGAAAAAAGACTGCGAAACAGTAAGGGAACCCTAATGACATGGACTTACAGACCATCCTCATCGTTGTTGTTGTGGCCTTGTCCTTGATGCCTGCTATCATCAACCGCATTACCGTCGTCATCATCATCATCATATCCTTATCTCAGCTCCTGTATAAGGAGCGAGGTATTGTAATGTATCAGGTGCATCCACTGTTTCACCTACCACAATAGTGTATTCCACCGGCCCGTTCTTGGATAGTAAAGCTAGTTGATGTCGACCCTCACCTACTTCATCTTCGTCATCCTCAGGTGCATACTTTCCAAGTTATCTATGCCACCCTTCCCTTCAATTAAACCAGTTGAAGGATGACATGTTGGAATTTACATGGAGAAACTCTAAGAAATCCACTGAACTCATTAAAGAGAAACAGTAGAACCTGTGTGAAGCTAAGCCATTCATCAAGCAGGGCCACAGATAACATGCCCCAAAATCTGGCCGGTCAACTCATCAGGTTGGGCCTCTCTGTAAATTTAATCATTGATCAGGACCACCCATTCACCCCAGCTGTTCTTAATGGGTTAGCATGAAAAAATGGCATAAATCATATACCATCCAAACCTTTCCCTTTATTGTGATACCCCTCCATTTGTCATCAATGTTCTTGACAGTTCATTTTGTAAGCTATTCATCAGATGGCTAGCGCTTTATGCAGTCTGTTTGATTTTTGCAACCAGCTACAACAGGGGGCCAGACCAAAGTGATGGTCCAGATCTATGATTTCACCACACGTCCAGATGCAGCTACCCTGCATCATAGCCTACAATGCTACTTACATGCGGTTGCTTCACTGTGACAGTTCAATAGTGCGGCATACACGTGCATAAATCCCAATCGTCCAAAACATAGGGCCCATTTGGGGATAGTTCTCGATTATTGATCAGACACCCATCATCTGATAAGTGGCTATCAGATGGATAATAAAAACAGAATGATCTGTGTTGTAACCGAAGGGCAAAGACAAGACTGATTTGTGTGACTTTAGGGTTATGATCCACCCACAATTGGGCGCCAGCAAATTCAGCGCACAAGATCAGATGGTTAAGATATTTGCTTAGTACGATTTTTGGGTTTTGGCTCCACCAACAGTAGGGCACCCACAAATTCAACTGTCGAGATCAGAGGGGTGCTTAAGACAACTGATTAGTATGATTTTCAGGTTTTGCTCCATCCACGATGGGGCACCTTCAAATTCGGAAGGGCAAGACCCGATGGACGGTGGTTTTTTTTTTTGGGTCACGCACACCCACATCACAAGGGCACTCAATCCCATTATCTCAGTGTTTCAGTGTTGAAACAGAGTCAGCTATGGGGCCGGACCAAATCAGATGGTTAAGATATCTAATTAGTGTGATTTTTGGGTTTTCCTCCATCCACAACGAGGCACTCAAAGGCAAAGTTCAGATTGCTGCATCCATTGCATGAACCACCCCATTTTCAATGTTATCTTGGTCCCTTCCATTTTTATCAGACATCAACCCACCCATCATAACCGTACTTTTTTCCAGAGAAGTTTGTGCGAGAAGCCCATACAATAATCAAACACCTTGACCAATGTACAGCCGAAGTAGGATTGCCAAAGTAGCCCGGTCCACATCAGCCTGGGCCTGACCGAGTAAAAGAAATTGTCAGTAGGCAAGGATGGCCAGGTCCAAGTCAGACCAAAGCAGATTCAATAAAAGAAGGCAGGAATTGAGGATGAGATTGGCCTGTGGCTCAAAAGGCTGGTGCCTAAGCCAATGAAGCACAAGTCCTGCCTGATATGCTATTTTCTAGGTATTAGCTATCATGTGGTAAATATACATGCAATTGAACACATCATCCTTAATATGACCATGGTCTAGGCAGGGGTAGTCTTAACTAAAGCTGATGGACCGATGACCTTCGCCCAAACCCAAGTCAATTATTAGACCTTAAAGCTGATGGGCGAACGACCTTCAACCTAACCCAAGTCAATTATCAGACCCTAAACATTTAAGACCGTGTTTGGATAGATTGAATCCAGTATATGATAATGGAAAAGTTTATGACTATGTAAATTTCATTCTTCTTGTGAAATGTGTTACCTGGGAAGGATGAAAATGTTACCTTTGAAACCATGGTTTTCATGGGCAACCTGATATAACATGTTAATTCAAGGGATCCCTTCCCATGCCCAACATCTGACAAGCTACGACTACGGATCAAGGGATTGGCATCACCCAACACCATTAAGCATAACCAGACCCAAGCGCAAACGTGAAATGTAGCATCTTACAGACCTATCACGTGATAAACCCAACCATTATTAAATGAGGTAGGCATAGGTCCTCTCCAAGCTAACCACAGACCCTTATGGACCACTAGGAGATTGACCAAACCTAAACTGACACCCAACCTAAACAAAGATTTTGGCATCCCATCACCAAAGACCATCCACCATGTCCGAGGCCATTCTCCCTATCCTGTCTTGATAAATGATACTATTTGGACAGCCTAAACAATCCAATCTGTAGCATCAAAAAATGAATGTACAAGTTCATTTGCATATGATTGACACAGCGACGGATGCTTAGGAGCATCCAAATTACTTCAGTTTTTGCACATTAACCAGAAGAATTGGGGTGGACCGAATGGATGGTTTAGATAGGTGATGTGAATGCCAGTGATTATAAATCAAACTATGCATGAAAGAGTTTCCATACGCTCCGCCTACCAGATCAGGATTCTTTGCAAATTACTTCAATCCATTACTTTGATGTGAATTAACAAGATTGCTAGAACCAAAGTTGAGATTTTAGCAATTACTGTTTTTATCTGTGCCATCATCTACACAAACATTCAATCCTACTTTAAGGGCGCATTTGTTTTAGCGGTATACATTGTAATTAAAAATGGATTCACCATTTCATTTTGAAGGCTGTTTGGACTGGTGATATCCCAATATTCGATTTGAAAACAAAAAGTAAAATGTAGACTGAAATCCCAAGTATGAGATGGTCAATAGTCGAAAAGTAATTCTCGATAAGTGGCACCTTTTTTCTTTTCCTTTTTGCGAAAAACCTTGAAAGAAAAGAAAAAAAAAAAAAACAAAAACATAATTTTCCACAAATTACTTTATTGTCCCAGTCCACAGAAGGTTCTCTTCTAATGTTACTTTTAAATTCAACCGAGGTCCAAAGAGGCCCTTGATTTATTTTTTTGGTAGTCCAATCAATATGACCTTTGATATTTACACCATTCACAACGAGCCCACAATTCAAATGTTTGGATTGAAGCACATCACGCCACAAGTACAGTCTAACAGTGCCAACCGTACACTGCCAGTCTAGCCACTAAGCTAGCAATTACAGAATATCCAAGTGCGATCAGGTTGTCATTTTGTACAAGTGGCGCCCCATGGTTCAGTGATCAAAACCAGTCTTGACGGAACCTCTCTGGGTAGCTTAAACAAAAACAATCTTCTATATGGATTACCCTGCCAATTAAAAGCAAGCAAGTAACCAGGCAGTTGAGCAAAGAGAGTATAGCAACAGTTCACATTCAACCAAAAAGGCCCATCCAGTAAAACCACAATACGAGTGTAGCCCATTATCCTCAGATTGGACCACTGATACATGGTCCCACATATACTGTCCGTGCAGCCTTTAAGCGCGAGGTACTCTTTAATCAAGGCCGAGCATCATACAATAACTGCCTGCAAGGGGAGAAACAGCTCCTTCAGGATTTTCCCGGTTAAGGACATGAATATAACAGAGCAAATTTCATAGTTAAAAAACTCAAAAACACAGCACAATATGCAGAGGCATTGGGTAGACATCGAGACACGACTCCTGCTCAATAATTAAGTTCTAAGGACTTCCGAGTAATATTAAATATTTTTAAATGATTGCATTAGAAAACAGCTAAAATAGACAATAATGTGGTCAGATTGTTGCCAGATGAAGCTTGCTCCCATGCTTGGTGTTGTGAGTACAAACTCATATCCCACTTTCAAATTCTTTTAAGAAAATCACCCATTGCTAGATGAAGCTTGCTCCCATCCTTGGTGTTGTGAGTACAAACTCATATCCCACTTTCAAATTCTTTTAAGAAAATCACCCACTCTAACAGGTGACTCGATTCAAGTCCTGCAAGGCTGCAGTAGGGCTCCTGGTTTCAAGAAGTCTAGTCGGGTCAAAACTGAGTCCTGCTCAGCACGTTTCCTAATGACTCGGTGGAAAACATTGTCAAGTTGACTTGGACGAGTACCAAGTCAAGTCACAGAGGCTTAGAATTACAACAAATTTACAAAAAGAACTTGCCTAGTGAACATCCCTATTAGAGTAGAGAACCAGGATCAGAGTCCTAGTGATGCATTGGTTTCAGTCTGCCTGAAAGGATTTTGTGATCTCAACCAAGATGAAGCACTTCAAACAAACGAGCTCCATTGAAGAATTTGTAGAACATTAGAAGTTTCTGGCTCGAAGACTGTCTGAACCCAGGACTCCAAACAGAACCATCCTTCCACCTTTGATCATGCAATATGAATACTAGAAATAACTAATATCCAAGTGAAGAGAACAGGCATGTACTTAGTAGCTGGATTGGGTTTAGATAAATTGATCCCCAACAAAAATGTTCAAAGCACACAAACATAAAAATAAAGTAAAAAAGGGATCTTCCAATTTGGGAGATTTATTTAGGCAAGCTCAATCCAAAAGGGGGCCATCAGGATGCAAACAAAGAACCATTGGCTACGATCTTCCAATTTGGGAGTTTTTTTTTTTTTTTTTTAAGGCAAGGTCAACCGGGTCCTTACTCATGTCTAAGTGGTAGACTCTCAAAAGTTTCAACATGAGGTCATGGGTTCGAGTACCCATTGTGGTATAAATAAAAAATTTAAAAAAAAAAAAAAACCACAGTAGTGTGTGAGTGTGTGGTTGAGTTTTTAAAATTCTCCCAACTTCTATGGCCCCTAAGAAGTTTTCAACAGTAGGCGTTCACCGCCCACTGTTTCCTGTGGTGTGGTCCGCTGGAGCTTTCGATATGCTTCAATTTTGGGATCGTGCCCTCAAATTAGTTGGAAAAACAGATCAACGGCGTGGATAAGATATACATCACAGTGGACTCCACAGTTTACTCATCATGCTAGAGCATGCTGAGTTAGCATGCAATCCACATCCCTGGTAAATCATGTTGGTTGAAAATATATCAACTCAAACATTACCTCTACCAAAACAAACCTCTAAATGTGTGGGCATGCCAAAGAAGAAAAGAGGTCATTAACTAGTATCTGCATTGTGTTTCCATGATTTATCATTATCATAGTCTTGTTCCTGCTATTTTGGTTCCATGGTTTTTACATCACTGAAAATTAGAGACTGCAAATAGAGGTTGCACACTTGCCAACCAGGCAGGTGTCTGTACGACATCTCAGCAGTGGACTAGATGGCTCCTGCAATGGAGATGACCTTACACCAAATTCAAGCTGTTCCTCCCGTCCATTCAGCAGGCAACCCACATGTTTTTTTCTTCTTCTTTTCTGTTTTGTTGAATATGGATCTATGGCAAGTTCTATTTTAACAGTCAGTTTTTTTTGTACAGGGTGGCCCACCTAACAAATAGAAAAGCCTGATTGTCTTTTTTTAAATATGGCCATCGTCATGATCTGGGCCATCTTATGCACTACTCAGATGTTCCATACACTTGCCATGTTGGCATAAGTGATGCATGTAAAGGCGTGTGTGGAGAGGGTGAATGTGGGGCTAGCAAACCTTCAATAGTCCTTTCTATTTTTTATGAACTTTTTTTTAATAAACTAGTAGAGCCCATTTGGTAGACGCTTAAACTGAGTTCATCTCACTTTAGTTAATCATAATTATGTACTAAAGATGATGATTGTTGGTAATCAAGATTATTTTTAATCCTTGCGAAAGAAACATAATCCTTAATACATACTATTAACTAAAATGAGATGAACTCATTTCTAGGTCTCTACCAAACAGGCCTTTTGAGGTTAATAGTGTAAATTAGTTCCAAATGGTTGCATGATGATGATGATAATGAATCATGATAATGATGATGATGACCATGAGGAGGAGGAGGATGATGAAGATGAGGATGGTGATGGTGAAGTATATGGGTACATACTACATAGTCTCTACTTATGTGAAAAGACTGCAACAGCATAACATTAAATGAATGGGGGAAAAAGAAACATAAAGTCAAGGTGGACAAAGGCCCAATGAAATTACATAAAAAGTTTAAATTGCAACATCAAATTGGAAAGTAATAAATAAAAACTACAAGTCAAAAATAGTTAATATAACCACAAAAACAGAAAACATAAATAAAGAAAAATGAGCAAAACATACTGGATAACGTAAGTATTTTGATACTCTGGCAGAGTATGATGGTTGACGCATGCATTAACTCAAACTAACCCATCCAAATTGCCACACCTTACCCAAAATCAGATACAATTGAGCCATCCCAAACTCTGATTGATGGACGTCTGTTGGTTAAATTAGGACTTTGGCCTTTTTTATTTGTCATTTCAACTGTCCATCGAATGTCCACCACTTGTCCAGGTAGAAAATGCTATCGGTGTAATCTTTTCTTATGATCCATATACATTAGGCACGTGACTTGGTGGGTTTAATTTGAGTTTACTTCTGTGTACAAATTTGTGCCTGCGTATCGACCAGCACACTGCCAAAGTATCAATTTACATTGGATAAATAGTCCCATGAGGCCAGAGAGGTAATCGACTTAGAGCAAACAATGTGTGCCTGCACTATGCCCTTAAATAAATGCATGCACACATGTTTCCATCTGATTTGTGCATAGTAAATTGTAGATGCACCTGATTTGCATGCATGCCGCACCTGCAAATGTGTGGCATGTTTTGGTGATCACACTCACCACCCGTAGCATATGCCTATGCCATAGCTGAACAACTGAATTCAGCTACATGCATAGAGAAATAAACAGTCACATACAGAGACCATAGGTACACATGTAGCCACACGCGTAGCAACAATAAACAGTGAACAAGCTATGGACAATGTCAAACAAGAAGAACAATCAATAAAACCTGAGCGCATTGTGCTGTTCCCTATGATAAGACTTGAGGCTTAAAAAACCTGTTTAGTCTTGCTAGCAGTGATGAGAATAGACCCTTAAAGAAGTTGATATGTATCAAAGCAGGGCTTTCCAGCATTACATTTGATGCCAAGCAGCCACTCAATAGCCAGAAATAACTTCGGATCATAGCCACCTGCAAATCCAACAATGTAAAGAGTTATAGAAAATTAAATAAATAATAGAAGATCCTACGGATGGCACTAATGGCAGAAGGAACATGCAGAAAACAAACCAGAAAAGAAGAAGAAACAGAGAGAGAGAGAGAGACGATCACCTACAGACACTAACACCACAACTTGTGGAACCTGTCAAACGTGGAACATCTGTAAAGTGCAAGGGATGGGCCTCACTGTGGTACAAAATCAGGCTGGGTGCACCCATCAGGTGGACTACGCATGTGGCCAGGCCAGTTGGATTTTTTATTTAACCCTCTGATGTTCTCAATACAGGGGTGGCCTGCCTGATGAGTGGACTACCCTGATGTTGCACCACATCATCTTTGCAAGCAAAGATCAGATGTTCCATGTGCCTGCCATGTCAGAATGTGCTGCATGTAAAGGTACGCATGGTGAAGGTGCATGTAGGGTAGCAAACCTCAACATGATTAAATACAAAAAGAAGGCCACACACCTAGTGCGGAAGTTATAACAATATCAAACAATCAAGTCCTACTATTCCCACTACTGCAACATCGCGGACAGTTGTTTGTACTAACAATCTACACGGTATGTTCAAAATGGGGGGAGGATGATATTTAAAACAAGCTGAGTTACGATAAAGTGACATTCAGATCACACAGGCAGTAGGAAATAAATTGTAGGGTCCTTCAGTAATCTACATCTATTTTACGGTAGTAATTTCATTCCCCGACTCCAAGATCAGGACTCGTTTGTGAACAGTAGACACTAGAGAGTTGTTTTCCACAATTAATCATCCCAATCGGATCATTATTATAGCCATCTCTATATACTTGGGTCAAGTATATGAATTATGTTTACCAATCATTCCAAAGGCCCTACCCTAAGGACAGGCACAGGCCTGCATTGTCCCTTCTCACCGCCTCGATCCCCCCTCCTTGTAGGCCCCTCAACCCTAATCAAGGTTCCCCTCCTTACTAGGCCATCACCAGTTTCATTGCACAGAACCAAACCATCTCAATCTGCTCAACATTGTTGTCCCATTGAGGCCACTCGTAGGATGGCTTCTAATGACCTACATCTTGACCCTCCGTCCCAGTCTTCCACAATAAAGGGATTTTTACCAAAATGGATGCAAGGTTTAACCGATGCTAGTGTTTGGCCCCACTTTTCATTCCTTTATATTTTTTGCCCTCTGACAGCTTTTGAAATTTTTCAATGACGAAAATACCCTTGCATAGGGGAAAGAGCCAGTACAATGGTAAACTGCTCAATAAGTTAAGAGGATCATTACCGAAAGTGTGGATTTGGTCCCATGAAACCATAATTTGAGCCCACACCACAGGAGATCTGATCCACATCTAGTTTGGCCAGTCTTGGAACCATAGAAAGCATTGAGTTTATTCCGTTTGAAGCCCTCTATAGCCCACAAATAGCATTAACGGTGGGCGTTCATTCCCAATTGTTTCCTCGGGTGTGGTTCACCTATGATATGGTTTTCCTTCATACTTGGGCTCATGCCCTGAAATTAAAACCCTAATCGAATGAATAGCATAGATTCCACTCATAAGGACTCGTGACCCCACAGAAGTTGCTTGAGAGCCCTCTTGTGAGGCCAACTCAAAGGAGACGACAACATTTTCATTTTCTAAGGTTCTTTTCTTCAGAGGGAACCACCAACACATCTCACAATTGGAAGGTAGTTTTGTGGGGCCAGCACTCTCCGGTGAACCTTTGGCTTACTTTTCTCTTCATTGTGGGACCCACATCAATTGTCCAGGAAGAATATGTCTTCCTTTTTTACATTTTCAAAGTAGTTTTTCACTCTCCGGCTAACATTTTCACTCTTTGACGACCAATCCATGGCGGCCAAAGGTAAGAGGTTGTTTGTAAAACTAAAAAAATAAAAAATGAGGTCATCACTTTTGGCTTGGCCCCACGAGAGGGCTTTCAAGCAACTTCTAAGGGGCCCACGGATCTTATGAGTGAAATCCACACTATCCATTGGATCAAGATTTTAATTTCAAGGCATGGTCCTAAGTGTGAGGGAAAACCACATCACAGGGGGACCACACTAGATGAAACAATTGGTAATAAACGTCCAACGTTAACGCCATTTGTGAACCACAGAGGGCTTCAATTAGAATCAACTCAATTTTTATGTGGTTTCAAGACTTGGCAAATAAAATGAGCATATCAGATCTCTCGTTGAGTGGACCCAATCATGGTTTAATGGGACCCACTCCATACTTTTGTAAAGGGCCCTCTTAACTACTCGAACACTCAACCATCGTACCAACTCTTTCCCCCACGCAAGGGCATTTTCATCCCTAAAAATTTCCAAAATATGTCAAACGGCAAAAATAAAAAATAATGGAATGAAAAGTGGGGCTAAACACTGGCATCAATCAAATCCCTTCAACGAATCCATCTACACATCTTCATCTCTGCGGCAATCTACACATCTTCCCCTCCTTACTGGGCCATGACCACTTTTGTTGCACAGAACCAAATTATCTCTATCTGCTTAACATTGTTGTCCCATTGAGGTTACACGTAGGATTGCTTCAGATGACCTTAAATCTTGACCCTCCTTTCTAGTCCTCCAACAAATCCATCTACACAACTTCATCTCTACAACAATCACTCGCTACTCATGTCACTTCCTAATCCCCAAACACTCCACCTCATATGGCCTTGCCAATAAAAGAGTCACCAAATACAAGGCTGGCAATGGGTTCATTCGACCAACCTATAGGCTATCTAGTAGAAGGGTTTGGCCACACTCATGGACCAAGTTTGAGCGAAAATATGAGACATGTTGAGTAAATAGGAGGGCTCAGGCTTAGTTGCAAAAACACTACACCAAGTGTCATTCCCGCTTTCAAATACACTTCAAACTAGCTCCCTCACTCCCGCTTCCTAGTTATTTATACTCGCTAATATTTTAAGACAGACGCTTCCCCACTACTGCACTAGAATCTGCTACCACCTTGCTTCAGGCTTCATTAACTTTAAGCTAACCCCAACCGAATGAACCAGCCTACAAGAAGTCTACAAAAATAGTAATTAAAAGCTTTAATCCCCCTTCCAAATGAGGAGTGACAAGAAGATCACTCGTGATTGACTCCTGTCACTCATTTCCATTTCCCCACTTGTAGTTTGCCTTCTCTTTATAATAAGAGTTATTATCTTTCAAAATGACGGCATCACAGCCGTTATTTACTTGTTTTAGCAGTCCCGTAGTTTTAACTTTGTAAGTGGGCCAAAAATGGCCCAAGCCCCTAGAGTGGTTGCTTCTGTTTGGCTGATGGCTAATGATAAATTGCACACCAATGATCATCTCAAGAACAGGAGAATGATGATAACAAACAGTTGTAGCATGTACCTTAGAGATGCAGAATTTGTTGACCACCTGTTCATACATTGTGTCTTAGTTTCAAAGATTCGAGGCAAATCGTTGACTTTGTTTGAGATATATATTGGGCTATGTGGGATTCTATTGGAGCTCCTCCGTACGCTAGGAATGGGGTTTGCTCAGGGAAGGAAAGGGACAGTAATTTGGCATGCAGTTTTCAACAAGATAAAGAGTAAAGTCCTATTTTGGGCATTTGGATATACCCATTTAAAGGTCTTCAGGAGGATCTTTTCACTGCTCAGGGTGTTTTCTTGTATTTCTTGTCCCATGGTTTGGGGATGATCCCTCCACATTCCCTGCCTCCTTGCTTGTATTTTTCTGTCTAATAGAAGTTTGTGATAACTCTCAGGAAAAAAAAAAATCAAAAGAAAGAAAGAAAGAAAGAAAAACAGCCGCTATTTACATAGAACCGTCTTTCAAACATAACACAGCTATGTTATGCATGCAACGCCATTTTTCTGTAAAAATGGCCATCATCTTCTAACTGCCTGATGCTTTCGATTTTTTTCATTTTCCCACCTTTTCACAATAGACACTATCATTACATAGCAGCAGCTTTTGTCAGCTAATTATTAGGTTATAATGTTGTTTTCTTCTGCTAGCACTTATTAGGTCATAATCCTCTCTTCTTCCATCAGGCATTAATATGTCGTAATACTGATTCTTAAACCTTGCCCTGAACCTGTTAATAGCACCAATGGCCCTGAAAATGAGGCCTGCTGATTAAACTAGTTTGATTGAATGATTGAAATTTTTCTTCTTCTTTTTTGAGAAGGTAAATGAAAATGCATTAAAAACTAAAAGGGAAATGGAATTCCTAATAAAGATAGAATTGAGAAACCCCACCTTAGCGAAGGCACCTATGACAGAGTTAGCAAATCTGCCAAAATGGGAAAACGAAATGTTTAGACCAGTTGTGAGAGTTCTAACTTCATTGAAAACAAAGAACAGATCCCAAGGCTCGAGCCTTGACCAAATGGCCCAATCGATAGCATTTGCAGAAAATCCTCTCGTAATGACATTAGCAGCAAATTAACTTTGATGGGTGCTCGTTTGATGACACCAGGCCTGCAGGGGTGGGAGACATGTGAGATAGTAGCTGGTCAGTGCTTGTGGATTTCCCTGGGCCATTGGTGTTCAGGACCCAAATTTTGGGAAGCCACTGCTTTGTTGAATGTGGTCAAGGTTGCAGTTCGATTTGATTTCTTGAGCCACCCATTTCCTGTAGTGAGAACCTCTTAATTTCTCCTTTCCACCTGATTACATCTTCCTCTCTAAACTTCAACTTTTCATACGAGGATAAGCCCACCAAAAGCCTATCATAGATGCAGGTACATTGGTCAACTTCTTCGCACTATCTCATGGAACAGACCTGATTGGTGTTGTATAACTTGTGTTTACAGTCGATCCAAAAGATGTAAGCTCTGCCCATCAACCGCACTGACCAAGAGGAGAGAGACCAAAAGAAAGGGTATTCGAAATCCTATTTGATCCTCCTCTTTCATCTAGGAGACCAACGACCAATGTTATCTATCACTAGATGGAAGAGGTAGAAGCACCTACCTGCCTGAGGACCAATTCTCAAACCGGGTTCCAACCAAATAGAGTGCAGAGCCCCATGATGAATTAAGTCGTTCAGTCGTTAAGCGTCACGAGCTTACGCCAATAGGGGCTGGATCAAGCTTGAAAGGAATGGACGGGCGTAGGCTTAATAGTGAACGCAGACTTCTCCAGACTCAAGCCATGATCCAGTTCCAGACAACATGTCTGAGGTACGCCACTCCTCTCGTCTCTCTCGTCCTGTTCAATCAGGTCTCTCATGGAGCAGACCTGATTGGTGTTGTATAACTTGTGTTTACAATGGATCCAGAAGATGTAAGCTCTGCCCATCAACCGCACTGACTTTCACCTACCCCTTACCACCTAGCTGGCCAAGAGGAGACAGACCAGAAGAAAGGGTATTCGAAATCCTATTTGATCCTCCTCTTTCATCTAGGAGACCAACGACCAATGTTATCTATCACTAGATGGAAGAGGTAGAAGCACCTGCCTACCCGAGGACCAGTTCTCGAACCGGGTTCTAACCGAATAGAGCGCGGAGCCCCATGATGAATTAAGTCGTTAAGCGTCACGAGCTTACGCCAGTAGGGGCTGGATCAAGCTTGAAAGGAATGGACGGCCATAGGCTTAATAGTGAGCTTGATCTAGTTCCAGACAACATGCCTGAGGTACGCCACTCCTCTCGTCTCTCTCGTCCTGTTCAATCAGGTCTCTCATGGAACAGACCTGATTGGTGTTGTATAACTTGTGTTTACAGTGGATCCAGAAGATGTAAGCTCTGCCCATCAACCGCACTGACTTCCACCTTCCCCTTACCACCTGGCTGGCCAAGAGGAGATAGACCAGAAGAAAGGGTATTCGAAATCCTTTTTGATCCTCCTCTTTCATCTAGGAGACCAACGACCAATGTTATCTAGAGCGCGGAGCCCCATGATGAATTAAGTCGTTCAGTTGTTAAGCGTCACGAGCTTACACCAATAGGGGCTAGATCAAGCTTGAAAGGAATGGACGCACCCCCCCCCCCCCCCAAATCAACCCTCATAACAGGCATACCAATGATGCATATGAGCATGTATCATACAATCATGTGCACAAAGTACATAGCATATAGGGATTCACATGCATCATCAATATCATGACCATTGTCCAATACTATCATTATACATGCCCTAAGCATTAGTTGTCTATCATGCATAAGGTTATCCTTACGTCCACCAACATCATTTGTTTATCATTATCCATGCATCAAGTAAATTATGGTTATCTTATCCACATTATTATTACGACAATCAATACGTGCATCATTATTACTTGGATATCAAGCATGGTAGTCAACTAACATGTTTTGTCATATATATATATATATATATATATATATATATATATAAAATCATAATCGTTACCATGAGGATCATTTTCACTTCATGATTAACATAAACAATGTCATAAGTACTATAAATAATTACTCATCCATCATCAATACAGATGCTATAATTCACCATCCATTAAATCATATCTATCATTTCAACAAGCAACTCACGACATCATTATCATGTTCCCATACATGTATTATCATCTCACCCATCACTAGGTGCGTCCTACCTAATGTGACTTCCACACTAGACTTGAACTACATGCAAGGCATGGGATCATATAGTCAGATTCTTTCATGATAAAATTTAGAAAATTCTAGACTGATAGATATTTCTGTAAGGACAAATTTTGAATTTTTATGTGTGTCCAGATGGATCCAAGGCTCTATATGGTTGGAAACCTATAAACAACCTAAATGATGTATTACTAAACCATCCGTTGGCTCAGATTTTCCAACAGAGAATCTGATCATAGAGATTTGATCAATATATTTTATGCGCTACTTAATGTGTATGCTGGATATATGTTGTACATAACATTCATCCTCTTATTGACCCACTTGGGTGTGGGATGACTTGTGATTTATACATTTTATTAGTTCATCCAATCTGGAAACCTATGTACATTGACGTGTGTCTCTTATCTACAGTTTGCTAGCATGTGGGCCCCACTTGCCATTGGATCTATTTCATTTCCTTTGCACTTTCTGTTTGCTGAAATTTTCTAAGTACTTAACTGTATTGAATGTAGGTAGGGGTGTACACGAACCAAGCTAGCTTAGTTAGCTCGCTCGACTTGACTCGAATCAAAAAAGCTCGATTCGACTCAGTTCGAAGCTGAGTTCAAGCTGAGCTGATTTTTTGAGCTCGAAAATGAGTTCGAGCCGAGTTCGAGCAAGCCCCAGCTCGACTCAACTCGGATCGAATCCAGCTCGAATCGAACCAAGTTGGTGACTCGGTTTGGCTAGTGGATTGTCTTGATGTTGCTCACCAACTGTTTGATAAAATGATCCAGCCATTGATCATTTTACCTCATCAATAATCCACACAAAAAAGCTCAAATAATCTGGCCATTGATGTTGCTCACCAACTGTTTGATAAAATGACTCAACGAAATGTGGCTGTGGCAAGGAAGGTTTGGCTGGTGGCAAGGAAGGTATGTACATTAAACAAATACCTTTTTTCTCTATTTTTTTTTTTTTTAATGTTACTTAGAAGGTGTTTGGTAAAACACCTGTAAAACCATTGCCTCTATTTGTAAAACAGTGGGATTTTGAAGTTGCAGTTCAGGTGTTTATGGAAATGCCTCAATGGCGAACTCGGCTCGATCTTGGCTTGAACTCGGCCCGAGCTGGTGACCGAACCGAGCCGAGCTGGCCAGTCAGGCCCAAGGACCGAGCCGAGCCGAGTTCGAGCTGAGGTTAGCCAATGTTCAAGCCGAGTCGAGCCAAGGCCAGCTCGACTCGATGTACACCCCTACATGTAGGACTCTTTAACACCTTGTAGTGGGCCCCGCATTCTGTGGTTAAGGGTACCACTATGGAGGATGTTTATTCCTTAGGGTGTGTTTGGGCGGTGGGATTAGAAGGGATTAGGTGGGATGGGAATCACATCATTATTATTACCCATGGCAGGGATTGCCCCCTATTGCCATGGGATAAGATTAATTCCATGCTTTGTTGGTAATACGGTGGTACATTGAATGGATATACCCCCCATCATTTGAAATTACTGAGAATAACACACATGTTATATCTAAACCATTCATTTGTTTTGTAACCTCATTTTATAGCATGGGCCTAAAAATGAGGCAGATCCAAAACTCATGTGGCCCCAAAGAAGTTTTCAACGGCAAGTATTCAATCCCCATTGCTTTCTATGCTGGGGTCCACTTGAGCTTTAGATTTACCTGATTTTTTGGCCCATGCTCTAAAATAATCTCGAAAAATGGGTGGACGGTGTGGATATAGCCCACACATCATGGTGGGACCTACACAACTTGCTAACATTGAGTGAAATTGGCACGGGACCCAATGCAATTCCATCTAATCTAATTCCAAGCTTTTCCATTCTTCCCAAACACGGAGTGGAATTGGCACAGGACAAGATAATCCATCCCACCTAATCCCTTCTAATCCCACCGCCCAAACACGCCCTTATATAAGTGAGTTGAGATGTCCCAACTGTGTATCAGGAATGATCCCCAGGTGTTTGGAAATTGGGCCCTAAGTTATGACAGACCCCATTGTTGAAAACTGTTAGATTATTTGTGTTTTGTACCAACTTTGGGCCTTTGTAGTGGACCACGCGCTGGAGATATGAGTAGGCCACCACTTGAAACTTTAACCTATACCAATGAATAGATAAATAATATTTTACTTGGGCTAAATCAAACCCCACATGATCAGGGAATGGATCCCAAAATGGGGCAAGGCATGGTTGTGCAGAATATTATGTGCAGAAAATTAAAGTACTTATGTTTAGCCCTATACCAATATTATGTGTGCACAACCAGTTGGTCTCAGCTTATCATTTTTTAAGTAGATATATAGTACTACCAAGGGCACCTGTCGGAACACTGAAAGGTAGTCCCTTGTAATATTGGGACATACTCAAAGTTGGGACAAAACTAATTTTGCACTGTGTTTCCTGCACATTTCCTCCAAGTACCCATGTTTGGGACATCACTGTAAATTGTATACACTAAACCAATAAGGCTCACCTTATATTTTTTAAAGCCCATGCATAGATCTAACATATGGATCCTTCCTTTCACCAGATGTGGGTCCCACATGATCAAAAATCTGAATTGAAGATGGCCAAAAACCAACATTGCACAAAAATCTGTTTGATGTAAAATTTATGTAGGGCCACGTCAGTGGGGTCCGCCACCTTCCCAAAGCAATTAATGCAGCATCTAATCTTTGAAAAATAACTCTCAGATATTGTTGGGCTTAAAAACCTTAAGTGGGCCATCTAGTATGGGCTATCTTGTATGGGCCTTACCTTTCACGTAATGAGGTCCACCTGGCATATTTTGTAAATGGGTGTTGTATGACTTGTAAAATATTTGGTGGATAGATCTTGCTGTCCAAATGTTCTCTTAAGACATAAGTAGCCTTGGGCCCATCTAAATGATGCAAACCTAAGGCCTAAGCGGACCCAACACTAAGAGAAATCGTTGGGGAATGAGAAACCCACAATGGTAACCTTCCTTGAGCCTGTTGGGCAGGCGCATTGCCTATTGGGCAGCGTGCCTTTCGTACTACCTCTAATCAAGTGGACCATGCTTAGAGAGACCTATTTTACAATGCATAAATTGGATAATTGCGATTTTTCTTGGTTTGTTGTGTATGTGGGTAGTGGGCCCAATATGATATATGACATGAATGATGTTAGTATATTATCCTTGATGTTTGAGATTGTGCGTTATTCCTAGTTGGTGGAATGTGTGGGGTCCACTTAGTTGTGGAATTAGATCCACACCATTGAAAGCGTTGTGGTTGGACATTTATGAACTTGGATTGGCCTATTGGTTCACCAAGTGAGACTCACACTTGACCTATACGACCCCATGCCTTGCATGTAGTTCAAGTCCAGTGTGGAAGTCACATTAGGTAGGATGCACCTAGTGATGGGTGAGATGATGATACATGTATGGTAACATGATAATGTTGATTGTGAGTTGTTGGTTGAAATGATAGATATGATTTAATAGATGGTGAATTATAGCATATTCATTGATGATGAATGAGTAATTATTTATAGTACTTATGACATTGTTTATGTTAATCATGAAGTGAAAATGATCCTCATGGTAATGATGATGATATTATATGTGTGTGTGTGCGCATGATGACAAAACATGCTAGTTGACTACCATGCTTGATATCCAAGTGATAATAATGCACGTATTAATTGTCGTAATGATAATGTGGATAAGATAACCATATTTTACTTGATTCATAGATAATGATAAACAAATGATGTTGGTGGACGTAAGGATAACCTTATGCATGATAGACAACTAATGCCTAAGGCATGTATAATGATAGTATTGAACAATGGTCATGATATTGATGATGCATGTGAATCCCTATATGCTATATACTCTATGAACATGATTGCATGATACATGATCATACGCATCATTGGTATGCCTGTTATGAGGGATGATTGATCATAGCATATGCTATTGGACTGAGATGTTTATGGGACTCCTTGCTAGACAGAGTTGCCCCCACATGATCACGCAATACGCATAGATTTGATACATGACTGGATGGTATGACTCATACATCTCGCATTTTGTGTGACATGATCGACACACTGAGAACATGCTTAGTATAACATTATGATATATGCTCATACACATCATTGGTATGCCTGTTATAAGAGATGATTGATTATAGCATATGCCATTGGGCTGAGATGTTTATGGGACTCCTTGTGAGACGGAGTTGCCCCACATGATCGCGTGGTACACACAAGTTTGATGCATGACTGGATGGTATGACTCGTGCATCTCGCATTTTGTGACATGATCATTTGGCACCCTAGCTACACCAGGGCTGTGGTATCCACAGGCTTATCGTGGACAGTCAGATGGGACACCGTAAATTTTTGGAATTCAGCATATGGGCATTTTGAATGTCCGTGGGTGAAAGTCCATAAACCCTCTTGGTCAGGGAATGCTCCAACGTCTAAACCGAGTGGATACATGAGCGCCCGAGTGTCGAATACCAGTAGGCCGCGTCTCCCACTGTGTTGTGGTCGGTTAGGAGTGTGACCTTACCCGCCCGGGTATAGGGAGCATAGCTAGGTTAAGTTTGACCAGCTCGAGAAATGGGTCTGCTGTTGACGAGCCGGGTAGATATTGGCAAACTACTAGCCAGGCGGATAGTGAGATCTTCCACTCACCTAGTTGTGCGCGATGGGAGGGGCAATCTAGTGTGGAGTGTACTAGACCCCGGTAATATCCCAGAGATGTACAGTACTAATATTGTGACGCTCCATCACTGTTACACACGTGAGTGGACGCTGATGTGGGCGGGGCCTAACGACCTGGGCAAGCTACTAGTGGTTGGCAGGCTACTGTGCATAGAGTGGGGCAGAACCTTGTCCCACATTGGAAGCGTTGTGATGGTTATATGTAAACTTACAGAGTAGGAGTTGCGTACTCAGCATCTGACTCATTTATTCATTCATTCACTACCCACTCAGGCTGGTAGTGCGCAACTAAATCATCATGTGTACCTTCGCAATGGCCATGATTTCGATAGGGTACACGACCAACCTGAGATCAGTAGTTTACCACATTGAGTCTACCTATCCAAATTTAGGTATAAGACTGGTTTGGATAAAAGTCCCTTGTGATGAACCCTACGGCTTGCGATACCACATACTATCATCCCGACTACACACTCCAGCTTTGTCATTTCTTTTGCATCGCATATTGCATTGCACCCTCAGCATATGACATTTGGTTTACTATGTTTCTACATTGCATGACCTAGATACGGTTGACGGTATTCGTGGACTCGTCAGGATTTGCCTATCGCATTGCATCCTCAGTATATAACATTTGGCTTACTATGTCTCCGCATTGCATAATCGATCTACATCGCTTCCCCAGTATATGACATTGGCTTATTATGTCTTTGCATCGCATAACCTGGATAAGGCTGATGGTATTTATGGACTTGCCAGTATTTCCACTTACTCTGATATCTATTTGCTTGGCACATGCATTGCACACACACACACCACCCTCTAGGCTTCTTGTAAGCTTATGCACGACTGTTGCGTGCAGGTGATGCTAGGTCGCAGCAGCATTGAGACAGAAGCGTGTGCTAGAGCTTTGGAGTTTTTGTTTCATATATGTATTTCCCTTTCGGCATTGTACTCGAATGATTTTATTAGTGGATATGTGGTGATGTTGTTTTGTGACTTGGTTATGCTTTAAAAAAAAATTTACTGAAAATCCTCCTTGTAGGATCCCAGGATCGAAATCCGGTATATGGGTGCCGGGAGCCGAGAATGGGGTACTACGGAGGCTATCGGCGCCGGATTCTACGATCGGAAATTTTGTGAGCCCGATTTCCGAGTTTGGAGCGTGACAGGAATTAGTATCGCTAAGGTAGACATCTTCCGCCCTGTTGTAATCCTGACATGGCAGTTCCTTCCCTACTTCCATGAAAGAGGTTGGTGTTTGTCATTTGAGCTCAAACTTCCTTTGCTCCAGGAGGAACTATTTATGCCCAAATCATCTTCTTCCTTCATCTTGCTCTAGTTCAGCCATTAATTCCGATCCTTCTCAAAACAAAAACCCCAAATAAGCACCCCACATCCTCCTCGCTTTAAATCAGGAAAGACCTCCCCTACCTTCAGTTTCTTGGTTCCAAAGTCCTAAACCTGCTTCCTACAATAACTTGTAACCAACACTGGATCCACATCTGATATCTTCCCATAGCATTCACAATTTCCACAATTGTTTCCATGAACTAGGCATGTAGAAGGATATCATACATTCTAATCAAAAACACCTTTAGGGGCAGTGTCCTCTGGCCAGGGGATGATAAAAGCAAAACTGGTATCCCTCATTAAAGTCTTAGCAATTTCCATCATGGCTTCCTCTGAGTGGAACTTGATAAGGACCAAGGTATCCCATAACGGTAATGGTGGCAATAACTGCCACCATCGTTACCATTATGATACGGGCCATTACAGCCGTTACAATCCTTTTTTGTTTTTTGAAAAAAAAAAAAAATGTTACAGGACCATAATGGGTCCATTACAGGGCCGTTTCGGCCTGTTTTTTCTGTAACGGCTATTTCGGCCCCGTAACACGCAATGGTTATTACCGTTACCGTTACGTAACCAATTTGGGACACCTTGATAAGGACACGGTGAGGATGTAGTCTCAACACTCACGAGACTCCTCCCTTTTGCCCAGCAACTGAATCCACTTGGTAATGGCTACTAGCAAATCATCCAACTCTGGGATGTTGAACAGCATTAGAACCTTACGTAATGCTTTTTCCCTGCTCGACTGCATCTGAGTTTGCCTGAACTACTTCTCTAGCCACATACCTCCAAGCTCTACCACAAATCGGCTGGAGATTTCAAGCGCGGCTTCCTAGTAGCTTGCCTCTATCCCACCATGGGAAGAGGGGATTGAAGACAAGCTCTAAAAGCAACCCCAGCCCGATGAGATCTATTTTCTCACTCTTCGTTGTAGGCTGCATCTGCCATAGGAGATAGGACCGCACTTCAAGCAGGCAGGAAGGGTGCAGAGACACTTCTATTGAGCCTCCTCACCATCTCCACAAACTCAACTCCAATGTCTCCACCCCTGAACACAGCATCCTTGAGAAATTAGCTTGGAGAACATTTTTGGATCCAAACATCATAAACACAGCCCCTTGAGAGCAGTTCCTAACTTCTCTCTGTTTGCTCTCATCACTGCAGAAGCTTCTTAAGATGTAGCAAGCTTTGCTTTTAGGCCATCCATTGCTTTACCAATTCTGCCAACATCATAGAAAAGCCAATGCCGAGAATTGGGTAGTTTAAAACCCTAGTTCGAGGAAATCTAGAAGCATTAAGTTATCATATATTTGTTTTGAGTTATGCCAGAGGCTTAAATAGTAGACATGTTTCATAAATGGGCCCAGCTCAGGTTGCAGTTCATAGTCGGGCCCAAGTGGGAATTCTTGGGCATATTGAGTAACATGTAGGGCTTGTGTTTGACTTCTTGGTCCATTTAGTATATGGATCAGGTCGGGGCTGACCCAGCCTGGCTCAGAACTGACACGTTGCAACACCTTGTTCTACAAAATTTTCCCTTGAGGTTCATTCAAAATGCAGTGATCACACTACTTGAGAGGCGCATCTCCAATTTTCCATTTTATCCACCCATCTCTAATTCTATTAGAAACAGCCTAATTAACCTTTCCCTCCTTCCAAATTATAGAGGTGATGTGTGTGTGTGTGTGTGTGTGTGTGTGTGTGTGTGTGTGTGTAAGGGAGGCTCTTGGCTATCAATTGTACCTAAAGCTAACAACTAGTGAAGTAGCATTTCAAATGATGCATTGCTTTTACTAACTTTTAAACCTCTAGACTCTAAAGCCTTCCTCCAAACCACCAATTTAGCATCTGTCCCTCACTAGTCATGTTGACACCAGTCCCAAACAACATGCACCAGGGAACCTTTTCCTGAATGTTGACAACTACTTTAAAAGACACTAATTTTTTTATTTTGAAGGGTTAAAAGACATTATGATCAGTGTTGTCAAAATCCTACAATTTACGATTTATGATATACGATTTTAGTCGAATCTTAAGCAAAATTATTTGAATCCCAACCTTGAATCCCTTTTCATATGAATCCTATGATTCTATGATTTGAATCCTATGATTTACTATTCAAATCCCAATTTACGATTCAAATTATACTTGTTCTCGCCTATTTTAAGCTTCACTTGGCTTTCATTTTATGTTTTTTAAATTGGTGGGGGCTTTAAGAATAGTTTAGAAAAGTTAAATTATTTTATTTGTTCTTTATAAGTGATTAAATTATATACATTCTCTTCAATGTTAAATCGTGTAACTTTTTTTTTTTGTGATTTCTTACTTCTTAACTAGTTGAAACACCAAATTGATGTATGACTTACCTGTAATGTTTTTATGGATGGTTACAATCATGTTGACTTATATATATATTACGGAATGATGTTTAGAAATCAAAATATCTTTTTTCATCAGTCTACAGTATCGAAGGCCACTTTTCCACTGTGATTCTACATTCAAGAAAGGTAACAAGAACATAAATAATTAAAGGACCCTTGTATGCTTTTTTAATAAAAATTTCTTGAAAGTTGAAAGACATAAAAATAAAGGAACAAGAATCCTTGAACAGTATTAAAACATGGTATTACTTGGTGCACATTAATGGCAAAAGGAAGACTGATGAGTTTTAAAAATAAAATTAAAAAATCTGATTTATTTATATTTTTCATATTTTTTTTAAAGAAAATTGTAAAAAAATCTTAGGATTTACGATACAATTTGCGATTCGATACAATTCAACCCCTACTACGATTTGCAATACGATAACGATTTTGACAACATTGATTATGATCCATATACAATGTAATCAAAGTTATTTAGAAGTACTAGACATCTATATAAAAGCATAGTTAAAACTCGTCTAGTCAACTTGAAAGTCAAAATTCATCTAAGATGACCCAACTGGACTGTAGTTGAGTTGGCTTATTAAAAAGTTCAATTTTAATTAGTTCTTGGTTTAAAAAAAAAAAATTTAAAACAAAAAAACTCTCATCAAGTCGAGGAGATTATAATATCTAGGACTAACAAGCAGTTGGGTTCAGATTGGATACTGTTTTGCACATATCAGGACACGATTAAGGGAATCGGATTGCGGTCCGGTTGAGTACAGAGACACAGGATTTAAAACCAATCGCGCCCAGGTATCCCATTGGGTACTGTCAAGTCTACTTTCAAGCAAAAATGAGGACTTGGAGTGGGGCTTGGACCTGTAATCAGTACTGGACATGGGCTTAGGTTGGGATCCGGATTTGCCTCCATTCCAAAAAAAAAAAAGACGAAAAAAGCATGCCTATTTTGTGGGTTTGGAATCATAAACATAAATAAGTCAAAGATAAATAAATCAAATATCTGTGTACCTGATCCAACCCGATTTATAATTTTGTGGACCTGAATCCAACCTGATCATTAATCAGACCCAAAATAAGGAACAAGGACCAATTAAATCAGGTTAGATATTTATTTTATTGACAGATACAGGGTGCCTATTGACGACCCTAATTACATCAGTCATCCCAATTGGTATGACTTTGTGTTTGATTTTGAATATTGCTACCTACATTCATGTAACACAACAAATATCTTTTTATGCATATTGCTTCTGGTGGAGTTCTGTTTGGTAGAAATACAAAGAATGGCTAAAGAACGATTTTCAGTCAAAGAGGTTTTGTCATGTACTCATTGCTTTCTCTTGTTTGGGCAATTTTGAATGGGGCTTCTTGTTGGCTTCAATTCAAGCATACAACAGCATTAGCTTGCACAGTTTTTTCCATGTTGCAAGTACACCTCATCTTTACTCAAAGGTATTCAGCAGTTTCAGGTTCTTAACCTGGTGTTGAAGCACACCAATTTTTTATGCTTGTACAGTATTGGAACATGTTGGTCCTCATTAGTGTGTTACAGATATGATTCCTCTCTATTGTTTTGTTTATTTAATATACAATTTCATAGTACTTTTGTCATTAATTTTCAGAAGAAGAACAAAAGTACTTTTGTCATTGTTTTTACAAAGGATAAACTTGTCCTCGCAATTTATACATCATGTTTAGGGTTGATTGACCCACGTTGAATACAACAGATTATTCTCTCCTGTTTTCTAGATTCATTGAGATCCCAAACACCTCACTACAGCCCATCAAATTTGAGATTATAGAAGGCACGGTCAAGTGCCAACATGCAGATAATGCTGATAATAATGACGCATAGAGTGAAATGGCAGACAGGATTCATGAAGCCGACACCAATTAGTTGGCATCAGTGTTTTAAATAGCATGTAGCGTATAGCGTGGCGTTTGGCCCTCTATAGCGTGTAGCGTAAGCTATACAATCCTTAATATTTTTAATTAAAATAATAGAACATATAATAAAATTTACAAAATGCATAATTTCTATGAGTTCTTGACTACGAATATGGATCATCAACCACTTATTTCCATGCAAAATCCCTCTCTCTCTCTTTGCCTTTGGACATCTCTACGTATTACTTCTTTTTTATTTATTGAAACAACACAAATTCATGATATAGACCACAATTTGGATGGTCCGGATTGATCTAAGTGCTCTAACTACAATATGGACCACAATTTGTATGGTCTGGATTAGTTTAATGTAGTGTCATGTGTCATAGGTATAAGTCATCACTATTTTAAAATAGGTGTTTAACTAACATAGAAAAAACACTTGAAAAAATGAGATTTCGGGTAGCTTACGCTATCCACACTACACACTACACTACACTACATGTAGCGTACGCTACATGCCCTGTAGCTTACGCTACCATGGAATTATGCTACATGCGTACGCTACATAGCGTTTTTGCTAAGCTACACTACGTAGCGTACACTACACGCTACGCTACAGCGCTACTGAAAACACTGGTTGGCATAGGGCTCAGATAATGGTGATGAATATAATTGAGGACTGTTATATTTGGGTTTTCAATTATACAAGTGGGGCCCAATACTCAGTGACCCAAACCTTTGATATTATGGGACTCGCCATGAGTGGTCTATGCACCAAAACTTTTCCAGCGGGAAAAAAAACCATGGACCTTTGAATAGGCGGCCAAAGAAGAACTGACCAGGTGAACTAGGAGTTCCTAGATTATATGCTAGGTCAGTTAGGGTGCGGGCAAGGATGGAAGGAGCGGATCAATGCATTCAGTCAACTAAGTTCTCTGTTTTGAACTTTTGATGAATGGGTCCCCGATGGCTTTTTCAAGGCTTCGAGGGATCTTTAACAGAGGGATGTGCTATCTCATTCTTGTTTATGGCAGTCGTGGAAGCTTTTAGCAAAATGTTGGACAAATGGCAGGCCATGGGTTACATTAAGGGGTTTGTGGTGGGGAATGCAGGCCTTCATATTTCTCACCTTTAGTTCGCTGATGATACTATCATGTTCTGCAAAGTAGAAGAAGGCATGGTGGGTAATCTGAGGAAGATCGTGAGGAGCAGTGAAGTGGTTTATGGGTTAAAAGTTAACATTATAAAAAAAGCGAGATGTTGGGGATCCGCATACCTAAGGAGCTGGAGAGGCTAGCTTGGGTGTTCAGATGTTCTGTTGGGTCATTCTAGTCTTCATATCTAGGCCTTCTACTGTGTGTGAGAAAACTTGCTAAGCATCTATTGGACAAGGTCATTGAAAAAGTTGAAAGGAAACTATCAAGGTGGAAAAGTAGGCATCTATCTTTGGGTAGTAGAATTACGTTCATTAAAGCATCCATGTCTAATATGCCTCTCTACTTCATGTCTTTGTTCACATATCCAAAGCCCGTGTTGGCCCGACTAAAGAAAGAAAATGAGGTGGGACTTCTTATGTCAAGGCATCGCAAATTCTCAAAAGTTCCACCTATTGAGGTGGGAGGAGGTATGCAAGCATTACCGGGAAGGGGGAGCAGGTATCAGGAGGCTAGAGATGGTGAATCTTGCCTTGTTGGGGAAATGGTTATGGAGGTTCAATACAAATGAGAGGAGCTTGTGGCAGAACATGATTACTGGCAAATATGGAGTCAAGGAAGGGGGTTGATGGGTTAGGGACTCATCTTTATAGAAGGCTTATGGGCTCTGGAAGGCGATAGGGAGTGTGGCACGCAAGTTCAAGGAGAGCGTGAGCTTCTCAATTAGGGACAGGGAGAGAATCCGCTTTTGGGAGGATGTGTAGCTAGCTGAAGGGCCGCTCTAAGCCAAGTTCGCAAGGTTAGTATGGATATCTATGGACATGAACACTCTAGCTGCTCGGTCTTCCCCCTCTTGGGCAAGGAAGCGACGTGCCCAAAGACATGAAGTTCCCAAGGTCAGCATGGATACACATACAATCTCCCACCCGAGCATTGTATATAATACAGCACTGATGCTTCTCAAGGAATGAATAATAAGTAGACTTAATTTATTGAAAAACACAGTAAACACAATCAAGATGCATCACCCACTATTCTAGATGGCATAACCAAGCTTTTTTTGGCTTCAATCCAATACAAAGCTTTGAACGTTAAGCTTTTTACATTAAGCTCAACGTAGAAAGTGCATCTAACAGTGTCTAAGTTCATCTACGTGCATTTTAAGCGTGCCTAAGACATTCTTACATCATGTCATGTACTTAGATGCACTTCAATGCACTAGATGAACTTAGACGCACCTACATGCACGTATATGCAACATACAAAAGTTTTGTATTGGATCTGACCTCTTGTTTAACTGAAAATGTAACAATGAGAATGGCTAATGTCAGTTGCAGAGTAACCTACAACTCAAGTGAAAGGATACACTGAAATGAAAGGACACACACCTCATGGAAGTGAGGTACACTTCAATGCAGAAAACTGGAAGTTGTGGAGCGGTAGCAATTTTCCCTGACATGTTAACAAGCTCAACGGTCAAGCATATATGAAAATGAGATGAAGATAAATCTAAGAGCGAAGTTATACCATCCCATACACTCATGATTACTACGAAAACAAAGCAATGCTTGGAATGCAAGTAGTATAATGCAAAAGACTTCCTCAGAATCAGAAATGTTTCTAAAGTAAACTACCAGCTCAAGATGAAACATTTTTATAAAAAAATCAATGAATATACAAAATAAGAAAATACAAAAACTTTTACTGATTATAAATATTTTTAAAAACCCACATCAAAGAAGAAAACCATAGAAAGCAATTGCAAGAAAAAAGTCAGATGTTCAGCCTAAATCCAGTGACAGTTAATAAATCATCCAAAGAACAGGAAAAAAACATAAATCTTTTCCAACTGTATGATCATCTACCTTTTACTTAATCTGGACAAAATTAAAGAAAGAACCATGAGACCATAGTTCAAAACTATATACATGTGTATGTGTGTGTGCATGTATATACACAGATTCTTTGCTTTCATATACACATAAACATGCCAAATTTAAATCCTTAAGCTAGATTTGAAGCATTCCTACAAGATCTGGAACATGTCCGACTGCTGTAAAAGCTACTGAATGCATTACCAACTAACAAACAAAAGAATAATGAAATAAAAATTAATCATCAATCCCCTTTACATGCAAAGCCTACATGTAGAAAACCATTAACATTATGAGGATATCTTGAAAACTGACTTTTTCATTATAAACCAAATGGAAAATCTTGAAAACCTAATTTTCCAACTATTCTGGAAAGTTCCCACCGCCCCTCTAGAACTAAAACCTCAAAATGTTCAAATAATCCTCCCACAATCATTCTCATTTTGCACTGATTGGCCATTAAGCCTCTTTCCTTTTGGCAATTTCCCAAGCCAAGAACTTCATGATATTTAATATTTCCAATATCAACATTTACCATCCATTGCCACATCAAATATGTTCCTTATTGAGTACTTTTTATCCAACAACCAAGAAGATATTGTTCCAGTGTTCCATGATAATTATTATGATGTTGGTTAGTCAAACAGATAGTTGAATCCATCAAAAAGCGTGGCATAAAGTTGAATCATTGAAAATGAATTGAGTGAAAATTAGTGCAATTAAATTTTCGCAAACATGTGGGGAACAGGGAACTGAACATTAGAGCTGCATTCATGGTATCCTTTCTCTTATCTCACATGTCCCATCAAGTGACTCATGCAATCTTTTTTTTGCCTGACCCAAATTGAAAATAGACCAATCATAGGTGTAGCTCTTCACTGCATCAGATCAAGTGCTTTCTGTTAAATGGATGATAACCATCTTTGCAGCTTTGACCCAAAATCCTGAGATACAGTATGCCGTGAATAGTACCCCACCATTGTAGCCTGGACATGCAGCACTAGTCATTCTCCAGCGGACATCTACTACATGCACAGTATCCTCTCTCTTACCTCACATGTTCCGTCAATGACTGTGAAACTTTGACTTGCCTTCTAAAAGTCAGCAACATATCTTGTCATAGGCTCGATGCTTCAGATCATGTGCTTTCTGTTACTGGATGACACCATCTAAGACTCCAGCTTTGACACAAAATGTTAAGATATGTCCTGTTGGTTGACAAGTTTTTTTCTCCCACTACAACCAGCCAAAATTTCACTCCTTTGAGTATACATCCCCTGCCATTCTTTACTCTCCCATTATAAGTTTCATTGTTGTGACACAATTATTTCATCAAGCAAGTAGCAAAATACCCACTTTTACTTCTTTAACCAAAAACCAACTAAAGACTTCTTTTCTTTATGAACAACTAAAGACTTCTAATTGAACTAGTTTGCTAATCAAGCAGACTAAGAAACCACCTCCAACAAATCTTTTAATTAAGAAAGCAACTCAAAGTGATCTTAGAATCTTCTCAGATCCAGAAACTTCTACATGTTTCAAAGATCCCAAACACAAACAAAATTGTAAACCCACCCTAATCACACACACAGCAAAATTGGCACCTGTTGGGGGACGCAATAAAGGTTGTGTCACCACCTTATATCTCATTGTCTTGCTCCCACATTGCACCATGATCTTATTTTGATTGTAATCTCATTTGATGTCAAAATTTGCATGACCTTGGACTTGTTGAAATGTGTAAGTCAATAGAATGGCTAAAGGACCATGCCCATACCAACTTAACTTTGGCTGATTCAAGAGCGATATGCCTAGGAGCATAAGTAAGATCAAAACGAAAATCAAAATAGAGAACAATAAATAAAATCCAAGAATAGAAGCACTAACGCAATAGATATGGTGTAAGTCTCGAATTTTTTTTGAAGGTCAACTGTTCTATAATTTTTTATTTTAAAAATAAATAAAAAGAAAGGCAACAGATTTTATTGATAGGCCGCCAAAGGCAGGAAAAGAATACAATGCAAAAAGGAAAAGATGGGAAAAAAGAGGAAAATTTTGCCAAGCAGTCGAAGCTGCTGGGACAAAAGGAGCCCAATTCTTCACGAATCCTTTAACTGCTTCTATCACTTTAACCACCGAACCCAAAGATAGAAGCTCCTCCTTAGGAACGTGCACCCCTAGCATCTCACTTTTGGCAATGTTAATGTTGAGGCCCGAAACCACTTCAAAACAGACGAGAATTTTTCTAAAAATGCATTTCATACTACCTCAGCAGCTCTAAAAGCCACATCCTACTGCTAAAGACTCCAACTTACTAGTCTAAAACTTTCTAAAACCAATTACATATTGTAATCTTGGTGCGCCGTAAAGGCTGTTACGGGGCCGTAAAGGCAATTACATAAAGGTAATGGTGGCAACTGTTACACGTTACGGGGTCGTACTTGTCGTAACAGTCGTTATAGAAAAAATGACCTGTAAGTGTAAGAGCCATTAACAGCCTGCTATGCCCCCTATAAAGGCCTTAACATCCCCGCAATGGTTTGTTACTACACAAATATAGGTTTTTCAAAAAAAAAAAAAAAATATCAACATTACAGGGCAGATATAGGTTTTTTGGGTTTTTTTCTTTCAATAAAAAAAGAGATTGCATTATGACCCATATCGTAAAGGTAACAATAGTAGTCGTTATGGCCATCGTTACCATTACGAAATACCTTGCCTGTAATAGAATTCAAATTTGTATAGAACTTCAAATATAAACTTCTAAAACTTTACAACCAACTTTGACTTCATTCCCGAAAAGCCCAGATAACTAGAGCTTTCTAATTGAGCTAACTTTTTTTTGTTTAAAGGTGAATACACGCACACTCTTGCACCCACCCACATACCACATGGGTTCTTGAACCCATGACCTTCGAGTAGAAACACACGGTATCTACAATTGAGCCATGAGTACAAACCCCACCTGAGCCAACTTGTTAATCAAGCAAAACTAAAAATCCAACTCAACCTACACATAAAAGCTTCTAGAATTTAGAATTTTCAACAAGTTCTAGTACCCCAAATGACTAAAATTATGAATCATCACACGAGTACCCCAAACTAAGCTCTCAAAGGACACACCAAATGTGTCCTTCTCTCATATTCTCGCTAAAGAAAACGCCATCACCTTATCTCCCATATTCTCATGACCATGCTGGATTTTGAGCATATCTTGCTCAGTTGAGGTTGAAATCGTATGACCTTGGGACCATTTGCATGTCACTCTACATTTGTTTGACCTGAAGAAATAAAAAAGAGTTGCAAATGCCAAATGGTATTGGTAATAGGGTGTGTTACCTAACATACACATCTTCCAACATGTCGACTATAAAACACCACGTTATAATCATCCCTCATATTATCTTTGACCCTTGGTGTCAATTTCTAGGGTCATCGGGTCCATACCGCATCATGAAGGTACAGTAACCCATGGTCAAGTTTCCAACCATGAGTGATACAACCGGATCTAGACAAGAATAAGCAAGCACTCCGTACTCCCCATTATGGAAGATCAAAAATTCAGAATGCCCATCTCAAGCAATGCTTTCAGGAACACCCCAATATGTTATTTACAACATTAGAATGAGTCCCTTTTAGAGAATGCACGATAGGTCGCAATGGGTCAAGTCGACCAATGGGCCAATAGGCCCAAACTGCTACTAAGTCAGGTTCAGGTCAGGTTGTGAGTCAGGCTCAGGCCAAAAAGGTAGGCCATTTAGATTAATTGGTTGGGCTTGGGTTTAGACCAACCTGACCTGACCCACCTATATATTGAATCAATGGACAAAGCCAAATGACCCAACCATCCTTTAGTTTTTATTCTAGACCTCTTATACATTTTCGCAATTCTCTTACCACTTGTACCACAACAAAAATTGTTGGCTTTGTCTATTTTGTTTTCTTTAATTAAAATTTTATAGAACTAATGAATGTTTAAGAATTCAAGGGCCCGTGGTTTAGGAATCCAAACCATTGGTTTGTTTGATCAATCGTGGATGGGCTATATGTGGGTACCAGTGAGCTCCATGCACGTGAAAACTGCAAGAAGAACCAAGGAGCCCAACATGAAAAATTACGGTTAGCATATGGGTCGGGTTAGGTGGGTCGACTGAGCCTGACACGACTGTAATTAAATGGGCTGGGTCGGGTCAGGTTGGGTTTGGGCTATGGAAATTGATCGGATCACTAGGTAATGGGTAGCGGGTGGGGTTAGGGTCGATTTTGGGCTATAGAAATTGATTGGGTCACTGGGTAATGGCTAGTGTGTGGGGTTAGGGCCAGATTTCTAGACCCGGTTATTAAATTGGCCAGGCTTGGGCTAACCCTGACCTGGACCAAACCTGAGCTATTGCCAGACCTAATGCACAAACTGCCATGTAACACCTAAGAGATTCAATCTCATGATGATGAGATATATGAAATTGATATTAAACATCGATACATCTCATTATCATTGAGGAGGTTCAAGGTTTCTAACTTGAGACAATTATTGACTACAACGATCAACTAGGGTTTCAATTGCTTTGCGTTTCACTTCTTCTGATGATCAGCATTTGCTTTTCCTAATTCCTCTAACAAACTCGGCTATGTAATTCCTTTTGAGAAAGGAAAATTCTTTGATCCTGCTACATGAATACCTAGGAACTACCTCAATCTTTATTCCCCAAGTTTAAAACCCTTCTAAGATACCACTCCAATTATAGATACCAAACGTGAGTGCTATGTTGTCATCATACATAAGTGCTATGGCAATCATTTATATTATCCATCTAATAACAGCTCTGGCAAGCTCGCTGTAGTCATGTCCGGTATCAGAGGTGGTGGATCAGAGAGAAAGTGAGTGTTGCAGGGAAAGCACTAGATCTGTTGAGGGAAAGAGTACCATGGAAGGTCAAGCGGATCAGACATCAAATTATCAGCATCACTCTATTTGAATATGAGTTTCATTACAAAGCCAAATTAAGGTTTTCAAACCACAGTTTAGAAGACAAGTTAAGAAAATGTCTGTTTTCAACCAACACTAAATTCTTATCCCCTTGCTTTAAGGATCCAGAATGAAGTGACATTCCGCTTCTTCCTCTAAATGTATAAGGAAAAGCATTTTTAAAATCAAGTTGATAAACAGCTGACACTTGCAACAATAATAGACTGGATAACCCTACAAAGTTCAACAAGGTAAAAAGTGCAAATGTTTCTTCATAGCCAATTCCATACGCCTGCAGGCATCCTCTCACGGCCCATATTGTTCATGGTTCCATACCAAATATAGAGAAAATGGTAAAAGATTAACTTCAACTGATACAACAAGGGGCAGCAAGCACTACTAGATTAGCAATATTTCCTAAAAAAGATGGCACAAGAGTTAGTTGACACATGAGAAACATCTTGCCTGTACGTTTTGTGCAGAACCTCAGAAAGATGATATCCTTTCTTCCTATAATTTCACTAAAATAACTGTCTGATCATGTATGCATCACTAGTCAAAATATGGCACCTTTATGCATAGTGTAATTGACAAATGTTGATTTTGGTAACCTCACGAGTCCTCGTACAGTGAAACCCGCCAAACCCTTCCACATTGTCCATAAATCAAAGGATTTTCCGAAAATGCTATGTAACACACTAAGGATGAATCTATATGTTATTGGAGTTGCAGGCAGACTTCTCAAAGATGCCTGACTTATCCACAAATTGAACATCCATATAGAAGCAGACAGAAATGCTATGAGGTTTGAACTTGAGGTGCTAGGACGCTGATTTCATGTTTCCCTTCTCATAGATCTTGTATGTCCATGGGTGCAAGCCTTCCACTTCTCATAGTTTAGTAATTGATCTTATGATGCAATTTTGAAGAAATTCTTTTCTTAATAAACATATTTCTCCATTCTCAAGGAAAATGTAGGCGCTCTTCATGAACGGGCATATTCTAAGGTGCAGTAGCATCCTTTAGTTTTTTAAGGATACAACAATGTGGTCCAATATGCCAATATAAAAACGTCACCATTCTTAAGGGGCAATGATGTTTCACAATTATAGGCGCAACACAATCTAGTCAAAATATAATCAGTGGCAAACCAACTCCCAATCTAGTAAAAGCTACTCCATTGTCAAAATCTGAACTCCGTCCGATATATAAGCATACAATAATTAAAAACCAATTAATGCTCAAACATCACACGACATGAATTCAACCGCATAGAATAAAATATGAATGCCTACAAAAATATCCATTAACCATGAATACGTACCAACATGCAAATGCATGTGTAAACCTAATGCATTTGCAAGTTCACACTTCACATTTTACCTTATAAATTGTTGTGGTAGTGGCAAAACAATTCACATTGGATATAAATGACTTCTATGAAATTTTTAAGGAGACAGACCCTAAAAGAAGTTAAGAGATGAAAAATGAATTGAAATAGATACTAGAAACAACAAATAGATCATCACTCTCCAACCTAGTATGAAAAACCTAGAGAGACATCCCTTCCATAGCCTAAGTTTTTGCTGCCACAAAACGATATTCAATGGCCCCTTGCAACTAAAGGAAAAGGATTCGACCCCATTGAACTACTAGATGGCTACATTGCAGGGAGAGTTGCTTCTGTCTGGACATCTAGACATAATTAAATGAACAATAGCAAGGAGGATAGATATGATTGCAACTTGCAACAGCAAAACTCACATGTAAAATATCTCATCCCTTAGCCTGTTGAAAATTTGAAGAATTTCACACCACCCACTGTGCATATCCGGAAAGGATCAAACACAATTTCAAACTGATGTGGCCCTAATTTAGAGCAATTGCGCTACTATCAGGCATGGAGACTTCACTCTGATAAAGGAAAGTCTCTCCCATAATCCATATCAACTGAAGGCACCAGCGCCCATGACATGTCTATGATATGGAGGTAATAGAAGTTCTCATAACAGTTTGTGGAACAAACACTCAGGCAGACACAGATTAACCATAACATGGATGCAATTTAAGTAATGTAACAGAAAACATTCAGGAAGATAGTATGACTTACTTGACCATGGAACTCATCCAGCTTGCTTCAACAGCGAACCAGTCTTGCCAACAACCAGAAGCTCCTTCCAAAAGCAATGAATAAAATCCACTCATTACTTGCTGCTGCACTTCTTTTTATGACTCGAGGGCACTCTTCTCCCAAAATGCCCCACGAAAACACCTCCCTCTCCCCCCAAAATGTCGCCAACTTGCCATATGAACTCAGAAGCTATCCATTTGTTCAGGATCACATTCAGAGTGGGAACCTGATGTAACTAGTGAAACCCTAATCACCTACAAACTAAGTTCAAAAACAATGACATCATCTGCAGGGCTATCCTAGTTAGGTTACCTAAAAACTAAATCTCAAGCTCATCAGCAGGACTTCTTTTAGGTTCTTTGCCGGTGGCTCTTGGAGGATCAATAAAAATACAATAGAGAAGACCATCACGCTGTGAGGGTAATAGGTCTTAAGACCCTAAGGAGGTTAATTTGCCTCAGAAAAACCACCACCAGAAAATTAGTGCAGCTATATCCATGATAGGCAAAAAATAATGAAAGCAGCAAAAGTCCACAGGATTAACTGAAACCCTGATTTCAGACCGTCAAAGGGAGACTACAAAAGGTCCCATTAAATAGATTGAATAAAAAAAGTTTTTTTTTTTAAAGGTGAAGTGTGGCTCAACTAGCAGATGGACAGACCACTGAGGGCAAGGGTCGAGCATTCGGGAGAATATCACATGATAATATCCTATATGTGACACTGTACTCCTTTCCAGTATAACCAATATTCAGCATCATCGTAATGCCCTGGGCTGAATGAATGGGACGGGAACCTAGTTCTACTTGTACAGTTACAGAATACAATTAGCCTAAACATTACTAAGTGCAGTTATCACAATTACAAATGCCTGAGGGAAAGCATCTAGAATCATCACCAGAAACATCAGCATCATCTAATCTAAGCCTTATCCCAACTAATTGGGATCGCTACATGAATCTCTTTTCTTTTCCTTTTTCTTTTTTTTGAAAGGTGACGCTACCTGAAACTTGTTCTGCCATTCCACTCCATAAAGGAGTAAATAGCAGTTCCACCATTCCACACCTGAGGGAAAGCATCTATCTATGGTGCAAATTTGTCAAGCCTAGCACACATTGCTGCCACATGAGCAAATAAAGGTGTTAAAGCATGAAGCTTACAATTATGACAATCAAAGGAAACCCAAGATCCAGGGGAACTGTTCTAAGAAACATTTTGTTAGAGTTTCACAGAAACGTGTCTAAAGTATTCACTGATTCAATCCTGCCCAGTATGCAGTTGTAGTGTAGGCAATTTCGGTAAGGAGATTCTGCACAACATACGTTTTCCAATCATTGCTGGGAAAGACAACA
Organism: Magnolia sinica; assembly: GCF_029962835.1. Taxonomy (NCBI): domain Eukaryota; kingdom Viridiplantae; phylum Streptophyta; class Magnoliopsida; order Magnoliales; family Magnoliaceae; genus Magnolia; species Magnolia sinica. The sequence goes on from NC_080573.1 coordinate 15,284,149, forward strand.
TCCAAACACAGATCCAGGTAAGTATTCTAGTTTTTTAGTGTTTCATAGAAGCAACATCCAACTCAACCTAATCTGATCCTGCTCCAGTATGCCGTTGTAGTGCAGGAGAACTCAGTAAACAGATACTACAAAGCATTTATTTTTCCAACATAGCTGGGAACCAAGTTGTGGAAGAAGTATTACTACTGACAAGCACAAAACCATTGTAACCTAGGGATGCAGAGACAAGAGGTGGTTCAACTGATCTCAAGACTAGGACGGTATCCTGCTGCATATCTACTGTGTAATTCAAAACTGCAACTATGGGACCCTCTGCAGCACCTTCTGCTAAAGTAGATTCATATAAATTGCTAGGACCAAGAAGCCCACTCCTATTATATTGATATTGCAGCCTAAACATCCCAGGAAAAGCAAATCTGCTCTCTTAGATGAGAATAAAAGGCATACACGCAACAAATGATGGTAAAGAAATTCCAGAAACATGATTGGATGTAGTAGAAAGTAAGATACCAACTCTGCAGAAGGAAATATCAAAATAAAATTAGTATGGATGTAGCAGTCATGGAATTCAACATTTTCAAGCCAGGATATTCAAATATCCAATAATAACTGTAATAGCATTTGATTTCCAAAACACAATTCATGACAGACACTTCAGACCCCGGCCTAAGTAGCTACTGTGTTGCTGCCCAAGGTACCAGTATGCATGTAAGCAAAACAAGCGGGCACAACTCCACATGACGTTGCACACTGATTCATCTACGTCCATGAGCTCGTTGCATGTCATATGCACTCCAAGAGCCAGGCCCAGGTCCATATTGTGGAACACCTTCCGCACCACCTTGTACCTGAAATGCAGAGAGAAAAAAATCATGTAAGTGCAAAACAGTCTTTCAAAGGAAAGGGTATCCCAAAGAACATATTGATGCTGCCCTTATATGTCAATGGTAGTCATAGAAAGCGTACAGGATTCATGCCATAGCCAGCAGGATAAGTATTTCCTCCATATCCAGCATCAGTATTGCCATAATTTCCACCATAACCTGCACCTGCAGACCCCATAGTCAATCGCAGAGGATGATGTTTAAGAATGGCTAAGGAAAGGCATAAGACAAGCACAGCATGAGAAAAAGATAAAGAAAAAACTATCCTTCCTGCTGCAAAAGACCTCAATCGAATTAGGAGGAGAATAGAAAAATGTAGCTATCAGAACCAAAGTTTTAAAACTCAACTGAGCAACTAGAAAACATAGGGAATGTAATGCGGGGGCATTTTCACACCGGGCTCGAGTGGGGTGGCCTGTGGGATGCAGGGGCACACTCGAGGTGGGTGGCCTGCATAACCCATGGATTTGGGGCCCATGGAGGCGGGTGGCTCTTGTGAGGCAAAGCCCATGGATTTGGGGCCCACAAGAGGGTGGAACCCATGGATTTGGGGGCCACGGGAAGGTTTCGGCAGAGGACCTAACCCATGGATTTGAGGCCTGGGCTATGAGATAAAGGGATTAATTTGCCATGCTCTAACAGTTCGAGCTTTTAGAGCAAGTGGTTAGTTGTCCTGCATCAAATTAGTATCAGGGCGACACTCCTCACCAGGGGTGATTAATGCGGGGGCATTTTCACACCGAGCTCAAGTGGGGTGGCCTGTGGGATGCAGGGGCACACTCGGGGTGGGTGGCCCGCATAGCCCATGGATTTGGGGCCCGTGGAGGTGGGTGGCTCGTGTGAGGCAAAGCCGATGGATTTGGGACCCACGAGAGAGGGCAGAACCCGTGGATTTGGGGCCCATGAGGAGGTTTCGACAGAAGACCTAGCCCATGGATTTGAGGCCTGGGCTATGAGATAATGGGATTAATTGGCCATGCTCTAACAGTTCGAGCTTTTAGAGCAAGTGGTTCATTGTCCTGCATTAGAATGTTGCCATTTTTTTCCCGAAAGGTGGGAGTGTTTGCATTTAAAACGTTTTAAAAAAATAAAATGAAATCATTAACAAACTAATCTATTCTTATCGACTAATTTAGGTTTATTGACTAAATAAAGACCTTGTATTTTCTTTTTCATGTGTGTAACAAAATCAAGTACAACTGTGAAGTCATTTTTTCTTTTTCTTTTTCTTTTTCTTCTTTTTTTTTTTCTTGAGATTTTCAAACAACAAACAGGTAAGGCTGAGTCTGGCAGCACTCTCACGCATTGTTGTCATGTGCAACCGCACATGCGATCGCATATGCACGTATCCATATGCAGATCGCATATGTGATCATGGCACATATGCGATCGCACATGTGGCATATGTGAAAATATGCGATTGCATACAACATATGTGATAGCATATTAGCCATGGCACATCACATATTTTTTCTTTTTCATTTTTTTTGTAAAAAAACAAAATTTTGCATGTAAAAAAGCTTCCACACCTCCTCCACTTGCAATATTCTCACCCCAAAACTCTCTTACTCTCTTCTTCTCTTACATTTCTTAATTTCAAGTGCTCTCTCTCTCTCTCTCTCTCTCTCTCTCTCTCTCTCTCTCTCTCTCTTGGAAGTTAGAAGATCAAGATTCAAGCACTTTCAAGTTTCAAGGAAGATAGCTCGTTGATTTTCTACAATAATAAATAAATAACTTACTGATTTTGTTGTTACTTCCTACTTGTTAGCTATACTGTTGATTATTGATGACTTGATGTTTAATCCATTGTGTAAATATGTAAAATTAGTTATCTATTAACTTAGGAAAGTTTCCCTTAGTTTCTTTTTTTTTTTACATTTTTTATTTATTTTTTCAATTTTTTAATTTTGCAAAAAAACAATTTTAAAAAAAATATGCGGTCACATATGCGATTTTGCGATCGCATATGCGCATAGGCATATGTGATCGCACATGATCACATATGCGATTTGACAACATTGCTCTTATGACTAACAGCTTTTTTTCTATCATAACTTCAAACATCGCACATTTGTTTGATATCATGCATACATTAGTAGGTTGAAAGTTTCAATCAGCTACAGATCAAAATGGGCATTCTTTTCTAGAATATTTCATCATCGTGCCGTGAGACACATTAGAGTTCTTTCGACCTGATTCATATAAATGTGCAAAAAGAATTGATTCCCAAGAACTTAGGATTCAAGAAGCCAATAAACATTGCTTATACTTTTTTCTTGGTGCCACTATATGTAGCAGGTAATATCACACTCAGAGAACAAGGTCTAGACAGAATGAGTACTCAAATCTGCTTCGCTTATCAAAAAGTATTTATATATAATTGGCATTTATTATGCTTTTCAGTATATCAACTCGAACATTGGTTGAGGGGGTGAAGGATGCATGGACCTTGAAGTAGAGAAACCAGTGTAGCATGGGCAAGGAGAGAGATTGATTCATAAGTTAGCATATTAGGTGGGGTAGTGTGATGTCCTTGCAACGAGGCCCATGGGCATAATGACAATTGCTTCATTAGGTTAATAAGCCAAAGGGAATTTGGTTTGTTCAGTACAAATGTAGTATATAAAGCCAGACAATTCACAAACAAAGCATCATGCTGACAACGAGTTCTTGTTGCAGATTATGGTCATGATGTTATGCTCATCTTTACAGTTTTTTTTAAGTGCTCATAGATATGAATATCGGTATCATATCGGCCGATATGGCCATATTGTATCGGTATCAGCATGAGACAATTCGCAATACAGGACCATATCGACTTGATACAAAAAAAAAAAAAAAAAAAACTTGCCTATATTGGCCTGTATGGGCCCGTATCAGCCGCTAGGGGCATATCAACACCGATACAAGGCCGATACGCCCATAAAAGCCCAATTTTGATTTTTTTTTTTTTTCACTCACATCTCTTCTTTTTTTGCATTTAAACCATGGAAGAAGCTTAAAAGGTCATTTTAGTGATCTAGACCTATTTTGGGCTCAAAACAAATGATTTGAATGAGATTCGATAAATCAAAGCGAAGTGGCCCATTATGGGAAAAATCAAACAAAAAAAAAAAGTAACCCTTCACTTTCTTTTTTATATTTTCATATCCTTTTTATTGTGTTCCAATGTAATGGGGCCTGGTTCACCAAATCATGCTTGATTTGTGTTCAATTAGAGCCCATTTAATTGACCGTTAACAAGTCAAACTGATAGACAACATTCTCATCAAAGAATGGTCCGATATACCATCATATGCATGTCCAAAATATATATATATATATATATATATATATATATATATATATATATATATATATATATATATATATATTTAAAAGAGAGAGAGAGAGAGAGAGATTGATTCTTGGATTTCTTAATATTCTCTTCTTTCCTGATATTTAATTCTTTGGCTTAAAAATAATTTTGACCGATAGTTATAGTCCGATACGGACCAATATCAATACATGACACCCATCTCATATCCTTTTTTGTCCATGCCAATAGGCCCCCTGATACCGATATTCAGGACCATGGGAAGTGCTGATATGCAAGTCTCTGCATAAAAATTTCATGTGGTTCCTTCTCACAGATGCTTAATAATACTTCAAAATAGACGTTTCCCCACCACCGAATATGTTTACCCTTAACTTCACACCCCTTGCACCTATAGACAGCACGCATGGCAAACACGAACTATTATTCTGCCTGACCACCATGACGATGAGCCATATCCTGAAAACCAAAATGTTTGAACTATGGCAGTCATATGATCAGTGGCCCACAGAAGAAACAGTTAAAAGTCAACATTCGAGCAAAACTCATAACAAATGGATGGTTAGTGTTGTCCAATCACTACAATTTCCAACCTACAGTCCATCCACATGGGGTTCGCAAGATAGACAACCTCCATCATACCATCACTAGAAATACTTCCGTGTGTAAAGTTGCTTCCACTGTCGAGTTTCTAGGGAGGCCAATTCCAAAGTAGGTTCACTTGCAAATGAAGGGGACCTCAGCCTTATTTGTCTACAAGAAATAGTTGTGTGAACCCTCTACCTAGGTGTCAGTCCCACTTTCAATCACACCTCAGACTTGAATTCTAATTCCCATTTCCTAGCTGATTCCGAAGTGGATTCACTTGTGAAGGAAGGGGTCTCAAGGTCGTCTCTGTGTACCAGAAATAGTTAGTTAAATGAACACTCTCCCTAAGTGCCAGATTGTCAAACCCATGGATCACTCTTCAGACTAACATTCCAACTCCTATTTCCTAGCTGCTTGTAACTGCTAACATTTTGAAATAGACGCTTCACACTCCCACACCCAAATCTATTGTTGCTTCTCTTCATGCTTCCTACAACTATTGTTGGAATTGTGCCCTTGAAAACCAATGAGAATCTTGTCAATTAATGACATGGCATCTGGTGATATTGATGATCCTAACTAGATCATGATGACTATGGATCCTGGATAGATATGCTGCAATGCCATAGTTAATATGTTTAACTTAAATGTATGTGAACATAGGCTAAATGAGAGGGATTCCTCTGGTTGTCCTCAAGAACTTAAGAGTGGACACAAAGGTCATTGACCAAGGAAGAGTTGTGCGCCATGGATCTCAGTACCTTATTGTTCCATAACCACGTAGCAAGTTGTGGGACAAACTTGTAGCTATTATTATCATGTGGTCATTCCGTCTACGGGACTCATGACAAGTCAGGATGGAAGGTCTCCACCATTAAGCTCTACAACAAGTAGGTGCCTTGCCCTACCCCACATAGGAGTGAGTGCCATGTAAATAGGCACATGGTGTTGGACCCGTTAGTCACTTGCACTAGTGGATCAATTCAAGTCCCTAGACTGGGGGGCCTATCATGCCCTACCCATGACTGACTTGTGGATGTATTAGATTTGATTAATCCTTAGACCTAAGGACGTGAGGAAAACAGAGCCTTGATCACATGTGCTTTGATTCACTTTACGAGCTCATCTTATTGCCAACAAAGTAGGTATAGTTGGGTGCATGCATCAAGGTCCGATTGAGGCTCACAATGTTCAATAAGGGATCCATTGGTTTCCTAAGAAATATCCCATGGCTTAGATTATTAGGATCGGATATTTATAATGTTTTTTCCATTGGACCCAACACTCAAAAGGTTTTAAGAAGTTCCATACATGTTTTCAACGATTAAAATTATATTTTTATTGTTAAAAAGGTTTTGATTACGCTTGATTATACCATGATGGTTTCTATCTAGTGGTCCACTACTTAATTCACATGGGTACTGGATCGATGGTGAATGGCCATGACACTGGAGGGATTGGATCAAATATGGGTACACGGTTAAGGCATGATCATAGACTTCTAGCACAACGAAGCATATGAAAAACTATAGGGTGGCAAAGTATCAGAATTGATCTCCCTGAAGCCCTAAAATAGAACTCATCCCAAAGCATAAGAGAGAGCCTTGGAGGTCCTTGCCACCACTGGGTGTCACCTGCAGAGAAAGGAGGGGAGAGAGAGACCCTTCCCTCTACACATCCCACACGTTTGGATGACTTTGTGCATCTCCCTTGATGTTGTTCCAAGGTTGAGATGTTGGCTCTCATTATTCTCCCTAATTTTTTAAGTGAAGAAAATCTATTACAAAAGATCAAAATACAAGAGAAAGAGGGAACCTCCTGCTGAGATAGCGAGAGAAACGACCTCCAAAGCAAAACAAAAACATGCTAAGTAATGGGATAAACAAGGCCCCAGTCTGCTAGGAATTGTTGGACTCTCATAATTGTAGAACCTGGTGATTTAGAGGTCCCTAAAAAACATCTCCCATTTCTTTATTCCCAAACCGACCACCAAACTGCCAACACACCCATTCTCCAAGTAATCATTTTCTGTTTTCCCAATTTTGGCCCTAGCCAAGCTTTAATCGGGCCGTTGGTGGAGGAAGGGAAACACCACGCAATGTTGAAAGAGCTGAAAAGAGCTGGCCACACTTGACCAATGAACGGACAGTGAACGAAAAGATGATCAACCGATTCCTCATCAGCCACGCAGCAGAGACGAATATTGGTAATTAACATGCCCATCTTCCTTAAGTTCTCAACGGTCAAGACTTTCTTCTTCCCTACTAACCAACCGAACACCGATATCTTTGGAGGCACTTTAAACTTCCAGATTTTTCCCATCATGTGCTTTTCCTTTCCCTGAAGAGGTTGCAGCTATGGAAAGGTAACGAGATTTGACCGAAAATAGTTTAGATTTGTTGTGCCTCCACAAGAGCTTGTCTTTTTTAGCTTTGTCAAGATGGAGGCTGGATATATGACTGAGGAGAGCCGCAAATTCTTCAATCTCCCAATCTTGTAAATTTCTTCTACAGTTGATGTTCCATGTGCCATTATCCCCAATACTTGAATAATAATCAGCCACCATGATGGATTGATTCAGCACAAGACGGAAAATGTTGGAAACTCATCTTTCAGGGGGGAATCCACAGCCCAAATGTCTTCTCAGAAACGAGTTTTGTTTCCTTTACCAATTGCAATGCTGATCCCTTTGAGAACCTCCCTTTTAGAGGACAAGATGCCCCTCCAAATGGTTGATGTTTTGTAAACCGAAGAGTCTTTGGTCCACCCTCTGATCTCCCGTATTTGCTTTTTATAAGCGAGTTCCATAACGACCCGTCTTCCATACCCAACCTCCATGTCCATTTGCCAAGAAGAGCTGAATTCATGATTTTTAAATCTTTCACCCCTGCGCCCCCTTCTTCGATATGCTTGCACACTTCCTTCCATTCAATCAAATGGATTTTCTTTTGCTCCTTTCCGTGCCACAGAAAATTTCTTTTAAGTCTTTCTAAAGTTTTCAAAACTGACACTGGGCATTTATAAACTGACATGAAATATAGAGGAATGTTAGATAGGGCTGAATTTATCAACGTAAGCCGACATCCCAAAGATAAATATCTGCATTTCCATGTGGCAAGATACTTCCCGAATCTTTCTATAACCTTGTCCCAAGAGCCTTTTGGAATCTTACCAATACATAAAGGGAGACCAACGAATGTAGAGGGTAACTTACCTTTAGGACATTGAAACAGTTGAGCAAAAATGTCTATATCTGCTTCCTCCATGTTGACCCCGAAAATCTTTGACTTTGCCAAGTTAACTTTAAGGCCCGAGAATGCCTCAAAGCAAAGGATGATTGAACGTAGAGTGTTGATTTTATCTTCTTCGGCCTCACTAAACATTAATGTATCGTCGGCGAACTGGATGTGAGATATAGGGAAACTCATACCTTTCACCTTAAAACCTCTGATAATACCTTCTTGTTGGCCCTTTGATAACATTCTGGAAAAAGCTTCAACTACAATTAAGAAAAGGAAGGGAGACAACGGATCACCTTGACGTAAACCTCTCGAACATCTAAAAAAACCTTTGGGGGAGCCGTTCCGGAGAACCAAGTAGTGTGCTGACCGAACACATTCCCCCACCCAACTGATCCACTTGATGCCAAAGCCCATGAGCCCCAACATGTAATTGAGAAAAGACCAGTTGGCGTGGTTATAAGCTTTTTCGATATCCACTTTGAACAAGAGACCCTTGACGCCAGATCTGTGTTACAAGTCCAAGCATTCGACTACAATGAGGGCATTGTCAATAATCTGTCTGCTAGGAATGAAAGCGCTTTGATTGTCGGAGATTATCTTGCCTAGCACTCCTTTCAGCCGATTAGCAAGAACTTTCGCTAAAATTTTGTACGAGGCGCCTATGAGACTAATCGGTCTGAAATCTAATAAGGAGTTCGCTCCCGAGGATTTGGGAATTAGAGCTATAAAAGAGGCCACCAAATCGATAGAAATACGGCCTTTATTCTAAAATTCAAAGATAAAATCCATCACATGCCCTTTTAGATCCTCCCAGAAAATGCGAGAAAAAAAAAAAAAAAAAAAGCTATAGGAAAGCCATCAGGCCCGAGAGCTTTGTCACCTTCCATACTGTCCAAAACACCTTTGACTTCCTCGACTGAAATGTTAGATTCTAAGAAGAAAGCTTCTTCAGCGGAGATGCCATCGAACTATAAGATTATCAAGTTTTGGTCTGATCCACCCATCGTCCCGAAATAGAGAGGAGAAGTGACGAATGGACTTGGCAGCAATTCTGTCTTTATCCTCTGTCTGAATCCCTTTTATAAGAAGCTTGTTTAACATGTTATTTCTAGCACGAGTAGAGGCTATGGAATGGAAAAATCTTGTGTTTTTGTCACCTTCCTTTATCCATTTGCAACTGGACTTTTGTCTCCAAGATATTTCTTCTTCTAGAACCCCTGCAGCATAAAGCTGCGTTAGCTGTAATCTTCTCGCCCTCAAGTTTGTGGATAACTGATCAAATTCGGCCTGAGAATCTATGGATTACATTTCAGAGAGAAATCTGCTCATTTCTAAATCTCTCTTTCGAAGCTCGGTAGTTTTCCAATCTTTGATTTTGAGTTTTAGAAGCTTCAATTTTCTGCTTAATCTGTAACCTGCATAACCTTCCACAATCAAATCAGACCACCAATCTGAAATTTGCTGCTTGAATCCCTCTATCTTCAGCCAACCCATATCAAACTTGAAGGGTTGTGGCCCCCAATTGTCCTCAATGGAAGAAAGAATAAGGGGGCTGTGATCAGAAGTCGGTCTGGGGAGAAGATGCTGGGAGAGAGATGGGAAAGTTTCAATCCAATCAATGGAGACTAAGAATCTATCAGAGAGAGACCACGTTGAAGAATCGGCATCAACAAAATTGACGGTTTCTCGACGGCTTAATCAAAGGTAATCCTAGCCATAAGATTAGAGTTTTAGTTTTCCTAAAAACATGATAATATCTAAATGAGGATCATGCTCGAAATCTAAATTTTGGGTTTTTGAAAACTTTTATATTCCACTGCATTTCGAAAAACCTAATAACTATAACCAAAACCTCTTATCCATTACCTAAATGGAGAGCACATTCCTTTTCTTTCTTTTAATAGAAAGTTCATTGCCAAATATTTTTTAAAAAAAAATTGCCATTTGTACTATTGAGGAAGGAGCTGCATACAAATTATATGTGGCAATATGCAGATTATTATTATATCAATAAGTACATCGTCAGTAACATAATCGTTCTTCATTTTAGTTTTAATTAGTGGTCTGTAGATTACTATCCTTATAAGCAGTGTGATGGTTTACTTGAATAGCTGTGAGTGTGAGTTGTGAATTTCATTGTAACCCATGACTCTTGTGTCACATTGGCTCTTTATGAAATTTGATTAGTTGTGACATGCAAGCAAGCAATGGATCGATGATATATGATAACCATGCATCAAATTTTCATATTACCATACTAGAATATTGTTACTTTGTTATCCACTCCTTATTTTACTCATTTTGAACCATTTTAAAGCAAAACCTTCAAAGGATCAAAATTTAAAATTTAAAATCACAGCAAAACCAGTCCAGTAATCGAACAATATTCAAGATTGTGTGTGTGTGTTTCTCACCTTTCAAAAAAAAAAAAATTTACGCGCGCGCGCGCACACACACACACACATATTCGAGATAACTGATACTAAGCCTTCATATTCATGATCAAGTTTCAAATTCTTACAACTTGATAAAACCAATTACCTGGGTTCACAGCAGCAGCAGCAGTCGCATGTGCCCTTTTCTCTGCATTAGCAATCTCCGCACGTAGCTTTTCCACCTCACGAGCCATCAAGATCAAATTCTTCTCCATTGCTTGACCATGTTCATAATTCTCAGCATGTCCTTTCTTCTCATACTCAATGGCAGCTCTACACATGCCAATAAAATGTATTAAAAACGATGAAATTAGAGCATGTTTTTATGTGCCCCAAATTGCAAGTGGGATATATGACATTAGTAAAGGTTCCACTGTGCATTTAAGACAGGGAACCGCATTGTGTAGAATATGGATTTTTCCACCACCTTTTTGCCCCAAAATAAATCATTGGAATTCCAGGTCTAACCACTCAAGGGATTGATTTGGGCAGAAAGACATCTGCCTAGATGGCCTTTTTGACACCCAGATGCATACTTAAATATGACATTCACCTACAAAACAATGGCCACCAAATAACAACTCTTTCTCATGAATCACATGATCCTCAACCAAAGGTACATAGTATCCTCCAATATTAGTCTAGAAAAGCAGTGTCCACGGTTGCATGAACCAGACCTCTAATGGGATGATAGGAGGCCCAGCATTGATAGATCGTGGCCTAATCCCATCCAATCTTTCATCATGTTGAATGTAAATTGTTTCTATATATTTATTCTAAACCATCAATTTACAAGCCATCCAAGGATTGGTTAGGCCCTCTTTGGATAGGTGGGATCCATAGGAAAAGAAAACATTTTCCCTTGATTTGACATTTTCTTATGTTTGGATAGCAAAGAAAACTGTGAATTTCACAAAATAATCATTAGCCTCATTTGTAGTAACCTTCCTCTTGTGGAAGGTGCAAGGTAACCATTGTCTAATAAATCTAGGATTTCTGCCAGCAAAACAAACATAATGAATCAACATGTTTATAGTGATGGAAAAGTAATCGTTACGGTATCCATGTCCACACCCTGGATTCCTCGTATCAAAATAGGCCCATTGCCATCTGAGAAAGTTTTGGGGGATGGCTCATCTAATATCAACATTATGTATCATTCTAACCAATTTCCCTACTTGGATGGACTTAAAACCATATAATTCCTGATTCATCATTACCTTGCCCTCTGCAACTCCTGTTTCATGGCCTCAATTTCTGCCTTCAGCGCAGGAGCCTGCTGCAAATCAGCAGTGGCTCTACTCAAATCTTGCGTGAGTGCTTGAACCTGGCCAGCAAGCTCCTGTCTTGAAGCACTAAGCTTCTGAATATCTGAACGAACTTGCATCAGCTCGGACCGCATGGCCTCTGCGGCCCGGAGATCCGCATCCATTTTCATCGACTTCTCAAAGAGCTCCCTCAGCTGCATGTCCGACCCGGCCTCCATCGCACCCGCGGAGTGGGCCATCAGCTGCAGCTCGTGCTGGGCGGCAGCGAGCTCCTGCTTCAGGGCGACGTGTGTGGCAGCCAACCGTTGGTTGTCGACCAGGAGGCCTTGGATCTCGTGGTGCTGACCCGCGAGCCTCTCCTCCATGATAGCCGCCGGGGGGATCGGCGGGGGCCGAGGGCCACCCCGGAAGAAGGGAGGACCGTCACGGAGATCGTCGAGAAGGGCGGGGTGAGGAGGCATGGGGCCCATGCCACGGGCGAAGGGAGGGTCGTGCATGGAAGGATGGGGCCCGCCCTTCATTGAATGTGGGGGCCCGCGATTTCTCCCGGACATCTCAAGGAAATTGGAAGAGAATATTGAAGAGCCTGAACTTAGGGTTTATGAAGATATCAAACCCTAGAAAAAGGAGAGGAGAGAGAAACCTGGGATTTTTTACGGGGTGTAGGATTCCTGGTCTGCAAAAATCCTTCCACCGCTGCAAAGAAATAATAGCGGAATGAACTGAAGCCGGGAAAGAGAGACCCTTCAACGAAGCTAGGGTATTGGGCACACGTACGGCATATCGCACATGTGCGAGGTGAGGGCCGTTCATCTGGAAGCACGGCTGCGATTTGGGAGCGAATTTTGTTACCCTTGCCGTGAGGCCCACCTTAATGATTTATTGTATATCCGCTCCGTCCATCCATTTTTCCAGCCCATTTTATGACGAGGTCTCAAAAATGAAGCAGGTGGACCGTACCATAGAGCACCTCACCATTTGAAACTTCCTAGCGCCGCATTAATGGCCACCATATTGTTTATTTTCCATCCAGTCGTTTGTAAGGTCAAACCGACTCAGATTAAGGGAAAAATATACAGAACTTTTATGGCGATAAAAATCTTTTAAGAGTTATTCACCATGGTCCCCCTGAAATTTGAACCATAAGTGAAAAAACAGATGGACGGCGTGGATATAGTAAAACGGACGCGGTTTGGGGAAACGGATTCGCTACTCCCCCTGCCTCTATCCAATGGCTGGTGATCGGTGCCCTGTGTGCCCCACCATGATGTATTTGTTTCATCAATTATGTCCATATATTTTTGTAGATCATTTTAACCTATGAGATTTAAAAAATTGAGGTATATCCCAATCTCAATTGGACCACGTTGCAAGAAACAACGTTGAATGATAATTGACCATTAAAAACTTTTTGCAGGCATAAAAGTTTGGATCAAGGTGATATTTGTTTTTTACCTTCATCCAGGTCTCCATGACATAATCAACAGATTAGATGTCAAACAGGATTTAATGGTGGTTATCTAGTCACTATTATTTTCATATGGTGTGGTCCACCTGAGATTTATATACCTCTCATTTTCTGTATCAAGCTCTAAAATGATCTTTAAAAGTAGATAAATGACATAGATGAAACACATGCATCATAGTGGCAGGGACGGATTGGCTAGTTACGCTGCCACCAGCCTAGGTCGCTAGTGATTGGTGTTTTGTAAACTCCACCATGATGTATGCGTTTTATCCACGTCGTCCATCCATTTTGAAAGATAATTTCAGGGCTTAATCCTGAAAATGAGATAGATTTAAATTTCTGGTGGACCACACCATGGGAAAATAGTTGTGATTAAACGCCCACTATTAAAAACCTCCTAGGGCCCACTGTAATGGTTATTTGACATCTAACGTATTGATCAGGTCATACAGACTTGGATGATGGGAAAAACTATATATCAGCTTAATCCAAAACTTTTGGGCCCCCAATAAGTTTTTAATAGTCGGCGTTCAACCAACACTATGTGGTCTACTTGGGATTTGAAATATACCTTGTATTTTGAGCTCATATTATAAAATGATATGAAAGAATGGGTGGACAGCATGGATGAAACACAAACATCATAGTAGGGCCCACAGAGCACCGACCACTACCCATTGGCTAGTGGCATGGTGAGCATCCAATCCGTTTCCTACTAAGGGCCCGTTTGGCCAGGTGGATGGCATGGAATGCTAGGTAATGATGGTGTTGTCAGTGGATTGTCTTAAGATCCATGGGATTGCTCTATCCTTGGATTGCTATATCCAGTCTGTTTGGCACGCCCGGCCAATCCCGGGATTAAACCTTCTCATACCTTTTCATCCCTTTCAATCCCTCAAACCAAACATGTCCCAGGCAAATTTAAATGGATTAGAGTGGATTGGATGGGATTTAAAGGTAATGATGGTGTTGTCAATGGATTGTCTTAAGATCCATGGGATTGGGATCGGATCACTGACCCCGTTTGGCAGGCCCGGCCAATCCCAGGATTTAACTTCCAATCCCTTCCAATCCGACCAGCCAAACGGGCCCTAAAACTTCGTAAAGGTGGGCTCCACACGGTAAGGTTCAAGGAAGCCGATTTGTTTACATCACAAAGTTCTATGGTCCTATCACAAGGTATGTGTTATATTCAAACCATCCTTTCATTTGGCAAGTTAGTCGCACCACTTAGTGGAAAAATAAGATAGATACAAAGATCAAATGGACCACGTTGTTAAAAGGAGTAGGAGATAGGACGACATTTGAAACCCTTCTAGGTACAGAAGTTTTTGATTAATATGATATTTGTTTTTCCACTTCATCTAGGTCTTTGTGGCCTTATGAGCATGTTAGATGGAATTATGTCTAGACTTATAAATGTTTTAACAATGAGAATCATTGTCCCACTGTTATTTGTAGTGTGGTCTACTTAAAATTTGGATATTAATTATTTTTGGGCTCGTGTTGGAAAATGATCTTTGCAAATGGATGAATGATATGGATATAATAAATACATTATTGTGGGGGGCCATGTAACTTTGATCTCATTTTAATTGGTAGAATTTGGAGCTCAAGGAAGTTAGGGATAGTCTTCCGTACCCACGCCAGCCAGGTCGGTGGTGTGTGGTACACCAGCCAACCCTTTACAAGGGGATGGTTAACCGCTAATCCACTCCATGCGACTTTAAGCAAGAATTGGCACATATGCCCATCGCCTGCCTAAGACTTTAGTGAGGAAGAAATAAATTGTAACCTTATAAGGTTCACCTTAATGTTTGTATTACATTCAAGCAGTTTATGAGGTCATACGCATTTGGGATGAACTGAATGATAGAAAGCAAACAAAAATTAAAAACTAAAAACCTTATCCTAATGTAAAACTTATGCGGCAATACAAATGTTTCAACTATGGTTTTTCTAATTCCTTTTGTTTTTTCTTGTATGGCCCACTTGAGTTTTGAATCTACCTAATTTTTGTTTCATGTTTTAAAATGAGCTAGGTGGATTTATCACAAACATCACCGAGACGTCACCTCACTTCCCTGTGCAATGGTATTTCTTACCAAAGCCTTTGGCAGGCAATCAGCGTCCCGCTGAGAATATGTTTCATATCTTAGTGTTATTTTTAACATGCGGGGCTTGCCTTAATGAATATGTTTCATATCTAAGCTTTATATACATCTGTACCTAACCCTTATTTTAGGACCATATCTTAAAAAGTATGCGGATCCATATCTGCCGTGAACCACACCATTGGGAAAACTGGTAAATGGTCATTAAAAACTTTTTCTAGGCCACAAAAGTTTTAGATTAAGTTGAAGCTTTGTATTTTTTCCTTCATCTAGGTTGGTTGACCTTATCACCGGGTTGATGAAAAATAAACATTATAAATTTGCTTACAGTGAACCTGGGTAATTTTTAACGGTGGTTGTTCAATCACCACTGTTTCTTATGGTATGGTCCACCTGAGATTTGGATCAGCGCAATTTTCCCAGAATGGGCATGAAAATGGATAGACTGCATGGATATACAATACATTATAAGGTGGGCCCTATGACAAGGTAACACCAACTAAGGATTATGTGCCGCCCGACTTCACCCAAGATGGTGCAGCCCTTACCATGGGTCCACTTTGATGTATTTATTCTATATCAATGCCGATCATCCGTTTTGATATATCATTTTAAGGGATGAGCCAAAAAATGAAGTAATTACAAGCGGACTATATCAAATGAAAAAGTGGTGATTGATCATTTATAGTCTATGGAGGTTGGATCAAGCCTATATTTGTTTTGTTTTGTTTTGTTTTTTTTTTTTTTGTTTTTGTTTTTTTTACTTTCATATAAATGTAAGAGCGGGCTGGAGAATATGGCTGAGCTTACGTATGATCCACGTGATGCGTGGCTATATATAATGGAAAAAGAACTGATCACGTTGAACTAATTTTCTTTAATTATTTATTTGATTACTTAAAAGGCATGTTATTTTTGTTTTGGTTTTACTTTAACTTATTTGATTGGTAAAATTGTTGCATGGAGTTTTAATATGGGTTTAGATGTATTAAACATGGGTTTACATTATGGATTATATGTTAATAATAATTTTAGATCAAGACACCAAGTGAGTGGGCCATTACACTTATTAATTGAAAGTTGATGAATTTATTTGATTTGATGTATGCAAATGTGTATGAATAAAATTTAGAACGGGTAATAAGATTTATGGTTTCAGCCTCTCGATAAATTGCATTTTCATTGAACTCGAGCATGAAATGCACGGTCAGCCCCTGAACTCCGTATCACGAGACCCCTTGTTTTCTTTTCTTTTTTTTTTAAATAAAAAATAAAAAAATTTTACACACGCACTCACACACCCACACACTAATACCACAATGGGATTTCACTATGATGGATAAATGAGCCCATGCCTCTGTTGAAACTCTTGTGAGTCTGACACCAGGTCACTTTTATCACATGATCCTCAAGGCAAGGAAATGGATGGTCCATATTTGATCATCTAAATAAATTAATCACTAACATAAAATATTCATCATGTGGATCCCACTTTTTATTGTATAAAATTATAAAAGATCATTTTTGTAGGATAATTCTAATTTTTCTTTTTACGGTTAGTGACCCTTCGGCTGATATGCCTCTTATCATTTTAATCATTTGTTCAATGCTCATAAAAACGGATAAGCCAGGTTCATATTTTGTTCAATGAGTTGGAGCCCATGCACTAATGGTAGGCAAATGTGTTTCAACATTGAGGCCTAAGTTTCATAGTTGACGCAGGGATGAACGTGATGAGGATAACTACTCCGAATCCATGGAGCTTCTCTGGACTCCTCACAGAGACTTCTCGAATCCACGAGGAAAGAAAGCAGATAATAGAAATAAATTCTAATAAATTCGAACTTGATTAATTGATGAATAAAAACGAGTTCACAACTCTTTAAATAGAGCTAACAAGCAATGGAAAAGAAATTAGAATCAAACTACAACTCAAACTCTTAGAATCTGCGACTTACTATGTCTACTAGTGTGCAAGGTTTTCGGCCAAAAATAGTAAGTGTCCTATTTGGCTTCACCAAACCGTTCTCCTAATTATTCTAAGCTCTTTTCATGTTGGGCGCAACTCCTAAAGCCCGACGGATGAAGAGTTATAATCAAACTAAAACTTATTATTTATAGTAAAAACGAAATTAAAACAGGGAAATGACCGTCAATCCAGGGTTTTTTTGCAATTCCGGGCTGCGCAACCTGGTATAGCAAGGTTGGTTGGCTTCAGTAGCTCGTTCTACCCCAAAATCATATATTTTACGTCAGATAACTCATTTTGTATTGCAAGATACGCCCGATTTAAGGTTCGATGGTCTGGATCACTTCTGTCGTCGACCGGGCCTTTTCTGATCCATGTTGGCCATGTAATTGTCCGCGACCCGCTCTATATCAATAGTCTATGCATAATTATAAATAGGAAATAAAATAATAAAACAATGACTCATATTCTTGAATTGATCGATAAGAGGTCAATCATTGATCTAGACCATATGCCATGGGTCCCACACTTGGAATGCCATCATTATAATAACTTTGTCTAACGATCCTAAGTAAGGGTGTACATCAAGCCAAACCAAGTCGAGTTGGCCTCAACTCGACTTAGCTTGGCCACTAGCTGACCTCAGCTTAGATCGGCTCGGTCCTCAAGCCTGACTGGGTAGCTCGACTCGGTTTGGTCAGCAGCTCATGCCAGTTCGGGCCGAGTTCGACCCAAGATTAAGCTGAGTTTTTCTATGCAGCATTTCCACAAACACTTGTACCACACCTTCAAAATCTCACTGTCTATAAAACAGCAGCAAAGGTTGTTCAAGCATTTTATCAAATACCTTCCAAGCAGCATAAATTTTTATTTTTTTAAAAAAGGGTATTTGTTTCATATATATACCTTCCTTTATATATATATATATAAGTTATATATATATATATATATAGATATATATATATATATATATATATATATATATATATATATATATTTTAAAGGGTATTTGTTTCATATATATACCTTCCTTGCCACCAGCTACACTTTGTTGAGTCATTTCATCAAACACTCGGTGAGCAACATCAATATCAAAGTAACCGAGTCACCAAACTGGTTCAATCCGAGTTTAATTCGAGCTGGGTTTGATCCAAGTTGAGTCGAGCTAGGGCTAACTCGAACTCATTTTCAAGCTCAAAAAATCAGCTCGACTCGGCTTGAACTCAGCTTCAAACCGAGTTGAATTGAGCTTTTTCGAGTCGAGTCGAGCGAGCTAACCGAGGGGGTGTACACGAACTGAGCCAGCTCGGTTCATGTACACCCCTAGTCCTAGGACAGTCTATATTGATCATGCTACAAATGTTTCAACCATTGATCTAAACTATCCATTATGTGGTTCTAATCTTCATTATTCATCTTTGTTAGATAATCCTAATTGTCCATTCAATGATTAAGGATGGTCTACATTGATCCCAATACATTAATTATTGATCATGTCGGTCACACCATTAATTGCTCATCACTGCCCTTCAAAGCCTAAGGAAGTTGATAGTATATTAATTATACTATAAATGGTTAGATCAAAGATATAAACCATCCATATCATGTAAGTTCACTATTGAATCTCCATCACCCTCAAATCATCACTCTGGCCCATATGATCTTAATCTTCCAATCAATACCCACAGAAATAACCTATCCATATCAATCATACTACAAATGGTATAAAAACATATCTAAACCATCTATCATGTGTTCCCACTTTTGATTCCCATTTGCATTAAAAAAACAATTCGGCTAGGTGCTACATCCTGTTAGTGCGTTGAAAAATGAATGGTCCATATTGATCATCCGACAAATGATATCATCTTTGATTTAGATCCTCCATTGTATGGGTCCCACCTTGATGGAACATCTCTCCAAAAAAGTCACTTTCATCAGGTGATTATAAACATTGGATGTTGCCAACCTTTGATTGCACATCCCTCTTATGAGAGAGAGAGAGAGAGAGAGAGAGAGAGAGCCCATTTATTAAACAGGTCAAGAAACCTGGTCCTAGCCAGTCTAGCAACCCATTACCTGGTGAGCTAACCCAAACCACTTAAAATTTACTAAGTACATCTTAACCTAACCCATCTAATTGGAACTGGGTCAGGGTCAACTGACTCAAACTGACCCAACCAACATTTAAGAAGGTAAGCTCGCATACTACCATTGAAAGTGTCAAGCTCATCATCATGTCAAAGAGCCCAACCAGCTCCTATTGCCTTCAAATTTCCCATAAAATCCAACACGTGCTTGCAAGTTCCACACGTGTAGCACAAGATTACAAGCTTTTGATGTGCCAACATTAGGTACATGAGCAGGATCCAAGCCAGCAATTAGGTAGAACTATATATGTAAATGCCTTCAAAATTGATAGTGCAAAAAGATACACTTGTTATGAAAGAAGTGGGAAAAAGCTAACATTTAAGCAGTCTTGGGTCACTAAACATGGATTTTTTGTTTTGTTTTGGGTCATGGGTTGGGCTGGGTTAGGCCATCTGACCGAGCCCATTAATGTGCTCTATGGGTGGGTCGGGTCTAGTTGGTGTAAATCTAAGCTTGACCCATTTGTCCAAAGTGGGTTATTTTCTGGCCAAGCTCGACTCACTCCCCAACCCGACATGGCCTTAAACTGACTAAAAAGCAGGTTGGGCCAACCTAATTGGGATGCCCGTTGAGCACTTGAACATTCAAGTATTTTAATATGTAGCCACCCCTAAATGCAAAAATTGCACTTCAAGTGGAGATGGGAATTGTTGAGAATACTAATGACCTCCATCCAAACAGCACCTTATGCCCCATTTTTTGCCACTTAAAAATGAATTCAGCTCATTTTAGTCAACAATATGTATTACGAATCCGATCTATGATACATAATTACCGTGAACTTAAATGAAATGGGCCTGTTTGATTTTATTTTTTTTCTTCTCTCTCTCTCCAAATAAATTTCTCAACTTTTCTTAGGAAAATATGTTTAGTAATGTTCCTTTCATGGCTCTTTTATTTTCCAAGGTTTCCCAGCTTTTCATGGAGTTTAAGGGGAAACAAGAAAGGGGAACAAAATAAGGCCTAAAGCAACATCTCAAATTATTTCAACGTGCCTGAAATGGTAGATTTGAGTTAATGCATGCTGTATGTACATTTATGAACGCATGCATACGAAGTGTCATACCTTGCCGAAGCATCAAATAATTCCATATGTTGCAAAAATGGTGGAGGCTACATTGGGTATACAAACACACACCCATGCACTCACACCGCAGTGACTTTTCACCACAAAGATTACTCGAACTCATTACCCGTGTTGAAACTCTCGTGAATCTATCACTAAGGCATGAGTAAGGACCTCACAAAACCTTATAGGTAAAATAGACTAAATGTTCAATTACAAGCACTAATTTATTATGGGTTTTTTATTTCTTAATATTCTACTTAAATTTATACAGTGGAGAAGAATATTCTATTATAGATTTTTCCTTTATGAAATTATTTAGAGTTACTTTCTATTTGAATTAATGGAAAGACATGTTTTTAAATCCATTAGTGTTATTAATTTAATGTTGGTTTATAGTTAATTATTTATATTTAATAGTTTATCAACATAAAATGAATTTTGAATTATTGAGACTATTTTTATGGTTCACTAAATGATTCCTTTAGCATCAGGATTGACCACATGCTTTATTGTGTTGAGCTTATACTAATAATCTATCTTAAATGAAAACTTTATATATCATTTCAATATTTTTTAAAGGATTTACTATTTTAAGTTTTATTGTGCATTAATACCCAATTATAGGCTGTAAATAGATTACAAGTTATCTAAACACATACAACTATTTATAATCAAATTACAATTTAAAGGCAAACAAAAAAGGTTGTAAATAATTTTCACTTATAATTGGATTACAACTTAATGATTTTACAGGCATCCAAACAACCCCTTAGGGAGTTCATGCCAGAAATAGCTCTGCAGGCCTACCCTAATGACTATGTGATACCCACTTCATACATTTTTTTATATGAAATATCATATAAGAACATCAACCTAAAAGTTAGGTGGAACGAGACACGAGCAACTCACAATAAGAAATAATGAGATGGGTTGCCCATCAATCCCACCCTCCCTCGTACAGGCAATCACCTGCATTTAGCTCCTACCTTTTCCTCTGCCTTCCCTTTTAACTCTCTCCCCTCAAAGTCTCTCTTCCTCTCTCTCTTCCATCCTTGCTCCACAAGCATTACACATACCATGCCTCACTCTCCATTTTCCTCTCTCCCCTAATATCTTAAATCACACAGATCAAGCATTCTTAACCATGGCCATTAAATGGATAGCAACCAGTGAAAAAATAGATAGTCATTCAAAATGGGACGTGGATTAGCTACTGACAGGTTGAGTAGCTACACTCCCTACTGAAGTGATGTCACCAAGTTCTGAGGCCCCTCCATAGTGTACGTGTTGTATCCACACCGTCCATCCATTCATTGAGATCAATTTAGGACATGATCCAAAGAATGAGTCAGATTCAAAGCACTAGTAGACCCCACCACAGAAAACAGTCAAGATTGAATGCCTATCATTAAAAACTTCTAGGGGCCACAAGTTTTTAATCAAGCTTCCCTTCTTTCATATCTGTGTCAGCTTATGAACAGGTTAATCTCAAATAAACATCATGGTGGACCCTAGGAAGTTTTCAACCGTGGGCATCACTCTCTCCACTATTTTCTGTGGTGGGTCCACTCGAGCTTTGGATCAGCTTCATTCTTTGTCACATGCCCTAAAATGATATCTCCAAATGGATGAATGATGTGGATACAATACATACATCATGGTAGGGCCCACAGAACTTAGTGACGTCACTTCATTAGCCAATCTTGCTACTCAACCTGTCCATTAGCTGGGTCCTTGGTCTTGCTCCGGTGGTAGGCTCTTAAGAGTTTCAACACCTGGTTGAGGGTTCGAGTACCTGTAGGTGGTGAAATCCCACTACAGTGTGAGTGTTTGGCAGTTTGTTAGTAGCTAATCCATATGATTATAGCTTTTAGTGTCGATCCTGTTTATCTTTTGCAGGAATTGGGTTCATACCCATGGAACCTACATCTCCTGAACGATTATCTTTGAATACTAAATGGGGCGACAAAAGTTTTGGGTCAAGCTAATATTTGTGTTTTCCCTTCATCCAGGGTTACGTGACTTTATGAACAAGTTGGATGGCAAGCAGTAAGCCATCAATCTCTGCTGTTTCTTGCAGAGTGGTTTACTTGAGATATGAACCTGTCTCATTTTTGAGTTCATACCCTAAAATGAGCTGAAAAAAATGAATAAAGGGTGTGGATAAAACACACATTATGGCAGGTCCATAAAGCTTTGATACCAGCTAATTAGCTAACTTGTGTCCTGTTCACCAGCGACGCAGCATCCACCTATGGATGAGAGGATTGTCGCTCACTTGAGAGTGGAACCTTTCTCATCCACAAACAAACAGGCATGACAGATCGAACATTCCATACGGTGGGCCACATCTCAAAGTGAGGTTGTTTCATTCAGGTGGGTCAAGTGGTTGTTTGGAAAATTTCTAGCTATTGTTTGTACTAAAATGTTGCAAATCAGATTAATGGTGCGGATGGTGACATGTGGTGCATTTATATCTCTAGGGTGTACGCCAAATATTAAGAGAACAAATCACATCTTCGGGTAGCCACAACATTAAAGCAATCTTTGGATAAGGATGATGGCCGTTAAAGCCACGTCAACAACGTTGCGCGTTCAATGAAAAGTATAATACAATTAGAAAAATAAAATGTAATCGCTCTTTTCTAACAGGTTATATGAGATATGCCATATGAACGGTCAATTATTCTCTCTATTAGAGGAAACTATAAAAGGCAAAGATAGATACGGAGAAAACTCTCTTAACTCCAAACAAAAAATCCTAAAATTCTACCACGAAGCAAAACCAATCCAGTGTAATGGTGTTTATCGTTGTTTAGGATTAGACTCTTCACCGTTCATCAACCGTGATTTCTTACGTTAGAAGTAGAATTAGTCCATCCTTGCAGCCATATCGGACTGACTTGTAGTTATTGCCAATAGTTATAATTCTCATTCATTTATGCTAGCATGACAGATATGAAGGAAAATCTTATTCCTGTAATTTGTCCACCTAAGCTCATATGTTGAGCCGATTATAGTTATTACCATCGAAGTCACATTTGCCTCGCTCATCAACACGTTGCTCCGAAAAGTATCCATTTGCTCTCAGTCAGGCTGATAATCCCACTTCAGTGGGAAGTCATGCACATTTTCGCATCTACCTCTCTATTTCTTTTCCATTCCCTTATATAATGGTTGCAACTTTTGTGAAGTCATTAATCATCAAGGTAAAAAAGAGTTCATTAGAGGAAGAGTTCATAACCTCCACAAGTGACCTGGTAAACAAGCGCATTGTTGGTTCAATATATAGTTAACCCATTGGCCGTTTGATCAAGCACCGCTCTACTTCGATGCCAGGGGTCAACAGTGATCATGATTTGAATCGGACCCAATCCATTCTAGCATGCTCCCATAGCAGTAATAGTTGAAAATCGCACCAGCAGCCATCCATATGTTTTGTGTACCCTTGCCCACCGGAGGAGCGAAATGACCTGATTTTAAGAGGGAAAGCTCAGATCTCACACACAGGAATTTGCAAACCTCATGTAAGGACTCGAAACAAGAATATCCCCTCGAATGAAGTTAAAGAGATATAGTTCAGCGATAGAACCTAAGGTGGATGAACATCACAAATTGGGCCCAACGGTTCAGATCATGCTGATGCTGTGAACGTGGGCCCACGTCTCGTAAGCTTCTCATGGATGGGCATCTCCTCCTCAAATTATTCCCATATAAATTTAAAAAATGGCCTAAGTAAGGAAGTATTTTCTTAGAGCTGTCCAAATTCCAATCTGTTCGAGGAAGCAGTTAGGCTGACCCAATCTTCTATTATCACACTCTGCGGGAGTAAAGAAAACCATATCCACTGAAACAGCACACATGTCATGGATAACTCAATCCAAACCATCCAATTTATAGAACACACCATGGATAAGGTATATAACCAAAAACCACATCAACTTCAACCATTCACTTGATGGATATAGAAGAGATGTTTAAGATCGTCTGCTGAGCGTGACTTTGTCAAAAGTTACAATTTGGACGGATCAGATCGAATTACTTATCTGGTAAGTATGATGTATGATTGCGCAGTCCTATGATGTAGATAGTCTGGCAGAGTAGGGTATAAATCCACAGTACATTGACATCGGGCCATCTAAATGCTAGTCATTTGTCTTTTTAGACTCCAGGCTGTGGGCAGTTGCCTGACTCAACGGACACGGACGTCACAACGCTGCCTCTTCCGTTACGTGGATCACGACACGTGCTCCATGCTCCCAACGAACGACTCCACTGCAGGTGGGCCCGGTACCGGTATCCTCTACCACACCTGTTTTACGCACGGCGCGTAGGTAGCGGAAGTGGATTGCGTGTACTTATTAAATTCTCTGGGGCCCACCGTAGATGTAAGTGTCTTATCTACGCCGTCCATTCATCTTTTCAGATAATTTTAGAGCTATAATCTAAAATTCAAGTATATCTAAATCTCAAGGGGACCACACCACAGGAAACAGTGGGTATGATGACGTTCACTCTTGAAAACTTCTTGATGACCATTGATATTTATTTGTCATCTAACCTGTTCATAAGGTCACAAAGACATAAATGAAGAGAAAATGTAAATATCAGATTGATCCAGAAATTATGTGAGCCCTAAAATGTTTTCAATGGTAGATATTCCATTTACCACGTTTCTTGTGGTGTGGTCTACTTGAGCTTTAGATATGCTTGAAATTTGGGGCCATGCCCTAAAACGAGTCCCTAAAACAGATGTAGGGCGTGGATAAGACATGACACGCTGTTCCCCATAGAACTCATTTATCAGTACGCTTTGGTGGGTAGCGGATTAGGTGCCGCCCTGGTTTCACCCGTGACGGTGCGAGGCTCTAAATGGCCATTTTCGTATATCATTTTAGATTATTAGCTCAAAAATAAGTTGGATCCAACGTTCAGGTGGACCACAGCACAGAAGGCGGTGATGCTAAGGATGTCCACTATTGAAACCTTCTTAGGGCCCACCGTGTTGTTTATTTGCCATCTAACCCATTGATAGGGTCATATATACTTAGATGAAGTGAAAATACAAATATCATCTTGATCCAAAACTTATGTAGTTTTGAAGAAATTTTCAATGGTAGAAATTTAATCACCACTGTGTGGTCCACTTAAGCTTTGAATCTTCCTTTTTTTGGGTTCATATTCTAAAATAGTATGAAAAAAATGGAGGAACAGTGTGGATGAAATCCATACATTACAAGGGGTCCCTCGGAGCCAATAGGCAGGGTGGTACCTAATCCGCACCCTGTATTGTATATCCGTGGACCGTGGTGAATCAACGGAATGAGGGGCCATGACGTTTGAACTTCAAGGTTTTATTGGTGTGGCTCATATGATTTTTATTGGGCGGATACATTGTTTGTACGCATTAGTAAAGGTCATCGCCTGATGGACGAGAGGAATCAATGGGGGTCATAAGAGAAAAATATCATTTGGGTCAAAGGGATTGACTGGTTTACAAGTGTTGTGGAAAACTCTATGCACTCATGCCACAATTATTTTTTACTCCATGCGCCTATGATCTCGGGTCGAAACTTATGTGAGTCGTTATATATATGGAATTATACCACGAGGTCGAGCTGTGTGGGCCTCTCCGTGATGTGTGTCGAACATCTACCCCATCAGTTAGATGCATCATTCCATGGTGGGCCACGGACTTCAAAATCAAGTTAATCCATTACTTTTAAGGGCCACACCATATACAACAGTTGAGAGGGGTTATCATCCCATTCAAACATTCATAATCATCTATTGGGTCCACTGAGATATTGTTCATAAATCCAGCCCATCCATTGTGTGTGTCCCACTTGGATGAGGGACCAGGCCAAGTTTCAGCCGCATCCAAAACTCACGTGGGCCCCACCAAGTGTTTTTATATGTTTTATACATGTCTTCACATGGTTTTAGATGGTGTGGCCCACCTGAATTCCTTATATGACTGCTTTTTGGGATATCCCATAACATAGAGGGGACCCATCAAATGCATGGTGTTGATTTTTGACACACATCACGGGGGGGTCCACATAGGTCGACCTCATGGGAATTTCCCATGACATCGACCTCATAGTACCATTTCCATATATAGAGGGAGAGAGAGAGAGGCATGCTTACCTGCACACCTTTGGACACATGTTATGGGCCTAAAATCAAAACGGTCATGTAATCTGGCACCCAATGAAAATCAAGGATCAATTTTCACCATGATCCAAAACTTTGGTGGGCCATAGTGAAGAGATAATCAAATCAAGGGAGGAAAGTGTTTTCTTTTGCTATAGCTTACCAAATTTTTAGATCATGATAAAAGTTGGGCCGTAGATGTTTTATGAAGTGTTGCATCACATGGACCATTCAATTTTGGGCTCACATCATGTGTGATGAGTTTTCTAAAAGTTCTCAAGAGAACCTAAGAGAACTTAGCATTAGGCTATACAAACAGTACAAGATTTGAACCATTCACGTGATGCAGCACCTCATGAAACCCTCAAGGCCCAACTTTTACCTGATTGAAAACTTTGATGGCCCATGGAAAAAGAGAGAAATCAAGGGAAGAAATTGTTTCATTTTTCCATGGCTCACGAAAGTTTTGAATCAAGGTAAAAGTTGGGCCTTATGGGTTTCATGGGATTCTGCATCATGTGGACAGTTCAAATTTTGCATTCACACCATTCCGAGTTGAGTTCTTAAAAAGTTCTCACCATTTCTCGAACTGGTGCATGCTAGGTGAGCATCTGTCTCTCTCTCTCTCTCTCTCTCTCTCTCTCTCTCTCTCTACACACACACACACACACACACAATCCAACTGTCTTGTTTCAAACACATGTAAACAAATAAGAACTTCGTACTGTTTAACAATGTCTTCAGGTCACGTGTAAAATTTTATGAGTGCATGTGTATCAAGCCTCATATGCAACCGGAGTATCAAATACCTTTACCATTTTTTCACACCTACAACTAGAGTTGTACATGAGTTAGCTTGGTTAGCTGGCTCGACTCGACTCAAAAAAGGTCGACTTGCCCGGGCCTGAAATTGGATTTGGATCGAGTTGACCTGATTTTTGGAGCTCGAAAGAATTTCGAGCCAAGTTCAAGCTTGCCCGAGCTCGACTTGTCTTGACTTGAACCTCAACTCGAACCAATTCGGATCAATTCGGCTCAGTGACTCAGTTATTTTTATGTTAATGTTGCTTGCCAAGTGTTTGGTGAAATGACTCAACAGAGTGTTGTTTCGAGTGCGTACATTCTCCGCAGAATTGGCAAGGAATGGATAGAAACAAATTGCTATTAAAAAAAACCATTACACTATAGGACTGCCATCATATCTTGTTTTTTATGATGCTCGTTGAGTGTTTGATGAAATACAAGTAAAGTGTTGTTACTGTTTTACATTCTGTTAGAGATTTAAGATGCATTCTATGTGTTTGAAAAAATGTCGCATGTTGATGCAAAAAAGCTGGTCGACCCTTGTTAGACCTTTGAGTACCTGCACATAAAGAAGACAAAATGAGACCCTGGGTAGAGTGGGGGACCCTTCGATGCCAAAGTTAGGCTAGGAATCTATGTCTGGTAGTATTGATGAGTTTTAGGTGGAAGATTCTGCATACATTTTCATGTAGATAGGCCCCTTATTTATAATGTAGGTGAGCCCGAGACATTTGCGGTCTTAGGCACAATCTTCGCATAGGTTTCTTAATCGTTACGCGAGATTCATGTAAGTGATAAGTGTTGACGTAATTGACCCTAGGAGGTGGTCGAGACCAACCTGAGCTGAACCCTTGATCACTCAGGCTGAAGCCGAGTTGAGCCAAGCCATCGATTGGTCGGGCAGATCTCTCCATGATCAGCTCAAAACGAGTTTCTACACTGATTGTCACTGGTCAACTCTTCGTGTTCCTCGATCTATCTAAGCTCCAACCACAGGGGGTGGACCCATCTCCTCGATGTCCCTTTGATCTTGCCAAGCCGATTAGTCTGCTAGTCATCGTTTGATCATATACATCCGAACAGCTCTCGGAGATGTATAGATAAACTTGGTTGAAGTTCAAAAATATATGATACCGATGACTCAACTCGGGAGTGTAAAGTCTATCCTCTCTCCAGAATGGTATCATGTGGCTGTTGAGGAGTCCTTTTGTAACGACCTTGGAAATTTTGTGCTAATCTTTCCTTAAGTAGTTGTTTTGGGGTAGTTAGTGCTTTACTTGATTGCTTGTGAAATTCGCATCAATCACTTTAAATTGTATCTGCATGGCTCTAAACGTGCAGATTAGTGAGCGCTACGTTACTCTGAAATATCCAGGACATATAATCTCGTTACGGGGATTTTTAGAAGATCTGGATCGGACTGACCGCGCATCGAAAGTCCGATGGCGATGATCTTAAGCATTGCGGTCACCGAGTTGGGCTTGGTCTTCACCTCAAAATCAAGTCGATCCGATGTTCAGGTCGATTTGATTGAGTTCGGAGTGAAGAGTGTGAGAACGGTTGGAATTTAATAAGCTTTTATGAAATTGAGTCGTGTCCTTGCGCGACGATTTTAAGCATTCGACCGTTGGATTCGACCCAATTTCACCCTCCGATCAGGATGTTGGCCCCGGCATATCCTAGTGCTTGTGGACTTGATCGAGTTTTGACCGATTGAATTGAGTGTGGTCCGCCACGGTCGATCCACAGATCCGATCGCGAAAACTCAGGCTGACCTAGATCCATGGTCGGTGAGCTTAAGTCCGACCTTTCGTGGTTATAGGCCCACCAGAAGTGCTTCGTTGGATCGAGAAAGGCGTACTTTGGTTATTACCTAAGTATACCTTGACCCTGGGGTTATTTCCATCATTTTAAGGCCTATATATAGTCCTTAAACCCTAGCTCTCATTTCCATACGAATTTTCTCTAACCCTAGCTTGGAGAGAGAGTGGAAAAGAGAGAGTTAGTGAGAGAGATTGGTTGGTGAATCATCTTGATTCTTCCTTGTTCTTCTTCACCTTTGAATCTTCACTTTGAATCGTTCCTCTGACGATTCTGAGTTCCTTTGGGGTAAGTTAAACTAACCCTAAACTGTGTTAGAGCTTAGATTAGACTTGGTGTTGTTGTATCTCATTTCTATCCTTATTTTAGGGTATTCTTGCGCCGTTGACGAAGACAACTCGTCTAAATCAGTTCGGCGGTTCTTTCCTCGCTTAAGGTGCGGACTTTAAGTGTATAGGTTATGGTTTTCAAGGCTTTCAATCCCAGTTAGTGATTTATTCTTGTTATGGATGAGATTTCACATGTCAAATGTTATGTTTGCATTGCTTTCCTGATATGCATGTGCTATATTGAGATTTGTGTATTCTATGTGTATTTATAAAGTACCGTATACGTATAGAATATGCACTTATGTTTGCCATGATTATTGGTCATGTATGTATGCTAGATGCATGTATGACAACTCCTTGATAAAAGGAATTGTCTAAGTGCATGTATTTCAACATGCGTCATGTATGTTGTTCCATGTTTGCTAAGTGTTTGTAGAAATGCATGAATGACCTACGTGTAACTGATTACACTAAATGTGGGCGTTGAGAAGTGATTCTCAATACTCCTATTGATGCGCATGATTTCCTTTATGCAGTTACATTCCAAGTTATTTAAATTCAAGCATCTCCTATGCTTACATTTATGTTAAGTTGATATTCTTCAGATGTGTATGTAACATGATTTGAGTTATTGTTCCATTACTGTTTTACATTCCATATGAATATCTGTAGTAGTGTAGGATATTTGGGACTATGCCTTAGTCCAGGAAATCGGTAATTGACCCTATATTCGTGGTTGAGATTGCTTTCGCCACGTGAGACGCATTAGACGAACCCGAGCCGTATTAGAGTTGGCGGCAGTGGTTTGGCCACGCGGAGTGTTTGCGCACTCTATGTCGTTCAATTCAACGTGCGCTCGTGCTAGTCGAGTTCGTCAACTAACCCGATTGTCCAGTGTATGTTAACCATGTATGGACGCTCCTGCTTGAATCTAGGGGTACCGAACTTACCAGTGAAATCCTAATAACCATGGTACCTGATCCGCTAAGACTCATGAGCCGGACATGGTGGTATGGGACACCGTGGTCGAGCTGTCGGCCTACGCTGGGGTGACGAGCCTCCCCGTAGTGACCAGTGAGCAACTAAACTCGTGAGCCGATTATGGTGGTATGGGACACTATATTCGTGCTGTCGGCCTACATTGATTGGTGACGAGCCCTTTGTAGTGACCTCGAGCATACCTGGATACCACAAGGAGGTGACGAGCCGATCTGTGGTAGTAAGGGCATGAAAGGCGTGCATTGATTGGTGCGAGCCCTTTGCTACGACCTCAACTATATGATCGTATGAGATGTCTAGGATTGACGACCCTAGTATGGATCACTGTTGGATGGTGATATGAGGAAGGTATCTTAGCTTCCCAATCCTGATGTATGAATTGGACTAATAACAACTTGGTAATCATATCCATGCACCGCATTTGCATGTGCTTTGTAGATGTGGCGCACTTTGAGGCGATGTCATGCGTAACGTAAGATGAAGACGCTGAGGGTGTACGCGTGAGGGCACGCATCATATTGCATTCATACTTGCATTAACAAGAGTACTTAGGATTTATTTAATTGTCTGCTTTATCATTCTTGTTTGATTGAACTGATAAGCATGTTAACCGAATGCCTTATTGTTCCACCGAGTTGATCACTCACTCCCACGTTTCAGGCGGTGTTTCACACCCACCAGACTCTCTTAGGCCCCGATGTTGCAGATGTGGATGCGACGTCGAGGCAGAGCGGGAGCTGGTGACGACGAGGCCGCCTTCTCCTATATGCGGTTTTGAGACGGGTTCTAGCGAGCCTCGGTGTTTGCGCGGATCTATGGGATTACTATTTTTGGGAACTGAAATGATGTAACTTGTACTTATAAATTTTGATAAATAACACTTTTACACGATCTGGTTGTATATGTAATTCAGGGACTTACACTTGTACACATATTTTACTATAAGTCTTCCGCTTGCTTTATTCACTTATCCCTGAATCATATCTGCATTTTGGCTTAATCTATCCCATGTTTATGTGCTAATACATTAAACATACATCATTCATTAATTATATTGCATAAGTGATGTTTTGTAACTCGGTAGCTGAGATATGCTATACACACGAATTTCATGGAGTTACAAGTTGGTATCAGAGCATGATCTGGATTAAACCGGACCTGGGTTATGGTCACACACCGCACGTTGTCACCACTATAGTGTAATTGGGTGCGGGTCTATCATCGCTTTGTGTTTGTGCTCCGTAGTTTCTATCGGCGAAAGTTTCCTGAAAACCTTTACCGAGATCGAGTCTGTACCCTTACCTGATCACACACAGCGACCCGAAACCTGTTCTAGACCCTCTATTAATGAGTGTAGATGGTCTACCCTCCCATTATTCAGTTTTAAACCTTCCAGAAATCGCTGTTTGCATCAGATTTCTGTCAGAATGACCCGATAGGCTTCTAATTACACAAGGGGCCAATCGGGGCATTTTCTGTGGGACCCAGGGGGGGAACCACATCATTTGGACCAAGGAGGACCAGGAGGACCTCGCCAAATCGGCGAGGCATCGCCGATATGTCCAGAGACCGGCGATGCCATCGCCGGTTCGGCGAGGGATCGCCGGTCGGCGGGCCGGGCCGACGCGGGCCGATCGTCCATGAGGCTTGTGTGGCCCACCCCTCCACGGTTTTCATTTTAAAACCCTTCCTTTCATCTATTTCCTTCACAAAACCCTCTTCCAAGCTCTCCTTTTCTTCAACAACCTCTCCAAACTCTCTCAAATCTCTCCCAAATCTTCATCTTCCTTCCATTTTCGTGCAAACCCATCACCCCATTCTCAAATCTTCCATTCCATTGCTGATTTCTCCATCTTTCCCTCTCATTTGAGCCCTTTCATTCCCTTTTTGGCTCATAGTTGTGTGGAAGCTTCACCATCTTCCTATTTCTCTCTTTCTCTCATTTCTCATGGCCCTCTTTGAGATTGTGACGGCCATCTTTTCCATTTCTTCCCTTCTTTCCTTGATGGGGAAGAAGAGAGCGCCGTGGATGAAGCCGGGCCGAGCCGCCCAACCCGTGCACGGAGGCCGAGAGGTGCCGCCGCTAGCACGTCCGCCACGCGCGAGTTCCGGACGAAGCGGGACCTCGATCCTCGAGCTCCTGTCAGTAGGACCTTGTTGGCGGAATTGTCGCATGGAGTCTATGAAGGGCGTAGAGTCCTTTTTGAGGCTCATGTTGATCCGCGGCTCTTTGGTGAGTTCTTTTTGTTGGAGCGCCTAGAAGGGGCTGGTTGGGGTCCCTTGTTCGAAGGCGAGTATCGCGCGAATGCTAGCACTGTTCGGGCCTTCTATGCCAACATTCTGGAGCCTTCTCTGGATCCTCTGCAGTTCAAGATTTCCTGTGGTAGCGGTCGAGTTGGAGTTGGCAATGTTGCTTTGATATCCCGACTCTTGAAGGTGCCACTTGGGGAAGTGCATGCCAGCGAGACGAATGTGGACAGTGTGCGCGAGAGGGATCGTCGCACCCGCTCCTTGTGTGGTCGTCTGGTCGAATGGCAGCTGAATAGGAGTCTTTTGGCTTCTCACATGTCGGACGACTTCCGTTTGCTTCACCACCTCTTTACGTGCAATGTGTATCCGAGGTGGAGCAAGCTCAGGGAGTGTACGCGCCTGATGTTAGATTTTCTATATCAGGTGGGGCAGGATGCGAAGTTGTGTGTGCCGACGTACGTCTTGCGTCAGATTATTCTCATCGCTCGTTCGAGTAGACGGACCGAGTCTCTTCCCTTTGGCCGCCTCATTTGCAAGATTGCACATGAGTTTGGCTATAGGCTTGGAGCGAGAAACCGGTCCCTGTTCGTCATCTCAACTTGAGGACCCTTAAGCCGATGGAGGTTGGTTCTGGTCGGCTTGCCTCTGAGGGTGAGGCCGGGTCTGAGAGAGTGATGATGAGAGTTATGCTGAAGGTGGTGCGGAGTCTGAGGAAGAAGCAGAGCAAGACGAGGAAGAGAGTGGGGCACAGGATTCGAGTGATCGCTCTCCTCCTGTGGTGCCAGAGCAGGGCGCAGAGCAGGTTGCCAGAGATGCCCGTCTTACACGGCTTGAAGAAGGGCAAGCTGCTTTACACCAGGAGATGGTTGATCTTCGAGGCTTGGTTAAGCACAAGTTTAAGAAGATGTCTCGGACTTTGATGTCTATCCTGTGTTGCTTGCTGGATAAGGGTGCTCCGCCTCCGTCTCCTGACTCCGACGAGTAGCATCGTCGTGGCCGTCTTTGCTTTGTTTGGTGTTTCTTTCTGTGTGTAGCCGTTGTTGGCTTGTAGTTGGAGTTGTTGTAGTGTGGTAGCTGTTAGTGGTTGTAGTAGTTGTGGTTGTTTGTAGTGTTAGATGTTGTTGTTTTCATGCTTTCCTAGTCGTGATTCATGTATTGCTCTGCACTACTTGTATTGCGACGATTTTGATTAATGGAATGCATGTGGTTTGTTTTGGTGTTGTGCTGTTGTGTTGTTGTTGTGTGGATGGATTATGTGACTTAGAATCGGAAAGTTGCATCCTTTGATTTAATGTAGGGATGCCTCTAAGGGTTCGAAGGCTTCGGCCGTCTTTCTCTGATTGAGTCGCTTGTTGGGGTTCCTCCCTTGAGCGATAGCGAGTCAGATCCACAGGGTCCATCTCGTGTTGGTGTTGGGTCGACACCTATGGCTCCTCCGGTCACACCCCGGTTCCTGGGCCGAGCCATGCACCTTCTTCCGCTTCACCTGTTGATAGGAGCAGATGATGTTGTTGATGCGGCAGCAGCAGTTGCAGCAGCGGCAGCGGCAGCGGCGGCAGGAGTTCCTCTCCTCCATGGTGGCATCTTTGCTCAGTCAGTAGAGGCGACTCCAACTGTTTCACCTATGCCTCCATCCGGGAGTGCCAGTGTCAGTGCGTGTTAGCGGCACATTCGAGCGATTCCAGCGCTTGAGACCTCCTACTTTTGCGGGTTCTCACCGACCCGAGGAGGCCGAGTATTGGATTGACCGCATCTCTAAGATCTGAGGCCGTTGCACTGCTCTGAGGTCGAGCAGGTTGAGCTTGCCACCTTCATGTTTGAGAAGGAGGCCGGTTTGTGGTGGGACAGTGTGCTTTGCGCTGTCGAGGAGGACTTCGTGTGGTCGTGGCGGGCGTTTGAGGCGCGCTTCCACGAGAAGTATTTCCGGTCACGGACATGAGAAGGAGAGTGAGTTCCTTCGCCTCCGCCGGGGAGGGTTGTCGGTGACGATGAGAACCGGTTTACTGAGTGGGGGCGGTATGTTCCTTTGATCTGGGCGATCAACCGATGAGGATGCGGCATTTTTCTGAGGGGCTGCGACCTGAGATCCGATCGAAGATTTGCTGTGCCAGCATTTCTTCATATGCGGAGCTAGTGAGCATGTCCTTGCGAGCAGAGCAAGACGGAGATAGTGCGTCCCGCATGCGAGCACCGATGCCTCCTATGCCGTGTACGGATTTCCAGGGTGAACCTTTCATTTGCAAGAGGCCGCGTGTTGATTCTCCTCCTTGGAGTTAAGCGCCGCCCGCTCAGCAGATTAGAGCTGATCTGAGATGTTATTAATGTGGAAAGGTTGGGCACTTGGACCGTTTATGCTTTTCCCGTATGCGAGCAGGTGGTTTTACTACACCGCAGAGTGTTAGCCGACCGATGACTCCGGATAATTCTCCTCCTCCTCTTCGATCGCGCCGGACTCATCCATCCTTCGGACTGCAGTTCGGCTTCGAGGCCACCTCGGGCCCATGGTTCCTCAGAATCGTCGGCGCAGGCTCGTGTTCATGCGCTTTCGGCAGAAGCTATGTCTGACTTGGTGCCGAGGTCCTTTGAGGTGACAGCGCAGATATCAGGTATTCCCGTTTCTGTGCTAGTGGATACAGGGTCCACTACTTCTCTTATTTCTTATGCGTCATTGAGGCGATTTGGTTGGAGATCTGTTCCTATACAGGAGTGACGCTTACTACCGCTACGGGGATGTCCTCTGCCTTGGGCAAGCGTTGTATGGATTGTTTGGTCGATCGGGGAAGTGGATCGATCCGTGTTGATTTGCTAGTCGCACCGCTTTATCACTACGATGTTATTATGGGTATGGATTGGCTCACGAGGATGCGGGCTGAGATTGATTGTGAAGCTAGATCAGTGACGATCCATGGACCTGAGGGCGAGATTGTTACTTTCCCGGTTCAGGTCAGTTACCCTATTCGTATTGATTTTTATTCTTCTCTGTTGGAGAGTTCGGCCGAGTCGGCGTTGGTTAGTCCGCCGGTAGTTCAGGAGTTTGAAGATGTGTTTGAGTCGATTCCTGGATACCTCCTCAGCGTGAGATTGATTTTGCTATCGATCTTATGCCTAGTGCGGCGCCCATTTCTTTACCCACCTATCGGATGCCTCCGAGTGAAATGGAGGAGTTGAGGAAGCAGATAGATGGTTTGCTAGAATTGGGTTTTATTCGGCCCAGTGTGTCTCCTTGGGGAGCACTGTCCTTTGTGAAGAAGAAGGATGGTTCCTTGCGATTGTGTATTGATTATCGCAGTTGAACTTCTGGTAATCGTGAAGAATAAGTACCCTTGCCCGGGATTGATGATCTGTTTGATCGATTGAAGGGGGCACGGTACTTTCGAAGGTTGATCTGCGATCGAGGTATCATCAGTTGAGAATCAGGGATGAGGATGTGCATAAGACCGCTTTTAGGACCAGCTCCGGTCATTATGAGTTCCTTGTGATGTCGTTCGGTCGTACGAACAGCCATGTTCATGGATCGATGAACAGGGTATTTCGGCCTTTCTGTTTCGATTCGTCATTGTATTTATTGATGACATCTTGATTTATTCGGCGAGCCGGCGAGCACGAGGAGCACTTAAGAGCGGTTTTGGGTACTCTTAGGAGCATCAGCTTTTCGCACAGTCAAGAAGTGTGATTTCCGGAAAGAGGAAGTCAAGTTCCCGGGACATGTGGTGTCCAAGGAAGGTATAGCCGTCGACCTTGCCAAGGTAGGTGCAGTGCAGGAAGCCTGGTTCGATTTTCGAGGTGAGGAGTTTTCTTGGCCTTGCAGGGTATTATCGACGCTTTATTCGGGACTTCTCGAAGATTGCCGACCGTTGTCGCAGCTGACAGAAGGATTTGAAGTTTGCTTGG
This sequence comes from Magnolia sinica, assembly GCF_029962835.1. Taxonomy (NCBI): domain Eukaryota; kingdom Viridiplantae; phylum Streptophyta; class Magnoliopsida; order Magnoliales; family Magnoliaceae; genus Magnolia; species Magnolia sinica. The sequence goes on from NC_080573.1 coordinate 15,320,903, forward strand.
AGTGAGCGGGCGGAGTTGCAGGAGGTGAAGGACAAGTTGACGTCCGCCCTGTGCTAGTATTGCCGAGCAAGGGGTTAAGTATATTATTTATACCGACGCCTCTCGCGTTGGTCAGGGTTGTGTCCTTATGCAGAAGGACGGGGTGATTGCTTATGCTTCGCGTCGATTAAGGAAACACGAAGAGAATTACCCTACGCACGACATGGTAGTGGCAGTCATCTTCGCATTAAAGCTTTGGAGACATTACCTTTATGGTGAGGAGTTCGAGCTCTTTTGCGACCACAAGAGCCTTAAGTATATTTTCACGCGGCGTGATTTGAATATGAGGCAGGCAGATGGATGGAAACATTGAAGGACTTCAAGTTCGATGTTTCTTACCATCCTGGTAAGGCGAACCTTGTGGCGGATGCGTTGAGTCGCAAGAAGGCTTTGGAGTTTGCGGCTCACTGATGATAGCAGAGTGGGAGATGTTGGAGTTCGTGCGCGATTTTGAGCGAAGCTTACGGTGGTTGAGCCGTATGAGGTTATCGCACACATTCGTGTACGGCCTCATCGACGAGAGGATCGTTGCGGCTCAGGTAGATGATGAGCTCTTGGTGAAGATGAGGCAGCGGGTGGTACAGATGGGAACTCCGACTGGAGTGTTAGTTCCGATGGGGGCCTACGTTTTCGTGGCGGTTATGTGTTCCTAACATCCTGACTTAGGACGTGAGGTTCTCGAGTTAGCCCATAGTTCTAAGCTTGCGATGCATCCAGTAGCACGAAGATGTATCGGGATATGAAGAGGTCTTATTGGTGGGACAATATGAAGGTCCAGATTGCTGAATTTGTTTCTCGTTGTCTCACGTGCCGCAGGTCAAGGCAGAGCATCGCCGACCTCCTGGGTGGTTGCAGCCCATGCCAATAGCTGAATGGAAGTGGGATTTCATCTCTATAGATTTTATTTCTGGGTTGTCGAGGACGAGAAAGGGATTTGACTCTATTTGGGTGATCGTCGATCGATTAACGAAGTCGGCGCATTTCTTACCGATCAGTCACTTACTCTGCAGACGAGTTGGCTAGGTTGTATATCAAGGAGATAGTGCGTCTGCATGGAGTTCCCCCGGAGATTGAGACATGCGATTCACATCTATCTTCTGGACTCGTATCCAGGAAGCGATGGGTGTGAAACTGAAGTTCAGCACAGCGTTTCATCCGCAAACAGATGGGCAGACGGAGCGCGTGAATCAAGTCCTGGAAGATATGTTGCGAGCTTGTGTTTTGGATTTAAAGACGGTTGGGATGATTGTCTTCAGTATGCCGAGTTCGCGTATAATAATAGTTTCGGCGAGTATCGGTATGGCTCCCTTCGAGGCGTTGTATGGTCGCCGTGCAGAGCACCATTGTTGGGCCGAAATTGGTGAGCGTAGTTTGCTTGGCCCGAAGTTGGTGCAGGTGACTTCAGAGAAGGTCGACATCATTCGGCGTCGACTTCTGACAGCGCAGAGATGATACGAGGCGTCGGCCGCTTGAGTTCGTAGTGGGAGATCATGTTTTTTTGCGAAGGTCTCTCCTATGAAGGGAGTTTTGCGGTTCGGTAAGAAGGGGAAGGTCGAGGCCGAGATTTATTGGTCCATTTCAAGTTCGGATCGAGTGGGAGCGGTAGCTTACCTTTCCCCACACCTCTTGCGGGCGTGCATAACGTATTTCATATCTCTATCTGAAGAAGTCGTTCCTGATCCTTCGCATATTATCGTTGGGAGCAAGTGCGGTTAAGTGAGGATGCCACTTATGTCCTGCAACCAACACGTATTCTGGAGCAGGTACTGCGTAGCAGGGTTATCCCTCTCGTGAAGGTGTTATGGACGCATTGGCGTAGGAGAGGCTACTTGGGAATCTGAAGCTGAGGTCGGGAAGACCTACCCTCGATCCTCGAGGCTTATATGAAGGTATGAATTTCGAGGACGAAATTTTCTTTAAGGGGGTAGATTGTAACGACCTTGGAAATTTTGTGCTAATCTTTCCTTAAGTAGTTGTTTTGGGGTAGTTAGTGCTTTACTTGATTGCTTGTGAAATTCGCATCAATCACTTTCAATTGTATCTGCATGGCTCTAAACGTCGATTAGTGAGCGCTACGTTACTCGAAATCCGGGATCCATCGCTAAATTGTTTTGGGGAATTTTTGGAAGATCTGGATCAGACCTGGACGTCGCGTCGAAAGTCCGATAGCAATGATCTTAGGCTGTTGCGGTCACTGTGTTGGGCTTGACCATCACCACAAAAATCAAGTCCATATGATGTTTTAGGTCGATTTGATTGAGTTCGGAGTGAAGAGTGTGAGAACGGTTGGAATTTAATAAGATTTTATGAAATGCGAGTCGTGTGCTTGCGACGATTTTAAGCAATTCGGCCGTTGGATTCGACCCAATTTCACCCTCCGATCAGGATGGTTGGCCCGGGCATATCCTAGTGCTTGTGGACATGATCGAGTTTCGTGATTGAATTGAGTGTGGTCCGCCAACTGATCTGAAGAGCCGGTCGGTTCGAAAACTCAGCTGACCTAGATCCATGGTCGGTGAGCTTAAGTCCGACCTTTCGTGGTTATAGGCCCACCGAAGTGCTTCGTTGGATCGAGAAAGGCGTACTTTGGTTATTACCTAAGTATACCTTGACCAGGGGTTATTTCCATCATTTTAAGGCCTATATATAGTCCTTAAACCCTAGCTCTCATTTCCATACGAATTTTCTCTAACCCTAGCTTGGAGAGAGAGTGGAAAAGAGAGAGTTAGTGAGAGAGATTGGTTGGTGAATCATCTTGATTCTTCCTTGTTCTTCTTCACCTTTGAATCTTCACTTTGAATCGTTCCTCTGACGATTCTGAGTTCAGGTGGGGTAAGTTAAACTAACCCTAATTTGTGTTAGAGCTTAGATTAGACTTGGTGTTGTTGTATCTCATTTCTATCCTTATTTTAGGGTATTCTTGCGCCGTTGACGAAGTCGTCTAAATCAGTTCGGGGGTTCTTTCTTCGCTTAAGGTGCGGACTTTAAGTGTATAGGTTATGGTTTTCAAGGCTTTCAATCCCGATTAGTGATTTATTCTTGTTATGGATGAGATTTCACATGTCAAATGTTATGTTTGCATTGCTTTCTTGATATCATGTGCTCTATTGAGATTTGTGTATTCTATGTGTATTTATAAAGTACCGTATACGTATAGAATATGCACTTATGTTTGCCATGATTATTGGTCATGTATGTATGCTAGATGCATGTATGACAACTCCTTGATAAAAGGAATTGTCTAAGTGCATGTATTTCAACATGCGTCATGTATGTTGTTCCATGTTTGCTAAGTGTTTGTAGAAATGCATGAATGACCTACGTGTAACTGATTACACTAAATGTGGGCGTTGAGAAGTGATTCTCAATACTCCTATTGATGCGCATGATTTCCTTTATGCAGTTACATTCCAAGTTATTTAAATTCAAGCATCTCCTATGCTTACATTTATGTTAAGTTGATATTATTCAGATGTGTATGTAACATGATTTGAGTTATTGTTCCATTACTGTTTTACATTCCATATGAATATCTGTAGTAGTGTAGGATATTTGGGACTATGCCTTAGTCCAGGAAATCGGTAATTGACCCTATATTCGTGGTTGAGATTGCTTTCGCCACGTGAGACGCATTAGACGAACCCGAGCCGTATTAGAGTTGGCGGCAGTGGTTTGGCCACGCGGAGTGTTTGCGCACTCTATGTCGTTCAATTCAACGTGCGCTCGTGCTAGTCGAGTTCGTCAAGTAACCCGATTGTCCGATGTATGTTTACCATGTATGGACGCTCTGCTTGAATCTAGGGTACCGAACTTACCGGTGAAATCCTAATAACCATGGTACACGATCCGCTAAGACTCATGAGCCGGACATGGTGGTATGGGACACCGTGGTCGAGCCGTCGGCCTACGGCGGGGTGACGAGCCTCCCGTAGTGACCGTGAGCAACTAAACTCGTGAGCCGATTATGGTGGTATGGGACACTATATTCGTCTTTGTCGGCCTACATTGATTGGTGACGAGCCCTTTGTAGTGACCTCGAGCATACCGGATACCGCATTGGAGGTGACGAGCCGATCTGTGGTAGTAAGGGCATGAAAGGCGTGCATTGATTGGTGACGAGCCCTTTGCTACGACCTCAACTATATGATCGTATGAGATGTCTAGGATTGACGACCCTAGTATGGATCACTGTTTGGATGATGATATGAGGAAGGTATCTTAGCTTCCCAATCATGATGTATGAATTGGACTAATAACAACTTGGTAATCATATCCATGCACCGCATTTGCATGTGCTTTGTAGATGTGGCGCACTTTGAGGCGATGTCATGCGTAACGTAAGATGAAGACGCTGAGGGTGTACGCGTGAGGGCACGCATCATATTGCATTCATACTTGCATTAATAAGAGTACTTAGGATTTATTTAATTGTCTGCTTTATCATTCTTGTTTGATTGAACTGATAGCATGTTAACCAATGCCTTATTGTTCCACCGAGTTGATCACTCACTCCCACGTTTGGAGGGCGGTGTTTCACACCCACCGGACTGTCTTAGGCCCCGATGTTGCAGATGTGGATGCGACGTCGAGGCAGAGCGGGAGGATGACGAGGAGGCTGCCTTCTCCTATATGCGTTTTGAGACGGGTTCTAGCGAGCCTCGTTTTGCGGGATCTATGAGATTACTATTTTTGGGAACTGAAATGATGTAACTTGTACTTATAAATTTTGATAAATAACACTTTTACACGATCTGGTTGTATATGTAATTCAGGGACTTACACTTGTACACATATTTTACTATAAGTCTTCCGCTTGCTTTATTCACTTATCCCTGAATCATATCTGCGTTTTGGCTTAATCTATCCCATGTTTATGTGCTAATACAGTCAACATACATCATTCATTAATTATGTTGCATAAGTGATGTTTTGGAACTCGGGAGCTGAGTTATGCTCGACCCCCGAATTTCAGGGCGTTACACCTTTGGTCCAGAAGTATGTGCTCATGAGTCTTAGTTGACCTTATGGGTGACCATTTTTACCTACAACATCACACATGCTCGAACTGGCTTGAGCTATTGACCGAATCAAGCCAAGCTGGCCTGTTAGGCTCGAGGACTGTGCTTAGCCGAGTTCGAGTTGGGGTTAGCTGTTGGCCGAGCCAAACCAAGCTTAGCTGTGCCAAGCTCCACTCGGTTCAACTCTTGTACAGCTCTACGTACAATTGATGGTGTGCTCATCCACTATACAGACACCAGAAAATGTACGTCAATTTGGACCGTCTAAATTTTGGCCGGATTCTTGGTGGAGAATATCTAGAAAATTACAGATATTGGATGATCCAAACAATTTAATTGGTCAGCTTGATGGTTAAACATCATATTTAACGGCTGAAAATATTGTTAAAATCACTAGATCAGTGTGATTTTTGGGCGGGCGATTTGTGCGGTCAAGATTAAAGTACATTTATGCCACCTGTACGGCAATGAAATGGTGAAAAACGCATACGGAACTTTTCTAGCTTGGTTCATATAAGAGGTTGCTATTACCAGTAGTCACCGTTCATCTGGTGGACCATACCGTCGACTGGCCAAGATGTGCACGAATCACGTGAATTGCACAATCCCAGCAGGCAAATGAGTGATATTTCAAGATTGACGGTGGAATGTGGCTGACATTCTGGCGGATTAGCTGTTACCAAAAGGTAACACCTTAGTGGGTGTGGCCCTTGCCGTGGAGCCCACCTTTATGATTTCTTATATATCAATGCCGTCCATCCTTTTTTCCAGCCCATTTTAGGTTGTGTTCCCAAAATTTAAGCAGATCCAAATCTCAGGTGGACCACACCATAGGAAACAGTGGTGATTAAACACTCACTATGAAAAAGTTCGGGGCCACCGTAAGAAAATCCGTAATGTTTATTTTCCATCCAACCTTTCAATAAGGTCAAACACACATGGATGAAGGAAAAATACAAAGATCAGCTTTATTCAGAGCCTCTGGGGCCTAAAAAAGCTTTTAATGATCATTCGCCACTTTTTTACAGTTGTGTGGTCCACCTGAAATATGGATCTGCCTAATTTTTGAAATAATGTCATAAAAGTAACTGAAAAAAAGGATAAGCAGCGTGGATATACAAAACATTCATCAAGGTGGGCTACACCAGGGTAAGGGTATGGGGGTACATCGAGTTGAACCGAGTCGACTCGGCTTGGCCACTAGCTGACCTCAGCTCGAACTCGGCTCAGCTCAGTCCTTGAGCTTGACTAGCCAGCTCGGCTTGGTTCAGTCAATAGCTCGGGCCAGTTAGAGCCAAGATCGAGCTGAGTTCACCTGTGTAGCATTTTCACAGGCACCTGGATTGCACCTTCAAAATCCCACTGTATTTTAGACAGTAACAATGGTTTTACAAGTATTTTATCAAACACCTTCACCTTTTGAGTAATATAAAAAAAAAGGGTATTGGTTTCATATACATACCTTCCTTGCCACCACCCGTTGGGTCATTTCATCAAACACTTGGTGAGCAACACCAATATCGAAGTAACTGAGTCACCAAACTGGTTTGATCCGAGTTTGGGGCCAGCTCTAACTCATTTTGGAGCTCAAAAAATCAGCTCGAACTCAGCTTCAAACTGAGTCGAATTGAACTTTTTCGAGTCAAGTCGAGTGAGCTAACCAAGCTAGCTCGGTTCGTGTACACCTCTGGGTAAGGGTAACACTCACTAAGGTGTTATCCATATAACGGCTAACCCACTCCCCATTTAGTTGTGACAATCAGATGATCAAGATTGTTTGATCGATCAAACTTTGGAACGTCCGTCCATAGTATGTCTTACCACGTAAATGGTCCAGATCACCGGTCATCATGAGAGTGTCTTGTATTTTTGGGATATCCGTAGCTGTGCCAACTTGCCCTCCTGCCACATCCTTCCCACTATTGTGCAGGAAAAAAATAAATATCACGAGATAAATTACTTAAAATTTCTACAAACACATAAAGTACATTGGTTGTGTAATTAAATTTATAAAAGTAAATTAAACATGAGAACAACAATAAAGTGAAAAGAAAATTAGAGAACAGAGAGGACAAGTGCATACCTAATTTACAAGATTTTTTATTTTATATTTTATCAATCTAAGAAAAAAATCAGGGGCCGGGGCAGAAAAAAAAAATCATTATGTAATATTGAAGGATTATAAACGTTCTCTCGGGCTGACTCGAGGATCTTTTAAAATCCATTAAAAAAGGCATTTGATGTTTGAAAGTAGTTCAAATACATCAAAAGGCGATTTCTCGATATGATTTCAAAATACCTAACTTTCTTTCACATGACTACGTATTCACAAGTTAAAGTCATCTCTCCTGCTCTCTCTTTTAAACTACGCAAGTAAATATAATTTAATAATTTTAATGATTGGATTGTAGGATTTCAGTGAATTCTGGCCATGAAATGTTAAGAACTGCTTGGAAGTGTGAATTAGTGGTAATTGAGATGTTTGAGAGGTGTTCAATTCATGTCAAATGCACTGAAAAATATTTTTTGAAATTGTCATAAAAACATTTGATGTCATTTCACATGGATTCTCATTGTCACCATTGGTGGGAATCTCTCCCATGCTCTCCTCTTCAAATAAAGGTTGCTTGCCCATTTGCTACCTAGGCTTAGGTGGAATTAGGTGGGATGGAATTGCATTTAGTCCGGTGTAAATTCCATCTAGTATTTGGAGACGACGAGAATGATTAGGATTATGTGGGCCCAAATTACATTCAGTTTCATGCAGGATTTCTATTAGATTTTGAAATCCAGTACATTTGAACCCCACATTGGTGCGTATGTTTTATCCACGACATCCATCCATTAGCATCCTTTACACATGACATTCAAGTTAAATATGTATATAAGTGATCGACATCAATTATGAATTCAGTTTGTTGATTACAGTTCCATAGTATACCAAACATGGATTTTACTTGATGCAGTGTTTTTTTTAGAGGAAGGTTTCATCCCAAATGTGAGGATTGGATGACCAAAACAGTATAGCGTTTTCATATATACAATCATTGTGCAATAATAATGTTAATTCCATCAAATGCAATTTCATACCGTTTAATCCAATGAACCAAGTAAGCTAAATGCAACTAAGTTATTTGGAATGGGGGATTAAATGATATAGAATTGCAATAGATGAAATTAATGTTGTTATCATGCAATGATTATATGTCTAGAAATATTATAGTACTTTTCACCGTCCAACTGTACAATTGGAATCAATATTTTTTTCCTTAAAAAAAATAAAAATCAAGAGCCTATTTGATTTTCCTTGATATATGTAAATCCCTGATAAATAAATAATCATCACTTTTATGCTAGGTTTGAAAAATGAGCTAGTAATATCATATAAAAAATCAATCCAAAAGTGTTGACTTAAATTTGTGGGTTCCACTATAATGTATATAATATATTTGTATCATTCATCTGTTTTATCATAATATTTTGGAACATGAGCTGGAAAGTGAGGCTGATCCCACACAAAGGAAAGAATAGCCTTAAAAATGAGGCTGATCCCACACAAAAATGAGGCTGATCCCGCACAAAGGAGCCTTAATTCATTCATTTGTCATCTAATTAATTCATAGAGTAGCAAAGAAATAAATAAAGGTTAAACACAAATATTAGTTCAATCCAAACTTTTAAGAGCCCCAACAAGTTTTTAACAATACGCATTCAATTCCCACTAGTGGCCCACTTAGGCTTTGGATCTACCTTATTTTTGGGCTCATGCCCTAAATTCAGTTGTATACCGAATGCGTGGTGTAGATAAGCCACACACATCATAGTGGGCTCCATATTTATTTCACAAAATTCTCACTTTTAGTGTTAAAGAGGTAAATTGTCCTCTAGGTAAATAGTTATTACCTATTTAGAAGATAATTACAGTTTGAGCTTAAAAATCAAATACGCCCTAAATTAAGTGATACCAACTCACCAGATTTTACAACTGATGTTAGTCACCAATTCACCCTATTTGCACCAAATGCAATTCCATACCCCCTAATCCCACGTTTCAACTGGGCCTCTGTGATTCAAATTCACATGGTTCCGTGATGGTTACTAATGCTAACCAATGCATATCAAATCATTCCATATGCAAAACAGACCCTTCGGCTTGACAGGTGGCCCACAACTGTTCTTTGATTTAGACCATTGGTTATCGATTGATTCTTTTTTTTTTTTAACCCACCAGATGATAGGATCCGCATGAGTTTTGTACCCGTTGATACTCATGGTTGTTCTTACTGTTTGAACGGTGTGGATTTCCTACAGAAATAGTATATTAGCAGGAAAGTTGTGACTGTACCAGAAGTATCTGTACATCCCGTTGCATTTCACCACTTCGACGGAAGGAAGACACTATTTACTCCCAATCAATTGATAGTTACACCATATTTCTACTTTTTGTGACACAATCATACAGAAGTTGTACTATTTTATACGGAAAGTAGAAAAAAGTGCATTTGTAGTCATCTTTTCGTAATGCATTATGAGCATTTCTCTATCCGGCATCACATGTGCTGGCACGGCACACAAGCATAAGATCCAAGCCGTCCATATGCAAGTTGTTTTGTTTTGATCCAATGGCACAAAACCAAAACCATTCCGTACATCATCATCGGCCACAACTTCTTAATGCATCTGTTCTATCTGGCAACACATGTGCTACACGGAACATAAGCATAAGATCCAAGCCGTCCATATGCAAGTCGTTTTGTTTTGATCCGCTGACAAGAGATCAGAACCGTTCCTTACATCATCATCGGCCACAACTTACAAATGAAATTGATCGACGAAGAACTTCAAGCAAGTATTCCTACGACGTCTACCTATTTCTTATATCTGTGGCCCACCTGAAGAGCCAACTAGCCGGATTTTCAGAAATGGAAACTGAATTGTGGGACCCACTTGATTGACAGCTTGGATTTCATACACGTATGCCATGCTGGCACATTTGGCGCCATGTACGTCAACTGTCTCGTACACGCATGCGGCCTAAACACTCCTCATGCACTAAATAGCAGAAATCACTAGGGAGATCCGCGCGTGGAAAGATCAAGAAGCGCCACCGCAGAGCCCATCCAGTATTGGCATGCTTATATAGATCCAGACCGTTCATCAAGCGTGGAACACTCAGAATAAATCCCATGCTAACCATCTAATCAATCCCTCCATCAAAATTCCCAATGCACTGTACTCAACATCCTCATCCAGCCCACCTGACGACTCGGCCTTCTTGAATTTCTTTCCCTGAAACAACTCATTCACCACGGCCCCACCAAACCAACGTCCCAGATTTCACACGTGTATCTACATCGCATCACATTATCAAAACTTCAACATCTCCTCGCGCGAATCGCTAACTGTTTCTCTAAAATAACATTTCGTCAATGGAATGGAAAATGCGATGAGAGGTGATAGTGGAGAAGAGAGAGAGAGAGGAGAGAGAGAGATAGAGAGAGAGAGAGAGCTGCTGCAGCTGCTGCATCTGACACAGCCATTCACACCAGCCCCCCTCACGCCACGCCCGCGAGCCAAACGATGCGCGTTTCCGCCGCCCTTCTTCCTTCTCTCTCAGCCGTCCATCACCAAACCCCACCTCATCATCAACGGTCCAAATCATCTCCACCTCTCCTCCACCCCCCTCTCTCCATCTCCTCCTCCCATCCATAAAAAACTCTCCACCCCACCACCGTCCGTTCCCTTCATCAATTCACGATCAGATATCCAAACTTCGTACGAGAAATCATCCGTACTTTTTTGGGGTTATCCTCGTTTCCCTTGTATTCACCAGATCAAGAGAAAAGGGGCCGTTCCTCAACGATTCCGGGGGCGAAATTTCCATTTCTACCCGCGTAGCTGGTATGGTATTTCCACCGCCGTGGTTTTTTCATTTCTGCATAGATTCTCAAACGCGAGAAGCAGCCACGTTGATTTCACATCTCATATCAGAAACGGCCCGAAATCCCGCTGTCCTGAAATCTGCATGCAGAAAGAGATAGCTACAACAATAGAAGGAGAGCCAGAGAGAGAGAGAGAGTGGTAGTGGGTGTAAATCCGGAGAAAATAGAGGTTTTTCTATATAGAGATGCAGCAGGAACGGAGGGTGAGACCAGAACAGCAACAGCAACAGCAACAACCACAACCACAACAACAGCCACAGAGATGCCCTCGTTGCGAGTCTCTCAACACCAAGTTCTGCTACTTCAACAACTACAGCCTTTCCCAGCCTCGATATTTCTGCAAGACCTGTAGGCGGTACTGGACCCAGGGTGGGACCCTACGCAACGTGCCGGTCGGTGGCGGTTGTAGGAAGGGAAAACGGTCTAAAAGACCCTCTTCATCTTCTACTTCTAATTCCTCTTATTCTTCCTTAGCTCCCACAACGAGCTCTGATAGCGGTTATCAACATAACCTACTATTACCACAACAGCATCAACCACAGCAAGACTCGATTGTGGTTGCTACTACGAGTAACAGTCCTTTAAGGAATGGACCGGATGCAACTGCCGGAACGGGGAGCAGCTGTTCTTCTTCTTCTTCTTCATCATCACCTTCTTCATTTCCTTATTACAGCGGCGGTGGTGGAGGGTTCTTTTCTTCTCTAATCGCTCTTCAATCCTTCAACCATGCCATGAACGTTGCTGATTTCAGCGGTCTTCCATCATCACCGGCGACCTCCCCTTTCAATCTCCCGATGTTACCAGGATTCGGTCTCCCTCTCCATCAACAACAACAACAACAACAGCGAATTCAGCATCAGCAACAACAGCAATCTCAAGGATTTCAAATGGGTGGTGGTGTTATAGACAGACCCCTTCAACAGCTTCTACTACCGATGCAACCGAGCCGACCTGCTGCTGCCACAGCTACTACTCATCATCAGGAATGGCCCCCACATACGATCGCTCCAGATGGAGATTATTGGAACAGCAGCAGCATCGGTGGGCCACCAACGAATACTAGCCATTGGCCTGATCTACCAGGTTATGGTCCTTCATCTTCCTCCCCATCCTTCTTATAATCGTTAAAGGCTAATTACCTAACCACTCTCACTTGCTTTGAACTTTTTTTTTTTTTTTTCTGTTTCCTTTTTGGGTTTTGCTCCAAATTCCACAATTGCATTACAGGAGAGATTATATCAGTTTCTTCTGCTGTAGATAAAAAGGAGGGAGATGGTTTCTTTTCTTGGGGTTTTTTTTTTTTTTTTTGCTCTTTTTTCTTGTTTTGGGTTTGGTGATTTGCTTAGAAGATTATAGATATTGAAAAAAGCTTTTTACTATCTTTTCCTTATTCCAAGGTAGGAGATGAAGAAGATGAAAGAGAGTTTTGTGTTATTCAAGTGACAAGATAGTTCGTTTTTGTGCATGTGCATTTGGAATCTGACGATTAAGTGCTTTATCATTTCTACAGTCTGATGCTGCTCAGAACCACTGCTCTCTTCTTTTTCTTTTCTTCTTCTTCTTTTTCTCTCTCTCTCTCTCCTGATACTCCCTTTGGGAAGTGCACCGGATCAGACGGCTATAAATGCATGCATTCTTCGTTTATTTCTCTTCCTCTTATTAATATGACTTTGAGAAGGATGGGTCTCTCTCTCTCAGTGTTGCAGTCACTGATGTTTTTTCACGGTTAGTATATGTATTCAGACGAGGGTCTTCTACACAGAGGGTAGATCGTTCGGTTGAAATTCAGAGAACCATCCATTATCGGTGCATGACTAATGATAACTCCATCCATGCCGTCTAAATTGTGGGCCCTATTGATCTGGTACACAGACCAAAAATTTCAGACATTTTCTTTCTTGAGATCCAATCACATTGTTTTGTTTTCTACGGTATGGATTGAATGGTTGTTTCCCACGTGTGGGTGCAGGTGCATGTGTGTATTTGAATTCTTTTGTTGAATTGTACGAGGAATGCTGCTTGCAGAGTTCACTTTTGTAAATGCAATCTGACATTCATGACGACGTGGAAATGAGGCCTTGTGTGGAAGATCAGAGTCAGTTGTGTCCCAACGACTTACTGGACCTATGTGATCCATCAATAGGGTGTGATCCGTACAAAATTTGAACGGTAAAGATCAGCTGATGGATGGTTCAGATTCTATGTACATTTAGGGCCCGTTTGGCCGGGTGGATTGGAAGGTATTGAATGGTATTAGGGTGCATGGCATGGATTTCTAGGTAATGATGGTGTTGTCAGTGGATTGTCTTAACATCCATGGGATTGCGGATTGCTATATCGAGTCTGTTTGGCACGCCCGGCTAATCCTGGGATTTAACCTTCCCATCCCTTCCAATCCTTTGAACCAAACACGTCCTGGGTAAATTTGAACGGATTATGGTGGATTGGATGGGATTTAAAGGTAATGATGATGTTGTCAGTGGATTGTCTTAAGATCCATGGATTGGGATCAGATCACGCAGTCTCTTTGGCACGCCCGGCCAATCCCGGATTTAACTTCCAATCCCTTCTAATACCATCCAATCCCTTCCAATCCGCCCGGCTAAACGGGCCCTATGGTCCACCTCATGATCATACCTACCTAAGTTTATGTAAACCTTTTCATGCACAGGATCTCTTTGGACCGTCCATCACGCCCAATACATTCTCTCCCAAACAAACACTTACGGAGGGTCTTGCAGATCAGTGATGTTGATGACAAACGAATCCAAATGCAACTGTGCATTTGAAGGCTTGGGTGGCAATGGACCAGGTAAGGCAGGGCTAGGGTCCTTGAATTTTTAGCCACCGGGGCTGAGCCCTGCCTTGCCTGGTCCAAGGCATATAAAGTGGCTACTACGCTTGGCTTGAGATGCATGTGTAGTTTAGAGTTACTCGTTTGCTGATAATTGTTATTATTATTATTATTTTTTTATATCGATCTTCAACATCAAATGTTTTTATTATTTCCTTTTGCCTTATTGAAGCTGGCCCTCGAAAGGTTAATGGATCCTCACCCTATGTTTTTATTATTTCCTTTTGCCTTATTGAAGCTGGCCCTCGCAAGGTTAATAGATCCTCACCCTAGCGCAGGGGCCTCTGGCAAATTAAAAAAGTTGCGCTAAGCCCATGTTTTTTATTTTACACACCTAATGCACACGAACACACTCACACCATAGAGGGATTTCATCACTTATGGGTACTTTGAATCCTTGACCTAGTGCTGAAATTCTTGTTAAGTCTATCACGAGGAAAGAATAAGGACTTGATATGACAAGTTGGTATGCAATGAAAATCTTATTCTCAATAAGGATTTCTTTTAGATTTTGACAATTTTTTGTGATATTATTAAAAAATAAGCTAAAAATAAAATATTAAAATACATTATTATAAATTAATTAATATGTTAAAAAAGTTAAAATACCAGTAAAATTGGTTAATTTAAATTGTGGTAATTTTGTAATAAAAGTGTGAAAATTTAAAATTTGAGTCGCTAATGGGGAAGCATATTGGCCGGTGTACCACACGCCAACAGCCTAGCTGGTGTGGGTATGTGTGGTGCCAAGATGAGTGCTGACCTCGAGCTCTGAGCTGTACGAATGGTTTAAAGGAGATTAAAGTTATATGGGCCCCACAATGATGTATTTATCATATCTATACTAATCATCCATTTGGATAGATCATTTTAGATCTTGATCCCAAAATTGATTAATTTCTAAGGATCAAGTGGACCACACTACAAATAATAGTGGGGATAATGATTCTAATTGTTAAAACATTCATAAGGCCTACTGTAATGTTTACTTTCCATCCAATCTGTTCATATGGTCATGTACACCAAAATTTATGTGACTCCTAAATTAAAAGTTTCAATCCTCCACTACTTTTTACAATATGCTCCAGTTGATTTTTGGATTTGCCTTATTTTTCGGCTCAAGCCTTACGATGAGCTCACCAAGTGGATGGACGGTTTAGATATAACTTATACCTCATGATGGGACCCATAAAACTTGGTGAACACTAGCCACATAGGTGGTGTGTAGTACACTAGCCAGTTCACTTCCCCTAATGGTAGACCGCGTGTGTTTCAACACTGAGGTCATAGGTTTGAGTGCCCTGGCATGTATGGGTGTGAGTGTGTGCAAAATAACATTAAAAAACCAAAACTACTCTGAAACTTTTGCAATAGAAGTAATTCAAATTAAACTATTCGGATTGTCTGGTAGGGTTTAGTTGGCTAAAGATTAGGGTATTTGATTAGCTGGCATTTTTTATAGGGTTAAAAATGAAAATATCTTGAGGCTTATTTGGAAGCTTGTAAATGGAGATAAACGGGAAATGAAATTCGAGGTAAATGAATTGTGAGAACATGGTTTACAAAATTGTGTTTGAATAATAGTAAATAAAATGCATTTGAAATTCAGATGTTCTGTTTGGATGAGAGTAAATGGGAGGAATTAGCATGTATTTAAAATTTTAAATATATTCATGGAAATTTTGGATATTCAAAATCAGCTTTAGTATCCTAACTTAGTATACATATTCAGAGAATGATTATAATAAATCTATTGAAATATATACTTTAATAAAAAATGAAGAATTTTGGAATCTCAGCTGAACAAAAAACTATATGACTCACAACTAAACAACTTGCCAATATTTTTTTACTATTAATTTATGTAGTCATCATTTGCATGGTTTGAATAATTTCTTTAGTTGGATTCTAGTGATGTAACTAGAGTTATACATGAGACGATCCTAGTCGAGCTTGACATAACTCAGCTCGGATAGTAACTAACTCTAGCTTCAACTTAGCTCGAGCTTGTCTGGCTAGCTCAGCTCAGTTCAGTCAGTAACTCAGGCTAGTTAAAGTCGAGCTCGAGCCTGTGTGACATTTTATTAAACACCTGTGACTTAGATTTCTCATAGAATAAGAAACGGTAACAACATTTTACAAATATTTTATCAAACACCCTTATATGCAACATCAAAATCGAACACCTAGCGTACAACATCAAAATCAAACACCTAACAAGCAACATCAAAATCAAACACCCAACATGTCTATCCTTTACTCACCAATACTTCATTGAGTCATTTTATCAAACACTCGGAGAACAACATCCATGTCAAAATAACTAAGTCACTGATCTTATTCGATCTGAATTGATTTGAGTTGAGGTTCGATCTGAGTTGAGTCGAGCTCAAGCAAGCTCAAAATACTTTCAAGCTCAAAAAATCGAACACCTAGCGTACAACATCAAAATCAAACACCTAACAAGCAACATCAAAATCAAACACCCAACATGTCTATCCTTTACTCACCAATACTTCATTGAGTCATTTTATCAAACACTCGGAGAACAACATCCATGTCAAAATAACTAAGTCACTGATCTTATTCGATCTGAATTGATTTGAGTTGAGGTTCGATCTGAGTTGAGTCGAGCTCAAGCAAGCTCAAAATACTTTCAAGCTTCAAAAACTAGCTCAGCTCGGTCCTAATTCAACTTAGAGCCTATGCGAGTCAAGCTTTTTGGAGTTGAATCAAGCATGCTTAAAAAGCTAACTCAACTCGTGTACAGCTCTAGATGTAACATATTACCAGCGTAACATGTGTGCGTTTATACAAGGAAGCACATGCATCTATTGCCGTTTAAACACACCTTATATACCATTGACCTCCGTTTACTCCTGGTTCCATCCATTTATTCCCATCCAAACGGCCGTGTACAGTTTTAACTGTGGTCCCAGGTTAAATGGGTCATGAACCAAGTATCACTATTGTTTGGTTGACCGTTATTGGACGGTCACAGATAAAAATATCCAACGATTCCTATTTCAACGAACAAGTGTCCACGGATCAGTCCGATTTTGGGACTCGGTCTCATAATTTACTCGGTCTGGTCTGAGTTCACGTATGCGTATGCCTCTGGTACAGTTTCTAAAGTTCCTGTGTATCAAGCGCCGTACAAAACAAGAGTATCTAATAACTCCCTTTTCCTCATTATTAGAATTATGTTATTACAGCAATAATGATAGTAATAAGACTTATTTAAAGTCCAGAGAGATGGGGAAGCGGAGTGCGTCCTGTCCCCGCGTCGACATTAATTGGTCCAGGCACGGACACTGTAGGGCCCACTGTGATGTATGAGTTCTATCCGCACCGTTCATTTATTTTCCCATACCATTTTATACTTAATAGGCAGATCCAAGGCTCAAGTAGACCACAGCAAATGAAGCAGCAGTGATAATTACGAGTTTGAAGGACGTGGATTGCCTGGTGACCAACCTGACTCGGTGGGGCCCACCGTGATTTATTTGTTTTTATACAGGCCGTTCATCCGTTTTGGCAGCTCATTTTAAGGTATGAGCCCAGAAGTGTGGCCGATCCAAAGCTCAAGTGGACCACCGTACAAGAAACAGGGAGATAATGACTCCCACCGTTGAAATCTTTGTGAGGCCCATCATAACTTTTATTTGCCATCCAACCTGTTCAGTCAATGATAACCGTTCAATCCCTACTATTTCACGTGGTGCGGTCCATTTGAGATTTTATCTCCGTAGATAAAACACATACATCACGGTGGGCCCCACAGAGTCGCGTCACTAGGAATATCCGCGTCCGGGTTTGGGGGGAGAGGAGGGTGAGATGAGCGGATGAGATTGCAGTTCCCGAAGCTAGCATATCTTTTGTCTGAGAAAAGTGAGATCTATGCCCAGAGAATAAATGCTCGAGGGGGCATAGAAGCCTGGAGCCGTGACTGCTTCCGTACGGATTCCACCATTCCCGTTTCTCCTTCTTTTATCTTTTTTAAATATAAAATATAATTAAATCTTGGTACTCTGTTAGTGTATATA
This sequence comes from Magnolia sinica, assembly GCF_029962835.1. Classification (NCBI taxonomy): domain Eukaryota; kingdom Viridiplantae; phylum Streptophyta; class Magnoliopsida; order Magnoliales; family Magnoliaceae; genus Magnolia; species Magnolia sinica. The sequence continues at coordinate 15,338,802 of NC_080573.1, forward strand.
CAGTTGATACGCATGCAGTAAACTATTGTACACGTGGCATTCAAGAAACTCTAATCAAACCGTCCAATTTGTGGGCCTTTATACCAGAATTTATACTGATTTGATTGCTTGAATTGGTCGATGTTTAATGGATGGTTGAGGTGAAACAGACCATAAGTCCGAATTCATATAAGCTCGTTCACTAATCAGAGGTTATGATTTTTTGATGTAATTAAAAGGTGATGAGCTGCGTATAGTGGATGATGTCAGCTGTCTGATTTTGCCAGTTGAATTTGGACGGTTGAACGTTTTAGATGGTTAGGATGGTAAGGTTGGGCTATGCTTGATCCACTGGACCCAACGGTTTAGATGGCCCCAGTGTCCCCCATACGTAAAAAGAGGATTTCCATGCTGCTTGGCCCACATCTTTTCACGAGTTCGCGTTGTTTGGATGAGTAATGTTAGGACTCTCATCTCACCGTTCATCTAAAGGTTACAACATGAAGGGTTAAGATTCTCCTGTCAAGGAGATTTTTGAGGCATAGTCCATCCACGGTGGGACTCAGAAAACTATATATAATAGCTGAGGAGGCGGATTGCGTGTTGTGCTACACACCACTAACTTCCGTGGTGTGTTGACGTCACAATTTTGTGGTCGCATGTATGTGTTGTATCCATGACGTCACAAGTTTTGTGGTCTCACTTTAGGGCATGAGCCCAAAACTGAGGCAGATCCAAAGCTAGGAGGACCCACCAAAGAAAGCAGTGCGAAATAATGCTCACCGTTGAAACCTCCCTGGGCCCATCATGATGTTTATTTGCCATCCAACCTATTTATAAGGTTACACAGACTGCGATGAACGGAAAAAGCAATTACCAGCTTCATCCAAAACTTTTATGGCCCTTAAAAAGTTTTCAACGGTGGGTATAACTGTCTCCACTGCATTCTATTGTGTGGTCCATTTGAGCTTTGAATCTGCCTTATTTTCAAGATGATAGCGGATTAGCTGTTACCTAGGTAACACCGAAGTGGGTGTTACCCTAGCCATGTGGGGCCCACAGTAACTTAGTTTTTGTATATCCATTCCGTCCATATATTTTTACATCTCATTTTAGGATGAGATGCAAAACCTTAATAAGATCAAAATCTCATGTGGGCTGTATCACTGAAAACAGTAATGAATGACTATTAAATACTTTTTATGAGCCACAAAAGTTTTATATCAAGATGATATATGTATTTTAACTTCATCCAGGTCTACTTGAAATTATCAACATGTTGGATGGAAAATAAACATTACTGAAACCTTACTATGAGCCTTTTGGTTAAAGTGAGGCACTCAATCACCAATATTTGTGTGGTCCGTCTAAGATTTAGACCTACTTAATTTTTGGGACCCTTCCATAAAATGTAATAGAAAAAAAGATGGACGTCGTGGATATACAATACATAATCAAGGTGGGCCACATGGTAAATGGGAACACCTGATCCGTCTCTTTACGTCGGTAGTGTGTAGCAGACCACGCAATCCGTTTCAAAATAGCTGCTGGACGGCGGAGGCGGATTTCCAGCCAGAGCATTTCGGATGAAATCCTGCGCAGGTATGCTAGGTGGGGTCCACAATTATGTATGTGAGAAATCCACCCTGTCCATTCGTTTTTTTAGTTCATTTTAGTACTTTTAAAAAAAATGAGGCGGATTCAAACCTCAAGTTAGATACACGAGAGTAAACATTGGGGAAAGAAATGCCTACCGTTGAAACCTTAGTGGGTCCACTTGATATTTATGTGTCATCCCAACCGTTTATAAGATTAATCTCACTGAGATGAAGTGAAAACAGGGAAGATCTTAGGCTGATACAAAATGTTTGTAGCCATATGAATGTTTCAACGGTGGTAATGGAATCCTCATTGTTTCCTCTTGCGTAGCCAGTTTTGTATCCGTCTGATTTTTAGTAGAGCGTCTTAAAATGAGTTAGTAAAACGGATGGACGGGGTGTATTTCTCACAAACATGACCGTGGCCCACCTAGCATCCTAGCCCAGGAACTTACTGCGAAAGGCTCAGGAAATCCGTGTGACTGGATGGCCAAGCGGTGGCCCCCACCTATCAGAATTTATTTATTTATTTATTTATTTTCCATTTATACTTTGCAAATGTGGACCACCTATCTTATAATTGCCTTTTAAGATGGTGGTGAACTATCACCTCATGTATTATTTAAAGGTGGTCACCTCTCCTGGTCCTGGTGTCTGTTCTCCCTTGTATCTTCCTGTCTTCGTGGACCTCTCTATTATTGTAACATCACATGCTCGTGCGTGTCCACACGCGTACGTAGCCCTGCTCATATCTACGTCAGCACACTTGTGCGAGATCAGAGCTCGTGGCCCACACTCTCCGGATCATGTGGCAAAAATGTCAGGCTGGTTGACTCCTAACTTGGCTGCAAAAAAAGAAAAAAAAAAAGGGACGGCTGGAATAAATCATTTAAGCTGCCCATCTATTCTGTCCACTCTGGCCCACTTTATTGTTGAACCGGACTGATTTTTTGGCCAGATGATCTAAACAACGTGGACCATCTCATGAAAAGCTCAGATCTTGTACACGTGTGCCATGTTGAAGCACTTGCTGGTGTGTAAATAAAGGGTTATAAATGCATGCGTACATAACCTACTTCATGTTATTGAGAAAACTCTGCTACTCTGGCGGAGTATGATGGATGATACGCAGGCACTTATAAATTGCTCAGAAATTGCAATACTGAAATTTCAAATTATGGGTCCTAATTCAGATGTATCATGATCCAGAAATTTAGCTTGTTTGATTAGATGACCATCAGATTGGTGGACATTTATTGGATGGTTAGAAATGAAAATAGCCAATGGTCCTACATTTACAAAAAGTGTCCACGAATCAGATGTAAGGATTGTCTGAGCAATCTGATTTTCGAACTTTGATTTAGAGACAGTAATTTCTACAATTACTCAGCTTAATCTGTGTTAATATATAACTCGAGTACATTTCTTAGTGCCTGTGTGTCAAGACTCATATGCAGCCAGAGTATCAAATAATTCCAATGTTATTTTACATGTACTTCATTAGAATAGGAACCAGTTCAAATAGGGGATCGAAAGGGATTCGTTGGAGCATTATTTTGATGAGAAAAAAGTTGGTACTCTGGCAAGTGTGATGGATGATACACAGGCACTTAGAAATTGATTAAAATTTGCACACATAGGATGCAAGAAATTCAAACAAAACCGTCCACATTATTTTTCCTAATTTAGATTTATATGACCCAAAAATTAAAACCTATCCAATTATCTGACAATAGGATTGCCGGACAATTATTGAACGGTTGACATGAAAAAAATCCAATGGCTCCATTTCAACAAACTATTATACACGAATCAGAAGCTTAAGATAGTTCAACCAATCTGATTTCGGAATTTTGATCAGCAACAGTGAGTTTCTCAATTTAGTCGGTTCAATTTCAGTTAATTTATGCCAGATGTACAATTTCTGGGTGCCTGTGTATCAAGTATCATAACCAGCCAGAGTATTAAAGGTTGACAGAAGCTGCGGCTATTAGAAGGAATGACCTAATGTATCTTAGCATTTGTATTATTTTGATATTTTTAATAAGGGGTTAGGTACACCACATTCTAATGGTGGGCCACACCCCCCAATCATACGTTGATGCGTGGAATCAACGGTGTGCAGAACTAACCACTATCTTCTGTGAGTGGAACTGGTAGATGCTTGCTCATGATTCTCTCCAGGGAAAGCATAGTTTGTAGGACGTACGAACGTGAAACACGTGTAAGAGATCCTGGCAAACCATCAAGTGGGCCAGGCCGTGTGCATCTAATGGCCCGAAAATCATGCTATGTCGGCCACATGGGTACGAGGAAAATGGACGGTTGAGAAACCAACGGTCTATATTTAATGTGTATGGCCCACCCAACGCGTGGACCAGCCCCTAGTGCCACTTTGGTACTTGTCACGTCTTCAATCTCTGGTAGTGTGGAAGCCAGCCCCGCCGCTCATTTGGTCGGTCAAGATCTACCGATGGGTAGTTCTTTTCAACCGTCCATTTTGATGGAAGCACGCTCGCCGTTCGGTTGGAGTTCACAGATGTAAAGGATTCTGGTGTGTTTGGATGGAGGAAAATTAAAAAGATTGAAGACGAACTTTAAGTGCTCGACGAAATGCCATGCTCAACAGGGGTAAAAAAAATCCAACGTCAAAGCTTCAAATCAGTCCGTTGCGTAATGTGAGAAACCGCACGCCATTAGGTAGGAACGGTGAAATGGAAAAAGGAGAAAGAGGCAATGTTGGCCACACGTGCACACACGTGCCAAGGAATATGACATAGAAACCTCGAGAAATGAAAAAGCATACATTCCAATTTCCCGTCTGGTGTTTGTCTTGGGTTGCTGTTTTACATGGATTCCATGTACAGATACCTTAAATGGCCACCATATATGTTTTCACTACCTGATAAATTGATTTTTATATCTTTTTTGAAATAAATGAATATCCACAGTTTTCGAGGAAAAGCTTGGAAATAAAAATTTCTTCGCAGTCATACTTTTTTTTCTCCGTAGGCACGTGTGTATATATATATATATATGAAATGGTACAACGAGGTCGACCCAACGGGAACTTCCTGTGAGGTCGAGCTGTTTGGGCACCACCGTGGTGTGTGTCGAATATCTCACGCCGTCAGCCAGATGCACCATTCCATATGGTGGGCTAGAGGCTTAAAAAATCAAGTCAATCCAGGACTTGGGTGGGCCACACCACATACAACAGTTGAGAGGGATTACTCTCCTATTAAAACATTCATAATCATTTATTAGGTCGACTTATATGTGTTTCAAAAATCCAGCTCATCCATTGTGTATATGTCCCACTTGGATGAGGGGTCACACCAAGCTTCAGTTGCATCCAAAACTTAGGTGTGCCTGAACAAATGCTTTTATATATTTTAGGCATGTTTTCACATGGTTTTAGATGATATGGGCCACCTGAATTCTATATAGGGCTGATTTTTGGGATATGACCCAAGAAATGCATGTAGTTTATGTTCAACGCACATCACGGTAGGGCCCACACAACTCAATCTCATGAAAAGTTCCCATGAGGCCACCTTATAGTGTGTTTATATATATATATATATATATATATATATAGAGAGAGAGAGAGAGAGAGAGAGAGAGAGAGAGAGAGAGAGAGGAATGCTCACCTACCCACCTTCTTACTGGAGAACTTGTGCACACCTTTGCATACATGTCATGGACACAAAATCTAAACAGTGTACGTGATGTAGCACCCCTTTAAACCTCACAAGCCCAACTTTCAGCCTGATACAACACTATGGCGGGCTATGGAAAAAGGAAACAATTTCCTCCATTGATTTGCATTTCTCTTTGTTATGACCCACTGAAAATTGGGCCCACAGAGTTTCTAGGGGTGCCACATCACGTGGACCGTGTAGATTCTGTACCCATGACACGTGTGCAAAGGTGCGCACAGGTGAGCATTCCTCTCTCTTTCTCTCTCCACACACACACACACACACACACACACACACACACATATATATATATAGTAATGCTCACCTAAGAACCGATTCTCACGAGAACTCGCAAACACTTGAGAACTCATCTTACATAATGTGTATATGCAATTTGAATGGTCCACAAGATGAGTCGCCTCATGAAACCCCTACGCCCCAAAACTTAGCCAAATCCAAAAATCTAGTGGACCACAGTGAAGTGAGAGGCAAATCAAGGGAGGGTATTCCTCTCACTTTGCTATCAATTAGGTTAACTTTTGGACAGTAAGGTTTCATGATGTGATTCATCAAGTGGACCATTTAGAATTGTGCCCACATCATATATCAAAAAGTGCTCACGAGTTTTGGTGAGAACCGAGTCCCATGTGAGAACTGATTCCTAGGTGAGCTCTCTCTCTCTCTCTCTCTCTCTCTCTCTCTATCTCTCACTCACACACACACACACACACACACATCAATTACATCATGGCTACGTAGCTTGTTCGAGTACATTAAGGACTTCTTAAATGATGAACCATGTTACTGCTACAGAAAAAGCATTCTTCACATCCATCTAAAACACATCTATATCAAAGGTATATGTAAGTAACAGTAGAAAATGTTTTTTCATGGTCAATCACACTCTTATTTTGTACACTTGAGCAACTAATTATGCTTTGTATGTCTCAAAATTTCATTCTAACTATTTTTTTATTGGGAAAATTCATTTACTACCAATCATGAGGGATAAAAACACGAGATTGTAGATATCATTCTGCAATAAGGCATTGAACTCTGTATTCATGGTCTTCTTCCAACATGGTATTTTAAAGGCTTATTAGTATGAAGAGAGAACATCTATTGAATAAAGAGAGGTAAACACATATGAATGTTATGTTAAGAGAAACATTTATGAGGATAGGATAATAGTTGGATAGTCTTATAAGAGAAGTGTTATTCAAAAGACCAGTATCAAAAGAGGTAGATATAATAGAGTTAGAAGATTAACCTTACTTTGTTGATGTTCAGGAAGACTAATAGATGATCTATGATGGTTTCCCTCGAATTTGTTTAGGAATGAAGTTGATTTCAGGTCAGACCTTCCTTCTATAATAGCTTATATAACAATCTCTCTCCCCCATGCAGGAGTTCTCCTAGTACCCTACACATGTCAAATAAAGATCTCTTATTATAAAGACTGTCATGAGCCACTTCATATTCAGGTAATAATTTCGCCGAGAACCACATCACTCTTTTATCTTTATTAATATCTAACTGGATATAGATTTTCATTAACAAAAGTAGGTGAAGATCTATCAGGAAGAGTGCAGGGGTTGTGAAGAAATAGGGATGAATATTATAGATGTGAAAACAATCTTATCTGAAATTACCAGAGAAGATGATTGTCACATCCCGAAAATTAACACCTGAGCACAGAGACCCCAGTCCCAAGTTCTAGGGTGTGAACCAAATGAAAACTCATGTGTGACCTCGTTTAGATTTACATTTATTCCACACACGAATAATCAGAGTAGCGTAATTCAACTTAGTGGATACAAAACGAGGTAGAGATAACAACAATTCACAAATATAAGACTAATAGTCAAAGTACATTTCCAATATTGGTGATCGCCCCATATGAGGATTATACAAGTTACAAAAATAATACAACGAAATTAACATATAGAGCATACCCAGTCGGGGACTTCAACATATACATGTACAAAATTTAAATAAAAGCAAAGTATTCCAGTTTCTCCTGACACTCCCAAGACATTATGATAAAAGTACAAGCCGATCCAAGCCTACCCGTTGAAGGCCTCGATGGCACTTGCATTAACAACATCGCCTGGTTTGTGTTTTAAAACACCATCCCAGGTGGTGGGAGTGAGTAGTTAACTCAGTGGTTCTGTTCCATTAGTTATAAGTTACACATGTTATTAACCCAATCAATGCAGGTAATGATAAAACAAGAAATTAATCACTTCTTAAGTACTCTTGTTAAATGCACGTATAAAGTTATGACATGATGCATGCCCTTACAATCCAACACTCCCTCACAAGAGACTTCAACGGCTATTTCATAAATGCCAACACTCTCATAAGCGACTCCACCGGTGAATCGCAACACCTTATCTAATGCAATGCGATTGATTCATATGTTAGGTGATTAATTATTAAATTTTGTTTATCCAGTATATCGGGGAAGTTATGGTACTACCATTTTATCATGGTTTCAACTGGATCACAAGGCTCAGGGCGGTCGTAGCGGCTCCTTACCTATGTCCCTTGATTCGTTTTTAGGTTCATCACTGAAGCGACGACTCCCCAGCCAATGCGGGACTAATACTGGTTCGATCGATCTCAAAGGACACGAATGACATAGTACGGATGATACAGTCAGGATGACATAGGGTTAGTCACTTTATCAACATGGTGGAGGACGATCACAATTAATGCAAGAGTCTTCATGTAAACGCAATTGTGATGCGGTCGTGGCATCCATTCCATTAATGAAATAATATGCTTGTAGCCTTCATGATTGTTCATTGGTCACTACTGGAGGCTCATCACCCTAGCGTAGGCTGATAGCTCGGACACGGTATCTCATACTACTATACCCGACTCATGAGTTTTGTGGATCGTACCACTAATAGTTATAAGTAGACTCTTAAACATGGCTACGTAGCTTGTTCGAGTACATTAAGGACTTCTTAAATGATGAACCATGTTACTGCTATAGAAAAAATATTCTTCACATCCATCTAAAACACATCTATATCAAAGGTATATGTAAGTAACAGTAGAAAATGTTTTTTCATGGTCAATCACACTCTTATTTTGTACACTTGAGCAATTAATTTTGCTTTGTATGTCTCAAAATTTCATTCTAACTATTATTTTATTGGGAAAATTCATTTACTACCAATCATGAGGGATAAAAACATGAGATTGTAGATATCGTTCTGCAATAAGGCATTGAACTCTGTATTCATGGTCTTCTTCCAACATGGTATTTTAAAGGCTTATTAGTGTGAAGAGAGAACATCTATTGAATAAAAAGAGGTAAACACATATGAATGTTATGTTAAGAGAAACATTTATGAGGATGGGATAGCAGTTGGATAGTCTTATAAGAGAAGTATTATTCAAAAGACCAATATCAAAAGAGGTAAATATGATAGAGTTAGAAATTAACCTTACTTTGTTGATGTTCAGGAAGAGTAATAGATGATCTGTGGTGGTTTCCCTTGAATTTGTTTAGGAATGAAGTCGGTTTTAGATCAGACCTTCCTTCTATAGTAGCTTATATAACAATCTCTCTCCCCCATGCAGGAGTTCTCCTAGTACCCTACACATATCAAATAAAGATCTCTTATTATAAAGACTGTCATGAGCCACTTCATATTCAAGTTATAATTTCGCTAAGAACCACATCACACTTCTATCTTCATTAATATCTAACTTGATATAGATTTTCATTAACAGAAGTAGGTGAAGATCTATTAGGAAGAGTGCAGGGGTTGTGAAGAAATAGGGATGAATATTATAGATGTGAAAAGAAATCTTATCTGAAATTACCAGAGAAGATGATTGTCACACCTCAAAAATTAGCACCTGAGCACAGAGACCCCAGTCCCAAGTTCTCGGGTGTGAACTAAATGAAAACTCACGTGTGACCTCGTTCAAATTTACATTTATTCCGCACACGAATAATCAGAATAGTGTAATTCAATTTAGTGGATATAAAATGAGGTAGAGATAACAAAAATTCATAAATATAAGACTAATAGTTAAAGTACATTTCCAATATTGGTGATCACCCCATATGAGGATTATACAAGCTACAAAAATAATACAACGAAATTAACATATAGAGCACATCCAGTCGGGGACTTCAACATATACATGTACAAAATTTAAATAAAAGCAAGGTATTCTAGTTTCGCTTGACACTCCCAATACATTACGACAAAGTACAAGCCGATCCAAGCCTACCCGTTAAAGGCCTCGATAGCACTTGCATCAACAACATCGCCTGGTTTGTGTTTTAAAACACCGTCCCAGGTGGGAGTGAATAGCTAACTCAGTGGTTCTGTTCCATTAGTTATAAGTTACACATGTTATTAACCTAATCAATGCAGGTAATGATAAAACAAGAAATTAATCACTTCTTAAGTACTCTTGTTAAATGCATGTATGAAGTTATGACATGATGTATACCCTTACAATCCAATACTTCCTCACAAGAGACATCAACGCTTATTTCATAAATGCCAATACTCTCACAAGCAACTCCACTGGTGAATTGCAACACCCTATCTAATGCAATGCGATTGATGCATATGTTAGGCGATTAATTATTAAATTTCGTTTATCCAGTATATTGGGGAAGTTATAGTACTACCATTTTATCATGGTCTCAACCGGATCACAAGACTTAGGGCGGTCGTAGCGGCTCCTTACCTATGTCCCTTGATTCGTTTTTAGCTTCATCATTGAAGCGACGACTCCCCAGCCAATGCGGGACTAACACTGGCTTGATCGATCTCAAAGGACACGAATGACATAGTACGGATGATACAGTCTGGATGACATAAGGTTAGTCACTTTATCGACATGGTGGAGGACGATCACAATTAATGCAAGAGTCTTCATGCAAACTTAATTATGATGCGGTCGTGGCATCCATTTCATTAATGATATAATACGCTTATAGCCTTCATGATTGTTCATTGGTCACTACGGGGGGGCTTATCACCCTAGCGTAGGCTGATAGCTCGGACACGGTGTCTCATACCACCATACCCGAATCATGAGTTTTGTGGATTGTACCACTAATGGTTATAAGTAGATTTTCTCAATGCGAATGATGTATCTTAGATTTCATTTGGTTATATCATACATTGTGAACATACATGATTAGCTGATTGTTAGACTAATTTGATTGACTTGAGAGAATGCCGACGTAACCGGCATTGGGTGTAAGCATCCCGCGTAGTTCAGGTACTGTCGGTCATCCATGTTCAACCTAGGTCGATCGAACAAGCTTAGGGTGATCGACTTAACTCGGGCCACCCCTTGGTTTAGACGATTTACTGATTAACCCAATATTGTAAGAAATTCTAAACATCACTAAGGGCTAACAATTGATTAGGCAATTATAACGAGATTTCGTATGAAGTCTAAATTATGCAACACAGACACCTAATCATTTCATCGAACATGTGAGTATCAATAATATAACACCATCACTTAGGCATTTCATCGAACATGTGAGCATCGATAACACAACACCATCACTTAGGCATTTCATCGAACATATGAGCATCAATGAAACAACTAATAGCATATGTTGCAATCAAATTCAAAATATGAACATGTTGGCATACACTGAGCCATATACACTAACAAATCATTAACTTAGACTCTCAAGGGTCGATAAATGGGAACTTAGGATTAACAGTCCACACTTTAAGAAAGAATTTTTTATTTTTGAGCTCTTAGGAGGGTTTTGGGAAAAAAATGATTCCTACACCAAATTCAAAGGAATTATGTGAGATTTATGGAATTAAATATAAGAAGACCTAAATTGGAAAGTGAGATCCAAATCTTACATTCGATTGCCAATGTAAGGAATCCGACGAAGAATCCAAGAGTGCTTGGGGCTTTGGTTGAAGGGGAGAAAGGCAAAGGGTGCACAACCCTCACCGATACCATCTTTCTCTCCTCTTTCTCTCCTCCTTTTCTCTTCTTTCTCGCTTTCTCTCTTTCTTTCCCAATCTTAGAGCACAAATTCATATGGGGAGAGGGGGTGTCCTTATGAGGATCTTATATAGTACTAGGAAATGTGTAAATGGCCTTAAGGCCCAGGTTTTCATTATACTAGCCCTATTGGACGATATTTCTAACTTTTGGGGTCCATTATGGCGTATAGGGGTCGATATACACCGTAGGATAGTTAACCCTATTGATAATTTACTTATATATACGATTAGCTCACCATTTGAAAGTGCCGATCGACGTGTATGATCAGTAGTCAGTTTGATGATCACCAATGGTCGATTGGGGCCGTGACTATACAGATATGTGCAAAGTAATAATATCGATTGGTGCCTTAAATTTGGTTATCATCAAACGGTTTGAAAGCCACAACTTTGGTTAAGACTGGATATAGACAATTAATTTAAGTTCTAGATTAATTTCAGGAAAATTCACACATTTCATGCACTGGTCTTACGAGTCCAAGTTGAGTGATTTGAGACGTAATCTCGGCTCGATGTCCCGTGATGTGCATCCAAACGACTACACATATACAACCATATAGAACATGATACAACTTAACTAATTAGGCTCAATAAAATATGAAACATGTTACAACCATGCTACAGTTTGAAGGAAAAAATACTACATATATCATCATGTTATAGTTTGGAAACATCATCATAGATTTCGGTCTATTAACATCAAAACATATATGATTAATGTTCTAGATCATCTATGTGCAAGTGGTGATTAAAAACCTACCATTAAGAACCTACTAGTGGTGATTTAAGGTTAGGGCTTACACACACACACACACACACATAGAGAGAGAGAGAGAGAGAGAGAGAGAGAGAGGAATTAGGGCTTCCCTCGCCCAATTTTTTATTCCGAAATTTAAAAAATTGGTGGCATTGTTACCAAGTAACTAAAATCTCGTTTGACGCAAACGCCATTGAATTTGTCCGTTGTTTTAATAGTGGTTTCTAGGGGTGTACATGAGTCGATCTGAGTCGAACTAGGCTCAACCCAGCTCGGCCCAGTCACTAGCCACACTTAGCCCGAACCCGGCTCGACCTGGTCACCGGGCCAACATGTCCAGCCCGAACCTGGCTCGGTTAGCAATCGAGCGAGTTCGGGCCAGTTTCTAACCTTACAGCAAGTTCATGGGAAGAGCTTTGGCAGGTAATCCGCGTCCCATTACAAAGCCCTCGATCAACGGTTTAAATAGTTAAATTATAGACTCCACAAAAAATCTAACTAGTCAGGACATTATAATTCTTTTTTATATTTGGATGAATTTAGGCCGTTCAAGTTATACGTCTGTGAGGTGGATGAGTCATTATCACTTCAAAGATGGGCGGTGAACTATCCCAGAAGTCAAGAGAGAGATAGAGAGATAGAGAGATTGAGAGAGAGATGATATATTATAAATTTACTATATTTACATACATTTGACAAAGCATAAAATAAAACATCAAATACAAACTGAATAAAGTCATACACTACTGACTACTGTTGAGGAGCTTCATCTGCTGAGCCCGAGCTGCTATCTAAATCTTCATATACGTACTCATTCACCTCTCCCTCTTCAGAAGGTGGAGATAGCTTTTTATCGCCTTCTTCTTGTATAGTTTGAATTAGATTTTTCAAACTATTTTTGTGAGAAGATTTATACGTACTTCCCAACGTCCTGTAAAATGTACCCAGATTGGAGAGAAACCTACTGAATTCTTACTATTCTTCTTTTTACCCTTGTAGCTTGAACCTGCTTCGACATCATGTGGTCTTGGAGGACATCACTGATGTATAGAAGCCTCTTCCATACTGCACTTTAAGGTGAGTTGAAATTATTCTTATTCCAATACTAATAATTTAGCTTCCTTCTCTGCCTCAGAAAGTTTGGATTGGGGATTGGAAGCTTTTTTGTTTGAATCAAGAACTGCTTGGAAAAGAACTTGAATTTCTTTTGAGGCTTTAAGATACATTTTTGCATCTCCACCCCAACAGGATAAGTATAATCTGAGCCGATTAGTTTTGTTAACAAACTTGGCTCCACACAAATTATACAAAATCTTTAACTTTTCAGACTTTGGAGAATGAACTAAGGAACCATAGTCCCAAACGTCAATCGATGGTTCGCTTAAAGACATATCTACATATTGTGTTAGAAAAGTATTTTAGGCTTTTTAGCAATAATGAAATACCGACATAAAATAAAAGCAATTTATGGATAAAAAAGAGCCATTAATGCATTGCGTAGCTTATATAACATCTATCAACATAACAAATAAATAAAAATAAAATAGTACCCATTACAGCATTTACAAATTCAAATAAACTAACAAGAAATGTTAATCTAACTTCATTCATGTAATCATATTGCTGTTATTTCATGTGTTGCGGCTTCATTCACATTCTCCTCCTCTTCCTCATCAAGATTATAACCTCCTAAACTCGGACGCAACCAATCTTGTATACAAATTAATGCTTCCACTGTATCTGGTGTAAGGGAACTTCTAGTCTTGCTCATGACCCTACTCCCTGTGTTAAAAGCAGATTTCGATGCCACGGTTGAAATAGGAACTGATAAAATATCTCATGCTATCGTTGATAGTGTAAGGTATTTTCCTTCACTAACTCTCAATTTCCACAACTCCGAAACATCGAACTCTGATTCCTTCCGCAGTACGACTGATTCTTTGAGATACATGTCTAACTTTGATTCTTTCGTTTCTGTATTTGTATTTTCTTCTGCTTAGAAAGATATGTAATCATCATTGAAGCTTGAAGCAACATGCGATCTAATTTCAGAAGAACTTGGTGTGGACACTGTGATTGTATACGTCTTGTACAATGTTTCGATTGCGTCACGAACCTTCCAGGTTTCAGATATTGCCTTTTCATCAGGATAAATCCTCATGAAGATGTGCTTAACATAACTCATCTTGCACCGAGGATAAAAAACAACAGCTAAGGACATTATCAAATGACAATTATCCTAGTACTTATCGAACTTCATTTGCATACTACCTGTCATGATTTGAAGAAAAAATGGACCGTCATCAGCAGCTTTCTTTAGGGCATCCTTGATCTTCCACACAGTTGGAAGAAAAATATTTGCTTTAGGAAACTTATTGCCAGAAAATATTTTCGTACAGTCATAAAAAACCTTCAAAAATTTGTGAGTTTCTTTCGATTTGTTTCAATCATCTTCAGTAGGCAATCAAACATATGTTTAATCACGCGCTGAATATTCTGGAAATGCATGTTCCAATTCCAGGGCTGAATCCAATATCTCAAAAGTCGAATTCCAACGTGTACATACATCTAGCTTCAACGTTTTTGGAGACTTCAAATTCAAACGTTGGACGATGTCATTACATATACTCAATCTTAACGGCGAGCCTCTTATATACTTCATACTTTTCCTCACATTTTCTATAATTTGGTCAATTGATTGCAACCATTCTTGTACAATTAAGTTGAGAATGTGTGCACAACACCAAACATGAAATATTTTCTCCTTAAAAAATAAATTGTCGGTTGCCTTGAACTGATTACGTAAAAATGATATTACACTTTCATTTATCGAAGCATTATCTAAAGTTAATGAATCGACTTTCTTTTCAATGCCCCAATGTTGTAGACAGTTATAAATGCAATCTGAAATAACCAAACCGGAATGGGGAGGTGGAAGGTGGCGAAAGTTCAATATTCTCTTGCAGAGTTTTCAATTTTCATCAACATAGTGTGCAATCAATGAAATGTAACCCTTTCTTTGATTTTGCACTGTTCATATATCAGACGTCAAACTTACCCTTGAAACCGAATCTAAAACTGCTTTCAGCTTCATTTTCTCACTGACATACATCTTCATGCACTCCCTCTTCACAGTAATATGGGAGACATTCTCAAACTAAGGATTAAGGAATTTACTGTATCCCATAAATATTTCACTCTCTACTATTTTAAATGGCTGCTCATTAATGATAATAAGCTTTGCAAACCACTCATTCAGCTTCCATTTTTCAAACTTATGAGTGGTAAGTGAACCTTCAGAAGCAGATCCTTCGGACTTTGTAAACGATAACAATTATTGGCCTGAAGGTGAAAGTGTAGGTCTCCTTGCACAACTTTGTATATATCTGTTTAAATGAGATGTCGACCTCCCGACACTTTTGCTGTATAGACTTTTGCAGTGCAGACATCTGATCTTGGTGACATTGTTAACTACTACTTCTTCAAAACTATCCCAGACAGCTGACTGTTTCTTTCCTTTATTTGTAACTGAAGACCCCTCTCCCTCAACAACAAATAGTAATGTGGCTGACGCACCGACACCAGAGGTAGTTGGGACTTCATCCTCATTAGCCATATCTAAAGATATGAAACAATTTTATTTATTCTTAGACCTTAGTAAAGAATTTTCTAAGTGGATAAATCAGTTACCCATTTAATGTTGGATAGATAGTAATGCTTTCATTATTCAATTTAAATGTCACGTCAAAATTTCAGCAGTATCTCCCCTTATCTCTCTAGAATATATTAATCTTATATTTGATTCACTCGTCAACTATCCACACAAAGTGTGGATATTTGATGATGAAGTAAATGCAAGAAATATATCCAGAGAGAATTAAGAGAGACGAACCGAAACAAATATGTACATTTAAATTAGAATAAATGATAACATTAATATCTATCAAACATTGAACTGTTCAAAAAGGGACAATTTGAGAATTTCTATGCATCCATGAACACACTCAATCTATGTCTGACAATATAAAAATCTTCAAATGGGTAACTGATTATCCTATATTACAACAACAACATAAAAAATAATTAAATCAGTTACCCATTCAATGTTGAATAGATAGTAATGCTTTCATTATTAAATTTAAATGCCACGCCAAAATTTCGGCAGCATCTCCCCTTATCTCTCCAGAATATATTAATCTTGTATTTGATTCACACGTTAACTATCCATACAAAGTGTGGATATTTGATGATGAAGTACATGCAAGAAATATATTCAGAGAGAATTAGGAGAGACGAACCGAAATAAGCATGTGCATTTAAATTAGAATAAATGAAAACATTACTATCTATCTAACATTGAACTGTTTAAAAAGGGACAATTTGAAAATTTCTATGCAACCATGAACATACTCAATATATGTCTGACAACATAGAAATCCTCAAATGGGTAACTGATTATCTTATACTACAACAAAAATAAAAAAATAAAAATCAGTTACCCATTAAATGTTGAATTGATAATAATGCTTTCATTATTCAATTTAAATGCCACGTCAAAATTTCGGCCATGCTAGGACCCTTGGGCCGACGTAAAAGCGGGCTCCAAAGGAGCTACTGCTCAAAGAGCACGGCTAGAGGTGTTACCTCTTCTACCAAACGGGCTATTGTTCTAAAGAAATCAATTTTATAATTGGCAACTGATAGTCCTATATTTAAACAATTTCATAATCATTTGTAATTGACATTCAACATCTAACTAACTAATAACAAAATGTGTTTAAACTAATTACTTTTCAAATTTTGTTTTGATAAATTAACCTAATAATATCTACTATATACTAGTAACATACAAGCAATATTGGGGCACCATATCATAGGCTGTAAGAATATCATGTCCCCCTAAAAAATAAATCCTCCAAGGATAACACACACACACACACACACACACACACACACATATATATATATATATATATATATATATATATATATATATATATATATATATATAATAAGTTGCTTATTGTCATTCTCAATCACAAGTATCATTTATTATCAAACTAACTATTAACAGTACAAAAATATAAATGACTACTTAATATGCACATATTTATTTAGTCAAACTGAAATCAATTATCAAATATTACAATAAAAGATATAAATAAATCACAAATCAAATGACAAATCCAAAATATAAATAAAAGCTTTAAACTTACTCTTTCTACTTGGATGGCATATAAACTAGTAATGGATTAAAATTCATCTATCGCATTTGGTTTAAAGAGAGCTAGGCCCTGACCATAGGGCTAGACTAGGATCAGGGCCAATTGGTGGATGAACAAGGTGAGATTATGTGCCATCGTCAACAAATGGAGGATTTTTTAATTGTTTTTAATGACAATCTCTGTTTTTTCTTATAGTTGTTTGGATGTTAATGCTTGAAAATTTATTTTATAGAAAGTCAATGCAGTTATCATTCCCATTGCATCTTTTTAGCCTTATAATTAATATAGTATGTTCTAGATCTCCTCATTAGGACTAAACTTGCATTGAAGGACAAAAACTTCTATTCTGGAATATTTTTGGGGCATGGTAAATCCTTTTTTCCCCCCTGTGTTGCAGTTAGAGAGTTAAGAAGAGAGGTACAATAACATTCCACATTCAACTAAAGTCTGCTAGCCACAATAGAATTATCTCTCACACACTCTTTATAGGCACACATTTGTGCTGATTTGGCATTTGTAGGACATCTGATAGTTGGGATCCACCATGCGGATAACACTCAAGTCCAGATCAATCCATTAATTGAATATGGACCGTTGGCAAGTTCTTTAAAACCATCCACTGTTTTACAAGGATGGCCCGCATGATGAATGGACCAACCTCATGGAGTCCACCTTATGCATGGAGTTCCTATACATGTGCCTGATTGCGTGTAAAGTGCATGTGGACTAGCAGACTACACATGTGCCTAATTACGTGTAAAGCGCATGTGGACTAGCGGACCACACAAAATTCTTCCCATACAAAGGGTGGCCGGCCTGATGAGTGTGTTGGCCTGTTTTTCCTACAAGTATTTCTAAATGGTCTATTTATTCTTGCATAAGGGTGGCTCACCTGGTAAGTTTAATGAACAATGACCTTAGATATTAAGCCCTAGGCCAATTTAATGAACCTAGCCCTAGCCCTAGCCTTTTACGGCCGGGTCACCCGAGCTGTGTTGGGACGACCCATTGGTACCCTAAAGAGAAGCAGATGATTTCTCCATAATAAATAGGAAAATTTGTATCTATTCCCCTCAAAATAGGGAAATTTGTATCCATTTAAAAGAGAGAGAGAGAGAGGTGAGAGCGTCGAGTGGGGCGCCAGACCGTGGTCGGACAGCGTCCGTTCGCTGGTCGGACGAGAGAGAGAGAGAGAGATTAGAGAGGTGAGAGCGTCGAGGGGGGCGCCGGATTGTGGTCGGACAGCGTCCGCCCGCTGGTCGGAAGAGAGAGAGAGAGAGAGAGAGAGAGAGAGAGAGAGAGAGAGAGGTTTGGTGGGGTCGGGCCGTCGGGCAGGGAGAGAGGGAGCAGGGTTTGGTGGGGTCGGGCTGTCTGGCAGGGAGATCAGGGAGCAGGGTTTGGTGGGGTCGGGTGCTGTTGCTGGGGTCGAGCGATCTCAAAAGGGTAAAGGGGAAAGGGACTGGTAGGGTTTTGAAAAAAAAAATATATACACCACTCGACCGAGTCGGGCCTGGTCGGGTCGAGTCGGGCCGAACTGGGACCTATTCGAACTCGGCCTGAACTCAGTTTTGGGCTGAAGAAAATGGCTTGTCCCGACCCAAACTCAGTTCCGGGTCGGGTTGAGTTGAGCTTTTTCGGGCTGATCGAGTGAGTTAATCGGGCTAGCCCGGTTCGTGTACAGCCCTAGCGGTTTCACATAGTGAGTTATTACTAGGTTATTTATGTTTCAAATGAATGCCTCAAATTTCTTATGGTTAGACACTCTCTTGATAGATAACTATGTTATTAATGGATTATCAAGTATGGTGTTGAATGGAAAAACCCTCCCTCCAAATTTTGAAAGGAGAAGTTTCTAACATCTCACACTTATGTGCTTTGGATGCTTATGCTATGATTACATATCATAATCTAGTATGAATGTACTAGTAAAATGGGTTGTGAAATGTATCTTTGTTGGTTATTTATCTTATAAAAAATGGTATAAATGTTTTGATTTTTATTTTTTTAAAAAGTCCACATTATCAGAAACGTGCAGTTCGTTGAGGATGTTTTGTATTATTCAGGACGCAAATATCTCATATTAATAGAAGTTTCGACGGGAGAGGTTTTAATTGATAGTCAAGTCCTTATGTAGCTATGCAACCCATTTTATATCAAAACCACCAGGAATACCAAGTAGAAGATGAATATAGAATGGAGAATGATTCTATCCAGATAGCTTCCCCTATCTAACCTAAGAACTATGTATATGATAGCACTGAATCTATCAGCATGGACCCCGTGGCCTCAAGTTCATCTCATCAATTAGAGTACTCTATAATAGGTTCTTTAAATTCTCTAGGTATATACACATTTCTCTCATACTCCTGTTATTTTACAAAAGAAAAAAGAGTCATACGTCCTCTTGTTCGTTTATCTAATTTTATGTGTTAAGTTGCTTATCCAATCTAATCGTGTCTTCATTGAAAACTTCTCGAATAACATGTAGCATTCTTAAGCTTTATCTCCACTTATGTTGAACCTGATAGTTTTGTAGAGGCCTGATCACAAGTTGAATGGAGAAAAGCTATAGATGAGGAATTAGTTGCTTTTGACAAATCCAACACCCGAGAAAATAATGCACTTGTCCAAAGGAAAAAAATAATCTATGGGATGCAAATGAGGTTACAAAATTAAATACTAAAGTAATGGCACTTTAGAAAGGTATAAAGCTAGATTGGTTAATTACAAAATGTTTTACTTATACTAATGGTATTGATTATCAAGAAACTTTTGTATTCGTCGCTAAGATGAACTCTATATGTCATGAGTGGTCTCTACATCAATTAGATATACAAAATACATTTTTACATGAAGAAGGGAGCACAATATAATATGTAAGTCAAAGAAGGAAATTTATGGGCTTTAATAACCGCTGAGAGCTTGGATCGAAAAACTAAGGTCAACCTTAATTGCCCTTGTATATGAACAAGGCTATGCTAATTAAATGACGTTTAGAAATAAAAAATCTAAAAAATGATGATTATTTTAGTATATGTTGATAATATTATAATCACTGGCAATGTTGATCAAGCCACTTGCAACTAAAGTATAATCTTAAGATACAATTTCAAATAAACGATAGTGAAAAATTAAAATTCTTTTAGGTATAAATGTAGCCTCTAAAAAAGAAATTTTTTCTCTTTTAAAGAAAATAAGTCTTAGATATGATCAAGGAAACATTAAAGTTAGTTGTAAAGCCCATTAATACTCAAATTGATTGCAATGTTCCCCTTACTGAAAAGATGGAAAAGCCAATTAAAACTATTGGGTTGTATCAACAATTGGTTAGATGACTTACATATCTCACTATTATCTGTCTACACATTACTCAACCCATTTTTTGGTTAGTTCATGCATAACCTATTCTCCATCATATGGAAGTTGTAAATAAAATCCTCCGATATCTTAAAAGTTTTCCTAAAAAAAGAGTGTTAATGAAGTGTAATGTGAATTTAAAGATAGTAGAATATTGAGATACTTATTGGGCAGACTGTCCAACTGACAAAAGGTTTACAACTAGCATGAGTAATTTTGTTGGTGGTAACTTAATTACATGAAAAAATAATAATAAACAAAGTGTTGTTGCACAATTCAATATAAAAGTAGAGCATGGATCAATGTCTTCAATTATGTGTGAGCTTTTTTAGATAAAAGCTCATGTTAAAAACATTTTATGATGAGAATCTTATTGATTTATTTTGTGACAATTGGACAACTATTTATATTGCTACTAATCCAATGTTTCATTAAAAAAAGATAAAACATATTGAAATAAATTATCATTTCATTAGGGACAAGGTTTAGGCTAAGGTGATTTCTACTTTGTTTGTACCTATTAAGGTTTCAAAACTTATTGTACAAGTTGATAATCATCGATATCTCGACTCCAACTTGAGGGAGAGTTTTGAAGATTGTTCTAGAGAATTCTAGAGCCAGGGTGATTGCGGTTTGCTGCAGGACTTTAGAAAATGCATCTCTATGAAGTGTCGAGGTTTGTTATAGATCGAATATTGAGATATGGGCTGGAATCCTCTTCAAATGTTGAGCCACATCATATGACTTGGCTACTTCGGCTCATCTTGCAGGCGGAGGAATCTTTGGCTCAATGGTGACGGGCCCGGTCAGTCACAAGCATGAACTATAAGGTAAGGCATGCGTTACAGGAAAGTGAAGGCGACCCCATATTCTGAACATGTCAAAACCGTCCTGGTGGAAAATGAGATAAATAAAAGAAGAATGGAAGAGGGATTGATCGGTGATTGGAGCAAAGGGTAAGACGTAGAGTGCTGCAAATGAGCGGCTAACTCCCCTCTGCTCCTAAGAGGAGAGAAGCTTCAGCCTGTAACATTGAATTTCGACACACTTATCACAATAATTGTAGTATTAGACATTGTATTGGCCGGCCAATAGTGAAACAATGTTTGGTATGGAAACATTTTTTGCCTACATTGGTGTGTGTATCTTTGCTTTCTTTGATGTGTGATGTACGTCAAGTGCAGTAGAACAAATGATTGGACCAGCTAGCAAGTTTTTTTCGAAAAACTCCATCTATTCTGGTGTAGATGGTAGGCATATGTAGAATATTCCTCTCTCTTGTAAATAGTCATGTTATATGCAGTTTCTCCTATATTTTATAAGTAGTTCTGTTATCCACGACTACTTCTCTCAAGTGATAAATCTCACACTATACAATAGAAAATAGTAATAAAAGATTTTGAAATTCTTTCCTCATCTCTTTCCTACTAATTTCTTTTATATTTGTGTTGGTGATCGGAGTTATCCATGCGTCAAGATCTAACAAATGACTTCAATTTCTATTATATTTTCTAATGTAATACTAAACTTTCAATAGTAAAAAAAATAAAGAGGGTGTGGTTCTTTTCTAGAAAACCAACACCGAAATCACTGTTTTTTATACTTCTATTTATTATAAAATACATAAACATATTATGTGTGCATTAAATGACTTCTGAGAAGTGGGACAATGGATCCTGATCTTCTATCTTGTGGGGCATGTCAACGGACCTTGCATGGTTGAAATTTACATTATTGAGTGGACTTACATGCCATCTACTTTTCTTGTTAAACATTGTCCCTTAATGGCTTTCATTTTTACTATCCATTTCAAGGCAACCCACCATTCACTGGCTATGATAATCCACTTGAAATAAGGTGGCAGTGGTCAAGGTAAGGCTGGCTAGGGTTGGCCTTGGTCAGTCCTAATCTCCTAATGCCTAACCCTAATCCGGCCCTGTCCATACCGGCGCTAGAAAGGCATTGACCTTGGCCAGTGCCTTATAGGGCTCGCCCTGTAAGAAAAAGAGTAAATGATCAGACGTTTGAAATAATTCAATTAATATATATATATATATATATATATATATATATATATATATATATATATATATAGCATTGCCTCTGTTACCGACGAGTCCCATCCCTTCATACAAATGATTTTGATAATTAGAACATGACCCGGGATATAAGAGTGCTTTTAAACTTCAAATATACATTCGTTTGGATTAAGACTGCTCACAAGATCTTTAGAGTGCTCATTCTTTTTGTATAATTGTGGCTACCAATTGGCCAGATCAGCCATTCATCATTTGCTTGGCTTGGCTCGAACATTGGGTGATGTAGACCAGGTGGTGGATGACTTCCTGGATGGCCAGGATCGAAAGAAATTGAGTTGGAAATCCCGAATTAGTGTTTAAAAAAGGCCTAAATGCATACTTTAGATTTCAACGGCCAGAAGTGTAATGTACTGTTTGGAAAGATATTGACGAGCATTATGCCCTAGCTAATTACCTAAAGTTCATTCTCACCCAACCGGCTTCGCAAAATTCAACCATTTTAGAGGTCAATTTAGAATATTTAAATTAAATTTACTATTTTTAGTGAGTTATGTTTTTCTATTTAAGGATTTAAAAATCCAATTGCAATCTAGAACCTTTGTTTTAGTTATGTAAGGAAACGATTACAAGTTTTGATAAGATTAGACTTTTTTTTTTTTTGAAATACTATTTTTTTGTAACTTGTATTAGTTTGAAAAGGTTTCTTATTTTTACGTCAATGTATAAGGTTTATTTTACTTATATAAGTTCATTAGATACATTGTAAGCAGTACTTTTCATCAATGTATTAATTTCTTTTCTCTCTGGCTTTTATATATTTCTCTTTTCTAGTTGATTAAGGGCTATTCTTTAGTAGACGACCGTAATATCTTTCCTTTATCCATGCAACTCCTATGTTATCAAGCCTAAATTTCAAGCCCAGCCCAACCCATGGGCCAAGTTTAAGAGACAAAACACATTGCTACCCCTAGCTTCAAGTGATTTTCACCTCTCCAGGTGATAATCACTACTCAATCCAGCATGCTCGGTCAAAAGTGGATGTTTTCTGCTCAAGATTTCAGTCATGATATGGAATGTACATAGCCAAGACTCACCAAGCCCATGAGCTGAAATTCCTGGGTGAGCCCTTGCCCTACCTCCTAGCAGAATATCTGGGTCAAGCCCAGCCCAACCCAGGTTGCTACTGAATATCCAGCTGGGTCAAGCCTACAGAAACTTTCTGGGCTGTTGTGATATTTAAGACCAGGCCTGGCTAGCTCATATACAGGTCCAACCTGCTTGCCTTTTGACTGCTGTGAAAACACAACCCAAAGCAGGCTGGGCTAGACTTGGATGAACCCCACCTGACCCATCCAAGTTAACTCAAACTCGGTTGGATCTCGCCCCCCTGACTCACCCCTAACTCAGGTGAGTCGCGACTCGACTCTAGATGCAAAGAGTTGGTTCTGGTTGCTGAGTCTTCAAAGTTCCACTGGGCCTGAAATAGTACATGTATGGTCCATGAATCCATCATCCAAACCATTGATATGACAGCCTCCTCAGTGAATTGAGATGCCTCCAAAATCTACCAGATTAGAAGATCACTAAACTTCGATACTTGGGCAATTCCGTTTGATATGAGCCGTTGATGTAGATAAGCCTAAACTACGTATGAACTAAGTTTTGAATTGAAGTTTAATGCCATTGCTGAGTGGTTAAGGTTGCAATTAGCCATCTGTGTTGTGAAACCTTCACCAGACCAGATGGTCTGTCCTGTTTGGCCTGGAAGCGGCCATTAAAATGGGCCGGGTCACTATAAAGAGCTACGCTCATAGGGTACCACAACTTTTGGTGGCACCAGGCTGCTGTGGGGTCCATGTAAACTCTATATCAGATCCACACCGTCCATTAGATACATCCTTAGGTGTTAGACCATGGGCCAAAAAAAATCAGATAAACGGAAACTCAGATGGGCCACACCAAAAGAAACAATTGGGAGGGGATGCCCAACCATTAAAAACTTCTCTACAGTTTGTTGTGCAAAACCATATTGTCTATATGCCATCCAGTCCATTCATCAGACATTCCCTACTAGGATGAAGGGATACACAGAAAAAAGAGCTGATGTAGAACCTGTCACAGACACTTTCCTAGCATGGTTGAGCCAAAAGAAGATGGACTGTGAATTGACTATAACTTTTGATCCGGGTATCTTTACGGGGCGCACAACCTATCAATCTTTACTGAAATGGGCCATCCGAGGTGAACCGACCCACAAAGTGGGTCGCATCTGTCTGTTTCGTCAAAAAGAGCGCGCTTTCAGCTCAAAAACGAATTTTTAGAAAAATTTTACTATTTTTAGTAATTCCGATTTTTTAAATATTTTTAGAGCTTTAGATTTTCTTTCCTTTTAGAAATAACTTTTAGTTATACTAGGACTCTTCTAGAGAAAGTTTATTTGCAATTTTTATTTTTAGAAATTAGGCCTTAGAAGAGTTTTATTAGAATTAGGATTTTTATTAGAGTTAGAATTTTCCTATTTTTGGTAATTACGAATTTTAGTTTATTTTTTTTCCTATATTAATGGTGTAAGGAGACACATTAGGATTTATCAATTATTCATTAATCAATTTCGAATTTATTAGAATTTATTTCTATTTTCTGCTTTCTTTCCTCGTGGATTCGAGAAGTCTCTGTGAGGAGTCCAGAGAAGTTCCGTGGATTTGGAATAGTTATCCTCTTGAGGAAGACGGTGCTCGACCTCACGTCCTCCCCTGCGTCAGTTTGGTATCAAAGCGAGGTTTCTCCTCGGATTGATGGCTTCTAACGACGGGTCGGGCAACAATCCCATGGGCGGTGCTCCAGGGAATTTACCTTTAACGGCGGCAGCTTTCGAAGCAGCACGGCGAGAGAATCGGCAAGCTATGCAAGGGCTGCAGGCTTCCATCGATCGCATGGCGGATCGTTTGGCGGAGGCCCTAGGGCAACTCCGTGTTCATGGTGGTGATCCACCATCAACAATTGCTACAATTCATAATCATATTGATCGTAGGGCGACGCTATCAGTGAACCACAGGATCACTCCTGATAAAGTGGGATCTAGCGACATGATTTTACAGCATCCTAGACGAGCCATTGATCAGATGGATCGGATGGACCAAGAATTCAAGATGAAAGTCGATCTTCCTAGTTTTAATGGTCAACTCTACTTCAAGGACTTCCTCGATTGGTTGCTTAAAGTCGAGCGTTTCTTCGACTACATGAACATAATGGAAGAAAAGAAAGTTAAACTCGTGGCCTACAAGTTGACGGGCAGAGCTTCAGATTGGTGGGAGCAACTTCAACTCGAGCGAATGAGACGGATGAAGGCGCCAATCCGCATGTGGTCGCGGATGAAGAAATTATTGTGCATGCGATTCTTCCCTACCAATTACGATCACGTATTATTCCAACAAAATCAAAATTATTGGCAAGATAACCAATCATTAAAGGGTTATGCAGAGAAATCCTATTATTTGTCGGCGAGAGGTGACCGAGTCAAAACGGAGTTGCAACAAACCACAGGATTCATCAGTGGAAAACATGTGACCCCTATGGGAACGGTGAGCCAACTCAAAACTTCTAAAGTGGAAGGACAATCTCTCATGACTGAACAGGCCTTTGTTAAACAATCTGAGGAAACGGGAGACATATATACAGTAGTTGAAGAGAAAAAATATGTGGAGCCTGTGAATATCCTAAAGGATTTGGAACCAGTATCGCAGGAGTTCAAGGGGGTTGTGCTCGATGAACTCCCTAATAAATTACCTCCCATACGAGATATGCAAAATTACGTTAATCCCATCGCAGGGGCAAGTCCGCCTAATTGCCCACATTATCAGAAAAAATATGAAATCTTGAAGACAGATGTGAAGGAATTAATCGATATTAGTCAAGTCAAGGAAAGCATGAGTATACGTATCGTATCGGCTCAAAAGCTTAATGCCAAGTACAAAAAAAAGTCTAATGAACATCGGCGTCAGAAGTTATCTCAGACTCATGTGCCAAGTCTCTTGCGTAACTCGAGGACGAGTTTTTTTCAAGTGGAGGGGTCTGATGTAGAACCTGTCACAGACACGTTCCTAGCATGGTTGAGCCAAAAGAAGATGGACCGTGAATTGACTATAACTTTTGATCCGGGTATCGTTACGGGGCGCACAACCTATCAATCTTTACTGAAATGGGCCATCCGAGGTGAACCGACCCACAAAGTGGGTCGCATCTGTCTGTTTCGTCAAAAAGAGCGCGCTTTCAGCTCAATAACGAATTTTTAGAAAAATTTTACTATTTTTAGTAATTCCGATTTTTTAAATATTTTTAGAGCTTTAGATTTTCTTTCCTTTTAGAAATAACTTTTAGTTATACTAGGACTCTTCTAAAGAAAGTTTATTTGCAATTTTTATTTTTAGAAATTAGGCCTTAGAAGAGTTTTATTAGAATTAGGATTTTTATTAGAGTTAGAATTTTCCTATTTTTGGTAATTACGAATTTTAGTTTATTTTTTTTTCCTATATTAATGGTGTAAGGAGACACATTAGGATTTATCAATTATTCATTAATCAATTTCAAATTTATTAGAATTTATTTCTATTTTCTGCTTTCTTTCCTCGTGGATTCGAGAAGTCTCCGTGAGGAGTCCAGAGAAGTTCCGTGGATTCGGAATAGTTATCCTCTTGAGGAAGATGGTGCTCGACCTCACGTCCTCCCCTGCGTCAAGAGCATTTCAAAAACATAGGTGGGCCACACCATATGAATTTAGAGGTCTTAGCCACGATTTTACATTGTTCCCTGCGTTTTGGCCCACCTAAGTTTTGGATCGGCCTGATTTTTTTTCTCTACGATGAGCACAAGGGTACCCAAGAGCGCAATTAAGTGGATTACTCTTCCGTAAAACATTTGTTGCCCTATGCACCAGATACCATAATTGTTGAGGAAACAAGCTCCATTTCTATGTATCAGTCCAATATCATATTCTTTTTGGAGTTATTTAATACTCTTGTTGCGTATGACACTTGATATGCAGCCACATAGAAATGGTATACTTGGAATACATACACTCAAAACTAAATCAACTAAATTGTGGAACCCACCTACAGATCAGTTACATAGTATGAAAATCAAATTAGTTGCCCAATTCTAACCTCTGATTTGTGGACACCTGTTTGTTGGGATAAGACCATTGAATATTTGTCATTTCTAACTGTCCAATAAATATCCACTAGCCTCATAGATAAATCAATAGATAAGCAAGGTTTTTCTATGAGGATACATTTAACTTGTTACCCACAATTTGGACATTGTAATTCAAATTACTTGTATGCCATGGTCACGATTTCTAAGTAATTTATAAGTGCTTCCATATCATTTTTATTTTCACACACCCACAAACACACCCCGTGCACTCAATTAATCCATGACTTTAATGTTGAAACGCAGAACATCTACCATTGAGCCATGCATCGAGACCAGTCTTCAATAATTTAAAAGTGCTTTCATATAATTTGATCAATATGGCACTTTTGCTTATCAAATAGTATAGAAAATCGATAGTTTTGCATGGTTTTGTGAAGTAGCATGTCCAAGGAATGAGCACATTAGTAGGGTTTTCTTTAGGTATGGCCATGCATAAATTAGGGCGCACTTGTTGATTAGATTATCTTTAGGGCTCATGCCATATATCTACGGATTTGGCTTTACCAATCTTATTTTATAGACCATTAGGATTGAAAGTAGAAATTCCGGTGATTGCCTGGCAAAAGTTCAACGACTGATTACCCACTATCTGCCTGATATCAACCCTTATTGGGGCACTTTGCTATAATAAACACGCGGAATTAATTGAGTTTTATAGCCACCATATATTAGGTTGTGCATAGTAATTAGATTTTTGAAACTTTGTTGTTATGCCTTTGGGCTCATGGAGGTGAAGAGATCAGGCATTGAATTCTTATCAAGATAGTTTATTACTCCAACTCAATCAAGTTACATTCTATGGTTTTTTTATACTGGTAAATTGTACTTTGGAGAAACAAACCAAAGAAGAATGGTTTATTAATCATGGAGTGTTGCTTGTTTGTTTGATTGAACTTGGTATCTTGTAATAACATAGGGCTTGTTATTGGTTCTTAAGGTTTTGTATTGGACATTTATTTTCGGCTACAAATCTATTGATATCAATTTGGATTTATTTTACATTTTTGGATCCTCATATGGTATTGTGGCATGTTGAAATTTAGAAGATCAAAGGCAGTGTAATGGGGCAATCCTGTTGCACCGGATGCTTCGTTCCTTCTACTATTTTGGTAACGTGAAAATTCTTAAATTTCTACTATATAAGGAATAATAGAGTAGTTTTACTTATTGTTCCTCATGTTTTCACTCATCTCATATTCTTCTTTCTCTTCTCCTTGCTTTTCTTTCCCCCACTTTAGGGTGTATTTGGTTGCACCATATATTATAAAATTTTGTGTAACCAAATGTACGCTCACACATTCCCATCCTCACATGGACTTTTCTTATGTTTCCTTTTCAAAGTTAATTTCCAAGGTTCACTGATGACAAACTTGGAAGGGCTGGTCCTTTGAAGAAGCAAGAGAGTATATATAGAGTTACCACAACTAATTCCAAGATATTGCTACCATCCAACTTGTATATAAATGCTGACATGTTGAGTGTGTACAACATCCACCATCTAAAAGGGCTGGCCCCAGTGACCCGGATCGGGTACTACCCTGACCATTATGGATGGGTTTTATCTACACTATCCATCCATTTTGCCATATTATTTTATGGTATAAGCCCAAAAATGAGGTGGATGATTTCGTTGACCACACTAGGAAGCTGGAAATGACACCTACATTTGAAACCTTCCTAGGGCTGACTATGATATTTATTTTCAATTCAACTTGTTCGTAAGATTAGATAGACCTGGATGTAGGTACACAAATATCAGCTTGACTTTTGTAGCACATAAGAAGTTTTCAATAGTAGGTATTTAATCCCCATCGTGTGGTCCACTTGAGCCTGGGATCAACTTCATTTTTGGGCTTATACCCTAAAATAATATGGCAAAATGAATGTGTGGATAAAACCCATCTAGTGCGATCATGCAGAATATGATAAGAATTGGAAAAGTTTGGATTGTTGAGTGCCAGTTATATGATCATTTAGTACACAAACACTCATATGATCATTCTAGTTGGTCTTACACCTCTATTTTCTATGAGACAAGCTAAATGGGTAGTAATCATTTAAGCTCATCTTATAATATGATTGAGTGGGAGATGTTGGATATTAGCTTGTGGGGGGCCTATTTGTAAGCAACCACTAATAGTGACTCCCACTTTTTTTTTTCCCCTCAATTTGACTCCTTTTGTACTCCCTTACTTTCTCTTTTGAATTTAAAACTCACATTTGAAAGAGAAAGATATATGGGAGAGAGAGATTGGGTAACATAGGAATAAGCCTTAACTCATTCAAACACCACCCTTATCTCCTGATAATTGCCTTTATAAAAAGGAAAAATTATATTCCCTTATAAAACACATTCCAAAAGGAAATAGTTTCGGAGAGAAAATATGGAAGGGGCAATTATATCATTTTGTCCATCCGACCTTCCCCTAGACGATGTAAGTCATTGATCAGACCTAGGGACCATCTTAATCGTAGAATTATAGGGTGACTGCATTCTCTCTACTCCCGTAGTGGTTGGGTGAACAACTAGACGTAGATCGTTCATCTTTAGCTTTGTGCAAAGATTTCAAGATTCTTTAGATCATAGATCCTGTGGTCCCACCCATCCAGGTCGCCTTTAAGAACTACTAATGCAAAAAATCAAACCAATCAACATCATAGAAAAACAATGGATGACGGCCAATATGGTCCAATGTACATGTGTAGACCACAAAAGTCTAATGAGTTGCATATGAACACAATGAAAAGGAGACTAGGAGAGTAAGTTGATGTTAAATACTCAGAAAATTATCCATTTTAAATATAAGTATAATGTTATGTACACTTGACACGTAGTTAATTAGGTACTAGTTGGATGCGCGATAACACTATCATCCAATATTTCTTAGCGAAATGAGAAAGAAGGCAGCTCCAACTCAAAAGTCTAATGAGTTGCATATGAAGACAATGAAAAGGAGAACAAGTTGATATTAAATACTCAGAAAATTATCCATTTTAAATATAAAGATATACTATTAAAGAGATTTTATAATGTCCCCGCCTTCACGGGGATGTTATTAGCCTCCCCAACGCTTTAAATGATGAATGTGATGCCCAATTATGAATATATATAAACTGTTCATTTATTCATACAACTACGGGTAAGTCATGATGCAAAAATCATGCCAATTGGATGATCCTAAATATGTTATCACTAGAATGAAAAATACACCGTGGAGGTGAGCAGAGAAACAAAATATGTCCGATCATCATCTTGAAACTTCTGCTAGATAGATCTCACTTTTCGTAGTAGTTATTATTCTAAAGTAGTATTCTGGTTTGATGATTCTAACCATGTGATCTATAGCCTGTAGACGATGAGCGGTTGTAACAAATTAACCCCATTTAATGGGTTACAATCATCCTATTGGCATCTACCATTGCTTGCTTCCAATAGTATTATTGAATGAAGCACCCCGATTGATGATTGGTAATCCCACATAGCATGTAGAAGCTTATGGGATGTTGTAAAAACCATTACTAAATGTATGAACTAATACAAAAATAGCCGACAAGATGAAAGAAGTTAGAAAATATGAGGAAACCAAGAAAATCATAAAAAGATCAACCTAAAAACTTGAAAAAGAATTAATGGAATGAGTTATTTGTCTAGAAGTCGTGTCCTGTAAGATGTTAGCAAGTAGAAGTATCTATGAAAGAGATAGGAGTCTGGGTTAGGTTTCTGTTTTGTCTTAGTGTTTTTGAAGCATTGGAATCTTTTGCTATTAGTTGCAAGTGGCTTATTTAAAGCTTCATTAATTAGCAATGCCTGTAACGGTATTAAGAATTAAAGGAAGGAAAAGAGTCTCTAAATGAAGAAGCTGGCCTGACTCTTAGGCTGCTTGATAAAGACATGGGCTTTTTAGTATTGACTTGGCCCTCATATAATATGATAAGGAGGATTAGAGTCCCTCCTCATATCTTTTACTTGGTTCTATGGCTTTGCAATAACCAATTGGATGAGGCCATGTGTTGCTTATCACACACGACCAACGGATTACGATAACCAAAATTAGACGTTTTTTCCATAATTCAAATTGTATGCTAATCAAGTGTTCATGTAACCTGGTTTGGTAGCATTTCAGCCATTAAAATAAAAAATCTTTTTATCCAATTGTGTGAGGTTATTTTATTTATTACAAATTAAAAAAAAATAAAAAATCTTAGAGATGATCAAGGGTTATTTGGCCACCTTATCGATCAAGTCATACATCTTTCACTTGGTAACTTAGTCTAAGATAGGTCTAATCACTTCTTAAACCCATGGAAATACATGTTTTCCTCTAGAATCAAATCGAGTCTTCGAGTCAAGGCGGCCTGGTTGACTTATGAGTCAAATCATCAAGTTTCTAAACAGACCCATGTAGACAAATGATCAGGATTACCTGTATCTGTGGGACCACAATGGATAGGTTACAGTAAAACCCTCTTACTGAATGGATGATTCTCACCATTGATTTGTGTAGTTCACCCATTGAGGTTCAATTCTCAAATCACTGGACAGAATCCACCTTGTAATTTGGCTATTGGATTGTGGGCTATCCACAATAAGATAGACAATGGACTGCTCTGATCAGCTGATCGTCTTTGCAGGTGGGCCCCGAGGGGCCAATGCATGCTGGTGGGCCAGAGTTGCCACATGGGAAAGGAAATTCTTTGAACACTATACTAAAATGTATTCTTCAATGTCAAAGGTCTGTATCCTCAATGCTCAATGCAGCAATCTCTTGAATGCTTTTGTACACTTGAAATTACAACCTGCAAGCAATACTAAAATGTACTCTTATTGATTCAACACTTGTTACAGATATCAGAAGTTGATTAGTATAAATGCTCATCGAATTCAAATGTCCAAAAAACACCAAAAGAATGAGATATCATGAATAAGGAATGACCATGAGAGAGAGGGGAAGTAGAAAACCCTCAAAGAGTTATTTTTTATCCTTATCGTCTGTCACCCTTTGGGGCCCACATATAGAGATGGTCCGATCATAGGAACCTTTCATCTTCTCAGTACTACCTTAAATGAGCCATGGTTCAAAAGTAACACTTCAAAATGATCCTTGCCTTTGATTTTAGAATTAAATACGAGCCATTAAAAAAGTTACTTCAACATTCTACCAGCAGTAGTGTCGAAAATCGGGACCATTCGGTTCATTAGATCATCTCAGCATGTGGGTCCATTAGGTCGACACAACAAACTTTGGTAGACCCAAGAGAAAAAAGCTGGCCAAGCTGGTTCCAGTTCCAGCTGAGTCGACCCGGACGATTTTTTTTTTTTTTTTCCAACCTTGCTCCAAATTAAAAGGAAGCTAAAATGTTGAAAATTCAACTCAGTTGTGCATCCAAACGAACCGTACATGCAACATAGGAATCTTTCATCTGATCCAAATACACCCTGAGATGGTACAAATAAGAACCGCATCTAAAAAACCATGGTCGTATATATGGCCAGTAATTGCTGGAAACTGACATCTACACCCTTCCTGATGATTTGCTCGTACCCCACTTTTCCATTTTGTATTATTACAAATGCCAAAAATGGAAAAATGGTTGTATGTAAATATAAAAAAGTGTGGGTGGAAATATAGATATCCTAATAACATCTTACCTGTACCAACTACCAAGGTCCTTGAAAAACTCTGATCTTGATAAATGATCAGAAAACCCTGATCCATTGGGCCCCATGCATAGATAATCCAATGATCAGGATTGTCCATCCTCTAGGTAATATCTTATATGATCCACATCAAGAAACTTTAAACCGATAGAACGATTCACACCGTACAGTTATATGACTGATATAATGATCCTCCCAGTTGATTTATATGGCCAAAAGTTTTCAATGGTCAGGATCATCCTTTCAGCATGATTATTGGGTCCGCTATTGGACCATGTCGGCATGTGGGTCCCACTGGGGAGACACTTGCTGGCGATCCTGAACAGCGACGCTGACAAAAATGCCGGTGCCGGCCAAAGACAAGGGAGAAATCTGTAATGCCTACATCTCTTTCACATACCCTTTCAAAGTAGTAAAGAAGAGTGCAGCTCTTACTTGGGTTTGAAGGGAAAGTGGATATAATGAAAACCAACCAATCTCTCTTATACAATCTGAAGAAAAACAAGGTTAAGAAACTTAGAACAATGACAGACCCAAACACCCACATTACAGAAAATCAAATCTCACCCTACAAAGATATTATTACACCAAAGCCCTTACCACAAAACCCCAAACGAGAAGATAAAAAAACAGCTTATTAGTCCCCTAAAAAGCTCCAACACCTATCTCCTATCCATGTAAACCCCCCCAATAAACCCAATCACCTACATAACAAATACATTAGATATGAAAAGGGTATGTCATGCATATATATACAATTAAAAAGCTAACTTACTAGACTGGGAAACGTCGCCGTCTTCTTCTTCAATGATTCTTCTCTCAAAGTAAGCCCTTCAACAAGTGAAGTTGAAGGGGAAAAGTTTAAATGGATCGGAGGTTCCTCTCGGAGCAAACGGTTTCTTGCCGTGCTGCCAGACAAAAATGGGCTGCGCGCCGTTGATGTTTGCAACCGACATGATCTCTCCGATCCAAATTCCTTTCCTACCTTAGTCTTTGTTAAGATCCAATTTCAATCACTTCCCAGTCGATATGTTACCAAAAAAAAAAAAAAAAAGAATCCGAGCCTCGACGCTTGAACTTGTATTTTAGCCTAACCTAATACAAGGAGGAAGGGTGGATCGGATGATAAATAGAACCTGTACTAGATCATGGGTGTAATTGATGATCCGTAGCTGGAAATGTCGGGCCACCCACCAACCATGCTTGTGTTCCAATAAGCAGATGAATCCATTCCGACTGATTCCAAAGGATTATCGCAAGGAATATGCCATTTGGCCTTGTTGCTCATCACATTGCTCTCTTCTTCCATTTTGATTCCCTTCATAATCCCAGAATTCCCGTTGGTTGCTGCCATTTGTAGGTCTTCAAAGGGCAAGAAGACCTGGAAGTCGTTAATGGATTGGGTGTCTTTGGAACCCAAACCAAGCTTCTGCTGCTGAAAGCTGGAAGTGATTAGAGATGCAGCAGCTGAAGAAGTAGATGATCCGAGAAGAGAATAATCTGGCAAATGAGAAGGTGAAGAGACTGGATCTTGGATCTGGGTTGGGTTATACCCAGCTCGATAATCGTCGGTGAGTGCGCTACTAGTTGTAGCTGATGGCTGAAAATTCAACCACATGGAATTAAAGTGAGGTTGGAGATCATAGCCGGAGTGAGATATCGGCATGTTTTCTGCATTTGGACCTGCTAATCTTGAAAGTAGCCTCGGCAACGCGAGATTAATGTCTGGAGGAGCGTTTGGTAGGCCATAGAAGGCAGGATTTATGCCATTTGGAGCGCTGGAGACGTGGATCTGAGGGGGAGGAGGAGGTGGTGGTGGAGGAAGCGACGACGGTGGATCTGACGAAGCGGGCTTCTTGACTCGCTTGTTCTTTCTACACCCTCCGCCGACGGGAACATTCCGGAGGGTCCCCCCACGAGTCCAGTAGCGCTTACAGGCCTTGCAGAAGTGGCGAGGCTGAGAGAGGCTGTAGTTGTTGTAGTAGCAGAACTTGGTGTTGGATGAATCGCAGCGCGGGCACTTGAGTGCCTGATCTTGGCCTTGTTTCTCCATGATCTTGGCGGTCGATGACGGCATCGCAGCGGCTGCAGCTTCTTCAGCTACTGATATCTGAATAGAAGGAGAGAAGTAAAAGAGAAAGGAAAGATATGAGAAGGATGTAAGTGTAAATATCACAAAAATATTCCGAGCCAAAGGCTAGAAAACAAAAGGAACATGTAGAAAGAATTATTGAGAGAGAGAGAGAGAGAGAGAGAGAGAGAGAGAGAGAGAGAGAGAGAGAGAGAGAGAGAGAGAGAGAGAGAGAGAGAGAGAGATGGGGCATATGGAAATGAACGGACCTGGTGTGGCCATTCATGAGGGGAAGTGATGGTCATCTTCTCAACGCTGCGAAGCATTTTTTTTTTTTCTTCTATGTATGAAAGGGAATCGTTGAAAACAGTGGTGTAAGGACAAAGAGCTGGTGCGACGTGAGTCTCTGTTGAGAAACGGGGATTTCAAATGGAAAGGGAGAGTAAGAAGATTTATAAGAGACAGAGACTAGGGTTAGACTCTTACAATAGTTCATCTAAAGTGGTGGTGACTCATGTACCGTGTACTTGGCTTAATTGCATGGTAATCCAGACCGTCCAGATAGCTGAAACTATCTTAATGGAATAACCCAAAAGTTGTATTTAGTAGATGATGTCAAACATGTTAATTTTCCTTGCTTTTTGAATTTGTACGGTCACTATTTTACTTTTATCGTGGCAGTTGCTAATCACCGATTTGATGGTTAGGATTGTTTGATCAGAGTCATTCTCTACTTGTGATCCACCTAAAAATTTGGCCCACAATTCGAATGGTTGGATAGCAGCACATGTTTGCCACATCCAGGTGAGACGCATCACCATCGTTTTAAAAATGGCTATGAACTATCTCTGGCGTATCGTTCATTTGTTAGATTTTTCTTCTGATTAATCAAGGAATTATTTTGATAATAGAAGACTTTGATACTCCGGCAGAATGTGATAGATACGCAGGCACTTATAAATTGCGTAGAAATTGTGTCGGTGGAACTAATTCAAATTAAGTTGTCCTTTTTATGAATACTAGTTTAGGTGTATCATAAACTAAAAGTATTGGTAATTGGATTATCTTATTTTAAGGATTTCTACTGCAAAATTCAGGAATTGACATTTTACCAAACAATGCTTAGTGGACAGTTGGTTATTGAAAAATGAAAATACAAAAATACCCTTATCTAATATTTTTTATGAAGTAGTGAAAAACAAGACTTGTGGGCCACATGATATGTGTATAACATCCAAACCATAGGAACACATGCACCTTACCATGGTGATGGTACACATGCACTTTACCATGGTGATTGTAGAAACAGAAATCAAGCTGAACAAATCATCATATGGGCTACACCTGAAATGGGATGTTTTGAGTAGTTTATATATTTTTCATGAATTGGCCCACCTCACTATGTTGAATTCCATTTGTTTGATGGGTTGGATGTGAGACACATACCACTTGAGCCCCACAATTTTAAATTCTCCACTTGATTTAAAAAAGGGTAATAATGTAATTTCTTATGCCAAGAAGATAGAATATCAGCTCCTCTGGTCGCTATTTAGTAAAATTCAAATCAATAGGAATTTTTTAGTAAAATACCCGTCATCTTCTTCTTGTTAGATTTTTGAACATTTATAGGGCGGTTAAAAATGGAAAATATCCAATGGTCCAATTTCAACAAATAGGAGTCCACGAATCATAGGTTGGGATTGTGGAACCAAAATAATTTTTCGACTGTGACTTACTGACGTTGCATTCAACAATTTAAACAGTTTGATATGAGTGAATGCGTGTCACATCTACCATTCTAAAGTGCCTGCTTATCAAGTGTCATGTGCAGCCGAGTATCAGCTAACTCCCCTTTTGATATATATAGGGTACGAAATCCTCCTTCATGCTGACTATTATTGTACACTAGTTATTATAAATTATTACTTCAATATGAGCCGTTCGAATCGTGGGTCCACTGTTGATAGATTATAAAGTGGATGATCCAGCTGACCAATTGATGGCCATAAAGTGGATCTTTTAGTATAAGACCAACAAATGCCGATTAAGCTAAGGTTAGTGATATCTAGCCAATCTTATTTCGGGTATGTGCTTGATCAGAAGTGGCTCTGCCATTTAGATGGCTTTGATGGAACGTGCGCCTTAAGTTGTTACAAGGTGCCAATGTTTTTCTTTCTTGCGGTTGTGGTTGTTATTGCCAATTCAATCAAACAAGACCATGCATGTGAATGACAGCCTATATTCGGTTTTGTGTGTGGGTATAATACATAGGTGTGTGAGAGTTTACTTGACTCAAGGTTTGATTGAATGGCTGGTGTTTCTTCCCATTGAGATGGATAGATTGAAGATTGGACACATGATTCAATTATCCTCTCAACTACCGATTATGCTAAATGTTCAGGCGATTTGTGAAAAAGGTGAGGGTTAATCCTTCAAATGAATTCCTTTTGCCTTGTTATAATAGAAGTGAGTTTATAGACTTAAGACTTTTTCCTTCAGTAGTACTTTCGGTTCAATATTTCTCAAAAGAATAAAAATGTACAGGCAAATAAAAGAAGGCTAAACAATGCCGATATTATTAATATTTAAATGTATGGCATGTTACAATCAACAGAGTATTAAATAACCAAAGAAATAAATAAAAAAGAAATATAAATACATAATTCATCTATTCGAACAAACGATTGAGGTGAATGGTCAGCAGGATGTGATTGGATATGTGTGATCGGTTAAATTTGAACTTAGTTAATCATTGATCTACAACTTAAAGATGTGGATATTTAATATACTCCTAAATTACTATAATAGAAGCCACTAGGTAGTAGCAATTTATATGAGAGATAGAACTAAGATAGGTTATGCTAAGATAAATGGAAAAAAAATAAATGTAAAATAGATAGCTGTGTTTCGCTTAGGATCCAGAGTTCTTTTTCGATTGCTCTTTTTACAACTTGTCAAGGTAGTAAAACCCTCAGATTTCGTTGCTGATCATGGATCTTCTGGACTTTTTGGATATTGGAATCTCCAGGATGAAAGCATAATTGTTGGCTTCTCGGATATTCTTCTCATAATTAATCTTGCTATAGAGATCTTCATGGCCTACTAAAGATCAAGCCTAGAAAGATGAAGATTTCTTTGATGAAAACAACTAGGCCAAGATCATGGAACCTCAAGGGTTGACCTCAAACCTCAAATTGATCATAGTTGCCCATCTAATGGCCCCCCTCCACTTTTGATTGAGGTATTGAACGATTCAGATCGAACCACCTCATGCATTCAACCATTCTCCATGATGGTTTAAAGTATTGGAGGGAATTGACACCTGATACTGATCTGCTATCGAGCTAAGATCGGATCTAATTCTCCCATTCTCTTTATTCCAATTGAATCACAGGTTGGGACCATATCATCCAACTGATGTGTTTGTCTCTCTTGATTTGGAGCAATTTTTAGACAGATTCACTTGGATATTTGTTTAATCTCCCAATATTCGGGACTTTGTTGAACACTATAAAGTTTCCAATGTCTTTGGGAAGATCTCCTATTTTGAAAAAATTGTGGGATATGACTTCGCTGAGGGTGACATCGCCAAGTACATGATAATATCCATTGTCTAAGTGGGTCTCTTATATGCATGTTGAGTATATTGCCTCACTAATTGGCACAATAAATATGGATACGTGATATTTACTGCTTTTAATGGTTGCCTTCTCATTAATAATCAAATGTCTATCACCAAAGGAAGATCAAATGAAAAGACTCTGTGGCAAGAGTAAGATTTTTCCTAGTAACAACTCAATAGTGTCAACACATGCCAACCTTTCATTAGTCCACATCTAGCCCTAAATATGAGTATAAACAATGTTTCTTTATATAACACTCAATCAAGCAAGACACAAATGTTAGTTTTGCAGCTATTAGAAAATGGTGGCAATTTAGTTATCCAAATCATTCAAATTGCGACCATCCAATTAATGGCAATCAAATAGATGGTCAAAATTAAAATAATGAATGGTCCAAATTCAAAAAGAAAAATCGGATGGTTGGTATTATCTTCCAAGTGCAAATTTTCACTTATGCTCCATCTAGAGTTGAATCAACGATTTGGGCGAGGTAGATTTTCCTACAACTGTGTTTGAAGGGCCACCACCACCCTGCAAAGCTGGAAAATCTAGCAGAAGAGTCCAACCCCTTGCAATTGACCCCTTCGGCTAGATTTAAACGTTATAACGCCTGATAGAGGGAATCCCAAGGGAGCGAAACCCGAGACTGTTAAGAGAACAATCCCAAGTCGCTTTTGTGTTTCATGAGTTATTTGATACTCCCGCCTGCGTATAACACTTGATACGCAGTCACTCAGAAATTATACACGTGTCATATATTAACAAATAAACAAACTAGATTGTACAGCTTGATGTCTCCATGTCACAATCCCATGATCATACAATTCGAACAATCCTAACCGCTGATTTATTAGCACTTGTTTCTATAAGTATGGCCGTTGGATGTTTTCTATTTCAACCGTCCAATAAATGTCCCTCAATCCGATATTTCGATAACCAAATAATGTTATTTTTGGTTAAAAATGTATATAACCGTATTTTGACTGTCCATTTCAGTAATTCCATGCCACGTTTGCAATTTAAAAATAATTTCTAAGTGCATGCGTATCATCTATCGCACTCTGCCAGAGCATTACAGATTTTCTCGTACTCTCGCACTCTCTGTAAAAACACGAAAAAAAGAGAGAAGGAATTCCGGAAGATAGCGACAACACCCGTCATGTGGGCGTCTAAATCTCATCGGAGAGACCACGCTTTTTGCGCAAGCGGGTAGGAGTTATTTCAGTACTCTGGCAGATTACATATATTCATGAGCATGCAGAAACCCACATCACAATCACTAACCATTTAACTCAATCCAAACCATCCAAATCGTGGGCCACTATTTATATAGAATAACCCAAATATCAAACTAAAAACTCTTCATCCTATCCATCCGATTCGTTTTTAGATCAAAACCCAAGTGTCCACCAATGGAGAATATGATTGTCCAAAGAAACCAATATGAACTTAGAACCGTTGATCCATCCACATTGTCTCAAAATCGTTGCCACGTGTACGGTGGGCGGCATGAATGATGTTTGGGCTTGGAAAACCGTTAGGATGGGAAGCAGGCGTGTCAGTGCTTTGGGATGACATTCAATGGCAAGACCCATGTGGGCAGCTCAGCGTCTCGTCTGCGTTCCCAAAAAGCAACATGCTCCGGGGAACAAATGGATTTTGTAGACTCCCAAGGGATCTTCTCCAAACATCTATACTCTCTATTCCATGCTACAAGGAGCTTTTGTAAGCCTACACGCTTTTTACATGGAAGTTCATGTACCTGCCCCTACGTGGCATTAAATCCAATCCATTGTTATTTGGGTCCCACGATGAAGACTCCACGTCTCGAAATTAGTAGGTTCTTTTATCAGGTGGGTCACAATGTTAGAAATTGTCCGACGGCTTAGAAACACTTCACGTCGTCCGCCTGTTTATATGAACGGTCTAATTTTTCTTACAGGGATTAAGAATGATGCTGCATACGTGATGAACGGCTCGGATCTTATAGTTTTGTGCCAAATTTGCACGTGCGTGGCGTGTAAATGAGATGCTTGGTACCTGCGCGTTAGTAGAATTTACCGTACTTCGCCTGTTTTCGGGCAATATATTACAAGCTTGAAACATCTGAACCACTGAAAAGTTTGACTCCCTTATATTCATTACAGGCGTGAAAATCAGGACGATACACTTTATATAATGGGCGAAACTTGTACGTTGAGTTAGATCACCGGTCTTCAATTTATTTAGAGCTATGGTCCACGTGGCAAGTGCAACAGATCGATTTTCATTGTCAGGTGGTCTTAATCATGCCACCCACCATTTTAACGGATCCGATGTCCTCTACCATAGATAATAGAGGTGTACTAGGCTGAGCATACGGTGCTGACAGTAATACAGAGCATGAGTTCGTTTTGTTCAAGGACAAACCAAGCTCATCAGTAGGTCAATTAAAGCGGGGGATAGTCATTTGGGAGTTAGACCGGTCAAGCCCAATGTGGTTGAGTAAGTAAAAAAGACTGAAATTTAAAAGAAAGTATTTAGAAGACCAGCAGCACCAAATAGCAACCATTAAAAACATAGAAATTATAATATTTAACGGTAATATTAATTATTTTAACATGAGAAACATTCAAATAATCAAATAAAAGCTATAAATAACAAAGGATTTCAGTAAAACAAATTGTCCCGTATTAACTTAATCAAATCAAATTTATCTTTCAATTATCATTTTAATTATATTTCTTAATATAATCATTTTACTTTTCTACCCGTTAATTATATTTTATAATGTAATTAAAAAATTTTTTTTACTCACTATTTATACTCTTAATATAATTCATAGTATTAATTAAATTGTTGATGCAAAAATCTGGTTCGTCCTCTTAGACCTTCGTATACCTGCACGGAAAGAGGACAAAGGAGATGTAAGCAATTGACCTCCTATGCCAAAGTCAGCTGATTATTCTGTAAACGTATTGAGGGGTTTTGAGAAAGAATTTTTGCCTACCTCGCAAGACGATGGAGGTTCCTCTTTTATAGCTGCTGAAGCATTTAATCGTACGAGGATTCTCCTCCTGATATCGTGTGCGGGATCCTCTCCTGGTATCACAGAGATAGGATCGTGCCCATCTCCAGTCTTCATCCGATCCCGTGAGCTTCGGAGTCGGGGATCTTATCCCAAGATATTAGGGATGAGGCTTTATCTTGCGCTGGCCGATCTGATAAGAAGATCGGCCCGATGCACGCCCGGATCGCTGATGTGTCGTCCGAACCGACTTAACTTCTGTCTCGGTTTAGTGAACCATGCCTCGGATCTGACACATCCTTTGGCGACCCGAGGCATTAAGTCCGAGTCTCCGAACTCTGTATCTTTTGTCCCCAACATAAATTATTGTTAACTTAGCTGTAATTTAAATCCACGTTTACACGTTGAGTTTAATATAAGAATCTAAGAAGGTGTTTGGTAACTGTTCTCTACAATCAACTGTAAATATTCATTTATTGTTCTTTTACATGTATTAAAAAATCTTTTTATATATAAGCAAAGGTATAAACCATCAACTGAGGAGGAACCTTATCAATTAAATATCACTTTATTCTTCTAAAACAATGTGTAAGTGGTTGAACAGTCGACTAATATTATTTGATATAGATCACATATTATATACTTGCATATTTTAGTGCTCGTGTGACAGCTTTTCGGTTTGAATTAAACTGCACATTCAATCATGAAAACCCTAAATCTAACCACAAGAGTTCCCATATGCACATGTTAAGATGTTTCAATGACTTGGACTCTCTGTATTTTTGTTACTAAAACGATTAAGCTATTTTTCTGCCGTAAGGCATAAGTGATTATCCTAACCTGTGATTTTATAGTTGAATGTGATCCATTGATTTTTTTTTCATTGCTCTCAATTCATCTACGGACAGTGATGGTAACAATCACTTGATCAGCATAAATTTTTATTGTATTCCATAAAGAAGATTAAGAGTCCGTGATATGAACGGTTCTGATCATCGGACCACTCAGCATGTGGGTCCCAGTAGGCCGCGCCACATGCTGGTTGCTAAGTCGCGACAGATAAAATACCAACTCTCGGATCATTGACGGTGCGCATAAATATCATATAAGCCTATCATCATCTATCGCGCTGGATCAAGAAGTATCATTCGTAGTCCAGTAGCTGATACATGAACCACTGAAAACTAGATCTATACCGTCCAACTAGTTTCTCCTTCCTTAAACGTCTCCAATTTCAAAATAAAAAACGAATCGGACGGTTCAGATCCATCGGACTCTCTTATTTAGTCTATTTTCATCTCGACCGTCCTATTATCGACCTCACTGATCTTCTGTCTGGTATTATATCAA
Organism: Magnolia sinica; assembly: GCF_029962835.1. NCBI lineage: Eukaryota > Viridiplantae > Streptophyta > Magnoliopsida > Magnoliales > Magnoliaceae > Magnolia > Magnolia sinica. The sequence goes on from NC_080573.1 coordinate 15,382,411, forward strand.
CTCCCGGCTGTCCATCGAAAGGATCGTCTAAGTCTAAGGTCTGGATCCATCAACCCCACCTGCAACGTGTCAGGCAGTATCCAACGAACGGCCCTTCTTGATTACCATCAATCCCTTTCATATTATATATCTAATTGGTACGGTAGATTGGACTTAAGGGTCATGTTATTGCAAGTAGGCATTAGTTTATGAGAAAACATTGATTCTTCCAGAGTGTGAAGATCCATGCGCATGCACAAAACCGCTGTACATGCACTTAAAATTAAAAGTGGGGCCCAGTTAGGTTGGGACGTAGCCACAAAATCAGATAAAATGAATGGACACTGTCTGTTGATTTTCGACCATTGGCTAATTTTTTCATTCTAACCATCCATTTTATTGGCTACCAATCAGACTGGATTATCCGTTCGGTTTAACTTTTGGGTTATGCTCCATCTAAATTAAGGCCCACTATTTGAACGGTTTTGATTGATGTATATGTAATACACGCTTACATAATCATGCACATGCGTGTGAATAGTAATACTATACCAACCCGATTGATCTCATTACCCTACTACGTTCGAGATGTGTGGGGCCCACCTGTGATGTGTATGTAAAATCCAAACCGTTCATCTAGTCAACCTTCTTATCCTAACCGTTCATCCAGAGAATCATACCGACCCAAAATTCAGGTGGGAAACACCAGACAAGCATTACAGAGTCACGCCTAAGCAGGGTGTGTCCTTTCCTCCTTGTAGGCCACACCTGATGAAGGCGTTGGATGACATATACACAACACGGTGGACCCCACGTACTGTCTGGAAGCTCCCTTTGGACGTGTTGGATGGCACTCACACATTGCGGTGGGCCCCACATGGAATGTATGCGATCATATCCTCTTATTTTAATATACATATATATCTAAGGTTTGCTTTGCCACACGAACCTTCAGAATCAGCACTCGTGCCAACTTGGCAAGTATGAGTGGTCAGGAATACCTGAGCGGCGCACAGGGTGGGCCCCACCTCGTCCATCCCAGCACCTAAAGAATCGACCGTTAAAAAAAAAAAAAAAAAAGAAAAGAAAAAAACGTTACCGCCGGTCTACATTCAAAGCAGGCGTGCCGCCGTACAAATTTCTCCTCATGTTCATCCGAAGAGTGGGGCCCACCTTACCCAACGCTCAGATATCCCGTACACTCGCCACGTTGGCGTGCGTGACACGTATAAAGGTGCGTGTGAAGAGGGGGGGGGCGTGTGGGCCCAGCAAACCAACATACACATACGTGAGAAAGAGAGAGAGATTAAAATAGACAAGGTAGGCCACGGAAGAAACAAGGCAGATGGTGCCGGTCAATCGAGTGCTGGAAGTGGGCCCTGCATTCCACTCACCACCCACCTCCAGCGGACGAGATTCCCATGAGGGCGAAAACTGGAAAAAAATATATATATATTAAAAAAGAAGAAAAAGAAACCCAAGGCGCACGTTAGATAGCGCCAGAAGGGAAGTTCGAAAACGAGGAGAGAGGGGGACCAAAGAATCAAATTCACGCCACCTTACCCTATCAAAGGCTGACCACATTCCACACGGAAAATCAGACGACAAAGATCTCACTTACCATTTTCTCTTTATTTTTTTCCATCGGTCTCTCTCTCTTGGGAATGTATGTATGTGTAAAATAACCGGCTATACTTTGTGTTAGTTTTACACCATTTTACCAACGGTAAGGACTCACCGACCGTAGCTGTATGGAAATCCAAACCGTCCAACTTGATTATCCAGCTGTGGATGGAACGTAATCAACAAATTGTACTGAGTAGATAACACTAACCATCTAAAATTTATCTTGGAATTTGGACCATTCAGTACCTTACTGTAAAATAGCACATAATTGGAGGGTTAGGATCGCTCGATTGGTGCAGTTTTAGAAACATGGTCCATCAACAATGTGACCCACAATTTGGATGGTCCAGATGGTAGTAGATCAGTACAATATTTTTAATTGGTAAAAACAGAATTTAGCCCACAATTTGGATGGTCTAGATGGTTACACATGGGTGCATTATTTTTTAAATGGTCAAGAGCAAATGCTGGAGTCTATCTCATATATTAACGTATAATAGTTAGGATTGCTCCATTAGTGCAATTCTAGATGGGACCCACCATTTGGAGGGTATGGATGGCTGCACATCATTGAACTCTTTTTAAATGGTGAAAAACTAATGCTTGAGTCTAGCCTATATAATAACACATGATTGGATGGTTAGGATTACTTGGTTAGTGCAAATCTAGAGATATGATCCATCAATAATGGGACCCACAATTTAAATGGTCTGGATGGATGTACAAAACTAACCCATGAGTCTAGCCCATATAATTGGGTGGTTAGGATTGCTCGATCAGTGCTACTGTAGACAGATATTCCATCTACAATGGGACCCACAATTTAGATGGTCTGGATAGATGGATCATACACCGTTCTTAAATATATATAGTGTGGAACTAACACAGTAATCTGGGCCATTAAAAAAACACACATGATGTGTCTGTGACATTGTGATATGGTTATTTTAATGATATTAATATAGTCATTGATGTATGTATGTAAATCAAAATCCAACATGTTTGATTTCACTATTCCTGTATGCAGGCTGGCTGATATCCATGTACTCATGACTGACCTTCCATCCACCACTCCTCATTCGTCATAGCACCTGTCCTGATTCCCCACCCTAGGCCACGTGTCTATCATCGATTGCCCCGCCATGTGTGACAGGAATCTCAGCTCAGCTCCCTTCATATCTTGTTAGGAGCAGCTCAAAATACTCTGATAGAGTACCAATATCCATACACGTGCCTATGGCCACAAGTGGGTCCCTCTTTCTCTTCCTATCGTAATGTAAATAACCCAAAAATGATATATTTTTTTTTGATGATTTATGAGCATTTTTACTGAATCTGAACCGTCAAATCCTTATCGTTTTAATTATCGGATTGATGGTTATCGGTTAGACAATCAGGATCGTTGGTTTGATTAATCCTTTCTTATTATGTTAAATCCATGACGGACCCCACTCATCGAACGCTTCTAACTGAGCTATGCATTTTTGGTGTGGACCACCATGATAGGCATGTTTATAGATGTTTATACTCCATCAACCTCTCTAGTAATTCAATAGAAAGAGATGGCCACTTCCACATGGAATTTTCAAGTTTCTTCTTGTCTGGTGGGCCCCATGGAATGTTTAGAAACAGTGTACTAAATTATTATAAGAGGGTGCACCCAACAAAAATCCTCCTTGGTGAGAAATAGCTAGACCCTCCTTGTTGCCACTACCTAATTATTTTCTCTTATTTTATGTCTTGGACATCACACCAGTATAAAAGTGTATATACATCTCACTAGTCATATAAAAATATTAGTCTTTGAGGTTTGGACGACTGTCGAATATATTTCATTAGCTTGTGCATCACATGTGCATGCTTCTTCCATGAAAAACATATAAGAGGAAAATTCCTCTTATATGGTGCCGGCCAAAATTAAGCAATCCAAATTTCAAGTGGACCATACCACAAGAAATAGTGGTGATTGAATATCCACCATTAAAAACTTCCTAGGGCCCACTATAAGAAGATCCGAGACGTTTATTTTCCATCCACCCCATTGATAGGTCAATCAAACCGGGTGAAGGGAAAAATACAAAGATCAGCTTAATCCAAAACTTTTGTGGCCTACTGAAAGATTTTAATCGTCATTCACCACATTTTAAAGTGTTATGTCCACCGAAGCTATGGATCTGATTAATTTTTGGGATATCATCCTAAATGAGCTGAAAAAATGGATGAACGGCGTGGATATAAAAATGGTTCATCAACGTAGGCCCTACACGGTAAGGATAACACCCACTAAAGTGTTACCTTTTTTCTCTCAGCACCAATGGAAGTGTCATGGCGTGTTCTTTGGTTTAAGCTCCAGTGGAGACCCGTCCATCAGAATTTGTGGGACCCACCAGCATAGTTTGCTTGTTGGGCACTCATCTTTGTAGGCGTTCATATTTGAATTTCAGAGTTGACTACTTAACATTTATACCGTTCATTTCATGAAAGAAATTATACAGTCAGGATCATTTGTTTGATGCAAATTTTTTACATTATCAACCACTTACGTTGGGCCTCGTAATTTGAACGGATTGGATTGAGATTAATCCGAGCCGCTTATAAAGAAACCTGTGTGAATGTGTATATGGTTGTTCATGCTCTCCAGAGTATTAATGTTATTAAAGAGAAAATATAAGTTCACTCACATGCGTGAGATGGATGAAGCCTTCGTGCCACACGAGCTGACTTAGAACACATGATTAATATCAGGTCCATTCATCAGCTGATCCTACTTTCCAAAAAGTAGATTTGGTCCAGTCATCACGCCAACCACATTTTTTTTTATTAAAGATTAACGGTGAGAAAAAAAATCACCAACGGTCAACACCCAACACACGTGTTTGGCCTATTGAATCATTGAACCAGCCAGATATTTTGTACTAGGTAGTTGAGTGGTGGGCCACACTCAATACATGATCTGGATGTTCCACACGAGTGCCATGTACGTCATTTAAATGCCCCAAATCGATCTCACGTGCGAAAGCTAACGTACAATTACTAAATTGTCAATATCATATGTGGTTGGGTCAACAAGTCAATATTTATTACGTTTAAGTTACTTGATGAGAATGATGGTTGAGCCGTGGACATGATAATACCAATCACGGACACGTGGTTCCCTCCATCTTCCGCGGCTGATCATGATATCCCATCCTCTTTCACGCGTTATCATATGTACATCTCTTATGTTCCCCTCAGGTGTGTTTCCAACAGCTTTATCTCATCACACGTGTCAGATTGATACCCGTGTGAGCCTTTAATGCCATTGATTGGGGTGGGCCCAACAGCTAGCATGCTCTGGCACATAAATTAGACCCCTGTTTGTATGAGGAAAAATGGACGGTTGAAAGAGGATCACATGTGTGTTACTTTCGCAAGTGTGCGGGGATTCACTTCTTATATCTCTAGCGCTTCACATCCACGCGCAGCCGCATGCGTCCAAATGTGATGCTCTTGGAAATAATCACTCCTATGCATTCCTCAAAGATACCTCAAATCCATGATAAAAAATAAAAAAATAAAAAAAATTTAAAATTTTAAAATTTTATTTATTAATATTAAAAACGAATTTACTGCATATCAAACCTATGAATAAGTTTAAGGATCAAATTCAACTCAAACTCTCTAAAATTTATAACTTATTATTTATAACAAGTGTTTTGGCTTAACCATGTTATTTTCTTGTTTTTTCTAAGCATTTAAAAAAAAAAAAAAAAAACAATGGACAGCTCCTAAATCTCAAAGTATGAATAGTTATAACCAAATTAAAATTTACTTTAAATAATAAAAATAGAAATAAAATATATTTTCAACCGTAGATTCGATTGAATCTCACAAATTTAATGTGCACAACCCCAATATTACCGGATTGGTTGGCTAAAGTAGCTTCTCATATCCTAAAATCATATTATGTACAGATGCACCTGTTTTAAGGTTTTGACATGATCAGGTCTTCTTTGGTCCATCTTAGACATGAATGCTTTACATCAACATTTTAAAACAAATAAATGATGAGAAAGAAGATTTTAATCTGTGGCCCACCTTATTTTAGGTGGTGGCCAGAATATATTACAACAAATGAATGGCCCACCTGAGAAAAAACTGTGTAATTTTTTACACAGAAGATCTACCCATTATTTCCAACGTTATGTTTACGTGTGTGCACGCGTGTGGATCTAAAAGCCCCACACGCTTGCGGAATTAGCAAAACCTCCATCTTAGTTCTCGTTAATAATCCGTAACCTCCATCTTAGTTCTCGTTAATAATCCGTGTGTTTGGATGTAGAAAAGGAACAAAACAAAAGGATAACGTGTTGCACCACTCTGAAACACGGGAATGGATACGCGGGCCCACCTATCGATACTAAAATCTATCAACCATTTCAGAGAAATGCTACAGCTACTCCCCATATCTACTCATCTTATTACTCCACTTCCTGCAGGTGCCAACCTCACATCTGTGTGAAACATCAAGGCCGTATATCACGTGGGCCCTCCATGTATGTTCCTTAGCCCCAGAGTTAGGCAGGTCTAGTAATCATGTATGAGATAAATGTATGCTAAATCTGGACCATTGGTAGTATTTTCTACATAATCCATTTTAACTGCTGGTTGTGGCTCACCTGATGATTGAGCTGGTCCCATTCAACGGTCACTGCATGCATATGGTTGGGCCCACCGGACGAACAGTCCGGATGTTGACCAGTGGAGAGAGTAGTATTTGTACGGCTACTATTGTGTGCATGCATCGCAAATCTCACCGTTGAATTACAAGTATTCGATGTCACGTGTTTTTGGGGCCCACTTGAGAAGTATGATTAACGTTCAAGTCCTTCCTTAAACCTAACCTTACAACAGAGTCCCTACATCTACAGTTGGGGCAGTGACTGCCATGTAGTTGTATGGCCCACCACGTGTTGCCAGAAGGTGGTGTGAAATATGCTTCTGGTGGGCCACCGTGTACTAATCGTACTATTCTGTACAAATATGATACACGAGCGGTGTCTTTGTGCATTAGCAGCGTACAAATTTTTTTTTTGGGACATGGTTTGGTAATCTGGATCCTTCATCTGTCTGTCCTGACGTGGATCTTAGTGTCTGATTAAGAAAGAAATACAACAACGGCCCACATTCAACTGAAAAGGTAACAATATGGGTGGCTGGGATGTTCAGGTCAGGGAGAGTTTTGAGGCGAGGTCCATCTACTTTGGGACTCAACCAATAGAAGTGGATTGGGTATAGGCTATAGTGTACTATGTATGTGTCTTATCCACACCGTCTATCCGTTTCACCATCTCGCTTTAGGCAATGGGCTTAAAATTGAAGCATATCCAAAGTTCAAGTGGACCACACCACAGGAAAAATTCTTGGGTGGGATGACAAATAAATATTATTGTGGGCCCTAGGAAGGTTTCAATTGTGGTCCACTTGAGCTTTAGATGTGATTCAATCTTGGGATTATGTCATAAAATGAGATGTAAAAACGGATGGACGGTGTGGATAAGATACATACATATATGGTGGGACCCACAGAGTTTAGTCAGTACGGAATCGGGTTCGTCAACCAATGGAGTGGGACCCAGTAGTTAGAAATGAAAAGATGGTGATCACGGGTCATACAATTCATCTTCGATCGCTATACGACAACGATACTATGGGCCACCCAACCTTCTCGGACACAAGCATCTGTCCCATGTTCATGCGAGGAGCTGCAGGCCTTTATGCTCAAATGACTACTCACAGGCCACGTGGGACGGATGATCTCCACCGTCAGATCATTGGATTATTGTCTGCTGGAGGAAGAGCCACATGTGTACTAGTGTGGTATGGCACGTGGGACGCATGTGGAGAGAGAAAGTGGTTTGGCCCCATTCAGAGACTCGGACTGCTACCCCTGCTTCTATTCGGTGGTGACCAGAACACCACCCATATCCCACGTGACTGGACTCTGTGGGGCCCACCATGATGTATGTGTTTTATCCATGCCATCCATCCGTTTGTCAGTTTATTTTAAGGCATGAGTTCAAAATTGAAGCATATTATAAGAGCAAGTGGACCACACTACAAGAAACGATTGGGATTGAACGCCTATGGTTGAAAACTTCCCTTGGACATGTGAAGTTTGAGATAATGCTGATATTTATATTTTTCCTTCCTTTGGGCCTGTGTGACGTCATGAGTATATTCGGCCATAGTATAGTTTTACCAGTAGATGTCATTATCCCCTCAGTCGACCTTTGGATATGCTTGGATTTTGAGCTCACCATGTCCCAAAGTGAGGTAGCAAAATTGAAGGACAGAGTGAATAAAATGCATAAATCATAGTAGCCCCATAGAGACCGGTCACAAGATATTGGAAGTGTTGGGGTCACCCCAGTAAGAGATATGCCCAGGCAAAGCAAGTTTGAAAGTTGAAAGGTAGGGTTATAATCAAGTCAACCAATTGGAAGTGTTGGGGTCACCCATGTAAGAGATAGGCCGAGGCGAAGCAAGTTTGGAAGTTGATAGGCCGGGTTATAATCAAGTCAGCCAATTGGAAGTGTTGGGGTCACCCATGTAAGAGATAGGCTGAGGCAAAGCAAGTTTCAAAGTTAATTGGTCATGTTATAATCAAGTCACCATCTTCCATGGAAATATATCATTCAATCAAATCTCATCACATCATGCCTAATGCCTATGCATAGGTTGATAGAAACAAGTAGAGTATCCTTTTTTAAGTCTTCATTCACTGTACATGCAACATTCAAAATGTAAATTATGTTGTATCTATAAATATCTAAATTACCTATTAGATATTCTTATGTATGTTTAGAATTCCTTACAAAGTTCTTTTAAAGCCCATTTTAAATGTTGCATTTTATAAAAATGGTTATGCATTTAGCATCTATTTACGTTTATTACTTACCATATGGATTTCTGAATGAAGGGAGGCTGCTTGTGATAGCAACGCATTTTTAAATAGTTCATGACCCGAAAAATAAGTTAGACATTGCAGGCCCACTATAACATGTTTTTTATCCAAGTCATCCATTCATTTTTTTAAAATCATTCCGGGGCACAAGTTTAAAAATCAGGCAAATTCAAAGCTTAAGTGGACTACAATACAGGATAAACTTTTCAATGGTTATCATTCAATTTCCACTTTTTTGTGTAGCATGGTACACTTAGACTTTAAATTTGCTTCATTTTCTAGCCCATGCTCTGAAATAATCTGAACTAATGAATGGGCATCACAGATATAGTACATACATCATGATTGAGCTCAAAAAGTTTTATGCTTGAAATCATTGAAGTTGTTATGATTTTTGAGGTGAAAATTTTTCCAATGTTCAAATGCCTGAAAAAAGAAAGAAAGTTTGATTACCTTTTTACCTCCAAATACACATGAATTATCTCATTTCAAACGAGCCCTTAAAACCTAAGACCCAATAGTGTTGGAAGACTAATTGCTAAGGAAAATTGTCCATGATTACTGGTGTTATAGAGGAGATTGATTTTTCAAGTAACCCAATAGGACATAGCCTAACCATCTGATTGCTGCCACATTCGGACTCTGGCCCTCCTCATGTTGACCTAACACTCGGTGTAGTATAAACGGATTTTCAAGTAGCATAGCATGCTAAAGCTACTTTTTTTTTTTCTTTTTTTTTTTTCTTTTTTTTTTTAAATTTTTTAAATTTAAATTTTTAATTTTTAATTTTTTTTTTTTTAACACACGCACTCACGCTGCAGTGGGATTTCACCACCTATGGATACTTGAACCCTTGATCGGGTGTTGAAACTCCTGAGAGTCTACCAACCGAGCAAGAGTAAAAAGCCACTTTAGATACCACCAAATAAGTTACTTTTTTTACTTACATACGCAAATAAGTAATTTATCTGAAATAAGTAAGTTTGGTTTAATATTATTTAGATTTGTGCTGCAGAATCACACAGATATGGATCTAAGATAACAATTGAAGAGTACCAAGTAAATACAAAAGAACACAGAGACTAAACGTGAAAAATCCTTGTAGAAAAAAATTACGACACAAAGCGACAGAAATCTACTATGAAAATAGAAATTATAAAGAGAGAGGACTTACCTGATTCGAACAACCTCAAATCTAACCCTTACTACACCCTTTGATAACTGTAGAACCTTTTTAGAAACCCTTAGAATACTTATAGGAAGCCTTAGAATTCATTAGAAAAGCTCTAGAGATATCTATTTATAGTTTAGGAAACTCCACTTATGCACTGTCTTAAATTTATGCAGTCCGCACGAAATCTGCGTAACCCTCTACTAGTCGAAAGAGGGCTTCGACTTGTCGAAGGACCCTTTCAACCGGTCGAGCCTGATCCTCGACTGATCGAGCACCAAGGAACTCCAAAAAATATCACTGCAGAACTTTGAGTTGAGTGAGCCTCAAGTGGTTGAGTAACTCTCTCGACTGGTCAAGCAGTGCAGTGAATATAAGATTTAAGATATCCTTTTGCAACAAATATTAATTATAAGTAACTTTTCTATTTAAAAGTACTTAATTACTTAATTCACATTAATAATTAGAAATCAAGATATACTACTTAAGGCTGAAGTAACTTATCTCAAGTAACCGAAGATCCAAACGCCCCCTAAATGACGGATTTCCACCGTTGGATGGCACGGTGGATGCCATCTTACTTGGCAGCTTAGCCTGGTAACCCAAACAACAGAAATACGCGTGTGGATCTTTCTCTCCATTAATCGTTTTAAGACTCGTCTGAGTCTGAAGCGACTCATGCGAGTTTGTTTAACTTCAACTCAGTCTAACCCAATCCAGTTGAGTACTGCAAGTCGGTCGTACAAAGTCAACCCCATCTCAAGCGAGTCAAACTGATTCACCCCAACTCAGCCGAGTCGGGATTGGGTTCGAGACCAGACGAGTTGGTCCTAGTTGCTGAGCCTTAAATCCAAGCCGTCCACACAAAAGCAATGCTATTTGTATATTTCCAAGAGAATTACTCCATACTCCAATATGATCCATACGCAGGCGCTGTACACTGTACACATGGCATGTAAATAACTCAAATCCAACCGTTTAAATTGTGCATATGGCATATAAGACACTCAAATCAAACCGTTCAAATTGTGAACCTTATTTAGATGGACCAGATTTGATTACCTAGCTACCTGATCGGTAGAATTTAATAGACGTTTAAACCGAGCAATAACCAACGGTCTGAATTTATTCAACTAATCTGGGCATACCACAAACTACAAAACACTTGGTTTTACAATTTTGTACCGTTTTGATTTCAGCTGAGGTATGACGAGTTGAGTGCCTGTCTATCAACCATCACACTCCGCCGGAGTATTAAATTATTCCAAATTTTCACACGTACCAGCTGTGTCACATGTCAATCCAATGCACATGTGGAAGTGACACTTTTGTGCAGGATCCGGAATGTTAATCAGGCCATCAAATCAAGCTGTCACACTCTCTAAGGTGAGTGACATTTGCAACTTGAATTCAGATGAGTGGTCACCATTTTTCGGACGCCGATTGGGTGCTACCACCTACCGGTCCTCCTAGGTAGGAATCGAAGGGGCTCTGAGGGGCCAAATTATGTATAAATTTCATCCACACCGTCCATCTATTTTTTCATATCATTTTACTGTATCATCCTAAAAATTAGGCAATTCCAAGATTTAAGGGGACCACAAAGGTGGGATTAAACACCCACCATTGAAAACTTTTTGGAGACAACAGAAGTTTTGGATCAAGCTGATATTCATGTTTTTCCTTCATCCGGATTCATGTGATCTGAATGGTTGGCAATTAACTATTACGGTGGGCCCAGTGAAGGTTTTAATGGTAGGTGTCATTATCACCACTGCTTCATGTGGTGTGGTCCAGTTAAGCCTTTGAACAGTCTCAATTTTAGGTTTATAGCGTAGAATGATATGGCAAAATGGATGGACGGTGTGGATAAAATCCATAAATCACGAGGGCCCCTCAGAGCCGTTGTTTGTTCCTAGCTATCCAATCTGGTTGAATTCTAGGATAAGGAACGTTCATCTTTAGGACCACCTATGTGTGGCCTTGATCTTGCACGAATATGATGCGACTACTCCCAATATATTCTGAGCATGATTGAAATCACTAATCATGTGGCTCTAATCTCGGGTCTAAAAATTCAGACCCACTTAATAATCGGGTTGGTGCAAGTTGCTGTTGAACTTAGGCCATATGTGAATATCTTTTAAGTGTCAGTTTCAGTTGCATACTTGTGGCCAATGGGTAATCTGACTTTCGGCTGCTCAAGATCTTTGGTCTTCATCCTGACTTAATTAAAAGAACTGCACTTAAACGAATTTGTTGAGACTGACCTTCATTTATATCATTTGTCGGGATGATGTAGAGCCGGCTGCCCATGAATTCTTTATAAAATTAGACCAAATGAAACTCAGATAGAAGTGCACATAGTCCATTAGATATGGCCTTAATCCCACATAAGACATGATGCAACTAGACCTAAGTGCATTTGGTTTAAAGAAAAATTCATTTCTAATATGAAGAAATTCCGTTCGAAGTGTAAACTGTAAATTATTTATAATTTTTTTTTAAAAATCTCGGTGTCATTACGGGCCGCATGACTTATTGATCTTTATATAGTGGGCCATCCAAGGTCAATTGACCCACCTAGTGAGTCGTGTCTATATATTTTCTAAGAAAACACATGTTTTCTGTTCAAAACTGTGATTTTTAGAGTTGATTGTGATAATACAGGAAACGCTTAAATTCATTTGATATTTTTATTTTTGATAAATTTAATTTTTCATTAGACTTTTTATTATTTTGGATAATTTTAAATTAGAGCATATGTTTGATTTATTAGTGGTGTGATCAAGAAAATTAAATATGCATTATGTTTCAATAAAATATTTAGATTTTTTTTTTTTAAATCTTAATTTCTAGTGCATTTAATAATTCTTCTTGTGAATTCAATGTTTTAATCAATTGTAGAAGCAGATGTTCTTCTCTTTCACTTTTCCAAAACTTTTCCTTGCATGTCAGAGGACTGAAAGAAGAAGCGCTGAGTGAGTGACCCATACATGGAGAAAGATTGCCTTAGAGGTATTTCATCTCATGTAATTGGAAGAAAAAGAAATTATTTATTTATTTTTATTTTTTTACATCTTTTTTTATTTTTTATTAGTTAATTAATAGGACTAAAAGAAATTCATGACATAACAATTATTTTGTCATTTTTTAATTTTTTATTATTTAATTAATAGGACTAAAAGAAATTCATGACATAACAATTATTTTGTCATTTTTTAATTTTTTATTATTTAATTAATAGGACTAAAAGAAATTCATGACATAACAATCATTTTGTAATTTTGTAATTTTTTATTATTTAATTAATACGACTAAAAGAAATTCATGACATAACAATCATTTTGTATTTTTTAAAATTTTTTATTATTATTTAATTAATAGGACTAAAAGAAATTCATGACATAACAATCATTTTGTAATTTTATATTTAGTAAATTAAAAATTAGTCTCTGGAAAATAAACAATCTCCTAAAAATGATAGCCATTTTTTCAATAATATTAATAGAAATATTGATTAAACCATTAATTAAATAATCATTATAAGAATTCAATTTTATATTTGTGTGATGAAATACCAGGATCGGGTTAATGATGGGGGACATTACTTCTTGCAGTCAGCTTCTTTTAACCGTCCACTTCAAATATAGACTTGTGGCCACCAGATGAATGGACCTTAATAATCAATCTTCACGAGAACGACACGCAGTGAATTCTGTCTTGCCACACATTCCACTTTATTTTCAGAATTTCCAGGAATGGAAAGCTAGGTGGGGTTTACTGTGATATTTGGAGAATTTCACTGCCTGTTTCATTATTCGATATTATGTTACCACGTGTTAAGAAAATGAAGTAGATCCAAAACTCAAATAAGCCACCGAATAAGAAGAAAGACAGCAGAAAAATGTCGGTCCACCATAACATTTATTTTGAGCCCATACTGTTCACCGGGATTTTTATTAGGATGATTCGAAGATACAAAACTTTTGCCTGGACCGTGAATATTTTGATAGTGAATGTTTAATCTTTACTGTTTTTTGTCGCGGGCTCACTTAAGTTTTAGATCTGCCTTCTTTTGGCCCACATCCTTAGCATGTTTTGCCAAGACAGTTCTAACAGACAAGACGGTGCACCACACCATGCATGTTCTGGCAAAATGGATAAAGTTGGTAAGGGATTAGGTGAGACCCCAAACTCACCCAAGATGGTATGGCCCTTATTGTGGCCCTACCTTGATGTATATATTATGCATCCATATCCATCCAATTTTTTTCCAGATATTTTAGGGCATTATATCAAAAATGAAGTATATACAATTATCAGGTGGACAATACTTTAGGAAAGAGTGGTGATGGACCATTAATCGGCCACCAAAGTTTTGAATCAACCTGATATTTGTTTTTTTACCTTCATCGAGGCTTACGTGATCTTACATCAGATTAGATGGAAAATAAACGCTACATAAACATTAAGGTGTTTCTTAAGAAGTTTTTAATGGTAGGAGGTTCAATCACCACTCTTTCCTTTCGTAATGATCCACCTCTGGAAAAACGGATGGACGGCGTGGATACTTGATAAATACATCAAGGTGGGCCCCACGGTAAGAGACTCACCGTCTTGAAGTTCATGCGCGCTTCCCGTCCTTCCTCCAGTTACATGGCATCTTAGCCAGTCAAATCGCATGGAAGATGTGATGACACGGGCCCATATACATACATCGTCCTGTTGATCTCAACCGCTCGTGTTTTTATTCTTTACTACACATTCGACCCACTTTCAGCTTAAGAGAAATCGAAGGTCAGGATGATCACTGAAGCCTGATTATGCGACTATGCGTTATTTAAGGTAGTACTAGTACCACAACGGTCGTTTTAAAAATAATGGGACCACACATGAGGGGACCACCATGATTCCCCACAAAGGCAGAACATCCACACCGTCCATATTCTAGATTCTGTGTTGTATACATGCCATCTTTGGAAACTTACACTGAACATATGCTTCTGACCTCAACTGCCTGTAGATGAATTTAGAACATTGAAATAAGATTTTCAATGGTCCACATTCATTTTTAGGCATACAAGATCAATGAAGCTTGAAATAAGACCATGGCTTATTTATGATAGAACCGAGAAGATGGACGGTTCACATTATCAGACAAATGAACTTTGGTAACAACATAGGCTTATCAAAGATTCACGAACATATGTTAAATGAAGGTGGTTCGTCTGCCACATTTGTACAATAAGCTAATTGCACGGCTACTTGGGTGGGGCCCACTGTGATGTATGCATGATGTTAACTTTGTGTATCATGTGTACATCCTCATGTGCTCCTCCTTTGGAGTTCAAAACTATTCAAAACTTAGGTGGGCCACACTATATCATCACAAAAATCATGTGCTTTGGCCCACTTAATTTTTAGAACCATTTGGTAATTTTGAAAAATGGCTTTTGTGGGTGAGCCTGCAGGATTCAATAGTTTATACGATTTTGAGACCTTAGCACAAATGTAAAAATAAATGATGAATGACTAATCATGGGAGTAGAGATGATCTTATTAACTCTTTAATTGATTTTAGATTATGATCAATAACTTATATTTAGGGTTGAAAGTTGGGGGTTTAAACCCAAACAACCTATGATTGATTCGACATTGGGTTGGGCTTAAGCATGACACATCGGATTCGATTTTGAGCTTGAGTTATACAAACACCAACCCAATAAAACTTGAGTGGGGCATGAGTTAAGTTATAAATTATAATTGAAAGCAGATCAGCTATGTTGAAGGCACTTGAAATTCCGGTGCCATTGGATCTCGTTGGTCCACATAATTTCCAATGACTCGAGCTAATAAGATACACCTGGTATCTGTCTCTCATATAGACAGTGTGCTACACAACATGACCTTTAAAGGAATAATTGTCTTATATTTTAGCTTATTTGTTTAGAAAAAATAAAGTTCTTTGATAAGAATAACTACATATATGATTAATAAAAACATAGGTATAAAAAAATAAGATGTATATTAAAATATGATAGATCAATATAATAACGAAAATATTAGCATGTATCAAGTACTCCTTTTTAGACCTATCTCATGAATAGATTAGATGGGGTGTACAAAAACACAGTGGGCCGTAGATGTAATTTGGAAAGTTTTAACGTTGGGCATTCCCTACCTCATTTCAACTTTTACTTACAGTGTAACCCACCTGTGCTTTGGATCTGTCTGATTTCCTAGACATGGAGTGAATTTGAAGGGGGACACCATATGGACGGAGTGGATGTGTGCACTACATCATGGTAGGCCCCACACACGTAGTTGTACAATAGGTTTTGTCCTACAATAGTTGCAGAGGAGCTGGTCTTATGTCAGCTACTTTTTTTTTTTTAATTTTTAAATATTCGTAATAAAGGAAATGATTACGTAGAGTCACATCTACATAAGCTTTCATAAAGCCTCCCTTCCACCGTACCCGTGGCAAAGGGATGAAAGGTCATTATCGTCCATCTAGTGGGCCATACTCTGGATAAAAAGCCACTTGGGATGATTTTCTTCGATTATTTCATTTTATTTTTTTATGATCATTTAACTATTTTTGCTCTTCATCGAGCTTTGGAAGGCCACTGATCGGATGGCCATCTTTTTCGAGAGAGTGGATTGCGTACTGGGTAAACTCTGTGGGCCCACTGTGATGTATGTCTTATCCACACCGTCCATCCATTTTTTCAGCTCATTTCAAGACATGAGATTAATATTGAAACATATTAAAAGCTCAAGTGGACCACAACACAAGAAGTAGTGGGAATTGAAGGGCTACAGATGTTTTGGATCAAGTCCTTCACCCGTGTCTGTGTGACCTTATGAACATTTTGGATGACAAATAAACATCACTGTGGGTCCTAGGAAGATTTCAACGGTGGATGTTATCATCCCCACAGTTTCCTATGGTGTGGTCCACTTGAGCTTTGGGTATTATTTAATTTTGGACCCATATCCTAAAATGAGCTAGAGAAACAGATGAACGGCGTGGATGAGACACATACATTACGGTTGGGTCCCACAGAGTTTACTTAGTCCGCTTTCCGTCGTCTGACGGGAGAGGTTCATGACCTGTGGACCATACAAGGCGGGACCACCTAATGTGTGGTACCTACCCACCATTCCCCACTGACCAACAACCAACTCTCGTTCCAACATCTTCTGTATAAGATGGTGCCCAACTCAAATCATTTCCACGTCATCAATTTGAAAAGTCGTTCAAAGGCACCCGCAATGGACGCCTGGGATTTTTCATCTGAGGAACGCAAGTGCACTCGCTCCTGGAAAATGGACCGCGGGCTTCATGACACACGTGTCCACATCACATGGGTCTGAGATCCGGACCATCAATCATTTAGGGCGTCCTGAAATCATACCCAGCCCAAAAAGTAGAGTGGTCCGATCATCAGGCTGGCAATCTTTGTAATATGGACGGCTAGGAAAAAAATTAAGGTCAATTGCAAATACATCCCTTTACTTACATGAAATTATACTAACCCCCCTTGCTTATGATTATTGCAGGCACTTCCTGCTAGAGATGTTAGAAGAATTTGTACTAGATGACAAAGCCACCCTCAAATGAGGAGTTGGGTTCCCATGAATGTGGGACCCACCATGATGTATATAAATAGTGTCCATCCGTTCCAGCACGGCAGCTACATTTGAATACCTAGAAAAGATTGGACTACCATCCAAAAACCTCCAAATTCACACCTTATGGCCCACCTGATGGTTGGACCAGCTTAGTTCTGTGGTCTTCCATTTTCATGGTGAAGTAACCTAGGCCGGTCCATGGTTTAAGACTTGAATGAACGTCGTCCGATGAGTCCAAGTTGACTCAGACTTGGTTGGTAGGACTTGATTGATTTGATATCACAAGTCTTTCACCAGTCACCACCTTGACTAGGGTGGCAATGGTCTTGTGAGCCCACCCAACACAACTTGGACCTACTAGAATTTATGTTTGGATACACTAAAAATATAAAAATAAATTGAAAAATATTTCACTAGGCCGAATCATGTATAAAATACGTTGTCCTTAAATTATAATTCACCCCCTTATCAACTGCTGATGGGATATATGTGAATTGCTTTTAGGACAAGACAAGCCTTATCTGGATCCAACATGCAGCAATCACGATATGTCCACTGTGGAACAATTTTAATGTAGTAGATTCCTTCTGGCAGATTCAGATGGTAGAGATGTTCTAAGTATTTTAGTATGGAGCTATGAATCGTATTTGATTTGATAGAAGAGATGGTGTGTTAAGATGATGAAATCAGACTAGAATGGTCCAGTTTATATAGGCATCAGGTATAGTACCATTGTTGTATAGTATTCAATGGTCCAGAACGTTCGAAAAATATTTCTGCCAGTTGTCTATTAATCTCAGACATTTCTGGTCATCAGATCAGAAGATCTGACCGGTGAATCATCCTGGCCCATCCGTTTTCGGACCGCTGTGGCTTTCAAGGTAGCTATTCGTTTTTAGAAATGGCTGCGCCATCTAGCGCCACTAGAGCCACACTGCCTCACTGCCCGTACCCGAGCCCAAGCGCACGTGCGTGCGTGTGTTCCAGTGCATAGCAACCTGTGTTTCATCTTCTCCAAAAACTCCAAGTAAGAATACTCTTCACAAGT
Organism: Magnolia sinica; assembly: GCF_029962835.1. Taxonomy (NCBI): domain Eukaryota; kingdom Viridiplantae; phylum Streptophyta; class Magnoliopsida; order Magnoliales; family Magnoliaceae; genus Magnolia; species Magnolia sinica. The sequence goes on from NC_080573.1 coordinate 15,400,822, forward strand.
CCACATATAAACCACAAAGGTTTTCTTCTCATTTCCGATGTGGGACAAAGCACACACACCGCACTTTTTAATTCAAAAAATTCAAAAAGCGTTTTGGTGGCAAAATCCCAAAATTTTTAAAAATTTGAATTTGAATTTGAATTATTTTAAAAAACCATTGATATTCAACACTAGCTTATCCAGTTAATTTTTGAGACGAGCCTAGGTATGAATCATTTTAGCCTCAGCCTGGCTACATGTGTTATATCATACGGATAAGCCATTTCCATCCTGATTTAGGCAACTCACTCATCTTTACTTAAGACTGTTAGTTTCGTTCCTCTAAAATGTTTATTTCCTAGTGCATATGTGGCCCACTTGATTAACGGATAGATTATGTAAGAAATATGGATTTTATCAAAATTTGAGCCTAGTTGGGTTAAAATTCAACCAATTTCTCAAGTTCCAACTTGGGCCTGCTGTGTTAGGTCACACCAAGTTTTGGTTGGGCGTGAGCTGGGTCTGAGTCTAGCCTAGCCCATTCCAAATCTGGCCATTACCACCCCTACTCTCAACCTGGGTGAGTTGGGCTGATTTAGTGTGGAATGGGGCAAGTCCAAATTTTAGCAAGGGCCAATCAAGCTGGTCTAAGTTACAGAGTCTTTTAACCATGGCTTAAACAAGCTATTCATGCATTATAGTCGGTATCAAAGATCTAATAGAAATTAAACTTACAGCAGCTTACCAAATAAAGGCTAAGAGAACAAAGAGCACTTAGATAGTAGTAAAAAGGTTAATTTCTCAAAGATAAAGGAGCTAATATATGGTGTTAAGCCAGTCTAAGTATAGTCTTTTAACCATGCTTTAAATAGGCCGTTCTTGCACTATGATCAGTATCAAAGATTTTATTGAAAACTTACCAAATAAGGGCTAAGAGAACAAAGAGCACTTGGGTAGTGGTAAAAAAGGTCAATTTTTCTAGTATAACAGTGCCAATAAATGGTGTCAAGCAGGTCTAAGTTACAGATTCTTTTAACAATGCCTTAAATAGTCCATTCATGCACTATTGTCAATATTAAACATCTTATTAAAAACTTACTGCCACTTATAACCAAACAAGGGCTAAGAGAACAAAGAATGCTTTTTTTATTTTTTATTTTTTATTTTTTTACACACGCACACACACACCTCCACACTGTCACACCGTAGTGGGATTTCACCACCTATGGATACTCGAACCCTTGACCAGGTGTTGAAACTCCTGAGATTCTACCACCTGAATAAGAGTAAGAGAACAAAGAACACTTGTGTAATAGTAAAAATGCCAAAATTTCTTAGATAACGGTGTTAATAGACGGTGACAAGCTGGTCTAACTTGCGGAGTCTTTTAGCCACTCCTTAAACAGTTAACTCATGCACTATGGTCAATATTAAAAATCTTATCGAAAACTTACACCAGTTTACCAAACAAGGGCTAAGAGAACACAGAGCACTTGGGTAGTGATGAAAAGGCCAATTTCTCCAAGATAACAATGCTAATAGATGGTGTCGAGCTGGGTCCAAGTTGTAAAGTCTTTTAACCATGCCTTAAACGTGTCATTCATTCACTATGGTATTAAAGATCTGATAAAAAACTTACAGTAACTTGCCAAACAAGGGTTAAGAGAACAAATAACACTTGGGCAGTAGTAATTAAAAATGTAAAAATTCAAAAATAACAGTGTTAATAGATGCTGCAAGCCAGTCCAAGTTGCAGTCTTTTAACCATGCCTTAAATAAGTCATTCATGCTCTATGGTCATTATTAAAGATTTTATTGAAAACTTACATCAGCTTTTCAAACAAGACTAGGAGAAAAAAGAGAACTTGGGTAGCAAGAAAAAGGTAACTTTCTCAAAGACAACTATACTAATAGATGGTGTTTTCTTGTAAGCAAAATTCCACAGCGAATCTATAAAATAAATAAAAGCTATCAGTAATAACCCAAAATAGAGGAGAGGCATGCATAACTATCATGCAACAGAGAGTAGAGCCAGTTGCAAATAACCCCAAAAAACAAACGGTCCACATTCCAAAGTGCATGCGTGACCTTTGATAAATGAAAAGTGGACCCACATGATTTTCCGGCTCATCATGCTCACAGTACTCTTAGCCTCATGAATGGCTGTGAGTCTGAATACGTGTGCCATATTGACACGAGTACAATGGTCCCCTATCAATCTAGATCTGACGTAGGAGAGTACCGTAAGCATTATCTGTCCATTTTCTTTAGTAATGATTCATATGGTCAATAGTCTTTATCAACAATCTCCTTTTATTGACTGACCAAAGGCATTGCTCCCATACACACATCAATGTGGTGACAAGAGTGTTATTGTGATGTAATTTCGTCCGTAGATTGAAGAAGGGGACCACTGGCCTCTTGTGTTTGCTCTTATTATATATATATAATGCTTTTATCGTTTTGTTTCTGTCTTTTGCCCGCGCTTGTTATTCAAAACGGGAAAGGACATTTAGATTAGGTGGTCCTCGGGCTGGGGTATATACAGTGTACTCGTGTTCTCTATTTGGACAATCATGGCCCTTGGTTTGGACCATTGTTTTGTTGGACCCTACCAAAGATTGGACTGTAACTCCAAGATATCTTTTAGAATATAAGATATCTGTGCACGAACATGCATTTTGATTGGTTCTTATGGGAACTTTTAACAAGTGATGTGATGTGAGCACAAAATCTGGACCGTTCATTAGATGAGTCTTCTCATGAAATTAACCCCTTGGTTGATGTTTTGGCCTGATCTAAAAATTTAGTGGGTCATAGCAAAGTAGAAACCCTTGAGCTCTTGATTTGCCCTACTAGATTTTTGCATAGGCGAAAAGTTAGCCTTGTAAGCCTTATGAGGTAACCCATCTAATATACCATCCGGATTTTGTGCCCACATCACAAGTCAAAAGTTCTCGCCAAGTTTCTGTTGAGGGTCAAATATTCTATATTAGACCTCAATTAGTATCTGATTTTACGTACATGATAATGCTTGACGTCCTATTTTAATCATGTTTACGTTGCAAGATGGATTTAGGAGCCTGAATTGAAAAATGGTACTAAAAGTATGGATTTAACGATCATAAATCACCAAGGCAAGGGACGGACCTCAGAAGACCGAGATCGAAGAATTTACACGCAAGAGATTCGAAAAAATCACGCCACTCACGTTAGACGGGCCTGAAAATCGTATAGAATGAAAGATCACAGGGTTCTCACCATTCGTTCGGCTCAAAACTTTATATATGGCCTGATGACTGTCTATCGTGTAGACAATCCAAAAATGCCCCAAGGGACGTTGTTTTCTTGGAAAGAAAGCGAGAGGAATGGTCGGTGATTCGTGCCAAACACAAAGCTGTGTGCGTTTTCTTTGCTGCGCACCGACTTTCTGCTAATTTACTCACTCTGCTGTGTTGTGAACATGTAGCCACCACAGCCAACCTTGCTTCTCTATAAAAGGAGATGTGAGAGAGAGGGGGGTTCATCAAATCTTTGGGGCAGCCGTGGAGGCAAGATCTTGGTAATCGTGGAAGCATCAACTTTTACATGTGGAGAAAGAGCAAGAACAAGAGAGAGAGAGAGAGAGAGAGAGAGAGAGAGAGAGAGAGAGAGAGAGAGACGGCTTTCAAGTTTCATTCTTCTTCTTTATTTATTTATTTTTTTTATGAATTTGTTTAGAGATATTAGCCTTATCATGTTTATGTCTGGCTAAGCCTCTTAGCTAGGGCTAAGAGGTGAATCTTGTAGTGAGATGCGAGACATTTCTTTATGCCTTTGATTTAAATTTAATTTATGAACTCTATCTGATTCTAATTTGTTTATATGGAATGCCTTTAGTTTTTAATGGTTTGTTGTGACTTAAATCACAAGGGATCTGCGATATCTTCTGGTATTTTCCATGCACGTATGAAGGTTATAATCATAGGAACCCTGTTGTTCACCATTGTCTCAAGGGCATGGGTGGATGATGAAATCCTTTCTTATGTTCATAACTCTCTCAAATTGAATGTGGATTGGTTAAATTTTGTTGTTTACTTTGTCTTCTGGGCATGGTCTTGTGATGGAATCAAGTCTAATTTTCATACCTCTCATCTCTTGAAAACTAGATCAAAGGAAGTTCATAATTGCTTTTAATATCATATATATCTTCCATCTCGATGAAGATAGGACTCGGAGTCCAGATGTGTTCTTGAATAAAGCATAGATCTCCCTGATTTATACAAGTGGATCCTCTGAAACCCTAATTTCCCACCTTTGAATTTTAGAAGTTTTAGTTTAACTATTCACCATTATTCTCTCATATTCACCTGATTTAGATTACATCTTTACTTAGTTCTATTTCAAGTTACTTTTAAATTACGTACAAGGTTCAGTCCCCGTGGATTCGACCTCGATCTTACCGAGATTATTACTACATCACAACCCTAAACTTGGGGAGTGAACAGTTTCCATGAGAACTGGTTCTCAAGGAGATGTGTGTGTGTGTGTGTGTGTGTGTGTGTGTGTTTGTGTGTGTGGATTTCTCTATTTGGACAACTATTATCTTTTAAAGTACACGATATTTATAAATAACTTTATATACTATAAATAAATAAGTACATGGATGAATGAATATATATTTCGTAAAATTTCTTATAAATTCTTACACATCTCTCACATCTTATATTCTTGTCAATTCCACAGGAAATGAATAACATTTCCCACAACGTAATCTCTCGTGAATATTAATATGATATCAGAATAGACTTGTATTTTATATGCGCTGTTAATCAAATGTCTTTTCAGAATTTGATTGTTGGACATAACTCACTTTCCAGATCAACACCATTCATAAGAACTCATCCTTGGCACCCTGCGATCAACCCACGCGTCCCTCTTGAAGCTTTTATTTTTCGGTTGGATGCCTGTGAGTTTCTATTCTCAATCATCCACTTGCAGACAATAGATTCAAAGGTTATGATTGTCCAATAAAGGAATTTTTTCTGCAATGATCCATCCATGTCGGGCCAAATAAGTTGATGGCCTGGGTAACTACATCATGGGCCCCACATATACAAATTGCATATCCGATTCTCCACACATCCATGGGTGGAGTATATGGATGGACGGAGGAGATGCATTTTCTAGTCTTAATCATCTCAAGTGTTGTTAAGCACTAACAAATGCATGGTTAGAAATAAATGTTCCTGATGCGTGAGAGAGCCTGTTGTGATTCCCACAAATGGTGCTCAAGTTACATGGCAGAATTTACACTGTTTCATGAATTACAGTTAGCCAGATTCTTTTGGACGAAATGGATAGAGATTGAAGGTGACTTCCTCACCATTCTCAATCTAATCAATGGCTAGTGGGACCCAAGCTGGGAGGGCCAGTATTTTGGTTGCAAGCTGCAAAGACCTTCTAGCAGGTTTGTTCATACGGTAGTGGTCTGATGTGGGGTCCATGTCAACTGTGCATTTGATCCACTCTATCCATTGTGTTCTCTCCCAAGTCGGAAAGGGGTGAAAAAACTCAAGGGGCACACCACGTGAAGCCAAGCCAAGCAAATGGCCATGCGCTGCTCATCCGTGCATGCGGGGTCCGCAGCATGCTCGCGAATAGCCCAAGTATACCAGACAATATAACTGCAGAGACACTTTGTGCGCTCCTTACTGTTGAGTGGGGATTTCATTCCCAACTATGCTCAATATAAAATGGCCTGATTTTAGTGTCCCTACACCGTAGTGGGATAGTTCTGCTGAATGGGTCAGATGGGATATACATAAGACAGTGAGCCCTACAAACAGTGGGTTAGGTTTTATTTGTGGTGTTTCCCATCTGAGTCTCCATTTGGGCTGATTCTTGGGACAATGGCCTGTTATCGAAGGGCCGCATCTAACCAACGGGATAGATCAGACCTACAGCTGAGGTGGGACCCACAACCACAACTACATGAGTGCACCTTATTAACGGGTCGGGTCTGAGTACTGGTGAATAGAGCTGGCACAGGAAGACTCAACTCGGCAAACTCGAGTCCTCCAACTCGCTTAGATCCGACTCGATCCGAATCAAGTGGGTGAGTTGATCTGAATCGAGTTGACTTCGTCCAATCTAAACTCAAATCGAGTCGAATTTGAGTTACCCAGTAGTTACTGGACTTGACTCGACGCGAAATCCAACTCGATACTGACTCGACTCAATCCGAAACTTAACTAATACATATATATTAAAAAACAGCTGTCAGATCTGAGATGCTAATGGAGATGCTGCAATTCTGGCAAGTGAATCTAGGTCTTGAGTTGTGATTTCAGCCCATGGATACTTGCTGCACCCGATTCGACTCGGTACTTGTGATCGGGTCGGACTTGGTCCGGATTAGCCAGGCTAGACCCGGACTCAGATTGGGTCAGGCATGTTAGACTCGGTACCAAGTTGAGTCGAATTCAGGTCAAGCCTATTTCAAAACCGGATCAAGTCAGATCAGCCCTAACTCAATCTGACTCGGCTCAATGCCCACCACTGCTGGTGTATCATAAAAAGACATGACTAATGGAATACAAGTTCTGCTTGTGTCATGCTTGGCTAAGGCACCGACTCCATTTGACTCCCATCGGGTCTAGGTCAATGCACAAGTTCGAACTTGAAGTGGGGTTTGGATCCAAATCGGGTCAGTGATCGGGTCCGAAATTCCAAACTCAATCAGGTCCTATCTAGATTCGGATCATATCAAAGTGGGGGAGTAGGACGACTACACGTCCATCCGAGCAACATCCAGCCGACGGAGAATGATCCATATTCTCCGACCGCAGGATCATTCAGAGAATCTTCGGCTCCGTGATTCACGCCACCTTCAACAATTTAAATATTTAAAAACATGCAATATATATAATATAGGAGATAGATGTCATCGGTTAAATCAAAATTCCCATTTGTTTCTTATTAAAATTATTACTATAATATATTATATGTTTTCATAGAGCTTATTGAGTTGTATATTGTGAGGCGCTACCCTAGGTGGTGGAAAGACCATCCTTGGTGTGGGTCCACTATATGAATGGTTCTGATTATAATGATGGGACCCATATGTATGGCGGACGCCTCAGTGCAAGGTTATAGTCTTTCTTATAGAATGAGACCGTTCCGCAAGTGCTGGTAAATAATTCTTAATAAATTTGAAATAACTTGATTTATGATTAATAAATTAAATGAAATTAAAACCCTTTATATAATGAGCTCAAACTTAGAATGGAGTTTTAGACCCAAACTCTAATGCCAACACCCTAAAAACATAACTTATTATAAATAGTAAACTTACCTTTTACGGACTGTCTGCACTCTTACTAGACTTTATGGTTTTCGACCATAAGAGCAAGTGTCCAATTTGGCACAGCCACTTATCCTCCTAACTTTTTAAAGCCATTTTCAAGTTGGGGACAATTCCTTTAATTCAAAGTATATATCAAAAGTTATATTCACATTAAAATTTACCATTTATAGTAAAAACAAAATTAAATATGACTTTTGATCATTTATATGATGGAATCTCACAAATCGGGTGTGGGCAACCTAGCATAGTGGGATTGGTTGGCTTAAGTAGCTTCTCATCATATATCATATGTCGAAAAACTGATCCTAGCTCACAAGATATGACTGTTTTAAGGTTTTGATAGTCCAGATCATTTCTACCTCCGATCAGACCTTATCTGGTCCATCTTTCCCATGAAAGTTAGGTTATTTTATCGGTGTCAAGTTGCTCATATGCTATCATGTTGCCCACCATACTTTGCATTGGCCATCCAACCCTCACATAAACGAGCCCTGTTATGATAATGGGATTCCAAAATCAGGTTTATCCTTAAGCCACACCGTAGAAAATAATGGACAACCAACGATAAACTTTCAAATTTATGTGGAGACCCAATAATGGTCATGCGGCCCTAATTTTCGGGCCGTCCAATTTCCTCACTTGGAATAAGTTCATTCAACAGTAAAACAATATATTTGTTACCTAAGCTTTGCTAAGCCCACATACACATGTACAAGGTGACAAATATACACACCACACGTGCCACTCTGGCGCATTGGAATGAGATATAATCCATTTATCATAGGTGCACGCTATTTAGCTGCTCTTGCCTAAGAGTGAGGGTGGTCCAATTGTCTGGTACTCATAATTTACCAAAAATAAAAATTGCGGCTGAAAAATAATTAGCTGAAGTTTTCTTAACCGTCCATCTGTTTCTGACATTGTCACCTTCCTGCTCAATGGACTGAATTTATTCTGGGGAGATAACATCTATATGGTCAGAACCACCTTATGGATGGATTGGATATTGTTCCTATCATCCACACGAGCACATGTGCTGGCATGTGCACTAGTAGCCTCGTACATGCATGTACACCAAGCAAAGCTCTTGCTACTGAACACAGGACATTGCTGCATTAATTATAAAGACTTTAATAATTGCTATTTGCTAACATGCACCACATGGTTTAACTATATAAACGTACACTTGAAAACGTGTTTGTCCATCCTATCACATCAGATTGCACCGAGACTTATGATGATATGGGCTTCTAGAACAGTAAACATGTGTTTGTTCACATCCAAGGACTGGCCTTTTTCAAATAACAAGGCCAGTTCTATGTTTGTGAAAAACATGGAACTTCCTTATTGTGGACTGGGTTTTATAGGTAAGGCCATGGTTATCTAAGCTGTTATTAATTTGATGGCCCATCATGGATGGCCCATGTTCCGGAAATCTCATCTCCACTTTAACCTCTCTATTGTTACCCCCTAATCTTGTAATTTAATTTAATTTAATTTTTATAAAAATAAAGAAATCTCTCCCTCGTCAGGAGGAAGAAATTGTTGGGGAACCGTTAAAAGCACTAAAAGACAAATCAAACAAAGTACACACAATCACACAACTAAGTCCAAACATAAATAATTCAAACTTTACAAGGAAAAAGTCTTTCAAAAATAATTCACTGCACAAAGCGATGAGTTTGCACTGTAAAAATAAAAATTACAAGAAATGGAGTGTTTCCAATTCGAACAAACCTCAAATCCACTTCATAAGCCACAACCATGCTCTTGAAATCCTTAGTAAGGATTTAAAAAGCTATAGAACTCTTTTACTACTTCAAAATCCTAATTATACCCGATATATAAAGTATTACAACTGGAATGGAAAACAAATTATGCATTTACGTAACTTAGCGTATGCACCAATTTAGATGGCATTGACGATCTATCGATGACATTACACCTTCGATGACATTGACTAGCAACACCAAAATGTTCCAAGCAACCAATATTGCTTTTTTGAATTTTTCCTATGGCATTAAACATCTGTCGATGGCATCAACTTCTACTTGATGGCATCGACTGGTCTGTCAATAGCATTAATGGACCCTGTTGCTTACAAATTTAAGACATCAATGACATAAATGACCAACAATCTATATACAGAGGAAAGCCAATGATTGATGGCTAGGATTTAGCAATTTGGAAATGCCGGGTTATGGTCCATCTAGTAAGCGCTTGGGTAAACCAACCATGGCCCACATGTTCCAACCCTAGTGCACCTTGGCCTTTAATAAATATAATTAATTAACAGAAGGCCTTGAGTCCAACATGTTGTACCATGATTAATGGTTCACCCACAGCAACAACTTCCAACCCTTCATGTGCATGTGAAATCTGACCTGTCCAACACATCATGAGGATTAAATTGTGCAAAAAAATAAAACGAAAATAAAAAAATCTGCCACATCTACTCATTGACATGATTAAGACTATACATCTACTCATTGTTAATGGCTATGCATTTTTTTCTAGAATGTGGCCCACTTGACCATTGAACCAAGCTTCTTTCCATGCAAGGCGGTCGTCATGATGGGAATCGACTATTGGAAAGGTTGGATGTTACATGCACATGATAGGTTGGAAGCTATTAACTGGGTGGACCACAAATAATAGACAGGTTAGACGTGGACCTACTTATTTAATAAGGGATAAAAGTTACGCCTACTTGGTAGACACATAAAAATGAATTCATCTCATTTTAGTTAACATTAATTGGAGATCTTGATCTCAACTATATAAGTACCGCTAATATGAACCCATCATATATTAGAGATAATTTATTAAAAATCAGTTGAGTAATGGCCAATGACAATGATTACTGTTATGCAGTACAAGAAAAAATCACTATAATATATTTTTTTTTCTAAAAAAGTAAAATAAAATAAAATAATAATAAAATAATGTAATGACGGTTACAATCAGAATCATAACGAAAATGGCTACCATTACTGTTATTGAATATCTTAGAGATCAATTCATTTTTAGGAGTTTACCAAACAAGACCTAAGAGTATATGTGTGATCAGACCCAAGTCCAGATCAAATCTAAGAAAATGGACTTGAACATGACCTAATTATTAATTAGGCTAAAATCTAAATCTAGATATAACTAAATTAGGTTTTTGTACTTTCAGCATCCAAGGAAATCCAGCTACCCACTGACAGCATGTGCTCAGTGCCCACTGATGTGGACCATTTAACATCCCTCTTGAATGCATGGTCCATTGCCCAAAGTCCACATTTAGATTATATCCAGAAATTATCTGGACCATTAAGTCAATCTACGTTTTAGTGGGTATCCGAGATCGCATTTTAAAATGGACGTCTGAAAATTCAAATCTTGATTTGCTACTAGATTCACCCAACATCTTTAAATAGCAAGAGATTATGAGTGCATGACTGTCGGTGAACCCATATGCCTTTAAGCCATGCCCTGTGTATATAGTTTAATGGTATAATTCCTTATGTTTCATTCTTAAAACAATGGTGGTGACTCAACCCCTCTAATGTGGTATTGATGTAAAGCTATCCTCACCATCCACATTGTGGGTGTTATTGTATATGGAGCATGTCTTGAAATTCACAAGTATCAACCAGTTATAACCATACAATTAGTAGATATCAAATGGAAGGTTAAAATTAAAATTGTGATTGGTCCAAATTCAGAGGAAAAAAAATAGATGGTTTTATTGTCATATTCATAGGTGCAATTTTTCAGTTATATAGTCCACCCATATCAGTCCCACAAGTTGGACGGTTTGGATTGCCTTATAACTCTGCCACGTGTGCAGTTGAAGAATCACCACCATTTTCTAAATGGTGGAGAACTAATCTTAAGAGTCTAACAGAGTTCAATAATTAATCTTTATAAGGAAACTTCAACTTAGTTAACTAGTGGGACCCACTATAGCGACAGTGGAAAAAAAATAAGAAAAAAAAATCTGAAAATTAATCCTTACCAGGATCAACAGACACTTAAAAAAATCAACCTAATCCAAAAGTTAGGTGGGCCCCACCACAACTTTGAGTTAGATGTTTTAGGCGTGATTTGCATGGTTAGCTGTGGAGTGGCCCACCTGAATTATAAGTCAGGCTGATTTTTTTTTTTTTAATCTGTATAATGAATATAAGAAGACTGTCTTGATAAAGAGATTAGATGTTACAATTCCAATACATGACTTGTGATTAATCCAATTACAGATTAATTAGTGTCAGACACCCTACCATCGAGATTTGGCTAAGTGAAAGCCGTTGGATTCTGACTTCATTTCTATTCAAAACCATCAAATTTTAAATCAAATTAAGTCAAAAATATTTATTATTTTCACTGTATGATATGGATTATTTTGCCTACTATTTATTATTATTTTTATTATTTTTTGAAAATTTCCAATTGCAACTTCAGTGATTCTGTTGACTATCTAAATATAACACTCATGACACTTTCTAAATGCTAGATTTCTTTTGGGTGTGTTTGGCTGCACCAAATATCATAAAATTTTAATGCACACTTATAAGAGTGGATTTATCCAATTTAAGGTAAGTGTTAGAAGATACTGTAGAAAGAACCACAATGATAGAGATTTTGATGGTTGAAAAAGATTTGTTGGTAGAAGTATGTAATCCTGAGATGGACCCTTGATAGAGATCCACTGCTGCTATTAACGCCTATACTATTATACTATTATATGAAAGTAAATATAACTTATGTTTTCTCCATATTTTGGATGACCAAAATGCCTTCATAAAAAGAGAATATTCTTATGATCGCCGCATCATAAGGGAGAGTGAGGCCCTAACATGGTGAGATTTGATTGAGCCATGTGCTGTCAAAGATGGGACATGCAAAGTGGGAGCCGATTGCGTGTTGCCCTTACCGTGAAGCTCACCTTGATGCGTGTACTTTACATTCACGTTGTCCATCTATATTACCATATCATTTTAGAGCATGAGCCTAAAAATGAAGAAGATTTAATTATTAGGTGGACCATGATATAGGAAATAGGGGTGATTGACCATTAATGAGCCACAAAAGTTTTGGATCAAGCTAAAATTTTTATTTTTTTTATTTTTCCTTCACCTAGGTTTATGTGACCTTATCATATGTTGGAAGGATAATAAACATTACAGAAATATTACATTATGCTCTAGGATGTTTTTAATGGTAAGGCGTTCAATCACTATTGTTTCCTATACTGCGGTCCACCTTATAATTTTTTCTACTTTTTTTGAGCTCATGCTCTAAAATAATCTAGGAAAATAGATCAACGAGACGAGACGTGGAATAGATGACTCAGGGTGAACCCATGATAAGGGCTAAACAGACTATCAGTGTAGATATATAATAAATGAATCAAGGTGAGGCCTCCAGTAGGGGCGCACTCTCTTGAGTGAGGACGGGATGTACCTAATTCCTTCCATGCAAAGCATATTTGAAAGTGATTTGATCGAGTATACTAAACCAATCAAATCTTGCCATGTCAAGCCTCACAGATTGTATGCCAACATACAGCGTGAGTCAGGATTGAGCTTGTTACTACCCACTGGGGCCCACCATGATGTCCCAATGACATCCACACCATCCAATTTCACCAGAATCGAGTGAGCTAGCCACGCTAAAGGAAACGATGGGGATGCAATCACCACCGTTAAACCTTCGTAACCCAACCGTATCATTTATACAATCCAATCCGTTCATAAGGTGACTCTCACTTAGATGAAAGGAAAACACCAACATCAGCTCAATTAAAAACTTTCATGGCCCCAAGATGTTTTTAGGCTACCTACTTTTTATACTTTATGTCGCCTCACCTAAGGTGGCGAAACTGATAGGAGTTAATATCAGACATACATCATGGTGGGCTCCGCAGTGCTGGTGTGTGGAAAGCACACCTTAGACACACGTGTGGGCTACAAAATTAGGAATAGAGGCTAGAATACATGCACACGTATGGCAATGAGACGCGCCAGCCTTACAATTAAGGCATAGGCCAATCATGCCTACTACTAACCTAGCGGAACGTGGGAGATAACGTGTGTGAGATCCACCCCGTCCATCATGTGTGTTGCCTTATCTTAACCCTTCTAACCTAAAAAAAGGGCCTGACTAGAACTCAAGTGTCCACCCCACCGTAGGGAAGAGTTGGGGTGGGATGCCCACAATTAGTTGACTGTGGGCCCACTGCTAGTTTTATGTATGTCATCCAATCCGTTAATCTCATGAAAATCAACATGAAGAAGAGACTTTCCAAAATCACAAGGCTACGAAAGTGAGGTGGGCCATGCCACATGAATTTAAAGGTTTTAAGCATGACTTTACACTATTTCCAATAGTGAGGCCCACCTGAATTTAGGATCGGTGTGATCTTCAGGACCAAGACCAAGAATTATCTGGTACACTTGATGGACAGTGTGGATCGATCTTTAAGTACACATGCGGCTTGTGTAGAGAATTCAAACATGGTAGAGCCTTCTCCTACATTACAACTGACAATGTGAACTATCGATCAGGACTTTCCATCAGATGGGCCTCATCATGGATGGCCTGTTTTTTCACAAATCACATCTAACAAATGGTCTTATCCATCACTTTTCTTCCTTTTCAGGTACTTATCTCGACCATCGTCCAGCTTTCTTTACTAGCTACCATGTCACTGCCTAGATGTGGCTAGGATCACCCCATCTAAATTTATTCTATCTCTTTACCATCTATAAAAGGTACCACTTGATGGACGGCTCTGATTAATACATCACTTGCTGATTTGGCATGGATTGGTGATTTGACCCTTGAAAACCTACCAATGGCATAAAACATCTGATTGGTGTGTAAAGTGACCCAGTTTAAAGATGGACGGCATGGATGAATTATATGCACTGCGTTTTGAGTTTGAACTAGTGGGCCAAAACTTCACCGTACGCATTACATATATATGTATGACCCTTCCAGCCATACATGGGGCCAGTAATTCACCGGACATGGTCCAAACACTATACTGATCAAATGATCTTAACCATCAATTAGAAGGATATTGATTAATAGGGTTCAAAGCTCACAGATAAAATCATATGGCTTAGATCATCTGATTGGTGTGAGTTTTCGCCTATGATCCACTCATGATGTGGCTTAATAATTTTGGATGGCACAGATTGCCATGCACCTATACTGCATGTACAACATCCGTAGCTCCCCCACACATCCATTACGAGGATGGCCTATCATGGTACTAACCTCTTGACCTTTATGGGAATATGACCAACTACTTAAAACCTGTTTTATTCCCTACATGGAATGACCTATTGTTAATTTAAACCATTCTTTCATTTATATAATTAAAGTGATTCTAAAGTAAGAATCACGTGATTACATGATCTTAACCTTTTGAATGGGGCCAATTTAATACAAGTGTTTTTTTTTTTTGTCCTTTGGTTTCAAGATGATGTTGTTGGGATAAATGAAGGAATTATACAGAGATGAATCTGGGATTGCAATCCAAAAGCACCAAGCAAATACAAAGAGAACGCAATAATTTAACGTGAAAAACCCTTTCAGAAACAACCATGACACAAAGTGACAGAAATCTACCATGAAAGCAGAAATTACAAAGAGAAAAGACTTATCCGATTTGAAAAATCATCAAATCTCACCTTTGCTATACCATTTGAAACCCTAGAACTATTTAGAAACCCTTTATAATAGTTTAGGAAGCCTTGAAATATTTCAGAATGACAATTGGAGCATCTTATGAACTCCTATTTATAGATTAGGAACTCCAACTTTCACACCGAGTTGGAATAATTCGGAAACCACTTCAAATTTACGCAGTCCGTGCACAATTTGCGTAATCTTAAGCTGATCGAACTAGAGCTTGGGCTAGCCGACCGACACTTCAGCTAGCTGAACCTATTCTTAGGCTGGCCGAATTTTCCGCAAGTTCTAAAAGAATAGGTTGTTGGATTTTCACTTGAACTTTCTCGGGCTAGCCAAATTTCCCACAAAATTTCACCTAAAGCTTCCTCGATGTCATCGAGCCTTTTTGACAAATTTAAGACATTTATCAACAATAGATGTTTCATCTAATTTTATTTTGCTAATCGATCTTGACTTTCCATTTTCATGTTATTGATCAAATCTTAATATCTTGCTATTGACATGATTTTGCACCACGTCTCGCTCATTGTTGTTATTGACAATAGGTCACCTTGTGTAGCCTTTAAAAGACTTATCGAAGATACAAAAACATCTCTCTCTCTCTCTCTCTCTCTCTCTCTCTCTCTCTCTCTCTCTCTCTCTCTCTCTCTCTCTCTCTCTATATATATATATATATATATATATATATATATATATAACTTACCGAATGTGATTAATCAATTGACTGTAACAAGTTTTCTTAGTATCAATATTGTGACATGTATCACTGATTGGGAATACGAAATCATGTATTGATATTGTTGATATTTGAAAATGTATTATTGACTAAGGGAAATATGGAGAAAAAGATTTTTATTTTTATTTTTTCTGTTAAATGATGAAACGCTAGTAAATATGAACAAGATTTTCATGTTTAGAAATCAAAATATTACAAAAAGAAACCACAAGTGATAAGATTCCATTTAATAAGGGCTTAAAATCAGTATTGCTGTAAACCACGTGCGCATAGATACAAGCACCCATGAGCCACTCATGCATACAAACATAGATACATTATACATGATTTATCATCCGCCCATCCAACTTTTCATTCATCCTTGCGTACATGTATACATGAAAACATTACATGCATCCATGGTACACATGCATTCATTCATAGAAAATATAAAAAGCACAATCCACACATAGCTACATCATACAACTATATATAATGAAAAAAAATTAAATAAAAGTATTTGTCATATTTTTAAATTTTAAAAGCCAGAATGTTTCTCAAAAAATGGAAGACATATTCATCATTTCCAATCACAAATAGAAAAATGAAATAAAATAAAATAGATAAAAATTTAATCAATTTTTAAAATTCTAAATAATTAAAAAATTAATTTCTAAAAAATTAAAGGTAGATCAATCAACTCCCATAAATATACTAAAATTTGAGCTGTCAATCAATAATTTTAGAAGAAAAATAGAGGAAAATAGGATTTCTCCAAATTTCCCATTTTCTATTCCATATGCACGTTCAGATTTTTAACTCAAATCCTTTTACTATATGGGAATCATGCCTAGATATGGATTTGGTTGAACTACTCTATATTCAAATCTTAAGGAAAAAAAAAGAAAAAAAGAAGACATTTTGACCAAAAATCTCACATTCGAAGAACCAACCGATCATTGGTTAAATCTCTTGCAAGTCGAAGCTTCTTCCCAAAACAATCCGATAAGTACGTTGAAATCCACTTCAAAATAGATTTCTGAAAAAACTCTAAAAAATGTTTTTTTTAATTTTTTTTTAATTTTTTTTTCTAGAAATATCACACATTTCTAAGAGCTTTCTCTATGTTAGCTATAATACTGCTAGTAACGCCGACACAAGGAACATATGTGAGTTTTATTTTCTCATTAATGATCCCTGGCTGGATAAGAGGGGAGGGTGGCGGCAAGTTAATAGCTAGCAT
The DNA here is from genome assembly GCF_029962835.1 of Magnolia sinica. Taxonomy (NCBI): domain Eukaryota; kingdom Viridiplantae; phylum Streptophyta; class Magnoliopsida; order Magnoliales; family Magnoliaceae; genus Magnolia; species Magnolia sinica. The sequence goes on from NC_080573.1 coordinate 15,417,799, forward strand.
CAAACTTACACAAAAAAAAAAAAAATTCAACATGAATCCAACAATTTAACATTTTAAACTAACGCTACGCCAATAAGGGATGTCAGCAACATCTCCAAAGCTTTTAAGTGACATGTGAGATGCTCAATCATCAATTTAGACCATCCAATCTTTTCATACAATTAGGTACACGCCATATTACAAAAATCATGCCAATCTCAATCCTAAATATTCAATCAATAGCATGAAAAATAAATAATCGAGATTAATCAAAGAGACAAAATAAGTTCAATCATCATCTTAAATCATCTATTTAATAGATCTCACTTTGTATTACTCATAATTCCACAGTAGAATTTTATTACAATGATTCTAACTATTATGATTTATATACAGTTAAACAAATTTGCCTCATTCACAAGAATACGATCATCGTCGGATTGGTATGATTCTTGCATAATGACTTGCATGGAATGGTTCATCTGGTTGATGATTGAACATCCTACGTGTAAGTTAAAAGCTTTGGTAACAATGCTAATGTCCTGTGAAAGTGGGGACATTAGCAAAACACAAATATATAGTAGGGGAAGCTATTCTTATTTTTGTAACACAGCTTATCCTTTCTAAGGTATCTTTACTTTATTTGCATTCTATATGAAAAATGCCTTTGCTAACCAAATAGGCCTAGCTCCATCCCTGAAAGTAGGATCTACATCTCTCTATTTTGGTATTGTCATTCACCAGCCTTTTGATTCTCACTCTATATGCTTTTAACATGGCCCATGCTTTTACTTTATCATCAATAAAGCATGAGTATAGGACCACAGCTATATGGTAGCAGTGCCATGAGTACCTAGGAGATTTCGAAAATCTTGTTATATTCTTACAAAAAATAATGAAACAATATTATTGTGATATTCTGAAATATCAGCAATTTTCAATTTTTGGGATTATATTGAGGAGACATTATGATATTGATGCAAAAAATTGTTTAAAATTTTAACTATGCATTAATAATATAATTCAAAATTTAAAATTATTTATTAAATTATAACAAATATATTTTATTTTAGCAAGATTTTTCTCGATGATATCCAAAGATAAACCTCAAAATTTTGTATATCTACCAAGAAATTCCCAAGAACGAGATTTATTACTATGTAGGGTAATAATGAGAACATGAATGGTTCTGATCATCATCTGAGTTGCATTTGCGGATGGAAACTGGCCGTCTATGGTATCGTGATTAGGGGTGTCAATGGGTTAAGTTAGGGTCAGGTCAATAGAATAATCGTACTTAGGCTAATCTGCGAAGGGGTTTTATTGGGTCCAGATATTTTCATTTTTTTGGGACCCACACCTAGACCCAGACTCAGGTACTCGTCAGGTACGCATTTGGTATTTGGACCTAGCTTTGAGTTGGGTTCAAGTTAGGTCCAGCTCAAATGAGAGCATTTACATGGTTGAGTACACCTGATGGATGAATTAGATTGCACATGATTATGGCTGTTTGACACATGCATCATGTGTAAACGGGCTCTCTTACATGAATGTGGCTTAAGAAACATCATCTCATTCCTAGAAAACACACACACACACACACACACACACACACACATGAGGTTGGAGACTGCAAATCCCTTTCTCCCCAGTTTAAATCGGGGTGTCGCCTGATCAACAAAAGACTCGGAATCCCTTATCCTGCTAATAGAACTAGCCAAGTTATTGCCCAACAGAAGCAGAGGTTAAAGACTAGGACTGTTGATACTTGGTTTTAAGAATCTAGGGGAGTTCGAACTCAAACATGAAGCCCAAGGGCTAAAATTTAGGCCCATTTGTTAATTGGGCCCTGCTTGGGCTGTGTCTATAAGACAATTGTTTCAGCCGAAACACAACATGACCCTATCCCATTTAGGGTTTCAAGGGAATTTTGGTCATATATCATATGAACAGCCAATATCTCAAACAGCAGTGGGGGGCTGGCTTTACTTGGGCTCAGGTCTGTTTTGTTTTGTTTTATCATGGAGAAGGGCTTGGCACCGCTTCACCTCATGATAGGCCTACACGCTTCCTAGAATTATTTGTTCATCAAATGTAGTCGACCACATGCGTGTTGAACGTGGACATTTATTTCTTTTACATTTTCCCATCCAAAGAGTGAACTGGATTAATTTTTGAGCTGTTCACATCCATGGTGGCATGCATCGTCCTAATGAAGGGCCAAGATCTTGCACATATGCCATGAAATGATGTGTGAGCAACAACGGAACGAGCGTACCACCCATGAACTGCTCTTGATGCAGGTTGTGATCGAGCATGTTTATGGAATCCTGCCCATTAATTAGGAAATAATGGATTTGATCATTGGGAGCTTGTAATTGGAATGTATTGGAATTTGAAACGACAATATATTGAAATCAAGGTGCTTGTGAATGTGTAAAATGTTTGAGAGCTTGCAATTGAATTGCGCCTATGTGATAATTGACATAATGATTGTATAAGCCAATCAAAATAATGAGAAAATTTCAAAACTCAAGTCAGCTATAAACATATGGATCACAAAAGAGAGACTTCAGCATTAAAGTGCAAGTGAACCGAGAACCTTTACCAATCCATTTAGATATTGAACATTTGAATAGTTCAGATAATTCTACTAATATGATTTTAGTGATACAGTCAATAATTAAATTGTTTTATTAAAAAGGATCCAAGAAAAGCATTTTACTTCAATTACTCTTGTGTGAAATTTCATAGTACACCAAAATTATGTATTTTAATTACCTGAATTTAGAGGTGGGCACGGGACAACTCGAACCGGCTAACTCGACTAGTCCGACTCATTCAGATTCAACTCAACCTGAACCGAATGGGTGAGTTAGTTCGAATCTAGTAGGCTTTGCCCAATCCGAACTCAAACCGGGTCAAGTTTGAGTTACCTAGTAACTTCACCCGAAACTCGATCCGATTGGACCCAACTCGATCCAAAACCCGAATCTCTAACCCTACCTGCTGCACTCTACCCTGACCCGATCCCAAAATCTCTCTCTCCCTCCCTCATATTTCTCATCTTCCAAGCCCAGCAACCACCCACCACCATCACCCTCCTCCTCCTCCTCTCTTCTCTCTACTCTCTACTCTCTTGGTCTCTCTCCCTCATCTCTCAATCCCGCTCAGTGCTAACTCGACCCAACTCGATACTTCTGACTTGATCGGACTTAGTCTGGATCAGTCTAGGCCAAACCTGACTCAGATCGAATTAGGCATCTAGACTCGGTATCGAGTTGGATCGAGTTCAGGTCAGGCCTATTTCAAAACCGGATCGAGTTGAGTCAGCCCGATGCCAAGCTCTACCTGAATTCATGCTGCCAAATAACTTTTGAAAACAAAATACATTAAACGGATTGAAATTTCAAGGTTATCATGTATCACACTCTATTTTATTAACACACTTCATTATCGATCACGTTACAGCCCATACACATTTCTTTCGTCACATACCATAAGCATAGAATTGTAGGGACGTAGTAGATACAAATCACTAAGTGGGCCCCATTTTATTATGCAAGATCGATTGGCCCATACATGAAGATCCGGGACATCAGGCAGGTTGAACCACGTGGCTCCTTCAAACCAAAGCAGGGCTGGGCTGTCAATGTATTGGGCCTAAGTTCGACCTGTTCTGAAAGAGATTGGTCGTGTCTTCATTTTCAATACATGAATAAGGCCCCTGCAATTAAAGTGCTAGCTTGGCTGAAGGGCTGCGACACATATGGCGGGGCCTGCGAAACGAACTGTCTGGATCTCACCGGAGTTTCGTACGTTGCCATGGTGGTGCGCTAGCGAAGAGAGAGTTGGGAGTTGAGAGGAAAGTGAGGAATTGGAATCGGTGGTGGAAGAGATTTTGATTTTGGGGAATCGGGATTCTCGTTTGGGATTTCCGAGAGACGCAAGAAAGAAAGCCCAAAGCAGTTGAGAAATGACCACCAGAATCCCATGGATTCCATTTTCCAGAAAATCCCTCTCTTTTCTTTAGAGAGAGATGGTATTTCTACTGCACGCTGCAGCGTTTATGTAAGGCATTTTCAGCGTTTCTTTCGGGGACGCGGATTGCGTCCTACCCACGCCCGTTTCTACCCGCGCAATCCCCGTCCTTCTTTCCTACGACAGCCACGTGGCTACTGATCGGTACTCTATAGGATTGAGCGAGACAGTGCTAAATCTTAGGTGAACCACACCACATGAAAACAGCAGTGATTAAATGTCCACCGTTAAAAACCTCTTAGGCCCATCTGTTGATTAGTTCCTTCATAGTTGAGAAAACAAATATCAGCTTGATCCAGAACTTTTATACTCAAAAAGTTTTAATGGTAGGTGTTCAATCAATACTATTTCTTATGATGTTGTCTATTTGAGATTTATATCTAACTCATATTTAGGGTTATATCGTAAAATGTTCTGAAAAAATGAATAAATGGCATGGATGAAACACGTACATCATGGTAGGGTCCACGACCACTGAGCGCTTAGCTAGTGGCAGCGTCGCTAGCCAATCCGCGAATTGCGTGGGAAGCAAGCACGGGCTACGCGGATTTCCTGCTCGAGAGCATTTGGCAGGAAGTTACTGCCAAGGATGCTGGGTGGGGCCATCTTAATGTTTGTGAGAAATCCACCCCGTTCATCCGTTTTTAGAGATTAGTTTAGGACATGGAACAAAAAATGATATTTATCCAAAACTTAAGTGGGTCACACTAGAGGGAAAGTTAGGAAAAAAAAAAAAAAACCTACCATTGAAACTTTCCCAGGCTCCACCTTAATGTTTATATGCCATCCAAACCGTTTAAAAGGCCAATCCCACTGGGATGAAGTGAAAAATACAAAAAGCAACATCCTGATACCGGACATTTATGGCTATAAGATTGTTTCAACAGTGCTTACAATCCCCACTGTTTCCTCTCATGTCGCCCACGTGAGCTTTGGATCCACTTACTTTTGTTCGTTTGTCTTAAAATGAATTCGTAAAAACGGATGTACGGTGTGGATTTCTCACAAAAATCCCATTTGGCCCCACCCAGCATCCTTTCGCATAACTTACTCTGAAAGGCTCTGGCAGGAAATTCGCGTCCGGCTAACTTTGACTGGACCCAAATCGTCAACAACAGCGTCTTTTTTTCGTAGCGCGTGAATTAGCGACAATGTGGGACCCACCATTTAGAAAACATATCCACTCCATCCATCATGTTATATTCTCAATATTAGGACCTGAAACTAGAAATCAGCCAGATCGACGATTCAGGTAGGTCACACCACAATGGGGGTGGGATGCCAACCGTAGGTTTGAATAGGGGCCACCGTGGTGTGTATTCATCAAACCGGTTAATCAGGTGTAAAACTATGGGATGATGCAATATTAAAGAAAAACAGGCTGATCGAGAACTCAAACGGGCCACAGCGCATGAACTTAGAGATTTTATTATTCTATGAATATGACCCACACAAGTTTCCCATCAGGGTGTTCTTTTGCATGTACGGTGTATATTTTTCTTCTCAAATGATGGACGGAGTGGATTTTACCTGGACAATATGGCGGGCCCAAGAGGTTGGGAGTTTAAAACAGGTCATTGATAATTCCGGTCCTCCTTGCCTGATGAAAGTTCCATTGGCGGGAGTGGGCTGCTCGTCGGAAGTGGATTGCTTAGTGTGTCGCACACCACCGACCTTGGTGGTGTGTTAACGTCAGGAGCGCGGATTGGATGCGTCACCAAGCTCTGTGGACCCCACCACGATGCATGTGTTGTATCCATACCGTCCAACCGTTTGTAGAGATCGTTTTATGGAATTGCAAAGAGAACGAGATAGATCTAAAGTTCAAGTGGACCCCACCACAGAAAATAGTGGGGACAGTGACATCCACCGTTCAAAACTTCTTAGGGGCAAGAGTAGTTTCCGATCAAGCTGATATTTTTGTTTTCACTTCGTCTATCTATGTGTTAACTTATGAATAGGTCAGATCTCAAAAATACATCACGGTGGGTCCTATAAATGTTTCAATGGTGGCTGTAACGGCTCCCACAATTTTCTGTAGTGTGTCCACTTGAAATTTAGATCTATCTCATTCTCTTTGTAATGCTATAACACGATCTCTACAAATGGTTAGACAATATGAATATAACACATGCATCATGGTAGGGTTCATAGAGATTGGTGATGTCACTTCAGTTGCGATTTGGCTACTGACCTTGTCAGTATCCAATCTGCACCCGCAGGTAGTCCATCACGAGGTTGAAGCTGATCATGAGATACGTGTTAAATCCAAACTGTCCCACTTGAGATGAAAAATAAGATATATCTAACTATCAAGTAGACCACACTGCAAAAAGAAGTGGGGGATTGAATATACCATTGAAACTCTTTTTGGGGTACCAGAAGTTTTGGATAAATATGAAATTTGTTTTTCTTCTTTATTCAAGTCTTTTTAACCTTTTATGCAAAATAAACATTATGGTGTACAAATTGTTTAATAGTGAAAATTATTATCTCTATTGCTATCTGTGGTGTTATCCAGATGATCTTTCAATATGATTTATTTTTTTTGATAATGCTCTAAAATGATATCTAAAAATAGATGACCGGTATAGATATAATAAATACATTATTGCAGGGCCCATGTAACTTTGATCTCCTTTGAACCCTTCGTACAACAAGGAGCTCGAGGAGCGTAGTGCTCGTCTTCGCACAACAGGTGGCGTGTGGTACACCAGCCAATCCGCTTCCCATGATGTTCATCCATTGTCAGATCATTTTAGGGCAAGGATTCTGAAAATGAGTTAGATCCATAGCGTAAGTCGACCACAACCTAGAAAGCAGTTTTGAAAATGACATCAACCGTTGAAACCTTCCTGCCAGTTCATAATGTAACGCTTAGCTTGATCCAAAAATTCTACAGCCTAATGATACTGCTTTTTGTGTTGTGATGCCCTTGAGGTTTGGATATACCTCATTTTTAGTCTCATACCCTAAAATGATCTAAAAAATGGATGGACGGTGTGGATACAACACATACATCATGGTGGGCCCCACAAAACTTGGTGACGTGGGCACACCAAGGTCTTTGGCTAGTCATTCAAGTCATTTGAGTGGGGAAAAGGTTCGATGGCTACGCCAACATCTCTCAAATGGAATTATCTCAACCATTTATTACGAAAGTGCTGACTTTCATGTTCCTTCGTGGGCCACACATGCAGTTTCCCATAAACTAGATCTTCCACACGTATGGGTTAGGGTTTGGGCCTCGTTGGTTTTGTTCTAAACGGCGTGGGACCTATTTCCCGTGTGTATTGGTCTAACATACCATCAACTCCAATTATCTCCCAACCTTTTAAATGGCATATAGATTGATCTATCATCCATTTGAACCATTCATTTGTGGGTGCAATTAGAATAAGTCACATACAAGAATCAGTTCATTGGATCCAATTTATTACAACCATCTATTATTTACAAGTTATAAATCACATGGTCAGAATTAAAGCGTAAGTTGTTGAATCATAAGAAATATAAAGTGGATCTATCTAGTAGATGTTAAAAGATGATTAAACCTATTTTGTTTCTCCGATTAATCGAGGCTATCCATTTTGATGACCTGTGTTAGAGGTTTTCGGCATTATTTTCCGACTACTTATATAAATGAATGAACGGACTGGAGAGCATCCTCGTGCGCCATTTTAGACGGTAATGATGTTAGCAAAACCCTTACATATAAAGGTCCAATCATGATATGATGGGAATTATCTTTTACAAATGCCTCTTTACATTGATTTAGTCACCATAATAGATAATCAAATGAGATATAACAAAATAACTCAAGTGATTGATCTTGGCAGTTCATCATGTGGAACCCAGCGCATACTGCACATTTATGTTAAAACTTCGATAGCATGATTCTAACTCTCCCATCATGGCCAATCCACTTGATAATTTGAATTAATTATAAATAATCTACTAAGAAAGAGTTGAATATCATATATTGATTAAAGAAGTTTTTACACAATCTTAAACAATCATATAAATAATGGTTTATAGCCTTTTATAATGTTGCCATAAAATATGACTTTGTTTCAAACATGTAATGACTTTGTTTCAAACATGTACAATTATTGTGTATACTTATTTAGGGTTCCTTTGTTATATTATCATTATATGTAGATGATATTCTATTAATGAGTAATAATGTGAGTAAAATAATTGAAATAAAAGAATGGCTTAAAATGCACTTTAAAATGAGAGATATGGAAGAATTTTTTTATGTTTTAGAAATTTAAATAACTAGAGATTAAAAAGTGAGAGTTAAACTTACCTTAAGAATCATATCCTAAAAAGGTTTTAAAGAAGTTTAAAATAAATAATTATAAATCAATAGACTTCCCAGTATACAAAAGGATAAAATTGTTTAAAAACAGACCCCTATTAATCATGATGTGGGCACAACAAGCCCCATTCCATTTAGGGTTTCAAGGGCATTTTGGTCATATACCAGGCATGATAGGACACCTGATGGACAGCCTATATCTCGAACATCTGTTGGTTTTGTTCTCTCATGAACAGCCTATATCAGGCACAATAGGACACCTGATGGGCCAATGATGACGGCTTACAATTCCTAGAATTATTTGTTCATCAAATGTAGTCAACCACATGTGCGTTGAATGTGGACATATATTTATGTTTCATTTTCTCATCTACATGGAGCCCATCCAATGAGTAAATCGGATTAATTTTTTAGAGGTCCACATCCATGCTGGCACCCTCTCGATGAATAGCTAAGATCTTGCACATATGTCATGACATGACGGGTGAGCAACAACAACTCTTGCTCCAGTGGTAGACTCTCAGGAGTTTCAACACCCAGTCAAGGGTTCGAGTGTCCATTGGTGGTGAAATCACCTATGGCGTGAGTGTGTGGTGGTGTGTGCATGTGTAAACAAAACAAAATAAAATAAAATACATAAACAAAAACAAAAAACAAAACAAAAAAAGGCATGAGTGTGTGGTGGTGTGTGCATGTGTAAACAAAATAAAATAAAATAGAATAAATAAATAAATAAACAAACAAAAAAACAAAACGAGCATACCCCTAAGGAGTGCTCTTAATGTACTTCGTAATCCTAAGACAGGCTCCAACCTGAACAAAGAATCTTGCTCATAGGGAAATTATGGATTCATGGATCAACTAATTTGGGAGCTTGTATTTGGAATGCACTGGAATCCAAATCACAATTGTACTGGAGTGAAGGTGATTCTAAATCTCTTGTTGTGTTTGGTATATTTTAATTGAAATGCACATGTTTGAAACACATTAAAGTTTTGTAAGATATGTACAATACTTATATTTTCTTATTAAATCAACTTTAATATTCCAAAGTAATGTATGTATGTGATATTTAACAGAGTGATTGTAATAAGCTCATTGAAATATATACTTCACAAAAAATGAAAAACATTCCAAACCTCAAATGGTATGAATCATCCTATTGGTGTGATATTTAATGATACATTTGTATTGGTTTGAATATTCAATTGGCTTGTGTGACTGCCTCGCACACGAGGGGTGACTTCACTTCCTTAGCTTTGTCCTTATTTGTTGGTGCAACTAGAGTAAGATGTTGATATATATATGATATATATAAGGGATTAGGTGACCTTTTTCAACCACACGACATACAATTTCTACTATATAGGATTTCATAATTTTTTAGAGAAGCGGTAGAATTTCAACACATTTACATTTGGTCATGCTTTATATAACGCATAAGTGACCCCAAATAGACAAATAATATATTTACTCTCACTCCTAACACTTACACGCAACGTGTGTATATATATATATATATATATATATGATTGGTGGTCTCCTGCGCATCGTACTGTAGATGCCTTTGTGCGCACCTAGGCTGACTCACTTAGATGGGTTGGGCTAGGTAGGATGCGGTGAGCCTCACCATGATAAGTTCATAAAATCTATTCCAATCATTTGGTTTGTAATATAAATTTAGCAGTAAGGGTAATAAAACAGAAATATTCGTGATTCAGGTGAACCACACTATGAGAAACAATGGGAGAGTGAATGCCTATTGTTGAATCTTTACAGGGTATACCGTGATATGTACATGAAATCCACTCCAACCAATAGTTGATTCGTGAAAATGCATGCAGAGGGGGAAAAAATTTAGGCCCATGGGTGATTTATGTGGGCCACACCAAGCAAAAACATTTGGATGGTGGGTGCCCCAGTGCACTGTTTCTACTCATATTACCCGCCTGGATCAGCTATTTGGGTGACTTCACATACTCATCACAACACCCCCTCGACGTGGATTGCCTACTAATGGACATGGATTGCTAGCTGGTGGTCATGGCCTCAAAATAACCTATTTGTTTTATCCAAGCTGTCTATCTATTCTATCATACTCATTTTATAGCATTAGCTAAAAACTGTGCCAGATCCAAATGTTAGCTGGACCACACCACATGAAAACGGTGGTGATTGAACGCCCAGCATTAAAAACTTCTTAGGTGGACTATATTGATTAAGTCATACAAACCTGGATGAAGAGAAAACACAAATATCAGCTTAATAGAAAACTTGTAAGGCCTCCAGGAAAATTTTTAATGGGGGTCATTTAATCACCGCCTTTTCCAGTGGTGTGGTCCACTTGAGAATTGGATCTTTCTCATGTTTGAGGTCATGCCCTAAAATGCTATGAAAAAAGGGATGAACGGTGGATAAAATATACATATATTATAGTGGGGCCCACATTATGCTTCCAGAACCTACCCACAGAGAAGTTTATGTTGGCAGGCCGTTTGGTCAACATGTAGAGATGAGTGGGAAAAATGAGGGAGGGGTGGGGGTGGCCTAATGTGATGTGTAAGTGAAATCCACTCCAAACATATGGAGTATGATGACAATTTGGTAACAGGGCTCAAACATCATCCACATGTATAGAGGAAATAGTAAATGGGATGCCTGCCATTTAAATTGTTTCACTCAGTGTGGGCCACATAAATCACTTACGGCCATAAAATTTGGTTCAGATGTATGAATCTTCACTGGGTGGATACTGGTTGAAGTGGATTTCACATAAACATCATGGTAGGCCCAGTACAAATTCAATGGCAGTTACTCCCTTCTCCATTATTTCCTTTGTTTGCCACACCTAAATCATGAATATAACTGATTAATGAGCCTCAGGGCTAATTTTAGCCTGTTTGGCAATAATGGGCGGAGTGGATTCCATGAATACAATATGATGGAGCACACCCTGGCTATACCCTCTAAGTAAGTCCGCCTTGGTGCGCACGGAAGTCTCTTGTGGTACATGCGCAGGAGACCACTACTCTCTCTCTCTCTCTCTCTCTCTATATATAGATATATATATATATATATATATATATATATATATATATATAGAAAAGATGATGATTACTTATATATACAACGCAATGAATACTCCTTAAATATTAAAAATTTAGTTTTTATTTTTCTCCAGTCCTACAATTATTATTATTATTTTTCTCTGTATTTTATTCGTTTTCAGTAAATTTGGATTCATTGAAAATATTATTAGATAAAATTTTCAACAAGATTGAAATTACTTTGATCGGACTCCGCTTAACTTATCAAAAGTACAATCATTTGGTATGCAAAATTGGCCACCTGCAATTTGACCAAATGCTCATATTTTCATCATTGCATATTTGTTTTTGTGATCTTGAGCTCATTGAAAAGGTTATCTAATAAATTTCTAAATGAGATTAAAAACACCTCAATCGAACTTCGTTAAGTGTGGTTTGGTGTGTGAAATTGGCCCCATGCAATTTAACCAAATGATATCTTCATCTTTCCATATCCATTTTCGGTGATCTTGGGCTTGCTGGAAAGATTGTCTGATAAACTTTTCAATGGAACTGAAATCAATTCAAATGGATATCATTTGACTTGTCAAAAGTGTGGTCAAAGTTATTACGACTTGGGCCGCTAGATAATGTATAGCTTTAGTAAACGGGCTAGATTTTCCTTGTCCTAATTCGAATTAGAGGAAACTTAAATTTGTTGGGAAGATCATTTGACCACCTTTTTAATGAACAATTACTATCGAAATTGGCTTTTCATACCATCACGGCTACTTTGTATAGAAGAGCGACTATATTCATCTTGATCTCAAAGATATTATCTTTCACACCTTAACACCGGATCATCCAAGGGAGACTAAGTAATAAGGAGAGTGATCCTCAAGTAAAGTGAGTTTATTTTATCTTTTTGGATACATCAATTGCTACGTACATAAAGTTTTCGCTGATTAGATCTGATGGTTGTCTTTGATCAGATGTGCCGAAGATGCTTCATATTTAGCCTGTTTGGATTTTTTATGATTTCTAAATAGATAGATGATAGTTTTACTGAAGTCAAGCTAAAGCATGGGGTGTCGACAATATGAATTTAATGATACAGTTGATAATTGGATTGTCTCATAAATCATTGCTTGACATATGACTCTCTTTCCTTTAACAATGAGCTAAAAAGCTTTCACCTCAGTTACTTTCTAATTAAAACAAAATGTAAGATTTCAAAGCACATTGAAATTATGAATTTCATTCACCTCCAATTTCAATTATTCTAAATTCACTGCCAAAAGACTTTTGGAAACCAAATGAATTAAAATACATCTAAACCGATATTACCAAAGGGACCCCTCATAGTTGAATCATCCTAGGCCATGTTGAAATTTCATACTCTATTTTCTAAACACACCTCATCATCAATCACGTTACAAACATAAATAATACATATCTTTCATCACATACCATAATCATAGAATTGCAAGGGCATAGTAGATAGACATCACCAAGTGGGCCCCATTTTATTATTCAAGAGTGACTGGCCCACCCCTGGCTCCCATCCATCGTCTGTGAGATCCGGTGAGATCAGGTAGGGTGAACCACGTGGATCCCTCAGACCAAAGCTCGAACTATTCCGGGCACGACATCAGGCCGGCCCAATTCCCAATCCCACTCGCCCATCGAAGGAGATTGGTAGAGTCTCCATTTTCAACAGTCGTATATGGCCTTGCTATTAAAGTACTAGATTGGCTGAAGGGCTGCGACACATATGGTGGGGCCTATGAAACGAACGGACTGGATCTCACTGGAGTTTGGTACGTTGGCATGGTGGCGAGTTTAAAGAAGAGAGAGGCGGGAATTGATGGGAAAGTGAGGAAGTGGAACAGGTGGTGAAAGAAATTTTGAATTTGGGGAATTGGGGTTTTTGCTTTTGATTTTCTCAACAGAGTTGCAAGAGACACGCTGGAAAGAAAGCCCAAAGCAGCTGAGAACAGACCACCAGAATCCCATGGATTCCATCTTCCAAGAAAAAAAAAAAAAAAGACCTTTTTTTCTTTTCAAAAGAGAGAGAGAGAGAGAGAGAGAGAAGAGAGAGAGAGAGAGAGTGATTGCAGATTGCATTTGTACTGCACTCTGCAGTGTTTATATAAGGTATTCGCCGCATTTCTTGCGTGGGAAGCAAGCAAGGCCTACTTTGACTGGACTCGATTGTCAACAACGGCTAGATCCGTGAAAACGAGGGACGCGGATTGGCTACTCCCCCTGCCACCAGCCAATGGCAGGTGGTCGGTGCTCTGTGGGCCCCAAAATGGTTTATTATTTTCATCCATTCCGTCCATCCATTTTTCCATATCATTTTATGGTATGAGACAAAAAATTAGATATATATCAATCTCGATTCGACCACATTACAGGAAACAGTGTAGAATGAGCGTCGACCATTAAAGACTTTTTGGGGGCCATAAAAGTTTTGGATCAAGTTGATATTTATTTTTCCCCTTCCTCTGTGCCTGTATTACCTAATTAATAGATTGGATGTTAAAGAAACAGTACAGTGGGCCTTAGGAGGATTTTAATGGTGGATATCCAATCACTATTGTTTTCCTGTGGTGTGGTCCACCTGAGATTTATATCCCTCTCAATTTTTGTATCAGGTACAAAAACGATCTTTAACAATGGATGAATGGAATTGATGAAACATATACATCATGGCGAGGCCCACAGAGCACCGACCATCAGCCACGGGGCTAGTGGCAGGGGGAGTAGCCAATCCTTTCCCCGAGACCCCGGCCTCACCCAAGACGGTGCAGCCCTTACCGTGGGGTCCACCTTGACGTATGTATTATGTATAAACGCTGTCCATCCGTTTTTCCAGGTTATTTTATGACGTTATCCAAAAAATGAAACAGATCTAATTATCAGGTGGACGATATCATAGGAAACAGTGTTGATTGGCCATTAATGGGCCACGAAAATTTTGAATCAAGCTGATATTTATTTATTTTTCCTTTCATCCAGGCTTATTTGACCTTATGAATAGATTGGGTGGTAAATAAGCACTACAGAAATATTAAGGTGCGCCCTAAGAAGTTTTAAATGGTAGGACGGTTAATCAACACTGTTTATTATGGTGTGATCCACCTGATAATTCTATCTAATTCGTTTTTGGGATACTGACCTAAAATGATCTTTAAAAACTGATGGACGGTGTGGATACATAATACATACATCAACGTGGGCCCCACGGTAAGAGCTGCACCGTCTTGGGTGGTCTCACCCAACCGCTCTCGGTGAAACCACCAACTTTGTGGACCCACCATGCTGTATTATCACCGTCAATCATGGAAGCGGATTGCGTACTGAGTTAGCTCTGTGGGGCCACCGTGATTTATGTACCTTATCCACTCCGTACATCCATTTTATCATATCATTTTTAGGGCTTGCGCCCAAAAATGAATAATATTCAAAGCTCAAGTGGACCACCACAAGAAACAGTGTGAATTGAACGTGTCCACCGTTGAAAATTTCTTGGGGCCCACACAAGTTTTGGATCAAGCTAATATGTGTATTTCCCCTTCATCCATGGCCGTGTAATCTTATGAACAGGTTGGATGACAGATGAACATCACTGTGGACCCTAGAAGGTTTCAACGGTGAAAATCATTATTCCCACTGTTTCCTGTGGTGTGGTCCACTTGAGTTTTGGATATGCTTTGATTTTAGACTCGATTCCCAAAATGAGCTGGAAACACAGATGGACGGTGTGGATAAACCACATACATTCACAGTGGGCCCAATAGAGTTTACTCGGTACGCGTGGTGTGGCCCACTTCAGTTTCTCAGTACACAGTCCGATTTCATCAATCCTGTTATATCCTCGATATTAGGCCTTGGACCCAAAAATAAGCCAGATAGGGACGCGGTTTGGCTAGTGACACTGCCACTAGCCAGGTGGCTAGTGGTCGGTGCTAAGCGGGCCCACCATGATCTATGTGTGTTATCCACACCGTCCATCCATTTTTATAAATTATTTTAATATTTCATGCCATAAATGAGATAGATCAAAATCTCAGGTGGACCACACCATGGGAAAAAATAGTAATTGTCTACCATTAAAAACCTCATAGGGCCCACTGTAACTTTTATTTGACATCCGACCTGTAGATTAGGTCATACAGAAGCTTCATCCAAAACTTTTGCAGCCTCAAGAAGTTTTAAACGGCGAGAGTTCAATCAACACCTTGTGGCCCCCTTGAGATTTTAATTTACCTTAGTTTTGAGTTAATTAAATAAAATTATCTGAAAAAAATGAATGGATGAGACACATACCCAATGTTGGGGTTCAGAAAGCACCTACCACTATCCATTGGCTAGTGTCAGGGGGAGTAGCCAATCCGTTTCTGCCAGATGGACAATTCAGGCAGGCAACACCACAGAGGTTTGCATGGTGGTGTGTATTCATCAAAACCGTTAATATAGCACTCTGCGATGAAACAATATGAAAAAAAACAACTGATAGAGAACTCAAGTGGTCATGTGGGCCACACCACATGAACTTAGAGATCATGAGTTTCTTATCAGGCTGATCTTTTGCATGTACGGTGTATATATATAATGCTTCTCATGTAGATTTTACCTCTACAACATGGTGTATATAATGCTTTGTGGGCCATTGATTCAGGAGTCAGGCCACCAAATCATGAACATTTTTGAAGCAGCCACCTTCAGCATTGTGTTTTGTCAGGTCAATAGCTTGAATTACAGACACTTCCAATCCAACAGATATAATTCCAACTTATAATATATTAATATCGTGATAGGTTTGAAATGGAAAATATCATTAAAATATTATTGTAAATAGTTAAAATATAAAGATCAAACACAAAATTAATGCGCCAGCACAGCACCATTAATTTTCAAGGACAGGAATCCCGGACCACAAGACAGCCCTGTGACGAAATCGGATTGCGTACTGAGTTACTCAGTACGCTCTTATCGTACTGAGTAAACTCAGTTGGGCCCACCTTGAATGCATGTGGTTTATCCACACCATCCATCCTTTTTCCATCTTATTTAAGGGGTTGAGATCAAAATTGAAGCATATCCAAAGATCAAATGGATCATACCACATGAAACAGTGGGGATAATGATTTCCACCATTGAAACCTTTCTAGGCCCTACAGTGATGTTTATTTGTCATCTAAACTTTTCATAAGATTATAAATACATGGATGAAAGGAAAACACAAATATAAGCTTGATCCAAAACTTCTGTGGCTCCCAATAATTTTTCAACGGTATACTTTCAATTCAACTGCTTCCTGTGGTGTGGCCCATTTGAACATTCTATCTACTTCATGTTTGGCCTCAGGCCTAAAATTATCTGATAAAATGGATGGACGGAGCGGATCAGATAAATAAGTCACGGTGGACCTCACAGAGTTTACTTAGTACGCTAAGCGTAGTGAGTTACTCACCGCGCAACATACCTCCTCCAGTGACACCCGCCTGCCACAAGGATATCCCCATGGCAGGACATGGCTCAAGCTATACCGAGCCCAAGGTGATGCATGTATTTTATTCACATTGTCCATATATTTTGTTAGCTAATTTTAGGGTATAATTGCATAAATGATGCAACTATAAAGCTCTGGTGAACCACACTACAAAAAATAGTGGGGATTGAACCCCACCGTGGAAAATTTCTTTAGGGCTATATAAGTTTTGGATCAAGCTTACATTTGCGTCTTCTCATTATCCAGGTCCGTGTGACCTTATGGTCAAGTGATGATAAATAAAATATTATTGTGAGTCCTAGGAAATTTTTAATGGTGAGAGTTCAATCCCCCCTATTTTCTGTGATGCGGTTCAACTGAACTTTGGATCTACATATTTTTTTACAGTAATTGATATGGATACCAAGTCATTCAAAGTATATCAACGCAGAAGTCATGTATTACCCATGTCAATGTGGTTAGATAAAATGTACAGATCGAGTCTCTAGAAGTTGAAGATCTTACACATGTGTTCGTGAAATGTGTAAGTTACTTAAAGAAGATACTTAGACCATTAGATCAAGAAGATCGTGTGATCGGACCGTTAGATCGTCACGACCCACCTTCATTACGCCACTTTCATAGTGCTATCGTCAGATCCCATCGGGCATCTTAAATTTGCATTTAGTTTATGAATATTTGATTTATTTAAGTTTTGAGACAGTTTGCGTACAATTTGTGTGAATTTCTTTTTTTGAAAATTTTTTAGTAGGGGTATTTTGGTAATTTCATGTAATTAAGAATTTATAAGGGTTGGCCTAAACCTAAAGTATGTTATGTTATGTTTATGAAAGAAAAAGAGAGTTTTTTGCTTCTGACGATTTCATCTTTGACTTCTAGTGTTGGAAGAGGACATGAGGCCTAGGGAAGCGATTTCTCATCCTCTACTTCTTTCTCCTTTTTTATTTTCTTAAGGTACTCTTTTCTTTAACCATATTTTCTTCATTTTCTCCTAAAATCTTTAGATCTATAAGTCAATCTTGTTTCTTTTTATTTAAATCATTTGATCTCAAAAGATTTTCATCCCCACATAAAACCCATCGCCCAAAACCTAAATTTGAAGAACCACCAATTCTTCTTCTGAATTAATAGAATAAGCAAAATATTGTATTGTACATGTCATTGCTAGCGCCACATGCACAGTGGCAAGACATTAGTATGGTTTTGTGCTTGGACTTTCCAAGATAATTAAAAAGCACGATTCCATTTTTATGATTGTGGACCGTTTCTAAAAAATGACCCACTTTCTCCCTTGTTCTAAAACCTCAGATGTATCCAACATAGCCAAGATTTTTTTTGAGGGAGTGGTTCGATTACATGGTTTGCCTAAGACCATATTGTCTAATAAGGATGTCTGGTTTACTAGCTATTTTTGGAAGACATTATGGCACATGATGGGTACGAGAATCCAGTTATCATCTGCCTACCATCCTCAAACTGATGGCCAAACTGAGGTTGTGAATCGAAGTTTTGGAAATCTACTATGATGTTTGGTGGGTGAATACATTAAAACTTGACACTTAGTCCTGCCAGTCGCCGAGTTTGCATATAACAGTTCAGTTAATATGTCTACGGGTATGAGTCAATTTGAGATTATTAGTGCTTACAAACCTAGACTACCCATAGATTTATTACCTATGTCAGTCACCTAAAGAACCTCAGAGTCAGCTAATGCATTTTCCCATCACATTCATGAGTTGCATGCAGAGATTAGGAGGCGAATAAATGCTAGTAATGAATGATACAAAATTTCAGCTGACTTACATTGTAGAATTCAAGAATTTAATAAGGGTAATTATGTAATGGTTAAGATAAGGCTAGAACGGTTCCCACAAGGTATCGTTAAGAAGTTACAAGCATGCAGTGCTAGACCATTTAAGATTTCGTAAAAGATTGGGCCTAATGCGTATGCGATAGATCTTCCACCTCGCATGGGGATTAGTTCAATATTCAATATGGAGGATCTAATGCCTTGTTCGAGCCATCCCATAGACCCTAATTTTATTCCAAACCATTGGTAAATTTCTGAATTTTCTTCCCAACCCACACCACCTATGTCTACTATACCTGAGAAAAGAGAAAAAATTGAAGGAATTGTAGATGAGCAAATTATTTCCACTCGAGATGGTGGATTTCATAGGTACTTAGTGAAGTATAAGAACAGACCATCATTCGACTGTAAATAGTTAACGGAAGCGGAGTTGCAGAGACTAGATCCAGATTTGTTAGAAAAGCACAAGAGTTTTATCTCGTCGGAGTCAAAATCTTCTCAGCTGAGGAGAGTTGATGTGAATACTAGGTCATTCAAAGTATATTAATGCAGAAGGCGTGCGTTACCCGTGTCAATGTAGTTAGATGATGGGTACAGGTCAGGTCTCTAGAAGTTGAAGACCTTACACATATGTTCGTGACATGTGTAAGTTACTTAAAGGAAATATTTAGATCATTGGATCGTGAAAATGGTGTGATCAGGCCGTTGGATCGCCACGGCCCATCTTCATTACGCCACCTTCACGGTGCTATCATCGGGGTCTATCGGGCATCTTAAATTTGCATTTAATTTATGAACATTTGATTTATTTAAGTTTTGAGACAGTTTGGGCACAATTTTTGTGTGAATTTCTTTTTTTGAAATTTTTTTAGTTGGGGTATTTTGGTAATTTCATGTAATTACGAATTTATAAGGATTATCAACCTGAAGTTCTGACGATTTCGTCTTCGACTCCCAGTGATTGGAAGAGGGCGTGAGACCCAGGGAAGTGATTTCTAATCCTCTACTTCTTTCTCTTTCTTTCTTTTCTTAAGGTACTCTTTTTTTTAACCATATTCTTTTTCTTTTCTCATAAAATCTTTAGATCTAGAAGCTGATCTAGTTTCTTTTTATCTAAATCATTAAATCTCAAAAGATTTTCATCATCACGTAAAACCCATCATCCAAAGCCTAAATTTGAAGAACCACCAATTCTTTTTCTGAACTTTTCAGATTTCCCAATTCAGAAAATTCCTATTTTTTAGATTAAAAAATCCACTTGGATTGTTAGACGGACCTATTGCAAGACAAAAATTCTATCTTTTGCTGGATCCAGCTAAATTCAGATTTTAAGATTCAATACTTTGTGTTTGTGATGAATGGCCATAATCAATGCTATATTAACCTTATTTCTTTCTTGTGTTTATGATGTATAAGGTTGATATTTTATTTGTTTTTAAAAATTGCATAAATCTGTCCCTTTCAAATACCATGCTCATTTAAGGTTGGATTAGGCTGTCCTACATCAGTAATGCTCTAAGATAAGCCGGCAAAATGGATGGACTTTGCGAGTAAAATACATACATTAAGGTGGGAGTAAAACACATACATTAAGGTGGGCTTCACAGGAATTGGTTCACATGATACCACAGGCAATCGGCTTCTAACACCACCAATCTATGTAGGGCCAGAGCGTTGTATATGTAAAATCCACTCCCTTAACAGTAGGAACTGGAAGTTGAAACACATGCAGATCCACCACTTGTAGTGGACTGCATAACAAGCAATGAGGATAGGACGACCACGATAGGATTATGTGGGGCCACTATGGTACGTGTGTTTCATCAAAATGGTTTATATGGTGTAACTCTCTAAGGTGAAGGAAATATTTAAAAAATTAAAAATTATATATATATATATATATATATATATATATATATATAGAGAGAGAGAGAGAGAGAGAGAGAGAGAGAGAGAGAGAGAGAGAGAGAGTCCCGGTCTCCTGCGCACAAGGCCGCACGGAGCTTAAATGAGAGCTTGTATATGTGCCGTTAGATCCACCTCATTGGTTGGGATTCAGCAGCCGTGAGAAGAGAGAGTCTCTTAAAGGAGGACTCGCGCGGCAATATTTTCGGCATCTCAAGGGGCTCCTACTGAAGTGACATCTCCAAGTTCTATGGGCCACACCATGATGTATGTTTTATATCTACACCGTCCATCCATTTGGAGAGATCATATTAGGGCATGATCCAAAAAATGAATCAGATCCAAAGCTCGAGAGGACCCCACCACAAAAAACAGTGGGGAGAGTGACGCCCACCGTTAAAAAGTTCTAATGGCCATGATAGTTTTCGTGGGTGGGACCCACTGTTATGTTTGTGAGAAATCCACTCCGTCCATCCGTTATGTGAGCTCATTTCATGGAATGCGACAGAAAATCAGGACACCATTTGTGGCTGTGAAAGTCATCCACTTTACGTGAAAGCCGTTTAAAACTACACAGTCGTGAAAGTCATTCACGGAAGGGGTGGTCCACCTCCGATGGGTCCCACTATTATGCATTAAAAAAATCTACTCTGACTATCAAGTAAATGCATTAGTTTTAGGCCCATGGTTGAAAAACTAAACCTTACCATGATTCAAATGGACCATAAGAATGGAAATAGTACGAGGATGACACTTACCTTCCAAATTGTTTAACTAGTTATGGGTCACATGTATCATGGATGGGCCTGAATTTGTGTCATCTAATGGTTTGGTTGGATAACAAATAAACATTACGATGGGCCCTAGGAAGTTTTTAATGGTGGGTGTTCAACCACCAATGTTTCCTGTGGTGTGGTCCACTTGAGATGTGGTTGTGGTTCATTTTTGGGTCAATGCCCTAAAATGAGTGGGAAAAATATGGATGGACGGAGTGGATATATAACACATACATCAAGATGGTCCGGATCACAGCCTAACTAAACCCGATGTTTCAAGGACACAACGATGATAGAGACTTCTTCGGTTAAGTCTTTTAATAACACACAACCTGGAGACGTCACTTCAGTAGGAGCCCCGTGAGATGCTGAAAATATTGCCACGCGAGTCCTCCTTTGAGAGACTCTCTCTTCTCACGGCTGTTGAATCCCAACCGGTGAGGAGGATCTAACAGCACATATACAAGCTCTTATTTAAGCTCCGTGCAGCCTTGTGCACAGGAGACCGGCCTTTTGTGTGTGTGTGTGTGTGTGTGTATAAGTTTTGATCAGGCTGATATTTTGTGTGCCATTAGCATAAGGGTTCTCAAGTGATGGTTAGAGTGGATTTTGGGTAAGTGGTGTCAATGATTCTGACCGTCGATTTCCCTCTCAAAAGCTCCGGGTCATGTGATGTATGTGTGTGTGAAATCCATACCACCAACCACAAAACTAAAAAATCAGGCTAATAATGGAAACCTTGAATTTGCCACACAAGGGTAACACAACACCATTACCATGTGGGTCTCGACACCGTCCATCCATTTCCCCATGTTATTTAAGGACTCAATCCAAAAAATTAAGTAAATCCAAATCTCAGGTAGACCACACCACTGGAAACAATGGTGAATGACCATTAAAAGCTTTTTGTGGGCCAAAAAGTTTTGGGTTGGATAAAAATGAAACACGACAGTGGATGGTACCATGGACCCTATGAAGCTTTTAGTGGTGGGAGTTCAGTCACCACTCTTTCCTGAAATCAGAGTGCGTATTGAGTTTTTTAGTACACTTGAATATACGTGGTTAAACCACACGGTCCATTCATTTTTCAGCTCATTCAAGGGGTAACATATCCAAAGCTCAAGTGGATCATACCACATGAATATAATGATTTTCACCGTTGAAACCTTTCTGGGTCCCTCTGTAATGTTTACTTGTCATCCAACCTGTTCGTAAGATCATACAGGTATGGATGAAGGGAAGCCAGAGAAACATATGCTTGATCCAGAACTTCCATTCCCCCAAGGATTTTTCAGCAGTAGACATTCAATTCACACTATTTTCTGTAGTGTGGTCCATTTAAGCTTTAGATATGTTTTATTTTTAAGCTCAAGCACTAAAATTATCTGATAAAATGGACGGACAGAGGGGATAAAATACATAAATCATGGTGAACCTCACAGAGTTGTTACTCGTAGGCAATCCTCTTCCCTCTTTCCGTTGGTGTGGTCAACTTAAGATACAGATTGTTTTATCTTTTGGAACATGTCCTAAATTAGGCTGAAAAAATGGATGAATGGCATGGATATACAACACATCATTAAGGTGGGCCCCATGGTAAGGGTAATACCTAATCCACACCCGTTTGAAACCTTCCAAAGCCCACCATAACGTTTATTCTTGCATGCTCCAAAACGTCCAATGGCCCAAAAACTTCCAATCAACCAATGAAATTTTAGAATTTTTAGTTTTGGTCAATGTAGATACAATTTATTAATGCTTGTATAGCAGGAGTCATACTCTTCCAGAGTATCAAATCTCTCTTTCATCTGACACGGACACCGGTGCACCGCAGCTTGGTTTGTGTTCCGTTCCGACTAAGCCGGGCTCAGGCTGAAAATCAAAATTTTGAATAGGCCGGGCCACGACCTACCCCAAGCCTGGCCTGTTGACAGCCCACTCTCATGTATGCCTTTTACTAGGGGTGCTCACGAAACGGTGGAATCAGACCGGAACTGACCAGACAGCACGGTTGGTCCGGTTCTAATTTTGAAAATCAAAGAACTATTTAGTGCGGTTCAGTTCTCAGTTTAAGATTTTTTAGAACCAAACTGAACTGTAAAACTGAACCTTGGATCTAAACTTGGAACTGGACCCTCAGTTAATAAATATTAAGTTTTATTTTTTTAAAACATAAATTTAATTTTATTTTTTTAAAAGAAGCAAAAAAAAAGTCAATTTTTCTTTATTCTCTCTCTCTTTCATGGCCTCTCCATCTCTCAAGAACCGTGCAATTGGATTAGATTTTTAAAAAACTAGGCGATTGAGTTAGATAATAAAAATTAAATCATGTAATTGAATTGGATTATAAAAAGCCTAAAAGCCTAAAACCCAACCAAAGTTGAACTGAATTTTTATGGTATGACTCCATTCGGTTCTAAGGTGCAAACGATCCAGTTCCAATTAGGGGTGCACACGGGTCAGTTCGGTTCGATTTTGGGGTGAAACCAAACTGTTTCTAACGGCTCTAGGATATTTGGAACCAGAATCGAACCGTTAGAACCCTAAAACCGAACTAGAATTGGACTGTTAAAACCGGTTCAATTTCGGATCGGTTCCATGGTTTTAGGCTTTTTATAATTCAGCCCAATTGCATGTTTTATTTTATAATCTAGCCTATGTCCATTCGTGTTGTGATTTATTTGATGAATGGTTTCGATATTGTATAAGGTGTGCAAAAATACATTTATGGAAACAATCAAATAGTGCATTGTAAACCATAAATCATGAGTCAAATATGGAAACAATTAAAGGGTTCCTGGTTTGGTTTCAAGTTCGGTTTTAGGTTCGGATCCACAGTTCGGATCTACGGATCGGTTCACGGTTCGGTTCAGTTTTACGTACCCTCAAACTTAGAACCAAACCAATATAATCGGTTCTTTGATTTTTGAAATCGGAACCAGAACCGATGCACTCTAGAACCGGACCGTTTGGTCGGTTCCGATCCAGTTCCTTGGTTCTACTAGTTCGATGTGCACCCCTAGTTCTGATACTAATTTTCACAAAACCATTGGAAATGGTTCAGCTCCGGTTTCAACCCCATAACTTGGTCACACCGAACCGTGTGCACCCCTACCTTTTACCCCCGAAACGCACAAGACTCAGCTGAGTTATATGACTAGTTGAGTCGATCGAGTCAATAACGACTCATGCGAGTTTTGGTTCACCGAACATTGCCCCGATAAGGATCCAATCTCCATCAATAAGGATCCAATATCTATCCTTATTGATGTGATGGCCCATAACTAATTTTAAATGTGCACAGTTACCATATACCACAATCTACTTTATCATCAATCAAATAATCAATGTAACATACAACAAACGGCCACTAAGTGGGCCCCACTTGAAAGCTCCATTCGCTCTAATCATTACACATTAGATTGCCTTAAGTGTGAAAGGCCCACCTGATGAAAGTACACGTGCGAGCGTTGCCTGCCTAACAAATGGGATGCATCTCACTCACGTGTGCTCAGTTGGCACACGCGCTATAGAAGAGACATGCGGGAGTTGATGGGAAAGTGGGAAACTGGAATTGGAGGCGGAGGTGGTTTTGATTTGGGTTTTGGAATTTTCTCAGCAGCTTCGCAGGAAACGCGCGGGGAAGGACTAAAGCAACTGAAAATGGACGGCCAGGATGCCATGGATTTCAGTTTCCGGGATTTTCTTTTCCTGTGAGAGAGAGAGAGAGAGAGAGAGAGAGGCTGTTGCAGATGGTAGAGGATGTGGTGCACGTTAGAGCCTTTATATAAGCATAGGCAGCACTTGTTGCGTGGGAAGCAAGGCAGGCAATACCAAGTCAGTGATGGAGACGGATTGGATACTCTCCCTGCCGGCTGGTGGTCGGTGCTCTGTGGGCCCCACCATGATGTATGTGTTTTATCCATGACGTCCATCTATTTTTCTATATCACTTCATAATATTACAAAAAAATGAAGTCTCATGTGAACCACATTACAGGAAACAGTGTTGAATGAACATTGACCATTAAAAACTTTTTGGGGGCATAAAAGTATTGGATCAAGCTGATATTTGTTTTTTCCCTTCATCTGGGTCTTTATGACCTAATCAACAGATTGGATGTCAAATAAAAAGTACAGTGAGCCTTAAGAGGATTTAAATGATGGATATGCAATCACTATTGTTTTCCTGTGGTGTGGTCCATCTGAGATCTACATCCCTCTCGTTTTTGGGGTAAAGCCCTAAAATGATCTTTTAAAATGGATGAATGGGATGGATGAAATACATACATCATGGTGGGGCCCACAGAGCACCGACCACCAGTCATGGGGCTGGTGTCAGGGCGAGTAGCCAATCCGTTCCCGTCAGTGATGGGAGTGGATTCGGTCCGACCCATTGGAAGCTTCCTTGTAAGTCCCCCCTGAGGCAGGATACAATACAAACGTTTCTAGGATAACCCAACGAAAAATCACCGCGTGGGGCCCACCTTGATGTTTTCTGATTGCATCGAATCCATCCATCATTGCTCCAACTAATGTTCTCCTTTGATCCCAAAACTTTGGCCGTTAAAAAAAATAAAAATAATTGGCCACACCAACGTGACAGTTCGGATGGGACACCCACCACTAAAACCATTGGGAATGTAAGTGGGGCCTACCTTATATATATGTGTGTGTGTGTGTGTGTGGAAAAGGTATTCCATAAGCTTGAGTACTTATTCTTCGGTTGGGAAAATTTTTATCTCTCGCATATTTTCTGCAAAAGTTTTGAACCCGCTATTGAAACCTTACTAAGGCTCATTATGATGTTTATCTAAGATCCAACTTGTTCATAAGTTAAGACATACATGAAGGAAGGGAAAACACAAATTTCAGCATGATCGAAAACTTTTGTGGCCCTTACAAATTTTTAATGCTGGGCGTCACTCAATCTACTGTTTTCTATGGTGGGTATATTCCAGCTTTAGATTTAGCTCATTCTTTGTCTCATGCCTTAAATTGATATCTCCAACTAAATGGACAGTATGGATATAACACATACATTTATGGTGGGTCCTGGAAAACTTGGTGACGTAACCTGTCCATAGAATCTATGTCCAGCCAGTCCATTGCGACTTTTAATGGCATGCGTATTGTGTCTTACCCCGCACAGACAGTAATCCATCCGAGTAGGGCTTTGTGGGCCCCACCATAATGTAAGTGTTTTATCCACGCCGTTAAAAGATTTTATTAGATCATTTTAAGCTATTATCCTAAAAATGAGGCAAGTCCACTGCTCTAGTAGACCACGACAAAGGAGGCTGCACTGAGAATGACACTCACCGTTGAAACCTTTCTAAGTGCCAGCGTTATATTTCTTTACCATCCAACATATTCATAAGGTCATGTAGATGTGAGTGAAGTGAAAACACAAATATCAACTTGATCAGAAACTTCTCCAGCTCACAAGAAGTTTTTAATAGTAGACGTTCAATCCCCACCTTATGGTCCACTTAAACCTTGGACCTGCCTCATTTTTTGGTTCATATATTAAAATGATCTTGGAAAATCGTTGAACGGCATGGATAAAACACTTACATCACGTTGGCCCTACAGAGCCATGCTCGGATGGATTACCGTCTGGGCGGGGTAGGACGCAATCTACGTATAAGTGGTTGTACGCAGATCAGATACTTACAGGTTGAGTAGTGAGTCGGCTACTAAAGTTACGTCACCAAGTTCTGTGGGCCCCACTATGATGTATGTGTTGTATCCACACCGTCCATCCATTTTGAGATATTATTTTAAGGCATGAGTCAAAGAATGAGGCAAATAAAAATCTGTAGTGGACCCCCCTACAGAAAACAGTGGGGAGAGTGATTCCCATTGTTGAAACTATCCGAATGCCCATTATAATGTTTATTTGAAATCCAACCTGTTCAAAAGTTAAAAAAGACATGAAATAAGAGAAAATACAAATATCG
Organism: Magnolia sinica; assembly: GCF_029962835.1. Taxonomy (NCBI): domain Eukaryota; kingdom Viridiplantae; phylum Streptophyta; class Magnoliopsida; order Magnoliales; family Magnoliaceae; genus Magnolia; species Magnolia sinica. Next base: position 15,445,143 of record NC_080573.1, read on the forward strand.
GTTTGATCTAAAACTTTTGTGGCCTTTAGAAGTTTTTAATGGCGGGTGTCACTATCCTCACCGTTTTCTGTGTTGGGCCCACTGAATCTTTGGATTTAACTCATTCTTTGCATGTTGCCCTAAAATGATATCTCCAAATGCATGGAAGGTATGGATATAAAACATACATCATGGTGGAGGCACAGAGCTTGGCGACGTAACTTCAGTAGCCAGTCTGGCAACTCAACCTGTCAGTATCTAATCCGCGCACCAAGTGGATGGCAACAACGTGAATTGAACTTCTATCATTAAGAAATTCTCAGGGTGGCACGGTGTTTCGTAAGGGCCAACCTTAGTGTTTGTGAGAAATCTACTCCGTCCATCATTTTTTAGAGATCATGTTAGGACATAGGGCAAAAAATGAGCTGGATCTAAGACTCAAGTGGGCTGCACTAAAGGAAAATGTGGGTAGGGAAATTCCTACCGTTGAAACCTCTCTGGGTCGAAAGTGATGTTTCAATTGCATTCATACCATTCATAGCAATATTCCTACGGAGATGAACTTAAAACACAAATATTATCCTAATTTAAAACTTCTATTGCCCCACGAATATTTCAACCGTGGACGTTCAATCCTCACATTTTCGGCCCATTTGAATCTTGGATTCGGGTCATTTTCGGCCTAAATAGATGAACAGGGTGGATTTCACCAACAAAAAAAAAAAAAAAAATCACGATAGGCCCCACCTAAGTTTCTAGCACAAGGCTTTTTGCAGAAAATAAGCGTGAGAGAGATAGAGGTAGAAGGATATTTTAATAACATGTGCTTCTTTAGTTTCCCTATACAATCTCTCATCCGGCTAATAACGTGCCGCCAGCACTCAACCTTATGTAAGGTATAATACGATCGAGCGTATAATACCTTTTCCCATATATATATATATATATATATATATAATGGTACTATGAGGTTGACCTCATGGGAAGACCTCATGTGGGCGCCATCGTGACGTGTGTCGAACATCTACCCCGTTAATCAGATGCACCATTCCATGGTGGGCCATGGGTTTAAAAATCAAGTCAATCCATGACTTGTGTGGACCACACAACATACAACAGGTGAGAGGGGTTATCCTCCCATTAAAACATTCATTATCATTTATTGGGCCCACCGAGATGTGCTTCACAAATCCAGCCCATCCATTGTGTGTCCCACTTGGATGATGGATCAGACCAAGTTTCACCCGCATCAAAAACTCAAGTGGGCCCACTAAGTGCTTTTATTTGTTTTAGGCATATCTTAACATGGTTTTAGATAATAAGGCCCAGCTTAGTCTTGTATAGGGCTGTTTTTTGGGATATCCCATAAACTAAATGGGACCCATCAAATTCACGGTGTTGATGTTCAACACACATCACGGTGAGCCCATACCTCATAGTACCATTTTCCAATATATATATATATATATATATATATATATATATATATATATAATTGGATGATATTGAAATATCACGGTGGACCCCACACGACGATTTCAAAATTGGAAGGTGGTCTCATGGTTGAGGGACGGCTTGGAAATGGTCTCCCTGGTTTTCTTAGGAGTGCACTCTTGGAAGTGCTCTCATGGTTGAGTGCACTTTACGCTGTAAACATATCTACTTCGTCCATCTTGTTATAACTTCGATATAAGGCCCTGGACCCAAAAATCAGCTGGATCCACAATTCAGGTAGACCACACCACATGGAAAAATGAGGGTGGAAATCCAACGGTAGGTTTGAATGGGGGCCACCATGGTGTGTATTCATCAAACCCGTTAATCAGGTGTAACACTCTGGGACGAAGAAATATATATTAAAGAAAAAAGGCTGATCGATAACTCAAGTGGGCCGAGCACATGAACTTAGAGATTTTATTATTCCATGGGTATGTCCCACAGGAGTTTCCCATCAGGCTGATCTTTTGTATGTACGGTGAATATATTGCTTCTCACATGATGGACGGAGTGGATTTATCCTGTATAACATGGTGGGCCCAAGAGGTTGTGAGTTTTAGGCACGGCTTAAAACAGGTTGTAAACCATTCCGGTCCTCCTTGACCCGAGGAAAACTCCGTAGGCTTGTGTGGGTTGTGTGGAAGGTCTTTGGCTGGTCATCCATGCCATTTGAGTCAGCCAGACCAGCCAAAGTTCAATGTCGTTGAAATTGTCTCGGCCATTTATTACTTAGGGCTGACTTTCATGTACCTTTGGTGGGCCACACATGTAGTTTTGAATGAATAACACAGATCTTCCACATTTGTGGGTTGGGATTGGGTCAAAGCGTGTGGGACCTGTTTACGTGTGTATTGATCTATGTCCATTAATGTAATATGAACCCACCATCAAATTCAATTATCTCCAAACCTTTTAGATGGCACGTGGGTTGATCCATCGTTGATCTATCATTGATCTGAACCATTCATTCATTCATTTATATAATTAGAAAAATTCTATTACAAGAATCTGGACAACAAAATGATCCTAACTGTTTGGATGGGACGAATTTATTACAACAATTTATTATTTACAAGTTATAAAAAAAAAAAAAAAAGGCTAATATGCTATAACTATCCAATGATTACAAGTTATACATCACATGGTTACAATTAAAGTGTCATTTTTTAATCATAAAAAATAAAAAGTGAATCTATAATGTAGATGTTAGAAAATGATTATTGGACCTATTTTGTTGCTCCAATTAATTTTAACTATCTAATTAGATGACTTGGATGCAGGGACATGTAATGGCCTAACTTTATATGCAGATATAATCAAGTTAAAGAAATTCAAATAATAAAATTAATCAAATAATTATTTTCAATCAAGAGTATTCAACAAATCTCAACACAGAGATGAAATCATTCTGTAAGGATTATGTCCCCTAGCATAAAATTATGTAAACAATAAAAAATGGAGGATATAGGGATATGAAAATATTCCTAATGTAGCATTAATCAATCCACGGTTAAGTTTGGATCTCTCTTTTCTATTCAAACCAAAAGGAAATATCTAAAGAGAAACAAAGAACTGAAGAAGAGATGTGTTCGATATGAAAGAGAGTATGGATTTTAGGGCATCAAAGAAAAAAAAAGATGGCTGATTCTAACATTTTCATGCACCTCAAAAATCTAGAAAGAATGAAAATCTGAAATCGGGGTGAAATCTTTAACACTCAAGGGCCAATTTTAAAACCCTAATCTCTATAATAAAAGAGAAAGCATATGAATTCGTATTCATTCAATAATAAAATAGTGTTTCTCATTATGTATATATAAGCTACGAAAAAAATAAAAAGTGCACCAAGGCTTCTTAAAATAAAGAAAATAACAAAAAGATGCCTAAAAATAAAACACTTGGCGACAGAGTATGAAATCCGCCTCTTGAGCCTATGGTGAGGGTGTGATCATGTTGCTCCTGCACTCGCAGCGCGTCAGAAAATGGGTCTGATGGACTTACCGTTCATATACATCAACTTCTCCGTTTCGAAACTCTGTTGGCGATGCCTCCTCCTCTGCTACAGTATAAAGGGTGTGCCATTAATATCCATATTAGACTTTCATTAGAAGCTTTTGATCAGTGTGATTTTTCCAACTACTTGTATGAATGAACGAATAGATCGGATTATACCGTGTGTCTTTTAAAAGATTTCAAGGTGAGGGTTTTAGCAAAAGCCATACATATAAATGTCCAATCATAATATCAAGGAAATCATCTTTTACAAATGCCTCCTTACAATTACATTGATTTAGCTGCCATAATGTATGGTGAAATAAGATGTAACAAAATAACTCAAGTAATTGATCTCCACCATTCATGATCATATGGATCCCACCTTATATTGCATATTTATTTTAAGAATAACTTTGATACAATGATTCTAACCGTCCTATCATTGCCATTGCACTCAATAATTTGAATGAATTATAAATAATCTACTGAGAAATGGTTGCATATCATTTATGCTAACCTTGTTTTTGTTGGAATGTATATCCATTAATGGTCATAATAGCTCCCTCTCTTTTTCCTACGACTGCGAACCTCCCTACCCCATGACATCTTTTTCAGTAGAAACGACTGTAAAAGCATAAAAACCAACTGTGTTTGTAGCCTTTATATAATTAAAGGGCATCTATAAGAATTTTTTTAAAAAAAATGAAAATAGAGAAACATAAGTGGGAAGAAATCTATTTTCACTTGTTTTGGTGCAAAAATATTCTTTTGGTGATTTGTCCTAAAAAGAGCCATCCAAATTGCTCCTCCATGAACTTATATGGTATCAGAGAAACAAATGATTAATGGGGTCTCCGCTGCCACCAAAACTCACACCCACAACGGTCGGATCTCTTGGTAGTGATCACCACGTGACAAAATTACACCTACCTGACCCAACCCACTAGGCCAATGGCTTAATTTGAGTCTAGCCCAGTTACTAATTAAGCATAATGATCTAAACAATGTGGCACACCTGATGTAAAGCTTGGATCTCGCACACCTATGGCATGGCCACATGTGTGGCTGCATCTAGATGGGCAAGGTGTCAAACAAAACCTTTGAATTTGGACATTTTCTATGAAGGCATTGTGGTTACCATAAACTATAGTTAGCAAAACACGCCATGGCAAAAAAATAAAATAAAATGGATGTCCGCATTTATCTTGATTTTTTATTTTGTAGAAGACGACAAAAAAATCATTCTTTGAAACAAAAATGACCAAAAAATAAATTGGTGAATGAAAAGTTCAGGTTTAATATGGTTTTAATTCAAAAAATGAGTGAAAAAATATCTATGCAAGTGTGTGTGTGTGTGTGTGTGTGTGTGTGTATTGTTTATAAATAAAATTAAAATACAAAAGTTCAACTGAATGTTAGAATTTCAGAATGTGTAACTGGTAATGGACATAGCCCTCATCATTATTCTTTCTCATACTCTTTTTTTTTTAGGCATTTCTTACAAAAGTTTATCTATCTTCACTAAAATTCTCCTCCCACTCAATTCTTTCAAGGCATATATATGATGATCAATTTGTATCTTTATATCAATTTCAAAAGATTTTTCTTAAATAAAATAAGTTTCGTTTTAAGAAATGACTTTAGTTCAATACCTTAATAAAGTGATTATTTGACGCAGGGATGAACGTGATGAGGATAACTACTCCGAATCCACGGAGCTTCTCTGGACTCCTCACAGAGACTTCTCGAATCCACGAGGAAAGAAATCAGAAAATAGAAATAAATTCTAAGAAATTCGAAATTGATTAAATCATCAATAAAAACGAGTTCACAACCCTTTAAATAGAGGAACCAAGCAATGTGAAAGAAATCAGAATCAAACTACAACTCAAACTCCTAGAATCTGTGACTTATTATAAATAGTAAACTTACTATTTATAGATGGTCGTGATGTCTACTAGTGCGCAAGGTTTTCGGCCAAAAATAGTAAGTGTCCTATTTGGCTTCACCAAACCATTCTCCTAATTATTCTAAGCTCGTTTCATGTTGGGCGCAACTCCTAAAGCTCGACGGATGAAGAGTTATAATCAAACTAAAACTTACTATTTATAGTAAAAACGAAATTAAAACAGGGAAACGGTCGTCGATCCAGGGGTTTTTCGCAATTCCGGGCTGCACCACCCGACGTAGCTGGGTTGGTTGGCTTCAGTAGCTCGTTCTACCCCAAAATCATATATTTTACGTCAGGTAACTCATTTCGAATTGCAAGATACGCCCGATTTAAGGTTCGATGGTCTAGATCACTTCTGTCGTCGACCGGGCCTTTTCTGATCCATCTTGGCCATGTAATTGTTCGTGACCCGCTCTACATCAGTCTCCTCCACTTCAAAAGAACTCGTCCTCGAGTTCTCGTCATGCTCTGGTTTATGATACTCGGTCAGGTCCGCGACATTGAAAGTCTGTGAGATTGTCATGTCATCTGGAAGATCAACAATATAAGCGTTGTCATTGATCTTTCGGATGATTGGTACCGGTCCAATCTTCTTATTTTTCAACTTGTTGTACGTCTCGGTCGAAAATCTCTCTTTGCGTAGATGAACCATAACGCGGTCGCCCACCTCGAACACTTTTTGTCGCCGATGCTTTTCCGCTTGTTCCTTGTACTTCTCGTTTGAGGCATGTAGCTTGGTCTGCACTTCTGCATGGATGCCCATGATCTTGTCTGCTATATGTTCTACTGCAATGCTCGTGCCTGGGTGCTTGGGTAGAGGGACCAAGTCAAGTGTGTGGCGATGCACTCATCCGTAGATAATCTGGAACAGTGATCTCCCTGTCGAGCGGTTCACCATATTGTTGAATGCAAACTCTGCTTGAGACAATGCCAAATCCCACTGCTTTGGTTTTTCTCCTGAAATATAGCGAAGGAGGTTTCCTAACGTGCGATTCACAACTTCGGTCTGCCCATCAGTTTGTGGGTGGTAAGCACTGCTGAATTGAAGTCGTGTATCGAATCGATTCCATAAATTCCGCCAAAAGTGGCTAATGAACTTCGTGTCACGATTGGAAGTAATGGTCTTGGGGACCCCGTGTAATCGTACGACCTCCCTGAAAAATAAATTCTCCACGTTTGTTGCATCGAGGGTCTTCTTGCATGGGATAAAGTGCGCCATCTTGGAGAAACGATCTACCACCACGAACACTGAATCCATGCCGCGTTGTGTTCTTGGGAGACCAAGCACAAAGTCCATTGATAAATCCTCCCAAGGACCGTTAGGCACAGGTAACGGGGTGTTGAGGCCTGTATTCTGAGATTGCCCCTTAGAGGTCTGACAAACATGACAACGTTGTACGGATTTTTCCACATCGCGTACTAATTGCGGCCAGTAATACCGCTCTTCCACAAGAGCTCGCGTCTTGTCTCGGCCCAGGTGTCCACCGAGGCCACCTCCATGTAGCTCCTAAATAATCTGCTCCCTTAGAAAACTTTGGGGGATGCACAAACAATTCCATTTGAAGAGAAAATCGTCTTGTATATGAAGGTCCCAGTGACCTTCTTGGTACTTCATCTAAGAATCTTTGAAGTCATCATCTTCGGCATACAGCTCCTTGAGACAGTTGAAGCCGACCACCTCGTTGCTCATCGTAACAAGTAGTGATGCACGACGGCTAAGTGCATCAGCCACCTTGTTCTGCTGCCCTGACTTGTGCTTCAGAACGAACGTGAATTCCTGTAAAAATGTAACCCATCTAGCATACACACGATTCACGTTAGTCTGACTATTAATAAACTTTAATGCTTGATGGTCAGTGTACAAAACAAACTCTCTTTGAATCAGATAATGCCGCCAATGTCGCAGCGCTGAACAACTGCGTACAACTCAAGCTCATAAGTCGATCACTTCTTTCGGGCTTCGCTGAGCTTCTCGCTGTAGAAGGCTACCGGCCTGCCTTCCGGTGATAATACTCCTCCAATTCCAACATACGAAGCGTCACACTCAACCTCAAATAATTTGTCGAAATTAGGAAGCACCAAAACCAGTGTTGTAGACAAATGATGCTTGATCTCATGAAAGCTCTTGTCAGCTTTATCGGTCCACTGGAACGGTCCTTTTTTCCTGCAATCTGTTATAGGCGCGACTATGGTGCTAAAATCTCGCACAAATCGACGATAGAAAGTCACCAACTCGTGAAAACTCCTCACCTCATGAATATTTGTCGGGATCGGCCATTCCCTAATAGCTCGCACATTTTCATCGTCCACACGAATGCCTATGGACGTTACAACAAATCCTAGAAACAACAGGTTGTCAGTTAAAAAACTACACTTCTTCAAGTTGAGGTACAACTTGTTAATTTGTAGGACCTGCAGCACCTGCCTGAGATGTTTCCTATGCTCCGCCTCATCCTAGCTATATATCAATATGTCATCAAAATATACTACCACAAATCGGCCAGTGAACGGTTTTAGAACTTGATTCATCAAACGCATAAAAGTACTTGGTGCGTTCGATAGGCCGAAGGGCATGACCAGCCACTCATACAACCCTTCCTTGGTCTTGAATGCCGTTTTCCACTCATCACCGGGTCGAATACGAATCTGATGGTATCCGCTCCTTAGATCTAGTTTAGAGAACACCTTGGCCCCTTCTAACATATCGAGCATGTCATCCAACCGTGGTATTGGGAACCGATATTTGATGGTAATTTTATTGATTGCCCGACTGTCGACACACATACGCCAGCTTCAATCTTTTTTTGACGTTAATAATGCTGGTATGGCACATGGGCTCATGCTCTCTCTCAAGAGACCCTTACGGATCAATTCCTCCACTTGCCCCTGAAGTATCTCACACTCCTTCGGACTCATCCGATAATGAGGGCGGTTGGGCAGGCTAGCCCCAGGGACGAGGTCTATGTGATGTTGGATGTCCCTCATGGGGGGCAATCCATCAGGTAAATCCTCAGGCCAGACTTCTTTGAATTCGTTTAGCAACAGTCTTAAACTTGGAGGGATGTTTGAGGGTTCCTCTTCCTCGCCCTTCACCACTACAGCGTATACCTCGCCGGTTTCCTTGGATTCCTCCATAAAATTTCGAATGGTCAAGAGGGAACTCCCCTCCACTTTAGAGGCTTCAGGGTGGTTCTCTGGTGCCATAGGGGCAAGGATTATTTTTCGACTATCCTTGACGAATACGTAAACATTATCTCGTCCCCTATGGGTCGCATCACGGTCCGACTGCCAGGGTCGACCGAGTAACATATGACAAGCTTCCATATCGACCACGTCACAAAGTATTTGATCCTTATAATTTTTACCAATTGAAAATGAGATAGTGCATTGTTCAGTTACCTTGGTCTCATTCACCTTTTTTATCCAGCCGATTGAGTACGGGGAAGGATGTTTCATCGTTGGTAGCCGCAACTTGTCCACCATCACTCTCGAGACGATATTCTCGCTACTACCACTGTCTATGATCACATCACAGACCTTTCCGTTGACGGTGCACCGAGTACGAAATATATTGTGTCGTTGTGGATGTAATTCCTTTCGTGGGGCATACAGTAATCGCCTCACAACTAGAAATTCACCACGATCCTCGCCCGTCATTTCATCGCCACCTGCTATTTCTTCAGTGATTTGTTCATGTTCATCAAAGCGATGGTCTTCTTCTACGGCCTCATCTTCAGTGCCCCCTTCGTTTATAGTCAAGTGTGCTGCGGGACGTTGAGGACAAGTGTTTGATAAGTGGGCTGGTTGGCCACAGCAGTAACAATTATTTGACCTTGGCCGAGCATAAGGATTTGGAATCCTACTCAGACCTGCTGTTGTGGGTACTGCACGTTGAGGTCTGGATGAGTCGCTCCCGTATCACGGTTTGCGGTTGTAGGAAGTTGAGGTACTGGGTCTTTTCCTCGTGGCAGCACTGGATCCTGCGTGAGACTCATCATGAGGTGTCGAGTTGAAGGATATGGACGAGCAGAAGCTCTTGCAAGTTGTTTTTCTGCCCTACCCGCTAATTGAACTACTTCATCCATAGTCCCGACTAGGTACATCTGAACTCGGTCTTGAATTGTCGGTCGCAACCCACCTATAAATCGTGCCACCTTCTGTAACTCAGATTCTGACAGATCGTTTCGTGTAGCAAACCGTTGGAATTCTTCAGTGTAATCTGTGACTGTTCGATTTCCTTGTCTGCAATTTTGATATTGCTGGAATAATATTTGCTCATAATCACTAGGGAGAAATCGAGATCGAAGAAGACGTCTCATCCGTAGCCATGATGAGATGGGCGCCTTATTCTAGCGGGCTCGTGAGAGTTGTAATTGTTCCCACCATGTAGAAGCACCAGATTTTAATTTAAACGCTACCAATTTTACCCTTTTATGATCTGTCACGTCCATGTAATCAAAATATCTCTTTACTTCGGCTAGCCAATCGAGAAAATCTTCTATACGTAATAAACCGTTAAAACTAGAAAGTTCAGCCTTACCTCGATAGTCTCTTTCAGCATGATCTAGATGATCACCTCCATGGATTGGTCGTCGAGCAAAACCCTCATTAAGGTCCTCGTTGCTAGAACTTGAATCATCTGGTGTAGCCCTACGGTTTGCCACTGGTAGTACTCTACGAAAATCGGGGTTGCGTCGTACAGCAACCATGGGTGGTGGAGCCACCATGGGTGGGGGAGCAAGCAAAGGTGGTGAAGCATCGCCTAGGGCTCAGGGCGGGAGTAGCACATCTGCAAGACGGTCGAGAGTTGCCTGCAGTCCTTGCATGGTCAACTGACTCTCCCGGTGAAAAGCTTCCATTCTTTCCGAAAGATAACGAATCCCTGGATCACCATCCAAAGGATTTTGATTCATACCTTCATTGTTTGCCATCGGCCCGAGGGAAATCATCACTTTGATACCAATTGACGCAGGGATGAACGTGATGAGGATAACTACTCTGAATCCACGGAGCTTCTCTGGACTCCTCACAGAGACTTTTCGAATCCACGAGGAAAGAAAGCAGAAAATAGAAATAAATTCTAAGAAATTCGAAATTGATTAATTCATCAATAAAAACGAGTTCACAACCCTTTAAATAGAGGAACCAAGCAATGGGAAAGAAATCAGAATCAAACTACAACTCAAACTCCTAGAATCCGCGACTTACTATAAATAGTAAACTTATTATTTATAGACGGTGGTGATGTCTACTAGTGCGCAAGGTTTTCGGCCAAAAATAGTAAGTGTCCTATTTGGCTTCACCAAACCGTTCTCCTAATTATTTTAAGCTCTTTTCACGTTGGGCGCAACTCCTAAAGCTCGACGGATGAAGAGTTATAATCAAACTAAAACTTACTATTTATAGTAAAAACGAAATTAAAACAGGGAAACGGCCGTCGATCCAGGAGTTTTTCGCAATTCCGGGCTATGCCACCCGACGTAACTGGGTTGGTTGGCTTCAGTAGTTCGTTCTACCCCAAAATCATATATTTTAGTCAGGTAACTCATTCCAGATTGCAAGATACGCCCGATTTAAGGTTCGATGGTCTGCATCACTTCTGTCGTCGACCGGGCCTTTTCTGATCCATCTTGGCTATGTAATTGTCCGCGACCCGCTCTGCATCATTATTTTTTAAAATTTTTAATTTTTAATTTTTAATTTTTTTGCTTATCTTATGAATTATACCAAGTTTTTACAATAAATTTTGCTAACCATGGGATAAAGATTTCATTATCTCCACGAGTTGTTTGGATTCAAGCAATATTGTGTCATTGACAAGTACTAGTGACGACAAAATAAATATCTAAGGTTTATTGACTCTTTTATATATGCAATGGCAACTTAGGTACCTTGAGACAAGTAGTCTAGACATATGATTTAAAGCAACAATTGATTGTCATTGCTAAAGAAGTACTACTTGTTCCTAGGTTAATCCATATTTGAAATACTTCCATCCTTAAAAAATGCTCTCATCTTTCAAAATAATAATAATAAACACTTTCATTGATACACATGCACCATAATATTCCAAATGTGACACATGTGAGACCATTCAAGTTTAAGCATCCAACAGGTGCAAATGTGCCACCATCAATCTTCAATCACTCATGAAAAATATGGTATATGTGTTAGTAAGCCACCTTTCATATTAATCTCCCCAACATGTACTATAATCCATCATTACTCTCTAACTATTTGACGGACAATAACCGGAACAGCTAGTTGCAATGATGCTCCATGATCGAACAAATAGTCTAATCCATGAATACTAGTCTTAACAATGTCCATGTATAGCCTGTTAAGTGTTAGAACACAACTTTTCTTGAACTTATTGGGGAAGCCTCGGCCCTAGCTCGCGCCGAAAAGGGTAAGCTAGGCTATGATTGAGTCAAGGCCATGCTGGAGCTCCCGCTCAATCTGTCCCTCCCACGAATCCTTAGAGGAATATGACGTACTTGAAGGACCCATTACCGGGTCGACCCTATAAGTTAAAAGATAACTTACATATATTACATATACAATTAGTGTAAAATCGGTATGTGTTATGAACCATCACACTTATTTAGAGAATTATAATTTTTTTTGTTTGGCAAACCTATATCCAATGAGAACACTAATCACAATACATATTCTCACCCAATTATCCACCGTATGCATGTCTATCAGTGTATTGTCACCATCTAAGTGGGTTGGGTGTACAATTTAGATACTTTATAATTAAGTACCTTGTATCATCATCCACACTCTTAATATTATTACATACTAATTTACATACTTTATAAGTACCTTGTATCAAAGTTCTTCATATTACTACATACATTAGTATATGAACTATATACTCTACGATACTAATGATATTATTAGGATACATTCATCATCTCCTTCATAATCACATCCACAATAACCTCCAAACAATTACAGAGATATAAGTGCAACAATTCAAATATAATTCAAACATCAGTTATAAGCAAATGTTGTCATAACTGATTGTGTGTATCCAAAACTCAATTTATCAATAATGGCAATTGGTTCATGAGGTCCAAAATTCTATTGTTTTCAACCATTCCTATCATTTTATTAAACACCTACTAATACCTGTGTACTATGTAGTGCATATTAAGGGCATGGGTTGGGCTGGCCTGGCCTATTCATCATTGACACTAATCCAGCCCAACCCATTGCCATCCCTAATTGTACCATCCAAATCGGTGACACAACTATGAGGATACATACTAGAGTTTCAATACCATGTCAAGGGTTTGAGTACCCATAGGTGGTAAAATCCTACTACAGAGTGTGTGTGTGTGTTTTTTTTTTTTTTTTTGGGGGGGGGGGGCCGGAAAGCCACTAATGAGATGTTTAGGTCCCATTTAGGATCTCCAATCAACTTGATAGGTGGACCATTTGCAATCTATGGTAAGAACCATCAAACCCATTCCAATTATTATCCAGGTAGCATGTGTCAAGTGTGCATTATAATGACATTTCCTGTAGGTCCATATCAAATGGGGATGCCTCGTGCTTATTCTTGGTGAGACGTACTTACACTGTATATTTTCATGCACATTGTTTGTCCATATTGTCACCATTTTTACAGGAACCAATTAGAGTAAGTTATGTGTGATCTATATGGATCCTCGTGGTGTATTGGAATATCTGTAAAGATGTACGATGAGGATTTATTCATAATACAACTGGAGCATGCTATATCATGCCACATCATCATTTAAACGGCTGATAAAGAACAATCATGAAGAAATGGTTACAGGACAGAAAGCAAAAGAAGAAATAAAGAAAGCCACGAAGTGTCAAACAGTTATAATAACCATCATGACATGGAAAGAATCTAGATGGTCAGATAAAAGGTATAAATAGGAAGAGAATATAACAGGAAGATGGCGTCTCATATCGACCCAATCAAAACCAAACATTATTTTTCATTTTTCTAATCAATTATATTATGTAATGTAATCGCTTTTACTTTCAGAGTAAATTACATTCCTTCGTGTAATCATTTACTTTTAGCATGTCATTTATATTCCGTAGTGTAATCCATAGGCTAATCATGTAGCTAGTAATCTTAGCTATAATTTGAGTTTACACTTGCACGCTAGATTCAGTCTCACTGCAGGAAAGGTATTTTGTAGCCGTTATTAGTGACCGACTATAGGAATCTCTTCCTCCTTTCCTTTTATATGTATCGAAAAGTCCTTTCGTACGGAAGGCAAAAGTGTAACCCATCATCAGAGGACGAACCCCACCATCTGAATATCACCTGATCTTGTTTATACGTTGAGTGAATGGCTGAATTGTCACACCCCGAACTCGGAAACCGAGCTCACAAAATTCTCGATCGCCGAATCCGGCGCCTACAGCCTCCGTAGAACCCCATTTTCGGATCCCGGCACCCATTCACCAGGTTCTGATCCTGGGATACTACAAGGAGGATTTCAAATCATCAGTCTGATTCATAATGAGCATAACAAAAGCATAACCCACAAACAATAAGCACAAGAACACCACCACAAAATCCACTATGATCAAAAACTTTTTAGTACAATGCGACAGAAAGGGGAAATACAATGTAACAAAAGAAGCAAAACTCCAGAAGCTCAGCTGCACGCTCCAACTACAGTGAGACTATGGCTGCGGTTGCGTCCTGGCGTCACCTGCACGCATCAATCGTGCATAAGCTTATGGAAAGCTTAGAGGGTGGTGTAAGTGTGTGCGCAATATAAACATGCTCAAAATGCAAGGTCAGAGTAATGCGGAAATCATGGTAATGAGCTCATGAATGCAATCAGCCGTACCAAGGCTATGCGGTACAAGATATGAATGATATCGGCCATAATACGGCCATGCGATGCGAGATGCAACTCAAGCATGTCAATCCTCATCATGTATCAGTACAATTCTCATTCTGGATAATCACCGGGGTCCAATACACTCCAAATGGCACTGTCGCTCTCCTAGCCGCACAGTCCAAGTAAGCGTAAGAAACCTCACTATCCGCCTGATCAATAGTCTGCCAATACCTATCCGGCACGTCGATAGCGAACCCATTCGCGAGCTGGTCAAACTCAGCCTAGTATTGCCCCCTACCCTCGGGCGAGTAAGGCCACACTCCTTTCCAACCGACCACGACACAGTGGGAGACTCGGCCTCCTGGTATTCGGCCCTCATGCGCTCGCATATCCACTCGGTCTCGACGTTGGAGTCATCCTCTGGTACCATCGGGTTTAGGGATTTTCACCTAGGGACGTCTATGACGCCCGTATGCTAGAACCAAATATTTCCGGTATCCAATCCAGCCACCCACGATGTGTCTGTGGAGGCTTTGGCCCTGATGTCGCTAGGGCATACAATGATCAAACAAATGCAAGTGCATGAATCACCCTATCGGTCAGCAACAATCCTGTATATACCATGCACTTATATGAGGCAACGCCCCCTCTCCGGGAGCCCATAAACGGTCTATCCAAAGGTATATGCTATGATCGGTCACTCCTCACATCAGGCATACATATGGTGCGAATGATCATGAATCATGCATCTATACTAAACATGTAATAAGAGATGGGTTCTAGGTATAATGGAGATGGGCCTAGACGGCCTACTTACCACAAGTTTGGGCCTATCAGTGGGCCTTAGGGAGAACTATAATGCGGACATTTAACCAACATTATCAATGTGGATGTCAAACCAACATCGCTCCCAAGGAATGGCCTTCCATGAAGTACACATTGTAATGGGCCTTTTATACATCTAATTGGGCCTTGACCCAAGGACCCAAATACATCAAGTGGGCTACATAACTTGAGCCCCATATCTATATCAAGGTGGGCCTCAATGGGCCTCATAATATGGGCCTAATACAAATCAAGGTGGGCCTCAACAAGGACCACTAATGCATGAAGGTGGGCCTCCACAATGGGCCTTAAATTATCTCCAAAACAGTTGGACAGTTGGATGAAACACATACATTATGATGGAGCCCACACTAATAGAGGGTGTGGTTTACAATACTTACATAAGTGGGGCCCACCAAAATGCTCATTTTTCGCCCAGCCTAAGGCCCAACGTAATGTTTATTTTCCACCCAACTTAGGGCCCAACAAAAATGTTTATTTCCTACCCAACTATTCATAGGGGCATGTGGACCAGGTTAGAGGCCACTGTATATATATATTTATCATCCAATCTATCCACAAGGTCACGTGGGCCTGGATAGGGCCCACTGTGCTATTCATTTGACACCCAAACTATTCATCAGGTGATATGGGCCTGGATAGGGCCCACTGTAACATTTATTTCCCATACAACCTGTTAATGAGGTTGTGTGGGCCAAGGGCCCATTGAAATGTTTTATTATTATTATTATTATTATTATTATTATTATTATTATTATTATTATTATTATTATTCTCCCGTTGTTCACGGGGCCATGCAGCTAAGGAGGGGCCCACCGCAATGCTTATTTGCCAATCCGCGTGTGCAGGGAGCCCACTGTGAAGGTCGTTGACGTCCAACCTGTTAATAGGGCCACCGAAATGGGGGTGGACGTGGGGCCCATCAAAATGTGATTCACAAATCCAGCCCATCCATTATGTGGGTCCCATCTAACTGACCGTACAGACCAAGTTTCAACGACATCCAAAACTCAGGTAGGCCCCACCAAGTGTTTTTATATGTTTAGGCATGTCTTCATATGTTTTTAGATGGTATGGCCCGTCTGAGTTCCGTTTTCAGCTAAGCTTCTGGATGGACGGCTAGTCCGTAGGGACCCATCAAATACACGGTTTGGATGGTCGAAAGGCATCAACGTGGGGCCCACAATTGGGCCGTGAGGGCCTGCTCGGTCCGTCCGCAGTGGCAGCAGTTGCTGCTGCTGCTAGTTTTTTTTTTTTTTTTTTTTAAAAAAGGGATTTTCTACGGTTTTTCATAGACGGGGCCGCTTCAGTAAGATCCACTCCATCCATTGGTCTCTGTGTCTTGATACCAACCCATAGAGTCCAATATTGAGCTTTTTCAGATGTACAGGAGCGTCAGGGAGCAAATCAAGGGTAGGAACACTGTTTCCTCTATCACGGCCCGCCAGAAAACCAAATCAATCTCATTTTTTGGTTCAACGCCTTAAGTGACCTGAGGAAGAGAATGGACGGTTTGGATTGTATAAAAACATCAAGGTGGGGCCTGCATGAGTGGCCCACATCTCCCTTCCCTTTTTTTTTAAAGTCCACTGTTGCAACGTCCAGCGTCCAGGGACGCTGGACGGTTTATATATATTCACAAAATTATGGTGGGTCCATGTGGATGTGGCCCACCAATATATATGTATATACATATACATTTAATATTTATCTTATATTGTATATATATACAAATACATATTATATTATATATTATATACATATATTATATAAAATATAACATACATATATATATATATACATATAAAAAGATGCATTGGACCCATCCCAACAGTGGAGGGTGCGGATCATCACCTATAATAGAGTGGGCCACACCGTCTGATGTAGATGGACGGGGGAGATGTAACACATATCGGTGGGATCCACACCATTACAAAGAAAGAATGAGAGAGAGATAGAGAGAGAGAGATACACGGTGAGATAGAGGGACCCCGCCACTATGGGCCCTCTTGATTAAATCACATACATCCAAATAGGTCCCATCAACAAGTGGGCCCTAAAATTTAAATTAATGGAAAAATCACCCACCTTTAAGCCTCCTCCTTGCTCCCTTGGCTTCAAATGCACCTTGCCTATGCCTTGGATGGTGGATGATGGGGGATTAATGGTGTGGATGAGAGATGGGAGGGTGTAGATGGATGATGGAAGGTGGACCACACTTGTGGTTTGGGAGAGGAGTGTTGGACGTGAGAGGCTTGGTTGCTTGGAGAGATTTGAGAAATGAGAGAGAAAATGAGAGGATGGGAGTGATATGAGGTGATGGAGTGATGGGTGTAATTAATGAAGCATGGGTTTGTTTGAAAAGTGTGTAAAAGAGGGATGGGTGAAGAGAGAGAGAGTTGACTTTGGAGAAAGAGGGATGGGTTGTTGTACTTGATGCATGGGATGCATTAAATGTTGATTGATGGGACTTATTGCGTAGAGATTCCCTCAAAATCCGCAACACGCGGTGTTTCTTCGGAATAAACGCTGATCGGCATCTTCTTGCCTGGGTATTGGTTCGGTGCGCAAGTCACGGCGTTGGAACCGCGGCGACGACGCGGTCGCTATGATACAACTTTTGGATCAAGCCGACGTCGGTGCGCGGGACCTGGCCTAGGATCGTGCGCAAACACCGAATACGGTGCGAAGGTTGCCGGAATTTGACCGGAAGGACCGCGGAAGCTAACGGAATGGTACGGATTAGGACACGGGTCTTACATGAATAGGTGATCAATTTCATCATAACTAGATCATACATTACGTGTCTGCCTATCTCTGCGCTTAGGGTCATAGTTGTTCAATTTAAACTGAGTTGCAAATTCAATTTTGGCATGCCCGCATTCTAATTGTCGAAAACCAACATCGGCACACATATGTCCATATTCCATTCAATGTGGTGATTTCACTTGATAAATGGGTTCTTTTAATCTTTTACATAGGCCCTAAAACTCGAAATCCACTTGAAGGTGCACCGAGTTGAGTTGACTAAAAAACTCGATTAAGACTCAAAAGGACTTGGTGAGTCAAGAATTGATGACCAATAATATTTTAAACGTTTAAAAATAATAATAATAAAATATAAAAAGAAAAAATGCTTAGATTGTAAGACCCACTTTAGATATGTCATCTCTCAAAATGAAGTTGGATTCAACTATCTTTGCATTTTGATCAATGGCCATTTTCTTTGTTGAATATAAACCAGTTAGGACCCGTTTGGACAGGGGGGATTGAAAGGGAGTAGGTCATAATGGGATGGATTGCACAGAAACCGATGCTCTTAAATGCAAGTCAGTGGATTGTCTCCGATCCCATTGTATTGAATGATCCAGCGTCCAATGATGGGTCTGTTTGGACGACCGAGCGTATCCAACATCCATTGAGCTTGTTCTCTTACAGTCGAAGCTCGATCAGCACTGATAGCTGATGGAATTGGGCCCACAAGCTCCTTGCTCGAAAAATCAAGCACGCCATAGTGTTGGGTGAACTCGAAATTTGGAAATGCAGCCTGCTGAAACCCAGTGCATATCTCTCCAAGAATTTAGCCGGAGAGCCAGTTTCTTGACAGAACCAGATTATCCAGCCCGAGAAGCTGGGATATGCTTTTGGGGATGAGACTGGTGAGGCCATTCGAACCTGTAACAACCCGTCTAATCGGTACAGTGTCCTGAGGCGTCCACATAGGATTTTTCGAAGGACCGAACGTTTAAAACATTCGTGGCAGGGGTACCATAAACTAATTAACCTAGAATTATCCCGTTTGAATAAACCAGACAGGCCATGGCAAGACCAAGTGCGGGCCGCCAAGCTGGATGACCATTTACACTGAGCAACAGCCCGTACGGGCTATACCGCGACGCCGAAAGATCAGAAAAATCTAAAAATTTAGGGAACCATAGAGCTCACTGGGCTTGTGGACCATCGCGGACTGCGGACTCAGTGGACACTCAGAAGTAGGATTTGGCACTGACTAGATGCATCCCACCCATGCCAGGACCAAATCTGGCGTTTGCAAATGAAACCGAGATTCCAGGCTATCCGACCATCGGATCTCTTCCATATTTACGGTGGAGGTCTAATGGATTTTCCTACACCCGTCCACCAACTCTGGGACCCGATCGTGGGTCGGTGACTGTCGATCACAAATCGGACTCGTGCGACCAAACCCCAGGTCCGATCGTCTCCAAATTTTGCATGGCCCTTCATCGGGCCATGTAGCACCTATCCAAGAAATTTCATAGCCAGAGGACCACCAGGGTCACTCCAATCATCAGAATGGACCCCTCAGGGCCGATTAAGGATCAGAACTGTTGACTTAAACCCCACAATCGTCCATTTGTTTGTTCCCAAATTTTACACGGGCCCTAATCGGGCCATAGGGCACCTACCCACCGAATTTGGTGGCCAAGGGAGTGTTAGGGCCACTCCAACTCTAAAAGGGAGACCTAGTAGGCTATTTTGGGAATTTACGGGAACTTAAGGCCAAAAGGCCCAAGTCTAGGGAATAAACCCTATCTCTCATAACTCTCTCTCCTATTGCTACAACCACCAAGAGAGAAGGAGAGTGAAGGAGAGTAAAGAGGAGAAAGAGAGAAGAAAGGGATTCAAGGTGGACCCTAGACCAAGGTGGGGCCCCAAGGGAGCCAACCCTTCCAACCCCCCCTTGCCTCTCTTACAAGGAGAAACTCTTCCCCTTGGCTTCTACAATCGACCGTGGGTTGCCTAGGTAAGGTTTTCACCCATTCTTCTTGAAATCCATGTAGAAAGGTGGGTTTGTTGGAATTCTAACATGCAATAACTTGGTTTAGGGATTCCGACCGATCGACCCGGAAGCCCTCTTTCCTAGGGCGTTTTTCGAATCTCCAACGAGCCATAGGTGCGGACTATTACTCCTAGGTGGCCTAGCACCAATTTCAATATGAGTTTAATGATTATGACTGCTTGGTTGATGCATTTAGAGAGTATAGAGAAAATTTAGGAATTTATGTCTATTTTAATGGTATGGAATTGTATGTATTAATTGATTTCCTCACATGATGCTATTCTTGCTTCTTACATGACTTATTGAAATTTGATGATTGCTTGTTGATGACTTGTTGGATTGCTCATATGATGATGCCCTAAAGTATGCGTGCCTTATTAATTCCTATGTAATTGTTTCTGTGAGTTGTAGGAAGTGAGCAACTTCCTCACCAACACACACAATACACATGCACCATTACTCACAAATTGGGTTAGCTTGCTTATTAGACAAATCTGAATTACATGATTGAGGTGTGAGAACATGATTATGATTGTTGCTAGTTGATAGCTCTGTCCGTTGACATGTTGTGAACTACCATCCCTAACCCTAGGGTTGGTCAAGAAAACAAGGAGAGTTAAGGCGGTCTCATTGGTAGGATCGCCTTGAGGCTAATCCCATGGAGCGACTGTATTTAGACTACGTGGGTTGCTTGCACCCGATGTCGTTCCGCCATGCACTTGCTTGGACTCGTGCGGTTTAGCTTACTGTCTGGTCAACCACGATTGTTAACCCTGTTTGCTCATATTTGTATGGAACCTGGGACACCCCACAACCATTGTAGCCTAACAATAACCCACTCAAAATTGGTCCACAGCCTCGTGAGCCAGGCATGGTGGAATGGGAGACTGTGTCCGAGCTGTCGGCCTACGCTGGGGTACCGCCCCTCCCCGTAGTGACCGCGAGCGATCCCTTTCTCTTGGCACTCCTCATGTTCTTGAAGTCGGGGATGAGGAACCCAACGGGATCACGGACCGCGAGGCCGAGGCCTCACGCATTGGGGGGTCTTGGCCTCGCACCCAGATTAGGGCATTAATAAGTGGGGTGTACCAGATTTCCCAATCTGCTAGATGAATAAACCTAACTAATAACTCTACTAACACGACCGCATCGCATCGCATTAGTTAGGTTGGCGACTCGGCAGTCGAGGGAGCGTTGTGGTGAGGGCATGCATCATGTCATTCTGCATACATGCGCATTAATAAGATTACTTAGGCGTATGTGATTGTCTGCTTTTCATTTAGATCGTATTAAAATTGTTGCCTGTGATAACTTGAGATTAATAGCACCCACTGAGTTGATCACTCACTCCCACTCTGGGATGGTGTTTTAAAACACCAACCAGACCCTTTCATATATGCAGGTGACTCGAGATTGGAGGAGCCTAGCGAGGCATGCCTGGATGAGGAGGTTGAGCTGTCATACTTCCAGCTGATGGAGGGCTCGCCGCCTGCTTGAGGGGCGGGATTGGATGGCTGGGAAATGGGCTCAGCCTCATTCTTTTGGACATTATATTCTTTTGTTGTTTTGGTTAGGCAACGCCTTGTGCGACCCATTTATTTTTTTTGGACTTGTACATATATATGTCAAACCTCTTCCATTTCAGCAGACTTGCGCATTCATGTTTCATGTTCAGAGAATTTCAGGCTGCGCAACTTAAACAGATTAAATACATAATGATGAAAATCTGTAATAGTGACTCTCGAAAACTCGGGAGTTGAGCGGATGCGCGACTCCTGATTTCCAGGGTGTTACAAGTTGGTATCAGAGCATAGTTTGGAGGTAACTGGACCATGGGTCATGAGCTCGCGAACGCGTCCGCTGACTTGAGAGGACATGTATTAGAACACCCAACCGGAATTAAGGATGTTAGGATCCATCCCAGACCCGAACCGGCAATCTCAGACGAATGGTGAGACTTCCTAGGAATTGGGATTGGGTAGCAAAAGGAGGTAGCGATGCTAAAGAATGGGTCCAGGAGTCGTACCAGATCTCAACCCATTAATAGAAACGAGCTAGAGACTGAATGATTGGACGGTCGGAGGCAACATCTACATGCGAATGAGTTGGTTTTGGGCTGAATTTGGTAGTGCCAGCCTGATTTAGGATAGGGACTTAGGGGTGAACGAGATTTTACCAGACGTAGTGGAACGGAAGAAAAATAAGTTTTTGACCTATAAACGAGAAGAATCTCCCAAAGGGGATAGGCCCATTGCGTGGATCAGGTCGTTCTACCCCAAATTCATATATGGCATGTCCTGGGGGGAGGCCTTACTGGCGCCGGGAGGACGAAGGACAACGCCTCCAAAGCAGGGTGCCGGCGTGGCCACGCCCGACCGGCGTGCCCACGCGCAAGAGTCCAGGGGACCGGTGTGGCCACGCCCGACCGGCATGCCCACGCCCAACCGTCCAGGGAGCTGGCGTGCCCACGCCCAGCCTGTGTCTACTGCTCACGCCGACCGGCGTGCCCACGCCCGTTGCCTACGCCTGGGGTCCCATTGTGCCGGCGTGCCCACGCCCAACGTGTGGGGTCCACTTCCATTGCGAATAAGGCCTCCACCACCTCATTTTCTCCCATTTCCTTCCTCTCCATCTCTCCCACACCCTTTATAAAAAAAAAGGGGGAGGAGAAAAAAAAATTCTTCCCTCCTTCATCTCCAACTTCATTCCCAAACCCATCTCCTTCTTGCTCCACCCTTTCAACCACCAACCCACCTTCATCTCTTTCCCATTCTCCCTCCCCACACATATTTCTTTCCATACCCTCTCACCAAAACCCCACTCCTTTTGCTCTCTTCTTCTCCATTTCAAAATCTCATTCCCCTAAACCCACCTCATCACCCTTTTTAGCCATTTCTTCAAAACCCATCTCAACTCCCATTTTTCCAACTCCATTTCTCATAAAGCTCATTTCAAAACCCTTCTCAAATCTCCTACATTCAACCCATCTCCAAATCCATTTCTTCAAAACCCACTTCTCAACTCCCAATCCCCCATCCCATTTCTCATAGTACTCACCTCAAATCCCACACCTTCAACCTAATTTCAAGATTATTTCTTCAAACCCACATCCGACTTTTTCCCCAAACCACACCTTTAAAGTCCAACTCCCTTAAGGGTCATCCTCCTCCCATCTTTACTTCCACTCCCCTAACCCACCTCCACTCCCTCACTTCCCAACATCTCACATCACAAAACCGACGACAATCATCCATCCTCTTACCGAAGAGATGACGTTTCTAGCTACCACTGCCGCCTTCTTCTCCATCTCGGTGATTCTTTCGCTCATGGGGAAGAAAAGACCGGCAACCGCCGAGCCGGGGCCGAGCTGAGAGAGGCGAAGCAAGCAAAGGGCCGACCCGAAGGGAAAGGAAATAACGGAAGTCCGATCCAAGCGTAAGAGCGACTCTCAAGGGGCTCCTGCGAGTCAAACAACCCGGCCACCCGTTGAGGACAAGGGAAATTTTCGCGTACGTAGCGTCGCCTTTGAGGCCACCGTGGAGGAGCATTTGTTCGATAAGTTCGCCCTACTTGGTCAACTTATGAAGAAGGGATGGGGTCCAGTGTTCTATGGAGACTCCCAGGCAGACGAAGGTCAAGCTAGGGCTTTCTACTTACGGATCAAAAATCCTCAATTCGAGCCGCTGGGTTTCGATCTGGCGATGGGAGGCAAGAAATTCCCAATTGGGGTGGAGGTCATTGCCAGCGTACTAGGAGTGCCGCGTGGGGAGGTGCAGATCGACAAGAGGGATCTGAACACGAGTCAAGTCCGTAAGGAGCGGACCCGCTTCTTGTTCGGGCAGGTCGCCCAGTGGAAGCGGGGGCAGCAAGAGGTCGGTTTGAGCTCGACCTACCTTAAGCCAGAATACCGAGTGCTTCATCGCATCTGCACCCAAAATGTGTATTCAAGGCTGCTGAACCGCTCTGAATGCTCTCGCTATATGGTAGAATGCCTATACCAGGTGGGATAGGGGGCAGATGTGTGTCTCCCCAGCATAGTGCTCCACCAGATTGTGTGGGCCGCGAGAGCTACGAGGAAGAGTGCGTGCCTCCCATTTGGTCGCCTGGTCTGTCGGTTGGCTCAGCAGTACGGAGTAGGCGGATTGGATGGAAACCCGGTATCGACTCAACTATTGGGGGATGACATATTGAATAGGATGGGAATAAGCCCCAAGCAGCGACAGGCCCGCATCGATCGGTATGGGAATGCTGGCGAAGAAGAAGAGGATAGTGATGAGGGCGATGAGAGCAATGATGAAGATGAAGGCGAGGGCGAAGCTGAGGGAGCTGAGGGAGTTGGCGGTGGATCCCTTGCCGCTCCAGATGTAGTTGGGCTCTTGGAGGCACTCGACTCAAGGATGACTAGAATCGAGGAGAATCAAGCAAGGATTGAGGCCAATCAAGCGAAGCAGGAAAAGTGGAATAAGAAGATGTATCGGGCCATTAAGGCTTTGATTTGCTGTAGCAAAGGGGAAGAAGCGCCGCCACTTTCGCCCGACTCAGACGAGTAGCATCACGACGCTACTGATGATTAGTAGTTAGATTTAAGTTATTTAGAATCTAATCTTATGTACTGATGGATGCTTAGGACTTTTGTTCAACTAGCCTGTACTTTCTTTTCATTTAGCATGACTAGTAATCTGTGTAATCCATGCTGCAACATGTAATTGGCCATACTCATAACATTTTGAAATCAATGTGAAATTATGGATTGCCTCGGAAATTTCTTATTGCTATGGAAATGCTTGTATGAGTGACGCCTATATACACAATGGATTGTATATGAATCTTGCATATGTACGCGTAAACTAGGCACGAGGGATCTTTTAGCATCTAACCTGTCCAAGGATGTTTTATAGGAAATGCCTCCTCGACCGGAGGGTCGATACATCTGCCTTCCTCACGGTGGGTTGGTCGAGAGGGACCAAATCCCCGACGATCAACAAGGCACACAAGGGGCTAGCGGTTCCCAAAATACGGGTAGTACCACTCAAGAGCCGGCCCCAAATGCACCGCCACCGCAAGCCGCGTCACCAGTACCTCCCCCGCCACCGGCCATGAATCGAATGGACCAGATGTTGCTTCTTATGCAACAACAACAACAAATGATGGCCACTAGTATGCAGCATCAACACCAAATGATGGTAACTATGATGGGGGCCATGGCCCAAAATTTGAGCATGACGCAACCCGAAGTGCCCGGCTTGGCCGCGCCCGTGACCAATCCGAATAACCTCTATGAGCGGTTCCAGAGGCATAGGCCGCCTACTTTTGCCGGCACTCACCGCCCAGAGGAAGCGGAACATTGGCTCAACCGAGTTACTAAGTTACTGCGGCCTCTCCATTGTTCTGAGGCAGAAAATGTAGAGCTCGTCTCATATCTCCTTGAGAAAGAGGCAGACCTATGGTGGGAGAGTGTCCTCCGATCCATCCCCGAGAACCATATATGGACGTGGGAAGCATTCGAAGCCCGCTTTAGAGAGAAGTATATCCCTCAATCGTATCAGCACGAGAGGGAGAATGAATTTCTCCGCCTTCAACAAGGGGGGATGAGCATGGCCCAATATGAGAACCGCTTTACTGAACTCTCCCGCTATGCTTCCGAAATGATTGCTAATGAAGCGGTCAAGATGAGACAGTTCACGGCAGGGCTGCGGAGCGGTATTCGCTCCAAGATATGTTGCATCAACATCAGGACATACGCCGAGCTTATCGAGATGTCCATCAGGGCGGAGCAAGATGAGGAGCGGGTCGCCCGAAGCCGCTCACAGTTAGGGCCGCGAAACAGGGTAGACGGGCCGTCCTCCTCTTTTACAGGAAAAAGGGCGCGCCCTGGCTCACCACCTCGACTCGCCGCCACACCGGCCCCTTCTACTCGACAGGTTCAGATATGTACTTATTGCAGGAGAGCAGGACACTCTGAGCCCTATTGTTTTACGAGGATGAGAGACCTCGGATTCACACTGCCGCAGCGCAACATTAGGCCTCCACAGCCGGCCTTACAGATTCCGCCCCTACGGGCAATGGGGCCAAATCAGCAGTTTCGGCGTCCACCACCACCTCAGGTTAGACCGCCACAACAGCCCATGCAGCGGCCAAATTATCCACAGTAGGCTCAGGTACATGCCCTAGCGGTTGAGGGCCAAGATGCGGCAATCCCTACTCTTACGGCCTTTGAGGTGACGGCCCACATTCAAGGTACTCTCATATTCCTTTTAGTGGACACCGGGTCCACTGCTTCTCTCATATCTCATGCAACTGTCAAGCAGTTGGGGCGACGCCCTAGCCCCTTCGTGGGGGTAAAGATCATTGCTGTCGCCGGCACTTTTACAGAGGCGACGAAGATATGTTATGATTGCCCCATCGACTTGGGATGCAAGGTTGCCCACGTGGATTTGATGGTGACCAAAATCTTCCACTACGACGTCATCCTGGGCATGGACTAGTTGACAATGATAAAAGCAGAATTGATTGCGATGCGAAGACAGTGAAGATATATGAGGACGACGGCTCTTCCCTCACGTTTTCGGTCCAGGTCAGCTACGAATGCAAGATTATGTGTTAGGCTTCATTGGAGGACGGATACTCTGGACCCTCGATAACGGACACACCCGTGGTCCAGGATTTTTGGGACGTATTCAAAAACATACCTAGACTACCCCCTCGACGTGAGATAGACTTCACGATTGATTTGGTCCCTGGAGCCAAGCTCATCTCCTTACCTACCTACCGCATGCCCCCATGCGAGATGGAAGAATTGCAGACTCAAATCGACGACTTGTTAGAGTCAGGCTTCATCAGACCCAGCGTGTCGCCATGGGGAGCCCCGGTCCTATTCGTAAAGAAGAAGGACTGCTCTTTGCGACTATGTGTGGATTACAGAAGGCTGAACCAAATGACGGTTCGGAACAAATACCTGTTGCCTAGAATCGACGATTTGTTCGACCAGTTGAGGGGTGCTCAATATTTCTCCAAGATCGATCTAAAATCAGGGTACCATCAGTTGCGAGTTAGGGACGAGGATATTTAGAAAACGGCCTTCAGAACCTATTTTGGCCATTACGAGTTCCTAGTTATGCCGTTTGGACTCACCAACGCTCCAGCGGTCTTCATGGACCTCATGAACAGAGTCCTTAGGCCCTTCTTATACAGGTTCGTCATCGTGTTTATCGATGACATATTAATCTATTCAAAGAGCCGTGAAGAGCATGGGGAACATTTAAAGGCAGTCTTCGAAACCTTAGAGAAAAATCGACTGTTTGAGCAATTTAGGAAATGCGCCTTCTGAAAGGAGGAGGTCAAGTTTCTGGGCCATGTAGTGTCTAAGGAAGGGATATCTGTGGATCTCGCCAAGGTGGCGGCGGTACAAAATTGGAAGCAACCCAAGTCAGTTACGGAAGTGCGAAGCTTCCTTGGTCTTGCAAGTTATTACCGCAGATTCATTAGAGATTTCTCGAAGATAGCCCGGCCGCTATCCCAGCTAACTCGGAAGGACTTCAAATTTGCCTGGAATGAAAAGGCGGAGGCGGCTTTCCAAGAGTTGAAGGACAAGTTGACGTCAGCACCTGTGCTTGTGCTACCCGAGCAAGGGGTCAAGTACATCGTTTATACCGACGCCTCTCATGTGGGTTTGGGTTGTGTACTCATGCAAAAAGACAGGGCGATTGCTTATGCGTCTCGACAGTTAAGGAAGCATGAGGAGAACTACCCTACTCATGACCTTGAGCTTGCGGCTGTAGTTTTCGCATTGAAGATATGGAGGCACTATCTTTATGGTGAGGAATTTGAGCTCTTCTCTGATCATAAGAGCCTCAAATACATCTTCACCCAAAAGGACCTAAATATGAGATAGCGTCGCTGGATGGAGACGTTGAAAGACTTCAAATTTGACATCTCATATCATCCTGGCAAGGCTAACTTGGTGGCAGACGCCTTAAGTCGCAAGAAGACAATCGAGTTTGTGGCCCCGCTAATGGTGAGAGAGTGGGTCATGGTGGAGTTCGTTCGGGACTTCGACATGAAGCTAACAGTGGAGGAACCTTATGAGCTCATAGCCCACATTCAAGCCCAGCCAATGATTGACAGTAAAATCATTGGAGCCCAAGAAGAAGATGAGCTATTGAAGAAAATGAAGGAAGGGGCAAGAAGCGATGAGAAGTCTGAATGGAGAGTCGGCACCGATGGGGGATTGCGGTACCGAGGCCGCCTTTGTGTTCCCAACCTCTAGGGACTGCGAGAAGAAGTTCTAAATGCCGCCCACAATTCCAAGTTGGCGATGCATCCTGGTAGTACAAAGATGTACCGGGACCTAAAGCGAACCTATTGGTGGGACAACATGAAAAAGGAAATAGCGGAATATGTATCCCGATGCCTCACCTGTCAACAAGTTAAGGCTGAACACCGCCGACCACCGGGCCTGTTGCAGCCCATGCCTATAGCGGAATGGAAGTGGGACTTCATATCTATGGACTTCATTGCCGGGTTACCCAAGACTAGAAAGGGGCACGACTCGATATGGGTGATTGTGGACAGGCTAACCAAATCAGCCCACTTCCTGCCAATCAAGACTTCTAGCTCCGCCGATGACTTGGCTAAACTATATATCAAGGAGATAGTGCGGCTCCATGGTGTCCCTTTGGAGATTGTGTCGGACCGGGATACTCGTTTCACGTCGATCTTCTGGACCCGCATTCAGGAAGCTATGGGAGTGAAACTGAAATTTAGCACCGCCTTCCACCCGCAAACAGATGGGCAAACCGAACGGGTGAACCAGATTTTGGAGGATATGTTGCGTGCTTGCGTTCTAGACTTCCAGGAGAGTTGGGACGATTGCCTCCCATATGCAGAGTTCGCCTACAACAATAGCTTCCAAGCTAGCATCGGCATGGCGCCTTATGAGGCCTTGTATGGGCGTCCCTGCCGAGCCCCACATTGTTGGGAGGAAATTGGCGAGAAGGGTTTGCTAGGACCGGACCTAGTGCGGATCACGACCGAAAAGATTGGAATTATCCGGCGCCGCCTCTTGACGGCTCAAAGCAGACAAAAGCTATGCCGACACAAGGCGAAGGGACTTGGAATTTGAAGCTAGGGACCACGTATTTCTCAAGATCTCCCCAATGAAGGGTGTTTTGCGCTTTGGCAAGAAAGGAAAGCTTGTGCCACGGTTCATCGGGCTATTTCAGATTTTGGACCGTGTGGGTGCGGTTGCCTATCGCTTGGCCCTACTCACACCTCTAGCCGGAGTGCATAACGTCTTCCATGTATCAATGTTGAAGAAGTACGTCCCCGATCCTTCGCATATCATCAAGTGGGAACATATGGAACTTAAGAAAAACGCCACTTACATTCTTCGACCCACTCGAATACTTGATAGGAAGGAGCAGGTCTTACGCAACAAGGTCATCTCGTTGGTCAAGGTACTATGGACCCATCACGATGAAGAAGAGGCCACTTGGGAGACGGAAGCAGAAGTCTGCAAGCATTACCCAACCTTGCTTCAGCAATATGATCAGGTACAAATTTTGAGGACGAAATTTATTTGTAAGGGGGGTAGATTGTAACAACCCTTCCAATCGGTACAGTGTCCTTAGGCGTCCACATAGGATTTTCCGCAGGACCGAACGTTTAAAACATTCGTGGTAGGGGTACCATAAACTAATTAACCTAGAATTAGTCCGTTTGAATAAACCAGACAGGCCATGGCAAGACCAAGTGCGGGCCGCCAAGCTGGATGACTATTTACACTGAGCAACAGCCCGTAGGGGCTATACCACGACGCCGAAAGGTTAGAAAAATCTAAAAATTTAGGGAACCATAGAGCTCACTGGGCTTGTAGACCATCGCGGACCGCGGACCCAGCGGACACTCAGAAGTAGGATCTGGCACTGACTAGATGCATCCCACCCATGCCAGGACCAAATCTAGCGTTTGTAAATGAAACTGAGATTCCAGGCTATCCGACCATCGGATCTCTTCCATATTTACGGTGGAGGTCTAATAAATTTTCCTACACCCGTCCACCAACTCTGGGACCCGATCGTGGGTCGGTGACCGTCGATCACAAATCGAACTCGTGTGACCAAACCCCAAGTCTGATCGTCCCCAAATTTTGCATGGCCCTTCATCGGGCCATGTAACACCTATCCAAGAAATTTCATAGCCAGAGGACCACCAGGGTCACTCCAATCATCAGAATGGACCCCTCAGGGCCGATTAAGGATCAGAACTGTTGACTTAAACCCCATAATCGTCCATTTGTTTGTTCCCAAATTTTACACGGGCCCTAATCGGGCCATAGGGCACCTACCCACCGAATTTGGTGGCCAAGGGAGTGTTAGGGCCACTCCAACTCTAAAAGGGAGACCTAGTAGGCTATTTTGGGAATTTGCGGGAACTTAAGGCCAAAAGGCCCAAGTCTAGGGAATAAACCCTATCTCTCATAACTCTCTCTCCCATTGCTACAACCACCAAGAGTGAAGGAGAGTAAAGAGGAGAAAGAGAGAAGAAAGGGATTCAAGGTGGACCCTAGACCAAGGTGGGGCCCCAAGGGAGCCAACCCTTCCAACCCCCCCTTGCCTCTCTTACAGGGAGAAACTCTTCCCCTTGGCTTCTACAATCGACCGTGGGTTGCCTAGGTAAGGTTTTCACCCATTCTTCTTGAAATTCATGTAGAAAGGTGGGTTTGTTGGAATTCTAACATGCAATAACTTGGTTTAGGGATTCCGACCGATCGACCCGGAAGCCCTCTTTCCTAGGGCGTTTTCCGAATCTCCAACAAGCCATAGGTGCGGACTATTACTCCTAGGTGGCCTAGCACCAATTTCAATATGAGTTTAATGATTATGACTGCTTGGTTGATGCATTTAGAGAGTATAGAGAAAACCTAGGAATTTATGTCTATTTTAATGGTATGGAATTGTATGTATTATTTGATTTCTTCACATGATGCTATTCTTGCTTCTTACATGACTTGTTGAAATTTGATAATCGCTTGTTGATGACTTGTTGGATTGCTCTTATGATGATGCCCTAAAGTATGCGTGCCTTATTAATTCCTATGTAATTGTTTCTATGAGTTGTAAGAAGTGAGCAACTTCCTCACCAACACAAACAACACACATGCACCATTGCTCACAAATTGGGTTAGCTTGCTTATTAGACGAATCTGAATTACATGATTGAGGTGTGAGAACATGATTATGATTGTTGCTAGTTGATAGATCTGTCCGTTGACATATTGTGAACTACCATCCCTAACCCTAGAGTTGGTCAAGAAAACAAGGAGAGTTAAGGCGGTCTCATTGGTAGGACCACCTTGAGGTTAATCCCATGGATTTGGGCGAGTGCATGTGGGCGACTGTAGTTAGACTACGTGGGTTGCTTGCACCCAATGTCGTTCCGCCATGCACTTGCCTGGACTCGTGCGGTTTAGCCTACTATCGGGCCAACCACGATTGTTAACCCTGTTTGCTCATATTTGTATGGAACCTAGGACACCCCACAACCATTGTAGCCCAACAATAACCCACTCGAAATTGGTCCACAGCCTCGTGAGCCGGGCATGGTGGAATGGGACACTGTGTCCGAGCTGTCGGCCTACGCTGGGGTACCGCGCCTCCCCGTAGTGACCGCGAGCGATCCCTTTCTCTTGGCACTCCTCATGTGCTTAAAGTCGGGGATGAGGAACCCGACGGGATCACGGACCGTGGGGCCTCGGCCTCACGCATTGGGGGGTCTTGGCCTTGCACCCAGATTAGGGTATTAATAGGTGGGGTGTACCAGATTCCCCAATCTGTTGGATGAATTAACCTAACTAATAACTCGGCTAACACGACCGCATCGCATCGCATTAGTTAGGTTGGCGACTCGGCAGTCGAGGTTGCACTGAGGGAGTGTTGGCATTGGCGATCGTTAGATGGTGTCGCACGAGAGAGCGTTGTAGTGAGGGCATGCATCATATCATTCTGCATACATGCGCATTAATAAGATTACTTAGGCGTATGTGATTGTCTGCTTTTCATTTAGATCGTATTAAAATTATTGACTGTGATAACTTGAGATTAATAGCACCCACTGAGTTGATCACTCACTCCCACTCTGGGACGGTGTTTTAAAATACAAACTAGACCCTTTCATAGATGCAGATGACTCAGGATTGGAGGAGCCTAGCGAGGCGTGCCTGGACGAGGAGGTCGAGCTGTCATACTTCCAGCTGATGGAGGGCTCGCCGCCTGCTTGAGGGGCGGGATTGGATGGCTGGGAAATGGGCTCAGCCTCATTTTTTTGAACATTATATTCTTTTGTTGTTTTGGTTGGGCAACGCCTTGTGCGACCCATTTATTTTTTTTGGACTTGTACATATATATGTCAAACCTCTTCCATTTCAGCAGACTTGCGCGTTCATGTTTCATGTTCAGAGAATTTCAGGCTGCGCAACTTAAACAGATTAAATGCATAATAATGAAAATCTGTAATAGTGACTCTCGGGAACTCGGGAGTTGAGCGGATGCGCGACCCCCGATTTCCAGGGCGTTACAGAACCCAAGTCTAGTGCCACCAGATTTGTACATTCAAAGAGTTCCGATGGTATCTCGCCTGTTAATTTGTTCCCATGGAGTGATAGATTTGTCAGGTTTTTCAAGTTGCCAATGGAATTCGAGATAGGACCCTCAAAAAAAATGTTGTCCAGCAGCAGCCTCTGTAGAGCTGAGATCCTACCAATGGCAGCCGGAATCTGACCCATCAGCAGATTGTTGCTCAGAGATATCTCGAGAAGGGTCCAGGACTCCCAAAGCTCATCTAGAATCCTGCATGAGAAGTTGTTCTGAAAACGTTTTCAAGGAAAGCTGGTTAGAGTCCATAGAGAACGTCTTCAAGGACTGCAGTGCCAATGGAGGCAAACGTCCTTCAAAAAAGTTCTTACACGCCTGGCTCTCTCTCTCTGAATTACCTTCCGCCACCATTCTTGCCGAACCCAGCGGTAAATCCTCCGGACTGCCATCCGCCTTATCTCCTCGCCCTGCCAAACACGTCGACACCCGTACACCCTTGGATTAGACGAGCGAATCTCATCTACTACGACCTACTCCCATTCAATCCCCCCATCCAAACGGGCCCTTAGATGTCAAATTAGTGTAAATTACAATTTCCAACCCATCTAAACCTAGACACACAATTTGGATTATTTCATTTTAAGTCATTTGTATACCACATATGCAATTTAGTAGTGCTTGACTATCATTTATCATGCTCTCTTAGAGTATTATAAGTTTTCAAATTTGATTTCGAGGGGGTTTAAGAAAAGGTGGTGGCTCTCCAGCAGGAATACCTGGCACTTTCATTATTTAACTTTTTTCCAAATGAATATGAACAGTTATTTGACTGTTGCTTTGTGGGCTGTTGATTTGGAAGCCAGATTAACAAATCTTGAAGATTTTTGAGGCAGACACCTTCCTTGAATCACAGACACTCCCAAAATATCATATCGTGATAGGTTTGGAATGTACTGGAGCAAAACATCATTGGATGTTATCGTAATTAGTTAAAAGATAAAGATCAAACGCAACAATATTAATGCGCCAGCAAAGCACCATTCATTTTCGAGGACCGGAATCCTCAACAACACGGAAGCGGATTACCTGTCTCACCCGCCACAGGGATATATACCTGTGGTACGGGGTAGCCTAAGCTATGTGGGGCCCACCACGATGCATGTATTTTATCCCCGTTGTTCACCTATTTTGCCACTCATTTTAGGGCATGAGCCCAGAAATGATGCAGATACAAAGCTTAAGTGGACCACACTACAGAAAACAGCAAGGATTGAACCCCACCATTGAAAACTTCCTGGGGGTAGTAGTTCTATGAACGGTTTGGATGATCCAAAACTCATGTGGGCCTTACCACACGGAACAGTGGGGATTAAACGCTTGGTGTAACAAAAGTTTTATTTCAGTATGATATTTTTTTCCTACAGTTTATCTGACCGGTAATAGTTCTATGAATGATTTGGATGGCATATAAACATCATAGTCACCTCTGGGAAGGTTTTAACGATATCATATTGTCTTTTAAAACAGATTGACAGAGTAGATTTGTCACCCATATCTCTGTAGACCTCACACAACCCTGGGCATGCAATCTTATTGGGCCTTCAACATAACCTCTTAGTTAAAGAGTTAGTTGAATTTACTTAATAAGGTGAGTTTTTTATTTTTTTATTTTATTTTAAATACATGTTTTAATCCGTATGAAACACAAACACCATTAGACGTCAGCCATTGGGATACTCTGTAAAGCATGAGCTTATATATTAATTTAAATATTTTAAAATTGGTTGACTATTAGTTAATGGCTCTAAAGCTAGGTGGTAATATGAAAAAACTTAAATAATAATAATAATAATAATTTAGTTGTCATGGAGCTGATATTTTGTATGTGCCGTGAGCATGAGGGTTGATTTTGGGTAGGTAGTGTAAATGATTCTTGTATGATTTGCAGGACAGTCAGCCATTTCCCATGCAAGAGTTGCTGCGGAAAACCTGCAAAAAAAAGCTCTGAGGCTTTATGGTGTGTGTGAAATCCAAACCGCAAGAAGTTAAAAACATCAGCTAATAATGTAAAAACTTGAATGAGCCCCACCGCAGGGATCACCAGATGTGAACAACCACGTTTGAAACCTTCCACGGCCCACAATAACGTTTATATGCAATCCAACCTTTTCATGAGGTTATTCATACAATGATGAAAGAAAATTTGTGTTCCAAATGACTCAAAAATGTTTCAATGTCGCGATCTCATCTTTACTTTTTTCGGTGATATAACTTCATTAAATCTTATATCAATCTGATTTTTAAGATCATGTCCTAAATAGTTCTATCTGAAATAATAGACGGAATGGATGTCACATATACATTACCTTAGGCCTCACATATCCGTTAGCTCCCTGCGCGCAACGGTTAAATCTTGTACATAAATTATAAATCTAAAAAATGTCGGATACTCTGACAGGGTTTGTGGATAATACAAGTAATTCAAAGTGAATGTACAAATTACAGGTCCTACGTTAAAGGTATCAAGAACAAAAAATTATTTTATCTAATTACCTGACTATTGATTTGGTGGACATCTGTTCGAACGGTTAGAAATAGAAAGCATCCAACGGTTCTATTTCAACAAACAACTGTCCACGAATTAGGATTACTCAACCAATGAGATTTTAGGATTGTAACTTAGTAACAATGGTTTCCACAGATAGTCGGTTTAGTTTCAGTCAATGTACATGGAATTTCCTAGTGCTTGCATATCAAGAGTCATACTCTGCCAGAGTATAAAATAACTCTTCCATCTGAATGGCTATCCGTCCATTACTGTGTATGCCTTTTATAACTAAAATTCACAAGACTCGACTGAGTTATCTGACTCATCGAGTCAATCGAGTGAAGAACGACTCAGTCGAGTTTCTGTTCACTGAACATGGTCACAACAAGGATCCAATCTCCATCCTTAATGAAGAGATGGCCCACAGC
Organism: Magnolia sinica; assembly: GCF_029962835.1. Classification (NCBI taxonomy): domain Eukaryota; kingdom Viridiplantae; phylum Streptophyta; class Magnoliopsida; order Magnoliales; family Magnoliaceae; genus Magnolia; species Magnolia sinica. The sequence continues at coordinate 15,480,624 of NC_080573.1, forward strand.
TAGATTTTAAAGGTGCACGGATACCATGTACCACAATCTACTTTATCAGCCACAGAAAGCAAGAACGAATATTAGAGGTGTGCATTTGTGATCCAATCCGGCGGATCCGACCCGATCCGGCCCGTTCCGAACAGAACCGACGGCCAAGATCAGGCCTGATCGGGTTGTGGTTTCCAGATCCGATTTTTTTTCGGCTCGGGTCCGGATAGACCTCTGTCCGGACCGACTCGACCCGTATACCCGAACCGATGGGACCCGAACAGCACCGAACAGACCCGAACCGATAGGCGAGCGGGTAGTATAAAATATATTTTTTATTTTTTACCCTAATTTTCCTAAAAATAGATGGATGATGTGGATAAAACATATAGATTGTATAAAATATGTTGATCTAAGTCATGAGGACCCAGATGAAGGGAAAAAATAAATATCAGCTTGATCGAAAACTTTTATGGCCTACATAACGTTTTTAATGGTCAAAATTTATCCAACACTGTTTTCTATAATGTGGTCCACTTGAGATTTTAATATACCTTTTTTTTTTTCTAATGACTTAAAATGATCTATAAAAATAGATGGAGGGGATGGATGAAATACATACATCATGGTGGGGCCCACATAGTACGGACGTCCGGTAGCCAAGGGAGTTGCCAGTCCATTTCCAGTGTACAGCTGTAATACGTCTGGCGACAGTGGCGAGGAGGCGCTCCTTGAGCGCCATGCTGTACGGACGGTTCAAAGGAGATCAAAGTTATGGCCCCCACAGTGATATATTTATAATATCAACACCGTTCATATACTTTTAAAGATAATTATAGAGTATTATGAAAAAAATAAATAATATCCAAAGATCATGTCGCCCACACCACAAATAGTAGCAGAGAATAATTTTCACTGTTAAATCATTCGTGTGGTCCACTCAATAGTTAGATCCGTCTTATTTTTTGTCTCAAGCCTTAAGACGAGGTTAGAAAATGGATGAACGGTTTTGATATAACACACACCCTATGATTAGATGTACAAACCTTACTCACTTGGCTTAAGAAATTACCCAGTACAGAAGCTTGCATAAAAGGCAAGTATTTTGACTTTCGTGCACTGCACGTAAGATTTAAAAAAAGCTCGTCGCTCGGTACGTTAGATTGAAAGTTCTTTCATACCCGTGTAGGGCCCACCTTGATGTGTATGTTTTATCTAAGCCGTTCATCAATTTTTATATATTATTTTAACCATTGAGTATAAAACGTAGATATATTAAAGGTTAAAGTAGACCACACCACATGAAACAATTTAATTAAATTTATATATCCGAATTCTACTCAACCCGATCCGACTCGGTTTTCCTAACCGAGTTGGACACTGTTCGAGTCACGAAATCCATGCATCGGATCTGTCCGAATCATGTGACCCAGATCCGGCCACGGATCGAATCGGATTCGGGTCAAACCTGTAGAATTTCGGATCAGGTCGAGTTGAACCTAATCCGATCCGACCAGGACCGATGCCCAGCTCTAACGAATATCAAACAATCCAGTAACATTCAACACACGTCCAGAACATTTCAAAAACATATTTGAAGTTGGTAATAGCCACACATCACTAAGTGGGCCCCACTTAAAAGCTCCACCAATGGCTGGGATGATGAACTATTCTAACGAGATCCATCTGAACTCGCTACGCACGTGCGATGAGTCACTCACATGTGAGATCAGGCAATTAATCAGCATAGAGAGAAAATCATAAGATGTGCCGAACGTGCAAATGGCCCACCAGACGAGAGTACTGGACTGAATGAAGCGACCGGGATGGATCTCACACACGTGTGTGCTCCGTCGGCAGACGGACGGGTATGAGTGCGCTATAAAAGAGAGATGCGGGAGTTGATGGGGAAGTACGAAACTGGAATCGGAGGCGGAGGCGGTTTTGATTTGGGTTTTTGAATTTTCTCGGCAGCTTCGCAGGAAACGCGAGAGGAAGGCTTAAAGCAGCTGAAAATGGACGGCCAGGATGCCATGAATTTCAGTTTCCCGGAATTCATTTTCCCCAGAGAGAGAGAGAGAGAGAGAGAGAGGGGGGGGGGGGGTTGTTGCAGATGAGATGATGGAGGATGTGGTGCACGTTAAGAGCCTTTATATAAGCATAGGCAGCACTTGTTGCGTAACTTGCGTTGGAAGCAAGGCAGGCAAGACCAGTCTTTCGCAGGAAGTTCCTGCGCCGGGAACTTAGGTGGGGCCCACCGTGATGTTTGTGAGAAATCCACCCCGTCCATCCGTTTTTTGAGCTCATTTTAAGATAATAACAAAAAAATGAGACGGATCCAATACTCAAGGGGGCCGAAAATGTGAGGATTTAACGTCCACAGTTGAAATATTCGTGGGGCCACAAAAGTTTGAATCAGGATAATATTTATCTTTCCGGTTCATCTCAGTAGAAATGACGTTATGAACGGTATGGATGGCATGTAAACATCACTTCCGAACCCAGGTAGGTTTCAACGGTAGGAATTTCCCTACCCACCCTTTCCTTTAGTGCGGCCTACTTGAGTGTTCGATCCTTCTCACTTTGTGTATGAACTCCTAAAATGATCTCACAAAACGGATGAATGGAGTGGATTTCTTAAAAACATCGCGATGGCCCCACATAGGCTTCCAGCGAAGGAACTTCCTGCCAAAAGTTTTCACCGGAAATCCGCGTCATTGTCCATTTCCTGTGGAAACGGATTGGCTACTCGCCTGCCACCGGCCCGGTGGCTGATGATCGGTGCTCTATGGGCCCCACCATGATGTATGTGTTTCATCCATTCCGTTCATCCATTTTTATATCATTTTATGGCTTGATCCAAAAACTAATAGGTATATAAATCTCAGGTGGACCACACCACAGGAAAACAATAGTGATTGGATATCCACTATTAAAATCCTCATAAGGCCAACTGTACTGTTTATGTGACATCTAATCTGTTGTTTAGGTCAAACAGGCCCAGATGAGGGGAAAAAATAAAGATCATCTTGATCCAAAACTTTTATGTCCCCCAAAAGGTTCCTAATGATCTACACTCATTCAACACTTTTTCCTGGTCCACTCGAGAGTGGAATATACCTCATTTTTGGTCTCATACCATGAAATGATCTTTGATTCCGGTTGGGTATGACAGAGTAGGGCCACATAGGACCAATCACCAGCCATTGGCGGGTAGAGGGGGAGTAGCCAATCCGTTTCTGGTTGGGTATGACAGTTTGAGTAGCGAGACTCGCTACTGACGTCACCAAGTTTCGAGGCCCCACCACAATGTATGTGTTGTATCCAAACCGTTTATCCACTTAGGGAGATCATTTTATGGCATGAACCAAAGAATGAGGCAAATCCAAATCTTGATTGAACCCACCATAGAAAACAATGAGAAGAGTGACGCCCACCGTTGAAATCTTCCTAGGGTCTACCATGATTTTTATTTGAGATCCAACCTATTCAGAAGTTAAAACATAAAAAAACAAATATATATAATCTTGATGGAAAACTTCTGTGGCCCCCAAAAGGTTTTAATGGTAGGTATTCAATCCCACTGTTTTCTATGGTAGGCCTACAAGAGCCTTGGATCTGATTCGTTCTTTGGCTTATGCCTGTAAATTGATCTCTCCAAATGGATGGACGGTGTGGATACAACACATATATTATGATGGGGCTCACTGAACTTAGTGATGTCACTTAAGTAGCAAGTCTCGCCGTTCAACCTGTCAGTAACTAATCCGCGTCGATTTACTGCGTGTTACTTTAAAAGACTCCTTGGAAGGGAAACGGATTGGCTACGCCCCCTGCCACCAGCCCCGTGGCTGATAGTCGGTGCTCTGTGGGCTCCACCATGATGTATGTGTTTCATCCACTCCGTTCATCCATTTTTACAGATCATGTTATGATACAATTTTAAAAAGGAGAGGGATATAAATCTCAGTTGGACCACACCATATGAAAACAATAAAGATTGGATATCCACCATTAAAATCCTCCTAAGGCCCACTGTACTGTTTATTTGACATCCAATATGTTGATTAGGTCATACAGGCCCAGATGAAGGGAAAAAAATAGAAATCATCTTGATCCAAAACTTTTATGGCCCCCAAAATATTTTTAATGGTCTATGCTCATTCAACACTGTTTCCTGTAATGTGGTCCACTTGAGATTGGGATATATCTAATTTTTGGTCTCATACTGTAAAATGATCTGTAAACATATATGGACGGAATGGATGAAACACATACATCATGGTGGGGCCCACAGAGCACCGACCATCAGGCATTGGCTGGTGTCAGGGGGGTAGCCAATCCGTCTCCCCTTGAAGCTTCCTTGTAATTTCAGACGCGGACTGTGTACTGATTGATACTGCCACCAGCGACGAAGCTACTGGACGGTGCTCTGTGTACCCCCACAAGGATTATTTATTTTATCCATGCCGTCCATCCATTTTGGATAATGAGACCAAAAATGAGGCAGATACATATCTCGTGTGGACCACACCACAGGAAAACAGTGGTGATTGAATACCACCATTAAAAAATTTTAGGGCCCACTATAATGTTTGTTTTCCATCTAACCTGTTGTTAGGTCAAAAAGACCTGGGTGAATGGGAAAAAACAAATATCAGCTTGATCCAAAATTTCTGTGGGCTCTAAGAAGTTTTTTATGGTGGGCATTCAATTACCACTGTTTCCTGTGGTGTGGTGCACCTGAGATTTGTACCTACCTCATTTTTTGAATTATGCCATAAAATAATATAAAAAAAATGGATGGACGGCGTGGATAAAACACATACAGCATGGTGGGACCACAGAGCACTGTCCAGTAGCTACTTGCTAGTTGCTACTAGCAATCCGTCGTTTCTGCCTGAGGAGGATCCAATACAAACGTTTATAGGATGAGCCTAACGTAAAAATCCACGTGTGGGTCCATCGTGATGTTTTCTGATGACATCCAACCGTCTATCATTACGCCACCTACTGTTCTTCTTTCATCCCAAAACTCTGGCTTATTAAAAAAGATCACTTTGGCCACACCACAGGAACAGATGTAATGGGACAGCCCCCATTAAAACGATCGAGACAGTACGTGGGGCCTGCCGTGTTTTGTATATACATCTAATTCATTCAGAAGGTCCATCCAACCAGGATGAATGGACATCCAAAACTGTTCTAAAATTCAGGTGGATGATTTTAGAGGTTTTATGCATGATTTTATACTGTGTGGTCTATCTTATCTTTGGATCAAACCGAGTTTTACGATTCATGGAGAACAAGAGGGGTTGCACGTGATGGACACTGATTGGATGCTGCTGTAATATCATGGTGGGTGCCATACGTGGATTTGGGCTCCTGAGTGATCTATTTTTGGCAGGAAAAAGTTATTTTTTGGTCTTCTAAAATGGAGAGTACATTATTTCCAATAATGTATTTAACTCTATGTAGAAAGTGGACATAACAGTCCCAAGTTTATATAGCCAATGTGGCTCGAGGAGGAGACTGAACACAGAAGGGATGTCCATAACGTGAAAATTAAGGAATGACTGATGTGTCCAGACCAATTTGTAATTCAATGTCAATCTCTACATGGGCCTGTCTGCTGGAGTTAACGAATGCTCTCATATTTGTATTGCTTTTGATCTGAATATGGATGGTTCCAATCCCAAATATAGGATAGTTCCAAGTGGGCAAATGTTTAAACTTGAGCTGTTGTTAATTAGCACAAGTAGGGATGCTGCACTAGTCCTTATGACAAATGCTTATGTTTATCGACCTCTCATGGTCACCGCCTTTTGGTGGTAGCTTGTCATGCGAAAGAGTGATGGCTGGGGTTGCCTTTTGGTGGTAGCTTGTCATGCGAAAAAGTGATGGCTGGGGTTGCCTATCATGTGTGTGACCATTTCAGGTTGTGCTTCTCAGGAGATGTGTGAATTGTTTAGGATTTTCACAAAAACATCTCAATGTGCTTGTGATGCGCAAATGAGTTCCCAAATGGATATCTATGTTGGGATGGACTTTAAGTTGGGTTACTACGTCATATATTGTCCCGACCAAAGGTCCCTTGGCATCTTCTCTGATTGCTTCTCTTCCGAAGCACATCCCCATTAGAATTCATGTTTCCTACTTCGGAGCATTCTGGGTAATGTCATGGGACTGCCTTGTTGTCTAGAGCTGATCCCATCCTTTCTTAAAGAACTAAAGGGACCTGAGATTCTAAAGGTGATGAAGAGTAGGTGATGGGAGTCATATGTTTTAATGGAGGGGTTGGAAATGCCCACAGGAGCAGCAGAGGTTGTGCATAAGATTTTTCCTAGATCGTCTGGCTAGACATGGTGAATTCGTGCGGCATGCGGAACAGGAAGGAGTGTTCTTCATATGTGAGAATGAGTGGATGGCATGTGACCTTATAATTGGTGATGAGGGAGGTTTTCCCATAAGGACCACTGGCTGGTGGGCCCCTAATTGGTGGTGGTTGTTGGTTGGGGCGGGTGTAGGTGCAAAAATTTTTCCTTATAAGACCAATGGTTGATCCCCTATCTATTGCATGTGATGAGCCAGAATGCAGTGCAATTCAGGGGCCTTCCCTTGGAGGACCAAGGGTCAATCCCATGTTTGTTGCATGTGATGAACATGAATATGATGTAGCTCTAGGGCTTTCCCTTGGAGGACTAATGGAGAGGGGGTAGCGCCCCTCGCAGAATGAGTGGGAGAAACTCCCTGTCGTAGCTTAGGGTTGAGCTTGCTTGACAAACATGGAAATAGTTTGACATTGATAGTAGGAGTGTTAGAGATATTGGAGCCTACTTGGTATTGTGGTAGAGGATTTTGGAGTATGTTGTTATTATTAACAGCAACAGTTTCAGGAGGTACAAACATGATCATGTTTTGGTCAAATAAGTTTTGGATCACGTGTTTGTAATGCCCTGAATTTCGAGGGTCAAGTAATGCCCCGACTCTCAAATTTTCGGGTGCCACTTATGCTTGGCAGATTCAACTAATTTGGGTTCCATTTGATTATTGTATGAGCATTACAAAATTAAATGGGTCATGCGGCTTAAACTAAAATTAACATAACTAGATTAAACCATGACTAACAAAATGGTGAGTTTACACTTAGTGTACGGACCATGTGCCGACAAAATACATACAGCCCAGAAAATACAAATATCCTCTGCCGTAAGGCCCCGTCGTTATGTAACGTCTTAGATTTTTGACATTTTGGATTTTCAAAAACCCTTGAAAATTTTCATTATAATTAACCTACATTGTCACTTACTGACCCTTGACGCTCAAGGTGAGCCTATACACGGGTGGTACCGGTAAAGAACCACACAAATCTAATTAATCAACCGTAGGGAGCCAATAAATCCAATTGATCACTTAAACATCGAGTTTAACCACGTCATTTGCTCACACAAAGCCCAAATCTATCCGACCTATCACTGACTAATCAAGACAACCATAACTAAATAAGGATCTACCCAAATCCGAGACAGCTAGGGGTCAGATCTTAATTAACAAACCAAACTGACCCAGTATCCTTTTATCCTAAATACCGACAATTTAGAGTAATTATAACTAAATCGTCATTTCTGTTAGTTGCGAATAGGCCACATTATGAACTTAGCCAATCCAAACTCTAATCATTGCACACAAGAAATCTCACTACCCAATTCATTCTAAAAATGCCCTAATTATCTTAACGAGCTCTAGACCGCTCGTTAGTGGGCCACTAAACCTAAGGCTATAGAAATACATTCGTCTTAGTGGGCTTGACGTCCATCACAGGATATCGAGCCAAAATCGTGTCTCGAATCGTTCAAATTGGACTCGCAAGGAGAGTGCTTGGGTTGTACGAATACCTTATATGAAAACCTTAAATTTAAGCGAAACTAGCCCATTGTTCTTTCATGAAGTTGTAACTTTCAGACCGTCGGATCATGGTCAAAGTCGGGTACCGTCTAAAGATATTTTTCCAAGTATATCTGTATAGCCGGAATCTCAATCGACCATCGATAACCGTTGAACAGACTACTAATCATATCCGTCGATTGACACATCCAAATGATGGGCTGATCATATCCATACGTAGATCATCATTATATCTATCATACGATATATATCAACCTCTACACTCCATAGTGGGCCTCAAATGTTAGAAACAACCCCCTCAAGGGTTAAAATAAGGAATAAAGGATCATTATGACCATATGCACCAAATCTTGCGCTATAAATAGGGCATTTGGGGGCCTCCTTTGCTCCCATACGAATTTTCATGCCTTATGAGAGAAAAAGAAAAAGGAAGAGAGAAAGGGGAAGAGAGTGAGTATGAGATGGAGGGAAGGATCTTTGTGCTTGGGGGTTAATATCTCATCGATCAAACCCTTTAACTTACCGAATCATTTGTCAAATCCACTGCCACTTGCAACCGGAGGTAAGATTTACATTCAACCCTTCGATTTCATAACTTATACCTATTTTACTTGAGACTAATGATGCTTCATACTTTACATTAGGAATTAGTGGTTTTCTCCAAAATTCCAACCCCAGGAGCTCAAAGATTAGAAATCTCATCTTAAAGTGTAGACCATTATGCTTAGGTTTCCATTTATCGACCCTTGAGGGTCTCAGTTAATGATGTTTTATGTTGAATGGGTTGTAATAGCTAGCATGTTCATATTTCATTTTTGATTGTATTATGTGTCATTGGTGATTTATGAATGCCTGCATGTTTGATAAAATGCCTATATGATTAAAAGTATTATTCTAATGATTTCACATATTTGATTGAATGTGTTGATTTGTTGATGTTCACATGTTTGATTAAATGCTCTAGTGAATGTATTACTCTACTGAGGCTCACATGTTTGATAAAATGCCTAAGTGATTGTGTCGTTGAATCTATGTTATGATGGCATGACGAATTGCTAAGTTTGTAGTGTTATTTAAGATTGCTTATGATGTGGGGTTAGTTCGTGAACCACCCGAACTCAAGGGGTGGCTCAAGTTGGGGTGGTCACCCTAAGCTTGTTTGATTGACCCGAGTTGAACACGGACGACAGACAGTAGCTGGAATACACGTGATGCATACACCCAATGCTAGTTGCGTCGGGATTCTCCTAGATCAATCAAATTGGTCTACTAGCCAATTAATCGTGTATGTTCACAATGTATGATACGACCAAATTAAATTTAGAATACCCCGTTCCCAATGGATGAGTCCATTCATAACCGTTAGTGCGATACGATCCCACCAAGACTCATGAGTCGGGCATAGTAGTATGGGACACCATGTCCGAGCTGTCGGCTTATGTTGGGGTGACGAGCCTCCCCATAATGACCATTGAGCACTGATAGAGGTGAAAGATTGTTGTTCGAATGACCCCCATCAAATTACTTGGCCGATGGTTTCGTGTCAGAGTACCGTTCGAACGACCCGGGCGCAAATGGAATTGGGTGATGAGTCCTTTCCTTTGTAGTGGATTGGTTTTATGTGACAAGTGTGCACCTCAGAACTGAGTGATCATACTTGGTATTTGGGTGACGACTCATACCGGGTTGATCCTCATACCTTTGGGTATCATGACGTACCTTTGAAATTATTGATTGGTGAGATAAACGAGTGCTACCTAAAGTTGGATCAAGAGACACTGGTAAGGAGCTGCTATGTACGGCAACGAGCCACGTGATTTGGATAAAAACTAGTAATATGACGTCGGTATCCTAGCTTCGTCAATATGCTCGATGAATGGAACTTAATAATTACTCAGCTAACATACGCATCAATTGCATTGTATTAGATAAGATGTGATAATTTGGCATTGGAGTCGAGTGATGAGGGAGTGTTGGCATTTGCGAAATAGGCATTGAAGTTGCTTGGGAGGGAGTGTTGTTTGGAAAGAACATGCATCATATTATATCTTCATATGGGCATTTAACAAGAGTATTAGGAATTGTTTGATTTATTGTTTTATCATTACCTATGTTGATTGGGTTGAAATATGTGTAACTTAAAAGTAATGGAACCACTGAGTTAGCTACTCACTCCCACCTGGGACGGTGTTTTAAAACACCAACCAGGCATTGTTGTTTATACAGGTTCTACCGAGGCCTCTGGCGAATAAACTTTGGTCGGCTTGCACTTTCGCCATGATACCTTGGGAGCGTCGGGCGAAGCTGGAAGACCTTGCTTTTATTTTAGTTTTATGCTTTATGCATAAATTTTAACGCATCTTCGTTGTGGCTTGTATAATCCCCATTTTGGGCGCTCATCAATATCAGAATTGTATTTTTGACTCTCAGCCCTATATTTCTAAATTTTTTGTTATCTTTACCTCACTTTGGTTCCACTAAGTTGAATTTTATAACTCTGATTATCTTTGTGTGAAATGAATTTGAATTTGAATTTGAATAAGGACACGTGCGTTTTCATTTGGTTAACACCCGGGAACTCGGGACCGGAGTCTATGTACTCAGGTGTTGATTTTCGAAGCGTTACATGCTAGCCCTAGGGTAGCCTATAGCGACCCACCTAGCAATTGAAAGTATGAGAGCTCCTCCTCAGCATCCATGATCGCCTCATACAGTGCGTCAAGCTCCATGACACTTGTATCTAAGATAGGTTCTGGTTAGTGTTTTAAAACACTGTCTTCCATTAGCATCAAGTTACATAAGTTATCAATTCCACAGGCACAATTAATGAAAAACAACTAAGCATACAATCCCTAGATATTCTTGTTAATGCACGTGCATGTTGTTGTAATATGATGCATGCCCTCACAATCCAACACTCTCTCATAACGACTCCATCTTATGTTCTTAAATGATCAACATTCCCTCATCATGTGCCTCAATTGCCGAGTCGCCACTAACTAATGAGATGCAACATCATGAACATGTTAGCTGAGTGTTTAGTTAAGTCCATTTGTCCAGCAAGATTGGAAAAACTGAGGCACTCCCACGAAATCAAAGGCCCTAACCCAATCACGAGGCTCAGGACGACTGTAGCGGCTCTACATCTGCAACCCTTGATCCATCTGGGTTCGTCACTCTCAGCTGAACTTATACAACAGACAGCATTTAAATTCAGTTGCTCGCGGTTATTATGGGGAGGCTCGTCACCCCAACGTAGGCCGACAACTTGAACACAATGTCTCATACTACCATGCCCGGCTCTCGAGACTTATGGATCGTATCACCAATTATTATAAATGGGTGTTCCAAGCGCGTGGGGTATCCCAGGTTCAGGTGGACGTGATCATACATACATGGTTGGCGAGCTGGTAGACTAATTCGGCTGATTCAGGCGAACTATGCGCATCCGGCACTAGGTAGAAGCATCCCGTGTAGTCCAACTACTGCCAGCTATCCGTGTTCGACCTAGATCGGTTGGATCAGCCCTTGGGCGGCCAACTCGATAAGGCCGCCCGTACGGCTTTTACAATTTGCTTGCCAACCCAACTAGCTAGTCAGTTAACATTTCATAGCAGATACATACATTACTTATTTCAGGAAATTGTAGGCGTGCATGACATTAAATCTGGGCATTCCATTCGAATCGAGCATTATGTTTGGCATGCGAATAAATTGCCCCAAATCATCGTAGACTTCACAATTATCAAGCAATTAGTTGCATGTGTCAAAGAACAAGGTAAATCATGGACATCAATTCAATAATTATAGCCTAATTTAGCATGGAAACAAAGTTCGGATACACTAAGTATGATTCGCAAATTCATGGATGACGAACAATTGAAGGATACTTGCTGATTAACATGCGCATCACAAATTTGGCAACACAATCATTACTTGCGACCTAGGTTTGATAATTGGTCACCTAAGGATAATAGCCCGCAACTAAGATACCAACAAAGCAATTGGTGGATCAATGCCCTGCCTCAAATAGGTTAGCTCGTAAGAGCGCATGCAAATGGTTTACAATGCTGAAATTTGAAGTGGGCTAGAGGATTACCTTCCTATCATTGCCTGGCCACTCTACGGTGGGATGCAGTTGCGGGGTCCGTTATGGGGCGACAAGTGGGAATTTCCCCAAATCAGCTCCCTAAGGAGCTCTCTTACTCACCTCTCCCCATTTCCTCTCTCCCTTGCAACTGAATTTTCATATGGGAGTGAGGGAGTGTGATTTTGGGCTTTAAATAGTCAGATTTTTGTGTCTAAATGACCCTGGGGGGTCCTTTTTCTAACATGCATGCCCCTGTTGGGCTGAATTCTGGCCCATAAGGCTATTTCAGGGGCCCACAGGCCCATCCGTGCCATGGTGCAGGTGGCCCATCATAGGATGAGTGATCGGTCCAAATTTGGTAGGGATCGGATGCCTTGATTGACCGCGGGGACCCTATTAGCGATCAATGGCTATCTGCGCTCGATCGGGGCCACAGTCATACGGATATGAGCAAGGAAATATCCATGGCTCATGGCTCGAGTTTAGTCGCAATCTAACAGTCAGAAGTCGCAACTTTACAAATTTAGTGGGGGGGCCAACTTCACTTAAGTTTCAAATTTATATCCAGGAGAGTCGCACTTTTCAAGCACTTCCTTCCTGACCCAAGTTGCACAGTTCGAGGCACCGTTTAGGTTCGCCGTCCGTGATAGACCTCAAGCCTAGTGAGGCCAACGATTTCCTATAATTTCAAGCTTTGTAGAATTTTGACAGGCGACCTACACTCATTTTAGTCTATCGGAGCAAATTTTGGGAGGGTCAGCTCTCGCTATCCTTGCCGAGTCTCGGTCATGCCTAGAGCTAGTTGTGTCTGCGGTGTTATTCTCCTAGAATTTTTAGAATGTGGTCTCTCTACATTATTCACTATTGCTTCCCGAAGCTATGCGCGCGTGTTCCATAAGAATTGCCTAATACGGTCCTGATGTGGTTCGCTGGTGGACACTCTAAGGTCCAATGTCATTTTGGCTCAGGTGATACAGTGTTTCAAAGAGAGATAGTGCTCAGTAGTGTGACACCGCCCGTAGTGGAATATGCAATACCCATTCTCCTTATAATTTGTCGGCGACGGGCTTAGTGGTGGCATAAGCTGGAGCGGTGTCGAGAGATGCCTTTGGATGAGAATGGCCAAAATGTTAGTGTATGATTGGGCCAAGGGCGTAAATTGCCTAGGCACTTGTTCCACACCTGTTTGCCTATTCTGGTTTATGTATCGTGGATTCCACTTGATTTCTTGTTGTTGTGGTTGGGGTTGTCATTCTTGCTACAGAGTACTTGGTGGCCCTTGGGCTGAAGCAACAATATTGTTGGTCTCCGCTGGGTGAAGAGCAGTTGTGTCTCTGTTTCTAACTTCGTACTTCACCGTCTTCTCTCTAAGTTTTACTTTTTGTGTGGAGGTATACTAGTGGGGCCATGGCGCGATTATGCCAGCCTTTATCCCAGTTTTCACCTGTTCCCCAGCACTGATCAGCTGGGTGAAATTAGCATAGGGGTACGAAATTAGATATCCATATATGCTTAGATATCCTAAGGATTTTAGGAATAAATGGATCAATGCTCCGTCATATACTATCATAGTATAAAGTTCACCACAAAAAGCCTTTAAATGTGTAGCTGGGCATCCCATGCCATTGTACCATTGAAATTTGAGTACTTCGAAGTCTGTAAGTACCCTAGTATCAAGGAAGGGAAAAAGATCCCTAAACTTAGTAGACGAAAGTTCCACCCCATGTTGTTTTTGAAGTTAGTTTAGCACGACCCTTACCTGGTCTTCAAAGTGTTCATGAAGTCGATCGAATTCATTAAATTGGGCCAGAGGAGGTCATGCCCTTTGTGGCATTCAGTTGGCTTCTACTTTGTAATGGTCCACTTTTTCGATGTTCCCGTGTTCCTCTATTTGAGGGTTTTGGTGCATAATGGGATGAGAGACTTGGAGTATCACGCCCTGAAAATCAGCACCCAAGTACAAAGACCCCGGTCCTGAGTTCTCAGGTGTGAACCAAATGAAAACACACGTACGACCTCATTCAGATTCACATTCATTCTACACACAAATAATCAGAGTAGCGCAATTCAACTTAGCGGATCCAAAGCGAGGTAAATATAATAAAAATTCATAAATATATGGCTAACCGTCAAAGTACATTTTAATATTGATGATTGTCCAAAATGAGGATTATATAAGCTATAAAGATAATACAACAAAATTAACACATAAAGCACTCTTAGTCGGGGACTCCAACATATACATCCACAAATTTTAAATAAAAAAATAAGGTCTTCCAGTCTCGCCCGTCACTCCCAAGACGTCACGGCGTAAGTGCAAGCCGGTCCAAGCCTGCCTGTCAGATGTCTCGATAGTGCATGCATCAACAACATCGCCTAGTTGGTATTTTAAAATACTATCTCAAGTGAGAGTAAGTAGCTAACTCGGTGGTTCACTTATTTTTAAGTTACACATGTTATCGACTCAATCAGCACAGGTAATAATGACTCAATCAATTCAGGTAATGATAAACAAGAAATCAATCACTTCATAAATACTCTTGTTAAATGCACGAATGAGATTATGAAATAATGCATGCACCTCACAATCCAGCACTCCTCACAAGTGACTTCAATGGGTATTTTGCAAATGCCAACACTCCATCATCACGCGACTCCAATATCAAATCATAGCATCATATCTAATGTAATACGATTAATGCGTATGTTAGCCAAGTAGTTATTAAATTTCGTTCATCTAGTATATTGAGGAAGCTATGGTACCATCATTTTATCATGGTCTCAACCGGATCATAAGGCTCGGGGTAGCCATAGCGGCTCCTCACTTGATGTCCCTTAATCCATTTTTAGGTTCATCACCCAAGTAATAACTCCCTGGCCAATGAAGAACAAACACCGGCCCGACCGATCACAAAGAGCACGGATGACGCAGCCCGGATACACAGAGTTAGGCACCCCATCGACATGTGGAGGACGCCCACAATAAATGGAAGAGTCATCACTCAAACGCAATTGTGGGGCAATCGCAGCATCATTCAAGTTTGATGTAATAAGCTCATAGCTTTCTTGATTGCTCATTGGTCACTACGAGGAGGCTCGTCACCCTAACGTAGGCCGACAGCTCAAACATGGTGTCTCATACCATCATGTCTGGCTCATGAGTCTTATAGATCATACCGCTAACAATTATAAGTAAATTCATTCAATGAGAATGGGCTATCATAGATTCTATTTGGTCATATCATACATTGTGAACATATATAATTAGTCAGCTGTTAGATTAATTTGATTGATTTAAGAGAACCCCGATGCAACCGGGATCAGGTGCAAGCATCCCACATAATCCATCTACTGTCAGTCGTCCATATTCGACCCAGGTCGATCGAACAAGCCTAGGGTGACCGATCTAACTCGAGCCACTCCTTAGTTAAGGAGATTTTCCGACTAACCCAACATCATAAGCAGTTCTAAGCATCACTAAGGATTAACAATTCATTAAACAATCATGATGAGATTTTGCATAAACCATAAATTTAGCAACTTGTTCATTCAGGCATTTCATCGAATATGTGAGCATAAATAAAAATAATACACTCACTCGAGCATTTCATCAAACATGTGAGAATCAATAAAACCACACATTCACTTAAGCATTTCATCAAATACGTGAGCATCAATAGAACAACACATTCAATCACTTAGGCATTTTATCAAACATGTGAGCATCTATAAATAATCAATAACACATCTTATCTACAAATAACAAATCATTAACTGAGACCCTCGATGATCTATAAATGAAAACTTAGGAATAATGGTCCGCACCTTGTGACGATTCGCTCGACTCACGATGCTCCTAGGGTTTGAGTATTAGGGAAATATCGTCGAGAACCTAAGCAAATATGCAAGCTTTTAAGATTTTGAAGGCATTAGTTACAAGATCTAAACTTACACACATGACTCAATACTTACCTCTAATCGTCGCTGAATCGATACCGATGAAGGTCTGGGAGCAGGTAAGGTTGTAATAAAAGAGATGAGAGGATGAAGGTGGACAAATCCTCACACTTTCAGGCTCTCTCTCTCTCTCTCTCTCTCTCTCTCTCTCTCTCTCTCTCTCTCTCTCTCTTCTCTTTAAAGTTAGGGCTCAAAATTTGTATGGGGAGAAGGGGTGTAAAATGAATGGGTACTTATAATAACAAAAAGTGCACAAATGTCCCCAATAACCCTTTATTCATTGTATTAAGCCTAAGGGAGGTTGTTTCCAACCAATGGGACCCAACGAGAGGTGAACGGGTTAATCTAAGCCATAGGATCAATGTCCCACTAGGAGATCTATGTTTGGACACAATTATCCTATAATTGGATGTGTTGATCAACCAGGAAGGCCCTAACTCAGATTGACGGTCACCAAGCATCGATCGGGTCTATAACTATATGGGTGTGAACATGGTAATAATCTCAATCGGTGCCCTAAATTTGGTTATCATATAATAATCCGAAAATCACAACTTTGGCAAAGACCGAATGCAGACAATTAACTTAAGTTCTTGATTAATTTTAAAAATATTTACACATCTCATACACTTGCCTTGCGAGTCCAAGTTGAGCTATTCGAGATGCAATCTTAACTCAATGTCCTACGATGAACGTTAAGCCCATTAAGACAAATGTCTTTCTATAGTCTCAGGTTTAATGACCCATTAACAAGCAGTGTAAAGCTTGTTTGGATAATCAAAACACAGTACCAACGAAGTGGTCCTATCACAAGTCGTCAGGCTGGCGACCAGCAATCCTAAGATAACCGCCGATTGACACCCCACCACTAAGAAAAAAAAAAATGATTGCTTTAAAGACATACGAGCATATCACATTCACCATGTTCACTACGTGTAGTTTGAAGACACTCGTTGTATCCATCAATGTTTCATTGATCCAACCATTTTCAATGGAACTTACACCGGGCTATTTAAATGATTGGGATCAATGTTTCAATGATCCAATTGGCCGCAATCCTGTCGTAGCCATCCATCTAGTGATAGATAATAGACAATGCTATCCATCACTTTTCTTCACTTATATTTGAAGTTCTGAAAATTCGGTGGCTCAACTCAGAACTCAACAAGCCGAGTGTCGAGATTCAAAGTATAAGGGAAACTCAATTCTAGATTTAACTCGATGAGTGACTCAGCCACTCACTCAACTCAACACAACTCGCCACTCACTCAACTCAACACAACTCACGATGACTTAAACCTCAGCAAGCTACAATGTAAATATTAAGAAAATATAAATAGGAAGGAAGATGAACTTAACCACTTCAATATTTAGTGTCTTATGGCAATGTTTGTAGTTTATATTACTTATAATAATGTTAACTACGTTGACTATCCATTCTTAGATTCTTCCTCTTCTTTTCTTTTTTTTTCTTTTTTTTTTTAAATTTATTAATATTAAATATTAAGTGAGCGGCGGGTCCAATCTCTGACCCGACTGAATATGAATTTGAGTCGAGCTTTGTATCCTTTACCGTTCAAAAGATGGCCAGATGGATGTGGATTTTGAACCAAAGCTCAAGTGGACCACACCACAGGAAACAGTGGAATTGAACGTCTAATGCTAAAAACTTCTTGGGGCCACAGAAGTTTTGGATCAAGCTGATACTTGTAATTTCCCTTCATCCATATCTGGGTGACCTTATGAACTGGTTGGATGGAAATAAACATCATGGTGGGCCACAAAGGTTTCAACGGTGGGCATCATCATCCCTACTGTTTCCTCCGGTGCGGTCCACTTGAGCTTTGGATGTGGTTCATTTTTTGGGTCATGCCCTAAAATGAACTGGAAAAACGGATGGACGGCGTGGATAAAACACACATATCAGTGGGCTCCACAAATCCCTTGAATTGCTACCGTAAATAAGATACTGTACCATAAGCACGCTTCGATTATGATTCTGTTTAGACTTACGTAAGCCATTGAAATTTCATCTTCATCGATCTCAATTCATCTTGGGATGGTGGTATTAATCCAGCCATCCATTCAGAGTAAGTCTCCTACAGTGGCCCATACAACACATATTCGACAATACGAACGGCTCCGATCTTACAACCAAACCCAACATTACAAACCCCAATCATCAATGCCAACAAATTTCACAAAACAAACAACCTCAATATTTAATTACATTACATGGCCCCATATCTTTGTACGGTGTACGCGAGTTTTTCAATTCTGAAAGTAAGGCCCACGGCCCCTTAATCCACGCCATTGGTTTGTTGCGTCTAACCATTGAAAAGCTACGCCTCTAATATCTCCTCCACAAAATAATCCCAACCGTCAAACAGGAAGGGGAAGTCACTTGTCAGATTAACGGTCTACATGAAACCTCGCTTGTAAACAGGTCACACAAATCGTCGATTATTGAAAACTGACAGAGCGTAGAGTCTGTTATTAACAGGCCTTTTCCATTGTAAAATGACCATTACCGTTATCAAGTGGGCCATCGCAGTTGGTATTGTTCGATCCAGTGGTACCGGTACCACCGAAAGCTTACGGTGGTACTGGCAAGATGCCGGACCCACATGACGTATATACCAAATCCAAACCGTCCATCAGATTCTTCACCCCCAATAAAGCCCAAGGGCCCAAAAATAAGCTCGGTCCAGAACTCAGGTAGGCTAAAACATAGGGAAAAAGGTGAGAGAGGACACCCATCTTTTGTTCTCAAGGGCCTACATGAGTTTCAGAACCACCTTACTTTTTCGGTCCATCCCTTCATCCAGGCCAGTTAAAGAGTCTGAACTGCCTGGATTCCACATGCACAACACGGTGGGGCCCCCCACGCAAATCAATGGTGGGCTACCCTTCCAGATTTTTTTTCCCTTTTTGTGGTCCACCTGAATTTTGGATCAGCGTGTTTTTTAGGCCCCTATGGTATTTTAGGGTGACGCATCTGATGGACGGTTTGGATTTGTCTTATACAAAATCTTGAAAGAGAGAAAACACAACCTATAAGAGAGACAAACGAGCGTTCATGGGAAAGTAGGAAACTGGAATTGGTGGTGTTGGAGGCGATTTTTGTTTCTGGGATTTGGATTTCTTCGGCGGATCCTTCTCACCATCATCTACGCGTGCTGGCGATCTAAAGCAACTGAAAACAGCCAAACAGAAAGCCATGGATAATCTGGGATTTTCTTTTCACCTGAAAAAGAGAAATGATGGAGTGGTGTTTGGAGTCGCTGTTTCCATGTTTTTATACTTTGATAACAGTCGAAGGGGTTTCTTACGAAGCAAGCCACTGGATAGTTCGAAACGCTTCCTTCCGTGGCAAGCTACGCTCTCTCATTAGGTTTGCTGAATCCAGGCGCGTACGGTGGCTTGAACACCGCAGGAACACGTGGTAAGACAGAGAACGTGTGTAAGATCTTATCTTTACATCTGGTTGGGAATAATTTTCAGATTTTCATCTCTGAAAATCAGGTAGTTTTTAAGTATTATATGAACCACGTTGAGAGAAGTAATCTGAACGGTTAGAAAGTTTTTTTTGGCATGCTGTGGCCCACTTGAGATTTTGAAAATCTATGTAGGGTATTCCTAATGAACGAAGGCTCGAATCACGTACGTGTTAGAAATTGGACATGAGCCTGTGCGTGGATATGCAGGGATACCACATGCGCTTGCGTTTAGCAGATCTACTACCTACAAGCGCGCACTAGGTGAGTCTCCAGCGTCCGCTTACATTTCTTACGTGTGAGGCTCACACTGACCGTCCAATATTAAGAGTCGTCCCACCAACGGTTAGATTTAAAAAATCTCCATTGATAAGGGTTTAGAACCATTCCACCGTTCTGATTTGCATCACACAATCCGATCAGCCCACGCGGAAAACATCTTAAGTCTGACGTGGTCCAATAAACGCGCAAAGGCACTCGTTAATTCTCATGCGCGCGTCATTAATAGCGATCTTTCAATTGGGATTTAGTCTTGCACGCGGTAATTACTTAGAAATGCTTGCTACGTGTGTGACTCTGCTGCGCCACACGCGTGGTATGTGCTGACGACTGACGAGGAATCTTTTGACCAGAAAATCTGGGGAGCGGATTAGGTGTCACCCGGGTAACACCTTAGCTGGTGGTATACTTATTGTGTGGGGCCCAACTTGATGAATACGTTATATATCCACGCCGTCCATCCATTTTTTCAGATAATTTTAGGGAACCCAAATATTAAGAAGATCCAAATCTTCGGTGGACCATACCACTGGAAACGGTGGTGAATGACCATTAAAAACTTTTTGTGCGCCACAAACGTTTTGGATCAAGTTTATCTTTGTATCTTCCCTCCATCTAGGTCTATTTGGCCTAATCCACGTGTTGGATGGAAAATAAAAATTACGCTGGTCCTAGGAAGTTTTTAATGTTTTGCGTTCAGTCACCATTGTTTCCTTTGGTGTGGTCCATCTGAGATTTCGATCTTCTTAATTTTTCGGAATACAACCTAGGAAGATATGAAAATATGGATGGACGGCGTGGATATATGAAAAATGATCAAGTTGGTCCCACGGTAAGGGTAACACCCATTCAGGTGTTACCGGGTAACACCTAATCCTCTCGCTAGGTTAGCACGTGTCACGCTGCTACGAAGCGGGTACTTTGTGAATCGCGCTCATGGTCCGTCGACAGCAGACGATGTAAGAAGACAGGGCGGATGCATGGAGCCGGATGTACCTGAAGCGGATTGGGCTAGTTGCTGGTGGGCGTTCTAGGGCCGACACTAGTGTATGTGTTTTATATCCACACCGTACATCCGTTTTCCCAGCTCATTTTAGGCCATGGGCTCAAAATTAAGCAGACACGAATCTCAAGTGGACCATACCACAGGAATCAGTGGGGATAATGACACGTACCGTTCTAAGCTTCCTAAGGTCCACCATAATGTTTATTAGACATACAACTTATGGATAAGGTCCTGCCACCTTGATGTAGTGAAAACACATATATGCGCTTGATCCAAAATTTTATGCCACCAGGAGCTTTTAATAGTGGGAGTTCAATCATAGTTGTTTTCTGAAGGATGGTCCAGCTAATATTTGCACATGCTTCATTTGCTTCATTTTTGGGTTATATCTTAAAATAAGTTAGGAAAATAAATAGTAGTGTGCACCATGGTCCCCACAGCACCCAACAGGTGGTGTTGGGGTCACCACCCAATCCACTTCCCATGGGGTCACCACCCAATCCACTTCCCATGCTCTGCTTTTTAACTTATGTAAGGATGAAAATGTCCCATTTCGTTACTTTGTTGTGAAAGTTGAGAGAATCTTTTGAGAATAAGTTATGGGTTTCACTAAATTAACAATTGGGGCCACCCCTCGATTGATCTAATTTGTTTACTCTAATCAGACAATCGTAGTCATTTTCACAAAAAAAAAAAAAAAAATTAGAGTTGTTGGTGGCCCACAATTACATTAACGCAATTAGTTAATTTCGAATTGTTTCCTCTAGTGTGGTCAATCTATGATGAGTATTGTCCTCAAATTTGAGTAAATGGCATGAAATTAAAAACCACTTTCATTTGGACAATTTTGGATCTGGTATGAGCCTAACTAATGGGTCTCATATAAGATATGGGATGGGTGTCATGTCCCAAACCCAGAAATCGGGCTCACAAAATTCTCAATCGCTGAATTCGGTGCCGACAGCTTCTGTAGTACCCCATTCTCGACTTCCAGCGTGTATACGCCAGATTCTGATTCTGGAATCTTACAAGGAGAATTTTTCAACATACATTTGTCTCGTAATAAGCATAACCACAAGTTTACTCAAATCACAAAGGCAACATCATCATTACAGATCTACTAATATAAACATTTGAATACAGTGCTGAAAGGGAAATACATATATCGAAATCAAAGCTCCAGAAGACCGCTGCATGTTTCAAGTTCAATGCTGCTGCAACATAACGCCACCTGCACACATCTATCGTGCATAAGCTTATAGAAAGCTTAGTGGGTGGTGAAAGTGTGTGCACAAGGTAAGTGCCAAATAAGCAATATCAAAGTAATCAGAGTAAACGAAAATACTGACAAGCCCATAAATCATATAATATTAGAAATACTGACAAGTTCATAAATCATACAATATCAGAGTAATGCGAAAACATGCTGATAGACCCATAAATACCATCAGCCTTATCCAAGCTATGCGATGCAAAAATATAATAAACCAATATCATATACTGATTAAGCAATGTACATCAGCTATGTAATACGGAAACAGTAAGCCAAATACTATGTGCTGAGGATGCAATGTGAATGAAATGACCATGCTGGAGTGTGAAGTCGGGATGATAATACATAGTATCACAGAATACGGGGTCCACCAAAAGGACTTCTATCCGAACTAGTCACATACCTAAATTTGGATAGTCAGACTCAATGTGATAAACTCCTGGTCTTAGGTTACTCGCGCGCCCCAACTGAAATCTTGGCCATTGCGAAAGTACACATAACAAATAGTGCGCACCATCAGCCCAAATGGATAGTGAATGAATGAATGAATGAGCATACAATTCCTACTCAATAAGTCACATATCAATACAGTTCCTCTCTGGGGAAATCACCAGGGTCTATTACACTCCAAACCAGGTTGCCGCCCCATCGCGCTCAACAAGGTGAATGGAAGAGACCTCACTATCCGCTTGCCAATATCAGGTCCGGTTCGTCAATAGCGGACTCATTCCTCGAGCTGGTAAGACTCAGCCTAACATTACCCCCTCCTCTCGGGCAAGTAAGGCTGTACCCCATTTCGACCGACCACGACACAATGAGAGACGCGGCCTAACAGTATACGACCCTCATGCGCTCATGTATCCACTCGATCTAAACGTTGGAGCAACCTCTGGACCAAGAGGGTTTAGGGACTTTCACACAGGGATATTTATAGTGTAAGCCCCGTATCCTAGACCGTACCATTCCATAGACTTCTGTGGTCTTCTCGGTCGAATTCCGGCAACCTTCGATCCTTAACCGGTATTTGCGCGCGACCCTGATTCTCGCGCCGTCAATCCGATTCGACTCAACCCGAGACTGATACCTTAGCAACCGCGTCGTCGCCGTGGTTCCGATGCCGCAACTCGCGCGCCGATGCGATACTCTGGCCAGGAGATGTGGGCTAGCGTTCGGTGTGAGGAAAATGCCACGTGTGCAAATTCTGACAAAATCTCTACGAGATGTCACATCAATCAATCAATCCCATCAATCCCATTATGTCAAGTACATGTCAAGTACACATCACCTTTCACTCATTCCCAAGCAACCACAAAAGTCAAAAAGTTCTTACAAGCTCATACCTTTCTTACACCATTTGCCACAAAAGTCAAAGAAATCTCTTACACCCATCACTCACCACATCCATCACTCCATCACCCATCACTCTCTCTCCCTTTACAAGTCTCTCTCTCATTTTCAAACTCATTCCCAAACAAGAGAGAAAGCACCATATATATGAGCCTTTCCAAGCATTCCTAAGCATCTAAGGTGGCCCACTTTCCCACCCATTCATCTCCCATCTCAACCATCCAAACCTCATCTCCTTCGTTGAAATCAAAGCTAAGGAGCTAAGGATGCCTAGGGTGCAAGAAGAAGCCGGTGGGTGATCTTGGATATTTGTCTTGTAATTTTTTTTTTTTGATTTAATGGTCCACATATGTGGGACCCACCTTGATGTAGGCTTTGTATCAAAAGGGGCCCATAGTGGCGGGGCCCCTCCATCCTCTCCGCTCTCTCTCTCTCTCTCCTCTGTTTTATCCTTTTTTTAAATCTTTTTTTTTGTGTGTGTATGATGGCTTGTGGCCCACTTGATGCAAGACCTTATCCACGCCATCCATTGATGTGGACCCCCACTGTTTTTTCATAGGTGGTAAGTGTCATGGGCAAAACACAAATATCAGGCTAATCCAAAATAGGTGGAACATGTGGGACCCACCTTGATGAGGCATGCCACCCGTTCGTCAGTGGAGGTGGCTAACAGTGAGTGTGCACTGACGTAGGTGTGCTAACAGTGGGTGTGCACTGACGTGGGTGTACTAACAGTGTGGGTGTGCACTGACAGTGGGTGTGCTAGCCAGGGAAGTGTGGACTGGCATGGGTCCATAGCTCAGGTGTTAGAGTAGTGAAAGATATCTCGTTTCAACATGGGGCCAGGCCCTAGTTCAACTGGCAGATTGGGGGAAAGATACCTTCCTTCAACACTGAGGTCTTGGTACCGTACCCTAGTATGGTGGCTAACAGTGGTGTGAGCGGACGGTGGGGTCCATGGGACCCACCCACACCGTCCATCCACTCCGTTGGGCCACACCATGGTGTATGTGTGGTATCCTAGCCGTCCACCGTCTTTGGACGGTGGGACCCACCCCATGTGTGGGGCCCTCCTTGATGCATGAGACTGTCCAGGCCGTCCAAGGGCCTGGACGTCAGCACATATACATATATTATATATTTAACATGTTACATATATATTATATGTTTTATATATATATATATATATATATATATAAAAGGTAGTGGGCCCTACGTGGAACCCGCCTCTAAATAAATCTTTATATATAAAGATATATAGATATAAATATATATATAAAAGGTAGTGGGCCCTACGTGGAACCCGCCTCTCCTTTCATGTGCATAACTGCACAGCAGCCGCTATACCTATATAAGTTATTATATATTTTATATATATACATGCCTTTTTAAAAGCATAAAGCTGCATTGGCAGCAGCCATGGATATATACATTAAATATATATTATCTTATATACTTCATACGGATATAGAGTGGGCCCTACATGGGACCCACCTCTGCTCCTTTTTAGAGCAGCTGATGCTGTACGTCCAGCAGCTGTGTAGCTGCTCTTGCACCCTTGGCATTAACTAGGTCCGTGAGACCCATTGTACATGTGGGTACAATCCTCACCGTCCAGTTTTATGGGACCCTCTACTATTCCACGTGTAGGCCCCACCAGGGTGTATGTGTTGTATCTTCATGGCCAGTGTTTGGGTGGTGGGGCCCACCATGATGTATGTATCGTATCCATACCATCCAACCACTTGTGAGATCATCTTATGGCATGAGAAAATGAGTGAGTCCGATCCAAAGTTCAAGTGGACCCCACTATTTAATAGTGAACCGTGACATCCACCGTTCAACTTCTAAGGGCTATGGAAATTTTCAATTAAGCTGATATTGTTTTCATTTCATCCATCTCTATGTTAACTTATGAATGGGTCGGATCTCAAAAACACATAAGGGTGGGCCCAACTTGATATACATGAGGTCGTTGGTGCGGCCCAATTTGATATACATCTGGCCCATTTGACTCGGCCATTTAAATCGGCCCATTGATTCGGCCCATTTAATTATGTCCGGTGCAATGTACTTGGGGCCCAATTGGTTAGGCAGATATGATATACGAGGCCCATTATTGAGGCCCACCTTGATATGTATGAGCCCCATATGATTAGGCACATCTTGATGTAGTTATGGTCCATCCATTGAGGCCCACCTGATATACATAAGGCCCATCTGATGTGGTCCATTTGTTGTATCTAAGGCCCATGAGTCGAGGCCCACTTGGATGTACACAAGTCTATTACAATGTGTGACTATACCATGGTTTGTGTAATGATGTTATGACGGTCGTACCTTGGGAGCAATGTTAGTTTGACGTCCACATTGTAAGAATAATATTGGTTAAATGTCCGCATTATAATTCTCCCTAGGGCCCATTATTAGGCCCACACTTGTAGGCCGTTTAGGCCCATTTTCGTTATGAATAGCATCCACTACCATATAACATGTTTAGTATAGTTCCGTGATTCATGATCATATGCATCATATGTATGCTTGATATGAGAAGTGACTGATCATAGCATATGCCTTCGGGCAGATGGT
This sequence comes from Magnolia sinica, assembly GCF_029962835.1. NCBI lineage: Eukaryota > Viridiplantae > Streptophyta > Magnoliopsida > Magnoliales > Magnoliaceae > Magnolia > Magnolia sinica. The sequence continues at coordinate 15,506,546 of NC_080573.1, forward strand.
TTAGGGGCTTTCGAATGAGCGGTGTTGCCCTATATGAGCGCACGATACGCGTAGGATTGCTGCATAACTGGATAGTGTGATTCATGCATTCGCATTGTGTGATATGATACTGTACACCCTAGCGACATTATGGTCGTAGCCTCCATAGGCATATCGTGGTTGACAGGATTGGATACCGAAAATCTTATTCTACATGGGGTGCTATAGATATCCCTAGGTGAAAGTCCCTAAACCCTTATGGTACCAGGAGGTTGCTCTGACGTCTAGACCGAGCAGATGCATGAGCGCCGAGTGCCGATTACCAGACGGTTGCACTTTCCACTGTGTCGTGGTCGGTTAGAAGAGGGTGTGGCCTTACCCGCCCGAGAGGAGGGGTCAAAGCTAGGCTGAGTCTGACCAGCTCGAGGAATGGGTCCGCTATCAACGAGCCGAGCCTGATATTGGCAGGCGGATAGTGAGGTCTTTTCCACTCACCTTATTGCGCGCGATGGGACGGCAATCTGGCTTGGAGTGTACTAGACCCCGGTGATATTCCATAGTTGAACTATATTGATATGTGGACTTATATGAGGATTTGTATGCTTGAGTTGCATTCTACACCGCATGGCCTTGATATAGCCGACATCATCCATGTCGCGCATTGCATAGCCTTGGTACGGCTCATGGCATTCATGGATTCATCAGTATATTCTGCATTACTCTGATACTGCATAACTACTACCTTGCACACATACTTACACCACCCTCTAAGTTTTACATAAGCTTATGCACGACCGTTGCGTGCAGGTGACGTTGGAGCACAGCAGCGCTGAGGCAAGAGCGCTTTGTTGATCATCTTGGAGCTTTTTTTTTGTATTATCATCACTGTATCCCTTTATGCTCATTGTACTTTTAAAGTTTTTTATCATAGTAGAAATGTGATGGAGTTTTTGGTTGTTGTTTGTGGGTTATGCCTTTAGTTATGCTTATCACGAATCAAACTGATGTTGAAAATCCTCCTCGTAGCATCTCAGGATCGGAACCTAGCGAATGGGCGCTGGGAGCTGAGAATGGGGTTCTACGGAGGTTGTCGGCGCTGGATTCGGCGATCGAAAATTTAGTGAGCCCAGTTTTCGAATTTGGGGCATGACATATAACACCCCATGTAGAACAGATTTTCGGTGTCCCATCTAGCCATCCACGAAATACCTGTGGAGGCTACAGTCCTGATGTCATTAGAGTGTATGGTGGTCATGTTAGACAAATGCGAGATACATGAGTCACACAGTATAATTATGCATCAATCCTACGTATACCATGCGCTTATGTGGGGTAACTCCGCCTATCAGGGAGCCCTATGAACAACCTACCCTGTGGCATATGCAATGGTCAATCACATCTCATATCAAACATGCATATGATATGTATGAGTATGTATCATGATGCTATGCTGTCACATACTCATAATCGATACCAATAACCGGCATCAACAATCGGCATTGACAATCGGCCTCAACAATGTGGACATTTAACCAACATTGCCCGCAAGGGGTGACCCACATATAGCCTAATATATAGTGGACTCATGGCCTCATAAGGGGCCTAATATACAACACCATGGGCCTCACTCAAAAGCTTAATACACATCACGATGGCTTTTCACATGGGCCTAACATACATCACAATGGGCTCCATCACCTGGCCCTCAAATGCATCGCAATGGGCCTCATCTACATCACATTAGGCCTTAAACATGGGCTGAATACACATCACAATAGGCCTCAATTACGAGCCGTATATACATCACACTGGGCCTCAATCACGGGCCGCACATACATCACACAGACCAAATACACATCACAATGGGCCTCAACTACAGGTCGCATATACATCATATAGGTCTCTACAATCGGGTTCGGCAATCAAAATCGGCCTCGACAATTGAAATCAGCCTCAACAATCAGAATCAACACTCGGAATCGGCCTTGATACTCGGCCTCGACAATCGGAATCGGCCTCGATACTTGGCCTGAACAATCGAAATCGGCCTATACAATTGGCCTCGACAAATCGGAATCAGCCTATATAATTGGCCTCGACAATCGGAATCGGCCTCAACAATCGGAATCGACCCTCGGAATTGGCCTCAACAATCGGAATCGACCCTCGGAATCGGCCTCGAAATCGGACTCGGCCCATACAATCGGCCTCGACAAATCGAAATTTGCCTCGATACCCAGCCTTGACAATCGGAATCGGCCTATACAATAGGCCTCAACAAACCGAAATCGGCCTTGATACTCGACCTCGACAATCAGAATTGGCTTATACAATCGGCCTCGACAATCAAAATCGGCCTCAACAATTGAAATTAGCCTCGATACTTGGCCTCGATAATCGAACTCAGCCTATACAATCAGCCTCGACAATCGGACTCGGCATATACAATTGGCCTTGACAAATCGGAATCGGCCTCGATACTCGGCCTCGATAATCGGAATCAGCCAATACAATCGGCCTCTACAAATCGGAATCAGCCTCAACAATCGGTCTCGACAATCAGAATCGGCCTCGATACTCGGCCTCAACAATCGGAATTGGCCTATACAATCGACCTCGACAAATCAAAATGGCCTCAACAATCGGCCTCGACAATTGGAATCGGCCTCGATATTTGGCCTCAACAATCGAAATCGGCCTTGACATCGAAATTGGCCTGAACAATCGGAATCGACACTCGAAATCGGCATCGATACTTGGCCTAGACAATCGCAATCGGCCTATACAATCAGCCTCGACAATCAGAATCAGCCTCAATAATCGGAATCGACACTCGGCACCCATGATCAACATCGACAATCAGCACCGACAATCAGCATCGACAATCGGCACCGATAATCAGCATATAAACAAGGGAGGATCCATAGATGAACAGCCGATCAATCATAATATAAAGATTGGCATTCGATCGTGGTTATATCAAATCAGATAGCACGGAGGCATCCGTCTATGGTGAATGGGGCCTACTTATTTGGGTTAACCCACTAAGAGAATGATGAGAATGGGCCTAACAAGGCCCAAGGGAAGGTCACAATGAGGACATCTAACCATCATTGCCCACCAATGTGACATCTAACCAACATTTCTCCCAATGAGTGGCCCACATAAGGGATTCATACACAATGTAGCGGCTACACATACATCACATTGGGCCTCATTCATGGGCCTCACATACATCGCATTGGGCTTCATACAAGGGCCTCAAGTATATCACAATGAGTCATGTCCATAAGCCTCGAATATATCACAATGGGCCTCATCCCATGGGCCTCCAACCTATCGCAATGGGCCTCATCAAATGGGCCATAAATGCATCACCATGGGCCTCATACGTGGGCCTCGTATACAACAAGTCGGCCGCACTCTTGGGCCTCGTATGCATCAAATGGGCCACGTATCTGGGCTTAACAATACAAATAGGTGGACCTCACACATGGGTCAAAAATACATCATGATGGGCCTCATGGATGGGCCGCACCAATGTTCCTCAAGCGGGCTTGGACCACACCAAAATCATTTAAATAGTTGTAGGTGTAACATATGTATCATTGTACACTATCAATCCATGGGGCACATGGCCCATTAAGGATGATCAACATGGTCCAAAGATTGCCCAGGTAAATCGACACCAACCAAACATTTTTCCATATAAATCAGCACCACCCAAATATTGTCCATGTAACCCCGCACCATCCAAATATTGTCCATGTGCATCAACACCATCCAAACATTGTCCAGCCCTCAAGACAAGCTCGCCCATTGGATGGATGGTGTGGATACCACAAATACATCAGGGGTCCCACTAAACTAGCTGACGTTACAGCTACATGCCGCACGAGGCCCATAGCTGACGTATCATTGTACACTATCAATCCATGGGGCACATGTCCCATTAATGATGATCAACACGGTCCAAAGATTGCCTAAGTAAATCGGCACCAACCAAACATTTTTCATTGTAAATCAGCACCACCCAAATATTGTCCATGTAACCCCGCACCATCCAAATATTGTCCATATGCATCAGCACCATCCAAACACTGTCCAGCCCTCAAGACAAGCTCGCCCATTAGATGGATGGAGTGGATACCACAAATACATCAGGGGTCCCACTAAACTAGCTGACGTTACAGCAGCAGCGGCTGCATGCCGCACGGGGCCATAGATGGACGGTTTGGATATACATTACATGGCCCCACGTCCACGTGGAAGGGCTGGGCGGTCTGGATTTCCCCACCGTCCCACCTACTGGACGGTGGGATATAACACATACATCACATGGGCCTGCAGAACTTGCTGACGTTAAATGCAGTGGGACCCACGTCCCTGGCAGATGGAGGGTTTGGATGGAAACATCCATCATGGTGAGGCGGCTGACCATCCAACAGATGGACGGCCAGCTGCTGCCAAGAGGATGGACGGTTTGGATGGGAGACATCCATCAGGGTGGCCGCTGACCGTCCAGCAGATGGACGGTCAGATGCTGCACATACCGAGATGGTGGGTCCCACCAGATAGACGGACGGCGTGGATTTATTCGCACGTACATCAGCTGTGGCTGGCTGTTGATCAGTGCACGCCAGCCACCTAATACCGCACATGGGGCTCACACGTGCAGATACACCTCTGCATATACACGTACCTTTTATATATATAATATATAATATTATATCATAAGATGATAATATAATATAATATTTAATATATACAATCCATATATATGTACTTATATTTATATAATGGAGATGGCCAGCGTCCAGCCACCGTCCAGCTTGATGTACATATATCATGGTGGTCCCACGTAGTGGGACACTAGATTTGGAACCATTTGATATTTATTTTTCCCTTTCATCTGGGCTGTGTGATCGTCTAGTCATGCGGACCCCGAATCAAGATTAAGGTGGCCCACTAGTTGGACGGCATGGATAACATACACATATCATAGGTGGGCCATTCATCATAAGGAGGGAGAGAGAGAGAGAGAGAGAGAGAGAGAGAGAGGCCCGCTCCCATAGGCCTCTCTTAGATACAAAATACACCATATATGGGCCCTTAAATCACAAAACAAATAATTAATAAAAAGGAAAATGTGGGTCCAAGATAACCCGCCTTTGATCTTCTCCTCCTCCTTCCGCCAAAGCATCCTAGAGCTTCAAAGAACGAACTTCAACGGTCGAGATTAGTTTTGGACGGTGGGGATGGGAGATAGGAAGTGGGCCACACAAAGCTCTCTCTCTCATGGAGCTCTCTTACTTGGACGTTAGTTGCTTAGGAGAAAATGAGAGAGAAAAGAGAGAGAAGAGATATGAGTGATGTAAGAGGGTAATGGGTGAAAAGTGAGTGATGGGTGATGAGTACTTTGACACGTAAGGGATGGGTTGCTTTGACTTTGGGGTTACTTGGGGATGGGGTGTTGTACTTGACATGTGAGGTGATTGATGAGACACGTTGTATAGATTCTCTTGGGATTGCAAACACGCGGCATTTTCTCGAACTGAATGCAGGCCCACATCTCCTAGTATGGGTATCGCCTCAGTGCACGAGATGCGGCATCGGAACCGCGGTGACGGCGCGGTCGCTAGGGTACAAGTCTCGGGTTACGCCGACTCTGATATACGGGACACGACACAGGATCGTGCGCAAATGCCGACAACAGATCGCGAGTCGCCGAAATTCGACCGCGGAAGTCTACAGAACGATACGGTATAGGATACGGGCCTTACAATGGGTGCAATAGGTGGGTTCCTCGTACGAGAAAGGTCATGTGACATTTTCTTATTTTTCTTTCTTCTTTATTTTTCAAAGCAGGTGACTACACCGCGGAGGGTTTTTTAATATCTTCGGCTAAAATCTTAGAAGTAACTCTGGCCAAGTTTCGTTGTGCCTTACTAATTAACGATTCGGACCTACAATCATCTCTTCCCTTCAACTTCTGAGGCAAGCTACTACATTAAGGATGGAGAGAGAGAGAGAGAGAGAGAGAGAGAGGTCAAATGGCATTTCCCGAGAGGGAACCACCTATTAAATCCATCCCACATCTTATGTAGGGCACACTGGATAATCTTATATCATAACCAAGTAGTCCAAATGAAAGAGGTTTTAATTTGTAACACTCCGGTTCTCGAACCCGAGTATACTAGTTTTTGAAAACCCAAGTATTAGCCTTCAAAGATAGCACAAATTTTACATTTTTTTAAAAAATTTTCCTTTTCATAGTTAGTAGTTTAGCAGAATATAAACAAATCAAGTCAAAAGGGAAGTCTAAATATACATATCCATATGTTCAAGTGGTTGCCCAAAGGCTTATACAAACCAATGTCGTAAGTTTTTATAATTACATGAAAATACAAATTTAACATGAATGAAAGCTATGATCTAGAGCCACAAGATCATCTAACTCCTCATACTCCACATAAGTACCAGCATGTGCATCATTTAATTTGTAACACTTTGGTTATATAATTTCATGTCATTTACCCAAGTTTAAGGGCAAAACTCATCACAGATGGACACTACACTCCCTGACGACGATGAAAAACTCTGGGGATGATCCACGGTCCTTGATGAACTTTGGGCCCACTTTTAAGCATTTAAATGGTGTTCAAGTGAAATAATTATAAATTCATTTGAAAGTCCATCAAATTATCTTTCCAACGAGTATAAGATTACTCAAATTGGACATATAACGAGGGAGTTATAACAATTTTTGTTGGATTGACAATCCACTGTGCATATCGGTGATTCATAGTGAATGTCAGCAATCTATAGTTAATATCAGTGATCCTCACTGATTATCGGTGATCCACGGTGAATATTAGCGATCCACAATTAATATCGTCGATCCACCATAAAACATTAATCTATTACAACATTCTTCCATTAAAAAATTAATCCAGTTTGCAAACTTTCACCATTCATATACAAAAAAAAAATAATAATAATCATAAAATAAAATAAAATAAAATTATGAAGGAAATCACCACACCTTTCTCCCTTTCACAAACTCGCACAATTGATGCTCATAAAATATTAAAAAAAAATTTTAAAAAAAATATACAAAAGTCACTATTATCGTAACCTAAACTACCTTTAACAATCATAACTTCTACATCAGAGAGTGTGGCTAGAAATCTCCCAAAAAAAAAAAACTTAAAAACTTACTAGAATGGAGAGAACAATGTCAAATGCATGCGTGGAAGCTTGCCGGAGTGGGCCCCGCAGAGGTAGCAACAGTACTAATTGCCAAATGGTTTTAAAAAATAAAGAAGAAAATAAGAAAAATGTCAAATGGCCTTCCAGCATCAAGGGCCCCCTTTTGATACCATCTCACATCCTATGTAAGGTCCACCGGATATTTTTTAGTAGATTCAAGCTGTACAAATGAATGAGATTTTAATTTTATGCAATTTGTCCAAGTTTATAGCAAAACTCATCACGGATGAATCATAGGAGATGAAATATTTCGAAATTAACTCACAATGTTAATGTATATGTAGGCCACTGGCAACTCTAAAAAAAGATTGAAATGACTTTATTGTAAATTCCCGTTGTCTAATTAAAGTTAACAAATCAAATCGAGTAAGGTATAGTTTAAATCATTGATTTGGTAGTGCCCACGGCCTATTCTCAAAAGGGCTTTCCGACTTCCGTGACAAGCTACCACTGTACGGAGTGTCAATTTGCAATGGAACACTTTTATCCCTTGAAAAACCAAAAAATATTCAAAATGACTAAAAAAATTGTATGGATTCAAATTTTAGTGTCAGCACCTTTATTGCTTTATAACTTCAAGCCATTTTGATTGATAACCCATGGCAATACCAGCCGCATTTCTCAGCAGCATGCATTGACACACCACTTGCCTTGTGTCAACACTTTGTGGGACCCTGATGTATGTCTTTTACCTAACCTAGGCCGTTTAGAATTTTGCCAGCTCATTTTAAGGCATGGACTCAAATTGAAGCATATCAAAAGCTCAAGTGGATCACGCCACTGGAGGGATTGAACCCCTACCGTTGAAAACTTCTTTGGGTCACAAAAATTTTAGATGAAGCTGTTATCTGTGTTTTCCCTTCATCAAGGTCCATGTAATCCTATTAACGAGTTGGATGACAAATAAACAACACTGGGCCATAGGAAGGTTTCAACGGTAGAAGTCGTTATCCCCACTGTTTCTTATGGTGTGGTTCACCTGAGCTTTAGATATTCTTCAATTTTGGGTCCATGTCCTAAAATGAGCTAGAAAAACAGATGGATGGCTTGGATAAACACATACATCACAGTGGGCCCCACAGGGTCCTGACACCACGTAGCTACGTGGTGTTGGGGTCACCACGCAATCCGCGTCCAAATCAGGGTGGTTCATCCATATAGTCCACCCTATCATGCAAGGCACACATCTCAAACATCAGACCTATTAGACAATCAAATCCGTCAGTTTCCTTCAATTCCACGCTCGACATTTAACTTTCACCATTTTTCCTGTTTCCTACCGTCGCTTTGAGATCCACCAATGAGATTACTAGAATCATCCAACCATTGAGTATTTTCAACCATTTTCCATCCACATTAATTGTAACTAGATGGACGGATCCGATTGATGCATGATCATGACACGTGTAGTGTGAAGAGATGGCTCTATTTCATTTCCAATCATCCAGCTTTACCGTATCATGGGCACTCGCTCTCTTTATCATAGTCTCGGTCATACGTGGGACACATCTTGGCTGATCGGAACCGTTGATCAATGCGTGCAACATCCATCCCACTCATCAGATGGACCCACAACCGAAGTTGATGTAGGATGAACCACCTCCCAACGGGGTCTGCACGGCTGAAAACAACCAACACGTGCCAAGCTGGAAGAGACGAGCATCTACTACTTTTCATTTTGACCATCCATTAGTTGTCCAAACCATTTACCGGTTTGGATTGAGGTACTTGTACAACCACGCATACAGCGTTATGCGTGTATACAGATCATCATGCTCAGCGAGAGTATTTATGCTTTTCTCTCTGTACGTACGACCAACACAATGAAAGTTGTTAGTCGCGGCACATGTCTCAACAAGGCACTGGCATGTGTAATCCGAACCCTTCATTAGGTGGGGCCTAAACTCAAGCTGGTCCACATATCAAGTGGCCACGTTTATGTTCAACATAGACCATTTGTCATCATATCTAAATGTTGACTATCTTCATACATGCATGGTCCGCCAGACGACAGGACAGTTGTTTTCCCGAATTTTTCATTTTTATTTTTTATTAGTGCATGTTCCCATGGACTCCATTTGATGAATAGAGCAGATATCACGTACGTGTGTCACAGTGCCACGTGTGCTGCAAGTTACTTCTTCTATTTGTTCATTTGAGAATGTCCTTACACTTGCAAGGAACTGTATCTGATTCCTGGTCCACCAATTTGGATGGTCGGCCCTGATTTTTATTTTGCATAGGTGGGCCTATAGTTTCGTAATTCAAGCAGCTGATATGATGGGATTCACTGTAGATGATGTAGGAGTTTCGACTAAGTGGGTAATGCAAGGGGTATGCCGAATCCAAATCCGGCGAGCGGCTCTAGTATACAGATTGTCTAGGACCTTATAGATTGAGCATTCTGCAGGCATCTAGATCGTTGATCGAACCCTTTCTCAATAAGAGAAAATCTCATTCCTCTTCTTCTCTTTTTGTATGCTTGAAGAGAAAATCAATTCTCCCAAGTTATATTTATATTTTCTCAAGCAATATTTATAGAACAAATGTAACTAATGTGGGTGAAAATGTTTTAATCATGGACATGGATTATGTGACCCTATTACCATAGACGTGTGACTGGATGTGGCAGGGTTCTGCATGTGATCCAATCAAATCCTACCATATTGCACAGAACATTGGTGGCAGGTGTTAGGATCCATGAAGCCTAATCACCAGAGATGTATTGTGCCCCCTTGCTTGAGGGTCCCTTACCCCAAAAGGTAATTTCATAATCTCACGTAGAGATTTTATGTAAACCCTAATTCATTTTGGATAATACACATTCACTCATGTGAAAGAAAGAGTCATTATTATATTGAGAATTGTTTCTTTATGTGTGTGAGGTTCCCTTAACCCGAAGGGTAATTTCATAATTTCACGTGGAGATTTTATATAAATCCTAATTCATTTGGGATAATACACATTCTATGGTGTGAAAGAAATAATCATTATTATATTGAGAATTGTTTCTTCGTTTCTTTTTCCATATATATATATATGGGGTGTGAATCTGTTAATGTTTCGAAAGGAAATCATGTAAATTTTGGTGTTGTGATTTGCATCTTCTTTTCTTCTTTTTTTTCCTTTTAATTTTGATATTGTTGTGGGATTCTTCCCCCAACAGCAAGGTCACCATGCAATCCGCATCATTTAATCACAACTAATCCTTAATTAATGAATACTAACTCTAACAACTGATAACTTCCTACTCAAAAACTAACCAGAAATAAAATGGCTGAAGTAACCCAGTAAAAGCTCAATATTACAAAGAACCCAAGATCCCACCAAAAAAGAGATGACCATGTGTGGCCCTTCCTCTCGATCTTGACCCTTGAATTAAGTGAGGTCCACTTGACCTACATTAACCTCCTGCTTAAAAAATAGAGGTACGGCCATTCCTGGGGGCTCACTAGAAGTGATGTGATTGCATGAAGATGAATGGGCAGGTGCACTTCATACCTGTCATGTTATGTGAATCCAATTAAGTAAATCAATAGGATCACTTCGGGTCATCCATTAGTGATAGGATGGTGTCTGGCCCCACATTAATCAAACCATCCATCCATTTGACCCCGCAGTGGATGAAAAATCAGACAATCCAAACCGTCTGATTGAAGCATTCAAATGGACATGTAAAAACAAAAAAGGTCAACCATCCACAATCAAGCAGAAAATGCCCATTGCTCTCCCTTACACTCAAAACAACCACTGCACATTATTCACCCTAATTCCCATGATTAGAAGCCCTTGTATAGAGTTAAGGTCGAATTAAGAAACAAAACCCGCACTTTTGCAAAATTGTACAATTTTGTTGATGGGACCTTCAATCGGATCGACAGCCATCAAGGCTTGTCAATGGGATTGAAGCTACCATCGTCGGGATCGAAGAATGTCCCAAAAACTGTCAAGCACGCATAGGGGAAATTTTGAGAATTTCTCAATGGGATCGGTAGACCCATGTTCAACATAGATTAAAGGCACTCGACTACAATATTAGGAAGCCGTCCAACAGGTGGACCTCGTACGTGTAGGCATATAGATGACGAGGAGGAAGGGGGGCTCTCCCTTATTCAAACCACTATGCTAACAGCAGATTGTTTGTTCATTCACTCTCTGTTTTATTGATTTAGTTTGAAGCAGATTCCAAGCCAAAACAGGCGGAGCGGATCTGACCAGTTGCACCAAACCATCCTTAAAACACAGATCAAGGTCCGTTCCAGCCTACTGGGTTTAAAAACATTGATAATACCTAAGATTACATCATTGCATCTTACTCGCATCTTGTGAATAGACAAACATTAATTTGATCTCAACTAAGACTTCGGTGGTCCAAAATGAAATCTATCGAAATTTATGACCAATCTTCAAACACAGATCGAGGTCTGTTCCCGCCTACGGTAGAAAAAATTACATCATTGCATCTTACTCGCGTCTTGTGAATAGACAAATAGTAATTTGATCTCAACTAAGACTTTAGTGGTTCAAAATAAACTCTATCAAACATTCATGACCAGTTTTTTACTTTTTTCTTTTTTCTTTTTTACAATGGATGGGACCCACAAAATGGCTCCTCCCCTTATTTCATGTATTTAGCAAGAATATCTCACACGAAACCAAACTCTAATATTCATCTAATGTCAAACAGCATATTCTCTTACCAATGTCAAATTTCGTTGCACAACTAGAACACGCTGGTGGCCACATTACTGTTCGGAATCTGTTGGCGTTTCTCCACAAATGCGGATGGAAACCATCCCGCTTTACCTTTGCATTCCCCTTCTGACCATCCTGCTGGAGTAATCTGCGTCAACAACACAAGTTAAAATGATAAACCAAGAAACAGATAACAGAGCTCTAATTTCGAGTGCAAACCAAGCAAAACTGGCATTGTTATACATGATGAATCATATGTGGCACACCCAATCTTAGCATCCTTCGTGTTTTTCACCTTAGGGACAGTTTGGATTAGGAAATTCCTTGGTAGAAGAAATCACAACTGAAATTATTTCTTTTATGTTTGGATTGCAAGTAGAGCTGGACACTGAGCCGAACCGAGTCAAGCTTGGCACAGCTCAGCTCGGTTCGGCTAGCAACCTACCTCAGCTTGAGTTCGGCTCGGCTCAGTCCTAGAGCCTGACTGGCCAGCTCAGCAAGGTTCAGTCAGCAGCTTGGGCCAGCTCGAGCTGAGTGCCAGCTTTCGAGCCGAGTGGACCACACCACAGATGACTCTTGCATTTAATGCAACCCAAGCTTACTATTTGGTGTGGTCCACTTGAGCGTTGGATCTACCTCATTTTTGGGCTCATACCTTAAAATGATCTGAGAAAAGGGATGGACTGCGTGGATAAACAGATACATCACGGTGCCTCTGATCCAAACTAAATCTCAAGTTCCATTTAGTTTGGGAATGATAAATAGTCTATGGCCATAGTTTTCTATTAGTTCTTCCTCGTGAAGAAAGTTTGCGATGTTTTGGTAGATTTATTCACAAGAGGTATTACACAATGCCCAGGATGAAAGGTTGAACAGTATCTTTCAGGTTTCAATTTGTATCAGCAGGGGCAAGTAGCGCTCTTCGTTGGGCAGCCAGAATGGTTGACACAGTCATTCTTGATGGCACATGCACTCAAAATTCCCCGTATTTAAAGAATCCTAACCCTACGATAGGTGGCCAACAAATTGACAGTAAAGCAATGGTTCAAATTCAACCCAGGCTAAAAATTATATAGCTTGGATCTTCCCATTCTGGGGATTTTTGGTGCATAGATCATGCTCAGTGAGGCCTGTCATTTCAACTATTCAGATTGCAACCATGGACCTTGTTTGTACAAATTGAAAACAGCAACCTTTTGACTGAGCATTTTACAATTCCTCTATTAGTAATCTATAGTTACATTGGATTGTCTCCACCCATCATACACGTAAACAGGAATTACACATTCTTCTGTAACACCCCACAGTGGCTGGATGGTTACCAGAAAATCTCTCAGAATGGAAGATCTTGGCCACGAATCTTTGGTCCATTTATAGTTGAATGTAGACTGTTTCTGTATTTTCCTTTTTAACTGCCCGACTGTTTATTTTTGTGCCAGAAATAAAAGGATTAGGATTGCTCTATCCAGGGAAATCTAGGGCATGGTCCATCCAAGGTACAGTCCAGCAGAACAATCATCTGAATCACTGGATAATTGGCCCTGCTTGTCACAATGAAAACCCGAGTATATTGTGTAAGGCAGCAGGTCGCAGACCATATAATAAATCTGCCAAGCTCTTGAAGATTTATTGAACATATGGGCCCTTTGTGTGGCCAACACTAACTCAAACAGGACTAGGGAACACATTAGTCTTACGACTTTCAAGAAGCATGGTGGAACAGAAGGCCATATTGACCATGATAAGGTAATGGTAACCGACATGATGTTATTCAATAGATAACCATGAAAGGGATTAAACGACTCAGGCCGGTGGTAGATGGGCAGAACGTTCAAAATTGTCCCTCAAAGGCCACTTGATACATACACATTTCAGTTGTTGAAATTTAGGTCTGATGGCGGTTAACTGAGTTTTTGGCACTCAGTTCATATCTTTTTAGACATAAAATCATAGATCCAATTTACAGAAAAAGTTTTTTTTTTTTTTTTTAAAGCTTTCTTGAGTCAAACACACAGCCATGTGTGCCACCAAGGACAGCAAGGCATCCTATGCAAGCGAACAGTGGGCCGAGGATGAAATATTAGTTTACAACTAGGATGCAGCCACTCCACAGCAAGTGTCAGGAATGCCTGCTGGTTTGTTTTGTAGGAAGGAATACAACAAGAACTGCAACTCTTGGAGAGAGAGATCGGCAACCTTGACCAGCAGAAACTCTCCATTTTGTTGGGTTTCCTAGCATGAAAAAGTCATGCAGGATTTGCCCCAGTTGGACCATGAGAACCAGGTTATGGAGTCCAAGTTGAGAAGATTCATCTCAGTGACTCAAAATATGAAGTGTGGATATGCATCTCAATGGCTCATCCATTCATCAGTCAAAGAGCTAGAGGATCTCTTAATTAGTCATCGAATTATGCCTGCAAAGATAGCAGATCTGAAGGTAGCTGGCTAGAGAAAATTTGTTTCTAAAGGAATGCCAAAGGGAAGAGTAAATAAAAAATCGAAACCTCAAGGAAATGTTTTGAAAGACGAATGGATACTAGTAGTGGTAGAAATGATGACAAGATGCAGGATAAAAAGTCTAAGAAGTGTTGTTATCTGTATGGAAAAATAGGTCGCTTTACTTGAACATGAACATGCAGAGTGAAGATTGTCATGGCAAAATGTATCACTAGCTTCAGCAGCTCGAAGCACAGGGAGTAACGATGACTGGGAGAATTTGTATTCAAGGCAGGTACAAAGTGGATACAAAGCTATGGATGGATCCAAGGAATCCACTGTTGAATCCAATTCAGTTTTCAGATTTCTTGATTCTTAGAATATGGGTGTGGCAATATATGAGCACTTCTCACTAGTTATGTTAAAATACTTCCGTAACAATATTAGAAGTTGAATTAGTTTCCCAATTGGTAAGGTTCACAATAAATTCTAACTAACTAACGACTCTAGAGTTCAATATCCTATGAGATTTGGATTTCAAGTCCTGAGGAAGCGCAGTCACTTATGCTTGCTCTCATTCGAGTGTCAAAGTATCCAACTCCAATACTCAGGTTTTTAAAGAATCCCATTATCTTATTTCACAAAGAAAATGTTGCTAGACGTCATCTCTTGTTTAGACCAGGCAAGAATTGTATCTAAAGTGTTGGACATGTGACAATCCTTGTTACATAGCTGCAAAATAATAAATGTTTTACAAAAAATTGTGATTGGTCTGCACTTGATGTTTAGCCAACCTGGCAAGGTATTCCATAACGGTAACGGTGGCAGTAACAGCCACAACCGTTACCGTTACGATATGGGTTGTAACGGCTGTTACAGTTTTTTTAAACCTATTTCAGCACTGTAACATCTGTTACACGACCATTACAGGCCATTACGGGCAAGGTATTCAAAATCGGTTATGTAACAGCCGTTATGTTTATGTAACAGTAACGGTCATAACTGTTACGCGTTATGAGGTCGAAACAACCGTAACGGCTGTTAACGAAAAAACAAGCCAAAAGGCCATGTAATGGTCCCGTAATAGTCCATAACATCCCTATAACGGCCCTAGAACATTTTTTGTTTCAAAAAATAAAAAAGAGTTGTAACGACCAATACAGGGGCTGTAACGGCCATTACGACCCGTATCATCACAGTAATGGTGGTGGCCATTACGGCCACCATTACCGTTTTGGAACACCTTGGTTACGGGTTAATTTTTCCATAACGACTATGATGGAGACATCAGAGGACCTACTCAGGTGTACCAAAGACGGAGACGACCACCCACATCAGTGCAGCTTTCTTTGTGGATGGGAGACGAGTTCCAGATGGGGCCCGCCGGGCCATTTTGAAGACCCCATATGCATTGGACATGCATCAAGAAAACCCCACTTTAGGATGATGCATGTGGGTTGTTTAGGAGATCATTTTAGTCATAAAATTTATATTTCGTGTCGATCCGACTGTTGGATATTTTCAATTAGGCCATCCGGCCACCAGATCTTTTAGATCCGGGCCCCTTGGACTCTGATCTTGTTTTCTTTATGTTTTTTGTTATTTTTAGGAGTTATTTGATGATTGAGATTGATAATATATATTTTAGTTTTCTTATTTTGGATGATGGGCCACTCACTTAAGTGAGTGACATAATTGTAATTATGCTGAATATTTAATAATAAAAGCACATGAGGGGTGGAGTTCCAACTAGGATTGAAAGTTGGGCGAGTTGGGTCAGGTTGGTGCTCAACCCTAACCCAACCCAACCCAACCTCGAGTTGGGAATTCTCGACCCAAGCCCAACCCAAGCGGGCTCGGTCAGGTTGGTCGGGTAGATATATGCTAATATTTTCATTATTACATTAGTTTATTATATTTTCAATACACATCTTATTTTTTGTTACCTATAATTTTATTAATTATATATGTAGTTATTTATAGAAAAGAAGTTTATTTTTTTTCTTCTAAACAAACAAGCTAAAATATAGGACAACTACTCCTTTAAAAGCCATATTATGTATTAAGCAATCTAGTTGAGAGAGAGAAATCCAACGTATCTTGTTAGCTCGAGTCATCGGAAATGACGTGGACCAATGAAACTCGTTGGCATTGTAATTTTACATGCCTTCAACATAGAGAATCCGCACTCAATTATAATTAATTTATAAGGAACTTATATATTGATCGGGTTCAGGTTGGGTCGGGCAACCCAAGCCCAACCCAAGTTTTATCGGGTCGGTGTTTGTATGGCCCAAGCCTGAGACCAAACCCGATACATCCTGCCCAACCCAATGTCGGGTCGGTCACAGGTCGGTCGGGTTGAACCCGCCCAACTTTCAGTCCTAGTTCCAACCCTATTGGATTTTGTGATTTAAAAAGAGAGAGAGAGAGAGAGAGAGAGAGAGAGAGAGAGAGAAGCTCTTGCTTTCTTCTCTCATCTTCATACGATTTGAAGATACTTCCATGCGATTTAGAAGGAAGATTGGTGCGAGGCTAATTTTCATCAACGGAGGTGCGAGGTCTCCATCTATCCCCACACCTTCTCTTTTCTCCCCCATCCAGGTATTTTCTTCAGGATCTTCATTCTCTCCATCCCAGATCTTCGTCTTCTCCCAAACCCTACTTTTCCATACCCATCCACAATTCAAACCCTAACTGACCTAAACCCATCCTCTCACGCCACACGTGTGACCGTACGGCCACACGTGTGAATCCCACCTAGTCCCTTTTGGCTTTCCATCATCCTTATATCAAAACCCCTTTCTTCCATTCCCAAAACCCTAACCCTAAACCTAAAATCCCTAACTTTCCTAGATTTTCTTCAATTTCTTTATAAAAAAAAAAACCCTAATTCCAAAATTCTCAATTCCCATGAACCCTAATTCTTCAAATTTCAGATTTTCCTCATCATAACCCTAATTAAAAAACCTACAAATCTGTCCCTTGAGTGTGGAACGTGCATATGCTAAATTGGAAGTTCTATCCTTCCATTGGTTCTAGTTTTAATTGATTTATGTGATTTCTTAGCATGCGAGCATATGATTTAGGTTAAATCAGATTTTATTTCCTATTGTTTACTCTTAATTACTTAGTAGGTTAGCATCTTTCGTTAATTAAATTACTTTACGGACACTTTCATAATCTCCATATTGCATGCTAACATTAAATCATGTGTCCTGCATCAGACCATTACGTAACCATTTTGGAATACCTTGCAATCTGGTGAGTTGAATAGCCTGATTTTGGGGCCAAGTCTTACATGCTTAAGCCTACCCGATTCACATCTGGTTTCCTGCAAGTGCCAGGTGTAATTTTGTATAGCGGCGTTTGGCTTAAAAAATACTGAAAGAGATATAATATAACTAATTGTTCTTTTGGTTGACAAGCTTCTCTCGAATGTGGTCTCTATATATTCCATATACAACAATAACAAAGGCTTCCTGATTGGCATCCCCATCCAATGACTACACTAACATGGGCTTGGTATCTAGATATTCAGGAGTTCTTCACATGCGTGCATAATAAGCACCTCTTCTTTATATGATTGGTATAGAAAAGGTAAGATTTTGATTCCAACAAGCTCCTAGCACAAGAGACTCCAAAAATTGATACCCAAAAAAGTGTGAAATTAGAGCATTCACCCTTCTGACGGTATCGCATAAATGTTGTACCTTCATTCCCATTATGCTATTCAGATCTAAAGATTTAGCAGAAGAGCGTACATCACCATGAATTAGAGATGCTAATATGTAGAGTCCTATGAAGTTCGAGGTGAATTCCTTGAAATGGAAGCCATACTTTTTCAGAGACTATAAATGGTAAACCTATGTCAGATATTATGATGGAACTAGAGAATAGCATATTCATTACTAACAAATCATGACCACTGGCAAATCCATGCAACTTACCTATTTATTTGTTTTCTGAATTTGAGAATATGCTTTACGAAAAATAAAATAATAGGTTTTTTTTTAGCTTTCAAAAACCAACTCAGTACTAAATATACACAAATGAGACAAGAAAGGACAGAAAAGGACCTGCCGAACAACCACATAGTCACCCACAGCCAAGCTCAGTTCCTTCTCAGATGCGGCATCAAAGGCATGCATCACCTGCAAAAGGTAACCAGGAAATGTCAGCTTTCATGCCATATAAACACATGAATGTCCATTTCTGATAGTTAGGCTCTTCAGGACATACTTCGGCTAGGAAATACATAGCATTCTCTGAGCAGGTAGCAGCTGGAGGTTCAGGAGGCGCAGAATCTTTTCGTTGTTTATCCAAGATCATCTTGCCAGCAGAACCATTCAAAAAATTAATTAATTAAAAAAATAAAAACTACCATGAGATATCAGGGTCTAATAAAAACTTAAATGCAATCCTTTATTTTGTCTGCGTTTGTTGCATAGGAATGAGAAAAAATGGGAAGTCACCTCAGCTTGAATCCCATCAAGGATTTCAGCTACTCTTTGATGATACACCTTTTCTGCCTCAACCTTCAAGGATTCGATAGTTAGTAGAATAGAAAATCCAATTCGTCTTCAATGCTCAAAGTTAACAAAATCGGCCGTGAGAAGAGTTCCAAAATTGATACCATGCATACAAGGCGCTGGAAAGTCAGCCTTTGCTGCTGTGCTTCAACGGCAGACAGCGCAGCAGCTGCTTCTTTTCCTAGAACTGCCATATTTGCCTTAACTTCCTGCATTTTCAATTCGGAAGCCTGCAGCTTTGCAGTGTTCTCAGAAGTGGCAAGTTCTCTTGCTCGTGCCTGCCTTTTGGAAACCTCTGATGCCTGTTTACGTTCGATGTCAGTTGAAATAATAAGAATCATAAGTCTGAACTCTGGACAAAGAAATTCATATATCAATGGCACAAGTGTAGTTATTGATGCAGAGGCATCTTGGTGTGATTCCAAGGATACAACATATCTCCACGCTGGGGTGAGGTGGCCCACGAGATGGGGTCTGTGAAATGCAGAATGGCCACGAGATGGGGCCCACTATGGGACCATGTGATTCGGGGACTCATGCGAAGTGGGGGTTGCCCACGGGGAGGTATTGGGAGGGCTTGCATGTGGGGATAAATCGGTCCTTCCCCCATCAACTCTGGAGCATCTGGTGCATTGGTCATTTGTCCGCTATCAAAATGGTATCAGAGCGGGAGCCCAGTGTTCGAGTCTCCTCACTGGCGTGGGTGGATGATGTGGGAGCATCATGGTGTAATTCCAATGATACATCGTATCTCCACGCTGGGGTAGGGTGGCCCACAAGGTGGGGTTTGTAAGATGCAGAATGGCCATGAGGGGGGGCCCACTATGGGACCGTGGGATTCAAGGACCCGTGTGAAGAGAGGGTTGCCCACGGGGAGGTCTCACCTAGGTTTTCCTGGGAGGGCCTGCATATAGGGATATACCAGTTATTCCCCATCAGCTCTAGAGCTTTTGGTGAGCTGGTCGGTTGTCCGCTATCAGTTATACTTTAAAGGCAGCAGTATATAGTACTTACACCCACACCTATTCATTTGCATACACCATTTCTGTTTGGTAATTGTAGTCGTAAACTTAGTAAACTTTCAAATTCCTAATTAAAGTGGAAAATGGAATGAAGCGGGGTGGGTGAAGATACTATTTCCCAAATTAAAATAGTCGTTTCTTATAGGGTGATAAATCAGCGGTTCGATTACCTGCACTTCAGCCTCATGTCTCATTCGACTATAACGTTGAGCAAGATGGCGAGCATCTTCCAAAGGAGCACCGTTGATCATTGCTTTTAGGGGTTCTAAAACCTGAAAACATCATATTAGAAAGAAGGAGAGGATTTCATTGTGATGTGTTTCAAAGAAATGGAACTCTTCTTCTCCCAAAATCTCAGATTGGAAGAGGACCTACATATTCGATCATACATAAAATGAACTAAGTGTAAATTAATGAAAATTTATAAAAGGTAAAATTTGATATGAAGAAAGAAAATAAGAATGCTGGATTTCAAAAGTAGTGTTTTAAATATCAACGATATTGGCCGACATATCCCACGATATTTCTTGTATCCCACCTGTGCGATACAAAACACGCAAGTAGTGGGATATATCCCACATGTTCGATCCGGTGAGCATTTCTCATTTTCGATCCTTTTTTTTTTCTGTAAATCATTTTAAATCAGTGTTAAATTGTTACAAATCTTTGCATGAAAAATCATGGATTGGGAGCTTCGATTTTGAGATTTGGAGAAAGACCGAGTTGCAAAAAATTGAAAAAAATTAAAATTTTCCCGAGTTCTTGGAAATTGCTTGCAATCTTTGTTTCCAAACATAAAATCAAACATGTATGTAACCAGATTTAGTGATCCTTCTTTTGCTTTTGAATGTATTGCTTGTGTTTTCACACGTCTTCTTACATTTATAAATCATATGAATAAACTTTAAATATGCTTGCATCAATTCAGTTAGACAACGCATAGATTAGGACCCCATACAAAGAAAACCTATTATGTGCACTTGTTTTTTGTAATGTTTTGATTTGTAAGTGTGTATTGATGTCTTTTTTAACAATCACTGAAATTTCATTGAAAGATTCGACCAATTTCCAATGTTTCCCCATGTTTCCAACATCAACGATATATTACGCGATACAACCGATACATCCCATGCGATAACTAATACGTATCCATATTCCGAGGGTGCGATACGTAACATGATACCGATATTTCGAACACTGTTCAAAAGTAGAGTTCTTTGCTTGATGTCATAAGAAAATTATGTCAGGTTACCTGGTTATGGACTCTTGATGACTTTCAAGTGGGAGGAATCATATGATCGTCAATCTGAGGATAGGAACAATATATTTGGGTTTTCAGTTCGTACAACTGGGGCCCATGGTTCAACCATGGATCATTGGTGTATGCCCAGACCATTGGTGTGTTGAGATCAACCGTGGATGGACCATGCCCATAAGATCTCCTCATAAGGACCATCCTGACCTTTCAATTGTGGCCTGAAAATAGATTGTCAAGAATATAAACACAGTAATGGTCCACATTCAACTGAAAAAAAAAAAAGGACCTAATAGTGGCAGCTAGGTTCTTCCGGTCTCTAGATATGTTTGAGAAGAGGCCCACATAGAGTGGGGCCCAATAGAGAGGTGTGGATTTCTGAACTGTGTGCCCCATTTGTACAAATTGAAAACCCCGGTATAACGAGGAAAATCCCTAGGTTGATAATCCTACAGTTCCCCCTCAAAAATGAGGCTGGACATGATGAACAAGCCTGTAATGAACATTTTGGTATCAGGTACGGATGGGTCTATGATTAGATATGACATCTCAAACAATGACAAGACAAGGAAAATCATGCTTAAATTAATGTTGAAGGTTGACAGCCACTAGAAGTTTGTCTTACATCTTTCTCCACATGGAGAGATCTGAGATTGAATGTGTCCATGACCACTTGCATGTAGCTGAACGGACCAGTTATTGATGAATACAATTAATGGTGCATGATAGGCATGATTTTTAGACACAGCAACTCGGATCAACTCATTTGGTCTCACGTCAAGTTGCAACTTGCCCTAATCGTGGTATTGAACTAGATCGGGTGGTACCAAATGCAAGTTGACGCAGACAAATCATATTGACTCGTCCAGCTCTTAAAACCATGATAATAGGCCTTATTCTGATGAACTGAACAATGCTAAGTAAGAGATTCCCTCTTGGACTTAACAATTGCACGGACCTATCATAGCATTTCAGGTTCTGAAAGAAATGATGGTTATGGAGAAAGTTTGGAAAGAACTTTAGGTCGTTGGAAACCGAGTGAACTGAGAAAATTGCCGAACATTGCCAAGACCTGGATAGAAACAAAATGCCATCAACTAGACACATTCTCAAGAGGAATTATAGGACCCTAGACACAAGAATATGCACAGCATAATTAGGTTTTCTCTTTGCATAAATGGGCCAATGATTCAGCTATCCAGACAGTGGATCTGACGCGACCATGGATTGACCATGTCCCAAAAATCTCCCAGATAGAAAGATCCAAGCCACCAATCTTGGGCCTTGTCCAGTTGAATAGGGACCATTCTTGTGTTACCCTCTTAACCATATATTTGCAGACAACAACGGTTAGGATTGTCCTATCAATAATATTTTTTGGGCATGATCCATCCATGCTAGGGCCCGACAAACCGATGGTCTGGATCACTGATAACAGACCACATTTTACAAATTGAAAACTTTGAGTACACCAGGCATATCCTTGAGGAAAGGATCATGTAATCCCTCTATACTAAGATTGATTTGCAACCAGACATTCCCTGGAGTAGGGAAATTTTGATGAGCCAACCATATGACAGGATGCTTCAGTGTCTACTCCCAAAATGACAAGGCTGGAGAAGGCAAAGCATGTGGATACAAGCTGCAGCCCCTATTTGGATGTTATCTTTTAGACCAACCAAGATCTCCTCCACTCATTACAGTGCTCAAATGGTATTTGCATTTCTGTAAATGTGTAGAAGCAGTCAAATTGTTCTTAACATTAAGAAGACATCTTGCCAAAGCAAACAACTTGATTAGATAGCCAAACCCAGAACATTTGGGTAATTGAACCAATTCTTCTATATGCAGGTTTCCAAGGTGAACAAAGGAGGTGTACAATGTGATTTTAGAACCACGATACCATAATTTGATGTAGCAGCACACCCTTGTTTCTTTTCTAGAGAATACATTTTTATCATCATTGGACAGATATGACAGTTATTCCATACTACTCATGAAATACCCCAGACTTATTTGCCATGGTAAAACATTGACATTGGGGATTCTTTGTACACAAATAATTAAAAAACTTCAGTTTTATTCATATCTTGAATGTGCAAATTTAATATTATTACAAGATCCAAATGACTACCGATGAAATACCTAATATAAATTAGATTTATATTTTCAGGTTTTCAGTGTGGTAAGCCTAATTTCAGCACTTTGTGCACTGAGTCTTAGTAAGCCTGATTTCAGCACCTTCTGCACTAAGTCTTAGTGATGTGTATGCCTCAGTCATGCTATGACCTGAGGGCCACATAGGCATAACCATCAAACTCTAAATAACTAGTAGACTAACTTAGACTTTCATTTCTTTTGCTTAAGAAGACCTTAAGCGTTAAAGTGATATAAAAATTATAGGAGGGAAGCTGCAGAAATGTGATTTGTATCTCAAAAATATGCAACCAGGTCACGCATCTAAGGTCCGGGAGAACACATCCAATTGTCTGAACTATCACTTTGAAATTGGTTAACACTTGCACACCTCTTGCTAGAAGATTATAAGAGGAAGTACATACATACCTGTTATGATCCATCTATAATATCCATTTATCTTTTAATGTGTGACAATGACAGAAAAATAGAACTGACCTGAGAAGATAACGTTCTGTTAAAGTCTTCCTGCTCTTTCTCCACGTGAACACGAGCATCGCCATATAGAGATGCAGCCTTGGCTAAAGTCTCAGCGCTGATATTCTCGCTTCCATATTTGATGCAATCTTCAGATAATTTTGTTCCTGACTGACATAGATATTCATCAGTTCACAAGTTCCTCAATTACATAAGCAAAGATATACTACTTGAATTAAAGTTTACTGTGCTAACAGTCATAGCGTCATTGATAATTTGGTGCAATTTCTTCAATGAGTAATAAAAAGAGAAATGGAAAGGTCCCCCCCCCCTGTGAGATCTTGGCTGTTCATCCAGGAGGCCCAACAACCTGTGTCTCGCCCAAGCAATGGCCCGGTCAGCCACCAGGTGGACTGCACATGTATGAAGAAATGGAGGGTTAAATATTAAACAATCATCCACATTCAATGAAAATGTCATGCACACCTGATGACAGACCAGCCTGCTTTTCATCCATTGAACATACCAAGTGGGGTCTGCCTGCTGAACAGCCAATATAATGCACACACAAGCCTATCGACAAATACAGGGAGAGTAGCCATCCAAATGGCTATTTGCAAGAGTAGCTATATGACTGATCTAGATAAGAGGCATTAATCAAAATTCAGAAGTAAGACTTCACTCCCCACCTAATTCAATTTGCTTAAGTCCTATGGCCGTAAATCCTTCAGCTGCTCGAACAATGTCCTTCTGAAAATCCTGAAACACACCACCACTACATTAAGCATAATGTAATTGCAAACCCAACTAGATAAACAGTTTGCACCAAGAATTTACAAGGTTTTGGAGAAATTGAGTCAAACAATGCAATGGACTTCAGACTTGACCAAAACAAAATGACACGCCCATGTCATATCATTGGGATCACAAGTCAGAAAACTTAGTCACAAATACATAAATGTAGCATCCACATAAAAACTAAGAAAAAGATGGCTGTTTGCTCCGTCTGAGAACCTGCACAATTCTGAAAAAGGTTCATAACGCATTAAGAAAAAGATGAAAGCTTTGTCTACCTAGAAAATGACTTCTACAGTTAGTATATTTTAATAATTCCAATTATTTTCATTCTAGTAGTTCCAACCATTGTCTGATCATTTCAAAAGTAATAGTCTTTGAAAGCATGATTCATTTCAACAACTTTATTCAAGTGAGAGACAAATTTTAATTAACACTCATGCAAAAGTACATTGTCATTCCTTTTGAGATGCTCTGTGAGGTTCAACTTCTTAAAACGTTTAAAGGTACAAATGACAATTAACAATCTCATGCAAAAGTATGTAATATTGTAATTCCATTTCAGACACTCCACATGGTTCATCATCATAATCTGATCCTTATCGCAACTAATTGGGGTCGGCTACAAGAATCCTTTTCTGCCATTCCACTCTATCAATGGCCATAACTTCAGTTAGACCACAGGTCATCAAGTCTTTTCTTATTATCTCCATCTACGTCCTTTTGGGCCTTCCCCTCACCCTTTTTAGAGCCTTCAACTAGTACAAACTCACTCCTAACCGGCACAGTGCTTGGTCTCCGTCACACATGACCAAACCATCTAAGTCTACTTTCCCTCATCTTGTTACATATTGGAGCCACTCCTACATTCCCTCGAATGCATTCATTTATAATTCTACCGTTATATTGCCACTCAACATCCTCATTTCAGCTACGCTCATCCTATGGACATGCAGTTCCTTGACTGCCCAATATTTTGTCCCATAATGCATGGCTGGTCTTATAGCCATCCTATAAAATTGTCCTTTCAGTTTGGGTGGTACACGACGATCACATGAAACTCTGGAGCCACATTCTCCATTTCTTCCACCATGCTTAAATTCTATGGGAAACATCATTTTCAATCTCTCCACTCTCATAATTACCTAAGATACAGGTCTGGTCAGCAAAGTTTATTCTGCAAGCTGGTCAGCAAAGTATCGACTACGCACTGATCGCAAATGAAGTGCTCCACTCTTGCCACAGGTCTGGTCAGCAAAGTTTATTTTGCAAGCTCGATATCGAGAAGGCCTACGATCACGTCGATTGGGAATTTCTACAGTATATGCTTCTCCGTTTGGGTTTTGGTGTCAAATGGAGAAGATGGATAAAGGCTTGCATGGAATCGGCTCATTTTTTGATTCTCCTCAATGGAGTTCCGAAGGGATTTTTTCCCTCCTCTAGAGGACTGCGACAGGGAGACCCTTTATCTCCCCTCCTCTTCTTGATAATTGGTGAAGCCCTCTTTCAGATGATGTTCATGGGACAATATGCTGGTCTTTTTCGAGGCATATCTATGCCAAGTATTTTTGCCCCGCTATCCCATATTCAATTCGCTGATGATACCCTAATCATGGCTAAAGCAGATCCAGTCTACACTGCCAACATCCACACAACTCTAAAGTGTTTCGAAGCTGTTTCGGGCCTGAGAGTTAATATGGCTAAATCAAAGGTTATGGGAGTTAACATATCTGAGGAAGACTTCTCTATCTACGCCCAGTCCTTGGGTTGTTCCGTTGCCTCATTCCCGACAACGTTCGTGGGTCTCCCACTTGTTTATGGTCCCCCTTCGATCTCCATGTGGGACAAGGTTATTGAAAAGGTTCAGAAGACGCTGGCAACTTGGAAGTGAAGATATTTGTCTCTGGGGGGTAGGCTCAGCCTCATCAAAGCCGCCTTATCCAATATTCCTATTTATTTCATGTCCCTTTATAAGTGTCCCTCCCCTATTCTACGTCGGATTGATAGCCTGCGAAGGGACTTCTTGTGGTGCGGCAAGGACAACCTAAAGAAATTCCATCTTTTGGATTGGCAGGAAGTTTGCCATCATTACCGGGATGGTGGCGCGAGCATCCGGAATCTGAAAATGATGAATCGTGCCCTTCTCGGCAAATGGACTTGGAGACTGGGAGAGGAACAGGACGCCTTATGGAATATCATTGTCAAAGGAAAATATGGATTCTCGCCAGGAGGGTGGTGGACCAAAGATTCTTCTGCTTATAGAGCCTCTTTCATCTGGAGAGGGATTCTCCGCACCAAAAAAACTGTCCTCGACAACATTGGCTTCGTTCTTGGTAACGGATCAGCAATACTGTTTTGGGAAGACCTCTGGATGGGCGAGACCACTTTCAAGGACAGATTCCCATCAATCTACAACATCGCCATGATGAAAAACAGCCCTGTTGCCTCATTCTATTCAATATCTGACGCGGGTCTAGCCTGGGAAATCTCGTGCAGCAAAAATCTCCAAGACTGGGAGGTTAGCGAATACATTCAACTCTTAGAATGTCTCTCAAGGGTGAGCCCGTCTCAGACTGAACCTGACAGAATCATCTGGTTAAAGGATAAATCATCACGTTTCTCGGTCAAATCTCTGTACGCAGTCATTGCCCCCCGCCCCTCTTCAGACATTTCGGCTACTCCCTTCATTTGCCAATACCCTACCCCCCCTAAATTCATCTGTATCGGTTGGTTGGCGGCTAGGAATCGAATCTTAACGATCGACAATTTGAAGAAGAAAGGAATGCAACTTGTCAACATGTCTTTGCTATATGGCCAATGAGGAAACAGTCGATCACCTCCTGCTCCACTGTCCCTTCATCTCCAAGATCCGCCTGGATTTCTTTAACAGTTTTAATCTCAGCGGCTGCATTCCGGCCACCGCTTCTTCCCTTCTCGCTTATTGGCACGAGTTCAGGCTGGGCAAACTTAGAACTCGAGTGTGGAGAATGTCCATACTTGCCATCTGGTGGGCAGTCTGACAAGAGCAGAATGACAGATGTTTCAACAACAGCCAGTCCTCAACGCAAACTGTGGGATCTCGGGCTAAAAATTTAGTTATTGAATGGGCAGCTGTTGTTCCGGGGCTGAAAGATTTTAACTTTCTATTTCTTGGCCTGTAGCTTTGGCCTGCCTTCTCAGCAGTCCCCTTTTGTTCCACTCCTTTTTTCTAATATATTCTAGTTACTTTAAAATAATAATAATAATAATAATTACCTAAGATACCAAAAGTGGTCATTTTGGAAAACTTCTTGGTCGGCAATCTTTACTAGTTCCTCATTCACACTCCTAGTGTTACTAAAATAGCACTCTATATACTTTGTGATAGTCCAACTAATTATACATCCTTTAGATTCTACAACACCCTCCAGAATATAGCTTTGTGTTTACACCCTCCGTTGATTTATCAATCAAAACTAAGTCATCTACAAATAACATACACTATGGGATCTCTTCCTACAAATGCCTTGTTAACTTGTCCATAACTAATGCGAAAATGTACCGGCTTAATGCCGATGAAGGTATTCAATAACAGTAACGGTGGCTACAATGGTTGTTATGGCCTTCTTTATTTTTCCCTTCTTTTTTTTTTGAAATAAACTTGCATCAACCCCATAATGGGCCATTACGGGCTTATGAACCTGTAACATGTAATGGTTCCCACTGTAACTGTTCAATAAAGGTTGTAATGGCCATTACATAACCATTTCTGAAAACCTTCATGCTGACCCTTGGTGCAAATATAGTAATTGGGAACTCGCTTGTCTCTCCACCAATGGTCCTCACATTTGTTACCTTTCCCTCATACATATCCTCTTAATCATATCAATATATCCTCTTGAAACCCCTCTCTCTCCTAATACCCACCTAATTAACTCTTTAGGAACCCTATCGTAAGCTTTCTCTAAGTCAGTAAAGACCATGTAGGGATCCTCCTTCCTCTCCCTATATTTCTCTGTCAATTGTCTAAGTAGGAAGATAGCTTCAGTGGTAGACCTCCCTAACATAAAACCTAACTGATTTTTTGATACATTCGTCTCATGCCTCGGTCTTTACTCAATCATTCTTTCCTAAAGTTCTATAGTATGGCTCATAAGTTTAATCCTATAATAGTTAGTGCAACGTTGTAT
Source organism: Magnolia sinica (assembly GCF_029962835.1). Lineage (NCBI taxonomy): Eukaryota > Viridiplantae > Streptophyta > Magnoliopsida > Magnoliales > Magnoliaceae > Magnolia > Magnolia sinica. The sequence continues at coordinate 15,535,314 of NC_080573.1, forward strand.
GTCTCCTTTATTCTTTTAAATAGGTACCACAATACTTTTCCCCCATTCGTATGCCATTTTCTTCGATCTTACAATATTGTTGAACAACTTTGTCAACCAAAATAACCCAATATCTTCCATAAACTTCCAAACCTCCATTGCAATACCATCTAGTCCAAGGTCATTTCCTGTTTTCATCTTTCACAAAGCTTCTTTCACTTCAGATATCCTCATCCTAGTGATCTATGGACTCTAACATTATTTGAGTTTGTGGTTCCTTCTATCTCTCAGAGTGATTATCATTTAACAAGTTTGCAAATAGCTTCCCCACCTTTCGCTGATCTAACTTCCCTTGACTGGTATCCTCTGGTCATCTCTCTTAATGCATCTAGCATGATCTAGGTCCCTAGTCTTTCTTTCTCTTTTTTTTTTTGCAATTTTGATCACATCTTGCTTACCCTTCTTGTCCTCATCTATTGTAAAGATCATCATCAGCCTCAAGTTTAGCCTCACTCACTACTTTCTTAGCAATCTTTTTGGCATTTCCATATTATACAAATTTTCATTGTTTCTAGTCCCTTGTCAGGCTTTGAAACATGCAGGTTTCTCGTTAATAACTTTTTGTACATTTGTCATTCCACCAGTAAGTTCCTTATATGATTGGCTTTACCCTCTAGATATTCCTAAACATCTTTTGCCGCTTTCCTAATGCACTCGGCATCTCATCCACATAATATTTACTTCTTCCTCGACATTCCAATTTCCTTCTTCCATCAATTATTTCTAATTAAAATTCTCTCTTTTAAATTCCACCACCTAGTTTTTTTACACCCGTTGATTTCATTCCATTTCTTCCATCTCTTAATGTAAACATCCATGACCATTAACCTAATTGCATGGTTAAACTCTCTCCAGGTATCACTTTGCAGTCCTTACATATTGATCGTTTTTTTAAGATATTGATCATTACATGTTGATCGTTCTGTCTTCCTAAGTAGAAAGAAATCTATTTGGCTTGTATATGATCAAGGTATTCAAAAACAGTTACTAGATAGACGTAATGGTTGCTATGCAACAGTAACGATGGTAACCATTACGGTTTATGGCCTTATGGGGCCGTAATAGCACTGTAATGATCCACTAAAGGGTCAAAACAGGTTTCTTTTTTTTTAAAGCCCGCCCATATTGGAATGATAATGACAACCATTACCATTATGGAATACCTTGTATATGATCTACTTTTGGAAGCTCTTAAATGTTTATCTCTTTTCTTAAAGTATGTGTTTGCTAGAGCTATATTGTATGACATAGCTAAATCAAGGATAGCTTCCCCCATCTCATTGCTTCTCCCAAAATCATATCCTCTATATAGCCTCTCACATCTCTACTTTCTTTCCTGCATGACCATTTAAGTCTATTCCTGCAAATACACTCTCTCGGTTCAGAATTTCTTGCATTATTCCATCCATATCCTCCCAAAACTGTCCCTTACTTTTATTCTCTAACTCTAGTACTCTACCTGCAGAGCATATCCACTAGTAACATTGATTATCTTCTCTCATAAGACAAGTTCTATTAATGAAATCCTATCACTTACTCTCTTAACATCTACAACTTTATCATTTAAATTTTTATTGACCACTATTCCTACCTTATTTTTGTTATTGTCCTTTCCTATATACCAAAGCTTATATCCATCTGAAGTTCGAGCCCCTTTCCACTTAGTCTCCTGAACACTAGCTACGTTAACTCTCATTCATTTCACCGTATCTGCTAACTCCACACTCTAAAATGGACCATATGTACCTTTAAATATTTTGCAAAGTCCAACGTCGTGGAGTGTCCACTCCATGAGGTTGAACTTTGCAACATTTAAAGGTACATATGACCCATTTAATGGTAGAGTAACTTGATTTTTTGCATCATGTGTATTTTGTACATAGAAGTGAGTATAAATTAGTTAATGAATCAATTAAAAGAGAATGGCGTCAAATCATCATTGCCTTGTCCAAGCTATTTGGGTTCAACAAACAGAAAATAGCTTCACATCTAAAAACAAAACGCTACAAAGCTAGGGTTTGCCCACATCGCCACCCACATCTAGTTACCTATCAAAGTGGAATCGTGTCGAATTGAGATAGCAGAAGCACAAAAGGATCTTGCCAGAATTCAGCAACATATCAAGAATGCAACTTAGAGACTTCCTGGCAACAAGATCAAGATTCAAGCACAAATAGTTGCAATCATAAAGAGATATTGTTGAACACAGCCATTTGTACCTTGCCAGCACGAGTAGATCTGTACAGCTTTTCTAGTTGATGATGTCTCTGCAACTCAACCTCATCTATGACCATTACCTCAGAACTTTCATAACCAGTCCCACCGAATTGCTTTATCACAGCCTGAAATTTAATAAAATAGGAGGTGAGTACCAGTCCAGTGCATTTAATCCCAAGAGACGGCTACTTAGTATTATATAAAAATAAGATAAGCTCTCCACAATAATGTTATAGCACATATATTTAAAATTCCCATCCTACACAGAGTGCAAAACCGTTTTCTCTCATCTATTCTCGGTTATTTGTTTCCATAGCATCTCTTGTATATGTTTTCTCAACTTCATTTGCAAACTTGCCAGCAGCATTGATGTACTGCCCTAATACAAAAGAACTGTCAGACTAGTTCAACAAAGCATTCTCAAGAGTCGTAAGTGATCGATACAACAACCAATACTAGAAGCAGCTTGCTTAGCCAGATGAGGCCTGCTCCATTTAGGAAAACTATGGAATCCTTATGGCTATGCCCCTGGTTGGCAATATTCCATTACCCACACCTTACATACCATAAACTTGAACCCACCTGTTGTGGTAGAACATCCCTCTTGCTTATTACTTTTTCCTAGTTCATGCATAGTACCAGCATGTAAGAAAAAGGCACCTTAATTGCTTGTACAAGAATATCTAGACACTTGCCCAGGACTACTGCCTTGAATCAAATCTTCGCCTGGTATAGCGGCATCTGATCACAGTTATTAGTAAATGCATTGTTCGAACTGCAATGCTCATTTGATTTAGAATCGATATCAACTTGGTTTTTTTACCAAGTTCATCATTTCCAAATTGGTCTTTGGGCCTGATCATTCAATGATATTCTTACATACACAATTAATTAGGGCAAGGCTTAGATGATGATGATGATACAATCCTTCTTCCTTTCCTCAATTTTGTGCATCCATGATGATGACGATGATGATAATGATATCCTTGTCCCAGCAACAGGATTAAAAATTGGAATTCTCATGAATCATGATGGTTTGACAAAAGTTTTACAAGACAGCCCATCTGACATCAACCCTCCTTTTCTTGTGCTTGGGACTAGCGTCACTAGACACTGCTCCCCATGCATGGGGAGTTCAAAGCGGGCTTTTAATAGCTAGTTATATAAAAACCATCCCAAAAGAAACATGAATGTTGCTAGTTTTGTAACAACTATGCAAGTTTCAGCATCCGAACTTGAGATATAGGCAGCCATGAAATTCTAGCTCAACCAAGAGTAAAAGACATGGCAACACTGTTAACCTGTAGAGCAGAAAAACTCATTTTATGAGCGTCTAAAATCAAAGGTGTATTCACAAAACTGCATTAACAACACACTGTTTCATGGAATTTAATGACGCAAAGGAACATTTATTAACTCATTTTACAATGAGCTGTTTGAACAGAACTTGCTCATTGGAGATTGAGGGATATCCTCACGGCACACGTGTGAGTGATCTGGGCCATTCATTAGGTAGAGCCTAGTATGAACATATTTTGGTTGGCATTATATCAACATCAACATCTCCTGGCCCAAAAAAAAAAAAAAAAAAAAATTAAAAAAGAGAGAGGCTGGTCTGCCTACCAGGTGAGCCAAACAAGTATGTTTAATATTGGCCGTTGGTCATATTTCTCCAACTACAATATCAAACCAGTAGGTTACAACGAACTGTGGGTCAAGGTCTGTCCCGGTTTAAATCCAGAAATGCTGTTAATGGTGGGCCACCTTCACTCAGGTGGTCCGGTAGCCAAAGTCCTAAAATGGGAAGACTTCTCCATTTTTGGGAATGAAAACATATGGGTCTAGGTATAATGTATCCCCATGGAATTATGGAATGATGATTTCTTCATTTCAGTTGCGAAAAGATTAGGGTCCTTCCTCGAGTTGGACTCCAAGACAAAGCTTGGTGAAGAGCTCTCAGTCCTTTGTTTGAGGGTGAGAAGGGAGAAGGGCTCACCGCTCCCTCAACACATCCGGTTGATCGTTGGTGGTCGTACGATCGAACTTCCGGTTATCAGAGAAGTTCCCGATGAAGCATACCCTCGATGGGGCGACCTATGAAGAGTCAGGGAGGGTCCTCCTTCGCCTCCGGCCAACGAACCGACAACGATGCTCAACGCGCACACCAAACCATCTTCCTCCTGCGGACCACCTAACCTTCCTGTCATCTCTCCCTCTACCTCCACCAGGAACGAGGTTGCCACTGCAGATCAACGCGGGACTCGTGAGCAGCGAACGGACCAGATCTCCTTCCAGCTTCTTCGAAGATCTTCGGAGATCGTCGTCGAGATCGAGGGGGAAGGAAATCGTGCCACTTGGCATTCAGGCAGAGAAAGAATGCAGGTTCCGAGATCGTCTGATGGATCGCCCCCTTCGTCAGGACACGTGTATCCTCCCGGGTGCAACACCTAACACACCTGCGTCAGAGGAGTTAAGTCGCCAGCTTGCCCCTGTCGCCTCAGACTATAGAAGCCGACACGTAGCCCCTCACGCCAGCTCCTCGAGCCCACCCCAGCAACACGCGTCCTCCTGCCTGCATATCCAACCCTCCCATCATGGAAGCGGGTCCCGACCCTCGGATTCGGGTATTTTTGCGGATCGCCCTAACACATCCGATAACCTCCCACCCATTGCTCCTTCTACTGAATTACCCCCTTGCCTATCCCACCCACATATCCCGCTCCCTAGCCTCGATTGTCCTGATTCCTCCATTGCGATATGGAAAGCGATTTCCTCTCTCCACTTCCAAGACATGAATTCGAATGACGAATCAGAAGATAGCATCGGTGATCGATTCTTCCAACATGGCCCTTTCCGATACCTGCTCTCACCCACCCTCTCCTCGTCCTTCTGGTAACACTTCGGACTTGGGACCCATCACCCTCTTCCAAGAGAACCCCCGGGTACTGTCATTGAAGTCGAACATCTCCAGATGTGCGCTGATTTCCAGCAGCAACACCAGAATCCCATCCAGGCCCCGCCATCGGATGAAGTCAGGGACAAACTCCTCGGTAAAATGCACAACAAGCACTGGATCAGAGAGACCGTCAGTCTTGTTGGTAGAAAACTTGGCTTATCATTAGGGGACAGAATGGAAGACTATATCGCGTTATTCCAGTGCATTGAACATAGAGGATGGCCCCTCTTAGAACCCCGAACTTCCTCGAAGAAAAATCCTAGATCTGGCAGCAACCGCGAACTCCAAAGCTTGAATCCTAGCCCAGGTCTTAATCCAGCCTCTAAATCCAAAAACAGGAGGCAGGGCAATCGGGGCAACTTGGTTATCCAATGAAGGTTCTTTCATGGAATGTCCAGAGGGTGGGCTCTAAACAAAAAAGAAGCCTAATCGAAGCCTTCGTTTCTAGGAAGAATCCTGATATCCTCTGTTTTCAGCTAATATCTACAGCTTTGACTGATATGACAGTTATACAGATTTATTCCTTCCTTAATTAGGATATATTAGCTGTACAGTATATTTAGATAGATGTATATATGGTAGGGGCTGAAGATCAGCTTGTATTTCTTCCCTAAATAGCTTGTAATCTACCTATATAATGGGCAATTGTCAATGAAGAAAGGCAGACTTTTTCAAAAGGACTCTAAACTGTCATGGTATCAGAGCTATAGCTCTAAATTTCCATTTGTCTCGTGCTCTCAAGTTTCTTAGTCTCGATTATTCTTGTTCTAGTTCTGTTGACCTCATGTCTTCTGATAAGTCTGATGTTTCTTTGATTCGTTTCAATGGCAAGAACTACTCTGCTTGGGCGTTTCATTTCAGGATTTTCGTCAAAGGTAAGGAGCTGTGGGGACATGTTGATGGCAGTAACCTAGCTCCTGACAAAGACAAAGACAAAGACCGACACGCCAAGTGGGAAGTCAAGGACGCACAAGTTATGGCATGGATTTTGGGATCCGTTGAACCCAACATCATCTTGAACCTTCGATCTTCTTAGACTGCAGCTCAGATGTGGACATACCTGAAGAAGGTCTACAGTCAACAAAACACTGCTCGTCGTTTCCAGCTTGAACATGAATTGGCCACTCTCCAACAGGATAGTCTTTCTATCTCTGATTTTTACTCTAGATTCACTAATCTTTGGGCTGAATACACTGATATAGTTTATGCTGACTTACCATCCGAAGGTCTTAGTTCTGTTCAATCTGTCCATGAAACTACTCAGAGGGATCAATTTCTAATGAAACTAAGGTCTGAATTTGAAGGCACCAGATCCAATCTTATGAACCGAGAATCTGTCCCCTCCTTGGATACATGCCTAAATGATCTTCTTCGCGAGGAACAGCGCCTTCTCACTCAAACCACCATGGAACAACGACGATCTACATCTGTTCCTGTAGCCTATGCAACACAAGGCAGGCCACGAAGCAGGGATATGAGCACTGTTCAGTGCTTCTGTTGCAAGGGATTTGGTCATTATGCTGCAAACTGTCCCCGAAAATTCTGCAACTATTGCAAAAAGGATGGCCATATCATCAAGGAATGCCCAACTCGACCCCCCAAGAAATCGGACACAGCATATACTGTCTCAGTTGGCTCTTCTAGTGCGGGTAGTTTGGTGAATACAACACAAAGTGCTCCTGCTCCTGCTCCAGTTTCAGTCCAACCCGTGACCCCTGACATGATTCAACAAATGATCATTTCTGCATTTTCAGCTTTAGGACTCTCAGGTAAACACTTCACTAGATCATCTACTTTGTACTTTGATAACGGGTCTTCCCATCATAAGACAAAAAATGATGCATCTCTTACCAAAGTAAACAAATATTTTTGAAATATCAAAATTCATACTGATGATGGCAATAATTTACCTATCACGGCCCCTGGTGATGTTTCCTCCTCTCTCACTGATGTCTTCGTATCTCCCGGTCTTACCACCAATCTTGTGTCTGTCGGTCAGTTAGTTGATAATGATTGTAAAGTAGAGTTTTCTAAATCTGGTTGTGTTGTGCAGGATCAACAGTCAGGGCGGATGATCGCGAGGGGGCCTAAAGTGGGACGTCTATTTCCTCTTCAATTTCCTTTGTCTTCTTTTTCTTTGCCTTTTGTCGCTTGTAATTCTGCTCATGTTGATTACCAAGCGTGGCATAAACGTCTCGGACATCCAAACTCTAATGTACTTCATGCTTTATTGAAATCTGGTTTTCTTGGGAATAATGAAACACCATCTCTTAGTGTTGTTCAGTTTGATTGCAATTCTTGCAGACTTGGCAAAAGTAAAACTCTACCCTTTCCTTTTCACACACCGCATGTTGTCAAACCTTTCGATCTGATACATAGTGATGTGTGGGGTATGGCACCAGTCACTTCGCATGCTAATTACAAATACTTTGTCACTTTTATTGACGACTATAGTCGTTTCACATGGATTTATTTCCTTCATTCCAAAGACGAAGTATTTTTTGTTTTTAAGATTTTTCATGCATATATTCAGACACAATTTTCGGCCCATGTCAAAATCCTTCGTTCTGACAATGGGGGTGAGTATGTCTCATTTGTTTCAGGACTTCCTACAGAATCATGGCATCATCTCTCAACGGTCTTGCCCTTCGACACCTCAACAAAATGGAGTGGCTGAAAGAAAGAACCGTCACCTTCTTGATGTGGTTCGCACTCTTCTGTTAGAATCTTCCACGCCCTCTCGATTTTGGTGTGAAGCTCTTTCCACTGCTGTCCATCTCATTAACAGATTGCCTTCTCCCACATTGAACCATGACTCACCTTTCACCAGGTTATTTGGTCACCCTCCAACTTATTCTAACCTTCGTACCTTTGGTTGTGTCTGTTATGTTCATCTTCCTGCACATGAACGCACAAAACTTACGGCTCAGTCAATTAAATGTGCTTTTCTAGGATATTCAGTACAGCAGAAAGGTTTTCTTTGCTATGATCCAAATCTGTGTCGCATTCGAGTTTCTAGAAATGTGATTTTTTTCGAAAATCAATATTTCTTTTCTACCCATCAGGATCATGTTTCTCCTTCATTTTCTGTTTTGCCTATGTTTCCTAACTCTCTTGCAGATCCAGTCCCTTCTAAACCTCTCCTAGTGTATCGACGACGCTCCACCGCCACTTCCCACCAACCTTCAGCACCTCCTGAGCCCCTCAAGCTTCTTCCCCGACTGCTGCTCCTGTTTCAGCACCTGCACCTCCCTCTCTCCGACTCAGTACTCGGGTTCGTAGACCCCCAGATAGGTTTGGTTTCTCTTCTCCTTCATCCTTCACAGCCACTTTGTCGTCTATTTCTCTTCCTTCATCTTATAAACAGGCAATGGAGCATGAGTGTTGGCGAAAAGCAATTGAAACCGAACTTCTCGCACTTGAAGAAAACCAAACATGGGATGTTGTTCCATGTCCCTCCTCCGTGAAACCCCTTGGCAGTAAGTTTGTGTTTTCTATCAAGCTTAATTCCGATGGGTCCATAGATCGTTACAAAGTTCGGTTAGTGGCACTTGGCAACAAACAAGAATATGGTCTCGACTATGATGAGACCTTTGCACCGGTCGCCAAAATGACCATTGTCCGAACTATACTCGCTCTTGCTGCATCCCAATTCTGGCCCTTACATCAAATGGATGTTAAGAACGCATTTCTCCACGGTGATCTCAAGGAAGACGTTTACTTGAAACTTCCCTCTGGTATGCCCACTTCCTCACCTACTGATGTTTGCAAACTGAAACGTTCTTTGTATGGTTTGAAGCAGGCACCAAGAGTATGGTTTGAGAAGTTTCGATCCACTTTGCTTAGTTTTTCTTTCACTCAAAGTCAGTATGACTCCTCTCTTTTTCTACAAAGGACATCCACAGGTATCGTCGTCCTCCTTGTTTATGTGGACGATATTGTCATCACTGGCTCTGACTTGGAGGAAATCTCTGCGGTTCAGACTTTGTTGAATTCTACATTTCACATGAAAGATCTTGGCCAGCTCACCTATTTCTTGGGTTTAGAGGTGCATTATCAGCCGCACGGTCTCCTCTTGCATCAGCACAAGTATAGTCAAGATCTGGTTCAGCTAGCCGATCTCACCAACGCTACTTCGGTTGACACCCCCATGGAACTTAATGTGAAATATCGACGTGACGAAGGGGAGCTTCTTGAGGATCCTACTACCTATCGGAAGTTGGTTGGTAGTCTTATCTATCTAACCATTACCCGACCAGACATCTCTTATGCTGTTCATACCGTCAGCAAATTCATGCAAGCACCGAGGCATCTCCATCTATCTGCAGTCTGCCGCATAATTCGCTACATTCTTGGGACACCTACTCGTGGCTTATTCTTCCCTTCCGGTTCTTCACTTCAGCTACAAGCCTATAGTGACGCTGACTGGGCTGGCTGCCCAGACACCAGGAAATCTACTACCGGCTGGTGTATGTTTCTTGGTGATGCCCTTATCTCTTGGAAATGCAAGAAGCAGGACCACGTCTCCAAATCATCTACTGAGGCCGAGTACCGAGCCATGTCTGCAGCATGCTCCGAGATCATTTGGCTGCGTGGTCTCCTCATAGAGCTCAGTTTCATTCCCGTACATCCTACTCCACTCCATGCTGACAACACTAGTGCCATCCAAATTGCCGCAAACCCAGTCTATCACGAACGCACCAAGCACATCGAGGTTGACTGTCACTCAATCAGGGAAGCCTATGATCATCAAGTCATCACTCTTCCACATATCTCCACAACTTTGCAGATCGCCAATATCTTCACAAAATCCATGCCACGTCAGCGCCATCATTTTCTCGTTAGCAAATTGATGCTTGTTGATTTACCAGCATCAATTTGAGGGGGGATGTCAAAGGAAATATCAATCTACACAGCAGATTTACAGCTTTACAGATTTACAGATTTACAAATTCTGACTTTTGATTCGATTTAGATTTACTAATATCTACAAAGATTTTAATAGCAGATTTCACTAATATCTCACTTTGGTGATATGACAGTTATACAGATTTATTCCTTCCTTAATTAGGATATATTAGCTGTACAGTATATTTAGATAGATGTATATATGGTAGGGGCTGAAGATCAGCTTGTATTTCTTCCCTAAATAGCTTGTAATCTACCTATATAATGGGCAATTGTCAATGAAGAAAGGCAGACTTTTTCAAAAGGACTCTAAACTGTCACTTTCATGGAATGTCCGGGGGGTGGGCTCTAAACAAAAAAGAAGCCTAATCGAAGCCTTTGTTTCTAGAAAGAATCTTGATATCCTCTGTTTTCAGGAAACCAAAGTCCCCAAGTTCAAAGATTCGCTCCTTACTTCTTTGTGGAAAGCCTTTGATGCAAAATGGGTCTCCCTTGATGCTAACGGGTCGTCCGGGGGTATCCTCCTTGGGTGGAAGTCGACTATCTGGGATCTCATCTCCTCCTCTATAGGATCCTTCTCAATCTCTGTCATTCTTAAAGATAAGTCCACTAACTTTCAATGTCTCATTTCAGCAGTCTATGGTCCCTCTATTAATCCTGGTAAAATCGAAGTCTGGGACGAGCTAACCTCCGCCAGGAATTCCTTCTCAGGTCCTTACTGCGTCATGGGTGATTTCAATGTCATTCGATTTCCTGAAGAACACTCCCGCAGAAGAAGAATAACCCCTGCGAGATGCGATTCTCTAAGTGGATTCAATCTCAAGAGCTTATCGATCTCCCTCTTGCTGGAGCTAGATTTACCTGGACGAATGGTAGGAGAGATCTTATTCAATCCAGATTGGACAGATTCCTCGTCTCTCTGGATTGGATCGAGGCCTTCCCCTCTGTTATTCAACTCGCCTTACCGCGGACCACGTCTGACCATTCTCCCCTGCTGCTACTCATAGAAGACGATATCTGGGGGCCCAAACCCTTCAGAATCTGCTCCACGTGGTTCAAAGTGGAGGGCCTCAGAAAGAAGATAGCCGAGTGGTGGAAAGGTTTCCAGGTGGATGGCTTCGCCGGCCACAGGTTGATGTGCAAACTCAAACTCCTCAAATCTAAGCTGAAAGACTGGTTCCATGAGGAGTACCACTCTAGTGTGATGGAATCGGAGGCTCTTCTCTCTGAACTCAACTATATCGATTCCACCGCAGAAGTTAAGCAGCTCTCGACTGATGCCCTCACCAAACGTATCCAAATTATTCAGACTCTTTCGTCCAAAGCCTTGGATGAGGAGGCTGCTTGGAAAATCAAATCCAGAGCCAGATGGATAGCTAATGGAGACAAGAACACTAAGTTCTTTCATAGCATAGCTAGTATGCGTGCCCGATACAAGAAAATTGTCAACATAAATATCAACGGGGAATGTATCGAGGACAAAATCCTGATCGCTGACCATGCCATCGAGCATTTCCGTCGCCTTCTCACCTCTGAGGCCCTTCCCAAGCCGCGCCTTGACTACCTATCTTTCAATTCTTTGGACACTGCGGATGCTGACAAGCTCGAAGCTGACTTCTTGGAGGAAGAAATAAAGGCTACTATCGATTCTTTGGGGGCTGATAAAGCCCCTGGTCTCAATGGTTTCCCCATATCTTTCTTCCAATCCTTTTGGGATTTGATCAAACAGGACGTTTATCTTTTCTTTCAGGAATTCCATCACAGAGGCAGGCTTTCTAAAGGGATCGGTGCTACCTTCATTTCTCTCATTCCCAAGGTGGCTAGCGCATGTTCTTTCTCTGACTTCAGACCCATTAGCCTGATCGAAGCCCGATACAAAATCCTTGCAAAAGTTATCTCCACCCGCCTCTCGAAAGTGATTGGTCAGCTGATATCGCCTAACCAGAATGCCTTCATCAAAGGCAGACAGATCATGGATTGCGCTATTATTGCTAACGAGATCCTTCACTCGTGCCAGAGGGAAGCCAGGGAGGGAATCTTCTGTAAGTTGGACATTGCTAAAGCCTATGATCACGTTGAATGGGAATTTCTCCAATACTTATTGTTGCGCATGGGGTTCGGGGCAAAATGGAGAAACTGGATTGCTGCCTGTATTGGATCGGCCCAATTTTCTATTATGCTGAACGGGTCCCCTATAGGTTCTTTCAACAGTTCAAGAGGTCTGCGTCAAGGAGACCCCTTGTCCCCCCTATTGTTTATTATTGTTGGGGAAGCTTTTTCCAGAATTATGCTCAAGGGCCAGGAGGAAAACATCTTGAAAGCTATAGTCATGCCAAGCATATCTAAGCCCATAACTCACATCCAGTTCGGAGACAACACACTTATTTTCTCCGAAGCTTACAAAGCATACATACACAATCTCCGCATGGCGCTCTTCTGCTACGAGGCAGTTTCTGGTCTTCGTATCAACCTGGCTAAATCCAAACTCTTTGGGATAAATGTCTGCCCTGCAAAATTAGCCAATTCGCTAATCTCCTTGGATGTGCCACTGGATCCCTTCCTTCCATGTTCGTTGGCCTCCCCCTCTTTGCTGGCCCCCCTCCTATATCTATGTGGGATCCAATTGTTAACAAATTTCAGAGACTTCTGGCGAGATGGAAATGCCGATACCTGTCCCTGGGAGGTCGCCTCACTCTCATCAATGCTGCCCACGGTGTTAAAATCCATTGACAACATCAGAAGAGATTTCCTCTGGTTTGGGAACATCCACCTTTTGGACTAGAATCACGTCTACAAGATCTTCAGTGAGGGAGGGGCGAATGTTAAAAACCTGAGGAAAATGAACACTACTCTTTTAGGTAAATGGACGTGGAGGCTAGGATCGGAACCTCATGCCCTCTGCTCCTCTATTATCAAAGGAAAATATGGGGCCCCCATTGGGGAATGATGGTCCAACAACTCCTCGGCTTACAGGGCGTCTCATCTTTGGAAAGGGATCCTTAAGGTTAAACATCAGGTCATCCAAAATATCAGTTTTGAGCTTGGCAGTGGGGAATCCATTCGATTTTGGGAAGATAGTTGGGTCGGCGAAGCTAAATTAAAGGATCGGTTCCCCTCCATTTTTCGTCTAGCCTCGAAAAAAAATGTTGTTGTCTCGGATTGTTACACCTCTCTGGCCTCTAAAATCATATGGGACGTGAGATGTGTTAGGAATCTTAGAGAGGGTGAGATTTCCGAATATATCGATCTCCTCAATTACATCTCCAATACCATGCCGATGATTGCTGAACCAGATAAGCTCATCTGGAATATCGACAAGTCTAGTCGCTTCACGGTCAGGTCTTTTTACTCCTTCCTCTCTCCCCCCTCGAATCCTCCGATATTGGCCTCCCCTTTCATCTGGAAGTATCCAATCCCTCCTAAGATTAAGTGTTTTGCCTGGCTGGTGGACCGCGACAGAATCCTCACTGTCGACAACCTCAGGAAACATGGTATGCAGCTGGTCAATGGTTGCCCCTGTTGTCTGCAGGACGCGGAATCGGTGGATCATCTTCTCGTTCATTGCCCGTTTATTCGTCATATATGGAACGACTTCTCCCGGTTCATCATCTCCTGGTGTTCCCCCCCTACGGCCCATACCTTCCTTTCGTCCTGGCACGGGTGCAAGATCAGTAAACCCAGAATAGTGATTTGGAGAATGGCCATTACGGCCATTTGGTGGTCGGTCTGGCTGGAAAGAAATGAAAGATGTTTCAATGACACGTCTTTGTCTGCCCTTGCTGTTGGGTCCAAGGCCAAGCACATGATGGTGGAATGGGCTGTTAATTGTAAAGGCTTGATAGGCCAGGACTTATGTTTTTTAGGGTGTTAGCCTCTTTTCTGCTACCTCAGCAGTTTTGAGTGCCCCCTTCCCTGTTGTTCCTTGTTTTCTTGTCTTTTCTCTTCTTTTTATAAAATTCTTCTCGTTGCCTCAAAAAAAAAAATACAAGAGGTCCAGTTGATGAGAGAACCTGTCAGATATTTGGGCTAAGACATGTTCTTTTATATATATATATATATATATATATATATATATATATATATATATATATATATATATATATATATATATATATATATATATATTGAATGGGTTTTGCTGCTTGATAGGCTCGACAGTGAACCTTCCACAGGACATGTTCATGGGTGAGGCCTCTGATGAATGGCAAGGATCTCATGTCAGGTGTGCCATGTTGGCATGTGGACTGCGAAGCAAACCCTCAATCTCATGCAAGGGCCTCTCATACGACATAGAAAAATGTTAATTCTTCACCAAAATATAGATCAAGAGATGCCTGATGGATCCAGCATGGACACAAGTTCAGATTTCATCATACACAAGAAAATTCCACACCCATTTACAAAATGAGGGGCGCTCGGGCAATTCCCTGCTGAGAGATTGAAGAACCGACTCACAGCACACATGCCAACATCGGATCGGGTTAGTAAGATCTGGTCCATGGTTACCCAATTCACTTGAACCATACCAGAACCATGAATCAGTTTGAGTAAATTCTTCAATATTATGGAACTAACCTTGATTCGAAAAGGAGAACCTCTTGATTATGAGGATAAGTTAGTCATTTTGATTTAGCTGATTAATTCAGTGAACTACACAAACCAGATGAAGTCATGTCGAATCCAAGCATTGTAAAATTCTATTGAACTAGGCAAATCCAAACTGCCAACGAGACATATTGACAGACAAACGACCCAATGAATTTGGACAGATACCAAACTGCAAACTGCAAACGCAAGCTCAAATCAGCCAAACGCCAGATTGACCAGATCGGATAAACTAAAATCTGGCCATTCATTGAAAATAGCATGGCACAAATAAAAGGAGCAACGGTCTACAGTCAACCAACATGTCACCGACCCAACGAGTCGACCGTCTTGATTTCTAGGTCGGTTAGAAGTAAACGGTGGCCCTCATCCAGATCCCTCGCACGCGTGCCACATCGTCACCCGTGCCGCTTTACGAAATGCAAGGCGAGCTCAAGAATCATGAATCTCTCAATAGAGAAGCTCTGATGCATGCAGATTCAGATTCCGATATTTTCAGAATCATCACCGCAATTGATTTTTTTTTAAGTAATTTTTTTAATTTCTTAGATTGAATCTCAGCTCATATAAAGGGAAAGGAACGATCAGATTTAAAATTAAAAAAATTTAAATAATAATAATTAAAATAAATAAATAAAAAGGATAGTAGACCTGCTGCTGTTTGGCGACTTGCTCTTTGAGCTTGCTGGCCTGTTTTCTCAGAGCATCCATCTCTGTCAGACCTCACCCGCGAGAAATGCAAAGGAAAAAGGAGACTCTTTTGCCCGTTTTTCTGTTTTCGGAGATTAGAGCTTGCTGCTATCTGCTCTTTTGTTCTTGTGATGGACTTGATTCCATACAACCCGTTGCATCGCGACTTTTAGCATGGAGACAGAAGATCTTTGAATCGTTGGTAGTGACGCAGATTCCGTATGTCGCCTGCCAAAACGGACTCGGTCCAGGTTGGCAGGTGATCTGTGGGGCCCACCGTGACGCATCTGTTTTATCCAAGCCGTCCATTCATTTTTGCTGGATAAGGCACGTCGAAGGTGGAAACGGATTGGCTACTCCCCCTACCACCCGCCAGTGGCTGATGGTCGGTGCTCTGTGGGCCCCACCATGATGTATGTGTTTCATCCATTCCGTCCATCTATTTTTATAGATCATTTTATAGTATGAGACCAAAAACGAGGTATATCCCAATGTCAAGTGGACCACAGCACAGGAAACAGTGTTGAATGAACGTCGACTATTAAAACCTTTTTGGGGCCATAAAAGTTTTGGATCAAGCTGATCTTTGTTTTTTCCCCTTCATCTGTGTATGTATGACCTAAGCAACAGATTGGATGTCAAATAAACAGTACAGCGGGCTTAGGAGGATTTTAATGGTAGATATCCGATCACTATTGTTTTCCGGTGGTGTGGTCCACCTGAGATTCATATCCCTCTTATTTTTTAAGAGAAATCATAAAATGATCCGTAAAAATGGATGAACGGAATTGATGAAACACATACATCATGGTGGGGCCCACAGAGCACCGACCATCAGCCACCGGGCGGGTGGCAGGGGGAGTAGCCAATCCGTTCCTGTCGAAGGCGTTGCACTCGAATCGCCAACATACACGATATATATCATCAATAGCATCAACAACTGAACATCTTCTAGCAAGGTTTCGTCATCTCATGCATATCCAGTAGAATCATAGCTCGACTGCCCACAACCCAAATCCATCTCCACTATCGAATCCATCCCCACCTCCTTCCCAAAATCCACTAGCAAATCTGAAACCCATCACCACCTTCTCCGGCTACTACAGTTACAAATCTAAGTCCATCATCGACGGAGCACCATGATTGATCTCACTACCCGTCATCATCTAGCCCAATCTACATCAGCGATCGGTCGCCTACAGTAGCCATATCTCCACCACCATTACAAAACTCAACCATCATTTATCGAACTCCCCATCTAACGTCCATCGTCGACAACCCATTATGGGCACCCAAACTCCCATCTTTGACATTGTTTCATGCGACAAACTCAACTCTATAGCATGTCATGACAACAATTGTCTTTGCAAACATACACACCAGCAGAGTTAGGCAAGCCGTACTTTGCAACCGGACATACACGCATCATCCAACGATACATCTAAGGATATCTTCTGTCTTAGCAGAGGATGCGTGTCGGCTCATTCTTGCTATCTATTCAGATGGACACACATCTACAATCAAGTTGTCTTAAACTCTAGCACTCATCTTTCGTTGTCATCTACTTCCACCGAGGGCCATAAGTTGGTATGGCCAAATCAACTAGTAACATCATAAATCACATCCAATCTTACTAGTAATTCACTAATTTTCTTTATAACTTGATCATTTCTTCCCCTTCTACTACTTGGATTATAGATAGTGAAACTTCTGCTCACATGACACTTAATCTTTTCATTTTTACACACTCCACGCACATTGTTAATGCTAAACCTGTTACATTTCCAATTAGAGATGTCACCTCATCACTCATATTGGTTCGATCTCTTTGTCACTAAATATAGTTTTACATGATGTTCTTTGTGTTTTCCATTTTTATTTTAATTTATTGTCTATTACTCAACTTGTTAAAAGTTCAAATTTTGATGTCATTTTTTCCAACCTTTTATTTTTTTTAGGACATATCATCGAGGAAGTTACTTGGAATAGGTGAATTAGTATACGGACTTTACCACTACCTTCCATCTCCAATCATCACCTGATTAGTCATGCCTACTATTCAATCTACAAGCTCCAACCTTCGACACATGCGACTTGGTCACCTATTTACATCTCACTTATTTCATATATCATTTGCTTTAAGTAATATTTTTCCTCCTCCTATGATGTATGTCAAACGACTAAGCAAACTCGATGTCTATTTCCATTAAGTTATAATCGAAACACACATCATTTTGATTTGATTTACTATGACAGTTTGGGTTGGTATACCACACTGGTGCACACTACTTTATCACTATTGTCAATGATTATTCTTGTCGCACTTGGTTTTACCTCGTATGTTTCAAATTTGAAACGTATTTTCTACTCAAAAATTTGTGTTATGGTTCAGACTCAGTTCCAAGATCAGGTATGCCAACTTCGCATTGACAATAAAATTGAGTTTCTCTCCAACTCAATGCAAGATTTTCTTCAAAAAATGACATATCCATCAACACACTTATGTTGAAACTCTCTAACAAAATGAAATAGTTGAGTGCAAACATGAACACCTTGTAGAAGTTGCTCGTGTCTTGTGCTTTTAGGTAAATTTACCTTTATTGTTTTGGGGGGAATGTGTTTTAACTCCTACATATCTAATCAATCGCATACCCATGCCTAATTTATGTGGTGAAACTTCATACGAAATGCTTTTCATATAAAAATCATCTTATGATAATCTTCAAGTCTTTGAGTGTTTGTGCTATATATACTCATACTCTTACCTCTTATTGACATAAGTTTACTTCATGTGCTTCTAAATGCATCTTGTTGGATACCCTTTTGGGCAATGAGGTTATCAAGTTTATAATATTGGAAAATATGTACATTTACATCTCGTGATGTTGCTTTCATTGAGAATACATTTCTTTTTAAGACCATAACAAATCTTTGACGCACCCACTCACGTCATTCCCATGCCGATCGAGCCTCATCCCAACCATCACCCACCACCTCCAATCATTGACTCCCCTAATCTTGTCCCTATACCTTTTACTGCTCCATTACTATCTGGCCCTTGTCGCTCTCATCGTACCATCACTCGTCCTACCCGCCTCAACGACTATGTATGTCCCACCTTTCACCCTTATACTCTCATGTTTCACCTTTTTCACAATTCTCTGCAGATACTCCTTATCTCTTCTCTAATTTTCTTTCATATAGTCTCTTCATTACTAATTATGTTATACTAGATTTCTTTATTTCTTTTCATGATGACTTGAAGTCATTTTATCAATTTGTCAAACTTCCTCATTGACGTTAAGCAATGACAACGAAAATCATGGCATTAAAGCAAAATTAGACATGGACCTTACAATACCTACATTAAGAAAAAATCCAAACATGTGCAAATGTGTGTACAAAATCAAATATTATGCTGATGAAATTGTTAATCGTCTAAAAGCACACTTGGTAGCCAAAGGATACAATCAAATTGAGCATCTCAATTTTCATAAAAACTTTCTACCTACTACCAAAGTGGTTACTATACGATGACTCTTAATTGTACCTGTTATTCATCATTAGCCGCTCCATCAACTAGACGTCAGCAATGCTTTACTCCATGGAGATTTTCATAAAAAAAGTATACATAATGGTTTCCCCCAACTTTACGAATCAGGGGGTGCCACTTTCACAAATCCCTCCATGGTCTCTGAAAAGCATTGCGAAACTAGTTTGAGAAGTTCTCCTCTACGCACAAAAAAGCTAGCCATCATCAATCCTTAGCAGATTATTTCCTTTTTAACATATTCAACTACCATTACTGCTTTAAAGGTATTTCTTCAAACCAAGTTTCATATTAAAGATCTTGGTCCACTGAAATACTTCTTAGGAATTGAGGTAAGTCGTTCTCATATACGAATTTTTTTTAATAAGCACAAATATACTCTCGATATTCTCACAAACAGTGGGGCACCTTAGTGCTTGGGTTGCCACTTTCCCTATGAAAATGTGAATGCTACAGGGAGGAGTGTGCTCTGGGGGTTTCTTTTCTCATATTTGGTGGTTTGGATTAAGCGAGATTGACTCAGATAAGAAAGTATATTTAGACTAGCTTCACCACTAACTAAGTGAATCTTTGAAATCTATGGCTGGTTAGAACCATATAATCGCTTTGGGTTTCAGTCGATCAGGTCCAATGATTATCTTCGGGAGGTACCAAGGACCCTTTCGGCTTTACTTTTGTGGACTTTTAATATCGTTGAAGTTTAGAAAATGTGGCTTGATCATTGTTATATATCTTTAAAATGTTCGGATGTCTCGAAAGATCGATTGTGATCTGAGTTGATCAAGCTATAGGCCTACCAATCGAATCCTTTAACATCTTTGGGTCATACTAGAGACCTTTTCTAGCTGAATCATCCGGGCTCTTGAGGCCTTTAGGGCCAACTCGAGATGGCATTATCCATGATATGTTTTTCAAGTTTCCAAAGGACCTTGATGATTTGGCATAAATCGGTTTAATTGACTACTTGATGAGCTGATCTAATCTATCCAATATTTCCAAGACCTACCCAAAATGCATCTTGCCTAGCTCACATCGTCCCTTGACATATATCGAACCTTTTAGATGTATTTTTATCGAAGCTTAATTAAGGTCAAAGAGTGGTCTGATTCTTATTTTGGGTGGTGTGTCTATAAAGACAAAATTTACATTTAACCAATGATCATGACATTATTCTTCCAAATCTTTCCATGCATCGATGACTTATTGGACGTCTCATATACGTAATCATCACTCGATCCGACATTATTTATGCGGTCAACATTCTCAGTTAGTTCATACGCAATCTCCGCCAACTACATTATTATGTAGTTGTTCAAGTGTTATAATATCTCAAGTCTTCTTCTAGAAATGGTATCCTTTTGCCCTCCAACATCTTCCACCAGCTTTAAGCTTATTACAATTTTGATCAGCCTTAATCTACTATAGGTTATCTTACAATGCTTGGACACAGTCTTATATCTTCAAAAACGAAAAAAAAATAAGATATTATTTCTTGGTCTTTTGCCAAAGTCAAATATCACACAATGACAAATACTACTTGTGAGCTTACTTGGCTCAAAACGCTCCTTAAAGATCTTAATGCTTAACATCCTCAGCCTATGCACCTTCATTGTGACAATCAAATTGCTCTTCACATTGCCACCAATTCCATTTTTCATGAGCAGACTAAACATATTCACTATCTTATGGGGATTTTTCTCCTCAAGCTCGACCGGTCGAGTGCGTTGGTGCTCGACCAGTCGAGCGGGGCTCAACTCAAAGTCTAGCGACCAATTGAATTAATTCCTCTGTGCTGCTCGACCAGTTGAGGAGTCTGCTCGACCGATTGAGGGTCTACTCGACCGATCGAGGACTCTTCTCGACCAGCCGAGGTTACGCAGATTCATGTCCAGATTTTGTGCGGACTGCAGAATTTTGATGCGGTTTTCACCAAGGTGCGGAAGAGAGTTGCCTAAACTATAAATAGGGGTTCCTATGGCTTTTCTAGGGGATGGAGAAGGTTTTCTAAAGCTATTGTGTTAAGGGTTTTTTACGGCCAAGGTGAGAGAGAGAGAGAGAGAGGAAGCTTGTGGAAGGGAGATTATGCTCATAAAAGTAATCTATTGTGCAATCAACATCTCAGCGCTTCTACGTCCTCGTGATCAGTGAGATCTCTCCGTTTTTCTATTATTCTCTTATTGTTTATCCGCTCGTGCATGAGTGAAGAAGGTTTGATCTAAGCAGCGTTCTACTTCATAGTGGATTGTTACTGTGGACTAGGTCTTATGGTTTTTACCTCTTTAAGGGTTTTCCACGTAAAAATTCCTTGTGTCATGTGATTTGTGCTTTGATTTATTTCATTACTTTATTATCCCCATAATTCTGGTATTTTTGGGAGGCTAGATCCTAAGGTTTTGTGTAACGCCCCCAACAAAGTGGTATCAAAGCGTTCAAGTTGATTAAACAGAGTGGGATCGATTCTGAATTATGGAAGATGGCTCATCAAGGATGATCAGTCTCAATGGTTCTAACTGAACCATATGGAAGGCTAAGATGGAGGACTTGCTTTATTACAAGGACTTATATGCTCCAATATTAAGCATATCAGCAAAAACAAAGGATATGACAGATGATGATGGGAAGAAATTGGACCAGAAGGCGGTGGGGTTTATTAGACGATTCCATTTTTCACCATGTGTCTACGAAGACCTCAACTGTTAGCCTATGGCTGAAACTGCAAGGGCTATATGAGAGGAAGACAGCCGGCAATAAAATTTTCCTGATAAGACGACTTGTGAATCTCAAGTTCAAATATGGTAGTTCTGTGGCTAAGTACATGAATGAGGTCAGCAATATTTTGAACCAACTCTCCGCTATGAAGATAGTCTTGGATGATGAATTACAGGCTTTGCTATTACTTAGCTCATTGCCTGATAGTTGGGAGACATTGGTGATGTCTCTAAGTAACTCTGCGCAAGATGGAAAAGTGTCCATAAAATAGGTAACCAGTTATCTCTTCAATGAGGAGACAAGGAGAAAGTCTTAGGGGTCCACTCAGCAAGAGGCCCTTGTGACACAAGAACAGGGGAGATGAAAGAACAGAAAAGGCGAGAAGGCCCGAGATAAATCAAGCAGCAAGTCGAGTACCAGGAAAGATGTTAAATGCTAGAATTGTGGCAAGAATGACCACTATAAGCATGAATGTCCTAAGAATAAGAACGACAAGAAAGGAAAAGGAAAGGAGAAGGAAGATAAATCAAATTTCACTGTGGTTTCTTCAAATGGCGACATTGTAGTTATTCTTTCAGCAGATCACGATGTTTGTATCATGGCTACGAGTCAGGACACTGACTAGGTGATAAACTCGAAAGCCTCGTTTCATGCGACTCCATGCAGAGACTTCTTCACCAGCTACAAGTTAGGTGACTTTGGGGCTGTGAAGATGGAAAATTCTAGCGTATCGAAGATCGTAGGGGTCGATGATATTTATGTGAAGACCGATGTAGGCTGCACATTGGTTCTTAAGGATGTGAGGCATATCCCAAACCTTCGCCTCAACTTGATGTCGACAGGAAGGTTGGATGATGATGATTATGAAAGCTGTTTTGCTAGTGGGCGATGGAAGCTCATTAAGGTTTCGTTGATCGCAGTCAAAGGAAAGAAGTGTTACACCCTTTTCAAGGCAAGTGTCAGTGTGTGCAAGGGTGGGTTGAACGCAGCGGAAGATTCAACTATTGACATGTGGCACAAGCGTCTAGGCCACATGAGTGAAAAGGGGCTTCAGGTACTAACAAAGAAGCAGCTCCTTCCAGACGTGACAGGTATACCTCTCAAAACCTATATTGATTGTTTATCAGGGAAACAGCATAGAGTTTCATTTGTTAAATCTGCTTCTCATGTTAATAAATTGCTTGCATTAGATTTGGTTTATTCTGATGTTTGTGGTCCTATGAGGACAAAAACCTTAGGTGGGACATTGTATTTTGTCACTTTTATAGATGATGCATCTATGAGGGTTTAGTTTTATGCTTTGAAATCCAACGATGAAGTCTTCGGTGTCTTTAAATTGTTTCATGCTATGGTCGAGAGAGAGACAAGTAGATCATTGAAGTGCATCCGCACTGACAATGGTGGTGAATACATCGGTGACTTTCATGAGTATTGTAAGTCCCTGGGTATACGGCATGAACAGACGGTTCCCAAGACCCCCAGCATAATGGTGTGGATGAGCGAATGAATCGCATCATTGTAGAGAGAATCAGATGCATGTTATCCCATGCAAAGTTGCCAAAGATGTTCTGGGGAGAAGCAATGCACATAGCAGTATATTTGATAAATAGGTCTCCATCAGCCCCGTTGAATGGAGAAGTACCCGAGAAGGTGTGAACTGGACAGGATCCATCGTACAGTCATCTTAAGGTATTTGCATGCAGGACATCCGTTCACGTACCAAAGGATGAGAGGTCCAAGCTCGATATGAAGATCAGGCAGTGTGTGTTCTTAGGGTACGGTGATGAAAAGTTTGGTTACAGATTGTGGGATCCGACCGAGAAGAAGCTCGTCAAGAGTAGAGATGTGGTTTTTTTTTAAGATCAGTGTATAGAAGACATTGGTAAGCCAGAGAAGAACCAACCTAGTTCAGGTGAGCTAGAGGACATGGATCCGGTTATTCCTCCCGTGGTGCCTAATAACGAGGGAGTACAGCAAGGTGCAGAGGCCGAGGGAGTTCCTACAAAAGATGGACCGGGAGAGCAGCCTCCACTTGATCCACCTGTTGAGCCACAGGTGAGGAGGTCATCTAGGGGCAAATGGTCATCTAAGAGGTACTCGCCGCATGAGTACATTGTGCTCACTGATGAGGGAGAGCCAGAAGATTATTCTGAGGCCCTAGCTGACGAGCATAAGGGGGAGTGGTTAAAAGCTATACAAGAGGAGATGAAATCCTTGCATAAGAACACACCTATGATATGGTGAAACTGCCTGAGGGCAAGAAAGCTCTGAGCAACAAGTGGCTGTTCAGAAACAAGATTGAGCAGAAGAATCCATAGACAAGATTTAAGGCCAGACTTGTGGTAAAAGGGTTCGGTCAGAGGAAAGGTATAGACTTCGAGGAGATATTCTCACCAATGGTGAAGATGACATCCATACGGGTGTTGCTTAGGTTGGCGGCTAGCATGGATCTGTAGATAGAGCAGTTAGATGTTAAAACTGCCTTTCTCCATGGTGACCTAGAAGAAAAGATCTACATACACCAACCAGAGGGGTTCGAAGTCAAGGGCAAAGAGCATATGGTGTGTAGGCTGAGGAAGAGCTTGTATGAGCTCTTCAACATCTTTGTTGATGAACTCTCCATTACACATTGTCTCGACCATTTGGCGCATGGAAGATGTCAGTCCATCATAGAAAAAATTTGTAATGCGCCACGTTTCAAATCCGTGTTGTGGGCATGAACTGACCAAATCTTTAAACCTTTCCCAACATTGGAAGAATGTTTCATCTTCCTTTTGGGCAAAGTTCATGATCGCTTTTCTGAGGGTAATCGTTTTATGATGTGGGAAGAATTTTTTTATGAATTCCCTCTGCATATCGTTCCATGTGCCAATGGATCTAGGACGCAGTGAATGTAACCACGTCTTAGCTTTCTCTTTTAAGGAAAAAGGGAAGAGTTTCAGCCTAATTGTATCCTCAGATACATTAGGAAAACATAATGTAGCTATAATCTCATCGAACTCTTTCAAATGTAAATATGGACTTTCTGATTCAAGTCCATGGAATTTGGGAAGGAGTTGGATAACTCCTGGCTTGATGTCCATTTGTCCTGTATTTTCAGGAAAAATCATGCATGAGGGCATACTCACTCCCGCCGGTTGTAGATAATCTCGTAAAGTACGAGGCGGGGTGCTTGATGCACCTCATTCTCATCTTGGGTATCCTCCACCCTGGGTGGAAGTGGAGGAGGTTGGTCTTCAGCCATAACCTCAGTTAACTCAGGGGATTTCGAGCGGTGTCTAGTCCTGCGATGGATAGTCAACCCCTCAACCAATCCTCCTTCAGTCAAGAGACGTCGAGTGTCGTCACGGGCCCACTTGGGCATGAAAACACTCGTAGCCCTCAATTAAAAACTTAATCCTAAGAAAGGAAAAGAAAATCTAGCAAGAAAGAGAGAGTTGGAAAGGAATTACCAAATTGGAGTCCTAAGTTAAAAACCTGCAAAATAAAACAAAAATAAGTTAGATTCTAAAAAGAGAAGAATGATCCTTTAAAAGAAAAATAACAGTGAATTAATTTCTAAAAGAAGGTATTCTTAAAAGAAAGTGGAAATTTCAAAAATAAATTAGGAAAGATCTAAACTAGAAAGTAAATTATTAAAAGAGAACTGCAAAATAAAAAGTAGGGAAGGAGCTTACCGAATTAGAAATTTCTATCTCAAAGGCCTACAAAATAGGAAGGTTAGTTTCTAAAGAATTCTAAAAGTAAATTAAGAAACAAAATTAGATTCTAAAAGTGTCAGAATTAGAAAGTTACTAAAATAAAACAAAAAAAGAAAGTTAATTTCTAAGAAGG
The DNA here is from genome assembly GCF_029962835.1 of Magnolia sinica. NCBI lineage: Eukaryota > Viridiplantae > Streptophyta > Magnoliopsida > Magnoliales > Magnoliaceae > Magnolia > Magnolia sinica. Next base: position 15,560,822 of record NC_080573.1, read on the forward strand.
GAAAGAAATAACCTAAATTCTAAAAATAAACTATTTCCTACAGAAGGGAGGATACTAGAATTAGAAAATTTCTAAAATTTAAACCCTAATTCTAAAAATATGAAAAAGTAGAGAGATTAGGAAGGAATTACCAATTTAGAAACTTATGTCCAGATCCTATAAAACAGGAAACAAGTTAAGTTCTAAAAATAGAATAAAATAAAATAAAATAAACTTATATCCTAAAGTAAGTAAAATCCTAATCCTAACTTAATTCTAAAACTAATTAATTTCAGAAAAACGTAACCGTCAGTCCCCGGCAACGGCGCCAAAAACTTGTTCACACCCCAAGTGCAGGGTTGCGATGTAGTAATAAACTCGGTAAGACCGAGGTCGAATCCACAGGAACTGAAACCTGTACGTTATCTGAAAATAACCAGATCTAGAACTAGGCTAAGATGAAATTTAAACCAAATAGAATTTAAGAAATAATTATGGAACAATTATCTAAAACTTTAAGGAATTCAGAGGAAAGAAACTAGGGATTCAGAGGATCCACTTGTAGGGATCAGGGAGATCTTATGCCTGCATTAAGATTTATGGAAATCAAACTGAACCTACTTGATCTGGTTTTTAAGAGATGAAAAGTATATGAATTAGAATGGATTCCATCATCTAACCATGCCCAGGAGACAAAGCAAACAACAGGATTAAACTAATTACCAACTAATCAACAATGTATGAAGATCAGGAAGGGTACTATCATCCTACCATGCCCAGGAGACAATGATGAACAATAGGGCCTCCTGATGTCATAAACATCAAAAGAGAAAAAGAGATATTCAAAGCCATTGCAAACCCATTGTAATTTCAGTCACAACAGACCATTGAAGACTGAGAAAATATTCTTTTAATAATCAACTTAAAACCAAGTTCAGTTCAGAAATTCAAATTAAACGCATGAGATAGTGTCTCCCATCTCGCTACAGGCTTCACCTCTTAGCCCTAGCTAAGAGGTTTAGCCAAGAATAAACATGTTTAGGCTCAACATCCTCTTAAAATAAAGAAAAAAAAACAGTAATAAACAAATTCAAAAGAATAGTACTCTCTCTCTTACTCTGTCTGCTAGTCCCACGGTCCAGCAACCCTTCACGTTCCCTGTCTTTCTCCCAAACCGTGCACAGCAGCAGCCGATCCTCGTTACTCACCTCCAAACCGAGCCTCCTCCTTTCTTCCCGTTTTTTCCTGACCTCCAGCAGCAACTGACTCTGTTCCTCTTTAAAGATGGCCAGCTCCCCCCTGGTGCTGTAGAGTCCCACCATCAATAGCCTGCGGAAACAGTCCTTCCGCAACCAGGAATACACGTCCTCTGCTGCGGAATACCTTACGCAGTCCGGAGTTTCCTGTCTCCCTTCTTTTTATTCTTTGCTTTTTTTTTCAAAAGGACAGCGTCCCCTGGGAGATTTTTGGCCCACCTACATGATGACCGGTTCAGATCAGCCGTCCGACCGCCCCTAAGGGCGTACAACTCGCCGTGAAAGTCGGACGGCGTCCGGTTACGAAAACAGGGTAGCGTCATTGACGCTGTGACGATGGTGGGCCCCATTTCACTGTCTTTTTGGAAAATCCGATCCGTCCACTGCGTTCTACTCGAAAAATCAGGTGGGAAGCACTATTTTTGGACCAAATCCTTGTAGCCCACGTTATCTTTCAAGTCACCGTCCATCCTGTGCTTAATAACTAAGAAAGTGAGGAAATTTTCATGATGCCTAAAAGGAGACCTAGGCGTGGGTTAAACCCCCATTCCGAATGCATTGGACGGTTCAGATCTTCCATAGGGATGATGGGTGGGGCCCACTAGCCAAAAACGGTCGGCCAGCGTCCGTTGCTGCGTAAATAAAAAAATTTGAGTTTTGAGTCGGTCAGCGCCTGCTGACCGACTTCCTTATTTTCTATGTTCGTCCGGTGCACTTGTGCACCTTGCACGTGCACTGCATGTGTGGGTCCCATGGTGATGTTTGTAAGAAATCTGCTCCATCCATCTGTTTTGACACGCAGTTTAAGGCGTTGAGACCAAAATTGGAGTATATCCATATATCAGGCGGGGCCCACATAATGATTAAAGGGGTTGATCTGTCCGTTGGGCCACTTCCACAGTGATCCAGGAGCTGAAATTTTACATGTACGGTTTATTTACGGTCCTCAGGCCACGTATGAAGTTTCGAACTGATCAGATGTTGGGAACCCTATGATCTTTCATTTTGGACGTCTTTTGGGCCACTTAAGCTTCAGCTTCTCGATTTTCGCGGACCCCTAGTGTATAATTCCTTCGTTCTTGGTCTTCTAGAGTCCGTTCCTTGCCTTGGTGCTTCTGGAGCGTCAAATCTATGCATTTACCACCCTTTTTCAGTCCAGGCTCTTAAACACACCCTGCATTACAAACACGATTAAATTAGTCCGATAAACAGTATCATACGTGTAAATCTATGCAACAACTGGGTCTGATATGCAATATTTGACCCTCAACAGATACCTTACGCGTCAGCAGTAGGAAGTTTGATGTATGTTATAGTGTGCACGCACCCAGATATAGCATATGTGGTTGGTGTCGTCAGTCGGTATCTTGCCAATCCTGGCAAAGAGCATTGGGCAGCGGTGAAGTGGATACTACGGTATTTAAGAGGCTCATCCAGGTTGAGCCTATGCTATGGTGACGAAAAACCTGTGTTAGAGGGCTACACAGATGCAAATATGGCAGATGACATAGACTCCATGAAGTCTACATCGGGGTTCATGTTCTCATTTGCAAGGGAGCGGTCTTTTGGCAAAGCAAGCTACAGAAGGTGGTAGCGTTGTCGACGACAGAGGCCAAGTACATTACAGTCACAAAAGCATGTAAAGAAATGCTTTGGATGAAGAGGTTCCTACATGAACTTAGCCTGAAGCAGGAGCAGCACGTGGTCTATTGCGATAGTCAAAGTGTTATACACTTGAGCAAGAATCCAAGTCAGCATTGCAAGTCGAAGCACATAGAGATTCAGTATCACTGAATCAGGGATACCTTGAAACAGAAGGTGTTACAGCTTGAGAAAATCATACGGACGATAATGGGTCAGACATGATGACAAAGGCTTTGCGCAATGGCAAGTTTGAAGTTTGTAGAAATCGGGCTGGCTTGAAGAAGGTGGATTCTTCCTGAGTCGTAAAGGGAAATATTTGATGGGAATTTTTCTCCTCAAGCTCGACGGGTCGAGTGCCCTGCTCAACCAGTCGAGCGGGGCTCGACTCAAAGTCCAGCGACCAATTGAATTAATTCATCCATGCTGCTCGACCGATCGAGGGTTTGCTAGACCAGTCGAGGACTCTGCTTGACCAGTTGAGGTTACGCAGGTTCATGTCCGGATTTTATGCGGACTACGGAATTTTGATGTGGTTTTCGCCAAGGTGCGGAAGGGAGTTACCTAAACTATAAATAGGGGTCCCTAGGGCTTTTCTAGGGGATAGAAAAGGCTTTCTAAAGCTATTTTGTTAAAGATTTTTTACGGCCAAGGTGAGAGAAAGAGAGAGAGAGAGAGAGAGAGAGAGAGAAAAGAGAGAGGAAGCTTGTAGAAGGGAGATTATGCTCGTAGAGGTGATCTATTGTGCGATCAACGTCTCAGTGCTTCTACATCCTCGTGATCGGTGAGATGATGATGGTAGCAAGTTTTGTGATTTTATTAATTAATTTAATTTGTTGGTTGATCTCACACAATATTTGAGTTCATGCATCGGTCCACATTAGAAATTCTAGTGGATCTCTTTTTAATGTATAGGTGATCTATAGTTCTTTCCTTTCATAGAAGAAAGAAAAGGATATACAAGAGGTGAATGATGCAAATGGAGATGCTGATGATGAAAGGGTTGGTGGAGGAATGGATGCTGATGATGATGACTTGCTACTTGATGAGGAAGATGACCTCTAGAGTCAAGATTTTGGAGTAGAACATTATGGAATTTGTACTTCACAAATTTGTGACTTAAGACTTGGGAGATCGTATAATCTTTGTTATTTTTGTTCTTTTATTAGTGATCTATTTGACATCATATGCCTTTTTCTTTAATTTTCTTTGCTATTTTTATATTTATTTATATGATTTATGTGACTTAAGACTTTGGAGATATTATGTCTTTGTGTTGAGTTTTTTGTTCTTTTATTAGTGATCTATTTGACATCATATGCCTTTTTCTTTAATTTTCTTTGCTATTTTTATATTTATTTATATGATTTATCCTATTTTAAATTATTTTAATTAAAAAAATAAAGTATCGTGCAGCTTATGCTACACGCTACAGATGGTTGAATGCTACGCTATTTAAAACACTACCTCCCACAAAGGTGCCATGATAAAGGAATGTGATGAATATATAAGAAGCAGAATTATGTGTTATTTTGCTAGAACCTTAAGGATGATGAGATAAATGACTTGAAATGCTCAATAAAATATTGATAGATGTCTTCATAGAGTCCAATTACAAGGATCACAAGATTTAACAGGGTTCCAAGACAGCATTTTGGCTACAAAATCCTTCTTTGGCATGATGAGCCAGAGTTTTAAGGACCTATACAATATGGATCTTTAGGGAATTATTTGAAACTGGGTTAGATGAGCTAATGCGGGACAATTAACCACTTGCTCTAAAAGCTCGAACTATTAGAGTATGGCGAAGTAATCTCTTTATCTCATAGCCCAGGCCCCAAATCCATGGGTTAGGTCCTCGGCTAAACCCTCCTCGTGGGCCCCAAATCCATGGGCTCTACCTCACACGAGCCACCCGCCTCCACGAGCCCCAAATCCATAGGTTATGCGGGCCACCCACCCCAAGTGTGCCCCTGCATCCCACAGACAACCCCACTCGAGCCCGGTGTGAAAAGGCCCCGCATTAATCACCCTCGGTGAGGAGTCTCGAACACGAGACCTCTCGCTCTGATACTAATTTTATGCAGGACAATTAACCACTTGCTCTAAAAGCTCGAACTGATAGAGCATGGCGAATTAATCCCTTTATCTCATAGCCCAGGCCCCAAATCCATGGGTTAGGTCCTCGGCCGAACCCTCCTCATGGGCCCCAAATCCATGGGTTCCGCCCTCTCGTGGGCCCCAAATCCATGGGCTCTGCCTCACACGAGCCACCCACCTCCACGGACCCCAAATCCATGGGTTATGCAGGCCACCCACCCCGAGTGCGCCCCTACATCCCACAAGCAACCCCACTCGAGCCTGGTGTGAAAATGCCCCCGCATTAGAGCAGTTTGCTATTTTAAAGGCACCATTATTTGGAGAAGGCTTTCTTGTGCCATCATGTGGGAGTTGCCAAAAGAAAGAAATAGTAGGATTTTTTTATATATATAACAAATCATCTTTGGACAAGTTGTTAAAAGAAGAATCACTTCCTATCCTTAGTAGGGCTATCATTTGGCCTGAATTCAATGGGACCATGGGGAATGACCATTTTCAATCAGTAAGTGGCTATTAGCTCGATGGAGAGGATCCCCAAGGCAAAGCTTCTTCATTCATCTCCCCAGGCCGGCATTTGGAAAGTCAACTTGATGGGTGTTTTGTTGGTAGTTTGGGTTTGTGTAGAATTCGAGGCATTCATAGAAAGTACATAAGGAGATGTTGCCATGAAATAGCCTTGGTTCTTATTTATTTTTGAAGAATAACATTCATTCTACGAAAGCAGAGGCTCTCATTGCTCATGAAGGTTTTAGAATTTTCACAAACCCTTTTTTGAGTCCCTGATGGTGGAAGGGAGTTCCCATAGTGCTATCAGTTGAATTTCCTCCAAGGAGCCAGGACCATGGAATTGGCTTTTGAGAGAGAGAGAGAGAGAGAGAGAGAGAGAGAGAGAGAGAGAGAGATGTACCTTCAAGACAGGTTTGGTTGGCTTCTCATAATTCATGAAATCATCGCCGTCCGGGGGACCTCCTTTGGAGAAACTATGAGATCTGAAACTTAAGTGCCCAATCCGTCCCGTAAGAACCCCCAAGATATATGAACCTGGCTTTTGTGGTGGTAGGGAAAGGGTAATAGTGTTCCTACCAGGCCTTAGTACGGTAGCAGTGGAGCTTCTTATCAGCTGAAAAGTTAAACACATGATTCATTTTACTGGAACTGATAGTCCAGGAAGAAGAAGAAAAAGCAACTCAAATAATTATTTGTTACTGTAATGAAAATCAACGAGATATGACAGCAACACAGAGCATACCTTTGCACCTTCATCTGCACTAAATGTTGCTATAAGTGTAAGACTAAGCGATTCGAGAGTTATATCATCAGGAAAGCCACTCCAGACTGTCACTGATAGAGTGCCAGGATCCCTGTCATATAACTCAAGTGGAGGGCCAGGATTTCCAGAGAATGTGATTAATGATGATACATCCAGCGGTACTTGGTGCTTCATTTCACTATGTGCAAGGCGCAAAACCTCTGACTGGAAAGCTTGGCGCTCTTTAGTCAGGAATAAACCTTTATCAAGGGCCAATAATCTGACACAAGATGAGAGATAGCCAGCTTCATCATTGAGTATCTTCTGGCACTCTGCAAGATTTGGGAGGACCTCTGCCAAGAGTTCCTGCCACCCTTCACCAGCATAAAGAGCACAGACCTTCTCATATGACTTTGCAGCCAGATCATAATTACCATGTCTATAGCAGACAGCTGCAATTTCACCATCAAGGACAACTCCATTTCTTTTCCACCAAGAATGGTGGTAATTGTCAGCAGCACCTTTTGTTAGCTTGAGATATTTTTGCTGCAATGGGAAAAGTTATGATTTTTCATATGTAATTACAATTGAGAGAGCAAAAATATCTTAAAAAATCGACAGAAAAAGCACATGGATAACACAGTTTGACATGTCCATGCAACAAAATGCATGGCAAAGCGTAGGGCTATCAATGGGTTGGGCTTGGCCTGTCAAGCTCCCAGGACAAGCCTTTCACTGAGTGGACTCAGGTTTATTTCTTATGCCAGTTGGCCCAGCTAGGGCCCAACCTTTTGTCCCAAGAAGTATGTGGGCGAGGCCGAAGCTTATATTTCCCAACACTTATGATCCCGTGCCCAGCCAAAGTCCAAATCTGTATCTTCCATGGGCTGGTCTTGGCCATTACCTACTGGCCCCAATGTTGTCAAAATCGTTATCATTTCGCAAATCGTAATAAGGGTTGAATCATATCGAATCGCAAATCTTATCGAAGACCATATGATTTTCAATGATTTTCTTAAAATTTTGAAAAAAAAAAAATCTGCAAAATATAAATAAAAACTCAATAATCCTCACAAGGGACTTCCTATGGCAAGGTGGGAAAGTAAAGAAAAAGTTTCATCTCATGAATTGGTCAGATGTGTGTAGACCGAAAGAGGTAGGGGGGTGGGTATCCGTCCCTTGGGATCCATGAATGAAGCTTTATTGGGGAAATGGATTGGGAAGTTTGGGGCTGAGGGGGCCTCGTGGAAGGAGGTGATCATAAGAAAGTATGGTGTGGATAGGGCAGGTTGGTGGCCCAATAGTGCAGCCTTGTATAGCGCCATAGGGATTTGGAAGCAAATTATGAAGCTTAAAGAAAGCATTCTTGAAGGGATGGTTTACGGAGTGGGGGATGGGGTGAGGGTGAGATTCTGGAAGGATGTTTGGCTTGGTGATAGAACTTTGCAAGAGGTCTACCCGAGCCTTGCCCAAGTCACGTTGGATCCGGATCTCTCTGTTAGTAGTTGTTTCTCTTCCATGGGAAAGGTTTGGACTCCTTTATGTAGAAAAGCCATTCAAGAGGTTGAGATTGTTCTTCTTAGCAGGGTTAAGGGCCCTTTGGAAGGAAAGAAATTTCAGGTGCTTTAGGGACACCCTTAGCAATCCCTTACGGTTTTCTGTTCTACTAGATCTCATGTTTCAGTGGAGGGCGTGCTTTTCTTAGCTGGTGGCTCGCGGGTGGGGGAGGACCTTTGGGTCTTGTAGTGGGGTTTTCTTTTTTCTCTCTCATTCCTTCCCTTGTATTCTTTCGGCTTTTGCTGCTTTTTTAATAAATTGTCACCCTTCAGAAAAAAATAAAAAAATAAAAATCCATTTCCCATCAATATGCACCAAGTAATACCAATATATCATGATAGTGTCAAAAGATTCTCACTTGCCTTTATGTTTTGTCATTCAAGAAGTTTACCTTAAAAACATCCAAGAATCCTTTAATAATTGAAGTCCTTTTTTTACCTTTCTTGAGCATAGAATCACATTGGAAAAGCGGCATTTGATTATGTAGACCAGCAAAAAAAGATATTTTGATTTCTAACCATCATGACCACAATACATATAGGTCAACATGATCGCAACCATCTATGAAAAAACATTCCAGGTAAGTCATGCGTATGATTTTTTTTTTTTAATGGCTACATTACATCATGACAATTATTATGTGACGGTAATGGTGGTGACCGTTACATGATATGGGACCGTAATGCTCAATTTGAACAAATTAACTCGTAACAAGCCAATACATGGCCGATAGAGGGCCAATACATTTTTTTCCTTCAGAAAAAGTTCAACTGTTACAAGGCCATAATGGCCATTATGAAGGGTGTAACAATTGTTATGGGGCCGTAACAGCCATTATGAGGGTGTAATGGCCATTATAGTATGCATCATAACAACCATAAGGCCAGCTGTTGCGGCCACCATTAACATTATTTAATACTATATCAATTTGGTGTTTCAACCAATTAAGAAGTAAGAAATCATAAGAAAATGCAAAACGATTGAACATCAAAGAGAATATCTATCATGTAATCTCTTGTAAAGATATAATAAAGTAATCTTAAAGCCCCCACCAATTTATAAACATAAAATGAAAGCCAAGTAAAGCTTAAAATATAAAAGAACAGGTATAATCTGATTCGTAAATCATAGGATTCATCTAAAAAGGATTCAAGTTGTGAATCAAATCATTTTGCTTAAGATTTGACCAGAATCGTAAATTGTAGGATTTTGACAACACTGGTAGGCCAGCATGCCAGGACCAGGGGCCCAGGAACAAAATTTCAGGCCTGAAACTTAAACCAGCTGGGTTTGGCTGGTCTCCTAGTAAAGCTGCACAAAATTCCTATTCAAAAGACAGGATGGGCAGCCGGCAGCCCAATAATATAAATTGTTACAGCAACTTCTAATCCCTATTGTTGGGGGGGAAAGAAAAGAAAAACTGACTCCCCAGGCAAAATAGGAAGAATATTTACCTCAAATTCCTGACTGGATGATAGTGATTTCCAGAAATCAGGATCCGAAATTGTACGACGCAGCGCATGTTCTGCAGCAACATGGATTTCTGAAAGTCTCATAGGCCTATCAAGTGATAAAGAAGAGCTCTCAAGGTTTCCAGGTCCAGAGTTAATTCGTGACATAGTGCTCACATGTGCTTTATTTGATGGAGATGGCCTCGAAAATCCATCAGAACCTGGGCTGCCAGCATATCAATTATATAAAGTTTCTAGAAATCATCAAGAAAATGTAGAGAAAAGATTAAAAGAGAACCCTGAAAATCCAACAACACTACATTTTCATTTACACATCAATAGGACCCTGGCGACTATCGAATAATTTAAACACATTTCCAGCCGAAAGGGAAGCCCTCCGACAATTTGCCTCCCGCAGAAGTAAAGAAGGTTCCAGAGGTAATGGTTTCCTCTGAATATTGAAATGCTTGGTTCTGGGATTTGTTTGAAAAATCATCTGTAAAGAGAAGTCAAGGTCAAAATCCAAGCGATGCAGGATAGTAGATAGCAAATAGTAATCCTTACATAATACAAGCAGCAACTTCTAAATTTAGGATTGGAAACTTGAACAGAGCGAAGAGTTCTTTCTAGATTAGGATTGCAATTGGAGCAGTGATTTTTTCTAAGATGAATTGAAAACTAGAAACGATGAAACACCAAGAGAAATTAGATGCCACTAGGTGATAAGTGTGGATTGTGGAACCTCACATCTTACTTTTTTTTTTATGACTGCCTCAGACAACAAGTAATACTACTCCATGCCAAGTGCCAACTAGAATTGTGCACATGATAACACCTAATGAAATGACAAGATTTCCCTTCAAGAAAAATAGATAATATTGCACAGGCAAAGTGGACTTTACTCATGTTCGCGAGTGTCATAATATATGCCTAAATTCAATAATTCTGTTTCACAAAGCCTTAAGAGTTCAGAAGATTTTACCGACAGCTGTAGCCAATTACCCTAAAAATCATTGAGAAAAAATAACTAAGATACAAAGTTATCCTCTTCTAAGTTTTCCTCTTCTTATTGTGAATGTATGCTACCTGTCATAAAGCTGAAGAGTCCATGAATCATATTCTTCTCCAATGTCCATTCTCTTAGTGCACATGGTCTCCTCTTCTAAGGCTCCTCAGTGTTATGCGGGTTGTGCCAGAATCTATTCATCTTATGCAGGAACCATGGAAAATGTACTGTTTTCAGGGAAAGGAAAACTATTGTGGCAGCTATTCCTTCCAGCAGTCTGGTGGGCTATCTGGATGGAGTGAAACAATCGCGCCTTTTGTAACCAATCAAAGTCTCCGGATAGAATAGCTTTGAAGGTGAAAAGCCTGATCATCTCTTGGGAATCTGACGCAAGGACTTCAACAGCTAGCACATTGTGGAGCTTCACAGAGGATGGAATGCAGTATTGGAGGACCAAGTTCACCCGGTCGCAGTCAGGCTTGCATGTGTTCCCCCTCCACAAGGGCATTGGAAATTGAATGTGGATGGTAGCTCCCTTGGCAACCTGGGCCCAGCAGGGATAGGAGTCATTTCATAACAGTTCGAATGACGTTGTCTCACCATCAATTGGGCTCGATCATCTTTCTGCTATCCCCGATATTATCGAAATATCCTCAATATTATCCGTATCTCCAGCTCAGCGATACTGATAACACAGGTAGCGATGCCAATAGCACTGGCAGTGTCAGAAATTATAGGCATCAGCGATGTATCGCTAAGTATCTCCAATGTATCGATATCGCCAATGTGTCGCCAATATTTTAGACTGTAAATTCCAGGTGTTGCTTGTATCGCTAGTGGATCAATGATATCTCAATAATATTGTCAATGTCTCGAGATTGCCAAAAATATATTTATTAAAAATTTAAAAAAAAAATCCATTTCAAATTTTTCATATGGTCACATGGTTGTGTGCAGTGTTCAAATTGTCGACAATAATATGGATCGTATCGCGATACTATTGTTATTGCAACATGGCCAGATCGTATCGCGATACTATCATTATTGCAAAATGGGCGATATCGAGATCACAATCTTTGGTTTCCTTTCCAATTGCCAACGATTTCTCAGCAAAATATCATGTGTTGTCGATATTCTGAAATATTGATGGATGTTTTGATGGTTGGATGGATAGATGAGATGTATGGGATGGTTGGATTGGTTTCTTATGATAACACATGCTTTTAGGCCCCCATTAAATGAAAACTTATTATGTATGCATTCTTTTTCTAATTTTTGTTATTCGTAACTATGCAAATATGTGTATTTTAGCATCTCCTGAAGTTTTATAGAAAAGTTCCACTGTTTTCCCTATGTTTCCCCGCATTTTCGGTTACCGGTGATATTGATAATGTTTCCACATCCCCAGGCAACGAAACTTGTAGTGATACCAATACCGAACACTGAGCCAGTTGGAAGGAGGAAATTAGAGAGTTAAGTGAAATTGCCTCCATTTCCTTGTCTCATGTCACGAGGCAAGTGAATTCAGTGGCTGATAATCTTACTAGGAAGGGAAGCTCTTTACCTGCAATTGTTGTTGGGGATGCATTGCCACTAATATAGTTGTTGTTTTGCTCTTTTGGTTCGTTTCTTTTTCTTTGTTTTTGGGTTCTTTTAAAAATTTAAAAAAAAAAAAATTTTAAATAACATAGAAGAGGAAGAAGAAGAAAGATACAAAATCTTCCATACGATGCATTCCTAGATGAGTTTAAACACCACGAAAGTTTAACTCAACACGGTGCCACATCTTAAGATAACTTTATCTTATGACTCCTACGTCCCTCTAACAAAATTGCAGAGCTAGTGTAATATCCCGAAAATTTTCCACACGAGTAGGCACACGAGTGCTCTCTCACATGGGTAAACATGTGTAATCTAACAAGTAGAAAATTTTCTTAGAAATGCTTAGATAAACGTGCATGCACACCCTCTTATACTCTCACATCTAAACTAGAATTAACCTTAGATCTGCGTATATCCTAATGTACTCGATAGTTCACGAAGCCAACCGCTGAAACTATTCATTATCACTAGCTGAAGATATAAGATCAACCACTTCAATTTTTGGCCACCCAACCATAGTAAACTAACTACGAGATCTTCATATCCACTTATATACACATCCATTCGAGAATTGGACCCGTTTATCTTACTTGCCACCCAAGTAAATCTTTAACCTAACATCAGAATCATGATCTAACGACCTTGCCCTCATGTACATCCTATTACAAATCCAGAGCCAACATATATCCTAACCCACTTGATTCTATAACAATCCAACTTGCTGGGAAGACTCCTTATAGGCTGATTAAGCTATCCAACTGCTTGATTCCAGTCTGCACCCTTACATCATCACTAAATAGACAAAGAGGCCATCTTAGTCATTTACATCCCAGCATCTTTGATTTTGAACCCATCATCCTAATTCAAGTACACTGAGTACTTTAGACCGTTAAAGTTTGATTCCAATGGCTATAAACACGCCATTGATCATCTTAAGTTTTTCCACGGTGTATATATGCATAGCTGACACTAAACCTCAAGGCGAAAAAAAAAAAAAAACTATTTCTAGGAACCCAATCGTGATGAAATTTCAGACAATACTCAGACATTACAATTGAACCGTACATCTTCAATTTCAGGACCTAACTCACAAGATCCACCGTCCATCGGATTTCGCGTTATATCTAATGGATGACCTGCCTGGAAATCACAAAACGACCTTCTTTGCGATCCACGGATGATCCCCGTCGAATCTACCGATTTACATTCCACACTAAGACACGCTTAGGCGTATTCCTGGAGACCACAAATCCATTAGGAAGAATCCCACGTGTCCTGTAGTATCCCAAACTAAAAAGGTTTTAGGAGAGTTGCGCGAATAACTCAAATTGTACACCCTCATCCAATAAGAGCATGATTAGACTGTTGATCCGGATGTCTGACCAAACATCTTCACCTAAACGCACCAAAGGGACCTCGTGGACCCTTAACTCGTGATTTTAAAGCTGATCCGACCATTGAATTTCAAATCTAAGCATTTATAGCCATTCATTCAAGATAGTTGATTGAAATCATCTTTCAATAATCTAAGTCGTACATCGGGTGGACCAACGGACACCACGACCACTGGATGACTACAAACTCAACCCCTGGTTGATCATACATATAGACCAAGCATGTGAGCATGAAGGCTAATTGGCAGCCCAGTGTACAACAAGTTTCCCTCCCAATTTGGAAGGAAACACCTTCTGTTTTCTTCATCTCAATACAGCAAGCATCAACCGAAAGATCCCATCATCAGCAGATCTAAACCATCCAAATTATGGACCTCATACGTATAAACCATCATCGTTCATGTGGTCAAGATATACCCAAAAACGTCTCCTCTGAAAACTGATTTTCCCATCCGAAATCGATTTTCCTCCTCCAAAGCGTTGCCACAACATCGAAAATTATAACGCTGTCGATCTTCACCATGCATTAGGGCAATCAAATCTGTCCATTACTAACTCCAGTGCCAGAAGTCGGTCGTCATAACTGTCACTACGAAAGCCCGAGAGAGTAACCAAAGCCAACTCGGATTCTCGTCTAGCCACTCCGGATCTTTAAGATCACTATATGGCAATCCATAAATCATCTTACGCCTCCATTCCTATGACTTCATGCACAAGAATTCAAAACCAATCGAAACAATCGCGTTCTCTACGATTCTCAACCATAAGCACGCACGACCCAAGAACCTCTCTAAATCTGAATCCACCGACCAAAGTTGGAAGAAGCTTCAAATCCTCACTTCTATAAGCTTCATATGAATGATCTGGACTGCCTAGAAGAAACCCTGCAAAGAAATAACCCCCAGTTGTGATTCCACCATTAATGACCCCCATCGTCCTCATCAAACAACAACAGTCGTAGAATCTTGTTTTACCACTATTTAAGGACCCAAACCATTCATATAGAGGACCAACAAATGACCATACGATCACTGGTTCTTGACCAAGATCAAATGCCACACTATGGATGTATCAAACCGATCGACAAATTTCGAAAGAAAGCTCAAACGCGTACGGAAAACATGTCGTTTTAAGAAATTGTGTAAACTCAAATGCCCAATCCTCATGTGACTCTAATTTTCGGAATTCTCCAAATAAGAGAAAGCCTATAAAAACCCTCCTACAATTGGAGGAAGAGAGAGAGAAACGAGAGAGAATTGGTCCGTTGAGCGAAACTCGTCAGGACCTATAGAGTCAAGTTGGGTTGAGTTGAATCCAGCCTTTGGTCTTGGACTAAGAAGAAGAACGAAGAATAAAGAAGAAGAGGGAAGGGAAAAAAAAAAAAAGAATAAGAAGAAAACAAGAGTCAACCCGCTGAGTCTGGACCGAGTCAAGACCAGTTGAATCGAATTTTATTCCAGCAAAGTGTTGGGAACCCCTAAGAAAGTGGAGCATTCAACTAAAAAAGTTGTGCATTGAATTCGAGAACAGGTTAAAACCGAGTCGCGACTAAGTCAAACTAAGTCGTATCGAGTCAAGCCGAGTCAAGCCCGATTTGAGTCAGAACCGAGTGGAAAACTATATGTGAGTGATCCTCTACTTTTCATTTCCTTTCTTTAATTCTAGTTTCTTACATACATCCTTCCTCCTGTTGAATTTTCATCTTTTTTGTGCGTTTCATGATCCTTGGTATGGGATCCTCCTTACTATAAAATTTGACATCATGTGTATTTGTGATAGTTCCTTTATTAATCCAAGCCTAGCCCTTTTGCGCCGAGGCTAGCCATTTTCGCTTTGAATTCGATCCTTTGTGAATCGGGAATAGCCTCTTTTTTTTCCCTTTGACTCAAAGGCGCTCCCCTCGACTTTACATCCTTTAATTTATTGAAAGTTGATGTGTTTTCTTGATTGTATTATGTTGATGATGGGCCTATCATTACCTCTTTTGAATTTGATTTGCGATGTCTATTCTTCTTGAATTTATCTTGTATTCTTGATTCATAAAATTCTTAAACTGTTAATGTATTCTAACATGTGTACCTTACATTGCATGTTAATTCTTATGTTTATATACATCATGATTGTGAGTGTTTGAACCTGTATGCTTGGATTTGCTTGAATTGCATTGAAAACATAGAGTGCTTGATGATTGCATAGCATGTCTCATTATGGAACGCATTGAACTAAAATTTATATTGATTGATATGGTGGCCAAGATCGAGAGAGAATTCCCTTGGCCTTTACGGCAAGGATGATTGCCACATTGGGCGAGATCGAGCGGGGGTTCCCTAGGAGATCATACCCGCATTACATGCATAACTAATGCATCATGACATCGTACCTATTCTGAGAATTTTGAATCATGGCATTGCATCTTGCTATATGTTTTACCTATCTCTATCAGGTCTATTTTAAATTCATAACATCCTTAATCCTTGTCTTGAGTTGTACTTCCTTTATGTATATTTGTCTCGACAGTTATCTTATTAAGCCGTGCTTTTCTTTCCATTCTCAAGTTTGTATCAAATTCATTGTGGAAATGATCTCATTGGGCTTCTAGCTCATCAAATCAACAACAATTGTAGGTTTGCAGGATGAGAGAGGAAATGAAGATGAAGCATACTTAAATAGCAACATTCATTAGATTTAGTTCTTAGTTTTATTTTTATGTTTGTTTTTTTATTTTTTTGAGAAATTGTACAAAATTAAGAAAGTTAAGTGATGAGAGGATTCACCGATGATAGTAGAATTGAAATTTTGAAGTTTAAATTTTAAGCTTAAATTAGTTTCATTGTGGTTTTGATGATTTAATTATGGTTTGGTTTGGAAGAATGATGATTTGAATGTTAATGGGGTGAATAAATATATGAAACTATAGTTCACACCCTATAACTCGGGATCAGGGTCACCATAGTCAAGTTTCGATTTTCGAGGCGTGACAGTTAGTGGACGGTTAGAATGGTGGTGAATTCATGTCCCGATGGGATCATGCCTCGCAAAATTATGTGGGGAGTTTGCAAGGAAAGAAATAGAACATTTTTTTACGATTCCTCTCTTAAGTCGGGTCATTCTTGTAACCAAGATGAAGTCAGAATTGGCTAATTGGGGTTGTCTCGAATATGTTCGATGAATTCACAACTTGGACCTCATCCATGCATGGACGGGGGTCATTGATAATTACCTTGGAAGCCTTCTAAAGCCACCCTGCAGTCCTTCTCATCCAGGTTTCTGGAAGCTCAATGTGGACAGAGGCTCCTTGGGTAATCCAGGGGAATCTAGGTATTGAGGAAGCAAAGGTTGAAAATGGCATCATCAAATTCTTTTTTTTTTTTGGGCAAGTAGGATTGGAAACTCTTAAGAAAGCAGAACTTTTGGTGATTAAAACTAGGTTGGAGAACTTTGCTAATTAGGTGAATTTCCCTCATTGGCAAAGGAATTAGTCCTCCACTATCATCTGCGATTCAAGGAGATATCCATCAAAGAAGAATTTAGCCTCTATCCTTAACGATCTAAAGGTGTGCTCCCAATCCTCACTTTAATGGATTTTATATCCTTACTTTTGCCCTTTGTTAAATAAATGTCTTATTTAAATAATAATATTTTTTAAAAAATGGATAAGATAAGATCATTACAAGAAGCAATCATACTCCCTGAGTCCTAAGTTGATACGAAAGATATGCATATATGATAATCAAAAAATTATGAAATAAATCTTTATTTAGGATATCTTCTCTAGGGTTGTCAACGGATCGAATCCTACTAGACCCATACTTGAACTAATCGAGGCCTTGATCTTGTTAGTTCAGGTCATGTCAGGTATGGGTACCAAATTTGATGTCCTTGACCCAGATTCGGCCAGCTTTGGGTAACCGTCAATTCACACGTAGATTTCTCAATGGCACGTATCAACCATCAAACCTTGCAAGAGTATGAACCATCACATTTTGTAGCATTATTTCAACTTGAGCTAGGCTCACATGATAGTTCATGACCATTTTAAAAATAGTGGTGACTCTTCAACCATACAAATGTCCAAGACATGTCGAGTCTAGGTACCATATTTGATTTCCTTGACCCGGATTCAGCCAGGTTTGGGTACCCATCAATTCACGCATATACAATTTCTTAGTCGCACGTGCCCACCATCAAACCCTACGAGAGTTTCAACCATCACACTTTGTGATGATATTTCAACTCAAGCTAGACTTACATGATAGTTCATGAGCATTTTAAAAATGGTGGCGACTCTTCAACCATACACGGAGGAGTTGGTGGCAACCTAGACCTGCCAAATCACCGATCCAATTCTGGATGGAGCAAACCCAAAAATTACACTCTCCCAAGGTCTCATGGGATATTCATGATTAAGAAACTGCAAACATGGTATAGAAGTAGCTTAAATGAAACCATCAAAGATCGTGGGCCCCAATTTTGATGGCCACAAATTAGAATATTACACATTTGATTTCTAAAGTGGCTGATTGTTGGGCAAGATATGGACAGCTATAGGTTAGGATCGCTTAAAAAACATGAATTTTTTTATCATCTGATTACAGTAAGTCCCAAAATTTGGACAATTAAGTTTCAGTTATGCTTACAATCGCACTGCCATCAATGAGTGCCTGTGTGTCACCAATCACAATGCCAAAGTATAAAAACAACAATAAAAACAAAATGGGCATGGGAGGCGTCATTACTACCCACCATGATTCATCAAAAAAAAAAAAATAGTCAGTAGTGTCAGAAGAATCATACTCCAGTAGAAACATCTCTTCACAGCACAAGTGGTGGGGTACATCATTTAGCATCATTCACCTCGTTTGTGCTACTTTGGGTTGCAAACTTTCTAAAATGCACCAAGATTTTTATTTTATTTTTTTTAGGGATAATGAAAATGTTATTAAAGGCCCGCTTGCAAGCACAATAGGAAAAGAATACAAGGAAAGGATCCCAAAAGGATTACAACCCTAAGATTGACTTAATACAATTAGCCTCAACATTAAAGAGGGCAACCCATTCAAAAACAGACAATTTAATGACTTGCAGATTATCTTATCCCACTACCCACATTCACTTCGCCGATGATACACTCATCTTTTCCGAAGCAGCTGCAATATATATCGATGATCTTCACATAGCCCTTCACTGCTTCAAGGCTGTTTCTGGGCTGAGAATCAACATGGCGAAGTTAAAGTTGTTCGGGATTAACGTGCAATTAGAGGATCTCCACAATTTTGCTACTACCCTTGGTTGCCCAATAGATTTGTTTCTCACCTCTTTTGTGAGCCTCCCCCTTTCCGTTGGCCCTCCCCCTAAATCGCTATGGGATAAGATAATCTATAAGTTCCAGAAATACCTGGCAAGATGGAAATGTCACTATTTATCCTTGGGAGGCCGGCTAACCCTTATCAATGTAGCCCTCTCCAACCTTCCTTTGTACTTCATGTCCTTGTTCAGATGCCCCTCTTCTGTGTTGCAGTCCATCGACAACCTTAGAAGAGATTTCCTATGGTATGGGAAGGAAAATCAGAGGAAGATCCATCTCCTCGAGTGGAAGGAAGTTTGCAATATATTCCGAGAAGGCGGTGCTAATGTAAAAAATCTGAAAATTATGAATCAAGCCCTGCTCAGTAAAAGGACCTGGAGGCTAGGTGCTGAAGGTGATGCCTTTTGGACCTCGATAATCAAAGGAAAGTATGGCTCTTCCCCAAGCGGTTGGTGGACCAAAGACTCCTCTTCCTACACGGCCTCCTACTTATGGAAAGGGATTCTTTGGTCGAAGCAGGTAGTCCTCCAGAACATAAGTTTCGAGCTGGGCAACGGAACTGCCATCCGATTTTGGGAAGACTTATGGGTGTGTGAAGAACTGCTGAAAACCCGCTTTCCAACCATCTTCCGCCTCGCCCCAATCAAAAACACTTTCATTTCTAACTGCTTCCCAATTACTGCTGCCCAAACAGTCTGGGATGTGAGATGCTCAAGAAACATCTACGACTGGGAACTCTCTGAATACGTGGATCTCCTAGACTGCATCTCCAAGACCATGCCGCAGCAATCCTCGCCTGACAGACTTATCTGGAGGCTTGACAAAACCAACTCCTTCACGGTCAGATCCTTCTATTCCCACATCGCCCCTAAATCGCATCCGTCCGTCCCTGCTTCCCCCTTCATCTGGAGGTACTTAGTGCCCCCCCAAATTCACCTGTTTTGGCTGGCTGGTGGATCGAAACAGAATTTTAACTATAGATAACCTCAAAAGGAGGGGAATGCAGATTGTCAATGCCTGCTTATGTTGCATGCAAGAAGCAGAGACGGTGAACCATCTTCTGGTGCACTGCCCCTTTATTTCTCAAATCTGGGTCGACTTTTGTCAGCGGTTCAAGATTAGTTGGTGCATTCCAGACTTGGCCCTCAACCTTCTATCGACGTGGCAAGGTTTCAAACTAGGAAAAATCAAAACGACTATTTGGAGAATGTCCATTTTAGCAATTTGGTGGTCTGTTTGGGAAGAGAGAAATGAAAGATGCTTCAATGACAACTCTTCTTCTGCTTACGCAGTTGGTTCCAGGGCCAAAAGGCTGCTGTTCGAATGGGCGGTTAATGTCAAGGGATTGAAAGATTGCGATCTTTGTTTTCTAGGCTGTTAGTGGTTGTCTACTACCTCAGCAGATGTGCTTTTCCTTTCTGCTTTCTGTATTCTCTCCTTTTTTATTTATATTATCCCGTTGCTTTAATTTTATTTTATTTATATAAAAAAAAAGACAATTTAATGGAGTCCACCAAGGCCTCACTCAATCCTAAGGAGTCCCGAAAGCATCATCCATTCTGCTCACCCTAAATAGCCCACCACACGGCAAGCAAAATCAGCTGCAGATAACCGTAACCTTCTTTGTCACACCACCACCATGTCATGCCCAAAGGAAGTCTCTAACTGAACACGGCATAATCCACGACATATGAATAATGCTATGAAGTACGTCACACTTTGAAGGTGAATGACAAAAGATGAAGAGATGGTCGATGGATTCGGCATGTTGTCTACGCAAGCAACACATGTTCGAGATAGCCATGCCACGCTTCTGAAGGTTGTGAATGGTCAACAACTTCTTTCTGCCCACGAACCAAATGAAAGCGACAACCTTACGAGGTACTCCCTAAGACCTGAAATGATGTGTGACCTCCATCTAAGATCGTCGTCTCCGAGCAAAGCATTTTATAAAAAAAGCTAACTAAGAACCAACCCAAGCTATGAATATCCCACACCATAGAATTGGCTCCACGAGACACGTACCGAAGATGGGCGAGGAGGGAGAAAAGCTCTTCCATCTCACTATATAAAAGATTCCTCCTGCATGGGAGCATCCAACATGTCGAGGAGCCACTATAAGAGAAACAATCCACCACTTTTATTTCTTCAAAGATCGCTAGACTAGGAAAGTCCAGGTGCAAAGGGTGATCGCCACACTAAGAATCCTTTCAGAATATAGTTCTAGTGCCGTCGCCTAGGGAGAAAGAAATACCTTCCCTAACGTTCCCTCTTAAAGCCGATATTGATTTCTATATGTGAGAAGCCCGATAAAGAGGAGGATTCCTTCACCTCCTAACCCTCCCTCTTTAAGTTCGTACTTGCAAGCTATTATCTGACACCATAAGTGTCCTTCCCTCATCCAAAACTACCATAGCCATTTGCCGAGAAGGGCTAGGTTTATAGTAGACGAGTTCCATAATCCCAAACCACCTAGGGAAACATGCTTACACACTACCTCTAGGTGAAACTTGTTCCCGCCTTCCGATCCCCTCCATAAGAAGTCCCTTCTCAACTCGTCCAATGATTCCCGAACTGCTTGCGGACACTTGTACAAGGACATAAAGTAAAGCAGCATATTGGAAAAAGTTGTTTTGATTAAGATCAAGTGGTTGCCCAAGGAGAGAAAGTGACTCTTCCATTTAGACAACTTCCTTTCGATTCTCTCTATCACCTTGTCCCATAAATGCTTAGCAGGCTTCCCAATGCACAATGGAAGCCCCAAGTAGGAGGAAGGGAAAGAACCCAACCTTGCATCCGAACACCATAGCCAACCTTCTGATCTCCTCTGAAGAAAGATGAATGCCCAACATTTCATTCTTCCCAATATTGATCTTCAAACCTGACATCGCCTCAAAACACACAACTATTTTTTGAAGATCGGCTATCATTAAGTGATTAGCATCATATAAAATAATTTCTATCTGCAAACTGAAGGTGCAAGATCTAATCTGCCAAGTTGGCCACCCTAAAGCCGCTAATGAGATTAGTCTCTCAACCAGCGAAAGGCTTTCACTATGACTAAGAAAGGTAGGGAGGGCGGGTCCCCTTGACGAAGGCCCCTAGACGGATTGAAGAAGCCTTTAGGGAACCATTCACAAGCACCAAAACGGATGGAGACCTAACGCACACCTGGATCCACCTCCATTTTTATCCTCGCCCCAACCTATCTAACATGTAATCTAGAAACTCCCACTCTACATGGTCATGGGCCTTCTCAACGTCCAACTTGCAAATAAGCCCTTGATTTTTCTCTCTAAATCTACAATCGATGCATTCGTGAGCTACGAGTGCACAATCCAGAATTTTTCCTGCCACAAAAGCTCCTCGTCTTTCTAAAATAACACAACCCAACACACCTCGAAATCGCATTACAAGAATCTTGGCCAATATTTTGTACACACTCCCAATAAGGCTAATGGGCCTGAAGTCTTCTAAACTTTCAGCCCCTTCGACTTTTAAGGATAATCGCAATGAAGGACACCCCCAATTCACAAGGCAAGTGATCTTCTTCAAAGAATTCTTTAACAAATGCTACAAAACATTTGTAGCATTTGTTAAGGATAATCGCAATGGACACCCCCAATTCACGAGGCAAGTGATCTTCTTCAAAGAATTCTTTAACAAATCTGCCCGAACTATGCTCCTAAACACTTGGAAGAAGGCAATAGGGAATCCAGCCGGCCCAGGAGCTTTGTCCCTATCCAAGCTGTCCACCGCCTCCTTAAGCTTGGATTCCGAAACCAGATTTTCCAAGATAGAAGCTTGATCTTCCAATAGGCTATCATAGTAAAGATTATCTAACCTCGGCCGAATCCAATGTCCTTTCAACAAGAGTTGTTCATAGTACCCCACAATTGCCCCACAAATCTGCTTCTTTGTTTCCAGCTGCGATCCGTCCACAACAAGAGAAGAAATTATGTTGGTTCTAGCTCTTGCCGAAGCAATGCTATGGAAGTAGCGCTTGTTCTTATCCCCATCCTTCAGCCAGCGAGTCCTCGACCGTTGTGTCCGCTTGATCTCTCCCTCCTTTAACATCTTCAAGTAGTCCAACAAAAATTTCAAACGTTTAACTTTATCCTCTTCAGGTAGCTCTCTCCTCTTCGATGTCAATAGCATGGAGATCCTCCAAAATACCTGCTCTTTCCACCTAACCCCCAAGTATATCCCTCTTCCAGATCTTCAGATTTTCTTTTAGCGCCTTTAGCTTCTTGTGTAATGTGGTTCCTGCCAAAGCCAAAACCTGAAAGGACAACCACCAGCCTTCAACTAGCCCGAAGAACCCCTCAATCTCTAGCCACCACTACTCGAATGGTTTGGGACCCCAGCTCATAGAGTCGACCTAAAGAGTAATGGACCTGTGATCATATATAGGCCTCGGAAGAGCCTTACATTGGGCTATTGGTACCTATCCATCCAATTCGAGGATACCAGGAATCTGTCAATAATGACAGAATTGGGACACTCCTCCTGTTGGTCCATGTGAATTTAGCTCCTGACATAGGCATATCTAACAATTCAAACTGCTAGATCCCGGGATGAAATTCCTTCACGCTTCTGGTCTACCGTGAGCCATTCAATTTCTAGTAACTAAAGTGGGTTATGTTGAAATCCCCCCAAATGCACAAAGGGATAGCCCATCTAAAAGGAATAGCCCGAAGCTCCACCCAAAATCCGGATCGGAAGACAACCTTCCAAGGCCCATAGACAGAAGCAAAGAGCCACCTGAGACCAAAAGAAATCTCAAAAAGGACCACAGACACAGAAAATTCACCGCACCAGTTGTCCTCTTTTCTCCACTTACTCGAGTTCCAAGCCACCATAATACCTCCTAACGAACCTTCAGCATCTAGAGCAGCAAAATCATAGTACTTTTGCTTGCTTACCTATCTCTCTTTTTTGAGCTAAAATCAACTTCGAGTTTGGCATAAACTTTTTTGGCTAATTTAACTGCCTGGTCATTGCTAGGTGAAGCTTTTGACACGAACACAATAAACCACTCTCAATCATCGTTTTGAACAATTAACTTTAACCGTGGTTTTAGGATGGTCTTGAACTCATCAAGGTCCTGGAAAGGAAGAAACTATACACAGCCATGCCAAGTACACAGAGGCAAAAGGATATCAGAATAAGCATAGCTTTGAGCACATAAAGGAAAACAGCACCTGCAAAACTAAAATATACTTTGATGATCAAGACTAGAATCCATCTTCCATCTAGACTGATATGCAAACAGAATCAAACTATCGACATGTTAAAAAGCACCCGCGCATGTTGATTGCTTTTTCTTTATTTAATTTTTTTTCCTGAACTTATCTCACTGACATATTAAAGATGTATTAATGCTTATCATCCAGAGAATATAACAAACCCCTCCCAAACTCCCTCAGATGAACAAATTACATATTCTAGACAATACGTCATAGGTACCTTTGAAGTGCAAATTATACTGCTTGATCTTAAAAATAAGTATGCTACAAATTACCAAAATGGATATCGTAAACATGACAACAATCCCAAGATTTGACAGCAAGGATCACAGACAAATTCTGTCCACCACAGAAATTGTACCATGAGCTCCGTACCCAAAACCCAATTCGCACAACTGGACAGTATAACAATCCTAACCCCAACCCTTATTTACACCAAAAGCATTAACGCCGTCAACCTTCACTAATATTCTACAAACCAAACCCTGAAATTTCATCCCGAAGACTATTGAGCTTGCTCAACTCTTGTGTGATTCGAACTTTCAATCCAGTACGCCGAACTTCATTGCAACGAGTTTCTTCCTTGATCTAGTCGCAATATTTTGGTATCAAAGAAAGTTCTGCTCTTGGGAGATGCTTTTTCTCTTTTACTTTTCTTTTCTCTTCCCTATCTTCTTTCCACAAATTTTGGCCCAATATTCAACCCAAATGCACCCTCAATTCAAGGTATTCCAAAACAGTTATGTAATGGCAATATCGTAGCGATAGCAGTGGTAACCATTACGCATTATGGGGTCATAACAAACATTATGGAAATTATGACCTGTAAGTGTAAGAGCTCGCAACAGTCCTATAATGGCTGTAATGGGCACATAATGGTCCATTACAGGGCCAAAATAGGTTTTTCATAAAGGAAAAAAAAAAAAGGCCGTAACAGCCCGTATTGTAACAATAAGGCGGTGTCATTACTGTTATGGAATACATTGCTCAATTCCCTAAACCAGCCTGTTATTTTAGCCCTTCACCACAAACCATATATAGCTTCCATCTCACCTAAGCCACCACCCTATATCGATCCACATAGTATCAAAACTTACATGTTGTTAAACCAGTAAACAACCCATAATCTATCATACACCCAACCTTTCCCAAAACCTTCCCCTTCACATGTCAAAAAAAAAAAAAAAAAAAAAAACCATCAAACCCACCCTACCAAAACCTTCCCCATTACCAAAAAACAAAATAACGAAAAATAAAAAAATAAAACCCAAACCAATCCTTTTCTTCCTTTCCAAAAAAAAAAAAAAAAAGGCCCACCTAAAGCCATTCTCGTATACTTTGCGTAGATCTGCAACCATATGAGCACTAAAAGAGGGATGACTTACACTGGTTAGATGACTATTGAACCTCAGAATGGGACTATAACAACCTTGCAGCAAGTGATCGACTTGATCATGAAACGGTTAGACGATATGGAGGCTTGTTTCACGATCAAAGTAAATACTCCGGAAGGACGGATGATTGTTCTTGAAAAAACATGAAAGGGAATCAATCCACACTGTCAAACATTTATGGATGTTCGTGAGGAAGACTTGGAATCCGGGATGTTGACCCAAGGCATCCTGGCTGAAATGGTGATTTCCACGTGGAGGACTATGCGTCGGGCTATAAGATCCAACAACATTGCTCCACACAGCCAGGAACAAGAGAAACAAACAACCTCCGACAAAATTACCCAAATTATTGAAAGAGGGAGGCATGTTCGCACTATGGGCCACACCAAACATATCAAGATTGAGATTCTGAATTATGATAGTAACATGAATCCTAAGGTTTTCAATAACTAGCTAAAGTCAATAGAGCAGTATTTCTACTAGTACAATATAGAAAAAGCAATCAAGCTATGTTTTGCTACCTGAAACTTGCAGCCTAAGACTAATGGTACGTTGTCAAAGAAAACTTGCAACAATGTGACTTTCCTCCTATAGGCAATTGGAAGAAAATGAAGGCAAGATTGAAGCACGGATTTCTAACATTGGATTTTGAGACAACTTTCTACTAGGAACTCCTCGCAATGTGGCAAGACAATCTAATTGTGGAGAAATATGCATAGCATTATTATGAATTGGTGATCTGTCATCGCCTAACGGCGATGGGAAAGCAACAAGTGGCGCGTTATTGCAATGGACTATGGTTCGACATTTTGAAAATATCTCAAAAAATTCCCAGGCCGAGAAATTGCGAAGAACAAGATTTGTCACTATGGTTCCAATCAAATGGCCAAATTAGTGGTTCCATTTGCCCTACATCTCTCCGTATTGAAATGACACCCTAGATTTCTTATCTGATTATTGCTTCTCTTATTTCCCATTTCCTTTATTCCTACATGTGACTTTTGCAATCAAAATCCACATTGAAACCCAAAATCTGGTACAGACAATCTGAAATCTGTTTCTTTCAAGTTGCTTTCAGATCCCACTTCGTACTGCATCAGAACAGCTTGGTATATCCTGCATTTTGGAGCCAGGAGCCACCTGCACCCACTTATGATACACGTGTATCCATGGATCCTGCAGTCAGTGCTTTAACATGCAAACAGGTCCGAATCCCTGATCCTCTCAAGGAATTCCAATCCACCATGTCAGCTTTGGTGTTCATTACCTAGATGCTGAAATTTCACACTTGCTCAAGAGCCGATTGTGTGAAGTTATGCCCTGTTTCAAACCATGTAGCACCCAACCAAATCAACCATTAAAAGCCGAGCACAAATTGTTGGGAGAAAGACCTTATGATGATGACAATGATGAGGAGGAGGAGATGGCATGAGGGAATGTTTCCAAAGAAATTATGCATAGTACAAGTCTTAACAAGTTTCCCGTCAACCTTTGTGCAAGTTTCCAATGACTAAGATGCGGGGTTTGCAGCAGCACTAGTAACTCAAAGTTCATTAATTGACAGACACAGCAAATTTATGCACTCCACATTTATGTTGGTATAACTTCAACAAACACAAAGCAACTTTGACTAGGTCAAATAGATCAAGATGATACCTCACAAGTAACAAGAACAACAGTTGCATATGGCTCCCGGAACCAAAATACGGACTGCTCCTGAGGGAAACGGCTACGCAGTCTTGCATCTGTTGTTAGGATGAACTCAGCAGGCAGTTTCTCTACATACACCGGATTGCGAGTCTTGTTATTCAAACAAGCCTTTTTGAATGGCAGACGTTCCTCAAACGCCTCTTTGACAGTCGGCCACAAGTCGCTTACATCTTCCACTGGAGAGTAATGCAAGAAAAAAAAATATGAGCCAGACATATGGAAGAGCAAGTGCTTACAAAGCTGGCATTTGTTTTCTCCCATAAATCCTTCAAACCAAAACCAAACAGGAGCAGTTTCTCCCAAAATCAAGACAGCAGGAATTACTTATACAAACGGTTCAAGGCACGTATGATAAAACTTAGATGTTCATAAAGGATCTTATAGAGAATTCAAGCATATCCCAGGAATATGAACGTCTCAAACTTGAACGCATCATACAATAGATATTTATGATTTGACTCGCAGTTAAGTTTTCAGTTTATTTCACCAAAATTGCCATCAATATTCAAAAAATGAAACCCTCAAAAAATCTAAAAATAGATGAACGTATGTTCTCCTAAAATCCAGAAAAAAGCAAGCTTTAATAGAACAAACAATTTAAGACATGTACACAAAAGCAAAACATCTTTCTCAGGTGATATGACTTGACTTCTAGGTTTTTATGGAATCGATCTCAGAGAAATCTCAAGCACTCAAATCGATGACAATTTTCTAACATCTAAGGAGCCAGATTACAGTCTGAGATCCAAAACATAGCCAGGGCACAATGGCAACTGGCAACTGCATCCACAGTATACAGCATATGTAGTATAGGTGGCAGGCGGCCCAGCCCTGTAGAGCCAACTTGGCCGAAATGGGCAACGTGCCCAGCCAATGATGAATGGCCCCGTCCAGTTATCAAGTGGTCCACCATTAAAAGAATGGGAAGTTTAAAGACACTTGTTAGCAATTCCCATTCAATGTACATGTGTGTTCTAAAGACACTAGTTGGATCTAGGGTCATTAGGTCATGTTTCAATGATCCAAACCACTTATACGATGGGAATTGTTGTTGACGGAGGATGCCCAAAAAATTCTTAGATTCGACTATTCAAACCTTTGATTGGTTAACTCTTTTCCTTACAGGGTTGATCCTATAGAGCCAGGACCAGAGCCCTTTTAGCCCAATTAGGACCAGGCCGGGCTAGGGGCCAATGCTTTAGGGGAACAGGGTTAGGCTAGGGCCAACCCTGGCCCATTTCCACCTCTAATACATAGTACGTGACAAATAGGAACATCAATTAGATCATCCAAATTGCTGGGCCCACTATAGATAGACCACTGCCAATAATAACACTGACATACAATTATAATAATCTGATTTTTTAAATTGGATTTGGACGACTGAACCTTTCTTTTTTCTAACAGTCTATTCGACGGTCGTGGAATGCACAGTGAGGATCATTTACTGGGGCGAGTTCAGGCTATATTCAATCCACATTGGGGCCTACAACTTGACGAAACCGGACCACGGTGCACATACTCTTAGTTGTATCTGAATGTGCTGCTGTCCCCTACAGAGTAGGGAACTCACACTGTAACCTTGCCCTTTCTTCAGATACTCATGTAAATCAGACGCAAGCCAGATCCAGTAAAAGAATGTGCAATTCACCAAATCCGAATTTTTTTTAATTTTGAAAAATGAAATCCGCATTACTCTGAAAGAATGCGAATCTCGACCAATCGAGATCCAGCCAAAAAAGAAGAAAAACGAAATGTGATTCTATGAAATTTCTCGATTCGTAGAGAGTAACAGGAAAGGAGAGAGATAAGTAGGGTTTTACCTGCTATGATGAGATGATCGCAGGCATTCTTGATCGTCTGGAACTGAGCTAGGAAATTCGTCATGGCGGATGATCGAGGAAAATCATAGGCGAGATAGGATCTGTGGAGAGAGAGAGAGAGAGAGAAACAGATCGAAAGGGATTTTGATGTATGTGGAAGGAGAGAGGGAGAGAGAGGCCCTCGAAGCAGGTAGGACCAGCAGTGAAAGCCCGAGAAATGCGCGAGCGTGAGAGAAAGGTAGAGAGAAGGACGAGGAAGGTTGCTCCTGTGAATTGACTAAAATGCCCAATCTCCAACGCACCGATGAAGATGACTTGGATTGGACTTTACTCCGATGGTTCATCACCATTTCAAATGGAGTTTTGCTAGAAGGCATTCCAACGGGTTGCAAATTTGCAATACGTCGAAGTTTAGCTTTTAAATGTGGGTCGTCTTACAATTATCTAGGCCGTTCATATGATGATTCTCAGTTTGTGTGGTGGATGGAAAGCTAACGAAAGCTCTCAATTGGTTCAACCAATTGATGGTTTGGCTCTTTTGCTTTTAACATGGATGGTCATCGTAACTTTGTAGGATCAAAAAGTTAAAAGTATTGAATGTGGGAGTTTTTGGGAGGATTCCTGTCACATAAACGGATTCGATCATTGAAATAGTCACATATCCAATGAGCTAAAGTCCCAACATGTCTCGTTGGAAATTGTAATACAGCTACATGTGCTTGATAAGCAACTTATGTCGTAAGTAATTTTTTGTTTCATTTATTCAATAAATATGTTCTATAAATAACATGTTTATCACTCAAAAAGTTGAAAAACACATGTGGCTTCCAAGATAATGAACTATTATCTGTCAAGTTTGTTTTGTCCCTGACACATCCATCATCCATTGTATGAAACATTTCTTGGATGTAGGTCATTTATTATTATGGCCCAACCTTTAATATGCATCATTCATTATGTAAGGCCCACTCTTAATGTTGGTCATCCATCGAGTAGGGCCTACCATCAATGTTATTATCCATAATATGGGGCCTACCTTCAATATCCACCGCCCATCACGTGGAGCTCACCTTTAATGTGGAGCATTCATCGTACAGGCCCTACCTACAATGCGGGTTGTCCATCATGCAGGGCATGCCTTGGATATGGGTCACTCATCATTAGAGTTAACATTTGATGTGGACCGTCCATCATGTGGGGCTCAACTTTTAATACCCATTGCCCATCACGTGGAGCCCACCTTTGATGTGGACTGCCCATCATGTCAGCCCCACCTTTAAAGTGGGTTGTCCATCATACTAACCCACTTTGAGTATGGGTTTTTTTATCATTATGGGTCAACCTTTGATATGGACCATCCATGTGTGGGCCCACATTAATATGGGATCGTCCATCATGTGAGGCCCACATTTTATGTAGACCATCCACCACGTGAGCCCCACCTTCAATGTGGACAGTCTACCAAATGGGCCCTCCTTTAATATGGACAGTAAGACAAACCCTCCTTTAATATTTAGAACATTGGCAATCTAATGCTAAGATAAGATCATTTAATTGAAGTTTTACATAACCTAAGTGGGAGCTCATTTCTTCCACCAAATAACATGAGGATTCATGACAGAGGGCTTCATATGTTATACAGATGTTTTTATAGAAGTAATTAATTTGTCTCATTTTTTAGAATTTGGTTATTATGTACCTCCCACTATGGTAGTGGATTTTCATTTCATTTAAAATTGATTAATTACTTCTATAACAAGAAGATTTACATAACATAGAAACACATGAGTGATTAATGCTAGTATATTATGATCATAGCAATGTGATAAGTTTGTGAAGCCTAAATGGCAATCAAAGCTTAAGTCACTAATCGACTTATGGATTAAAAGTTTGACGACAACAATTATTAATATTGGTCTTGTGTTGTGTGAATCTTCATGGATAATGACAACATATCACACACTCTGGACGCGGCTAAGGGATAACTTACTTTAGATGGCAACTTGGCTAACTAGAGGGTAGCTTTGAACCATCATAGTAAGCGTGCGTGAGGATAATTACTCAACCCATGATATCCTATTAAGCATCGGGTACAAGAAGCTCATATTCACATATAAGATGCATGAAATCGCTGCAGAGGTGTGTGACACACTAGCTAATACATATGTAAGGAAGTTAAATGTACATCTAGAGCAATAAAATTGAAGTTACAGGAACACAGAATGTTATTTTGGTTGCACCATCAAGAATCATATTTGTAAGATCAAACAAGCGATAAGAGAACTTAGGAATGTTGAGTGATGTACATTGTTGGAAAATTAAAAGACTATCGCTATGCACTGTTCAAATCGTGAGCCCCAATCAGAATGATTATGAACCATAATAATTTAATCACACTGTTCAAAGACTTTTGTTGCCACCTGGTACATGAGGTTGAAATGAGTATCGTTCAATCAGATGAAGCTAAGGCCTCACAATAAAGTCCTGCATACAAAGAGTTTTAATGAGATGGTCAAAAGACCATAAGAAAGCGAAGAAAAATAATTAGCAGTAGAAGCCCACGTCTCTTCTTAATATCAAAAATGGAAAATAAAAGAAAATGATAAAATGTTCAATGTCATCTACTTCATTTGCAGAAACACCAACCATTGTATCTATTAGTGTGCAAATAAAAATATGGTAATTCTATTATCACATGATGCTTTGTTTGCAAACATTTAATTTGAAATCCTTTTCATTGATTCACAATCTAAGTAATCATTTTGGATTTTAAAAACTGTAGTAAAGCATATGCCACGAGATTACAGATACCTCAAGGAATTCGAGTATGTAACCATGGTGAGCTACAAGATATGCATAGGAAATAATATCATTGAAGGCATCACATGGGTTGACGTTTATTATATCATTATGCTCGTTGGGCAAATAATAACCCTTCATGATATTCTTAACGTATCGAGCATATGCTGCAGTTTAATCTATGTTGCTAGACTGTTAGGAGTATTTAGTGATAATGCATATATTACTTCATCTGCTACGTTGAATGACTCAGTTGAATTTAAATTTATAAAATCATATGCAAAGCTAGGTTACATTAAAAATAATCGTATGACAAGACTCAACTCATTTTGATTTGCTAAGTTCCTTATCCATAGTTAATATGTTATTTTGTGAATATAGTGCATTCGAAAAAATTCCTAGAAAACTTTTTTTCCAAAGTGGTAATGTCTAAAGGCCTATTAGATATAGTCCTGTTTAACATATATGGACTCCCAAATATATGTATCATAAATTGATGCCAATATTTTGTTACTTTTGTCAATGATTACTCACAATATGGATGTGTGTATTGCATCTTACGTAAATCCAAAGCATTTGACTGTTTTCACAAATACAAAGTTGAAATATAAAATGGTTAGAGAAAAATATCGTAGTCCCAAAATGTCCAAGTCATACCATGAAAGTGTCAGCATCATCCGATGATATATGATGGCTTATACTCCATAAAAGAATGGAGTTGCATAGAGAATGAATATAATAATGTTGGACATGATTGCATCAATTATAGCATATGTTAATCTCCCTGTCACATTATGGGATTACGCGGTACTTACAACCGGCTATGTTCTCAACAATCCAGTATAAACTTGTTCATGATACCCCACATGAGATATAAACTGGGAAGATTTCATTTCTACTGTGGCATTGAGATATATGAGAAAGTAAGCTTTCACTCTCACGCCATTGAACTCTACTGCTCTCGCTCCCAGTAGCATTGTTCTTGAGATAGAATCTCTAGACAAAAATCCCAGCAAAGTCAGAGATGGTATCTGGGATATATATATATATATATATATAAACTGTCAAATTCTATAGATCCACCTATCAGACCTCTTTGTGTGCTAAAAAATACATTGATCCAAAATTTCAGTGGACCACGCCATGAGAAATTGTGGGCATTGAATGCCCATAATTAAAACCTTTATCGGCCAGCCAAATGTTTGTATGCCATCCACCCCCTTGGTAACATGATTCCTAATTTAAGTACTCACTGGTTCTCGTGGTGTGGCTCACTTGAGTTAATTTTAAGCTCACATCCTATCATGACCGACAAAACTGAAGGATTGAATGGGTATAGCATAGGCTCCTCTTGTAAAAACCAATGAATGGAGTGGATATAACACGGACTTTTTTTGTTCTTTTTTTTGGTTAGCTCGTTAGCACACACCCATGTCAGTACATACACTCCATGTTAGCCACCCCTGCTGGGGATCGAGACCAAGACCTCAAGTGTTGAAACGAGGTATCTCCACTCAATCTGCCAGTTGAGCTATGGATCCGGACTTAGAACCTGGGGTGGGCCTCATGGATCTTAGGGTTGCAGGGGCATCCTGTAACGCATCCAAAGGAAATTGGATGTGGATCGCGTCCCACCCACCCCGTCTCTAGCCACCAATGGGCAGTCCTGTAGGTGGGCCCACTGTGATGTATCTGTTTATCCATGCCTCCATCCCTTTTCTCATATCATGTTAAGTCATGAGTACAAAAATAAGGCAGATTAAACGCTCAATTGGACCACACCACGGATGACTATTGCATTTAATGCCTTGTGCATTTAATGCAACCAATCTTATTATTTGGTGTGGTCCACTTGAGCGTTGGATCTGCCTCATTTTTTTGCACATGCCTTAGAATGATATGATAGAAGGGATGGTCTGCGTGGATAAGCAGATACATCACAGTGGGTCCGCCAAAAAAACTGCCCATTCGTGGCTAGGGACGGGTAGGGTAGGATGCAATACGCGTTCTATAAAATTCATCTCCAGGGTTTTGTGATTAAGCATGTCTTGGTCCGATGGGCCCCACCCTTCAAACTCCCAATTCAATTTGATTTGCATGAGTCACCACCTGACTTGAGAATCAATGAGTAAGTTTGAATCACCAATTCAAAAGTGGTATTGGATTTGTAATTGGGTCTATAGCTGAGGTCTGGGCTCCCATTCGAGGTTGGTGCTTGCAACAATAGCATCCCTTTAAAGTTAATTATCAAGGAAGGGTTTTTTTTCATAAATACCCCATAGAGTTTTTTATATTCATAAATACCTCCCGAGTTTATGGTATTTGTAATATGCTCTTAACATTCAGCGCTATTTTAAAACACCTTTCCACATTAACTTGCAGATAGTTTTCTTACGATGCTGTTGGAAAAATGATGAAAATGCCATAACTATGAGGGAAAAGATTGAAGTGCCATCCACACGTGTCTCTTAATTCCCACTGGCGTCGCGCTTTTTTATTCCTCACGTGAAAGGACAAGAAACATGTTAGAAACGTGTGCATGCAACACGTGTTAACGATCCAGACCACTCATCAAATCACGCACATCATTCACCACATCATCAATCAAGTGATGTTAGATTATTATTTAAGCAAGTTCTTATAGGTGAAAATTGGTCAGTTGGATACATGCATGCCTCGTTTGATGAGTGTGTCATGCTTTTTTTTGTGTGTATGGTGCATTTTGGTTATTTTATAACTGACTTGGAGGCTTTTCTTCTATAATGAGGCCATGTATTGGCCACTTTCAGTGCCGAATACACCAGTGTCCAGCGGCCGTTAGAAGCTAGTTAGTCTACAGAGGTACTTAAAATTATTGCCAAATGGAAAAATGTTCTCATACAACTCGTTGCACGTTCAACTAATTGGTGTGTGAGGGTCACCGAGGTGTTTGTATGACATCTAACTTGTCTAATGAAATCATTCCACCGTGAAATTGAGATGCCTCAAAAATCAAGTTGATCCAACCATTATATGTACCTCACATGATTATGAAGTTTTTTTTTATATGGTTGTAAATTGTTCTACATGCCCTGCCTGGCAGTTGAATCCACCTTATTTTTTGGGCATCCTATTTTCATGTTGGGACAACCTTGATAGATAAAATGATATATCTATTGACAGATGCATTAAATCTGTGTTGCTCGTCTCGACCGGTCGAGTGGGCTACTCGACTAGTCGAGGGTTGTTCGACTCAAAGTCCAGCGACTTGTGTTTTTTGGTATCCGGGCTGCTCGACCGGTCGAGAGGGTCCCTCGACTAGTCGAGGCCTTGGCTCGACTAGTTGAGGTTATGCAGATTCGAGTCCGGATCTTGTGCGGACTACAGAAATCTGAGGCAGTTTTCGCATGGGTGCGAAAGTGAAGTTTCCTAAACTATAAATAGGAGTCCCTAGGATTATTCTAAAGTATTTTAAGGCTTCCTAAAAGTATTCTAAAGGGTTCTAGGGTTATCAAAGGGTATAGCAAGGGTGAGATTCGAGGTTGTTCGAATCAGGTAAGTCCTCTCTCTTTGTAATTGATGCTTTCATAGTGGAATTTTGTCGCTTTGTGCCGTGGTTTTTTTCCCGCAAGGGTTTTCCACGTTAAATCTGTGTGTTCTCTTGTGTATGTGCTTGGTGCCATTGTATTGCTATCCTAGATCTAGATCTGTGTGATTCCACAGGCCAAAATCCCAACAAGTGGTATCAGAGCAATCATTGGGGCACAGATCTGAATCTGAGGGATTAGTAATAATGGGAAGTACTAGGTACGAGATTGAAAAGTATTCAGGGAAAAATAATTTTGAGTTATGGAAGATCAAGATGATGTGTTCTTTAATCAAGCAAGGCGAAATGGTACTCTTGAGTAGCGAAAGTCTACTATGACTGATGATGAATGGAATACTCTTGATAAGAAGGTATTATCATCGATTTGTTTATGTCTCACGGATAAGGTTGTCTACAACGTCATGTGGGAGAAAACTACGGCTAAGTTATGGGCAAAGTTAGAGAATGTCTATGTGAAAAAATTCTTGGAAAATCGCCTACACTTAAAGCGGTAATGGTATAACTTCAAGATGGCAGAGGGTGCAGATCTGGAGGCTCACATCAGCAATTTTAATAAATCAGTTTGCAAATTGCTGGATATAGAGGAAGTATGAAAGATGGAGAACAAGCATGTATGTTGTAAAATTCTCTTCCAGCGTCGTATGAGTCATTCAAGGACACTATGTGCAGCACGAATAAAACCCTGATTGTCGACACCGTTATCTCAGCCCTTCAAAGGAAGGCTATGAGAAAGCTAAACGGCGACATGGGGACATCTTCTAATGCATTATTTATAAGGGGTAGAAATTCTAAACAAGGTATGGGTTTTTCAGGTTATGGATCCAAATCCAAGGAAAAGGGCAAAGGAAAAGTAAAGTATTGGAATTGTGGGAAGGAAGAACATGTGAAGAAGGATTGTGAAAATCCTAAATCGAATAGAGAAGATTTTGAGGGTTCGTACAGGGAGGCCAATGTTGTCACGTCAGATGGATCAAGTAGATGTGATGGTAATGTTTTGTCTGTGTCTACTATCAGGCGGCCATACGATGATCATAAGTACGAGTGGATGCTAGACACAAGAGCGTCTTTTCACATGACTCCTCATCGGAATTGGTTCACCAGCTACAGGGAGTGCGAAGATGGACATGTATTTATGGGCAATGACATTACCTATAATGTTATGGTTGTTGGTTCGATGCGCATCAGGATGTTTGATGGGGTGGAGTGTACCTTGATTGATGTCAGGCACATTCCTGATTTGAAGCAGAATCTGATTTCTCTTGGTGTGCTTGAGGTAAAAAGATGTAAGTACACAGGTATTGATGGTGCTCTTAAAGTATCTAAGGGGGCACGAGTAATCATGAAAGCGTAGTGATTCGGTAACTTATACAGGTTGATTGGGAGCACTTCAAAAGATGGAGCTGCAGAGGATGTAGCAGATTCCATCTCTGCATGTGTGTAGCATGTTGGGCATGACCACATGAGCGGACAGGGCAGGAAGGCTGAGACGTGCGGACAGGGATACAGAACAGGTGGAGCAGCCACTTGTGAGAAGAATCACACGACATGATCGTAGGATATCGGTGAGGTACATGGACGGCTTCAATATCGCAGGGGATTCATCTTCTATTCAGATGACTCTAGGTGAGCCTGGTGCTGAGAAGTGTAAGGTGACTATGGGCAATGTGATGGATTCGTTGTACCAGACCGACATATGAGATCGGGTGGAGATTCTAGTGGGCTGGAGAGCGGTTGGATGCAGGAGGTGGATCTTCAGGAGGATACAACATAGATACATGGCGAGGTTGGTAGCGAAGGGTTATGCTCAGAGAGAAGGAATCGGTTTCTCAAAGATATTCACGCCGACGGTATAGTAGGTGTTTATTAGATCCGTGATTGGCGCTGGTTGGCCAATGTGATCTTGAGCTGAAAGGATGGATGTAGAGTCTGCACTTCTGCAAGGGAAAGTGAAGGGCAGATCTACATGAAGCAACCAAAGCGGTTCGAAGTTAAAAGGGCTGAGAAAAGACTTTGCAGGAGGTAGTGGTTCGACCTGTTGCCTAAGCAGTGGTTTGATTCCTTCATGGTGAGTCAGGAATTGATGACATGTAAATCATCAATTATGACATGTCTAAAATCAATACACTGAAGACTCGGTTAAGTGAGACATTTAGGATGAAGGATCGGGGGGCTACAAAGATGGTTCTCAACATTGAGACTGAAAGAGGAGTAGGCTTTGGTAATCACGGGAGGAATACCTTATGTGTAGGTATTAATCAAGTATCTGATGGCCAGGTAAAGCCGAAGAGCGTTTCCTATACATCTCTCCTTAAGTTTTCCTCAGGACATGTCTCAAAACAGATGAGGAAAAACAGAATATCTAATGAGCCTTATTCAAATGCGGTTGATAGTGTATGCCATAGTTTGGATTAGATCAGTTATTTCACGGGCTTGATATTGTGAGCAAGTACCCCAACAAACACTATTGGGTAGCGGTGAGATGGTAAGAAGACTACGTATTTCCTTTTGAGAAGACATGACCAAAGGTAGTTGAGTACGTGGATTTTGATCCGGCAGACATGCTCACATAAATCGTTCCTGCAGAGAAGTTCAAGTTCTGTGTAACTTCTTAGGGCTTAGCGATGGCGTAAAAGAAGGACGAAGTGTGCACGAGAAGCGTTAATTGAAGCTATGATATAATGCAGAGATAAGAGAAGATGGCAGCAAGATACATGGTTGAAGATTGAAGGCATGGTGGAGATTGTTGACAGATGCCTTAAATCTGCACTGCTCGACTGGTCGAGAGCCTGGCTCAACCGGTCAAGTGGGCCACTCGACTAGTCGAGAACTGTTTGACTCAAAGTCCAGTGACTTGTGTTTTTTGGTGTCTGGGCTACTCGACCGGTGGAGGGGGTCCCTCGACCAGTTAAGGCCTCGACTCGACTATTCGAGGTTATGCAGATTCGAGTTTGGATCTTGTGCGGACTACGGAAATCTGAGGCGGTTGTCGCAAGGGTGCGAAAGTGAAGTTTCCTAAACGATAAATAGTGGTCCCTAAGGCTATTCTAAAGTATTCTAAGGCTTTCTAAAGGTATTCTAAAGGGTTTTAGGGTTATCAAGGGGTATAACAAAGGTGAGATTCGAGGTTGTTCGAATTGGGTAAGTCCTCTCTCTTTGTAATTAATGCTTTCATAGTGGAATTCTGTCACTTTGTGTTGTGGTTTTTTTCTTGCAAGGGTTTTCCACGATAAATCTGTGTGTTATCTTATGTATGTGCTTGTTGCCATTGTATTGCTATCCCAGATCTAGATCTGTGTGATTCCGCAGGCCAAAATCCCAACAATATCATGCAAATACCATGGAGGGTGTGCTAACTAGTTGGACTTATAACTAATGGTTGATCATTTCTCAACTAAATGATACAATGAGGATATTTATAAGTATTATAAACAACATGATGCATGATGTATTATAAATATTAGAAACTATTGTTTACACTTAATCTAATACAGTCAAACATCACGTGATGACAATGTTCAGCATGCAGTGAAGGTGAATTTCAAAGCCAAAAAGCTATAGGCTTGTCTATATTGAAAATCATTAAATGCAAAAGTACAATGAAAACAACCTTTTAGCAAGGCATTAAGGGGTTGTTTGTTTTTCAATAATTGACTATAAATACCTATAAATAGGTAATCATTACTAACACTGGTAATTACACGATGTAGCCTCCATCTGACATTGATAGGTGTAGCTGTTTGGAAAGCACTGATGTAAAAACAGAGAAAAGGGAAAGGATGATTGGTGCAAAATATGTGAGGCCCACCCTTATGTATGTGTTTGATCCATGTTGTCCATTTGTTTTACCTGCTTATTTTAGTGCACGATCCAAAAAAGAGATAGATCTAAAGTTCAAGTGGACTACACCACAGGAAACACAGAGAATTTAATATCTATTGTTGAAAACTTTTTAGGGGCAACAAAAGTTTTGGATTAAGCTAATATTTGTGTTTACCCTTCATCCGTGTGTATATGACCTTATGAACATGTTGGATGACAAATACACATCCCCACAGGGCCAGGCTCATTTTAAATTTCAACGATGGACTTCATTATCTCCCCTGTTTTTTTTATAATGTGGTTCACTTGAACTTATAATTACCTCATTTTTGGGCTCGTGCCCTAAAATGATTTGGTAAAATGGATGAACAGCATGAATCAGACACATACATAAGTGTGAGGCCA
Organism: Magnolia sinica; assembly: GCF_029962835.1. NCBI lineage: Eukaryota > Viridiplantae > Streptophyta > Magnoliopsida > Magnoliales > Magnoliaceae > Magnolia > Magnolia sinica. The sequence continues at coordinate 15,600,147 of NC_080573.1, forward strand.
CACCTTTAATAAGGTGAAATCCCTTTCCGATTACATGCATAATGTTGATGCAGTTTTCCAGTAGACCCTCCTTGGTTAACCCTCTGGGACTTGCACAGGAGAGAGTAATAGACAAAGGAGACCCTGGCTTGTACATGGGATCCTCCGATGCCTAAGTCAGGACCTTGGGTCTTTTGTAGAATAGGATCTTAAGGAAAAGAGTCTTCAATCGAGTATTAGGGTTTGCATGTGTACATTTCATTGGCTAGAAGCACCTCTATTCATATGAGAGGGAAGATCAAATCATAAGGAGTCTTTCTCATTTAAAATTCTTGATATGTTAGAGATCTTCCTGAGATTATGGTTGTCCGAGTTTCTCGAGATCTGATTTTATCTCCCGAAGATCTTGGCAGAGATCTTCGGGGCGTTAGAGGGATTCCCCGACTGTTAGTTTGGGAAAAGGTCGGGTGGTAGAGGTGTCAAATACAGTAGACGTAAATAATACTAAGTCTTCTGTCAGATCAATATTTATCTTGCTTAGAGGTTATGCTGACCTATGGTCGGGTTAACTTGTGGCCGACATATGGCCGATCTATATCTGACCTATAGTTTAGGTCGACCTATAGTCGACCTATGGTTTAGGTTAGCAACCGGCTATTTGAGTGGACTTACAGTTGCATCTTATTTGAGTGGCCTTATAGTTGCATCGACCGACTTAAAGGTCGACCCTTCCTTGCTAGTAGATACCTCTTAAGGCACAAGACCTATTGGGCCCGTGCTGGTTTATAAAGTTGGTCCATTCCATAAGTCGTTTTATTTTTCCCCCAACACATAGAATCACGTTTTTGAGGAGTAATTACATACGCTATTTCCCTCCCTTCAAACGCTGTGAAGAATTAATCATACGCTGTTTAAGAATAAATAACCCCTAAATGCAATAATCCGACAAAAGAAAACTATCTAGCAAAGCAATATAGGCAATATCTTCATCTAACATGTGGCAAGACCGGGATAATCATACTCAAAGTAATGGCATATAAAAGTGTGCAGAGTCACGTAACTTGCTTGATAAAACATTCCCTGTGGCTTGAAGTAGTATGCACAATCAAACTATTCGTTAGAAACGATACTTTTTTTTACATATGCCTCAGCTAACCATCCTAATCTCTCACACTACCAAAGACCATGCAAGACTATTGCTGATCCAAGTATATAGAAGCAGTGAATAGTGAAGAGCTTTAGGCCCTTGCCAATCCAAAGACACAAATCTCTTATTTAGTCCAACATTGCTTGTCTGAACTTTTTTTTTCCCACATGGACACCTATCTTAGCCTATCCTAGCCTAATTTAGTCTATCCACTTTTGTCCAAGGCAATGTTGCAATAAACCCGAATTGATTATAGTTTAGTCCATCCACTTCTGTCAAACACATCACTACAACATGTTAGAATTAGTTTACTTTTCATTCATGTTCTCTCCCAAATCCCTACGTCCTCACTTAGTGATTTTCCAAGCTACAATGTTCAGGCCGAAGCACAAGCACGACTGTCTCTTGATCATCCAGGTTTAAATGAGTATCAACTATCCACTTCGCTTTCTTGGACTGTCCTTGATATATTTTTTACTTTATTTACTTATTTTTTGAATGTAACACATTCTTATTCAACTTATAGGCCATTTGGATGGGAGTGAATGGAGGTAAATGGGGGGAATTAGGAGTAAATTTAGGTAAATGACATTTTAGACGTGTCTGGATGGGAGCCAATGCATGGAAATGAAATGAAATAAAATAGGAGTAAGCAGGCTTAGCTTGTAAATGAAATCTTCTTTGTGAGAGAGGATTTGGAAGTAAATGGGTGAAATGCCCTTTTGAACTCCAATGGCGAGTACATGTGTAAACAAAGGTGTTTCTATGCACGTGTCCCCCATTCACATGGCACATTGATGATATTACGGAACAATATAATTCAATTATTGGCTACATCAATATAATGATTCAAGCTATCCAAGGTTTGGCCATCTAAATGGATGGTTTTAAAACGTTGACAAGTTACTTGCCCGTGATCCTTGCAGTTGTGGTTTGAAATTTTCTCATCTTTTTGCTAAAGTATGTATTTCAATGGGCTGATTGCAATAATTTTATTATGAATATTTTGAAAATTTTCAATGCATTCTAATTCCTTCCATTTACTCCCATCCAAACGGAATAGTTGGATTCCACATGCATTCCGTTTACTCCCATCTAAACACAACTTAGTAATCCATTCGCTCCTAATTCATTTACCTTCAATCCCATTTCTCATTTACATCCATTTACAAGCTCCTAAGAGAGACTTTAATAAAATCGGCACTTGGCCTCACATTTTTTGCTTTTTGAGTGCTTGCTTTATTGATGAACAATTCAAGCCATCACCGTGGTAATAAAAAGTCATTGCATCCAAGGTAAAAATAAATTATTTGGAGGGCAAAATCCTCATTTTTTTGGAGGGCAAAATCACCGCCCCTCCCCCCCCACAAATCACCTGATTCCATGTCAATTAGTGACTGAGTAGTCAAGCCAATCTTCATATATCTAATGTTAATTTGGCTATTTCGGCGCCTGGGGTCACAAGGTGTTCGGTTCAATTTTAGTCATATACGACTCTAACACACCCAACACATACATGCACACTCGATCGTATCCCACCCAGTCACTACATGTGTGGCATAATGTCCAAATTGAAGCCCAACAACTATAAGGGGTATTTATTAAAAATCCATAAAAATAAAACTATAAAAAATCACCCGTTGGCATTTTTATTCATGTACTCTTCATGAATGATGACATCATCTTTTATACGACTGCCCATTCGGCCCGCAGTTGTCCTTGTACTGGTTTTTTAATTGATAACAATAGGCCAATTCAAAACCTTTAGCTTAGTAGGCGTGATCCCGGTCTACTGTGAGCCCTATTTCCAGTATGATCCGTGTACCCATACCTAGACTACTTATTAGCTAGGCTTTGAATTTGGATCCAAATAATAACACTTGCAACGTACCACCGGACTGATTTTAATGGGTATGGGTTCTACTTTTGGACCCGTTTAAGAATTTAGGTTGGGTTCAGTTCCTTACTTCTGTGAGCCGACTAAAATTTACGTGTGGTAAAGTCTATCAACTGGGACACATTAGAGAGGTCAAGTAGTGCCAAAGTCATTTCTATTAATGTATGTTGATTATTCTAGCAATGGAATAGAGCCAAGTCACACCATGTATGAGAGCACGATAGGACATTGAGAATGTGTCAAAGGGGCACGTACTATTACAAACTTACTATACAATCCATTCATTGGGCCCGAACTCAACTAGAACCTTAAATATGAAGACTTAATAGTGTTTACACCTGATTTGATCACACCATATCTAATGTCTAGTAAGCCAACACATGGCAACACTACTGTACGGAAGATCAAAACAAGATCCTCATGTCAATGTGATCGATAGAAGAAGACCATGAAACGCAAGGAACATTGTTTCCATGAGATACATGTCATCGCACCTAAGCAAAAGTTGTTGGCATGACGTGCGACAATACAGAGAGGCCATATGCTCCATCTAGAAAAGAAGTCATGACCGTTGGTTTAGCTACCAGCGATGCTTCTTATGTCACATGGCAAAAGTCGAGTAGTTGCACATTTATGAAGCCATAAGCGAAAATGCTATAAAACACACAATTAGCTAAGGCGATGATCAACAGAGACAAGTGGCACAATGTGATTGACCATGCACATCCAAAAGCAATTTGATTACTCGAAGATCACGAAAGGCATCTCTCAAGATAAAAATACAATCAATTATGTTTGTTGGATGCTTGGCTAATTGAAAGAAGAACCTGCGAATGGTTGTCTGATTGAAATAAGATCTTGGGAACTCATCTTGAGTTAGAAATATAATTAGTCACGTCTGCTAATTAGCCAATCAATTAAGAAAAGATTTCGGAAGCCAATTCCAATATGCATCTTCAAAAAATCATCTTACACATTTATAAATTCAATAGAGAATAAAGAGCTTGAGATCCACGCCACTTTGATACAACACAACAATACTTTTTCCAATGCAATGCTGCTTGTCTCCTGCCGGCAATGGACATTTATTGTTATTATTATTCTTCAATTTAATTTTTTCATTGCCAAGTCGATACAGTGTTGGAAAACCAGCTTGATTGAATAGATTGGAATAAGGTAGTTAGACATGCTATGTCTACGATCATGTTGTTGTGCCTAGGAAGATCTCTAAGTCATGAATGGATGGCCTGTGGGACCATCTTGCCACGTGCCTAAAGATTTCGCTTAACCACTTCACCACAAAGTTCTACCAAGTTATGAACGGGTTGTCATTTAACTATGGTTGCCTCACCACAGAACCTAGTCAAGTGATGAACAAGTGGTGTCCCACAACAATATTGCCCATGGAGTTAGGATGCAAGTGACTAACGAATAGTTGGTCCCATGCTTATTTCATCATGAAGTGAGAACCCAAAGTGGTGAACAGGTTGCTACCCCATTGACCTTCCTGCCACGAAGTACGTGACCGAGTGACGAACGATCAATCGTTTTCCTAATGATCAACTCGCTCACAAAGCTCAATTGTGCAGGGCAACGAACAAACTTTCATTTTCCAATGATTGTCTCACCACAAAGTCCAACTATGAACGAATGGACTATTGAAGATTTGCCAACCATTGGCCATCTAGTCACAGAACCTTGTCTTGTGCGACAAACAAATAGTTGCCACAATGACTGTCTAGCCACAAAGCTAGCCACATGATGAACATATGTCCACCCCTTCATACAAATCGTGACTGTCTTGCATAATGAAGCTCAGCCCACAACAAAACAGATTGTTGTCCATGTTGACCATCAAGCCATGAAGCCAATTGAGCATGTGATCCTGCTTTTGTACCCAATGACCTTTTTGCTATGAACATTCGATCATTCTCAACCACCGTCACTATGAATAGATTGTTGTTGGTTATCATTTTTCTTTTTTCCTTTTTATCATTTCCTTTTTAGCACAATGTTGTTAAGACTTATTTATTTAATTGATTGGTTTCACCTAATTTTATTTTCTTTATTCATGTTCTCTTCATATTGAACAATGCAAGTTATCACGTGTCTTATTGAAAGTTTTTCCTTGACAACAAAAAAAAAAACTCATTGGAATGATGAACCATCTTCTTTGCAAATCGTTTGATTTTGCACAATTAGTGGTTAATTAGCTATGCTAATCTTTACAAATTGAGTGTTAATTTGACTATTTGGGTGCCTAGGGTCACAAGACATTCAATTTGAGTTGAGCCACTATTGGCTCTAGCACGCTTAGCACATCACACACACACACACGCATAACATATCCATCGAATTCAAGACCAACAAATAAATGCTTGATGTTACCTAAATTCAAATGGATTCCGTCTAGGTCTTCAAGCGGGTTAGGCCGGGTACTAAACACCAATACTATAGGACCCGGCTCAAACCGTACTCGTTGACAACCAGATCAGGTATCCATGGACTGGATTACGCATTAACAGTAGAGGTGTACATGAATCGAGCTAGCTCGGTTAGCTTGCTTGACCTGACTTGAAAAAGCTCGATTCAACTCGAGTCGAAGCTGAGTTCGAGCTGATTTTTTGAGCTTGAAAATGAGTTTGAGCTGGCCCCAACTTGACTCGACTCAAATCGTACCCACTTCAAATCAAACTCGAATCGAATCAGTTCGGTGACTCGATTACTTTGATATTGATGTTGCTCATCAAGTGTTTGATGAAATGACTTAAAGAAGTGTGGCCGGTGGCAATGAAGGTATGTTTATGAAACCAACACTATTTTTTTTATTATTGATTTTTATGTTACTTAGAAGGTGTTTGATAAAATACTGTAAAACTATTGTTGCTATCTCAAAAATAGTGGGATTTTGAAGGCGCAATTTAGATGTTTGTGAAAATGCTGCAATGGCGAACTTGATCCATCTTGGCTTGAACTGGCCCAAGCTGCTAACCGAACCGAGCCGAGCTGGGGCAGCCAGGCTCCAGGACCGAGCCTAGCCGAGTCCGAGCTTAGGTCAGCTTGAGGCCAGCTCAACTCGGTTCGACTCGATGTACACCCCTAAATTTGACAGCCCTGTGTCGTGGAAGTCCTCACTCGTGCGTATTCCGGGGTCAACACACCGCACCAGATCATTAAAATTTTCAAGGCGGGACGGGCAACGACAATGCCACTCGTAATTTCAACTTGCAAGTGAGGGTAAATCAGTCATTTTCGACTTCCAACCCCACCAATGCGAGATGAAAAGAAAAGCCAGCGATAGGCATTTTGGATAAAGAGCGCCAAAAATCTCGGAAACTCCTCAAAAAAACAAGCTTCAATGGCGTCATCTCTCTTATCCTCGGCTATTTTCCCAAGATCTCTGCTTCCATTCCATCCATCTCTCCGCTCGAGATCCACGCGCACGCCCCAAACACGGAGCATCCGTCTCGACATTCGCTGCATTTCTGCCAGGAATCCTTCAACGGTCAGTTGAATTCAGTTCAAATGCCGTCTCGACGTTGGTATTAGCATTTCTCTTTTTCGTTTTAGATTCGGGCTTGGAATGCGTTTGGTTGCTCTGCTAAATTGGAATTGCGAAAATTCAGTTCAATCTACAGCAATTGGCGAAAATTTCACGGTTCGGATGTTGCAGTTCCAACTTGAAAGCAACACAAATGCAATTCGGGTGGGGAGACGACACCACAGAGCTGGATGAACAGGAATACGGTTGAATCGTCCTTCACGTGCACATGGCAGGATTATGTATCAATCAGGATCATCCATCTGGTGGACCATAGCCTTCATATTTATGCAATTTCCTGCAGCGAATGCATTAACCATTTTTTACTTTCTACCATATATTGGAAGACCCTGATCATCTCTTGCATCATCCTTTTTTTTTTTCCATCACATATATATATAAATAATCAGAGGAATAATTGGGACTAGGGTGTCGAATTTATTAATAGAAGTATCTATTAGAATGAATTCTATAGCATTTGAATCCTTACCACCGAAGTGTTTAGTTGTACACTTGAAAGATAGCCCAGAAAATAGAAGGAATGATTGTATAATTGTTTTATATGGATCCTATCCGGTTGAGACCACAAGTAATAATGACATAAAATACAATTTGGCAATTTCTATTTTTTTCCTACTAATTATTGTAATTCAGAAGTTCATCCAAACACATCCTTTAAGTTCAAATAAATTTGGATTGTGCAGATTTCAATATATGCTTTAAAATTCAGTGCTGGTAAGAAGGGAATTTTTGCTTTTCATTTTCTTTTGAAGTTTTGGGGATGTTGATTGCATACATTTAATGATTTAGAAAAGCAACGTCAGCAACATGGGGAGTTTTAGGTGGTTGAGTTTTAGACCTTCATGGATAACTAGTATGGGCTAATCATACATTTCACAATAGATAGAACTTTAGGTCTCATTCAGCTAGTTCTACTTCTGCAACGCAACAATCATGCATGCCTGGAAACATGATTACACTTACTCAAGAGGAGCATTCCAAATTGATGAAAAATCCATAGAATCAGCTTATTCCTGCTACTTTTGTTGCCACTTCTGCACCTATGGCTACTTTCGTGACTTTAGGTATGGCATGTTTACGATCCATGGTTCCTGTTTCATAGGCCATTGACTCTCTTAAGACTTTTCACATGAAAGTGCAAAACAATTTAACTCAAAAGTTTTATTTTTTGTTTAGATAATGCTAAGGAATATACATCCCAATCCTTTAGTCTATATTTTTCTGCAATAGGTATATTGCATCAAACATTGTATGCCTACACGCCATGACAAAATAGTATTATAGAATGAAAAAATTGTCACCCGCTTGAGGTGACTCGTGCTTTATGAATTCAGATGAATGTTCCAAAAAGTTTCTGGAGTAATGTAGTATTTACGGCCTATTTTCTGATAAATTGAATGCCCTTGACTATGTTAATGGGTAAATCACCTCAAAAACTTAATTGTTTTCTTTTCCTCCCAAAGTCTTTGGATATTTATGCTCTGTTCATCAATTGGAGTTAGACTATTATAGATTAGATCTTAAGAGCTATTAAGTATATTTTTCTTGGGTACTTCCGGATGCAAAGAGGTTATCGTTGTTATAGTCCTTTACTTCGAAGACAATATGTGTGTACAAATGTTACATTCTTCGAGTCCACTTCATTCTTCTTAAGAGATAGTAGATCTCTTGATGTGGAAGCTATGCATGTACCTGTTGCCATTGAAGAAGACATAATCCAATCTCCTCCCTCTATTGACTCCTCCATTCCCGTTGTGCTTCAACTACAAGTCTATTACTAAATAGAAATGGAAAGATAGTGCGGCCACTTATAATGTGCCATCCACCATATTTTCTTCCGAGCCTAGTGATCCCGTGACTTCTCTTGATAGGTCTAATGTTTCTATTGCCTCGAGGAAAGGTGAGCTTATGTATACCAATTACCTTATCTCCAAATATGTCTTCTTTCAATACTTATCTCCTACTTTTAGTGTTTGCTTTATTGTTGTCCTCTCGTTCTATTCACAAGTCATACTGGGAAGCGTTGTTACGTAAGGAGTGGAAACATACAATGAAAGAGGAATTGGCTGCCCTTTATCAGAATAACACCTGGGAGCTCACCAATCTACCCACCGTGATGGCATAGTTGAATGTCCAAAGGCTCACTTGATTGCTAATGAATATTCTCAGACCCTTGGTGTTGATTATATTGAAACCTTCTTTCTTGTTGCCAAGTTGAATTCTATTCGTATTATCCTTTCTACGACTGTCAATTCTGTCAATCATAGCTGGTCCTTATTCCAACTGGGCATTAAGAATGCCTTTCTTCATGGTGATCTTATAGAAGAGGTCTATATGGAGCGACTACCTGAATTCGTTACTGAAGGGGAGTCATATAAGTTGTGTAAACTGAAAAAAAAGCAATTTATGGGCTAAAGCAGCCATCACATGTATTGTTTGATAAATTCAATAAAGTTGTGTTGAATTATGGCTTTGTTTCAAATCAACCCCCTCATTCCATCATTGTACGGAAAGATACCTCAGGTCTTATTGTGTCGGTGATATATGTTAATGATATTGTTGTTACAAGAAGTGGTTAGAAGGGGATTGAGGAGTTGAAGAAGTATCTATCGAGATTTTTTCTCACAAAAAATCTAGGACATCTTCAAATCTTTCTTAGTATAGAAGTTTCCAGGTCAAATGAAGAAATTAATCCGACTCAATGGAAATCTGTTGTGGATTTGCTCATGGAGACAAGTCCTCTATGTATAAGCTAGTTGAGACATCAATGGATCTGAACCACCAACTTATTGCTGATTAAGGAGATATATTTGAAGACCTAGGGAGGTATAGAAGATTAGTTGGGAAACTCATCTATTTAACTATTACTCAGCCAGATATATCTTATATTGTCAGTGTAGTGAACTATGGTACTCTACATCTGCGCAACTTCTTTAATAGCTAGGTTGTTTACTCCTTGGTATTGCGCGTTTATGGGAGGAAATCTAGTCACGTGGAAGAGTAAGAAGCATAGTGTTGCGACCCACTCAAGTGCTGAAGTAGAATATAGAGCAATGGTTGATACTATTTATGAGTTGATGTGGATCAAGAAGTTGTTGTAGGAGATAGGGTTCGAAGTGAATCTATCTATGCACTTGTTTTGTGATAATCAAGGAGCAACCCACATTGCAAACAATCCGGTCTATCATGAGAGAACTAAACATATTGAAGTCGACTATCACTACATATGTGAGGTCTCTAGTAGTGAAATCTTTGTGCCATAAGTTCGGTCTCAAGATCAACTTTTTGATCTGTTCACCAAGGCCCTCAGTCACTGTTAGTTTACATGCATATACTCGAAGCTTGGCATTGACAACATCCATGCTCTAGCTTGAGGGGGAGTGTTAACGGATGTGAATGTCAGCCACATCACTGTACAACCCACCTAGTCTTTTTCTTTTGCTAATTAGTTGCTATGCTTGTTTAGGACTGAGTGGGGATTTTTGCTTTTCTTACTTGAGGTTTTTTTGTCATATTCATTTTATTGAATAATATAAAAGGGAAGAGGGGATGTCCAACCCCAACTCAACCCTACCTCTCTTTTTCTCTCTTCTCCCAACTCTCCTCTCTCTCTCTCTCTCTCTCTCTCTCTCTCTCTCTCTCTCTCCTCTTTCTTCTCTTTATTTACTCTTAATCTATAAAAAACTACACTTTTGAAATGAGGATGTTTTTATCTTGCAGGAATTTTTAGACCCAAATGATTCATTGTTGAATAATGGAATGAGGAGACTTGAGAGGGCCATTGCTGTGATCCTTATTTTTGTTCAAATCTCGTCTCCATTGCCTTTTGCCAGTTGGAGTCCATGGTCTATTTCTCCTGCAAGAGCTGTGCTTTATTCACCCGACACTAAAGTTCCAAGAACTGGGGAACTTGCTTTGAGAAAGGCGATTCCAGCAAATACAAACATGAAAGCTATACAGGTGAATGGATCCATTTGTAGAGCTATTCAAGGTCAGTAGCTTAGTAGTCTCAAGTCTGTTGTCTCTCTTTGAGTTTGTAATATCTTCTTTGTAAGAATCTTGCTTGTAGGATTCTCTGGAGGACATCTCATACTTGCTTAGAATTCCACAGAGAAAGCCTTATGGCACAATGGAAGGAAATGTAAAGAAAGCCCTGAAGGTGAGCTCTTGTTGTTTAAGAAACATATTGTTTTTTCCTTCCGTAGTTTTATACATGAAATATTGTGTATGTTGGATCCTATTCTGATATGCTCTTACAACTTGGGAACCATGTGTATATTCTTAGCCTGAAACTCAAGGTTGGTCCAGTCATCATACAAGGTTTGCCCACCTGATGACTGTTCCGACCTCATTTTGTGCCACACCCCATACATGGTAGGGCCCACCACAGGACCAACACAGATCTTGAACACACATGAGGACATTGGCTCATGTGGGGAGAGTAGGATTCTTAATACTACTCCAGTAGCCACCACATCTCTTGTTTAGGTTAGATTAGATCTGTAACATGTGTTTATTCATCTTTGTCTGCACTCTGGCTATGTAAAATAAACCAAGCAAAGATGATTTTCATTCCCTTTTTTTTTTCTTTCTGTATTTAAACTTTCTTCCAATTGAGTTGTTGTTTCTATTTTTATTTGGTTCTTGCCTGCTTTTCTACTACCAGCCATCATGTGATGACCCACTACTAATTTAAGGACATTTCCTTTTCAGATTGCAGTTGATGATAAGGAATCCATCTTGAGTAATATACCAACAAATCTGAAGGAAAAAGGTTCTGTACTCTATGCTTCTCTTGTAGATGGGAAGGTACGATAGAAAGAAATGATGCTGGTACTTCAACTAGTCATAATCGTGTAGGAAAAGTTGGTGAAGGAAATACACTTTGGAGTTCTTTTATGATACATGTGGTTTTGGTTTTACCCGTGTATCACTCTCTTTTGCTGGAAACACTTCATTTACAATAATTAAATGTAGGTGATTGCATACCATGGTTTTGATCTGTTGGAAAATGAGGTAAAGTAGCTCCGACACATGCAGGAAGATCTCCAACAGATGCAGGATCATAACATGGTAAAACCATATTGATGGCATCTGAACTAAATAATACACTTAAGTAGCATTAGTTAAGAGAGATTAACTAAAGGATACAGTGGGAACCAGTTGTAACTGGTGCTCTGAGGATGAAGGTAGAGAGTAAGAGAAAATAGAATCCAAACCAAGCTGCCCCGATCCATGAGTTTCTGAGCACTGCTTTCTCTAGTGAGAGTTTCTTGAAAAGTGAGCATGCTCCTTTATGTGGAAGAGATTGTGGGGTTGAGCCTATAGCTCAACTAGACAACCTTGAGATTGCATGATGCAGTAGCTTGGAAAAGAATATGAACTTTCAGTGTAGTGGGTGAATATGCATGTGAAACTTGATTGAATAGAACTCAAAAGGTAATGGACTGTGGAAGTAATTTCCAGCAATCTTCTAGTTTTTCTCAACAAAGAAGATAAATAATAAAAAGAAGTAATGTTATAGGAATGGAAGCAACACATGCTAGGGGATTGAAGCAATTCATGCTCAATGTAACTTTAATTTAATTCAATAATAAAGCATCGTGTCTCATAGGTTCATACATATGGCTATATGTATAGCCTTTTACTTAAATAATGCAAGACACATGATTTAATGCTAGCATGCAACATGGAGATTATGAAAGAGTCCATAAAGTAATTCAATTAACAAAAGATGCTAGTCCACCAAGTAATTAAGAGTAAACTCTAAGCAATAAAATCTGATTTAACCTAAATCACATGCCCGCATGCTAAGGAATAACATAAATCAATTAAAACTAGGCCCGATGGAAGGATAGAACTTCCAATTTAGCATAGGCACGTTCTACACTCAAGGGATAGATTTGTAGGTTTTATGATTAGGGTTAAGAATGAGAAAATCTGAAATTTGGAAAATTATGGTTTATGGGAATTGAGAATTTTAGAATTAGGTTTTTTAAAAATTAGAAAAATTAGGAAATCGGGGATCTAGGGTTTAGGGTAGGGTTATGGATGGGAAATCAATGGGTTTTATGGGGGAAGCAAGGGGAAATCAAAGGATTGAGTGGTTGTTCATGCGGTTAGCCAAGGGGCTCATACGTGTGGGTCGTTGGCTAGGCTTTTTGGGTCCTCAATGGTTGATTTCGGTCGGGGTTGAAGTTGGATGATGAGAAGATGAAGAAAAATATGATTTGGATGGTCTTGGATAGGAAGGGAAGAAAAGAGATGAAGTTTTTGGAAAAATACCTCTTTTGGATAGAAAGGAAGAGAGAAGGAAGATGATAGGTGGAGACCTCGCACCTCCGTTGAATGGGGAATGGAATCACACCACACCTAAGTGCCAAATCACATGGAGTATTCTTCAAGTCACATGAAGAAAAGAAAACACAAAGCTTCTTCTTCCTTTTTTCTTTTTTTTTTTCAAAATAATGGCATTGGGGCCTCAACACCCATCTTTCTCTTTTATAGTCTTAGAAAAGACCTTTTTTAGACGCTCTCAAATAAGATTCTCAACATAAAGACATTTAATAAATTAAAAGTTATTCCTAACTCTCTAATCTCAACGCAAATATAAGGTATACAAAAAATAATGAAGCATGTAAACAATCTAAACAACTAAACAATTTCATGGCCCATGGGGGTCCACGATCAAGATGTCCGATGATGATGATCCAACAGTCCGATCATCGTTTCCATCTAATTCAACGGTCCGATGTGTCTATCAAGCTCCTATATGCAACCCACGTGCATCTTCCCAGTGTAGGGTCTTCAAAGATGCATGAATATGCACGTGGGGTCTTCAACGTAGCTAGGAATGTGAATTGGGCCAAGTGGGCCCCATGTAATGGCTGTATAACCATATGGAGACTGACTCAGCCCTCCTCCTCTGGTATGGTGCTCAGATGTCTTCATCATTAAATCTCTATTGTATGCCAAAACCCCTTGAAAGAGACCCTATGGGACATATAAATTGACCTACTTCTATTCAAAGTGTTAGTAAGTCAATCTTTTAAGTAGAGAAATGATGCATCTAGGCCATCCATCACCATTACATGGACCCTCTTTGATTGTAGGGCTGGCCGTAAAACGGCACATACTAGGGATATTTTGGTTATTTAGAATCTTCTTTACTAGCAGTTAGTTCCGTTTTTGGATTTAAAATTTAGATTTCAGTCTTTAGGATATGATTTAGAGCTAAATTAATAAAGTATAGATTTGAAAGATCGCTTTATATCTTTATCTTTTATTTTATAGCTATAAAAAAATATTTAAGGCCACATGTATGAGAAGTGTTGATGAATATAGAATGAAATCTAAAAAAAAATAAAATGAAGTGCGAGTTTTTCTGGGGAAAAAAATCTCTGGCAAAGTGAGAGAACTAAACCTCTTTGAATTGTGTGGTTTGAGCAAAAATCCATTCTTCTCTTCTTTTATTCTTTCACAACCTACTTCATCAATTGTTATTAGAACTAGTTCCTTCTTCGGCTTGTATGAGACCAATGGGAGGTTTTTTGGGGAGGATGTCATGGAGGAAATGGTAAAAAGACATGATTGTATGGACGGAATGTGCCATAATATTTTCAGCTGATTGGATAATTTTACAATGCCGACACAATATCGAGAAGTTCCTTCTTGTGTTTGAGAAGGTCGCAACATCCTGGAATTGGATGTTAGCAGTTCCAAGGGTGTTCATTCGATCATCCTCTCGAGGTGATCAATTGGAGAATAGTGACTATGCTTTTGATGTGAAATTTGGTATGCTTGATCTTCATGAAGAATCAAAGAATTTCAAAGAACAAATCCAAGATTCACTAGAAGTGTTTGAAGATCCAACAGGTGACATGACTAGTAAAAGGACGACAATTCAAGAAGATACATGCAAAGAGTCAATCTGTGTACTGCTACATGAACCTATTAATGGATCATTGGATGGATTTGTTTATCGAACAGACAATGGATTGATGGTTTAATTGGTGGAGGAAGAGATGAGCAACTCAATGGTTGAACTAGCACATTCTACTGTGTATATCAAAGTTGAAATGGACATGTTGTTCCTGTCCCAGCAATGATCAAAGTGCATAAATCGGAGGTGAACTGTGATGAGGAAAACATCACCTTGACAAGGAGTTGATAGAAACACAACTCCGTTACTGCAAAAGTGGGAGTTGATGCCTAGAATGTGCAGAGCAGGAAGAAAAGAAGAGGTGGCATGATCTACAATGCCAGCCAATGCCAATGTTGGCGATCTGAAATGTAGGCCTTCCCCAACAACTGTCACCAAAGCCAAGGAAGACATGTTATAAAGTCATATTGGTTTGATGGATTGCTGGTAGAGCCAAGGAAGAACATTGTGATGTCATATGGTCTGATGGATTGCTATTGACTATCAACTCAAGGACGTGTTCTTTGAAGCTGGGGGCAACTGATGCATCTGTAGCATCGATCACCATCAGATGTCCTCCTTGATTGTAGGGTTGGATATAAAACAGTCCATATTTCGGATATTCTAGTTATTTCGTGAAGATCTTTTAAGATTCAGAATCTCTTTAGTAGTAGTTATCTCCCTCTTTGGATATGAAATTTGGATGCCAATATTTGGGATATAATTTAGTAAAGCCTAGATTTGAAAGAACTCTTTCGATCTTTTTGTATTTAGGCCTATATAAAGACCTCTAAGGCCATAGGATGAGTGGGCTGAACTTGGCGCCATTATGATTTTGCTTTCAGTTAGGGATTGCAGGCAACCTCAGTCCTCCCTTTTTATTACTATTTTTGCACCTGTTTTCTGTAATTATGTTTTGCTATTGTCAGGCCTTAGCCATCCTTGTTCTTTTGGGTTAATTTTCTGGGTTGTTTCCCAGATATATATATTTTTTGAATTCCTGTTTGCTCTTGGCATCTATTTTATGCTTTTTTAATAAAATTCTCATTTCACATAAAAAAAAAGGACCTCCAAGGCCATATGTACGAGGAGAGTTGATGAGTATATAGCAGAATAAAAAAGTGTTGAGTTTTGAGAGAAAATACTCTTGCCGAGGGAGAAAACGCTAAAAATCAACTTCTTTGAATTATGCACAAAATATCCATTGTTCATTTTCTTTTATTTTCTTCTTTCTCATTACATTCTACATCAAGAAAGCAAATGAAAGAGTCCAAAACTAACTTTTAACTCTCAATATACCAGCCACATGGCCTTGTATAGGCTACACACACATGCACACTCCATGGTTGTGAAAAATGCCAAAAACTAGGCATCTAGTTGATGTGTCCAGTCATTAGGGCGTGTTTGGATTCACGATTTCGATTGTATAGTATCGTATTGGTGGGGTTGATGGGACATGTCCCTCGTTTGGAAACGAACGGCAGGCAATGCATTCAACACGTGCGAATATGCCCGAGAACCACTTTGCATCATCGATGGGATTGTACCGCGCAACCGGCCGGACGTTCAGTTAGACGTAAACAGGAAGAAAACATTTTCTTCTTTCATTGTGTTGCTGGTAATGCCCAGTATGGCCGTCTTTTGACAAATCCACATCGTCCATCATCTTCCTCTCGAGATTTAAACCATAAAGGGTGAGCTTTGATCATCCGATGATGTGGCCCACTGAGACAATCAAGTTGAAACAACAACCGAACGGTCTTCTTTTGATCATTGTAGCGATCATGAGGAAGTACATGGCCATGAAAGGTCAACATGTTTTTGATGGGTTTTTCTCCCTCTACCTGATGAACGGTTCAGATCCACCTTTCACTGCATGATGGTGGCCCACAACGAAAAGACGGAACCTCTGTTTCGCAACAGAGTCGACGTACGTCGACTCTGTGAAGTTTGGTGGCCCACTTATTGAAGCTTCTTGGAAAATCCACTCCGTCCATTGGATTTAGGACGAAAAACCATCCGGAAGGGAGTGCTTTTGGAGTGAAATCAGCGTGGCCCATGAGGGTGTTTACTCCGCCGTCCATTTCATGTTTAACGGTTGAGATTCTGCAATAGTTTGCATAGAAACAAAAGGACACCTAGGCAAGGGTAATGCCCACCCTCTGAAGTGAATGAACGGCTCAGATCATTCAATGGAACAGTGAGTGAGCCCCACTACACGCACGTATATACATCGTGTGGCCCTTATCCGATCGTTTCCAAACATTGATCTGACATGAAATTGTATACATGCTAAAGTAATACGTCCTATCCAAACATTGGTTAGTGGCACGTCTCTGCTGGATGTATTCTGAATATCGCCCAACGTATACGTGAACAGTACCGGATATAATACAATCTAGTTGATGTGTCCAGTCATTTAATGTTATTGAATTTATATAACGAATCCAAAGCCTGTTAAATATTTAAATCGCTTTGTACACCATGCTTATGGACTTCTATATACAACCATATGGCTGTTTTCACAGTATGATTGGTATGCATACCTCAAATCTTGCAACCACATGATCTACAGACACATTCATTGCTGTGAGAACTCCAATTTCAGCTAGATTTCTTTGTATAACATCTATTTAGCAATATACAATCATATGAGCTTTTTTTTTTTCTATGTAGACAACTTATAAACTCTACAAGCTGTTTGGTGTATATACAAGCCTCGCAACATGCATTGTATGGTTGCTTATAGTCCTAACATTGGATAACTAGTTGATATATAAGGGCTGAAATCATTGCATATTTGGACTTGTTGACCCATGGTAATTGGTTCCTTCCTTTGGACTAATCAATTAGGTTTGAGGGCCCCACATCTAATCGGATGATTTCTTTGCCTTGATCTTCACTTAGCCATGTTTTATTTATTTATTTATTTTATATGCCTGAATGTGTCCTTGATGGATCGCGTATGGTCCTAGATGCATCTTTGTGCATTCAATGCCAGCCACCCGCTGACAAAAGGAGTTTAAGCTCTTAGGAATTTGGATTATATTATGATATGACTTATGATGGCTGTGTTATGGGCTGTTTGGGCGAGAGGAATGGTCAATGCTTTCAAAACAAGCGCATGTTGGAGGTGGATGCATATAAAAGGGCCAAAAATGACTATAATAGGGTGGGTTTCTTGTGTTAAAGGAGCTTGACTAAAATGATTAGTCATTCTTATCTGGGATGTAATTTCTTATGTAAATTCGAGCCGTCGTGCTCTTTTAATAAAATGTCGTTACCTTTAAAAAAAAAAAAAAAACTCCGTGTTAAAATCTTAGCAAAAAATCATGTAGCGTGGATATGACTCATGCTTGCTATGTAAGTTTTACAAAACATGATTTGATTATCTCATGAGTGTGGCTTGATCATAATACTTAGGGCCTGTTTGATAAAATTATTTTCAGTACTTATCACTGAATTTTGGTATTTTCAGTGATTTTCCCTTATTTAGGGCATTTAGTAAATCCACATAATTAACTGCTTAATTTCGATTTCCATGGAAAAAGGATTTTTTTCCAGCTCCCCTCTCTTGACTAGTCACTTAACACGGAATGCGGAAAGTGATTTTGCTCTGTACCAATAATTTAAAATGACAACAATGCCCTTCCTCTTCTAAAAAAATGACCACAATTTTGGGCGGCCACCGTAGGAGGTCTGATCATAGATGTAAGACGTTAATCTCAATGTACCAGCCATTCAAAGAGAGTAGTCACTCACCCAAAATGGAGATCAAAGTGTCGAGATCTTGGATGTCGAAGTTAGTGTGTCGTTGCACATCCGATAATAACGATCTGACATTATGGCCCATTCTTCGAGGTGTTTTTAGACTCCTTCCATGAAGTGGACTGCACATCTTGTAGTACTCATTGATAGTTTCGAAACAAGTGGTCGCACATCCCAAATGGAGATCAGAGCGCCATGATCTTATACGTCGAAGTTGGTGTGTCGCTACGCATCCGGGCTACATGTGCAATAATAACGATTGACTTTGTGGCTTAATTTTCAAGGTGCTTCTAGACTCCTTTTCGCAAAGTGGACTGCACATCTTGTAGCACTCATTGATAGCTTCAAAACAAGTAGTTGCATATCCCGAACGAAGATCGGAATGACGAGATCTTGTACGTCAAAGTTGGTGCGTCGCTGCACATCGGGCCACGTGCAGTAATAATGATTTTACTTTATGGCCCAGTTTCTTTGGTGTTTCTAGTCTCTTTTTGGGATGTGGACCGCACATCTTGCAATACTTGTTTATAACTTCAAAATAAGTAGTTACACGTCCTGCACGGAGATATGAACATTGAGATCTTGGACGTACAAAATTTCGAGTCGTTACACATGTTGACAAAAAAAAGTGAAATCTAATGTCAGTTGTTTGTGTCCCATTCTTTTGGCCTTTTTTTCTTTTTGGAAGATTTGAACCTTCCATGATGTTTGGTGCTTTGAGCTCTATGAAATCAGGGGATCGCTAATCTAGATCAGGTCGTGGATCGTGACAAAAATGGATCTTCAAGATGGCATGTTCCTTCAATGGACCATATCTCCCCATTCGTTGATTGGATTTGGACAAAATTTGGTCTAGGTGGGTTTCTTGATGTGTTCTTCGAGATGGTCTGGTCGGATTAGAACATACTTGACCAGATCCGGCCAGATGAGACCAGATGAGATCGTGGCCATTCGATCTTGTTTTCGATAGATCTGATTCAATTCAGATCAAATTAGGCTGAAAATTGTTCTCTAGGCTAATGAATACACACTGAACACATTTGACAGTTCAAAATAATCAGATGGTAGTCCAATCAAGGAGATGTAGGCCGTGAACATCTGGGATTGTTGCATGGCGAGATCAAAGGATGACCTATCACAATCAGCCCTTATTCAAGCCCAATATCTGGGCAGTCTTGATTGGCATGGCACACCTACTAGATATCTGAGCCATTCATGATAAATCTGATGCAAATCTCGCACATGTGTCTACTTGACCTTTAATCTCTCCTTACCACAATTCACCATTGAACTTCCTAAAATAGTAAGGTATAAAACTTATAAATTGAGTAACATTCTCTTGTTGGAATGTGCAAGAGGAAAGTATTAAAGTTTTATTAGATCAGCATAGGTACGCCAAATTTAGTAGCATGACAACAACAGGTTTCATCTCATACTCTACAAAAGATAGAAATAGAGACAATATGGGCAGATATGGCAAATTGTCAATTTTCAGACATTTGTAGTTTGTGTTTACCAAACTTTTTTTTTTTTGGGGGGGGGGGGAATTGCTTATTTTCAGCTATCACTTATCATTTTTCAGAAAACAGTACTAAAATTCAGCACTTAAGTTTTCAACACTTAAATTAATTTTCGGACCTTATTTTCAGTTTACCAAATGGCACCTTGCAGTTGTTTACATTGTCTGATATGAAACATCACCTTGGAGAAAACATTGGCTTTCTCCGGTTTCTCACATTTTGCACCATTTTCTAAATTCCTAGTATGGGACTACTTATATAATACATAATTACGTATATTTCTTATATAATATTCAATTACAAATATGCTTTGTTTTCCTTTATTTTCTTCCTTTCATGGTCTTTCAAATCTATATGGGGAAAGTTATAGTTCCTTTTGGTATCACAGGGAAGATTGCAGTCCCTCATTCAATATATAAAGGAGCAGGACCCAGATAAGGTATCTGTGAGCCTTGCATCTTCACTGGACACCGTTGCAGAAATAGAGTTGTTACAGGTAACTAACATTATCCAAGAATTTAATTTCCATTATTTGCAATGCTACTGGATTTATGTACTGTGATGGAGACATCATAATATGGACACAGCAAAAACTGATAATATGTATTTTGTAAAAGATTCATACATCCTAACTGAAGTTACAATTCAAAACAAAAAAAAAAAGAAAAAAAGAAAAAAAGAAAAAAAAAGAAGTTATAATGTTTCTGTGAAATTCCTCATCATTATCCAAGTCTTGTCGCAACTGATCGGGGTTGGCTACGTCAATCTTATTCCACCATTCTACTCAATCAAGAGCCATAACTTCAGTTAGGCCATAGGCCATCAAGTCACCTCCACCCATGTCCTTTTGGGCCTTCCCTTGCCCTTTTAGAGCCTTCTACTTGCACCAACTCAGTTCTAACCAGCGCAATTCTTGGTCTTCATTGTACATGACCAAACCATCCAAGTCTACTTTGCCTCATCTTGTTACATATTGGTGCCACTCCTAAGTTCCCTCTAATGCATTCACTTCTCTATTTCCATCTTTCCTCATCTTGCCACTCATCCATCTCAACATCCTCATTTCAGCTACACATCCTATGAACATGTTATTCCTTAACTGCCCAACATTCTGTCCCACAAAGCATGGCTGATCTTATGGCTATCCACATCAGTTTGATTGGTACACAATGATCACATTTTTCTGAAATTCCTAATATTTGAAATTTCATATGGTTATCGTCAGATATATAAGCTAATAGTCACTGTGCACTCATCTCTAGCCCATTAAAAAAAGATGATGTTTTCGCTTCTGATGTGTAAATTAATTGCTTTATCTTTTCACTGATAAGTATGATATATTATTTGAAAGTGACAGATTTTCATTTACTGTCATCAACAGTTTACTATAATTTGCGTTCACTTAGCTGGTTTAGCTTGTTAATTTCTAATAAGATGTAACTTTTGGAATGTCTTGAACGCTTAATAATACCACGCTCAAACAGGCTCCAGGGTTGTCATTTTTTTTGCCCGAGCAATACTTGAAGTACCCAAGGTATGGCTTCTCCTCATTGGGTTGTGAACAAATGTTCCATTCATAATTTAATTCTTGGTGCCATATTAGATGTTGATTCTATAACGCCAGAAAACAACAAAGGTAAAGAAAGAAAACGGGTAGGCAGAGTGCAATTCCCTCAAGATGCAACCCGTATGATGACATGGTTCATTTCAAAGGGATTCTGTTCATTAACTCTAAGCTGCCTTACATATTTCATTAGTTAGCCTTAATATCCTTCTCCCCATCATGTCATTCTGGTGTACCTGGCTTCCCTTCGTTGCTATTTTGTTTCTCTATGCTATGGCCTATCATTGTGAAAAGGGGGTATTCTGGAGTATACATCAGCAAGCAGGTCTTTTGAAAAAAGAACGTCAAGATGATTTTGTGAGCGAACAAGGTTTCCAATTGGCATTTGTCAAACCTTTTCCTCCAAATGGTTTTCACTGAATATAACTTGTGCTTATGGTGGAGAAATCTGGAAAAAAATGCTGAAGGAGATACATGGTGGAAAACATAGCAGGAAGTTCTTTGTCAAAATTAATGGTGAGATCTAAATGCAAAATTCTTAATTTAATCATTAAGACTAAGGATCTTGCATCATTTCATTGATACAAGGAACTTGGAAGAATTTATTATGTTTAAACATTTACTCTTCTAATAAGTTTGATAGTAACATCCGAGCTACTTCCATTATAGAATGTTATGGCAGGTTGATTTTGTCGATCAAGGGACCACACTCTCAAAACGTGGATCCCATTCAATCATGTACTATACAGTCTATACTTAGGCTGTCTATTGTAGGAATGGGATTATTCTCCTTCATTATCCCATTCAATCATGTACTATACTTAGGTTGTCTATTTTAGGAATAGAATTATTCTTCTTCATTATCCCTTAAATCATGGATTGTAATCACCCAAAATTACGGGTCAACATATACCTTGTATAGCATCCTGTAATCTATTTAAGAGGATGGAATCTCACAATGAGGACCACCCTGAATTGAATCAAAACTTGATTTCAAGATCTCAACATTTCGGATTCTTGTAGAAATATCATGTGATGGGGACATCTCGTGCACACGCACGCCCCCTTTAAGCACGTATGCAAGGAGGAGGGCCCCACCTTCGATCTGGATTGATGATGACATCCATGGAGGGCTTTCTAGTTAGGGGACTGTGTTTTGGTTCTTTGGGGTGGACCTGATCATCATGTGGATTCCATCATTGGATTTCATGATCGTGGCCTACTACCCTAAGTGACCTAGGACTTTGAGTTTTGCTTATTACCATTATTAGGAACACCATGAACGGTTTAGATTGCATTGATTAGTTGTTATTTTTTATTACTTCGTCTTTAAGTAATAGTATGCGCACATGGCGCAGCTTTTGGGGTATAGGTTTTTCTTATAAATAAGTAACCCCTTGTAGGTTTTTTTTTCATTAAAGATTAATAAAATTTCTGCGTTTTTTTTCTGCTTCTCTAAATTTCTGAGTTATGAAAATTCAATTGGTTGTGAAACCCTCCCTTCCTCGAAGGGTTGACTACCGTGGTGCAAAGCCACACCTATCCCAAATCGCTCCATCTCCTACCTTCCATATTCACTTCTTCCTACAGTCATCTACGCTTCAAATCCACCCTCTATTGCAGCCGTTTTTCTCTTTACAACAGATTTTCAGAATCTAGCGCTGCAGGGGGGCTGAAACTTCGGCGAAGCACCACACACAAACCGTGCACCGGATCGGGCTGAAATTCGGAATTTTTTAGCACACCCCTAGCCGACCAGCCCTAAGGAGGGGATTTTGGGTTCGTGGGCCCCACACACGTGCGGGCGAGATCACAAGCACGTGCGTCTGGGCCATAGTTGTTGTCCACGTGTATGGTACTTCTCTAGTTTGTCTCTCTCCTCTCTTTTACTCCCCTTTCACCCAAATCTACCCTAACCCTAAGTTATTCAAATCCTCAATTTTATGCACTTTCTTCAACTTTAGGGTTCCTCGAATTGAAATTTGTGAATCCCTTGGATTGGGGAATTATTTCTGTGCATGTGTGGATGAATTTACCCTCTGATTATTATTTGGTCTATAATTTTGATTGATCCGGCCCTAGCATGCGTAGGCCTGGATTCGCATAAGATTCCCCTTGATTGAGTGCTTGAACTTTTGTGTGGGATGTGGAATTTTGTGTAACTGTTTCTGAATTAGTGTGATTTAAAGCCTGAAATCTTACACATCATACTTGAATTTCATATCCTGCATCAAATTTGGTATCAGAGCTTAGGTTTTTCATAGGGGATTGGATTGCATGTTTAGGGTTTAGTCTACTCGCGTTTATTTTGCACTAAATTTCATCATATAGGGCTGTTTAGGACCCATCATTCACAACATAAATTGCTGAATTTTCTATTGTTAGAAATTCTCTAATTTTCATTGCTGAATTTTCTGTTAACAAACTGTTTGGACGGTTATGTTGCTGGAATTTTAGGAGCGTTGCATAGTTTCCCTCATATAGAGTCCTATAGGAGCATTTAGTCCCATTTAAACGCATATAGTTGCATTAGAGGACCTTTTAGTTGAGTGGTAGTTGTATGCCCACACGTACTGGTCGCGGTTTTGGGTTGCACCCTGCACTAAACATGGAGCAATTACAAGAGTCAATGGACAACATAACCCGACAATTTGAGTCATAAGGTAGGTGCTTGGAACAACGTATTGACCAACGCTGGGATCAACTTAATGTGCGAGTTACCCAACTAGAGACCTCTGCCTGGCCAAACCCCGCCATTGGGGAAGATGCCCAATCTCAGGCAGGTGGTCATGAGGATAGACAAGGGAATAGGGGTGGCCAAAGAAACAGATATGGGCACGCACCCCGCGAGGGGCATCATAATCATTATGACCCAGATGCATAACTCTTCAAGGGAGTTAGAGTAGAGGCCCTTACGTTTAATGGCCACTTGCTCCCTAAAGCTTTTCTGGATTGGTTGGCGGATATGGACCACTATTTTGAGTAGTACGACATGTCGGATGCTCGTCAAGTCTGATTTGCCAAGATGAAGCTTGTGGGCCAAGCAAAGAGGTTTGGGCTACTGTGGAGCGAAAAATAATAAAGGTTGAGGGAACACCCAATAGTCCATTGGGGAGAAATGAAAGAAATTCTTAAAGAAAAATACCTCCCTTTCTCTTATCACTTGAGATTGGTTGAGGAATCGAAGTCCAAGTCTAAGCCTCTCCATATTCTAAATACCAAAGACTTTGAGCGAGAGACTGAGTCGGACTCGATGGTGTTCGCCCTTGTGGCTAGGGAAAGTGCACCAGAAGCTAGTGCAGAGTTACCCACTGAGGCCATTCTGGTAGTGGATGAGTTTCGTGATGTCTTTCCTGATGATCTACCGGATGAGCTTCCTCCTATGGGAGATATACAACATGCTATTGATTTAGTCCTTGGGGCGACTCTACCAAACCTGTCTGAGGTGGTCAATAGGAGTCTGGAAAATTTACTCAGGTGTTTAGTGAGGGAGCACACCAGGACGTGGGACACTGCACTACCTATTGTCGAGTTTGCATTTAATAGTTTTGTCAATAAATCCACAAGTTTAAGTCCTTTTGAAGTCGTTACTGGTTAGAAACCTAGGAAGCATATTAATCTTGTCCCTATGTCCCTGTATCATAGGCTATTAGAGTCTGCAGAGTCCTTTGCACATCACATTCATTCATTACATCAAGAAATCAGACGAAAAATCAATACTAGTAATGAACATTACAAAATTTCTGCTGATCAACATAAACAATTCAAAGAATTCAATGTAGGGGACTCTGTGATGGTCCGCATCAGGCCAGAGCGGTACCTTCAGGGAGTCGTTCGTAAATTACACACGCGTAGTGCTGGACCATTCAAAATTATAAAACGAAACGGTTTCAATGCGTATGTGGTAGATCTTTCACCTTCCATGGGAATTAGTTCCACATTCAATGTGGAGGATGTAGTTGCATTTCAGGCGACCACTGATACATTGTCTAGCTTGTCACCTAACCATCCTAGTTCCCCAGACCTTTCCCTTGATCCATGGCCCCCTCCTGACCCATCTTCCCAGCCTCTACCTCGTATACCTACCATTTCCACACCCAGAGAGGAGATAGAGGATTTTCTGGATCATCAGATAATATCGACATTAGACAACGGATTTCAAAAGTTCCTAGTCAAGTGGAAGTCACGCCCAGTTTCAGACAGTACGTGGCTCATTGAGGAGGAGCTTCAGAGACTTGATCCCGACATCTTAGAGCGGTTTGGGAGTTTTATTTTGCCAGTGACGAAATCTTCGTAGCTGGGGAGAGTTGATGGGGACATCTCGCGTACACGCACGCCCCCCTTATGCACGTACGCAAGGAGGAGGGCCCCACCTTCGATATGGATCGATGATGACATCCATGGAGGGCCTCCTAGTTAAAGGATTGTGTTTTGGTTCCTTGTAGTGGACCCGATCATCATGTGGATTCCATCATTGGATCTCATGATCGTAGCCCACTACCTTAGATGACCTAGGACTTTGAGTTTTGCTTATTACCGTTATTAGGAACATCATAAACGGTTTAGATTGCATTGATTATTTGTTATTTTTTATTACTTCGTCTTTAAGTAATAGTATGCGCACATGGTGTGGCTTTTAAGGTATAGGTTTTTCTTATAAATAGGCAACCCCTTGTAGGTTTTTTTTTCCATTGAAAATTAATAAAATTTCTGCGTTTTTTTCTGTTCCTCTAAATTTCTGAGTTGTGGAAATTCAATTGGGTGTAAAACCCTCCATTTCTTGAAGGGCTGACTACCATGGTGCGAAGCCACACCTATCCTAAATCGTCTCATCTCCTACCTTCCATTTTCACCTCTTCCTACAATCATCTACGCTTCAAATCCACTCTCTATTGTAGTCGCTTTTCTCTCTACAACAGATTTTTGGAATCTGGCCCTGCAGGGAGGCTGAAACTTCGGCGAAGCACCACGCATAGATAGTGCATCGGATCGGGCTGAAATTTAGGGGTTTTGTAGCCCATCCCTGGCCGACCAGCCCCAAGGAGGGGGATTTTGGGTTCGTGGGCCCCACACACCCGCGGGCGGGATCACACGCACGTGCGTCTGGGTCATCGCTGTTATCCACGCATGTGGTGCTTCTCTGGTTCGTCTCTCTCATCTCTTTCACTCCTCTTTCACCCAAATCCTTAACCCTAACCCTAAATTATTCAAATCTCCAATTTTATATCATTTCTTCAACCTTAGGGTTCCCTGAATTGAAATCTGTGAATCCCTTGGATTGGGGAATTATTTCTGTGCATGTGTGGATGAATTTACCCTCCTTTGATTATTGTTTGGTCTATAATTTTGATTGATCCGGCCCTAGCATGTGTAGGCCTGGATCCGCATAAGATTCTCCTTGATTGAGTGCTTGAACTTTTGTGTGGGATGTGGAATTTTGTATAACTGTTTCTGAATTAGTGTGATCTAAAGCTTGAAATCTTGCATATCATACTTGAATTTCATGTCATGTATCATCATCATATCAGAGCCACGATGCTCTCTTTAAAGTTCGTGCGATTTTATTTGCGATTGGAAACTTCTCGTCTTCAATTTGTAGACTTCCTTGTCTCATCATTCCCATCAATTTTTTGTTTGCTGCAATACAAGAAAGTTTTAGCATCTTCTCTCAGTTCATACAGAACGAGTTTGCGATCTTCCAAGCAATGCTAGAATTACTCTTAGTTCATGACAACCAGAATATTCAGAACATTCAGAAGATTTTAGCATTTTCTTCTCATCAGAGGTAAGATTTCTAATCACAGTTATGGTTTCCCAGTTTTCCACGTCACGTT
Source organism: Magnolia sinica (assembly GCF_029962835.1). Classification (NCBI taxonomy): domain Eukaryota; kingdom Viridiplantae; phylum Streptophyta; class Magnoliopsida; order Magnoliales; family Magnoliaceae; genus Magnolia; species Magnolia sinica. The sequence goes on from NC_080573.1 coordinate 15,627,339, forward strand.
TCATCTAATCCACATAGCATCAAGGTCCTCTTGCTGGTTATTGGGTCTAATCCATCGTCCGATCATCTACTGGGACTTCCCTGTGCAGTCGGTAACCGTAGATAGGATCAGCTGACCTGTTTGTTTTCTATACTTCGTTCACAAATCTGATCCAATTTTGGCTGCCAATCATAGAAATGGAGAAGTCTTAGGTATTTTTGGTTCGATTTACTGGTAAAAATTATACCTCTTGGGCTTTCCAATTCCAAGTATACGGTCTAAGGAGTCTTCTTTTCTTATGGATTTAGGAAGATATCGATGCCTGGTAGGTAAGATGATTTATCTCTCCATGACTAGACCAAATATTGCTTGCGTAGTTAGTCTTGTGAGTCAGTTTGTACAAACTACTTGCAGCCAGCATTTTGAAGCAAGTTCTTGCATTCTACATTACTTAAACTCGTCTCCTGGCAAGGGAGTTCTGTTCTCTGATCATGGCCATCTTATTGTGCGCACCTGTTATGATACTGATTGGGCTAGGTTGTCTAATGATCGTCGTTCCACCACAGGTTATTGTACCTTTGTTGATGATGGTAACTTATTCTTATGATGTTGATGATGGCAACTTGTTCTTATGATATCCATCTTTTATGGGACAGTATTTTTGGAGCTTGTTTGGAGGTTCTTGAAAATAGTCTGGAAAATAAAATTAACAGTCAATGCCTTATGTACATGGAACTCCTTGAAACTTCTGCATGTTGTTTTTGAACTTTATTGGAACCATTACACTTCTATGTGATTGTAGGCTTACTGGGAGAGGAACTGTTGAACTCACCATCGAGAAAGGAGATGGTTCAACATTTTCTGCATCAGCTGGGGGTGAACCAAGAAAACTTGCCACCATTCAGGTGTGTTGAACTTCACATTGTACAAGAAAGAATATTAGCAATATATCTTTTAAACTTCAGTGCCTTTTCTACAATAGATGATGTGGGAGCTTAATCTCTACTATATATAACGCGAGTAATCATTGGACAATTTTACCCCCACAATTAGTCACCTAGAAAATTTAAAACAAAAAGGTATTCTATATGTCTGGTCCTCCAGTTGGGGATATTTTCCCCATTTCCATCATTTCATGAGAGTACCCACACCTTTCTATCTCCTCTCTACTTGCATGGAGCCCGTTGGATGCAACTCCTTAAGAATCCAGTGCAAAATAAAACTACATGGCATGGGGCCCCACCATGATGTCTCTGTGAAATCCATTCAGTCGATCAGTTGCGGCAGCTCAGGTTGTGAAGCCAAGATGGAGGCATATTGAAGTCTCGTCTCAAGTAGTCCAAAACACGGGAATAGTGAGATCAGTGAGGCATTTTGAAGTCTCTCTCTCTCTCTCTCTCTCTCTCTAGCCTGTACCCAGCCGCACCCTTCCTCTTCTAAATCTCCCTGGTCTCTCTCCCTTCCTCTCCCCATGTGTTGCACACGCCATACCCCCCAGTGTTTATTAAAGCACAATTCATAAGCATTATTTTGGTATGGTTGAAAGTGGGGGGAGACTTTGTCCTTCTAATTTCTCAGTCCTTGGAGGGACAAGAGAGTCACTTACTTTAGGAACTCTTCAGCTCTCCATTGGCATTTCTCCTGTCCCTTTAATTTTTCTAAGTTTTTACCATTAACCAAAGATAGAAAAAGAAAAAAAGAAAAGAAAAGAAACAGGGAAATGTTTTCAGTCCTCGGTCACAAAGGTATTTTGAATGAATGTTGAGTGACCTTTTCTTACATATGATGTTTTATTGATCAGTAACCTGTAAACCACATCTTCAGGTTGTTATTGATGGATATTCAGCGCCATTGACTGCAGGGAACTTTGCTAAATTGGTAAGGTAGCTGAACCTCACCTGGCTCTTGTAAATTTCATATTTTCTCTTTAGATGAAATACAGATATCACATATTGTTTTGTTCTCAATTGTCATCATGAGAAATTCCATCATTTGATAAAACTATTTACTTATTTTTATGGTTTTTACACGAGCAAATCTTGTCTTCAAAAACTTCATTGATTGACTCAGAAAGTTCACCAAAATTTACATCAACTCGTCTGAGAGTTGATTCCAAAAATCAAAGAAATCTTTTAACATGATTTTAAAAGGATCTAAAGTGGAATGATTGTTTCAGGTGATTGATGGGGCATATGATGGGATGAAACTGAACTGTGTCAACCAAGCCATTCTTTCAGAAAGTGGACCTCAAAACAATGGTTTTAGTGTCCCTCTAGAAATAATGCCGGCTGGACAATTTGAGCCATTGTACAGGACAACACTAAATGTGCAGGTTAGTTCATCATGGATTTCTGTTCTCATTAACATTACTGACTGGTTTCTCAATCATGTAATACTCTTAAGTTTGCTTCTTCTTTTCCCCCCTTTTCATATGGAAGGACGGGGAGTTGCCAGTGCTTCCATTATCTGTTTATGGTGCTGTTGCTATGGCACATAGTGAAGTCTCTGAGGAGTATTCGTCACCTTGCCAATTTTTCTTTTATCTCTACGACAAGAGAAGTGTAAGTAACATGCTACCCTATCATATCTTCCAAATATTTGATGTTACAACCTTTCTCATGGAATTTCTCCTGATCTCTTATAGGCATACTTTTCTCTCGAATTAAAAATAAAAAAGAAAAAAAGAAAAGAAAGAAGAAGAAGCTGTATATGTGTGTTTGTACTTTGTAGTCTCCTTCTTGATAATGGAAGCTATTCCGTCTCTTGTTATGGGTTTCTTCATGCCAACATCTCAGTCAAGCATTCATGCAGTCTTGCAGGATCCTTCTAATTAGGTGGCGCTCCCTCTTTGAATGTTCTTCCTAGCCCTTTATACTTAACATTTTGAAACAAACTCTTCCCCATAACCACACCTGCACCCGAATTTGTAGCCGGCTTGCCGCTTCGTGCAACTATAGATTCCTCCAAGATGTTGAGATTTGTTTTTTTAACTCACAACTATAGATTCCTCCAAGATGTTGAGATTTCTTTTTTTAACTCACAACTATAGATTCCTCCAAGATGTTGAGATTTCTTTTTTTAACTCATTTAAGTCCAAGAGTCCATTTTGGGGATGGTGAATGCTTGCTTGCAAGAGTGCTGCTTTGCCTTATTTACATTGTTCTGGAGCATCTCTAAACCACATAACACCAATTTTAGGTATGTCATTTGAAATAGAAACATTAGAGTTTGACAAGAAGTGTGCATGACAAGTTAAAGTCAGATTCATCAGTTTAATTCACATATCATGATGAAATTGATGAATATCTTCTCTGATGAACTTGCGAAACTGCACTATTATTCACATGAATTATTCAACAATGCATTTCACAAATTCCATGCTAGTTACTTGCTAAATCTTTCTTTCTACAGGCGGGTCTAGGAGGATTGTCTTTTGATGAAGGCCAATTTTCTGTTTTTGGGTACGATTTCAAACTTTCAAGGCAAAACTGTACCTTTGTTCACTAGTTTTGTAGAAATGCTAATTGCATACGGGTTTCTGCATTAATATCTGCACGACTCCCCTCTGGGGACATGTATTAGACCCGCACGATATATGGTCCATGGCCCAAAAATAAACGGATCAGGAGATCCCGACTGCCTGATTGGATCAGGGCCCAAAAATGGGTAGGGTCAGTTCTTTCCTCAAATTGGTCTTGGGATCGTCTAAATCTCTCCAGATGAGTGGTCCGGATCATGTAAATGTCCGCCATGTATCCCAATGGAGAACTTCTGTGCAAAACTGTGCAAAATTAGCAATTCTTCTTCCATTCATAATTTATTGCATTAGTGTAAATGGTTGAAACATCTATCTTGCCTATATGTTGTCATTCTTACCGAAACTGTTTCAATATGCAGATATACAACCGTCGGAAGAGAAATACTTCCACAGATCAAAACAGGAGATTTCATCCGATCCGCAAAGCTAGTGCAAGGACAAGATCGCCTTATATTACCAGATGAGAAGTGACCTTCTATCTCATCGATCACAATCTTTCATTCATTCTTTCAGATTTGTTGCTTTTGGTAAGGTACTGATCTGATTTCTTGGCACAGTTCATGCTGTCAATTTTTGTTTTCTTTTGAGTTTTTCCCCCCATTTTCTGTTGTAATGGTAAAACACAGACTCTTAGAACTAAAATGACAGGAGAGATGCTTGGAATTGTTGCCTGAGTGCGGGAAAGCTTCCTCCTAATTCTGTTGTGCTTATGGAAAGCATTAGGTGGGGGTATGGAACCTTTTTGTAAAGTGATGTTATTATCTAAAACACCATCCATCATAGATCTCATCAAAGAAATGCAACTGAAAGAGTAGTGGGGAAGTTCCTGGGAGATTTCTTGCTGATGCATCTTACAATGCATTGGAATTTCAAGCAATCAGCTTTTCTTGGGCTTCTTAAATTTGCACATTCATCAAGAAACTAAAACCAATAGCTAATTGGGGCTTTACCGCAGAAGTCCTCAAGAATTCTGATTTTACTTAAAAAAAGTCAACTTTTAGGTGGGGGTATGGAACCTTTTTGTAAAGTGATGTTATTATCTAAAACACCATCCATCATAGATCTCATCAAAGAAATGCAACTGAAAGAGTAGTGGGGAAGTTCCTGGGAGATTTCTTGCTGATGCATCTTACAATGCATTGGAATTTTAAGTAATCAGCTTTTCTTGGGCTTCTTAAATTTGCACATTCATCAAGAAACTAAAACCAATAGCTAATTGGGGCTTTACCGCAGAAGTCCTCGAGAATTCTGATTTTACTTAAAAAAAGTCAACTTTTATGAGGTACCAAAACAACTTCATGGGGTTCATATGACCAATTCCTCTTCATCTATCTTTTTATAGTCCTAGAGTTGAGCATCGTGGGCCCTGCAAGATGCGTGTGTGATATAAGTAATTTTAGGGATGTTCAATGAGACCATTATACTTGCTGCCCATTGATGAATTGATCGGATTAACCAACCAAAGTTGGCTTGTACTAATTCACATCAAGACTACTCGATCAAATTCGATAGATGAACATGATGATACTCAAATGTATTTATAGACAATTACATTTCTTTGTTCGATTCTGAATGGAGGTTCAAGTGTCCTATAGCTTGAAACTGAGTTAGAAATATACTCTTGCATGAAACTGGGTCAAGTGTCAACCAAGATCGGATGGTTGGATCTGTCCTTTCTATCTCCAAGAGTCTCTCCTCCCTCTCCCTCTCCCTCTCAGCAGATTCCCCACAATAATCTTATACTTTGTTATGAAGAGCGCGCAACATCTCGATCCGTAGGCCCATCGTAACTTTTATGTGACATCACTCCATTCATTAATTCAGACACTCCCTGTTACCGAACAAGGCCAAAAATCAAATTCAACTAAAACTCAGGTGGGCCTCAGAATACATGTAAAACTGGTACCTTAATTAATCCGCTGTATGCTTCGTTTTCGGTGTCGTCGCATTCTTGGCGAACCAGATCAGTGAGTTTTGCTCACGACCCTATGTAAGTACCGTAACACCCTAAGACTTGTACCCTATCAACTGCGTGGGTGCTATTATTTCAATGCCACGCGGCAAGTCCTCTTCCGACATCAGTTGAAGAGATGCATACGTGTACGCAAATTGAGACAAACACACACTATAATGCATGTACGCATGGTGAGTGGGCCCACTTGCAAGGAATCTTGAAGAGAATCTCATAGAAGAGACTTTTCTAAATACCCATTCTACCCTCACACCATTACATGTACCCATTCCAATATCCCTTAACCAAAAGACCAAAAATACCCCTACAAAGCCCCTTACTCACCCTAAACTACCAAGAATGCCCATACCCACATATCTCTCTTCAATATTCAACATAAACCATCCCTAGCCCATGCCATGATCCATACCACTCCATCCCTCTCTTATTTTTCATATCTCCTTCTTACCCCTCTCTCTTTCCCTTCTTCCATCTCTATCCCTCAAATCTCTACAACTACCCCGAGCACTCCTAAGCCCCATATGTATTCACCAATGGTAGCTAGGAAGAAAGAGCAAATGAGAGTGAGAAGAAAAGAGAGAAAAGAAATTGGAGAGAGAAAGAAGAGATTAGAAAGAGGAGGGAGAGTGCTCGAGAGAAAGAAGTGTTTTGAGAGTGGAATTAAGAGAGATTAGCACTTGAAGGAATGTTAGAAAGGTTTGAGGGAGAAGCTTCACCATCTGAATCATCTGATCGATGATCCGACCTAATCCGGACGTTCATCATCATTCTGAGTGCAAGGGAGGATAAACTCTTCCTTTTTCCTTACTTTCTTTCAATTTTCATGGGCACACAAGGATGAGACCCACTTGTGTATATGATAATTATGTGTGGAGGACGCCAAAGCGGTGGGGGCCCATCCAATATTGGCTGATCTCTTCTTCCCTCTTCTTTCTTTTATTTAATGTTGCGGATCATTGTGGGGCTCACAAGTCGGCCACGCTCTAAGACAGCGTGCCCCACATGCTATCAGAGCGTGGACCACCTTGTGTGGTCTACCATGATATTTATTTGCTATTCAATTTGTCTTTGAGATCACATAGATCTAAATGAAGGAAAGATACCAAATCAAGTTGTTCCAATGCATTTTGGGCCCACCACGAGGTGACCAAACAGATGGATGGAGTGGATTGTCCACACATGGGTTCACTTGGGGGCAAATCAATATGTAAATACATGTATAAGTATATATACAGAATTAAATAAATTTTTAAAATTGAAAAAAAAATAATAATAAATAGTGGGAATGGTTGCTGGCTGTCGAGTTACTAGAGGGTGGAAGCCCATCCTGGGCGTGAGCAATGGTCCAACTTGTGGGGCTCACCATAATGCGTGTATGTCATCCGTGCTATCATTTAAGGGCTAGGTCCCACATTTGAGCCAGATCCGGATCTCGGGTGGGCCACACTACAGAAAACAGTAGTGATAAGGGCACCCACTATTGAAACTTTCCAAGGCCAACTTTGATGTATGTATGCCATGAAAACTGACCATGCGGATCCATAGCCTGACAAGGTGAACGGAGTGGATCATTCTAATGTGGCCTAGTACACATTCAAAAAAAATATACAATTAAATCATGAGGGAAAAATATAAGATTGATCTTGACTGCCACACCAGGGTGGGGAAGTACTTCGGCACGGGGGTGGTCCCACTCGTGGGACCCCTTAGAGAATACCAACCTCCATTAATTACAATGACTAGGCCAGGCCGAAATAAAAAAATTGTCTTGAGGGCAAAACCTAGAAAACATGTGCGTGGAACCGCAATTATAGATAACAAATCAACTATATCAAGGAATACACACCACTAAGAGAGGTAGAAAAACTAAGAGAAAACTGGATTCGCCGAAATAATTCAATGAAGTAGAACATTACAACCTTTTTCATCACAAGTGTAACATAAATAAAAAAACATCTAACTGATAACACTAAACTTTGAATTAAGTTAAACCCTCTAAACAAAACCTTCACACTTTTTTTTCTTCCTCTCTCAAACTTTGTACAAACCCTTTACAAACTCTTGTAAACTTAAAACCTTTAATTAGAAAAGCTAGCACCCTATTATAGTTTAGAAATTCTAACTTAAAAATTTGCAAGACCCAACCCTCGTAAATACCCACTAAACCTAAAATTAGAATTTACATGCTCTGGGCAAAAATTCCTATTACTTTAAAATGTCGAAGCCCAAACCGCAAGATATTAACACGTTGCGAAATTTAAACCTCCCAAACAGTTTTGGACCGAAATTCATTGACTGGACCGATGTGAAAGTGATTACTAATAACGAATAATTATTGGCTGCAACCTCGCAAAATAAGTTTAATTGGCCAAATACAACTGACCGAGAAATGTAAACGTGTATTTGAAATAAAATTGAATTTAATAATCGGTCGTCACTCGGGCCAAATATAGGATCCCACGCCAATAACCTGTCGAGAAGTCCACCGCGTGATGGCCCGAGTGCCGTGCGATCATGTCCTACGCGACCATTAACAAAACTCCACTAGACCTGTCGGACTTATCCACCCACGTGAAAAAGCCACGAAGGCGTGGAGAGAAAGGGAAAACTAAGAACTTGGCCCCGGGCCATCCCTACCCGCCTTAAGCCTTAAACCCACCCTCTACTATAGAATCTAACCCTAAAAGAGGGGAAGGAAAGGAAATAGAGAATTGGAATTTTCCTGTCATCGTTATCGCATTAGCACCCCTTGTTAAAACCGGGATTCCGACTCGACTAGGTGAAACTATAATTTTTAGGGTTTCGAAGCTAATGTGATTAGTATTATCTGTATGTTATTGTGTGCTAGACAGCTTAGCTTAAAACATAATCACCTAAAGTATATAAATGTTTATTATGGTTTTGGTTTAATTGTTTGATTTATGATGATTGAATTTTACATGTTAGACAGTTGTTCGCATTACACAACCAAAAACCTAATATTATAAATAGAATTATGTAATAGTATCTTGTGTTTGTAAATGTTTGTATATGGATCAGTTGGATTTGTAGTTATGTTGCTTGGTGAAGAATTCAATTCCTTAAAAGGTTTGCCCTATACGTATCACCAACATACGTCATATATGTTGGAATATGTAGTCTAAGTGTTTGTAGAAATGTCTGAATGAATAAGTGTGTAATAAATTGTGCTTTATATGGGCGTTGAGAAGAGATTCTCAACTATCTTAACAATGTGTATGATTTCCTCCATGTAACTTACATTCTTTGTGTGTTTTACTTAGGGACTACATATGTGTGAATTCATGTTTAAGTTAAAATCCATCAAATGCTCATATGCTAGTATGATTGGAATTGTTGATCCATTTTCGATTAGCTTGTATGATTAATATAGTTGGACGAGACAGGTGTTTCGACCGGGGGTGCGTTAACAAACCTCCTCGGTAAGCAAAAACTTTTAACTGCCACGAGCGGTCTGGGCCCCCAAACCGCAGGGGCTCTCAGGTCTACCTTAGTGACCTTGGCCAACTCAGTGGGAAGTAGACCTTGCCCGGCAGGGCTCTTTGGGTCCACAGTGACCTTCTGGCCAACTTGACGTAGACAGGCTGGATGTTTCAAGTAGCCCCTGGAGTTGAAATGACAAAAGACTATCCAACTAAATAAAAGACTGCATACGACTTGCGAACAGCCAGCCGGAAGCTGACTCGTAGACGCTGCGACAACCAGGCGGAAGCTGCTGCCCTAGCTTAAGCGTGAGTGAGGGGCGGAAGCCTTCTCCTCTTGTACGCTGGAAACGTTGATTGTGCTTACTCCCTGCCACCGGCCAATTGAGTACCTGTTTTATTGTTCCCGTGTTCTCTCCGTAGGCGTCCCACCATGATACTTAGTGTGATTTCATGCGGCAATTCCATCCATATATCTTTCTATAGATTCAGTTTTATCCTATGAATCCAAAATTGAGATGGGGTATCGTGCAATCTCAACTGGACATACATTATAGGAAACAGTGTTGAATTGAACGTGTCAACTATTAGAAAACTTTTTGGGGGCCATAAAAGTTTTGGGTCAATCTGATATTTGTTTGTTTCCCTTCAATCATGCCGGTTTTCTTGTATGACCTAATCTATAAAGATTGGATGTCAAATAAACAGCACAGTGGTCCTAATAGTGAAGGATTTGAAACTGGGTTGGATATCCAATCACCTATTGTTTGCCTGTGGTGTGGTCCACCTGAGATTTATATTCCTATAATTTTTGTAAAAGCCTAAAATGATATAAAATCGGATCGAACGGAATGGATTGAATCACATTACAATTCACTGGTAGCGGGGCCACAGGGCACCCTAACCATCAGCCACGGGGAAAACTTGGTGGCAGGGGAGTAGCCAATCCGTTCCCCTTTGACACCAGCTAGCGGGGTACAATTGGTGCTCATATTTCGTAATCCACACCGTCCATTAGTTTTTCCCTCTCATTTTAAGCATGAGCCCAACAATGAAGGAGATCCAAATCTCAGTTGACCCACACCATAGGAGAATAGTGGGCCCAGGGGCGCTGGCCCCCTTCCTGCAGTCACCAGGTGAATTGAGTTCCTGAATAGCCCATGTCAATAAGGCCAGTATCGTTCACCATGTCTAGAAACTCATTCATGCCACCAGTCATTTGAGGAGGGCCACCTAATCTATATATTAGTTTTTTAGATCCATATCTCATATGAACCACATCAGTGGGGACAGCAGGGTCATTTTGGGGTTTCCTAGTTTGATCGGGACAGGCCTGAGTCCCACCTTGCTGCATGTATTTCATCCAGCCATCCATCCACCTTGCTGACCCATTTGGTGGGCCCGATCCAAAACTCAGATGGACCGCACCTCAGAAACTAGCTGGGATTGAATGTCTGCCGTTAAAACCTTCCTTGGGCAGCACCGTGCTGCACATCCATCCGCACTGGCCATCCTCTTTGCGTGGGCCCACTGGATAGTGGGGCCCATGGGATGCCTGTGAGAAATCCACACCGTCCATCCTTTTGTCCAGCCAGAAACGTAGCAGATTCGAATCTTGGCTAGGTTGCACCCAGGGAATGGTGTTGATCGAATGTCCACCGTTGAAACTTTATTATGGTGTCACCATAGTGTATGTGTTATATCCACTCTGTCCATCTACCTTGGACGGACCCTGGGCCTACCCTGATGTGTGTATTCCATCCTGGGTGTCTCAAAGTGAAGCATATTCAAGCCTCGATGGACCACAGTAGGAAACAGTGGTGCTGGAACGCTTGCCACTGAGACCTTCCTGGAGCCTGGTGTGTACTGGATTGTTTGGTTAGCTCCGTATTGGACTTGGACCGCATGTCGAAAGTCCGATTACCCTGAAACTATACGGATATGACCGCATTATTGGACTTGACAACCTCGTCGAAAATCAAGTCTTAATTGTGTCCAGAAATGCACAACTTGAGCCCGGAGCGAAGAGTGTGAGAAACGTGAAAATATTTAGAAATAAAATTCGAATTTAAGTAATCTGAGTCATGTCACTTGCGGGCCAAATATAAGGATTCAGACCGTCAGAATCTGCCCAAATACACCCTCGGATCAGGAGAAATGTCCCACACATGTCAGTGTACTTGTGGCCCTGATCGAGTGACCGTGACCGTTGAACTGAAACTGGTCCGTCACGGTCGATCTGTAAATCCGATTGGAACGAAAACTCAGCCTGACCTAGATCCATGGTCAGGGAGCTTAAGTCCGACCGCACGTGGAAAAAAGGCCACCAGAAGTGCTCCGTTGGACCAGAACAGTTCATATTGGGATATAACCTAAGTATACCTTGGCCCTGGGGCCATTCCCATCAAACCTGGGCCTATATAAGGACCTTAAACCCTCACCCTCTCACCTCATACGAATTCTAAAACCCTAGGAGAGAGAGAAGAGGAAAAGGAAAGGAAAAAGAGAGAAAGTGAGAGAGAATTGGAAGTTCTTCCTGGGATCCGATCCCGTTACTCCACGCACTTAGCCACCCCCTCTGTATCACAAATCCGGCGATTCCGACTCCGTACTTAGGTAAGAAAACCTAACCCTAACTTGTCTTAGGGTTTCCGACTAGCGTAATAGATGAATTAGCTAACTTATTCCCTGTTATAGGTTATTGTGGTGCCGTAGACAAGACTTAGCTTTAAAACTGAGTTCGTTACGAGTCTACTGGCGAAAGGTGCGAACTATAAATGTTTAGGTTATGGTTTTCAAGGCTTTCAATGTCAGTTAATGATTTATGACTGACTTGAATTGCTGTCACATGCTTAGACACGTTGTTCCCGCACTTCACACACACACACACACACACACACACACACACATATATATATATATATATATGAATTATGTTGAATATTATGTATTCTTGTGTTTGTTGAAATGTTTGTATGTGTATGGATTCTAGATATGGATTTGTCATGGTTAACTGTTGTAGACATATGGTTGAAGTATATGTGACAATTCCTTAGTGAAAGGATTTGCCCTAATACGTGCTATCACCAACATACGTCATGTATGTTGGAATATGTAGTCTAAGTGTTTGTAGAAATGTCTGAATGAACAAGTGTGTAATAAATTGTACGTTATATGGGCGTTGAGAAGAGATTCTCAACTATCTTAACGATGTGTATGATTTCCTCCATGTAACTTACATTCTCTGTCTGTTTTACTTAGGGACTACATATGTGTGAATTCATGTTTAAGTTTAAATCCATCAAATGCTCATATGCTAGTATGATTGGAATTGTTGATCCATTACTGTTCTGATTAACTTGTATGGTTAACTGTTATAATTGAATGTGTTTGGGACTACGGAATAGTCCAGGCAATCGGTAACAGGCACTGAATAGGTGGTTGAGGTTGTTTCGCCACATAGGACGTGATCGATGAATCCGAGCCGTACTTGGGATGTCGGCAGTGGTTAGGCCACACGGAGTGCTTACGCACTTCATGTCGATCAACTCAACGTGTGCTCGTACTAGTCGAGCTCGTCAAATAACCCGATTGACCCGATGTATGTTCACCATGTATGGACGCTACTGCTTGAATCTAAGGTACCAAACTCACTAGTGAAAACCTTTTTAAACCTTGGTACCTCGATCCGCTAAGACTCATGAGCCGGGAATGATGGTATGAGACACCGTGGTCGAGCTGTCGGCCTATGTTGGGGTGACGAGCCTCCCCATAGTGACCAGTGAACAACCCAGACTCGTGAGCCGAATATGGTGGTATGGGACACTGTATTCGAGCTGTCGGCTTACACTGATAAGGTGACGAGCCCTTTGTAGTGACCTTGAGCGTACACTAAGACTGCGTAGAGGCGACAAGCCCTTACGTAGCAACAGGAGTACACTAGGTCTGCACTGATAAGGTGACGAGCCCTTTGCGGCGACCTAGAACCGTAACATCGTATGAGATTTACTAGAATTGACGACCCTAGATTGGATCATCGTTTGAGAATTGATATAAGAGAGGTACCTTAGCTTCCCAATCCTGCTGTATGAAAATGACTAATAAGAACTTGGTAATCACGTCCATGCACCGCACTGCATGTGCCGTTTGGCGTTGGGTAGAACACTGAGGAAGTGACTGACATGTGCGACCATTAGATGAAGATCACAGAGGGAGTGCAGGCGAGGGCATGCATCATTTATACATACCATTCTTGCATTAACCATAGTACTTAGGAATGTTTGATTGTATTGCTTTATTATTACTGCTTGACTGAATTGATAACATGTTAACCTATGTTTTTATTGTTCCACCGAGTTGATTACTCACTCCCACGTTACGGGACGGTGTTGTACACACCTATCAGACTCTGTCTTAGGTGCAGATGGAGACCTGACTGATGAGGCGGAGGCTAACTTCATAGACGATGATGATGCCTTCTCCTACATGCAGTATTCTGACGGGTTTACCTAGACCGTTCTGATCGGCGGGGCTTCAGGGTTATGCTTATAGTGGACTATTACATTTTGACATTTTGTAATTTGAATCAATACATGTAATTATTGACCTGGCAATGCATACATATTTTGGGGACCTAAACTGGTTTATAAAATTATACATACTCGTTTCAGTCTTCCACTTGCGTAATACAACTGTCCCTGGATTATATTTTGCTGATTTGGCTTAATCTTATTAATGTTTTATGCACTAATATAGACAACATCTAATCATCATTAAATATGTTGCATAAGTGATGCGCTGGAACTCGAGAGTTAGACTTCTACTCGACCCCCGATTTTCAGGGCGTTACAACTTCCTTCTGCATCTTGTTACGAAATACCTTAGATTTCCGTAGTCCGCACAAGATCCGAACTCAAATTTGCGTAAGTTCGACTGGTCAAGCCGAGTCCTCGACCGGTCGAGCGCCTCCCTCAACCGGTCGAGCACCTCGGAGGAAAAACATTGGATGGTCGCTGGACTTTGAGTCGAGTCCCACTCAACCGGTCGAGCGCCACCCACGATCGGTCAAGCAGCGCGGTGAATTACTCCAATTTTTCACCCGCTGCTCCATCTCTCCTCTAAACTGATGAGGAAAAACCCCATCAGACCCTATCCAAGGCAGGGCTATTTGGGTCCACAGTGACCCTGGCCAACTTGATAGACAGGCTGGATCTTTCAAGTAGGCCCTGTAAAAAAATTAAAATTAAAATTAAAAAAAACTGCAGACGCTGCGACAGCCAGCGGAAGCTGCTGCCTAGCGTCAGCGTGAGGGGCGGAAGCCCTATTTGGCAAGGAGAGGGGCCCACCATGGTGTATATTTCTAATCCACACCGTCCATTAGTTTTTTAGATCCATATCTCATATGAACCACATCAGTGGGGACAGCAGGGTCATTTTGGGGTTTCCTAGTTTGATTGGGACAGGCCCGAGTCCCACCTTGCTGCATGTATTTCATCCAGCCATCCATCCACCTTGCTGGCCCATTTGGTGGGCCAGATCCAAAACTCAGATGGACCGCACCTCAGAAACTAGCTGGGATTGAATGTCTGCCGTTAAAACCTTCCTTGGGTAGCACCGTGCTGCACATCCATCCGCACTGGCCATCCTCTTTTCCATCTCTCTTTGCGTGGGCCCACTGGATAGTGGGGCCCATGGGATGCCTGTGAGAAATCCACACCGTCCATCCCTTTGTCCAGCCAGAAACGTAGCAGATTCGAATCTTGGCTAGGCTGCACCCAGGGAATGGTGTTGATCGAATGTCCACCGTTGAAACTTTATTATGGTGTCACCATAGTGTATGTGTTATATCCACTCTGTCCACTCTGTCCATCTACCTTGGGCGGACCCTGGGCCTACCCTGATGTGTGTATTCCATCCTGGGTGTCTCAAAGTGAAGCATATTCAAGCCTCGATGGACCACAGTAGGAAACAGTGGTGCTGGAACGCTTGCCACTGAGACCTTCCTGGAGCCTGGTGTGTACTGGATTGTTTGGTTAGCGAGTGGGGCTTGTGGCCCTCTAGGTTGGCCCACCTTGATGATGGGTTTCCTATCCCAGCAACCCATCTGTTTTGTCAGTTCATCTCAGTGCACGGTCCTAAATATGAATCAGATCTGAAGCTCAAATGGGTCGTACTGCCCAATACGAAGCTGTTTTGCGGCGCCCACGTATTGCAAACTTCCCTGGGCCTGCCATGGTGATTTCTAGGTCCCACAGCGGCGGGCCACACTATGGAAACACCTTGCACAAATAGTGTGTGCCCCACGTTGCGGGGTCCACCAGGTTGTATGCATTCTAACCACGTCACCCATCCGTTTTACAATATTATTTTAGGGCGTGGGCCCATTACGGGGCGATTCAAAGCTCCAGTGGATCACACCACCAAGGTCATGGGGCATGATAATGCCCGCCTTGAAACTTTTGTCGGGTCTATCATAATGTTTACTTACCCTTCAACCATTTGAGCCCACAAGTAACGAGGTCCGTTATGATATTCATTTTCAATCCAATTGGTTGGCTTATGTGGAGACTACTTCGATGTACTTTTTGGGTCCACTAATAGTGGAGCACATTGAAATATTTAGTTGGAATGTCATGGACTCATTTAGGTGTGTAAAATCCACCTTGATATGCTCGTGGCCATGGGCCTACCCTTGATGTATGTGTGGTCATATGCCCACCTTTTGATGTATGAGTTGTGTTCTCTCCATCGGCCTTCCTTGGCATAGATATTAGAGCCGCACCGTCCCACTATGGGACCCACTTTTGAAGTGTGTGAGGCATACGATTTGGTTCCCCAGCATGCTTACGTTAAAATAATCTGACCTGTTCTTATGGGTTGTGGGCCACCCTCTTGGGCCTTGCTTGGGGATAGTTGTAGGGCCCACTTTGATGTCCGTGTTAGGCCTACCATGATCTTTTTGGACCCTACGATTGCTACTTCGTTTGAATGCAGCTAGTAGCATGTTTTGGATGCTCGTGTACGGGCTTGCTGAGAGGGCCCATTGACTTGAAAGCCCACTCAAGTGTAGCTCTCCGGGGGCATTCGACCTAGCTTCCAACGGGGTTCCACCTGTTGTAAATGATCCATTTCCCCTGTCATCCGGTGTGATGTTTTACATTGGTGATGGTACAACACTTAGTTAATTATTCATATGGCATTACATTAATTATTTGTATAACGTTTACGCTTATGATTGTTATAACACTTCCTTTACGTTGATATAATGCTTTCTTCGTGTTGACGTGATACTTATTTTATATTAGAGGTAGCATTGCTCTTACATTCAAGTTAAAGTTGGTCACTCTCTCCATAAAAATCTCTTCATAGATCCTTCCTCTCTCTCATTCAAGCCCAATGATAATTCGTGAGTCAACTTGCCGAGTCACCAATCCACTTAACATGCCAAGATTTTCAGCGAGTTGAGCTTACTTTATAGTTTTTAAATTTTGTTCTTAGGTACTTTCCAAATTCTCTTGATGCGAGTCAATCCGTGGGCCTCAAAATATTGATGATGGAGGAAAAAAGGTTCAGTCGACGTATATTTAAGGGAGAACTAAAGAAGAGTGATAAACAGGTGACCAAGGGTAATTTTTTTTAAATAAACAATTGATGTACAGCAACCGGATGGACAGACCTAATTGGTGCACAACCTAGTAGGAACCCCAAAAAGGATTTTTCCATGCCATCCATCCATTTTTCGAGCTCATTTTATGACATGAGCCCAAAAATGAGGCATATCTAGATCTTAAGTGACCCCAACATAGGAAAATGTGGCCATTGAACGCTGGAAATCAGCGCCCACACTGATTGGCGTGTTATGTTTAATTTGTGGGGGTGATTAGGCTGATTTGTGGATGTTGGAGTCACCACTAGCCGATAAATCTCATAATCTCGCAGTCGGCTAGAACCTGCGGAATATGCAAGGTTGGAGAAATCCGAAGACTCTCCTACCTTAGATTGACTCCTAGTCTACGATCCGAGATTTCGAGTAAGGGACCTCGGTTACAAAGAGGGAAAGCATTAGGCACCCTCTCTGCCCATACAAATGTATGGTCTCTACTTAATAAGGTAATCTCAAGGGTTGGATGATGTAGTCGAGATGGGACTAGACACATATAGATTTCTGATGCGACAAGATCCGAGTTTTCGGCAAGCCACAGAGCATACATCCACAACGTGTCTAGAGAGTGAATGTGATGATGTTTATGCAAAAAGATAAAGAAAAAATGACTAGATTACTAGGAATTTTTGATATAACAAGATCCAATGTACGGAAAATCATAGAGCATACGTTCACCAGAGATCTAGAGAAGCAAGGGAGTTGAGAAAGGAATAGATGTCATGATGAATGCTTGTATGTAAAATGAATAGATCTTTGACTTGACTTTGAGTAGGCTAAGACATGGACTGAGCCATTATCAATCCGGGCTAGACTTGAGGATTGAGATGGTTGGGAAGGTAGGGAGTAAGCTAAGGGGATAGCTGAAAAATTTGGACGTAGAGGCTTGGGAGCTCCTCCTTACCCTCACTCTCTTCCTCCCTCTCTCCCTCTCTCTCTCACTTAGCTTTGGAAATGAGAAGAAGTTGTTGTGAAATGTGAAGAGGAGAGGGCTATTTATAGTCTTCTCCAATGGCATTGCTGTAATTACTGGGTTTAAGAAGGGTAAAGTTGACATGGCAGCTTGTGATTGGTTGAGGAGAGAGGAATGCCACATGGCATGCTCTTATTGGCTCTTAGGGTTGGTAAAAGGGTAAATAGGGTCGGCTGGAGGGGTGATTTTGAAAGAAAGTTGACTTTTGGATACTATGACAGCTATTGCTCGGAGGACACGCACCCTACGAGCGGCGGTAGTCTGAGTATTGCCGGCGGTAGTCGGACTACTACCCGGGCTAGGTTTGGTCCGAAGCTCGTCCAGCTAGAGCCGCGAAAATATTTGAGAGGCGGCGGTAATCGAATTACAGCTAGGGTACAGTTTCTCCTGAATTTTTGCCGATGGGCCCCTTTTTGGGTCCTGAGAGTGGAACAAAGTTATTTTGGATATTTGGCTTGAAATGGCTCAAAATTGGCTCGATCATGACCTATAGTGGCTCGAAAAATGGATTGATTGTGGGTAAAGGTTTGGGTATGCTTTGACTTGAATGATGGCTTATAATGGCTTAAGTTTGGTTAGAGTTTGGATCAGGTTTGGGAAATGGCTGCGGTTTTGGGTAGGGTTTGGGGTTCGGATTAGGGATTAAGCTAGAGTTAGGCTGGGTCCAAGGCTTAGTTTGGATTAGGGTTTGATTCGAATTTGGTTCGGATTAGGGTTTGGTACGGATCAGGGTTCGATTCGGATTAGAGTTTGGTTCGGATCAGGGTTCGGTTTGGATTAGGGTTTGGTTCGGATCAGGGTTTGGTTCAGATATGATCATGGTTCTCGGATTGTCGAAAAAGTTAGCTTTCTTAAGATATTAGCCTGGGTGGGGTGTCTATAAACGCCTACCATTAAAAACTTCATGAGGGCCATAAAACTTTTGTATTTGTTGGTGGTTGGTTTTTGGCTGTATGTGTGGGAGAGTGCTAGAATTGAAATTGTAGCTTAATTCAAACCGAACAACTATGACACCAAGCGCCAAGATAGGCAAATATGTAGTGTATGACTGAGATATGATGAGATCGGTTGCCTATTCAGCCATTCATTTTATGTGTAAACAAGATTAATCGATATATAGAAGGTAGGGTTGTCATCTGATGATAGGTCACACCTTTGACTTCCAAACGAAAGGGCTTTTCAATATAAATAAAGTAAAATAAGAAAATGGATTCTTACAATCGATCGCGAAGAACAACTACAAAACACCTTTTTAAGTGAAGAACTAAATCTAACGTACGAGCGTAAACTCAAATTACAACCAAAACTACCAGCTACTTGATTAACGCTACGGATTACACGACGAAATGTAAATAACAGGCCGAAAGTAAAGAATTATGTTGAGAAATGTAATTTACTTGGTAGGAAAGGTAAATTATTACAGTATGGAATGTAAATTGTTAGATAATTGAAATAATAATTGAAATGTAATATTTGGTTTGATTTGGTTGATATGATATGAATTCTTTCTACTGAATTCGCTTGTTATTTATATTTTTAATCTTATCATTTAAATCTTTTTCACGCTTATACGGTTGCTATAACTGTTCACCACTACTTAGCTTCTTTTGTCTCTTCTTCTATCATTTGTCTTATAATCGCTCCTTAATGATTGCTCCTTCATCTGTCACTATAGACTGTGACATAATATGTATGTGTTTTGTTATCACGAAAAATTTTCAAATCTTCAAACACATCACATAATACATTCCCATTAGTGATAATGGGGAATGGCAATAATGGGCATATGATCAGTATTAACCTTATATTTTTGTTTTCACTTCAATCTATGTGACGTAATCAACGGGTTGGATGGCAAAAAAACGGGGCCTTAGGAAGCTTTTAATGGTGGGCGTTCAATCACCGCATTTTATATTGGTGTGGTCAACCTGAGATCTAGATCTGCCTCAATTTTTAGGCTCATGATCTACAAAAATAGATGGACGGAAGATAAAACACATACATCACGGTGGATCCACGGACCACCGTCCAGCCGCCAGTCGCTACTGTCAGCATCAGTACGCAATCGGCGTCCGCCATGTGTAATATGGAGAGACCCCTGTTCCGGTTCTTCCGTCTGTACTGTATCATCGGGAGATGCTACGCTGGACCCGGAAGAACCCGAATAGGGTCGAGCCCTCCTTATTCCTGAAAGTACACGTAGCAGAATGACGCAACAACACAACCGTCCATCAAGTTAATCCAACGGTGGTTAACAATTATTTGAAAGTGCAGAAAGATCAAACGATCCCATCCATCAGATTGGTGGCTATCGAAACATCTGTAGGTAACAAAATCGTTAACGGTCAAAAAATGCAGAGGGAAAATTGAAGGAAAATGATTGATATATCATCTAAGACTTTTTCCTTTCCTTTAAAATCCGTCCAGTAGATGGATGGACACGATTAGAAAATTACTCTGGCACGTGTGTTGTGGAGAGATGGATTGACCATATTTCGGTACTCCCTGTTGTACCGTATCATTTCCCTCTTAAAGTAAGAAACCCTCAGAAGCAACCCGACGACGATCTGAGAGGAAAAACGAATCGCCGGGAAACACAAACGAAGGCAACTACCCGCCACAAATCTTGAAAATGCCCTTCTTCCATCTTTTTTTCCTATATTTACGATCATGCCACTAGCAAAAGGCTTCTGGATTTCTTCTCTATATAATCTCAAGAACCATAGCTTTCATTTCCATTTTGTTTCTGTTCTCCCCCATTTTTATTCTTTCTGCTAAATCTAGGGTTTCTGCAACTCCAGAAAATCAGATCTTCGAAATTTTAGGGTTTTTTCCTCTTCGCGTTTATATTTTTTGGCCCATTCTGTTGTTTTTCTTCCTGTAAAACCCTAGATTGATTGTTTCTTTTGTTGAGATTTCGATCTTCTTTTGTCTAATTGAATTGTCGGTTCGAGTTCAGAGAATCGGGTTCCGGATGGCTTTGGACTGTGCGCACTGATGTCACTGTTCTGGTTTGTCGTCGGTCAGCTCAATCCGGTTGAAAGAATGGTAATTTTCATCTCATTATCTGCCATTTTACTGTAGATTAAATAAGAAGATTGGATATTCAAATTTATTTATTATTTTTAAATTGTTTTTTTTTACGAACATAGCTTCCAAGGAGTAGAGGAATTGTCTGATGGCCCCATTTCCAGGACTTGAGTTATACAAGTGCCCATGCAGTGGTGATCCAGTTAATCACATGGGCACTTTATGGATGTATCATGCCCTGAAAATCGCCCGATGGGACAATCCCAATCCTTTGATCCATGGCCTGCAAATATATGTTAAGATAAACTGCAGCAGCCCTCATGCAGTTGAAAATGCCAAAGATTAGATGGCTAGGATCTTTTGATCTAAAAGATATTTGGAGCATTGTCCATCATACATGGGAACCTTGAGATTGACAACCTTGGTGAGTGGGCCTTGGGCAGTTCATATCCTTGTATCATGGATCAGATGATTGGGTTTGTAGTTTATATGTTCTTGTAGTCTTTTTGGTCATTTGGTTATATGTTCGTGCGGTCTTTTTGGTTATTTGGCTGTTAATGCAAACAGAGAAATGTGAAAATACAGAGGAAATGTCAAATGGTTGACTGAACTATATGGTGTTTTTTGTTATGTCAGTAAGTCAGACTGAGCCATGATCAATCCGGGCTAGACTTGAGGATTGGGATGGTTGGGAAGGTAGGGAGTAGGCTAAGGGGATATCTGAAAAATCTGCACATAGAGGTTTGGGAGCTCCTCCTTATCCTCACTCTCTTCCTCCCTCTCTCCCTCTCTCTCTCACTTAGCTTTGGAAATGAGAAGAAGTTGTTGTGAAATGTGAAGAGGAGAGGGCTATTTATAGCCTTCTCCAATGGCATTGTTGTAATTACTGGGTTTAAGAAGGGTAAAGTTGACATGGCAGCTTGTGATTGGTTGAGGAGAGAGGAATGCCAGATGACATGCTCTTATTGGCTCTTAGGGTTGGTAAAAGGGTAAATAGGGTCGGCTGGAGGGATAGTTTTGAAAGAAAGTTGACTTTCGGATACTATGACAGCTACTGCTCGGAGGACACACGTGCCCTGCCAGCGATGGTAGTCTGAGTACCGCTGGCAGTAGTCGGACTACTACCCGGGCTGGGTTTGGTCTGAAGCTCGTCCAGCTAAGGTCGCATAAATTTTTAAGAAGCGGCGGTAATCGGATTATAGCTAGGGTACAGTTTCTCCCAAATTTTTGCCGATGGGCCCTTTTTTGGGTCCTGAGAGTGGAACAAAGTCCTTTTGGATATTTGGCTTGAAACGGCTCAAAATTGGCTCGATCATGACTTATAGTGGCTCGAAAAATGGATTAATTGTGGGTAAATGTTTGGGTATGCTTTGGCTTGAATGATGGCTTATAATGGCTTAAGTTTGGTTAGAGTTTGGATCAGGTTTGGGAAATGGCTACGGTTTTGGGTAGGGTTTGGGGTTTGGATTGGGGATTAAGCTAGAGTTAGGCTAGGTCCAAGGCTTAGTTTGGATTAGGGTTTGGTTCGAATTTGATTCGAATTAGGGTTTGGTACGGAACGGGGTTCGATTCGGATTAGGGTTTGGTTCGGATGAGGGTTCGGTTTGGATTAGGGTTTAGTTCGGATCAGGGTTAGGTTCAGATATAATCATGGTTCTCGGATTGTCGAAAAAGTTAGCTTTCTTAAGATATTAGCCTGGGTGGGTGTTTACAAACGCCTACCATTAAAAACTTCATGGGGGCCATAAAACTTTTGTATTTGTTGGTGGTTGGTTTTTGGCTGTATGTGTGGAAAAGTGCTAGAATTGAAATTGTAGCTTAATTCAAATCAAACAACTATGACACCAAGCGCCAAGATAGGCAAATATATAGTGTATGACTGAGATATGATGAGATCGGTCGCCTATTCAGCCACTCATTTTATGTGTAAACAAGATTAATCGATATTTAGAGAGTAGGGTTATCATCTGATGATAGGTTACACCTTTGACTTCCAAACGAAAAGGCTTTTCAATACAAATAAAGTAAAATAAGAAAATGGATTCTTACAATCAATCGTGAAGAACAACTACAAAACACATTTTTAAGTGAAGAACTAAATTTAGCGTACGAGCGTAAACTCAAATTACAACCAAAACTACCAGCTACTTGATTAACGCTACGGATTACACTACGAAATGTAAATAACAGGCCGAAAGTAAAGAATTATGTTGAGAAATGTAATTTACTTGGTAGGAAAGGTAAATTATTACACTATGGAATGTAAATTGTTTGATAATTGAAAGGTAATATTTGGTTTGATTTGGTTGGTATGATGTGAATTCTTCCTAATAAATTCGCTTGTTATTTATATTTTTAACCTTATCATTTAAATCTTTTTTCACGTTTATATGGTTGGTATAACCTTTCACCACTACCTAGTTTCTTTTGTTTCTTCTTCTGCCATTTGTCTTATAATCGCTCCTTAATGATTGCTCCTCCATCTGTCACTCTAGACTGTGATATAGTATTGTTTGATATGTACGTGTTTTGTTGTCACGAAATTTTTTCAAATCTTCAAATACATCACATAATACATTCCGATTAGTGATAATGGGGAATGGCAATAATGGGAATACGATTATATTTTTCTTTTCACTTCAATCTATGTGACCTAATCAACGGGTTGGATGGCAAAAAAACTGGCCCTTAGGAAGCTTTTAATGGTGGGCGTTCAATCACCGCATTTTATAGTGGCGTGGTCCACCTGAGATCTAGATCTGCCTCAATTTTTAGGCTCATGATCTAAAAAAATAGATGGACGGGAAGATAAAACACACACATCACGGTGGATCCACAGACCACCGTCCAGCCGCCAGTCGCTACTGTCAGCATCAGTACGCAATCGGCGTCCGCCATGTGTAATATGGAGAGACCCCTGTTCCGGTTCTTCCGTCTGTACTGTATCATCGGGAGATGCTACGCTGGACCCGGAAGAGCCCGAATAGGGTCGAGCCCTCCTTATTCCTGAAAGTACACGTAGCAGAATGACGCAACAACACAACCGTCCATCAAGTTAATCCAACGGTGGTTAACAATTATTTGAAAGTGCAGAAAGATCAAACGATCCCATCCATCAGATTGGTGGCTATTTAACATCTGTAGGTAACAAAATCGTTAACGGTCAAAAAAATGCAGAGGGAAAATTGAAGGAAAATGATTGATATATTATCTAAGACTTTTTCCTTTCCTTTAAAATCCGTCCAGTAGATGGATGGACACGATTAGAAAATTACTCTGGCACGTGTGTTGTGGAGAGATGGATTTACCATATTTCAGTACTCCCTGTTGTACCGTATCATTTCCCTCTTAAAGTAAGAAACCCTCAGAAGCAACCCGACGACGATCTGAGAGGAAAAACGAATCGCCGGGAAACACAAACGAAGGCAACTACCCGCCACAAATCTTGAAAATGCCCTTCTTCCATCTTTTTTCCTATATTTACGATCATGCCACTAGCAAAAGGCTTCTGGATTTCTTCTCTATATAATCTCAAGAACCATAGCTTTCATTTCCATTTTGTTTCTGTTCTCCCCCATTTTTATTCTTTCTGCTAAATCTAGGGTTTCTGCAACTCCAGAAAATCAGATCTTCGAAATTTTAGGGTTTTTTCCTCGTCGCGTTTGATTTTTTTTGGCCCATTCTGTTGTTTTTCTTCCTGTAAAACCCTAGATTGATTGTTTCTTTTGTTGAGATTTCGATCTTCTTTTGTCTAATTGAATTGTCGGTTCGAGTTCAGAGAATCGGGTTCCGGATGGCTTTGGACGGTGCGCACTGATGTCACTGTTCTGGTTTGTCGTCGGTCAGCTCAATCCGGTTGAAAGAATGGTAATTTTCATCTCATTATCTGCCATTTTACTGTAGATTAAATAAGAAGATTGGATATTCAAATTTATTTATTAAATTTAAATTATTTTTTTTTACGAACATAGCTTCCAAGGAGTAGAGGAATTGTCTGATGGCCCCATTTCCAGGACTTGAGTTATACAAGTGCCCATGCAGTGGTGATCCAGTTAATCACATGGGCACTTTATGGATGTATCATGCCCTGAAAATCGCCCGATGGGACAATCCCAATCCTTTGATCCATGGCCTGCAAATATATGTTAAGATAAACTGCAGCAGCCCTCATGCAGTTGAAAATGCCAAAGATTAGATGGCTAGGATCTTTTGATCTAAAAGATATTTGGAGCATTGTCCGTCATACATGGGAACCTTCAGATTGACGACCTTGGTGAGCGGGCCATGGGCAGTTCATATCCTTGTATCATGGATCAGATGATTGGGTTTGTAGTTTATATGTTCTTGTAGTCTTTTTGGTCATTTGGTTATATGTTCGTGCGGTCTTTTTGGTAATTTGGCTGTTAATGCAAACAGAGAAATGTGAAAATACAGAGGAAATGTCAAATGGTTGACTGAACTATATGGTGTTTTTTGTTATGTCAGTAAGTCAGTAGATTCATTGGCAGGATCACCTTGTGTGGTCCAACCATTCATCTGGTGGGACCCATCAGGAATGGTCATGCCCGAAAACTGTCCCTGGATGGAAAGCTTAGCTATACAATGAATGAGTCCTTTTCTTTTCCCTTTCTCTCTTCTTTATTTCTTTTTGTTCACATTGAATGTAGTCTGTTGGCTACATTTTCAGTGGTCCACTGGAGATGTGACTCTTTATATATAAAAAATGTAGACTGTTGGCTAAGCATCTTCAGGTTACCAATCAGATAGTTAATTTTATTGAATGGAGGAGATTTTTGGGACTTGGCTAATCCATATTGGGCCACTGGAGATGAATGGGTGGTTCACTGTGTGGTGTCTCCATCTGTATGGTTGTTGTGCTGAAGAAAACACCATTCTGTTTGATTTAGCGTCATGTTATCCCTGATAAATACATACAAGCTCTATTTCTGTGCAGTCTACATCGAAGAAGGTGATTACAAGGGCGGAGTGGGAAAAAAAGCTCAATGATGTAAAGATCAGAAAAGAAGACATGAATAAGCTCGTAATGAATTTTCTGGTGACAGAGGGTTATGTTGAAGCTGCAGAGAAGTTCCGGATGGAGTCTGGCACTGAACGTATCCACATGCCTTTATCTCTTTCTTTACATTGTCTATACCTCACATCATTGCCTTTGTATGTTCCAGTTTTTATGGATATCTCTTGTATGTGATGATCTATAGCCTCCACCTTGGCTATCAAAGAAGGTTTGGTTAATTTCAGAATATAATTTATTTTTTCCTTATTGTTAAATAGCAGACATTGATCTCGCAACAATAACTGATCGAATGGCCGTAAAAATGGCCGTGCAGTGTGGTAATGTCGAGGATGCAATTGAGAAAGTTAATGATTTGAATCCTGAGGTAAGATGCTCCATCTCATAATATGACTATCTCAAGGTCATTTTTATATAAGTAATTTAAGTTTTTTATGATTGTCAATTTGTCATTATGGGGATACGGAAGTATGGGACATGTAATTTGTAAACAATGTGCATGGAAGAGCAAAGAGGTATGTAGTAGAGAAGAAGAGAATGCTATCTAGATGAAGAGTGCGATATTCTTTTGACAGTTTAGGATTTGATAGCTTTCCATCAGGGCTGATCATATAGCTGTAGGAATTTGCACTAAGAGCGTCAATGCTGCTTTGGGGTCATGTTGATCCTCCCATGTTTTGTCCTATAATTTCTTATGTTCTACCTATTGTTGTAACTGTTCTTGGACACACCTTTCATTGATAGATCTTGGAAGATCCATAGTAAAGAAAAATGGGTTGTTTTGGCAACAAAGGTATTTTAGATATTCAAAGAGTCAGGAAAATTTTACTTTTTTATTTTTATACACGCACTCACACCTCAGTGGATTTTCACCACAATGGGTACTCGAACTCAGGATCTCGTGTTGAAACTCTTGAGAGTCTACCACTGAGGCATGAGCAAGGACCCTTGGGTATGTGATTTGTCTTTGTTTTTACTTTGTCAAATGACTCCTCAAGTTTCGAGGGGTTTACGCCAGGGTGATCCCCTCTTGCCCCTTCTTTTTCTCATGATTACTGAGGCTCTCTCTCAGTTGTTGCTAAAGGGTCAAAGCGCTGGGTTATTCTGAGGCATTTCAATGCCAAGGGTAGTTACGTCGATATCCCATATTCAATTCGCTGATGATACGCTTATCATGATCGAAGCGGATCCTAAAGCCATCAACAATCTCCACACTACTCTAAGATGCTTCGAGGCAGTTTCAGGGCTGAAAATTAATATGGCCAAATCTAAGGTTTTTGGGATCAATTTATTGGATCTAGATTTAAATGCTTACGTTGAGCACTTGGGCTGCTCGCCTGCCCTGCTCCCGACGCTGTTTGTAGGTCTGCTGCTCACTATTGGCTCCCCTCAGATATCGATGTGGGACAGGGTTGTGGAGAAATTTCAAAAGATGTTTGCTAGACGGAAATGTAGGTACTTATCCATAGGGGTAGGCTCACTCTCATTAAAGCAGCCTTGTCCAACATCCCAACTTACTTCATGTCCCTCCTTATCCGCCCGCCATCTATTATGCTCCAGATCGATAAGCTGAGAAGAGACTTCTTGTGGTGCGGCAAGGAAAATCAGAAGAAATTTCATCTCTTGGACTAGCAAGATGTATGCAGACATTTCCAGGATGGAGGTGCGAGCATCAAAAATCTGAAGGTGATGAACAGGGCCCTTTTAGGCAAGCGGACCTAGAGATTGGGGTTGGAGCCGGAAGCCTTGTGGAACACTGTAATCAAAGTGAAATACGGGTCATCACCGGGAGGATGGTGGACCAAGGAATCTTCAACTTGTAGAGCTTCACGCATCTGGAAAGGTATCTTGCGCTCCAAAAATCCTGTGGTTCAGAATACTGGCTTTCATTTGGGGAACGAGTCGGCGATTCGGTTCTGGGACGACCACTGGTTGGGGGAAATGAGGTTGAGGGATAGTTTCCCATCTATTTATCGCCTCGCCGTTAACAAGGATAGTGCTATTGCTAGCTTTTATTCTCAATTCGATTCAGGCATAGTGTGGGATATTAGCTGCTGCAGAAACCTTTATGATAGGGAGGTTATTGAGTATGCTGACTTACTCGATCAATTATCCAGGGTGATCCCGATCCAATCTGACCCGGACAAAATTATTTGGACAAGAGACAAAACTTCCCGCTTCTCGGTTAAGTCTCTCTACGTTGTTCTCGCTCCCCCCCCCCCCCTTACAACCTTCGCCTCCCCTTTTATCTGGAAATATCCCGTCCCTCCCAAATTTATATGCTTTGGCTGGCTGGCATCTAAGAATCGGATTCTCACGATTGACAATCTAAAGAAGAAAGGGATGTAGCTAGTTCATATCTGCCTTTGCTGTATGGGCAGCGATGAATCAGTGGACCATCTCCTCGTCCACTGTCCCTTTATCTCTCAGATCCGGCATGATTTTTCTTCCAGATTCAACGTTAGTGGCTGCGTTCCAGCTTTTGCCTCCTCCATGTTGGCATACTGGCACGGCTTCAAGTTGGGTAAAATCAGATCAAAGGTGTGGAAAATGGCAATCCTGGCTATCTGGTGGGCGGTCTGGAAGGAGAGGAATGACAGATGCTTCAACAACTCTCAATCTTCGGCTCAAGTTGTGGGCTCAAGGGCGAAAAGATTACTAATTGAATGGGCAGCTAATGTTTATTTCCTTAGGAATTTTAATTTTTTATTTCTAGGCTTGTAGCCTTTTTTGTTTTTGCTATCTCAGCAGATCCCCCCTGTTTTCTCTCCTTCATTTTTTAATATATTCCCGTTGCCTCTAAAAAAAAAATGACTCCTCAAGTTGACTATTAGTCCACTTTTTTTTTTTGTTTTTGAGAGATTATTGGCCCACTTTAGTATTTGGATTTAATGTAAGTTGACTAAAATTTTCAAGACCTTTAGCTCTTAGTAACACCTTTAGCTCAAGGCCTTCAATCATGTGAATAGGGAACGTAATGATTTGATAGATGGCTTAGCCAAGAAGGCTTGGTCTTGTTGTTGGAGACCCCCCCTCTTTGTTGTTTTCTCTTTTGTTTAATGAATTATTCAGTCTTCCCGGAAAAAAAAAAGAAAAAAAGAAGCTCTTTGAACCTTATACCCAACACTATTGAGATGGGAAACATTAATCTCAGAGCTTTATTGGCACGATAGTATTACGTTGGCCACTATAACTTCTCATGTAGGGTTGGATGAATGGATGTGGACTGGACCCCATGAATCACCAATGTGAACAAGAGAGTCCCTCAAGGAGCAAGCTCTGATTGTAAGATTAGAAGTTCATGATGTTTGCAAGAGAGAGAGAGAGAGAGAGAGAGAGAGACCCATCAATCAAAGAAGTAGAAAAAAAGGGTGAAAGAGAAACCCGTTATCCGATGCTTACTGAAGTTTTAGCTTTCCAATTGCATTGTACTCATGTACAACTAAGAATAGGAGCAATGGTTTTTCAACTCACCAATGCTTGATTCTTTAGAATTTCTGCATAAATAGTTGCTTCCTTCATCAAGTCTCTCAGGTTCATCGTCCTCTTCTTGAAAAGAAAACACCCATTTCAACCCAAAATTATTTAGATTGATTTAGGGAGTAAAATTTGGGAGACCAAATTGTTCCCTTTTGTCATGGCAAGGTGGCTGCCTTTCACAATAAAACATTTACAAGAACTTATGCTGACATTTTTAGTAATTTGTCATACCCTTTATACATTTCCATTGCCCGTTCGAGCTATCTTCTCTACCATGAAGTGATCCCCCTTTCTCTACTCTGCCCCTGCCAACCATGCATACCTCTGTTTGGCATTCTCAAAGATAATCCTAATGAGTCTCCTAAAGCAAGTGGATCTGGATCCACAACTATGTACCTGGTACATATATGTTGCATTCATACTATGTCACATACCATTTCCAGTGCCACACTTCTAATTTCTGAGTCTTCCCACATTTCTATATTTGCACATGGTCGGATTTTCTATATCACCTTTTTTCCTTGTCAAGGAAACACAGGTTTTTGGAGGTTTAACTCGTCGAAAATATGCAAAGCATTTGAAGTTATAGTGCTCCTAGTTGCATAGGGAAACATGGACAGTGCATTCAATCTATATGGACTTTCCATTTGGTCCCACCCACTCTTTATGGGCCTCCAAGAAAACATCACTGCAAGTGGACTGCTCTAACAATCCAATCAATGGCCTAAAATATGGATGGTCAGGATTGTTTATGGAAAATATGTTCAATCAATAAGCTGAACCATCCATTAAGTGGAGCCCATAATGAATTGTTTGTGCTTCTAAGCAAGGTATTCAATAACAGTAACTCTGGCTGGGCCGTAACAGTCATTACGGCCCTTTAACAGTCAAACTATTTTTTTAAGGATAAAATGTGGTCTCGTATCGGCTCATAATGGCAATCCATAACAGCCGTTACGAGCTTTTTTCTTCGATTGAATCATGCATAACAGCCCCACATCATGTAACAGGCACCAATGTTCTGTTACATAACAGCTGTAACTGTTTTTAAATACCACGGTTCTAAGGAATTGCTTTGATCGGAAGATTTAAGCTTCCCAGCCATGAAAATGGAGTTTGGGTTGAATTTTGTATGTGATTCAGAATCAGCTGGTGCATCCCATATTCATCCTGCAACCTGCTGTCATCTTGGCATGGGATCAAGATAGGAAAAATCAGAACGCGTATTTGGAGATTTGCGATTCTCACAATTTGGTGGTCAGTCTGGGAGGAAAGAAATGATAGATGCTTCAATGACAAGTCTGCTTCGGTTCAAGCTGTGTGTTCCAGGGCCAAAAATCTGATTTTTGAATGGGTGGGCAATGTAAATGGTCTGAAGGACTATGATCTGCTATTTCTAGGATGCTAAGTTTTCTGCTACCTCAGCAGATATCGTTTTCATCTTTGTTCCTCTTATTTTATATTTATATATTTCCCAGTTATCCTTAAAAAAAAATAAAAATGGATTGCTATAAAATAACTAGCCAACTTTTATGTCTATTATCATCTGATCAGCTAAATGGACCGTCCAGTTCGATTGATTGGACTGTCCATGTATCCCTATGCAACTAGAAGCACTTGATGATTTCTCTACCTAAATATCGGTTTCTCTTCTTCTATTTGACCAGAAGTAATGCATGCATATTGCTGACCAGTTAAACCTCTAAAAACCAGCTGTTCCTCAACAAAAAAGTAGGTGGATATACAAAGCGCACCCATGCGAATATGCAAAAGTGGGAAGATGTAAAAACAGAATTGCTGTACTGGCAATGGTACGTGACGTGATACATATACAGTGGTAATAATGCAACATGTATGTGTGGGCCATACACAATGGACAGTCCAGATTGATTGATTAGACTGTCCACGTTGTTAAGCAAGTGCAACTGGGATTGATTTGTATGTTGCATGCCAACCAAAGAACATTGGCATTAATCTACTCCATCCTGTGCATTTAAGCTTGACCTGAAAAGATTGATTTGCAGATTATACTCAGTGAATGCTTAGAATTGCTGCAATTGAACCTTAGGAAATGCTTTTTTCTTTTTCTTTTTTAAAGGATGAACCTTGGGAAATGCTACTGTTAGAAGACATGGAATTTTGGGTCTGTTCCTGCTGCATCCTTACATGAGAAACTTGCAGATGGTTGCTAATTATGTCTCCAGATATAATAATCTCCAGTGATCTATATGTTACCTTGCCTTTCAAAAAAGATCTATATTTTACATATTTTTACTTGTTTAGAGTTTTTTTAGATAGCAAGCACTGGTCAGTGAGATTGTTTCGCATTGAATGCTCTGGATCTTAACTTTTTGCAAATTCTGCTTTTGGGGTAAAATGCAATAATCAGGCTATAGTGCAGTATTGGGCCAGATCGTGTTGGAGTGCGAGCAGTGTTTCAGCAAATATTTACCAGTGGGCTCTCTGCTATTCTTTGCAGCCAGCTACTTGAGCATGTCTGATGCAGCAAAATTGAAGGAAAATTCGAATTGGATTTGCAATGTACCTCTTAGGCATCGAACCTCAAAGATATGCCAATAACTTGATAATTAAGCCCAAAATAATGGACTAGAGAAACACATGCTAAAGAGAACTATAGTTAGCAAAACATGCTACAGAAACTCGTGCTGTGAAATCTTGAAAGTATTCTCAATCAAGCAATCATTATAATCTTCCATGACGAACGAAATTATGGCTTTGTAGCATTTGAATTGAGGCCTGAAGTGGGGGGAAGGAGATGAGTGCTAGTGCCATGAAGAGTAGGGAGGGAACCAAACATATGGCTTTGTAGCATATTGAGGCTTGGAGTGTGCAGTTTTTTGGGCCTGCATTTGCATTTGTGTGTGTGTGTGACTGTCTTAAAGCAAAAGAAGCCTGGGCCTAATGCCCGATTAATGTGATGTAGAGAGAACCCTGAAGCCTGGTCTTAAAGCCTGACTGGTGTGATGTAGAGATAAAAGCCTG
Source organism: Magnolia sinica (assembly GCF_029962835.1). Lineage (NCBI taxonomy): Eukaryota > Viridiplantae > Streptophyta > Magnoliopsida > Magnoliales > Magnoliaceae > Magnolia > Magnolia sinica. Next base: position 15,659,446 of record NC_080573.1, read on the forward strand.
ATTGGTGTGACGTAGAGAGTGGCTTTATAGCCTTATAAAAGTTCATGAAGTCTCCTTAAAAGCAAAGAAGCCCAATCCTAAGGTCTATGGGCTATGCTCTTGCTTAGATATATCATTTCGTAAACTACCTCAACTTGCAATGAAGGAGGCATCTTAATTAAGCAAGTAAAGACTTTCTAGCAGTCACATGTCATGGGAATATTGTAATACTGGTCTGTTATTAAAATTTTAGTTGCTTGCATTTTTTTACCACTTGGCCATCAAATGGTAATGGAATAGAAGTTCATGTGCTTAGAATGTTATGTTCACTGGACAAGATGGTTTTCTGTGCAGATACTGGACACAAATCCCCAACTATTTTTCCATCTTCAGCAGCAGAGGTTGATAGAACTGATTCGGAATGGAAAAGTAGAAGAAGCTTTGGAGTTTGCCCAGGAGGAGCTTGCACCAAGGGGTGAAGAAAATGTAATGTTCTTTTACCTAGTTCAGTATCCCTGGTTAGTTTTATTAATTAACATTTTTTTATCATGGCTGAAACCTGTCAGCCTCACCGAGTTCTCTTCTTTTGCTCTAAATTAAGGAGGCTTTTTCTCATGATCATATTTTCTCTATTTGATTGTTTGAACAAAAGATTTTCTTTTTCTTTGATTCACACAACACCAGAATTATTAGTTGGTACGTTTCATGCAAGGATGGAAGACACTGCCAACTAGATTTCCACTTAAATTAAATTATAAAGTTTCTTATGTAATTTTTTACCAAGATCTTAACAAATTCGAGCTTCTACAGCCAAACTTTTTAGAGGAGTTGGAAAGGACAATTGCACTGCTTGCATTTGAAGATGTGTCAAATTGTCCTGTGGGGGAGCTTTTGGGCATATCACAGCGCCTAAAAACTGCGAGTGAAGTGAATGCTGCCATTCTCACAAGCCAGAGTCATGAGAAAGGTTAGGAGATTTTCCCTGCATTTTGCACTATTTCACAAAATGGAGCCCATTTAATTTTAATTTTCTGCTTCTAACCCCCTGGTCGATATATACAAAGAGAAGATGCTGGTTGCTACATTGATCATCATATGGAATTTTAAATTGCCATTTCATAACTCTAGCTTCTAATGCCCCAGTGGATTGAACTGGAAAAACTATTAGTGGGATTTAAATGACTAGAATATTGATTTCTCTAGTTACTTTTCTGCATACTAAACGCACAAAATATATCACTTCATGAGTAAGATGTATGTAGGTCAGTGTTCGAAATATCGGTATCGCGTTACGCATCACATCCTTGGGATGTGGATACGTATCGGTTATTGCATAGGATAATATCATTTGTATCGGATAATTTATCGCACTTTTTGGAAAACATGGGGAAACATTCATAAAATGGTTGAATTTTTTAATGAAACTTCAGGGATTGTTAAAAAAAAAAACCTTAATACACACTTTTACATCATAACATCTCAAAAAAGAAGTGCATAGAATGGGTTTCCTTTGTATAGGGTCCTAAGCTATGCATTGTTTTACTGAACTAATGTAATTATATTCAAATTGAATGCATAACATTTAGAGTGTGTGTGATGATCATTTCATCAAACACTCCTAAATACTTTGAAATTAGTCTCAATTGACAACTGGTTGAAGGGAAATTTCGAGAAAAAAATAATATTTCAATAATTTTTAATTAAAAATGATTTTTATTTTTTGAAAATTGACAAGGACTTAAGAAATCAGTAGATCAATGCTCATACATGCTTGATTTCATGTTTGGAGTGCAACATCTCAAGCAATTTGGGAGAAATTTGGGAAATTTTAAATTTTCCCCAAATCGGACCACCTACACTCAAATTTCAAAATTAGAGTGTATGTGATGATCATTTCATCAAATGCTTCTAAATACTTTGAAATTAGTCTCAATTGACAGTTGGTTGAAGGAAAAAAAAAATGGAGAACATGAAGAACCAATGGACATTGAAATCAAAGCTTCAACTCCGTATTTTTCATGCAAAACACAAAGAACTAATGTATTTGTAACCACTTGACACCGATTTGACATAATTTCAATAAAAAAATGGATCAGAAATTGAAAATACTCATCGGATCGACCGTGTGGGATATATCGATAGTACCTCTACGTTTCGTGTCGCACAGGTGGGATATAAGATATATCGTGGGGTACATCGGCTGATATCGTCGATATTTATAACATTGGTGTAGGCATGTATGTATATATGATATTAATTGATTGATAGACATGGTCATGCACGTGTTTTATCATGTAGCAAATCGATTTGGTATCCTAAGCATTCACACTAGAGTAAAGAAATCCAAAAGGGAGAAATTGAGATTAGGGTCTGTAAACACCCACTAGTTGAGACAGGCATGGGTCACATGTTGCTTCAAGCACCAAGTCTATGAGAAAAACCTCTCCGTAAGATCGGTGATCAAAGTCTAATAAAGCTTTGGAGTTGTAGGGTTGGGTTGTATTCTTTGCACTTTCTGCGCTTCTCGAATAAAGCTTTGTTATCTCTCAGAAAATAGGATGGGTGGTCAAAGTCAAAAAGATAAGCGATAAGGATCGAATGGTGGACCCCAAAGATTTCAAAGCGAGGTTTTGAATAACGGTCGGTGTATTGGCCAGGCCCAAAAATGATACGATAGGGGACATATTGGACTGTATTTGACCTGCATCAGACAATTTTTTCGGGCCCAAAAGAATTGAAAAATAATCCAGAAAATAGGGGGGGAAATGTAAAACACCAGAATCTATCATTTTTTTTTTGTCTTCAACATGCAGTCAGCATTGTATCACACCATTCTTTGATAAGAATGTTGCTTGTGGGCACGATCTGCTAAAAGCGACCAAGGTCCTAATTGAACACAAATCAAGCATGATTTAATTGAAATACAACGTAAGTAAGATGGGGAAAAAAAGTGATGCTTTTCTCTTCTGATGTTTTCCAAAATGGTTCATACTTGTCGTGCAGCCTATTAACAGCCCTATAGAGCACCTAACTTTTCAGTGGCATATCTGTTGTGCTTAGAGCTGGGCATCGGTCCGGTTCGGAACGGATCGGGCCTAACTCGAGCCAATCCGAAATCTCCCTGGTTTGACCCAAACTCGATCCGATCCAAGACCGAGTCCGGGTCACCTGACTCGGACCGATCCGATGCAGGGTTGGCCTGATCCGAATCGAGTCCGACTCAGTCAGAGAAACTGAGTCAAATCAGGTTGGGTATGATTCGGATTGTTTAAATTTAATCCAACTGTTTTATGTGGTGTGATCCACTTCAACCTTCAATATACTATATTTTTGTGCTCAAGGCTTAAAATGATATGTCCAAATGGATGAACGGCTTTTAGATGAAACATATATATCAAGGTGGGCCCCACATGGCTTTAAAAACTGTATCCACGCTTTCACCGAAACGTACTATAGTATTGACGTTCACTGCAAGAAAGTGCAGAGACTTGCTGTATTGACGTTCTTTTCACGCAAAGTCTTAGCAAGTTTTGTGTGTCTCATCATGGGGTATGTGTTATATCCAAACCGTCCATCCATTTGGCGAGCTCATCTTAAGGCTTGAGATGAAAAATAAGACAGATCTAACTATCATGTGGACCATATGAATTGTTTAACGGTGAAAATCATTCTCTGTTGCTATTTGTGGTGTGGTCCAGATGATTTTTGGATATTATTCATTTTTTGGATGATGCTCTATAATGGTCTCTAAAAATATATGAACGGTGTAGATATAATAAATACATCACTGTGGGGCCCATGTAACTTTGATATCCTTTGAACCGTTCGTACAACTCGGAGCTCGAGGAGCGTCAGTGCTCGTCTTCGCACGACACTTACCTACGGCAGCTGGAGCGTAGTCAGACAGACGTCACGTCATGGTGGGAGGGAAACGGAGACATGGTCGGTGCTATGTGGGCCCCACCATGACGTATTTGTTTCATCCACGCCGTCCATCTATTTTTACAGATCATTTTACAGTATGAGTCAAAAAATGAGGTATATTCAAATCTCAAGTGGACCACATTACAGGAAACAGTGTTGAATGAGAGCCGACCATTAAAAATATTTTGAGGGCCATAAAAGTTTTCGATCAAGCTGATCTTTGTTTTTTCTCTTCATCTGGGACTGTATGAACTAGTTAACAGATTGGATATCAAATAAACAGTATAGTAGGCCTTAGGAGGATTTTAATGGTGGATATCCAACCATTATTGTTTTCATGTGGTGTGGTCCACCTGAGATTTATATTCCTCTCATTTTTTGTACCAAGCCATAACATGAACTTCAAAAATGGATGAATGAAATGAATGAAACACATACATCCAGATCGGGCCAGATCGGACCGAATCGGATCCAAACGGATCGGATCGATCCGGGTATGCATGGATCCGTAATCGACCCGAAAAACTTTCGGATCTAGCCTGACCTACTCGATCCGCACCGATCCAGGCCGTCGGATCGGGCCAGATCCACCAGATCGGGTCAGGATTGCCCAGCTCTAGTTGTGCTTGGGAGCATATATACCAATTGTTATATCTCTTGCATCTGATTTATCTATTAATAATAATTTCTTTCCAATCGAAATTGGCCTCTCTGCACCTATTAACTGATTCTTTTTCTCCTCTTGCTAATTCAATCCTGTTTTTGTCTTTCTTAAGTATTTTATCAATTCTAATTGTTCTGGATATCTGCCAGCTGTCCTTTTTCTGATTTACGCTTGTAGTAATTAGACTTTATACCCACTAAGACCATCGATATAGATTGCATCACCAATTCCCATTTTTTCACTGCAGACCCAAAGCTTCCCAGCTTGTTAAAGATGCTGATTTGGGCTCAAAACCAGCTCGATGAGAAAGCAATTTATCCACACATCAATGATTTATCCACCGCCATGCTTGAAGATCCTGCCACTTGAAAAGACACGAGCTCTGTGCCAGAATCTCAGGTCAGTCTCTGTTGTATTGTGAGTTGAAAGTTGAAATGGAGCATCATGTAAATACTTTCATATAGGATTGCATCTAGGTTGCTTCTCAGTTCCTTCTAGAGGTATCTGGACAGAATGATTCTTTTTTCCTTGGTAGGCCAAGTTCTCTGGCACCTTGTTTTCTGTTGTACACTGGAGCTTGTTCCCCGTTCCTGATAGAATTTAAATATTGGGGATGGTTTTCCATTTAAAAGGCTTACAGGAATTCCTTACTGATTGTTCTTGTTCACGTCTTTCTGTGGATCAGCTATATTATACTCATTACTACCGCAATTATTATTGTTGAGCTTGGCTAAGTGCACGCCCTTGTACAAGTCAACTAATGCATGCCCCACCGTGTGTGCGGCATGGCAGATAGGTGAAATATCCAAGCCATCCATCGGATGGATCTCACTGTGCAGATGCCACTGCCCGTAGATAAAAATTGGTCCACTCCGTGGGTCTGTCGGGATGGTAGAAATAAGTGGACAGGTTAGAAAACTTGGGCAGATTTTTCACAAACATTTCTTCAGTAAACTGTGGCCCACCTGACTAGTAGGCTGACCTGGTTCTTAGGATAAGTAATCTACATAGTGGCACCCTTCTTGTGGACGGCTCAGATATTTCACCTGTCTGCCTTGCCGGCACCCACATGTGGACTTATCGAAGCTTTTTATTGTTATTATCGAGATCGTAACTAAAATCAACAACATGCTACTTTCAATGGTATGCATTTAGTTCACACTTTGGTTCTTCTTAAATTTTCGGCTCATGCCCTAAAATGAGCTTGTAAAACAGATGGACGGTGTGGATAAGAGATGCATCACGGTGGGCCCTACAGAGGAATGCTCATTTCTACCCGCCACATGTTCAAGCGCACAAGACAAACGCAACATGCGTGCGTATGCGAATGATGGGTTTTCCCTGTCATGAATGTTTCTTAACCAGATGTGGCAGGTCCCTTCATCAGGTGGGCCACAGACATGAGGAATGGAAGGTTTGAAAATGAAAGCCAACGGACTATATTGAAAAAAAGTAAATCAACGAGCATGGATCGCTGTTTTTGGGTTGCCCGCATGCACCTTGGGTACCACCCCTTAGTGTAGGAATCATTAAACACGTGTGACTTCGTGTGATGGGCAGAGTTACTTCCCCGTGGAAACCTCCTTTTATAGGCTCAGAGCATCATCACAAAGCGAGAATTGATTGTTTTAGAAATGGGCAAAAGGCAGAATTCCGCCAGCCGGGCCATGTGGATCAGTGCAATACCAACCATGGATAGACCACAGGTAGTAGTCCTCTTTTCAGTAAAGATGATCCTAACCATTTAAAAATGAACTTGAAAGCAAACCGTTGACTAGTTTATTAGTTCAAACAGCGGGAATCGATCATGGAGGCTCATACTTTTATCTGTAGCGTATTCATGGTGGGACCGAACTATTTAACGGTTAGAATCATTGGTAGAAATGGCACGATTAGAGGAATAGGAATTCACTTTAGAAGTTGACGTATTACAGTAGTGGTCACTGTTTTATTGCATGTTCCATGCACATTAGAGTCTGCATAAGATGACTTAAGATTGCTCGATAAGGGTGGGCTTTTTGCATGAACGATCCATATTAGGACAAGTGCAATGGACTGGATTTTTCCAACCAGCAGCTATGCCTACAAGTACCTACATTCAAGCTTTTAAAAAATCTTTGGCTATCAATTCTAACAACATTTAGGGCCTGTTTGGATTAGATTACCGAGTGATGAAAATTGCGTGTTAATTGCGCCTCCAAAAAAACATGATTGCATCCGATTAAATGTGGGTCCCATCATGATGTATGCGTTTGGCCCACGCGGTTCACCCCATTTTCCCAGCTCATTTAAGTGCATGAGTTTAAAAATGAAGCAAATTGTAAGCTCAAGTGGACCACACCATAGGAAACAGAGAGATAATGAGGCCCACCATTGAAAGTTGAAACATGGCTTACGGCCCACAAGGATGCATGTCATCCTAACCTCTTCATCAGGACACACAGACATGGATGAAGAGAGAACACAAAAACCAGCTTCAACCAAAACTTATGTGGCCCCCCAAGAAGCTTTCAATGGTGGGCATGTAATTCCCCCTGTTTCCTGTAGTGTGGACCACTTGTGTTTTGGATCTGCCTCATTTTTTCTCATGCCCTAAAATAAACAGGTAAAACGGATGGATGGCGTAGAGCGGGCTCATACATTATGGATTTTACAGGCATGGTATTTTCCTTCCCCATTTTAGCATCAGAACCTTCCAAAAGGTGTAGCTGTCAGAGGCGTTTGGCATGAATTACATAAGTAAATAATAATTACTTATTTAGCAGCATTAACTCTGTGGTAATATAATCCAAACAGGCCCTAACGGTAAAAGGGGCTAAAATCCACTGTATTATGCACTATTTTGATAGTAAGAAAACCATTTAAAGTCCAGCCGCCAATCCATCAGATCTCAATATTTTCCAAGGTTCAGCCAAGCCAACACCAAACACTTCCATAGATCAGGAATGCAATCGTTCATCTGGTGTCCCGAAGCTGTGTAGGTCCCTACCAATGGTGTATGTAGCAAACATGTATTGTGATCAGGAATGTCGATCAGGTTGACTGCCATGTTGATAGCCCATGAACGAAAAGCAAGGGGGTTTGACTAATAGACGGAATCAATGGCCTGTCTGCATTCAACCTACAAAACTCACAATTGGTTGGTCAGAGTAATGCAATCGCTACAGGTTTTTTTGGCCAAAGGCCCATCTACCATCACCACATGCACCGTGAGGGACTTGAATACAGCTTCTACAAGAGCTGCATCATAGCATTCTATTTGGCCGTGTTATGTAAGAAAGGGGAGAATACACTTTCATCAAATATCAAATTACAAATCTAATTCCCAACACAAGAACCATTTGCACTTCCAATGATGAAAATACATTTAGACATCAAATTGAGAGAAAAGAAATAGATGATGAATGAGAATTAGAGAGCCTTTTTTTTCTTCCTTTTTTGCTCAATAAACAATGATTTTATTTAGAGGATTAAAAGATCTTTCAGCCCTTTCACCTCAGGAGACAGATATCTGAGAAGGCGTGGCCCTATCAGATTCGATCATAGATTTGATATAGAATTCCCCTGCCTTGTATGAGGACCTGACCATGGGACCTGATGCAACATATCTAAATCCCTGCAACGAGTCAAAACAAATCAAATGTCACCACATTAAAATTAATTTATTTTTTTTTTAATTTTTAATTTTTAAAGTGAGCTATATAAAAAGGAAGAAAACCCATGATTCTATTGGAAAAGAACTGATCACCTACAGCCTGATACATGTTAACTTAGCATTCAGTCCCATCTCTCCGTTGATATGTCAATTGTGCAGGACAAATATCCATGTAAACAGTTCGGCCCCACCATCAAGATCACCTGTCTCAAAATTTTGTAAAATCACATTACGAGGGCCACACCTGTTCACTGAATCAGACTATCAGCCATCCTTTTTTAACTTCAACAGTCTGGCTTGCCCGATGAGTGGATCAGCCAGATTTTTGCATAAGGCAGTCTTCATGGTGGGTCCCACCTTTTTTACACAGATATGATCTCCTACACATAGGTGACACATTAGAGGAAAATATTAGATTGAATGCTAAATTAGCGCACAGCTGGCTTTAGATGACTGGTTGTTGGAGTGCCGCCTCCAGCAGTTTTTTGTTATCCTTCTTTCTTCAAGGATAGATATTTATTGATAAAAGACAAAAAGGCACAGAAATACAAGACACGAAGCTAAAGAACTTCCAGTGATCATAATCCTAAAATTGCAAGCTGATAGAACTTAAAAGAGTACGCATCATCTCAATAAACACAACATCCTGATTTTGTGCACCCACAGTACCCCTGGAGTCGGTTTGACCGTATCTCGCATGATCCATGGATCGGATTGTTAACAGGTGGGCCTGTGGAGCTGCACCTCCTCCACATTTTGATTTTGCTCAGCCTTTGCAACCCATCCAAGGACCGTGGCTGGGAATTCCCCCCACCATCCACGGGCACTGAAAGATGGGAGTACGCTTGACATTTGGTGTGCCGACTAGTTAGGCCCTTCCATTCATGTAAATGTAAACCATAGAAATTTTTATTGGGTTAATGCACAAATCCCCTGTTTGGCCAAAGGTGTGAATGTGAAGGAAACTCCATATTGATGAAATTAAAAACATATCTATGATTGATATGAAAAGAGCCGGGAACAGGACTCATGTAGCTGACCCCAATTAGTTGGGATAAGGCTTTAGATGATGATGATGATATGAAAAGAATGAGGAAGGAAAAAGGAGAGGGATTTGTACAAAAGGCACAACACTGCAGACCCATGTCATTAATGCAAGAATGGAGCAAGAATGGAGCTACGGGATACAACTTGGGCATCCAGCCCCATTTTTGGGAAGCTATTCAATTTGATAGGTAAACAGACAATGACCCCAGTAATGAGTTGAAAGGATAAGTTAAGAGATGGAACCAGCAAAAACAGAAAGTAGCTGGAAGAAAATCTGCCGAGGGCTAACTGGGAACGGAAGACAACTAACATCCAACTAAGAGAGGCTAAAATAGTATGCAAAATGGGTTCCTGAGACAGGCATTGGAGATACTGTTGAAGTGGGACCGTGTGTTCATGGCAACACTCAATTATGAACAACAGACAGATAAATTTACCACTGTAGTAGACATCAGCACGGTAAGTTGGTTGATGCTTCGGATGCATATTGCAAGAACTTCAAGTATATTGCAAAATGAAGCTCCAAGCAAGGTATTATGTACCGATATCAGCTGGCATATCATCCAGCTTGCTGGCTGATACAGCCTTGTAATGACTGAAATGACAGGCATTGGAGATACTGTTGAAGTGGGACCGTGCGTTCATGGCAACACTCAATTATGAACAACAGACAGATAAATTTACCACTGTAGGAGACATCAGCACGGAGAGTTGGTTGATGCTTTGGATGCATATTGCAAGAACTTCAAGTATATTGCAAAATGAAGCTCCAAGCAAGGTATTATGTACTGATATCAGCTGGCATATTGTCCAGCTTGCTGGCTGATACAGCCTTGTAATGACTAAAAATTTTTATGAGGAAAAAATCCCAAAAATTATTGCTAAATTTCTTTTTAAAAAATTGAGAACCCCAACTATGCATTCCTTTTTTGGTTTTGGACATGCATTTGATGGTGTAATGGCCCTTCGTAAGAATGTTGCGGTGTCGTCTATCAGGTAGCGTCAACTTGACCTGCTGAAAGTCAACTGAGTAGGCCCTGATCAAACACAAATCAAGCATGATTTGGTGGATTTGGACCCATTACATTTTTTAAAAAAAAAATTAAATTAAATGAAAAAATGAAGGGGGAAAAAATGTGATGGTTCCCCCTTATTCTGATATTTCTCAAAATGGTCCACTTTGCTTCGCTTCATCAAATCCTACTCAAAATTTGTGTTTTCATCATCACTATAGGCGTAGATCTAATTTAAAATTAGTTTCTAAGCTTCCTTCATAGTTGAAATGGATAAATAAGTGGAAAAACAAGAGAAATTTGAAAATAAGAACTTCCATAATGGGCGCTTTATGGTCTTATCAGCCATAATAACAAACAGATTCACCCCTGTATCACGTACAGGGATACAGGGTGAACACTTCCTTTACATAACAGCCAATATGGCTATAACCATTGTTTCATACCATGCTTCAAGTGCATCCAGGAGAAGTTTCCTAAGCGTTGGGCACAGGTCTAACCGATTCAAATTTTGCCAGAGAAAAAGGTGGTCAGGTTAAGGTGGCAGTCCAGGCGCTGGGAGGTGATAAGGCTCCCGGTCCTGATGGTTTCCCGATTTTATTTTATCAGCATTTCTGGGATGTTTTAAAAGACGATCGTATTGCTTTCTTCAAGGAGTTCTTCATCAATGGTAGGCTGTCCAGATCAATGGGGGCATCTTTTATCGTGCTTATTCCTAAGATTCATGAAGCGGAATCTTTGCAGGACTATAGGCCGATCAGTCTCCTCGGTGGGCCCTATAAAATTCTGGCCAAAGTCTTGGCTTCTCGATTGAAGGGGGTATTAGGTAAGATTATTTCTCATAATCAAAGTGCATTTATTCCTGGAAGACAAATCATTGACAGCGCCCTCATTGCTGCCAAATGTCTAGACTCAAGTCATAAATCTAGAGCTAAGGGCCTTTTATGCAATCTTGATTTAGAGAAGGCCTATGATCACGTCGATTGGCAGTTCCTCCTGTATATGCTCCATAGGATGGGTTTCGGGACCAAGTGGATATCTTGGATGAAGGAATGCATTGGGTCAGCTTTTTTCTCGATAATTTTAAACGGGTCCCCTAAAGGTTTTTTTCAAGGGGCTTGCGGCAAGGAGGCCCTCTCTCCTCCTTCTTATTCTTTATCGTGGGTGAGGCTCTCAAGTATGTTAAGAAAAGGTCAGGTAGAAGGTATTATTGGTGGTTTCAAGGTGAAAGGCATGGACTTCCCCATTTCTCATATCCAATTTGCAGACGACACCCTTCTATTTTGTGAGGCAGATCTCAATAAAGTCAGTAATCTCCGCACCTCTATCCATTGTTTCGAAGCGGTTTCGGGCCTTAAAGTGAATTTGACAAAGTCAAGGATGATTGGTGTCAACTTGGATGCTGTTGAATCTAAAGTGTTTGCTGATTTTATTTTTTTTTGTGCTACGGGATCGCTTCAGTCAACCTTTGTTGGTCTCCCGTTATGCATAGGTAAACCTCCGTTGGCTTTATGGGATAAAGTTATCGATAGGTTTGAATCTTACTTAGCCAGGTGGAAATGCAGATATTTATCTTTAGGCGGGCGTCTTACTTTGATTAAAGCGGCTCTTTCTAACCTTCCCCTGTATTTCATGTCTCTCTTCAAGTGTCCGGCTAAGATTCTTGCGATTTTGGAAAGATTAAGACGAGACTTTCTTCGGCACGGGATGGAGGATAAGAAGAAATTTCATTTACTCAATTGGAATGAGGTGTGTCAACAACAACGTTGTTAAATGCGACCGCATATTCGCATATGCGAATTCCCATATGCATATCGCATATGCCATCATCACATATGCCATTGCAGTGCATATGCGATCGCATATGCCAAATGTGCGAGGATATGCAATCGCATATACGATGTATGTGATCGCATATGCTATCTGCCAACTGTTGGCACATTATTTTGTTTGTTTATTTTTAATTTTTGAAAAAAAACAAACTTTCCTAAGTAGTGTAACTTTGTAACTATAAGTTGTGTAAGTATATTGTTGAATGTAACTTAGTGTTAGTGTAACTAAGTTGTAAATTGTAACTTGTAAATAGTGTTAGTGTTATAATGTATAAATAATAAACATTAAGATGTAACTTCAAAATTGTATTTGTACAATAAATAGCTTATTGATTGTTTTGTTACTTTAACTATATTGTTGAATGTTGAATTTGATGTACTTCATTCATTTTTCTAACAAGTCACAAACTAACTTTATATATGTAAAATTACTATATTAGTAATCTATTGACTTAGGGAAGCTTCTCCTAAGTTCTTATATTTTTCTACATTTTTTCAACTTTTCTCCTTATTTTTTTGTTTATATATATATAATGCGACCACATATGCGATTGTGCGATCGCATATGCGCACAAGCATATCCGATCGCACGGAACCGCATACGTGGTTTGACAACATTGGTCAGCAATATCAGGAAGGTGGGGCTGGTGTTAAAAATCTTAAAGCTATGAATCAGGCCTTACTAGGCAAGTGGTGGTGGAGAATTGGGACTGAAGAAGGGGCGCTTTGGAACAATCTAATCAAATGCAAATATGGGCGTACGTCTGATGGCTAGTGGTCCAAGGACGACTCCTCCTATAGAGCTTCTTCTCTATGGAGAGGGGTGCTAAGTTCCAGTAAGGAAGTTCGCAATAGGATCGGACACTCTATAGGCAAAGGAGACGACCCGATTTTGGAAAGATATTTGGGTAGGTTCCTCGGCCCTGAAGGAGGACTTTTCGTCCATATATCGTCTGGCTCCCAACTGCTCCTTTCATGGCAATGAAGTGGTCTAGCATCCCCCATGCAAAAGGAATTTCCATGACTGGGAAATTGAAGAATTTGCGGCTCTTCTCGACCGCATTGGTAATTGTCATCCAAATATTCTTCAAAATGATAGGCTTGTTTGGAGCCCTGATAAAAAGGGTCTATTTTCAGTGAAATCCCTATATCTTTGCATTGGCAGAAATTCAGGTTTACCTGATGAGGTAATGACAACTAAAGTGTGGAAATACAGAGTGCCTCCTAAGATTACAATTTTTGGTTGGTTAGTGGGGAGAAGGAAAATCCCCACAGTTGATAATCTAAGGAAAAGGGGAATGATAATATCAAACATTTGTCTTTGTTGCATGACAAATGAAGAAACGACAGAACACCTATTCATTCACTGCCCTTTTTTCCAACAGGTTTGGTCAGTACTGTTGTCTTCGTTCGCGGTCTCATAGTCTTTCCCGCATTCCACGGATCGTCTTCTCGCAGCCTGGCATGGCGTGTCCCTAGCTAAAGATATTTCTGTGGTTTGGAAAATGTTCTTTAAGCCGTTTGGTGGGCAGTTTGGGAAGAAAGAAACAGCAGATGTTTTAGAGATGTCTCAAATTCGGTGGAGTTCATAGTTAAAAGGGTGCACCAATTTATTTTCGAATGGGCCTCGAATGTTGTTAATTTGACTTCTTGTAATTTTTCTCTGTTTTGAAGGGTGTGTGGCCTGCTATCTCAACGGGTTCTCCCCTTTCTTGTTTCCTTCTTTCTTTAATGAAATTCGCAGTTAATTCAAAAAAAAAAAAAAAAGGTGGTCAGGATAAAAAGGGACCAGGTTTGAAATTTTGAATTGACGTAAGCAGTCAATCCTAGCAACAAGATGGAACCAGCTGGATGAAAACTGCTGGCAGCTAACTTAATAGTCAAAACTGGCAAATAAATAAATAAATAAGAGAGGACATTGATGCGTTTATAGCAAGGAGTGGTTTGGAACAAGAGAATCAGTTGAATCTGCAAGTCTGCAACTCCCAGATTGCTGTTGTAGATAAAATGCAAGTGATGAGAGAGAAGGAGAGAATTGGGGTTAATGTTGTTCTGGAAATTTAGAAAGAGATATTATGAAGAATAAAACAACTTTTACATATTTATGTATCTGTAGTTATCTTTAGTAAAAGACAGTTCACTCTGAGGTCACCACACGGCTGTATTTTCAATATTTTAAGCTTTTGTGAACCAATATCAATCAATAATGTCTTCCTGTATCATCATGTAACAGCTCAAATATGTCAGCATGTTGCATTTGCTAGGATTACAAGTCAAAGATGATACACGTTGTCAATGTCTGAGTTACGTACTTCAACAAGTTTATATAGAATATGATGATTGTAGCCATGGCTGTAGAATTTGATATTTTGGACTACTTGATCAAGTTCTTTTACTACTCCATTGGGTCCTTTGAGTAGTCAAATGTAGTTTATTCGAGATGTATAAAAATAAGTTACAGTTTCAATCAAGTCAATTCAGCAACTTATCGAGTATTCAGTTGAATTTCTTGAGTTGTATAAAAATTAAATTACCCTCTTTAACTCACCCAAGTTCTGAACAAGTCAACAGCAAGTTACAGAGCATTCGATCTAGTTTCAAACATTGAATGTGAGAGACAACACCAAGTAATCAGATCATACCATTTCCATGCCGAGAGTCTGATACTTTTCAAAAGCTTCTGGAGTTATGTATTCAGAGACCGGCATATGCCGCTTTGATGGTCTCATATACTGACCAAATGTCATGACATCAACTCCTGCAGCCCTCACCTTCTCCATTGTTCCCACCACTTGATCAGGTGTTTCCCCACATCCCAACATTATTGAAGTCTTCGTCAAAGTGCCAGCTGGAGCATAGTCTTTTGCCATTTTTAGAACATCAATAGATTGCTTGAAGTTAGCTCGGTGATCACGTACTGCACTCTGAAGCTCTTCAACTGTCTCAATATTGTGAGCAAAAACATCTAATCCAGATTTTGCGACTTTCTCTACGCAACCAGGGTCTCCTCGAAAATCAGGAACTGCACAATTATAGATGTAAAAAGAAGAAAAAAAAATAAACAATCTGAATGATGTTTTAAATATCCTAAATACCCAGAAGAAAAAAATTAGTATTCAACTCAGACACATGAAAATTGAATCTCAGTTACCAGCAGCATTATGGAAGTAAGATATCAGACAATACAAACCATCGAAAAACTGCACAATTACGCTCATACTTAATTGTCTTTTTCCATTTCAGACTCCATAATAAAGCATTTTCACAACATTGTAGTGATCTACAAAGTAGAACTACCAGATACTAAATAGTTGACGCCATCCATGATGAAGACAAAGTTCAATATAATAACAGGTGAATGACACGGTTATCGTATGCAGGAACAGTTTGAAAAGATCTCATCGCAACTCTCTGGACTTTCATTTGTACCAATTAAAATGCATATGTGATGGAGATTGAGGATGAGATTAATTCATACCAAGTGCTTCTATCAGCATCTTTGGCTTTAGGGTTTTCAATCTCTGCACTGTCTCTGCAAAATGACCACTTCCTTGATCAGACAAATCATCGCGATCAACGCTGGTAATGACGATGTAATCCAGACCCCATGACGCAATTGCCTCAGCCACATTAGAGGGTTCATTTGGATCCGGTGGAGGAGGAGTGCGCGACGTCTTCACATTACAAAATCTGAAAAATAGCATGTGCAAAACATCAAACATCACAAAATCAAATAAATACAAGTTGTAAGCAAAAATTCATTCATATCTTCATAATATTCAGTATAATGACCTGGTCTCATGGACTATGACATGTCTTTGTTCTAGAAACCAGCACTTTTAGGTCTGTTTAAAGATATCCTTTGCGCGCACGCACACACACAGAGATTATCAAACAACAGTGAGGAATTATATGATCCCTGATACCAGGATATATGTACACTGTCAACAGGCTTTCAGTTTGTACAAGTAGGACTGATGGAACCTGTAGTTGATGCACAATGCGGTAATGATCTCCCAAATAGGAGGCTCCTAACCCCTTGATTCGTTGACTACAGATATATTGATGCAATTGAACACCATCCACAACGTGCATGCCCCACGCATGTGTACAAAAAGATGCTCATGGGGTCCCACTTAAGAAACGTGACTTCTTCCCTATTTGGTCCTAATTAATTTCCTGTTTGTTCTAGAATTTTCCCTTATGTTGTTACCTTTTCAGTAAGTTGTGTCCAATTAAGAGTTTCAACTAGGAGAATGGAGGTTAGATCAAGGAAACCTTTGTAATCCTTACTGTACAATGAGCTCTCTTTATGAATATTCTAAATACAAGTTATTGATTGTGCCACGTGGTGGGGCAGTCTCTTTTCTAGATTTTATTCTAACTATTAGTTGTTGATCCGGGCTTCTTCTTCTTCCTACTCCTGAGAGATTGTTCGTTTCTTTTTCCCTTTTCTATTTGCATCACCCTCTACTCACAATCCAACGCCAGCCCACTAATCAGCCCCTAATTCTGACCAAAACCTGTAACAGATCTAATCCCAAAATCTGTCCGGCACCCAGTTCCGAATTTCGCCCTTAATCTGTCTCCAAACAGTGCCCAAGCCTGTCCACAATCAACCCGAAACCAGCCTTCACAACGATCCTATTTCTTAGTCCCAAAATCTGACCAGAAAATTTAATCCCACAAAGAACCAATCTGCAGTCTTGCAATCAGCCCCCCAAAACCTGCTCCAAATGTTTCCCAAAAACTGTCTAGTTCTCAAATTTAGCCTCAGCCTTAAATTACCTGCAAACCTTCCCCAAACTTGTTCCCCTCTTAAAAGTCTAATCAGCAACCAACCAGCCTAAACCCATCCCAAGTGTTCTAAATAGTCAACGCACACAAGAAGTGGTGACCTCTTACTGCCTTGAGATAGCAAGCGACAATCAAAATGATGTGGAAGACGTCTTGGCAAGAATTGAGTAGATGGAGATTCTATTTGAGAATAAAATAGGCAAGACAAATAGCCAGATGACGGCCTGAGAAGAGGATGGTAGGAAAAACTCTATTGAGCCACGTATCAACCTTGAACAGTATATGGGGTTAGGGAGTCATCCTACTATACAACCTGGGTTTTAGACACCGGTCAGAGAGGATGTGAATCAAGGATATGAGCACAAGACCTACCCAACGTATCAACAGCCCCGATACCACAGGCAAGGACCATGAGCACCAGCAGCCCCTCATCATGACTTTCCAGAAAATTCTAAAGGCAATTCAACCCCATCACATAGAAAACCCGACCAAGCATATGAAGTTAGAGATTGAAGATATCAAGGATAATTTGGAGCCTAATACCTTTCATGATTGTTGAGTGCATTGGAAAGTCACTTCAAGTAGGTCCAACCAATGTTTGAAATAACGGTATCGCGCTACATATCGCACCCTTAGGATACAGATACGTATCGGTTATTGCATGGGATATATTGGTTGTATCCAGTGTTTAAATTATCGGCAATAATATCGAATTATCGCTGATATTTTCGGTATCGGTGGCTCGTCGATAACGAAAACCCCAAATTTCGAATCTCTACTAGATATCGGCGAGATTTTGCCGATTTTTTTCGATTTTCCGATAAAATGGCGAAATTTCAACATTGTCGGTGATTGTCTGCGATAAAATCGAGCATATGTCCAGCGTAAATACTGGAAATTTTATTAAAATAAAATAGAAAATACCTTTTGAGGAGTTTTGGAAGATCTTCGGTGGTTGGATTGTGGATCAACAACTTCGGTCTTCAAAAGTACGAAATAAACCCACAAGTCATCTGTTAGGGTAATGAGTTTTAAAATTTTCTGCGAGTTTTCCGTTTTTTTTATAAAAAAAAAAAATCTCCATTTTTCTGGTGAGAATCAACGTTATAAATGTTTCAAACAGGATTTTACGTGAAAAAAGGAAAAGGGTTTCGGTTTCCTTTTCTTATGGAGGATTTTAGGGTTTCCGCTTCTCTTTGTTTATGGAGGATTTTTAGAGGTTTAAAAGAATCAAGTTCCCTTTTTTAATAAGCACGCGCGCGACAACTCTACAGGGCCCACCTCAATGTATGAATTGTATATCTACGCCATCCATCCGTACATATGCCGAAAAATGAAGCATAGTCAGATCTCAGGTGGACTACACCACAAGAAACAGTGGTCATTAAACACCCACCATTAAAAACTTTAAAGGGTCAACCGTAATATTTATTTCACGTGCAAGTTGTTCATAAGGTCACACAGACCTGGATGAAGGGAAAACACAATTATTAGCATGATCTAAAGCTTTTGTGGCCCACAAAAAGTTTTTAATAGTCAGTGACCATTGTTTCTTGTAGTGTAGTAATTGGTCCACCTGAGACGCATATTGAGGTGGGCTCCAAGGCCAGGTTCTATCCCACCTTGCCGATGGTTCAGCGAAAGCGGATTGCATGGTGTGCCACGCACCAACCTCTATTGTGTGTTGACGCCACCATGTTCTATGGGCCCCACCATGATTTTTTCGCTATATCCAAACCGTCCTTCCAGTTGGTGAGATAGTTTTAGAGCTTGAGCCCAAAAATGAAACAGATCCAAATCTTAAGTGGACTACACCACAGAAATCAATGGGGACAGTGATTCCCACCATTGAAACCTTCCTAGGGCCCATCATGATGTTTATTTTCCATCCAACCTGTTTATAAGGTCACACATACCTTCCTAGGGCCCATCATAATGTTTATTTGTCATATCATGTTAGTTGATGGGCTAAAAATGAAGAGCATTGGATTTTTTTTTTTTATTTTAGCAGTCTAATAAATGTCCACCAACCGATACTCAATGATTAAAAAAAGCTTAATTTGGATTTATCATATAGCTACGCAAGGTACCATAATTTGGACAATTTAATTTGACACTTGTGTGCCACGTGTTCAATTTCTAAGTGCTTGTATATAAAATCTATTTTTTTATATTTAAACAAAATAAATCTATTTTTGAGATAAAATAAATTATTTATTTATTTCTTTAAATGGGCCCCCTTGTGGTCTGATTTATTACGTGATGAGGATGGGCTAGCCTAATGGGGCCCATTAGGACCCATTGGGGCCATTTATAGGAAAATAAAGGATTACATTTTTTATTTATTATTTTTGGATTTACTTTAAAATATTTTTTAAATATAATTTAATAATATATTTAATGAAAAAATATTTTTTAAAAAACCTATTTGTATGGATTATGTAATGAATAGTTGGATTGGTGGGTATATGGGATGGATGGATGGTTGGATGTATAGATGGGATGGATGTTTGGATGGATAGTTGGATATATAGATGAGATGGAAAGATGTGATGGTTGGATGGATGGATGGATGGATTGGATGGTTGGATGGATAGGATGGATGGTTGGATGGATGGATGGAATAGAATTTGGATGAGTTGATGGATGGGTGGATGAATGGATTGGATAGTTGGTTGGATGGAAGGATGGACGGGAAGGTTGGATGGATTGATGGATGGTTGGATGGATGGATGGGTATATGGTTGGATGGGTGGGGATGGTTGGATGTATAGATAGGTTGGATGGATGGATGTATGGTTAGATGTATAGATGGGATGGATGGATGGTTAGATAGATGGAAGGATATATTAGAATGTTGGATTTATTATAACAACATATGCTTTTAGGCCCCATTAAATGAACACTTATTATGTTTTTTTTTTGGGGGTACTTTTTTTATTCCTAAATATGTGAATGTGTATTTAGACATTTCCTGAAGTTTCACCAAAAAATTCACCCTTTTTCCCATGTTTCCCCACATTTCCGGTTATCAACGATATCATCGGCGATAACGATATTTTATCTTTATCTCTGGCCAGCGAAACTTGTAGTGATATCGACAACTCGAACACTGGTTGTATCGTGTAATGTATCGCTGTTATTGGAAACATGGGAAAACATTGGAAAATTGGTCAAATTTTTCAATGAAACTTCAGTTATTGTTAAAAAAAGACATCAATACACTTATAAATCAAAACAAGTGCGCATAATAGGTTTTCTTTGTATGGGGTCCTAATCTATGCGTTGTCTAACTGAATTGATGCAAGAATATTCAAAGTCTATTCATATAATTTATAAATGTAAGAAGACATGTAAAAACACAAGCAATACATTCAAAAGCAAAAGAAGAATCACTAAATCAGGTCACATACATGTTTGATTTAATGTTTGGACATAAAGATTGCAACCGATTTGCGAGAAATTGGAAATTTTTTATTTTTTATTTTTTGCAACTCACCCCATCTCCTCCAAATCTTGAAATCGAAGCTCTCAATTAATGATTTTTCATACAATTTGACATTGATTTAACATGATTTACAGAAAAGGGAAAAAAAAATTGAAAATAAAAAATGCTCACCGAAGCGAACATGTGAGATATATCCCACTACTTGTGCGTTTCGTATCGCGCAAGTGGGATACAAAATATATCGTGGGATATATCGGCCGATATTGTTGATACTTAAAACATTGGTTCCAACTGCCCAAGCCCATAAAGTTATGTTTTGGGGCATCGAAATTAAGAGAGTCAATAAATTGGTGGCATATGGTTGTGAGAGATCTATAACGTAGTGGCTTTCTGCTCATATCAACTTGGCAAGAGATGAAGACAGTTCAAAATGACTAGGTTTTTACCATTAAATTATGA
This sequence comes from Magnolia sinica, assembly GCF_029962835.1. Taxonomy (NCBI): domain Eukaryota; kingdom Viridiplantae; phylum Streptophyta; class Magnoliopsida; order Magnoliales; family Magnoliaceae; genus Magnolia; species Magnolia sinica. Next base: position 15,680,264 of record NC_080573.1, read on the forward strand.
GGCCAAGGCATTTCAATAACTTCTTAGCAAGTACACACAAAAGTATTATGACTTGACAGCGAGATGTGATATGAATGATTCAGAGACATAGCAAGTTGCAAGGTATTGTCACAAGCTGAGGATATATTATGTGGCGAGGGATGGTGGAGGTTGGTCCCTGAAGTGTAGACGAGAGCTATCAGATATCATTGCCGGCAAAAGAGAAACACAAGATAATATAGCCAGATGCAACAACTTTCATAATAGGGGGCAATCCTTGTCTTATGCAACTTCGAACACGGCATATTCGCATTCTTCAGCATCTTGAATAGTAGCTCCATGTAATATTCTCCAACATGATAACAAAGGTATTCAGGGCACTCCAACAAGAAGTAATGGCAGTCAATGTTTTAAATAGCGGGTAGGATATTACATAGTGTTCAGCCCTCTATAATGTGTAGTGTAAGCTCCGTTATGTATAGCATAAGCTACATGATACTTTTATTTTGTAATTAAAAATTGGAAAAATATGATAAATAGTAAGAAAAAATGTAAAAACAAAATAATAAAAAAAATTAAATTAAATTAAAAAAATCATTTTTTCAAGTAAAAGTATGTTCAGTACAAAAACAAGGCATAGACACCCATACACCTCCACTGAAGCATGGTTGCCCAAGTGATGGTTGGATAGGTTGCATGCATGCCATAAACATACCACGGGCTCCTAAAACTGAAAAAAAGAAAGAACAAAGAAAAAAGAAAATTTTGCACTACAATCCCTATCCTACAACATTGCATAGTAATCGGCCTCCTAAAACAAAAAATAAAAAATAAAATGAAAAAATCCCAAAGGAAACCATAAATCTTCATATGAAATGAAAAAGAACTGATTATATTAAAGGGCAAGAACATACCTCTATCAAGCTCAAGAAGAGATTCAATCAATCAAGAAACTAAACATTTTGAGCTTCATAGCTGTACGGATGTGAAAAAGGGGAAATCTGATTTCTTTTTCCCTTCATTTCAGCTCCAATGCTCTTGAAAATACAGAAAATGGACCTTCTTACAAGGTCGATTGATTGGCCAAAATCTCATCTCCAGCGGCATTGTAGATCGAGAGAATGGAGTAATCGGATTTGGGGGCCAGAGGTGCTTGCAGTCAAGTGTTAGGGTTTAGATAAAGGGGTTTTGAAAGCCCTCTTTTGAAACCATTTAGTATTAAGATAATTCTTTAAATGTGAGTTTTACACCATTTACAATATGTCATAAGTCTTCAGTCATACACATGCAAGCACATTTACACTATTTGCGGGTACAAGTACATGTAATTATATATTCTCCATCCACAATAGGACCCACTATTTGGATGGTTTGGATAGCTCTACATCATTGCCACGTGTGAGGTGGGTCACCAACATTTTACATCAACAGTTGAACTAATAGCATTTAAAATCTATTTTTTTAAAGCAAAGAATGGTGTAGCACACACTACATATGCTACATGCTACGTAGCTTGTAGCATGCGTTACGACCCCTGTAGCGCACACTACAAGGGAAATGCGGCTTTTTTCGCACGATGTGTAGCGTTTTTGCTACACTAATATTGACGCAGGGATGAACGTGATGAGGTTGATCACCGTCTTCCTCAAGGATAACTACTCCGAATCCACAGAGCTTCTCTAGACTCCTCACGGAGACTTCTCGAATCCACGAGGAAAAGAAATAGAAATAATTTTAAAATATTTGAAATAAATTTGTTGATGATTGATAAACGAGTCTACAACCCTTTAAATAGGGATATCAAGATTTGGAAGAAGTTTAGGAATTAAACTATAACTAAAACTCCCTAAAATTTGTAACTTACTATAAATAGTAAATTTTATACTTATAGTAAGTGTCCTATGTGGCTTAACCACGTTATTCTCCTAATTTTTCTAAACACTTTTCATGTTGGACACAACTCCTAAAGCCCAACGGATGAAGAGTTACAATCAAACCAAAACTTACTAAAAATAGTTTTTTAAAAAAAGGAAATAAACAGGAAATTTGACCGTCGATATGATGGAATCTCGCAAATTTGGCAAAAGTAGCTCGTCCTACCCCAAAATCATATATGATATGTCGAGTAACTCATTTCGGTTTGCGAGATATGCCTGTTTTAAGGTTCTGGCGGTCTTGATGACTTCCGCCTCCAATCGGGCCTTCTCTGGTCCATCGTAGACATAAAAGTGTCCGCGACCCGCTCTACATCAGTCCCCTCCACTTCAAAAGAACTCGTCCTCGAGTTCTCGTCCTACCTCGGTTCATGATACTCGGTTAGGTGTGCCCCATAACGATACCGGATCAAAAGTTGTGATCAATTTACGGTCCACCTTCTTTTGGTCCAACCATGATAGGAATGTATCTGTGCCACATCCTACATCAACTATGCTATTGAAAAAATTGATGGTAGTAATGTGCAACCAATTCAATTGCAATGGGATTTGAAGAATCAAGAAAAGGCAAATGCCCCGAACCAAGGCAGGTCATGATGCAAGACAATTAACCACTTGCTCTAAAAGCTCAAACTGAAAGAGCATGGCGAATCAATCCCTTTATCTCATAGCCCAGGCCCCACATCTCATGGGTTTGGACCTCGGCCGAACCCCCCTTGTGGGCCCCACTTCACATAGGTTCCACCTCACACAAGCCACCCGCCTCACACTGATCACCCACCCCGAGTGTATCCCCGCATCCTACATGCTACCCCACTTGAGCCTGGTGTGAAAATGCCCCTACATTTGGTCCACTAACACATGTTTCAAGTGTGTAAGTCGAGGGCATTTTGCCTTTGCCTATGCTACTCAAAACGTAAATATTTGTGGAGAACAAGAGTGGTGGTACAGAAAGGAGGATGTAGTGGATGCGGAAAATGAAGATCACATAGAGGAACTAAGTCTAGAAGATGACAATCTAATGCTTGATGACCTACCAGAGAAAACCATATGATATCATAGTAGTTATGTCATATGTGCATCTTGATGATGCCCAAAGAAGTGGAGGAAGAAGATTGGTTATGGACCAATATTACCACACTTCACACATGTAAATAAGGCCCTAGGACATGCATACAATGAACACTCTTTATGATATTTTGAGTAAAAGTTGTTTATTGTTTTTTTGTGGAAGAAAGCCATATGATATCATAGTAGTTATGTGCATCTTGATGATGCCCAAAGAAGTGGAGAAAGAAGATGGGTTATGGACCAATATTACCACACTTCACAGTTCACATGTGTAAATAAGGCCGTGGGACATACACACAATGAACACTCTTTATGATATTTTGAGTAAAAGCTGTTTATTGTTATTTTGTGGAAGAAATTGTTGGAAGAGGGCTGAAGTGAACTTTAGCATATGACTAGAGGGATATTGGGTTTTACTCAGTATGTTTTTCTTTATTCTAGATTTTATTCATAAATATGGTACTGAAGTCTCAGTAGTCTTACTTTTTAGTTTCAGTCTTTTTCTTTAATTTTTGGAAGCATTTTTTAAGGGTTTGGAAGCATTATATATTGTTAAGAAACCATATAAAGCAACAGTCCATGGTCAACGAGAAAAGGGACGAAGATTGGATACTCCTTGCAATCTGAACAAATTCCGGGGCATGGTCCTAAAGATCCATGGCCCTTGTACAGACTAAAAGTATCATATACTTCCTAGACATTGTTACTGCCGTAGTATGTTCAATGGTGGATTATATAAGCTTTTACTAGTAATCTCTAATTATCGGCTTGTATTCCATGCATAAGCAACAAAAACAGTTGCAAGATGAATCATAATAGCTTAAGGGAAAGGGGGGGAAATTTATAATAATAATTTTAAAAAAAAAAAAAAAAAACAGTCGACCTCAAATTTCCCAGTCACATCCAAAATTTCAAACTTTCCTAGGCTTAAATGAGAAAACAAGAAACAAGAAACAAAAATTAAAAAAGATAAACAAATTTGCTGCAATCATAACGACCAATTTCAAGCAATATATTCATGAAAACCCCTGATTTCATATTGGAACTGGTTCTTGGGTTTGGATGCACAAGTAAAATGAATTGCGAATAATCGATTCATCAAGAAGAAAGTGAGAGAGAGAGAGAGAGAGATTTAGATGCCATCCTATTGGACTGGTGAGCTCCACTCTTTTTGACCATCTAATTGGATTTGCAGGACCATGGTGCAATCGGATGATTTATTTCACTTCATCACAATCTTCAACCGGCCAGCTAGTGGGGCCCATCTTGGATCCCATCTAATGGGAAGGTGGCCTGGATGCAACAGGAAGGAGACTACAATTTGCTTATTTCCACATCATTAGGCTAATGGCTGCAATTCAATTTGGTAACACATCCAAGCATACCCTACAGAAGATAACTAAAAATGAAATGCATAAAGATACCTAATTTGCCAATTCCATTCAAAATCCATCACATAAACAAGACTTCTGCCAAAAAATTCCACACACACACACACAAAAAAAAAAATTTAATTAAATTAAATTAAAAATAAAAATAATAACGCACTTGCCTGCATCCACGAGTACAGGTGTCGCCGAGTATCATGATAGTGGCGGTGGCCGTCCCTGTCTCACCGCCAGACCAGCACTCCCCCAGATTAGGGCATTTCGCCTCCTCGCAGACGGTGTGGAGATTCAATTCCCTGAGCTTCTGCTTGATCTTCGTGTACTTGGAACCACCGGGGATCGATTCCTTCATCCATTTCGGCTTCGGGAGGGGCTTCTTCTTCGATCCGACCTCGACCGAGTACTCGTCATTCTCACGGAGGCGGATAAAATCGGTGAGGGATGGAGACTCCGCGGCGAGACGGGACCGGAGATCCGCTAGGGTTTGAATGGGAGGAGGAGGATGGGGTTGGGGAGTTAGGGTCTGGTGAGAGGAAGAGGATGAGAGGGCTTTGGGGAGAGAAATTAGGGTTTTGTAAGAGGGATTGGAAGATTTGAAGGATGTAGCAAGGGATAATAGGCGCGGTATATACATGGTTTTGGAGTTTGGATTCTCTCTCTCTCTCTCTCTCTCAACCCGCGCGCGGGGAACGGGGATGAGGTTGATGGTCGTTGCGGAGTAAGGTGTCCGAAGTGATCGGGTCGATGAAGTGCCGGACCCGATAAATCACTTGTCGGATCCTTGTCTTTCGTTACTTGAATTTTGAAAATCATTTTTTTTTTAAGTTTTTAGAGTGTTTGTTTAGGAAGCGGATTGCGTACTGAGTAACTCAGTACGGTAAGCGTACTGAGTAAACTCCGTGGGCCATGTGTCATTCATGAATTATATCCACTCCGTCCATCTCTTTTAACACATAATTTTAGGCTATAGCTTAAAAATGGAGTATATCCAAACCTCACATGGACCACACCACCGGAAACAGTGTGAATTAAACATCTGCCGTTGAAATATTCTTGGAGACAACAGAAGTCTTAGATCAACTGATATTTGTGTTTTCCCTTCATCCATATCTTTCTGATATTATGAACAGGTTAGATGACAAATAAACATCACTAGGGGCCTTAGAAAATTTTCAACGGTTGAAATCAATACTTCCACTTTTTCCAGTGGTATGGTCCACTTGTGGTTTGTATATATATCAATTTTTTTTCGAACCCATAAAATGATCTGGAAAAACGAATGGACGGCGTGGATAAACCACATGGATTCGTGGTGGGCCCAACTGAGTTTACTCAGTACGATAAGAGCGTACTAAGTAACTCAGTACGCAATCCGATTTCGTTAGTTAAACCGCTTTTGTTGAAAGGTTTGCATTTACAGTGTAGTATGCAGGTGGGCGCGGGCTTCCTGGGAAAGGCAGCCTTTCCTCCTAGGGAGTTCCTGGGCTGGCATGGACGCGGATATCCTGCGAAAGGCTGTCGCAGGAAGTTCCTGCGCAAGGATGCTGGGTGGGGCCCACCGATATGTTTGTAAGAAATCCACCCCGTCCGTCCGTTTTGAGAGATCAATTTAGTTGTGTATCCAAAATTGAGGTGGACACAAAACTCAAAGTGGGTCACACGAAAGGGAATATTGGGGAAAGAAGTTCTTACCATTGAAATCTTCCTGAGCTCCACCTGGATGTTTATATGCTATCCAAACCGTTTATAAGGTTATTCCCAATGGGATGAAGTGAAAATACCAAAACGATAGCATGATACAAACTTTTATAGCCATAAGAATGCTTCAACTCTCACTGAATTTCCACTGTTTTCTCCCCTGTGTCCCAGTTGAGTGTTGTATCCACCTCACTTTTGGATATACATCCTAAAATGAGCTCAAAAAACGGACGGACGGTGTGGATTTCTCACAAACATATCAGAGGGACCCACCCAGCATCCTTGCGCAGGATCTTCCTGCGGAAGGCTTCCGCAGGAAATCCGCGTCCGGCTGGCATGGCTATGTGGGGGCCACCCTGATGGTTGTGTGGAATCAACCCCGTCCATCCATTTTTCGAGATTATTTTATCACTTGCAACTAAAAATGAGGTGAATCCAAGACTTAAGTGTTCCACGTGAAAGGAAACTGTCGAGATTCAGTGACCACCATTGAAACATTCATGCGGCCACAAAAACTTTCTAACAGGTTAAGTTTTTGATTCACTTCGTCTTGTAAACGGTTTGTATGTCATATAAACGTCAAGGTGAAGCCTGGGAAAGGTTCAATGGTAAGAAACTCTTTCTCCACTTATCTTTCTCCCGTCTGACGTATGAGTTTTAGATCCACCTCATTTGTAATTTGTGGTTGCATGTACTAAAGTGATCTCACAAAGTAGATGGACAGGTGGAATTCTCCCAAACATCACCATGGGCCCACCTTGCATCTCAACAAAGAAATTTCCTGTGAAAGGCACGTTGGGATCCTATTTGGATCTCATCCTGGAGTTTATGAGAAATTCACTTAGTCCATTTTTTGAGATCTCTTAGACATGCAACCAAAAATGAGTGTGATCGAATACTTGAGTGTACCGTGCAAGAGGAAAACAGTAGGAATTTAATAACCACTGTTAAAACATTCATGTTGCAACAAATGCTTTGTATTAAGATAAGGTTTTTTTATTTCCCTTCATCCTGATGTTAATGACCTTATAAATAGTTTAGATTGCACATAAGGGGCTGTTTGATTTTTAATTTCTCTGATAAATACAAGGAATTACCTGATTATTACTTACTACACCTTTTTGAAAGTCACGGGGTTTTCCGTTTCGAAAATGGGTCCATACAACATTGTTATTAATGATTTAAATATGTGGGCCCCACCATGATATATATGAGTTATCCACACCATTCATCCTTTTAAAAAATACATTTTAAGGCATGAACCCAAAAACAAGGAAAATCAAAAGCTCAAGTGGACCACACCTTAGGAAACAATGATCATTAAAATGTCAATGGCTGAAAGTTGTTTTCTCCCTAGGGCCCACAGTGATGTTTATTTGTCATCTAACATGTTAATAAGGTCACGAAGTCATGGATAAAGTGGAAACAAAAATATCAGTTTGATCCAAAACTTATGGGGTCCTCAAGAAGCTTTCAATGGTAGGAGTTCAATTCCCATTGTTTCCAGTGGTGTGGTCCACTTAATCTTTTTATCTGCCTCTTTTTTTGGCTCATGCCCTAAAATGAGTTGGCTAAAGGGATGGACAGTGTGGATAATACACAAACATCAAGGTGGGCCTCACAATTTAACTTTTTTCTCGACAGGTGACGTGAAGGGTGCTCTAAATGAAAGATGGCGGTCAAATCACCTTGAAAATCCAACAAGAAATATAGAGGTAAATAAATATTACCCATTTACCTTAAATTACCTCCATAATTAGAAAATCAAAGAGCCCCTAAACATCAAGGTGAACCCAGAAAAGGTTTTAATGATAAGAAACTCTTTTTTTAAAATTTCCCTCACGTGGCACATTTGAGTTTTAGATCTACCTCATCCATGGTAGCATATCCTAAACTTATCTCATAAAAGGGATGAACGGGTAGATTTCTCCCAAACATGACAGTGGAGCAGCATTTCCACACGTCATCAAACACATAAGTCAAGGCCAACGGGACCAGATTAGGTGTTATTCATGTGGGGCCCACCTTGATGAATATGTTTCATATCCGTTTTTTAAACTCATTTTAGACCCTTTTTCCCAAAACTTAATTACATACAAATCTTTGGGGGACCACACCACTAGAAAAAGTGGTAAGTGGCTATTAAAACTTTTTTTAGTCCACAAAAGTTTTGAATCAAGCTGATATTTGTATTTTACGTTCAACTGCATTTGGTTGACCTCATCAACAGGTTTGGATGGAAAATAAACATTAAGGATCTACTCATCACCAGCCTCAAGAAGTTTTTCAGTGGTGGGTATTCAATCACCATTGTTTCCTATGGTGTGGTATTTTTTAGCTTCATAATTTGTCTGAAAAAAGTTAGAGTTATGCTATCTAGAAATAAGTTTTTTTTTTACAAAATTTTGTTTGGTAAATATAAATTAAAAATGTAAAATTGAAAACTAATCATGTTTGCCCATATATATCATCCTAATTTCTAACTTTTGTAAGACAAAACCTATTATTATCCACCAAATTTGGCACAACTACTATGATTCTAGTAAAATTTAAATATTTTTCTCAGCAGATAAAACTAAGTAAATGAATACTCTGAATGTTCTATGTTTTGCCAATTGCCACGCACAAAACATGATTTCACTGTGTAAGGAGGCCACTGGACGTAAGCCATAAAAATATGAGGTGGCCACTTTAATATCACGTGAAATGCACACCGTACCACCAAAATTTCAGCTTATTTTAGAGTGTTAGTCTAAAAAATGAGGCAGATCCAAATCTCAAGTGCTAGCATAATAGGCAATTGTGGTAATTGAATGCCCACCCTTAAAAACCTTTCAAGGGCCACAAAAATATTGGATGAAGCTTATATTTGTGTTTTCCCTTCATACAGGTTTGTGTGACCTAATCCACAGGTTGGATGGCAAAAATGCATTACAGTGAGTCTTAGTAAGTTTTTAACGGTGGGCGTTCAATCACCATTTGTTTTCCTATGGTATGGTCCACTCAAGATTTGGATGTGCTTCAATATTTTTGGGTATATGGCCTATAATGATTTGGAAAAACTGATGGATGGCTTGGATATATGCCAATGCATCAAGGTGGCCCCTTAGTGAGGGCAACACTCACTAACACGTTACCTCACAAATGATGTTGGTGACAAATTCACTCCAGGGCAACGCCCACTAATGTGTTACTCAGTAACACATACATCGAGGTGCCCCAATTATGTTTGTGAGAAATCAACTCCATCCATTTTTCCAAATCATTTTAGGATTTGAAACCAAAGATTAGGAAGATCTAAATTTCAAGTGGGCCATGCGAAATGAAACAATGGGGATTTAATTATCACCGTTAAAACATTGGTGTGGCCATGGAAGTTTTGTATCAGGCTATGTTTTTTGTGTTTTCAATTCATCCAAGTGGTAATGACCTTATAAATGGTTCGGTTGGCATATAAACGTTAAGGTAGACCTAGGAAGGCTTCAATGGTAGGCATTTCTTTCTCACTTTTCCCTGTCATATGGGTCGGGTGAGTTTTGGATCCTCCTCATTTTTCGTGTCATGTTCTAAAATGAGCGGTCAAAATAGATGGATGGAGTGAATTTCTTACAAACATCGACTTGGCCATGCATAGCTTTCCAAAGCAAGAACTTCCTCCCAAAGCTGCGTTCTATATTTGGCCAGCGTACAGCATTAGGTAATGTATTGATGTGTGAAAGTTTTGTGGCCCCACCACAATGTATGTATTATATCCATGCCATTCATTCATTTTTATTTTTATTTTCATATTATTTTAGCCATGGACCCAAAAATTGAGGTACAACTGAAGCTCAAGTGCACCGCAACACAAAAAACAATGTGAATGGAACACCTATTGTTGAAAACTTCAAGCTAATATTTATGTTTTCTGGTTGTCCAGGTCTATGTGACCTTATGAACAGGTTTAATGACAAATAAACATCACAGCAGCCTTATAAAGGTTTTGATGGTGCATGTCATTGCCCTTATTACTTTCTGGTGCAGGCCACCTGAACTCTATATCTAACTCATCTGTTGTCTCATGCTCTCAAACGACCTGCCAAAATGGATGGATGGTGCGGATATAACACATACATGACTGTGGGATTAATAGAACTTTCCCTAATCGATTTTGAAAGCCTTTAGATGGTAGTGTTGTCTTTTCAAAATGTTGGTAGGGATACTATCATCAACTATAGTCCAAAAGTCTAAAGACAGATCACTTGGGGATCATTTGGATGCCTGTAAAGTCCTTAAGTATGAATATGTTTATATGTAATCAACTTTCAGGGCCCATTTGGATAGATGTATCTACCTGTAATCAAATTGTAGGTTGTAATCCAAACTTAAAACACAAGAAAAAGTCATATTTCATATTATAGGAGATGGGTAAGTCATTAAGTTGTAATTCAATTACAAGTGCAGAGTGTTTCTATGTGGTCATGTTTGGCTTTAAGTTATAATATGATTTGAGGGAAATAATTGTTTGTGCATGGATAACTTGAAATTTATTTACAACATGTATTTAGGTATTGACTCGCAACAAAGCTTATAGTGGTAAATCTTTTAGAAATAATCAAATTACATATAATGTTTTTATATAATATGGATCATTTGATAAGCCTAAGTCAATATGTAACGCCCCGAAAATCGGCACCCGAGTACAAAGACCTCGATCCTGAGTTCTCGGGCGTTAACCCAATGGGAATGCACATGTGACCTCGTTCAGATTCACATTCATTTCGCACACAGATAATCATAGTAACGCAATTCTCTTAACGGATCCAAAGCGAGGTAGATATAATAAAAGATTCATAATTATATGGGTAACAGTCAAAAATACAATTTCAATAGTGGTGATCGTCCAAAATGGAGATTATACAAACCACAATCCACAATATACATACCTAGGACGGTTAAAGTATAAAGCTTTCAATTTACGCCCAATTCTCCAAAACATAATGGCGTTGGCAAAACCCGATATAAGCCTACCTGTCTAAGGTCTCACTATGTAACGCCTCGGATTTTGTAACTTGAGTTTTGTACTCGTTTTCTGAAATCCCGAGAGTTAACCTACAAGGATAGCCCACATTTCATAGTAATATTTTTTTCTCTTTATAAGTATAAGTGAGCGATCGCAACAGAAGTAAACAAACCACGCATAAAGGAAGTATCTAAGTATATCTCAACTTATACAAATGGTTGCCCATAGGGCTTATACAAATGAATAACTCAAATATAAAAATGAAATATCTTGACAAAAGTAGGAAATGTAGAATGAAGATCGCAAGATCATCCAACTCTTCATGCTCCACGTTAATGTTAACATGCACGTCATCTACATAACCCGCAGCAACTGAATACGGTTCGATAGCGTCAATGGCTATCCCATTGAGGTATACCCTCCAAGATTACTAAGCATCACAATAGTCAAGAATGGAATTCAAATAACTTATAATACGATATCCAACGTAAACTTCATAAGTAAAATATAAAAATCTACAATTTATGTTTCTTAATTGACATATACGATAATACCACCTGTACATAAGAAGAAAACACAATCTAGAAGTACAATCGAAGGAACTATAGAATCTAAGTTACATTTCACAATTCACAAGTACAACACCAACTACATATCCACCCAGAATTCAAAGTATAACATGTAGAGATACAATCTATTCCCCACAAATATAACACAAATGGTTATAACATCCAAACTACAATTTAATGTATAACATAAGAAGATATAATCCACTTCACATATAATATTTAATCGCCAACTTAATCTTGATCAATGAATGAATGCATGAATGCACATCCAATTGAGTAAATGAACAGACCTTTCAAACAGTTAGCCCATTCATATAAGATATCGGGTCTTTAAAACAATCAACCCATTCAAAATGCAAAAAAGGCTGTTCGAACAGTACACTGGTCTTTCAAACAGTTGACCAGGCACCCCGATAATGCCCACGTGCATTGTATGCATGATTAACCTAACCGTTATTAGTCCAATTTACAAACAGAATATCAGAGAAGCTCAAAGGTCGCTATGGGGGGCGCAACCCAGTACGGGCCAACAACTTGGGCATAGTGTCTCATTCCACCATCCCTGACTCATGAGACTTAAACAAATAAGATTCTAACACATTCAGATGATTATAAATTATATTTATAAAATAAAGAATCCAAGACATTCCATTTACAAGAATCTTTACAACTAGTGGCTACTCATGATTCGACACGTAGACATTACCATCACAAGTCTAGATATACTTCCAACAACAAGAGTCCTCCCAATAGGCCACATTGTTATCAAGTCCTTCAAGGACACAACGAAATAATACAATCCAAAAATCACATTGACACAAATAAACCACGAAGTGGTAAGTCTACAACCACGTAACATTTATTTTATTCACAACCGGCCACTAGTTATAAGAATTCCTAATATAATATCCATCAATATATGATATTAGATTTTTAATACAATCCATTAACACCAAACAAATGTCAAACTAAATCACAATTAATTTAATACACATTATCAAACAAATACACATGTAAGTATTCATCAAAATTAAATTAGAGAAAATAATTCAAATAAATCATAACTCTATAGGATTTAGATCATTAATCTTTATAAATCAAGAAATGTACTTACATGCACATGCAAAACAAACCAAGGAATGTGTACATATAAAAGTGAGTCATCTTAGAATAAAGGTCAACAATTCATAACTCGATCATACATGTAAACTAGTCATAAACATTATTGAGCAATTAATTTAAAAGAGGACTAAATTATCTATTATAATGAAAGTAAGCTTGAAGGGTGAATCCTCACCTCTTAATTTGGATGGTGTTCTAATGTCGATAGGACAAATGCAAGTACCTTAGGATAGAGTCTTAACCTAATTTATAAAAAATTGCATGATTAAGATCAACATAATGATTTGATCATGAAACCAATGTGCACTGGCTTTCCCAACGAAATCTAGGGTTATGTTTTAGGGGATTTTTAATTCCTAAGTTAAAAAATTTAAATAAAGAGAAATAAATCCTAATTAGAATTTAGCTCTATAGAGAAATCACATTTCACATATCAACATTGAACCCAAGTTTTAATGGAATCAATACAATTGACCCGATGGTGCTCGAACCTAACTCAGTTGAACTTTAGACGCTCCAACAACTCTTGTTGCACGATCGATCCACGCCAGGGGTTTTCTAACCCAAGCCTGACATCCCCAATCTCAAACTCGACCCCAACTCACTAATCCAGCGAGTTAACTCAACTGAGTCAACACATCCTAACTTCCTATCTTTCTTCTCTTATCTTCTCTTCTTCTCTCCTTTTCATTTCTATCTTTCTTCTCTCTCAGCTCAACTAGCAATGTCTATACTCAAAATCAGACCCTAACTCGGCCTTGAGTCGAACCCGATTATCTAGCGAGTCACAAACTTGGTTTCTCTCATCTTCCTTACTTCCACCTTTTATTTCTCCTTATTCTCCTTCTCTGCAGACACACCCAGCCACGGATTTGAACTCAACCAAGTCCTGAAACTTGCTCAACTCAGCCCCAACCGAGTCAACCCCATTCGACTCGACAATGTTACAACAAGTCGACCAAGCTCTCACTTCTGCTCTTCCTGGTTTTTCTTTATTATTCTTTTCTTCTTCTTCCACTCTCTCTCTTCCTTTCTTTCAACTATGGCCACCAAGAGTAGCTCCAACTCGACCAAATCTCACCTCGAATCGAGGCGACTCGATGCAGCTTGGATAGGAAGAAGAAGCTCGGCTTTACTGGCGGATTGCAAACGAAGCTTTGTTTCTTTGAAATGTTGCTTTTGGACAGTTAGGAGGAGCTCCATGGAGCTTGTGGACCAAGGAAATCGAAGCTCCAATGTCATTTTTCTGGTGGGTTCAAAGCTTCTTCATTCCAGCCGATTTTCTCGAACTGCTGTAAGAAACGGAAGAAACTCCATTGTTTTTTAATCCTTTCTCTCTTATAGAAAACCCTAGCTCTCTTAAATCGTTGGATGAGAGGTAAACGGTCTAGATTGACATTCAATCCCGCTCCTCTAACAGCCTTAACAGAAGAAGCTCTTAGAACTATGTTTGTTATGTACAACTCAACAATCCCTATAAACAAAGAATGAGAAGCTAAGATTTTCTGTATGAAGGGTTGGGATGGCATGGATAACCCCCATATGGATTGTCAGCTTGGCAACGAAACGACACCTTCCGCTTTTGGAAAACAGCCGCATACGAGTTCGGTTTGGGCTGAAAATCGTGTGCACGTGCGTGTAGGCCAGTGTACAGGACTGATATGGTTTTTGTTAGAGCTATGCTATGAACGTGATAGACGACTCGAATGATTGAAAGGGGTGATCATGGTGACCCACTGATCAATGCACAACAACCTCCCGTTCTAAACGGGTTCGGGCGGAAAAGAAGGAGAGGATACTTCCTCTTCGGGTTTTGTCGGTCAAACCTGGTTTGACTCAGGCCCAATTTCAATGTACAGCGGGAGCACACCCACTGATGTACACTAGAACCATGTGGGGGCCACTATGATGTTCGAAGAGATCCACTCCATCTATCTTGTTATGAATACTCTCATGAATCTAGAGAGGGGTAAATTTGATGCTTAGGTGGGCCCCATCAATGAATTACACTCCGTATCAAAAATTTGAGACGTTACACACTAGTACCTGCATCAATGATATGCTTAGCTGGTGTTTTAAAACACTTCTCAGGTGGGAGCGAGTAGCTAACTCAGTGGTTCCAGTAGTTATAAGTTAAACTTATTATCAACCCAATCAACGCAAGTATGATAAAACAATAAATCAAATAATTCATAAATACTCTTGTTAAATGCGCATATGAAGATATAACATGATGCATGCTCTTTCTAAACAACACTCTCTCCCAAGCGACTTCAACGCCTATTTCGCATATGTCAACACTCTCTCATCACGTTACTTTAACGTCAAATTGCCACAACCTGTCTAATGCAATGCGATTGATACGTATGTTAGCCAAGTAATTATTAAGTTTCATTCATCCAGTATATTGACGAAGCTAGGATACTGACGTCATATCACGAGTCCTTATGCGGATTACGTGGCTCGTTATTGCATGTAGCGACTCCTTACCAGTGTCCCTTAATCTAACTTTAGGTATCACCCATTTATCTCACCAATCAACAATTTCAAAGTTACGACATGATACGCAAAGGTATGAGGATCAACTCGGTATGGGTCGTCACCCAAATACCGAGTATGATCACTCAGTTATGAGGTGCAGGCTTGTCACATAAAACCAAACTACCATTCTGATGTGAGACTTATACCGCTGGCCAGCACGTTGCTCTGACCGACTGGAGTGCTATTTTCGAAGGGGGTCCAGATCAAACGGCTCACCCCAACCCACGATCGGACTACAGCTCGGATTAACAGTAGCCAGGGCATTACAGTGCGTCACCTAATTCCATTCATGCCCGAGTCATTGAACGGTACTTTGACACGCAACCATCGACGGGGTAATTTGACGGGGGCCATTTGAATAATGGTCTATCACCTCCATCAGTACTCAGTGGTCATTATGGGGAGGCTCGTCACCTCAGTATAGGCCGACAACTCAGACACAGTATCTCATACCGCCATACCCTGCTCATGAGTCTTAGCTGCTCACTGGTCACTATGGGGAGGCTTGTCACCTCAGCGTAGGCCAACAGCTCGAACACGGTGTCCCATACCACCATGTAGACTCATGCGTCTTAGTGGGATCGTATCGCACTAACGGTTATGAATGGACACATCCATTGAGAACGGAGTATCCTATATTCTATTTGGTCGTATCATACATTATTAACATACATGATCAGTTGGCTAGTGAATTAATTTGATTGACTTGGGAGAACCCTGGTGCAGCCGGCATTGGGTGCAAGCATCCCGTGTAGTCCAGCTACTGTCGGTTGTCCGTGTTCAACCTAGGTCGATCGAATAAGCCTACGGTGGCCGACCTAACTCGAGCCGTCAATTGGTTTGGGTGATTTACCGACTGACCCAATATCCTGAGCAATTTTAAACATCGTAAGGACTAACAATTCATCAAGCAATCACAACGATATTTTATCGAACATATGAGCATCATTAACATATCACCATCACTTAGGCATTTCATCAACCATGTGAGCATTAATAAAATCACACATTCATCAGGTATTCCATCAAACATATGAGCATCAATAGAACAATACGTTCAATCACTTAGGCATTTTATCAAACACGTGAGCCATCTATAAACAAGTAATCACACATGTTGCAATCAAATTAAAATGTGAACATATTAATGTACACCGACCTATTTATAAACAACAAAATCATTAACTGAGACCCTCGAAGGTCAATAAATGATAACCTAAAGATAATAATCCATACCTTGTGACAATTCGCTCGACTTCTAGTGCTTGTAGGGTTAGGGTGTTAGTGAAAGATCGTCGAAAGGCTTAAACGAGCATACAAGCTTATGAGAATAGGGATAAACAACTATTGAACCCTAGATTACAAGTGAGATTCAACACTTAACCCCAATCGTTGTCGGGAAAGCTTCGACGACAGCTCCGGTTACGATGAGGCGACTAGAGAGAGGATGAGAGGGTGAATGTGCACCAACACTCACACCTCAAGCTCTCTCTTCTTTGTTCTCTTCTCCCTTTCTCCATTTTTCTATTGCTCTATGCCATGAAATTCGTATGGGAGAAGGGGATGCCCAAATGAAGGCTTTATATAATGCCAGATTTGGTGTAAATGGCCTTAAGGGCTGAGTTTTTACTATACTAACCCTGGGGGAGTATTTTTTACCATTTGGGGGCCACTGCGGGGTGTAGGAGTCGACACTCACCGTTGGATAGTTAACCCTAGTGATGATCTATGCACATACATAATCAATCTGCCATATGGATGCGTCGATCGAGGGGTATGATTAGAAGTTTGTTTGACAATCACCAATGGTCGATCGGAGCCATGACTATACAGATATGTGTAGAGAAATATCGTTAATCGGTACTCCGACTTTGGCCATGAATTGACGGTCCAAAAGTCACAACTTCGTGAAAGAACAAAATGACTAGTTTCACTTAAGTTTCAGATTTTCACTTAAGGCATTCATAGATTTCATGCACTTGGCTTGTGGGTCCAAGTTGAGCAATTCAAGATGCGACCTCGGCTCGATGTCTTGCGATGGACGTTAAGCCCACTAAAACAAATGTCTTTCTATAATCTCGGGTTTAATGACCCACTAACGAGCGGTTTAAAACTTATTGGGATAATTAAGGTATTTCTGGAATGAATTATGTATCAAGATTTCATGTGCGCAAGCATTAGAGCTTGGATTAGCTAAGTTCATAGTGTGGCTTATTCGCAGCTAGGAGAAATAATGATTCAAACATAATCACCATAAACCATTGTTTCTTAGGCTAAAGGGGTAACTGAATTGATTTAGTTTGTTAATTAAATTATGAACCCTAATTGTCTTGGCTTTTGGTAGGTTTTTATTTAATTGTAGTTGTCTTGATTAGTCAATGGTAGCTCAGTTAGATTTGAGCCTTAGATAAACAAATTACAAGGCTAAACTCAAAGTTTAA
This sequence comes from Magnolia sinica, assembly GCF_029962835.1. Lineage (NCBI taxonomy): Eukaryota > Viridiplantae > Streptophyta > Magnoliopsida > Magnoliales > Magnoliaceae > Magnolia > Magnolia sinica. The sequence continues at coordinate 15,698,009 of NC_080573.1, forward strand.
GTGATTTGGTGGATTCATTGACTTCCTACGGTTGATTAATCGGATTTGTGCGTTTCTTTATCGGTACCACCCGCGTGTAGGCTCACCTTGAGCATCAAGGGTCAATAAGTGACAATGTAGGTTAATTATATTAAAAATTTTCAAAGGTTTTTTTGAAAATCCAAAACAGTGAAAATCTAAGACATTACGCAATAAAAGCACAAGGCTATTTTTTATGATAAACAGATCATTTGGTAGGCCACATAAAGAGGCCCAGTAATTCAAACACAACTCTAAAGCTTGATAACATCCCAACATATGAGAAGTTTCAACCCTAACAACGATAACAAGGAGAGAGAGAAAAAAATGTTTTTTTTCTTTTTTTCTTTTTCTTTTTCATCTTTTACTTTCGTTTTGGGTCTTTGCAGTCATTATAAGATGATCCACAACTCTTCATGCTTTGAATTCTTTCAAAATTTATAACCATTACTTGAAATCCCTTTACCTATAATAAGAAACATGACTTTTTCTCATGTTTTATATTACAACTAAATTTATAACTGGCTTACAACCTATAATTTGATTACAGGCATATATAATCAACTAAACACCCCTTATAATCTGATTACCCGTAAACATATTCGTATTTAAGATTTTTGTAGGCATGCAACCAACTCAATTTATCTGATTTTTATAATCCCAAGTTCGCCTAATTCAATAGACCAGTATGACGCTCTAATTTGATGGGTTATTTTGGGCTTGATTTCAACAAATGAATGGCTGTTAAACAGTGGCTAAGACCTTCACTCAATATGGCTTTTAGACAATGATTAGTGGTCCCGTAATTTGAATGGTCTAACTTGAATAAATGTTAAGTCATGTGCACAATTTCCATCATGATTGCCCGAAGTATGCATTATGTCTTAATATAAACTAGTGAACCGAATTATTATTTCGGTTGCTTGACCCAAATCCTTGTTTTGTGATACATGATCAATTGATTAACTATAGATTTGGAGACGTTGAGTGCATTGACATCAACCACAACGAGGACATCTTGTTATTAGACACGCCTGAGCATGATCAGATCAAGCACAACCTGCTCCCAAAGCAATGAAGATCTAAAGGCACCATCAGTAAAAACACATTAAAATCACCAAGTTTGGTGATAACTAATAACCAACCAGATTTTACACAAGCTCATTCATGTAAAAAAAATCCAAATTATTTAAGGTTTCTTGCTTAACCCATCCATAGACAAAGCTCCTTGTCAACTCAGTATTAAAAAAAAAAACACATGATTAATAAAATGTTTAGAATTCCTTATAATTTGGAAGGTAGATAGAAAAATACATTTTTCTAATGACCCATTTAAGTAACTGAGTGTGGAGTGAAAGAAAAGAAAAAAGTAAAAAGAATTAACTTTATACGAGGATTACTTGAAAAAGAAAGACTTGAAAGGCCAAAGAACACCATCTCACGTTAGTTCTAATACATAAAGAATTTTGGATAATTTTAATTGGAGTACATATCTACTCAAGCCCATCGAACCACATGTCATAGTCTACCTAACCAATCACTTCCAACCGATCAAGTCATGGGTCCAATAGGTTAGCCCGACCATGAGGATTGCTTGCCACATAAATTAGACCCATCTATCGCTGTAAGTAGAAAAAGTAAATCGGTGGTATCCAAACGGGCGCTGCGTATGCAATTTTTAAATGCTTGTGCTGCCCCATGTACCATTTTTCTGTTGGGTGGTTTGATATTAGAATTTAATTTCTGGTTGGGCTTCTTTAAGTGTGTTCATCCTTGTTTGTTGTCCGTTCTTTTTTCCCAATCAATGAGCTCTTTTAATATAAACTAGTGAACCGTATTGTTATTTCGGTTGCTTGACCCAAATCCTTGTTTGGTGATACATGATCAATTGATTAACTATAGATTTGGAGACGTTGAGTGCATCGACATCAACCACAACGAGGACATCTTGTTATTAGACACGCCTGAGCATGATCAGATCAAGCCCAACCTGCTCCCAAATCAATGAAGATCTAAAGGCACCATCAGTAAAAACACATTAAAATCACCAAGTTTGGTGATAACTAATAACCAACCAGATTTTACACAAGCTCATTCATGTAAAAAAAATCCAAATTATTTAAGGTTTCTTGCTTAACCCATCCAGAGACAAAGCTCCTTGTCAACTCAGTATTAAAAAAAAAACACATGATTAATAAAATGTTTAGAATTCCTTATAATTTGGAAGGTAGATAGAAAAACACATTTTTCTATTGACCCATTTAAGTAATTGAGTGTGGAGTGAAAGAAAAGAAAAAAGTAAAAAGAATTAACTTTATATGAGGATTACTTGAAAAAGAAAGACTTGAAAGGGCAAAGAACACCATATCACGTTATTTCTAATACATATAGAAATTTGGATAATTTTAATTGGAGTACATATCTACTCAAGCCCATCGAACCACATGTCATAGTCTACCTAACCAATCACTTCCAACCGATCAAGTCATGGGTCCAATAGGTTAGCCCGACCATGAGGATTGCTTGCCACATAAATTAGACCCATCTACTTTTCCAGTGGACCGTACCATAGAAAACAATGCCTAACAATTGATTGATATAAAAATACAAAGGTGGCCGATTAAATTATAAATTATCTACTTGATCCTCATGATGGGACTATCTATTGGATGGGTTCTGTGTTGCACACACATCAAAGGTTAGAAGCCACATGGACAGTATTGGTTGGACTTGAGACCTTATCTTTTATTTAAAACTTCCGGTTTAACTATTTAACTTTTTTTTCTTGTAATTTATAGAAACATGTATATACACATATAGCCATTTTTATAGTCTGTTTTGAAGTCCAAACCATATTCCACCCAAACATTTCATTCTCGAATTTTTGGCATTTGTGTCTCTTTTAATTGATTTTTCAATGTTTTTTTATAGAATTAAATGCAAACAGTTCTTGTCATGGTATGCCATTTTGCTAATTATGAACCGTCTAGAAGAGGAATAAATAAAGATGGTCGTTGTTATTGCCTATCAGGGAAAATATTTTCGAGCCAGAATATCTAAATATGGTGGCCCACCTGATGGGATGCTCGGATCTTGTTCACATGTGCCATTTGGGTGCATACTGTTCGTTGATGGGCATGGCCCCAATTAAAGCGGGCAAATGAAATAATGCCAGTGTTTCTAGTGAGGAGTGAGAGTATGTATGACAAGATGGCACATGTTACAGAATTGGACCGATTGGATGTATATGAAGATTCCCGTACTCACCAATCAAGTCAGATAGACCAGGCCATTGAAACGGGAAGCGATCGGCGGGTGTACCACACACCTCCTACTCGGTGGTGTGTTGTCGTTAAGAGAACCCCACCATGAGGTATGTGTTACATCTAAACCGTCCGTCCATTTTGTGAGATAGTTGTAAGGCTTGAGCCCAAAAGTAAGACAGATTCGAAGATTAAGTGGACCACACTGCAGAAAGCAGTGGGAGATTGAATGTCTACCATTGAAATATTCTTGGTGGTCACAGAAGTTTTGGATCAATCTGATATCTGTTTTTTCTCTTCATCTGGGTTTTTGTTACCTTATGAATAGATTGGATGGAAAATAAACATTATGGTGGGCCCTAAGAATGTTTTAACAGTTGGAATCATTGTCGCCACCGCTATTTGTGGTGTGATCCACTTGATATTTGGATATGACTTATTTTTGTGATTATGCTCTAAAATGATCTTGTAAAATAGATGGACGGTATGGATATAATAAATACATCATTGTGGGCCCCACGTAAAATTAATTTCCTTTCAACCGTTGGTGCATTTCAGGAGTCGTGGACACGGGCTCCTATTCGCACGCTGCGTACACACACGTGTGTGGTACACCAGCCAATCCGCTTCCAATGAAACAGGTCCCACTTAATGATTGAACTGGACCATTCACAACTAGCCTGGGCCCAGCCCATCCTGAGCATCCGGCCTAGGTTCAGGACCTGGTCTAAGTTGGGGTGCCCAAGCTCTGGCCCTTAACCGCGGGGTCAACCTAGCTGGGCTGGGCCGCTGGAACCATTGCCACCCCGACTCTGTACTCCTTGTGCGATTAGCTTCACTACGTTTGTTCACAAAACGGCCACATTGTATCCATGGTACACAAGACACATACACATTAATTCAGAACCGTTCAAATCAATAGTGACCCCTCTTATGCATATGTGGGTGGTGGAAAAGATATGTGAGCCCCATCATGATGTTTGTGTTTTATCCACTATCCATCTATTTTCCAGCTCATTCCAAAGCATGAGTCAAAAAACAAGGTAGATCCAAATCTCAGGTGGACCACACCATAGAAAACAGTGGTGATTGAACATCCACCACTAAAAGCTTAGTGGGACCCACTCTAATTTTTATTTGTACCCAATACTTTTTTTTTTTTTTTTGATTAGCTTATTAGTACACACCTATGTCAGTACACACACCACTAGGGATTGATACCAAGACCTCAAGTGTTGAAATTACGTATCTCCACCCAGTCTCCATTTAGTACACCCCCACTGTCAGTTGACACCACACTGTTAGCCACCCCTACTAGGGATTGATACTAAGACGTCAAGTATTGAAAGAAGGTATCTTTCACTCACTCTGCCACTTAAGTATTTGCGTCCAAGACTTGAATTAAGGGTAGACACAAATATCATGCTAATCCAAGCGTTCCTGTCCCCAAGTTTTTAATATTAGGCATTTAATCACTACTGTTTACTGTAGTGTGGTCTATTCGAGATAGATATGTTGACATTGGATGGCAGATCTCATGTGTCCATATACTTCTTCCCATCCATCCGTTTTTAAAGACCACAGTAGAATGAGATTCTTAAAATCAGGTAGATCCAAAACTAGGTAGGCCACCACAAACAAAAAGTGAGGAAAAGATGTCTATTGTCTGAAACCTCCGTGGAGCTGTTTATATGCCATCCAAATCATTTATATAGTTATTAACACTAGATAAAAAGTAGGGAGATATATCATTATGATACAAAACTTTTCTCACCCCAAGTGCTCAATCCCTGCACACCCCGATCCATGGCTCAAGTGGTAAACTAAGTGATAGATACCAGGTTTCGACCCTGAGATCTTGTTATGGATTCCCAGTGGGGGTGGCTAACTCTGAAGTGTGAACTGACAGTGGTTGCACTAACAAGCTAACAAAAAAAAATAATAATAAATCCCTGCTGTTTTTATGTGTATGGCCTGCATGAGTTTTGGATATGCCTGTTTCTTAAATTTCTCTGTCGCCCCACTGCCCCCAGGCGTAGGTATATCTCTGTACCCAGGCACATACAATCCTCCCCCTCAAATTTGGGCTCACGCACATAAAATGAGCTGGCAAAATGGCATTGTGGTTGGGGGTCGGTGCTCTGTGGGCTCCACCATGATGTATATGCTTCATCCATTCCGTTCATCCATTTTTACAGATCATTTTAGTGTATGATGTAAAGAATGATGGGGATGTAAAGGTTATATGGGCCACACCAAAGGACAAAAATAATGAATGGATATTCACAATGAAAATCCTCCTAAGGCCCACTGTACTGTTTATTTGACATCCAATCTGTGGATTTGGTAATAAAAACCCAGATGAAGGGAAAAAATAAATATCAGCTTGATCCAAAACTTTTATAGCCCCCAAAACGTTTTTAATGGTCAAAATTCATTCAACAGTCTCCTGTAATATGGTCCACTTGAGATTGAGATATAATTCATTTTTTTATCGTATCATAAAATGATATATAAAAATAGATGGACGGCATGGATGATACACATACATCATGGTGGGCCCCACAGAGCACCGACCACCAGCCAATGGCTGGTGTCACGGGGAGTAGCCAATCCGTTCCCGGGGGCTCACAGGGTTTTTTCAGAATGGACCTCGGTACCGTGGGGACCACAACCAAAAATCGACGGTTAAATCAGATGGATATGATTGGATGAACAGTGTTCCTTTTTTTGCTTGCTTAAACATCGTACATGCCTTGTGTACGATGGAGCGTACGAGTCTCCACAGTCACAGGTTGTGATGAACCATGCTGCATATAATCAACGGTCGCCTTAATGGTGAATAATTACCTTTTATACTCACTCAGGATGTGATCGTCAATGTCGTTCATCATCTCCAAACCGTTCATCAGGTGCGACCCATTTTGTACAGAATATGTGGATAATGAAACAGATAATCTCCATTCGTGGTAGGCCACATGTACATAAAACGTGAGTCATTTTAATTCCGTAGTCTTTCTTATGTATGTGGCCCACTAACATGCACACCGGACACAGATTGCGTGGTGACGGAAGCGGATTGCGTGATGTGCCACGCACCACCGACTTCCACTGTCCGTTGATGGGTAGCGGATTGGCTGGTGTACCACACGCCAGCTAAACTGGTGATGTATTGACGTCAGCAAGTTCTATCAGTCCCATCATGAGGTATGTGTTATATCCAAACCGTCCATCCATTTTTCAAGATCGTCTTAAGTCTTGAGACGAAAATTAAGACAGATATAAAGATCAAGTGGACCACACTTCAAAAAACTATAGGGGATTGAACGTCTGCCACTGAAACCCTCTTGGGGGTCATAGAAGTTTCGTATCAATACGAATTTTTTTTCCCTCTTCATCCATGTATTTTTGACCTTATTAACAGATTGGATGGCAAATAAACATTATGGTGGACCATACAAAATTTTTAACGGTGAAAATCATTATCTTTGCTGCTATTTTTTGTGTGATCCACTTGAGCTTTGAATATAATTCATTTTTTTCCTTATGCTCTAAAATGATCTCAAAAAATGGATGAACGGCATGGATATAATAAATATATCATTGTGGGGCTCACTATAATGTAGTAGTTATGTCCACATATTACATTCGTTTGGTGAGAGCGCTACTGATTTTTGTGTTTTCTCTTCATCAGTGTCTGTTTGACCTTGTGAACAGGTTGGGTGGTTAATAACCATCATGGTAGGCCCTAACAAAGTTTCATGGATGGGCATCATCGTCCCCACTGATTTTTATGGTGTGGTCTAATTGAGCTTTGGATCTGCATCATTTTAAGACTCATGCCCTAGAATGCTCTACTCAAATGGATGGATGGTTTGGATTTAACAAGTGTATTATGGGTTTATAATGAGGGGGCCAACATAATTTAATGACGTCAGCACACCTAAAAAGTAGCGGTGTGGGCACACCATGCAATCTGCCTCCGGTGATGACCCTGAAACTACCGACTTTCTTAGTGGGAGGTCGATATGGGACCTACCCGGATGCATGCGTTTTATCAATACTGTACATCCATTTTTAAACTTACATTAAACTATAGTCCTGAAATTGAAACATATTCAAAGATCAAGCCAATCACACCATACGAATCAATGGGGATTGAATGCATGCCTGCCACTCAAAACTCTCTGATAACTGCATAAGTTTTAAATCTTGCTGGATTTATGCTTTCCCCTCACTTAGATTTATATGACCTTATGACCTTATAAACAGGTTGAAAGACGAGACATGACCGTGGACCTTAGGAATGTTTGAACGGTAGTGGACATCAATATTGGTCCTGTGATGCGGTCCACTTAGAGTTTTGGATGCACCGGTTACGAGCTCATGGTCTAAAATAAGCTAGCAAAATAGAGGAAGCGGATTGCTTAGGGCCTGTTTGGGAGCGTGGATTTGGAATCCCCTGGATTCGCAACCCCCAGGATTGGAAACTCCCTGGATTGGCAATCCTCTCGGTGTGTTTGGTACCCTTGAGTGTGAATCAACTTTAATTCAAAAATACCTATACATGGTATATTCACAGGGGTTTGAATTTAATTACTAAATCAACTTTAATATCTCTAATTAGTGAGATATATAATTTTTGACACTATGGTTGTGATAAGCCCGCTAAAATATATGTTTTGCTTAAAAGTGATGAAATTCCAAGTCTCAGATGGACTGCAAGCACAAGATCATGTTTGAGTGACTAACCAATGATTTTTAATCGTTGATTGATATGGACAATGTTTGGACAGTGCTGGATAATATTTGGACGGTGCTGATCTACATGAACAATGTTTGGACAGTGCTGATCATCGTTAGTGGGCCATGTGCCCAGTAGAATGATAGTGTACAGTGACATACATTTATACCTGCAACTATTCAAATGATTTTAGGTGTAATCCAAGCTCTCACCTTGGATTACAAACCCCCTGAAAGAGGGGATTGGAAACCCCCTGGATTGGCAATCCCCAGTTGCTTTATGCTACCAAACAACCATGGGGATTTGAAACCCCCTCTAATCCTCTCCAATCCCCTCCAATCCAAGGTGCCAAACGACCCCTTAGTGTAGGATGCACCAACTATATAGCTGGTGTACTGACGTTAGCAAGTTCCATGGGTCTCATTATGAGGTATGTGCTATATCCAAACCGTCCATCCATTTGGTGAGCTCTTCATAAGGCTTGAGACTAAAAATGAGACAGATATAACTATCAAGTAGACCACACTGAAAAAAGCAGTGGGATTAAACGTCTACCATTGATACCCTTTTGGGGTCACAGAAGTATTGGTTCAAGATGAAAAAAATTTTCCTCTTCATCCAGGTCTTTGTGACCCTACGAACAGATTGGATGGAAAATAAACGTAAGGGTGGCCCTGCGAATTTTTTATCAGTGAAAATTATTATCCCTGTTGGTATTTGTGGTGTGGTTCAGTTGATCTTTAAATATGATTCATTTTTCAGATAATTCTTTAAAATGATCTCGAAAAATGGATCAACGATCTAGATATAATAAATACAACACTGTGGGGTCCACATAACTTTAATCTCCTTTGAACCGTTCGTACAACTCGGAGGTCGAGGAGCGTCAGAGGTCATCTTCGCGGAGACAGATTGGCTACTCCCCCTGACACCAGCCCCATGGCTGGTAGTCGGTGTTATGTGGGACCCACTATGATGTATTTGTTTCATCCATTCCGTTCATACATTTTTAAAGATCATTTTATGTAATGGTGCAAAAAACAATAGGGATATAATTCTCAGGTGGATCACACGACAGGAAAACAATAATGATTGGATATCCACCATTAAAATCCTCCTAAGGCCCGATTTACTGTTTATTTGACATCCAATCTGTTTATTAGGTCATAAAGACGCGGATTAAGGGAAAAAATAAATATCAGCTTGATCCAAAACTTTTATGGCCCCCAAAATGTTTTTAATGGTCAACGTTCATTCAACACTTTTTCCTATAATGTGGTCCAATTGAGATTTCTATATATTTCATTTTTTTCTCTCATAACATAAAATGATCTATAAAAATAGATGGACAGCATGGATGAAGTACATACATCATGCTGGGGCCCACAAAGCACCGACCACCGGCCATTTGCTAGTGTTAGGGGGATTAGCCAATCCGTCTCCCGTCTTCGCACGACACATACCTACATCAGCTATATAGCTGGTGTGTAGTACACCAACCAATCCGCTTCCCAAAAAAGATGGACAGCGTGGATAAAATGCTGTAACATCCTGTATTTTCACTGTTTTGGATTTCCAAAAATCTTTCAAATTTTTTTATTATTAATTAACTTATAATATTACTTAATGACCATTAGCACTTAATGATAGTTTAAACACGGGTGGAACCAGTAAAGAACCGCACAAGTCCGTTTAATCAACCGTATGAAGCCAACGAATCTGCCCGATCACCTGAACATCAAGTTTAACCCCATGATTCACTCACATAAGGCCCAAATCTAACCTACCCATTGCTAATAAATCAAGACAATCATAACTAAATTAAAGATCCAACCGAAGCCGAGTCAGACAAGGCCCGGATCTTGGCTAATAGACCAAATGAACCCCATTACTCTTTTAGCCTAAAACCGACGGTTTAGAGTGATCATGACCAAATCTCCACTTCCACTAGTTATAAATAGGTCACCCTATAAATATAGTTAATCCAAACCCTGATCATTGCCCACGAGAAATCTCAATACCTAATTCATTCCAGAAACGCCCCAATTTTCCGAACATGCTCTAGACCGCTCGTTGGTGGGCCATTAGTTCCAAAATCATAGAGTAATGTTCGTCTTACTGGGCTCGACGTCTCCATCACGGGAGTCGGACCTGGGTAGTATCCGCTCAACTTGAGCCGAAGGACGAGTGCATGAGAAGCGCAAATACCCTAAAAAAAAGAGCTGAAACTTAAGTAAATTGAGTCATCCACTCTTATGCAAAGTTGAAGATTTCGGACCATCGGTTTGTGACCAAACTTCACACGTGAAGTAAGGATATTTCTTTGCTCATATCCGTATAGTCGTGGCCCCGATCGACCATTGGTGACCATTGAACAGACTTCTAATCATATCTGTCGATCGGCACATCCAAATGGCGGACCGATCATGTTCATACGTAGATCATCATTAGGGCTAACTATCCTACGGTGTATATCAATGTGTACACCCCATAGTGGGCCCTAGAGCTTAGAAAGACCCTCCCATAGGTCTAGTATAGTAAAAACCCAACACTTTGGGCCATTTTCACCAAATCTGGCATTATAAAAGGACCTCATTTGGGCACCCCCTCTCCCTCAAATGATTTTGTCCTAGAAGAGAGAAGAGGGAAAGGGGAGAAGAGAAGGAGGAGAAAGAGAGAGGAAGAAGAGAGTGAAGGAGGGTGTTGTTGACAGTGGGGCCCAAGGAAGCTCAACCTTGCAACTCTCTATCTCTTTTTCAATAAAATCCCTACACCACAATCACAAGAATCGTTCTGTTGACATCTAGGTAAGATCCCTCATCCATTTTTTTGAAACTCGTGTGTTGAGAAGGGATTGACTTTGAGTTCTAACATACAAGTAGTTGCTTTAGGAATTCCAGCCGATCGACCCCATATTTCTCATTCATAAGTCGTTTTCCAAGTCTTCAACGATCCATAGGTGCGGACTATTATCCTTAGGTGGCCTAGCACCAATTCTATTACGAGTCTAATGATTTTGATTGCTTGGATGCTATATTTGGAGAATCTAGAGGAACCCTAGGATTTAAATGTTTGCTTGAGGATTGTATGGGATTGTTTGCTTTTTAGTTCTCATGTGATATTGTTCGTCTTCTCACATAATTCGGCTACCATGGATGATTACATGTTTTTATCTTGCTTGATCTCTCATACGATGCGTCTTATAGCATGTAAGATTCTTTAATTCTTGTGCATTTTGGTTCTAAGGGATGTAGGAAGTGCTTAAGTTCCTCATCAACAAACACAACACACACACACACACCTTGTTCATGATATTGCTAGCTTTGTTTGCTAGGAGAATCTGAATTGTATGTTGAGAAGTATGAGAACATAATGTTGTGTATGCTAGATGATTCATTGATAGTTGACATGTTATGAGTCACCAACCCACCCTTGGGTTGGTCAGGAATATGAGGAGAGCAAAGGCGACCCCGTTTGTAGGACCGTCTCGAGGCTAACCCATGGATTTGGATGAGTGCGTATGAGCGACAGTAGTTAGGCTACATGGGTCGCTTGCACCCGATGTCGTTCCGTCACATACTTGCCTGGACTCGTGCGGCCTAGTCTACTGGCTGACCAACATTGTTTGCTTACATATGTATGGAACCTGTAACACCTTACAACCGTTGCAGCCCACCGATAACCAAATTGAAATCGATCCACAGTCTCGTGAGCCGAGCATGGTGGGATGAGACACTGTGTCCGAGCTGTCGGCCTACGCTGGGGTGACGCGCCTCCCCGTAGTGACCGCGAGCGATCCCTTTCTCTCGGCACTTCCCATGTGCTTGAAGTTGGGGATGGGGAACCCGACGGGATCAAGGATCGCGGGGTCTCAGCCTCACATATTGGAGGGCACTGGTCTCTCAACCAGTTTAAGGCATTGATACATGTGGTGTATCAGTTTCCCTAACCTACTTTATGGATGAAATTAATTAAGAATTTAGCTAACATTATCATCGCATTGCACTAGCTAGGTTGGCGACTCGACAGTCGAGGTCACTCTGAGGGAGTGTTGGTTATACACGATGGTTGGACGAAGTCGCTCGAGGGAGTGTTGAGACGAGGGCATGCATCATATCATCTATCATGCATATGCATTAACAAGATTAGTTAGGTGTTTCTGAATGATTGTCTTTTATTAAATTCATAATATAATTGATGTTTGTTACGACTTAAGACTAATAGCATCCACTGAGTTGATCACTCACTCCCACTCTAAGACGGTGTTTTAAAACGCCAACCAGACTCTCCCGTAGTTGTAGGTGACGAGGAGTATGAGGAGCCTAGCGGCACGAGCTTAGACGAGGAGGAGCTGTCTTACTCCTAGCTTATGAGCGGTTCTCCATCGGCTTGATAGGCAGGATTTGGATCGCTGACCAGTAGGCTCAGCTTTATTCTTTTGGACGTGTTATTCTTTTGCAGTTTTTGGTTGGGCAACGCCTTGTGCGGCCCATTTATGTTTTGGACCTGTATATATAATAGATCTCTTCCTTTTCAGTAGACTTGTGTGGTTATGCTTCATGTTCTAGGAAATTCCATGCTGTGCATTTAAACTTGATTTAAGCGCATATTAACGAAACCGGTTATAAGTGACCCCGGGAACTCGAAAGTCGAGTGTATACATGACTCTCGATTTTCAGGGCGTTACAAGATAGTATCAGAGCAATAGTTTGAAATCCATTGGGTCATGGGTCATGAACTCACTAACGCGTTTGCTGACTTGAGAGGATACGCAATAGAAAACACAACAGGGACTTAGAACGCTAGGAACCACCCCATACCTTGAACCAACAATTGTAAACGGAGGGTAGGACTTCCAAGGAGTTAGGAATTGGTAGCGAGAGAGGGAATAGTGACGCTAGAGAAGGAGATCCGAGAGTCCTACAGTGCCTTGGCCCGTTCTCGGACAAGAATTTGAAAACTTGACGGCAAGACTCGATTCGACTAACTAGGAAATTTAGTTATTCCAGTCCATTTAATCCCCAAGGAATCGCTAAGCCAACTGAAATAGGTGAGATTATGGTGAATGAAATGGTAAGAGTAACCATATATGCATGTTTAAGGTATTGTCTCTCAATAGAGTATATCCCATGTTTTACAATACATTATTTAGAATGTGTTCAATTAAAGGTAAATTCTGAGATTTCCTTTTCAAATTACACTTGAAAATTCATCATCATAGGATTTGAAAATTCTATATCACGCCTTCCAACACAAGGCTCATTTTGCAAAGCCTATGAAATTAATTTTAGATCACATCCCACACTTATTCCAGATATGTCATTCCCAATCGTGAGTTGCGATTAGCATTGAAATCTCATTTAGTACAGCTTAATGCCACTAGCCAAACGGGCCTAAATCTAAATTTCCTCTCTCCCATCTGTCTCGTTAAAATCTTCACCTGTCATCGCTCTGTTCCTTAATCCCCCCAGTACATTGTTAGGAGCGAGCCAAAAATTGAAAGATTAGGCGAACAAACCCATCGTACTAGACCAAATGGGCTAATACCGGACCAGAATTAATAGTTCCGGCCCATTCAGGGATAAATAAGTAGGGGTGAATGAGAATTTACCAAAAATAGTGAGACTATAGAAAAATCAGGTTTTGACCACTAACCGGGAGGAATCTTGTGAAACCACTAGTCTCATTGCGTAGATCGGCTTCTCCTACCCCAAATTCATATATGGCATGTCACATAATTCATTTCGGTGTGTGAGATGTGGCCATCACAAGGCAACCCTCCAGAGCCCCGGCGCCATAGCGCCCGCTGTCCAGAGCCCCGGAGCCGCCGGCGTCGGAAATTCCTGCAAATTTGGGTCAACTTTAAAAATTTATATCTCCTTCGTTACAATCTAATTTAGGTGATTCAAAAGTCAAATTGAAGATTAACAAGTTTATTTTCATATACAAATAAAGTAAAAATAAAATAAAAATTATAATATGGTTATATTTGGAGTGAATTGACAACTTTGCAAAAATCATTAGTTTTAGATAGTGGTTACTTCTATAAATTTTATAATTTATTTACAACTCCAAATGATATAAAATTTGGTAGGATGACTTAAAACTTGATGGTAAATTATAGTAAAAAAATTTTAAAATAATCCAGTTACTAAAAGTATAAGAAACGTTACAAGATAGGTCCCCTCCTCTCTTTCAATGTACACACGAGTGGGGCCCATTTCCCTTGCTACTTAGAACTAGCTACAGTCCATAAAACCTATATTTACTACTCCCATTACCCTCCACCATCCCTTCTAAACCCCAGAGAAAACTCTTCTACTTCCAATCTTAAAACCCAATCCCTCAACCCACTATCTTCTTCTTCACTCTAACCCATCTCAATCCTCATTCTCTCAAACCTTTTCCAAGCTTTTCTCAATATCAATTTTTCAACTCATTCCTAATCACCTCTCAACTTCCATCCCTCAAATCCATTTTCTTAAACTCATCTCCAGATTCATCCCACTCAACATCTCCCAAATACCTTAGAACCTCGATTATTCCATCATTCTTGAAATTTATGAAACCAATGTGTATTTTGCGATTAACCTACTAGTCATAGGATTGAAACGGTAATTCATACAAAATTTTGTGCCTTTATAAACTTGTTATGATGATCTTTGACCATAGGCATATCGAGAGATTTATTCACCCTCAATTTGGATATAAATTAAAACGAGGACTCTCGTAAACCAAGACCTAATGGACAACCTCATAAATAAGAGATTTAAACTTTCCAATGATGGCTAAACATTTAGATTGATCGAACTACGGAATTGCGGAAGTATACACCTGCGAATCATTCGCGGTTCGACCTATTTCTCAATCCTAGGCGACTACCAATGGACTTACTGCTTTGACCGAGTAGAAGACCAAGATCCACCAGGATGAAGAATGGATACGATGAGCCTTCTGCCCTGGTCAGGTAGATGATCGACGTATCGGGTTCAAGCCCACTACAACCGTCTTTCCGTATTGGTCTAACATTGAAAATAAATATTTTTACTCTTGATAGAAAGAAATCGTCATCATGAATCCAAATATTTTTTTAAAAATAAATAGATAAATAAATTGTAGTAAACCATCATGGTGAAAAAAAAAAGTTTCAAGGGGGTAGACAAAAATGAGCTAAATTAGTATGGATAGTATGCACCTTACCAGGCATATAAACTTGAAATCAATAAAACTTAAGTACATAAAATAATAAAATATTTACTTATTACCCTTGGGCAATTTCGGGGATGAAATTATTTTTAAGGGGGTAGATTGTAACATCCTGTATTTTCACTATTTTGGATTTCCAAAAATCCTTGAAATTTTTTTAATTATTAATTAACTTATAATATCACTTAATGACTATTAGCACTCAATGATAGTTTAAACACGGATGGAACCAGTAAAGAACCGCACAAGTCCGTTTAATTAACCGTATGAAGCCAACGAATCCGCCCGATCACCTGAACATCAAGTTTAACCCCATGATTCAATCACATGAGGCCCAAATCTAACCGACCCATCGCTAATAAATCAAGACAATCATAACTAAATTAAAGATCTAACCGAAACTGAGTCAGATAAGGCCTAGATCTTGGCTAATAGACCAAATGAACCCCATTACTCTTTTTAGCTTAAAACTGACGGTTTAGAGTGATCATGACCAAATCTTCACTTCCAGTAGTTATAAATAGGTCACCCTATAAATATAGTTAATTCAAACCCTGAACATTGCCTACGAGAAATCTCAATACCTAATTCATTCCAGAAACGCCTCGATTTTCCGAACAAGCTCTGGACCGCTCGTTGGTGGGCCATTAGTTCCAAAATTATAGAGTAATGTTCGTCTTACTGGGCTCGACGTCCATCGCGGGAGTCAGACCTGGGTAGTGTTCAGAACCACTCAACTTGAGCCGAAGGACGAGTGCATGAGAAGCGCAAATACCCTAGAGAAAAGAGTTGAAACTTAAGTGAATTGAGTCATCCACTCCTATACAAAGAGGATTTCGGACCGTCGGTTGGTGACCAAACTTTACACGTGGAGTAAGGATATTTCCTTACTCATATTCGTATAGTCGTGGCCCCGATCGACCATCGATGACCGTTGAACAGACTTCTAATTATATCTGTCGATCAGCGCATCCAAATGGTGGGCCGATCATATTCATACGTAGATCATCATTAGGGCTAACTATCCTACGGTGTATATCAATATGTACACCCCCATGGTGGGCCCTAGAGCTTAGAAAGACCCTCCCACAGGTCTAGTATAGTAAAAACCCAACACTTGGGGCTATTTCCACCAAATCTGGCATTATAAAATGGCCTCATTTGGACACCCCCTCTCCCCATACGATTTTGCCCTAGAAGGGAGAGAAGATAGAAAGGGGAGAAGAAGAATGAGAAAGAGAGAGGAAGAAGAGAGTGAAGGATGGTGTTGTTGATGGTGGGCCCAAGGAAGCTCAACCTTGCAACTCTCTACTCCTTCTCCAAGGAAATTCCTACACCACAATCACACGAATTGTTCCGTTGATCATATAGGTAAGATCCTTCATCCATTTTCTTGAAACCCGTGTGTTGAGAAGGGATTGGTTTGGAGTTTTAGCATGCAAGTGGTTACTTTAGGGATTCCGGCTGATCGACCCCAAATTCCTTATTCATAGGTCGTTTTCCAAGTCTTCAACGATCCGTAGGTGTGGACTATTATCCTTAGGTGGCCTAGCACCAAATATATTACGAGTCTAATGATTTTGATTGCTTGGATGCTATATTTGAAGAATCTAGAGGAACCCTAGGATTTGAATGTTTGCTTGAGGATTGTATGGGATTGTTTGCTTGTTTAGTTCTCATGTGATATTGTTTATGCTTCTCACATGATTCAGCTACCATAGATGATTACATGTTTTTATCTTGCTTGATCTCTTATACAATTTGTCTTATAGCATGTAAGATTCTTTGATTCCTGTGCATTTTGGTTCTAAGGGATGTAGGAAGTGCTTAACTTCCTCACCAACCCACACAACACACACCCATACACACACCTTGTTCATGATATTGCTAGCTTTGTTTACTAGGAGAATTTGAATTGGATGTTGAGAAGTATGAGAACACGATGTTGTGTATGCTAGATGATTCATTGATAGTTGACATGTTATGAGTCACCACCCAACCCTTGGGTTGGTCAGGAATACGAGGAGAGCGAAGGCGGCCCTGTTGGTAGGTCTCGAGGCTAACCGATGGATTTGGGCGAGTGCGTGTGGGCGACAGTAGTTAGGATACATAGCTCGCTTGCACCCGATGCCGTTTCGCCACGTACTTGCCTAGACTCGTGCAGTCTAGACTATTGGCTGACCAACCTTGTTTGCTTACATACTTATGGAACCTGTAACACCCTACAACTGTTGCAGCCCATCGATAACCAAATTGAAATCGATCCATCGTCTCGTGAGCCAGGCACGGTGGAATGAGACACTGTGTCCGAGTTGTCGGCCTAAGCTGGGGTGACGCGCTTCCCCGTAGTGACCGCGAGCAATCCCTTTCTCTCGGCACACCCCATGTGCTTGAAGTTGGGGATGGGGAACCCGACGGGATCAAGAATTGCGGGGTCTCGGTCTCACACATTGGGGGGCCTTGGCCTCGCAACCAGTTCATGGCATTGATACTTGTGGTGTATCAGTTTTCCTAACCTGTTGGATGAACGAAATTAATTAAGAACTTGACTAACATTATCATCGCATCGCACTAGCTAGGTTGACGACTCGGCAGTCGAGGTCGCTCTGAGGGAGTGTTGGTCATACGCGATCGTTAGACGGAGTCGCTCGAGGGAGTGTTGAGGTGAGGGCATACATCATATCATCTATCATGTATATGCATTAAAAAGATTAGTTAGGTGTTCCTGAATGATTGCCTTTCATTAAATTCAGAATATAATTGATGTTTGTTACGACTTAAGATAATAACACCCATTGAGTTGATCACTTACTCCCACTCTGGGATGATGTTTTAAAACACCAAACAGACTCTCCCGTAGTTGCAGGTGACGAAGAGTTTGAGGAGCCTAGCGGCACGAGCTTAGACGAGGAGGAGGAGCTGTCTTACTTCCAGCTGATGGACGGTTTTTCATCGACTTGATAGGCAGGATTTGGATTGCTGACCCGTGGGCTCAACTTTATTCTTTTAGACGTATTATTCTTTTATGGTTTTTGGTTGGGCAACGCCTTGTACGACCCATTTATATTTTGAACCTTTATATATACTAGATCTCTTCCTTTTCAATAGACTTGTGTGATTGTGCTTCATGTTTCAGAAAATTCCAGGTTGCGCATTTAAACTTAATTTAAGCATATATTAACGAAACCGGTTATAAGTGACCCCGGGAACTCAGGAGTTGAGTGTATGCACAACCCCTGATTTTCAGGACGTTACAAATGCACACATCAAGGTGGGCCACACACAGTTCTGCGAACACGGAGGTCAGTCCCCACCCAATCCGCATCGTGCAAACGAGTCTTTTGAGGGTCAGTAACTATGCCCAGGGAGATACGATTGATGAACGGCCTGGATCTTGCTCAGGCGTGCCATGTTCGCCCGCTTGAGAGGCTAGTACAAGAAATTGCAGTTAGCATTTTCATCGGGTCGCTCACGGCTGATTTTTTTTCATTTTCTGGCCGGAAGTTCCCGGCAGAAAAAAATGTGCGTTTTGACGACGCGAATTTCCAACTGCAGCTGTTTGCACAGAGCCCGTGCAACAAAGATCTCTGTGGGCCCATCGTTACGTTGTGACATCCAGTCCGTCCATAATTTATTCCAGCTCATATTAGGACCCGAGAAGGATCTAAGCCTTCCAAAACTCAAATGGGCCCCACCACAGAAAACAATGGGGATGGAATGCCACCATGGAAACCTTTCAACCATGTAACCCAATTGGCAAAGTCCGCCTCACTAAGATCGACCGAAAAACATATTGTCGTCTGATCCAAAACTTTGGTGGGCCCCACGAAGGTCCCATTGTTAGCGTCCCAATCTCCTCTTTTGCCCTTGTATGGCCCACGTGAGTTTTGGACCGTCTTATTCGTGGCTCGCATTAACTTGCTCAAATGATGGAAATGATGGACGGACTGGATGTCACGCGCCTTTTTCGGTGGTTTGTTACTGTATCCGTAGGAAACATTGCCCCCGCCAGCCCTTGGATCCCTGGCCTCGATAGTGTTATTGTCAACCGTGTATTCACATGTCACAAATCAAAGGGCTGACATCTTCCAATGTGGTAGATTTTTGATCCAGTCTCCATCCGCAGCATGGCTATCAGATCAACGGCCCAGATCATCAAACCATGCGCCCCGAAAGCGCACCGAATTCCAGGAGAAATTCGCCAACTGTACATGGGCCGAGGACAATATAATTCCTCCACTCATTCAACCCCCTCTGGAAACAAAAAGCCCATTTCATGACTACAAAAAGGAAGGGAGGGGGATCCATGGCTGCTGCTGCCGCTGTTGCTGTTGCTTCCATCGCCGCTTGACAGCCGCTGGATCGGCTCTCTTAGCTACCATCAGGTGGGCCCCGCTTCCCCTTTCAGATTCTTCCAAATCTCAGATAAAAAAAACACATTCCATCCCTCTCTCCAAATTCCAAACCCTCCTTTCCCCATCGTAACTTCCTCTCTCTCTCTCTCTCTCTCTCTCTCTCTCTCTCACTCTCTCCTTTCATCTTCTCTGAGACATTTCATCAAACATGTCGTTGTTGTTATTGTTGTTTGGTTGTACCTGACAGAGTGGGTCTACATCACAGCTTCACTTTCTTCCCTTTCAGTCCAAGTAATACCTGTATTCTACATATAATAGAAGATGGATTTATCTGGTATATGAAAATGCTGCTCCGGCCGCTGGATCTTTTGAACGGATGAGATTCTCTGTCTTCTGATATCTGGCGACGATGTTGAAGATATCCGGTTGTGATGATGGCGAGGATAATGACTGCACAGATTGCTGACGGTTCCGAGAAGATTTTACACGATTGTTTGCCTTTCTAGCGTGCTTTGGATCTTGATTGCGGAAAGGCAACATGTCAGACGCGGTGGCTATGGCGGATGCCATCAAATCTCGGTTTAACTCTCTTGAGCTGATTGGAAGAGGGTCCTTCGGTGAGGTCTTTAAAGGGTAAGTACTCAATTGCGTTCTCTCCCTTTTTTGTCATTGCTGTATTTGCGCTTTTGTTGTAAACACATTCAATAACCAACCAGAGGTTAAAGATCCATTTGATGCTTTATGCAAGAGAATATACCATTTCCCAGATCTACGCTGATTTTTGAAACATACATGCTTCTTGAGAATGGCAATCCCCCCTTTTTCCTGAAAAGTTTGGCACATCCAGTATGTAGAAACTAAAAATGCTTCAAAAAGAAAATAAGAAGTCTGGCGTTTGAAGCAATTATCATTTATGTGGAACACTCTACTTCTGGTGCATTTATTGCAACATGATTGTTTGAAACCGTCTGAAATGGATCCAACGAGTTTGTAGGCTTTGAAATTGTGTTTGAAGTGGATCTTCTTGGTAGGACTTGTTGATGGTCTTATCTTGTGTCATGGCCAGCTACTTATCTCGGCTTTCCATGTGCACTTGAAAGCCGGCAAAACATTTATGGGGTTCAATTTTGCAAAGGAAATTACCAACTTGGAAAAGCAAATGCTTATTGCTGGGGGGCTTCATCACTCTCACTTGGGCGTCACTGGCTGACATGCCAACATACTTTATATCAATGTTCTAGTGTCCAACGAGTGTATTACAAAGGTTAGAAAAGTCAGAGAGAAACTCCCTATGGCAACGAAATGAGAACAAATTCCACTTACTTCAATGGGAGGAATCACAAACCTCTTTTTTTTTTTTTTTTTGGGAAAGGCAATAAAATTACAATCCTAGCACAAAGAGGAGACCCATTCAACTACAAAAAAGCTTCACTTTGTTAGCCACGACCCTTTTGAACGACAGATATTTTGAAAGTGCTTGTTGTTTCTTTCCCCCTAAATTGCCCATCGACTAGTCAACAAAGCCTGTCTCCAAGATATATTCCTCTTCTCCACCTGTGCCATGCCATTAGCAGGTCACCTATTGAAACCGGCAACACCCATGAGACCTTGGACGAGACAAAAAAGCTATCCCAAGTTTTCTGGGTGAACAAGCAAAGCACAAAGAGATGGTCGACTGTCTCCACGTTACTCACACACATGATACATATGTTGGGAATGGCCATTGACCTTTTTGTAGATTGTCTATTTTAAGGCCTTTCCTTCTTCCCACTCGCCTCCCGAAGACCGATTTTTGGCAGAGCCCATGGGACCAAAGCTTAGTCGTCTAAACAATTCTCTCACTTGTTGATGAAGATAGAAGCACTTTATAGAGGGATTAGATTGAGAATTGACCGACCAAACTTTTCCTTTTTCCTCATCATTCTGTTGCAAGCCTCCTTCATTGGTGAGCAACTTAGAAGATACCGCTGTAGCTTCATGAACTCTTCAACTTCCTCATCAAGCATGTTCCTATAGCATGGAAGAGACCACACCACTGCTCCACTACACCGAGAGTAGCATTTAGCAATCTTAACATCTTGATCGGTGGTTAGATTCGCCAATCGATGGAATTCAACTTTCAGAGGAGTTTCCCCTATCCATATATCCGCCCAAAATCAAGTCCTTTCCTTATTGCCTACATCAAAGCATATTCCTTTGCTAAACTTTCCCTTTAAGTTGGAGACCGTCTTCCAGATTCCTGAAGTTTTGTAATGAGAGTATTCTCTAACCTACCAACCGCTGGCCTGACACCCGCCGCTATGACTTCCCTCCTTAAAGCTCTCCCTTCTGACCCAAACCCCCATAACCACTTCCCTTTTAATGCGAGATTCACATCTCTATATCCCTTATACCAACTCCTCCCTCCCCATAGGGCCTATGCACCTCTTCCCATATCGACAAATAAAACTTTTTTCCATTTGAGCCCTCCCATAAGAAATCTCGTCTCAGCCACTCCAATATGTAAAAGACTGACTTTGGGCACCAAAAGAGACATGAAATATAAAGGCGTGTTTGACAATGCTTCTTTTATGAGAGTTATTTGTCCTCCCAGAGACAGATGCTAACACTTTCATCTTGCCAACTTGCAGTCAATTTTTTCAACTACTTTATCCTGTAAGTGCTTTGCTGGTTTCCTTATATAAAGAGGAAGGCCAAGGTAAGTACATGAAAAAGATCCTGTCTTACATCCAAACACCATTTCCATCCGGTTAACCTCTTCTTTAGATCATATGAACCGATAACATCTCACTTTTGGCAATATTAACCTTTAGCTCTGATACCACCTCGAAGGGGGAGAAAATATTAAAAATTTTGACATTTTGAACAATGCTTTGTTGGGAAAATGGTTATGGAAATTTGGGATGAGGAAGGGCATTTCTTATGTGGCTGACAATGGCTCTTTCATTAGATTTTGGGAGGATGTTGGTGTGGTGCCTAGCCTCTTCCGTACGAAATTTGATGCTTTATGGTATCTATGAACTGGAAATGCTATGATATCATAATGTAGCAATATTCGGGGGAAGCGAGGTGTTATGGAATCTTTCCAGCAAAGATAGAAAGTGAAAAATGATGTTTCCTACAAATTCTCACAAAGAAAGGCTTGACAAACAGTGGAAAGTGAGTTTCATGGGAAACAATAGTTCCTTTCCTTTCCATGTATCCAAACAGGCCCTTAGAGAAAACAACCCTCCTCTTGGCCAATATAGTTTTGATTTTGGATAAGCAGAAAGCATGTCTCCACGACCATGCAATGCTGAACGAAGCCCACATGATGGCGTTACAGGAGTTTCTATCGACCATAACACGGAAGGAGACCCACAAGAGGTTTCTTTCGTAGTTCTAGGGGTCTGCACCAAGGAGACCCGTTGTCCCCTTTCCTTTTCCTAATAGTAGGGGAGCTTTCTCCAGAATGTTGAGTAAGGGCCAAACAGAAGGTCTCATTAGTGGGTTCAGAGTGGAAGGGATGGATACTTCGATATCTCATATTCAGTCCACGGACGACACACTTCTGTTTACCGAAGTAGATCAGGATAAAGTGAGCAATTTGTAGACTATCATTAGGTGCTTTGCAGCAGTCTCGGGTTTGAAAGTTAACATGGCTAAGATTAAAATGTTCGGGGTGAATATGGAGGAAGACGAGATTAAGAACTATGTCGATTTTTTCCAATGTTCGACGGCCAGTTTTCCAAACACTTTTGTGGGCTTACTGCTGTGTATCGGAAAGCCCCCGATAGCTTTATGGGACAAGGTCATCAATAGATTTGATTCCTATCTTGCTAGATGGAAATGCAGATATCTATCCTTGGGTGGTCGGCTCACTCTCATCAAGGCAGCGGTGTCTAATCTTCCTCTCATGTCTCTCTTCAAATGTCCAGCGCCAACTTTGGCCACTGTAGAAAGAATTAGATGGGATAGAAGAATTAGATGGGATTTTCTATGGCATGTAAAGGAAGACAAGAAAAAATTCCACCTGGTCAATTGGAAGGAAGTCTGTAAGCATATCCAAGAAGGAGGGGCAGGTGTAAAAGATCTCAAAAGCATGAATCGGGCCCTATTAGGCAAATGGACTTGGAGGTTAGGAACCGAAAATGGAATTCTATGGAACAAGCTGGTCAAAAGCAAGTACAGGTGTTCAGAGGGGGGCTGGTGGACAAAGAATTCCTCCAAATACAATGCTTCGGTCCTTTGGAAAGGAATCTTGTCCATCAAGGTGGAGTTTCTTAAAGGTGCGGGAATCAGAATTGGAAATGGCAAACACACTCATTTTTGGGAAGACATTTGGGTGGGCGAGGAAGCTCTCTGTGTTGCTTTCCCGCGTATCTTTCGTCTGGCACAAAATTAGTCCATCACAGTGGATGCCTGCTATGCGTTTCTTGGGCGAGTAGTGGTGTGGAATCTGGTGTGTAAAAGACACCTTTGTGTCCGAGAGATCGACGAATATGCATCGCTTCTTAATCGTATCCACAGCAGCAAAACGGACCAGTTCTCTGAAGATAGATTAGTTTGGTGTCTGGACAAATCAGGAATTTTCTCGTTAAAGTCTCTATACAGTCATATTACAAAGAATCCTCCATCTGTCGAAGAGGATTCGTCGTATTATGTTTGGAAATATCAAGTTCCCCCAAAGATAGCAACTTTTGGTTGGTTGGTTGGTAAAAAAAAGGTTCTGACAGTTGACAATCTGAGAAAAAGGGGCTTGTGCATTACAATTTACAAATACTTGCTTATGTTGTATGGCAAATGAAGAAATGGTGGACCATCTCTTTCTTCATAGTGTGTTCACATATCGGATCTGGACTGAAATTCTGTCCCGCTTTCAGATTCACTAGACCTTTCCAATTTCTGTTTGTGGTTTACTGCAGGCCTGGCATGGTATAAGGTGTGGAAAGCAAATGACAAAGTTTTGGAGAAAGTCTCGTTTGGCCGTCTGGTGGGCTGTGTGGGAAGAAAGAAATGGGAGGTGTTTTAATAACATTTCGAAGTTGTTAGAGGTTATTGTCAATAGGGTGATTCACCTTATAGTTGAGTGGGCCTTTGCTGTCGATAAGCTAAAGGGTTGTAATCTTCTCTTTTTAGGGGAGTAGCTAAGTGGCTATCTCAGCAGTTCAGCTCTCCCTCTGTTTTTTTTTTTTCGTGGGCTCATTACATTTTGTGGCAATCTGTCTCAGTGGGCTTCCTTACTGATCTCCCCCTAACATTTGCCTGACCAAATTAACTCTGCCAATTGATGTAAACTCCTTTTGAATTTTGGATGATGGCTGAAGCAATGACTTTCCAACAGGGAGTGTTAATATCTTTTCAATGTCTTCCTAAAAACTGCATTATTTTGTTCTTTCTAGATTGATCACATGGCAAGGATTCTGCCCTGAAAAGAACAATGCAACTTAGTTTCCATGGGCCTGATGGGATCGGTGGCATCATTCGGATCAGTTTGAAATGGTTAAACGAAAAATTTCTACTGGGGCTGGGGCTGAAAAGGTTTGGGATCAGCTGGGAGTGAAAAAGTTCTTAAAAATAATAAAATTCCAGGCCAATCATTAATGATGCCGCTAATTCTACCACATGGCCTACACTCGGGCCTTATGCAAACAGCTACCAGAATTAGTTCCATCATTCCTTTTTCTGGCACTCTCTATTGGTATTTGGGCCTACCCACTTTGACTCAACAACCACTTGACCAAATCAACTAGATTTATTGATGCAATAATGGCCCAAATAATAACTCTCCTTGGTGCCTTATTTCATTGTCATTCTCCTTATTCTAGAGCACTCTTATTATGCACTCTATCTAGATTGATAACAATGTCACTCCGATTCTAAGATCTTGCAGAATATGACTTTTAGATGTTATTCACACTCCCTCCACACCTCCATCAAAGTAGCTATGTACTTTGTCATAATCCTCACACCCAAAATACCTTGCAAAATTTCATCGACATGGCATGGGCAAATTAGTAGTGGACAAAAAGTGATCCACCATTTCTGCATTCCACATGCATTTTCTTTTTGAATGGTCACCCCACAATTAGTTGGGATAAGGCTTAGATGATGCTGACAATGATTGGTCATTCGACAAACACATAATGCAAGAATTAGTAATTTTCTTCTTCCTGCAGTGAAGTTGATTAGCTGTTAGAACTATATCCAAACCTGCTACCCAATAGAAAGCCTAGAAGGGTAAGAATTCGACCAAAGCCAAGCCATTGTGGCTTCCCTGTTTCCTCTTCCCCTTAGTAATGCACAGCAGCTTAACTGTGAACTCGCTGTCTGCTACCAAGGCCTATGACCTCCTGATCCTCTTGTCTCTTAGAAGGAAGATCCCTCTAGTCATTACAAGGTGCATTGCAAGGACGGGTATCCACTGTTTCAAATAGCGCCCGTAGCGTACACTACGTAGCGTAGCGTGTCTGTAGCGCTACGTAGCATCCTAAATAGAGTAAATCCCCTGTAGCGTATGCTACAGGGGTCGTAGCGTATGTCACAGCTACGTAGTGCGTAGCATACGTAGCGTAAGCTACAATGTATTTTTTTACTATTTTTTTTAAAAAAATTACTTTTTTCATATTTTCTTTGTATCTAATGTTAAGGAATGTGACACTTGTATTGTACTAATACTTTTGATCTATGTGATTTTTATTTCTTTTCTTAATTGTGACTTATGGTTTCAATTAGACATTATTAATTAAAGTGGTTTGCTTAGAAAATTGATGTGATAATTATTTGATTTGGCTTATATATGTGGATTGGCTTTTGATAAATGATAACTAACAAATCATTTGAACATGCTTATAATTGATAAAATGAATCATCTTTTAGGCATTTTTATATTTTTCTTTTCCTTTTTTTTCAATATTTATTATATTTGTCTTATTTTTAAATTAAAAAATAGAAGTATCGTTTAGCTTACGCTACACGCTACGTATTTACGCTACATGCTATAGAGGGCTGAGCGCTACGCATCAGGCTACCGCTATTTAAAACACTGCGGGTATCTTCTCATCCATAAAAAAATATTCCTTTTTCATCCCTTTCTTTAAACATTTTTTGAATGGAAACTTCAATTTTATTAATACCCAGGAAGAAAAAAGGGTTTGAGCAAAAATGGTGAGAGATCGTCCTCACTCCTAGAAAACAAAAGAAAAAACGAACAAACAAGGACAACCCTCTCTAAGGCAAGAAGAAATGGCTAGCTGGCAGCATGAATTAAAGAGTTCCAATATCTCATAACAGTGGAGAAGGATAACCCTCCAAACTCTGGACCTGGCAAAGCCCAATAGTTCTCCATGCACAGAATTATGAAGCATAAATTTTCAGCAGGTGCCTTTTTACCTAAAAAAATGCTTTGTTCTCTCCTCCTTTCTCCAATCTCCACACATGGCTGGCATGAACTTCAAAGTAGAATTGTGTTGTTCGGCGAAAGTCCCGTCATACCTACCTGTGAAAATATCCAGAATGACTCCATTGAGACAACCTTGAACCCCAAAAAGATAGTAGCAATATTTCCAAATAGTCCTTGCCATTGCACAATGAAGAGATGATTGCCCCCTTCTTAACTGTCCTTGCACATGATGCAACTGTTGGCAATAGCAAGGCCCCTCTTCTGAAGATTATTGACTGTTAAATCTTGTTGTTCACGGCTCTCCAAACAAAAGCCTGAACTCTAGGAGGACCTGAACCTTCCATGCCCTAGCTAAAGAGATCCCTCATGCTACCATCAGAAGTTGTGTGAAAAAAAGGATTTGGTGGAAAATTTGCCCTTCGCCGATCATTACAACTTTTTCTGTGTTCAGACGAAGGATAGAACTGGCCCTTGTGCAGGGGAGAAAGTAGTGCAGAATAGGACTCAAATTCTCCCTCATGAAGGTTTCGTCTAAGCATCACATTCCACATCATAACACCCCACAAAATCGTAGTCTTCTGCCCCTTTTCTTATTTGAATAATTAAGATTGACTACCTCATATATTAGAAGATTATATATATATATATATATATATATATATATATATATATATATCTTAGATTTTGCCTTGTTGATTTTTTTTTTTTCCCTCATTCTTATTTAATAAAGCTTTTCATTCACAAAGAAAATGTAGTCAATACCTCGAGACACTTATTAGTCATTAGTTTTCTCATGGCATCCTGTATTGCAGGTTCGACAAGGAGCTGAACAAAGATGTTGCTATAAAAGTTATTGATTTAGAAGAAGCGTGAGTATAGCTTGTTCAATCTCCTTTTTCAGTCTCTTAGAATATGCTTCCCGTGTCAAACTGCTTGGTTCTATTATATCTGTTAATAGGTATTCCTTAATTGATTTGCACTTATTGCCATTGGTTATGTAGCTTTGTAAAGAATAGAAGATGCTCATGTGTATACCAAGTATATACTATATAGTGATGATGCTTTCACAGTGGAAATGCCCATTTGCTTAAGCTTTTATGAAACAATTCTTTGTAAATTCTTGGAATGTCGAATCACTAGTTTTGACTTTTTGGAATTTAATGGGTGCTAAATGGAAAGACTAGGTGGGAGGTAGGCTCATTCTGAAAGAGGGCCAACATATTGAAGATGATGCATTTTGCACTTATATGGGCCATTTGGAAGGAGAGGAGCTATAGAGTCAAGGAGGCCTTCAATTCTAAGTTTATTTCTCATTGGGCTTTTGTGAAGGGTTTCATTGCTTGTTCGCAATCTACCGCTTGAAGGGTTAGAAGGCCATTGTTGGAAATAGAAGAATAAACCTAAGCCATTGTGGCTGCCTCCTCACAGCCATTTGAAGCTCAACTTAGACGGTTGTTTTATGGGGAAACTGGAGGCAGTTTCAAAACTCTGGAGTCTCTCTTTCATTATCAAGGAGATCTGGAGTATTCTTCTTT
Source organism: Magnolia sinica (assembly GCF_029962835.1). Taxonomy (NCBI): domain Eukaryota; kingdom Viridiplantae; phylum Streptophyta; class Magnoliopsida; order Magnoliales; family Magnoliaceae; genus Magnolia; species Magnolia sinica. Next base: position 15,726,511 of record NC_080573.1, read on the forward strand.
GAATGAATCTTTTTGTCATGTTCAGATTTATGAATCAGACAAGGTCACACGGAGGAAGGGAGAGTAGCATTTTATGAATTGGACATCCACTTCCAGTCCTGGATTTTATAAATGGAGAGTTGTACTCCCCATATAACTGAATTTGAGTAGCTTTTTATGAATCAGACACCCACTTTCATGTTCTGGACTTTGGAAATGGGGAGTTGTATCTCTCTCCCAATATTTCTAAACATGGGCAGCATTTTATGAATCTGATGCCTACTTGTTTCCTGGATTTTAGAAGTGGTGAGTCATATCTGCCTCCCCATATCCATGTCTGGATACTAAGGTGCAGGAACCTTCTATCCAAGTGCTGCTCCTGCTTCCTGGCTGTTTGTACTTCCTAACATTCTGAAAACAGGTGCCTCCCCACTCACCTGAATTCACTACCACTTCATGATTCAGTGCAACTATAGTCTGTGTCGCTCTCTGCATATGGGTATATCATAGGTTGCCTTCTGTTCAGTGCTCAATATGATTACTATTTAATCTTGAAATGGAAGTCAAAAGGTTTAGTTTCTCTTCCTAAACTAGATTACTAGAGAAATGTATATTTCGAGCTTGCACCTGAAATTCGTGAATTTTGCTGTGAGATATGTGTTTGGAATTGTTTTTTCAGAATCTTGGTTTTGCTAGTTCTTTACATATGGTAAACTTATCTCAAGTATTACTGTTGTATCTTTTTTTGTTTAGTTTAATTTTCTGGGCCACTTCTAATACATGCTTTGGTTTTGTTTTTTCAGAGAGGATGAAATTGAAGATATTCAAAAGGTATCAGATGCATAACCTGCTCATGGCAACAATGATTATATGGTTGTTTCATTCGGACTATTTTTTTTTTTTGACAGGAAATCTCGGTACTGTCCCAATGCCGATCTCCATATATTACAGATTACTATGGCTCCTATCTTCACGAAACGAAACTATGGATAGTAATGGAATACATGGCTGGTGGCTCTGTCGCTGACCTAGTAGGTTACCATGTCATTTGGTTTGCTTCTAACTCCACTAGTGATTTTTGCATATGGTTGAAGTTGTAAATGGTTTTTACTGCTGATCCTTTTGAATCTCTGTTTAGCAAATCTTTCTTCCACTGTTGTAAATAAAGTTGTAAATGATGCATGAGTGAATTGACAAAACTTTTTTCATGCATGCATTGAGTTTTGCAAGGCTAAAATACTAGAAAATTAACTGGCTGACCTACAAAATTCGTGAAAAGTCCGCATTTTGATGATTCACACTGCCACTCTGGAGCACCTTTATTAAGCTTTGCCTGTTGTTTTAGGCATTTCCTTGAGGTGCGATACTCTAAGTTTAGAAGATCTTACGTCTTACTGGTAAAACATGCGATTTCATGAAACTTCATGAAAGTGTGGGTGACTTTGGTTGTCTTGGAAGATGACTAAGGAAGGGTTTTCTAGATTGTTTCTTTGTATTGGTGATTCATATCCATTGCCTTGATGGCTCTTTGCATGCTCGTATCATCTTAAAAAAAAAAAAAAAAAATTCAAAACAACGAGAGAACTCATGCCTAAAGAAGAGCAATCCCCATGACTATTCATTCCCATACAGTTAGGAGTAAGTGAAGACCACTCTAACTCCATGGACTGAATCTTTCTTTTAAGTGGGACACCAAGGAACTGATCTCCCTTTTGAATATTCTCATATTTCGCTTTGCAAATTCCCCACAATATTGAATAGGGGAGCAATTCCCTCAACATTTTCCTCCTATGGCATGTGGGGATATGTGGAATCCAAGGGAAAAGAAAGGAAAAAAAATAAAAATAAAAAAATCGATGATTTCCATGGGCACTATCAAAACATGGATTCCATTTTAGAGTTGGGAACTAGAGATCTCATAGTCCTCTCACAAAGGTCACCAAGGTTCTTGTGCCAAAAATTCAAATTTTGGAAAAGTATAATTATTACTTTGTGCAATTTACCTTTTCCTTTGTCATCCAAACAACACATTGTCACATCAAAGAAGAAACATTTTTCTTTTCTATTGTTTGGCATGGATTCCATGGTTTCCAAACATGGCCTTAGGTGTTCAAGGACCTTTGTCCTACCCCACAAACAACGCCAGAAAGGACTTATTGAGAACCCGTGCAATGGCAATTAGGTAATGATGCCACACATTCCATGCGATGTCTCAATGCAGGGAGAGATGATTAAGAGACTCATCTACTTTCCTACACATGATGTACATGTTCGGATCGAGATGTTTCTCTTCTTTAGGTTGTCTTATGTGAGCATTTTTAGCCATAGCAATCCACGAATGCTTGCACTCTCCGAGGGATTGATGAGTTATACACCTTAGCCGACCGAGAAGGATGCACACCTCTCTCCGTCCTAGAACTGGAGAAATATTTCAAACAGAATTTGCTGCTCTTAGTCCAAGTTCACACCCTCCTGTCTTCCTCGGACGTTGATCTCGGAAGTTTAAAGCATTCCATAAGCCTACTAAAATATTCCATTTCCTTTTCCCTGAGATCCCTCTGAATTATAATTTTGTTACTCTGATAACTTCGTAACAATCCACAACCTTGGACCCTTTGTACACTTGCAAATTATACTTGGAGGGGAAGAGTCGCGAGGGAAGGATCAACAATCCACACATCATTCATAATAGCCATGTCTTGGAACTCCTTGATAGCGCATATAAGGTCTTCTCTATGATTTCTCAACAATATCGTACAGAGCCATGGAGAAATGGTCCAGCCACAGTGCCTTGTCTCTAGCCACACCTTTCAGAACCAAGTTGACGTCTTCCTCAAATTCTTGCTCCAACCATTCTCAGTCTGAGTTATCTGCAGAAACTTGCTTGAAAGAAAGCCCATCAATCTTCGGTCAGAGAACCTGTTCCTTAGGATACAAGCAAGAGAAGAAATTGACAATCATCTCTTTAATTAGAGACTGATCATCTTTAGAAATTCCATTTGTGTGAATCTTATGGATATAATTTTGTCGGTATCTACAATTAGCAATTTTATGAAACTGATATTGGAAATCCCTTCCTTTGACCAGACCACTCTTGAATTTTATTTCCACGCCACCTCCCTCTTGAGGATTGGAAGGTATTCAAATTTCAGGCCTTCTCTTTGCTCAGTTTCTGTCTCATCCAAGATGTACTTCTCCTCCTTCCTATCCCCAATCATCTTTAAATGATTTTGCCGAAACATTCCTTTATTCCAGGCTTTTAGCTTAGCTTTAACATATTGAAGCTTCTTCATCAACTTGAGACTAGCCCAACCTTCCACTGGACACTCATTCCGCTACCACCACCCATCCATCAACTCTGAGAATCCCTCCTGCTTCAACCACTGCTTTTGAAAATTAAAAGGGGAAGGACCTGCCGAGATGCCTAGCGATTCCAAACAAATCTGTGCATGATCAAACGCGAGCCCAGGAAGGATTGACTCAATAACCCGCATATAATGAGCTGAGCTAACCAATCCAGAGAAATTGGGACCTATACAAATGACACACGAATGTTCTGATACGGATTATTGCTCCAACTGTATATACTGCTGCCAAGAGGAAGGTTGATGAGGCTTTTTGAGAAGTGAAATCAATGAACCTTCCTATGGAAGATGTCTTTTTACCACTCAACTTCTAATACGCAAACTGAATAGTTTTGAAGGGGGCCCTATGCACCAATGGAGATTCCACCTTCCAAACATTGCCAATAGCTCTTACCTTTGACGTTCCTATCGGGCTGTAAAGAGCAGACAATGTTCAGTAGAAACAATCTTCCTCACTGCAGCACCTGAAAGAAATGGAGAACTCCCCTATGTCATCCGCAACAATTTTATCAGCGTTTCCCATGGAAGTTATCCCCTTCAATTTCCTCAAGCTGAAATAAAGGAGAAGCACTTGCTGGTTATGTCCCACAAATCCTCTACATTTCTATCGGCAACTGACTTTGATTCCTGCAGTATCACATGTGATCCTTGTTCTTCCAAGCAAGTCTTTGACAGCTCTTCTGCATTCATTATTGCCGAGAAATCTAATGTTCCACAAAATTTTCTTCATGAGAGACTATCTCATGCAGGATTGTCGAAACCTCTAATATTTGAAGAATTGATCTCATGTGGGAATTTCCTTTCACATGCTGCCCCTATGGCCCCATCGAAAACTGATTGACCATGATTTTCAGAGAGCAGAAGTGGGATGAACCACATGTGGGGAAATTCTTTAGTTTTTCTGCATGCATAAATAATTCCTGCTCATGGATGCATCCTCATGGAAACTTGTCAACCATAGAAAAGTGGATTTAATTGATTTTATTATACAATTCTTGACTGCTAACTTATATTACTCCCTTGTAGTTACAAACAGGTCCTCCACTAGATGAAATGTCTATAGCATGCATTTTACGTGACTTGCTACATGCGATTGAATACCTCCACAACGAAGGAAAGATTCATAGAGATATCAAAGGTCTGACTCTAGATCATTTGAATTTCCACTTTGCATTTCTTTTATTCATGTGTTTGCATGATAAAAAGGCAATGCTGTAGTTTACTACACAATCTCTACTCACCTTTTTGGGTGAACTTTGCCTTTCCTGCATCCAAATTATTTCATGAAATGACAAGTGCTCTGATAACATTTTTGGCAGCGGCAAACATTTTGCTGACAGAGACAGGAGATGTCAAGGTATGCTAATATTTTGCCTAGTGGGCTCGTAATATAACTGGTCTATGATATTGGTGATCATTAAGTGCATGAAATCACTCATTTCAGGCATACTCTTGGTTTTTTCCCAATTGTTTAATAGGTTGCAGATTTTGGCGTTGCTGGTCAATTGACACGGACAATTTCTAGAAGAAAGGTCATTTCTTGATCAATGCATTTATAGAAGGGTTAATATTTTATTTATTTATTTTTTAATTTTTATTTTTAAAATCAAATAGCCATTCAGTTTGAATGCCTTCAGCTGATGGCAATTCCTTTAGTCATTCTGCTACTTTGATATGTGCAATTCATTCCTTGTTTTCTGTGGCACTAGCTTTTCTAATCAACACTGATCTTGTGCATGCTTCCGTAAGCCTCATTGCTCCAAAAAAAAAAATAAAACAGGGAGAGAGAGAGCTGGATTAATGCTATCTTCTGAAATTTGTTTTATGCCCCATGGGTTTGATGCCCTTGCCATGGACTTGCTAACTTCTTAACTCTCTTGTTTGTGTGGCACTTGCGCAACGCCCCAAAACTACTCAAGTCAGCCTATTTCCCACTTGGTCCACTAACAACGAAAACCTAAGGACTTAGTAAGAATGCAAGAGAACACAAGAGAGTGAATGGTAAGCATATTGTACTACGAGAGAAGATCACAACTCTGAGGAGGTGAGTACTAATTACCAAATGAGGGCTACTCTCCTATATAGCGACGAGGAACTGAGTCTAGACTCTATACATCATCCAACAACCAAGAAACAATTTAGAAACATTTTAGGCTCTTTTACACTTCTCCTCTCTACAAAACTCACTAGAGAACTCTGGAACCTTCATTTATCTTTACATGCTCTACCATGTTCTAGCCATCTCTAGAATTCTATAAACAAGGCTACAAGACTCTAGATTTCCCTACGTTCTTAAACTATGTACAAGCCTCTTATATGTACAAGTGAGAAATAACTGTCATGAATGAACCTCCACATTTGAGGCACCATGGACCCCCCCCCCGGATGGCAACAAAACTTTTAGCTAAGGGCCTGCTTGGTTTACCAAATACCGTTGTATAGTAATGTATATCCTTATACTGTACCGTATATGTCCGATAACTATTGATTACGGTCTGATAGAGCTGTCTTTTAAAAATGTTTGGATACGTCATAACCGACCTATGAATATGAGTGGCGGTTGTAGACGTATGTTTGGATGTAGACCGTATACGTCATAACTGTGTTTGGATGTCGAACGGTATTTTTTACTCTCTCTCTTTTTTTCTCAGCGCATGTCCGTGTACAGAAACGACTTTATATCCATGTTTCAATATGGTCCGGATGTGAAGTAGATGAAGAGCTTGTTATGGCTACGGCCGAAGGGGTAGAAATGTAATTAAGAAGAGGGAGGAAGGTGTGAAGAAGGTAGTTGCCAGTTTATGATCAACGGCAAGGAGGTGGAGGGGCTAAACCAGAATGGAACTCTCTCATTCTCCGTAGAAAATGGTCTGTGAGATTAAAATCGAAAGCATCACTAGTTTAATAGGAAGAGCTTGATGGAGCATCTCTATTTCAATGTACATGAATGCACCAGACCCATTCAACGGTCAATTCTCTTGTCATAGAGATACAGTGGTAATTTGCATTAGATTTGAATGAGAGTCATCGATTTATATTGATGTGACTAGACTGTAAATGGGTGACTGAAGTTCATCGAGATTTGCATTCTAACCAAGTATTGTTAAAACGTAAAAATGACCCTTTTTACTATACAGTACCATGGTGTTTGGTAATCCAAACACGCCCTAAAGCTGTTGAAAGCCAAGATCGTGTTGTGGAAAAGGGAGGTGTTGGGAAGCTAGGAAAGTGAGCTAGGGGATCTTTTAGTGAAGATTCATACCCTGGATTTAAAGGTGGAAGAAATGGAGGTTTCGAAGGTTGAAATAAAAAAAACCTTTGGTTGAAGCTATCTCAAGACTACTCGAATTGTTTGGGGGAAGAAGAGATCAAATGGAGGCAAAATTGATGGCAACTTGGCTAGAACGGGACAAATTTAAAATTCTTCCAGAATATTGCTAGCGCACGGACTGAAAGTACTAAGGCTGAAAGCGTGGTGGTGGATGGCAGAGGAGTTGAAGAGAGAGTAGGTGTGCGACACGCATTGTTTCAAGTATCGATGATATTATCGAATAATATTGCCGATATTAATATTATCGGTATGCCAGCTTGGCGATACTGATAACACTACTACTATCAGAAATTTTAGTTATCAGGTATATCACCGATATATTGTAAAATATCGCCAATGTATCGCGATGTTTTTGACTTTATAAATTCTAGTTGTCGCTTGTATCAGCAATGTACCAACAATATTATTGATAATATTGCCAATGTATTGATATTGACAAAAATTTGTTTATTAAAAAATATTTCTATTTCAAATTCCTTTTTGTGGGTGCATGGTTTTATGATGAAATGCATGCATGTATTAGTGTATATGTATTCATGCATGGATGGATGGATGGATGGTTAAATCATGGGTGGATGTTTGTATGTATATATGCATGGATGGATGGTTGGATGGTTCGTTGGTTGGATGGATGTATGCATGTAGGTATGTATGTATGCAACACCCGGTCAAGGGTTCGAGTATCCATAGGTGGTGAAATTCCACTATAGCGTGAGTGTGTGCGTGTGTAAAAAAAAAGGAAAAACAAGGTGTGTATGTATGCATGAATGGATGGATGGATGGATGGATTATGCATTTGTGCATATATGTATGTGTAATTGTATGTATGTACAGTGTTTCAAATAGCGCCGGTAGTGTGCCTGTAGCGCTACGTAGCATCCTAAATAGGATAATTCCCCTATAGTGTCTATAGGGGTCATAGCGTATGCTACAACTATGTAGCGCATAGCGTAAGCTACAATGCATTTTTTTTACTATTTTATTCTTGTATATATATATTTTTCATGTTTTCTTTGTATCTAATGTTGAGGAATGTGGCACTTGTATTGTACTTGATACTTGTGAGATTTTTATTTCTTTTCATAATTGTGACTTGTGGTTTCAGTTCGACATTATTAAGTAAAGTGGTTTGCTTATAAAGTTGTTGATGTGATAATTATTTAATTTGGCTTATATATGTGGATTGGCTTTTGATAAATGATAACTAATTACTTGTTTGAACATGCTTATAATTGATAAAATGAATCATCTTTTAGGCATTATTTTTTAATAAAAAATTTCCCCCCTTTTCCACTATTTATTATATTTGTCCGAATTTTAAATTAAAAAATAGAAGTATTGTGTAGCTTATGCTACACGCTATAGAGGGCTGAGTGCTACGCATCACACTACTACTATTTAAAACACTATCTATGTATGCATGCATGCATGGAACGTTGGATGCATCATGCATGTATGTTTGTATGTGCATCATGGATGGATGGTTGGATGGATCGACAATTTTCCCCATGTTTACCCAATGTTTTCTTGAGTTAGCGATATGTGATTTTATGCCCCCATTAAAGGGAAACTTATTATGTATGCATCTTTTTGGCTATTATTTGATTCCTGAATATGCAAATATGTGTATTTTAGCATATGTTATAGTATCATTGAGAAATTTCACCATTTTCCCTATGTTTCCCCAATACTTCCTTAAGTTAGCATTACATGCTTTTAGGCCCCCATTAAAGGAAAACTTATTATATATGCCCTCTTTTTTTTTTTTTTTTTTTTTTTTTTTTTTGCAATTTTTGATACCTAAATATGCAAATATGTGTATTTTAGCACCTCCTGAGTTTTCATCAAGAAATTCCACCATTTTCCCCATGTTTCCCCAGTGTCTCCCTCAATGATAGATTTCCGGTAATAGTTGATAATATTGGCAATATCAATGCATGTTTCCATATCCCGAGCCAGAGATACGTGTAAGGATACCAATACTATAATGTTGGCAGTGTTCCAAGTATCAACGATATTAATAGTATCACCAGTTTAGTGATACCAAAACCACTGGAAGTATACAAATATCCAAATATCATCGATATTATAAAAATATCCACAATACTTAGCGATTATAGTGATTCTATGAAAAGAATCCCTTATAAAAGTTCCCTGGTATCGACTATATCATTGATAATATCCCCAATGTTAGTGATAATATTCCCGATACCAGAGAAACATTCGTAAATAGGTGAACATTGATTGAGAATTCATAAAAATTTCAAAAATATTTACTTTTTTTTTGAAATTTGTTTCTTAAGTGATTTCGATCACTCTTGGTTTTTATTGAATGAAAGTTTAGATTGTGGACAAATCTCATCGCAAAATGAAGATGGTCCAAAACTCGATGGCAGTGAAACATGTTTAGAAACTTCATTTTTTTTCAAAATTGAGCATGAATTGCAATGGAAATCCATATTTATGCATGATTCTTGTGCATTCACATGGATTTGTGGAGAAAAAATTAACATTTAAGTGAAAATGGAAAGAAAATAGGAAATCCTATATTTTTCATTTTAATATTGGAAAATGTGATCGTCATTGTTAATTAATGTGAAGTTTTATATATTAATGAGTGTTGACCAGTCTATTGATTGGATTGTAAACACACATATATATTCAAGAAGATTGGCTACAAATTTTACATATTTATTTTGTACTGATTTTTTCGATAACATATGGTCAGGCCCCTATAAAATGGAAACTTATTTTGTATAGTTGTTTTTTTATGTTTTTGCAATGTTTTGATTCATAAATGTGTAAATTTGTGTCTTTTAACATCTCTTGAAGTTTCACTAAAAAAACCCACATTTTTTCCATGTCTCCCCAATGTTCCCCTTACACAATGATATTTTCTTGATTCCCAATGATAATATCAGCAATACCGATACATGTTTCCATATCCTTTCATCGATGAATGTATTGATACCGAACTTTGAACATTGTATGGAAGCTAGGGGAGGGGGTGCGTAAGCTTGAGTTCGAGGGAAAGAGAAGCGTTGGGGGTGGGCCAAAGAGCTTGGTAAAAGGGTTCTCAACCTTTTTCATTGAGAACATCCTTTTAGCCATGGGGGTGTAAATATCAGTGGGACAGGTGTCCCTGTCATCGTGAAGAGAATGGGATGTGATGCAAATGCGTGTCTGAAAGCGACTGGTGGTGTTTCCCTTTTCATGAAAGGGATGACTGCTCCTTTGGCTGTTCGCAACATGAGGGAGTTAGCAACATGGGTGTCAGGGGCCAGGTCAGGGTGGGAATGATATGGCTATTAAAAGGACAGGTGTCGTCCCTCGCTTGATGGGATGGGAATCATGGGACTAGTGTGGGAGCATGTAGATTCTCGTGGAGACAGGTGGTATTGGTCTGGAGGGAAGGACCCCACATGAATCATCTCATGACTGGAAGGGGGACACATCAATGACTCGTGCAATGATTCCCTCCCTTGTGATCACTGCACACTCATGGGCACGTGTGACTTCTCTAAGTCATGGCATGTGGGGTTCGAAGCTTTAACATTCGTGAGGTTGCCCCAATAACTCCCTCTCTCATATGGATGTGGAGGCAAGGGAGACTTACAACAATCGCTCTCTTTAGATGGCGGAGGCTTGGGGCTTAGTTTTGTTGGGTGTCCGTGGAGGTAAGGAACCTCCTCCCATAGGGTATTGCGCTGCCGTTGAGAAGGTAAGGGGGCTGTTGATTTAGCTTGTTTAGCCTATGGAGGAGTTCTCAATGGAGTCTGCCGACCAGGTTGGTATGTTATTGGGAATGGTGTAAGTCGAAAGGACGGGGGAGTTGATGGCGTTCTCTCGAGTAGACGATATGGAAGGAGTTGCTATAGGGGGTTGTTGATCCGGCTTGTTTAGCCTATGGAGGAGTTCTCGGTGGAGTCGGTCGACCAAGGAGGTATGTTATTGGGCACGGAGAAAGTTGAAAGGATGGGGGAGTTGATGGCGTTCTCTCAGGTGGACGATCTGAAAGGAGCTGCTATGGAGATTGCCCCAATTCAAGTTTCCTCGTGTAAACATAATACCTGATACGATTATGTCTCCGACAGTCTATTTTAGGATTGTTCCACCAGTCCGTAAGGGGGGAGCCCGAGGAGGGCACACCTCCATGGCTAAAAGGATGGGTTGGATGAGGGAAGCTATGTGGCATGTAGGAAGGTTAGTGGGGTCACATTTGGAGACAGTGAGGATGACTTCATTGAACTGTCCAAGTTTGTAGAAGAGGGGCAAATAGAAAGGGTAGGAATCTAGCAACAAAGATCATCTAAAGAATTAAAAAAAGTAGCATAGAGTTAAAAGGTTTGGTTTATTCGGTTAATTACGAAGTAGGAGCTTACTTAAGGAGCGAGGATGAGGGGAGAAAGGCTAGAGAAGTTGTCTAATGAAGATTGTGAGTTGGAAAGTTAGAGGGTTGGGTTGCCCTTTGAAAAGAGCCTAAATTATGGATGCTTATAAAAGGTTGAAGGCCTAGTTGGTGGCTTTAAAAGAGACAATATTTGTTCAATGAACAGGTTGCTGATGCTGTGTGGGGAGGGAGATGCAAATATTGGGTTGTGCTCGGTGCGGTTGGTTCAATTGGCGGTGTGGCAGTAATTTGGGACCCCGGAGTGTAATTTGAGGACTATTGTTTGAGGCAATTCTCCATATCCATCCTTCTTAAAGAGGCGGCATCAGGGTTCCGTTGGGTCTTTTCTGCAGTCTACGATCCAAACGATTCAAGTGTGATAAGCCATGGGAGGAGTTGGATGCACTGCCTAGGAGATGGGGGGTTGCCTAGGTGTGTCGGAGGCGACTTCAACTTTATTAGGTTTACCTATGAAAAATCTACAAGAGGTTAACTTGTAGTACGAAGGACTTTCAAGTTGGGTTCAAATGAATAGGCTTGTTGATTTGCTGCTGGGGGATGTCAAGTTTACTTGGTCCAATGGTCAAGCATCCAATATCAGATCAAAGTTGGATAGATTTCTTGTGTCCTTGAATTGGATTGATAGGTTTTTGTGGTAAGGCAGTGCGATCTTTTAAAGCCGATTTTAGACCATTGCTCAATCATGGTGGAGGTGGAGGATGATTGGGGCCCAACACCATTCCGGTTCGAGTTAGCTTGTTTATAGGTGCGTGGCTTTGCTAATCTGGTTAGGTAGTGGTGGTCCTTTGTGGATGGTTGTCTGGCTTTGTTTTGTTTAAGAGCTGAAGATGCTAAAAGGCAAGTTAAACTGATGGAAAAAGGAGGTTCCATGCAGTCATGAAGAAGAGATGGGAGCTATTCTCAAGGAAATTCAAGCACTGGACGTTAAGGAAGAAGGGTTGACCCTTTCATATGAGGAAAGAGCCTGAAGAGATGATCTAGTGTTAGAATACGAAAATTAGCTGGAGGAAGAAATTAGTGGAAGCAACGTTGAAGAGCCACATGGCTTGAGGAGGGGGATAAAAATACCAACTTCTTTCACAGGCTAGCAAGTGTTAGGGCGAGAACAAATAAGATCCAAAGCATAGCGGTGGATGGGGTCAATATTGGAGGAGAAATTGGAAGTATGTAATGCTATTGCCCATTTCTATAAGGATCTCCTTACTGGGAAAAATTGGAAGAGGTCGACGTTGGTCAATCTTCCCTACCTATTTAGTTTGGTTGAAGAGACATATTTCCCCTAAGAAGCCGGTGATAGAGGAGGAACTTAAAGAGGTGGTGGATGCATTTAGAAGAGACAAAGTGCTAGGGTTGGATGGTTTTCCTTTAGCATTCTTCCAAATTTTCTAGTCTTTGGTAGAGGAGGATGTGGGCTTAATAGCGGAGTTCTTCGTGAGCAATAGATTTATGGGGGAACTGGTAGCGCCCTTAATTGCTTTAGATCACAAGAAAGAGGGTGTTGAAAGTTTGCGGGACTTTAGACCTTACGGGACTTTAGACCCATTAGCTTTATGGGTGCTCCCTAAAAGATTCTTGTGAAGATTTTGGCCGCTAGGTTTCAAGTGGTTCTTGTGTTGATTATTCCCAAAGCTCAGGGTGCTTTCGTTGAAGGTAGACAGATTAAGGATAGCGGTCTTATAGCCCATGAATGCGTTGATTACAACACAAGGTAAAGGTTAAAGGGTGGTTTGCAAACTTGATATCGAGAAGGCGTACGATCATATTGAGTGGGGTTTTTTTGGACTATATGCTGGGCTGTTTTGGTTGCGGGGAAAATGGAGGTCTTGGATCCCTGAGTGTTTTAAGTCGACCGGATCCTTAGTTTTGATTAATGGATCGCCTAAAGGTTTCTTTAAGTCTTTGCAGGGCCTTAGGCAAGGGCATCCTTTACCGCCTTTTCTTTTTGTGGTGATAGTGGATACTCTTTGCAAAATGTTGGATATATGAATGGAGGTAGGTTTGATTAGTGGGTTTAAGTTGGACAAGGGTGGCTTTCAGATATCCCATCTGCAGTATGCAGGCAACACACTTCTTTCTGTGATGCGGAAGCTACCAAAGTGGATGAGTTGAGTAAGATCACTCGGTGCTTTGTGTTAGTGTCGGGTCTTAACGTCAATATTTTTAAAAGTGAGATGTTGGGGATTGACACCTCGAAGGAAGAGGTGAAGGAGCTGGCAATGGTTTTTGGTTGTAAGGCGGGGTCTTTCCCATCTGCTTGCCTGAGTCTCCTATTGTGTATAGGCAAGCCTGTGATTTGTGAAGCACCTCTCAGAAATGGTGATTGAGAAGGTAGAAAGAAAACTTATCCCTTAGAAATGGTGATTGAGAAGGTAGAAAGAAAACTTTCTTCTTGGAAGTAACATCATTTATCTTAGGGGTTAGGTTGACTTTGATTAGATCGACGTTATCAAATGTTCCGGTGTATTTTCTCTCCCTCTTCAAATGCCCTAGTGGTGTTGTTTAGAAGTTAGAGAGAATTTGTGCAATTTCCTTTGGCAAGGGTAGAAGAGAAAAGCAAATGGCCCTTAATGAAGTGGGAGGAGGTTTGTAAACCATATGGGGAAGAAGGCGCCGACATTAGAAAGATGGGAGTGATGAATGATGCACTTTTAGGCAAGTGGCTTAGGAGGCTTGGCTTGGGGTTTTAGAAGAAGGTCATTTCTAAGAAGTATGGGTTGGAAAAGGGTGGGGGTTATTGGATGAAACATTCCTTTACATGGATACGTCGGTGCGGAAGGCTATTTCTAGGTTGGGTGATAGATTTAAAGAGGGAATTGGATCCTCCTTGGGAGACGGGGAGAGAATTAGGTCTTGGGATGATGTGTGGGTGGGAAGCAAGACTTTTCATGAGGACTACCCAAGGTTGTCTAGGTTGTCCCCGAAGGTGGATATCATTGTCGCTTGTTGCTTCTCGCCTTAGAGGGGTGAATATGTGTGTTTCCCCCCTTGCCGGAGGTACCTGTTGGATGAAGAGGTGATTTAGTTAATCAATTTGCTCAAGGTGCTTCAAGGTGTTTCTCCTTCCTTGTCGACCAAAGGATTCAATCGTGTGGGCTATGGATAAGTCGGGGCAATTTTCTGTCCATTCCTTTTATGGCTTGCTAAGTAGTAATTCTTCAAATAAAGCAAGAGCGCACACTTCCTTCTTATGGTCATATGGGGCCCCTCAGGTTGCGGTGCTAGCTTGGTTGGCAGGGTGGAATAAGGTGCTTACTGTTTGCATCATGTGTATGAGGGAGGAAGAGATGGTGGATCATCTTTTTATCCATTGTCCCTTTGTTAGAGCTTTTTGGGGGTAGTTTCTTGACATCTTTGCGATTGCTTGGCTAATGCCGAAGTCGATGGATGGCCTTATGCTTGTGTGACATGAGGGATAGCTAGGAAAGAGAGAAAGGAAAGTTCGAAGGTTGGCTTTTCTGGCCGGCTTATGGGCTTTATGGTGCGAGAGGAAAGGTTGCTATTTCCACAACCTTAATAAGAGTGCAGAGGGGGTGTTTAGTAGGGGCCAAGATGGATGTAATCAAGTGGGCTTTTGTTTATTGGATGATCAACCTCTTTCTCTTGACTCTTGGGTTGTGTTGTAAGTTCCTTGGTCGTTTTGGCCATTTTCTTTAATAAAATTGTGACGTCTCAAAATAAAAATAAAAAACCAAACCCCCCCCCCCCCCCCCCCCCCCATCCAAAAAAAAAGGTAACGACATTTGATTGATAACCTCGCCAATGCAAAGGAAGGCGCCAAGAATTACCAACCTAAAAGGGCAAAAACTTTACAAACATCCACATATTTTAAATCGGATGCCTAACCCACTACATCTACCTTGATTCTCCTCACAACCTTGCTAACTGAAACCTAGAGGTTGTGGAAGCAATGGTTGTTCCTTTCCCCCCAAATGGCCTAAAGCGATGCCATTAAAACTAAATGCCACACAGGCTACGCCTTCTTTTCCTACTCCCACCCCATGCCAAGCCCAAAGAAAGTCTTTTATGGATTTCAATATAACCCACGCGACATTGAACGAGCCAAAGGAAGATCACCCACACCTCCTGAGCAAACACATAATGAATGAAGAGGTGGTTAATTGATTTGGCATCTTCCAAGCGCATAGAGCATATGTTGGCGAGCGACACCGATCATTTTTGGAGATCATCGATGGTGAGCACCTTTTCTTCCCATAAGCCAAACAGATGCCGCAACCTTTGGATGAGCAACGTAGGACTGAGAGAACGATGTAGTGGCCTTTTGCACTTGAGAGATCGGTTTCTGGGTCATCTTATAGAAAGATTTCATCGAGAACCGGCCTAAGCAATCATTTTTCCACATGACAATCCTTCTCACCCAGATTAGATAATAAGGTTGCAACTGACTCAAAGGCTTACGGTCATCCGTTTCTTTCTCCGAAAGGTCCCTCTGGCATAGACGGGACCAAATCATGGCACCTCCCAACTTAGATGCATAGTGAGCTACTGTAGTGTCTCTAGCCGGAGATAGATTGGCTAATCTTGAAAAAGGAACATGAAGTGGTGTATCCCCACACCACCTATCCTTCCAAAACTAGATCTGATTCCTGTCACTCGAAGAGAAGGCCCCGTTGTTCAATTTCATCGTTACCCAGGACACGGCCCTTTAAAGAGCCAACATTCGATAGCGCAAGGAGTTGCTTGTCCACCATCCCCTTTTTGGACTGTGTATTTCTTGGTGATCTTCTCTCTCCAAAGCTTCCCTTCTTCTGAAACAAATCTCTACGACCACTTCCCAAGAAGGGCAAATTCTTACCATCCAAATCTCTAAGCCCCATACCCCTTTCAGCCATTGGTTTTGTGTACCTCTTCCTAATTGATAAGATGGAATTTGTGTTTTCCTTTGCATATCTCCAAAGGTAGTCCTGTCGAAGTATCTCCAACTTATCCAAAACCGACTCGGGCACTGAAAAAGAGACATGAAATAAATGGGAAGATTTGAAAGGGCAACCTTGATAAGTGTAATTACTTAAAGATAAATGATGACTTTTACATCTTGATAACTTCCTCTCCGTCCTCTCTAAAACCTTGTCCCAGAGCTGCTTGGCCGACTTCTCGATGCAAAGAGGGTGGCCATGGTACATTGACGGGAAGGAATTGACCTCGCAACAAAAAACGATTGCAAGCCTGTCCACCTCCTCCTTCATCGTCTGAATTCCTGACATCTCACTTTTGTGAAGATTCACTTTAACACTTGAGACTGCTTCAGAGCATTTTATAATATTTTTGAGTGTTTTGGACTTTCGCGTCATTTGCTTCGTAAAATAGAATGGTATCGTTAGTGAATTGAAGATGAGATATATAGATAGTCAAGTTTGCTAGCTCAAAGCCACGGGTTAGACCCACCTCCCGACCTTTTTCTAGCATTTTATGAGGAGCCTCTGCCGCTATAGGAGCAAGAACGGGGAAAGAGGATCGCCCTGCCTTAGACCCCCTGAAGCCTTAGAAAAGCCTTTAGGAGACTTGTTAACAGGGATTGAGAAAGATGCCGATTAAACGTATTCCCTCATCCACTCCCTCCGTTTCTTCCCGAAGCCTAATATGTCCAGCACGTAGTTGAAGAAGTCCCATTCAACACGATCATAAGAATTTTCCATATCAAGCATACAAATAACCCCCTTTTGACCTTTTCGATACCGAGAATGGATGCATTCACGAGCCATGAGTGCACTATTTAGAATTTGCCTGCCCGCTACAAATGCACCTTAGTTTTTGGAGATGACCTTTGCTAGGACCACCATGAATCTAGAAGCGAGAATTTTATCTAAGATCTTGCAAGGACTACCAAGAAGACTAATAGGTCTAAAATCTTTCAAATTATCTCCTCCAATTTTTGGGATGATGGCTATAAAAGGGGTTTTATTGTGGAATTCTTCGAAGGGGGTCGTCTAGCTTCAAAATTGGAATATTCTTTTATAGCTATTATCCCTAATAAGGAAGGTGTAGAGGGTTTGCAGGACTTTAGGCCAATAAGTCTAATAGGGAGCTCCTATAAGATTCTAAAGAAGATCTTGGCTACCAAATTCAGGGGGTTTATGTCTAATATTATTTCTAAAGCGCAAAATGCCTTTATCAAAGGAAGATAGATTGTGGATTGTGCGTTGGTGGTGCATGAGTACATTGATGGTCACCATAGGGAAGGGAAGAAATAGGTTGTTTGTAAGTTGGACATCGAAAAGGCTTATGATCAGTTGGACTGAGATTTCTTGGATTATATGTTGGAAAGGGTGGAGCTCAGTTTGCTCCCCATAGACGCGAGTTCGATTCCCCTCCCCATGTTTTACTCGATGCACGTGGTTTGCAGATGATTGCGTGCATCCACAAGGAATAGTCTTACCTTAATAAGGGGCAGAGACACCTTATTGTTATAAAAAAAGGGTGGGGTGCGGGGTTCGATGGAGAAATTGGATTACAAACTATGTCAAATCAGCAAAATTCTCAATTTTAGCAAATGGTTCTCCAAAAGGTTTGTTCAATGCTTCTAGGGGTCTTAGACAGGGGGATCCGCTTACTCCTTTTCTTTTCATTGTGGTGGCAAAAACTTTTAACAAGATGTCGGATAAGGCTCAAGAGGTTGGTCTCTTCCATGGTTCGAGGTGGTTAAGGGAGGGCCTATGATCTCGCATTTGCAAGTTGCCAATGATACACACACACATATTGATGTGGAGGAAGATAGTGGATAAGTTAAGAAAAAATATTAAATGTTATGAGGTGGTGTCAGGATTGAGAGTTAACATCTTGAAAAGCGAATTGTTGGGAATTCAAACATCCAAGGAGTTGGGTTGCTTGGCTGGGGTTTTTGGGTGTGAATAGGTTCCTTCCCTTCAACTTACCTTAACCTTCCCATTTGTATTGGAAAGTTGCTAAAGCTCATTTGGAACAAGGTAATAGAGAAAGTCAAAAGAAGTTGTCAACCTGGAAGAGCCACTACTTGTCTCTGGGTGTAAGATTAACCTCGATTAAAGTAGCTATGTCAAACGCGCCAATTTACTTCATGTCTTTATTTAAGTGTCCGATAGTAGCAATGGAGTGCCCAGACAAGTTGAGAGATTTCTTGTGGTAAGGAACAATAGAAAATAAAAAGTTTCATCTATTAAAATGGGAGGTGTGCAAGCCGATCTGGGAGGGGGTTAGGGGTTAGGATAATGGAGGAAATCAATAGAGCATTGTTGGGAAAATGGTTGCATAGGTTCCACGGGGTGGGGGTTTGGGGGATCAAAGGCTCATCTCTTTATAGGGGCTTTTGGGATTTGGAAGGCGGTTGAAGGGGTGGGGACACAAATTCATGGAGGACGTGAGATTTGCAATGGGCTATGGGGAGAAGGTCTGCTTTTGTGATGACATTTGGATGGGAGAGAGTTCTCTTTGTGCTAAGTTCCCTAAGCTGGCAGGTCTTGCAACGGTGGCCAGAAGCTTCTCCAAAATCAGGAAGGAAACTATGTGGTCTCCCTCTTGCAGAAGAGGAGATGGTCAAGTTCTTAAGGTTATGATGGTCAAGGTCTTAAGGTTATCGGAAAGGCTTCATGGTTTTTGCCCCTTAGGGAGAATATTTCTTTGGTGTCAAGTCTCAGGCATAGTCTCTATTTGGCCTTGTGTTCCTCACTCAAGAGGGTTCAGTCTTGGGCAAGGTTCCTTTGGCGTTTGTTTGGAGTTACGAAGTGCCCCCAAAGGTTGCGACATTCACTTGGTTATTAAATAGGAATTGCACATGCACTCTTGACAATCTCCAAAAGAGGGCAATGTACATTACCAATGTGCTCCATGTGCCTTAGCGATGCGGAGTCGGTAAACCACTTGTTTATTCATTGCCTACTTGCAAGATCCATTTGGATGTACTTCTTGGTGGTTTTGAAGGTGTCGTGGGTAATGCCTTGAAGGCTTGTTGCTAGCTTTGCATGGCGGTGATATTAGGAGAGGTAAAGATTGGAAGAAGCTTTGGAGGCTTTCCTTAGTCACCGACATTTGGTCCATATGGGGGAGAGTGAAATGATCGTTGTTTCATGGATAAGAGTGGGACATTTGTGAAGATTATTGGGTAAGCTAAGGCAAATGTCAAAGATCGGGCTGATAATTCTAATATCTTTGTAGAGAGTTGTGTTTTTTTTTTTTTACATTTAAATTTTAAATAGTCATTGGGGCTTTGCTTGTAAACTAGGTTGTGCGCTTTTGACGCTTTTAGCGCCTTTCTTATAGTTCCCTGTGTGTTTTTGGAGCCTTCGAATAAATTATCTTTATCTTTTACAAAAAAGAAAAAAAGAAAAAAGTAGCTCAAAGTTTGACATACAAACAACCCCTTTGAAAGAATTCCAAAATGAAGTTCACCAAGTCTCTTTTGACTACTTCACAAAACTCTTGAAAATAAAGCAATTGGAAAGTTATCAAGGCCCGGGGCTTTACCTCTTCCCAAGGAATTGATTGCGTGCTTAATTTCTTCCACCAACACCGGAGATTCAAGACCTGATGCATCCAGATAGGAGATATAGGGGAATATTTTTAGTTGTCCAATCTATGGCGCTTCCATCCTTCAGCAGAGAGCAAGTTGTTGTAGAACTGAATAGTAGAGTTACACTCTTGATCTTTCTCCTACACCCTTTGGTTGTCTACTATTAAGTTTGCAATCCTATTGTTTCTAGCCCTTGTACTTGCGATGTTATGGAAGAACCGAGAGTGTCATATTGCCCTCGATCACCGCCTCCATTTAATTTCTTCTTCATTGAGGTGATTAGAATACTTTACCAACCAGTTAACCCTGGAGAATTTCTCCTCCTTCAATAGCGAACCACCCTCTTTGTTGACTTCCAAGGCTTGAATATTATTTAGACTATGTTAGTCTTAGCTTCCTGATGCATTTCAAAAATAAAAATAAAAATGAAAGAAAGAAAAAAATCTTAGCTTCTTGATTATGAAGCTGCTCCTGCTTCCAATAGGTCATTATACTTTTCAAAAATTTCAGCTTTTGGCTTAGAATAAATCCAACAAACCCCCGAACCTGACAAGACTTCCACCACTGCTTAATCACATCCTTGAATCCTTCTATTCCAACCACATAATCTCAAATGTAAAAGGTTTCGGCCTTTCGGGCCTAGTTATCGTCCTCCACATCTAGGAGAATAGGATTTTGATATGAAGTTGGCCTAGAGAGACAAGATTGATGCACCATAGTAAACTTATCCATCCACTTGGGAGATAGGAAAAATATGTTAAGGCTCGACTTGATAACATTCTCTAGCCCATTGGATGATGCGGGACTGATGGTCTAACTTAAGATGAAGCAATAAAATCAAATAACGGATTAATTAGAGAAATCAAAGCACAAAATAAAGCTAATCTATCACAAATTTGAAGAATTCAAGTATTAAATATGCTCAAGTTCGAACCAAACATTAATCCCGCAACGAGATATTGTAAGACATTATGGAAGATAGAACTTCCATCTAGCATAGGGATTAATCTTGATTCAAAGGGAATCATTTATCCTAGTTAGGGTTTTGGTAGGTTAGGGTTAAATTTGGGGGCTAGGGATTAGGTTTAGGTGGTTTTAGAGATGATGGGGATGGGTTTTGGGGAAAACAAGAAGAAAGAAATAGGGAGAAATAGAGAAGTAGGGAGAGATAGAAGAAGATAAAGGTGAAGCAAATACCTTGAAAGAATAAAATAAGAGTTGAATTGGAATCACTACATGGCTTCACCCCAACTCCAATCACAGGAGATTTTTTTTGCTCAAAGTAAAAAAGAGAAGTTTTATTTCAATGCATAATAATCCCTAGGGCTTCACATGCCCATTTTTTAATAGACTAATTGGGGTGTTTTTACAAAAATACCCTTATTGCATAAAAAATGTTCTAAAACACCCTATTTCAACTAAATTATAAAATAAACTAAAATACCCAAAATAAATAAAAAAATAACCAAACAAAACCATCCCAATGTCTCCATTGTGTCCAATAGCCCACGATCAAGATGATCCAACGATCAAGATGATCCAGTGTCCACATGCTAGATCCAACAATCTGATAAGTGTATCCAATGAATCCAACGGTCTAGATGTGTCCAATAAGCTCCTATATGCAGCCCACATGCATTTTCCCTGGGGCCTTCAAATATACATAAACATGCATGTGGGGTCTTCCAACACGGTTATGTACTTGATCCGGGCCCCATATAATATTCATCCAACCATAGAGATGCTGAAATTGGGGCCAAAGCTCCCCTCCTCCCCTGGCATACTTTGAATAGTGCTCGAATGTATTCATCAATGAACCATGTAAATTTGCCACCACCCAATGGAAGATCAACCAAATTATTTAAAGAAATTCACTTAGAGAATTCCTGCATACTTTTGGTTAGAGCTGGACACTGAGCTGAACCGAGTTGAGCTTGGCACAGCTCGGTTCGGTTTGGCTAGTAGCTTACCTTAGCTTGAGTTCGGCCATCTCAGCTTGAGTTCGGCCCGGATCGATCCTCGAGCCGTAATGGCCATCTCGGCTCGGTTCGGTTAGCAGCTCGAGTCGAGTTCAAGCTTTCGAGCTGAGTTTGAAAACAATAGAGGGGAGGTGAAACAAGGTGGGCCCCACAACTTGAAGATGATCTGAGATGTGAATGGATTTAGTGTTGAGGACAACAATGATGTAGGGATTGTGGGTTTGGTGCGGGATGATGAAGATGACATGGGCTTGGGGCCAGATCGTGGGTACAATACAACTGGGGTTTGGTGATTCAGAGGTTGCAGGTGATGGATTTGGTGAAGATGTTGGAGAAGATGAGGTTGCAACAACTTGGGCTGCCAGAATGAATGGAAGATGGGCGGAGATGGGGTTGTTGCATGATGTTGGTGGGTGTGATGTAGTAAATGATGACACCAGAGTTTGGGTTTTTTTTTTGGTGCTCCTTCCATTCAATCTTTTAACTTCATCAAGGCAATCCAACGGTTTCTTTTCCAATCTTGCAATTCGCAATCAGACAACTCTTATAAAATCTATAGATTGCGCCACCAATGTTGCTTCAGTGAGCAAGGTCCTAGGAATCGAATCCTACGGCTGCAGGAGACCCATGTCGCAGATGAAAGTGGCTACATCGTGTGGTCAACCTCTTTCTATTCCTCATCCAAAGCAAATTTGGGGCTATCTTTGAATCTTGGACGCAGTAACTTTCTGCAATAAAATGCTTAAAAACTTTCACATTATACCAAACAAGGAATCTTCCTTGTGCAACTAGAGTTTGAACGCAACACAAAAGCACAATAACTCAAAAAACAAACCAGAGCACGCCAAACTCACAAGGAATCAAAGATAGCAAAAGAGCATTGAATCATCCATGTCAAAAGACAATGAAATCACATTATGATTAGGATTACACCATTTCCTTTTTCTTTTATTGCATCTCGGAAACAATAGGGGAGAGGCAATGGTGATGGGCTTGGTGGTGATTTGGGTGGTTCCAAACCGAACCGAGTTGATTTGGGCTGAGCCGAGCCGATCTGAGCCAAGCTCGGGCCAGCTTGGATTCAACTCGAATTTTTTTCGAGCTCAATAAAACAGCTCGGCTCAGCTTGAACCCAGTTTCAAGTCGAGTCGAGTTCAGCTTTTCCGAGTCGAGTTGAGCGAGTAGCCAAGCTAGCTCAGTTTGTGTCTAGGTCTACTTTTGGTAACCCAACCATTGTTAGACTTCTCATATGAGAAGTCTAATCGCGTTGAAATTGTGTCCTAAGCACCACAAATACGGCCACCTAGCCCTACTAGAATTCAATTCCTCCCATAAGATAGACCTCTCTGGCTGACATATAGCATATATAGCAGTAAACGACCATCTAAAACTTGAAACTGCATCCTACATGACCACATAGATAGAGAAAGAACCGCACCACCAGTCCTCTCGAGACCAAATACTAGTACTCCGGGCCACAATGATGCTGCCTACTGCGTCTAATACCAGCCGATCCTTATTTTTTATTCCTCATATTGAATCCATCATTTTCCTATCAACAATCCATCCCTTTTTTGCTTTCCAAACAACAAAATTTGTCAAATCAAAGGAAAACCCGTCTTCTTTTACACTGTCGGCATGCAATCCATGCTATACAAACATAGCCTTGTGAAAGCCAAGCGATTTGGTGCCTAGTTTTTGGAAGGGACTAGAGAGTGGAGAAGCCACCTAAGTTAATTAGCCCATTAACAGAGCTAGAGAATGAGACCCTACCCTCGTGGAAAGGAAAGATAGAGTTGGAGTCTTAATGAGAATCGCCATTTTTCAATAAAGTCATCCTATACCTCATTTTGGGACAGAAGGAGACAAAATAGGTTCGATCCGAGTCGAGTCGAGCTCGGGCAAGCTCGAACTCGGCTCGAAATTTTTTCGAGCTAAAAAAATCAGCTCAAACTCAGTTTCAAATCGAGTCGAATTGAGCTTTTTTGAGTCGAGTCGAGTTGAGCGAGCTAACCGAGCTAACTCGGTTCGTGTACAACTCTACCACATAGTCATCACGGTGTGCTCCACAGCCTTTGTCGCATGGGCTTACTAACACAATTTCATGCTGGCTACAAGCAAAGAGGAGGAGAGGTGGGTGTGACCTACTTGCATGAAGAAATTGAAAGAACAAAAATGCCCTTTCTTTTGGTAAGCCCTTCCCATGCCCTTCATAGTTTTAACTACTAATAAAACTAATTGCGAGGAAAAATTGTCCCATTTCCCTAACTACTTGCTTTTTGTAGGTAAAATCTAAGCCATTTGCAGGTTTTTGTGGGGAAATCTGAACCGTACATTGGACAGAAGCCACATTTTCCAATTTCCAAAATACCCCAACTTCATTTAAAATGTCTTTCCATGTCCTTTAAACATTCAAAGTTTTCTGCCATAGGCAAACTAATTGCAGAGGTAAAATTGGCCAAACATTATTCGCACTATATATAGTATAGATAGAGGCTGTGGAGGTGGTCCTTGCTTTCGATTTGTGGGAGATTGGAAAGAGCAAAATAACAAAACATTTAGTTACAAGCCAGAACCTCTGGGAGTAGTTTTCCTTTGGGTGAAAAGTAAGGTATGGTGATGTTACATTTGTAAAAAGATTGTAAAACATATTTGTCAATAAGGAATAACATGTTAAGATCGTGAAGTCATGCTGCTATTACATCTATTTAACACTTCCTGGGCTATGCTCAAGTATTAGTGATCTTAAGAAGGTTGTCATCGTTACCTCCAAGTTTTGTGGAGTGAATAGCATTCTTATTCTTATTCTTATTATTATTATTATTTAAAATTTAGTGATAAACTTTCTTATGTGAAGGGGCTAAAACAATGTAATTTTATGTTCTTCTCAATGCACTATTTATTTACTAGTGCACACTATTTCAGACATTTGTAGGAACCCCATTTTGGATGGCACCAGAGGTAATTCAGAATTCAGATGGATACAATGAGAAGGTAGCTATTAGATTAGTTTCTTGGACAATTCATGCTTTCTTGAACTTTGAGCTAGTTTGTTAACATTCAGAACTTTCGCTTGATGCAGGCAGATATTTGGTCCTTAGGGATCACTGCAATTGAGATGGCAAAAGGGGAGCCCCCTTTGGCAGATCTCCACCCACTGAGGGTTCTTTTCATCATTCCTCGAGAAAATCCACCACAGGTTTAGTTTGTCTTTGATGGTGCTCCAAACAATACTTAATCCTGTTATCAAGCACTATAACATTTTACCAAATCTTAAAACATTCTGTTTCTGTTGTGCAGCTGGATGAGCATTTTTCCCGCCCTATGAAAGAATTTGTTTCCTTATGTTTAAAAAAAGTCCCAGCTGAGGTATCAATCAGTTTTTAACTTTTAAGTCCATTCTTTCCTTCCCTTTAAGGTTTGTTTTTGAAAATTCTTAGTTAAATAATAGGGATGGGAATATGGAAAATATAAGCATTTTTAGTTTATAGTTTGTGCCATGCAAAATGAAAAAGACCACCTGATTATGGACCTTGTATTCATCCTATAGTGACTATGCTTATCAGTTGCGTATTTCGCATATTTATTTCTATTTTTGTATGGGTTTATGGTAATGTATCATTATGAAGTGAGTAGCTGCTACTTGGTGCCTATTGTCATTTACTCAACCTTATGGCTTGTTAATGAGAGGTGGTTGGACCAAGGCTCTTCCTTGAGCCAGCCATGAAACTTAAGCAGGCTGCATGGCTGTTTCTTACAGCACAGAGTATATCAAATTATTAGTGACCCTTGGCTTATGGCATGGGGGTTAGTTGTGTCAGCTTGATGGGGAATTTGTTAACAATGTGTTCTTAAAATTGTTCTGAGCTCATCATTTTCTACGTTCTGCATAACTTTATGTTATTTTAATGGAGACATTTATTTCACCATTGGTTAGTGAGGATGGTGACTTATGCACCTGGAGGTCATCTTGTAGATTGCCTAGCTTTCTGTGTGTTTGTGTTAATAGAAACAGCACTTGGACCATTGTATGTGATTTCAACAGGTTTTATAGTCCTATCAAGCACTGTGTTTGTAGGCAGACTTAGTGACTACCTATTCACACTGGCATCTTCTGTGCATGTGAATTTTAACCTTTTTATGTATCAAAATTCACTTAGTGTTGCCGGGTTTCCTTGATTGCACAGGGTGCCTGGTACTGTTGGTCATACATGTGCGTGACGGTACAGTTGGGTTCTCTAGAGTGTTGTGTGAATGTACCCTTGACCTTGGGTTCAAGATTTTTTTGGACTGAAGCTAGTTCAGAGAAACTACTAGATTTGTTGAGTTCCTGTAAGTGGGGACAGGATTATAAGGGCAATATGGTGCATGGCAGGCTCATGTGGAGGTGTTATTGGTCATCTCAATGAACATACTAAATGGGAGGTGGGGTTGGGTGCTTAGAGATGAGGGGATTGGCCATCTCCCTTGAAGCATGACTTATGAATTATTTTTCAAAGGCATATTAAGTTCAGATAGAATGTGTAGCAGATTGAAGGTCTAAAGAAAAGGTGAAATGTATTGGTATGAACCAGTGCCGGGAGTTCTGTGCATGACTTATCATCATTAACTTTGTATAGAAATGTATCAGCATGACACCAGTGCTGGGAGTTCTGTGCATGACTCATCATCATTAACTTTGTATCTTTCAAGGAATAAGAGGAAGGGCTTTGCTAAACCACACATATTTATATAAACATTATTTGGATAGGTTAGTTTCAGTCCCACATTGTTGAGCTCTTGAACTCATACATTGGAGTAGCTCATTGTATCATTCTGAGCAATGTTGTCAAATCGCATAATCGCATATGCCATCGCGTGCGCACGCACACACATATTGAATTTTTTTTTTTTTTTTTGAAAAAAAGGATAAAATTGAAAGAAATTCTTAAAAAAATGAAAAATTTGCCTAATTAGTACACATGATTGGATTGGGTTATTTTACTTATTTCATTGTAGTTTGAGTGTTTCATTAAGTTATGTATTTAATCACTCATATTATATTTACATAAATTGTAACAAAACAATCAACAAACTACATTAAGAGAGAATTAATTATTAAAAACTTTGAACATAGAAATTTTATTGATAAATGGATAACTTGAAACTATGCACAACTTACAACTTACAACTTAATTTACAAAAAACAAGCACAACTTACAAAATATAAAAAATAAACATGAAATACTTGCAGAGAGATTAGAGAGAGAGAGAGAGAGAGAGAGAGAGAGAGAGAGAGAGAGAGAGCTTGAATAGTGAAAATGGTGGGGATATGAGTGCCTAATTATAGACAAAAGTTCACTAAATTGAAAAAAATAAAAAATAAATTGAGTGTTGTGAAGTATGCAATCGCATATGCATTATGCAATTGCATACTCGCATATGCAATTGCATATTGGTCACATATTAAAGTATGCCATGGCATACTTGCCATATTGCATATGCATATGCGATCTGATCCACAGTCAGTGGTTGCAGAAATGTGTATCTCTTCACCTTATTGCTTTTGCACGGTGGTTATCATCCTTCATTCCCTACTCTCACTATTACCTGGTTCCTTCTTTATCTTTTGTCCTTTTTTCGGAGCATCCTGATCCCTTGTTTGTGTTTATTGCATTCTTTTCAGTCTTCTTGAACTATTGTGACCTTCATCCCTAGAAGGGTCTTGAAATTCAGAATAAAACTGCTGTGCTTCCTTGATCAAGCAGTAGAAGAACTAAGTAACGAAAGTATATTGATGGAGGCTACGTTAATTGGAGACATTTAAAATGGATAATGAATGTATTGTGTTGTTTGTGAAGTGATGAGCTGCCTCCCTTAATCCCCTCTACCCAATCCTTACCATACTAAAAAATGTCTACGTTCCTTTTGATGCGGAAGATAACAGTTTTGGGCTGCTGATATGGATGAGATTGTTCATGGTTAAATCTTAATTGGACGATCCTTATAATGTGTTGCTTCTGCTTCGAATTGCACTTTGGAACTGCTTCACCTCTCGCTTCCTAGCCATTTATACTTCCTAACATTTTGAAATGAAATAGACACTTCCCTGCTCTCACACCCGAATCTATGCCGCTCCGCTTTGCACTTCATGCAACTATAGGTTAAATCCATGTCCTCTTCGTTATCATGTGGCGTGGACGGCAAAACTTCAGCATTTCAGAGGGTTTGAACTGCTTAAAGTTAGAGCTTTCATGTGGACTGCATGTTTAGGGAAGATCCTCATGTTTCATCAAAAGGGATGTGGAATGGTGAGCTGAATAGGTGCTCGCTGTGTTTTGCCAGCGAATAGACTGAACCACCTAATGCTAGGACTGTTTGGTGTGAAATGCCGTCTAAATTTGGTTTACAGCGAGTGTTCCAAGAGTCTATAACTGCTTGCTGCCTGGGGCTCAATTGGGCATCTTTTGTGGGGTATGTGTGCACGATCTGCTCTGTGGTCCATATGGTTTGCTAGGAAAGAGGAAAATCTTCAATGGGAAGAGCATCTTGGTGCAGTCAACCATGGATAAGGCTCAACTTCCTTGGTTTCTCGCCTTCTCTGATTTCCTCCAATCGGGAAACTTCTCTCTTCTGCAAGTAGAAACTTCCGAAAAGGATTGTGGGTTGGCATCCTTGTCCTCCTTGGTTGGTGAAAGAAATTTGATGGCTGTTATTACTACCACTTATCTCGTAAAAAACAACGTCTTTAGGGGTCTACCTCCTTGGTATTGTTATTATCCAAGTTCATTGAAATTTTGGCTTTCATGATTGGTTGTCCACTCATTGGCTTCTGCTCTGAAGCTTGGGTTCAAGACTTTTTGGTAGCTACTGATTTGTAGAACCAACTCAATTGCTAGGGCCTTAATTGCCATAAGACCTGGGAATATATATATATATATATATAAAATTCTCTTTTAAGCGGTAGCGATTTTATTAAAAATAGGCTGAAGCCCAAAGTTATTTACAATTCAGACCACAAAGGGGGAAAAAGGAGCTCTCACTAAAAACCTTTAAAGCTATAGCCTAGTCCATGACTTCCGCTTTTGCCTTACAGAAGACCTCCAAAGCCGACTTATTACAATTTCTAAAACAATGATTCTTCCTTTCTCCTCAAATTGCCCAAATACCTGCTGACATATCATGCAAATGTTTGGGAGTACCATCATCCTTCTCCTTGGATTATCTATTGTCAAGAGCTTGTTCCTCCCTACTAACCAAGCTGAGGCTGCAACTTTCGGGGGAGCTCCATAATGCCATACAGAAGCAGTATGACACAACTAGGCTCTAGATGAAGAACCTTTCAGATTCCTATATAAAGATTTCACTGAAAAATGGGTTGAGTTGTCTTTGATCCTCACCATTGAACTAATTTCCCCTTTAATGGGTGGACACTTCGCAACTGCCCCATCAATCTAATAAAATCATCCACTTCTAAGTCCAAAATATTCCTTTGACAGGGGAAGTCCAAATCACCTCATCTCCTAGTAAAGAGAAGCAACAAGCTATCAAAATATTTGCTTCTAAAGAGTCTTGCTAGTCTAGGGAAGTCAACTTGAAGCGTTGTCTCACTTAGCCAAATGTCCTCCCAAAATTGAATTTTTTCACCGTTGCCCACTAAAAAGCCAACCATTCTCCAAACTAATCTCTCAATTTGACTACAACCTTCTATATTGGAAAGGCTCTATATATGGATGAATCCCTAGTCCACAACACTCCTTCCTGAACCCCATACTTCTTGGCTATGACATCCCTCCACAAATTACTTTCTTCTGTCTCGAATCTCGACAACCACTTTCCAGGCAATGTGGAATTCATGGCTTCTAGATTCCATCCTCAAAAAGGAGAACACACCTCTTCCCACTTCATCAAATGGAATTTTTGTTTTCTTTGGCTCCTTTCCACAAAAAATCCTGCCTTAGCCTCTCCAATCTAGCCTTTGGACATTTGAAGATGGACATGAAATATATCTGCTAATTGGACATTGTCACCTTGATCAATGTCAAATGACCACCCACAGTGAGAGATGCCTTCTTTTCCAACTCGAGAGCTTCCTTCCAAATCTTTCTACAATCATATCCCATATATACAGAGCTGTCTGTCCAATGAAAAGTGAAAGGCCAAGATAAATTGATGGGAAGACCCCACACGTTAACCAAAAATCCTTGCAAACTTCTCCTCTTTCCAATGAAAAGCGAAAGGCCAAGACAAGTTGATGGGAAGATCCCACACGATAACGCAAAATCCTTGCAATCCAAACACCTAGCAATTTGCTTTTGAAAATATTCACCTTTAGCCTTAAGACGACTTCAAAGCAAGAAATGATCCTTCTTAAATATTCAACTTTAACCTCATCTGCTTCACAAAAAAGGATAGCATCATCTGCATACTGAAGATGTGAGACTTGAAATTATGACTTATCCATCCCAAATCCCCTTGTAAGGCCTGATGCTTGCCCTTTATCCTTCATCTTACTAGGTTTGAAACCTACCTGGCCAAATGGAAATGTAGATATCTTTCCTTGGGTGGCCGCTTAACTCTTATCAAGGCAACTCTTTCAAACCTCCCGTTATATTTCATGTCCCTTTTCAGATGTCTAGCCCCAGTTTTGGCTATCCTTGAAAGTTCAAGGCGGGATTTTCTTTGGCACGACAAGGAAGAGAAAAAGAAGTTCCACCTTGTTCAATGGCATCAGGCATGCAAGCATTTCCATCAAGGCGGAGCGGGGATCAAAGATCTTAAGAGGATGAATAGGGCTCTCCTAGGGAAATGGATCTGCAGATTTGGCATTGAGGGGGACATTCTGTGGAATAAGATTATCAAAGGGAAATACAGCAAGTCCTTTGGTGGATGGTGGACCAAGGACTCTTCTCGCTATAGGGCTTCAGCCCTTTGGAAAGGGATCTCTTCTCTGAAAAAGGAGGTCCTAAAAGGTTTAGGTTTCATTCTAGGTAAAGGAGAAAACAATCGGTTTTGGGAAGACATTTGGGTGGGAGATTCGCCTTTGAAAGTCAACTTTCCGAATATTTTCCCCCTTGCCTCAAACTCCGCCATCCCAGTTGCAAACTGCTTCTCCACGCTGGCTAAGAAAATATAGTGGATCATGAACTGCAGGAGGAATCTTCATGATTGGGAGGTTGAAGAGTATGCGGGCTTGCTTGAGCGTATATATAGGGGCATTCCATATTTCGATTCCCCAGACAAACTTTCCTGGAAGGCGGACAAAACCAGCAGATTTTCAATTAAATCTTTCTATGCCTTGCTAGAAAATGAGCAGGCCTCTCTTGATAACATCTACCATCTTTGGAAATATTCGGTCCCCCCCTAAACATGCCGCCTTTGGGTGGTTGGTGGGGATTAAGAGGATCCTCACGGTGGACAATTTGCGAAAAAGGGGGATGCCCATTGTCAACGTTTGTCTCTGCCGTATGAAGAATGAAGAATCAATTGATCATCTGCTCATTTTCTGCCCTTTTATCGCTCGGATTTGGTCAGATTTTCTCTCCTGCTTCAAGTTAAATTGGTGCTTTCCTAGCTCGGTGAGTCATCTCCCTCAAGCTTGGCGTGGGGTGAGATTGGGCAAGCATAAGATGCGCCTATGGAGAATGGCCATCATTGCGATATGGTGGTCGGTTTGGGAAGAGAGAAACGGTAGATGTTTCAGGGATATTTCAAACTCGGAGGTGGTAGTAGCCAGTAAGGCTAAGCAGTTAATGATTGAATGGGCCATCTTTGTAGCGGGTCTAAAGGACTGTGATTTTCTTTTTCTAGGAGTCTAGTTGAGGTTGCTCTCTCGACAATCTCTCTATTCTTCTTTGTTTTGTATTTCCTTCCCCCTTTTTTCAATATATTTCATGACTTCTAAAATAAAATAAAATAAAATCTTACAAAGCGTTTCGGCCACCACCACGAACAAATAGGGAATAATTATTAGGACATGTAAGCTGTAAGCCACATGAATCCAAATTAGAAGAGGGAGAGCAAAGCCATGAAAACATTCAACAAAATGTCTTCAGCAACCAAATTTTTTTTCCAAACATAAATGAGAGATGACAGAGCTGATATTGTTTAAAAAGGCTATTCTTACAATGGGTTTTATTGCGTTGATGGTTGCTCACGCTCTTAGAGAAGGGATGTTGGTACGGGCATTGTGGTAGGCGATTCCTCTATTGTAGGTTGGATCCTTAAAAGGTCACTCCAAGCCACAATGCTTTCCCTTTCTTTTTTATGAAATCCACACCCTTGCCCTATCTTTCATCCTTCTTTTATGTATTGAAACTTGGGAACTCATTCCTCTCCCTTGATGAGATTCTTGTCCTTTTTTTTTTGGAAAATTATTGTTACGATATATCCCACATGTTTGATCCAGCGAGCATTTTCGATTTTCAATCCTTTTTTTTTTTTTTTCCATAAATCATGTTAAATTGTTATAAATCCATGATTTTTTCATATTTTGTATGAAAAATCAAAGATTTTTAGTTTTGATTTCGAGATTTGGAGAAGACGGGTCGAGTTGCTGAAAATTGAAAAAAAAAATCAAAATTTCTCAATTTCTCGCAAATTGGTTATAATCTTTGTGTCCAATCATAAATTCAAACATGTATGTAACCTAATCTAGTGATTCATCTTTCGTTTTTTAATGTATTGCTTGTGTTTCCACATGTTTTCTTACATTTATAAATTATATAAATAGACATTGAATATACTTGCATCAATTCAGTTAGACAATGCATAAATTAGGACTCCATATAAAGAAAACCTATTATGTGCACTTGTTTTTTTGTTTTTTTTTTTTTTTTTATTTTAAATATTTTGATTTATAAGTGTGTATCGATTTCTTTTTTTAATGATCATTGAAGTTTCATTGAAAAATTTGATCAATTTCCCAATGTTTCCAATAACATCGGTACGTTATGCGATACAACCGATATATCCCATGCGATAACCGATACGTATATGTATCCCAAGAATGTGGTATGTAACGCAATATTGATATTTCAAACACTGGTTAAAAGTGAAACCTCTAACTCAATGAGTGGGGCTGTGTAGGACTGCTCGATCTGCAGTCACAAAAATTATACACGTGGTATACATTCGTTCATTTTTATTTATTTTTTATTTTTTTAAAGTTTGAACTCTATTAAAAGGAGCCAAAGGAAACCATGGAACAAAAGAAAACAAAGAAGGAAAAGACAAAAGAAACCAAAACAACGAAGGATCTAGCAAGCTAAACAACAAAACAAACTTTAGATCTAACAACTATACAACTCGTGTAAAAATATACACTTCATGTCAACTCTAACGAGCCAAGCCATTACAAACCAAAAAGGAAGAAATAATACAACAATTAGAAATTTGGAGACAGAGCAACTAGTTCGCTACATCACAAAGGAACAAATTCGCCACCTTGGAAGAAATAAAAGGAAGATCCCAGAAGCAGCGACTCTTCCTTCCTCTCCAAATAGCCGAGAGTCTCGCCAAAGCGGCCAAACGCTAGAGAGCCTTGAGATCTTTTCCAATGCCACCACCGTGCTAGGCGAATAACAAGCCAACAACTGCACTAGGCATAACCCGAGGAGTGTGAAATCCGACCAAGATGGAGGACCGCACCCCCCCAAGCGAAGGGGCATGGGAGGAAGAGGTGATTGATAGATTCTGCATTTTGCCCAGGCAGAGAAGGCAAGTGTTGAGGAGCACCATACCATGCTTTTGCAAGTTGTCCACCTTGAGGTTTTTTCCCCTTGCAAGAAGCCAAACAAAAGCAGCTACTTTCAGCGGGTCTCCATACGACCAGACAAAAGGGGAAAGCAGGATTCACAGGAAAAGAGACTTCTCGAAGAAGCAACCCGAGCTAGACAGCGACCAAGTTGTAGTCTTCCACACCCTGAGAAGGGCGAATCTCCTCAAGGAGCTTCAAAAGTTCCAGAAAATCTTCTGTCTCGAGTTTGGACAAAGATCTCATGCAATGCGGCCACCACAACACAGAACCTTCATACGAAAAACAATTAGTGACTGTCGAGGACAGGTTCGAGGCGACCCTTGCTAATCTGTGGAAAAGAGATTGAAGAGGCCTATCGGAGATGCACCAGTCCAACCAGAGCCGGATGCGCCTTCCGTCTCCGAGGGAAAAGGAGAGAAGCCTTCCAGCATTAGAAGCTTGAGGGCAGTTATGGCCTTCTTGACTGCCAAGGTTATGTAGAAGGAGGAGGGCTTAGAGAACCAGCCTCCTACTTCAGTGCTATATTTGCAAGCAATGATCTTCCTCCGCCATTTACCAGCCTAGGAGCCAAAGCGTCAAACCCATATACCCAGGAAGGTGGAGTTCACGTCAGTCAGAACCTGGATACCAGTGCTTCCTTCTGAGCAGGGCTTAAGGTTTACATTCATTCAACTTAAATGTGCCTAAAATGTGAATCTACTGTTAGTAAGTCACAATTTCAAAATCAGATTGGTTGAACAATCCTAACCTCTGACTCATGGGCACTTGTTTGCTGAAATAGGACTGTTGCTTATATTTTGTTTCTACCATCCAAAAAATGTTCCACCAATCTGATAATTCTATAACCAAATAATTGTGATTTGTGGTTTATGATACATCTAAACTTGGAGTCTTATTTTGGTGAGTTCAATTTGTACTACTCATATGGTGCATGTATAGTTTCTCAGTCCGTGCATATCATCCATCACACTCTGCTAGAGTATTGAAATTTTCCACTTCTATGGACATGCCCAATCCTCTTTACTTCTCCATCACTTAAAACCGGAGTTTAGATGGAAGCTCGGTGAACTCCAGAAAGATTTGTTGTAAATGCATCCATCAAAGGAGAAAATTGGAAGCTCTGGTGGTATCAGAAGCAAGGTTTTAAATCGTCGTATTGAGTATCTTATCATTCACCACCAATAGGAGAAAGAAGATGCATGACAGTTTTCATTACATTGACATTATCCTTTAATCATTTAAATAAGCATGTGAAACTAGTTATTGAGTTATTAGACTTTCTATCTTGTCTTGTGCCACAAACTTGTCATACATTCTGTGATGTTGCACACAAGTTCAGAGGAGCATCAACTGTGTCTGAGATAAATGATACTCGTGCAAATTTGTCATTATTGAATATAAAAATGATATGGATGGTGCATTTCCTGTTCATGGATTTGTTTAAGCTTCTTGATGCTGTATGGTACCTTCCATGTCTGTGCTAGTGCTCAAGGAGGCAGTTGAAGTTATATACTACAAAGAATCTATGCAAATAGGCATGTTTATTCGTACATGAAAAACAGATTCAGATGTACTTGAGTATGATGGGAAGAAGCATTTCTGATGAACTCTCCTTAAATGATCTTAATTTCAGAGGCCAAGTGCCAAGGAACTTCTAAAGCATCGTTTTATCAGGAATGCAAGAAAGAGTGCAAGGCTTTTGGAAAGGATAAGGTGCATAACATTGTTAACTGACAGTTTTAATTTGTGCAGTGTGTTGTACAAGCTTTAGTTACATAATTTCCATAATTTCCTTTCAAGGATAGACTGGGGATGCAGTAAGATTTATGCATTTTGAATTCCTCTTTAGTTCTGCTTAAAACTTTACATGACTTTCTTATTATTTATCTGCCTGATAGAGAGCGGCCGAAGTTCCCTGTAAGTGAAGGCATGGAAACCCTGAGAAATGGTCATCAAGCCTTTGATGATGCATCTGGCACTGTTAAGGCTACTAAAGACACAAGAGATGATGAAAGTACTCGAGCCAGGTGGGCCATTTACATAGACTAGTTTTTAGCTTTATCTATTCCATGGTCCGAACTTTTCAACGGCTTATTTTGCTTCAAAAAAAAAGAAAAAAAACCTTTTCACTGATTGATTTCGCTTTACCCCAGTCATGGAAAGGTCCTGGGAAATTCTGGCTGGGACTTCAGTACAAGTGGATCCCAGGGTACAGGGACTGTCCGCAGTGCTGTGAGACCACCTCAAGTTGCCACGGGAGATAGGAAATCTGAAGTCCCAAATAGTCATCTTCTTCCAAGAAAACCTCCAAGTAGAGGGAACCAGTGGTCTTCTGCATCAGGAAGTGCTGTTCATGAGTCATCAATTGAAGTCTCCCCTCAGAAAGGTGTGAGAGATCAACATGGTGGAGAAAGACAAGAGGATTCCCTAGAGGATGTAATCCTTTTCTTCCCTTTTTCACACTGATAAGCTTTATCTGTATCTGTGCCTTTTGTTTTCTCTAAAATTACTTGAAATGCTCAATTTCAGGAGCAGTTATCTGTAAACAACTCAGGAACTGTCATTCTACGATCTTCAAGAGAGGTTCAGTCATCTGCTTTGTTTGACGACCAGAGTTCCACGGTACAACTATCATCCAACTGATAGGAAACTTTTAGGTTAAATAAGGTTCTTATGCATATCTTGCATGTTACTCTACATCCACTCAGTGAGATCTCAATTTTCTGTAGTCTAGCGGCAGATATACTTTTGATGAAGGGAGTGCTGGTGGCACTGTTGTTATCCGTGGCCAACATGGTGAATCCGATACCCCTCGAACTCCAAAGTCCAGATTAGGAATCCTGGAACGAACATCAAGTGCTTCAAATGAGGACAGTGCTACCAACCTTGCTGAGGTTGGTGCTATTGTCTTTTCATTATATCATCATATGCGCAGTATTCACGATACCATTTACTTATTGTATCTAGTGGATTTCTGTTGGTTTGCATTCTCTTCTGTTCTTTTTCAGGCGAAGGCTGCGTTACAGGCGGGGTTGAGAAGAGGAAATGCTCGGGAAAGAATTTCACTGGGCAAGCTTAACAAAGATGGGCAGGAAGCTAGAGCAACAGACAGAACAAATACCTCTGATTCCTCCAGGTACATCTTGAACTTGTTGAACACAGTAATAATAACTGCATTCATTTCTCATCCCCCATGATATGCTAATTAAACCAAAATATTATATATCTTTTTCGTGAGCCACCCGTCTCACAACGAGATCCATTCCATCTCAGAGATTCCCGTGAATACTATGATGCACAGAGAGTAATTCCCAAAATGCGTCAAATAAGCGACGATGAAAGTATTGGACGAGCGTCTGCAGCAACATCATCTCCACCATTATCATTGTTGCTCATCCCTTCGTTGAAAGAGGTGAATGCACAGAGCTGTGATTATTCATATGTATTACCATGTACGATGCTGTTTTTGGATTTTCTTTTAATGTTTGAGGTAGCCTTGTGTTTGTGAGTGTTTAGCTTGTTTCCTTATGAGCCCATGAAGCCAAAGTCTATCGTAATGGGTCATGATTCTGAAACAAGAGAATGTTTGTAGTGATTGATGTTCTTGTATTGCATCGATTTATTTCATAACTGTTGCATTTAACTTTCTTATAGAAAATATTAATCTTTATGGCAGTGTTGCATTAATGATACTCTTGTTTATTTTTTCTTTTTTTCTCCTTCATTGTATCTGATGTAAATATAAGATGGATAATGCTGAAATGGGAGGTTACTTGCAGCCATCATTACAGTATATACGGTTAATTGGTAGGTACATAACTATTTCTGTTATGCACAGTGGTATGTTCATTAGTCTAATAGTTCCACTGACATAAACAATTGTTCATTGATTTATACACAGTGAAACACAGGAACTATATGGTATACTCGGTTAACATTGTACCCATGCATGTGGAAGTATTAGTAGTTTTTTAAAGTCTCTTTAGGGCGTGTTTGGGCAGTGGGATTAGAAGGGATTAGGTGGGATGGGATTCATCTGGTCTTGTGCCAATTCCACTCCATGTTTGGGAAGAACGGAAAAGCTTGAAATTAGATTAGATGGAATTGCATTGGGTCCCGTGCCAATTTCACTCAATGTTAGCAAGTTGTGTAGGTCCCACCATGATGTGTGGGCCATATCCATACCGTCCACCCATTTTTTGAGATTATTTTAGAGCATGGGCCAAAAAAATCAGTAAATCTAAAGTTCAAGTGGACCCCACCATAGAAAGCAACGGGGATTGAATACTTACCGTTGAAAACTTCTTTGGGGCCACATAAGTTTTGGATCTACCTCATTTTTAGGCCCATGCCATAAAATGAGGTTACAAAACAAATGAACGGTTTAGATATAACACGTGTGTTATTCTCAGTGATTTCAAATGATGGTGGGTATATCCATTCAATGTACCACCGTATTACCAACAAAGCAAGGCATTAATCTTATCCCATGGCAACAGGGGACAATCACTGCCATGGGTAATAATTATGTTTTTGAATCCCATCCTACCTAATTCCTTCTAATCCCACCGCCCAAACACTCCCTTAGGTTTTCATCTTGCTCTTCTTATCATTCAGATTGAGTAGTTCTTTGAAATTAGCTGTGGACATGCAAGTGTCGTATTCTTTGTCCTGAAAGGAATTAGACATAATATTCTCTAACATAAAGATCAAAACAAATATATTGGAGATTGCGTTAGAACTACAAGAGATATATACATAAACTGGTTTTCTTGCGTAAGGTATTCTCACATTTGTAACTGTGATGGTGAATGTTCTTTGGTCGCGAGCCTCTCTTTTGTCATTTTATCTTGCACTATTATTTGATTGGTTGGCATTGCTGGAATCACTACAAGACCTGAAGCAAGAGAATTTGAGCATGTTTGGTCCCAACTCTGATTTCCCATGAGTTCCTTTCCATATCTTGTTTGGCAGACACTCAGGTAGACTACCAAGTTCCATATCATTTATTCCGTACCCTTTTCCAATTCTACACGACCTAGCAGAGTTTCTTCCTAAGCATGGTCTCCGTATTGGTTGTTGATGCATCCAGGCTACCGATAAACCACATGTACAGTAGGTCCAAGGACCAATAATGAAACGGTCATAAAGGCCTATCAATGACCAACCTAGGGGGCTGTCTGATTGGCTTGTTGACCTAGATGGGTCTCTTCGATCGACCCCCTCGTCACAAGAAACAATGAAAAATACATCGCATCAAAAAGGATACAAAGAGACAAAATTTTCAAAGGACCAAGATCCAACTCCGAAAGCCGCAATATTCCTCCATAACTACCCTTCTCCGATTACAAAAAAATCTTCGTCTTTGACCGTTCCGTTGTTAAGATGTTCCCACCACCTGCCCTTCTAGTAAGCACCTTCCGTCAACAAAGAATCTAGTAGATGCCAGCTTCCACCCCCCGAAGGGGCTTATCCTCTTTGGGGAAGGGCCAATCCATCAATCAGTTCAGTACGGAGCTCTTATCTTGGTGTCAAACAAAGAGTTGAAGTATAGAAAGTGCAATCAAGCCCGTAAATGAATGCATGCAATCCAATCAAGTCATCGAGTGACATACTTTGGTCAGTAATATCATGATCTGGATAATCCATGAAATTCAGAAAGAATCATGGATCAATCGGCGATCAGTGAATTTATTTCCTTCATCATTGAAGTTCTATTTTAACAAGGGAAGTATGTGACCAACAGTATATATGCTAGACCATACATATGGAATGAAAAATGATTTTATTCCTCAAAGTAAGCTTTCTTTGTGGCTTTTGTAAACTTGTGTCTGGAAGAGTGATTCTTCTACTTTCTATTATACTAATAGAAAGCTATTGGGAAGGTTTCTGCGGTATTTTTTTTTGGAGCTATGGAAATTTATTGTGTGATATTTGAAATAGATATTTTGAGCTACAAATCAGGTACATAATTTTCAGATTCAAGAATCTCTTAATTTGGTTCAATTTGTGCACTTCACTTTCATCAATTTTAGTTGAGATAAAGCAATATGTTGGTTGAAGTTTGCTTTCACTGGCTTAGTTTGGATGAGACCTTGGAACCATTATCAAGTAGTGCAGAGCTTATCAGCTGGACAAAGAAACTAGTACAATGAACTTTATACAGTGTTGCCAATGCCCAACTCTCCATGGAAGGGTAAAGTATGGACATTGTCATTGGGACTACAGAAGACAATGCGGTTATGACCCCATTGATGTGGTATTTGATCCATTCTCCAACATTGCACATTTTATTAACTTGCAATAAGACCTTGGGAATGCATCGTACATCGCTATCATCTTCACCATTGATCCCCTACAATCACCAACAGAGACAGCCATGGGGATGTACACATTACTGGCCTTAAGATAACAAATGAAACAGGAGAGACCTCAAAGAGAGATCATGGGAAATTTTCTTGCGAGAAAAGTGGAGGTAAATGGCATCTTGCAGCAGTGTGTCCGACCAAAAACCTAAGGGCCTGTTTGGTTTACCAAATACCGTCATATAGTAATGTATGTCCTCATATTGTACCGTATACATCCGACAACTACTGATTACAGTCTGACAGAGCTGTCTTTTAACAATGTTTGGATACGTCGTAACCAACTTATGAATACAAGTGGCGGCTGTAGGCGTATCTTTGGATGTAGACCGTATACATCATAATTGTGTTTGGATGTCGAAAGCTATTTTCTAACTTCTTCTTCTTTTTTTTTTTTTTGGTGCATGTCCGTGTACATAAACGGCTTTATATCCGTGTTTGGATATGGTCTGGACGTGAAGTAGATGAAGAGCTCGTTATGGCTACTGCTGCTTTGGTGGGATCTCTCTCATTTCGTCTTCTTCATCCATGGGCCGAAGGGGTAGAAATGTAATTAAGAAGAGGGAGGCAGGTGTGAGGAAGGTAGTTGCCAATGTATGGTCACTGGCAAAGAGGTGGAGGGGCTAAACCAGAATGAAGCTTTCCTTCTCTGTAGAAAATGGTTTGTGAGATTAAGATCGAAAACATCACCAATTTAATAGAAAGAGCTTGATGGAGCATCTTTATTTCAGTGTACATGAATGCACCAAACCCATTCAACTGTCAATTCTCTCGTCGGAGAGATACGGTGGTAATTTGTGTTGGATTTGGATGAGAGTTATTGATTTACATTGATGTGACTAGGCTGTAAATGGGTGACTGAAATTCATCGAGATTTGCATTCTATCCAAGCATGGTTAAAAAGTAATAATGACCCTTTTTACTATGCAGTACCATGGTATTTGGTAATCCAAACACGCCCTAACTACTGACGAATCTCTCAATGGATACAGGTCAGAAAATGGAATATCGTCAAATGAGGTCATCAAGTAAGCTGAATACAGAGCAGAAGATGGTGTTGAAGACGAGTCTTATCTCTTGCTGATGTTGAAGTATATTGCCACAATAAGGAGAAGGTAGCTATTGCTGCAGAATGGTTGTGCACTAGTGTTTTCCAGACCCAAGGAACATGAAAGAAAGCTAATCGAAGTCATCATTGAGCAGCAAAACCCTTAGACATGATTTGCAGAAAGCTGTTGATGAGCTGCTGCTGCGAGTCCAAAAGTACCAACAGCCTCATCAGTTTGTGGGGACAAGTGGTGAAATAATGTGAGTAACCCATTGATAACTGGTGATGTATTCATTAGGACAATTTACACTGAGCTATTATGTTGTGACATCATCCCAATGAGAGCTTGTCACCTCTGACTTGGCCGACCTGAGATGTATGATTGACATGTTATGTATTGTGTGTTCAAAACACCTATAACCTTGTGCATGATGGGAATGACATCACTCTCCACCCAACGAAGGATGATCCTCCGCAGAAGAAAACAGGATGAGGATCATCACCATTGCAACCAAGGACTTTATAGAAGTGGCAAGATGGCACAGAACCAGCTGGCAGAATGTGCAAGAAACAATAAGAAATCAGCTAAACACTGTTCGTAAAGAAGACACTGGGCAAAGGGATAAATCATGTCAGGAATGCCAGTGGAAACAAAGACATTTCCCAAATTTAGTAACCTATCAACAAAAGACCTGCCTGTAGTGGCTGACAATGAGGAAGAAGAATCACTCTGATGAAGCTACGAATTGGAAGTTCCCTTTTGATACTGCAACTCGAGGTTGAGTTCTTTCGAAGATGGGGGGAACTAATGCAGAAAAACCCCAACTCCATGTGGGATGTGTGGACTCCAGTGTCACACACTTGTTACATTTTGGGTTTTAATTGAATTACCTTTTGGTTAATTTGGTTTTCTTTTGTCCACTTAGCTTATGCTATGTAATGACTAATATACCCTCGGTTTTTTTTTTTTGGTGTGTGTGTGTGCATGTGCGTGCGTGCGTGTGTGTTAGGGTTCTAATTGAATTAACTTTTGGTTAATTTGGTTTTCTTTTGTCTGTTTAGCTTATTAGGGCTTCTCTATTTGTTTTAGCCTATATATAGGTATTGTGGATGCGTGATTGGAATATGGTGGAATGAAAGGTGTCTCATTTCTTTTCTTGGACAATTATCTCTCTTCTTCTTGCACGTGTTTCTTGGGTACTGGAGTTTTTCATAAACATGTACATGAAGAATCGGTTCAGAGCTTTAAGATGCAAACTCCTTTTTTTTTTAAAATTTTTTAATTTTTGTTTTTTTTTTTTTTTTAAATTTTTTATTTTTAACACAACAAAAAAGAAAGAGCTGAGTTGGAGACCTTTGGTGTCATCTTGTCAGAAGTGGTGGAATGGCTGGAAAGGGGTTTCCCCAAAGATGAAATCAGGAAGCAGTCTTCACCATCAAAGGTGATAAAGCCCATCCTCCATTGGATTACCATGGTTTATAAGGAATGGTAAGAGGTGCTGAAAAGCAACAATGTTCTTGTTTTGGAGGAACTTAATACGGGTTGGATAAACAAGGGCATCATCTGTTTCCATCACACAAATTTGAAAGGAGGCAACCTTTGAGTTGGTGTATTTCAGGCCTGTCTATTTGGTAGGTAGCTATTAGAAGATTCTACGATATTTTCTCACAAACAGAACAGGCAATGTCCCATATTTTCCTGTATCATGATGCTTTATCATTTAGGGTAGCATAATTGTCACAGGGGCTGATCTCTTTGGTTTGGTTTCATATTATATGTAGGTCTAGCAGTACATCTTGCTTGCCTTAGTTTGGTTGTTCTCTTTTGGGCTTTCGAGTGTGTGTCTTTGCTTTGTTTTTGTTAGTTTTGTTGAGGTTCCCCTTTTTTTATCGGCTCTTAAATTCTTCTTTTTCTTTTTCAATAAAATTCTAATATTGCGTAGCAAAAAAGTGCTTTCCTTAGTGGGCGTCAAATATTGGATGAATTTTAATGTAACACTCTGGTACTGAATCTAAAGGAACTGATTTTGTATATTTTGATGTAATTTGCTTCTTGAGATATATGGAACATGATGCATTGGACAAATTACAGCAGATGTGCAACCATGTTATGATATGGACTTTCAGCAAAGAAGAACTATAGGATTCTCAACCTGAAGATATAAAGAGTATATTTTGCTTTCGGGTTTGGATAAGTAGTGCCCATCATTTAGTGATCCTGGTCATTAGTATTGTAGGTCCCACTGTGGATGGTTTTATGGAGAGGAAGAGTCTATACATGGTGTTTATAGATCTTGATAAAGCATGTGATAGTGTACCCTGGGAGATGACATGGTGGGTGGTGAGGAGGAAAGAATTTCCAGTTGGATATATTGACATCATTGAATACATGTATGAGGGTGACATTACAAGAGTGAGGATGGTCTTAGGTTGAGATTGATTCACGAAGCCCCACTACTAGCGTTAGTGGGGCTTGATGAGGTAACTGCTAGTGTTCTGTGGTCGACATTAAGGTCTTACTGTTTTGTACTTATTATCGATGAATTAACCACTACTGCGCATGATGAGGTCACTTGGTGTATGTTGTTTGCAGATGACGTGGTGTTGGTCAACAAGAATTGGGATGGGGGGCTTGCAAATGCAAAATTGGAGGTGTTGGAGGAAGGTTCTAGAGTCAAGAAACTTGAAATTAACAGAACCAAGATGCGCTATTTAGAATGCAACTTTGGTCTGAAGAATTGTAGAAGCATCTAGTAAGAATCGATGGTCTAGAGATTTTCCAAACTTTTTTTACCCCCATTATTTGGCTCTATTGTTCAAAAGGTTTAGGTGATTGATGAAGATGTTTCCAATAGAATTAGATCTGTGGATTAAGTAAAGATGTGCCTTTGGAGTGTTATATGATCTCTGCATTATGCCTATGAAACAATGGAAATTTTTACAAATTGGCTATTCGACTATGCTATATGGTGTAACAATAGGTTGGTTAGAAGGCTGACCAGAGATTTGAGTGATGCAAAAATGAGGATGTTTAGATGGCTGTGTGATGATACTGGGAAGGATAGAATTGTGAATAAGGTCATCAAAGCAGCCTATGAGAAGTCCCAATAAGAGAAAATGATGGATAGCAAATTGAAATGGTTTAGACACGTGCAACAAAGACTGGAGACGGCCCCAGTAAGGAGGGGAACATTGATTTAAGTTGGAGGGCCTAAGAAGAGGATGAGAGGGTCAATGTTGTCAAAATCGTTATCGTAATAAGGGTTGAATCCCATCGAATCATTAATCTTAAGATTTTTTTTATGATTTTCTTAAAAAATTGAAGAAAATCTACAAAATATAAATAAATCAGGAAAAAAAAAACTCATCAATCATCCCTTTCCCATCCATATGATACCTCCATATCATGATAGGCTTAGATGATTCTTGTCTTTCTTTTATTTTTTCATTCAAGAAATTTACCTTAAAAAACATACGAGAATCCTTTATAATTTATGTTCCTTTTACCTTTCTTA
Organism: Magnolia sinica; assembly: GCF_029962835.1. NCBI lineage: Eukaryota > Viridiplantae > Streptophyta > Magnoliopsida > Magnoliales > Magnoliaceae > Magnolia > Magnolia sinica. The sequence continues at coordinate 15,770,741 of NC_080573.1, forward strand.
AATGTAGAATCACATTGGAAAAGCAGCATTCAGTTATATAGACAACAAAAAAAGACATTTTGATTTTTAGCCATCATTACCACAATATATATAGGTCAAAATGATGACAACCATCTGTAAAAACATTCCAGATAAGTCAGACATCAATTTGGTGTTTCGACCAATTAAGAAGTCAGAAAACATAAGAAAATGCAAAAAAAATAAAAAATAAAAATAAAAATAAAAAATAAAAAACATTGAAGAGAATATCAATAATGTAATCTCTTATAAAGAACAAAATACAACAATTGACCTCTTCTAAACAATGCTTAACGCCCCCACCAATTTAAAAATATAAAATGAAAGCCAACTAAGGCTTAAAATAAAAGAGAACAAGTACAATGTAAATCATAAATCAGGATTTGATTCGTAAATTGTAGGGATTCAAAACATAGAATCGTAGGATTCATCTAACAAGGGATTCAAATCGTTTTGCTTAAGATTTGACTCAAATAATAAATCGTAGGATTTTGACAACATTGGGGAGGATGCCTTAACATTACTTGGATTCAGGTTGCGTGAAGGGATATGAAGCTTGTTCAGTTACTGAGGATAGGATTCATGAAGCTGACCTCAAATTGTCGGAACAAGGTTATTATTAGTATTTATGTTGATGATTGTGCATGCCGATATGCACCCTTTACGATGCATGTAATGCAAGGTGTATTCAGATAAACAATTGTCACTATTGAGAATTGTAACAACCACCTGTTAAATGTGTTTAGTCAAAATGTCTGAGTTTTTGCATGCCAATATTTACCCATGACCGTCATCATGTATTATTCGAGGCTATACACTAAACATTTGCCAAGGATTGTCATAGTATTCTATGAAGCTTCTGCGCAGTAATATTAATCAATGATTCTCGCCATGTATTGTGTAAGGCTGCTGGTGATGAATGGGAAGGACCAATCGCACAGGCTGTGGCAGATTCACTGATGGATCTCGAGCGCCTAACACCCGGCTCTTGTGAAGTCCTTGTCAGCAGGATGCTTCAACGATTGGGAAGGTCCACATCTACTTGTTCTACTTAACCACCTTTTCATTTCTGTCCTTGCATTATTGCATCAGTTTCTGCTGTGTTTGGATTCGCCAGTGAATTTTCTGCGAACTTTCAATTTAACCAAGAGGATGACAAAAATTAATGATGTTTCCCAGTATTCATAATGAGGAAGTAGCCCACAAATTGCAGAACTTGTTGCAATTTGGAGACTAGACCCTCAGAAGGAAATGTGAGGGCCTGTTTTGTGAAAGTTTTTTTTTTCCAGAACTATTCCATTCAGGGAACATTGTGGGTTCCAGCAGATCCTGAATGCGAATCTCTTTAGAAAGAGAACACCATGTTCTGGCACTGGGAGGGGCACTCCAGCCAGTCAATACCGTGTTCTGAAGTGGGAGGGGGAACTCTAGACAACTTGAAGCTGAGCTGTTGTATATGGGTCCCATATGTTCTCCAGACAAGTTCCCAAAGGAATCTGGAACTTGTCCCAAACGCACCCCCAAGGAAACTACAATTTCATTGGAGAGACTTTGATACTGGCATTGTGATGGATGATATGCAGGCACTTAGAAATTGCGTACGTGGCATGCAAGTAATTCAAATTAAACTGTCCAAACTGTGTTCTAGTTTCGATGTATCATGAACCAAAATTTATGCGTATTTGATTACTTCCTATCAGATTGGTGGACATTTATAGGATGGTTAATCCAGTGGGCCTATTTTAAATAACTAGTGTTCACGCATCAGTGGCTGGGATTGCTCAACCAACCTGATTTTGGGACTGAGTTAGCCATGGTGGGTTCCACAATTTGTTGGGTCTAATTTGAGTTAATGTATGCCATGTGTACAGTTTTTGAGTGCCCGTGTATCAAGTTCCATACTCTGGGAGTGTATCAAACAACTCCCCATTTGGTTATTTCTAGGGTTGTCAATAGGCTGGGCCTAGGTTTGTCTTGGTCCTGATTTTGAACTGTTCTGGCCAGGCCTATTCAAAATTTGGTGTTTGCTAGGCCTAGGCCCAGCCCATGACTGCCCTCAGTTATTTCCACTTTATTCGAGTAATACTGCAGTTAAATTTGACAGGCCCTTAATATATAGGATCCTTGTGCAGCTCAAGGGAATCTTCCATAAAGGGGCTTCAGGAGCTGGCTGCACGAATTTTTACGAAGAGCGCTGCTCCTCATTTAGATGCAGAAAATGCAAATTCGGAAGTGGCAAACAAGAAAAAGCAACCAAGTACGGATACATCTGAGAGTCCGAATTTAAGCCCGCTGTCAAAGTTCCTCATCGCAAGGTTGGGTGAGAATGTTTGATTAGTCTTTCATTGGCTGTTGAATAGTCATACATAATTGAGAACTAAATTGGTTGCATTGGTGGCTGTGATTTGTGTAGATGGCAGGGCCAAGTTTCTCGAGATCTCAACCCCGTTTAGGTGTGTTTGCAAATGAGTGCTTGTGTGGTTTTTGTGTGCATATTTATTTTGACAATGTACATATCATTAGAGAAAATCTTCCTTTGTTCTTTTCATTGCAGCAGCAGCATTGCTGTATCATTAATTGGGGTTTTCTCTTTTTCTCAATTTTCTTTTATCTATTATCTATTTTGCGCTTCTATAGTAATTCAGGCCATTTATGTATCCTGATATTCCGAGAAATATGCAAAAGGAAACTTCCCAAGTAACATCGATTCTTGTAGCATTATCTATGCAGATAGCAAAAACCCATCTGATCCGTTTGATGTATGTGCAGGCATGTATATAGTTACCAACTGGGGATTTGCTACGCGCCTAGGGAATTGATATCTTCTGTCCTGATTGATAGCATCACCCTTTTAATTCTGCTTCTGGTAATAAAAAAGTACAAATTTGTACCATTGCTGGAGGTAGAAACAAAGGGTTCCAAAATGAATAAAGATGGGTATAGAAGGGGAGTTATTTGATACTCCGCGAAGTGTGATGTTTGATATGCATGCAGGCAGAAATTGTACATGTAGCATACATTAATTAAACTGACTAAATTGTGAAGCCCACAGTTGCTAAGCCTAAAATCACACGGGTTGGAAAATCCTAACCTCTGATTTGTGGACACTTGTTTGTTGAAATGTGACCATTGGCTAATTTCATTTTTAACCTTCCAATGAATGTCCGCCAATGCGATGACAGAAAATCAAATAAGTGAAAGTTTTTGTTCATTTTACATCTAAACAGGGACACCTGTAAATAGGAAGTGAAGATTGCATTACTTGTGCACTGCAAATGCAATTTCTAAGCTGCATGCTATCCATCACACTCTTCTGGAGAGTATCGAAGTTTTTCTCAGGTGTTATTTGGGGCTTCCTAAGGGTCTGTTTGGGTGCCACTTAAAAATGAGTGTCTTGTTTTAGTTGATCACCATTGTATATTTGAGATCATATTTCCATCAGGTAAGGATTAGAAAGAATCTTGATAACCAACAATAATCATGATCTTTTTATACATAATTACAGTTCCCTAAAATGAGATGGAACTCATTTTTAGGTGGCTCCCAAACAAGCCCAAAATCTTCTGCATTCATTTACAAGCTAAAACGATTTAAGTAAATTGAATCTAGGAAAGGATTGGTTTAAAAAAAAAAAAAAGAGCTTTGCTAAGTGCACTTGAGTTTGCAAAAAGCGCGTGTACACACCATGCATGTGCCAGCATGGCACATAGATGCAAGATCTAATCCATACATCAGGTTGGTCTAATCTTGTGCATCTACTCCCAAAAATAAAAACCCGGTCCAATCAGCATGTGGAAACGTGTGGATGGGTTGGGAAACTTCAGCCAAGTTTTTCAGGGCCGTACATCTCTTTTGTAAACCGTGGATCACCTGAGCAGTGGATCAATCTCATTCTTAGGCTAGGGCATCAATATAATAGTGCCTTCTGATGGTTGGATTTGATCTCAGACCCATTGTCGCCATGTGTGCATGTTTGGCGTGTATGCCATCTACATTGCTCATGCGTGTGAACTTAGCAAGGCTCAAGCATGCTTACGAAGGCTCAAAGAAAAGAAAACAATGGACCTACATCTAGCAAATCTTCTATGCTTGTCACAGCTGAAAGCTTAGATATTTTTAAGACAAGAAAAGAAAGTAGTACAGGTGTTTGCCTGGGCCGCAATGGAGATGGGAGGCTAGCTGGTCTCCCGCATCTCCACTGCACACTGGCCTGGAACTTGCAAGTTCAGGTGCCGAAGATTATCAATTCACCTTGATTTCTTAGCTATGCTCTATGCCGTGGCCCCCACATCTTTGTACGGTATACACCAACTTTTTGGTTATCTCGAGTGGGGTCCATGGTTCATTAATCTACACCATTTGTCTGGTTTACCCCAATGATGATGGATATACCTCAAAACTCTCATTTTTGTTCAAAGGTCTTTTATTTAGGAACAAACCGCTCCAGTGGGCGAAAAGGTCAGAGGTTCAGCTAGCCATTACGCCAATGTTAACTGAAATGGTGTGAGCTAATTCGCCTTTGACAATGAGGTTTGCCATCTGCTTCCTCACCGCCTTTCGTAAACCAGTAAAGATGTCTACTAAAATAGTGTTAGCTAATTTGCCTTTGACGGTGAGGTTTGCCATCTGCATTCTCACCGTGAATAGTTTTGGATCATTCAAGATGGCAATGAAGCAAATCGTCTATCATGAGAGACGGCTGATATTGCCATACTTGGAATTGCCTTTGGCCCATGCCATCAAAGTGAACTTGATCTGTCCTGTTTTGATGGATCCAGTACCTGCCAATTAGTCATACCAGCATCTTGCTCGGGGCCTTGTGCGGTGCCGCATTTGATCTTTTGTCTTAAGATATCATTGATAATGGCTTGGACGTTGTATGAAGCTTGGACGATGAGTGGGAAATAGCGGCTTTCCAAATGAAAGTGAGTTCACCAACTGAATGTGCATTTGATAACACCACTGGAACCTACTTCTGACAGTCTCTTACCAATCAGAAGCTATTCTAAAGTGTAGAATGGCTTCTACTTTGAAAGAGAAGCTACTACCAAATGCACCTGTATCCAATTGAGTTTTGGCAACGTGAACAAGTGCCACAAAAACTCGTATTTCCACCTCAAAATTCCTTGATAGAACAATATTAACCTTTGATAGATAGGAAAAGATAATAAAAAAAACAGTTCACATTCAACTAAAGTTCCAAATATTGGTTTCTTAGAGATTTTTTGGGCATCTCCCATTCTCAATAGGACTCACTAGACTAATGGTTTAGATGTAAGACTAATGGTTTAGATAATTGAATCCAAACAGCTCTTCTCATAAATATTACTTGAATCCAAACGGCCCTAATCATCATGATATGCACATCATGTCAATAATTACTTTGATCATACAGCCATAACCAAATGCCATGGCGAAAAAAGGTCAATCTCAATAGGGCATATTGTAAAATGCCATCTAATTAATTTGGACCTGTGTCATGTGAGCTCTACAACCATCTATCATGATGAGAAGGTCAATCTCAATTGACCATATTAATTGTTTTTTTCTTTTTTCTTTTTTAGAGACAGGTGTCCCTATTCCTTTTTGAGGTGAGATTATTTCTTACAAATATACATAATCACCCACAGCCATATGTATTGGGTAATGCTAAGGAGGGAGTCCAATTTGATGCAGGACAATTAACCACTTGTTCTAAAAGCTCGAATTGTTAGAGTATGATGAATTAATTTCTTTATTTCATAGCCCAGGCCCCACATCGCATGGGTTAGGATTTTGGCCGAACGACCCTTGTGGGTCCCAAATCACATGGGTTCCGTCTCATACGGGCTACCCACCTCACATGAGCCGCTCACCCCGAGTGTGTCCTCTCATCCCACAGGCTACCGCACTTGAGCCCGGTATGAAATGTGCCCTGGTGAAGAGTCTCGAACATGAGACCTCTCCCGTGGGCCCCAAATCATATGGGTCACCCACTTCGAGTGTGTCTCCGCATCCCACGCACCACCCCACTCGAGCCTGGTGTGAAAATACCCCTGCAACATTCATTTACACCATCCATCATGGGTCCTATCTTTAGTTGTCATCCATCTCAAAACTCAAATTGATCCAACAACCTTAACAATCAATGATTGTAAAAATGGACAACGGTGAATGTGGGGCTCACCTTTTTACCATTGGAAATCACTAAGGGCCTGTTTGGCCAGACCGATCCCACGGTATTAGGAGGGATGGGATCGCGATATCCCGGGATATGCATGACGCGCCAAACAGACCCGGTGAACTGGTCCCAGGATATAAGCAATCCCATGGATCTTAAAACAATCCACTGACATCACCATCATTGCCTTAAAATTGATCCCATCCCTTGGTTGGACGGATTGGAAGGTAAAATCCCGGGATATGCCGGGCGTGCCAAGCAGACCCAGTGAACTTGTTCTAGGATATAGCAATCCCATGGATCTTAAACCAATCCACTGACACCACCATCATTACCTTAAAATCCATCCCATCCCTCCTAATCCCATGGAATTCGCCTGGCCAAACAGGCCTTAAGATGCAATGATCCTAGCCATTCCATGTTAGGAAATGGGTGGTCCATTTTTACATCAATAGAAAGCCTTACCTTTTAGATGTGACGTTTTGAAAGACAAACATAGGAAGAAAACCATGTTAGGGATTTACTTTGGTAGTATTAATATCAGTTCATCATCCACTTATGTCAGATGTTTGCTTTCCCATGCCTTCTATTTACTCAAAGCTGCAACTGCCCAAAAAGAGTTTATTTGAATACAATGATCATTTTCCCCCAAAATTGCAACAGCCAGAAATGGGCTTATTTGTATACAACCGTCTTTTTTTTTTTTCTTGATTCGACGTTTGGAATTAGGGACCAGAGCCATTGATTCCACACAATTAGTACTATTAGACCCGGGCGAGTACCATTTTCAAAATAAAAATAAAAGGAGAATAAGTTGATACTTTAAAAGTGTATTACTCTAGATGCACAGGCGCCAATATCAACTAAAAATAAAAATGGCTAAATTGGAGGTGTGCCCCCCTCCCCCTCCCCCCAAAATAAGAATTGTTGAACAATTCAAACCTTCCATTCATGACACAGGCTTGTGAAATAAAACTTCTGGATTTTTATTTTATTATCATTATTATTTTTTATCTAAGGGGTCGTTTAAATGTCTGTAATTTTTTTTAGTTATAAACACATTACACATGAAAAATACTTTAAGGTGTAATCGGTTTACATGATATTCTGTTTGGTTTTTAAGTGATAATCTATTTATTTACAAGAAAATAAATTATCTGTTTGGCCAGCCTTAAAGAGTTTCCAATAAATAAAATAAGTATTCATACTAGAGAGATTGGACAATAAACCTTTCAAAATATGCAAATCATATAAGATAGACTTGATTTTTTTCTTAAGGCTTTAAGAAAGCATTAAAACATGCACACACTAAATGAATTAGATATCTTCCACCCATCACAATGGGCCCCAAATGTAATCTAGAAAATTTTAATGGTGGAAATCTCATTCTTCCCCGGCCTTGTCTATTTGATGATGGACAAGCCATTTTCTTAGTGTCACCTAGGTAAGTATACGATGGATAAATTGAATGTATCATAGACATTGCAGTGGGCCTCACATATCAGGAGTGTATACTTTTTTAGCTGTAGAGACTTTACCTCGTTAGAAACATGACTCTTTATCCAGTTTCATTAGTTTCATTACAGATAAAAGCCTTAATTTGTTTACAGCCTGTGAAGCCTTTATAGGCAAATATCTGCATCTAAACAGCCCCTGATTACAGATTACCTGTAATCCCTTTATAACTTGACTTTACAGGCATCCAAACGACCCCTAACCGTCCAAAAAATGTCCACCAATTAGATAATCATATGATACGTAGGCACTGTGTGAGTGATCTCCAAGTGCCTGCGTACCATCCACCACACACTACCAGAGTATCAGATTTTCTTTTTCCTTTTGTTTTTTCTTTTTGGCAAAATAATAAATGGGATAGAAGAGGAAAATGGGCCTCATCCACCATCTCAAATGGTATTCTCGGCAAACCCGCTATCCCTCAGCCTCCCGGACCCAGCCTTCGAATCATGGCTTCGAGACAAAGGCTACCTCGAAATCCTTGACGAGAGAACCACAGCCGTCCATTCTTCCTCGTCAGCATCATCATCATCATCTTCATCCTCATCAACCTTGGGCCCTGGCCCAGCTAGCCTCATCATTACCGGCAGCAGCTCGGTTTTCTCCCGTCTAAGCACCCTCGCTTCCCTCCTCACACTCAACCCGTTTGCGAAGCTCACAGCCGATGATTTCGCCGGGGACACTCCGTCCTGGACCGTTGGATTCTTCGGAGAGGCCGACTCCTATTCGTGGCCTACCAGCCCCTCTCAGGCCAGGATGAGAGCCCACGAGAACGTCAAGCGCTACGCCCGCAACTACGCCTGCCTCTCCCTCCTGTTCCTCGTCTGCTCTCTGTCAGCCCCTTTCTCTTTCTCTGTTTTTTTCTTCTTCCCTTTTAGGGTGTGTTTGGATGCATTATCACATTGGATTGCGTAAAACCAAATTGCAATTTGTTTCGCTTGCTTGGGTGGCGCTTAAAAAATGAGCTCATCTCTTCATAGTTGATTGTAATAATGTATTAGAGATTATATTCTGGGTGCGCTTGTTGCATTAAATATCATGATATTTGCATAAAACGAAACCCTTAGGGCTTGTTTGGGTGGCACTTAAAAATGAGCTCATCTCATCTTAGTTTATTGTGAATTTGTAATTATGTATTAGAGAGTGTATTCTTGGTGTGTGTTTGTTGCATCGCATATCATGATATTTGCATAAAATGAAATTGTCAGTTGTTTCCTTAGGGCCTGTTTGGGCGGCACTTAAAAATTAGTTCATGCATGTTAGTTGATAGTAAATATGAATTGGAGATAATATTCTGGGTGTGTTTGTTGCACGAAATATCATTTTCATGATATTTGCAAAAATAAAAAATAAAAAAAAATCGTAATTCGTATCCTTAGGGCCTCTTTGGGTGGCACTTAAAATGAGTTCATCTCATCTTAGTTGATAGCAATTATGTTTGGTTGCATTTGGTTGCACCAAATATCATGATATTGCATTATTAATTTTGTGCAAAATATCATGAAAATTCATGATATTTGGCCGAACCAAATGCGCCCTTATATTAATTGTTGGTTATGAAGATTTTATTATTTCTTTTTGAGAGATAACAACATTTTATTAAAAAGGCATGCCAGATGAATACAACTACACTACATCAAAAAGATAAAAGAGTTACAGATTTTTCTTCTTTAACATAAGGAGCCCAAGCCATTAGATTCCACTTAATTTCCTTAATAACCTCTTGGACTGAGGAGCTTCTATTTTGGAAGCACCTCCTATAACGACTCCCCCAAATAATCCAAAAAGCCGCGAAATGAGCAGTCTCCATATCGCGTTACTAGCTTTTCCCACCCCCCTTCGTGCCAAAGCCCAAAGGAGCTCCAATACTGAGCTTGGCATCAACCAAATAGTGTGGAAGAGCTCCAGAAAATGATCCCTACAAACAAAAGAGCAGTGGATGAAAAGATGATCCCCCAACTTTGCTGCTTCCATACACAAGAGGCATATGCTGAGGAGAATAAGAGACCGCCTTTTGCAAAGTATCAATGGTAATCACCCTTTCCTTAGCCACTAACCACCCAAAAGCAGCCACCTAAGGAGGAGCACCATAAAACCAACAATGGAAAGGGAATAAATGATTGCGAGGTGCACCATAAATCAGGTGGTAAAAAGATCTGATTGAGAATCTGCTCGAGATATGGACATACAATAGCAACGAGTATTTATCCTAAGTCGTGGGAGTAATGTCCTTCAAAAGACCAAAAAGCTCTGCTGTCTCCACAATCTCTTCATCTAACAAATTCCTCCTACAAGGGGAAAACCACACCACCGAACCACTGCAAATCGAATAGCAATCCTTCACCATAATATCTCTATCTGAAGCAATGTGAGCTAGGCCCAGGAATGATAGCATAAGAGCCCGACATCAGTCAAAAAACAAATCCAACTTCCGTCTCCTAAGGAGAAGGAAATGCCTTCACGGAACCAGTAATCTACTGAAGCCATAGCCTTCCAAATACCAGAAAGTCCCATTTTAACTTTTCCAATCTTTGTAGAATTGACTTTAGGCATCTGAATAAAGACATAAAATAATTGGCAAATTTGAAAAAGCAGCCTTGATAAGGGTTACTCTATCCCCCAAAGATAAATATGGCCTCTTCCAACTAGACAACTTCCTTTCAATTCTTTCAATCGCCTTATTCCAAAGTTTTGTAGCCGGCTTCCTGACGCACAAAGGCAAACCCAAATAATACAAAGGAAATGACCCAATTTTACAACCAGAGATCTCCACCAACCCGGACAACTCCTCCATGCCTATCTAAATTCCAAGCATTTCACTTTTAGTGATGTTAATGCTACGCCCCGACACCGCTTCAAAACACACTATCTTTTCAAAGATTATCGACTGACTCTGTATTCATTTCACAGAACAAAATGGTGTCGCCTACATATTGAAGATGGCTTATTTGGATCCCCTCGACTGCAACTTCAAAGCCTCTTATTAGACAAACTTTGTCTCCTCTATGGAGCATCTTACTCAAGGTCTCCCCAACCACAACAAACAGATATGGACATAGTGGATCACCTTCGGAAATACTTTTAGAAGCTTTGAAGTACCCATATGATGACCCATTAATCAGGATAGAGAAAGAAGGCAACTACACACATGCCCACATCCAACTCCATTTTTGACCACATCCCATCATTCTAAGCATGTACTTGAGGAAGTCCCAATCAACATGATCGTAGGCTTTTTCGATATCTAGCTTGCGAACAACTTCATCCCTCCTATCTCTATTTTCAGAGTCAATACATTCATGCGCTATTAGAGCACTATCCAAAATCCGTCTTCCCATCACGAAAGCCCCTTGATTCTCAGAAATAATCGAGCCTACCGAATCGAAGAGCTAACATTTCAGTTAAGATTTTATAAGGGCTACTAATTAGACTTATAGGCTAAAAGTAGTTAATCAGCTTTGCTCCTAGCTTGGGAATGAGGGCAATGAAAGTTGGGTCGAGCTCATTAGATAGTTGGTCCTGCTCATAGATTTCTGAGATGAAGTCCATAACATCCTTTTTTACCACCTCTCAATAGGATTTAAAGAACATAGGGGGATTTTGGTGGATGATCCATCCACGGGAGGCCCATTGAACCACTGGTTTGGATCTGTGAACCATGGGCTTGCTCCAATCATATGGAATGAAAACCCAAAAGGTGCTGTTTGGCCATTCGGCTTGAGCATCACATAATGCTCTTCTTGAAAAAAAGATAACTGGATTTTGATAGCTACTTCCCTGTTGCGAATGCAGGAAATTACTCTCTTTTTTTTTTTTTTTCTTTTTCTTTTTCTTTTTCTTTTTTTTTTTTTTTGAGTTTTCTGTTGATCAAACTAAATATTCAGAATTCAATTTGTTTGTGCATCCAAACACAACCTTAGTTTTCTGAAATAAATTGGATTTGTGACAGGTACCAGATTCCTATTGCTCTTTTTGGGTTGATAATTGGCCTGGCTCTATGGGAGGCGTTCAGATTATGTAGTGACAGATGGAGATTGGAAGGGTACCCGATTGTTCGCCGGGCTCTTCTTCATGTGTTGCAGTTTGGTGAGTTATCCTTTTGTTTTCCTTTTCCAGAGTTCCTTCCAGGTTTTAGTAGCTATATCTTGCAATATATATCCTTAAAAGTTATTGCATTGGCTTGTAATGATTGGAGTAGGAAGTTATATTGTTTGTAGAGTTTCATCATTTGTGTCCTTCATATTGTTACAAGATTGCAAATAATTGCATATTAGTCAATGTTGGTTCTAGTCATTCTGAATTCAAGGTAGTGTTTTTTTTTTCCTGGTCATTTTGTATTCAAGGTAGTTTAGCTGATCCGAAATAAAGAAAAATCTGATGATGTTTCCTAGTATTCATAATGAGAAATAGCCCTCAACTTGCACTTATGTTGGTTTTCCAAATGTTGGCATGTGCATCCATGAGCAAAGCTAGGCATCGAGTCGAGTTGGACAAAGTTAGGGCTGACTCGACTTGATCCGGTTTTGAAATAGGCCTGACCCGAACTCGATCCGACCCGATATCAAGTCCAGCATGCCTGACTCAATCCGAGTCCGGTCTGGTCTGGACTGATCCGGTCCAAGTCTGATCCGATCAGAAGTACCGAGTCGGGTCGAGTTGGCACCGAGTCGGATTGAGAGATGAGGGAGGGAGAGACCGAGAGAGTGAAGAGGAGAGAGAGGAGGAGGAGGGTGATGGTGGTGGGTGGTTGTCGGGCTTGGAAGATGAGGGGGATGAGGGAGGGAGAGAGATTTTGGGATCGGGTCGAGGTAGGGTGTGGCGGATAGGGTTAGAGAGGTCGGTTTCGGATTGAGTAAGGTCTAACCGGATCGAGTTTCGGGTTAAGTTACTAAGTAACTCGAACTCGACTCGGTTTGAGTTCAGATTGGGCGAAGCCTACTCGGTTTGGACCGACTCACCCATTCGGTTCGGGTCGAGTCGGATCTAAACAAGTCGTACGAGTCGAGTTAGCCGGATTGAGTCGTCTCGTGCCCACCTCCATCCATGAGGACTAGTTATGACATATGACAAATAAAAGGTATTGAGCAAGTCCCTTTACATCCTCCCTAGGGTTCCTAATTCCACTACTTGCAAACCGATCGTCATTTCTGGAGGGCCAATCACCGTGGGCATGCAACAACTGAATCAAGGCATTGTTGTGAGGTGAGGTTCACAACCTTTTCAAGGAGTTTGCATTTCGCCCTTGTGAGAAAGATGCACAGTTGAACGCATTTAGGCCGTGACTACCAATTGCCTGTCTTCATTGTAGTTATTCTTGAAGGAAATTCCTGGTTGCTTCCTCGAAGCATGCTTAGTCAAAAGTGTGGGGTCCAGGTGCCTAGCTCTGGTATAGGCTTTCTGTTGGGCACTTAATGTTGCAACAGGATTCTAACCACAAATGACCTTGCAAAAGAAAAGAATTGTGCTCTTTTGGCCATGTGTAGAAAGGATGTGGAGTCTGAAGACCTCCTTTTTCCATATTTGGAATGTTGGCCTCCAGGATCAATTCCATTCCTCATGAATAGTCGTGGGGTAGTGGGTCTTTTGGTTTGAGAGGCAAGATTCTTGGGAGGATGGTTCCACATGCCATCATGTGGGGAATATGGAATGAAAGGAAACAAAGTATTTTTTAAGACAAGTCCTCAAGCATCATGCAACTGCTAGACAAAGTAAAAATGTCTTCGTTAATTGGGTTTTGCTTCAAAAGAATTCAGAGCGATATATCTAAAGCATTATTCCATACATCTCGTGTCTCTCTTGCATCGTAGTGAATTGATGCCCAACACTTGGTGTTCAAGGTATCCCGTATCGGTATTGGTTGACGTAACGGTGACCTCCAAAACCGATACGGATACGGGGGTGTAACAGCGATACGGGGGCGTAACGGCTCAAAATTTTATTTTGCCATAAAAATATGAAAAAATATGGATTAAATCCGGAATATTTTAAGCATTCCAAATATGCATTCATTTATAAATTGGAACATGTTTATGGTGGTGTAACGGTCCACTCTTTGGTGAGAAGTTGTATCGGACTGTCTGATGAATTTATGAACCAGATAACCTGAATTTGACTACAGAATTCATATATTTAATTTTCTAACTTTCTACTATCAATAATAGATATATTACAATGAATGTAATATGAAAATATCTTACATTAGGTGTTTGCAATTATTTTTGAGGAATTTCTCGATCATACCTGTGGACGTGACTGTGATTCCTGTCTATGACTTGTCAACCTCAAGTCAAGAATATTAAAAAAAAATTAGTAGTGTCTGATATACTCAACTTGATTAAGGATTACTTGATTGGTTGTCAGGGGAGCTATTTTAAATACAAGTTCGGCAGTGTCAAGTGTGTGCTTGGCTTCTTGCAATAATACTACTGTGAGCTGTCTGCTGCAAATGCTTACTTTAATACAAATATATACTTACAATCACAAGTCACCACCAAAATGAAAATCTGCTTTTTTGTGGTTGCTCGACCTCCACATCATCGTCATCGTCATCATCAGGTTGAGGTTGTCCTATAGGTGTAGGTGCTGCATCTGCATATCCATAATATCCAGTGCCAGAAGGAAATACTAGATCAACGAAACCAGAGGATGACTGATCCTGACTAGGCAATGACTCTTACTCCGAGTAAGGATATCCACCAGTGCCCGTCGAATAACCATACTGATACTGGTGCTCATACTCAGGCTACTGAGAATCTTGAGATTAAGAGTGCGTCTGTTGTGATGAGTAACTTGGATTTGGATCTGGATATCTATAATCATATGGATATTGATCGGGAGGACTACTCCAACATGAATGTGATGGAACAGGCTCAGTATAACCAGCATAATCATAATCCAATTGACCATAAGAATATCCATGATAATAACCACGACCATGAGCCTGCCGATGTTCCGGACCTCCCGGACCCGGTGCACCATTAGATGTACCCTCCTCCAGCTGGTTATATCGTGACTCGGTACACTCACAAGTTCGACCTCGTGTACTACCTCGTCGATGTTCATCGGCATCGCGATCTGTAGACGGCTGTATAGGGCGTTGAGCAACACCAGAAGTTCCAGCACCAGGGGTAGGGGGGTCATCGTCACCATCATCTGATACGGTTATGCTACCACTGCTCGTACTCTTTTGTTGATCTTGACCCGTACTTGGCATAAACGTTGCCCCTCTTACTGGGTCCAACACATCTGCACGACTCTCTTGTTGCACTCTGCATATTTCTAGGTCATCAATTTCTAATTCTTCACTATCTTCTTTAATTTGCTTTTCCCTTGTTTCCAACCAAGGTAGAAGTGGGTCATCCTCATCATAAACATTTTCCAAGTTTATTAAACAGTAGTCTCTGTCATCGGCAGCTGTAATGCTCCTATGATGTCGTCGCATTCTTAGTTTTGTATTATAGTGCATGAAGACAAGTTTATCTAATGTTCTAGTCTGCAATCTATTCCTATTTTTTGAATGAATAAACGCAAAACAACTCCAATTCCTTTCGCAGCTAGAGGAAGATGTTGTCTGGCTCAAAACTTTTACTGTAATTTTTTGGAGAGCCTTCATACTCTCCGAAATTAATCAACCATTCGGCCAGTTGCAACCTAAATACTGCATGCTGTGCAAGAGCATCTCCAAAGCTACCAAGGTAATTTCCAAATGTATTTAATTCATTCAACGCCTTTATTTGCAAATCTAAGTTAGGCTCTAATCTCTTTATCACATTTTTTAGCCCGACACGAACTTCATCATCCGCAACAAATGATTGGGCATATCTATACCTAGGATTTAGGTAGTAACCTGCTGCATGAAGATCGTGATGGAGTTGTCTTGTCCATCTCTTGTCGATCATCCTCTAATAAGACTCTCAACTTCTACAATCACGTTGAATTGCCAACTTTGCCTTATCCATGACATCGTATAGGAAGCCCATGGTAGGTGCTTCGTCGATTTCAACAAGACGGAGTACCCTCATTAGTGGCTCCATCACCTTTAGGATCGACTTGACCCTCTTCCAATATTTGTTGTCCCGTATGGTGTTCACAACTTCAACCGGTGTCCCTGATGTCTTCTTCCCATGTTTTGTGTTGAGCCATTCTCGGGAAGCGAACATCTCAACTCTCCCCTATGCTGGAATGAACTATCTAATGTTATAAAATTTGTTCCGAATCTAGTCGCCGCAGGCCTCAACAACTCTCGTCCTTTCGTGAACTTTCTTATTATTGCGACTACTTGATTATGGTTGTAAATAAACGTCGTCACTTCTCTTGCCCTTTCGACCATTTCTTTAACATTCTCTTCTTCCCAATATCTTCCAATATAAGATCAATACAATGGGCAGCACATGGTGACCAAAAAAGATGTTTTCTCTTATCCATCAACATATGTTCTGCAAGCTTATATAATGCTTCATTATCTATCACAATTTGCACTACATTCTCCTCTCCAATCTCTTCCACAACTTTATCCATTAGTCCAGTAATATAATTAGAATCTTTTGTTACCTCTGAGGCATCAATTGACTTGCAGTATATAGTTCCTAAGTGGCAGTACACCATGAAGTTGATCATGCTGCGTCTGGTTGGGCCAGTCCAACCATCACACATGATCGTGCATCCTCTGGCTTGCCATACAGGTTTAAAGGTAGCCACGTATGCTTTCACATCCACATACTCTGCATCTATCCATTTCCCCCCACTCTCCTTAGCTGTGGGAGCTTTTATTCCTTCACCTGCTTTTGCTGCTGCATCAATTACCACCTGCCAATATGGAGAATTGGCCGCGTTAGGAGGTATGTTGGCATGTATAAATAACTTTGCTGCTGCTCTACCTAATTTCTCAATGGAAGTTCTACTCCACATTTGTTTTATCTTCTTTTGCTTAGTTGATTCTTTCCTAAACAGGATTGGATCAATAAAGGGTCTCTTAGGCTCATTTACTTCTTCATCCAAACGTATAGGGGCATCACGTGAAGATGCCTGTCGTCGGCTCCTAAACACACGTCATAACCTACTAAACTTACCCCCCCACCCCCACTTGCAGAAGCAGTTGCACTTCCAGCTGCACTTCCCCCCTGTATCACGCACTGACCCATGTGTGCCAAACATGCGGCGACGTTCTTCCTCTTCACGAGCTAGACGTAAGCTCTCTCTCCTAGCTATAGTTAATTCCCGATCTGAATCTTTGTCAGAATCAATAATATCTTCATCACGAATACCTATATATTCGGGACCAAACACTTCCTGTCGAGTTGCATCCAAAATATCATCTTTCTTCTTTTGTACAGTAGCACGTTTACCCTTCGACTCATCCAGACTAGCTTGTATTAAAAGTATTATCTCTTTCGGTACTCTAGTACATGCCGCAACTTAACCCTTTCGATGTGCCACATGTTGTTTGAGACGGGTAATTCCATCAGTCACTATTCTATTACAATACTTGCACCTCATTTGATGCCTAGTACCACCAACCCTCTCACAATGTTGTCATCTAATATCCTTACTCACTTGTTGTTGGCCAGACCCAGACATTTCTTTAGGTTTAGGTAGATACTAGATAATTAGATATAGATTAGATATGACTATGAGTATGAGTGTATGACATATGTCAATAAAGATGACTTTATGTTCTGACTAAACCCTAAGAAGCTCCAAAACCTGTCCAATATAAGCAAATAAAAACATAAAGTCACTAATTCGAAAATAAAAAAAAATATAAAATTTCACTACAAATCTGTAAAATGCACGTTAACATGTTCTACTATGATTAAAACATCATATTGTATGATTAAAACAGCAAAACATATATTAAAAAATGATTCCTCGAATTTTTTTAAAAAGGGCCATAATTGTTGCGTAAATAGAAAAAATAGAAAAAAATATAAAATGATACCACAAATCTATAAAATGCACATTAACATGTTTTACTATGATTAACACATCATATTGTCTGATTAAAACAGGAAAACATGCATCAAAAAATTATTTTTTGAATTTTTAAAAAAAGGGCTATAATTATTGCGTAAATAGAAAAAAATATAAAAAAATATAAAATGACACCACAAATCTGTAAAATGCACATTAACATGTTCTACTATGATTAACACATCATATTATATGATTAAAACAGCAAAACATACAATAAAAAGTTAAAATACCTATTTTTGACGAATTTCTGAAAAATGGCCCACCAAGCTTCGATTCAAGAAAGTTCGTAATATAATGTGTTTTTATCTCAAATACCAAGCCAAGGTTGGTCGAAAATAGTAGTAGAAGGATTGAGTGAGCATTTGGAAGCAAATGGTTTCAAAAAAAAAAATATGAAAAAACAGAGCTTAAAAAGGCAAAAAAAAAATGACCGTTACAGGCTAGCCGTTACGGGTCAGTAACGGCCATTACGCCCGTAACGGGTCCGTAACGGTAGCAAAATCGGGGCATTGCCCGTTACGCCCCCGTATCACATAACGGACCCCACCGTTACCGTTACGTATCGGCCATAACGGCCGATACGTAACTGATATGGGACACCTTGTTGGTGTTTGCACTTGAGATATAGGTTGGCTCGTTCATGATGGGATTGTGAATGGGTGTTGCATGATTGATGCTTTGAGGAAGCACTTGGGTTGTGACATTAGGTAGGCACCCAACCATCTTACAAGTAGCGTACATGTAGGCTGTAACTAAATTCAAACAGTCCCAATAGTGAGGCCCACTGCAGTTGGGGTGTAGACCTAAAATCAAACTGATTGAATCATACTAAGGAATAGTAAACATCTTTTGTTGAATCTAGGTCACAAACTTCTTTCATTTCAATTGTCCAATTGATGTCCACGAAATGGCCAGTAACGGATGGCAGAAAAAGAGGTGGAAATGCTAATGGAAGTGGCAGCGATAAACAGCGCACATTTATGATCCTGCGAGAGCCTCAAGCAATGGACCAACGATGTTCCAGTGAGCACGTTGGATTTCATGAGTTACTCAGCAGGAATCAGATAGTTTCCTTTGGCAATTACCGGAACGTAGATATACTCACACAAATGAAACCAGATATGATATTCCTTCATTAACTAACTAGAATATCCTAGATTACATGCGAGAGGCTTATATCGTTGCCACTCACCTCCCAACGTGCCACTCACCTCCCAACGTGGTCCCACCTAGTATTGACGCCCATCCCAACTATTAAGGGCTGTTTGGATGTAAGTAAAATCTCATAAACTTCAGTGGTACAGAGTTTCATATGGTCGTACTCATATTTGGGTACTAGAAAAGTCTTTACATGTACAATGTTGAGGGGGTTTGTGCAATGCAGGGGCATTTTCACACTAGGCTTGATTGGGGTCGCCCGTGGGATGCAGGGACACACTCAGGGTGGGTGGCTCGTGTGAGGCGGGTGGCTCGTGTGAAGCGGAACCCATGTGAAGTAGGGCCCACGAGGGGGTTCGGCCGAGGTCCTAACCCATGCAATGTGGGGCCTGTGCTATGAGATAAAGAGATTGATTCGCCACTCTCTATCAGTTTGAGCTTTTAGAGCAAGTGGTCAATTGTCCTGCATCAAAGTGGTATCAGAGCGGGAGGTCTCGTATTTGAGACTCCTCACCGTGGTGATTAATGCAGGGGCATTTCCACACTAGGCTCGAGTGGGGTAGCCTGTGGGATGTGGGGACACACTCGGGGTGGGTGTCCTGTGTGAGGCGGGTGGCTCATGTGAAGCGGAACCCATGTGAGTGGGCCCACGAGGGGGTTCGGCCAAGGTCCTAACCCATGCGATGTGGGGCCTGGGCTATGAGATGAAGGGAATGACTCACCACTATCAATTCAAGCTTTTAGAGCAAGTGGTCAATTGTCATGCATCATTGAGTAGTAGCAATAAGTTGGTAAGAACTGATAAACTTTTCAAAAATCCAGCCATTGGGAGGTAAAGACTTTACTACTCACCTAATTGCTATGAAACACTTTACACTTTCAGGTTGTCGTATTTGGGTACTAGGAAAGTCTTTACATGTAAAGTGTTGAGGGGGTTTAGGTAGTAGTAATAAGTTGGTAGGTACCAATTAACTCTTAAAAAACCCCGCCATTGAGAGGTAAAGCCTTTACAACTCATCTAATTTCCATGAAACACTTTACACTGTTTTAAGGACTTTACCTATGTGAAGGCACACCAAAACACAGAGTCACAAACAAGAACTGAACATTGGGACTTCACAAGGTACTGAAAGCAATAACTTTGGGCTATGATTTGAAGTTTATGGGCACTTTTGGCGCACTTTATGGAGTGTCTGAGGACTAAGCTTCAGTTTTCTAATGCATATCACCCTCAAATGGATGGCCTATAGGAGCCTTGGTAACCTCTTGAGGAGTACCTTAGGCAACAACATATCTCATTTGGACTTGGCTCTACCCCAAGAAGCACTTGTCTACAATTACTCAGTAGATTATACAACAGAAATTCCCATTTGATAGTATAAATGGGAGAAAGTTCACATGGACTACATCATATACTTGAACTAGTTTCTTAACTAGTGCAAGATCAAGTGGATGAAGATATTGGTGCTTCTGCCAGGTACATCCATGACTTGCAAGCATAGATGAATAAGAAGATTGAAGAGAACTATGACAAGTACCAAGAAGTTACAAGTGAACATCGCCGAAGAAAGATATATGAAGAAGTTGAACTGGTTATGGTTTATCTTTGTGAAGGAAGGTTTCTAAGGGGAACTTATAACAAGCTTAAGTCTAAGAAGATTGGGCCATGCCAAGTTAAGAGGAAGTTGGCTGACAACACTTATGAAATCATGTTGCCATATGAGTTAGATATCTCATCAATTTTCAACGTGGAAGGTTTCTTCGAGCACCAAGGCAAGGTGCCTAATGTGCATGGTGAAGTTTTTGCTGATATAAACAAACAGTTTCTAAGAAAAAGAAGGAAGAAGTTGAAGAAGTGTTGCACATGAAGACCATTGACACTCAATGAGGCCAATACAAGTTGTATTTGGTGAAATGGAAGAACAACAAGCCCTATTTCAAGGATCACAAGCAACAAATTGAAAAGATTGGATCCAAACCTCTACTATTTGTATGAAGCATCTAACTCAACAGAGGGGGAATCATGCAGGTCCAAGGCCCACCATGTGGTGAATTTTGGGCTGTTTGGGGCTAAAAGTCAAGGAGTACCATTTACAATTTCTGGAAGATATGGGGCTGATTTGATATGGTTGTTGATTCTCTGATGATTTTGGGCATTATTTGCTAAACTTAGGGGGTGTAGGTAATAATCATCATTTCATCCTGTTTGAAAAAGAGTAAATCCTCCTTGCAATTGCACCTCCATTTTCGGGATGCCTTTTTAAAAAACTAACAAGCATGCATGGATGAAATCCATGGGTCGCATCGTGATGTATGTGTCTAATCCACACCGTTCATCCATTTTATCATATCATTTTTTTAGGGTATGAACTAAAAAGTTTAGGTAGATTATAAGTTCAATTGGACCACACAACAGGAAAGGGGGGTTAAAGATGTCCACCGTTGAAAGGGAGACCATCTATGGGTCTAGCAGTGATGTGTATCTGTGATCCAACCTGTTAATATGGTCACACAGACATGGATGGAGGGAGAACACAAATATCAGTTTGATCCAAAACTTCTGTGGCTTGCAAGAAGTTTTCAATGGTAGCTGTTTAACTCCCCACGTTTCTCGTGATGTGGTCCACTTGCGCTTTTGATGTACCTCAATTTTGGGCTCATGCACTAAAATGAGCCGTTACAACGGATGGATAGCATGGATCAGACATATACATCGCGGTGGGCCCATCTTTTACAAAAAAATTTCCACCTCGGTATCACTGCCAAGTCAATCAAGTGTGAATGTGACATGGGCGGCGGGCTGTATTTCATACTGTAAATAATGATGATTTATTTACATTTATTTACCTCTATTTACACAAGTAAATAGGAAATCAAACACCCCCTTAGTTTTTCTATTTTTTAGGCCATTAAAATATGGTCAAATCTCTGTGGATAAGTGTTGTTTTTTGTTTAGTATCTATTAGATTATAATCAATCTAAAGTTGGAAAATCTCAATTAAAGATTCATAGGGATGTTAGGGTGTCTTTTAGGTTCTATAAAAAGGGTTCTTCTAGGAGGGAGAGTTATTCCAATTTTCTGAGTTCTGTGAGTTTAAAGTATTTGTAAGTGAAGAAGTTTAATTTCAATAAAAGTTGATTCTCCCTCTTTTCTCCAACATTCTTGTGGGGTGTACTCTTCATCCATTTTTTGCATTCGGGTATGAAGATCCTATTGATCCAACTACTAGATTGTATCAGAACACCATCAAGAGTCAACCTTTTAACTTTCCCTTCCAGTAAACAATCTGAAAGAACTCCATCCCAGATTCTAGCTGTCCAGCATCTTCCACAAGTATACTTGCACCAAGCTATGTTCCTCAAATATCCTCATTAGGAGGAGGTCACACCTGAGAGTTAAAAATGAAGCTTCTTGCCTACGTGTGGGTATTCCTTTCCAAGTTCTTGTAATCCCCGTTCACAAGTGTAGGGTAATATCTATGTTCATAGTGATGATGAAACCCGCACATCAACTGTTCAAAAAAAAAAAAAAGTGAAACCCACACATCCACTTACATCTGCAGTTGACACCCTTTTTCTACTAGGTTCACCACTTACATGAACTAATCAAAGGGTCAGTGGGCATCTTTTGCCTAGGTGCAGGATAAGGAATCCTCTACTTGTATAGACACCTAGCTCTCCGTGATGAAGTTGAAGAATTGGAGTATCAGATGCCGAGCATCAAGCATTCTCCTTTCATCAAAATCGATGGCTTGTGGACATTAGCCTTGAACCTTGGAAGCCAAAACCACACAATTTCTCTTAAACACAGTTGTAGAGGATGAGACCTACACTCAATGATGTATTTAAAAGGAGCTCGAACATCATTCTTGCCATAGTCCTGCTAACAACTTTAGCCACAAATGGTGAAAGCCAACTGCCATCTTCTATGGAGACTTCTCTTCTGGGTGGGCTGCTGATGATATTATTTCGTTGTGAACAATCACATTCGTCTATATTTGAGCTTTCGGATCAGACATTTTCCACCTGGATAACATATGTTCATGGAGAGGCAAACATTTGCACGTCATATGTTTTACAGCATCCAGATCAAAAGACAGTTTTGACCCAAATGTGTTCTCAAGGATCAATTCACAGTCATTTCTCAAGGCAGCATTGAGCAGAAAGACAACATATACACTTGCAGGTTCATGCATGTTTGGTTCCTCACTATAAGTTCAATGGAGATATCTCCCAGACTTGGAGGCAGCATTGTTTTCCACCACCACGGTTTCTTGCAACAATATTCATTACAACTATGCTTGTATAAACCCTGGATGTACACATTCTCTTGTTGCTGGTAGTTGTGTATTTCGATTTGTTGGTGGGTACAGTAGCAACTCTTGGCTAGGTGCTGGGAGGCGTAATAACACGTGCCTGCTTGCCATGACAATTAAAGTAATACATGTATCATGTCAAGGTTTCAAAACTAAAGAGTTATTATACAATACTCAAGTAAAGAGTTTGAATAGTATTTTAAAGTTTTCAGTCTGTACTAGTGGTGCATACAATGATATCAACTGTTGATATGAGGGACCTTGCCCTTTTTTTTGGCAGGGTAATGATAATTAACTGCCAAAAGGCAAATGAAAATTACGAAAACTAGAAGATGATGAGAGACCATCCACTCCATTGGGTTAAGACATGCCCAAAAACTCTCGATCTCTCCTCATTAAACCTAGAAAAGAGATTTGAGCATGAGGCCCATGAGACGATCATCATTTAGCCTTGAAGAGCACTTCTTCTGTGAGATTTGATATATTGTTTAACATCCTGTTATTCCATTCTTTCGACATCCATGGACCAGCTAGCAGAGACACCTTCTATAGAATCTTTCTGTTTCACGCCTTGACCACCACTGTTCCAATGTTGAATGAGCTCCCCAGTTGACCCAGGAATCATCCAATCCATGCCCATCATCTGCACAATGCCCCACCATGCTTCAAGTATAGAATATATCTTTCATTATGATAGACCTCACCTTGGCTGGCCCACAAACTGAAAATCCCCCAGATCAGTAGATCCTAGCTATGGAAGATCATTCCATTTTTTACTTCCTCAATGCATATATAAATAAATATATGTATAGCTCCATTTTTTGGTTGAATGTAAAGGGTTGTCAATGGGCTGTGCCTAGTTGTCTTGGTCTAGCCTGCAAAGTAAAGCCTAGGCCCAAGCCCCACCAGGCCCATGATGGGACAAAACAAACAGTCCCGAGCCTGATCTGAGATGATTATAGCCAGTCTGAGCCTGGCCCCCCACTTTCATGGACAATCCGTTTGTTCATTAGGTGTACCCCATCATGCATGATATATTACTAAAAGGCCCTTGAAACCAAGGTTTAAATGGATGTGTTACATAACATATCATTCACCACCAGTACCGTTACATTGTCCCGTATTGGGCTATTTTGGGCTGAAATGGAGCCAACACACCCATCTTGTTCATGGGCGATGCCGGCATGTACTATCAGGCTATACATGCCAGTTTCGGACAGTACTTTAAACCTTGCTCGAAACCCTTAATGGACCTGGCCAATGGGCTCTTGGACAAAGCTTGAGCCTGCTCAGATTAATGAACAGGCTTAAATTGTAGGCCCGGCCCTGGCCCTTAGGCCTAATATCCAGCCCAAGCCTGGCTTAAAAGCCCAATGAACCAGCCTGTCCCATTTACAGCTATGTATATTCTTAATTGTCTATCTGTGCGCCCCAATTAGTTGGGATAAGGCTTTGATGATGATGATGATGAATTGTCTATTTGTTAGGCCACCTATTGAAGCGTGAGGATTTTTCCTTCTCCCCAGATTTTTTGTGCACAAGCCATTCATATTGTGACTCATCATATCAATGATTTGAATCTCTATGCCATGTGCCTCACTTGTATTGAAAGCCCAAACAGCATGCACAAACATTCAGCCGGAGCATTGTATGATTCCTCCAAAACTAATTGCAGAATTAAGAATATTACATTTTTGCTGGTAGTACTTTGATCTCAAATAACTTCCATTAGGAAAATTTATGCATTGGATGGTTCTTGGGATGGGTATGTTGACTTCCTCTCAACAGAGGCAACAAAAACTGTAAACTTTAGCACATAGCCATTAGAGGCACCTGTATGGGACACCCGAGCAGGACAGGAGGTGGGCCACACCACATGGAAGACCCGGGGCACAAAACATTAGGGTCAACTCATCAGATGGCTACCCCTCTAGAGAAACAACAAATATATATATATATATATATATATATATATATATATATATATATATATATATATATATATATATATATATAAAGCTAACTGTCCACATTTGATGTAAATCTGTGGCCCACTTGATGAGTAGGCAGGCCTGATTTTTACACCAGGTCATATGCACAGTGGCCACACCTTATGCACACTCAGATGTGCCATGTGTGCGCCGTTGTGAAGGTGCATGTTGGGCTAGCAAACCTCTTGCTATTAGATGTGTGTTTTGCTTAACATGTAAACTTTCGGAGTATCTCTAAACATCTGTTATATCTAGTGAAATGCTGTAGTAACATATGTTTTTTTTTTTTTTTTAATTCCAACTTGTCATCCAGCAGCAATTGCCGTTGTGTTCTACAGTTGCAGTGTTCAGATAGCTCTCTTTTGCGCCATTGCAGTCAGTTATGGAGGTTATTCTTCTATTCCTCCCTCCATGTCATTTCTTTTCTGTTCTTGTCTTGTTAGTCACATTAATGTTGTCCCTACTCCTTAACAGTGATGATTTTGCATGCTTCACTTCGGAAGTTGACTCCTTCTAAGCTACTGGCCCGAGCAGATGGATCTAAAAGATTTCAGAAAAACAAATACAGGACCTGAATTTCACACCAGTGATATTAGTATGTGAATCATCTTTCCTTTTGTTTGTTGGCATTTACACAATTATTATAAATGGTTTCATCTCTGAGACGCATACATAGATGATGCAATGATAGAGCAAGAAGTTCCATTTGCGAATTTCAAGTTGATCTTGTTCCTGGACCGCAGAGCTTCCTCTAGCAATTCACACTATTTTAAATGGTGTTGAGCAATGTGGTCCCTTTTTTTTTTCAACCTATTGAAAACCAAGTTCCCATTCTTAAAAAAAAAAATGATGAAAATGACCTTAAACTTACACAGTGGTTATTTATTTATTTATTATTATTTATTTTTAGTCACCCTTGGTCTGAAGTTCCAATAAAAAGATATAAATTGTGGAGGATTTATCTATTCTTGCAGCTTAGGACCTATGTTGTCTTGAGGTCCCTGAGTCCACTCAAGTAGAGCCGGTGGCTCAGGGACCCAAAATGTTGTTCTGATGGCCCTGCTGTCGATGGGGGTGCTTAGTCTGTCGATGGGGGTGCTTAGTCTCACAGATTGAAAGATCCTGACCATTTGATCATGGGCCAATGAGAAGACAGTGGAAAAGAGTTGCAGCAACGTATGTTATCAGTTAAAGAAAAGGCCAAAGATTGGGTGGCCAGTCTCTTCCAATCTTGGATTTTTGTGGTGAGCACAGTGGGCCCTACTGGGGTGGAATTTATACACTTGCCCAGCAGAGGAATGGATAATTTCTCAAGATTGAAGTGGATGAAGGGAAATAATACAGCCTCAATATGACAGAGACCCAATCCACTGTATATGGGGCAGTGGTATTTGTGGATCAGGATCATCCATCCAGTTCATCCTACCATGGATGGCCCACAAATTAATACCATTGTCCTTGTTGACAGTGACTGGAGATGTAAAGTGATAGCAAGGAGTAGTCAGGTCTGTCATTTTTTTAATCCATGGGCCATCCTAATTAGGATCCAGAACTGCAATAGGGATTCACATATAAGGTAACAGCGGTCTTTGCCATGTTCTCATTCCGCATGCTGCAGCATTTCACCATTTTATTACAACAATTTGTAAATCTTGCAATATTACCGTAATAATTCGATCAAACAATGTTACCGTGATGATATCTGATATTTGGAAAATCTAGGCTGTTTTTAATTTTCCATGATTTTATTTTTAAATAATGGGGTTTTAGCAAAATTTTCATTTAAAAGTTGAAATAAATGATTTTATTCCCACATTTAAAATAATAATAATAATAATAATCAATTATTAATTTATAATAAATAGTTATTAATGTGTGCAGCTTGGTTGGTTATCCAAGCCATTTAAATGACAGCACCCATCATGGATAGACCATGGCCCTCTAATCTCCCAAATTGGCAGAACGTAGCTGTTGAATCTTTGGTCTTTCCTCCATTGAAATGTGGCTTGATTGTGCATTGCCTAACCATGTATTTGTGCGCCAGCAATTGAAAGGTTAGAAGTGACGAATTGTGGAGATTTCTTTTGGGCATAATCCATGCAGGACGAGGGGACATCAGATCAATGGTTTGGATCATATACCAACTGTGGGGGCCCACATGTACAAACTGGGTGCACAAGAGGGAAGTTCCAGTGAATTCGACCTCTGGTTTTACTTACTATAGTTTGGATATTTTCATTTCTTTATAAATGTCTAACAAGCATTTTCAAACTTCCCTTCTTCCCCAACATTATTGGGTGGTGGTGGGAGATGTGTGCACACAAGCTCTTGGTGTGCGTTGCTTGCACATCCTTTTCCCCTCGGAGAGACTCGACTCGCATTAAAAAAATGAAAAGAAAAATAAAAACGATGAAAATGAGTTTCTCATTGAGTCAACTCAAACCGAGTCAATTCAGTCTAGTTTCTGACTCAATTCAACTAGTTATTAAACTATGGTTTCTGGGTTCTGCTTTTCTTCCACCCCCCACTTCAAGCTCAGCTCAGCTTAGCCTTCGAGCTCACCACGCTAGCTTGTGTTGGCCCGATGATTCGATCCGTGATGAGTTTGGATTGAGTCTAGACTCGAGTTGAAATATGTGTGGTCCTTACCGTGGGTCCCACCTTGATGTGTGTATTCTATATGCATGCCATCCATCCGTTTCACCAGATCATCTTAGGACATGAGCCCGAAAGTTAAGAACCAAATCTCAGGTGGCCTACTATAGGAAACAGTGGTGATTGAACGCCCTACCATTAAAAACTTCATAGGGCTCACCGTGATGTTTATTTGCCATCCAACCTGTTGGTCAGGTCACAGAAACTTGGATGATGGAAAAAAATATCAGCTTGATCCAAAACTTGTGGCGTCAATCACCACTATTTCCTATGGTATGGTCCACCTGACCTGAAATGATTAGGCAAAATGAATGGACGACATGGATGTAGAATATATACATCAAGGTGGGCCCCATAGTAAGGGTGCACCATCTTGGGTGAGGCCGGGTGCACCTAATTCACACCCTCTGTGCCGCGCCATCTTGTTTGGACCTCTTCATGTTCATAGTGGGAAGGTATTCTCGCAAAGATTGCTTGTCCCTGATTAAGAGATGTTCAATGTCTTCCATTAATTTGACCTTTAATAGTGTTACTTGTCGGGATTCGCGAAGCTGAATTTTGATATCATGAAGACGACATTCCAGTTATCCAAGGCAACCTTCTCTTCTGATTTGAAGTTCAAATTTATCTAAGTATAGAGAGCTTTAGGGCAGATTGTTAGGTAATATGGTAAGCAATGCGGAAGGCATTTATGATGATTTGGTTGTCGTGAAGGTTTTCTCGCACTTGTCTAAACTGCTTTTCAAGAACTTAATAAGAATGGGTGTGTAATAACAAAAAAAAAAAAAAAAACACTTGATAAGAATGAAGTCGTTTTGTTATCAAGATGTAAAACTGTCGGGCCTCTTAGAAGAATGGCTCGAACCAATTGTAAAACGGTGGACACTTTTTGCAGATAAGTGTCTAAATTTTCAAAGGGATGGAGTGAATAATAGCAATGACACAACGAACAACTTTGAAAGCCATAACAAGAGAATACTTTCTGCAAGAAGATTATAAAACTAGAAGGATGTAAGTATGAAGGGTTGTGATCACAAAGCATATATAAGTAGGAAAGAAGGCACTGGAAATTGCACCACATTAAATCGACCGTTAACTGCATGAAGGGGGCATAGTTCTCCATGCTTAAATTTTTTTCTTTTTTCAAAGGGTGACCTTGAAAATTGATCCTCATTAATACATTGCTTAAATGAGCTTCATTCTCCAAGCTTGATTTTTTTATTTTATCAAAGATTTACATTGAAAATCAATTCCCATTAATTCATTGCATGAAAGGGGCTTGGTTCTCCATGCTTGATTTTTTCATTTCTTAAAGGGTGGCACTGAAAATTGATTCTCATTAATTCATTGTATGATGGGAGTTTTGTTCTCCGAGCTTGATTTTTCCTTTCTTAAAGGGTGACATTGAAAATTGATCCCTATTAATTCATTGCATAAACAGGGTTTCATTCTCCAGGCTTGATTTTTTTTTCTTAAATGGTGATGTTGAAAATTGATTCTCATTAATTAATTGCATGAAGGGGCTTAGTTTTCTATGGTTCATTTTTTCGTACTCAAAAGGGCACATTAAATGCAAGTGTGTGTCCGTGTTACGTGGTAGATCACCAATAGTAATTGTGGATTGTAGAGTGTATCGACAACCGATAATTACTATCGGCGATTCAAGGCATAAAAAACAAAGTGTGGTGACTACATATACAAAAATATAGTTATAAGAGTATAAAACAAAAGACATTATCTCGAGAGGTGCAGTCAGCCAAGTCCACAATCGTCCGCAATGATTGCTCCCTCCACGAAACTATTTTGATCATATTTATAATGGGCAAGTAAACTCGCATAGAGCTCTTGTCCCCTGTTTAAGAGATCTTCAGACTTTTCCACTAATTCGACCAAAAATAGTGCTACATGTCGGGTTTCTTGGAGCACAAATCTGACTTCATGAAGACGATCTTCCAGTTCTATAAAGCGACCATCTCTTCTGATTTGACATCTCCATCTGTGTATGAGCATAGTGAGGTGTTGGACAGTGTCGGCCATTATTGTAATCCATGCGGCGAGCATCTACGATGGCTTGAATGCGGTTAATGTCTTTTCGCAATAGTCTAAGTTGTTCCTGAAAAACTTGATGAGCATGAAATCGTTATGTTGTTATAATGTAAAATTGTCGGGCCTCTCAAAATTCTTGAAGAATGGCTCAAACCTGTCGTAAAACGACCACTAATTCTCACGTATGAGTGTCTGTAGTCTCAAAGGGATTGAGTTTTTCGAGATTTACAACAATCTCTCCATCCCTTCATACAAGACTCAGATTAAACAAATTTAAATGAAAAATAGAAATCATGAAAGTAATGTCATGACGAGCAGCATCGGAAGCCACGATAAAAGAGATTACTTTCTATAACAAGATTAACAAGCTAAAAGGATGGGATTAAAAGAGGTTAATAGTTAAAAAGCATATAATGTGGTGAATAATGGGGCATTTAATGTAGATTGAGGACACACATTATGGATCGCCGCTAGTCAATGCGGATCTGTGTCTATCAATGATCCATTGTGTGCCGCTAGTCAATGCAGATTGGTGTCTATCAACGATCCATTGTGTGCCGCTAGTCAATGCGGATCGGTTTTTATCAACAATCCATTGTGTATCAGTGATTCTCACTGTCTAGCCTTTTACAAAAAAAAAAAATAAAAATAAATAAATAAACCTCAACTTTTCATATAGGACTACTACACTCTCTACCATTCATACAAACACCAAATCCAATTCCATTCTAGAATCTCCAATCATTCGCCCAACATTAAAAAAATTTTTAAAAAAAAGAAAAAGAAAAAAGAAACGACTTTGAAGGGAACGGAACCCCACGCCACTAGGATAGTGTGGTGTCTATCCATACAATTACTAATAGTTAAAGAAGCTTTGACTCTTGGTGTGGTCCACTCCAGAAGAAGAAGAAGAAGAAGAAGAAGAAAAACACCTAAGAAGGCCAAGTGGCCTCCTGTGGCAAGGGCTCCAACTGTTGAACCAATCCCACATTGCGGCCCATTGGATTGTTGTCGAGAGCTTGGGCTCTTTGTTGCTGTCCCTTCCTGTGAAGAAAAACGAAGAAAGAAGAAAGGATAAAAGACCAAATTACCTTTCCGACCCAAGAGACTCACTTATTGAACCCCACATGAGACCCTACGTGGGGCCCACTGGATAGTCTTTTAGTAGATCCAAGCCGTCCACATTAAAGGGATTTTAATATCAGCTATTAGACTAAGTTTGAGGGTACAACTCATTATGGATAGATCACACCAATGGAAATAGTCTGAAATTAACGTACAATGTTTATGCAGTTGTGAGCTACATACAGCTTCAAAATTTTGTTTGAAATGATACTACTGTGGGTTCGCAATTGTCAAATTAAAGTGAACGGATTAAATCAGCTAAAGAGTGGCCCAAATCATTGGTTTAGTGGGATCCACACCCCATTCTCAAAAGGCCTTCACCACTTCCGCTACCACCATAGGGGATGGCTGTCCTCCAAAAATGTACAAAGTGACCGAATGGCTAAAATAATAATGGCTCATAATTTGAGATAAATACTTTTATGGCATCGTAATTAAAAGTTACTTTAATTAATTTTTCGATTTGAACACAGATTGTGTGCTACAGCTTATCTTTGGAAAGTTTCTGAGATCGAAAGCTATGCTGGGCAATTTTTACTGTTGAAATCTTTGCGGAGTCCACCCTGATGTTAAGGAAAAAATTGGGAAAGAAATTTTTGCCGTTGAAATCTCCCTCCACCTTGATGTTTATATGCCATCCAAACCCTTCATAAGGTCATTCCCACTGGGATGAACTGAAAACCCAAAAAACTTAGCCTGATATGAAACTCCTGTGGCCTTACAAATGTCTTAACAGTGGTCGTTCAATCTCCACTGTTTCCTATCGTGTAGCTCACTTGAGTCCTGAATCCCCTAATTTTGTGTCTTCTGTTATAGAATGAGCTCGAAAAAATGGATGGATGGTGGTATTTTTTCACAGTGGGACCCACCTAGGTTTCGAGTGCAGAAACTTCCCGCTATTTGCTGTAGCAGGAAATCCGCGTGACTTGACATGGATTGCGGATGTGGGAGCCGATTAGCTGTTACTCTAGTAACACCGAATGGGTGTTACCCTTAACGTGTGAGGCCGACCTTAATGAATGTATTGTATATCCATGCCGGCCATCCATTTTTTTCAGCTTATTTCAGAGCATTATCCAAAAATTAAGTAGATCCAGATATCTTGTGGACCACACCACTGTAAAAAGTGGTGAATGACCTTTTAAAAGCTTTTTTAGGCCACAAGTTTTGAATTAAGTTGATCTTTGTATTTTCTCTTCATTCATGTCGGGTTATCCTTGCCAACTGGTTGGATAGAAAATAAACATTATGGATATGCTTATGGTGGACTTTAGGAAGTTTTTAACTGTGTGTGTTCAATCATAACCATTTCCATTAGTATGGTCCACCTGAGATTTGATCTAATTAATATTTGGGACCACTTGCTAAAATGGGCTGGAAAAGTGGATATACAAATCATCAAGGTGCTCCAGCGGTAACACCCACATGTGTTACCCCCACATATGTGCCAGTAGCCAATGGTGCTCTGTGGGCCCCACCATGATGTATGTGTTTTACCCATGTCGTCCATCCATTTTGCATAATTATTTTAAGCTATGATCAAAAAAAAATTAGTCAAATTCAAATCTCATGTGAACCACACAACAGGAAAAAAGCTGTGATATCCAATACATATAAAATTTTCATAGGGCCCACTGTAATGTTTATTTGCCATCCAAGCTATTGATTTGGTCACACAGACATGTACGAAGGGAAAACATGAATATCAGCTTCATCCAAAATATTTGTGGCCTCAGGAAGTTTTTAACTATGGGTGTTCAATTACCATAGTTTTTTGTGGTGTGGTCCACTTGAGATTTGGATGTCTCATTTTTGTGCTCATGGATTGTACATGATAGTGTTTTATAGCCCCACCACGATGTATATGTTTTATCCACACCGTCTATAAATTTTGCTAGCTTAGTTTAAGGCATGAGACCCAAAAAGCAGCCTATGGCCAACTTGGCAATTGTTGATGGATGGATGAGAAAATTTTGGTAGCTTGGAACACCAATCAAATAAAATTTTATATATGTGTGACCCATTTATTCGAAGGGATTGTTAGCATGGTAATAATTAATTTTGTCTCCTGCTCTACCTACCAGATATATAAAAATTTATATCCGTGTGGCCCATTCATTCCACTAGATTGTTGGATGATAATAACAGGTTGTCTTATTTTTTAAGGAAGATAGAAATTAAGACAATAGAGACAAATTGTCAATTTTCAGACAATTATTATTTGCGCTTAATTACCAAACAGATCTTCATGAAAAAAATTACTAATATGCTTAATATAAGATATTTGTACTTTTTTCCAACAAATTACCAAATAGATTTTTCAGTAAATACTAAAAATCAGCACTCAAATTAATTTTCAAACTTTATTTTTCGGTTAACCAAACAGCATCATAGTACAGCCTTCGGTGATTGTACAGCCTTATTTAAGCAATGAGAAGATGAATGACAGTGGCACACTCCCATTTTCACACTGGAATGGGGATGGAATCAACAAGCAGCGCCATGACATTCTTTTTAGTCTCTCTGTTGGAATGAGTATATCCATCTCCATGTACGTACAGGTCTTCCATCACACGTGCAAGGTTGAGGCCTCGAAGAAGAAGTGACGACGGGATAACTGTCGGTCTAAGGAATGCCTCGTTCAAGTCCTTCCACACGTTTGTAATCATTTCTTGAAGACTGATAAATGCTTCTTTCTTTGATACGCCATGCTCCTTCATGTAGCACTCAACGGTTGAAGCAACATGATCCCTTTCTTGCTCGAACTTCAAGTATCACCAACAAAAACGAGTGGTGAGATCATTTACTATTGTATTTTTTTCACATCATCTTCTTTATCACACCAGAAAAAAGCACAGAGCAAGATGGAAATGTACGGTTCCAGATACAACATATAAGTGGTATCAAAGGTTAGGATCTACTTACATGTATGGCATTCGTAATGAGTTTATGCATGATCCAAGGATAACAATGTAAGAATTTTATAAAGTGGGCTTTATTGATCAACGGTCTATATTGCATTAAGGGTTAGATAGTGTGATCGTGAGTACCAGTGAACCCCACTCAGTTATGATTCATTCAAAATCATGAAGGGGTAGTACATTACAACTGTGTCACATACAGTGTTCAAGTTGGACTAGGATTACCAAATCTGTGTGGAGCCTTAGAGAGGAGGTTCAATGGGTTCCAAACTTATCAACCTTGTAGATTATATTAACAAGTTAAAGCTTTTCATCTCATCACGGTGCTTCTCTAAGAGTGTAAGGTGAAGAAGATTCTAGATTCTAGCCATCTCATCCGGTTATGTCTTCTTAATTAAGTACGCTTTTTATTCAAGTTATTTAATTTCCATACTCGATGTATAGCACGGTCCTCTACAATTCCACATATAGTTTACAAACAAAATTATTCTCGCACTATTCCACTTCTAAACACATGCACCATGGTTTTCTTGTCTAAATTTAGAACGAAACCCTAAACCTCAATGTTAAAACACGCTATGCGTGGCATTGAGATATGAGCTCGAGCCCATATGTATGAAGTTGGTGCTGCCTAAAATCTTCAATTATCACCCACTGTGGCATGGAATATTGAAGACTCACGCTTCTCAGTCCAAATCATTTTTGCCCCAAGTCTGAGTCACGACTCAGCCCATTGACTCGCCCGAGTTGGGAATACTTTCAATGCTGGCTCATGGCAGCGAACTAAGTTTTGAGTCACAGCGGCCGACTCAGATGAGTTGTTGATCCATTGATCGGCGGGGAGTCCCCGGCGCATATTTCCGGTTAGGAAAAATGTGAAACGGGTTACTACCGGATTCACTCAAAATTCTAGCATGTGTTAATGAGAAAAACAAGTTTTCATGTATTATTACTTCGTGGCTTGCAATGTCATCTCCGATTCGGGCTATAACCGATAAATCCATAACGAATTTCGGATGGGCAGTCATCCAATCGAAAACTTTTTTAGTTGCCTCTTCTCCCATGCCAACACAAGCAACGCCAAAGACAAAAATGTAGCCAGCGCTAACTAGTGAGACATCAAGATGCTCTTTTAATGTAGGCATGTATTTACTGTTCATCCATCTTGCTTCATCCAAGTAGGCCTGGACCAGCACCTTCATCTGAAAATGCCATATCAAACCAAAAACTCCTTGAGAAAATTCAAAAAAAAATAAAATAATGATGAGAATATACGAGGAACATGCAGTTGTACATGTGGGTGAAATCTAGGGGGCCCCAGGTAGAAGGGGGATACATTAGGAAGGAACCATCACCCCCATATGAAAATCTTAAACATATGATTTGCATAATGGTTTTATGGGCCAGTTTGAACCATTGGATGGATTAGATGACCAAAAAGTGGACCGATATTTGGTAGTGTATTGATGTCATCAAGTTCTGTGGGGCTCACTGTGATTTATTTATTATATCCACACCGTCCATCCATTTGGCTAGATCATTTTAGGCATGAGCGAAAAAATGAGTCATATCCAAAGTTCAAGTGGACCACACCATAAAAAAACAGTAGGGATAATGATTCCCATATTTCAGGCCTGGCATGGACTCATCTGGGCCTGACCTTGTGCCTGGATAGTCTTCCTCTGTAAGAAATTTCATAAATTAGAGTTGGATGTCATACTTCACTTTTTATCTAGTTTGTACGGTAATGTTTTTCATCCGGCATCATCTGACCCTCTATTTCATTGACGGTATTCAGTAGCGCAAGATAGCAAGCCTTCATGTACTCTAGGAGCCCTTCTGCGGCCTCAACTTCCCACCTGAAAGTCAATAGTCCCTGTCATGTAACGTCGATGGTGTTTGCGGGTAACCAATTGCATGCAAACATACATCATTTCACAGTGTATAGTCCATAGTGATGTAGGACAATTAATCAATTGCTCTGAAAACTTGAATTGATAGAGCATGACAAATCAATCCATTTATCTCATAGTATAGGCCCCACTTCCCATGGTTTAGGACCTTGGCCAAACCCCCCAATCCCCATTTCACGTGGGTTCTACTTCACATGAGCCAGTCGCTTGACATGGATGGCCCCGTCTCACACTAGCCACCCGCACTGAGTGTGCCCCTGCATTCTATAGGCAATTCTACTCAAGCCTGGTGTGAAAATGCTCCTACATTAGATAGTGTATTGAAATTTCAAATAAAAGGCTTCCAGATTATACACTGAATAATGGACTATATCACTTCTTTGGAGTACATAAGCAAAGGAGAATTGCTAGTTCCATAGAAATGCAGTCCAGACATCAGGTGGGCCAGATTGAACAAATGAAGGAAGATATTGGGTAATTTGTTTCTTTGGCCTTCTCCTTTCTCATCCGTTCATTGGTTTCGTACATTGTGGCCCACGTGATTCTTGGCTAATATTCCATTCATCCCAGCTTCACACACATGGTCTCGTTGCAGAGATATGCCACATGCATAGGTGTGTTGAATTAGAAAACATCCAAACAAGGAACTCTTCTAACTTTTTTAAAAATCATTATCGAACCTGTAGATTGCATCAGTGAATACTTCAACTTCATCCAATGTAGCGTAGGCATCGTAGGTGTCATCGATTATCGATGTAATTTTGAATATTTTTGTTAGTATGACTCTAGCACGGCTATATTGAGGTTCAAAGTACACTCCCAAAATCCAATAGTAGGCCTCCACCAATCTATCTCTTGCAAAAGGGTATTTGGTTGCAAGTCCAAGATCTTTCCACCACCTACACCAAACATCATCACATTAATATATATATATATATATATATATATACACACACCCTGCGTTTGGATGCTCAATTGAGTTGAGTTGCAATAATCAAATTGAATAAAGAAATAATAAACATGCATTCCTTACAGGGATAAAAAAGTGTTTGCTTTTGGGCTATTCTTGTTTCAGTGCCTTTAGTTTTCAAAATATAGAATTGACTGTTTTCTTGTAAAAAATCAATATTGCGCTTCATATTTCTATATATAATATGATGATTTTACCCTTCCAGCTTATAGAAAAATCATAGCGCCAGCCATGCTATATGGTGAGGTCCACCTTGATATTAGTGAGAAATTCACATGGTTTATCTATTTTGCCATTTCATGTCAGGACATGATCCCGAAAACGATCGAGGTCGATTCAAAGCTCATGTGGGCTAAACTAACAGGTAATAATGGGAATTAAATACCCACCGTTCAAACATTCGTGGGCTATAGGATGTTAGTAATAAATCCATCACATCCATCTATTTTTTAAAAAATTCTATTTTAGGGCATATGCTAAAAAATGAGGCTGATCCAAAGCTCTGATGGGCCCAAAGACATGAAACAGTGGGAATTGAACTCCACCATTGAAACATCTTGGGGCCAAAGGCCTCAAGTCCCCCTCTCATTTTACTTAGATTATCCTAATGGCATTTTTTTTTTCTTTTTGTGAAATACAGTATAATCATACCTATCTATAATTTTATAAGGCAAGCAGTTATTTGACTAGCTTTTCAAATCTATAAGCTTTGGTTTGCCTCGAAAATTGGCGGCCATACAGTCTCAAATAAATAAAAATAAAAAACTGTAATTCTTGATTCAACGTCATTACCAAATAAGATAATACCTACTCCATTTTGATCTTAGTTCACTTAAGCCATCCAAACACATAACTAGAAAGATAATGAAACTTACCTTGAGAGATCCCTCAACTCTCTTTGGTGCAATGACTGTAGAAGATTAAAATCCAAAATTGCAAGCTCTAGCAACACGTCATTGTGAGACTTGTCTTCTTGATAGAGCGAGATAAAGTACCTTGCCTCCAGCCTTGGAATGCGCTTGTGTAAGGGAAGCTCTAAGGCCCTCCGTACCTTTGCATCAAGAGGATGATCATGATGGTGGGCCACGATGCTCTTAAGGCGACCACTAGTGAAAACAATAGCCTCATCCAATATATCTTATCCTTGTATTCTTAAGTATCCACCTTCATATAAGCTTAAAAGACCCTTCACATCACTGCTAAGGGTTGCTTTGAAGTTTCCATCCTCACCTTTGAACTTATTGAAAACATCTGCTTCACCGTTCAAATTTTCATTTCATCATCTATAAATGGTCTCAGATGGTGTTTGTGCATGAGAGCATGCATGTGATGTAAAAGATTATACCATAGATGGGATGCATGGGAAATGAAATATCCTCGAGGATATTTCATTTCCTATGCATCCCATCTATGGTATAATCTTCTACAAGATGAATGGTCCTGAACTGCTGGGGGACTGCGGAAACATGGCATCGAACCCCTTCCAATGAGATCGAACAAGACACTTAAAGTGTCCAGCAACAAATCGTAAGATTTTTGAATTTTTTCGATGGTATCGAGCAACTATTGATTGTATCAAATAGCTCTCGATAGCATTGAATGGTCTGTCGATAGCATCTTCAAACCCTATTGCTGAAAAGATTTGAGACATCAACAACATAAACATCATGTGTTGTTTCTTACATAAATAAGCTTACACACATAGGGAGCGAGGGAAGAGAGAGGATAGAGAGAGAGGGTGGGAGGGAAATTCATGTACCGGAAGACACATTGTAGCCGCCTTGCCTTAGCAGTCGGAATCGTAGGGCAACTACGTATAAATCATCATAATGAACATTTGTATATTCATCATACATACGGTGTAATGCCTCGTCGATCTCCTTTTCAAAGTGATACGCTATTGCAAGCCGTTGGATATCATCGATCAGATCCATTTCTTGCACCGACCCCTTAGCGTTTACCAGCATCCTGCTCACTTCTTCCTTGAGAATTTCAACCTGTTTAGTCCATGCATACACCTTCTGTTTCCATTCCATCCCCAGACTCAAAAATGTTAGTACACTTTCTGTTTTGGGAATTTTGCGTCACTACATGGTGCTACGTGCATGCATTTACACATGCACCTGGACCATAATCCGTCCAGATAGGGCTCTGTAGGGCCCATCGTGATGTATGAGTTTTATCCACTCCATCCATCCATTTTTCCAGATCATTGTAGGGCACGAACCCAAAAATAGGGAAGATCCAATAGTCAAGTGGACCACACAGTCGAGATTAAACTCCCACCATTGAAAACTTCATAAGGCCCACTGTAATGTTTATTTTCCATCCAACCTGTTGGTAAGGTCACAGAAACTTGGATGACGAAAAAAAATATTAGCTTGATCCAAAACTTGTGGCCCATTAATAGTCAATCACCACTATTTCCTATTTCCTATGGTATGGTCCACCTAATCTAAAATGATCAAGCAAAACGAATGGATGACATGGATGTAGAATATATACATCAAGTTGGGCCCCATAGTAAGGGTGCACCATCTTGGGTGAGGCCGGCCGCACCTAATCCACACCACCTCGGCCGCACCATCTTATTTGGACCACTTCATGTTCATAGTGGGCAAGTATTCTTGCAAGGAGTGTTTGTCCCTTGATTAAGAGATGTTCGACATCTTCCATTAATTTGACATTTAATAGTGTTACTTGTCGGGCTTCATGAAATTGAATTTTGATATCATTAAGACGGCATTCCAACTATCCAAGGTAACCTTCTCTTCTAATTTGACGTTCAAATTTATCTTTGAGTATAAAGAGCTTTAGGGCAGATTGTTGGGCAATATGATAAGCAATGCGGAAGGCATCTATGATGATTTGGTTGTCGTGAAGGTTTTCTCGCACTTGTCTAAACTGCTCTTCAAGAACTTGATTAGAATGAAGTAGTTCTGTTATTAAGATGTAAAAGTGTCGGGCCTCTTAGAAGAATGGCTCGAACCAATTGTAAAACGGTCGACACTACCTTTTTACGGATAAGTGTCTGAATTTTCAAAGGGATGGAGTGAATAATAGCAATGGCACAACGAGCAACTTTGAAGGCCATAACAAGAGAGTACTTTCTACAAGAAGATTATAAAACTAAAAGGATGTGATTATGAAGGGTTGTGATCACAAAGCATATATAAGCAAGAAAGAGGACACTAGAAATCGCTCCACATTAAATCGACCGTTAACCGCATGAAGGGGGCTTAGTTCTCATGCTTAATTTTTCTTTTTTCAAAGGGTGACCGTGAAAATTTATCCTCATTAATACATTGCTTAAATGAGCTTCATTCTCCAATCTTGATTTTTTTCTTTTATTGAAGATTAACATTGAAAATCAATTCTCATTAATTCATTGCATGAAAGGGGCTTGGTTCTCCATACTTGATTTTTCCATTTCTTAAAAGGTGGCACTAAAAATTGATCCTCATTAATTCATTGCATGAAGGGAGCTTTGTTCTCTGAGCTTGATTTTTCTTTTCTCAAAGGGCGACATTGAAAATTGATCCCTATTAATTCATTGTATGAATGTGGTTTTATTCTCCAAGCTTGATTTTTTTTTCCTTAAATGGTGATGTTGAAAATCGATCCTCATTAATTAATTGCATGAAGGGGCTTAGTTTTCTATGGTTAATTGTTTCATACTCGAAGGGCACATTAAATGCAAGTGCGCGTTCGTGTTACATGGTGGAACACCAATAGTAACTGTGGATTGCCGATAGTAACAGTGTGTATCGACAACCTACAGTTACTATTGGCGATTCTAGGAACAAAATACAAAGTGTGGTGACTTCATATACAAAAAGATAGTTATAAAAGTATAAAGTGAAAGGCATCATCTCGAGAGGTGCAGTCAGCCAAGTCCACAACCATCCGCAATGATTGCTCCCTTTACAAAACGGTTTTGATCATATTCATAACGGGCAAGTAAACTCACATAGATCTTGTCCCCTGTTTAAGAGATCTTCAAACCTTTCCACTAATTCGATAAAAAATAGTGCTACATGTCGGGTTTCTTAGAGCGCAAATCTGACTTCATGAAGACGATCTTCCAGTTCTATAAAGCGACCATCTCTTCTGATTTAACGTCTCCATTTGTGTATGAGCATAGCGAGGTGTTGGACAGTGTTGGCCATTATGGTAATCCATGCAGTGAGCATCTACGATGGCTTGAACGCGGTTAATATCTTCTCGCAATTGTCTAAGTTGTTACTAAAAAACTTGATAAGCATGAAGTCATTGTGTCGTTATAATGTAAAATTGTCGGGCCTCTCAAAATTCTTGAAGAATGGCTTGAACCTGTCGTAAAATGGCCGCTAATTCTCATGCATGAGTGTCTGTAGTCTCAAAGGGATGGAGTTCTTGGAGATTTACAACAATCTCTCCATCCCTTCCTATAAGACTCAGATTAAACAAATTTAAATGAAAAATAGAAATCATGAAAGCAACGTCATGACAAGCAACATTGGAAGCCACGATAAAAGAGATTACTTTCTATAACAAGATTAACAAGGTGAAAGGATGGGATTAAAAGAGGTTAACAATTAGAAAGCATATATATAATGCTGTGAATAATGGGGCATTTAATGTAGATTGATGATGCACATTATGGATTGCCGCTAGTCAATGCGGATCGGTGTCTATCAACGATCCATTTTGTATCAGTGATTCTCACCGTCTGGCCTTTTACAAATAAAAATAAAAATAAATAAACAAACCTCAACTCTTTATACAGGACTACCACACTCTCCACCATTCATACAAACACCAAATCCAATTCCATTCTAGAATCTCCAATCATTCACCCAACGTATAAAAAAGAAAAAAAGAAAAAAAAGGAAACAACTTTGAAGGGAACGGAACCCCACAACATTGGGATAGTGTGGTGTCTGTCCATACAATTACTGATAGTCAAAGAAGCTTCGACTCTTAGCGTGATCCACTCCAAAAGAAAGAAAAAAAACACCTAAGAAGGTCAAGTGGCCTCCTATGGCAAGGGACTCAACTTTTGAACCAATCCCACATTGTGGCCCACTGGATTGTTGTCGAGAGCTTCAGCTCTTCGTTGTCGTCCCTTCCCATGAAGAAAAACCAAGAAAGAAGAAAGGACAAAATACCAAATTGCCTTTCCCACCCAAGAGACTCACCTATTGAACCCCATATGAGACCCTACGTGGAGCCCATTGGATAGTCTTTTAGCAGATCCAAGCCGTCCACATGAAAGAGATTTCAATTTCAGGCCATCAAGCTAAGTTTGAGGGCAGAACTCATCATGGATAGACTACACCGATGAATATGTTCTCAGAAGTATGTCTTAAATCTGATATAATTTTTTCGGGGGACGCTCAACTGGTCGAGAGCATGGCTCGACCGGTCAAGGGTCCACTCGACCAATCGAGGCCCGCTCGACTCAAAGTCCAACGAGCTCGGTTGTTGGGTGTCCGTCGGGCTCGACCAGTCGAGGGTCAGGCTCGACCGGTCGAGCGGGTTGCTTGACCAGTCAAGGCCCTCCTTCGACTAGTCGAGGTTACGCAGATCCTGCGCAGAGTGCATAAATTTGAGGCGGTTTCCGGACTTTTCCAAAAGAGGTGTGTAAGTGGAGTTTCATAAACTATAAATAGAAGTCCCGATGACTATTCTAAAGTATTCTAAGGCTTCCTAAAGGTATTCTAAATGGTTCTAGAGTTATCAAAGGGTGTAACAAGGGTGCGATTCGAGGTTGTTCGAATTGAGTAAGTCCTCTCTCTTTGTAATTTATGCTTTCATAGTGAATTTCTGTCATTTTGTATTGTGATTTTTTTCCCACAAGGGTTTTCCACGT
This sequence comes from Magnolia sinica, assembly GCF_029962835.1. Lineage (NCBI taxonomy): Eukaryota > Viridiplantae > Streptophyta > Magnoliopsida > Magnoliales > Magnoliaceae > Magnolia > Magnolia sinica. The sequence continues at coordinate 15,813,355 of NC_080573.1, forward strand.
TAAATCTTTACGTTCTCTTATGTGTGCTTGGTGTCATTGGATTGCTATCCTAGATCTAGATCTATGTGATTCCGCAAACCAAATCTAAACAAGTGGTATCAAAGCAATCGTTGGGGCACAGATTCGAATATGCAGGATTAACAATAATGGGAAGTACCAGGTATGACATTGAGAAGTACTCAGGGAAAAATAATTTTGAGTTATAGAAGATTAAGATGTTGAGTTCCTTAATCAAGCAAGGCGAAGATGGTGCTCTTGAGGAGCGAAAGTCTACCATGATTGATGATGAAAGGAATACTCTTGATAAGAAGGCCTTATCATCGATCCGTTTATATCTCATAAATGAGGTTCTCTACAACGTCATGAGGGAGAAAACTGTGGCTAAGTTATAGGTGAAGTTAGAGGATGTCTATGCGAAAAAATTCTCTGAAAATCACCTATACTTGAAGCGACAGTGGTATAACTTCAAGATAGCAGAGGGTGGAGATCTAGAGGCTTACATCAGCAACTTTAATAAATTGGTTTGAAAATTACTGGATATGGAGGAAGTGATGAAAGATGAAGAACAAGCATGTATGTTGTTGAATTCTCTTCCGGTGTCGTATGAGTCATTCAAGGACACTATGTGCAGCACAAATAAAACCTTAAGTGTCGACACTGTTATCTCAACCCTTCAAGGGAAGGCTATGAGAAAGCTTAACGTTAACATGAGGATATCTTATGATGCACTGATTACAAGGGGTAGAAATTCTGAACAAAGTATAGGTTCTTCAGGTTCTAGATCCAAATCCAAGGGCAAGGGAAAAGTAAATTATTGGAACTGTGGGATAGAAAGACATGTGAAGAAAGATTGTACAAATCTTAAATTTAAGAGAGAAGATTCTGAGGCTTCGTAAAGGGAGGCTAATGCTGCCATGTCAGATGGATCGAGTGGATATGATGGTAATATTTTGTCTGTGTTTACGATCAGACAGTCATACAATGATCGTAAGGACGAGTGGATTCTAGACATAGGGGCATCTTTTCACATAACTCCTCATTGGAGTTGGTTCACCAGCTACAGGGATTGTGATGGTAGACAGGTATTTATGGGCAATGACAATGCCTGTAATGTTGTAGCTATTGGTACGGTGCGCATCAGGATATTTGATGGGGTGGAGCATACCTTGACTGATGTTAGACACGTTCCTGATTTGAAGTAGAATCTGATTTCTCTTGGTATACTTGAGGTAAAATGATGCAAGTACACAGGTATTCATTGTGATCTTAAAGTATCTAAGGGAGTACGGATAATCATGAAAGCGCAATGACTCAATTATGTTTACAGGTTGATCGAGAGCACTTCAAAAGGTGGAGCTACAATGGCAGTAGCAGATTCCACTTCTGCACATGTGTAGCATGCTGGGCATGGCCACATAAGCGGGCAGGGTAGGAAGGATATGACACATGGACAGGGATACATAGCAGGCGGAGCAGCCACCTGTGTGAAGAATCACAAGGCATAATCACGGGATATCGGCGAGGTACATAGACAATTCCAATATTGCAGGGGATTCATCTTCAGATGGCTCTAGGTGAGCATGGTACTGAGAAGTGGAAGGTGATTATGGGTGATGTAATAGACTCATTGTACCAGACCGACACATGGGAGCTGGTGGAGCTTCCAATGGGCCGGGAAGTGGTTGAATGCAAGTGGATCGTCAGGAGGATACAACATATATACAGACCGAGGTTGGTGGCGAAGGGTTATGCTCAGAGAGAAGGGATCAGCTTCTTAAAGATATTCACGCCGACAATATAACAGGTGTATATTAGATCCGTGATTGGCGCTGGTTGGCCAATACGATCTTGAGCTGAAAGGATGGATGTGGAGTCTACACTTCTATAAGGGAAATTAGAAGAGCAAATTTACATGAAGCAACCAGAACGGTTCGAAGTTAAAGGGGCTGAGAAAAAAGTTTGCAGGAGGTCGTGCTACGACCTGTCGCCTAGGCAATGGTTTGATTCCTTCATGGTGGGTCAGGTATTGTATGTTGATGACATATAGATTGCCAATTATGACATATCTGAAATCAATGTACTGAAGACTCGGTTACGTGAGACATTCAGGATGAAGGATCGAGGGGCTACAAGGATGGTTCTCGGCATTGAGACTGAAAAAGGAGTAAGCATTGCTTATCTCAGGTAGAATATCTTGTGTAGGTATTGATCAAGTATGTGATGGACCAAGTAAATCCGGAGAGCGTTTCCTACGCGTCTCTCCTCAAGTTTTTCTCAAGACATGTCCCAAAATATATGGGGAAAAGCATGATATCTTATGAGCCTTATTCAAATGCAGTTGGTAGTATATGTCATAGTCTGAATTAGACCGGTTATTTCACAGGCTATCAATGTTGTAAGCAAGTATCCCTGCAAACAATATTGGATAGCGGTGAGATGGTGAGAGGACTATGTCTTTCCTTTTGAGAAGACAGGAGCAAAGGTGGTTGGGCACGTGGATTCTGATTCGGCAGACATGCTTACCTAGAATGTTCCTGAAGAGAAGTTCCAGTTCTGTACAACTTCTCTGTGCTTGGCAATGGCGGAAAAGAAGGACGGAGTGTGTAAGAGAAGCTATGATATGATGCAGAGATAAGAGAAGAGGTCAAGAAGCTACACGATTGAAGATTGAAGACATGATAAAGATTATTGTAAGAAGTATGTCTTAAATCTGACATAATTTTTTTGGGGGACGCTTGACTAGTCGAGAGCATGACTCGACCGGTCGAGGCCCACTCGACTCAAAGTCCGGCGAGCTCAGTTTTTGGGTGTCCGTCAGGCTCGACCAGTCGAGGGTCAGGCTCGACTGGTCGAGCGGGTTGCTTAACCAGTCGAGGCCCTCCTTCGACTAGTCAAGGTTACGCAGATCCTGCGCAAACTGCGTAAATTTAAGGCGGTTTCCAGACTTTTCCAAAGGAGGTGCGTAAGTGGAGTTTCCTAAACTATAAATAGGGGTCCCTAGGACTATTCTAAAGTATTCCAAGTCTTCCTAAAGGTATTCTAAAGGGTTCTAGAGTTATCAAAGAGTGTAGTAAGGGTGAGATTCGAGGTTGTTCGAATCGGGTAAGTCCTCTCTCTTTGTAATTTATGCTTTTATAGTGAATTTCTATCGCTTTGTGCCGTGGTTTTTTCCCGTAAGGGTTTTCCACGTTAAATCTTTTTGTTCTCTTATGTGTGCTTGGTGTCATTGGATTGCTATCCTAGATCTAGATCTGTGTGATTCTATAGACCAAATCCCAACAGAAAATAGTCTGAAATTGATATACAACGTTTATGCAGTTGTGAGGTACATACAGCTTCAAAATTTTGTTTAAAATAACACTACTGTGGGTTCACGATTGTCAGAGTAAAGTGAAAGGATTAAATCGGCTAAAGAGTGGCCCAAATCGTTGATTTAGTGGGGTCCACACCCCATTCTCAAAAGGCCCTCGCACTTCCACTACCGCCTTAGGGGAATACTGTAACAACCGTAAATTTTGGTGCATTAAAAAAATTAAAATAAATATTTAAATATTTTATTTTTAAATAAAAAATAAAAGCAAGTCAATAGTTGAGTTGGTAGAGATACTCTTAATTGAGAGAGAGGTCTACGGATCGATTCTTGGAGTGGTAATAATAATTTTTTTTATCAAATGTTATAAAAAATTTCAAATTCAGGATTAGGGAAGATGTGCTCATCCAATCTTATCAAGAGAAGTTTCTTTTTTTTAAAAAAAAAAAGATAGAGGTTTCTGCTTAATAGAAAAATAGGAAGCTCTGGAGAATAAGGGAGAGAAAATTCTAAAAAGGCTTGATCAGGTAAGTTCTAATCGTTAGATCTTTTTAATTTTTTATTATGTTGTTAATTTCTTCTTGATCTATACAATGGATAGTGTGGATCATTCACACGATTATTGTATAGGTGTGTAGAGTCAATTTTAATAAAGTGATGTTTTTATGATTTCAGATCTGGTTAGTAATATTATATGAATAAATTGAATATATGGAATCTAATTGTGCTAAGATAGATCTGTACGGATCATATGATCCCTAAGGCCAAAATATACAAGGGCCATAATTTTCTGATCAATCTGACCATCAGATAAGCCACATTAACCAGATCTTAAAGTGTTTAATAAAGAAATCTCAGATTTTGGGCAAGTGTTGGTATCATTTGGCGTAGAAAGTTGAGATGGGCCATTGGTGTATGTGTGGTTAGATTCACACCATCCATCTAATGTGTAGAGGTAAAACATGGTAATATCTTAAGAATCTGGATGATCCAATCATCCGGTGGGCCACCCCAATTAATTATTTAATATTCAATTTTAGGATCTTAAAAAGAAAATCTAAATCTTAATAATTAAATTTACATAAACATATAATTTTAATTATTTGATCATTTAGGGTTTGGCCACTTACGATGTATATCAAAGGTAGGCCCCACCATGTAAAATAACTAGATGAATAATAATGTTATTGATATAACTGATAGGATCTCTGAATTCAAACCAACCTAATTACCTTGTGGATTCTACACTACCAGACTCAGGTGAGTAACCCAACTTGTTTCATGATTCATTAAAATTAAAATAAATCGTTTGTGATTATTTGATTGATTAATATACTGATTTGAGTATTTTGTTATAATAATTGTATGCTAAATTCATATGTGAATATTCTGATCAAGACAACTATGCTAAATATGAAAAATATGCATTTATATATCATCTATCATTCATTACATTTACATAATACATGGTCGATCCTAAGGGCCCTCCCTGGAAGAAATGTCGATTCTAGTAGAGCATTACTAGATGCGGACTATACTCAAGCCTACCGAAAGGTGAAAGCCTACCCAATGGGTGGATGCGGGTTGACGACCTCTAACTTAAGCAGATGGACGATCATCCCATCTGATGTATTCATACATTATTTGCATCGATATCATTGTACATCCATTTTTATGTTATTTTAATTGCTATGATTATGAACCATGCTGAGTTATTTCACTAAGCCTGACCAACTTACCTTTTTATTGATGAAAAAACTGAACAGAGGAGCCATTAACAGATGATGTGGTGTCAGTGTTCGAAATATCGGTATTGCACAATGTATCGCACACTTGGGATACAGATACATATCGATTATCGCACGGGATATATCGTTTGTATACATAGTTTATCACACTTTTTGGGAAACATGGGGAAACATTTGGAAATTGGTTGAATTTTTTAATGAAACTTTGGGCATGTTAAAAAGGCTCTTAATACACACTTTTAAATCATAAAGTTTCAAAAAAGAAGTGTACATAATAGATTTCTTTTGTATAGGGTCCTAGCTATGCGTTGTCCGATTGAACTAAGACAACTATACTCAGTATCAACCCCGACCATCCGTTTTTCCATATCATTTCGGGACATTATCTAAAAAAATAAAAAAGATCCAATAATTAGGTAGACCATACCATAGGAAACAATGGTGATTGACCATTAGTGGGCCACAAAAGTTTTGGATCAAGCTAATAATAGTTTTTTCTCTTCTTTCAAATCATAAATTTATCTGGTAAAATGGATGGACGGAGTGGATAAAATACATGAATTATAGTGAGCCCACAAAGTTTATAAAGTACACTGCTCACTAGGGGATCCACTTCCCACCACACTGGGGGTGGGGCGCTGATCGTACGCAGATTTCCTGCCAAATTCCTTCGCTTAAAACCTAGGTGGGGCCAACCGTGATGTTTGTAAGAAATCCATCTCGTCCATTCATTTTTTGAGATCATTTTAGCACTTGAGAGCAAAAACGAACAGGATCCAAGACTAAAGTGGGCCGCACTAAAGGAAAAGGTGGGTAGGAAAATTCCTACCGTTGAAACCTCCCTGGGTCGACAATGATGTTAACATGCCATCCATACCGTTCATAACGTTCTTCCTACACGGATGAATTGAAAATACAAATATTAGTCTAATTCAAAACTTATGTGGCCCCACGAATATTTCAAGTGTGGATGTTCAATCCTCACATTTTTGGCACACTTGAGTATTAGATCCTACTCATTTTTTATTCCATGTCCTAAAATGATCTCACCAAACAGATGGATGGAGTGGATTCCTCACAAACATCATAGTAGGCCCCACTAAGGTTTCAAGCGCAGGAACTTCCTGCGGAAGGCTTTGGTAGGAAATCAGTGTACGGCGCTGACCTCCTCGAGCTCAAGTTGTACAAACATTTCAAAGTTACATGGCCCTACAATAATGTATTTATTATATCTACACCGTTCATGCATTTGGAGAGATCATTTTAGATCATGAACCCAAAAATGAGTCATATCCAAAGCTCAAGTGGACCACACCACAAATAGCAGTGGGGGACTGATTCTCACCATTAATACATTCGTAGGGCCCACCATAATGTTTATTTTCCATCCAATCTGTTAATTAGGTCACACAGACCTTGATGAAGAGAAAAAATAAATATCATATTGATTCAAAACTTCCATGACCCCTAAAAGGGTTTCAATGGTAGACGTTCAATTTACCACTGTTGTTTGCAGTGTGGTCCAGTTGATCTTTGGATCTGTCTTATTTTTCGGCTCAAGCCTTATGAAGAGCTCGACAAATGGACGAACGGTCTAGATATAACATATACCTCATGATAGGACCCACAAAACTTGGTGACGTCAACACATAGCTCGGTGGTGTGCACGGTACTCGATTTCGATAAAAAAAAGAGTCGAACAACCTTTAGTTTTTAAGCAGAAAGGGTTCCAGAAGCCGGGAACCCTAAAATTTCTCCCAAATCTCATCGTATCGGCGACGATGTCTCCGGATTTCTCTCCAAAATCGGAGATTTTATTTGCGATAACCTAGGAATGACGCTTCAATTCAAATGGCCCACCAAATGGAAGCTTCCGATCATGGCGATCTCTTCTACAGGTACCGAAATCCACCCTCTAATTTTTTTTCCTGATTTTTTTGGATGATGACGTCGATGTCCAACAATAATGGAGAGGAAATCACATTATATCATCGAAATATCGTGCGATATCAACGATATATATGCCGATATCTGGATTTTGGGTTTTTTGGTATCTTCCGGGGGTTATCGCAAGTGTATCGTCTCCCAGGAGTGCGATAACGATAATATCAGCCGATAGTATCGATATTTCGAATATTGTGTTGGGCAAGTACCGAAAGGATGCACCATACCTGAACACGATCCATGTAAAATATGACCATACTTATCTAAAGATGAAGTGGTGGCATTAAACCATTTCTGATTACTTGCTAGCATAGTTTGATTAACGTAAAATGCATATCGGTATTGATTTTGAGATTTTAAGAAATTATTTAGATTTATTTCATTGAAACAATGTTAGTATGGAATAAACATAATTATAATACGATGTTATAATAAATGAATGATTTTTAAGGTTTATTTTATTTTAAGGGTTGTCAAGATTCATATATTCATAGTTGATTGGTGCTAAGTGTTATGTATGTATGATTGAGATTATGGTGGAACTTACACTGAATATAATTATCATCTCTTATTAAATTGATTAAGGAATTAAATTAATACACTTTGCGTACGAATTATGAACTGAAACTCGAGTCTAAGGGTGCACACTCTGTACCCGAATTTCGGAGCGTGACAAATGTCATCATCCAAAAATGTAAAAAGTGCCCAGATGGCTAAAATAATAATGGCTCGGAATATGAGACCAATGCCTTTACGACATCATAATTAGAAGTTATTTTAATTAATTTTTCGATTTGAGCACAGATTGTGTGCTAGAGCCTATCTTTGGAAAGTTTCTGAGCTCAAAAGCTACGCTGGGTAATTTTTACTGTTGAAATCTTTGCGGAGTCCACCCTGATGTTAACAATAGGGAAAGAAATTTTTACCATTGAAATCTCCCTCCACCTTGATGTTTATATGCCATCCAAACCCTTCATAAGGTCATTCCCACTGGGATGAACTGAAAACCCAAAAACTTAGCCTGATATGAAACTCGTGTGGCCCTACAAAGGTCTCAACAGTGGTCGTTCAATCTCCACTGTTTCCTCTCGTGTAGCTCCTTTGAGTTCTGAATCCCCTAATCTTGTGTCTTCTATTATAGAATGAGCTTGAAGAAATAGATGGATGTTGAGGGTCAAATATTGCATATCAGACCCATTTATTGTATGGATTTACAAGCATGACACCGTTTAATAGCCTAATTTAATTGTATTTGTGATGCAGGGCGTCTTCATGAGCTTGGACTGGGAAAGGACACTAAAAAGCATGGATTTACCGATCTGATGACACTAAAGCATGGGACGGACTCCTGGGGATTGGGATCGACGATTTTACACAGCCGAGATCCGGAAAAAATCGAGAAATTGAAGCTCAAGTGGCCCAAAAGTCGGCCAGAATGCAAGATCATAGGTTTCTCACCATCCGTTTGTCCCGAAATTTCATACACGGCCTGAAGAACATAAATTAACCGTACATGCAGAATTTCGGCCGTTGTATCCTGGTGGAAGTGGCCTAATGGATAGATCATCCCTCGGAATCATGATTCTGGGCCCACCTGTTGTTTGGATCTGCTTCATCTCCGGTCTCCACGGTCTAAATGATGTGACAGAATGGATGGACGGAGCGGATTTCATATATACATCATGATGGACCCCACAAGGAGCATGCGAGTGCATAGACGGTGCACTCCTGCGGTGCACCGAATTCCTACAAAAGGGTCAGCCACCGCTGACCCGCGTCCTCTTCAAAAACGCAACAGCGTTTTCGCTGTCGTCCGCCGGTCCTCCTCAGTGGGGCCCACTCGACACCTGAAGTGATGATCCGAACCATCCATTGTATCAAGAGGGTGGGCGTGAACATCGCCTAGGTGGCGTAATCTCGGAAGATAATGGAGAGTGGATTTCAGCTGTTAAAACGGATGATTAACGGTGACTTGAAAGATAACGTGGGCCACATGAAATGAGGACCAAAAGTAGTGCTTCCCACCTGATTTTTCGAGTAGAACGCAGTGGACGGATCGGATTTTCCAAGAAGATATTGAAATGGGGCCCACCATCGTCACAGCGTCAATAACATGACCCTGTTTTCGCAACCGGACGCCGTCCGACTTTCACGGCGAGTTGTACGCCCTTGGGGGCGGTCGGACGGCTGATCCGAGCCGTTCATCATGTAGGTGGGCCAGAAAGCTCCCAGAGGACGTTGTCCTTTTGGAAGGAAAGCAAAGAAGAAGAAGAGGAGAAGACTCCGAGTTTGGCTGCTGTGCGTCTCCGCAACCAACTCGTCCGCGATCTCCGGCCTTTCGCACGGACCTCCTGCTCTACATACAAGGAGTCCCAGCTTCCGCAGCTGAGTCCTGCCAGGACTCCACAGAAGGGAGGTGAGAAGAAAGATAAAAAGGGAGGAGGCTCGGTTGGAAAGAGGGGGATTCATGTTATTCACGGCTGGAGAAAGAGCAGCAGTTTTTTCTCCGAGAGCAGCAGTTTTTTTTCTTGCTAAGGCTGCTGGAAGAAAGTGGTTTTGCTGAGACGGACGGCAGCGTGGAAAGGCTCGGTTTGGAGGCCGGAACGAGCAGAGGTCTGTTGCTGCTGGACGTTGGCAGAGAGTACAGTGTAGCTGCTGTGCACGGGAGGAGTGCAGCTGCTGTGCACGAAAGGAGGGTCAGCTGCACGTTTTTAGAGAAGCAGCAGGTGGGATTCCTGCTAGACGTGGCTGGAGAAAACAGAAGGAGAATTGGAAGAAAGAGGTTTTCTTTTTTTTCTTTCCTTTAATGTTTTTTTCATTCTTCTTCTTTTTAGTTGGAATTTAACCCATATCATGCTCGGCTAAACCTCTTAGCTAGGGCTAAGGGGTGAAGCTTGTAGCCTGATGGGAGAGATGTTGCTGGTGCCCTTTGATTAAGATTGAAGAGATTATTCTTGATTTAATTTTATGGGAATATTTTTAGTTTTTTTATGGCATGTTGTGACTGAAATTACAATGGGCTTGCAATGGCTTTGAATATTTCTTTCCTCTTTTTATATTTATGAAGTCAGGAAGCCCTGTTGTTCATCATTGTCCCCAGTATGTGTTGTGATGTAGTATAAACTCGGTGATGTAGTGCCCTCTACCGTCTAACCTCAAGCCCTGTTGGTTTCAGATAACGTACAGGTATTAGTCCCTGTGGATTCGACCTCGGTCTTACCGAGTTTATTACTACATCACAACCCTATACTTGGGGAGTGAACAAGTTTGACGGATTGTATGTGTTGGAGTTAGGTCCAGTAAAAGGTCTTTGATAGTTATTTACGGCATTGGCTTGTTCATTCAACACTCCTCGAAAGGCAGGTATTGTAGGACAGTTTTCAGTTGTGTGAATGTTGCAATCACAGATGCCGCAAACAATTTCATTGACCTTATCCTCCGACCATCTAGAGACGTGCCTGGCCCACTCCCATGATTTTGATGATGACATGATCAGGGAGACTTGCGCCTTGCTTGATACTGCACCGGTACTTGAAGTTAACCGATGGAGGCCACAATTTGAAGAATTACCACAAACTGATGTAGTGCCTCTACCGTCTAACCTCAAGCCGCCGAAGCTTGACCTAAAACCTTTGCCCTCTGATTTGAAATATGCATATTTGGGTCAAGATGAGACATACCCGGTGGTGATCTCTGCCCACCTGGAGAAAGAACAGGAGAGTATGCTTATATCTACTCTCATTGAGCATAAAGGAGCCCTGGGATGGACGATAGCGGACCTCAAAGGAATCGATCCCTCGATTTGTACTCATCACATATACCTTGAGGATAATGCAAAAACCGCTCGGCAACCACAACGTAGACTAAATCCCAACATGAAGGAAGTGGTTAAGGCCGAGGTTCTTAAACTATTGGATGTGGGTATTATATACCCTATATCTGATAGTCAATGGGTGAGTCCAACTCAAGTGGTCCCTAAGAAGTCCGGAATCACCATCGTAGCCAATGCTAATAATGAACTCGTGCCAACTAGAGTCACTCTTGGTTGGAGAATGTGCATTGACTACGGAAAGTTAATAACGTCACGAGGAAAGACCACTTCCCTTTACCATTCATTGATCGAGATCCTGGAAAGGTTAGCTGGTCATTCCTATTACTATTTTCTTGACGGGTATTCAGCTACAACCAGATAGAGATAGCCCCGAAGACCAGGAAAAGACCACATTTACATGTCCCTACGGCACCTTTGCCTATCGAAGGATGCCATTCGGACTATGTAATGCCCCCGCCACTTTTCAGCGATGTATGCTTAGTGTTTTTTTTGACATAGTGGGGCAATATCTAGAGGTCTTTATGGACGATTTCTCTGTTTACGGTCCATCTTTCAGTAAGTGCTTGGAAAGTCTTAAATGTGTGCTGAAAAGATGTGAAGAGAAGAACTTGGTACTTAATTGGGAGAAGTGCCATTTCATGGTTCAGAAGGGAATTGTCCTTGGGCATATCATCTCGTCCAAGGGAATCGAGGTAGATAAGGCAAAAATCGATCTTATCTCTAACCTACCTCCACCCAAGAACATTAGAGACGTGCGATCCTTCTTAGGACACGCAGGGTTTTACAGGCGATTCATAAAGGACTTTAGTCTCCTCTCTCGTCCATTATGTAATCTTCTTCAAAAGGATGTTCCTTATGGAGTGAGCAATGCCAGGAAGCTTTCACCAAGCTTAAAGGCACATTAACCACGCACCTATCATGCGCACCCGACTGGAACCTTCCTTTTGAGCTTATGTGCGACGCTTCGATTATGCTCTTGGGGCGGTCCTAGGCCGAGAAAAGACAAGAAGCCCTACGTCATTCACTACGCAAGTAGGACTCTAAATCCTGCCCAAGTGAACTACTCGACTACGGAAAAGGAACTCTTAGCCGTAGTATTCGCCTTGGACAAATTTAGGTCCTACCTGATCGGATCCAAGATCATTATATATACAGATCATGCGGCACTGAAGTATCTTCTTTCTAAGAATGATTCTAAGCCCCGCTTGATAAGATGGATCCTTCTACTCCAAGAATTTGATTTGGAAATTAAAGATAAAAGGGAGTAGAGAACGCAGTGGCCGATCACCTTTCTCGCCTTAATACCTTTGATTCCCTTGAAACGACACATATCAATGACATGTTCCCTGATGAACAATTGTTCAGAGTCTCCCATTCACCTTGGTTCGCTGATAATGCTAAATATCTTGCTGCAGGTGACATACAGACACAGTGGACTGCGAAGATAAGAAGAAATTTTTCACCGAGGTGCGCAACTTTTCCGGATGATCCTTACTTATTTAAATATTGCGACCAAATTCTAAGGAGATGTGTACAGACGATGAGCATCTGAATGTTATCTCCTTCTGTCACTCTCAGGCTGTGGTGGTCACTTTTCCGCTAAAAAGACCACGGCCAAGATTCTGATGTGGCTTTATTGGCCCACTATGTTCGGGGACACTCATGAGTTTTGCAAAGCTTGTGAGCGTTGTCGAAATTGGGAGCATTGTCCGTCGAAATATGATGCCTTTGAATCCCATCCTTATCATTGAAGCATTTGATTGGGGCATCGATTTCATGGGACCATTCCCCCAATCGTTTGGAAATCAGTATATTTTGCTCGCCGTGGATTATGTCACTAAATGGGTTGAAGCGATTCCGTGTCGAAAGAATGACCATCGCACGGTCATTAAATTCTTAAAAGAGAACATCCTTTCTCGATTCGAAACGCTTCGAGCCATCATTAGTGATGGGGGCTCACACTTTTGTAATAGACCATTCGAGAGCTTAATGAAGAAATACGGTATCTCTCATAAGGTGAGCACCCCATACCATCCACAGACAAGTGGACAAGCCGAGATTTCTAATAGGGAGATTAAACACATTTTGGAGAAAACGGTTAACCCTGATCGTAAGGATTGGTCAATCCGATTGATCGATGCCTTATGGGCATACCGTACTGCCTTCAAAACTCCTATTGGAATGTCTCCCTTTAGACTTGTCTATGGGAAAGCTTGTCACTTGCCTGTGGAGCTGGAACATAAGGCATCTGGGCGATCAAAAATCTTAATTTCAATCTGACAAGCTGCTCGCTACGCAAACTTCAATTGAATGAACTTGAAGAAATCCTAACGACGCATACGAGAATTCGAGAATTTACAAGGACAGATGAAGGCGTTTCATGATCAACATATTCTACGAAAATCATTCACGCCAGTTCCGAAAGTCCTTTTGTATAATTCTCGATTACATCTCTTTAGGTAAGCTTCGATCTCGTTGGACCGGCCTTTGTTGTCATCGCTTATCCTCATGGGGCCGTCGAGATAAGAGATCCCGACAATGGCAAGGAGTTTAAAGTAAATGGGCATCGTTTAAAGCCATTTGTCGAGAAATTTGATTCAGAGGACATGTCCATGCCTCTGACTGATCCTGTTTACCAGGACTGATCTCTTAGTCTGATGGAGGTATAGGTAGGTTTATCGCTTTCATAGGATTATGGTAGTTGCTTTGGTCTGGCTGAAGACGTTAAACTTAGCGCTCCTGGGAGGCAACCCAGCTTTTCAACTTATTTCATTTTCCTAGCAAGTTCAATGTTTGTGGGTAACATTACTGCAAACCCTCACGAGACTACAACTCGTCCACTAGGGGTAACCTAGGGGTTTAAAGGCTTGTTGCATGCGCTAAATGCAATCGAGAGCACCTGCGAAAGTGGTATAGGTAGGATTTTATTTTTGTTAGTTTTGTGTTATTTTCTCTCTCGTGCTGACTGGATTCCATGCTGCGATCTCTTGGAAAGTCTCTCACGATTCATCATCCAGGTTCTATCTTCCCTTCACTTTTTCTTTACTTTTGTTGTCCTATGCGCATTCCATACACATATACCTTGAGGACAATGTAGCTTTTAAGTTGGGGGTGGGAGATTAGGTTACCTAATCAGTGTTTTTTTTTTCATCTTGAACAAAAAGTGTGAAAATTTTTAAATTTTTTCTGGACTTTCTGGTGAACTCAAAGTGATTTGACAACCATCTTTGATTTAGAATCACAGGATATGGAATGTTGGTGATTTACTGCTCTTGGATGCAGTTGCTCGTTAGATGCCACAGTTAAGTTTAATTATTAATCCATGATTAGAAGTTGTAAACATTGATTGAGTCATGATTTCACATGTCACATCTCGCTTACACATCAAGATTTCAGTTTAAAACTGAAGGGTTAATTTGGGGATCAGTAAGCATAGAAGGAACCAACTTGAACAATTGTCCGTCAAGATCAATTAAAAGGAAGAGATACCGTTGAAAAAGGTTAGGCAAAGAATCTTCACTATAGGTTTGCTCCCTATAAGTGTGGACTTCATTCCCCTTCTTGATTTTCTCAGTTAAAAAAAAAAAAAAAAAAAAAAGGAATGAAAAGATGATCTTTGAGGCAAGCTTTGGTTATTATGAATTCTCTTGTTAATCACCAACGATATCCTGAAATAAAGAATTGAATATTAATGTTGAAAGTTGGGATTACACTTTACATCTGTGGAACTCAATGTTTAGGATTATTTCTAATTAAGGGACTAATACTTTGAATGAAGTTTGCCGTGTGTTTGAGTCTAGGAGAGAGTAAAGCCCAACATTCATGAATTGTTGAATTCTGAATATCTAGATTGTTTTCCAAAATCACTCGAGTTCATAGAAATTCTCCTGTAATTCTCAACTTATTTTTCGCATACTTTGCTCGGGACTAGCAAAATGCTGGTTGGGGGTTGTGTTGAGGGTCAAATATTGCATATCAGACCCATTTATTGTATGGATTTACAAGCATGACACCGTTTAATAGCCTAATTTAATTGTATTTGTGATGCAGGGCGTCTTCATGAGCTTGGACTGGGAAAGGACACTAAAAAGCATGGATTTACCGATCTGATGACACTAAAGCATGGGACGGACTCCTGGGGATTGGGATCGACGATTTTACACAGCCGAGATCCGGAAAAAATCGAGAAATTGAAGCTCAAGTGGCCCAAAAGTCGGCCAGAATGCAAGATCATAGGTTTCTCACCATCCGTTTGTCCCGAAATTTCATACACGGCCTGAAGAACATAAATTAACCGTACATGCAGAATTTCGGCCGTTGTATCCTGGTGGAAGTGGCCTAATGGATAGATCATCCCTCGGAATCATGATTCTGGGCCCACCTGTTGTTTGGATCTGCTTCATCTCCGGTCTTCACGGTCTAAATGATGTGACAGAATGGATGGACAGAGCGGATTTCATATATACATCATGATGGACCCCACAAGGAGCATGCGAGTGCATAGACGGTGCACTCTTGCGGTGCACCGAATTCCTACAAAAGGGTCAGCCACCGCTGACCCGCGTCCTCTTCAAAAACGCACCAGCCTGTCGTCTACCGGTCCTCCTCAGTGGGGCCCACTCGACACCTGGAGTGATGATCCGAACCGTCCATTGTATCAAGAGGGTGGGCGTGAACATCGCCTAGGTGGCGTAATCTCGGAAGATAATGGAGAGTGGATTTCAGCTATTAAAACGGATGATTAACGGTGACTTGAAAGATAACGTGGGCCACATGAAATGAGGACCAAAAGTAGTGCTTCCCACCTGATTTTTCGAGTAGAACGCAGTGGACGGATCGGATTTTCCAAGAAGATATTGAAATGGGGCCCACCATCGTCACAGCGTCAATAACATGACCCTGTTTTCGCAACCGGACGCCGTCCGACTTTCACGGCGAGTTGTACGCCCTTGGGGGCGGTC
This sequence comes from Magnolia sinica, assembly GCF_029962835.1. Taxonomy (NCBI): domain Eukaryota; kingdom Viridiplantae; phylum Streptophyta; class Magnoliopsida; order Magnoliales; family Magnoliaceae; genus Magnolia; species Magnolia sinica. The sequence continues at coordinate 15,829,150 of NC_080573.1, forward strand.
GGACGGCTGATCCGAGCCGTTCATCATGTAGGTGGGCCAGAAAGCTCCCAGAGGACGTTGTCCTTTTGGAAGGAAAGCAAAGAAGAAGAAGAGGAGAAGACTCCGAGTTTGGCTGTGCGTCTCCGCAACCAACTCGTCCGCGATCTCCGGCCTTTCGCACGGACCTCCTGCTCTACATACAAGGAGTCCCAGCTTCCGCAGCTGAGTCCTGCCAGGACTCCACAGAAGGGAGGTGAGAAGAAAGATAAAAAGGGAGGAGGCTCGGTTGGAAAGAGGGGGATTCATGTTATTCACGGCTGGAGAAAGAGCAGCAGTTTTTTCTCCGAGAGCAGCAGTTTTTTTTCTTGCTAAGGCTGCTGGAAGAAAGTGGTTTTGCTGAGACGGACGGCAGCGTGGAAAGGCTCGGTTTGGAGGCCGGAACGAGCAGAGGTCTGTTGCTGCTGGACGTTGGCAGAGAGTACAGTGTAGCTGCTGTGCACGGGAGGAGTGCAGCTGCTGTGCACGAAAGGAGGGTCAGCTGCACGTTTTTAGAGAAGCAGCAGGTGGGATTCCTGCTAGACGTGGCTGGAGAAAACAGAAGGAGAATTGGAAGAAAGAGGTTTTCTTTTTTTCTTTCCTTTAATGTTTTTTTCATTCTTCTTCTTTTTAGTTGGAATTTAACCCATATCATGCTCGGCTAAACCTCTTAGCTAGGGCTAAGGGGTGAAGCTTGTAGCCTGATGGGAGAGATGTTGCTGGTGCCCTTTGATTAAGATTGAAGAGATTATTCTTGATTTAATTTTATGGGAATATTTTTAGTTTTTTTATGGCATGTTGTGACTGAAATTACAATGGGCTTGCAATGGCTTTGAATATTTCTTTCCTCTTTTTATATTTATGAAGTCAGGAAGCCCTGTTGTTCATCATTGTCCCATGGGCATGGTAGGATGACAGTACCGTCCTTCATAGCATGTTGATTGGTTGGTAATTAGTTTAATTCTGTTGTTTGCTTTGTCTTCTGGGCATGGTTTGGTGATGGAATCCATTCTAATTCATACACCTTTCATCTCTTGAAACCTATATCAATGGCAGTTCAGTAAATTTCCATCCTGGCATACGATCTCCCTGATCTCTACAAGTGGATCCCCTGAATCCCTAGTTTCCTTCCTCTGAATTCCTTAAAATCTTAGATAATTCTTCCACAATTATTCCTTAAATTCTATTTGGTTTAGATCACATCTTAGTCTAGTTCTAGTTCTACTTGGTTTCAGATAACGTACAGGTATCAGTCCCTGTGGATTCGACCTCGGTCTTACCGAGTTTATTACTACATCAATGGATAGTGGTATTTTTTCACAGTGGGACCCACCTAGGTTTCGAGTGCAGAAACTTCCCGCTATATGCTGTAGCAGCAAATCCGTGTGACATGACATGGATTGCAGATGTGGGAGTGGATTAGCTGCTACTCTAGTAACACCGAATGGGTGTTACCCTTAACGTGTGAGGCCGACCTTAATGAATGTATTGTATATCCACGCCGCCATCCATTTTTTCAGCTTATTTCAGGACATTATCCCAAAACTGAAGTAGATCCAGATATCTTGTGGACCACACCACTGTAAAAAGTGGTGAATGACCTTTTAAAAGCTTTTTTAGGCCACGAGTTTTGGATTAAGTTGATCTTTGTATTTTCTCTTCATTCACGTTGGGTTGACCTTATCAACTGGTTGGATATAAAATAAACATTATGGATATGCTTATGGTGGACTTTAGTAAGTTTTTAATGGTGGGAGTTCAATCACAACTATTTCCATTAGTATGGTCCACCCGAGATTTGATCTACTTAATTTTTGGGACCACTTACTAAAATGGGCTGGAAAAAGGGATGTACAAATCATCCAGGTGCTCCGGCGGTAACACCCACATGTGTTACCCCCACATATGTGCCAGTAGCCAACGGTGCTCCATAGGCCCCACCATGATGTATGTGTTTTACCCATGTCATCCATCCATTTTACATAATTATTTTAAACTATGATCTTAAAAAATGAGTTAAATTCAAATCTCATGTGAACCACACAACAGAGAAAAAGCTGTGATATCAAATACCTACCGTTGAAATTTTCATAGGGCCCACTGTAATGTTTATTTGCCATCCAACCTATCGATTTGGTCACGCAGACATGTATGAAGGGAAAACATAAATATCAGCTTCATCCAAAAATTTGTGGCCCCAAGAGGTTTTTAACTGTGGGTGTTCAATTACCAAAGTTTTTTTGTGGTGTGGTCCACTTGAGATTTGCATGTCTCATTTTTGTGCTAATGGATTGTACCTGATAGTGTTTTATAGCCCCACCATGATGTATATGTTTTATCCACAAGGTCTATAAATTTTCCTAGCTTATTTTAAGGCATGAGACCCAAAAAGCAGCCTATGGCCAACTTGGCAATTGTTGATCGATGGATGAGAAAATTTTGGTAGCTTGGAACACCAATCAAATAAAAATTTATTCGAAGGGATTGTTAGCATGGTAATAATTAATTTTGTCTCCTGCTACCTACCAGATAAAAATTTATATATGTGTGGCCCATTCATTCCACTAGATTGTTGCATGATAATAATAGGTTTTGTCTTATTTTTTAAGGAAGATAGAAATTAAGACAATAGAGACAAATGTGATATATTGTCAATTTTCAGACAATTATTATTTGCGCTTGCCAAACAGATTTTCATGGAAAAAAAAAAAGTATTAATATGCTTAATATAAGATATTTGTACTTTTTTCCAACAAATTATCAAACAGATTTTTCAATAAATACTAAAATTCAGCACCTAAATTAATTTTCAGACTTTATTTTTCAGTTAACCAAACAGCACCATGGAACAGGTGAGAGTACAGCTTAGGTGATTGTAGAGCCTTATTTAAGCAATGAGAAAATGAATGACAGTGGCACTCCCATTTTCACATTGGAATGGGGATGGGATCAACAAACAGTGCCATGACATTCTTTTTAGTCTCTTTGTTGGAATGAGTATATCCATCTCCATGTACGTACAGGTCTTCCATCACACGTGCAAGGTTGAGGCCTCGAAGAAGAAGTGACGACGGGATAACTGTCGGTCTAAGGAATGCCTCGTTCAAGTCCTTCCACACGTTTGTAATCATTCTTGAAGACTGATACATGCTTCTTTCTTTGATACGCCATGCTCCTTCATGTAGCACTCAACGGTTGAAGCAACATGATCCCTTTCTTGCTCGAACTTCAAGTATCACCAACAAAAACGAGTGGTGAGATCATTTACTATGTTTTTTTTTTTTCACATCATCTTCTTTATCACACCAGAAAAAAGTACAGAGCAAGATGGAAAAGTACGGTTCCAGATACAACTTGTAAGTGGTATCAAAGGTTAGGATTTACTTACATGTATGGCATTTGTAATGAGTTTATGCATGATCCAAGGATAACAATGTAAAATTTTTATAAGGTGGGCTTTATTGATCAACAACCTAGATTGCATTAAGGGTTGGATAGTGTGATCGGGAGTATCAGTGAACCCCACTCAATTATTATTCATTCAAATTCTTGTAAGGGGTAGTGCATTATAACTGTGTCACACACACTGTTCAAGTTGGACTAGGATTACCAAATCCACGTGGAGCCTTAGAGAGAGGAGGTTCGATGGGTTCCAAACTCATCAACCTTGTAGATTATATAAACAAGGTTAGGTCCCTCTGCCTACATACAGTTGAAGCTTTTCATCTCATCATGGTGCTTCTCTAAGAGTGTAAGGTGAAGAAGATACTAGCCATCTCATATGGTTATGTCTTCTCAATCAAGTACGCTTTTTATTCAAGTTATTTAATTTCTATACTCGATGCATAGCACGGTCCTCTGCAATTCCACATATAGTTTACAAACAATGTTATATATTCTCGCACTATTCCACTTCTAAACAACATGCACCATGGTTTTCTTGTCTAAATTTAGCACGAAACCCTAAACCTCAATGTTAAAACATGCTATGTGTGGCATTGAGATATGAGCTCGAGCCCATATGTATGAAGTTGGCGCATGCTGCCTAAAATCTTCAATTATCACCCCCTGTGGCATGGAATATTGAAGAATCGCGCTTCTCGGTCCAAATCATTTTTACCCCGAGTCTGAGTCACGACTCAACCCATTGACTCACCTGAGTTGGGAATACTTTCAATGCTGCCTCATGGCGCGAACTAGGTTTTGAGTCACATCGGTTAACTCAGATGAGTTGTTAATCCATTTATTAGTGGGGAGTCCCCACGCATATTTCCAGCCAGGAAAAATGTGAAACGGGTTACTACCCGACTCACACAAAATTCTAACATGTGTTAATAGGAAAAACAAGTTTTCATGTATTATTACCTCGTGGCCTGCAATGTCATCTCCGATCCGGGCTATAACCGATAAATCCATAACGAATTTCGGATGGGCAGTCATCCAATCGAAAACCTTTTTAGTGGCCTCTTCTCCCATGCCAACACAAGCAACGCCAAAGACAAATATGTAACCGGCGCTAACTAGTGAGACATCAAGATGCTCTTTTAATGTAGGCATGTATTTACTGCTCATCCATCTTGCTTCATCCAAGTAGGCCTGGACCAGCACCTTCATCTGAAAATGCCATATCAAACCAAAAACTCCTTGAGAAAATTCAAAAAAAATAAAATAATGATGAGAATATATGAGGAACATGCAGTTGTACATGCGGGTGAAATCTAGGGGGCCCCAGGTAGAAGGGGGATACATTAGGAAGGAACCATCACCCCCATATGAAAATCTTAAACATATGATTTGCATAATGGTTTTATGGGCCAGTTTGAACCATTGGATGGATTAGATGACCAAAAAGTGGACCGATATTTGGTGGTGTATTGATGTCATCAAGTTCTGTGGGGCTCGCTATGATTTATTTATTATATCCACACCGTCCATCCATTTGGCTAGATCATTTTAGGGCATGACCGAAAAAACAAGTCATATCCAAAGTTCAAGTGGACCACACCATAAAAAACAATGGGGATAATGATTCCCATATTTCAGGCCTGGCATGGACTCATCTGGGCCTGACCTTGTACCTGGATAGTACGTGTTCCTCTGTAAGAAATATCATAAATTAGAGTTGGATGTCATACTTCACTTTTTATCCAGTTTGTACGGTAATGTTTTTCATCCGGCATCATCTGACCCTCTATTTCATTGACGGTATTCAGTAGCGCAAGATAGCAAGCCTTCATGTACTCTGGGAGCCCTTCTGCGGCCTCAACTTCCCACCTGAAAGTCAATAGTCCCTGTCATTAAACCTAGGTAGTGTTTGCATGGTAACCAATTGCATGCAAACATACACCATTTCACAGTGTATAGTCTATAGTGATGCAGGACAATTAAAATTGATAGAGCATGGCAAATCAATCCATTTATCTCATAGTATAGGCCCCACTTCCCATGGGTTAGGACCTCGGCCAAACCCCCCATGATCCCCATTTCATGTGGGTTCCACTTCACACGAGCCACTCGCTTTACACGGATAGCCCTATCTCACACTAGCCATCCGCATTGAGTGTGCCCCTGCATCCCACAGGCAAATCCACTCGAGCCCGGTGTAAAAATACTCCTACATTAGGTAGTGTATTGAAATTTCAGATAGAAGGCTTCCAGATTATACACTGAATAATCGACTATATCACTTCTTTGGAGTACATAAGCAAAGGAGAATTGCTAATTCCATAGAAATGCAGTCCGGACATTAGATGGGCCAGATTGAACAAATGAAGGAAGATATTGGGAAATTTGTTTCTTTGGCCTTCTCCTTTCTCATCCGTTCATTGGTTACATTGTGGCCCCCTTGATTCTTGGCTAGTATTCCATTCATCCCAGCTTCACAGACATGATCTCGTTGCAGAGATATGCCACATGCATAGGTTTGTTGAATTAGAAAACATCCAAACAAGGAACTCTTCTAACTTTTTTAAAAATAATTATCTACCCTGTAGATTGCAGCAGTGAATACTTCAACTTCATCCAATGTAGCGTAGGCATCGTAGGTGTCATCGATTATCGATGTAATTTTGAATATTTTCGTTAGTATGACTCTAGCACGGCTATATTGAGGTTCATAGTACACTCCCAAAATCCAATAGTAGGCCTCCACCAATCTATCTCTTGCAAAAGGGTATATGGTTGCAAGTCCAAGATCTTTCCACCACCTACACCAGACATCAACACATTAATATATATATTATATTATTGAGATTAGATACTTCTTTTATTACTAGTTATATATATACCCTGTGTTTGGATGCTCAATTGAGTTGAGTTGCAATAATCAAATTGAATAAAGAAATAATAAACATGCATTCAGGGATAAAAAAGTGTTTGCTTTTGGGCTATTCTTGTTTCAGTGCCTTTAGTTTTCAAAATATAGAATTGACTGTTTTCTTGTACAAAATCAGTATTGCCCTTGATGTTTCTATAATATGATGATTTTACCCATCCAGCTTATAGAAAGTTCATAGCACCAGCCATGCTATATAGTGAGGTCCACCTTGATATTAGTGAGAAATTCACATGGTTTATCTATTTTGCCATTTCATGTCAGGACATGATCCCGAAAATGAGGCCGATTCAAAGTTCATGTGGGCTAAACTAACCGGTAATAATGGGAATTAAATACCCACCGTTCAAACATTCGTGGGGCTATAGGATGTTAGTAATAAATCCATGACATCCATCTATTTTATTTTTTTTAATTCTATTTTAGGGCATATGCTAAAAAATGAGGCTGATCCAAAGCTCTGATGGGCCAAATGACTTGAAACAGTGGGAATTGAACTCCACCATTGAAACTTCTTGGGGCCAAAGGCCTCAAGTCCCCCTCTCATTTTACTTAGATTATCCTAACGGCATTTTTTTTTACTTTTTGTGAAATACAGTATAATCATACCTATCTATAATTTTATAAGGCAAGCAGTTATTTGACTAGCCTTTCAAATCTATAAGCTTTGGTTTGGCTCAAAAATAGGCGGCCATACAGTCTCAAATAAATAAAAATAAAAATAAAAATAAAAAACTGTAATTCTTGATTCAACGTCATTACCAAATAAGATAATACCTACTCCATTTTGATCTTAGTTCACTTAAGCCATCCAAACACATAACTAAAAAGATAATGAAACTTACCTTGAGAGATCCCTCAACTCTCTTTGGTGCAATGACTGTAGAAGATTAAAATCCAAAATTGCAAGCTCTAGCAACACGTCATTGTGAGACTTGTCTTCTTGATAGAGCGAGATAAAGTACCTTGCCTCCAGCCTTGGAATGCGCTTGTGTAAGGGAAGCTCTAAGGCCCTCCGTACCTTTGCATCAAGAGGATGATCATGATGGTGGGCCACGATCCTCTTAAGGAGACCACTAGTGAAAACAATAGCCTCATCCAATATATCTTCTCCTTGTATTCTTAAGTATGCAGCTTCATATAAGCTTAAAAGACCCTTCACATCACTGCTAAGGATTGCTTTGAAGTTTCCATCCTCACCTTTAAACTTGTTGAAAACATCTGCTTCACCAGTCAAATTTTCATTTCATCATCTATAAATGGTCTCTGATGGTGTTTGTGCATGAGTGCATGCATGTGATGTAAAAGATTATACCATAGATGGTATGCATGGGAAATGAAATATCCTTGTTTCAAGGATATTTCATTTCCCATGCATCCTATCTATGGTATAATCTTCTACAAGATGAATGGTCCTGAACTGCTGGGGGACCGCAGAAGCATGGCATCGAACCCCTTCCAATGAGATCGAACAAGACACTTAAAGTGTCCAGCAACAAATCGTAAGATTTTTGAATTTTTTCGATGGTATCGAGCAACTGTTGATAGTATCAAATAGCTCTCGATAGCATCGAATGGTCTATCGATAGCATCTTCAAACCCTATTGCTGAAAAGATTTGAGACATCAACAACATAAACATCATGTGTTGTTTCTTACATAAATAAGCTTACACACATAGGGAGCGAGGGAAGAGAGAGGATAGAGAGAGAGGGTGGGAGGGAAATTCATGTACCAGAAGACACATTGTAGCCGCCTTGCCTTAGTAGTCGGAATCGTAGGGCAACTTCATATAAATCATCATAATGAACATTTGTATATTCATCATACATACGGTGTAATGCCTCGTCGATCTCCTTTTCAAAGTGATACGCTATTGCAAGCCGTTGGATATCATCGATCAGATCCATTTCTTGCACCGACCCCTTAGCGTTTACCCGCATCCTGCTCACTTCTTCCTTGAGAATTTCAACCTGTTTAGTCCATGCATACACCTGTTTCCATTCCATCCACAGACTCAAAAATGTTAGTACATTTTCTGTTTTGGGAATTTTGCGTCACTACATGGTGCTACGTGCATGCATTTACACATGCACCTGGACCATAATCCGTCCAGACAGGGCTCTGTAGGGTCCATCGTGATGTATGAGTTTTATCCACTCCATCCATCCATTTTTCCAGATCATTGTAGGGCACGAACCCAAAAATAGGGAAGATCCAATAGTCAAGTGGACCACACAGTCGAGATTAAACTCCCACCATTGAAAACTTCTCGGGAGTTTGCAGAAGTTTTGGATCAAACTGATATTGTTTTTCCCCTTCATCCAGATCTATATGACCATATGAACATCTTGGATGGAAAATAAACATGACGGTGGCCCTTGGGAAGGCTTCAACGGTGGATGTCATTATCACCACTTCTTGTAGTGTGGACCGCTTAAAATTCATATCTGCCTCATTTTTGGGCTCAACCCCTAAAATAATCTGAAAAAAATGTATGGACGGCGTGGATAAAACCCATACATTACTGTGGGACCCACAGAGCCCTGCCAGGCTGCGTCAGGAAGCAATCAGCTCCCCTGCAACGCGTGCCGTTAAACCTAATGCTCTCCATGCGTTCCCACGCATGTAGTGCAACCTAAAAATGAGGCTGATTTTTTACTCTGCCTTCTCCTTGTACACGTCTGTACGACTGATGCATCAACAGCCAGGATTTTAACGCCACAATGCATTTCTGATAGGCCCACCTGATGAATGGCGTGGATTTCATTCTCGAATGTCATCACATGGCCATGTGTCAGAAACATTCTTACCATTTCATCCACAGAGTAGTTAAGGAAGTGATCCCCCCACACTGATGGGTGATAATCAGCCATTGCGAGCAACTTCGGGCTTTGCAACCTCGCGCTTGCTAATTTCTGTAGCTTGAAGAGGGGAGCAAAGAGAGGGTGGACCTTGATGAGCCATTTCAATAGATAGGATTTAAGGTTAGGAGTACTTTGTTTTTCTTGAAGGCTATTGTGTTCAAGAAGTGCATGTTGTGGGGGTATTTAAGGGCTCAAGGGCACGCGCGCAATACATGCCGTCAGTGTGTAGCTGAGCTTTGGGGAAGAGGATTGCGTACCGAGTAAATTATGTGGGGTCCACCATGATTTATGCATTTTATCTACTCCATCCATCCTTTTTAACAGATAATTTTAGGGTTTTATATAAATTTTGAAGCATTTCTAAAGTTCAAGTGGACTACACTATAAGAAAAGGTATGAATTGAATGTCTGCTCTTCTTGATGGATGGACCACACTATAAGAAAAAGTATGAATTGAATTTCTCCTCTTCTTGATGGATGGACCACATCAGTACACCAAGGGCCAGAAGGGCCAGTTTGGAAGCATACTCAAAGGGAGCGTTGGATGCACTTAGACACCTTTTTGAGCCAAACCACTTTTTGTTTTGTCTGCTTATGTACATTTACAAACCCGATTTGATCTCATTTAAACAGCCCACTTGCCAAGCACATGGATTGGCCCAGCTTGTCCCAATTCGCCACTGGCTGGGGCTCTGGGCACACCCTGATGTATGGATTTACCCACACTGTCTATCCATTTTACCATATCATTTTAGGTGTGGCAAATTCAAGGCTTAAGTGGACTACACAGTGGGGATTCAATGCCCATGGATCATTAAAAACTTCTTTGGAGCCATTTCCGTTTTAAAATATCATTTTAGGATATAAGTCCAAAAATGATGCAAATCTAAAGCTCAAGTGGACCACATAGTAGGGATTGAACGCCCACCATTGAAAACTTCTATAGAGTCGAGAAAGTTTTGGGTCTTCCGTTCAAATACTTTTGGGTCTACAGAAGTTTTGGATTAAGATGGTATTTGTTTATTCCATTCATCCATGTCTGTGTGATGTTATGAACAGGTAGGATGATAAATAAAGATTAATGTGGGGGCCGAGAAAGGTTTCAACGGTAGAAATCATTATTCCCACTGTTTCCTGCGGTGTGATCCACTTGAAGTTTGGAAATGCTTCGAATTTGGGATTGTTCACTAAAATGAGCTGGAAAAACGGATGGACGGCATGGATAAACTACTTACTTTCAAGGGGAGCTCAATAGAGATTACTCAGTACTATAAACTCACTATGCAATCCGATTTCGAGTTTTGTTGGAGTGGATTAGGTGAGACCCGGGACTCACCAAAACGGTGTGGCCCTTCCCGTGGTGCTCACATTGATTATTTATTCTGTATCCACACCGTCGATACATTTTTTCCATGTCATTTTAGAGAGTTATACCAAAAACGAAGCAGATCCAATTATCAGGTGGACCATGCCATAAGAAAAAGTGGTGATTGGCTATTAGTGGGCTACAAAAGTTTTGGATCAAGATGATATTTATTTTATTCCTTACTCTAGGCTTATGTGACCTTTTCAACATATTGGATGGCAAATAAACACTAGAAAAATATTAAGTTGCGCCCTATGAAGTTTTTAATGGTAAGACATTCAATAACCCTTATTTTTTATGATATGGTCCACCTGATAATTGGATCTACTTTATTTTTTGGATAATGCTCTAAAATGATATGGAAAAACGGATGAACAGTGTGGATACAGAATACATACATCAAGGTGGGCCCTACCGTAAGGGCTGCACTGTTTTGGGTTAGTCCAGGTCTCACTTTGGTCCTTTTATTTTCTGTTCTTGATTGAGAAAGCTAATAAGATTAAAAAGTTATATACAATTATCTCATGCTACGCGTGTAAAAGAATTTAGGTGGTCAGGTATGTATAAATGGTAGGTGATCACAGGAGAATGATTCGACTGCTCTGGACTGCTCTGGCCATATACACGATTGAAAACAGTGTCCGTGAGCAACACTCACCCACCATACTGTTTTCCTTGGTGTGGCCCACCTGAACCAAGGATGGTGTGGATAGATCATCCATCCGTTTTGACATCTAATTTAAGGGGTTGAACCCAAAATTGAAGCATATCCAAAGATCAAATGGATCATATCACTGGAAACAGTGGGGATAATGATTTCCACCTTGGAAATCTTTCTAGGCCCCACAGTGATGTTTATTTGTCATCCAACCTGTTCATAAGATTACAAAGACATGGATGAAGGGAAAACACAAATATAAGCTTGATCCAAAACTTTTGTGGCTCTAAAGAATTTTTCAACGGTAGATGTTCAATTCAACTGTTTCATGTGGTGTGGACCATTTGAACATTGGATATGCCTCATTTTTGGGCTCAGGTCCTAAAATTATCTAGTAAAATGGATGGAAGGAGTGGATAAAATACATAAATCATGGTAGACCCCGTAAAGCTTACCCAGTAAGCTAAGCTTAGTGAGTTACTACGAATCCGCTCCCCTTGTATGTACCCCACATGTCTGGGCGCGGATTAGGTACTACCCCTGCCTATTCCAAGCTCTGGACAGGTTGGGCTCCGATGGTCCGGCTTGATGTATGGATTCCATCCACACCGTCCATCCATTTTTCCAAATGACTATAGCATGTGATCCCAAAAATAAGAAACATCCAACGATCCAGCTGGACCACACATAAGGGATTAAATTCCTACCGTTGAAAAATTTTTAGGGACCACAAAAGTTTTGGATTAAGATGATTTCTTTTTGTGGTTCACTTCATTCATATGTATAAGACCATATCAATATGTTGAATGGCAAATAAATAACATGGTGGGCCCTAAGAAGATTTCAATAGTGGTTGTCCTTAGCATCGCTTCTTCCAGTGGCGTGGTCCACTTGAGCCTTAGATCTCCCTTTTTTTTTTGAGCTTATTATCTAAAATGATACAGAAAAATGGATGGACGGTGTAGATAAAAGTCATATGTCATGGTGGCACCTCGGTGGCCCCTCGAAGCCTCGGCCTGTCCCAAGCTTGGAACAGGCGGGGGTAGTACCTAATCCGCCCCCTACATGTCTGTGTATATATATACATAGCAATGGAACATGAGTACAATTAAAGTACATCAGATCAATGGTTTGGATCATTTACCAACTGTGAGGCCCACATGTACAAACCAGGTGCACAAGAGGGAAGTTATGGGGAATTCGACCTCTGGTTTTACTTATTCTAGTTTCGATATTTTCATTTCTTTATAAATGTCTAACAAGCATTTTCAAACTTCCTTTCTTGCCCAACATTATTGGGTGGTGGTGGGAGATGTGTGCCCACAAACTCTTGGTGTGCGTTGCATGCACCTCCTTTTTCACTTGGAGAGACTCAACTCGCATTAAAAAAATGAAAAGAAAAAATAAAAACGATGAAAATGAGTTTCTCATTGAGTCAACTCCAACCAAGTCAATTCAGTCTAGTTTCTGACTCAATTCAACTAGTTATTAAACTATGGTTTTTGGGTTTTGCTTTTCTTCCACCCCCACCTAAAGCTCAGCTCAGCTTAGCCTTCGAGCTCACCACGCTAGCTTGTGTTGGCCCGATGATTCGATCCGTGATGAGTTTGGATTGTGGTGCCTACTAGAGCTGCAACCTAAAACTTCGTTGACCCAAAACTGACTTCAGGTCAATGGAGACCTGGTCTGGGCTAATGGGAGCTCATTAAATGAGTCCTGAGTTCAACCCACTTAATAAACTTCCTAGTTGGCCCATGCACAATCAGTTGGATGAATGACAGGAAATCAGATAAACCTACCAAAGATACAAGGCGAACCATTGGATGGACGACAGGAAATGAATTTCCCACTTGAGAGAATAAAATCATGTAAAAGATGAAAGGATCATGTGAAGAATTTATCCACATATAGCCATGTGATAAATGTAACTGCTGAAAATTTCTAGGATTGGGGGAGCCCAAAAAATCAAAAAATGCCCGGTAAAAATAAGAAACTGGGAAAAAAACCATAACCTGATTATGAAGGTACCTGAGATGTGTTAGAAAAAACATTCATCACTCTAAAAACCACAAAATCATCACAAAGCTCAAAAATTCAAAGGAATAATAACCAAAATGAGGAAAAATCACATATAACACACACGTACACATATATATACACATCTTTCATGTTAACTATTTATGATATGGACCCAAAGTTATATTTTTGACTGGTTATGGTCAGTGAATAAAGTAATCTTTTAGATTAAGACATTCACTTTAACATAGTAAAATAGTATGCTATGCACATTACACAGAATTCCTTGCTACTACTAAATCCAATTTTACAAACTTACAGTCAAAGGATATGTCACAGACCAAAGAAATGCTCCAACTGCAAGTGGGATTGCATCTAGTTGAAAAGTCCTTGTTCTACCGAATTTATCAGCTAATGCTCCCCCGGTAAATGAACCAACAGTGGCACCTACAAGGGTTGTGCTAATAACCCATCTTGTCCAAAAATTTAAATGTTATGAGAAATTGTAATGTTGAACACTTGAAAGATAAACAATGGAGATCATATGAAACTCTGTTACAACTTACAAGGCGTGAACAAGTGTGGATTGAATGAAATTGTAGGGTCAGAAGGTTAAAATAGGTTAATTGTAGCATGCCATGACACTTAGTTTAATTGGACAGATATGAATAATAAATGCTGATTTGCATCATGATCAAAGAAATGCATCATTGCTGCACTTTCCTTGTAGCACGGTGTTCTCAGCAATCGCAAGATCCTTATAAAGGTATTCCAGAGCCCCATTCACCACACTGCAGTAAAAGAAGAATATCATGTGATATTTTAGTAAGCACCTTGTCCATTTACATTATATGATGAGAAATCATAAAGATGTCAACAAGCAGCCTTACTCCAGATAAACATCCTAAATGAAATCAACCAAAGTTCTTAAAGCGATGAGTTTAGAGAACATGTGTCATTAAGAAAGTGGCTTATAATTATTCGTTGGCTAGTGAAATCCATTGTTTTGAGTACATTGTTATTGCAAAATGACATCTTAAAAGACAATTTAAGGGTATGTTTGTATCGAATTTAATTACGATTACTATTGTAATGAATGGGTAACCAAATTCAAATTTCCTTGGACAGTCTTCAAATTGGAAGAATGCTATTTCAAGCTAGGCTTGAAAGAACTTAGCTGCAATACGAGGGAAACAGAACCAAATCTGGCCATTTTCCTTCCTATTGAAATGAATTTTTGCAATTCAATTCAATTATGCATCCAAATGCAGAACAAAACAAAATCAAAATGCTATCAGATAACATCTACGTACCACTGTGGACACATGAGTGTGCCCCGTAGATGGTCCCTCCCTGGCTAGTACAAAGTCCGACAGCTTGGGCTTAAACTCCTTATCTAACAGAACATTAGATGCCTTGAAATCTCGATATATTACCTGCTCAAAAAGAAAGAAAAATGCTTATCATCCGTAGACAGAAACACTCGTGATTGTAGTCTTAACAAGGAGCTCACATTTCATCTCGTGATAGTTCTGAGAGGGAAAAAAATTAGATAGCACGAAATGTGGAATCTTGACCAATTCACACAGTTCATGAGCTTGGCCCTACACCCAGATGGGACCAGATGTTGGACTCGTGATGATTATGAATGGAATATGAAATATGACTGTTGTAGAAGAATGAAAATCCTCAGATCTTGCAACCCAGCTTTTAAACAGGAAATGAAAAGTGCCCTTTTTGACAATTTCAAATCCTAATCCACCAAATTCCAAGGTGCCAAACACAAGATTTTGGCATGGATTTGGATTCAAAATCCAAAAGCACCAAAATTGCCAAAATCCAAGCTGCCAAACCACCTCCAAATCGATGCAAATAATTTCCACTAGATTATCCATTGCTTGCATGAAAGACATTTACAATAACCACATTTTGCACAAATCAAAATCGCCTACCCCAAAATGACAGAGAGAATAAAACTCCAAGGAAATTTAAATTCACCTGCCCATCAGAGAACCTTTCGGAGAGAGAAGACAAAGACCCTGAGCTTTCTTTAAAAAATGTGCCTGCTATCGAGAAAAAAAAAAAAGAAGCCAAAGAACCCAATAATGTAAATTCTACAAACAGAAAACTAAAATCTCAGCGAATTCAAAACTACATAAAATAGTACTTATCATTCTAGCTCTTCTTTGCTTCAAATATACCCCAGAAACACAATCTTATGCTATCATTTCAATTAAATTCCAGTTTTTCTTTTTCTTCACATTTACCGGTAAAAAATGGGCCGGTAAAACTTCATTTTCTTGTAGTGTGAGACCCATGCACGTTGATTCACATGCTCTAGTCATCTGGGTTTAAGATTAATATCCTGTAGAATCAGCTACAAGTCAAGTCATCACCTGCTCGGTCATAAGAACAGGAAAAGATTTATACTCTGGCTGAGCATGATGGATGATACGCAGGCATTAAAAATTACCTATGAATTGCAAACTCAGCATGCAAATAACTCAAGTTAAGTTGTTAGAAATATCGTGTAACAACTAATCAATGCAAATGGCTAATTATTAGCGTGTATCGTGCCATTAGATAAGACATGAGAGTCTACCAATAACAAATTGTATGTGTAACAATATATAGGGAAACTAACAACATTAGAAGTGACAGGAAACAGTTTTGTATGCGGAACAGAAAGGAACTAATGGCTGAAAGGCTCAACATTCGTATGTATAATTCTACAAGCAAAAAAAAAGCCAACAACAACAACATGGTTTTACAAGTATTAACAACTAACAGTGGGGCTAGGCATAAGTTGGCAGATTAGAAAATCTTGGTTGTTTTTTTCATAACCGTACGTTTATTCATTTAATTCTAACCAACTGACTAGTGGACCAACCTGATTCTTGGAATAGGGAATCTATGCATTGGTACCCTTCTGATGATGGTTTGGATATTTCACCTGTCTAACACACTGGCATATGTGGTGGTGTGTGCATTAGCTGACCTGTACACATGTGGGCTTACCAAAGCTCACGATTTATGCATATGAAAAGATAAGCAAAACTAGGACCAAGTATAGTTCCAAAATGATCCTGGTGGAACTCCCTACCTTTAGCAACCCTATGGTGCCAAAAAAATTCAGCCAGCATACTCTCAGCAGTTCCAGGAGGTAAGTTACAGACGTACACAGAACCATTTAAAGGGTCTCCTCTTCCCATATAACTTGCCATGTCAATGCTCTGGTCTTATGAAGTTATAGGGAACATAACATGCACCCAGTGATGGACACTCAGAAAGACATTACCAGAAAAAAAAAAAAAAAAAAAACTTTGAGGCAGGTATAATCAAGAATTCATCAAGTTCACAATATAGGTCAAGGAAAGTATCTCATTAAGATTTTCACAATGCAAGATATCCCAATTAATCCAAAGTAATTCATACAACAAAATTAGGAAAGGAAATTAATACTTGTAAGTTGCCAACTTATGCCAACTTACAAGTATTAACAACTAACAGTGGGCCTTGCTAATTAAAATTAGGAGGAAATTAGTTCTAATAGGTATTAAGAATCAACAGGCAAACTATGTCATTTTCAATTGAATCAGTGGGGCTAGGCATTCTTGGGCATGTTCTCTGCTCCACAGCCAACCCAAACAGACATGCATTCACATGAATGTTGTGAAGATGAAACTAGTCATCTGCCATGGGAGCCACTGATTCACCGCAGGATTGAGGGTTGGAAAACTCAACACCATGTTAAGAAGGTTCGTGTTGACTCAAAGACTCAACCTGACCCAATGTTTAATAATTACATTAGGATTATTAAATATTTAATATTGCTTAGATGAGTAATATAAAATATAAATAATGTCATCAAACTAATCAATGGTTAGTTTAAGTTCTTCCCTGCAACAGAGTACAAGGTTTCAATTCTTATTAACTCAATTTGAGTTTTTCAGCAACTCTCAATTCAGCGAGTTTCACAACTGAGGAAAGGAATGCAAAGTGAAATTTCTCCTTCCAAACGGCTCTTTATCCATAGAAAATCCTTCCCTTAGAATTGAGTTGCCCTAAAAAACTAACAAAATCAATCATACACTAAAAACGGAGTGAGAAATTCCATTTTAATACATGGTCTAAAGTGGTATATGTGTGGGATCACTGCCTCTAATGAGGTGGATCTATGTTGATTGTTCCCCTCCCATATATCAGGCTAGTCCACTCATGGATGGGCTAAAAAAGCATGAAAGAAACAGAGAAATTAAATGTACAACAGTGGTACACATTATTGGTTGAAGCGTTTCTTCAAACCGCCAACATGCAGATGTCAGCGGCCTTGGACAACGATGGATATGGCTACTACTATGATGGCTGCTGCCCAAATTTTGATAATCAAAATGGAAAGTGAGAGAGACAAAGATGAAGGGAGAGAGATCGAGAGAGAGAGTACCTTCAATTTTCTCTTCTTTCATCTACTTTCTTCAATTGTTGGAGACAAATAGAAGAAGGAACAACACGTCGAAGAAAATGAGGGAAAGAGAGATCGAGAGAGAGGGAGGAGAGGGAGATCGAGAGGCGGAGGGAGAGGAAGGGAGAGAGATCGAGAGAGTATGAGGGAGAGGGATTGAGGACGGGAGAGGGAGACACGAGATGGCGGAGATGGAGAGGGAGAGAGAGACTGTGACAGGTAAAGAGAGAGATAGGGCTTTTTTTTTTAAGTCGACCGATCATCCGACAATTAGTGATGGGCCACCGCTAAAAAAGCGTCGGATATGCCCAACTTTCTTGTAGTGAGCTCAGCTTAGCCTTCAAGCTCACCACGCTAGCTTGCCTTGGCCCAAAAGTTAAAGAACCACATCTCAGGTGGACTACTATAGGAAACAGTGGTGATTGAATGCCCTACCATTAAAAACTTCATAAGGCCCACTGTAATGTTTATTTTCCATCCAACCTGCTGGTAAGGTCACAGAAACTTGGATGACGAAAAAAAAATATTAGCTTGATCCAAAACTTGTGGCCCATTAATAGTCAATCACCACTATTTCCTATTTCCTATGGTATGGTCCACCTAATCTAAAATGATCAAGCAAAACGAATGGATGACATGGATGTAGAATATATACATCAAGTTGGGGCCCATAGTAAGGGTGCACCATCTTGGGTGAGGCCGGCCGCACCTAATCCACACCCCCTCGGCCGCACCATCTTATTTGGACCTCTTCATGTTCATAGTGGGCAAGTATTCTTGCAAGGAGTGTTTGTCCCTTGATTAAGAGATGTTCGACATCTTCCATTAATTTGACATTTAATAGTGTTACTTGTCGGGCTTCATGAAACTGAATTTTGATATCATTAAGACGGCATTCCAACTATCCAAGGTAACCTTCTCTTCTAATTTGACGTTCAAATTTATCTTTGAGTATAAAGAGCTTTAGGGCAGATTGTTGGGCAATATGATAAGCAATGCGGAAGGCATCTATGATGATTTGGTTGTCGTGAAGGTTTTCTCGCACTTGTCTAAACTGCTCTTCAAGAACTTGATAAGAATGAAGTCGTTCTGTTATTAAGATGTAAAAGTGTCGGGCCTCTTAGAAGAATGGCTCGAACCAATTGTAAAACGGTCGACACTACTTTTTTACGGATAAGTGTCTGAATTTTCAAAGGGATGGAGTGAATAATAGCAATGGCACAATGAGCAACTTTGAAGGCCATAACAAGAGAGTACTTTCTGCAAGAAGATTATAAAACTAAAAGGATGTGATTATGAAGGGTTGTGATCACAAAGCATATATAAGCTAGAAAGAGGACACTAGAAATCGCTCCACATTAAATCGACCGTTAACCGCATGAAGGGGGCTTAGTTCTCATGCTTAATTTTTCTTTTTTCAAAGGGTGACCGTGAAAATTTATCCTCATTAATACATTGCTTAAATGAGCTTCATTCTCCAATCTTGATTTTTTTCTTTTATTGAAGATTAACATTGAAAATCAATTCTCATTAATTCATTGCATGAAAGGGGCTTGGTTCTCCATACTTGATTTTTCCATTTCTTAAAGGGTGGCACTAAAAATTGATCCTCATTAATTCATTGCATGAGGGGAGCTTTGTTCTCTAAGCTTGATTTTTCTTTTCTCAAAGGGCGACATTGAAAATTGATCCCTACTAATTCATTGCATGAATGTGGTTTTATTCTCCAAGCTTGATTTTTTTTCCTTAAATGGTGATGTTGAAAATCGATCCTCATTAATTAATTGCATGAAGGGGCTTAGTTTTCTATGGTTAATTGTTTCATACTCAAAGGGCACATTAAATGCAAGTGCGCGTTCGTGTTACATGGTGGAACACCAATAGTAACAGTGGATTGCCGATAGTAACAGTGTGTATCGACAACCTACAGTTACTATTGGCGATTCTAGGAACAAAATACAAAGTGTGGTGACTTCATATACAAAAAGATAGTTATAAAAGTATAAAGTGAAAGACATCTTCTCGAGAGGTGCAGTCAGCCAAGTCCACAACCATCCGCAATGATTGCTCCCTTTACAAAACGGTTTTGATCATATTCATAACGGGCAAGTAAACTCACATAGATCTTGTCCCCTGTTTAAGAGATCTTCAAACCTTTCCACTAATTCGATAAAAAATAGTGCTACATGTCGGGTTTCTTAGAGCGCAAATCTGACTTCATGAAGACGATCTTCCAGTTCTATAAAGCGACCATCTCTTCTGATTTAACGTCTCCATTTGTGTATGAGCATAGCGAGGTGTTGGACAGTGTTGGCCATTATGGTAATCCATGCAGTGAGCATCTACGATGGCTTGAACGCGGTTAATATCTTCTCGCAATTGTCTAAGTTGTTACTGAAAAACTTGATAAGCATGAAGTCATTGTGTCGTTATAATGTAAAATTGTCGGGCCTCTCAAAATTCTTGAAGAATGGCTTGAACCTGTCGTAAAATGGCCGCTAATTCTCATGCATGAGTGTCTGTAGTCTCAAAGGGATGGAGTTCTTGGAGATTTACAACAATCTCTCCATCCCTTCCTATAAGACTCAGATTAAACAAATTTAAATGAAAAATAGAAATCATGAAAGCAACGTCATGACAAGCAACATTGGAAGCCACGATAAAAGAGATTACTTTCTATAACAAGATTAACAAGATGAAAGGATGAGATTAAAAGAGGTTAACAATTAGAAAGCATATATATAATGCTGTGAATAATGGGGCATTTAATGTAGATTGATGATGCACATTATGGATTGCCGCTAGTCAATGCGGATCGGTGTCTATCAACGATCCATTTTGCATCAGTGATTCTCACCGTCTGGCCTTTTACAAATAAAAATAAAAATAAATAAATAAACCTCAACTCTTTATATAGGACTACCACACTCTCCACCATCATACAAACACCAAATCCAATTCCATTCTAGAATCTCCAATCATTCACCCAACGTATTAAAAAGAAAAAAAGAAAAAAAAGGAAATAACTTTGAAGGGAACGAAACCCCACAACATTGGGATAGTGTGGTGTCTATCCATACAATTACTGATAGTCAAAGAAGCTTCGACTCTTAGTGTGATCCACTCCAAAAGAAAAAAAAAACACCTAAGAAGGTCAAGTGGCCTCCTATGGCAAGGGACTCAACTTTTGAACCAATCCCACATTGTGGCCCACTAGATTGTTGTCAAGAGCTTCAGCTCTTCGTTGTTGTCGCTTCCCATGAAGAAAAACCAAGAAAGAAGAAAGGACAAAAGGCCAAATTGCCTTTCCCACCCAAGAGACTCACCTATTGAACCCCATATGAGACCCTACGTGGAGCCCATTGGATAGTCTTTTAGCAGATCCAAGCCGTCCACATGAAAGAGATTTTAATTTCAGGCCATCAAGCTAAGTTTGAGGGCAGAACTCATCATGGATAGACTACACCGATGAATATGTTCTCAGAAGTATGTCTTAAATCTGATATAATTTTTTCGGGGGACGCTCAATTGGTCGAGAGCATGGCTCGACCGGTCAAGGGTCCACTCGACCAATCGAGGCCCGCTCGACTCAAAGTCCAACGAGCTCGGTTGTTGGGTGTCCGTCGGGCTCGACCAGTCGAGGGTCAGGCTCGACCGGTCGAGCGGGTTGCTTGACCAGTCAAGGCCCTCCTTCGACTAGTCGAGGTTACGCAGATCCTGCGCAGAGTGTATAATTTGAGGCGGTTTCCGGACTTTTCCAAAAGAGGTGTGTAAGTGGAGTTTCATAAACTATAAATAGAAGTCCCGATGACTATTCTAAAGTATTCTAAAGCTTCCTAAAGGTATTCTAAATGGTTCTAGAGTTATCAAAGGGTGTAACAAGGGTGCGATTCAAGGTTGTTCGAATTGAGTAAGTCCTCTCTCTTTGTAATTTATGCTTTCATAGTGGATTTCTGTCGCTTTGTGTCGTGGTTTTTTTTCCCCAAAAGAGTTTTCCACGTTAAATCTTTATGTTCTCTTATGTGTGCTTGGTGTCATTGGATTGCTATCCTAGATCTAGATCTATGTGATTCCGCAAACCAAATCTAAACAAGTGGTATCAAAGCAATCGTTGGGGCACAGATTCGAATCTGCAGGATTAACAATAATGGGAAGTACCAGGTATGACATTGAGAAGTACTCAGGGAAAAATAATTTTGAGTTATAGAAGATTAAGATGTTGAGTTCCTTAATCAAGCAAGGCGAAGATGGTGCTCTTGAGGAGCGAAAGTCTACCATGATTGATGATGAAAGGAATACTCTTGATAAGAAGGCCTTATCATCGATCCGTTTATATCTCACAAATGAGGTTCTCTACAACGTCATGAGGGAGAAAACTGTGGCTAAGTTATAGGTGAAGTTAGAGGATGTCTATACGAAAAAATTCTCTGAAAATCACCTATACTTGAAGCGACAGTGGTATAACTTCAAGATAGCAGAGGGTGGAGATCTAGAGGCTCACATCAGCAACTTTAATAAATTGGTTTGAAAATTGCTGGATATGGAGGAAGTGATGAAAGATGAAGAACAAGCATGTATATTGTTGAATTCTCTTCCGGTGTCGTATGAGTCATTCAAGGACACTATGTGCAGCACAAATAAAACCTTAAGTGTCGACACTGTTATCTCAACCCTTCAAGGGAAGGCTATGAGAAAGCTTAACGTTAACATGAGGATATCTTATGATGCACTGATTACAAGGGGTAGGAATTCTGAACAAAGTACAGGTTCTTCAGGTTCTAGATCCAAATCCAAGGGCAAGGGAAAGATAAATTATTGGAACTGTGGGATAGAAAGACATGTGAAAAAAGATTGTACAAATCTTAAATTTAAGAGAGAAGATTCTGAGGCTTCGTACAGGGAGGCTAATGCTGCCATGTCAGATGGATCGAGTGGATATGATGGTAATATTTTGTCTGTGTTTACGATCAGACAGTCATACAATGATCGTAAGGACGAGTGGATTCTAGACAGAGGGGCATCTTTTCACATAACTCCTCATTGGAGTTGGTTCACCAGCTACAGGGATTGTGATGGTGGACAGGTATTTATGGGCAATGACAATGCCTGTAATGTTGTAGCTATTGGTACGGTGCGCATCAGGATATTTGATGGGGTGGAGCATACCTTGACTGATGTTAGACACGTTCCTGATTTGAAGTAGAATCTGATTTCTCTTGGTGTACTTGAGGTAAAATGATGCAAGTACACAGGTATTCATGGTGATCTTAAAGTATCTAAGGGAGTACGGATAATCATGAAAGCGAAATGACTCAATTATGTTTACAGGTTGATCGAGAGCACTTCAAAAGGTGGAGCTACAATGGCAGTAGCAGATTCCACTTCTGCACATGTGTAGCATGCTGGGCATGGCCACATAAGCGGGCAGGGTAGGAAGGATATGACGCATGGACAGGGATACATAGCAGGCGGAGCAGCCACCTGTGTGAAGAATCACAAGGCATAATCACGGGATATCGGCGAGGTACATAGACAATTCCAATATTGCAGGGGATTCATCTTCAGATGGCTCTAGGTGAGCATAGTACTGAGAAGTGGAAGGTGATTATGGGTGATGTAATGGACTCATTGTACCAGACCGACACATGGGAGCTAGTGGAGCTTCCAATGGGCCGGGAAGTGGTTGAATGCAAGTGGATCTTCAGGAGGATACAGCATATATACAGACCGAGGTTGGTGGCGAAGGGTTATGCTCAGAGAGAAGGGATCAGCTTCTTAAAGATATTCACGCCGACGATATAACAGGTGTATATTAGATCCGTGATTGGCGCTGGTTGGCCAATACGATCTTGAGCTGAAAGGATGGATGTGGAGTCTACACTACTATAAGGGAAATTGGAAGAGCAAATCTATATGAAGCAACTAGAACCGGGCTGAGAAAAAAGTTTGCAGGAGGTCGTGCTACGACCTGTCGCCTAGGCAGTGGTTTGATTCCTTCATGGTGGGTCAGGTATTGTATGTTGATGACATGTAGATTGCCAATTATGACATATCTGAAATCAATGTACTGAAGACTCGGTTAAGTGAGACATTCAGGATGAAGGATCGAGGGGCTACAAAGATGGTTCTCGGCATTGAGACTGAAAAAGGAGTAAGCATTACTTATCTCAGGTAGAATATCTTGTGTAGGTATTGATCAAGTATGTGATGGACCAAGCAAATTTGGAGAGCGTTTCCTACGCGTCTCTCCTCAAATTTTTCTCAAGACATGTCCCAAAATATATGGGGAAAAGCATGATATCTTATGAGCCTTATTCGAATGCGGTTGGTAGTATATGTCATGGTCTGAATTAGACTGGTTATTTCACAGGCTATCAATGTTGTAAGCAAGTATCCCTGCAAACAACATTGGATAGCGGTGAGATGGTGAGAGGACTATGTCTTTCCTTTTGAGAAGACAGGAGCAAAGGTGGTTGGGCACGTGGATTCTAATTCGGCAGACATGCTTACCTAGAATGTTCCTGAAGAGAAGTTCCAGTTCTGTACAACTTCTCTGTGCTTGGCAATGGCGGAAAAGAAGGACGGAGTGTGTAAGAGAAGCTATGATATGATGCAGAGATAAGAGAAGAGGTCAAGAAGCTACACGATTGAAGATTGAAGACATGATAAAGATTATTGTAAGAAGTATGTCTTAAATCTGACATAATTTTTTTGGGGGACGCTTGACTAGTCGAGAGCATGACTCGACCGGTTGAGGCCCACTCGACTCAAAGTCCGGCGAGCTCAGTTTTTAGGTGTCTGTGATGCTCGACCGGTCGAGGGTTAGGCTCAGCCGGTCGAGTGGGTTGCTCGACCAGTTGAGGCCATCCTTCGACTAGTTGAGGTTACGTAGATCTTACGCGGACTGCGTAAATTTGAGGCGGTTTTCGGA
The DNA here is from genome assembly GCF_029962835.1 of Magnolia sinica. Taxonomy (NCBI): domain Eukaryota; kingdom Viridiplantae; phylum Streptophyta; class Magnoliopsida; order Magnoliales; family Magnoliaceae; genus Magnolia; species Magnolia sinica. The sequence continues at coordinate 15,853,798 of NC_080573.1, forward strand.
CTTTTCCAAAGGAGGTGCGTAAGTGGAGTTGCCTAAACTATAAATAGGGGTCCCTAGGGCTATTTTAAGGTATTCTAATGCTTCCTAAAGGTATTCTAAAGGGTTCTAAGGTTATCAAAGGGTGTAGCAAGGGTGAGATTCGAGGTTGTTCGAATCGGGTAAGTCCTCTCTCTTTGTAATTTATGCTTTCATAGTGAATTTCTATCGCTTTGTGCCGTGGTTTTTTCCTGAAAGGGTTTTCCACGTTAAATCTTTTTGTTCTCTTATGTGTGCTTGGTGTCATTGGATTGTTATCCTAGATCTAGATCTGTGTGATTCTGTAGACCAAATCCCAACAGAAAATAGTCTGAAATTGATATACAACGTTTATGCAGTTGTGAGGTACATACAGCTTCAAAATTTTGTTTAAAATAACACTACTGTGGGTTCACGATTGTCAGAGTAAAGTGAAAGGATTAAATCGGCTAAAGAGTGGCCCAAATCGTTGATTTAGTGGGGTCCACACCCCATTCTCAAAAGGCCCTCGCACTTTCACTACCGCCTTAGGGGAATACTGTAACAACCGTAAATTTTGGTGCATTAAAAAAATTAAAATAAATATTTAAAAATTTTATTTTTAAATAAAAAATAAAAATAAGTCAATAGTTGAGTTGGTAGAGACATTCTTAGTTGAGAGAGAGATTTAGGGATTGATTCTTGGAGTGGTAATAATAATTTTTTTTATCAAATGTCATAAAAAATTCAAATTCAGGATAAGGAAGGATGTGCTCATCCTATCTTATCAAGAGAAGTTTCTTTTTTTTTAAAAAAAAAGATAGAGGTTTCTGCTTAATAGAAAAATAGGAAGCTCTGGAGAATAAGGGAGAGAAAATTCTAAAAAGGCTTGATCAGGTAAGTTCTAATCGTTAGATCTTTTTAATTTTTTATTATGTTGTTAATTTCTTCTTGATCTATACAATGGATAGTGTGGATCATTCACACGATTATTGTATAGGTGTGTAGAGTCAATTTTAATAAAGTGATGTTTTTATGATTTCAGATCTGGTTAGTAATATTATATGAATAAATTGAATATATGGAATCTAATTGTGCTAAGATAGATCTGTACGGATCATATGATCCCTAAGGCCAAAATATACAAGGGACATAATTTTCTGATCAATCTGACCATCAGATAAGCCACATTAGCCAGATCTTAAAGTGTTTAATAAAGAAATCTCAGATTTTGGGCAAGTGTTGGTATCATTTGGCGTAGAAAGCTGAGATTGGCCATTGGTGTATGTGTGGTTAGATTCACACCATCCATCTAATGTGTAGAGGTAAAACATGGTAATATCTCAAGAATGTGGATGATCCAATCATCCGGTGGGCCACCCCAATTAATTATTTAATATTCAATTTTAGGATCTTAAAAAGAAAATCTAAATCTTAATAATTAAATTTACATAAACATATAATTTTAATTATTTGATCATTTAGGGTTTGGCCACTTAGGATGTATATCAAAGGTAGGCCCCACCATGTAAAATAACTAGATGAATAATAATGTTATTGATATAACTGATAGGATCTCTGAATTCAAACCAACCTAATTACCTTGTGGATTCTACACTACCAGACTTAGGTGAGTAACCCAACTTGTTTCATGATTCATTAAAATTAAAATAAATCGTTTGTGATTATTTGATTGATTAATATACTGATTTGAGTATTTTGTTATAATAATTGTATGCTAAATTCATATGTGAATATTCTGATCAAGACAACTATGCTAAATATGAAAAATATGCATTTATATATCATCCATCATTCATTACATTTACATAATATATGGTCGATCCTAAGGGCCCTCCCTGGAAGAAATGTCGATTCTAGTAGAGCATTACTAGATGCGGACTATACTCAAGCCTACCGAAAGGTGAAAGCCTACCCAATGGGTGGATGCGGGTTGACGACCTCCAACCCAAACAGATGGGCGATTATCCCATCTAATGAACTCATGCACTATTTGCATCCATATCATTGTACATCCATTTTTATGTTATTTTAATTGCTATGATTATGAATCATGCTGGCTTATTTCACTAAGCCTGACAACTTACCTTTTTATTGATGGAAAAACTGAACAGAGGAGCCATTAACAGATGATGTGGTGTCAGTGTTCGAAATATCGGTATTGCACAATGTATCGCACACTTGGGATACAGATACATATCGATTATCGCACGGGATATATCGTTTGTATCACATAGTTTATCACACTTTTTGGGAAACATGGGGAAACATTGGAAAATTGGTTGAATTTTTTAATGAAACTTTGGGCATGTTAAAAAGGCCCTTAATACACACTTTTAAATCATAAAGTTTCAAAAAAGAAGTGTACATAATAGATTTCTTTTGTATAGGGTCCTAGCTATGCGTTGTCCGATTGAACTAAGACAACTATACTCAGTATCAACCCCGACCATCCGTTTTTCCATATCATTTCGGGACATTATCTAAAAAAATAAAAAAGATCCAATAATTAGGTAGACCATACCATAGGAAACAATGGTGATTGACCATTAGTGGGCCACAAAAGTTTTGGATCAAGCTAATAATAGTTTTTTCTCTTCATTCAAATCATAAATTTATCTGGTAAAATGGATGGACGGAGTGGATAAAATACATGAATTATAGTGAGCCCACAAAGTTTATAAAGTACACTGCTCACTAGGGGATCCACTTCCCACCATACTGGGGGTGGGGCGCTGATCGTACGCAGATTTCCTGCCAAGTTCCTTCGCTTAAAACCTAGGTGGGGCCAACCGTGATGTTTGTAAGAAATCCATCTCGTCCATTCATTTTTTGAGATCATTTTAGCACTTAAGAGCAAAAACGAACAGGATCCAAGACTAAAGTGGGCCGCACTAAAGGAAAAGGTGGGTAGGAAAATTCCTACCGTTGAAACCTCCCTAGGTCGACAATGATGTTAACATGCCATCCATACCGTTCATAACGTTCTTCCTACACGGATGAATTGAAAATACAAATATTAGTCTAATTCAAAACTTATGTGGCCCCATGAATATTTTAAGTGTGGATGTTCAATCCTCACATTTTTGGCACACTTGAGTATTAGATCCTACTCATTTTTTATTCCATGTCCTAAAATGATCTCACCAAACAGATGGATGGAGTGGATTCCTCACAAACATCATAGTAGGCCCCACTAAGGTTTCAAGCGCAGGAACTTCCTGCGGAAGGCTTTGGTAGGAAATCAGTGTACGGCGCTGACCTCCTCGAGCTCAAGTTGTACAAACATTTCAAAGTTACATGGCCCTACAATAATGTATTTATTATATCTACACCGTTCATGCATTTGGAGAGATCATTTTAGATCATGAACCCAAAAATGAGTCATATCCAAAGCTCAAGTGGACCACACCACAAATAGCAGTGGGGGACTGATTCTCACCATTAATACATTCGTAGGGCCCACCATAATGTTTATTTTCCATCCAATCTGTTAATTAGGTCACACAGACCTCGATGAAGAGAAAAAATAAATATCATATTGATTCAAAACTTCCATGACCCCTAAAAGGGTTTCAATGGTAGACGTTCAATTTACCACTGTTGTCTGCAGTGTGGTCCAGTTGATCTTTGGATCTGTCTTATTTTTCGGCTCAAGCCTTATGAAGAGCTCGACAAATGGACGAACGGTCTAGATATAACATATACCTCATGATAGGACCCACAAAACTTGGTGACGTCAACACATAGCTCGGTGGTGTGCACGATACTCGATTTCGATAAAAAAAAGAGTCGAACAACCTTTTTTTAAGCAGAGAGGGTTCCGGAAGCCGGAACCCTAAAATTTCTCCCAAATCTCATCGTATTGGCGAGGATGTCTCCGGATTTCTCTCCAAAATCGGAGATTTTATTTGCGGTAACCAAGGAATGACGCTTCAATTTGAATGGCCCACCAAATGGAAGCTTCCGATCATGGCGATCTCTTCTACAAGTACCGAAATCCACCCTCTAATTTTTTTTCTCGATTTTTTCGGATGATGACGTCGATGTCCAACAATAATGGAGAGGAAATCACATTATATCATCGAAATATCGTGCGATATCAACGATATATATGCCGATATCTGGATTTTGGGTTTTTTGGTATCTTCCGGGGGTTATCGCAAGTGTATCGTCTCCCAGGAGTGCGATAACGATAATATCAGCCGATAGTATCGATATTTCGAATATTGTGTTGGGCAAGTACTGAAAGGATGCACCGTACCTAAACACGATCCATGTAAAATATGACCATACTTATCTAAAGATGAAGTGGTGGCATTAAACCATTTCTGATTACTTGCTAGCATAGTTTGATTAACGTAAAATGTATATCGGTATTGATTTTGAGATTTTAAGGAATTATTTAGATTTATTTCATTGAAACAATGTTAGTATGGAATAAACATAATTATAATACGATGTTATAATAAATGAATGATTTTTAAGGTTTATTTTATTTTAAGGGTTGTCAAGATTCATATATTCATAGTTGATTGGTGCTAAGTGTTATGTATGTATGATTGAGATTATGGTGGAACTTACACTGTATATAATTATCATCTCTTATTAAATTGATTAAGGAATTAAATTAATACACTTTGTGTACGAATTATGAACTGAAACTCGAGTCTGAGGGTGCACACTCTGTACCCGAATTTCGGAGCGTGACAAATGTCATCATCCAAAAATGTAAAAAGTGCCCAGATGGCTAAAATAATAATGGCTCGGAATATGAGACCAATGCCTTTACGACATCATAATTAGAAGTTATTTTAATTAATTTTTCGATTTGAGCACAGATTGTGTGCTAGAGCCTATCTTTGGAAAGTTTCTGAGCTCAAAAGCTATGCTGGGTAATTTTTACTGTTGAAATCTTTGCGGAGTCCACCCTGCTGTTAACAATAGGGAAAGAAATTTTTACCATTGAAATCTCCCTCCACCTTGATGTTTATATGCCATCCAAACCCTTCATAAGGTCATTCCCACTGGGATGAACTGAAAACCCAAAAACTTAGCCTGATATGAAACTCGTGTGGCCCTACAAATGTCTCAACAGTGGTCGTTCAATCTCCACTGTTTCCTCTCGTGTAGCTCCTTTGAGTTCTGAATCCCCTAATCTTGTGTCTTCTATTATAGAATGAGCTTGAAGAAATAGATGTCACAGTGGGACCCACCTAGGTTTCGAGTGCAGAAACTTCCCGCTATATGCTGTAGCAGCAAATCCGTGTGACATGACATGGATTGCAGATGTGGGAGTGGATTAGCTGCTACTCTAGTAACACCGAATGGGTGTTACCCTTAACGTGTGAGGCCGACCTTAATGAATGTATTGTATATCCACGCCGCCATCCATTTTTTCAGCTTATTTCAGGACATTATCCCAAAACTGAAGTAGATCCAGATATCTTGTGGACCACACCACTGTAAAAAGTGGTGAATGACCTTTTAAAAGCTTTTTTAGGCCACAAGTTTTGGATTAAGTTGATCTTTGTATTTTCTCTTCATTCACGTTGGGTTGACCTTATCAACTGGTTGGATATAAAATAAACATTATGGATATGCTTATGGTGGACTTTAGTAAGTTTTTAATGGTGGGAGTTCAATCACAACTATTTCCATTAGTATGGTCCACCCGAGATTTGATCTACTTAATTTTTGGGACCACTTACTAAAATGGGCTGGAAAAAGGGATGTACAAATCATCCAGGTGCTCCGGCGGTAACACCCACATGTGTTACCCCCACATATGTGCCAGTAGCCAACGGTGCTCCGTAGGCCCCACCATGATGTATGTGTTTTACCCATGTCGTCCATTTTTACATAATTATTTTAAACTATGATCTTAAAAAATGAGTTAAATTCAAATCTCATGTGAACCACACAACAGAAAAAAAGCTGTGATATCAAATACCTACCGTTGAAATTTTCATAGGGCCCACTGTAATGTTTATTTGCCATCCAACCTATCGATTTGGTCACGCAGACATGTATGAAGGGAAAACATAAATATCAGCTTCATCCAAAAATTTGTGGCCCCAAGAGGTTTTTAACTGTGGGTGTTCAATTACCAAAGTTTTTTTGTGGTGTGGTCCACTTCAGATTTGCATGTCTCATTTTTGTGCTAATGGATTGTACCTGATAGTGTTTTATAGCCCCACCATGATGTATATGTTTTATCCACAAGGTCTATAAATTTTCCTAGCTTATTTTAAGGCATGAGACCCAAAAAGCAGCCTATGGCCAACTTGGCAATTGTTGATCGGTGGATGAGAAAATTTTGGTAGCTTGGAACACCAATCAAATAAAAATTTATTCGAAGGGATTGTTAGCATGGTAATAATTAATTTTGTCTCCTGCTACCTACCAGATAAAAATTTATATATGTGTGGCCCATTCATTCCACTAGATTGTTGCATGATAATAATAGGTTTTGTCTTATTTTTTAAGGAAGATAGAAATTAAGACAATAGAGACAAATGTGATATATTGTCAATTTTCAGACAATTATTATTTGCGCTTGCCAAACAGATTTTCATGGAAAAAAAAAAAAGTATTAATATGCTTAATATAAGATATTTGTACTTTTTTCCAACAAATTATCAAACAGATTTTTCAATAAATACTAAAATTCAGCACCTAAATTAATTTTCAGACTTTATTTTTCAGTTAACCAAACAGCACCATGGTACAGGTGAGAGTACAGCTTAGGTGATTGTAGAGCCTTATTTAAGCAATGAGAAAATGAATGACAGTGGCACTCCCATTTTCACATTGGAATGGGGATGGGATCAACAAGCAGTGCCATGACATTCTTTTTAGTCTCTTTGTTGGAATGAGTATATCCATCTCCATGTACGTACAGGTCTTCCATCACACGTGCAAGGTTGAGGCCTCGAAGAAGAAGTGACGACGGGATAACTGTCGGTCTAAGGAATGCCTCGTTCAAGTCCTCCCACACGTTTGTAATCATTTCTTGAAGACTGATACATGCTTCTTTCTTTGATACGCCATGCTCCTTCATGTAGCACTCAACGGTTGAAGCAACATGATCCCTTTCTTGCTCGAACTTCAAGTATCACCAACAAAAACGAGTGGTGAGATCATTTACTATGTTTTTTTTTTTCACATCATCTTCTTTATCACACCAGAAAAAAGTACAGAGCAAGATGGAAAAGTACGGTTCCAGATACAACTTGTAAGTGGTATCAAAGGTTAGGATTTACTTACATGTATGGCATTCGTAATGAGTTTATGCATGATCCAAGGATAACAATGTAAAATTTTTATAAGGTGGGCTTTATTGATCAACAGCCTAGATTGCATTAAGGGTTGGATAGTGTGATCGGGAGTATCAGTGAACCCCACTCAATTATGATTCATTCAAATTCTTGTAAGGGGTAGTGCATTATAACTGTGTCACACACACTGTTCAAGTTGGACTAGGATTACCAAATCCACGTGGAGCCTTAGAGAGAGGAGGTTCGATGGGTTCCAAACTCATCATCCTTGTAGATTATATAAACAAGGTTAGGTCCCTATGCCTACATACAGTTGAAGCTTTTCATCTCATCATGGTGCTTCTCTAAGAGTGTAAGATGAAGAAGATACTAGCCATCTCATATGGTTATGTCTTCTCAATCAAGTACGCTTTTTATTCAAGTTATTTAATTTCTATACTCGATGCATAGCACGGTCCTCTGCAATTCCACATATAGTTTACAAACAATGTTATATATTCTCGCACTATTCCACTTCTAAACAACATGCACCATGGTTTTCTTGTCTAAATTTAGCACGAAACCCTAAACCTCAATGTTAAAACATGCTATGTGTGGCATTGAGATATGAGCTCGAGCCCATATGTATGAAGTTGGTGCATGCTGCCTAAAATCTTCAATTATCACCCCTTATGGCATGGAATATTGAAGAATCGCGCTTCTCGGTCCAAATCATTTTTACCCCGAGTCTGAGTCACGACTCAACCCATTGACTCACCTGAGTTGGGAATACTTTCAATGCTGCCTCATGGCGCGAACTAGGTTTTGACATCGGTTAACTCAGATGAGTTGTTAATCCATTTATTAGCGGGGAGTCCCCACGCATATTTCCAGCCAGGAAAAATGTGAAACGGGTTACTACCCGACTCACACAAAATTCTAACATGTGTTAATAGGAAAAACAAGTTTTCATGTATTATTACCTCGTGGCCTGCAATGTCATCTCCGATCCGGGCTATAACCGATAAATCCATAACGAATTTCGGATGGGCAGTCATCCAATCGAAAACCTTTTTAGTGGCCTCTTCTCCCATGCCAACACAAGCAACGCCAAAGACAAATATGTAGCCGGCGCTAACTAGTGAGACATCAAGATGCTCTTTTAATGTAGGCATGTATTTACTGTTCATCCATCTTGCTTCATCCAAGTAGGCCTGGACCAGCACCTTCATCTGAAAATGCCATATAAAACCAAAAACTTCTTGAGAAAATTCAAAAAAAATAAAATAATGATGAGAATATATGAGGAACATGCAGTTGTACATGCGGGTGAAATCTAGGGGGCCCCAGGTAGAAGGGGGATACATTAGGAAGGAACCATCACCCCCATATGAAAATCTTAAACATATGATTTGCATAATGGTTTTATGGGCCAGTTTGAACCATTGGATGGATTAGATGACCAAAAAGTGGACCGATAGTTGGTGGTGTATTGATATCATCAAGTTCTGTGGGGGTCGCTATGATTTATTTATTATATCCACACCGTCCATCCATTTGGCTAGATCATTTTAGGGCATGACCGAAAAAACAAGTCATATCCAAAGTTCAAGTGGACCACACCATAAAAAACAATGAGGATAATGATTCCCATATTTCAGGCCTGGCATGGACTCATCTGGATAGTACGTGTTCCTCTGTAAGAAATATCATAAATTAGAGTTGGATGTCATACTTCACTTTTTATCCAGTTTGTACGGTAATGTTTTTCATCCGGCATCATCTGACCCTCTATTTCATTGACGGTATTCAGTAGCGCAAGATAGCAAGCCTTCATGTACTCTGGGAGCCCTTCTGCGGCCTCAACTTCCCACCTGAAAGTCAATAGTCCCTGTCATTAAACCTAGGTAGTGTTTGCATGGTAACCAATTGCATGCAAACATACACCATTTCACAGTGTATAGTCTATAGTGATGCAGGACAATTAAAATTGATAGAGCATGGCAAATCAATCCATTTATCTCATAGTATAGGCCCTACTTCCCATGGGTTAGGACCTCGGCCAAACCCCCCATGATCCCCATTTCATGTGGGTTCCACTTCACACGAGCCACTCGCTTTACACGGATAGCCCTGTCTCACACTAACCATCCGCATTGAGTGTGCCCCTGCATCCCACAGGCAAATCCACTCGAGCCCGGTGTAAAAATACTCCTACATTAGGTAGTGTATTGAAATTTCAAATAGAAGGCTTCCAGATTATACACTGAATAATCGACTATATCACTTCTTTGGAGTACATAAGCAAAGGAGAATTGCTAATTCCATAGAAATGCAGTCCGGACATCAGATGGGCCAGATTGAACAAATGAAGGAAGATATTGGGAAATTTGTTTCTTTGGCCTTCTCCTTTCTCATCCGTTCATTGGTTCCGTACATTGTGGCCCCCTTGATTCTTGGCTAGTATTCCATTCATCCCAGCTTCACAGACATGATCTCGTTGCAGAGATATGCCACATGCATAGGTTTGTTGAATTAGAAAACATCCAAACAAGGAACTCTTCTAACTTTTTTAAAAATAATTATCTAACCTGTAGATTGCATCAGTGAATACTTCAACTTCATCCAATGTTGCGTAGGCATCGTAGGTGTCATCGATTATCGATGTAATTTTGAATATTTTTGTTAGTATGACTCTAGCACGGCTATATTGAGGTTCATAGTACACTCCCAAAATCCAATAGTAGGCCTCCACCAATCTATCTCTTGCAAAAGGGTATTTGGTTGCAAGTCCAAGATCTTTCCACCACCTACACCAGACATCAACACATTAATATATATATTATATTATTGAGATTAGATACTTCTTTTATTACTAGTTATATATATACCCTGTGTTTGGATGCTCAATTGAGTTGAGTTGCAATAATCAAATTGAATAAAGAAATAATAAACATGCATTCAGGGATAAAAAAGTGTTTGCTTTTGGGCTATTCTTGTTTCAGTGCCTTTAGTTTTCAAAATATAGAATTGACTGTTTTCTTGTACAAAATCAGTATTGCCCTTGATGTTTCTATAATATGATGATTTTACCCATCCAGCTTATAGAAAGTTCATAGCACCAGCCATGCTATATAGTGAGGTCCACCTTGATATTAGTGAGAAATTCACATGGTTTATCTATTTTGCCATTTCATGTCAGGACATGATCCCGAAAATGAGGCCGATTCAGAGCTCATGTGGGCTAAACTAACAGGTAATAATGGGAATTAAATACCCACCGTTCAAACATTCGTGGGGCTATAGGATGTTAGTAATAAATCCATGACATCCATCTATTTTATTTTTTTTAATTCTATTTTAGGGCATATGCTAAAAATTGAGGCTGATCCAAAGCTCTGATGGGCCAAATGACATGAAACAGTGGGAATTGAACTCCAGGGCCAAAGGCCTCAAGTCCCCCTCTCATTTTACTTAGATTATCCTAACGGCATTTTTTTTTTCTTTTTGTGAAATACAGTATAATCATACCTATCTATAATTTTATAAGGCAAGCAGTTATTTGACTAGCCTTTCAAATCTATAAGCTTTGGTTTGGCTCAAAAATAGGCGGTCATACAGTCTCAAATAAATAAAAATAAAAATAAAAATAAAAAACTGTAATTCTTGATTCAACGTCATTACCAAATAAGATAATACCTACTCCATTTTGATCTTAGTTCACTTAAGCCATCCAAACACATAACTAAAAAGATAATGAAACTTACCTAGAGAGATCCCTCAACTCTCTTTGGTGCAATGTCTGTAGAAGATTAAAATCCAAAATTGCAAGCTCTAGCAACACGTCATTGTGAGACTTGTCTTCTTGATAGAGCGAGATAAAGTACCTTGCCTCCAGCCTTGGAATGCGCTTGTGTAAGGGAAGCTCTAAGGCCCTCCGTACCTTTGCATCAAGAGGATGATCATGATGGTGGGCCACGATCCTCTTAAGGAGACCACTAGTGAAAACAATAGCCTCATCCAATATATCTTCTCCTTGTATTCTTAAGTATGCAGCTTCATATAAGCTTAAAAGACCCTTCACATCACTGCTAAGGATTGCTTTGAAGTTTCCATCCTCACCTTTGAACTTGTTGAAAACATCTGCTTCACCAGTCAAATTTTCATTTCATCATCTATAAATGGTCTCTGATGGTGTTTGTGCATGAGTGCATGCATGTGATGTAAAAGATTATACCATAGATGGGATGCATGGGAAATGAAATATCCTTGTTTCAAGGATATTTCATTTCTCATGCATCCTATCTATGGTATAATCTTCTACAAGATGAATGGTCCTGAACTGCTGGGGGACCGCAGAAGCATGGCATCGAACCCCTTCCAATGAGATCGAACAAGACACTTAAAGTGTCCAGCAACAAATCGTAAGATTTTTGAATTTTTTCGATGGTATCGAGCAACTGTTGATAGTATCAAATAGCTCTCGATAGCATCGAATGGTCTATCGATAGCATCTTCAAACCCTATTGCTGAAAAGATTTGAGACATCAACAACATAAACATCATGTGTTGTTTCTTACATAAATAAGCTTACACACATAGGGAGAGAGGGAAGAGAGAGAATAGAGAGAGAGGGTGGGAGGGAAATTCATGTACCGGAAGACACATTGTAGCCGCCTTGCCTTAGTAGTCGGAATCGTAGGGCAACTTCGTATAAATCATCATAATGAACATTTGTATATTCATCATACATACGGTGTAATGCCTCGTCGATCTCCTTTTCAAAGTGATACGCTATTGCAAGCCGTTGGATATCATCGATCAGATCCATTTCTTGCACCGACCCCTTAGCGTTTACCAGCATCCTGCTCACTTCTTCCTTGAGAATTTCAACCTGTTTAGTCCATGCATACACCTTCTGTTTCCATTCCATCCACAGACTCAAAAATGTTAGTGCACTTTCTGTTTTGGGAATTTTGCGTCACTACATGGTGCTACGTGCATGCATTTACACATGCACCTGGACCATAATCCGTCTAGACAGGGCTCTGCAGGGCCCATCGTGATGTATGAGTTTTATCCACTCCATCCATCCATTTTTCCAGATCATTGTAGTGCACGAACCCAAAAATAGGGAAGAGCCAATAGTGTAGTGGACCACACAGTCGAGATTAAACTCCCACCATTGAAAACTTCTCGGGAGTTTGCAGAAGTTTTGGATCAAACTGATATTGTTTTTCCCCTTCATCCAGATCTATATGACCATATGAACATCTTGGATGGAAAATAAACATGACGGTGGCCCTTGGGAAGGCTTCAACGGTGGATGTCATTATCACCACTTCTTGTAGTGTGGACCACTTAAGATTCATATCTGCCTCATTTTTAGGCTCAACCCCTAAAATAATCTGAAAAAAATGTATGGACGGCGTGGATAAAACCCATACATTACTGTGGGACCCACAGAGCCCTGCCAGGCTGCGTCAGGACGCAATCAGCTCCCCTGCAACGCGTGCCGTTAAACCTAATACTCTCCATGCGTTCCCACGCATGTAGTGCAGCCTAAAAATGAGGCTGATTTTTTACTCTGCCTTCTCCTTGTACACGTCTGTACGACTGATATATGCATCGACAGCCAGGATTTTAACGCCACAATGCATTTCTGATAGGCCCACCTGATGAATGGCGTGGATGTCATTCTCGAATGTCATCACATGGCCATGTGTCAGAAACATTCTTACCTTGTCATCCACAGAGTAGTTGAGGAAGTGATCCCCCCACACTGATGGGTGATAATCAGCCATTGGGCGAGCAACTTCCGGCTTTGCAACCTCGGGCTTGCTAATTTCCGTAGCTTGAAGGGGGGAACAAGGAGAGGGTGACCCTTGATGAGCCATTTCAATAGATAGGATTTAAGTTTAGGAGTACCTTTTTATTCTCGAAGGCTTGTGCGTTCAAGGAGTGCGTGTTGTGGGGGTATTTAAGGGCTCAAGGACACGCAATACATGCCGTCGGTGTTTAGCTGAGCACTGGGGATGGGATGGCGTACTGAGTAAATTCTGTGGGGTCCACCGTGATTTATTCATTTTATCCACTCTGTCCATCCATTTTAATAGATAATTTTAGGGTTTTATACAAAATTTTAAGAATTTATAAAGCTCAAGTGGACCACACCATAAGAAACAGTATGAATTGAATTTCTGCCGTTGAAATATTTTTGGGTCTACAGAAGTTTTGGATTAAGATGGTATATGTTTATTCCACTCATCCATGTGTGTGTGATGTTATGAACTGGTTTGATGATAAATAAAGATTAATGTGGGGCCTAGAAAGGTTTCAACGGTGGACATCAGTATTCCCATTGTTTCCTACGGTGTGGTCCACTTGAGCTTTGTAAATGCTTAGATTTTTGGATTGTGCCTAAATTGAGCTGTAAAAACGGATGAACGGAATGAATAAACTACGTACATTCAAGGGGAGCCCAATAGAGATTACTCAGTACGCATCCGATTTCCAGTTTTGTTGGAGCGGTTTAGGTGAGACCCGGGACTCACCTAAGACGGTGTAGCCGTTACCTTGGGCCCACATTGAATATGTATTATGTATCCACACCGTCCATCCATTTTTCCATGTCATTTTAGTGAGTTCTACTAAAAATGAAGCAGATCCAATTATCAGGTGGACCATGCCATAGGAAAAAGTGGTGATTGGCTATTAGTGGGCTGAAAAATTTTTGGATCAAGATGATATTTGTTTTATCCCTTCATCTAGGCTTATGTGACATTTTCAACAGATTGGATGGAAAATAAACACTACATAAATATTAATTTGCGACCTAAGAAGTTTTTAATGGCAGGGCATTCAATAACCATTATTTTTTATGATATGGTCCACCTGATAATTGGATCTACTTCATTTGGGATAATGCCCTAAAATGATATGGGAAAACGTATGAACAGTGTGGATACAGAATACATACATCAAGGTGGGCCCCACCGTAAGGGCTGCACTGTCCAGGTCTCACCTAATCCCCTCACGAGGTTTGGTCCTTTTATTTTCTGTTCTGGATTGACAAAGCTAATAAGATCAAAAAGTTATATACAATTACCTCATGCTACGCGTGTAAAAGAATTTAGTTGGTCAGGTATGTATAAACGGTAGGTCACAGGTGAATGATTCGACTGCTCTGGCTATATACACGATTGAAAACAGTGTACATGAGCAACACTCACCCACCATACTGTTTTCCTTGGTGTGGCCCACCTGAACCAAGGATGGGAATGATTTTTGAGCCTAGGGTGTGGCATCTAATGGTTGAGTGGATTTCATACCATTATCAAAGTGAATAGATTTCATAAAATCATCAAAGTGAGCTCTATAAAAATCAAGGGTTAACATTTCTCCTAACTATTTCCTTAGTGTGGCCCACCTGAAATTCACATATGAGCCTAATTTTTTGGCATGGAGTCTGACATGGGATTACTGATCTAATGATCGGATTGGATTTGACATAAACATCACAGTGGGCCCTACCAAAAAATCAAGGATGGGTGTTCTTCTCCCAACTGTTTCCTTAGTGTGGACCACTTAAATCACATATTCTACTGATTTTTTTAGGTTAGCACAATCACGAGGATAAAATTTTGTAAAAATCAGATATCCACTCTTTAAGTAGGCCACATTTGTATTTTTATATTTATCAATGGACAGAAATATGTCTACGGTGTGGTTCACCTAATGAGTAGACATGGGTGAATTTTACACTAGTGACCCTTATTTTGGAGTCAATTCAATTGAAAGGTTGGATTTGATATGCACTTAATTATCAGTTGGAAGTTATCTACTTGGTGGACCTTACCTTAAGGTCCAACCGGTTAGACTAGAGACATTCTCATATGTGCCCCCACATGTCCGTATATATATAGAGCAATGATGAAACATGAGGACAATTAACAAAGAAGCCTACCGAATCTCGGTCTACAGTAGCTTCTTTGTTAATTATGTTCTATAGCGTGCCGAAAGTAACAACTGGGTTGGCATAATGCAACAGCTAACGTGTCAACTAACTTCCATAACGTGCCCTACCTAAAGGTTGCCTTCTTTGTCAATTATCATCTATAGGATGCCTTAAATAACGATTGTATAGGCGTAATGGAAGCAGAATGCCGAACGTAATTATCTTTCTACACTAGCTGTTTGGCTTGAAATTCAGTCATGCATATTTGTAGTTGCGCGTATGTGTGTATTGTGTTAGGCATGTTAGGGTCTTTTACAGCTCAATCTAAATCGAACACCTTTGACTCCAAGTGTTAAGATAGATAAGAGATCGTTGGCAATCATCTATGATCAAGAACTGAAGTAGTTCAGTCCTCTATTTAGTCACTTGTATGCACAATCAAGCGATTTGTGAAACACCCTGATCCATAGCTCAAGTGGTAGACTGAGTGCAAGATACCTCATTTCAACACCGAGTTCTTGGTATCGATCCCTAGCGGGGGTGGCTAACAGTGAAGTGTCAACTGACAGTGGGGTGTACTAACAAGCTGACAAAAAAAATAAAAAGCGATTAATGAAGGGATGAGTTTATCCTTCTAATAAGTTTTTTAATCTTTCAATTAAAAGGACTTTTTCTCATCGAGTAAAAGAATATCAATTGCATTAATTGAAATAAAAGATAAAACCTACAAAAGTATCTTTCAGTGATCCAACGTTGCAGCGTGGATGGTGAGGTCGTGAATCTAAATCTACTTTATCCTAGTAACTCGAGCATAAACGAAGGGAATTACGCTATTAAAAAGGAAAGAAAATGTCTTCCTTGTAATTTAGCACTTGGTGTAGATGAAGGGAATTACACTACTAGTATAGGTCGATCCAGTGTAGTAGCGTAAATAGACAGAATTATACTACTCCTAAGCTATTACCGGTCCAACGTAGTTAGGGGTGTACATCGAGTCAAATCGAGTCGAGCTAGCCTCAACTCGACTCGGCTTGAACAGTGGCTGACCTCAGCTCGAACTCGGCTTGGCTCAGTCCTCAAGCCTGACTAGCCAGCTCAGCTCGGTTCGGTCAACAGCTTGGGCCAGCTCGGGCCGAGTTGGAGCCAAGATCGAGCCAAGTTCACCATTGAGGCATTTCCACAAACACCTGAACTGCAACTTCAAAATCCCACTGTTTTACAAACAAGAGCAATGGCTTTACAGGTATGTTCTCAAACACCTTTTAAGTAACATAAAAACCAAAACAAAAAAAAAAAAAACAAAAAACAAAAAACAAGAAAAAAAAGGTATTTGTTTCATGTACATACCTTCCTTGCCACCAACCAAACCTTCCTTGCCACCTTGCCACCAACCAAACCTTCCTTGCCACCTTGCCACCACCCAAAATTTTCTTGCCACCAGCCACATTTCATTGAGGCATTTTATCAAACAGTTGGTGAGCAACATCAATGGCAAAGTAACCGAGTCACCGAACTAGTTCGATCCAAGTTCGATTCAAGCCGGATTCGATCCGAGTCGAGTCGAGCTAGGGCCTGCTCAGACTCATTTTCGAGCTCAAAAAATTAGCTCGACTTGACTCGAACTCAGCTTCGAACCGAGTCAAATCGAGCTTTTTTGAGTTGAGTCAAGCGAGCTAACCAAGATAGCTTGGTTCGTGTACACCCCTAAACGTAGTAGTGTAGATGGATTATCATATAGTAAGATAGGATAAAAGATAGATAGTGTTGTGCTATATATTTAATTTGATATGTGTTGGGTTAACGAGGGTGTGGACCTCTTCGATCTTTCTTCTATTTATAAAATTTCTTAGATAGTTGCGAGGAGAGATCTTCTTAGCTATTTAACATGTTCGCTTATGTGGAGATAACCATCTAAGCCCAAGACAGTCATGACCTATTAAACAATCCACGTATACTAGTCGTTTGTTATGAGTTGGCCGTTGGTTGCACACGTCCTACCCCCATTACATGGACGATAGTTTCTCTTGAGCTGCCACGTGTGATGATAACTTTCTTTTTCTCTACACAAACGTAAATAACATATCGTGATGTTAGGCCAACTTGGAGTAGTCAGCACTATGTTCCTTAAATATTTTCAGCCATAGGGATCATGCAAGACGCTATGGTGCATCACCCAAACTCATTACTTGGTGCAACCGTGTTTCAGTCAACACCTAACTTTGATCACGAGGCCATCATGGTGGCTAACCGGCTCTGTCACGTGCATACACACATGTCTTTACTGTAGCTAGCCGAGCTTACCCTTTTTGGGGTATTCATGACTTTACGGATATTGATCTCATTTGACCATTAGAGCAACTAAAGAAATCTTCCTCCTATCTCTTATTAAGATTTTACTGCCACGTGGCATCATCTGATTCGTTGGATTTGACAGGGTTAGATTAGGCGTAAAAAATGTCCCCCATGTTTCTTCACATTTGACCAATATATGAATAAACGTAGCTGTATTTTGTGGAGAATTATACCAAAGTCTCCACATGGTAATACCTAGTTAATCTGTAGTCTGCATTCAGTCTTTGTTATAGGAATTCGGCTAACATCATTATCTGAAATAAATATAAGTATGATAAAATGATAACACATATACCAGCTCGATTTTCATCTTTACACTTGCCTACTACATTTGGGTTTCTCCATTCTTTCTTCCAAAAAGGGCCTCCATAAAGTTTCTTTCATTTTCATCCTCCAAATCCACTAGCTCCATGTATTGTGAGGAGGATTCATCGTTATCCAAATCCACTCCTTGTCTGGTGATGTCTCTGCTCTAGCCACTAGAAACGGTCATCAACAATCAGGTGCTTTTTCTCTCTTGGTGCTTCCACATCTGACTCGGACTTAATTCTCACCCCTGCATTCATTCCAACTTCTTTTGTAGATCTTTCCCCCTTTTCTCATTTATTTCCATCTAATAAGGAAGAAACATTCCTTCGAAACTCTAACTGGCTTAATTGGTCATTGTGGTCGCCCCACAAATAGCTTAAGACTTGGCTAAAAGTTCAAAAAAAATGGCATTCTTAGTTTAACCAAGTTAAAGTCCAATATAGAAATCTTTGGAAGATTTGGGGATTTATGAATGCATTCATTTTTCTTGTCTCAACATACTCATGAACTCTTATACTATAGCATTTGCTAGTTGTTTTTTTAGTCGATGTCACGCCCTGAACTCAGAAACCAGGCTCATAAAATTTTCGATCGCCGAATCCGGCGCCGACAGCCTCCGTAGTACCCCATTCTCGACTTCTATACCAGGTTCTAATCCTGTGATGCTACAACGAGGATTTCTAATCATCAATCTAATTCGTAATGAGCATAACCAAGCACAACCCACGTACAATAACCACAAGAACACCATCACAAAATCTACTATGATCAAAAATTTTTGAGTACAATGCGTCTGAAGGAAAATACAAGATAATGCAAATAACGGAAACTCCAAAAGCTCGACTGCACGCTCCTGCTGCTCCTATGTTACGGCTACGTCCTTGCGTCACCTACACGCATCAATCATGCATAAGCTTATAGAAAGCTTAGAGGGTGGTGTAAGTGTGTGCGCAATATAAGTGTGCTCAGAATGCAAGATCAGAGAAATACGGAATCATGCTGATGGGTACATAAATGCAATTAGTCGTACCAAGGTTATGCAGTGCAAGATATGAATGTTATCGGCCATGTCAAGACCATACGATATGAGATGCAGTTCAAGCATGCCAATCTTCATCATATATCAGTACAGTTCTCATTTTGGATATTCACCGGAGTTCAGTACACTCTAAATGGCACTGCCGCTCTCCTAACCGCACAGTTCAAGTGAGCGTAAGAAACCTCACTATCCGCCTGGCCAATAGTCTACCAATACCTATCCGGCACGTTGATAACAGACCCATTCATGAGCTAGTCAAACTCAGCCTAGTATTGCCCCCTACTCTCGGGCGAGTAAGGCCACACCCCTTTCCAACCCATCACAACACAGTGGGAGACGCAGCCTCGGGGATTCGGCCCTCGTGCGCTCATATATCCACTCGGTCTCAATGTTGGAGTCATCCTCTGGTACCATCAGATTTAGAGATTTTCACACAGGGATATCTATGGCACCCCGATGCTTAGTAATAATATTTTCGGTATCCAATCCAGCCACCCATGATGTGTCTATGGAGGCTATGGCCCTAATGTTGCTAGGGCATATAATAATCACAATTACATAGATGCAAGTGCATGAATCATACTATCAGACATGAAACAATCTTGCGCATACTGAGCGCTCATGTGGGGCAACCCACCTATCAGGGAGCCCATAAATAATCTGCCCAAAGGCATATGCTATGATCAGTCACTCTTTGTATCAAGCATACATATGATGCGTATGATCATGAATCATGGATCTGCACTGAACATGTTATATGGTGATGGGCTCTGTTCATAACGAAAATGGGCCTAAACGGCTTACACACTATCAGTATAGGCCTAACAATGAGCCCTAGGGAGAGTGACAATGCGGACATTTAACCAACATCATCCATACAATGTGGACGTCAAACCATCATTGCTCCCAAGGCATAGCCTGCTATAAAGGTCAACCCATAAACCATGGGGAATCACACTACAATGGGCCTTATGTACATCTTATTGGGCCTCAACCCATGGGCCTCATATATATCAAAGTGGGCCTCGACAACGGGCCATAATTACATCAAGATGGGACTAGTCACATGAGCCTCATATATATCATGAATCATATCAAAAGATTAACTGGACCACACTCCAAATAACAGTGATGATAATGATTTCCACCACTAAAATTCTTAAGGCCCACGATAGCATTTATTTTCTATCCAATCTGGTCATGGGGCCACACAAACTTGGATTAAGGGAAAAACAATTTCCTAACAATCCCAAAATTTTGTGACTACAAAAGTATTTCAATGGTAGAAGCTCAATCCCCGCTGCCTTTGTACTGGATGGTCCACTTGATCCTATATCTGTCTCATTTTTAGTCTCAAGCCGTGAGACAGGCTTTCAAAATGGTTGGACGGTTGGGATGCAACACATGCATCATGGTAGGTCCCATGGGGATGGACGACATAGATATATCACATACCTCATGGTGGGGGTCCCCATTGATGAGAGGTGTGGGTACAATACATACATTAGTGGGTCCCATGTGGGGCCCACCACAATGTCTATTTTCCACCCAAACTGTGGATAAGATCACACAGACATGGGGGCCCACCGAAATGTTTATTTTCCACCCAATCTATTGATAAGGCCACACGTACCTGGGGCCCACCATAATGTTTGTTTTCCACCCAACCAGTTGATAAGGTCATGTGGACCTGGGGTGGGCCTGGGGCCCACCGAAATGTTTAATTGCCACCCAAACTGTTCATAAGGTCACGTGGACCTGGGGCCCACGGTGATGTTTATCTGCCATCCAAACTGTTGATAAGGCCACTCAAACCTGGGGCCCACCGTACTGTCTATATGTCATCCAACCTGTGGATGAGGTCACGCAGACCGAATGAAGAGGAAAAATAAATATCATATCTGATCCAAAACTTTTGCAACCCAAAAGGGTTTCAATGGCAGGTGTCCAATCCAACTGTTCCTGGTGATGTGGGCCACCTAAGCGCCACATGTGGCTGATTCTTATGCGGCCCACAGCTGGGAGGAGGGCCCACCAAATGCAAGGTATTGATGGTCGACACGCATCATGGTGGGGTCCATAGCTAGGGTCGTGGGTCCCTGGCCACCGTCACCAGGAAGAGGACGCTGCTGCGCCAGCAGCAGCAACGTCTGATGCTATTTTCTTTTTTCTTTTTTTTTAAACATGTTTTTCTACGGTTTTCCCTAGGTGGGGCCCGCATCAAGGAAATCCGCCCCACCCATTGGTCTTTTTGGGCTCACTACAAACCCGTCAAGTCCAATATTGGATGGGTTTTGATGTACGAAAATATCTGGGTGTGTTTCAACGGCAAGAATACTATTCTCTATGCTATGGCTCGCTAGTAAATCAGATTGAGTTCATTTTTCGACTCAACGCGTAAAATGATCTGAGGAAAAGGATGGACGGCTTGAATTAACTTCGTACATCTAGGTGGGGCCTGCATGAGCAGCCCACCCAAAAAAAAAGCTAAATATTTTTTTTTGTTAGCCGTTAGTACACACCCATGTCAATACACGCACTCCATGTTAGCCACACCCCATTCCCATTCATGTCCAGCGTTCCAGCGTCCACAGACGTTGGACAGCACGGATAAATAGGGACATCATGGTGGGTCCCACATGCACGTGGCCCACCTATTTGGACCACCTGATTTTACGTTTTCCTTCCATCCGGGCCCGCTATTGGGCTGGATGGCGTAGATCCAACACATTCATCCGATGGGTCCCACATGCAATATGTGATTCATGGTGGGCCACACTCACCCCTTCATCATCATCACCATTCAAAGAAAGAGAGAGAGAGAGAGAGAGAGAGAGAGAGAGAGACGGTGATAGAGGGACCCCGCCACTATGGGCCCCTCATGGATACAACACATACATCAAATGGGTCCCACAACAAGTGGGCCCTTAATGGAAATTAACGGTGGATCACCCACCTCTAGGCCTTTTCTTTGCTTCCTTAGCTCCTTGCCTTCAAGTTTGATGGTGGTAGATGATGAATGAACGGTTGAGATGTGAGATGAGAGGGTAGGAAAAGTGAGCCACACTTGTTGTTTGGAAGGGGGAGAGCTTGGATGTGGGATGGTGTGTTACTTGGGAAGTGAAGAGATGAAATGAGAGAGAGAAAGAGAAGTAGTGGCTTAAGGGATGGGGTGATGTGGTGGTTGTAAGGAAAGGGTGATAGGAGGTATAGTTGTGGTTGAAATTTTGTAAAAGGGGAATGGTAAGGGGAGAGAGAGAGAGTTGACTTTTGAAAAGGTAGGGATGGGTTGTTGTACTTGGGATATGGCTTGTACTTAACATTGATTGATGGAACATATCGTAGAGATTCCCTCGATATTTGCAACACGCGGCGTTTCTTCAAAATGAACGCAGGCCCACATCTCCTGGCCTGGGTATCGGATCGGTGCGCGAGTCGCGGCATTAGAATCGCGGCGACGGCGCGATTACTAAGGTATGAGTTTCGAATCGAGCCGACATTGGTATGCAGGACTCAGCTTAGGATCGCGCGCAAATGTCGGATACGGGTCGAGACTTGCCGAAATTCGACCGGGAGGACAGCGGAAGCCTACGAAACGGTACAAACCAGGATACGGGTCTTACAGTCGATCCATTAACACTTTCTATTTTTTATGTAGCCCGATGATCCCCAACATACTTAGCATTTGTGCCCTTATTGGCCTAACAATACATAGCGAACCCATTTATCCAAGTTTCATCATTGATTGCTTGCCTTCAAGTGCAGAGGTTCGTAAATAATATCTCGTGAATACAGGGTCGATCCCACAGGGAGATGAATATTGCGAGAAGGAGAAAATCAAATGCGAAACAAACTAAGTAATGAAAACTTAACTGAATTAAAACAACACCAAAGCTTCAAAGTTTCACACATAAGTTAATGTTCCAAAATCATGATGACTTGGATAACACAACTAGGATCTGAGCATTATGGTCGGCCTAATCAGAAAATAAAACAATTTAAACATTTTAAATAAATGATATAAAAGATTAGAAAATCATGAATTTACACCATTGATATATATTCTCAAGCGCCAATGATTTTAAGAATTCAATATCATGAAATAATGAATATCAAAGAAATGTAGCAAGTTGAGAACCTCTCTTATCTAGGAAATCTAATTGATCCAGGGTAAGCCTATCCATCAATGTGGATCTCATATTATAGAAACATATGGATCTCACATGAGAATTAAAAACTAAACCTAAACAACTAATAATATGCATTCACCATTCTTCTCATCATTAAAACAATCAATCATCATAACTATAAAAACATCAAACCAATGTGCTTCCCTTCTAACTTGGGCTATGGAAAACTTAGAAAAATATAATTAAATTACAAAATACGAAAGCAATAAGAAATAAAGAAATGCAAATAGAAAATATCTAAAAGAAAAAATAATTTATAAAACTTTAATAAAATTAAAAACTCTCTAAAAACCCTAAATCTTGCTCTTGAATGCTTTGAATGATACTTAGGAATGCCCTGGGAAGCCCTATTTATAAGTGAGGAACTCCAACTTTCGCACCTAGTTAAAAAATTCTAGAAATCGCCTCAAATTTACACAATTTGCTAAAATAGACTTCACTCTCCACAGACTTCACTCTGCGCACTTTCACAAAATGACCAGAGTTTTAGAATATGTTTTTCAGGATGATTTCAGAATTCCTTTTCTTCAATTCAAATCTTTGATTCTCTTCATTCCTTGCTTGATTTTCTTGGATCTTTGGTATGTGAATTCTTTAATCTTAGTCTCCTAAGATTCATCCCTTGCCTTGGTGATTCTTGAGCATCAAATCTATGCTTTTAGTACCCTTTTCAATCCAAACTCTTAAATTCACCTTGCAACACAAACATGAGTAAAATAGAACATTAAGTTGATTCATGTTCATAAAGCCAAAATATAAATTGAGAAAATTATGCAATATTTGAGTCTCAACACACACCCCCAACCAGCATTTTGCTAGTCCCGAGCAAAATAAGCGAAGAAAAATAAAAATAAGAATTAAAACTGATTCTAGAAATAAAATTAAAACGAAAATAAAAATTCTAATTACACTACTTTTGCAGGTAATCTCGATTGCATTTAGCATATGCAACCCCTAGGTTTCTCCTATTGGACGAGTTAAAGTCTCGTGAAGGTTTCCAAAAATGTTACCCACAAACTTTGAAAACATAAAAAATAATTCTACACTCAAAAATTTATACAATTATGCCTCCATTCATCATATAAATTCCAAAATAAAATAATACTTACCTTATGTTTGAAGTTAGTTAGAATCTCAATTTTCTAATCCATTACATTCTTGAGTTCAGAGACTTAATCAAAATTTAGAATAGTTATGATACAATATACTTAGGTGCTCAGTGACACTGGTCTAACTTTGAGAAATATGTATGTTCCCTATCCTAACTTCTTTCAATCATCCCAAGAATAAGAAATCTCTAGTGTTATCTCATTTACTTCATGTCATTTCTTATTTTATCATCATATCCTCATTATTATACACCACCCTTGATGAAGATTCCCACCGGGTTTGCTTCATAACCTAAGGTATCGTACTTGTAATGGTAACAGTAATGAATACTTAGGTATCCTTATTCCGAATTACTAACACGATTGTTATGGTCATTGCATTCATGCTCTATAATAAATTTTTCTTTTTTCACAACTATTTTTTCTACAATATTCTCTCTTTTAATCATATATCAATGATACTAGTTCATTCAACCTTGTTTGAATCAAAATTTGTTATTCTAGTTCACATATCATATTCCTCAGTTAGCTAGGGTGTATTATGAATTCAGTACATCAAATTACAACTCACTTTAAACTAGTGATTAGATAATCGAACTTAAGTCTATAATTTTCATTTATCAAAATTCTGACTATTATCAACTTACACTAATTATTAACTTTGCCTTTGGAATTCACATAATATCATGTTCATATTCTTGTATATAAACATATTATTTTGAGAATGTTAAAAAAATTTCTCCATAAACCTAAAAAATAAACTTAAACCTTTAAAAAAAATCACATGGATGACTATCTACACCCCCCAACCTAAAATCTACATTATCGCCAATGAAATGATAATATAATGCAGAGAACAATAAAAATAAAAGAATGGGTGAATAGTACCTATCATGAAGAACTCACCTGTTAGGTGACACTAAAAAATTTTTGAATATGATACAAATCCTACATACCGACAGACTAGAAGCATCAATCCAAATATTTTGGCTCATGAAGAGGGACGGACTCCTCTCCCAAATGAAAGTTTTCCACATAAGGCTTCAATCTTTGACCATTAACCTTGTACACATTGTTATTACGTGGATTCTCAATTTCAATATCCTCATGAGTATAAACATTCTTCACAATGAAGGAGTTTGTCCATTTTGATCTTAACTTTCCTAGAAAGAACTGGAGATGAGAATTATACTATAGGACATTTTACTAATGTTCAAAATTCTTCCTCAGAATGTTTTTTTCATGAAAAGCTTTGGTCCTTTCTTTATAAATTTTAGAATTTTCATAGGAGTCTCTCCTCAAGTCCTCTAATTTCATTTATTCACTTACTTAGTCCATATTAAAGTTTAAATTTTTTTATTGCGCAGTATGCTCTATGTTCCAATTCCACAAGCAAGTAGCAAACCTTCTCATACATCAATTTGTATAGGGGCATTCCAATCGGGGTCTTATAAGCAGTATTATAAGCCCATAAAGCGTCGGATAGTCTGAGAGAGCAATCCTTCCTATCTGGCCTTATAGTTTTCTCTAAAATATGTTTGATTTTCCAATTAGAAATCTCAGCTTACCCACTCGTTTGTAGGTGGTATGAGGTGCTCACTTTATGCTTGATGCCATATTTTTCCATTAAAGCCTCAAATGTCTTATTGCAAAAGTGAGACCCGCTATCACTAATGATAACCTTTGGAGTTCCAAATCTTAAAAAAAATTATTTTTCTTGAGGAATCGTATGACTACTTTGTTGTCATTGGTCGTACTTGAAACTGCCTCAATCCACTTTGAAACATAGTCTACACCAACCAATATATAAAGAAATCCAAAAGAAGATGGAAATGGGCCCATAAAATCAATACCCCAACAATAAAAAATCTTCAATAGTAAAATTGAGAATAAAGGCATCATGTTGCGTCGGGACACTCTTCCCAACCTTTGACATCTATCACAAGTAACACAGAAAGCATGGGTGTCTTTAAATATGGTGGGCCAGTAAAAACCGCACTGCAGGATTTTTACAATAGTTTTCTTAGCAAAAAAATAGCTACCACATACTTCCATGTAGCAAAAGGAAATAACACTCTAAACTTTATCCTCTGGGACAACGTCTAAAAATCTAATCAGTCCTATATTTATATAAATATGGGTCTTCCCAGAAGAAGTTACTAACCTCGGTTTCAAAATGCTTTCTATCTTGTAACTTCCAATGATATGGCATTTTTCTCCATTACAAGATAGTTCACTATATCGACATACCAAGGCAATTTGAAGATTGTAAATAATTGTTCATCAAGGAAAGTGTCTTGGATATGCATCTCCTCAGTGGAATCATCTAACACCAATCTGGAAAGGTGACTGGCCACTACATTTTCTACTCTTTTCTTATCTTTTATCTCCAAGTTAAATTCTGAGAATAGGAGGATCCATCTCAAAAGTCTCAGCTTTGCATCCATCTTAGATAGTAAATATTTCAGAGCTAAGTGGTCCGTGAAAATGACCACTTTGGATCCTAACAAGTACGACCTAAACTTATCTAAAAGAAAAACTACTGCAAGTAACTCTTTTTCAATTGTTGAGTAGTTCACTTGGGCCGAGTTTGGAGTTCTACTCACATAGTGAATAATGTAAGGTCGTTTATCTTTCCTTTGGCCAAAACAGCCTCTATGGCATAATCACTTTCATTGCACATTAGTTCAAAAGGAAATGTCCAATCTAGTGGACGCATAATAGGAGAAGTGGTAAGGGATGATTTAATTTTATTAAAGGCACTTGCACACTCACCTGTCTACTTAAATGGGACATCCTTTTGGAGAAGATTAGTCAAGAGTCTAGTAATGACACTAAAGTCCTTGATGAATCTTTTATAAAAACTATCGTGCCCTAGAAGTGATCTAATATCTCTAACAGTTCGGGGGATGGGTAGATTAGCATTAATATCAAGTTTTGAGCGATCTATCTCGATTCCATTTTTGGAGATAACATGGCCCAAAATAATTTCCTTTTGAACCATGAAATGACATTTGTCTCAATTTAAGATAAGGTGCTTCTCTTCACACCTAGATAAGACAAAAGATAAATTGTTAAGGCATTCCTCAAAACTTCTCCCAAATACAAAGAAGTCGTCCATGAACACCTCAAGAAACTTCCTAACCATATTTGAAAAAATATTTAACATACACCGTTGAAAAGTTGCTAGGGCGTTACACAATCTAAATGGCATCCATTTGAAAGCAAACGTACCAAATGAACAAGTGAACGTGGTTTTCTCTTGGTCTTCCAGGGTTATCTCTATTTGGTTATATCCGGAATATCCATCATGAAAACTATAGAAGGAGCGACCCGCTACCTTCTCTAAAACTTGATCAATGAATGGTCAAGGGAAATGGTCCTTCTTTGTGACCCGGTTCAATTTTCTATAGTCAATGCAAACACGCTAACTTGTGGCGACACGTGTTGGTATGAGTTCATTATTAGAATTATGCACGATAGTTATTCCAGATTTCTTTGGGACTACTTGATTTGGACTCACCCAAACACTATCGGATATTTTGTAGATGATTCTCACATCCAACAATTTGATCACCTCATTTTTTTACAACTTCCATCATGTTTGGATTGAGATGCCTTTGAGGTTGTCTAATTGGTTTGGCGTCCTCATCGAGGTGGATCCGATGGGTGCATATGGAAGGGCTTATACTCTTGATGTCATAAATGGTCCAGCACAAGGCTCCTTTATGGTCCCTTAGAACATTTAACAATTTAATCTCTTAATCATTATCTTAAAATGAAGAGATCACCACAGGATAAGTTTTATTTTCACTTAAGTATACATGCTTAAGCTCATTTTATAATGGTTTTAAATCAAGCTTTGGAACATTGGTTGATGATGGCAGAGGTTGAGAGTCTTCAATAGATAGGATTTGAATACACGGTCTCCATTGGTATATACCAATGTCTTGGGTGGTAGTGCTCTCATTATCATTATAAATTTCAGCAAGCACTTTTTCTAAATCATAATTTTTCATGTTCCCAAAGATTTGAATCAATTCCTTAGTCAGACCAGATTCCAATTCCTCTTCTTTTATCAGGCAGTCCATGAAATTCAGCTCATGGATCTCATTATTGTCAATGGGCTGCTTACATATATTAAAAATATTAAGCTCTAGAGTCATGTTTCCAAAAGACAAGTTCATCATTCAATTCCTGCAATTTATGATTGCATTTGAAGTTGATAGGAATCGCCGGCCTAAAATGATGGGAACTTGAGTGCTAGCATTTACACATGGTTTAGTATCTAGTACAATAAAATCCACAAGGAAGTAGAATTTCTCCACTTGACTAGCATGTCCTCTAAAATGTCCCTTGATACCTTAATGGAGTGGTCAGCGAGTTGGAGTGTAATTATGGTTGGTTAAGCTTGCCTAACTCCATTTATTGGTAAACCGAATAAGGTATTAAGTTGACACTTGCCCCCAAATCTAACAAAGCATGCTCAAATATCTTCTCCACCTCGGAGCACCATATCTCCGCTGCAGTAGGGTCAGGCTCGCCCCGGAAACGTGGAGGATCGTGCTGTCGAAAGTCCTTAAGAAGGGCGCTCGCACGCTCCTGCTCAACCTCGGCTGGTGTCACAGTGGGACGCCTGCTCTGCCCCTTAAGAATAGCAGTCATCGCCTGAAGCATCTGCTGCACTTGGGTGGCACTCACAAGTACGGTCGGATCCACACCGGTCTCAAGGGAATGAGTAGTATCCTCGGGCTGGAAAGCAGGAATATCCAGTGGTGGAGCGGGGGTCGCAGGCGGTAGAGCAGGAGTCGCAGGTGGTGGGGCGGGAGTCGCAGGTGGTGGAGCGGGATTCGCTCGGGTCGACCTTCTAGCCATCACGTCCTACATGAAGGAACAAGGGCCTATCATCCTTGAGAATTCTCGAAGGCATAAACGTTAAGGGTCTAGGTCGAAAAATCGCTAAGTTATTCGGACCCGGAACCCATTCATTTTAAGTTTATAGTAAATATGTGATGTGATCTCAGGTGTTCCCAAGTTATGCTTGGATACCAACTTCTGTCACGCCCCAAACTTGAAAAACGGGCTCACAAAATTTCTGATTGCGGAATCCAGCGCCGACAGCCTCCATAGTGCCCCATTTTCGGATTCCGGCACTCATATGCCAGATTCCGATCCTAAGATCCTACAAGGAGGATTTTCAGTATAATTTTTTTTGTAATAGAGCATAACCACAAGCATAACCAAGTCACAAAACAATATCACCACATATCCACTATATCAAAAACTTAAGTACAGTGCGGAAAGGAAAATACAAGATGATCAAAAGCTCCAAAATGATCAGATGCACACTCCTGCCTCAACGCTGCTGCTGTCCAACGCTACCTGCACGCAACAGTCGTGCATAAGCTTACAAAAGCTTAGAGGGTGGTGTAAGTGTGTGCACAAGGCAAGCGCCAAGTGTATGATATCAGAGTAATGCGAAAATATGCGGGTAAGTCCACGAATGCAATCAGCTATACCAAAACGATGTGATGCAAGGCATGAATGCTATCGGCCATACCAAGGCCATGCGATGCGAGGCCTATGTAGCCAAATGTCATATGCGAGATGCAAAGCAAGCATGCCAGTCCTCATCAAGTGCACATATCATTATAATTCCTCTCTGGATATCACCGAGGTCTAATACACCTCACACTGACTGCCTCCTCCCTAGCTACACAGTCAAGCAAGTGAAAGAGACCACATCCGCCTGACTAGTAGTCTGTCAATACCTACTCGGCTCATCGATAACGGACTCATTTGCGAGTTGGTCAAACTCAACCTAGCTTATAGCCCCCTCACTCGGGCGGATAAGGCCACACCCCCTTCCAACTGACTACGACACAGTGGGAGACGCGGCCTACTGGTATTCGGCACTTGGGCGCTCGTGTATCCACTCGGTTTAGACGTTGGAGCATCTCCTGGTACCAAAAAGGTTCTGAAATTTTCACCCAAGGACATCTTAAGTGCCCACAATGCTAGAACCAATATTTTCGGTATCCGATATGACCATCCACGATGTGCCTGTGGAGGCCACGGCCCTGATGTCGCTAGGGCGTGCAGTGAATCATAACACACAATGCGAAATGCATGAGTCAAACCGTCATTCATGTAACAATCTCGCGCGTACCATGCGCTCATGTGGGGCACTCCATCTCATAAGGAGTCCCGTAAATGTCTTAGCTCAACGGCTTATACTATGATCAAACATTCCTCATATCAAGCATACATATGATGCGCATGGGCATGAATCATGGAGATATAATAAGCATGTTACAAAGTGGTGAACCATCAACAAATATGGGCCTACCAATGGGCCCTAGGGAGAGTTATAATGGGGGCATTTAACCAATATTATTCTTACAACGTGGACGTCAAACCAACATTGCTCCCAAGGCATGACTCGCCATAAAACATCATTACACAAACCATGGAGGAATCACACATTGTAATGGACCTATATACATCTCATTGGGCCTCGACCCATAGCCCTCAAATACATCAAATGGGCCGTATCATATGGGCCTTATATAATCAAGTGGGCCACATCAATGGGCCGCACCAATGGGCCTTATGTACATTGCAATGGGCCATAACCCATGGGCCTTAGAATACATCACAATGGGCCTTATAACATGGGCCTTATATCCATATCAAGGTGGGCCATATCAAGGTGAGCCTCAACAACGGGCCACAATTACATCAAGATGGGCCTAATAACATGGCCATTTATATTAAATGGGCCGCCCCAACTGGGCCCTATGCATATCAAATGGGCCATACACAAGATAAGTGGTGATAATGAATTCCACCATTTAAAATTCCTAAGGCCCACCATAAAATATGTTTCCCATCCAACCTAATCATAAATTAACATAGTGATAGATGAAGTGGGAAACAAATATCAACTTAATGGGAAGCTACTATGGCCCTTAGAGGTTTTTGAACGGTGAGCGTCATTGACCACTACTTAAAATGGTGGGGTCCACTTGAACTTAGATCTGCCTCATTCTTTAACTCATGCCATAAAATGGTCTTTCAAAATGGATAGACGGTTTGGATGCAACATATGCATCATGGTGGGGTCCACTATCCGTCCAACAGCCAGCAAAATGGCTGGACGGCATAATAAAACACATACATTAAAGGTGGGTTCCACCGTCCACGGCAATGGACGGTGTTAATAAAACACATACATTACTGTGGGCTCCACCGTCCGCCTAGACGGTGGGAATAAAACACATGCATCACTGTGGGCTCCACATGGGGCCCACCATAATGTTTACCTGCAATCCAATCTGTCCATGAGGTCACGCAGACCTGGACGCTAAGAAAAACAAATTTCATCTTGATCCAAAACTTTTGTGGCCCATAAAAAGGGTTTCAAGGGCAGACGTACAATCACCACTGTTTCTGCTGATGTGGGCCACCTGAGTGTTGGATGTGGCTAATTTTTGGAGGAGGCCCACTTCAAGCAGGGGCCCACCCAATGAATGGGTTGGATGGCAAATATACATCATGGTGGGGCCCACAGCTGGAGCCGTGTGTCCCTGCCTACACGGCCGCTCGTCAGCATGGCGCAGGCGTTATCTACCCTCTGACAGCAGCAGTAGCAATGCTGCTGTTGTATCTTGTTGTTTTTTATTTTTATTTTTTGAAATTGTGTTTTTTCATGGTTTTCCATACATGGGGTCCACTTCAAGTGAATCCACCCCAGCCAATGGATTCCACAGTCCATAACCCATCCATCAAGCCCAAAAATGGGCATCTTTCGATACGTTGAAAAATTAAAGTGGGTTTGAACAGTGAAAATCACTGTTTTCAAAGGTATGGCCTGCTAGAAGATTGGATCAGCTTCATCTTTTGGCTTAATGCCTAAAATGAGTCGGCAAATAGAATGGACGGCGTGGATTGAATACATACATCAAGGTGGGGCCTGCATGAGTGGTCCACCCCCAAGGCTTGAACCAAGCTCATATTTGTGTTTTCTTTCCACATCCAGCGTCCCTGGACGCTGGACGGTCTTGGCATAACACATGCATAAGGTGGGCCTTGCTCCGGTGGGCCACCAAATGGATGAATGGTATGGATAAAACATACATTAAGGTGGGATCCAACCAAGTGGGCCACACCACTACATCATGACATAACAAGAATAAAAGAAAGAGAGGGAAAGAGAGAGAAGGAGAGAGGGACACGTGTGATGGAGGGACCCCGGCACTATGGGCCCTCCTTTGCATAATTTAAAACATACATCAAGTGGGTCCCATTGCATGTGGGCTCACCAAATCAAAGATCAACGGTCAAGATCCCTTCTCCACCAAGATGTAAAGTCTAGATGACTCCTCTTTAAGCTAGAAAATAAACATCATGATGGGGTCCATGGAGAATGACCCCATCATGGAATGATCATGAAGATCAAGGTGGGCTATAGGCCACATCTTAGGGTCCAAAGAGAGATCCATACCATCGATCGGTAGGCCTCACTTGGCCCATCATCAAAACAATGAAATCTAACCTATGGAAGCACCCACCGTTCGATCTTCTCAGTCCGTTGGAACGTCGGTCTCCTTGCCTCTCACTTTGATGGAGAGGATGAGAAATGAAGGGCTAGGATGATGGATTTTTGAGATGGAAAGTGGGCCACACAACTCACTTTTTTCTCATGGAAGAGCTTGGACGTGTGATGCTCTTGCTAGCTTGGGAGTTGTGTTGAGAAATGAGAGAGAGAGAGAGAGAGAGAAAGGGTTGTAAGAGAAGTGAGGGATGGGTGTGATGGGTGAAAGGGTGAGTGATGGGTGAAAGGGTGAGTGATGTGTGATGTGCACTTGACATGTATGGTTGTTTGAGAGAGAGGGTGAGAAAGAGTTGACTTGGTGGTTGCTTGGAGATGGGGTGAAAGGTGATGTGTACTTGACATGAAGTGATTAATTGATGGATTAATTGATTGATTAATAGAACATGTTGTAGAGATTCTCTTGAGATTGCAAACGCACGGTGTTTTCTTCGAAATAAACGCTGGCTCACATCTTACTGCTAGGGTATCGGATCGGTGCGTAAGACACGGCGTTGGAACCGCGGCGACGGTGTGGTCGCAATGGTACAAGTCACGGATTAAGCCAACTCAATTCTACAGGATACGACTTAGGGTCATGCGTAAATGTCGATTATCGGTCGCGGATTGCCAGAATTCGCCGGGAAGGATCGCGGGAGTTAACGGAATAATACGGGCTAGGATACGGGTCTTACAGGCACAGTCGGATTCCAAAGTGTAAATGGGAACGAAACTGGAAGCTCATGTGACTTTGTTTCTTTATCCTTTTGTTTTTACGGCTCTTGAACCATAGTCGGGTCATCATTCTCTTGAGATGATGACTCATCCTCCGGTATTTCTACCGGTTGCATTATCTTGTTATCGACCTTTTTTCCACTTCTCAAGGTAATGATGGTCTTAGCTTGTTCATGATGTAGCTCACTTGAATTTGAGTCTCCAATAAAATATATATTTCTAAGGTTTGACACAAGTTGAGAAGGAATTGTGCCTTTTTCCCTAGCATTTAGTTGAGTCTCAATCCTAGCCACGGCCGTTTTTAATTCCTGATTTGATTGGATTAGAGACTGATTCATTTGAGCTTGAGAGTTCATGAATGCGGTCAATGCATCCTCCACAGATGATCGCTTTAATGGGGGCACATTTAGTTCATTGTTAGGTGCCCCAAAGAAGTTATTTTGTGGAGGGCCTTAAAGTGCATTGGGCGCATTAATTTGTAGTCCATTCCTCCAACTAAGATTAGGATGGTTACGCCAATTTGGATTGTACGTATTTTCCATTAGTTGCATAACTGACCTTTAGTAGTTATTTATAGCATTTGCTTGCTCATGCTCATGCGTGATATTTTGTACAACTAGGATTATTGGACAATCCTTTGTGTCATGGTCTGCACCACCACAAATGCTTCAAAAATTATCTAAGGAAGTGTTTTCTTTAGTCATATCAACCTTCCTAATTTCCAAGGCTTCGACCTTTCTAGCTAATGCGCAACAAATTTACATTAAGATCGTCTTCCTCTCTTAGGACATACATCCCCGCTTTCTCTCTAGGAATGGGTCTAATTTGATCTGGTTTAGCAGAGACATCCCATGTCTGAGTATTCTCTGCTAATATATCTAGAAAATCTCAAGCCTCATTATGATCTTTGTGGAGAAAGGTTCCACCACACATCATCTCTATGAACTAACGGGTATCCATAGTGATCTCCTTTCAGAACGCATCAATCAAGTGTCATGGTTCATAACCAAGATGTGAGCAAGTGAGTAGGTCTTTGAAGCACTCCCAAGCTTGGAGAAACAGTTCATTCCCCTTTTGGGAGAACGACATGATTTTCTGTTTCAGTGCATTTATTTTGTGCTCGAGAAAGAATTTTTTCAAAAACTCTCTACTTAAAGCTTGCCATGTAGTAATGGTATGAGGTCTTAGAGAGTTAAGCCATGCTTTGGGCCGATCCTTTAGAGAAAATGAGAATAACCTAAGTTTGAGTACATCCATATTGCCATTATTTATTTGTAATGTTACAATTACTTCCTCAAAGTCCTTCAAGTGGAAGTAGGGGCTTTCAGAATCCAAGCCATGAAATTTAGGAATCAATTGAATGACACCTGATTTAAAATCAATGTTCCCTGTGTGAGCAAGGAACACAATGTAAGATAGTAAAGTTGATCTCTCAGAGTGTAGATGTTCATGTAAAGTTCGTGGTTGGTGAAACACGTTCCTATGAACTTCATTCTCATCCTCAAGAGAAGGATTACATTGATTTTCTCTGTTTATAGTTGGATCTAGCAGATTTGGATTTACATTATCAACTAGGTCTGTCGTGGAATCCAAGTGGTATTGACTGCCTTTCCTAAATGAATGATTAAGGCTTGCGACTAGTCCACCTTCAGAGGAGAGTCGATTGTTTTGATCTCTACTCCAACAGGACATAAACCATCCACATCACCAAAAAAAAAAAAAAATACTAATTCAAATAGCGTGTATGATACTTAAAGTAAAAACAAAAACTTATCTAACAACCCAAGCGGCAAAGTTGATCACCATGAGGGTTCAATCCACAAAGCAAAATAAAACAATAACTCAGGTGGCAGAGCCGACCAAAAGGATTCAATCCACAAAGCAAAATAAATCAATAACCCAGGCCGCAGAGCTGACCATAAGGGTTCAAACCACAAAGCAAAAATAAAAAATAAATCAATAAAAGTAAAGCTAATGCAAAAATTAAATTATGTTAATCTGGAAAATAGATTCAGCGGATGATCTTTGTGATCAAACAGCAACTGTAGGACAACCATAGAACTTGGGTGATAAAATCTCAAGCAGGGTAACCTTATGTTACAGTTAGTGCTTGAAAGACCCAACTAAATTTACTTTCAAAGAAAAACAGAAAATTTATAGAAATTTTGAAGGGTTTAAAAGAGAACTTTTCTTAGAAAAGAACTTACCTTGGCTATCTTGCATATATCTAATCTATCTTAGTCTCCCCGGCAATGGTGCCAAAAACTTAATTACTTGCCTCTAAGTGCAGAGGTTCGTAAGTAATATCTCGTGAATACAGGGTCGATTCCACAGGGAGATGAATTGTGAGAATGAGAAAATCAAATGCAAAACAAACTAAGTAATAAAAACTAAACTGATGATTTGATTTTAGGAATTTTGAATGGATGTAATTCAACTGAATTAAAACAACACCCAAGCTTCAAAGTTTCACACATAAGTTAATGTTCCAAAATCATGATGACTTGGATAACACAAATAGGATCCGAGCACTATGGTCGGCCTAATCGGAAAATAAAATAATTTAAACATTTTAAATAAATGATATAAAAGATTAGAAATTCATGGATTTACACCATTGATATATATTCTCAAGCGCCGGTGATTTTAAGAATTCAAAACCATGAGATAATGAATATTAAAGAAATGTAGCAGGTTGAGAAGCTCTCCTATCTAGGAAATCTAATTGATCCAGGGTAAGCCTATCCATCAATGTGAATCTCATATGATGGAAACATATGGATCTCACATGAGGATAAAAAACTAAACCTAAATAACTGATAACATGTATTTATCATTCTTGTCATCATTAAAAGAATCAATCATCATAACTATGAAAATATTAAACCAATGTGCTTCCCTTCTAGCTTGGGTCAGAAGGAACTTAGAAAAACATAATTAAATTGTAAATAGAAAAACAAAAAGAAAGAAATAAATGCAAATAGAAAAGATTTATAAAAAAAATAATTTATAAAACTTTAATAAAATTGAAAACTCTCTAAAAACCCTAAATCTTGTTCTTGAATGCTTTGAATGATACTTATGAATGCCCCGAGAAGCCTTATTTATAAGTGAGAAACTCTAACTTTCGCAGCTAGTTGGAAAACTCTAGAAACTGCCTCAAATTTACGCAGTTTGCCCAAATAGACTTCACTCTGCGCAGTTTTTCAAAATAGACTTCACTCTGCGCAGTTTTTCAAAATAGACTTCACTCTGCGCAATTTCACAAAATGACCCAGAGTTTCATAATATGTTTTTTCAGGACGATTTCAGGATTCATTTTCTTCAAATCTTTGATTCTCTTCATTCCTTACTTAGTTTTCTTGGATCTTTGGCATACGAATTCTTCAATCTTGGTCTCCTAAGATCCATCCCTTGTATTGGTGATTCTTGAGCATCAAATTCATGCTTTTAACACCCTTTTCAATCCAAATTCTTAAATTCACCTTGCAACACAAACATTAGTAAAATAGAATATTAAGCTGATTCATGTTCATAAAATCAAAATATAAATGAAAGAAATTATGCAATATTTGAGTCTCAACAACCATCAAAGCCATTGATGATGTTTTTAACACCAATAATGTCAGTTTCTCATACAACAATTATATCAAGAAGAGAGTTAAGACTGATGGACCAATAACCAGTCAAGAACATTGTGCATTCCTACTCATCTGGCTAGTTAACACCTTTTTATCTTCCGACTAGACAAGTTAATGACTAAATAGTACACCGTTGTGGCTAAAGGCTTGGCTTCTGGCAAAAAACTAGTATTGATCCTTTGTCCTATCACATATGTATCGAGGTTTGTATCGATATTTCTACCATGAGCTTGCAATTAATAGGTTATCCTTTATAGATCTTGCAGCTTTGGCTTTATATGTGTGTGTGTGTGTGTGTGTGTGTGTGTGTATTTCTTTGATTACTTCTGCAAACCCTTCAACAAACATGTTAGTTCATTTTCTTCTTATAGACACTACATTTTCAGTGTAATTTTTTTACTGCTTTTCTTTCTTTTATTACCTGGTCGCAGATCAGCTAAACAAGGAATTCTTTCCCTTTGGGAATAGGAAAATTGATCCAAATTAGTTTACTGACAGAAATTTCAACCATGCGATAGTTGAGTTTGTTCATTAAAGGGATCAAGTCTAGGCTAGTTACCTCTTGGCTCGAGACATCCCTTATTGTTGTTCACCTTTTATGTGAATACTCAAATACAAGTTATAAACAATTTACAGGTTATCCAAACACAAACAAATTTAATTGTAAATACATTATATCCCAAACAAGACAAACTATAAACACTTCACACCTGTAATCTAATTACAACTTAAAGATTTTATAGCTATCCAACAACCTCTAAAAGAAAGCATCCACAAGCATCATGGTAGAAATAGAGACATAAAACAGAGAAAAGAAAAAAAAACTCAGTTTTGGCACGAAAAATCCTTCAATTATTTTCTCTCGAAGATTTAGCAATTAAAATCCCACTGCCCAATCGTTGTGTCATCGATGACAAGGGCTCTACATCGCCTTGCCCAAATTGGATTTCATTCGAAACCCTCCCTAAAATGCCCCTCTCCTTCTCTAGTTGTCCACTTGTCACCAAATGTTTGAACCCTAAACTAGGGGTTGAAATGTATTCCCGAAACTTCTGCTCTCATCAATTTGGCTTGACTCAGTCGACTCTAATGCCCCTTTGTCACCTTACCAAGAACGATCCTCCTATCCAACGCAATATCATTGGCATTGTCGACGAATATGTAGTACTACCAAATGAATATACGTGCATGGGTTTGAGAACTTTAACTATTTTAGGGGCATGGCTTCGATGGATCCGAGGATCCATCGAGGTGGGTGGATCCCTGATTGTGGGGCCCACCTTGATGTATGTGCCTTATATCAATGCCATCCATCGGTTTTGAAAACTCATTTTAGGGCATGATCACAAAAATGAAGCATATCCAAGTCTTAGGTGGACCATAGTACAGGAAACAGTGGTAATTGACCGTTAAAAACTTTGTGGGCCACAAGAGTTTTGGATCAAGCTGATATTTGTGCAGTCTTTTCATCCATGTCTTTGTAACCTTATCAACAGGTTGGATGGTAAATAAACATTCCGGTGGCCACCGTGAAGTTTTTAATGCTCGGGATTCAATCACGATTGTCTCCTGTATTATGGTCCATTAAGATTGGGATTTACTTCATTTTTGGGATCATGATCTAAAATTATCTATAAAAATGGATGGACGGTGTGGATGTAAGTCACATACATCATAGTGGTCCCTATAGTTAGGGATCAATCGAAATCGCACCCCTTTTTAGAGCCTGCATTTGTTTTGCAAACTGCAGCCCACCTCACCATTGGATCAATCTGATTCCTGGCCTAGGATATCAATATAGTGGTGTTGTACTGATGGATGGATTGGATCTTAGAACTAACTTGTCATGTTGGTGCATGTGTTTCATGTGCACACATTTTATTGCACACGACGTGTGAGCTTACCGAAGCTCATGTTTTACGAACTCGAGTGTTTCAATTTTGTTACATCACTCCCATCTAAATGGATCAAACTGATGGTTGGAACAACAATTGTGTAAATTATGCAAATCGTCCATATTAAAGACCATTGATCCAATGGCTCATATTTGTCAAATGAGTATATCTATTCATAGTAGCCTGTGAATGTTCTATAAATGAACCTAATGAACAGTCTGGATCGGTGTATTGGACTGTCTAACTATCCCAATGCACGCAAGAGCACTATAACATGCTCTAAGTGCACTAGAGCATATACTCGACTTCATATAACACCATGAGTGAGTGCTCCTCACAAATCGTCTTGCTGGGAGCTAGTGTATCACGCCCTGAAATCTAGCACCTAGGTATGAATTTTTGAAAAACAACACATCTAATCTGAATAAAATACATTTATCAAAACATTGAAATTTTCTTATGCAAAATTTAGAATGAAAAGATTTTATAAAAAAAATTTTCAATGCAAATCCATGTAAATTTAGAATGAAAAGATTTTATAAACAAATTTTCCAATGCAAATCCATGTGGTATGTGTAAGGAATACAATACCAATACAATAAGTATCCACAATAATTATTTTAGCTTATATTTTAAACACCAAGACTATTTTACACCAGTTGACCAACACTCTCTTAAAAAACCTACCAGACTTAACTGTGAGAAACGTTTACAATCCTATCATTGCTCATCCATACAGCCCTGCAGTGATGACCCATTCGTACATTTAATTAGAGTACTACCTTACCTAACTTAATTGTGACCTTTCGCAAATCAATCATACTCATCCACACGGTCTTGCATTAAAAGTTTCAAGATGTATCAATTGGGCTTCTGCGACTTTTGACCCAAGGGCCTTGATCGCCCCTACGTATGTATTTACGCTGTAAGGATTTTCAACCCAAATGACTTAATCACCCTACTTATCTTCTTGTATTCCAATACTGATGTGCATGGTGTATGATTTCCCTTCTAAAAATCAACATCTCCAAAATATCA
This sequence comes from Magnolia sinica, assembly GCF_029962835.1. Taxonomy (NCBI): domain Eukaryota; kingdom Viridiplantae; phylum Streptophyta; class Magnoliopsida; order Magnoliales; family Magnoliaceae; genus Magnolia; species Magnolia sinica. The sequence goes on from NC_080573.1 coordinate 15,893,930, forward strand.
CACACTTGTGAGATTTATAAACCTTTCCCTGGATACTTTCAAGTATCACAAATCATTTTTCCATCATCGAAAGATTTTATAAAGAACATGAATATGTAATGCGATGAGTTAAATCTAAAAATCTGAAAAAGTTTATGTAAATTTTTGAAAATTAAAAAAGTTACAAAACAATACAGAAATTGTGCAGAAAATCTTATAATTATAAAATCTAAATAGAAAAATAACTGTAGAATTTGAATAGATGGCCCTTGAAATTTTACACAATAATGTTAAAATTCCGAGGATTGTGCAAGTTAATGCTGTAATTTTGAAAAATTATGCTGGAAATCTGAAATCTTTGAGACTTTTTTAGTAGTGTTGGAGTTCTAAAAAATCCCTAGGATCTCATTAAGAATATTGATTTTTAATAAAATAAAGAAAATAACAAGAAAATAAAGAGAATATGCCTTGGATGATCCACATCTCTGGGGCAAGCGTTGATGGGTACATTAAATTATCTATGTGGTTGAGAGACCTCACAGCCCAGGCACAATAATGTAATTATCACGGCGCGCTCTACCACTGAGCCAATAGCCCTTAAGGGCCTCCCACAAGAAGGCATACTATGTCAAAAGCGGGAGAAAGCCCATCCCTCTCTTTCCTTTTTATGCCTCCATGTCGCCACACAGTAGGGGCATGGGGATGTAAAAAGGAGAATTTTATCAGTATCAACTTATTCCGATGTAGGATAATAAGCTCATGAGATTGGTCTTACTTCACCATCAGGGAATTAAAGAGGACTTCCATCTCCAAGCTTAGCTCAAATGTAATTGACTTCTTTTTGTTGTTAAAGAGTGATGTCTCAAATTTGTCCGTGGTCCTCGACCAGTCAAGGGACTGGCTCGACTAGTTGAAGGTCCTTTCGACTGGTCAAAGCCCATTCGACTCGAAGTCCAGTAACTATATATTTGGGATCTCCAGGACGCTCGACCAGTCGAGGGACATGCTCGACCAGTCGAAGCCCTAGCTCAACTAGTCGAAGGTTACGCAGACTGCGCGGACTGCGTAAATTTGAGGCGGTTTCCAAAATTTTCCAAAGTCAGTGCGTAAATAGAGTTTCCTAAACTATAAATAGGGGTCCCTAGAGCCTTTCTAAATGATGTTAAGGCTTTCTAAAAAATTTCAAGGGTTCCTAAAAGGGTTTTAAGGTTTCTAAAGGGTGTAACAAGGGTAAGATTCGAGGTTATTCGAATCGAGTAAGTCCTTTCTCTTTGTAATTTTTCATAGTGGAATTTTGTCGATTTGTGCCTAATTTTTTTCCGAAAGGATTTTCCACGTTAAATCTTTGTGTTCTCTTGTGTTTGCTTGGTGTCATTGGATTGCTATCCTATATCTATATCTATGTGATTCAGCAGCACAAATCCCAACAAGTGGTATCAGAGAAATTGTTGGGGCACAGATCTGAATCTGAGGGATAAGCAATAATGGTAAGCACTAGGTATGATATTGAGAAGTACTCAAGAAAAAATAATTTTAAATTATAGAAGATCAAGATGATCAGTTCCTTAATCAAGTAAGGAGAAGATGGTGCTCTTGAGGAGCGAAAGTCTACTATGACTGATGATGATTAGAATACTCTTGATAAGAAGGTCTTATCTTCGATCTGTTTATGTCTTATGGATGAAGTTATCTACAATGTCATGAAGGAGAAAGTTGTGGCTAAGTTATGGGTGAAGTTAGAGGATGTCTATGCAAAAAAATTCTCTGAAAATTGCCTACACTTGAAGCGTCGGTGATATAACTTCAAGATGGCAGAGGACAGAGATCTGGAAGCTTACATTAGCAACTTTAATAAATTGGTTTGCAAATTGTTGGATATGGAGGAAGTGATGAAAGATGAGAAACAAGTATGTAAGTTGTTGAATTCTCTTTCGGCATCGTATAAGTCATTCAAGGACACAATGTGCACTACAAATAAAACCCTGAGTGTCGACACCGTTATCTCAGCCCTTCAAGGGAAGGTCATGAGAAAGCTAAACAGCGACATAGGGACATCTTCTGATGCACTGTTTACGAGAAGTAGGAATTCTGAGTAAGATACGGAGTCTTCGAGGTCAAGATCCAAATACAAGAGCAAGGGCAAAGGAAAGGTAAAGTGCTGAAATTGTGGGATGGAAGGACATATGAAGAAAGATTATACAAATCTTAAATCTAAGAGAGAAGATTCTGAGGCTTAATACCGGGAGGCCAATGCAGCCACGTCGGATAGATCGAGTGGATGTTATGGTGATGTCTTGTCTATGTCTATGATCAGACGCCCATACGATGTTCGTAGGGGTGAGTAGATTCTAGACATAGGGGCATCCTTTCACATGACTCATCATCGAAGTTGATTCGCCAGTTACAGAGAGTGCAATGGTGGACAGGTGTTTATGGGCAATGATATTGCCTGTAATGTTGTGGTTGTTAATACGGTGCGCATCAAGATGTTTGTTGGGACAGAGCATACCCTGACTGATGTGAGGCATGTCTCTGACATGAAGAAGAATCTGATTTCTCTTGGTATACTTGAGGCAATGGGCTGCAAATTCACAGGTATTGATGGTGCTCTTAAAGTATCTAAGGGGGCACGGGTAATCATGAAAGAGCAACGACTCGGTAATCTTTACAGGTTAATCGAGAGTACTTCAAAAAGTGGAGCTGCAGTGGCTGTAACATATGCCACCTTTGCACACATGTGGCATGCTGGGCATGGCCACATGAGTAGGCAGGGCATGAAGGCTGAGACGCGCAGACATAAATACAGAGCAGGTAGAGCAGCCACCTGTGAGAAGAATCACATGGCATGATCACAGTATATCGGCGAAATACATGGACGACTCCAATATCGCAAGGGATCCGTCCTCTAATCATATGGCTCTAAGTGAGCCTGGTGCTGAGAAGTGGAAGGTGACTATGGACAATGTGATGGACTCGTTGTACCAAATCGACACATGGGAGTTGGTGGATCTTCCAGTGGGCTGGAAAGTAATTGGATGTAGGTGGATATTTAAGAGGATACAACATAGATATAAAGTGAGGTTGATAGCGAAGAGTTATGCTCAGAGAGAAGGGATTGGCTTCTCAGAGATATTCACGCCGACGGTATAGCAGGTGTCTATTAGATTCGTGATTGGCGCTGGTTGGCCAATATGATCTCGATGTGGAGTCTGCACTTCTGTAAGGGAAATTGGAATAACAGATCTACATGAAGCAACCAGAGCGGTTCGAAGTTTAAAGGGGTTGAGAAAAAAAGTTTGCAGGAGGTCGTAGTACGACCTGTTACCTAGGCAGTGCTTTAATTCCTTCATGGTGAGTCAGGAATTATATGTTGATGACATGTAGATCGTCAATTATGACATGTCTGAAATCAATGTACTGAAGACTCGGTTAAGTGGGACATTCAGGACGAATGATCGGGGGGTGGCAAAGATGGTTCTCGGCATTGAGACTGAAAGAGGAGCAGGTTTTGGTGATCACAGGTAAAATACCTTGTGTAGATATTGATCAAGGACGTGATGGACCAGGCAAAGCCGGAGAGCGTTCCCTACGCATCTCTCCTCAAGTTTTCTTCAGGACATGTCCCAAACCAAATGAGGAAAAGTAGGATATGTCTCATGAGCCTTATTCCAATGCGGTTGGCAGTGTATACCATGGTCTGTATTAGACCGGTTATTTCACAGGCTGGCAGACATGCTCACCTAGATCATTCCTACAGAGAAGTTCAACTTCTGTGTAACTTCTCTGGGCTTGGCGATGGCGTAAAAAGAAGACGGAGTGTGCACAAGAAGCGTTGATTGAAGCTACGATGTGACGCAGAGATAAGAGAAGAAGACAAGAAGATACACGTTTGAAGATTGCAGACATGGTAGAGATTGTTGTTAAAGAATGATGTCTTAAATCTATCCATGGTCCTCGACCAGTCGAGGGACTGGCTCGACTAGTCGAAGGTCCCTTCGACTGGTCGAAGCCTGCTCGACTCGAAGTCCAGCAACTATGTATTTGGGATCTCCAGGACGCTCGATCAGTCGAGGGACATGCTCGACCAGTCGAAGCCCTGACTCAACTAGTCGAAGGTTACGCAGACTGCGCGCAAACTGTGTAAATTTGAGGCGATTTCCAGACTTTTCCAAAGTCAATGTGTAAGTAGAGTTTCTTAAACTATAAATAAGTATCCCTATGGCTTTCTAAATGATGTTAAGGCTTTCTAAAAGGGTTCCAAGGGTTCCTAAGAGGGTTTTTGAGTTTCTAAAGGGTGTAGCAAGGGTGAGATTCGAGATTGTTCGAATCGGGTAAGTCCTTTCTCTTTGTAATTTATATTTTCATAGTGGAATTCTGTTGCTTTGTGCCGTGGTTTTTTCCCGAAAGGGTTTTTCACGTTAAATCTTTGTGTTCTCTTATATTTGCTTGGTGCCATTGGATTGCTATCCTAGATCCATATCTGTGTGATTCCGCAGCACAAATCCTAACACTTTTTAGGTGTGAAGCTGTGCCAAACCAAAATACCCAACAAGCATTATCTTTCCTTGAAAATGAGGTAATCCACCCACACCTTCTAATACAGCTACCTTGTTACAACTTCACTCCAGTCACTAGCCGTACGTTTGGCATCCCCCTCCTTGTGATTAAGCTAATGACATCAAACCTTAGATTTTCTTGTATAAGCTTGATAAACAATTGCAAAGAAATAATTATATTTTAAAAAAAAAAAAAAACTAACCACATATCGAAGATAACTCACCTTGAAGAAAACCCAAAACCTCTTCTTCTTCTTCTTCTTCTTCTCTCTCTCTCTCTCTCTCTCTCTCTCTCTCTCTCTCTCTCTCTCTCTCTCTATGATCTCTAACCTTCTCACGTCCCCTTCAATAAAAGGGTCTCCACCGCCCCCTACTCCCCACATGTTTGCATATGTGAGGGATAGATTTTCACCAAATAGTGGAGAGGATTATACACTTGGATTAATGGACAGATTTGAATGGTTGACCCACATAAATCAATGGAAAGATTTAATGGACAAATTCAACACCGAATTTAACGGTCCAAATTGGACAGATTTAATATACGAATTAATGATCATGATTGAGTTGATTTAACACATAGATCAACAGTCATAATTAGGACAATTTAAGATGCGAACAATGGTCATAGTTTAGACAAGTTTAATGCACAATCAATGGTTGAAATTGTTCATGCATGTGTGTGTACAATGTGTATTGTGTATGGTTCATGTGTGTAACACGGGAAGGTATGATAATCATAAATCAAAATTTAATCCAGGTCATTAAATAGTGCAAACCAAAATCCAAACATAGAAAGCTATGCCTGGAAATGGAATGGGTCCAATTCAAGTCAGGGTCTATCCAAGCCCGGCCCAGTTAATTAACAGGCTAAGAATCTAACTCTAACTATGGACGCTATGAGGAGGAAGGCACGATGTCCCGAGGTTACGGGAGATCTACTCTCTTCCTTTTCACTAGTTGCCTCGCTCGAGGGTTTTGGTGATGGGGGTTGAAAGATGTGATATTTGACTAGAGTCGTCACTAACTAATTATTACGATTCCACATTTGGTTAGAGCTCGTAGAAATGCTTAAGATTGAGAACCCGATAATTCTTAACCCTAAGATGACTCTTGAGTTTATGTTCTAGAGATTCTGAGTAAGGAACCGCGGTTATAGAGAGGGAAAGTGTTAGGCACCCACTCTGCCTGTACGGTTGTACAGTCTTTACTTCACAAAATCTGACTAATTGTTAAAGAATAGGGGTAGTTCTCGCATGTTGTAGATGGAATGTGATGCAGAGAATGTAATGTGCCGCTACAGTAGAGGTGTTTGATCAATCCTAATTTCTGATGGGTAGGATCTGACTATTTCGGCAAGCCACAAAGTGTACGTTCGAAATGATCAAGTGCATGGTGTAAACGATGCTCGATGATATATGAATACTTATGATAAAATGATAGCCAACCGGCTAAGGTTTCTGGTGGACCCGTTGCGATTATATCGGTAGATCTCATAGCATACGCCCGCCAGTTAGATAGGGTGAAAATTATGGGATGTAATGTATATGCTAAACGACAGTTAACTGGCTAAAGTTTCTGATTGGCAATATCCGATTATATCGGCAAGCCACAGAGCATACGCCTGCTAGTCAGATACGGTGAAAACAATACAAATGCACTATAATGTTGATGTATATAAGGAGCAGGGAGGTTGAGAAGGAAATAAATGTTGCATGATGTTGATGCACTAGTTTGATGAATTTGATAGAAGCTTAAACGGTTGGGTGAACGGTAGTGTCGCAAGGCTAGGTTGAGTGGTTCAAATTTGAACTTAGGTGGCTCAGGAGGCTTGCACTTTGGCTAGGCTAGGCTAGACAAGGGTTGAGCTCTCTCTCTCTCTCTCTCTCTCTCTCTCTCTCTCTCTCCTTAGTGGACGGACGGCTAAGTGGCTAAGGCTCTCTCTGTGAAATGAGAGTGGATGCTTGAAATGAGAAGGGGATGGGGCTATTTATAGTCTCCCAACCTAATTTTCTGGTAATTTCTGGTGATCCTAGGGGGAAAATGTGTTTGAATGGCTGAGATTGGAGATTGCCACATGGCATCATCTCGTGAGTTGGATGATCTGGTAAAATGGTAATTTTAGGTAAAGAGATGGGCATCAGAGTAAATGCACCTCAGCCACACACTTGTTGTTCGAAAAATGAGCAACCCAAATGCTTGAGGGATACTGCCCGAAAGAGGGGGAGTGCCATGTGGCCGGCGGCAACCTGGCTACTGCCGGTCCCCACCTGGACTGCCTGTTTTGGCAGGTAGCATTCTCTAAATGTGTAGAAGCTCCATTATAACAGTTGGTACTTTGAGGTTTCGACCATTTCTCCGATTGAGCTTGGAATTGGGCTTGGGTCCGAGCTTGGTTTTGGTCTTGACTAGGTGAGTTGAGTGGGTTATGGGCTTGCAACAGTTGTAGATAGTGACCACAGGACCTACATGGAGGCTTTGATATGCCTTAATGTTTGGTGTGACTTTAAACTTATATAAATATAGGTTACTGCCACAAGCAAGATCGCCCCACACAGTGTTGGCCTTCTTTGGTGCACGTGTGGTATATGTGAGTGTGTGTAGATGTTGGTCGAAAGGGCATAATATTAATTCAAATAAATTATGTACTTAACTCCCGTAATATTAACTCAAATAGACAATGTGCTTGACTTGGAGTCACCACTAACCGATAAAGTTTAGAATCTCTGATTGGCCAGATACCATAAAATCATCTTTAGTTGGGAAATCAAATGGTCTACAACCCAAGATTCCAGGTAAGGACCTCAATGATAGAAAAGGAGTTATATTTCTCTACATGCACTCAGATCCAATCTTTAAGTTTTGGAATTTTGATCCCTAGGAATCAAGTGAGTTTGAAATCATTAGGTAGAGATTGGATTTTAAAAAAGAGCTTTTTTAAGGGATTTAGAATCCTTTCAAATCGAAATCCCTCCAATTCCACAGGATTTCATATCCACAATGGATGATTGCAGCCATGTGATCGAGTACTGCACAATGGATGGTTAGACCATATTTACCCTCTATGATGTGTCCAATCCGGATTTTTTTTTACTGATGCATGATCCGTGGTGGACACCTCCCATCAAAAGGTGTTTATAATACGTGGGTCATTTAAGCCCAAGATAGGAATTCGCACGTCAATAAAGCACCAGTTCAGAAATCTTGCAGGATCGTATAGCTTTGGAAATCACTACATTTCCAGGGAAGGCTAGTTCAGTGACCAATTCACATAATTACTTCAACTCAGGTGTGATAGTGGGCCAGCCCAAGCCTGTCCTAGACCCCTTAAAGGCCCTGTTCCTAACACTGCAGGACCCAGGAAGGGAAAGAGTCGAACCATGATAGCTTTGAATAGTTCATCTTATTAAGAATTTTCTTCCAAGTACATTCATCAATTACAAGTCCCATTATCGTATGGGGCTATTCGGATTTGCATAATAGTAGTTATAGCAATCTGGATCCTCTGCTTGCCACAAACATAATTTTCTTGTTTTCCATCATCACTGACTTGGTCCACATCATCACTAACATTGTTAGCAGTGATGCATTAAATGTAGTCGATGATGATGTGGCCCAATCACATTGCAACAAACAACAGGAAAATCCTGATGGTGGCAAGCAAAGAATCCAGATTCATGGTTTGTCAACACCCATGTGCACAGGAATGCTGCACAGCTAGATAAGTATTGATGAATTCGTAATCATTGGATCATGCATTGGGTCTCAGGATCGTATTTATCCTTGCACGTGCATAACATGCTTCTGCCACGCGCACTAGTCCTAATCCAAGCATCCCATGTGTGAATGTGCCACCATCCAGCTTCACACACCATAAAATTGTCACACGTGCAAGTGTACCACCAACTAAATTTTAATTTCCCACGTCCCACAATCTATTGATGCAATGATTCAGAGCGTTTGACAACAAAGGAACTGAACAACTAGTAAACAACAGTATATCCATGACCAACTAGCATTAATGGCATGCCATGGATCGCTGGTCAACAAAACTTTACCCAAATCCAAACAAGCCCACATCCAATAATCTATTGATGCAATGATTCAGAGTATTTGACAAAAAAAGAACGGAACAACTAATAAACAACAGTATATCCGGGACCAACTAGCATTAAAAGCATGCCATGGATTGCTGATCAACACAACTTTACCCAAATCCAAACAGACCTTTTTAACGGCTTGGATCATTGGAATAGGATTTTGAATCCAATGAATGCTTTTAAACTATACGTGTATATGAATGGGAACCACTTACAAGTAGCATTAACCCATCCATTTTTATTTATTTTTTGGTCCAACGTTGCCTACTCGATGAGTGGATCAAGCCAGGGGGGCAGGCTGAGCCATTCATCATTGGCCTGGGCCTATCTATATTTCAAGCCAAGAGCAATAACAGTAGGGCTCTTTTGTAGTGATTTCCAAATTTGTTACTCCATTTCAACATAATGTTCAAGTTAAGCCACCAGCAAATTAGGTTCCCTTTTTACTGTAATGGGCAGTTTGGATGCAAGTTGGGCTACCTGCATAAGCTTTGAAGACATTGTCTATAGTTTGTCTAACCCATTTATACATTAGAATTGAGAAAATAAGGAGGAAAGCTTATTTGAATCCACATGGGAACACAATGTTTCGTGTACACACAACACAGTGTCACGTGCCACCATCCATGTTGCAGCCCTCTACAAGTGCCTCAAGCATCCTAACAGGTGTCACCATCCATCTTAGGCTCCCAACATGGGCCCAAGACCATTCTTATTCTCCATTTTAAGTTGTCCAAAAAAAGAAGGAAAAAAAAAAAAAAACTGAATAACTAGTCCAAGATAACATAACCTAAATAACTTCATACAATGGGCTAAAAATCAAATTGGTCGAACAGTCCTAACCTTTGATTTGTAATACTTGTTAGCCTAAATCAGACCATTAGATCATTTTCATTTTTAGCCAACCAATGGGCATCCACCACTCCAATGTGAAGATAAATAAGCATAATTCTTGGTCCATGATACATCCAAAGTCCTAATAAGCATAATTTTTCACAGCTTTAATTTGGACTCTGAAAATTAATTTACTGAAAAATAAACTCTAATTTCTGAAAATTAATTTGAGTGTTAAAAACTAAAAGAGCTGAATTATAATTTTGAAATAATTTTAGAAACATTTTAGTCAAAATGAAAACAAAATTTTAATGCACCACCACTATCGGCCTTCAGCATTGAGGAGAGCTGGAAATAAAAGACCTATATTTTCAGTGAAAATTAATTTAAGCACTTAATAAGTTGGATTTGCCAAACTATCTGAATCAGTGAAAATCACTGAAAGTATCAATTTTCAGTAACAGGTGCTGAAATAAAGTTTTTTCAAATGATCAAGTCTCTCTTTTGAATAATATATCTTGGTTTTGTGAGATGTCCCCATACGCCAAGGACAGGAAGGCCCTTGTCCTCCTATAGATGAGTCTCAAGCTTTCACATGGCTCACCATTGCAAATAAAATCTTACGATCCTATTAACAAACAAAAAAAAAAAAAAACAGAAGATGGCTCTTCCCAGCATTTTACCTATGTCCTAAGTCGTCGTAACAACGAGAAGACTGATCATTTGTTTCTTCACTACAAGACTGCCTGACCAATTTGGAGTCATCTCTTTACTCTCTTTGGAATAGGTTGGTCAATTAATGCATCTATTTAAAGAGGAGCAGGTGGGCGACAGGAGGGGCTGTTCCATTATACAGGGAGAATTGTGTGGCATATGATGCCCTTTGCAATCATGTTGACTGCGGAAGGATACAGACTGCCAAGGTTTTTTACGAAGTATTTCTCTTCTTTTTTTTCTTCTTTTTTTTCTTTTTGAAAGATGAAAATTTATTAATGGAACCAAGAAGGAAACAAAGCACAAAGAGAAACAGAACCAAAAAAACAAACTAAAAAGCTTGGAAGGGAACCTTCGCCAGCAAAACAAAAACACCTACAAACAGAACCAAAAGAAAGCCTAGGAAAAATCTACAACAGACCTAAACTAAAATACAACAAGAAAGCAGTTCCCAGCTTTCGGGAATCAACTTCACAGTTACAGATTAGGCTTCTGTCATCCAGGAATTTCAAGGAAGCTCAAAGGCGGACAGCTTTCGGGAATCAAAAGCAAGGTTTAAAGGAAGGAATGATTCGAAGGAAATGGCAGTTCTGTGGGAGCTGCCTACCCCCTTGGCTGCCTTAAAATAAACTACAAGGGATATTCAAGGGTAAATCAAGCCCGTCCAGAATAGGTGGCTTATTTTGAGCTGCTAAAGATGAGGTGATGATGGTGTTTTCTGGTCTGTGCAAAATTGATGGATTGGCCAAGGCGATGCTCCTCGTGCTCAAGGAAGGTCTTTGGATATTATTTCCATCATACTCTGGAAATTTTGTAGTGGGAAGGGGATTCTCAGGTGGAGAAATGGGTTTTGGGTGTCAAAACCTTGCCCCAAGAAGGCTAGCTCCATTCTCATATCGTTCATATTAGATCTCCGGTTCAATATGTCAGTGCTCATGTTTCTACTACATAGTTGCACAAAGCATCATTCAGGTGCAGGAATTGTGGAAGCATCTGTTTCAAAATGTAAACAACTACAAATAGGTAGAAAGCAGAGCGGGACCAGGAGTCTGAATTGCGATTTAAAGCAGGATCCTGCAACTAACTGAATTACCTCAAAGGCTGCATATAAGGTGGCTGATAGGTAGGTAGGTAGGTAGGGAGAACTTCTCTAGGAAAGAGTACAAGGAGGAAGGGAGGGAGGGAGAACTTCTCTAGGAAAGAGTACATTATGCTTCAACTCATGTTTGTACATTTTTTGAACCAAAATCAATCTATGAAGACAAGGAACTAGTAGAAGAGCCAAGTGCTGAAATAGTGCAAAGAGAACCCCTACTTAGTTTCAGGCTGTCTGTCTTTGAAGACGATGGAACCTCGAAGTCCATCGTGTGAATCTGCTAGACAAGAAGTGACGAATGTTCTTAGAAACTCACATACAACTTCCTCAAAGGGGACAACTTTCATACCATGCAAGAAGGTAATAAACGATGTAGGTAGGATGATGTTCAGATTCAAGGATCCTGTTGCAAGAGGAAACAAAAGTTTCTAGTGTCTAACAGTCTAAACGGTCTTCTCTTCCTTCATGGATTGTAATAGCTACAAATTATTCTGCCCGAACATACATAAAGGTGCGACTGGCTCAAGCTAGCCTAGGCCAATCCTGAGCCTCACACAGCCTGAGGTAGAGGCCCACGGGTCCGCTGGAGTCTACATCTGTAGACATTATCGCCACAATTTGGCCTTGTTCACTTAAAGATCCGACCAGCTAACACAACCCAATCCAGCTACATTAATTCAGTCAGACTGGGTATGTATATTGCAAGCTGTGTTGATGTGATCTTACAAGTCAAGTCTTGGAAATCCTCTAATACCCATTTGCAGTATTCAAAATATGATAAAACTAGACAGGAAATACTAGAAAAAAATGCAGATTTCTGTGACCATAAGACTCTAGAGCAGAGGTCAAAACACCCAAAGAACTAATCAATAGGACCAACAGGTTGAAACATGCAAGGAACTTTCAAAGCAACAGCCAACGAGGTTTCTGTTAGGCTTGCTCTAAATAAAATTTTGTTGTCTTTCAAATAAATAAAATAAAAGGCCAACTAGCCCAATAGTTTCTAGATATATTAGAAGCAAAGACACTAAGGGCCCTTTTGGATACCACCAAATAAGTTACTTTTTCTACTCACAACAGTAGATAAGTAACTTATTTGGGATAAGTTTAGTTTCAGATCAATTATAAATAACTTTTTTTACTTAAAGTTACTTAATCACTTCAGCTTAATAAGTAGAAACTAAGATAAGCTACTTGAGGCATAAGTAGCTTATCTTAAGTAACTTAGGATCCAAACGCCCCCTAATCATCATCATCATCATCTAAGCTTCTCCCAGCAATCCACAATTGGCTTTTTGAAAGGTAAATTGGCAGAATGTACAATCGGCTACCCACCAGGCATCAATCTTCCTATTTTACCCAGGTTCTTGGAAACTGGCCGTGGTAGTCTCATATTGGCAACACTTGCATGCCATGAGGGCCTCACCCAATAGAAATCCTCAACATAACCATCATATGCACACCCCAATGGGCATGAAAGCAAAGCAGGGTTAAGGATGCAAGGTTGCACGAATATACAGCTGAGCACATCTCTCTCATGCACACAAAGAGGGTCATGCTCGAGTACATACTTGCAAGTGCAGGGCACACCACCGGGGGGAATCGCAATGCAGAAAGCAACAACACTACTAACCAGGCTTTCTAGAAAAAAAGAATGACAAGTATAAGAAAGTGAGGTTGAGCATCTCTAAATCAATGTTAGCAAAGAAGAGAAGCAATGACTAGTGGACTGACTTGTCCTCAACCAAGTGTTGCAAAAATACTTCTTTTTATGAGACATTCATGTACGGATGTCGACATGGAGAAGCACCTAGATACTAATTTTTGCAAATCACATACAAGTGATGCAGTCATAAAACCTGATTTTGATATGTCACATACACCAACACTCGGTGACTTCCATAGACGATCAAATTTTAGACAGAAGTTGTAGTCAATGAGTTTTACTTTTCATATCTCAACGGAAGAAAGGAAAAGGGAGAAACGCCAATGAGTTTTACCATTCAAATGTCAAAGAAGGGGGAAACATGAGGCAGATAAAAGAAGGTACTCCCTATTGAATTTTAGATGCACGTTCATGGATTCACATCATTTTCAGGTTTTATATTTTAAAAAAAAATCATCTTCTGCTTGCATACTTTCTCCACTAATGGAGATTATGATGAGAAGAAATTAGGTGAAGGGAAGAAATCCTAATGAGTTCTACCACTCGAATGTCAAAAATACAATTACTTGAGACTAGTGAGCGGTCTCCCTCTTGAACCCTAGAATTATGTTCGAGGATTCACATCATTTCTTCTACTAGTGGTGATTAAAAAACAAATGTCTGAATCAAATCCAAAAAAAGTAATTTTCTTGAGTAATGACATGTGTAACTGTGTATTACTGATATTTACACGGGCAAAGTTCGTTGATCAAGGTCAAGCAAGTTTTCTTGGCTCCAAAATTATCCTGTAAGGATTGGAGAAGGTTCCAGCATTTTTATAACCACTTTAAAGTTGAAGGGGAAGCGTGCAAATTGCTTATTGACAATAAAAGCTGTGAAAATTATGTCTCGAGTGAGATGGTGGAAATCTGATGTTGGATGTCGGCAGGCTCTCACATTGTTATTGGGTGACAATGTTAGGAATGGGAACGAAATCAAAGTGAAACATTGTTGGTTGGTTTCCTTCTCCAATAGCAACAAATACAACAACGAGGTTTCAAGAAAAAAATAATGCTAACGAGGTTTCAGGCCAGCATGCGCAAATGGATGTTTATCATTCTATTACTTAATTTACTTGGGAGGTTGTACTACCAAACCCAAAATCCTAATGTTTGTAGGGAGGAAATCCCAGCGCCCTTAGGGCGTGTTTGGCCGGCCGAATCCCATGGGGTTAGGAGGGATGGGATCATTTTTAGGATAATGATGAAGATGTCAGTGGGTGGGTTGAAGTTCCATGGTTTTGCTATATCCTGGGACAAGTTCTTTGGGTTGTTTGGGCAGGTTGGAAAATCCCGGGATTATAATTGTAAAGGTGTTTGGATGTGGCATGGGATTGAATGAATCCACTGGGGAAAACAACTCTGCCCATTTGGATATTGGGATTAGGGAACTCGGGATTGTTTCCATATAAAAAAATTGTAGGCTTTGTGGTTCACTGGACGGACGGGGATAGCGTCCTACCCCCAACCGGACGGTAATCCGTCTAGGTAGACCTGTTCCTCTGCAAGTTATACATTTCCCAAAACTTGGGACCATATATTTCATCTATATTAAAATGGTAGAAACAGAATGAGGACAGAGATGGCCTTATAACCCTCCGCATAACACAAATTAGATACAGGATGCTGCTGACTTTTTCTTGAACTCCAGGAACACAAAGCAACGATGTGTCCAGGAAAGGCTAAGCCCATGTCTCACGCGTTGATGGTTCAGAAAGGCCATTCACAAGGTGGTTAGGAATTCATATGTGAAAAAACTGTCCCGTTGAATGCAAGCACTCTGCGGTATGATGGGCTTCAAAACCACCAGATACCCCATTTCACATAACCCTTTTTGGTATAATATGCAGCATGCCAGCAACATCCCATGAGAGCGAAAGGGACCCGGCGCGGGGGTGTCCTCCACCATAGAAAGCCAGATCTACCACTAAACCCTAAAAATAGGGGGAATTGAATAAGACAACATTGACTCAAAGAAATTACATGCTGCATATACCTGTCGTTGCCAACCCAGGAGCAATCTGCAGCGACCTTACCTTCTCCACTACAAATACACAGCCGCAAGGAAGAGACGAATATATAGGCGTTGATGGATCGCCTGTCGAAGACGCGACCGGACGCTGGTCGTCTTCTTCAGGTACGACTCGTTGCGACAGAGATAAATGAAGAAACGCCATTTTCAAATCGCCTCCAAATCCCTTACTGGATTTGGTGATGGGCTCGAGGAAGAAAATGGGACATCTGAGTTATCCCTTCTCTGGACGTACGAGTCCGTCTAAAACCCATAGGATATAACGGTTTGCCTTAAAACCGCGTGCCTAAACGCGGGCGTGGGATCGCGTGATCCCATCCCTTCAAAGCCCATCTAATCCGTCCGTCCAAACGGGCCCTTAACAAGAATAAGAAAAGGTTTTGTGTTGCATCCAAATAAAGGAGAAACCAAAACACTTTCAGGCCTAAATGCTCTTACACGAGAGGACAGAAAATTCTTCTAGGTTGAATTTCTTTCAACTGTCTAGGAGATGTGTAAATAGTGGTCATATTTCCAAGAAGGTGATGAAGGTACGGGACCCTAAGGGCCCGTTTGGACAGATGGATTAGATGGGTTTTGAAGGGATGGGATCACGCGATCCCACTGCTCGATCCCACATGTGCATTTGGGCACGCGGTTTTACGGCAAACCACCATATCCCATGGGTTTTAGACGGACTCGTACATCCAGAAAAGGGATAACCCAGGCGTCCCATCTTCTTCGTCGAGCCCATCTACCAAATCCAGCAAGGGATTTGAAGGCGATTTCAAAATGGCGTCTCTTCATTTCTCTGTCGCAACGAGTCGTACCTGAAGAAGAAGACCAGCGTCCGGTTGCGTCTTTGACATGCGACCAATCAGCGCCTATATAGATATGGCCTCGTCTCTTCCTTATGACTGTGAATTTGTAGTGTAGAAGGTAAGTTTGTTGCAGATTGCTCCTGGGTCGGCAACGATAGGTATATGCAGCATGTAATTTCTTTGAGTTAATGTTGTTTTCCCAATTCCTCTTATTTTTAGGGTTTAGTGGTAGATCTGGCTTTCTCTAGTGAAGGACACCCCCGTGCCGAGTCTTTTTCGTTCTCATGGTATGTTGTCGGCATGCATATTATACAAAAAAGAGTTATGTGAAATGGGGTATCGAAACAGGGGTTCCGTTCTCCTGATGGTGGTTTTGAAGCCCATCATACCGCAGTGTGCTTGCATTCAATGGGACGATTTTTTCACAAATGAATTCCTAACCACCCTGTGAATAACCTTTCTGAACCATCAACGCGTGAGACATGGGCTCAGCCTTTCTTGGATACATCGTTGCTTTGTGTTCCTGGAGCTCAAGAAAAAGTCAGCAGCATCCTGTATCTGCTTTGTATTATGCGGAGGGTTACAAGGTCATCTCTGTCCTCATCCTGTTTTTACCATTCTAATATAGATGAAATATATGGTCCCAAGTCTTGGGAAATGTATAACTTGCAGATGAACAGGTCTACCCGGACGGATTACCGTCTGGCTGGGGTAGGACGCTATCCCCGTCCGTCCAGCGAACCACAAAGCCCACAAAGCATGTAATTTCTTTGGAAACAATCCCGGGTTCCCTGATCCCAATATCCAAATGGGCAGAATTGTTTTCCCCAGTGGATTCATTCAATCCCATGCCACATCCAAACACCTTCACGACTATAATCCCGAGATTTTCTAACCTACCCAAACAGCGCAAGGAACTTGTCCCGAGATATAGCAAAACCATGGAACTTCAACCCATCCACTGACATCATCATCATTACCTTAAAAACAATCCCATCCCTCCTAACCCCATGGGATTCGACTAGCCAAACACGTCCTAAGGCCCAAATAAGTGGGTTGTTACACTAAGGACCAAACAATAACCACCTGCTCCTACATTAACAAAGGAACTCTTCCCATCTTAGACCATATACAAGCAGAACAACCTCCGAACTCCTTACTAGATTATGCTCAAAATCTCACAGAGGACTTAACTTTATAATCACCATGGAAACTGGCCCCAATCGATTTTTAGATGTTATTTCGTTCCTCTCCTTTCAAATTAACCATAAAATTGCAAGGAGACGTAGATTCCACAACTTTACAATCACCATGGGACCCTCTTGCTTTCTGCCTCCGCACCTCCCACCGATGATTATAGAAGGATTTGACTGCAAAGAGGAGAGAGAAAAATAATCCCGTTCCTTGAACAGTCCCACCCCTCCTAATTAAATCTTGCCCCTTCAATAAGATCAAAGAGCCCAACTAACTCTTCCTCCTAGTACCTCAATCTTCTTTCTAAAGAGAGGCAGTGAAACAATTTGCATTTGCTCACCAGCCTTTTTGAAAGCCTCGGCCACTTTGATCTGTTTGCTCATGACCACATTGTGCATTCCACCTTTATTGCTTCTCTTATAAATATTCATCTTTTTATCAATCCTTACTCATTCGCACATTCATATACGTCAAAAAGGAAAAGATCGTAACTTGCCTGCATCACCAAGTCAACTTGCCTGAGGCCTGAGCCTTACATGGAATTGAGCCCAAGTCACAAGCTTTTAACTGAGATCTCCAGAATGTGTATGTGATTGTGTGAAAAATGGATCAGAGTTAATAGCCAATGATAAGCAAAAAAGAAGATATCATGGTGTTTCCAAAAGTAGGACTATAATGCCAGACAGAGCAATCAGAATTTTTTCCGCTCTTCTGGCATGTTGAATCAGATGAAGCTGCACTCATTGCTTTTATCCAGTAAGTTTAAAAATTGCAGATTCTCCCAACCAATTTTGTCCTATTTCCTTAACAAATGAGCAGCATAAAACCATCACCCGAGTTTTCGTGGAGATAACGAACCCAATTATGCCTCAAATCATTAGCCACTGCCAATCGGCTTTCATTCCTGTGAGGGGCATTGCCAATAATCTTCTTCTTAGCCATGATTCCATTAGGGGCATCCACAAAAATTCTAGCCCCCAAGAATGTGCTTTGAAGTCAACATAAAGAAAGCATTTGATAGTGTTTGGAAGGACTTCCTGCTTGCTGCTCTGAAAGCTCTCAAGTTTCCTGATAAATGGATCAAATGGGTTGAAATTCACATACCCGAGCCTTCCTTCTCCTTGTTAATCAATGGCAGCACGGCTGGGTGTTCCAAAAGCACTAGAGGCATACATCAAGGGGATCCTTTCTCGGAAATATTGTCAATTATCATAAACAGATGACCTTCTAATGGGCTGCTGAAGTCCCCTTTCACCAAAGGCGAGGTATCTATCTCCCACCTCCCTTTTGTTCTCCTTTCTGTTGATGATATTATGGTTTTTTTGCATGCAGATCCCCTCTTGGCATTTCATCTTCAAAGAATTTTTTAGGACGTCAGCAGACATTATGGGTAATAGATCAACCAAAAAAGCTCAATTATTTTCTCTGGATCAGCTATTTGCTCTATCCTTGGATGCTGAAGGTGCACTCTTCTAATTAAATATCTTGGTCTGCCTCTCTATTCAGCTAGACTAGACAACACCTCAATGCCTGTAGATCTCTGATAGATAAGTTTGGGCACAAACATGATGGTGGAATGCAGATTTAGTCTCGTTTTCCGGTCAGCTAGAACTCATAAAATCCACCCTGCTTTGTGCCACATCTTCCGGGCTCATGCTATCCTTCTACCTCAAAACTGCATTGACATTTTGGAGAGGAAGATCAGAGGTTTTCTGTGGGGGAAATCCTCCATCCACATTGTCAGTTGTGAGCAAATTCGCCTTCTGAAAAGAGAAGGGCTCAGTATCTCATATTAAGATTTCAAACAAACTAGTCTCGTGTGCCAATTATGGAAATTAGCTTCAGGTGTTTGGAGCCTCTGGACTCAACGGGCTAATGCTAAATGTCTAAAGACGAAATCCACTTGGACGTAAACATAGCTGCAGGTGCTTCTTGAGACTGGCTTAGTATCCTGAGGATTAGGGATATGGCTAGAGAGCACATCAGGTATCTAATCCGCATAGGAGCGAAGACGAAATTCTGGCTCCACCCTTGGCTTCACACTGGAAGACTATATGACAGATATGGGGATCTTGGAATGGGAAATGACCTCTCTGCCGGTCGGTTCATTCAAGGTAATCAATGGGGATTGCAGCCTCCCACCTGAGTTCTTTTGGAGATCTGGAGAGAGATTCAGTGCATCCCACTGGTTAATGTCCCCGATGAAATAGTCTCAAAGGCTAATCCCAAAGGAAACTTCACATTGCACTATCCCATTGAGGTTATAAGATCTCAGCATCCTGCTGTTCCCTGGGATGATTTTATCTGGTTCAAAGGATGTATTCCAAAGCAATCCTTTACAACTTGGCTCGCCATGATAGGCAGACTTGAAACCAAAGAACATCTTGAGAGTCTTAACATCATTAGTGATGCTGATTGTGTTTTATGCAATGATAAAACTGAAACATGCAGCCATGTATTCATCCAATGCCAATTCACTACATGGGTTTCAGTAAAAATACAAGAATAGTAAGCATTCACCACAGCTATGCTGGAAATGTTATTGATGAAATTACAGAATTCCCGTCTGCTGCCTCTTCTTCCAAAATTACCAAGCTTATGGAGAAACTGTGCTTCTTAGCCATGGCTTGGCATGTCTGGCATGAAAAGAATATGAGGATCCTAAAGGCAAGTCAACTAAAAAAACAGAGTGCTACCCAACATTTTGGAGTACATCTGCTCTCAGGCCATTTTTTGTCTCTTTGTTGGAACTTGGAAGACATGACCTCTGCTCCCCCATACTTGCACGCTGCATGGAACCTCCCAGCCCCAACTTCCCATTCCAGCACCTTCGGTTATCCAGCACTCGCCCAATCAATGGACTATTGCAGTTCACTCTTTAGATGACAAACTGATTGGTATTCTCTGTTAGGACCCAGGCGACATTGTCACTGGGGAGCTTCTGTTCCAAATAATTTGGGCAGCATCAATGACAAACCAATTCAAGCCATTCCATTTGGCCTTTCCAAACTTAAACCTACTGGGATCCAAATCACCCAAATTGAAGCTCACAGTAAGAAAGTTTGCTCGGGTCCTGATGATCCCTCCGTCTCTAGCCGGAAAATTTGGCCCTAGGGTAGAAACTCCAAGCTGATTATTAGCAGCTTTCAGGATGCCAGGATCCAAGCCATCTCAATTCATCGAAAGAAGATCATTGTCAAAATGAACATATTCCCACGAACTGCAGTATCACTAGACTATTTCCTTGTTTTGAAATCTTTTAGTTTTTTATACACCTGACCCAGGCTATGGGTTCTCCCTTGAGCACCAGCCTATGGTATTTGTTTTCTTTGGCTCCCAACATTTTGGCTGTGTTTTTTCTTGTTGATTGTATCATGGCTTTTGCCTCGGTTGGTAATAAAATTTCCGCTTACCTTCCAAAAAGAAAATTGGACTATAAGAATCAGAACATATGTTGGTGTGGTATCCTAGTGATGTAGAATGATGAGGTAGCCCAGATGGAAGAGGAGAAACTTCGTGAGTTTTCTATGTCATTGCATTGAGATTAGTGGAAAAACATCATCATTAGGCCTTACAAATGAGGGTTAAGGTAAGCTGCATTTTTTTAAGATCAGTAACCTGCATTTGGAGCTAGATTGAATCAAACAAGAGACATGAAAGATCTAATTAGGATAAATCAATACTTAACTGCTATAGAATAATCCCATGACCCTGAAAGCCTCGATCAGGTCGACGAACAGCTGCAGGGAGTTAATGAGCTTAGCGTCAAACATGAATTTCATTCCAGAAGGATCATCTGGAGGTAGGATAAAGGGGAGGAGGGGCAGATCAGTTCCTAAATGTTTCATGGAATGTGAGGGGGTTGGGGAGCAAACAGAAGAGAAGCCAAATAAAGGATGTTTGCAACAGGTACAAGCCTCAGCTCATAACACTTCAGGATAAAAAGGTGCAGGGATTCAATCAAAAACTGCTGAGTACTATTTGGGGGATCAATTCTGTGGATTGGGTTTACCTAGATGCTTTAGGTAGCCCGGGAGGAATTGTGATAGCCTGGGATGCCTCTATCTGGTCGAAGGACTGGTGGCATGGTGATTTTTCGGTCTCAGTTCTGTTAAAGGAGGCAGCTTCAGGAAGGATCGAAATGGTTGTTTACTTCAGCCTATGGCCCGCAGAGGAGAGTTCTGGGATGAAATTTCAGCAAATCAAGCTAGGTCCGTAGGTCCCTGGTGCATTAGCGGGGACTTCAACATCACTCGTTTTGCGTCAGAAAAATCGAATGGGGGCCGGGTCACTAGAAACATGCGCTGTTACTCCGACTGGATCGATTCTCATGTGCTGGTAAACTTTCCGCTGGAAGGTGGCAAGTTCACCAGGTCTAATGGTCAGACCAGCCCTATTATGTCCAGAATTGATTGTTTCCTAGTGCCAACCAAGTGGCTGGAAATCTTTCCTAGAGTTACTCAAAGATCCCTTCCGAAGCCGGTCTCTGATCACTGTCCCCTGTTGCTGGAGGTAGATGAAGAGAACTGGGGTCCGAAGCCTTTTAAATTCGAGACCAGTTGGTTGGAGATTGAAGGCTTTCACCAGAAGATTAAGGACCAGTGGCATTCTTTCCAGGTGGATGGTTTTGCAGGTTATATTGTATCTCATAAGCCATATTTATTGAAAGGCAAAATCAAGTCCTGGAAGAAAGAGGAGTTGGGGAGTAGGGAAGCAGAAACGGATGCAGGTTATATTCTATCTCGTAAGCTGTATTTATTGAAAGGAAAAATCAAGTCCTTGAAGAAAGAGGAGTTGGGGAGTAGGGAAGCAGAAATGGATGGTATTCTTCTCAAGCTTCAAGATTTGGACATCAAATCAGAAGTCGAGGAACTATCTCCGGAAGAGTCTTCAATGAGAATCAGCCTTAGTCAAGACTATGCCGGTAGGGTGAAAGAAGAAGAAATTAAATGGAAACGGCGCTCTAGGAACTCTTGGATTAAGGAGGGTGATAGAAATACGCAGTATTTTCACAATATTGTGATTGTTCGTGCGACGATTAACAAAATCAACAACATAATTATTGATGGGTCTCGGGTTGAAGGCAAAGATGATATTGTAAGAGAAAATCCTCCATTTTATGAAAGACTATCGCACTACGAGGAATGGGAAAGACCTAAATTGGACAACCTCAACTTCAAAAGCTTCTCTAAATCCCAAGCCGCTTCTCTTGAGTCCCCTTTTTGGAGGAAGAGGTAAAAGCTGCTATTAAATCGCTAGAGGGAGATAAAGTGTCGGGCCCAGATGGTTTCCCGTTGGTGTTCTTTTAGATTTTTTTGGAAGTGATCAAGGTCGGTGTCATGAACTTCATGTCGGAATTCTTTGAGAGAGGCTGCTTATCAGCAGAATTGGGAGCTTCGTTTATTGCCATCATCCCAAAAGTTTCAGGTGCGGAATCTTTAAAGGATTTCCATCCTATCAGACTTATAAGTGGCCCTTACAAAATTTTACCAAAAGTCTTAGCCATGCAACTTCAGAATGTTGTTGGCAATGTAAACAGAGTGCCTTCATCCCGGGTAGGCAGATTCCCGATTGCACTCTCATTGCTCATGAATGTCTCCACTCTAGACACAAAAGGGGAGAGAAAGGGGTAGTGTGCAAGTTAGACATCAAGAAAGCTTATTATCACGTGGATTGGAGATTTTTTTATTATATGATGAGTTTTTTGGGCTGCGGTTTGAAATGGAGGCGTTGGATTTGGGAATGCGTAAGTTCGGCCCGCTTCTCAATTCTTGTTAACAGCTCCCCAAAAGGTTTTTTTCAGAAGCTCTCAAGGTCATTTTCTCTTCCTTATGGAGATGGAGGCGTTAAGCGTTATGCTTCGGAAAGGTCAAGAGGTAGGTCTCACTCAATGTTTCTTGGTTGAAGGTATGCCTTCTCCCATCTCATATCTTCAATATGCAGATGATACTCTTCTTCTTTGCGATGTGTTGCCCGTCATGGTGGAAAACTTGAGCATTATTGTCGAATGTTTTGAAGTAGTGTCGGGCCTCAAAGTCAATCTATCCAAGAGCAAGATGTATGGGGTCGGATCGACTCATCGGAAGTGGAGCGGTTGGCCGAGATTTTCGGGCATGCAGCGGGTGCTCTTTCGGTGTCTTTCGTGGGCCTCCTGCTTTGTGTGGGTAAACAGGCAAAGTTCTTATGGGACAAGGTAGTGGAAAGAGTAGAGAAGATGTTAGCTAGATGGAGAAGTAGATATCTTTGTCTCGGAGATCAAATCACTTTGATTAAAGTGCTTGTCCAATCTTCCCATTTATTTCATGTCGCTTTTCAAATGTTTGGCATCAATGATCTCTAGATTTAAGAAGCTGAGATGGAACTTTCTGTGGCAAGGAGCGGAGGATAAGAAGAAATCCAATCTCCTCAGTTGGGATGAGGTTTGCAAGTCGTATGATGAGGGAGAGGCTGGCATCAAGGATCTCAAGTCCATCAATTTTGCTCTCCTTGGGAAGTGGCATTGGAAGTTTGCCGAAGAGGATGGGGCACTTTGGAAACAAGTTCTCGTTTGCAAATATGGCATTTCAAAGGGGGGGTGGGGGAGCCTCGGCTTTGTGAAGAGGTGTATCATCAATTAGGGAAGCTTTCTTGCAAGGAGTAGGGTATTCTTTTGTAACAGCGAAAAAATCAGATTTTGGGAGGATGAGTGGGTGGGTTCCCACGCCTTAAAGAATGACTTTTCCTCCATATTTTGCTTGGCGCCAGATCACTCAGTTTTTGTTGCAAGATGCTTCTCCCGCAATGGAGAATCGGCTGTGTGAGACATCCCTTGTGGGCGAATCCTTCGTGATGAGGAAGTGGACGAATACGGTGCCCTCTTGGAATGTATTCAAGTCCTTGCCCCTAATGAAGCCGAAGCAGACAAATGGGTTTGGAAAGAGGATCACTTGGGTTGTTTCTCAGTGAAATCCTTTTTCTTCTTGTTGAGTAGATCTTCTAATGTTATTGAGGAGAGATTCGCTAGGTTTGTTATCCTGTTCCCCCAAAAATTGCAGCTTTCAGATGGTTGGTGGGTAGGAAAAGAATCCTAACCATTGACAATTTGAGGAAAGGGGCAATGATTATTCCAAATATTTGTTGCTTGTGCATGCAAGATGGGGAGTTATTAGATCATCTGTTTTTTCATTGCCCTTTCTTGGTCTCGATCTAGGCGGATATCATGAGCCACTTCCAAATCCAGTGGATTATGTCAAACTCAGTGGAGCGGTGCTTGTTTGCTTGGCACGGCACTAATCTTCCAAAGCAGAATAATATCCTTCTGAGAATGAGCCTGCTCGCAATTTGGTGGGCAGATTGGGAGAAGCGAAATGCTAGGAGCTTCAATAATATCAAAAAAATCGACAGATTATGTTTCCTATAGGATTAGACTGCTTGTTTGTGAATGGATTGTTGTCGTTCCCAAGCTCATCAAGTGTAATTTGGATTTCTTGGGGATATAGCTGGGTCACTGTCTCAGCATCTTGCCCCTTTTTTCCTTCTTCTTTTTTGTGGTTTTGGTTGTTGTCTTGCCTTTATTCTTTAATAAAATTTGTCATCTTTCAAAAAAAAAAAAACTACTATAGAATAAGCTATAGGAACAAGCACAAAAATATAGCAAGATAAGTCACATATGCTAGGTTGTAATATATTGTATATTCTTCGCTAATTTTCTATTACTACAAGACTGTTCGTATAGAATGGAAACTAGGGAATAAAACCAGCTTGCATCGTCAAGACATGTGCACCTGTTTGAAAAGTAGCAACCATGCAACAAAGTGTTTGCATTTTCTTTCCCCTCCCTAACAAAGGAGGATAACCTCTCTTTTTTAAGTCAAATGGAGAAAAGAGTTTGCCTCTAGTGTGACATTTTAAATGGGAATTTTTTAGGGAAAAAGCTTACCTGTATAGGATTGCAATCCAGAAAACTTCGAATGCAAATGCAAAGCATTTCCCAGAACTTTTCTTTAGCAAAACAAACAAATGCAAAGGGTTTGCTTCACTTAGTGTTGATGTCAGTTTTTGTTTTGCCTTGGATTCCCATAGTTTGCACCCAATCGAAACAGGCCCTAAAATTTCCTTCACTTATCTTCAAAAACAAAAAATAAATAAATAAATCCTTCACTTGACCAAGAAAAGAATACAATTTAAAAATCAAACATGACAATTCACGGAAG
The DNA here is from genome assembly GCF_029962835.1 of Magnolia sinica. Lineage (NCBI taxonomy): Eukaryota > Viridiplantae > Streptophyta > Magnoliopsida > Magnoliales > Magnoliaceae > Magnolia > Magnolia sinica. The sequence continues at coordinate 15,919,131 of NC_080573.1, forward strand.
AGGATTCAACCAGAAGCAGTTGTACAAAATGATTCGATGAAATAACCGTTCAGAAAAAAAATAAAAATAAATAATTGTTCACTGAAATAATATTAAGTACAAACACTAAAGCAACAAGGGTTGAAACTAGATGATGTTCTTATCAAAAGTAGCTATTATTTTAGAGTCATGACCTGAAAATAAAAGATTTCGTGGGTAGTAGATCACTGGTTTTGGATTTAATACTAGAAAATGTTTCTATAGTCCTTTTAAGCTTTCTATCAAAGGTAACACCTTGAAAAGGAGGGGTGGGGGCAAAATGATATGGTTTTTCCAACATTCACAATTTTACCCAACAAAGGTAGCACTTTAGAGAGGGCTGATTGATGTGACTTTTACGAAGCTCACATATTTACCCACTATCCTGTCATGCATAAGAACCAGAATTATAAGATACTTCACCGTTGCAATTGCCTCCTTGCCAAGGCTGGGGCTTTCTTCGGTATGTAAACTTTGTAGCTCACCTGCCAAATGCTCCAACATCAACACATTTCGAGAAAAATGCAAAACAGACAAGCTTCAAAGAAAACTTTCTTCACAAACACCACATGCTATGACCGCCATCAACTGCCACTATAAAGACCTACCTGCACCATTTCTCCGCCACGCATCACAGACATTGTCTTTTGCTCATATTGCGAGCCACCTTTAATTTCTTCAGCCTTCGGTTCAGATGAGGCACAGTCTCTTGCCACGGGATCAAGGCAAGAAGAGGCCGTGGGACCAGACCCATCGCCTTTTTTGACTTCCACACCATGCATACTCCTACTCACGAAAGCAGCAGCAGCTTTGGGGATTTCACCAACTTTCTTATCTGGGATATTTTTGGTCCCAAATGATTGCTCGGACAGCTTTTCAGTAGATCCACCTAACGTGAGCTCTTCCTTCTCAATATGTTGGTTTTCATTCAAACGGGCAGCAGCACCAATGGCATCATTGGCAACCTGCTCTGATTTTCCTAGGTGCATACGACGATGAATGGAGCGATCACGAGAAGAGTCGGGCCTGAATGTCAAAGTACCTTGTATGGATTTATTATTGATACCAACAGATTCACCACCTGGTAATGGATTAAGGGCTGATTTAGACTTAGACTCATGTCCATCATGATCGCGTCCACAGTTTTCTAGATCAATTGCGGATTTCCCATTCAATGGTAAACCAACGATTTTGGCATCTCCCGATTGGGTAGATTCACCTTTCGCTGTCAATTGCTTCGAAACCCCACTCCCATCTTTCTGATTGCCAAGAGATTTCGAGCTTGAACTACGAAACCTTTTGAAATTTTCCAATGCTTTCTGCCTTAAGAGGGATTCCAAATCCTCAATCTCTGAACTACCGACATCAACAGAAACCTCATTCTTCTTCTCCATCAAAGGAGGATCATTCCAACCAGGTTGGGCCCTGCCAAAGTCATTATCATACTCGTCCTTCTCGTCTACCCGTCTCTTCTTCTCCAGCGCGTGCTGGCTGTTTTGATCAGGAAGTTGGGATCCGATTTCCCTCTTCCTGACCCCTTCATAACTATCATTGCTTCTAGAAGAAGGACAATCATCGTAAGCTGGGATTATTTCAGCTTTGTTCTCGTCATCCCTCTCCATCAAATCTTTAACAACCGTGATGACTGACCCAAGACGTCTCGGAAAGCTCTCCTCTATCAATCTTTCCTTACTCCGTCCACGGCTTCTGCTGCTGCGTCCGCTGCACGACAACGACAAACAGCTCCGTGACCGGTGCCTTCTTCTCCGAGTCCTTTCCTGCTGGTGGGACCTACCCCGAGTACTGAATTTCCCCCCACCTGATCTCCTCGACCTTTCAATCTCACTATCCCCGCTGCTGCTTGAATCCCAGCAAGTTGAGCAGCTCCGGTGTGACTCACTGCTAGGGGAGCGTGCCTTCACTCTCTTCTTTTTAAGGGACCGCTTCCTTTTATCCGATCCAGCACTCTGTTTTGACTCACTCCTACTTTTATTACGGTGGCGGTGGTGGCGCCGATGCGCCAAAGCTCTACCTTCACTGCTGCTGCTGGAGGAGGAGCGCCGAGCCCTCTTTGTAGTCCTCTTGGCAGTATCTCGAGCCCTCATCGTTTTTCTACTCCTAAAACCGTCTTTGGAGTTGGAAGACGAGATTGATAGGGATGAATCACTTCTCGGATCAGAGTCTGAGCAGGAGATTGAAACATCGCGGCGGCGGTGTTTCTTGGATTTGTTTTTCTGACGGCGACTGCGAACCTAAACAAAGAGTGGGAGAATGAATAAAGCATTGTAAACCACTATTAATTAGCCCTAGTGAATTGATAGCAGCACCCTTCTTTTCTGCTTTTGGTAGTAACACCAAGGTATAAGGAAAAAGGGTGCAGTGTACAATTAGGATGGGTGTAGATGTCAACTCTTGTATGAGAAAGGAGAGAGAGGGATTAGAGCGTAGTAAACCAAAATTTACATTTTACACCCGCCCGAATTGATAGCATCATCCATCCTTTCTAATTTTGGTAATGACGCCGTAGTGGAAAGGGAAATGGTGTGCCAGTCAATTAGGGTGGGTGTAGATGTCAATTCATGTATCAGAGAAAGACAGTAGAATGCAATTTACACCCACATGGATTGATAGAATCACCCTTCCGTGCTTCTTTTGGTAATAAAACCAAAGTAGAAACAAAAGGGGGTGTGGTTGTCAATTAGGGTGGGCGTAGATGTCAATTCTTGTATGAAGGAAAGATGAAGGTTTGGTGAATCACTATCTACGCCCCCGCAATTGACAGCATCATCCATCTTTTCTACTTTTGGTAATGAACAACACAATAGTAGAAATGAAAGGGTGGAACAGTCAATTAGGGTGGGTGTGGATGTCAATTCAGGTAAGAGAGAGGACTAACTGCGGATGAAGAGGAATTCCTGGGGTGCTTGTGCGAGGAGGATTTCATGAATGGACGGATGGGATGGGATTGGATTTTCCTGCAACAGAAGAATCAAAGAGAAGAAAAGCGTTAAAATAAGAAAATGAAAATGGCACCCAAAAAATGTAAATGCCAGTCCTCCCTTCTGAGTTTAGTGATTTTCTGTTATCTCTTTCTGATAAAAAGAGAAAAAAACGTGCGATTGTTGGACGAGATTGGGGAAGGGGAAAGACGCTCGGAGAGGGCAGAGGAAATTAGAGAGAATCGATAGGTTCCGTACCATACGCGCCGACGTGTTATAGGATAGGTCGGGATTGCGATAGTTTGATCTGGATCGTATTTGAGTGATCCAAACCGTTGGTGTGATGGGCCTCGAAGTGGATGGGGGAACCTTACGTTGGAATTTTAGCATGAGGAATTACACATATCTAAATCTAGGATAGCAATCCAATGGCACCAAGTATACAACAGAACATGAAGATTTAACATGGAAAACCTTTGCATGAAAAAACCACAACACAAAGCGACAGAACTCCACTACGAAAGCATCAATTACACACAGAGAGGACTTACTCAATTCGAACAACCTCAAATCTCACCCTTGTTATACCCTTTGATAACTCTAAAACCCTTTAGAATATCTTTAGGAAGACTTAGAACACTTTAGAATAGTCTTAGAGACCCGTATTTATAGTTTAGGAAACTTCCCTTTTATACCCTTGTGAAACCGTCTTAGATTTTCGCAGTTCGCATAAGATCCGGACTCAAATCCATGTAACTTTGACTGGTCAAGTGGCTCGGACACCAAAAATCTGTGCTCGCTGAACTTCGAGTCGAGATGACCTTGACTAGCCTAGCGACCTGCTCAACCAGTCAAGCAATCCACTCAACCGGTCGAGCAACTCAACAGATTTAAGACATTTTCTCTGACAACACCTTAACGACTGTTAGGTTAGAGTGTTCCCTTTCGCAGAGTTAATTTCATTCTCAAAATGGATCGTCACTTTGGTCATTGCTATGTGGGCCACAATTTCCAATCTTGATGATTTTGGAAGCAGAAGTGCAAACGGACGCAGATTCGGTGGATAGGGGAACCACCGAGATTGATGGATCCGTCACTGTGGGGCCCACCTTAATATATGAGTTTTGTTTCCACGCGGTTCATCTGTTTTGCCAACTCATTTTATGGTATAAGCCCAAAAATGAAACAGATCCAAATCTCAGGTGGATCACACCGCGGACAAAATGGTGATTGAACACACACCATTAAAAGATTCCCAGGGCTCACAGTAATGTTTATCTACCATCCAACCCGTTGATAAGGTTACACAGACATGGATGAAGGGAAAACACAAATACCAGCTTCATCCAAAACTTTGGTGGCCCCAAGAAGTTTTTAGCAATGGCCATTCAATCACCACTGTTTCCTGTGGTGTGGTCCACTTGAGACCTGGATCTGCTTCATTTTCTAATGCCCTAAAATGAGCTGGAAAAATGGATGGATGGCATGGATAAAACCCACATACATTACGCTAGGCCCCACACTCACGGATCCACCGAATCGGGTCCAATCAGATCAGGTTAGGTGGGGTCCGGTCAGTTGGCTTGAATCGATCAAGCCCGGCAGCCTAACTTATTTAAAAATCGAGTCAAAATTTACACACAGGCCCAGCCCATTAAAATTCAGGTCGAGTCTCACGTCAGTTAGATGGCCCATTTATTTAATGGCTAGATTTGGGTATCAAGTACTCAACCGGTTAGGTTTGAAAATTACAACTGGCTTTTTATGCAAATAATGTTTCAGCCGTTCAAATCACGTTGGCTATCAATTTTTACAGCAGAGAATAGAATGGCCACCCATCCAAATTTAGCAAGTATAATAAAATTGTTGAGGTAGTGCAATGGGTGTGATTTATGATATATTAGCTGGCCCACATTTTGAAAAGTTAGTATTGTTTTAATGGATCCATGCTTGAGCCATATTTACTGCCTTAGAGATTCGAACACACGACCATCAGCCTAAATAAGATGCCAAATAAGACCTTTATTTAAAAGCTTGCGCTGTTGGAGGATGGTGTATCAATGTATATATGGAGACTTTAATAATTGATAGTCAAGTCTATTGAGATTGTAATCAGCCTATATTTATCTGAAAAGTGAAGACGGAGGATGGTGTATCAATGTATATATGGAGACTTTAATAATTGATAGTCAAGTCTATTGAGATTATAATCAGTTTATATTTATCTGAAAAGTGAACACGCATGATGTCGAAAAACAAGAATTGTTTTTGCTGATGTCGATCTTCTAATGTAGGAAGTCTCTTTCCGATCTCTCTATCACAATTTGAAGAGAGTAGGACCTTAATTCTTAAGCTAACCATAATGAAGGATATAAAGAGACGCACGTTTACACCAAGTGGACCACACACATGACATGTGGAGGGTCGAGATGAAAGATGAAACTCTCCCCCCACACGTTCTCTCTTTTGCTCTCTCTAGATGATGCCCAAAGGGCATGGGCGAGCTTGGGTCTTCTCCTTTTTGGGAATAGGATCTAATTTAAAAGAACTGATTAGTATTCTAGAGGTGCTTTACTTATCATGCTTCACCACGGCATAATTTTCACATGCCATATATCATTGAGATCCCGTGAAGTTGCCTTATCCGCGCATGTTTGTTTGATTCAATCTCTCCATTAGCATGGTCATCTACAAAAGACCCTATGCTCGGTCAAGCGGTGGGCCATTATATTATCAAGCTTGATCAAAATTGTTTTAATGATTGAAATAAAACTTTAACAATTGAAAAACTTCCTTTAAACCCCTAGAAGTTGTTTTAAGTATCGAGCCTTATGGAAAAAAAAAAAACAAAAACAAAAACAAAAACGATTAATGAACATGTGATCTCTTACATCTTTGTTGTAAACCGGCCCTTAAGTCCATGCAAGGACATGCGGACCCTAACAAATGCACTCAACCACGTCCACTTTTATTGACAACATGATAGCTTGGTAAAGAGAATCAAAACATGTATAGTCAGGACTCTAACCTTCACGCATCTTCACGCTTAAGGATTAATTAAGTTCTAACATATTATAAAGTCTAACATAGTCTAGGCAAATGGGCCCGTAAACTAGTGACTTTATATTGATCCACCAATACAAGTATCCAATAGGTCCAACAAGATCTTATATCTATCGCATTCTCTCACTTTTATGTGAATAGGGCTTAAGGCAAACGTGCACCAAGTCATGCCAATGGATGAGACTTTCCATTTTAACCCAAGTAAGCCTCAACACACAAGATAGTCATGCCTCTCATCATGCGATGATCACATATTTGTCATAAAACATGTGATGATCATAGTATATGTGGTACTAAGATTCATGGACCACATCTGTCCCTTCTCTCCCTTGGTCAATAACTGTTGTGTCTAATCTCAAGTTCCAAAGGACAACTAGAGGAATCACTAATCCACTCAATCACACCCATGTATATTGAAGGTGATATCACACATTAACTAAATGCATAGCAATCTTTCCTGTTAGGACCCTTGGCCATCATGATTTACAACTAAGATCATCATCATCATATCCACATGCCAGTGAATTAGGTCGGCATTTGTAGCTAAGATCATCATCATTGCATCCACATTCTGGTGGAATAGGCTCACATTGTTAAGATCATTGTTATCTACAAGTGAGAGGATGTCAGGGCTTTAGTGCTCCCACCAATGGCATAGTGTCCACCACCCAATGCACTTTGGTATGCCCATATCACCAAAAAGGACATACACCACATTTATCCCTATATATAAATGGATAACATCCCACCACCTTTATGGCTACCCAGTCTTGTCTTTATCTCATAATGATCAGAGAGGTGGATCATAAAGATCATGACCATCAATTTTCCATCAAGCGTGATAAAACGAAATCAACAATTTGCATTGAAACCTTCAAAAAGTTAGTTCAAAATATAAGGAACCGTAGGCCTACAAAGATGAGCTCAATGAAACCTATTGATTAAGATCTAAACCACTAATTAATGTTTGATAAGATAGTGGATCCTAATTGGATAGCAAAAGGTTTCTTAGCATTAATTTATGTATACAACCATATCTACATGTAAACCACACATTATGGTATCATTAGATGCATCCAAGCTATCCCATAAATCCAAGCTAGTGTACAATTAAGATAATTTAATCCAAGCATGATAGGCCTTTGTTAAAGAGACTCGATGTGATCTTTCTATACGAACATCCAATTTAACATGACACTAAATATTGCATGCTAATGAACATATGTACTCACATTTGATAAAACGCCCAAACAAACAATGGTATGATTAATTAAGCGATTAAGGAAATTAAGTTATCTTTGTTCATTCGACACATAAGAACATCATTGTGTAGATTCAGACGGTTTAATGTCCTATGCTCTTTAAGAACTTCAAAACACAACTCTCTCGTGATCAAAATCTAGCTAATATATATGCTACTATTTCATCGTGAAGCCGATTGAGAAAATTGTTACATGCATAATTATATCATGACAAAGAACGAGACATGCACAAAGGTCACCAATGGCCCAACTCTATAAAGATTCACTCGATACCTAATTTCAATCATCAAAAGAATGAAGTTAGGTTTTAGTAGCACACTACCACCAGTTACCTAAGTTCCGAGAGAGACGCAAGTCCTGCCTATCAATATTTTAAAATTATGGAAGCTTGAACTTTTGAAAAATATTCAAATTTAAATGTGCCCCAGGATTACTATGTATAAATTTATTTAAATCCCAAAAAATTATAAATCAATTATAGAGATTATACTTTGATCCAAACTACATATTGTGATGTAGAAATTGCTTGTATGAATCCTTTAAAGCAAATCCCCGATTTATCCGATATGTAGGATAAGTAGAGAGCCACCATACGCCCCTAAAATACGGTTAGGGGCATGCATAAGGTATTGGGGAATCGTGGAAGCAAATCCCAAATTTGAATCAAACAAAAGAGAGATAAATGCAAACAAGCACCATAGAGAACGTATGAATTTAGATAAAAAAAAAAACCCTTGCAGGAAAAACCATGACACAAATCGACAATGAATCCACTATAAAAAATGAATTATAAGAGATGGATGGACTTACTGATCCGAAAACCTCAAAATCCCTTCTACAAAACCCAAGCTTTGTTCTCCCTTATGCTCAAAACAGCCCTTATACGTTATTCACCTTAATCCCTGTTATTACAACCCCTTATATAGAGCTACAATTGAATTAATAAATAAAACCCGAACTTCCATAAAATTGCTCAAATAAAACCTTTGATTAGATCGACAACCACTGAGGCCTATCGATGGGATAAAAGCCACCTTCGATGGGATAGAAGAATGTCCAAAAAATTATTCAACGAGCATAGGGGGAAAATGGAGATGTTCTTGATGGGATTGGGCATCTTGTCGATCCTATCAATAGACCCATATTCGACATAAATTAAAGGCAATCAATTACAACAATTCTCACTGTGGTTGTAATCTTCACGCTTCACCACTCCAAGCTCCATCCTTCATATCTAATCGACTCCATCATAGCTCCATTGTCGTCGCCTTTCGTGCACAATCATTCATTCCTTCGATGTCAGGCCTAGAGTAGTCGAACATAATTTGAACTTCTTTATAAGAACCATCTTCGTAAGCATGTTAGATGGATTCACTCTCGTTTGGATCTTCTCTAGAGTAACACTGCATTCCTCGAGCACCTGTCGGATAAAATGATAACGAACATCAATATGTTTACTTCTAGAATGATAAACTGGGTTCTTTACTAAAATGATTGCGCTTTCGTTGTCACGATTAACTGGCACAGTCTCTTAATGAAGCCCAAGCCGATTTATCACCCCTTTCAACCAAGCACCTTCTTTGAATGCTCTTGTCACTGACATATATTCAGCTTCGATTGTGGAAAGAGCAACCATAAATTGAAGCTTCGACATTTAACTAATCACTCCACCCGCTGGCACAAACGAGTAACCGAAAATCGACTTTTCATTGTCTGTGTGTTCATGAATAATTGCCATCCACATAGCCTACCAAATTCTATTTGAATTTTCAAATGTCAAGATGTAGTCCATTTTACCTCGTAGATAATGAAGTGGTCATTTCACTGAATCGCAATGTTGTTTATTGGGATTAGTCATGTATCCGCTCATGACATGTGAAATATCAGGCCTTGTATACATCATGACATACATCAAACAACCAATTACACTCAAATAGGGCACACGACACATAATCTACTTCTATTCATTTATAGTAGGGCATTACTTGAAGAAAACATAAAGTAAGTAGCATAGGGTGTGTTAACTAGTTCAACCTTATCTATTCCAAGCTTTACCAATACATTCTCAATGTATTAAGCTTGAGACAAATGTAATATGCTTCTCTCCCTATTTATGTGTATGTCTATGTCGAGAATCCCATGTGAATCTCGGATCTTTCATTTTAAATATCCTTGATAACTAAGTCTTCAATGTATTAATATCTGACATGTTATGACTGGCGATAAGCATGTCATCAGCATACAATATTAGTACGATAAATTATATATCATTTAGTGTATTAAAGTAGACACAATGATCATATTCACTTTTGGTAAATCGTTGACCTATTATGAAAGTATCAAACCTTTTATACCGTCGCCTAGGCGATTGTTTCAGGCTATACAATGACCTCCTCAATATGCAAACCTTATTATCTGACTCCTATACCTCGAATCCTTCTAATTATTTTATGTAGATATGCTCTTCCAACTCCCCTTGTAGGAAACAGACTTCACATCTATTTGCTTTTTATTTCAGGATGTATTGGGCAATCAATGGCAACACAAATCTGATAGAAACTTGCTTGACAATCGGTGCGAATATCTCACTGAAGTCGACGTCTTCTTTATAAGCATACCCCTTCACCACCAACCTCACCTTGGACCTATCTTGCTTCTTATTGTAAATCCACTTACATTTGATCTCTTTAAGCCCAATTAAAAGCTCAATCGACTCTCATGCCTCATTATTTTACAAAGAATCCATCTTGTCATGCACGGTCGTCATCCACTTTTTAGCATTAGTATCTTCCAATGCTTCATGTAATGACAACACATATCCCCTTCGTTTGTAATGAAAGTGAATGCAACATTCAAGTCATTTTTGTATATAGCTGGTAATCTGTTATCTCTCGACAAATTTATTCTAAGAGGTAGTTGCTTGGTTGCTCCACCTACTCATATACCTCTTTGTGCAGCTCAACTTCAACCTATGTTTCAACTTTTTCGATTTCAACATCGATCATTATTGATTTTCTGTTTTCTTATATTCATCCTCACGGAACAAGGAAGCTCCATCAAGCCCGATGTCACAACTAATCGTGATCTTTTGTGTGAACCAGTCACACAACATGTATCCCCTCACACTGTCACCATTGCCTACAAAAGTACACTTCTTCACCGTTTAGTCTAGTTTATCTATCTCGATTGATGGTATATAAGAGTAAGCATTGCAACTAAACACTCGCAATTGTAAGTAGTGCACATCATGACCACTCTATACTTCTTGTAAAATTTTACGGTCTATATGAGTAGACGAGGACCAATCCACTAAGTAACAAACCGTATTGATGGCCTCAGTGCATAGTTCATTGCCAATGCAACATTACTTAGCATACTTCAAGCTCTCTCCAGGAGAGTCTAATTCATCTTTTCCACCATACCATTTTTCTCTAGTGTATGCCTCATTGTATTATATTTCATTATCCCTCATCCTTGCAAAACTGGTTGAATTCTTTATAAGTGAATTCATCTTTTGTCCTCAAAACTTTCAATTTTCACTATAACCATTTTTCAATCATCACCTTCCATACCTTGAAGGTGACGAAAACATCATATTTATGCTTCATAAAGTAAATTCATACCTTTCTAGAGTTGTCATCCATGAATTATACAGAAAATGATGATCCCCTCTAGAAACAATGGGCAACAGCCCTCATACATTCGAATGCATGTAATCAAGCACCCCTTTACTAACATGTTTTCCCTACTTAAAAGATAGTCCTTATTATTTACCATACATATAATGCTCGCATATATATTAAAATCAACAATTTATATGTAAGAATCAATCAACAATTAGAAAGTATCTTCATACAATGCTCATTCATGCGGCCTATACATGTATGCCACAAACGTGCTGATGTGGATTTCACTACAAAACGTTGCAACTCCACCCAATATATTGTTTTTGATTAACTTGTAGAGAATACTGCTCCTCTGTGCTTTCATCATTACGAGTGCCCCATTAAAAACTTTTAGGGCACGATCAAAACTGGTGAATTTACACCAAAGTGCCTCGAGAGATATCATATCATTCCTGGTGTTAGGAACGTGTCTCACGTCCGTCAAAATACACTTAGCCCTATCAAATATCTTGATGTGCACCGATCCAACACTAACAACCTCAAAATCAATGTTATTTTCCATAAACATTTGTTCACCATTGCACTCGCTCTAACTGGTGAACCAATCTTGCTGAAAAGTCATGTGGTATGAGGTCTTCGTTTTCAAAATCCACTCGTTGCTGAGATATCTAGACTTAGATGTAGTTAGAACATCACCACCATTAACTTCCTCACTGGATTCAACTATGCTAGTCTTTTTCAATGTATTATCTGATTTCTCTCCCTTATGAGCTTTAGGATTCCGACAATCCTTCTTCATGTGTCTATTCATGCCACAATTCCATCACTTCACCTTACCTTTACCCCTTGACTTGGATCTTGATTGTGAGTTCCCATTTTTCCTATCAAAATTCTCTCCCCTACCAACCAATGCATCCGTGAAAGAACCTTCACCAATGTTCTTCTTTCTCAACTTCTTCGCATAAAGAGTTGAGATGATAGTATCAATGTCTATGGTATCCTTACCATGACACACAGTGTCTACGAGACTCTCGTAAGACATTGGAAGAGAGTTCAGTAAGATTAGGGCTTGATATTCCTCCTCGATCTTCACATCCACATTCGTCAATTTGTAAAGCAATTCATTGAACTTGCTAATGTGTTCATTAATATTAGACATTTCCGCCATCTTAAGATTATAAAAATGTTTATTAAGATACAAACAATTGTCCATAGATTTCTTCATGTACAAACTATATAGTTTTGTTCAAACCCCTGCAGTGGTCTTATGATAAAGGACATTATCTGTTAGACATAATTGGATTGAAGTAGTTGCTCTCTCATCAAGTTCATCCTTCCCTTCGTCGCTTATAGACGCAGGACGCTTCGCTTTACCAATGAGAGCGTGTTGCAATAATTGTTGAACTAGAAAACCTTTCATCTTCACCTTCAGTTGAATATTCAATTTGGTATAATTTAGGGTGGACCCTATCAGGTCGGACATCGAGACTAACGGCCGGGGGATGCGGGAAGTTTAGGTCCCACCGACAATTTAAGGTGGTTTGTTTGGTTAAGGTACATGGTTCGATTGAGCCACATGCTTTTAGGTTAGGTTATGGCTTATAATCCATAGGTATGTGAGTAAACATGAGTATTAGAGGATATAATCGAAATTCCTTCAATAACACTCGAGGATATCCATTACTTGAGTATTGGGGGGTTGGGGTGTTTCAGGATAACATGGATATACAATATATACATTAAGGTGAGCCTCACCACCGTAAGGGTTGTATTGTGTTGGGTGAGACATGGTCTCACCTAATATGCTCCCTAGACAAAGATGGGAATGTGTCCTGGGCTAGAAACTAGGTGAGGCCCACCATGGTGTTTGTGAAAAATCCATGTTGTCCATACATTTTGCCAAATTATTTTAGGGCACAACCTAAAAAATGAGGCATATTTAGAGCTCAAGTGGACCACATGATGGAAAATAATATAGATTGTACTCTTAATATTGAAACATTCATAGGGCCACATGATAGAAAACAATGTAGATTATACTCTTAACGTTGAAACATTCATGGGGCCACACGATAGAAAACAATGTTGATTGTATCCCTAATGTTAAAACATTTATGGGGCCACATAAGCTTTGGATCAAGTTAATAAATTATTATTATTTTTCGTTTGGTTCATTTTAGTGAGAATGGCTTTATGAACAATTTGAACTGCCTATAAACATCACTGCGGGGCTTAAAAAGGTTTGAACGGTTGGACCACTTTTATGAATGGTTTGGATTGCATATAAACATCACAATTGACCCCAAAAATGTTTAAATAATATGCAACCCCTTTCTATTACTTCCATACATGTGGCTCACTTGAGTGTGGGATCCGATTGACTTTTGGCCAGTTTTAACATGAGTTGAAAAACTGATAGACAAAGAGATTTCTCACAAATATCATTGTAGCCCTACCCATAGCAGGGTCAGTGATGTTCAGGTCATCCAAACGTCATGTTGTAACTGTCACAGATAGAGCTGGGCATCGAGTCGAGTCGGACCGAGTTCCGGCTAACTCGACTCAATCCGTTTTTAAATAGGCCTAACCCGAACTCGATTCGACTTGATACCGAGTTTAGCATGCCTGACCCGATCCGAGTCCGGTTTGGCCTGGAGTGATCCGGACTGAGTCCAATCCGGTTAGAAGTACTGAGTCGAGTCGAGTCGAGTTGCCACCGAGTCGGATCGAGAGATGAGGGAGGGAGAGACCAAGAGAGTGGAGAGGAGAGATAGGAGGAGGAGGAGGATGAGGGTGATGGTGGTGGGTGGTTGTCGGGCTTGGAAGATGAGGAGGATGAGGGAGGGAGAAAGAGATTTTGGAATCGGGTCGAGGTAGGGTGTGGCGGGTAGGGTTAGAGAGTCGAGTTTTGGATCGAGTTACTAAGTAACTCGAACTCGACTCGGCTTGAGTTTAGATTGGGTGAAGCCTACCTGGTTCGGACTGACTCACCCATTCGGTTCGGGTCGAGTCCGATCTAAATGAGTCGGATGAGTCGAGTTAGTTGGATCGAGTCGTTTGGTGCCCACCTCTAGCCACAGAGATATGATTGGTCGGTGTCCGGAGCCGTAAGAAAAGGTGGGCATGTCGGGTCCAATCCGGTGGATCCGACCCAATTAGGCCTGATCCGACCTGTTCCGAACTGAACCGACGGTCTGGATCGGTGCGGATCGAGTGCGTCCATCCAGATTCGATTGTTTTTTTTGGGTCAGGTTCGGATAGTGGTATATCCAGACTGATCCGATCCGAAAACCCAAACCGATCCGATCCAAAGCAGGCAGTCGGGTAGTATAAATACTATTTTTTTAAAACCCTAAATCATTTCCCCCTAATTCCCCTAACCTGCTCGAGCCGCCTCTCTTGCCCTACTCTCTCTCTCTCTCTCATGGTGTCTCAGAGTAGAAGACCTTCGCTGTCTTTGCCCGAGTCAAGCAGTAGCAACAGCAATGATGGAATCCTAGCTAGGGTTTCAAACTCCACATCCAATCTCCGATCATCTATCAAGGTAAGAGGGTCGCATTCGACGTTACCTTCGCCGTTAAGAAGCTCCTGAAGAGCACCGGAAAAGTTGCTTGGATCGTTGGGACCATATTCCTCATCCTCCTTGTCTCTCTGATCATTGAAATGGACCGAGAGCAGCAGATGAACGAGCTAGAGTTTCAACAAGCTAGCTTGCTTGGCATGCCCCCCCTCATTACCCCCAAATGATCATCATCACCCACCACCGTTGGATTCAATCTTTTTTTTCTTTTTCTTTTTTCTACAATTCAGTTTGAAGATTGTTTCCCCCATTTTGTTTCTGTTCCAGTATTTTATTAATATTATTTTGCTATTTTCAGGGCTTCATTAATCCGGTTAGGGTTTGGTTTGAAGATCTGATTCGGTTTTCCTAACCGAGTCAGACTCAAATCGAATCAGCCAATGCAAATTTCGAATCAGTCCGAGTTAGGCGACCCGGACTCGGTTCCGGATTGGATCGAGTTCGGGTCAAGCCATTAAGATTTCGGATCGGATCAAGTTGGACCTAATCCGATCCAACTCATACCAATGCTCACCTCTAGCCGTAAGTTAGATGGAGCCCACTATGGTGTTTGTTAAAAATCCACGCCATCTACTCGTTTTGACTGATTATTTAATGACACGACCCAAAAATAAGGTAGATCCAATGCTCAAGTGGACCATCATAGTCCGGCAGTCGATAGAATAATTCTCCTCGCAAGAAGAGGAGGTTCCCGCTTTTCCTTTTCAGGGATGCAGGTGATGCGTGGCAACAATTTTAAAGCCGTGGCGTCTCATTCACCGTTCATGTGGCACACATGGATGTACATCAACACCATGCACATTGTGGATGAGCTATGGACCGTAAATCATACCCATCGATGGACCCAACATCCAACTGGTGGCTCCAAATGCACGGCTGGAATTAAACGGCATTTTATATTTAAAAGTTAAAATAATCAATGAGTGTTTCTGGAGAGCCTCCGTCCAATATGGGCCCGGGGTTGGAATGTGCAAATGATCTCACATGAGTGGGACGCATGCATGGTGGATGAGGCACTAAAGAAAAAGGTGGTCATCTACTCATTAGGTCACACCTCTATGTTACTATTGGCCGTCCACTGATTTTAACGGTTTAGCACTTTCTATGAGTGGACCTGCTTGATTTTAGCATAAGGTGATCAGTGTCTCTTGTGCTGCCCCTTGAACGGCTTGGATGCTCGTACAATTGACACGTTGACCAGAAAAACAAGATTATATGTAAAGGTTCACATACAGTGGACGAGTACGTGAAAATTTCTATTTGAGATACGCTGCTTGTATTGTACCAAATACGTAGCATCGCTGTGAAATATAATTTTGATTAAACGGCCAGGGACTCTGCTCGATGGACATTTGTATTTGAAATTTAAGTAGTAGGATCATACAAGCCACTATTTTTAAACCGTTGAAATACTCCGCCTGGTTAAGTAGTTTTGGATCAAGTTAATATTTTTCTATTTTTGGTTCAATCTTATTAGTAATAACATTATGAATGGTTTGGATGGCATATAAACATAATGTATGCTTAGTCACATGTCCTAAAATGAGCTTGCAAGATAGACAGATGAGGTAGATTTCTCAAAAACATCATAAGTCGTCACCCTACATCCTTGCCCAGGAACTACTTGTGAAAGGCTTTCGCAAAAAATCCGTTTTCGAATCCACCAACATGTGTGGGACCCATGGGGCCATTGTGTTGCACGTGACTGCATCTATATTGCCTCAATTTAGAGCATGATCTAAAAAATGAAGCAACCCTAAATCCCAGATGGGCCATGACACAGGAAACAATGGTGATTAACTGTTAAAAACTTCTTATGGGCTATAAAAGCTTGGGACTAAGATGATATTTGTGTGGTCTCTTCATCTAGGTGTCTGTGAACTTATCAGCAGGTTGATGGCAAATAAACATTGTAATGGAATCCATGGAGGTTTTAATAGTGGGGATTCAATTGTGATGGTTTCCTATGGTGTGGTTCACCTTAAATTTGAGTTAGCTTTAATATTTAGATCATGCCTTAAAATGAGCTTTCAAAATGATTGGACGGTGTGGATTTAAGATACATATGTCATTGTGAGACCAACAATAAGTGTCCACTCACTTAGGTGGACCAGGGATCCCACCTACTCCGCTCCCCTGATACACCGTCAATGTTTTGGGAGAAACTTTTATACTCAAAGTATGATGGATGATATGTCGTAGGTAGAAATACTCATAAAATGTAGGACGCTGTTTGGCTGGCGACCCCAACGCCAACCAAATAGGTTGTGTTAAAGCTTTGTGAGCCCACCGTGACAACACAAAAAAGAAAAACACTCCATTGCTATTGAAAGCTTACTGAAGGCTATAAAAGTTTTGGATTGTTGGGAAACTTTTAAAATAACGAGACACGGATGAAGTAAAGTACTCACAATCATGCAAGTAAGCCTAGATAAAAATAATTCAAATTTTACATGGAAAAATTCATGCATAAAAAAACTTCGTATGAAGCAATAAATAATGCACTACAAAAGTAAAATTTACAAGAAATAGAGTGTCACTGATTCGAACAAGCCTCGAATCCATTTCCCAAGCTCCAACTATGCTCTTGAAGCCCTTAGAAGCGAATTAAAAAGCCCCATAACACTTCTTATTACTCTCGAATCCTAATTATACCTGATATACAAAGTATCACAATCGGAATAAACAATAAATCCTGCACTTACATAATTTTACACGTGCCCTCGATGAGACATTCGATGACATTGACCACTCATAAGGAACTCAAAAGCATCCAACACATTCGATGCTATTGAGTAACAACACCACAATGTTCAAGCAACTTGTACATTTTATTTTTTTTTAATATACTTTTTCAATAGCATTAGTTTCTCAGCTCAATGACATCAAGTGATTTGTCAACGAAATCAATAAACCCAATTGCTAACAAATTTAAGGCATCAAGAACATGTATCACTTTTATATCTATGTTTTCCTTTTATTTAGAGCCATGTGACTTTATAAATAAATTAGATGGCAAATAAACGTTATTGGCCACCCAAAAGTTTTCCAACGGCATGCATTCAATCTCCACCACTTTTTGTGGTGTAGTTCACTTGAGCTTTGGATTCACGTAATTTTTGGCCTCATGCCTTTAAATGAGCTGCCAATATGAATGGGCGGGCGTGTACATCATGGTGGGTCCAGAGCTTTGACACGTGAATGAGCTGGATTTGCCAAAATGGATAGACGGGCGTGTACATCACGGTGTGTCTAGAGCTTTGACGCGTGAATGAACTGCCAAAATGAATGGACAAGCGCGTACACCATGGAGGGGGATTAGAAACTGACAGGTTGAGCAGTGAGACTGGCTACTGAAGTGACGTCACCAAGTTCCGTGGGCCCTGTATGTTTTGTATCCACGCCTTCCATCCATTTGGAGAGATTAGGGCAATATCCAAAGAATGAGTTAAATCTAAAGCTGCAGTTAACCCCAGTGCAGAAAATAGTGGGGACACTGATGCACACCATTAAAAACTTCTAAAGGTCACACCAATTTTAGATCAATTGGATATTTGTGTTTTCCTCTTCTTTCACGTGTTTTTTAACTTTTGATCAGGTTGGATTTCAAATAAATATTATGGTGGGCTGTAGGATAATTTCAACGGTGGGAATCACTCACCCCACTGTTTTCTATGTGGGATCCACTGCAGCTTTTTATTTGCCTCATTCTTTAGTTCATGCCCTAAAATGATATCTTAAAATGGATGGGCGGTGTGGATACAACACATACATCATAGTAGGGTCCACAGAACTTGGTGACGTCACTTCAGCAGAGGACTCGCTACTCAACCTGTCAGTATCTAATTCGCGTCCGTACATCATGGTGGGTCTAGAGCCTTGAGACGTGATCGGTCACCAGCCAAACCACGTCCGAAATTGCATGCTCGAGATATAAGTAATTCAAATAAAACCGTCCAAATCATGGGTCCTAATTTGGATGTACCTTTAACCGAAAAGTAAGCTCATATAATTACCTGACCATCTGATTGATGGTAATTTATTACGCTGATAAAACTGGAAAAAGAAATCCAACGGTCGTACTTCAACAAACGTGTATCCGCGAATTAGAGGTTCCGTTAATTAAACCAATCTGATTTTGGAAACGTGAATTAGAGACATGGGTTCCACAATTTAGTCACTGTCCTCTGAGTTAATGCATCCACGTGTGTAATTTCCAAGTGCGTGCATATCAAGCGTCATACGTAGTCGGAGTATCAAATAACTCCTCAAAAGTTTCCCTCTCTTCAAAATGGTGATTTGAAAACAGTTTTCTAATCCGCGCCCCTCATTTCAAATCCACGGCCAGTTTTTATTCATTTCAAATACGCTATGAAATCTCAATTTTAAAAAGGCTTTCAAGGCAAACGGATTAGGTACGGCCCTGATAGTGGGACCACTTTAATGTATTTATTGTATATCCATTCAGTCAATCCTTTTTATCACCTCATTTTACGGTATCAACCAAAAAATGAAGCAGATTCAAATCTCAGGTGGACCACACCATAGGAAACAGTGGTGATCAAAATCCCACCATTAAAAAATTTATGGGGCAAAAATAATGGTTTTTTTTCCATCCAACCTGTTGATAAGGTCAAAAAAATATTTATAAAGGGAAAAAACAAATATCAGCTTGATCCATAATTTCTATGGCTTACAATAAGTTTTTAATTATTAATCACCATTTTTTCTTATGGTGTGGTCCACCTAAGATCTGAATATATAATATTTTTTTGGATCATTTCTAAAATGAGTTAGAAAAACGGATGGACAGCTTGGATATGAAATAAAAACATCAAGGTGGGCGTTACAGTCAGGGCCGCACCGTGTTAGGTACGGCCGGGGCCGCACCTAATCCGATCCCTCTCATTTCACCCTCTCTTTCCTCCTTCCCGTTGAAATCTGAAATTCACACCCCTCTTTTTGTCTGAAATCCCCTAATTTTCTGCTGGCAATGGAAGAAGAGCCTAAGAAGAATCTGGACATTTGCGGCAGTCTCTCCCTCATCGATTTCTCTTTCGAGGACGATTCCCTCCTCATCCCTACGTCTTCCGATCGTCTCCGGGATCGGCAATCTTCTGGTACGCCTTTCTTTTTCTTTTTTTTTTTGATCTTGATCTGACCAGTTGATGGGACTTTTTGTTTTTTTCCAGATAAATCACTCCCGTTGATGTTGCGATGGATGCTTGTCTAGGGTTATGATTAGATCGGATTGTTATTGTTAAAAATGTTTGAGATTTAGGGTTTTTGGGTATTTTCCGATACTCAGGATGAAAGATTGTAGCCTTTGGGATTTTTACTTTGTACAGTGGGAACTATGGTTTGATAATCCTAACTGTTGATACGCCGGATTTCTCCATGATAGGCTATGCACAAAATATCCTAGTCTAGGATATCCTAACTGTATAGAGTTGGCCTTTTTCTTGATGAAATGTGAATTGTTGCTGTGTTGTTTAAAGTGCTTTGATGGGTTATGATTCTTCTGATATGGGAGATTTTTGGTTCATGGGCCATGATGTAATGTAAACTGTTTGGACCATGATAACGTGGGCTCCATTTGCCACTTGTGCAAGCTGAAAAACCGAATAGCACTTCACAACCTTTAGGGTTGACTGCTTTCCAGAAAATTAAGAAAGAAAAATGCAGCTTTTTGGCTGAAGAAATATAGCTCTAGGTTTATGGGAAATTGTAGGGTTTTGTAGGATGATTCCATGATGCATACCCACACATATCTAATGGGGGCATCTTGAAATGATTGAATGGGATAGAACCATCCTATTGGTGGGACTTTTGATCTGTGGCCTATCCATGTGACCACCTACCAAATCAATAGTCTCTCCTCGCCATGCGCATTTTCACTTTTGTTAGATGGAGATCACACTTCATGGAGCTTCTATGAAGTGAGAATCTTCATACTATGTCCCTTAAGGGGCTGTTTGATTTTCTAACTGCAGTGGTAATTCAAGGTAAATAAGTGTAAATAAATAATTATGACTAATTTCACCTGTTTGAAATCTGCTACGAAATACATTTCGGAAACTGGTCACAAAAACCATGTTATTATCGATTTAAACTTGTGGGTCCCATCGTGATGTATGTGACTTATTCACACCATCCAACTTTTTTAACATCACATTCTAGGGCATTAGTCCAAAAATGAGGCAAATCCCATGATCGAGTGGGCCACACCTTAATAAACAATGATTATAAAGACGTCATCTGTTGAAAGCTGTTTTCACCCTAGGGTTAAATCGATGTTGATTTGTCATCCAACCTGTTCATAAGGTCACAGAGCCATGGATAAAGGGAAAACAAAAATATCAGCTTGATCTAGAACTTCTAGGGCCACAAAAAGTTTTCAATGGTAGGAGCTCAAGTCCCATTGTTTCCTACGGTGTGGTCCACTTGTGCTATAGATTGCCTCATTTTTCGGTTCATGCCCTAAAATGAATTGGCTAAAGGGAGGAACGGTGTGGATAAGACACGTATATCATGGTGGACCCCACAAATTAATGGTTTTTTCCTCAGGTGACGCGAGAGTGCTATAAATGAAGGCGGCTGTCAATATCACCTTGAAAATGCAGCCGGATATTCAAAAGTAAATAATTATTACCCATTTACCTTGAATTACCACTGCAATTAGAAAATCAAACAACCCCTAAGGGTCATTTGGTTGCCTGGAAATGGGGCTAACTGTAAATGATTTACAGCCTGTGTTTGGATGCTAAAAAATGCCTGTAAATGATTTACAGGCTGTAAATCATTTACAGCTATTAGCCTCATTTGATTTGCAGGCAGAAAGGTGTGATTTCATTTACAGGCTCTCCATTTATAGGACTTGAAAAATTTACAGGCTATCCAAACATTGACAATCATTTACCTGTAAATCATTTACAGCTTACAGCCAAACAGGACAGTCTGTAAATGATTTACACCCATAAACCATTTACCACTTAAACCATTTGTAGGCATCCAAATGACCCCTTAGGATTCTAATGCTTTTAGGTGTTTGGAATGCTTCTTAACATGCTATTTCTGTTATTGCATGTTAAGGTTTTGGTTGAGAAGACTTGATTTTCAATCACATACTTGTGTTTTGGATTTGAGGTATTATACAATGCTTAGCCCTAGTAAGTGGCAGTTTTTGTTTGGGCCAAGATTATCTTTTCTAGTGGAGCTGCCTTTCAGTGATCCAAAATGCTCATATGCTAGGACTTATTGTGGATTTGTTTTGCAATAAGTTCTCTCTGTTTGCAAAGACCCTTGGAGAAGCTCGAGGACAAGATATTTATGAAAGTTTGGTATGATCGGCTTTTGTCTTCCAATTTGAGGGGGAGTGGTGTACCTATGATGCCCTAATATACACATATGCATACACAAATATGGGGAGCAAGCAATGCATGGATATGATTACAGATCACATAAACTCTGAGAGACCCACATACGTGTCACACATTGCTCCCAAGAAGCACCTACCTTGATCAAGATAGAGTCAGTAATTCCCATGATTTTCTTAGTGAAATTTTGATGACCAGCTGCCCACTTGACATCAACCCTCCTTTACCTAGCCAGTCTTGCGACTGATTGTTGCTTTGCGACCGAAGCGGAGTTTTACATAAAATAGCATAAGATTGTTAATAGGAAAAGGGTTCTATGAAGAAATAAATGGAAGCCACCAAGAGGTTTGCTCGAAGACATGTCGGTGTATTGCAATATGATATGTAGAGACTTTAGGCTGCATTTGGATGCCTGTGAGTGTTTTAAGTTTTAAGTTACAAATAACTTACAGGTGAAAGAAAGTTACAAGCAGTGTTCGAATTATCTCCGATATTATTGAAATATCTTCGATATTATCTTTATCTCCAACTCAACGATACCGATAACACTGGTAGCGATACTGATAACGCTGGTAGTATAAAAAATTTCAGGTATTATCAATGTATCACTAAGTATCACCAACGTATCAATATCACTAATATAATCACCAATATTTTCAACTATGTAAATTCTAGGTGTCGCTTGTATTGCCAATGCATCAATATCGCTAATGTATCACTAATATTTTCGACTATGTAAATTCTAGGTAATGCTTGTATCGTAAGTGTATCGACGGTATTTCAATAATATCGCCAACGTATTGATATCATCAAAAATTTGCTTATTAAAAAAAATTTGTATTTCATTTTTTTATTCATGGGCACATGGTTATATTTAGTGTTCAATTTATCATTGATAATATTGATAATATCTCAATTTTATCGATATCGCAACATGTGCGATATTAAGACCACAATCTTTCATTTCCTTTCCAATTGTTGATGATTTATTGATGAAATATCATGTGTTGTTGATATTTTGCAATATCGATTGATATTTGGATGGAATGTTGGATGGTTAAATAGGCCGCATGGGAAACTTGTTATGTATGCATCCTTTTTGTAATTTTTTTTTATATTTCTAAATATACAAATATGTACATTTTAACATCTCCTGAAGTTTCGTTGAAAATTCGATCATTTCCCCATGTTTCCCCGCATTTCCGTTATCAACGATATTATCGACGATATCGATATTGTTTCCGTATCCCTAGCCAGCAAAACTTATAGCGATACCGATACTTTGAACACTGGTTACAAGTAATCCTATTTGGATGTAAGCTGTAACTTACTTAAAGGTAACTTAGTTTTTGTGTTTGGATAACCTGTAAGTTAGTTACAGGTAACAAGTTGTATATTCACACTAACCAGAGCTTAGAGTATGGAATTGTTTAAAAATCAGATTGATAGATAAGAAAGCTTGAATAAAAGTATGCCATTTTATTAAGCCCATCTAGATGAATAGTTGGGATGATTCTTAGGCTAAACTAATCATCAGGTAGGCCATAAAAGTGGGCCTACATATTGAAATGCTTGTAAAAGCCAAATGACCTACTTCCACATTGTTTTCATGACTTACGCCATCTAATCCATTCGTCATGCTAGCTTCAATATGATGAAGAGACAAAAATCAGGTCATTCCAAACCCAGGTGGGTCACACCATGTGATCTTCGAGGTCTTAGGCATGATTTCACAGTGTTCTTTAAGTTGTGGCCCACCTAAACTTTCGATCAGCCCGATTTGTCATTTTTACGGTGAGTATGAGGAGGAGAACATGATGAAAAAGGTGGATTAGCATTTCTTCATTTAATCAGCAATGTTTCCTCTCGATCAAACCAAGCCTCCAAGTAGATTATAGTAGATGTAAAAGGAAGGGCTAGAAGAAAGTTATTAGAGTGCATGACTGATTGTTTTAATTACACTGAAAATACAAAAGGAAATGCTAAGATGGGCCATAAGGTCCAAATTCCAAAATATGAGGTTCATTGAACTGACATGCATGCATAAACCACTATATTTGTTTTGGATCAAAACGATATTTGTTTTTTCCCCCCTTCATCCAGGCCTTTATGATCAAATCAACAGGTTGGATGTTAAATAAACATTATGCGGGCCCTAGGAGGTTTTTAATGGTGCACATTCAATCACTACTGTTTTTTTGTGGTGTGGTCCACCTACGATTTAGATTTGCCTCATTTTTTTTGGATCAAGCCCTAAAATGATCTGGAAAAATAGATGGATGACGTGGATAAAACACATACAACATGGTGGGGCCCAGAGAGAGAGAGAGAGAGAGAGAGAGAGAGAGAGAGGCTCAAAGTAGGTAGGTGGTAAGCTACGTTTCTTCCTCCCTTTCTCAAATTTAAAACAGGCACCTGCTGCCTTTAAGAAAGTCACCTGTTGATGCAGGACATGTGATCTAACCATTTGGAAGCTAGAGATTATTAACGGATCAATCAAAGTAAGTCATATAATAACATGCCATTCTACCATGATTTAAAGAGTATCAAATAGATAATAAAATTCAGATTTACATTAAATCACAATCCCACATAAGCATGAAAATCTAAAGCCCAATGAGACTCTCACGTTAGCATGGGTATGGTTTTAATTCAATGGGCAGATTTGCACAATTCTAGGGTTAGGGTTTCAAGGGGTTTTGGGAATTTTGGGAAAAATGAGAGATTTAAGATTTGGGAATTAAGGATTTAGGGTTTTGTAGGGAACTGGAGATTAGGGTTTTAGGCTAGGGTTTATGGGACAGGAAGATGGATTGGAAGAAAACAGAGGGAATGGGTTGATCGTACAGTCATATGATCCTATCTGTACGTGTGGGGTTGGTGGTGACGGGTTGGGTTTGGTGGAGTGATGGCTAGAAAAAGATGGATTTAGGTTTAGAAGGAAAGGGTAGGAGGAGTTTGGGTTTGTAGGAAAAAAGTGGTAGGGAAGAAGGATTTGAGAAGAGATGAGAATAAAAAAATACATTTTAGAAGAGAATAAGATAGAGATGAAAAAGATAATTAGGCTTCACACTTTTGGATTCACACCAAATCGTCTTTTTGCACAAGAGAATCTCAAATCACAGTTTGGGTTTGTAGGAAAAAAGTGGTAGGAAAGAAGGATTTGAGAAGAGATGAGAATAAAAAAAATACATTTTAGAAGAGAATAAGATAAGGGGTGAAAAAGATAATTAGGCTTCACACTTTTGGATTCACACCAAATTGTCTTTTTGCATAAGAGAATCTCAAATCATATGAGAGAGAGTGTTTTTTTTTTCAAGTAAAAGAGTTGTTTTCATTCCACCATTATTGGGCTAGGGCTGGACATCCCCCCATTTATAGTCTCAACACATGTTTTGACAAAAATACCCTCACCTAATAAAAACATACCTCATGTGTCCCATGATACAATCAACTGAAAATAACTCATCCTAAACTATAAATAATGATAAAAACATAAAATCAGCTAATCCTAATACTAATGACCAAAGCGATCAAGGATCACAATGATCCAGCCATCTGATCGAAGGAGCCACATATGATCCAACGGTCCGATTGCCGTGTCCTCCCGATCCAACAGCCAAAACTCCTCAAAGAAGCAACCCAAATGCATCTTCTTAACGTAAGACGCACGATCATGCATGTGGGGTCTTCAAGTCCTTAGTGCGGCCCAACCGAGCCCATGTACAAGTCATCAAGCCAAAGTGAAGGCTGGGCCAATCTCCTCCTCCTCTTGTATACTCTAAATGGTTGGATGTCCTCATCACCCGTGAGTGGAAAAAATACCACATTCCCTTGTAACATTTCTTCTTCCTTACCTGATACAAAGTTACAGGTTGAAACTTTGTCACCTGTAAGATTTCTCCCCTAAACACTAACTGTAAGAAAGTTACCTGCAACTTTCCTACATTTTACAGAAGTTACAGATATCCAAATGACCCCTTCGTCTCTTACTCTGGGTCATCACCCAATGATCCAAACTGCTTATATGACAAATGTCACTTTGTACAGTGGAAAGTCAACAAATGAAAGCTCTCAATTGGATTATTTCAACCCTTGGATAATTTGCAGTGATTGAATTCAAGCAGTGTGATTTTGGCCCTCCACAATGCTCCCATGATATGGGTTATGTGGATTGACTATTTGTTTGGCTGGGTGCAATAGATGCTTTTCTTAAAATTGCACTAATTGGGTGAACCTAATCATCCATTGGTTGGATGGTTAGCATCATTGCAATGATTGAATTTTTGGAATCAGAGGTAGTCTGATATTGGACCATGCCCTTCCATATTTGCCCCATGATTTGATTGACATACATGTTTACCAAGTGTATAATCTTAAAATCGTGGGTGATCCTAACCATCATCAGTATCATTATCAAAGACTTATCGCAACTAATTGGGTTCGGCAACACAAATCCTGTTCTCCCATTCCACCATATCACCATTCATTAGTAGGGTGTGTATTGTTTATCCATGAGATGTCCCTTGCGGGTGGGCCTCATGATTTGGATAGTCTTAAAGCTTTGAATTGATATACATGCTTGCTAATCTCTCTCTCTCTCTCTACAATTTTTTATTGCCACAACCATTGTTTATATATAAAGGAACCTTCTCATGTTATTATTACTATTATAGCAAATCTTTTGACCTTTCTTTGGCATGGTTCTTGCTACTTTCTAGAATTACCTAAAGCAATTTCCCACTTGGAACTAAATTGACAGGGCTTTCAGAAAATTGTAATAGTCATGGTCGCATTGGAGGTTTTGAGGTTGAAAATGCTCTGGAAAGGGACAACATACCAAACTCGAGCCAGGAAATGGAAGAGGCTCCTGCGTTGGTGCCATCAGAACCAAGCAGAATAAGAAGAGCTGGCAAGTGTAATTTGCGCAAAAGTTTAGCTTGGGATAGTGCCTTCTTCACAAGTGAAGGTATGCTTCTATGAATACATGTGCATAAGAGAAATCTACATTTTTTACTTTAATAAGTTAACTTCCCCATTAAAAAAAAAAGTTGACTTTCCCATTTCGACATTCCTTACAAATTTCACATCACAGTCATTTTTAATGTCTTCCATGTTATCAGGTATTCTTGATCCTGATGAATTAGAAGTTGTAAGTAAAACATTCAAGAAGTCTTTGGCACATGCATTACCTGGAATTCAAGAAGATCTTAGGAAATCAGCTGAGTCAACCTCTACATTATGCAGCGATGCTTCAGCACTTGAAAGCCTTGAAATTGAATTGTTTGAGGATATACGAGCCTCCATTCAAAAGTCAGCTTATGAGTGTGGCAATGCTTCCAATGTGGCGTCATCTAGCAGCAAAGCTCAACAAGGGGAAGTGGATGTACCATGTACTGGTTGTGAGTCTCTTTCTTCTTCTTCTTCTTTTCTGCTCCTCCTCTTTTGGTGGTGTCTTTTTTTTTTTTTGTTAGCATGTTAGTACACCCCACTGTCAGATCACACTTCACTGTTAGCCACCCCCACTAGGGATCGATACCAAGGCCTCAGTGTTGAAACGAGGTATCTTTCACTCAGTCTACCACTTGAGCTATGGATCAGGGTGTTGGTGGTGAGTGTCTTTATTCAGTATTGTGTAACTGAAATGTGAGCTTATGTTAATGTTGGTCTATGTTACTTGATCTCCATGTGGGTGTCAACACAGCATGGGATCGGGTATTGCAGATCGTTTGAATCCAAATTCTCAGGATATGGTTATGCAAGAACTGGCTACAACCGCTAAGCATAATCATCTAACAAATGTTTCCTTAACAGTTTCACAAGTTGGGTTTTCAGTCCAGGTGTTACAGTTTGCTATATTTGCTAAAGAGAAATACTTTGATTCTCTAGTAGTGTGATGGATGATATGTTTGTATCTGAAATTACTCAGAAATTACTCACATGTCATACAAATAATTCAAAATAAACAATCCAAATTATGGGAACAAGTTTGGCTGTGTCAGGAACAAAAAATCACTCTTATTTGGTTATTGAAATATTAGATTGTTGGACATTTATTGGACAATTAGAAATGAAAACCGTCCGATGATCTTATTTCAAAAGACAATGTCTATGAATTAGAGGTTAGGACTGTTCAACGAACCTGATTTTTATACCGAAACTTAGTGACAAATTGACAATAGGTTCCACAATTTAGCTGGTTTAGTTTGGATTAATGTACTCCACGTGTACCCTTTCTAAGTGCCCACGTATCAAGCGTCATATGCAGCTGGAGTATCAAATAACTCCCTATGCTTAAATAGCTTATGGATCTGGAGTTCGAAAACCCTGGTAGATATGAACTTCGAGTCTTGTGGAAGGAGATCCTTTATCCCTTTCTTAAAAGATTAGGATAACCATTTGTTCAAAAAGAAAAAGGAAATATATTAGAACACAACGGGAAAACCCTGACCGAAACACTGGACGAAATTAAGCACAATGGCACTTCATGATTGGAACAGCTCTATTACTGGCGTTATGGGTTCAATACAATTTGTTTATTTCAAATCAGCCATAATGGCCCGTATCGTGTACGGTTACCATTAATGAATACCTTGTTCACATCCCACCAGAAAGCAGGGCTAATTTTCCCTTATAAACTCAGTAAGGAGTTCTGTCTTGTCCACTTCCGATTTAGCCAGCAAGTCAGCCTCTTCGTTGGCTTCTCTCGGGACATGCATAGAAAAGATTAAACAACCCCTACAACTATCTCTAATCTCTTCTATCATACCAGCAATCCTCCTTGGGTATATGACTCTTGCTCAGAGATTGTGTTTTTGGAGTCCCCTTCGACAGTATCAGGAAGTTGTTAGCCACCACAATCTTAACCATTTCAAGTAATGCCTTAGCCTCAGCTTTCGTAGAGTCAGCCAACCCCAAAGGGCCAGAGAATCTAGCTAGAAACATTCCCCAACTATCACGAACCAGCCTACCTTTAGCCAAAAGACCTGGGCTCCCCAAGGAACTCTGATCAAAATTCGACCTCATATGTGACTCAGGTACTCAACTTTTTTGAAGGATCCAAGTGTCATGGTTTCATTTTTATTTTAGTTTTTACTATATACAAATATCACTGTTGTTTAAAATCATGTTTTCAGACTGCTAAATTTTATGTAGTGGGAACTACTTGCCATAGGCACCATTCTTTCTTCATTTTAGTCGTAAGTATTGGTATATATTGGAAAGTATTCTCAGTCTTATGATGGTTACCATTTTACAGTGTCTCAGGTGGAGCATTCTTCTCGAAATAGGGTAAGTTATTTCCTGGCTGCAGTCCGTCCCTGACTCCCTGCTGTATGTTTCATCTTAGAGCATGTTGTAAATCAGTACATTCTGAAATTTCAGATGAAGCCCATCAGCAAGCCTTTGAGCTCTTCCAAGAGTCATGGTCTTAGTAAGCAAGTGCTAGAGAAAAACTCAAAGGAGGTTCTTGTTCGTCCACGAGCAGTAAGAATTTTTATCTAAGTACAAGTTTCTCTCTAAGTTTTGGCATTTGGTTAAACTGAAACTGGTTGATTTATTGAGTGAAGGGTGTCGCTAGAAGTGGAGACTGGAACTCTTCTTTAAAGCCACCAAAGATTTTACCAAGGGTGAACCCTCCCTCAACAGCAACACCAACCAAGAAAACTTTGGCTTCTTCTGAGTGTATCAAAATAAAAAATAATACTGCGAAGGCTTCAGGTAAGAACTTTTGCATTTTGTCTAGAAAGAACTAAGAATGAAGACTGATGTTTGCCATCTGCTTGATGTTTTAGTAAATGAAGATCTCTTGAATCCATATTGAGACACTTCTGTACAATATTTTTTTTTGGAGAAATGGGCTGGGTCACCTGTTCATCTAGACTGGATGATAGTTCTAAACTTGGTGACTTGACTTAAAACTCGGTCGAGTCATCTTGACTTGGCCAAAAATCAACCTGAGTCACCATAAAACTCGCTAGCTAGCTTGATTCAGTTTAGACTCAGGATGACTTGTCGAGTCGGCTCGCCCACTCGGTCGAGTCGATATGACTCAGCATGACTTGAACTGAGTCGCTCGCTGGGTTGATTTGTTTTTAAATCAGGCTAGTTTATTCATCATTAGGGACCTACCCATACGTTGAATGTGGATGCTTGGTTATTTATTCTAGTTCTTGTGTAACTTTTGATTAAATGTAACTTTTGCAGGAAGTGGAAGCAACCAGAAGTGTGTTGCACTTTCCAAGAAACCTGTTTCTGGTGCTACACCCACTGTGACTCCCAGTTCTATACCTTCACCAAAATCTTCTTCTTCAGGTTCGTCCTCGTCTGCCAAAACACTCCCATCAACTCCCTCCTCGCAAAACAGATCAGGCAGCACTAAAACCTTGAGAAATACGGCTGATTCTAGAAATGCCAATCCATCTTCCACTGATTCGATTATGAAAACCCCTCTTCGGATCTCCAGAAATAAAACCGGGTCCAGAAATTCTAATTTGTCGGCATATTTAATGTGTACTTCCAAGTTCTTGCCAAGCATATCACCTGCTACGTCCATCGATGGCTCATCTTCTGTGTCATCTTCCTCGACATGTACGGCCAGCCAAATGTCGAACAGTTCGAAAGCAAGCCTTGACATCAGCTCCACTTCCTCCTCTTGTGGAGGGGATTTTTTAGTGCGGGATGCCACTGAGCGACCTGCTCAGCCCTTTATTGGACGTGAAAATTCCGTAGCAGGATTTCCCAGTCAATGTGTTGAGAAAGCTTCTTTGGGAACTGGTGTTCTTTCTCATCCAGCAGCTTCGAATGCTCCTAGAAGTGTGCAAAACTTCAGACCATCAGGTCTACGAATGCCATCTCCAAAGATTGGTTTCTTTGATGCGGTTAGTAGTTATTTGGTCATATCCAGTGGGAATTATATTTTTCTTATTTTTTAGCTTGTAACTGTCGCTGAGAAAAAATCTTCTGATTTTCAGGAGAAAACTGCTGTGCGCGCTTCGAACACTGGTCCGCAATTTAATTCAGGACTTAGAAGTGGTCTGCTTAAGAATGCTTCTGGAATCAGTAACCTTGATGGGGCTATCAAGCAAAGACCTAAGCTTCAATATGCAAGACCTCTAACCCTGAATGGATCCATGAAATTCAATTCTCAACTCATTGGTCCATCACATCAGGCTTCTGTTTCTGGCATGAAACCTGCCTCCACTCAACAGCCTCAACAACCACCCAATCCATCTCGGGTACCATCTAGCACTCCAAGAACCAAAAACCATCCTAGAACAGTTGTAGCAGTTCAGGGCTCATCTCTTAGAACTAGTGGAGGGAGCAACCATAACACTTCGGAGTTAGGAGCAGAAGTGGCTGATAAAGAAAAGTATGATCAGACTTCAGATCTGAAGACGGGAGAACATGATGATCAAAATGCTATCAAGATGTATGAGGCCACAGAGACTGAAAGGCAGGTCCATTTGAGAGAGATTGAAATAATTTCTATGAAGGAAAATGAACGTTGCTGTTATGTTGAAGCAAATCATGAATTTGATGTAAAGAATGTGGATGATTCCAAATTAATTTACAATTCTGGGGAACATGTTCAAGACAAGAAGGATTTCAAACAAGGTTCGTCAGAGCCTAGTTCTTTTGGCAATAGGAGTGTATTGGTTGAATTGAACATTGAGTTAGCTGCGAAAAAGGCCGTTGATAAGATGTCAATGTTTCCTTTTCTAGAGAAAGGCATTCAGGCACCTTTGCCAGTTGCCCATTTAGATCCTGCAGTTGAATTTGTGGAGGCGAATCTCACTGCCAAGAGCTTGAATGAACCAAAGGAGAATATCTCAGAGAGTAATTACAGTTCTTCTCCAGTTCCTTAGCGGCTGATTCTCTTCATCGAGGTAAGGAAATTCCCGAGTCCCAAAAAAGATTAGGAAGCAATTGATTTTTATTTTTATTTTAAAAAAAAATTATTTTATAGATGTTGACACTGTTAGTAGTGAAACTATTGCGGTTTCTGCCAATATATTAATACCCTCCTGGTTCTTGCACTTCTGTAGATATGATATTAAGAACACTGTTTCCTATAACTTCAAGCAATCATTTTACCATTCCGAGAAGGAAAAAGAAAAGAAAATTTCAATTGATCATTGAATGCCTACTCACAGTTTCATGGAGCTTCCCAAGTCCCAACCTTCTTTTTAAATAAGTATCATGCATCCTTCAAGATTAATCAATGTTGCATTTGGATGCAACAGCAATTTGAAATGCAATTGCAAGTCTAATATAGTGGGAATATCCAAAATTGTTATTTCTCCTTCAATTTATATTTGAAAGAATGTAACTGCATCTTGAGGGATTCTTCCTCATTATCAATGTGGAAACATCGTAACCTTTGTAATGCAGGACGTTTTTCTGGGTAAAAAACCACCTTTACTATTGGAGCAAACCTTCCATGTTTTTATAGTCATTTGTAAATGTGACATGAAAAGCTCTTAGACATTGATGGTCCTATTTGGAGCTCCTCCATTGTTGGGCAGGTCTTATATTCCATTGCCTTGAAGAGTATCTTTTGCTGCTGCTGCCTCACGGGACTAGCCATGAGGCAGAGATTTCCTTTCTCTTGATCCACCAAAAAATGATAAATATAAAAAATCATTAATGTTTGTTGTTTAATCTTAATTAATCTTAATTTTCACAATTCAATTCACTTGTGCATCCAAACACAGCCCGAAAGTGTCAAGTTGCTGGAACGTCAAACATTTTCCTGCCAAAAAGAAGGATAAGCTGATATTTTTGAACTTCGGATACCTGCCTCTTCTAGATTTTTTTGCTCCATCTTGAGTTGGTGGCTTCCATTCCTCTTTGTGCTCCATCTTCCAACACCACCCTAATTTTCTGGGAGAATGATCTTGGATTTTGTTACCAAACTACTTCCCCTAAAATAGTTGCATGAATCTGTTATCCTGGCAGTAGGGGTGTATTTTGGGCAGGTTGGGTTTGGTTGGGGCTCAACCTGAGCCTGACCTAACCTCAAGAGGACCCAACCTGCAACCCGGCCTGACCTGAATTCCAACCCGAACCCAAACTGAATGCCTCCATACTCAACCCTAAACTGACCCAGCCTGACCTGACTCAAATATATGTGATCATTTCCAAGTTCCCAACCTGACCTAACTTGACCTGAATTTGCTCAACCCAAACCCAACCCAATTTCAAATCGGGTTGGATTTTTCCAACCCGTGAGACCGAGGTCGAATCCCAAGGGACTGAAACCTGTACGTTATCTGAAACTAGGTAGAATTAAAATTAGATTAAGATGAAATCTAAATAGAATGACCTTTTAGGGAATAATTGTGAAATAATTATTTAAAACTTAAGAAAATCAGAATTAAGAAACTAGGGATTCAGAGGATCCACTTGTAGAGATCAGGGAGATCTTATGCCCGCTTCAAGAATTATGGAAATTGAACTGAACTTACTTGATTTAGTTTTCAAGAGATGAAAGGTATATGAATTAGAGTGGATTCCATCACCAAACCATGCCCAGGAGACAAAGCAACAACAGAATTAAACCAATTACCAACCAATCAACAATGCATGAAGGTTAGGAAGGGTACCGTCATCCGACCATGCCCATGAGACGATGGTGAACAACAGGGCTTCCTGACGTCATAAACATCAAAAGGGAAAAAGGAAATATTCAAAGCCATTGCAGACCCATTGTAATTTCAGTCATAACAGACCATTAAAGACTTAAAAAACATTCCTTTAATAATCAACTAAAATCAAATTCAATTCGTAAATTTAAATTAAAAGCATAAAATAGAGTCTTCCATCTCACTACAAGCTTCACCTCTTAGCCCTAGCCAAGAGGTTTAGCCTAGCATGATCAAGCTAGAACCAAAGAAAAAACATCAAAGGAAAGAAATAAATAAAAGTTGAATTGAACATTGAGTTAGCTGCGAAAAAGGCCGTTGATAAGATGTCAATGTTTCCTTTTCTAGAGAAAGGCATTCAGGCACCTTTGCCAGTTGCCCATTTAGATCCTGCAGTTGAACTTGTGGAGGCGAATCTCACTGCCAAGAGCTTGAATGAACCAAAGGAGAATATCTCAGAGAGTAATTACAGTTCTCCTCCAGTTCCTTAGCAGCTGATTCTCTTCATCGAGGCAAGGAAATTCCCGAGTCCCAAAAAAGATTAGGAAGCAATTGAATTTTTTTTTTTTAAAAATAATTTATTTTATAGATGTTGACACTGTTAGTAGTGAAACTATTGCGGTTTCTGCCAATATATTAATACCCTCCTGGTTCTTGCACTTCTGTAGATATGATATTAAGAACACTGTTTCCTATAACTTCAAGCAATCATTTTACCATTCTGAGAAGGAAAAAGAAAAGAAAAATTCAATTGATCATTGAATGCCTACTCACAGTTTCATGGAGCTTCCCAAGTCCCAACCTTCTTTTTAAATAAGTATCATGCATCCTTCAAGATTAATCAATGTTGCATTTGGATGCAACAGCAATTTGAAATGCAATTGCAAGTCTAATATAGTGGGAATATCCAAAATTGTTATTTCTCCTTCAATTTATATTTGAAAGAATGTAACTGCATCTTGAGGGATTCTTCCTCATTATCAATGTGGAAACATCGTAACCTTTGTGATGCAGGACGTTTTTCTGGGTAAAAAACCACCTTTACTATTGGAGCAAACCTTCCATGTTTTTATAGTCATTTGTAAATGTGACATGAAAAGCTCTTAGACATTGTTGGTCCTATTTGGAGCTCCTCCATTGTTGGGCAAGTCTCATATTCCATTGCCTTGAAGAAAATCCTATTCCAGAAGATCCTATATCAACTATACATCATCCTCGCATTTATGCCGGAGACATTACCAATGCTATAGGCTTTGGCTTATGTAGATAAACAATGACGAATAGGATTGTGGCATTCCACTCATTGCCACTGTGGAAGGATGTTGCCAAAAAGAATGGAAAGCTGATTTGCTCTGTTGGATGTGTCGGATTTTTTCGCTCCATCTTGAGTTGGTGGCTTCCATTCCTCTTTGTGCTCCATCTTCCAACACCACCCTAATTTTCTGGGAGAATGATCTTGGATTTTGTTACCAAACTACTTCCCCTAAAATAGTTGCATGAATCTGTTATACTGGCAGTAGGGGTGTATTTTGGGCAGGTTGGGTTTGGTTGGGGCTCAACATGAGCCTGACCTGACCTGGCCTGACCTCAAGAGGACCCAACCTGCAACCCGGCCTGACCTGAATTCCAACCCGAACCCAAACTGAATGCCTCCATACTCAACCCTAAACTGACCTGGCCTGACCTGACTCAAATATATGTGATCATTTCCAAGTTCCCAACCTGACCTAACTTGACCTGAATTGCTCAACCCAAACCCAACCCAATTTCAAATCAGGTTGGATTTTTCCAACCCTAACCCTAACCCTGATAACCTGACCCACCCGACCTGAACTTGGGTCAGTCGGGCTGACCCGAACTCAAGTTGCAGCACTACCTGGCAGTGCTAGGTTCTTGTTTCCTTTCCAAGTGGTGTAAAAGCTCTGCATTTTGTCAATGTAGTCTATTGAAGCTGAAAACAGAATGAACTGAGACTTACAGACTGATGAATGCAAGTTTTGTCATGCAGGGTCATGGCGTAATTTGGCCGATGATATCTATAGCCTGTATCGAGAACAAGAAACGTCTGTTTGTTTCACCGATACTTCTGTGTTGAGGAGTAGAAATAGGCAGGTTTGTGGAAAGGATCTTGGAGCAATAGCAGATGTTTAGTTCCACCAATCTTTGCTGGATTTTTGGTTCTTTTGGATTGTTGGTTATACATAACCCATGAGTCAACCCTTGTCGTCCAGAAGGCCAATTGTCAATAATGGTTTTGCACAAGCAATTGGATAGGCAGTTCAACAGTAAGGTGGAGTTGTGATCTGGGATTTAAGCCCATTCATTCAGGTATGTTGCTTGCCGTTAACACGCGTCCGTTCGGAACTTTCAGGGACACTGCACTGTGATACAACACCTGCCGATGTCTGTACTGATTACCGCCATGTCATAGCTTAGTGGCATTTTCTCTGTGTTTGGATGACCTGTTGAGAGGATGCAGCTGTGGTGATGGCCAATGCCAGCGGGTCTTTTACATTGCAGAATGCTTTCACTGAAAGTTCCAAGCGACCCCCCAAAGTGTTCAAAATCCCACGTTAATGCCATTGTATTATAGATGTTGACTTTATGTTTGTCGATTGAGATCTTCTGTTAATTTCATTCTCAGCCTGTTGTGTTAATAAGATTTTGCTAGTTAGGCAATTGCTCTGTAGTTCTGTGCAATGAGTATGCTGATTGCATCGACAAACCTTTACTGTGATTTCATTGATTTAGCTAATGCAGAGATAGTCATGGTTGCTTCTGCTGCTGCTGCTGCTGCTGTTGTTATTATTATTATGATTATTATTATTATTTGGAA
This sequence comes from Magnolia sinica, assembly GCF_029962835.1. Classification (NCBI taxonomy): domain Eukaryota; kingdom Viridiplantae; phylum Streptophyta; class Magnoliopsida; order Magnoliales; family Magnoliaceae; genus Magnolia; species Magnolia sinica. Next base: position 15,955,476 of record NC_080573.1, read on the forward strand.
AGAAAAGGTACTATGAGGTCAAGCTCCGTTGGGCCCTACCAAGACTGGTGTGGGACATCTGAACCATGCATCAGGGCCATGGGCCAAAAAAGAGGCCAATCCATGACTTAGGTGGGCCACACCACAGGGAATAGCTGAGAGTGCATGCCCACCCATTAAAACCATCCTGATTGTTTTTGGGCGCCCACTGAGATGTGGTTCAGTCATCTGGCCTGTCCACTATGTGCATCCCACTTGGATGAGTCATGCCAAATTTCAGGCCATTTCAAAACTCAGGTTTTGATATATTTAAGGCATGATTTCACATGGCTCCAATGTGCGGCCCACCCAAGCTTCGGATACGGCTGATTTTCAGGACATTCCATAACTTGGAGGGCACCCACTTCAGATGTCCGACACACATCACTGTGGGCCCCATACCTTATGGGAAATCCCATGAGGTCAGTACCTTTTCCCTATTTTTAATGCACACACTCATGCATGATGCATTGATCAGTCTTTTCTTGTTTGTGAGTACTATGGCCGAGTAAGACCTTTGATATGCAGACACTTGGAAATTGTATATGTGGCATTCATCAACTCAAATTAAACCCAGTAAATTGTGAAATCCAATCTTACTATTCATGAACACTTGTTTGATGAAATAGGACCACTGAATTTTTTTCATTTAAAGATTTTGCAGATTCCCACTTTTTTTTTTTGGTTCTACATGCACTCTCACACCCACACACACCGTTGAAACACATTTTGTCTACCACTGAGGCATGAGTAGGGACCCAAGATTCCCACGTTAATAATAGAGTATTTGCAAATACGTATATAAAAACAAATGGTTGCAAATAACCATATAGTTAATTCGTTGTTTCTGAAAGTACTCATATTCCATTATTTTTTATAACTTCTGTTAGCAATTGTTAGAGAATGAGAAAAATGCCTTGGACAAAACATGTCACAAAATTCTCCTCCATAGAATAGAAATCCTTTGATGTTCCTCCATGTGGAATATATCATAAAAACAATTGGGATTTCTTCTTGTTGTAGGAGACAGGTTCTCGGATAGGGGTGGGTTCATTATTTTTTGCTAAAAAAATCAACCCTTAGGGCCTGTTTGTTTCCCCTTTTACTCCTGTAATTACTTGTAATTTTGGGGGTCTGTTTTCCTGTTTTTTGTTTGCTTCAAGCAATAAATCCGCTTTTGAAATTACGACAGCAAGTGACACTGATGTCATAGCCATTTCTGGAAATCCCATTGGATTTCCTTCTGCCAGATCGAATAGCCCGCGAGAGCATATAAACTGTGAGGTGTAACACTCTTTTTTCTTCTCATCCTGCAAAGCTACAATATCCTTGGTCTGGCGATTATAACTCGCATAGAGAAAATCGGTTATCTCCTCAAAATGATTCACCTATTAGATGTAGAAATTCGTATCTGTCTCCGACTGGGGATCTAATCCTTGCAAAACTCCTTTGCTTGTGATTGCCGTTTCTAAATATGGATTGTCATTGTAAGTCAAGGTATTCCATCTCTTATACGTTCAAGTATCTTTGTAATGTGACTACTGTGAAATGAATGTTGTCTGCGCTACATTTTACACTTGCATGGACTCTGTTCCGTCGACAAACAGGTATTCCATCTCTTATACGTTCAAGTATCTTTGTAATGCGACTACTGTGAAATGAATGTTGTCTGCGCTACATTTTACACTTGCATGGACTCTGTTTCGTCGACAACTGCCCAAACCTTTTCTTTTACCTCATGTTGAGGATTGTAAAAGGTAACCATTGCGCCTCTTGTTGAGGATTGTAGAAGGTAACCATTGCGCAAATGCAATGCATCACCGGTGTAAAAGCGGAAACAAACAGGCCATCAAAGAAAAGCTAACAAAAATGGAGAACGTTATTCTTTACATGGTTATTCGCAAATATAGTACTGTTTAGGTAGTTATTGTTAGAATGGATGCCGAGTTCATGCTCTTCCGAATAGAAAGTTCATGGAGGCAGAAGCTATGGTGGGGCTCACCCAAAAGTTCATGAGCAATCCATTCGGTTCATCAGTTTTGTAAGCTGACAATAGAATAGGAGCTCTAAAAATGACTGAAATTCAAAACTCAGAAACAATGAAAATGGAAAAGCTCACTGTTGGAACCTTTCCAGAGCCCATCATGATGTTTATGTCATCCAAACCGTTCATGAGATTATTCTCATTGGGATGAACTGTGGATACAAATATTAGCCTGATCTGAAAGTTTCGCTGCTTCATGAAGGTTTTAATAGTAGTGATGATCACATGCAATCGATTCTGGGGCCCACCATGATGCACGCGTGACATCTGCTACGATTACTGGGTAAGTCATCCCATTAATTCTCCTACAGCCCAAAATCAAGCTGATCAGAAATTATGATTTGTATGCCATCCACCCGTTCATCATGATTATGAATAACGCAAAGATAGGCCATTCCAAAACTCAGGGAGGGGAGAAAACAAGGTTAGATCTATTACGTCCCAATGCGTATTGTAATGTGCTAAATCCAGGCCGTAGCATGCCGCATTAGGGATTGGGTTTGAACAATCGAAACTGTTAGAAGGATGAAGATAAAGAACGTTTTTATAAATTATGATTCATCTCATTAGAGACCCGTGGTGCTGGGTGGTGCTAGAAAAGCTCTATGGCCCCTACCATGATGTATGTGTTTTATCCCTGCTGTCCATCCATTTTAATAGATCATTTTAGGGCATGCGATAAAAAATGAGGCAGATCCAAATGTCAGGTGGACCACACCGTAAAAAATAGTAGTTGTTGAACGTCCACCGTTGAAAACTTCGTGGGGGCTACAAAACTAAATCTGATATTTGTGTTTTCCCTTCATCCTGTCTAAGTGGGTTGGACGGCAAATAATGTCACGGTTTGGCTAGTGACGCTGCCACCTGGCTACTATGATCTTTGGGTCCTGCCACCAAGTATGTGTTTTATCCACACCGCCCATCCATTTTTCTAGATTATTTCAGGGGTTGATCTAAAAATTTAGGCAGATCTAAATTTCAGGTGGACCACACTACAGGAAAACAGTAGTGAGTGAATGTCTGCCATTAAAAACCTCATAGGGCCACTGATAATGTTGATTTGACATCCAACCGGTTGAATAGGTCACACAGATCTGGTGGATCTGGATGAAGGGAACAAATCAATATCAGCTTGATCCAAAATTTTTGTGGCCCTAAAGAAGTTTTTAACGGTTGGCGTTTAATCAACACTGTTTCATGTGACGTGGTCCACTTAGAGATTTATATCTACCTCATTTTTGGGCTCATGCCATAAAATGATCTGTAAAATGGATGGACGGCATGGACGAAAATACGTTATGTTGACCGCACGTAGCACGTGGGCAAATAAACATCACAGTAGGCCCTAGGAAGTTTGTTTTTATGGTGGTGCTCATCACGACTGTTTATTTGGTGTGGTCCACCTGAGATTTGGATCTGCCTCATTTTTTGTGTCATGTCCTTAAAATAAGCTGGAAAAATGGATGGACGGCGTGGATAAAATACGTACATCTTGGTGGGGCCACGTAGCTTTTCCAGCACCACAGTTCCGAGGTAGCAATCCGAGTCTAGTTTTTTTTTACTCTTTCCTTGCGCAATTACGCGTCACAGGGTAGGTATTTGATGAGTTTTTCATACACATGTACCTAGAATCCTTCGTATTTCGTGCGTGTAACTCGAATCTAACCGTTCAAATCGTGGAACTTACTCTACGTAGGCTATAACCTTAGATGTAGATTAATTAGATGATCTTATTGCAAATATGACTAATTCCATACATCATTTCAGTGCTACATCTTATTTGGATGATTCAGTATATGCCACGTGTACAATTTACGAGTGCTTGAGTATAAACTATCAAGATCTGCCGGAGCATCTTTAGAAAAACTTTAATACTCTGGCAGAGTGTGATACATGGTATGCAGGCACTTAGAAATACTCAGAAATTGCATGCTTGTATATAAGTAATTCAAATTAAACCGTCTAAATAATGGGGTCCCAGTTTAGATGAAAAAAAAGGTGTAAGCTGATTTGATTACCTGAATATCGGATTAGTGGTAATTTATTGGACGGTTAAAAATGAAAAAAAATCAACGGTCCTATGTCAACAAGCAAGTACCGAGGAATCAGAGATTCGGATTGTTCAATCAGTCTGATTTTGGGACCAGGAATTAGAGACAGTGGGTTCTTCAATTTAGTCACTTTCCTTTGAGTTAATGCATGCCATGTGTATAATTTCCGAGTGCCTGCATATCAAGCATCACTCCCAGCCGGAGTATCAAATAACTCCCCCAAAAGTTTTCCTCCCCTCCAAAAGTGATTTAAAAACCGCTTTCTAATCCGCGCCTTTGATTTCAAATCTACGGCCAGTTTTTGTTCATTTCAAATACGCTCTGAAATCTCGATTTTAAAGAGGCTTTGAAGGCAATTTCCTCCCATTTCCTCCCCTCTTTCTTCCTTCCCATTGAAATCTAAAATCCACACCCCTCTTTTTGACTGAAATCCCCCAAATTTCTACTGGCAATGGAAGAAGAACCTAAGAAGAATCTGGACATTTGCGGCAGTCTCTCCCTCATCGATTTCTCTTTCGAGGACGATTCCCTCCTCATCCCTACATCTTCCGATCGCCTCCGCGATCAGCAATCTTCTGGTACTCCTCATTTCTTTCTTTCTTTCTTTCTTTCTTTCTTTTGATCTTGATCTGAGCCGTTGATAGGTCTTTTTGTTTTGCCGGATGAGTCACTGCCGTTGATGTTGTGATGGATGCTTGTCTAGGGCTTTGGTTAGGTCGGATTGTTATTGTTAAAAATGTTTGAGATTTAGGATTTATAAGTATTTTACTATACCCGGGATGAAATGCCTTTCACGACACCTTTGGGATTTTTAATTTGCACAGTGGGGCCCATGGCTTGATGATCCTAACGGTTGATACGACGGACCTCACTATGGTATCCTATGCACAAAAAATCTCCTAGTTTAGAATTTCCTAGCTATATAGATTTGGCCTTTTTCTTGAATAAATGTGAACCGTTGCTGTGTTTTTTAAGCGTCTATTTGTTCACCACCTTTTGAAGGGTTACGATTCTTCCGACATTGGGATATTTTTGGTTCATGGGTCATCCACTGTGGGGCCATATTGTAAACTGTTTGAATCATGATAATGTGGGCTCCACTTACATGATAATGTGGTATCCTCTTTCCCCTTGTGAAAACTGAAAATCCAAATAGCACTTCACAACCTTTAGGGCGCGTTTGGATGCCTACAAGTTTTTTAAGTTATAAGTTACAACCTACAGGTAATCCTATTTTGATGTAAGCTGTAAGTTTACTTGTAGGCAAGTTGGTTTCTGTGTTTGGGTAACCTGTAAGTTAGTTATAGTAAGAAGCTACATGTTCACACCAGCCGGAGCTTGGAGTGGGGAATTGTTCAAAAATCAAATTGACACATAAGAATGCTTGGAAAAAAGTATGCCATTTTGTTGAGCCGATTCAAATGAATAGTTGAGTCGATTCTTAGGCTTAATTAATCATTAGGTGGGCCATAATAGTGGGCCCATGTATTCAAAATATCCGTAATGTGAAAACGAAGGTGTGAAAATAGTCAAGAAAAGGACTAGACCATTAGTGCCCATCCTTCAAATGCTATAGAAAACACCATCTACATTTGATTGGTTCAGTGTGTGTTTGGATGTACAGCTGAATGAACTGCAAAAAATCAGTTCAATAAAGCAGATATAACTGAACAGTAGTGATGTTTCGTACCATTCGTAATGAGTACAGAAGCTTCCACTGCTTTCATTTCAACTCCAACTCAAAAAGTAATGTAATTGTAATAATAGAAATCTGGTCCAATAATAGCAATTCAATCTGTTAGTGCACCTGAATCCCGCCCATAACAAAATGTGTATTGACTTGAATTATAATAAAACTTTTGCCACAAATCTTGAAATTCTTAAATATATGATTTCCTTCAAGTTCAATGATTAAAGAATATGAGATGATTCCAACCTCCAAATTCAGCATCAACAAATGAATTACTGGAATTCATTAATCGAAATCAACATTTATACAGAAAAAAGAAAAAGAATACGATTTGTTGTTGGGAATTATTGAGCATATGGCCTTTTTTGGAGGGAAAAAAACTTCTTGATTTTAGCTCTTCTAAGCCCAATTTTTCTGAAGTAATGGATGACAAAAATTCTGTCTGAAGAGAAATTTAATGGACATAAATAAAATTTGGAAAAGAAATTATAGTTAAAAATTGACCAACATTAGGTAGGATCATATCACATGCATGAACATAAATAAAATGGAAACAAGTCCTCAAATCAATAGCTAAAATCATATAACAAGCAAAAAGCATATGAATATATAGTCCCAGTCACAAAACCATGGGCCCACTTTGATTTCTGTGTAGTAGGATAAGGAGGAAGGGAAAACACAAAATATCAGCCTGATCCATATTTTCTGTGGCCCACAAGAATTTTTTAATGGTCGACATTCAGTCGAAGATGTTTCTTGTGGTGTGGTCCACTTGAGATTTGGATCTGCTTCATATTTTGGCCCTTCAGATTTGGATCAAGCTGATAATTGTGTTTTCCCTTCATCCAGGTCTGTGTGAACTTATCAACAGGTTGGATGACAAATAAACATTGCAGTGGGCCCTAGGAAGTTTTTAATGGTAAGCATTAAATCACCAGTGTTTCCTGTGGTGTGGTCCACTTGAGATTTGGATCTTCCTCATTTTTGGGCTCATGCCCTAACATGATGATCCAAAGTAGATGGATGGCATGGATAAAACACATACATCATGGTGATATAGCACCATTGAGCGACATCTGTACTACTCCCATATTCATCGGATGGACTCGATGCAGAATGGAAAAAAACTAAAATAGAGGAAAAAAGATGGTACAAGCAGAAAGCTCTCAGAGAGAGAGAGAGAGAGAGAGAGAGAGAGAGAGAGAGAGATGTTGACCGGGCATTCAAATGCCCCTTAGGTTGACTATTTTCCAAAACTTAAGAGAGAAAAATGCAACTTTTTGACCCAAGCATTGTGGAATGATTCTATGATGCGTGTCCACATATCTCTAATGGGGCCATCTAAATAATTGAATTGGATATAACCATGGGACTCTTGATCTGTGGCCTATCCATGTGACTAGCCACCAAATCATCAATCTCTTACCTTGCACATTTTGACTTGTGTAAGATGGAGATTGTTGTTCAGGAACTTCTATGAAGTGTATGTCATGATAGTGTGTACCTTATGATTCTAATCAAGGTATTCCAGTAACAGTGGCCAACTGGCCATAACGGCCACTAGTGTTACCTTTACGATATGGGTCATAAGACTCATAACGACAGTTACAGTCTCTCTCTTTTCAAAAAATAAAAATAAATAAAATTTAATGACCCCCCCCCCCCCCCCGAGAAAAAAAAAAAACCTAGATCTACCCCATAACGTTGAAAAAAAATCCGAAAAACCTATATCAGCTTCATAACAAACCATTATGGCACTGTTACGGCCTTTATAGGGGGCATAATGGGCCGTTAACAACAGTTACAAATTATTTTTTTCCATAATGGCTGTTATGGCTATTACGACCCCGTAACGTGTAATGGCTGCCACTGTTGCCTTGTAACGGCCTTTAAGGCCCCGTAACGGCCTTTCGGCACACCATGATTCTAATGCTTTTAAGGTGTTTGGAATTCTTCTTAACATGCCTTTTCTTTTACTGCATGTTAAGGTTTTGGTTGGGAAGACGTGGTTTTCAATCACTTGTGCTTTGTATTTGAGGTATTATACAATGCTCAACCATAGCAAGTGGCAATTTTTGTTTGAGCCAAGATTATCTATGCTGGTGGATCCGCCTTTTAGCATTCCAAACCGCTTATTTGCTAGGACTTACTATCGATTGGTTTTGAACTAAAGTTCCCTCTATTTTTCTAGACCCTTGGAGAAGCTTGAGTATAAGATATTTTATTCAAGCTTGGCATGATTGGCTTTTGTCTTCCAATTTGAGGGGGAGTGGCATAACTTATGGTACCCTAATACACACACACAAAAATATGGGGACCCATGCATGGATACGACTATAGATCTCCCAAATTCTGAGACACCCACATTTGTGTCCTATTCATTAAAAGAAGGCAATACATCTAGTTCTATGATTTTTGTAAGAAATACTTACATCATCATCCAATCTTTACAATGTTTTAAACTACTTGTATTTCATAAAATACAATGAGATTCTTTATATAGTTTCTTCCTATCGTCCCTAAGAGGGGTTCATGGGAATTAGAAGTGGCATTAAGAAAATCCTAGATTGGCTAGGATGAAAACCATCATTGGAAGCAAGAACTATCCAATTTTGTGACATTTGTTGCTTCTCTCTGAATCTAGTCCCTACAATTGTTCTTTAGTACCTGAGTGGGGATGCTTTATTCTTCTGAAGTTGACATCATGGTTTGGCTTGACTCCTTAGATGATTGTTGCCATTATGCTTCTTTATACATCCTCTTGTCATTGTTGCTAAGAGAGTGTTTGTGAGTCCCGGCATATAAATGATGATGGGGATGCTGAATGTGATGTAAAAGCTCGCAACATCAACATGATCCGGTTCTTTCTTTGTTGTTAGATGAGATCTGGATACTTCTTACCATGTAAAAGCTACTCCCACTCCCATTAACGCTTAAAAAATCCACTCCTGCTCCTGCTTCCATGTTGTTTATTCTTGCCAACCTTTTGAAACAAATGCTTCCTTGCTTCCACTCTTGAATCTGTTGCCCCTTTGCTTATGCTTTCTGCAACGATAGCTGTGACCACCACTACTATTACCAGATCAATTGACAAAGGCCAATGTTACACTTATTGGTGCCTTTAAGTCCTTTTAGTTCTTGTCTTCATTTTGGGTGGCATTACATATCCTATATCACCAATCATTCCTATCAAGTGCCCATCCTTCACAAATGAACTAGCATTCAAATCCCTAATCAATCAATGGTACTTGTGCATGCACATGTATGTACATACACATGCATTCATCTAAGCATACACGCGTCCACCCACACATCCATGCATAAATGCATCCTTCAATTTATATGAGATGTGACCATTGATATGGATCGATTTGTTAGTGTGAACCATTAAATTATAATTGCATTATTTTGGTGAGTGTATATGTGTGTGTGTGTGTGTGTGCGCACGCGCACATTCCCTTCCCTTATACACTAAAACCTCCCTTTAATGCATAACTAGCTCAAATCTAACTGTGGAGCACACGCTAAACTCACACGTTCATTCATCGTATGTGTGTGCGCACACGCGCACACTCCCATGACTTATACACTTAAAACCACCCATTAATGCATTAACTAGCTCAAATCTAACTGTGGAGCACATGCTAAACTCACACATTCATTCATCGTACAAGGTATGTGATCACCCATTCATCCATCCATTTTTAAGATTTTAGTTCAATTTATTAAATGATTAATCTAAGCCGTTAATCCGATGATCTATCTATCTAATTCAACTAAAAACACATCTTAGACCTACCTAGACACGAAAATACCCGTACAGTAACCTATATATATCATATTAGACTCTTAGCCGTTTGATTATTTACTTGTATCTTAACTATCCAACCACACATCGCACTCGTATCCTTCAACTGGTAAACCATCCACATCATAGCCCTTGAGATACACTTAAGATTTACTGGTTAGTTTTCATAGAAGATAGCTACACATTATTTTAACTCTTGGATCAACGCAAGTCCATTAAATGCACATTGATCACCGTTGAGAGATCAATGTCCATATTAAACTCAATGGAAGAACACATCAAATAGTGCACTGTGGTCAAATTTTGCCTTAATTGAACGGTACAATTTGAGTATATGCTTGGCAGAAATTTCAAATATATATATACGCTCGTCAGCATTTACGTTTTATCAAGATGAAAATAAGATGTGTTGGAGTGAGTTTACATCTACCAAACTTATTTCACCATTAATTCATTTAACGATTACATCTTAATCATCCATCACTAGAGCTGGGCATAGACGATTCGACTCGCCTGACTAACTCATCTGACTCGTTCAGACCTGACTTGACCTGAACCAAATGGGTGAGTCGGTCATAACCGAGTAGGCTTTGCCCAATCTGAATTCAAACCAAGTCAAGTTTGAGTTACCCAGTAACTCGACTCGACTCGAACCGAAACTCAATCCGATCAGATTTGACTCGACTCGGATTTGGGTATATATATAATAAAAAACTCTAATTTTTAAGTATATCTACCTTATAAGCCGCACCCGACCCTGACCCAATCCCAAATCCCCTCTCCCTCCCTCCTCCTCCTCTTCCAAGCCCGACAACTACCCACCACCATCACCACCCTCCTCCTTTCCTCTCCACTCCCTCCCTCCCCTTCCAAGCTCGGCAGCCACCCACCACCATCACCACCCTCCTCTCCACTCCCTCCCTCCCTCATCTCTCGATTCGAATCGGTGCCAACTCGAACTGACTCGGTACTTTTAACCGGGCTGGACTTGGTCCGGATTTGTCCAGGCCATACCTGGATTCGAATCGGTTCAGGCATGCTGGACTCAGTATCGAGTCGAGTCGAGTTCGGGCCAGGCCTATTTCAAAACTGGATCGAGTCGGGTCAGCCCTAACTCGGTCCGACTCGACTCGATGCCCAACTTTATCCTTCACATTCAATGTCTAAATCCAACCCATCTAGATTGTTGAAGTGGCTGTCCATGCATCCAATCCTCAAGCTAGCCGTTCATCCATCCACCAATCACCCATCACCACCTCAACTTTCCATCCACCATAACTTCACAATGCAAGAGATCTCCACAATGTAAGAGACCTAACTTCCTCCACTTTTCCATCCCCACAATGCACGCCACGCCTCCTTCTCCTACATTATCTCCTTAGAAATCACCTATCATCTAAACCGTTCAAACCGCCATTTCTGATCAAGTTCTATTATCCAGAACATCCATGATTCCTATAGTGGTAGGGTTTGGTTTTTTTACTATCAATTGGAGAAAAGAAAAGATAAGAAAAGAAGCAGAAGATAGAGAGAACTCGTAGGTGCAGTGGTGAGGTTGAGCATGAGTCTAACGTGCAATGAAGGAGCTTTGGACGTCGTGTTTGGGCTCATCCAACAACTTATGATAAGATGGGTAATCCAACTCACTTTTGAACTTTTGAACTTTGTATTTTTTGAGATTTACTTTTGAAAAATTCATTTATACCCTGATGTTTATTTTGTAATTTTAACATTAATTGAATCTGATTGATTCGTAGAATTCATTTATATTCTGATTTTATTTCTGAAATTTGGTTTTATGTGTATTAAATTAATTTCACTAAATTTAGACCCTAAATCTGAGTTAGACTGATTGATTTAAAATTAGTTTGATTTAGAATAAATACTAATTGATTTTATTTTTGTGTTTTGTTTTTTTTTTTTTTTTTTAAAAATGATTTAGCTAAGTATATATTTTAATTTAGAAATTCTGAATTTTTTTTTGTTAAGATTAAATTTAAAGATGAGTTTATTCCTAAATTTTGAAATTAATTATAATTAAAAGCAAATTATTAAAATTAGATTAAGTTTGAATTAATATATAAATTATTTAAGTCGGTGTAAAATAATATTTGAAGATAAATTTTATTGGTTTAGATCAAAATTGTTAAATTTAACTTAGAATTAAATTAAGTTCGAAATTAAAATTAATAACTTGAAATTACTTGTAAATTTTAAGTTTTAAACTAATGTATATTTAATTTCATATACAATAGTTAATTTAATTTATTAATTTAATCTAAATTGAGTATGATTACAAATGTTAGAATGATTGATTAATTTAAATTTAATGTATGTTGGTTATAATTAAAACATTAACTAGTGAGAATTATTAATTATACTAGTTAATGTTTTAATTATAACCACCATACATTAAATTTAAATTAATCAATCATTTTAACATTTGTAATCACATCAAATCTAGCTTAAATTAATAAATAAAATTAACTATTGTGTATGAAATTAAATATATATTAGTTTAAAACTTAAAATTTGTAAATTAATTTAAGTTATTAATTTTAATTTCAAACTTAATTTAATTCTAAGTTAAATTTAACAATTTTGATATAAACTAATAAAATTTATCTTTTGATATTATTTTACATTGACTTAAATAATTCATAGATTAATTCGAACTTAATACAATTTTAATAATTTACTTTTATATCAATTAATTTTGAAATTTTGGAATAAACTCAGATTTAAATTTAATTTTAACAAAAAAAATCTAAATTAAAATATATACTTAGCGAAATTGTTTATTTTTTTTCAAAACACAAAAATAAAATCAATTAGTATTTATTATAGATCAAACTAATTTTAAATCAGTTAGTCTAATTTAGATTTAAGGTCTAAATTTAGTGAGATTAATTTAATACACATAAAACTAAATTTCAGAAATAAAATCAGAATACAATTGAACTCTACGAATCAATCAAATTCAATTAATGTTAAAATTAAATAATAAACATCATGGTACAAATGAATTTTGACAATGTTAATATAAGGGAATTATTTCAAAAGTAAATATCAGAAAATACATAAAGCTAGAAAGTTCAGAAGTGAGTAGGATTACTCACCTTATCATAGGTTGTTGGATGAGCTCGAACTCGACATTCAAAGTCCCGCTGTTGCACGTTGGACTCATGCTTAACCTCACCACTGCATGTACGAGTTCTCTCTATCTTCTGCTTCTTTTCTTATTTTTTATTTCCTCTCCAATTGATAGTAGAAAACCAAACCCCACCACTATAGGAATTATGGATGTTCTGGATGGTAGATCTTGATCAAAAATTGCGGTTTGAACGGTCTAGATGAGAGGTGGTTTTCGAGGAGATAATGTAGGAGAAGAAGATGAAGGTGTGGCGTGCGTCGTGTGGATGGAAAAGTGGAGGAAGTTATGTCTCTTACGTTGTGGAGATCTATTGCATTGTGAAGTTATGGTGGATGGAAAGTTGATATGGTGGTGGGCGATTGATGGACAGATGAATGGCTAGCTTTTTAGGATTAGATGCATAGACGACCACTTTGACAATCTGGATGTGTTGGATTTAGACATTGAATGTGATGAATGATTGAGATGTAATGGTTAGATGAATTAACGGTGGAATAAGTTTGGTGGATGTAAACTCACTCCACACATCTTATTTTCCTCTTGAAGAAACGTGAATACGTTGGTGTCTATTATTATTTTATTTTTATTTTAAAGATGTGTAAACGTGTGTGTGCAAGATGGATTGGATAAAACACACCGTCCATTATAATGCTGAGTTCGTGTTCTCGACGATCGACCGTTCAAATTGCTAGAGAACGGTCTTAAGTTAATATGTTGAACGGATGGTCACAGTTACTGGATGGGTCATGACTATACTAGGGATGGCTGTGTAATTGAGAAAAAAAGATTGGAGGGTTGTTTATGAAGTTGCTGATGAATGGATGGTTTAGGTTGCTTATGAGACTAGCCTAATGAGTCTCACAATGACTAGTTCAAATAAAAGGAAAATTTTCATTCTAAGGATATCACGGCCAGGCAAGCTCTTGTTTATATATATACTTGAAAATTTTGCCGAGCGTAGACTCAAATTGTACCGTTCAATTAAAGAAAAATTTGACCATGGTGCACTATTTGATGTGTTCTTCCATTGAATTTAATATGGACATTGATCTCTCAACGGTGATCAAGGTGCATTTAATGGACTTGCGTCAATCCAAGGGTTAAAATAATGTGTGTAGCTAACTAGCTATCTTCTGTGAAAACTAACTAGTAAATCTTAAGTCTATCTCAAGGGCTATGATGTGGACGGTTTACTTTTGTATTTGGGTAGCCGAGTTGAAGGATACGAGTGCGATGTATGGTTGGATGATCAAGATACAAGTAAATAATCATACGGTTAAGATTCTAATATGATATATAGGTTACTGCATGGGTACTTTCGTGTCTAGGTAGGTATAAGATGTGTTTTTGGTTGAATTAGATAGATGGATCATCGGATTAACGGCATAGATTAATCATTTAATAAATTGAACTAAAATCTTAAAAATGGATGAATGAATAGGTGATCACATACCTTGTACGATGAATGAACACGTGAGTTTAGCGTGTGCTCCACAGCTAGATTTGAGCTAGTTAATGCATTAATGGGTGGTTTTAAGTGTATAAGTGAAGGGAGTGCACGCGTGTGCTCCATAGCTAGATTTGAGCTAGTTAATGCATTAATGGGTGGTTTTAGGTTTATAAGTGAAGGAAGTGCACATACACACACGCACGCACACACACACACACACCAAAATAATGCAATTATAATTCAATGGTTCACACTAACAAATCGATCCATATCAATGGTCACATCTCGTATAAATTGAAGGATGCATGTATGTAATGATGTGTGGGTGGACGCATGTATGCTTAGATGAATGCATGTGTATGTACATGCACGTGCATGCACAAGTACCAAGGTCTTTTTAAGTGTTCCCTCATCCTCATAATCAAAGTTTGCGTCTTTATTGGGGACATCTCTAGCTCCCTTATAGGATGTCCGAACCCACTCTACTTTTTATCATTTTATTTGTTATTAGGGCTACTCTTAGTTAGGCTTTTTCAAATGATCTTATTCTTGATTCTATACTTCTATATCTACATCTACCCATCCTTTTTTTGTGTGTGTGTGTTGCCTCTTAATTGCCTAACACTATGCCCCATACGCATGGCTTGCTAATGGAATTGCAAAATTTTCCCTTGAGTTCCATTATAATTCAACAATCACACAACACTTTAGAGGGATACCACCTCCACTTAATCTGTCACCCGTGACGACCCCGGAACTAGCGATGTGGGTAGTATCCTGACCGTGGGTCCCACCTCGATGTATGTGTTGTATATCTACACCATCTATCTGTTTTGCCTACTCATTTTGTGGCACGAGCCCAAAAATGAAGCAAATGCAAATATCAGGGGGACCCCACCACATGAAACGATGGTAATTGATTTTGAATGCCTACCATTAAAAGCTTCCTAGGGCTGACTCTAATGTTTATTTGCCATCCAACCTGTTGATAAGGTCACACAGACATGGATGAAGGGAAAGTGCAAATGCCATGTTGATCCAAAACTTTTGTGGCCACAAAAAGTTTTTGATAGTCATTCACCATTGTTTCCTGTGGTGTGGTCCACCTGAGATTTGTATTTGCTTCATCTTTGGTCTCATGCCATAAAATGAGTCGGCAAAATGGATGGACAATGTAGAGATACAACCTCGGCTAGAGTCCTGACGTATCTTATTGCAATGTGTCGGGATGTATTAAAGCAAACCTCAGCCACCAAAATACAATCAATAAATTGCTAGTTTTGCATAGGAAGCTCAAATAGTAATCCACTCCTTGTGTAGCAAATTCAACAAAAAATTGTGAATACAAACAAATATCATTGCAATTTCAAGAATGGTTTATATGTTACTTTTGTTTTGGTTTCTATATACATATTGATCTCTGCTTGCTAATCATCCATTGGTTGGATGGTTAGCAATTCAGTGGTTGAATTCAAGTAGTGTGATTTTTGTCCCTCCACAATGGTCCCATGATATGGATTGTCCGGATTGACTATTTGCTTGGTTGGGTGCAATAGATGCTTTTCTTAAAATCTCACTAATCAGGTGACTCTAATCATTCATTGGTTGGATGGTTAGCATCGTTGCCTTGTTTGAATTTTTGAAATTAGAGGCAGTCTGCTTTTAGACCATCCCCCTCTATATTGGCCCCATGATTTGATTGACTTACATGTTTACCATCTGCATGATGGATGTATTTCTTAAAATTGTGGGTGATCCTAACCATTCATTAGTATCATCATCATCATCACCAAAGCCTTATTCCAACAAGTGGGCTTGGCTAAATGAATCCTGTTCTACCATTGTAGTCTATCACCATTCATTACAATGGTCTGTATTATTTATCCATGAGATGTCCCTCAATGGTGGGCCTATAGTCTAAGGCTTTGAATTGACATACATGCTTGCCTATCTCTATATCTGTCCAATTTTTATTGTCGCAACCATTGTTTATATACAAAGGAACCTTCTTATATTATTATTATAGCAAATCTTTGGACATTTTTTTTTCGTGGTTCTTGGTACTTCCTAGATTTACCTAAAACAATTTCCCACCTGAAACCAAATTGACAGGGCTTTCAGAAAATCATAATGGTCATCATTGCATTGGAGGTTTTGAGGCAGAAAGTGCTCAGGAAGGGGACAACATACCAAACTTGTGCAAAGAAATGGAAGAGGCTCCTGTATTGGAGCCATCAGAACCGACCAGAATAAGAAGAGCTGGCAAATGTAATTTGCGCAAAAGTTTGGCCTGGGATAGTGCTTTCTTCACAAGTGAAGGTATGTTTCTATGAATAGATGTGCATGGGAGCACTCTACTTTTTTCACCTTTTTCCCCATTAACAGAAAAAATAGTTGACTTTCCCATCTTGACATTCCTTAGAAACTTCACTTCACGGTCATTTTTAATGTCTTTCATTTTATCAGGGATTCTTGATCCCGATGAATTGGAAGTTGTAAGCAAAACATTCAAGAAGTCCGCGGCACATGCATTGCCTGAAATTCAAGAAGATCTTAGGAAATCAACTGAGTCAACCTGTACGTTAGGAAGTGATGCTTCAGCACTTGAAAGCCTTGAAATTGAATTGTTTGAGGATATACGAGCCTCCATTCAAAAGTCAGGCTATGAGTGCAGTAATGCTTCCAATGTGGCATCTTCTAGTAGCAAAACTCGACAAGGGGAACTGGATATACCATGTATTGGTGGTGAGTCTCATTCTTTTTCTTCTGTTTTGGTGGTGTCTTTATTCAGCAATTTGTTACTGAAATGTGAGCTTATGTTAATGTTGATCTGTGTTACTCAATCTGTATATGGGTATTGATACAACATGGGATTGGATATTACAGATCCTTTGAATACAAATTCTCAGGATATGATTATGCAAGAACTGGCTACAACCGCTAAGTATAATCATCTAAAAGATGTTTCTTTAACAGCTTCACAAGTAGGGTTTTCAGTCCAGGTGTTACGTTTTTCTATATTTGCTAAAGAGAAATACTGTGATCCTCTGGCAATGTGATGGATTTCTTTTTTCTGAGAGAACTTAAATTTTATTACCCAAGTGCACCAAAAAAAAGAGCAAAAGAATACAACCCAACTCTACAACTCAAAAAAAGAGGAGGTCAACATTTTTAACTGTCTTTACATAAGAAGCCCAATTCAAAACATTAACTTTACTTTCCTTAATAAATTCTTCCGGCGAAGATATTCTATTCTTGAAACAATGCCTATTGCGTTCTCCCCAAATGACCCAAAAGGCTTCCAAAATGAGTACACAACTTTCCCTACTTTGCCCACCCCTCCATGCCAAGCCCATAGAAGAATAGAAGATCCGTAATAGAGTCCTGCATCACCCACACAAATATGGAAAGCTTTTAGAAAATGATTCCACACCTTTCGAGCGAACCCACAATGAATGAAGAGGTGATCAATTGACTCTGCATCGCAACGGATTTAACTATCTTTACATAAGAAGCCTAATTCAAAACATTAACTGTAATTTCCTTAATAACTTCTTCCGGCGAAGATCTTCTATTCCTGAAACAATTCCGATTGCGTTCTCCCCAAATGACACAAAAGGCTGCCAAAATGAGTAATTTCCATACAACTTTCCCCACTTTGCCCATCTCTCCCCACAATGTTCGAAGTATCGGTATCGCTACAAGTTTTGCTGGCCGAGGATACGGAAATAGTATTGATGTTGCCGATAATATCAATGATAACCAGAAATGCGGGAAAACATGGGAAAAACAGTAGAATTTTCAGTTAAACTTCAAGATATGCTAAAATACACATATTTGCATATTTAGGAATAAAAAATTATAAAAAGAATGTATACACAATAAGTTTCCATTAAATGGGGGCTTAAAAGCATGTGTCGTTGTAAGAAAGAGTCTAACCATCCCATCCATCCCATCCAAACATCCATCCATATTGCAAAATATTGACAACTCATGATATTTTGCCAAGAAATCATCAACAATTGGAAAGGAAACGAAAGATTGTGGTCTTGATATTGTGCATGTTGTGAGTAACAATAATATTGAGACATTATCAATATTAGCAATGACAAATTGAAAACTGTATACAACAATGTGCTCGTAAAAAAAATTTGAAATAGATTTTTTTAATAAAAAAACTTTCTGTGATATCTCTACGTTGGCAATATTATTGAAATATTGCCGATACACTTGTCATACAAGTGTCAATATTGATACATTGGCAATACAAGCAACGCTTGGAATTTACACAATTGAAAATATTGGCAATATCGATACTTTGGCGATACTTAGCGATACAATGTTGATGCATGGAATTTCTAATACTACTGGTGTTATCGGTATCGCCAAGCTGGAGATAACGATAATATCGAAGATAATTCAAACAATGCCTCTCCATGCCAACCCCACAGAAGATCTGCAACAAAATCCGCCATCACCCATGTGATATGGAAAGCTTCTAGAAAATGGTCTCACATCTTTCAAGCGAACCCACAACAAATGAGGTGATCAATTGACTCTGCATCGCCCATGCACATCACAAATATGTTGGGAAGGGTAAGGGTCCTCTGCGAACCCACAATGAGTGAAGAGATGATACCCTGATAATTTGAAGTAACTCAGAAATTACTCACATGGCATATGCAATTCAAAATAAACCATCCCAATTATGGGAACATAAATACTCACATGGCATACACAATTCAAAATAAATCATCCAAATTATGGGAACATAAAATACTCACATGGCATACACAATTCAAAATAAACCATCCAAATTATGGGAACAAGTTTGGCTATGTCAGGAACAAAAAAGATTACTCTTATTTGGTTATTGAAATACTAGATTGCTTTACATTTATTGGACAGTTAGAAATGAAACTATCCAATGGTCTTATTTCAAAAGACAATGTTCACGAATCAGAGGTTAGAGCTGTTCAACCAACCTGATTTTTATACTGTAACTTAATGACATTAAGCTCCACAATTTAGCCGGTTTAATTTGGATGAATTTGCTCCACGTGTACCATTTTTAACAACGTATCAAGTGTCATAAGCAGCTGGAGTATCAAATAACTCCCCTATGCTAAATAGCTTATGGATCTGGAGTTTGAAACTGTGGTAGATCTGAACTTCAAGTCTTTAAAGGATTAAGATAACCATTTTGTTCAAAGAGAAAAGGAAACATATCAGAACACAATGGGAAAAACTTCACTGGGACAATGGACAAAAGGAAGCACAATTGCACTTAATGACTGGAACAGCCTTGTAATGGCCAACTGTATCTTAATGGTAATTACGGGGGCTGTTACGGCAACCATTACCATTATTGAATACCTTGTTAATTTCCAACCAGAAAGGAGGGCTAATCTTCCCTCATAAACTCAAGTAGTTCTGTTTTGTTCACTTCCAATTTAGCCAGCAAGTCAGCCTCTTCGCTGGCTTCCCTTGGGATATGCATATAAGAGATTATACAACCCCTCTAACAATCTCTAATCTCTTCTATAGCACCAGCAATCCTCCTTGGGTATATGACTCTTGCCCAAGACATTGCATTTTTGTAGTCCCCTTTGACGGTAGCAGGAAGTTGTTCGCCACCACAATCTTGACCGTTTGGAGTAATGCCTTAGCCTTAGCTTTGTTAGAGTCATCGAACTCCAAAGGGCCAAAGAATTTAGCAAAAAACATCCCCCAACTTTCATGAACCAGCCTGCCTTTATCCAAGAGACCTGGGTTCCCCTAGGAACTCCCATCAAAATTCTACCTCACATGTGACTCAGTTAAGTTTTTTGAAGGATCCAAGTACATGGTTTCATTATTATTTTATTTTTAGTATATACAAATACCATTGTTCTTTAATGTCATGCTTTCAGATTGTTAAACTTTATCTAGTGGGAACTACTTTTCATAGGCACCATTCTTCATTTTAGCTTTAAATATTCATATATATTGGAAATTATTCTCAGTTTTATGATGGTTATCATTTTACAGCGTCTCCAGTGGAGCATACTTGTCAAAATAGGGTAAGTTATTTCATGGCTGCAGTTCGTCCCTGCGGTATGTTTCATCTTAGAGCATGTTGTAAATCAGTACATTCTGAAATTTCAGATGAAGCCCGTCAGCAAGCCTTTGAGCTCTTCCAAGAGTCATGGTCTTACTAAGCAAGTGCTAGAGAAAAACTCGAAGGAGGCTCTTGTTCATCCACTAGCAGTAAGAATTTTTATCCAAGTATAAGTTACTTTCTAAGTTTTGGCATTTGGTTAAACTGACACTGGTTAATTTATTGATTGAGTCAAGGGTGTCGCTAGAAGTGGAGACCAGAACTCATCTTTAAAGCCACCGAAGATTTTACCAAGGGTGAACCCCCCCTCAACAGCACCAACCAAGAAAACTTTGGCTTCTTCTGAGTGTATCAAAGTAAAAAATAATACTGCGAAGGCTTCAGGTAAGAGTTTTTGAATTTTTTTTTGGGAAGGAATTGAGCATGAAGACTGATGTTTGTCATCTGCTTGATGTTTGAGTAAATGAAATTCCATTGAATCCATATTGAGACACTTTCTGTACAATGTGTTTTTTTTAGAGATTTAGGCTGGGCACAAACCAGTGGGGTCACCTGTTCATCTAGATTGGACTATAGTTCTAAAACTCAGTGATTTGACTTGAAACTCGGTCAAGTCATCTTGACTTGGCCAGAAATCATGCCAAGTCACCATAAAAGTCACTAGTTCGCTTGAATCAGTTCAGCTTGGGATGACTTGTTGAGTCAGCTTGCCCACTCGATCGAGTCGATGTGACTCAGCATGACTTGAACTAAGTCACTTGCTGAGTTGATTCATTTTTAAATGAAAAAATACGAGTGGTTAGTGGGATTTGAATCCACGATTTCAAGCAGACAAGGAACTAGTGTCTACTAGAAGACAAGAACAACTTATATTCTTTAGCTTGGCTATCTTTATGGTAATAACATTCTAATCACCTATTATTAGTTTAATTTTTTTTCCTTGTTTAATTATTAAATATCGAGTTGAGTTGAATCAAATCCTCGAGTCAACCCGATCCAACTGGATATTGAGTCGAGTCTAGTTTTAAACTATGGACACAACTGGTTCAGCTAAAGAATAATTTTTTTTAGGACAGTTGCACTATGTAGAAGGTGCGCCAAAAAAATAAAAATAAATCAGGCCAGTATACTCATCAGGAGTGACCTACCTGTACATTGAATGTGGATGCTTGGCTATTTATTCTAGTTCTTGTGTCACTTGCTGGTTAAATGTGACTGTTGCAGGAAGTGGAAGCAACCAGAAGTATGTTGCACTTTCCAAGAAACCAGTTTCTGGTGTTACACCCGCCACGACTTCCAGTTCTATACCTTCAGCAAAATCTTCTTCTTCAGGTTCGTCCTCTTCTGCCAAAACACTGCCATCAACTCCCTCCTCGCACAACAGATCTGGCAGCACTAAGAACTTGAGAAATAGAGCTGATTCTAGAAATGCCAATCCATCTTCCACTGTTTCGATTATGAAAACCCCTCTTCGGATCTCTAGAAATAAAACTGGGTCTAGAAATTCTAATTTGTCGGCATATTTAATGTCTACTTCCAAGTTCGAGTCAAGCGTATCACCTGCTAGTTCCATTGATGGCTTGTCTTCAGAGTCATCTTCCTCAACATGTACGGCCAGCCAAATGTCGAACAGTTCGAAAGCAAGCCTTGATATCAGTTCCACTTCCTCCTCTTGCGGGGGGGATTTTTTGGTGAGGGATGCCCCTGAGCAACCAGATCAGCCCTTTATCGGACATGAAGATTCAGTAGCAGGATTCCCAAGTCAATGTGTTGAGAAAGCCTCTATGGAAACTGGTGTTCTTTCTCATCTGGCAGCTGTGAATGCTCCTAGAAGCTGCATCAACTCTAACTCCAGCATGCAAAGCTTCAGACCGTCAGGTCTACGAATGCCATCTCCAAAGATTGGTTTCTTTGATGCAGTAAGTACTTTGGTCATATCCACTGGAAATTATATTTTTCTTATTTTTTAGCTTGTAATTTCTAACATCTACTTTGCGAAAAAATCTTCTGATTTTCAGGAGAAAACTGGTGTGCGCACATCAAACACTGGTCTGCAATTTAATTCAGGACTTCGAAGTGGTCTTCTTAAGAATGCTTCTGGAATTAATAATGTTGATGGGGCTATCAAGCAAAGGCCTTCTAAGCTTCAGTATGCAAGACCGCTAGCCCAGATTGGATCCATGAAATTCAATTCTCAGCTCATCGGACCATCACGTCAGGCTTCTGCTTCTAGCATGAAACCTGCCTCCACTCAACAGCCTCAACAGCTACCCAATCCATTACCATCTAGCATTCCAAGAACCAAAAACCATCCTAGCACAGTTGTAGCAGTTCAGGGCTCATCTCTTGGAACTGGTGGAGGGAGCAACTCTAACACTCTGGAACTACAAGCAGAAGCAGCTGATAAAGGAAAGTATGGTCAGAGTTCAGATCCAAATACGGGAGAGCATGATGATCGGAATGTTATCGAGATGTATGAGGCGACAGAGAGTGAAAGGCAGGTCCATTCAAGAGTAAGTGAAATTGATTTTACAAAGGAAAATGGACATTGCCGTTATGCTGAAGCAAGTCATGAATTGGATGTAAAGAATGTGGATAATTCCAAGTTAATTTACCATTCTGGGGAATGTGTTCAAGACCAGAAGGTGGATTTCCTACAAGGTTTGTCAGAGCCTAGTTCTTTTAGCAATAGGAGCATATTGGCTGAATTGAACACGGAGTTGGCTGTGAAAAAGGTTGTTGATAAGACATCAATGTTTCCTTTTCTAGAGAAAGGCATTCAGGTG
Organism: Magnolia sinica; assembly: GCF_029962835.1. Classification (NCBI taxonomy): domain Eukaryota; kingdom Viridiplantae; phylum Streptophyta; class Magnoliopsida; order Magnoliales; family Magnoliaceae; genus Magnolia; species Magnolia sinica. Next base: position 15,978,577 of record NC_080573.1, read on the forward strand.
CCTTCACCAGTTGCCTATTTAGATCCTGCAGTTGAACTTGTGGAGGCGAATCTCACTGCCAAAAGTTTGAATGAGCCAGAAGGAAAATATCTCAGAGAGTAATTACAATTCTTCTCCAGTTCCTCAGCAGCTGATTTCTCTACATTGAGGTACGGAAATTCCTAAGTCCCTAAAAGGAATGGAAGCAATTGAAAGATTCTGATATAGATATTGACACTGTTGGTCCTGAAACTATTGTGGTTTCTGCCAATATATTAATACCCTCCCAATTCTTGCACTTCTGTCAATCTGATATTAAGAACGCTGTTTCCTATAATTTCAAGCAGTCATTTTACCAATCTAAGAAGGAATATATATATATAGACACAGAGAGAGAGAGAGAGAGAGAGAGAGAGAGAGAGAGAGAGAGAGAGAGAGAGAGAGAGAGAGAGAGCACCTGCACACCAATTCTCACGAGATCTCGTGAGCACTTTTTCAGAACTCATCACCTGTGATATGAACCCAAAATCTAAATGGTCCACATGATGCAGCAGCCCATGAAACCCCCATGGCCCAACTTTTACTCTTATCAAAAACTTTGGTGGGCCATGACAAAAGAGAGGCAAATTAAGGGAGGAAATTGTTTCCTTTTGCCATGGCCCACCGAAGTTTTGGATCACAATGAAAGTTGGGCCCTGGGGGTTTCATGGGCTGCTGCATCACATGGACGGTTCAGATTTTGTACTCATATCATGGGAGATGAGATCTGAAAAGGTTCTCACGAGAATGGTGCGCAGGTGAGCATTCCTCTCTCTCTCTCTCTCTCTCTCTCTCTCTCTCTCTATATATATATATATATATATATATATATATATATATTATAACTGATCATTGAATGCCTATTCACAGTTTCATGGAGCTTTCCAAGCTTCTTTTTAATTAAGTAGAGCATGCATTCTTCAAGATTAATCAATGGTGCATTTGGATGCAACAGCACTTTTGAAGTGCAATTGCAAGTCTAATAAAGTGGGAATATCGAAAATTGTAATTTCTCCTTCTATTTGGATTTGAAAGAAATTTAACTGTATTTGGAGGGATTCTTTGTTGTTATGAACGTGGAAACATTATAAACTGTCATGCAGGATGTTTTTATTTTATTATTATTTTTTTTTGGAAGAAAACCACCTTTACTAATGGAGCCAACCTTCCACGTTTTTAATATTCCCTTGTAAATGTGACATGAAAAGCTCATAGATGTTGATGGTCCTATCCGGAGCTCCATCGTGGGGCAGGTCTTATATTCCATTGGCTTGAGGAGTATCTTTTGCCGCCACTACCTCACAGGACTAGCCATGAGGCTGAGAAATGCTTCCTTTCTCTTGATGCACCAAAAAATAATTAATCACTAGCTTTTGTTGTTTACTCTTAATTAAGCTTAATTTTCACAATTCAATTCATTTGTGCATCCAAACACAGCCCCAAAATGTCAAGTTGCCTGAAAGTCAAACATTTTCCTGTAAAAAAGAAGGATAAGTTGATTTTTTTAACTCATGTATACTTGCCTCTTCTAGATTTTCCTGCTCCATCTTGTGTCAGTGGCTTCCATACCTCTATGTGCTCCATCTTCCAACACCAGTACACCCTGATTTTTTGGAAGAATGACTTTGGCCATCTTGGATTTTGTTACCTAACTGCTCCCATAAAAATAGTTGCATGGATCTGTTATCCTGGCAGTAGGGTTGTATCTTGGGCAGGTTGGGTTGGATTGAGGGTCAACACTACCCTGACCCCACCTCAAGAGGACCCAACCTGACCCGAATTCCAACCCAAACCCGAACCGAATGCCTCTACACTTGATCCTAAACTAATCCAACATGACCCGACCCAATCCAAATACATGTTATTATTCCAAACTTGCCTAACTTTACCTGAGTTTGCTCACCCCAAACCTAAGCCAATTTCAAATCGTACCCCAACCCTGACAGCCTGATCTGACCCAAACCCAAGTTGCAGCACTACCTGCCAGTACTGGGTTCTTGTTTCCTAATCAAGTGGTGTAAAAACTCTGCATTTTGTCAATGTAGTCTATTGAAGCTGAAAACAGAATGAAGTGAGACTTTCAGACTGATGGATGCTAGTTTTGTCATGCAGGGAGATCACATAACTTGGCAGATGATATCTATATCCTGTATCGAGAATAAGAAATATCTGTTTGTTTCACCGACATTTCTGTGTAGAAGACTAGAAACAGATGGGTTTGTGGAAAGGATCTTGTAACAATAGCAGATGTTTATTCCACCAATCTTGCTGAATTTGTTGTTCTGTTGGAATGGCTTTATACATAACCCATGAGTGAACCATTCTTTTTTTGAAATGTGATCCGGTCCGTTGTTTCGCGATCTAACGGTTGCAATCGGGACCAGTAAGAGTGAACCATCTCTTATTGTCCTGAAGATGCAATTACAAGAGTACCTTTTGTCAATAATGGTTTTGCACAAGAAATTGTGTAGGGAGTTCAACAGTAAGGTGGCTTCGGTCTGGGATTCAATCCATTGCAATCAGGTATGTTGCTTGCCCCTAACATCAACATACCTGCTTATGTCTATACTGATTACTGCCATGGTGTAGCTAAGTGGCACGTTCTCTGTGTTTGAACAACCTGATGAACCTATGTGGCTGTGATGATGACCAATGCCAGCGGAGTGGGTGTTTTACTTTGCAGTATGCTTTCACTGAAAGTTTCGAACGACTCCCAAAAGTGTTCAAAGTCCGGCATAATGCATGGTGGTATTATAGATGTCGACTGTTTGTGCGATTGAGATCGTATATTAATTTCATTCTATGCAATGACTATGTTGCATCATCAAAACCTTTATTTGCTCATGCAGAGATAGTTATTGCTGCTGCTGCTGTTGTTGTGATTGTTGTTATTATTAGTATTTGAAAAAAAAAGGTACTTTTTTTTTTCTAGCCTAATAATGGAGGATATAGGAAAGAAGGGGAGAAGGAGAGGAGAAGGGAGTTAGCTTCCACTATATAGGTAGTTTACATCAAATGGGGGGAGTTAGCTAGGTCTGTGGTATCCGACAAACATGTCGTGCTCTCCAAAAATCGAACTCACGTAAAAAGTAATTATGATCTATTTACAGGTAATTTTGAAAATCAAACAGGCCTGAAGATGGATTGGCCTGAATTTTGAGCTGATGAAGGGTGCATCATGGCCGGAGCCAGGGAGCTCTAGCTCATGGGAAGCGACCACGAGGTGCAGGACGTAATGGTACTTTTCTAACTTTGATCACGCAGGAAGCGGATTATGTGTCATTATCCACACTGTTCATTTGTTTTTCCAGCTCATTTAAGGATCGAGTACAAAATCGAAGCAGATTCAAAGGTCAAGTGGACCACGCCACGGGTTAGGAAAGACACTAATCATGGAGCAGCCAATTGTGGGGGTGACAACAGGCAGGGTCTGGGCTGGATCAGGGTCAGCCCAATCTCAAACCATTTGTTCAGTAGGCCTGATTTTAGGCCCAGGCCCAGACCATTTGGTAATCATGCCTTTGATATTGATGTAAGGACCCTGTTCTAGTGTCGGATTAGAGGTGGGCATCGAGCCGAGTCGAGTCGAGGTGGGCCAAGCTTGGCTTGGCTTGTCCATGGACTCGAGTTTGAGCTCGACCTCGAGCTCAACATTAAAGCTTGGCTTATTTGCCAAAGCTGTTGAGTCGAGCTAGTGGTTCGAGTCAAGTCGAGTTTACCTCGAATCGAGCTTGAGCTTGAGCTTGTTGGGTGAGAGAGTAATGGATTTTGTTCTTGATCCTCCTCCATTGATGAAAAATTCAAAAATCTTAAAAGAATCAAAGCAAAATCTGATGAAAAAACCAAACAAAGCTTCGAATCAGATGAGGAAACCTGTAAGAACCGATCTGTTCTTGATCTTCTTTCATCAGCAGAAATTCAAATATTAGAAAAGAAACAGAGCAGAACACAGATTAGAAATCCAAGTAAAGAGCTCTAGCCAATCAGATCATTGGATTTCCTTGAAACTCTAACAAATCTGAGAAGAACCTATCTCGAATTTCTTGGGTTTCTCACCTAAGAATTAGATCTCAAGAGATTGAAATCATACTATTGTGGAGTTGAAATGAAAACTGGTGGTGGTGGTCGGGGCGAGCGTGTAGCTGGTAGTGGGCAGAGAAAGAGAAGAAAGGGAAAGGGAAGAGGGTGCGTGCGGTCGAGTAGAGACTCTAGGGTTTGTTTTTTGTTTTTTAATTTTTAAGTTTAAACTTAAAACTTATCTATATATATATATATATATAAAATATAATATAATATTTAATATATTTATTAATCGAGCCGGATTGAGCTCGAGTTCGAGCTTTGAGTCGAGTCGAGTTCGAATCGAGTCAAGTTGAAATGCCCCTTGGTTGAGCTTGGCTTGAACTCAACTCAAGTTTCAAATAATTAGCTTGGCTCGGCTCAAATCGGCCATTCAAGCCGAGTCAATCCAAGCCGACTCGAGCCGAGTTGAGCGAGCTTTACGAGCTAGCTTGACTCGTGAACAGCCCTATGTTGGATTAGGCCGAAATAGGCTGGGCCAATGCCCAATCCGTTTGTTTTTCAGTGAAGCAGGCTTCAAAATCATGGGCCCCATTGCGATAAGGAAACTAAATGGTTCGGTATTTTTTTTCCAGGGCTGATGGTGACCGAGAAAAGTTTGGTGGGGTCCACCATGATGTGCGTGTGATATCTAATCCATCCATCATTTGCACCAGCTCACATTAGGATGTGAACCGAAATCAGGCTGACCGAAACTCAAGTGGGCCACACCACAGGTTCTTACAGCGGACCTAAGTTGTGGATCGGACTGGCGTTTCCTTTCATCATAGTAGGACTCATCTCGGGTTGGACGGCATATAAACATCAATGGGGCCCAGGAAGGTTCCAGTGGTCAGTGGCCCCATCCCCACTGTTCCCTGTAGTGTGGCCCACTTGAGTTTGGGATCGGCATGCGGAAGCGGATTGGTTGGTGACCCCAACACCACTCAGCTAAGTGGTGTTAGGTACTGTGGGGCCCACTGTGATATATGTTTTTTATATCCACACCATCCATCCATTTAGTCACTCAGTTTAGGAGATGAGTCTAAAAATGCAGCGGATTGAAGATCAAATGGACCACACCACATGAAACAGTAGGGATAATGACACCCACTGTTGAAACCTTCCTAGGGCCTACCAAAATGTTTATTTACCATCTAACCTGTTGATTAGGTCACACACAGCGTGGATAAAACTCATACATCACGGTGGGCCCGAAAGCGCGACACACCATCAACCTTGGTGGTGTGCTGACGTCACCAAGTTATGTGGGCCCACCATGATGCGTGTTACATCCACACCGTCCATCCATTTTGCGAGATCATTTTAGGGCATGGCCCACCATGATGTGTGTTATATCCACACTGTTCATCCACATTGCGAGACCATTTTAGGGCACGTGCCTAAAAAGAGGCAGATCAAAAGCTCAGACCACAGCACACAAAGCAGGGGGACTGACGCCGGCGGCCATGATGTTTATTTGCCATCCAACCTGTTCATATGGTCACACGAACCTGGATGGAGAGAAAACACAAATATCAGCTTGATCCAAAATTTTTGTGGCGCCAAGAAGTTTTTAATGGTAAGCATTCAGTACCTACAGATTTTTGTGGTGTGGTCCACTTGAGGTTTTGATCTATCTCTTTTTTGGATCCATGCCCTAAAACGATCTCACAACATGGATGTACGGTGTGATATAACACATATATCATTGTGGAGCCCACAGAACTTAGTGACGTCAACACACCACAGAGGTCGGTGCCGTGTGGCACACAACGCAATCCGCTTCCGGTGGTGCTGGATATCGGACGGCTGGCATGGATATGAATTAATCAAGGTGGGCCCCACACTGTAAGGATAACAGCCACTAATCCGCTCCCATTCCTTCCTCCGCCTGCTCGTCTGTCATGAACTGGAGATGTCACGGACATGAAGTGGGCCCCACATCTCTCTGTTGCACGACTCCGTGCGTTGTTGGAAATCTTGGAACATCCCCACAACCGAGATAATGATACCCCACGTCCCACTGCCTGCCGATTTTGTGCTGAGTTGTCAAAGCAGAAGACCATCTGATCTGATCCGTGTACATGAACCGTATACTCGGGTTTTTCATTTTGCGCAGGTGGGGCCATGATCCAATGATCCAGACCGTTGTTCTGTTGGATCCTACCATGGATGGACAATCCTCCAGATATCTTCCCACTCCACGATACAGTAGAGCTATTTCTTCATAGAACATGTGGTGTGCTTATAGTGATCATCCATTTAGTGGGTCCCACCCTGGATGGTTCATGTTTCAAAGATCACATGTTATAGGTAAAATCCCGATCATCAGTTTTTCTTCACTTTCTTAGATGAATTTGGACCGTTAACCATCTTTGTTTACTACCGTTCAATCTAGAGGTCACTGACCAGATGGCTAGATCATCTGGGTTTTTGGATACGTTGAACCATTTTGCATCCACAGTAAGGGAAACCAAATGGACGGTCGAGATTTACACATCACCTTGCGATATGTATTGTGGAGAGAAATACAACAAGTTCATATTCAACTGGGGCCGTTGATGGGCCAGGCTAGCCCATTGAGCTTTGTGTTCTGGACTACTGGGCCAGGCCATTCCTAAGGGCCACACCAGCCCAGCCTGTTTAGGGCCCGTTTCGCCGGGCGGATTGGAAGAAAAATCCGGTGATTGGCCGGCATGCCAAACAGACTGTATGATCTGTTGAAACTCCTAATAGTCTACCACCGGAGCAAGAGTAATGATCTAAGGGCGTGTTTGGCCGGACCGATCCCGTGGGATTTGGTGGGATGGGATCAATTTTAAGGTAATGATGACGGTGTCAGTGGATTGTCTCATGATCCATGGGATTGCTTATATCCCTCCGAAGTTCACCGGGTCTGTTTGGCACGCCCCGCTGATCCTGGGATTTCACCGTCCAATCCATTCAACCAAGGGATAGGATCACTGTTAAGGTAATGATGGTGATGTCAGTGGATTGTCTGAAGATCCATGGGATTGCTCGTATCCCGGGACAAAGTTCACCAGATCTGTTTGGCTCGTCATGCCGATCCCGGGATATTGCCGATCCCATCCCTCCTAATCCCACCTAATCCCACATCCAGCGCCCGGCCGATCTTAAGACAATCCACAGACAACACCATCATTACCTTTATATCCCATCCAATCCACCCTAATCCGTTTAAATTTGCCTGGGACGTGTTTGGTTCGAGGGATTGGAAGGGATGGAAAGGTTTAATCCTGGGATTGGCCGGGCGTGTCAAACAGACTCGATATAGCAATCCCATGGATCTTAAGACAATCCACTGACAACACCATCATTACCTTGAAATCCATGCCATCCACCCTAATACCATTCAATCCCTTCCAATCCATCCGGCCAAACGGGTTTTAAGGGTATTTTTGTCACATATCATGCATGATGAGGGTCATGTAAGGAACAGTCCAGATCTAGCTGGGCTCGAGCAGGGCCTGTTAGTTCGGCCCATCGTGAGAATGGGCTGGGCCTTGATTTATCATCTAAACCGGGCTTGGACACACCACACGTTCAACCCTTCAAGGCCCATGATTAGCGGCTAGGATCTACCACTCGGAAAATTGGTCTTGACGGTCAGGATCACTGAAACATGACCTGTACAAGCTTAAAATCCAAGAATAGTGTACACATCATATGCTCCAGAAACGTACAGCTGCTACTAGAAAAGGACATAAATGGACGGCCGTGATCGTCCTTAATCTTCGTACTTATCATCTATCACTAAATTCCAATTACTCTAATTAATCTCCTCCCATATATAAATAATAAGCTGCAGTCTCCTCCGTCAAACCTCATCAGCATCATGGACAAAAGCCAGCACGAGAATATCGTCCGGCCCGTAATCAAGACCGTTGATCGCGACGACGAGGACACTTTCTCCTTCGCAGCGTTGGCCGTCCAAGACAAACCAACGGACGAACAGGCCCTCGATCAAGGGACCGCAGCGAACACAGACTCGCCGGCCGACTTCCTATTCGCCAATGGCCAGCTTCTTCCGCATGCGTTCCCCGTCCTATCGGATTCCAGCCGGAAATCGATCAGCAAAGAATCGCTGACGTCATCGTCGTCGAAAGGCAGCAGCACCACCAGCAGAAGCAGCAGCACGAGTATGAATTCACGGCAGAACAGCAATAGCAATGGGTCTGATAGCGAGAGAGTGGTGGCGAGCCCCACATCTGGCCCAGTGATAAAGCATGTACGGTTCCGATCATTCGATGCTGCTGCCGCGAAGCATTCAAAGGGGCAGTTAGTGACTGGAGTACCGTCTGGACGGAAATCAACGGCTGAGGTTTCTCGCCGGAAGAAGGTTAATGCCATGGAGCAAAAAGATCGTAGAAAGCGTCAAATGACCAAGAACCAGGCGTCAGGGAATTCGTCGGCCGGACGTGGAATTTTCCAGTCGTTCATGTCGGCATGCAGGGAATGCCACGCCCTTGAACCGTCGATGCAAGTAGAATCGCAGAAGATGGCGTACGGTACCTGGTCTCAGACATCCATGTGAGCGGTGATTGCCACAGGCCGTTCATCTAGTGTGTCCCACCACACTCAATTGCACCGATTGAATGATCCTAGCAGTCCAGTTAATTGACTTAGGCTGACGATAGTTCTGGTAAGTTCGATCGGTACGTTTCTGGACTGATAGCTCATCTACAGTGAGGCCCACTTGATGAACGGTCTGGATTACCGAATTTGTAGCGACGTATACGACACTGGATGTTTCATCATCCCCTTATCTACGTAGATTGGTTTTGTTTTATTATGATAAAGAAAAGCTGTTTCTGTCGTTATTTAGATTTTATTAGGTTAAGATGGACGGTTGGAATCGTACGTTGTCTGCCACTAACGAGAGAAGAGAAAGCTAATTATTCTATTACACCTTAGCATTAATCAATCTCCTCAGATGTACGTTTTTTGTCATGAGTCTCATTCACGTGGACGTGGATTCCAACATCCTGCGACGGGAAGTTAGGTGGGACCCACCGTGATGTTTATGGAAAATCCACCACGTTCATCAGTTTTACAAGATCATTTTAGATGATGGGCCCAAAAATGATCTAAATCCAAAACTCAAGTGATCCGTACATCAGGTAAACGTGTGTGGGTAAATTCCTACCGTTGAAACCTTCTTGGGGTCCACTGTGTTGTTTATATACCATCAATACCATTCATAAAGTAATTAATACTAGGATGAACTGAAATTATAAAAATTATCCTGATTCAAATCTTCTGTGGCCCCACGCGTGTTTCAACGGTGAAATTTCCATCCTCTGTTATGAGGCGCACATGAGATTTGGATTTCCTTCATTTCTAGGCCTATATCCTAACATGATCTTGCAAAACTGATGGACGTGGTGGATTTACTATAAACATCACGGTGGGCCCCACATAACTTTCCGTTGGAGAAAGTTCTTGCGAAAGCCTTTTGCAGGCCTCTACATGGCCGTACCGAATTGTACCGAGTAAATACTGTGGGGTCCACCGTGATATATGTATCTTATCCACTACGTCCATCCATTTTAACAGATAATTTTAAGACTTGAGCCCAAAATTGAAGCATATCCATAATTCAAGTGGACCACACCACAGGAAAAAGTGTGAATTGAATGTTAACCGTTGAAAAATTCTTGCGGGCCACAGAAGTTTTGGATCAAATGATATTTGTGTTTTTGCTTCATCTAGATCTGTGTGATCTTATGAACAGATTGGATGACAAATTAACATCACTGTGGGCCCTAGAAAGGTTTCAACGGCGGAGATCACGATCCCACGTGTGGTCCATTTGAGATCTTTATATGCTTTAATTTTGGGCTCCACCGCTAAAATGATCTGAAAAAACGGATGGACAGCATGGATAAGCCACATACATTCACGGTGGGCCCAACAGAATTCAGTACGCAATCCCATTTCCTCTGCATGAACCAACGTGGTATCAGTATCCATTCCATCAGGTGGGCGCCACCACGTAGATTCCCTTTGTTTCAAAATCAGGCCCGGCGGTCCATTCAACAGATCGCAGTCGGGCCCTTAACCGACAAAGCTTTTAGCGAATCGATCCAATCTCAGGCTTATGTAAAAATCTTGGCCTGGTTCATTTTAGCCGTCCATTTGTTTCGTTTATTGTGGCCCTGGCCCACTTAATGACGTACACTAGATTGGCTGGATGGATGGACGGTTCAGATGCTGCTTGAGCGTAACGTTGGCACATGTGAAACCATTCACGTGGGGCCAAGATGCCATCTGAGTCCGAATTTACGTGTGGCCGTGGCGTGGTCTACTTGAGCTTTGGATCTGCCTCATTTTGAGGCAAATGAGCTGCGTGGATGAAACACATACATCACGGTGGGCCCCACAGAGTCGTGCAGCTGCAGGCAATTCCCTTCCACCTCCGACGGATGATAATTACCTCCCAACCAAGGGTGGGTCCCACGAGGGCGTATGAACCGAAACCTTTGTCCGGGAACGGATTGGCTACTCCCCCTTCCGCCAGCGAATGGCTGGTGGTCGGTGCTCTGTGGGACCCACCATGATGTATGTGTTTCATCCACGCCGTCCATCTATTTTCTTAGTCCATTTTATGCTATGATACAACATATGAGATATATCCCAATCTCAAGTGGACCACATTACAGGAAACGGGTATTGAATGAATGTCGACTATTAAAAACCTTTTGGAGGCCATAAAAGTTTTGGATCAACCTGATATTTGTTTTTTCCCTTCATCTGGGTCTGTATGACCTAATCAACAGATTGGATGTCAAATAAACAGTACATTGGCCCTCAGGAGGATTTTAATGGTGGACATCCAATCACTATTTTTTTCCTATGGTGTGGTCCACCTATAGCTTGTATCCCTCTGATTTTCGGTATCAAGCACTAAAATGATCTGTAAAAATATATGAACGGCATGGATGAAACATATATATCATGTTGGAGCCCACAGAGTACCAACCATCAGCCACGGGGCTGGTGGCAGGAGTAGCAGCCAATCCGTTTCCCCTTTGTCCGTTCCTGCTGTCCCATTCCTCGTAATATCAGACGCCTTCGCCCGGAGGGATGCTCTTCCGTGGCAAGAAGATATCATACGATATGTCGCGGGCATCTTTCAATCGGTACAAGTGGTTTTCGGTTTTGACAGTTGGGGATTGTGGATTTGTAATCCAGACCGTTTGGCAGACCATGACTCGGAGGTATTCTTTGGTAGAAAAGATCTTAGCCTTTAGATATGTGTCCTACAGATGAAGGGAAGAAAAATACAATGATGGTCCACGTTCGAATGAAATGGGTAGGTTTAAGAGATAAGTTCAACGGCTGTCGCATGCTCCGTTCATAGGGTGGGGCACACAATCTCCATTACCGGTATATGGGCTGGGCCCACTTCTCACGGTTGCAATCTCATGTACACCATGCGAAGGTGCATTACGTGCCCATTTGGTTTGATTCACCAAATACGTCCAAAAGTCATTGCTGTCATTACGTATGGCACGTCGCCGTCTTTGCTTTGCAAGATTATCGAGTGATTTTTATTATTTTTTTTAAACCTCAAATTAGCTAGAATTATTAATTGCTTTGTCAAAAGTCGACCTTCACGTTTGATAGGGACGCGGATTAGCTACTGACAGTAGGATTAGCCAGAATCGCTGCTGAAGCAACGTCACCAAGTTATGTCATGCACAGATCGCAGCCGGGACCTTAACCGACAAAACCTTTAATGGTGTTTGGCGCATGGTACGGAAAAAGATTTGGGTGGGGCGGGATTAAAAAAATGTAATTATTACGTAATGGCAGGAATTGTCCTTGTTTCCCTGGGATAAGCTTAATTTGCAGGTAGGTTTGTAATATATTCGTACATTGAAGGGATGCTTTTGATGGCATGCGCCTCAAAATAAGGCAGATCCAGAACTTATGTGGCCTCAAGGAAGTTCTCAACGGTAAGTATTCAATCCCTGCTGCTTACTGTGATAGTGTCTACTTGAGCTTTAGATATATCTAATTTTTTAACCCATGCTCTAAAATCATCTCAAAAAAATGGGTGGATAGTGTGGATATAGCCTACACATCATGGGGAGACTTAGGGGTGTACACGGTTCGGTTTGGTTTGGTTTTGGAGTGAAACCGGAACCGAACCGTTCCTAACGGTTTTAGAAAATTCGGAACCGGAATCGGACTGTTGGCACCCTAGAATCGAACCGGAACTGAACCGTTAAAACCGGTTCGGTTCCGGATCGGTTCCACGGTTCTGGGCTTTTTATAATCCAGCCCAATTACAAGCCCATGTCTATCCATGTTGTGGTCCATTTGATTAATGGTTTAGATATTGTATAAGGTGTGCTAAAATACATCGATTTGGTTCCATGGTTCGGTTCCACATTTCGGTTCTACGGATCGGATCCACGATTTGGTTCTACGGATTGGTTCACGGTTCGGTTCAGTTCTACATACCCCCAAATTGAGAACCGAACCGTTGTCACCGGTTCTTTGATTTTTGGAACCGGAATCGAAATCGGTGCACTCTAGAACCGGACCAAACCGGACCGTTTGGTCGGTTCCAGTCCGATTCCACAGTTTTACCGGTTAAATGTGCACCCCTAGTGGGACTTACACAACTTGCTAACATTAAGGGCGTGTTTGGGCGGTGGGATTAGGTGGGATGTGATTTATCCAGTCTTATGCCAATTTCACTCCATGTTTGAGAAAAATGAAAAAGCTTAGAATTAGAATAGATGGAATTGCATTGCTCCCATGCCAATTTCACTCAATGTTAGCAAGTTGTGTAGGTCCCTCTATGATGTGTGGGCTATATCTACACCATCCACCCATTTTTCGAGATTATTTTAGAGCATGGGCTAAAAAATCAGGAAAATCTAAAGACCAAGTGGACCCCACCATAGAAAGCAACGGGGATTGAATACTTACCGATGAAAACTTCTTTGGGGCCACATAAGTTTTGGATCTACTTCATTTTTAGGCCCATGCCATAAAATGAGGTTACAAAACAAATGAATGATTTAGATATAACATATGTATGTTATTCTTAATAATTTCAAATGATGGTTGGTATATCCATTCAATGTACCACCATATTACAAACAAAGCATGGCATTAATCTTATCCCACGACAACAAGGGACAATCCCTGCCCTGGGTAATAATTATGTTTTTGAATCCCATCCCACCTAATCCCTTCTAATCCCACCACCCAAACAGCCCCAAGTGGACCCAATGCAATTCCATCTGATCTAATTCCAAACTTTTCATTTCTTACCTAATATTGAGTGGAATTGGCACGGGACCAAATGTAAGTCCATCCCACCTAATCCCATCTCATACATGCGCCAAACGCCCCCTTTGAATCGATCCAATCTCAGGCTTAAGTAAAAATCTTGGCCCACTTCATTTTAGCCGTCCATTTGTTTCATTCATTGTGGCCCTGGCCCACTTAATGACGTACACTAGATGGACTGGATGGATGGACGGTTCAGATGTTGCTTGACCGTAAAGTTGGCACACGTGAAAACGCAGGGCCAAGATGTCATCTGAGTCCGAATTTACGTGTGGCCGTGTCGTGGTCCACTTGAGCTTTGGATATTCCTCATTTGGAGGCAAATGAGCTGGCAAAATGGCGTGGATGAAATACATACATCAAGGTGGGCCCCACAGAGTCGTGCCGCTGCAGGCAATTCGCTTCCACCTTCAACGGTATAATACCTCTCAAACAAGGGTGGGTCCCACGAGGGCGTATGAACCGAAGCCTTTATCCGTTCCTGCTGTCCCATGTTCGAATCCCTCGTAATTAATTTCAGACGCCAGGCCCCAGAGGGATGCTCTTCCGTGGCAAGAAGATATCGTACGATATGTCGCGGGCATCTTTCAATGTGTACACTCGTTTTTCAGTTTTGACAGATGGGGATTGTGGTTTGGTAATCCAGACCGTTTGACAGACTGACTCGGAGGTATTCTCGGTAGAAAAGATCTTAGAGATTTGTGTCCTACGGACGAAGGGAAGAGAAATACAATCATGGTCCACGTTCAAATGAAATTGGTAGTTTGAAAAGACAAGTTCAATGGCTGTCGCATGCTCCGTTCATAGGGTGGGGTACACGATTTCCATTACCCTTATATGGGCTGGGCCCACTTTTCACGGTTGCAAACTCATGTACACCATGCGAAGGTGTAACACGTGCCTATTTGACTCACTAAATACGTCCCAAACATCGTTATTGCCGTTACGTATGGCACATCGCCGTCTTTGCTATGAAAGATTTTCAGGTGATCTTGGAAAATAAAAAATAAAAAAATCTAAATGCCTTGCCCTCCCCCGCCCGGACAGTAATCCGCCCGGGCAGGGCTCTGTGGGGCCCACTGTGATGTAAGTATTTTATCTACCCCGTTCATCGCTTTTCTCACATCATTTTAAGATAAAATAATAAAAATAAAACAGTTCCACAGCTCCAGTGGACTACACCGAAGGAAGCTGCAGTGATAATGACACCCACTATTGAAACCTTTCTAAGGGCCACCGTGATGTTTTTTTACCATCCAACCTATTATAAGGTCATTTAGACGTGGATGAACTGAAAAAACAAATATCAGCTTGATCCGAAACTTCTCCAACTCCCAAGAAGTTTGTAATGGTGGATGTTAAATCCCCACTTTGTGGTCCATTTAAGATCTGTACCTGTCTCATTTTTTGGCTCCTACCTTAAAATGATATGAGAAAAGCGATGAACGAAGTGGATAAAATACTTACGCAAACCGCCTCACCTGCGTTGAAAGTTTTCCAAGCGGGCCCTCTGTTTATTCTTAAGAAAAATGCTCTCGCACAAAAATTTATACATCAAATTAGTTAGGATTATAAATTACTCCGACAAAAGTCGTCCTTCACGTAAGTTTAAATATGGCTCACGGAGTCACAGTGGTGTTGATGTGAAATCTACACCAACCATCAGCTGTCACCCATGTTAGATCCAGGGCTAAAAATTATCTCCATCCGATTCTTCAGGTGGGCCATATGATTGGAAATTGTATGGGGAAATTATACCTCTAAAATGTCCCCCTTACTGGGGTCCACTTGAATAACTTATGAGCTTGATTTTTGAGACCTAAGCTTACATTTTGAGATGACATCTACCTGGCCATCAGTTGTGTTGCCCCACATTATAGCAAGATCTCAAAAATTAGTGCCATATGTGAATCAGGTAGACTGCACTAATGGAAATAGATTTTTGTTTTTCCTAACACGCACACACGCCCCCACACACTTGCACTGCAGTGGAATTTCACCGCCTATGGGTACTCGAACCCTTCACCAGGTGTTAAAACTCTTGTGAGTCTACCACCGGAGCGAGGGTAAACTGGAAGCTCACTCTCCAGACTTTTAACCTTTGTGTGGCCTACTTGAACTATGGATGGACTAGAATTTTGTATAGCAGGCCTAAGTTTCAGTGCGTCATCTAATTGTTAGAATGGACTTTACATAATCATCATGATGGGCCTTGTAAAAATTAAGAGCGCATATCTCTTTAAATTATATCCTTCTGAATCACAGGTCAGCTTGAGCTTTTGGCTATGGATCTAACATGGAATTACCCATCTAATGGTCAAAGTGGATTTCACACACACACACACATATATATAGGGAAAAGGTATTATGCGCTCGACCTCAGAGTCCATCCCATGAGGTCAAGCTGTGTGTGCCCCACCGTGATGCGTTTCGGACATCTACCCCATCAATCAGATGCACCATTCCATCGTGGGCCTAGGTCTCAAAAATAAAGTCAATCCGTGACTTGTGTGGGCCACACCACATATAGAAGTGGGGAGGGGCCGTGCACCATTAAAACATTCAGAATCATTTTTTGGGCCCACCGAGATGTGGTTTGCAAATCCAGCCCATCCATTATGTGTGTCCCACTTGGATGAGGGTTCAGACCAAGTTTCATCAGCATTCAAAACTCAGGTGGGCCCCACCAAGTGCTTTTATATGTTTTAACGGTGTCTTCACATGATTTTAGATGGTATGGCCCACCTGAGTTCCGTATACGGCTGATTTTTGGGATATCCCATAATTTAAAGGGGACCCATCAAATGCACGGTGTTGATGGTCGACACGCATCACAGTGGGGCCCACACAACTCGACCTCATGGGAGCTTATCGTGAGGCCGAGCGCATCGTACCTTTTCCCATTAATATATATATATATAATTTCAGCAAAAATATTAAGGCAAAGGTTCTGTTAAATTTTCTTTCTGTCAATAAGGTCTCAAGTCCAATACTTTGGACTAAGGGTTTATTTATTTTTATTTTTAAAAAAAAATAATTTCACCTGACACACCCATGCACTCACACCACGGGGATTTCACCACAATAGGTACTCAAACCCATGATCTCATGTTGGAATTCTTGTGAGTCTACCACTGACGCATGAGTAACGACCTGCTCGAGGCTAAGTTTAATGCTCATCCTGACGTCCAAAATTTTCATGTGTATATGGTATCTAACCCATCTAATAGGTTGGCTCATCATGAATATCAATTTCTACGAAACTCTGCGACAGCCATCATGAGTATACACATCAGTGGGCGTCACACAATTTAAATGACTTACTGTGGGACTTCCCATCTTAACTATTTTCCATGTTGTAGCCCACCTGAGTGTTGATTAGGCTTGATTTTTTAGCCCTGATACAGACACAAGGTGGTGCATATGATGAACGGGGTGGATCTACATGAAATCTTTCCTTCCAAGTTAGCAAATGTAAGGTCACTAATCTGTAGGAAATGAATGGAACTATTATCCAAGGATATATGGGAAAGGAGACATAACAACAGATAATAAACTTAGGATGGGATATGCATCTGTCAATGATTTGGGTCATACAATTCATATATTAGAGATTAGATCCATTCATTAGATAGAGTATATTGTCAACATGTTAGGGATAAAAAGAAAAGTCCTATGATCAAGCATGTCAAATACTTGCAAAAAGTGTAGATAGTTAATAAAACAATCTAATCTTCCACACAAGAAAAGAAATTTTCCATCCTTTTCTTGTGTGGAAATAATAATGATTCTTGATCATGTTCGTCAAAGATTACTATTTATTTGTTATTTGATTTTTCAATTTTTTCGGAACTCGTTTGTTTAGATTCATAAGAAATAGTGAACAAACAAAAAAATGGATGGGAGTAACTTACTGAGCAAATAAAACTTCTTCAATGAACTATTCAATATGCATTTGTGCTTACCTCATAAGTGTAATTTATTAATTTTTAGCATATAATTTATCCTTAATGGGCCTCAATTGATGAATGGCTTGGATCTTTAACACGTATACCACTTTACATAACTATAACATGTATTCCAAAATCTATTAATGTCAATGTGCATATTGTATTCAAAAGGGAACTTGTTCTCATTAAATGCCCATCTAATTATGCATGACCATTTCTCTTTTTAAACCTAAATATCTAAATAATAAGAATTGGACTTTTGGCAATAATATATGTTATATATGTAAATACTAAATATGAAAATAAGTAGAATTCAATCATAAAAAGGTATGAAACAAGAATAAACTTAAATCAATATCCTAAATTAAGGATCAACGGCTAATATGACCGATAATGAATCATGAGTAAGAGTTAGGTTCGAATTCTATAGAGAATATGGATTGTATTGTCTATTAAAATAGAAAAATTAAACACCTACGCATGATTCTTATTCATCTATTTCATATTTTGAAAAAGGGTCGGCAGAACTCCAAAATTCACTAATTGAATGAGTCAACAATTGAATTGGATTCAGTTAAATGGTACCAATGAAATGAAGCACCAACTCTCTTTCTTTATTAAATTAATCGTTCAACTTGGTATCGGGCATTTATTTTTAATTCAGTAATATTTGAAAAAAAAATCAACATATTTCACTTTTATTATTATCATTATTATTATTATGAGAGGGGGGCGAACATGAGAGCCCCATGAATCACTATGGATATCATTTGCTTAACACATGCAAGTCAACGGTGATTCGCAACCAACATGCTTCCCATCATATGGATTTGGGTCATCCCTTTTACTCAATAACATATGGATGCTTGTCCCACCGGCGGTATGCCCAATTCTCTAGACCAGTCATTTCGCCTTTCGAAAGGAAACTCTATTCTTTAATTTTTAGAGCTATATATTCTATAAGAATATTAGGTTGTCCATAAGATTTTGTGACTCTTGTGATAGCCGGTTCACAGAATTAAATCCTTTTTGTTACCTAATATTTATAATGCTTTAGTAGTTGAAGGTCTCATGCTCCATCCATAAGGTGGGGCACAACTGAAGAACTATCTAGATTATGGATATAAGGGCCCACTTCTCATAGTTGCAAACTCATGTACACCATGTAAAGGTGCCAGACACATGCCCGGGGAGTTCTTGTGGTTGGAAACTATGTGCGCCCAACTTAGATTCCCATGAGAAATCCACTCCGTCCATCAGTTTCTCAAGCTCACAATAGGGCGGGAGTCCAAAAATCAGGAAAATAAAAAACTCAGGCGGGCCTGAGTTTTATGGGGATTCAACGCCTACCATTGGAAGCTTTGCGGAAGCCATGCAATTTTTTGATCAGGATGACATTTGTGACTATAGTGGTAATAACTTTATGAATGGTTATCATATATGTTTATTAATTATTATTGATTAAATCATTGTTATGGTACCCAATGATTTAGCAGCCTTGACCCAAAACCTTGGGAAATCTATGTTGGTAGGTGAAGGACTATAGCTTCCTAAGTAAAAAACAATTAAGCTAGTTGTACGTGAAAGCAGAGAAATGCTCTTTTGCCCAAGCTACCATTTGCAAAATACAAGGTGTTGTGGCATGAGAGGGGAAGGTTTAGAGAAGGAACGTTTTTTTTTTTTTTAAATTTTTAATTTTTTAGTTAGGCTAATGCAACAGGTCAAATCCAAAGCTACTATAAGGTTTTGGATCTACCAATAGGCTGTTGATCCTCACAGGTAATTGTCTCTATTTACTCGATGATTGGAGACTTAAGGAGATTTTAAGAGAGTGTCATGTAGCTAGTCACCCACGGCGGGCCAAAGATAGAAGAAAAGGTGGAAGATTGGTATAGATTTCCATAGGCATTCGTGGAACATTCATATACATTGCCAACACCTACATAAAAAGAATAGCACATATAATTAAAAGATTTTTATTATGTTTTTATTAACATGCATTCTTGTTATATTTCAGGCTGTAATATGGCATGCACAGGCCTTTAATTACATTCAAGTTTAATAAGCTTTGATTCTGAAACATGAGAAACTTGTGATATATAATAGAAAAACATAGCCCACTAATGCATATGAATACATGTGAAGGATGCAAATGATGTCAGGCTTAGTTGAATATAGCTCATCATAGAGTGTCCAAAGCTTAGCCCGAATAATCCACAGGATGATTATGATCAATTGATTTGAGCCCTATGCCCAACACATGCTAGGGTGACTAAGTATAGATGTATTGTTTTAATAATAATAATCTTTATAATATAGAGTCCATGATGCCATCAATGTAAGATATGCTGCTCCATGTGTATCTCTAAGGTAAGGAGCATCAAGCTATGCTTGTGAAAGAGAATGCATCACCACTGTTTTCTATGGTGTGGTCCACTTGAGCTTTGGATCTAGTTTATTTTTTGGCTCATGCCCTAAAATGAGTGGGGCAAAATAGATTGACGGCATGGATAAAACACATACATTGTAGTGGGACCCACAGAGCCTGCCACTTGGGATATCCCTCGATGGAGGGTTAGGAGGCAATTCACTTCCTTGACTACTCCAAGGTATCAAAGGGGATGCAAATTGCA
This sequence comes from Magnolia sinica, assembly GCF_029962835.1. Taxonomy (NCBI): domain Eukaryota; kingdom Viridiplantae; phylum Streptophyta; class Magnoliopsida; order Magnoliales; family Magnoliaceae; genus Magnolia; species Magnolia sinica. The sequence continues at coordinate 15,998,573 of NC_080573.1, forward strand.
TGGTGACCTGATGTGGCGGGATTTAATTAGACCATGTGCTATTGTCAAAATTGGGTCACACAAGCATGTTTAAAAGTTATTTGGTGAGTCCATATCGGTGGGTGGAGTACTTACTCAATCGGCCCTATATATAACTGCCACATATGGCCCAATCAAACTTCACCATGTTAAATCGTCAAGTAATTACATTAATACTTTCATTAATGGGAACGGGGATTGTTGGGTAACCCAATCACCAGCGATATCCCTAATGACCAACTCTGTAAGGCCCACATGATGTAGTGTTTAATCCACACTACAACATCCATTAGCGTTTTGCCTGTTCATTTTAAGGCATGAACCAAAAAATAAGTCTCCCACATGATGTAGTGTTTTATCCACACTATAACATCCAGTGGTGTTTTGCAGGTTCATTTTAAGGTATGAGCCAAAAAGAAAAAAGAAAAAAGAGGGAGGGGCACTGATGCCGAACCTCTCGATCTATCGCTGGAGGACATAGAAGTTTTTCCTGCCCTTCGACTCTAGCGAAATCATGCAAGAAAGCCTCCACTTCACCCCAATCACCGAAGATGCAATCGGGGGAGCCCCATCAAACCCCGCCGAGTTCTTGGCCAATCAGATCTCCCATAAGACCAAACAGGGAGTAATGCCCCACAGAAGATGAACATGGTTGGAGGGTTGATTCGGCCGCCACCATTTGGAGAGGCAGCCCTCCATAGACGTTGAGGAAGGAACCATCAAACCAAAAGCTAAAAAGAAAAATACTAAGTGGACCCCTTTTTTCTGGATGGCCACGTCAACCGGGATAGTGTTATTCACCAGCCTCCACACAAAGACTGAGATCTTGGGTGGAAGAAGGGCATGCCAGATCCACTTGGCGCAGCCCACGCGAAGTGACCTATCCTGGATAATGGTTCAGGCGGATTTGACCGAGGATTGACCCGACGGTTCCAGCGGCCAAAAGTTCTTAGCTGGTTCTTCCGAGAGGTAGAATCTTCCCGAAAAGATGAGATATAAAACCTCTTGAGGCAAGAAGGTGAGCACCGAGGACGGAGGAAGAGGGCCATCTAGGCCTAGGAAGTCTTTAATCTGCAGCGACAATAAACTAGGGGGAATCGGTTGGGTCACCCGAAGAGCTAATGGGCCGATTCCTATCCAGTTAGAGGACCATAAATTGTCTAGCTCCTGGCCAACTTCTGATTGGGTGGTCTAGATTAGCAGAGGGAGGAGGCGTCTGATGCTTTTCCAAAGCGGAGAGGAAGAGGAAGAAGGGGGCCTTGCCGTTCTAATGTTGATGTCGAAGGAGTATTTGGCCCTCATGGTTGTGCTCCGAAGACTGTACTGATTATCAAACTTAGCAACCCAAGACATCTTTAAACGAAGAGCCTTCATGACCTCCACCAATTTCCTAAAACTGATTCATCCTTCGTCTTTAGGCCTAGATAAATCTTTCCAATTCCTCCAGTGGAGTTTGCACCTGTCGTCAACCCAAGCTAGAAAAAGCTCGCAAACCTCTTATCAAGCTCGTTGAGAACCGCGAACGGGACCTGGGAAGCAGCCAAGGTATGAATGGGGATGCTCCCTAAGACATGTTGAACGAGCACAACTCTACCTGCTTGAGAGAGACATCTGGCTTTCCAACCAGTAATGCATGCCTCAACTCTCTCCAATAGGGGACGAAAAATCGCACTCTGTCCTGCCAACTATGAGAGGAATCCCCAGGTAGATTGGACAGGTCCTGGTTTGAGGGATCCCCAGATATGACTTAATGGCCTTGGCCCTGCTAGAAGATGTTTTCTCTGAACAGAAAAATGAGCTCTTGAGATGATTAATTTTCTGCCCAGATGCCTCCTAGTAGGCCTACAGAAACCTATTCAGCTCGCGAAGGGACCCAACCCCACTGTTAAGGAAGAGGATCGTCTCATCGGCGTAGAAGAGGTGAGAGATCCGAGGGTATCTCTGGCCAAGATGAAATGGCTTGCAGCGACAACTGTTCATCAGATAATGGAGGCCCCTGCTAAGAGCGTCGGCTGCAAGAATGAACAGGCTCAAGGAGATGGGGTCCCATTGGCGAAGCCTTCTAGACGATTTGAAAAAGCCTGCAGCCTAGGGCTGAAAGTTGGGTGGGTTGAACCCAACCGACCCGTGATCGACCCAACATTGGGTTGGGCTCGGGCAAGATGTATCTAGTTCGATCTTAGGCTTGGGCTATACAAACACCAACCCGATAAATCTCGAGTCAGGCTCGGGTTGAGGTCTTGGGTTTCCCGACCCAACCCAAACCCGATCAATATATAAGTTACTTATAAATTATAATTGAGTGTGGATCCTATGTGTTGAAGACATAGGAAATTCCGGTGTTGTCGGGTCTCATTGGTCCACTTCATTTCCGATTGACTCAAGCTAACAGGAAATGTTGGATTTCTCTCTCCCAAGTAGATTGTGTGTTACACAACACGACTCTTAAATGAGTAGTTGTCCTATATTTTAGCTTGTTTGTTTAGAATAAATGAAGTTCTTTATGATAAATAACTACATATATAATTAATAAAATCATAAATATAAAAAATAAGACATGTATTAAAATATAATAAACTAATGCAATCATTAAAATATTAGCATGTATCCACCCGACTAACCCAGCCAACCCGACCGAACCCGCTTGGGTTGGGCTTGGGTTGAGAATTCCCAACCTGAGATTGGGTTGGGTTGGGTTGGGTAAGGGTTGAGGTACAAGAACCTTGGGTTGGGCGTCACACAATTTAGATGACTTCAATGGTGGGACTTCCCATCTTTACTATTTTCCATGCTGTAGCCCACCTGAGTATGATTCAGGTTGATTTTTTATCCCTGATCCAAACACAAGGTAGTGCATACAATGAACGGGGTGGATCTACATGAAATCTTTCCTCTATTATCCAAGGATATATGGGAAAGGAGATATACCAACAAAGAATAAACTTAGGATGGGATATGCATCTGTCAATGATTTGGGCCATACAATTCATATATTAGATTAGATTCATTCATTAGATAAGAGTATATTGTCAACATGTTAGTGACAAAAAGAAAAGTCCTATGATCAAGCATGTCAAACACTTGCAAAAAGTGTAGATAGTTAATAAAACAATCTAATCTTCCACACAAGAAAAGGAATTTTCCATCCTTTTCTTGTGTGGAAATAATAATGATTCTTGATCCTGTTCATCAAAGATTACTATTTATTTGTTATTTGATTTTCCAGTTCTATCGGAACTCGTTTGTTTAGATTCATAAGAAATAGTGGACAAACAAAAAAAGGGATGGGAGTAACTGAGTAAATAAAACTTCTTCAATGAACTATTCAATATGCATTTGTGCTTACCTCATAAGTATAATTTATTAATTTTTAGCATATAATTTATCCTTAATAGGCCTCAATTAATGATTGGCTTGGATCTTTAACACATATGCCACTTTACATAACAATAACATCTATTCCAAAATCTCTTAATGTCAATGTGCATACTGTATTAAAGAGGGAACTTGTTCTCATTAAATGCCCATCTAATTATGTGTGACCATTTCTCTTTTTAAACCTAAATATCCAAAATAATAAGAAATGGACTTTTCGTGGTAATATATGTTATATATGTAAATATTAAATATGAAAATAAGTAGAATTCATTCATAAAAAGGTATGAAACAAGAATAAGCTTAAATCAATATCCTAAATTAAGGATCAACGGCTAATATGACCTATAATGAATCATGAGTAAGAGTTAGGTTTGAATTCTATAGAGAATATGGATTGTATTGTCTATAAAAATAGAAAAATTAAACACTTACCCATGATTCTCATTCATCTATTTCATATTTTGAAAAAGGGTTTGCAGAACTTAAAAATTCACTCATTAAATGAGTAAACAATTGAATTGGATTCAGTTAAATGGTACCAATGAAATGAAGTACTAGCTCTCTTTTCTTATTGAATTAACTGTTCATCTTATTATCGGGCATTTATTTTTAATTCAATAATATTTGAAAAAAAAAATCAACATATTTCACTTTATTATTATTATTATTATTATTATTATTATGAGAGGGGGGTGAACATGAGAGCCCCATGAATCACTATGGATACTATTTGCTTAACACATGCAAGTCAACGATGATTCGCAACCAACATGCTCCCCATCATATGGATTTGGGTCACCCCTTTCACTCAATAACATATAGATGTTTGTCCCACCGGCAGTATGCCCGATTCTCTAAACCAGTCATTTCGCCTTTCGAAAGGAAACTCTAATTCTTTAATTTTTAGAGATATATATTCTACAAGAATATTAGGTTGTTCATAAGATTTTGCAACTCTTATGATAGCCGGTTCACAGAATTAAATCCGTTGTGCGCCCAACAGAGATTCCCGTGAGAAATCCACTCCATCCATTTGTTTCTTAAGCTCACAATAGGACATGAGTCCAAAAATCAGAAAAATAAAAAAACTCAGGCAGGCCTGAGTTTTATGGGGAATCAACGCCTACCATTGGAAGCTTTGTGGAAGCCATGCAAATTTTGGATCAGGATGACATTTGTGACTATAGTGGTAATAACTTTATGAATGGTTATCACATATGTTTATTAATCATTATTGATTAAATCATTGTTATGGTACCCAATGATTTAGCAGCCTTGACCCAAAACCTTGGGAAATCCCCTGCCTATGTTGGTAGGTGAAGGACTATAGCTTCCTAAGTTTTTTTTTTTTTTTTTTTTTTTTTTTTTAAACTAGTTGTACGTGAAAGGTGAGAAATGCTCTTTTGCCCAAACAAGCTACCATTTGCAAAATACAAGGCGTTGTGGCATGAGAGGGGAAGGTTTAGAGAAAGACCCTTTTTTATTATTATTATTATAGTTAGGCTAATGCAACGGGTCAAATCCAAAGCCACTATAAGGTTTTGGATCTACCGATAGGCTGTTGATCCTCATAGGTAATTGTCTCTATTTGCTCGATGATCGAAGACTTAAGGAGATTTTAAGAGAGTGTCATGTGGCTGGTCACCCACGGCGGGCCAAAGATAGAAGAAAAGGTGGAAGATTGGTATGGATTTCCATAGGCATTCGTGGAACATTCATATACATTGCCAACACCTACATAAAAAGAATAGCGCAAATAATTAAAAGATTTTTATTATGTTTTTATTAATATACATTCTTGTTATATTTCAGGCTGTAATATGGCATGCACGGGCCTTTAATTACATTCAAGTTGAATAAGCTTTGATTCTGAAACATGAGAAAATTGTGATATATAATAGAAAAACATAGCCCATTAATGCATATGAATACATGTGAAGGATGCAAATGATGTCAGGCTTAGTTGAATATAGCTCATCATAGAGTGTCCAAAGCTTAGCCCGAATAATCCACAGGATGATTATGATCAATTGATTTGAGCCCCGTGCCCAACACATGCTAGGGTGACTAAGTATAGATGTACTGTTTTAATAATAATCTTTATAATATAGAGTCCACGATGCCATCAATGTAAGATATGCTGCTCCATGTGTATCTCTAAGATAAGGAGCATCAAGCTATGCCTGTGAAAGAGAATGCATCACCACTGTTTTCTATGGTGTGGTCCACTTGAGCTTTGGATCTGGTTTATTTTTTGGCTCATGCCCTAAAATGAGTGGGGCAAAATAGATTGACGGCATGGATAAAACACAAACATTGTAGTGTGACCCAGAGAGCCTGCCACTTGGGATATCCCTCGATGGAGGGTTAGGAGGCAATTCACTTCCCTGACTACTCCAAGGTATTAAAGGGGATGCTAATTGCATGGTGACCTGATATGGCGGGATTTAATTAGACCACGTGCTCAAAATTGGGCCACACAAGGCATGTTTAAAAGTTATTTGGTGACTCTATATCAGTGGGTGAAGTACTTACTCAACCGGCCCTATATATAACTGCCACATATGGCCCAATCAAACTTCACCATGTTAAATCGCCAAGTAATTACATTAATACTTCCATTAATGGGAACAGGGATTGTTGGGTAACCCAATCACTAGCGATATCCCCAATGACCCAACTCTGTAAGGCCCACATGATGTAGTGTTTAATCCACACTACAACATCCATTGGCGTTTTGCCTGTTCATTTTAAGGCATGAGCCAAAAAATAAGGCACCTATATGATGTAGTGTTTTATCCGCACTACAACATCCAGTGGTGTTTTGCAGGTTCATTTTGAGGAAATGAGCCCAAAAAAGAAAAAGAGGGAGGGGCACTGATGCCCAGCCTCTCGATATATCGCTAGAGGACATAGAAGTCTTTCCTACCCTTCAACTCCAGTGAAATCATGCAAGAAAGCCTCCACTTCACCCCAATCACCGAAGATGCAATCAGGGAGCCCCATCAAATCTGGCCGAGTTCTTGGCCAACCAGATCTCCCATAAGACCAAACATGGAGTAATGCCCCGCAAAAGATGAACATGGCTGGAGGGCTGATTCAGTTGCCACCATTTGGAGAGGCAGCCCTCCATAGACGTTGAGGAAGGAACCACCAAACCAAAAGCTGAAAAGAAAAATACTAAGACGGTGAATGCTAGATTCCCACTCATGAATAGAAGGACTAGAGATTCAGAAGCGGGACAGGATCCTGGAGTGCTTGGACAACATGAACATCTCGATGCTAGGTGGACCCCTTTTTTCTTAATGGCCACGTCGACCGGGATAATGTTATTCACAAGCCTCCACACAAAGACTAAGATTTTGGGTGGAAGAAGGGCATGCCAGACCCACTTGGCCCAGGCCAAGCGACCTATCCTGGATAATGGTCCAGGCGGATTTGACCGAGAACCGACCCGACGGTTCCAGTAGCCAGAAGTTCTTGGCTGGTTCTTCCGAGAGGCAGAATCCTCCTGAAAAGATGAGATGTAAAACCCCTTGAGGCAAGAAGGTGAGCACCGAGGATGGAGGAAGAGGGTCATCTAAGCTTAGGAAGTCTTTAATTTGCAGCTACAATAAACAAGGGGGAATCGGCTTGGTCACCCGAAGAGCTAATGGGCCAAGACCTGTCTAGTTTAGAGGACCATAAATTGTCTAGCCCTTGGCCAACTTCTGACTGGGCGGTCTAGATCAGCAGAGGGAGGAGACGTCTGATGCTTTTCCAAAGCTGAGAGGAAGAGGAAGAAGGGGGCCTTGCCATTCCAATGTTGATGTCGAAGGAGTATTTGACACTCATGGTTGTGCTCCGAAGACTGTACCGTTTACTAAACTTGGCAGAGCCCAAGACATCTTTAAACGAAGAGCCTTCATGACCTCCACCAATTTCCTGAAACCGATGCATCCTTTGTCTTTAGGCCTAGATAAATCTTTTCAATTCCTCCAGTGGAGTTTGCGCATGCCGTCAACCCAACCCCAGAAAAAGCTCGCAAACCTCTTATCAAGCTCGTTGAGAACCACCGAAGGGACCTGGGAAGCAGCTAAGGTATGAATGGGGATGTTCCCTAAGACGTGTTGAACGAGCACAGCTCTACCTGCTTAAGAGAGACATTTGGCTTTCCAACCAGTAATGCATGCCTCAACTCTCTCCAATAGGGGATGGAAAATCGCACTCTTTGTCCTGCCAACTATGAGAGGCACCCCCATGTAGATTGGACAGGTCTTAGTTTGAGGGATCCCCAGATATGACTCAATGGCCCTGTCCTTGCTAGAAGACATTTTCTCTGAACAAAAAAATGAGCTCTTGAGACAATTAATTTTCTGCCCAGACGCCTCCTGGCAGGCCTGCAGAAACCTATTCAGCTCGCAAAGGGACCCAACCCCACCATTAAGGAAGAGGATCGTCTCGTCAGCGTAGAGGAGGTGAGAGACCCGGGGGCATCTCTGACCAAGCCGGAATGGCTTGCAGCCACCGCTGTTCATCAGATGATGGAGGCCCCTGCTAAGAGCGTCGGCCGCAAGAATGAATAGGCTCAGGGAGATGGGGTCCCCTTGGCGAAGCCCTTTAGACGATTTGAAGAAGCCCGAAGCCTAGGGCTAAAAGTTGGGGCGGGTTGAACCCGACCGACCCGACATTGGGTTGGGCTCGGGCAAGATGTATCCAGTCCAATCTTAGGCTTGGGCTATACAAACACCAACCCGAAAAATCTCGGGTCGGGCTCAGGTTGAGGTCTTGGGTTGCCCGACCCAACCCGAACCCAATCAATATATAAGTTACTTATAAATTATAATTAAGTGTGGATCCTATGTGTTGAAGACATAGGAAATTCCAGTGTTGTCAGGTCTCATTGGTCCACATCATTTCCGATTGACTCAAGCTAACAAGAAATGTTGGATTTCTCTCTCCCAAGTAGATTGTGTGTTACACAACACGACTTTTAAATGAGTAGTTGTCCCATATTTTAGCTTGTTTGTTTAGAATAAATGAAGTTCTTTATGATAAATAACTACATATATAATTAATAAAATCATAAATATAAAAAATAAGATATGTATTAAAATATAATAAACTAATGCAATCATTAAAATATTAGCATGTATCCACCCGACCAACCTAGCCAACCCGACCGAACCCGCTTGGGTTGAGCTTGGGTTGAGAATTCCCAACCCGAGGTTGGGTTGGGTTGGGTTAGGGTTGAGGTACAAGAACCTTGGGTTGGGCTAGGGTTGAGCACCAACCCGACCAACCCTCCCGACTTTTAGCCCTACCGCAGCCGCCCCATTAATTAGAATAGAAAACCAGCTGTTACACTAACATTTTTCCACAAGATTAATCCAGCCGCCGCTAAAATCGAAGGCATCTTATACCGATTTCAGGAAATTCTAGTCAACCTTGTCGTACGCTTTTTCCATGTCTAGCTTGATCACAAGGTTGCCACCACACACTTTTCTTCTGATCTCTCTGATGGTTTCCTAGGCAAGAGCAATGTTTTCAGCAATGCTACGGCCTTTGATAAAAGCCCCTTGTTCTGCAGAGATCAACTTAGGGAGGAGAGAACTATGTCTAGAAGAAATAATTTTTGCAAGGATCTTATAAACATAGTTACACAAACTGATTGGCCTGAAGTCTGAGAGTCTCTTGGGGTTCTTGGATTTTGGAATGAGGCATATAAGAGATGTAGTGAATGCTCTAGGGATGACCTCACCCTGAAAGAGACTCTCAGCTGCACTATGAATGTCCTGGCCAATTATGTCCTAGCACCCGACGAAGAATGCACCTGTAAAGCCGTCCGGGCCTGCTGTGCCATCGATGGGGAGAGAGAAAGCTGCTTGCTTGGTTTCCCGAAAGGAAGTCATGCTCATTAAAAAAGAATTGTCGGCGTTGGACACCAGCCAAGGGATAGCTTATAAGATAGATGGATTTGCAACTGAGATATCTTCCTTGAACACAAATTTGAAGTGCCTCACTACCTCAACTTTTATACCCTCAAGATCAGCTACAACCTGCCTCGATTCTAGCTCTATTTCCTTGATTTCAGCCCTCTGATGGTTGCTTTTAGCAACGGCATGGAAGAATTTAGTATTTCTGTCACCCACTTAGAGCCAGTTATTCCTCGCTTTTTGCTTCCAAAATATCTCCTCTCAGCTCTGCATTTGCCAAATTGCTTTTAGCTGTTAAAACGTCCTGCTGTAAAGGGTCGTTTGAACCTGGTTGAGCCATCATGGCTTGCATCTGAATCTCAATGTCTACCGGCGCTTTCTCCGCTATCTTGACCTACTCGAAGACATTGCCAAAAATTGCTTTGTCCTAAAATTTCAACAAATACTTGACCCTTTTAATTTTAAGCATCATGTTGATCATAGGCTGGGGGGGACCCATACCCCTCCCAAGCCAATTTAACAACCTCCAGGAATCTTTCATGTTGAAGCCACATTCTTTGGAATCTGAATGGCCTCACAACTTGATTGTTGTGTGGATTAGGAAAGCGGAGAAGGAGGGGGGCATGATCTGATGAGGCCCACGGGAGATGGTCGACACGAAACATAGGGAAGGAGTTCATCCATGCTGTGTTGAGGAGCGCTCTGTCTAGTTTGACCTAAACTCTCGTATTCTCAAACTGATTGTTGCACCACGTGAACTTGTTTCCAGTGAAACCTGCATCCACCGGCCTAGAGGTGTTAATTGCCTCAACAAACTCCTCAGCACTTGCATGATCGAAGGCCCTGCTACTTCTTCTTTCTAAAGACTCAGCAACTGTATTAAGATCGCCGCAAACTACCCATGGGACAGCGGAGGATCTGGATAAGTCGGTCATATCTGCCCAAAGCTCTCTTTTTTGGGATCTAGAACATTTGGCGTAAACTACTGATAGTTAGATTTGAACCTGAAAATTCAGCAGGCTAACAGACATAGTTAGCATTTGGTTACAAACTGCAGCAAAAGAATTGTTAATGGGGCTGTTATAGAACACCCATATTTTTCCTCCTCCGTCTGCATTGGAGATTGATGCATGAAAGCCTACTTTTAGGCCTGTCCGAACTCTCCTCCTATCATTGATCATGGGCTCGAGGATTGCCAGAATATATGGTTTATGCTTCGAGATTGGCCTCTTGATTGTTCTAATGGTAGGGCTGTTACCTACTCCTCGGGCATTCCAAATAAGAAAACTATCCATAGATAACCCAACCATACTTCACTGTCTTTTTCTTCAATCTTCTTAGTCTATGTTTCCAATCTTCAGTTGGCCCCGACACAGGAGCTATTCGCTGAATTCTGCTGGCATTTTTCTTGCCTATGGTCTTCTTAGCTTTGATTTGTTTACTATGATTGGATGGGGTTGAGTAGCATCCTCCAATTGTGTCCTGAGTACCTTCGTTGGCTGGTTCAGTGGGTATTTGAAGCTGTTTATTATCTGCATTTGTAATAACCTGGACCGGCCTTACTTCACTATCCTGGCCTTCCTAGCTTTCCTGGTCTAGGCCTTCCTTGCTGAGAAAAGAAGCCTGATCAACCTCAAGGTTTGTTGGCCTATCTGTTTGCCACTTCTCAGAACACCTATTGGGCAAGGAGACCAAACATCAAGGGAATTTGGGACGCATGAGAAGGGGAAGTTCGAAGGGAGGAAGCCTCAGAGTTAGTCCTCTACTCCTCCCTCCTTCTCCGTTGTTAAATGGATTAGGCCGTGTAGGGGGTGAGCAAAACTAAATGTTGATGGCTCTGCCTTGGGGAACCCCAGGATGTCAGGAGGAGGCAGCATTTGCAGACGTTACGACGAGGAGCTTTGCTTCGCTTTCGCGATGGGATACGACCCAGGCTCCAACTCAAGACCAGAACTCAGGGTTGTCTACAACGGTCTTGCTCTCTGCTTGGAGTTTGGCCTCCGGCAGGTGGAGGTTGAATCTGATTCAAAGTCAGTGGTGGCTCTTCTCAACCACTCGCTTGACCCTAGTTGGCGCTGGAATTCCTGGTTGAAGAGAATTGAAATGTTGAGGTCCTCCGAGTCATTCAAATTCGGGCATGTGCTCAGGGAAGGTAACGGCCCGACAGATGGGATGGCCCGAATGGGGGTCCGAGTTTTAGCTTTTCTTCCTAGCCCATCATGTCTCTGAGCTGCCTCTGGCTATTAGAGACTCCATTCTACTAGATAAGGTGGGTCTCGGCGCTGTTCAAGAGACCCATCATTTTCCCGCCTTTCCCTAGTATATAATCCCTCATGTGTATTTTCCCTTTTTACGATAGGTCTTGGCCTGGGCTTGCTCGCCTGGCCTTGATCCGAATGACTTATAAAGGTTCGTTTTCATGAAATATATTCCCCATACATTTGGGGGCTTCTTTAAATAAAATAAATAAATAAATAAAAAGGAAAGATCCAAAGCTCGAGTACACAACCTAGGAAGAGAACATGAGCATAATGACACCCACCATCAAAACCTTCCTAGGGCCCACCATAATGTTCATTTGCCATCCAACCTGATCATAAGGTCACACAGATCTATACAGAGAAAACACAAAAATCAGCCTGACCCAAAACTTCTGTGGCCCTTAAGAAGTTTTCAAAGTAGGCGTTCAATCCCCATTGTTCCTGTGGTGTGATTCACTTGAGCTTTAGATCTGTCTGTTTTTGGACTCATGCCCTAACATGAGCTGAAAAAACAAATGGGCCATGTGGTTAAAACGCAAATATCATAGTGGCCTCACAGATGGTTAAAACACTTATATTATGGTGGCCCCACAGAGTCGGGACACCAGGAAATCATGCGTCTATTTCTCAAATATTCATCCCCTAACGCTCTACCCTCTCAGATCCAATAGTCCTGCTTCTCATTGATTGTCCTATGTTTGGCCTAGTTCACATCCGGTATACGATCCAACAGATTAATGGCCGGGGTCACACAAAAATGGGTTACCTTGGCAGGACAGTTATCAAGAGGATTTTTAAGACGCCCCCTTTAATAAACAAACTTACATTCTGTCGTTGCGTTGCGTTGATCCCATACATGCCGGAACATGTTCCCATGATCCCAACGGTTTGTACGATGGGTAGGAGGACAAATAAAAAATTCATCCAATTCAGAATATTCACACCATTGACAATTGAATTATTTTAGTCAGAACATGGAAAAACTCCTCCTATTGCCTTTCTAAGTGGACCGTTGATGGGAAGGGTTAGGATATTTCAATGTTGAAGATTTTCAAAGCATCTTACCAATGTCTAATAAAAGTAACAAAAAATAAAAGACAAGGATGGATTAGTAGTCATAGGTTGACTCAAAATTTTCTAACAGTTTCCCAACTATAGACTTTCAACTTACTTTGAATGGAGAAAGGGAAAAGGTACCATGAGGTCAAGCTGTGTTGTCTCATGTACATCCACCCCATCAATCAGATGCACCCTTCCATGGCGGGCCACAGGCCTAAAAGTTAGGCGAATCCATGACTTATGTGGGTCACACCACATACAACATTTGAAAGTGGATACCGACCCACCAACCCTTCATTATCATTTATAGGGCCTGCTGAGATGTAGTACATTCATTGTCTGTCCCACTTGGATGAGGGATTATACCAAGTTTCCGCCGAATCTAAAACTCAGGTGAGCCCACTAACTGGTTTTAATGTTTTAGGCATGATTTCACATTGTTTCACATGGTGTGACCACCTTGAGTTCCAGATACGGCTGATTTTTAAGATATTCATAACCTAAATGGGACCCGGACCTGTACGACGTAGATCTCAGTGGGCCCACACAGCTCGACCTCATGTGAAGCTCATCTCATCGACCTCAATACTATAGTACCAATAAATAAAACATGGACATGGAAAAGTAACCTAGAATCCTCTGGAGATTTAAAACACCATGGATTTTGATTTTACTTTCAGTTGTTTGTTTTAGATTTCAATGTGGTGATGGAAGGGTATCAAGAGATTATGATCTTTGATTTTTCACCTCCAATGTTCGATTCCAACCTCAGAAAATAAATTTGAGGCCTCTTGAGAGAAATGCATACCTGAAGAGAAGTGAAATCGGGTTCGAACACTATCCACGCCACCTCTTTCTCTGGGAAACGTTTTTCTCTGAAAGGGACCAAAAGGGGCGCCAATTGCATACTGACAAGGTCAGTAGCCAAATCGCTACTGAAGTAACGTCACCAAGCTCTGTGGACCCCACCATGATGCATGTGTTGTATCCATACCGTCCAACCATTTTTAGAGATCGTTTTATGGCATTACAAAGAGAATGAGATAGATCTAAAGTTCAAGTGGACCCCACCATAGAAAATAGTGGGGACAGTGATATCCACCGTTCAGAACTTCTTAGGGGCCACAAGAGTTTTCGATGAAGCTGATATTTTTGTTTTCATTTCATCTATCTCTATGTTAACTTATGAATAGGATGGATCTCAAAAATACATCACTGTGGTGGGCCCTATAAATGTTTCAACAGTGGGTGTGATGGCTCCCATGGTTTTCTGTGGTGGGTCCACTTGAAATTTAGATCTACCTCATTATCTTTGTAATGCCATAAAACGATCTCTACAAGTGGTTGGACGGTATGGATACAACACATGCATCATGGTGGGGTCCACAGAGCTTGGTGACGTCACTTCACTAGTGATTTGGCTACTGACCTTGTCAGTATTCAATCTGCACCCCCAAAAGTGGGCTTCCCACAGAACTGATATCATTTCCAGGGTTTTACTGGCAGAAAATGATGAATATTTTAAATAAGGCCCGCCCAAACAGTTCAAAATCTGGGTTTCAACCACCCCAGGGGCATCTACTAAATGTCCACAAGCTTTAAAGATGCAACGTCCAGTTCAATGCCTGTAAAATTTCAAGTTACAAACATTCTACACCTTAAACTCTTTTCAAGTGTAAAGTGCTTACAAGCCGTCCTGTTTAGCTTTTAAGCTGTAAACTGTATACAACTATAGTTACATATGTTTGATAACTTATTAAGTGTTTCAGCCCGTAATGGGGTATTAAGGCCGGACAACGCTTGGAGAGATAAATACCTGTAAAATCTTCAAATAACTTAAACCGACTTTCATATGATAATGAATCATTAGGTTGAGCCCATCTCAATAAAGCCCTGGAGCCGATCCTTATGCTAAAGAAAGCATTAGGCAGGCCATAGAAGTGGGCCGACTAATTCAAATGCCCTCTTACCTTTGATTTATTATTTTTTTTTTTCAAATGGCTATTGAAAATTCAAATTTTAAGATTCCCTAAAAACTAACTGAATAAAAAAATACCAAATATATTAGAGATGAAGATATTCATATATGGTGCAAGGGAAAAAATTCGATACTTTGATGGAGTGTGATGGATAATATTAGGCACTTTTATATTAATTAAAAAACCGCATATACATATACGTAATTCAATTTAAATTGTCATTTTATGGGTCTCTTAGATGCATCATGAACCAAAAACTATGCTAGCCATAAGATTGGGGAACATTTATTGGAAAGCTCAAAATGAAAATTATTCAACAAACAAATGTCCATAACGGAGATTTCAACAAATCTGATTTTGGGACCCTGATTTGTTGGTGAATTTCGCAGCTTGAGGCCATGCACGCCAAGTGTAGTGCCTGCCAAGCATCATACTCCGTTGGAGTATCAAATAACTCCCCCATTTCTCATGGAACATTTTGAAAGCCCTGATACACAGTTACAGAGGGTTCATGGTCTCCTGTATTAGACATGGAGAGCAACCAATGTCTCCCTCGCTATCATCAAAGGCAGTTGATAAATCTATTATTTCTCTAAAATCTCTTTCATTTCATCCAATGTTTCATGTTTCATCTCAACCCTGCAGAAGAAAACTACTCCAAATCACTCCCAACACCGTAGATGGAACACCTCGTTCTCTTTCTTCTACTTCTCCAACAAAACCCATCTTCCACCGAATCTCTCACACACACAAACAGAGAGAGAGAGAGAGAGAGAGAGAGAGAGAGAGAGAGAGATGGTGGAGAAGACTCCTATTTCAAAAATTCTAGCTGTTACCTGTAATCTGAAACACAGAATTTTGCCAGGTTTCATATTGCAGCTGAAAGCTGTATTGCCTCTACAGGCAGTGAAGTCTTTGCAGGCAATCAGAGGCATCCAAACAGCCCATGTAATCTGATACCTGTAAACCCTTTACAACATGAGGATTACAGGCATCCAAGCAACCGGCTAAAGAGTTGCCGTGTCAGAGATTTAAAAGATGGATATCTGGGAGATGAACAAAGGTCCGACAGGACGAGTTGCAAATTAAAACCATGCTTTTGGTAGCACCAACATAGGCAAAATTTACAGGGGAGATGCCAGAAGAAGAAGACAAAT
The DNA here is from genome assembly GCF_029962835.1 of Magnolia sinica. Classification (NCBI taxonomy): domain Eukaryota; kingdom Viridiplantae; phylum Streptophyta; class Magnoliopsida; order Magnoliales; family Magnoliaceae; genus Magnolia; species Magnolia sinica. The sequence continues at coordinate 16,014,340 of NC_080573.1, forward strand.
AGGGGGAGGACACGTGATGTTAGCATAATCCAAATCATCCAATCCGGAAGGCCCTACTAGATTTCCCGCAGTCAATAGCCTCAGATAAGATGGTCCTTGCTATTAGATCACCTTCCCACAAACAGGCAGTGGGCAGATAAAAGATCGGTGCTCCCAGTTCAACAAGCAGAAGTCCTGTATACAGCTAGGAGTGTGTAATAAGAGCCGAGTGTTGGAAAATGGGACCACCAAGAAAATAAAGAGATCACTCTACTTCCATGTGAGTTGTTACACAAACACAAGGATCATGCCTGAAGGTCGCAAATGATGGTAACAGAGGAAGAAGGAATGAAGGCAACGACAAAGGGAAAAGGGTGTGATACAACCAACAAGGTTAAACAGATCCATGGTTTTAAGGTCAATGGTCTGAATCAAAGATAACTATTCCTGCCAACCTTCACCGCAGTTCTTATGGTTGCAATTTAGGAGACAAGAAAGACATCCCTCATGCCCACCATCTTGATCCCAGAAGTTCAGTGTTTATGCCAAGCGAGTCATATAGCAGTGGCCACATAAGAAGAAGAGGCCTGCCTAGGCAGACGGATTTGAGGGAAAGGGGGAAAGAGCTCATAACATGAAAGATGGGTAAAGAACTTCTTTTCCAGGCAACAATCATTGAAGAATGCTAATAAGCCCAGCCACAAACATAGGAAGTTCTACACACACTGAGGGCCTGTTTGCATGGTAAAGAGTGTTTTGAAATTGATCTGAAGCACTCTCAGCCAGGGGTGCCACATCATCACTATGCCTTTTGTTCTGCAGGAAAACCTCCCATGACAGCAGCAGACAAACAGAATGCTTCATCTTTGTGGGACTCTATGGGAACCTCCCACCAGGGCAGTAGAAAAACAAAATGCATTGTCTTTGTGGGTGGGACTCTACAGGCACTGCTGATGACATGGCACCCCTATCCAAGTGTATTTAAAATGATACTTCCCATGCAAAGAGGCCCTCTGAAAATTATATGATCAAAGGATCTCTCAAGTGTAGTTTGGAGATGACAGAATTTCGAGCATGGGGAGACAACAGGTCTTTTGACGGATCAAAGAAACACAAACACAAACAAGTCAGAATTTCCCAGGACTTGCGTGTGCATCACACTTATCTAACTAAACAACTCTGAACGACCGAAGTACCAACAACCTTTGATAACCACCTTATGACAAATAAAAAACAAGTGCAACCTTATGACAAATAAAAGGTGAGTATGACAAAGACAACAGGAGTAAGTCCTATTATTGCAGTCTAACCCAAATACACAACAATATGAGGTTTCAATCTACAACTTGGTGACTTGCCTTTGAAAACCAGCATAGAACAATCTTTATAATGACATCGTTAAAAAGAGAGAATACATCTTGGACTAGGACAGCACATGATTCATTATAGTATACAACAACATGAAACAGGCAAACAGATATAGGAACCCAACCAAACCAAAAGGGTCAGTGAAAACTTACAACGACAACAGATATATCGTCCTTGCTCTTCCTAGTGAGAGCTTCTTCTGTCAGATGCTTTGCTGCCAACTGGGCATCCTTCACATGTCTAATTGAATTCACTGCCTCTTCGTTTGACATCACCTGATTGGATAAAAGAGTGCGTCCAGACATGATTTATATATATACACAATTTACAACAGTAAAGACCAGTAAAGCATGCTATGGATTGGGAACAGCTAACCTTCCACAGCCCATCGCTTGCCAAGATGAGGAACTCCGTGTCTGCATCTACAGTCTCCACCACCACATGGGGTTCTGAACTAAGGTGTTTCTTCAAGCTCCTATCACCAAAGGCCCTTGCCACTGCCAGCTGTCCATCAACACGCGGAACGTCACCTGCATCCATCACATCGTGAGAGAGATGAGTTCTTTCTTACACAGGCTTTCCTGTTCTGTTCTCATCAAAATTCTTTTGCTCGGATGTGAATGCCATCTTAACCAGCTACATCTACTTTCTAGCTACATCTACTTTCTCATGCATAGATGGTGTTTGAGAAGGGAGATTTGTACCTAAAAGCCTAAAAGCTAACATGTACGTAGTGGGAAGGAGGAATCCAACATGAAAGCAGAGCACCAACCTCATTACCTTGTGACTGCACTCAAATGGGACATGGCACAACTATCCATGGTCTAAGCCGTTCATCGGGCAACTCCCGTGCAGATGTAACACTGTCAGAAACTAGCATGGACTGGGGGATGACGATCTTAACCATTTAAGTGAGTTTTCCAGGTTAATGCAGGCCACAGATGATTTTTTTTCCGCTACTCATTCATGGAGGATCGTCTTGCTGGTGAGATTACTCCGCTGGCTCATCCATGTTAGGATCTCACTGATGGAAGTTTGGACCATGGAAAATTTTGTCATGTGCAACTTCTTTGGGGTTGGAATGGATAATCTCTTACAGACAAATGAAAATGCATTTTGATGGGTGAATTGATCCACAGCGATGGGAAATGAGGGCCTGCTTGATTCCTACACCAGAAGAAAATGCCACAAGCAAGATACCCTTCTCATCACCATTTGGATCTTGTCAGAAAGTAGTAAGATTCACCAGCTGTGACTGTTCACCAACCAGGTCATCTCCGTACACGATAAAATAGCATAGTGTTTTTTTATTCCATACAACCAAAGCTACACTTTTGATGGTCTTGGGAACTTAACTGACACTGGCTAGGATTCACAGCTGCTAAAATCCATCAGATATATGTATGTGCATGCATACACACACTTCTGCCTACACACAACTAGCGGAATGCTCTCATGCATCTGGACATGTGGGCAGTTCAGTCATCAACCTCATCAATCCACTGGATCGAAGCCGCTGTTTGATTGCTGCATTGAAAGAACCACAGCAATTGGAGAATCATAACCTTCTGAACTTCAGCCTTCTTCATCTGGACATGTGAGCAGTTCATTCATCAATCCGATCCATCCATTCAGGTTCAACCCTCTCTTCATTTCTCACGTTGAAAGAACCACGGTGATTGGAGGATCCTAGCCTTCCTAACTTCAGCCTTCTTTCTCATAAACCTCAGTTTTTATGCTACGGATGGGATGGTTTTAATTATCCGATCAACATGATTCTTTGGAGATAGGCTATTGAAGGTGCTCGTTTCAGGATAAAAAATAAAAAATCATTAGGTTCGAAGTCAGAAAAGGGATAAAGTTAGATTCTGAGAAGACTAATGGTGAGGGGATATGCCTCTGGCCAGGGAACTTGTAGAGTTATATCAGTACATGGGATTGCCAAATTGGAGAGGGTGGCTCATAATTTCTTCAATCTAATAGCAGGAGAAGCAGTCCGGACGCCTAGTTTCAGAAGAACTTTACATGACAAGGACATACGAAGCTTGTCACACCAATGTTGATGCAGGTGCTAACCAAGCTGGAAGAGGTGTACATTCCTAGGTTAGGTGGAGACAGGAGGAAATGTGAATTACAATCAAATGTCATCTTCTTCATGCGATCATTGAAGCGAAGTGACTGATTTCAGGTATTTCTGGTCCGAAGCCGACTCCTCTAGCCTGGATTTGGTTTTTGTCTGCTCATCTAATGATTAATGCCTTCTGCTGGACTGTTGCTCTCTATAAAATTTTAGCCCTAGAACATTTAAAAAACAGAGGGCAGTCTTCTGCAATCATTGTTCTATATGCTACAGGCAGGAAGAAAATTGTTCCCCTTCTTCTTTTTCCATTGTTTGTAATGAAGGTGTGATCAGCTATGATCAATAGGTTTGGGATGATATGTTTGGGATGCACCGGGTGATGCCTTACCGTCAAAATAGTTCTTTGGCATCAATTGGTGCATATATCTGGAAAATGGTGCCCCAATCAATACGTTTCTCCTTACAGCTAAAAAGAAGTCCTCTAGTAGGCTGCATTAAATAGAATTCTTTACGGCAGTTCTCTCAGCAACCCATGCCCAGCGGGTTTTGGTGGGATTTTCAGAAAACATTTTGGTTGGTTGGTTGGCCAGGATAGGGTGCTCACAGTTGACAATTTGAGAAAGAGGGGAATGATCATCACAAATATTTGCCTATGTTGCATGGCGCAAGAAGAATCGGTGGACCACCTCTTCATTCACTGTCACTTCATATATCAGATTTGGTCAGCCCACCTTGCTCGCTTCAAGATTCAGTGGTCCTTCCCGAAGTCTGTGAACGATGTGAACAATCTCCTCCAAGCCTGGCACGGAGTTTCTTGTGGGAAACAAATTTCTAAGCTTTGGAGAATGTCTATCCTAGCGGTTTGGTGGGCTGTGTGGGAAGAAAGAAACAACAGATGCTTCAACAATTCCTCCAAATCAGCTGAGGCTACTTTCCTTAGGGCGACTCATCTCTTAATCGAATGGGCTTCTTCTTTAGATTCAATGCAGGATTGTAATTTTATCTTTTTAGGAGCTTAACTGGCTGGCCATCTCAGCCGCCCAGTTTCCTCTTTTTTGTCTCTCTCTTTTACTTTAATACAATCCAGTTATCTTTCAAAAAAAAAAAAAAAACATTTGGTTTCGTTTATTCTTCAATTATTAGGTCCACTGGCCTGCTGCAGTTCTATTGCGGCAGAAGTGCTGGCAATGCTCATTGGGGTGAGAATGGCTTGCGAAAACTTCTTCAGGCCTCTTCTTATCATCGAGGGAAACACGGCTTTGGCCAGTCCTAGGGCCAAATCAGGTCATTGTGCATGGGAGCTCTCAAATTAATGGAAAAATCCCATGATCTTTGCATGAAAATCATTCTCCTACTATCTCACCGTGAGGCAAACTCAGAAGTGGACAGGCTGGCAAAAGAGGGAGTTGCTAGAGAGGATCTGGTATTGTTATAGGGGTCAATGGGAAGGCATTAAGCATCTGTTATTGTTTTTGGAATCAATAGGGAATGCATTAAGCTGTGTATCTGCTGCATCAGGCTTAATTTTGGCAGGTGGGCATTAGCTCCTAGTATTTTTTTTCTTTTATGGCAGTTCTCTTCTTCCATGTTTTAATAAAATTTGATGTTAACCATGAAAATTGATCCACACTTTCCATTTTGTAGGGCTTCAATTGGCCGGAAAGAATCCTTCGATCCTTGTGATCGTTTCATGGTGGCTCATGAAGGGTCAACTTTACCTAATGTACCGCCCAAATTGATGAATGGACCATCATGTATCTTAAGACACAGGGGTGCACTTAAAAGTGTAAGTGCACTAGACCCTTCATAAACATATCCAAAACATTATGCTAAGGAAACATTTATGAGTTCCAAAAAATAAAAATGTAAATCTAGCAAATGCTGGATACCTGGTAGGTTTGATACAAAACCACCTTTGCTCTCTATGGTCTGCCGCTCCTTGCTTGGCTCATGATCGACTGATAGCTGTTTGGCCATACCTTTCCAGCATACAACTGCTCGAGAATCTCCAACATTGGCTACAACCAACTTCTCACCATTGATCAATATAGCTGTAACTGCAGTTGAGCCTCCTCTGCCCAACTCACCTGCTTTCTCCAGAATCTTTCCATCAGTTAGCTGATATGCTCTTTTCACTGCACTCTCTGGTTCAGTCGAGAAGTCAGGCTGCTCATGGCAATAAGCATAACAGTAAGGCATGACGACATCGTTTTTTACCAAGAAAAAGATCCTATATTTCGAAAGGAGGAATGCGAATGGGACTTGTGTGATTAAGATAGAGAAGGGCATCCGCATATGAAAACATGTCACATGCTAGTGAGATCCAGGTCGTTCTTCAGTGGGGCCAACAGCAAACATGCCTGGATGTAAAAGTAAAGCCGTCCACCCATCCAGTAGATGGTTTGAATGTGGACTGTCGCTCATGTTCCACTGAATATCTATTTTTCTTATTCAAGTTTGACCCACCTGTTAGGTGAACTGGCCTGATTTTTTTACAAGGGCATGTTCAACATGCCCACCTATTTATGGATGGATCTTGCACATATCTCGCACTGGCGGTCACTTCTCCATCTCACTCGCACAGGTCCTGTGAGCAGGGCTTCTTACAAAAATATGTGAATGAAACAACGCAAAAATCCACAGATAAGCACTCTGATATAAACACAACAAGACAGGAATACATAAAACCCCTACCTCTTTCAGAATATTATCAAACAGATGAGATCGAAGGTAATCTGGAACATCATGACCCAAATGACCGTCAAATATTGCGAATAAACCCAATTCAGAGTCATTAAATTTCTTGAATTTGGCCACAACATAATCTTCCATTGCATGATTCGATTTTCCTTTGACCAAGTGGAAGCCATGTGTGACATGCCTGTCCGACATCCTGCTCCTCCCTTTCCCTGTATCTGCTGCAGATGAACCAAGACCAACTTTTTCCTACAAGGAATATGTAAATCTGAGTAACTTCGTAAGACATCAAGGACAGGAATGCAATCTTGTGTTCGAAACAAGTACAATACATGCAAAGGCCTATTCACAATTTTAGCGATGTGAAATCCAATAATAATTCTGAAAAGAAGAAGAAGAAGAGGAATATGAAACTAAGCCCATGGCTCCAAGTGGTTGAAATTATTGTAAACTCAAATCAACAAAAATGACGCCTTCACTGATCAAAAAAAAAAAAAAGGAAACTCAAAAAGATGTCTTGCAAAATTCCCTTTCTATCAATCTCTAGCAAAATACTTCGTATGTGGCAAATTTTATAGGTAGAAGTTAAAACGGAGATTATATTCATGATTTATCAAGTTGCTTTCTAGAAGTTATGGATTCTCAGTCTGCAAGGGTGACCGGAGACAAGGTAGTACGGGAGCCTTGGTTTTGAAGAAATCTATCAGATGCAGAAGTAGATGTATTCATTCATATGCATAATAGGCTTCTGAACTATAGTCTACCATCATCAGGCAGTTACAGTTGGTGGTGGAAATTCAACAGATACAGGGAACTTTTTGGTTAAATCTTTCTAACTGGCTCTTATTTTGGGTATAGGAATCAGAGTGAAGGCTCTGGTGGCAGGGATTTAGTAATACCAAAATCTTCCTAGAGTCCTGGCTTCCGGATGGTTAGTTGGCAGAGTCAAAATCTTCACAATCAATCATGGAAGAAACAGAAGATGATTATTGTACCGACTAAAGCATGTGCTTGAGCCTTGACGAACGTAGAATCAGTGGATCATTTGTTCAATCATTGCCCCTCTGGTTTGGACATGTGAAGGCGGGTGTTGAATCGGCTCAGAATTATGTGGGTGATGCTGGGGTCCATCACTGCGCTTTTCAGGTTTGAGATCAAGCAAGTCGAGGAAGGAGAATGTGAGTGATGTGGAAGTTGGATCTGTTAAAAGGTCTATACGGTCAATTTGGAAGGAACAAACCAACATGACTTCTAAACAAGACTACCAACAATAGAGAAGAATTGTATTTCTTTGAATTAAGGGCAAGGTGATCGAATGGGCATTAGCTCTGTACATCTTCACTAGCTATTGTATCAATGAGATTTCGCTCAAGGAGTGGTCATCTGATTTCATGGGGGAGGATGATCTATCATCATCATTTATATATATATATATATATATATATAAATGCCATTTCATTATCAAAAAAGTGTGCCTCTGTTCTGTGGAGCATAACCTTCTGAAAAAACAAGACTGTTCCCATCACCTTCTAGGCCACCTTCCTCCCTATTAGCATCACCACCCGTCGTGAATAAGGTTGCTGGTGAGGATCTGACTCTTGGAGCATTCATAAGAAACAATATCCAATCTCCCAATATTTGAGATATAAATATAGATTAGGCTTACCTTGTGGCTTTTACCCACACAGCAAAGCCTCTATCTTCATAATCTCTTCCCACGTGAATGTTTGGTTCTGTAGTATACCAGGAATGGGTTGTATAGCCACCACTCTAACCACTGTACTTAACGCGCAGTGACATACATTTCTAGCATGTCTTCGAAAGTGAGCTCATGTTAAGCTTGCAACATAGGTCATTCTTTATTCATCATCCTTGCATAAATGACCCATGTCATAGCATATAAAATTATTTCGTAGCTCACCAAACTAGAACATTGTGGCAAGTTTTGCCAATGTCTATGAAATCACAATCCGAAGGAAAATTCCTCCTCCTTTTTCAACTTCCCCAATGAGATTGTTTTGCAAGCTACCGACCATGCAGGAGCAAAGAGAAGAACCTTGTATGGACCAATTTCACCTTCTTATGATTGGTCAATGTGTTGCATTGAAACCTTATCCAACTTAGTCAATCTAGAAAGTCATCCATGTCAGAACAGCCAGCATATCTAGCTTGATTCCATTTCAAGAGTCAAAGACTGTGATCATCAACATAGAAAAGACTCTGATCATCAAGATAGACTCGAGCTATAGCCTTTCCTAGTTTCACTTCATCACCATTGATCTTTCCATGTTCTTCTTCAACCTTCCTAGTCCTTCCACCCAGCCCTTCTAGTTGAGTGATATAATAGCTATGTGATTTTGGCCACAGATTCTTTGGGCAAGTAGAGCTTGTGGCAGCCAGAGTTCATATTCTCGGCGGCAATGTCAAATTGCAACTCAGATCCCCTCAGATGAATTTTTTGCAGGAATTATAATTCTGCCTGATCCCCAAGGATGCATGTGAATGGGGACCATTAACCGTCAACAAAGTTTCTGCTCCCACTCCATTGGGGAAAACTTAGGCTAGCCCTTCAATGAAGGATAAGTATCTTGTGTACAAAGGTAGGAACAAAGAGACCTTGAGATTTCTGGGAAAACAATAGAGAGCTGACCAAGCTTAGAACCATTGAGGCAAGTCTCTAAATGGATATTCCAAGGTGTATTATACGAGGTGCAGCTCTTGCTTCTTCATCTTCTTTTTTTTTTTTGGGGGGGGGGGGGGAGGGGGGGTGGGTTGGAATTCATATCTAACAAATTAAAACAAGAAAGAAAAACACACAATAAGCTTCCAGAGCTATCACTATCACCAAGAACAACCCCACACATAAGAGTTCCGAGGGGAGGGAGACTCTTGGACCTTGAGACTATCGTAAGCCAAATTAGACTAAGGTTGTACATTGAGTCAAGTCGAGTCGAAGTGGGCCAAGCTTGGCTTGACTCATCCGTGCTCTCCTCGAGCTCGAGCTCGCCTTTGAGCTTACCATTGGAGCTTGGCTTGACTTGTCCGTGCTCCCCTTGAGCTCGAGCTTGAGTTCTCCCTCAAGCTTACCATTCGAGCTCCCAGCCCCAACCCGACTCCCAAACCTTTCAATTTGCAAATCATAAATTCAAAACCCTAAATCTCAATTTTGGGATTTGAGGTTTTCCTATTTCAAATGATTATATATATATATATATATAGAGAGAGAGAGAGAGAGAGAGAGAGAGAGAGAGAGAACGAACATTAGATTTAGAGGTGCCTTGCTGTTTTGAGTGAGAGAGAGAGGGGGGGGGGGTGTTGAGCAAGCGCGGTGGGTTGGGTTTGTAAAGAGAAAGGTAAAGAAAGGGACTGGTTGGGTGGGGTAGGGCCTTTAGGGTTTTTTTTTTTTAATATAATATAATACAATATATATATATATATATATATATATATATTCAAGCTGAGCCGAGCTCAAGCTACCCAAGCTTGGAATCGAGCTTCGAGCTTCGAGCCGAGTCAAGCTCCACTGTACTCGACCTCAACGAGCTGAGTCTTATGAAGCTTAGCTCGCCTTGAGTCGCCGTTCAAGCCGAGTCAAACCGAGCTAGATCGATCCAAGCCGAGCGAGCTTTTCGAGCTAGCTTGGCTCGTGTACAGCTCTAAATTAGACACAACCCACTCTAGAAACAGCTTGGATATTCCTTTTAAGCGTCTCTAATGGAGTCCCTTTATCTTTTTTTTTTTTTTAAATGTTATTTCTTTCCAAAATTGCCCACATTATAGCGAATGGAATCTCTATCCAAATGGGCATCCCTCAAGGACGAGGGGTGAGATGATAATTACCCGCCTAGCAAAAAGCTTTAGGATGGAGAGCCCAAGAATCACCAAAAAGGTTGAAGAAATGGTTCTAGACCACCAAGACAACTTCACTATGAATAAATAAGTAATTTGAAATTCTTCCTCTTTCCCACACATGATGCACATGCAACGGTTGTTTTATCGGCATAGGAATAGTATCAAGTGTGAGATCAAACCTACAAATATAATATACGTATACTAATCTAACTTCCAAGAGAACATGAAAGCACAAATTCGGTTGATGGATGAGTAATGCCAATGTTATAGAAAAATAAAAATAAAAGAAGGTATTCATTGCCCCCAAAATGCCTAAACCCAATTGCAAACTTAATTTTCAAAACAGGATGTCGATAGTACCATCCTAGTAAGAACCTATCCAATACACCAAAAGCCCTATGACTGATGAAAGTAATGAAACGAATAAAGCTAGGCTCCTTAAACTGTTGGGGACTGTAACATTCACTGGGCTCCGCAAATTGACATCCACGGCAGCCCACTCTGTGGTAGCATTCACTCTGGCCTCTTTTGCCGGTAGACGTTTCCACTAACCCTTGTCCACTTGGAGAGGGCATGACGGTTGCACTTTGGTTATCCAGGTAGCCCTTTCTGCTCTAAGACAGCATGGCAGCTGCACTCTGATTGTCCAGGTAGCCCTTTCCACGTGGTGGCTTTCACTCTAATTTTCTAGGTAAGCCTTTCCAGGGGTCATCAAAAGCTCCAGGAGTCTAGGACTCACAGGATTGATGGAATGCGTCAAGCTAGGCTCTTCAAACTGTTGGGATAGTAACCGTGGTATTCAAAAAAACAGTTGTGTAATGGTAATGGTGGTACCATTACACACAATACAATGCCATAACACCCGATTTGGAAAAATTGCCCGTATCAGGCTTGTAACAGCCATTACAGCCGATACAGAGCAGATACATTTTTTCCTTTAAAAAAAAAAATTTGTTACAAGGCCATAACAGCTGTAACAACCTGTATCATAACAGCCATAAGGCTGGCCTTAACGGCCACTTCTACTGTTATTGAATACCTTGATAGTAACACATCCATTTTTTGGAGGCGACTCCATTGACTCTCAAAATCAATGCTGATGATCTTACCAGCTTTACTGAAATCTAATACAATCACTCTCCAACTTCCTTTTGTAATTAGTTTTACTAAATAAAAACTTCAGAAAAGATAAAGGCCTCTTTGTAGATAAAGGTTACAAATACCACACAAAAGCCAAAGAGTCAAAAGGAAACAAGAACCAAAAAGCCGCATCAAAGGTATGGCCTTCTGAGGCTTTCAGTTCCATACAAGCACGGTTCATGATCCAATGATCTACACCGTTGATCTGATGAGCACCACAATGAAAGAAGACACCAAAAAGATTGGGACATCGTAAACGTTTGATCCCCAGCCCTTCTGTCAATCTAATCATAGGGCATTGAACTAAGGGGCAGCATCTTCAAATCCAATCCAATCATCAGATCAATGGCCTGGATCACCAATCCATGTGACCCGCGTACCCCAAAGGAGACCAGAAGATCTCTTCCTCTGATCGGTTGACCACTTCCCACTGAATGTTCATAGTGGCCACTTCAGATCCTAACCGTAAATTTCTAGTACACTTATCAAAGGGGCTGGGAAACTCCGATCTGGATGATTTTCGAGCCACCAGCAATCCAGCGCGGAAGCCAGATAGATCAACGGTTAGGATAATCAATACACATATATTGATTGAAAGATTGAAAGTGGGGGAGAGAAGGTCAGAGGCAGTACCTTCATCTTGAGGAGGATTTCTCTTCCAGTCATGGCTCTTTTTCAGGCGCTGCTCTTCCTATATATAGACAGATACCAACGGAGAGGATCGCTATACAAGACGTTTTTCTATCCGAAGAAGAGAGTGAGAGAGAGAGAGAGAGGGAGAGAGAAACAGGTGTCGGAGAGCTCTGATACGTGGCTCGTCTTCGACAGAGATGACGGGAATCCCGGGATCTTTTCTTCTTCTCTCTTTCAGATCCAAACAGCGGATGTGAAACGATCCCCAAAGGCGTGTCCGTACTTTCCCTGCCTTTTTTCGGACGCGGATTGGCTTTGGTCGATCGGGGGACCACCCACGTGGATGGATCCCAGTCTGTGGGGCCCACCTTGATATTTTCATCTCACATCCACGCCATCTATCCGTTTTAAAACATCATATGAGGGGATTATGCCAAAAATAAACCAGATTCAAATCTTAGGTGGAACACACGATAAGAAACAATGCTGATTGAATTCATCCATTGAAAACTCCTTTGGGTCACCATAATGTTTATTTGCCATCCATCCTACTAATGAGGTCACACAGAACTTTTATGCAAGACTTTTGTGGTCCATAATTTCCCATCGTTTGCAGTTCACATAAGTTTTGGATCTCCTTTAATTTGAAATCATATTCTAAAATGAATTTTCAAAACGGATAAACCGTGTACATGTAAGGTACATACATTAAGAGGTGGCCATACGGTCGGGGATCCACCACGTCAATGGATCCGGCGATTGACCAAAGCTGCCCCCCAAAGTGATGTATGGATTTTATTCTACTGGTCATTCAATTTTTTCATGTAATTTTAAGTTATTAGGGAAAAAAAATTGAAACAAATCCAAGGCTCAAGGTGACCACACCACACGAAGCAACGATGCCAGATGCCAATTTAAAAAAATAATAATAAAAAAGATATTAGATTGATCTATAACTTTTGTGACCAATGGAATGTCTGGCACAAGGTATTAGATGAGATTAGGTGGGAAAAAATTACATTTGGTCCATATAATTTTGCATTTGGAGAGGATGAAAAAGGTTGGAATTTGGTGGGATGGAATTGCAATGGGTCCTGATTTTCATACATTTTGATACGTATGTAAGCCTCACATTGATGTTTACGTTTATCCATGCCCTATCTATATACATTGTGAATTTGGTCTGTTAATTACAATTTCATAATTCACCATACATGATTTTATTTAATCCAGCATTTTTCTGTAGCAAAATTTTTATCTCAAACATGGAATTGGATTGCTACAATAACATGGTATTTCTAGACATGCAATTATTATGCAATAATGTTATTACTCCCATCTAATATAATTCAATACCATTCACTTCCACGGACCAAACACGCCCTTAAGGGATTTTCAGCTGTAAGTATTTAATCTCGGCCTACGACCCTTGAATGTGCATATTTTTCAAAATAATCATCTTTAATGACTTGGTAAAATTGATGGACGGTGTGGGTAAAAACCATACATTACGGTGCAGCCTCATAGCCCTAGCCTGTCACGAGCTCAGCAACAGTGGGGTTAGAAGCCGAACGGCGTCCGCTTTTTCTTGCTAAATGACAGAAAACGCCGTCATTGGAAGAGAAATATTTTTATACTGCAGTGTCATTGGCATACAAGGGGACTTGGAAATTACTTATATATTATGCACGTGTGATATAAGTCGGTCAAATTAAAACGTCGGAATTATTTCTGCAATTTCATACGTATCATGATCCATGAATTACGGTTATTAATTTATATAAATTCTGAACATTTTTTGGACGGTTAACAATAACGTATCAAATGTTATTAACTTCAATAGACAAGTGTCCACAAATCAAAGGTGAGCACTGTTCAAGTATTTTGAGTTATGGACCGTGACTTAACGACAGTGGCACCCACAATTTAGTCAATTTAATTTGAGTCTGTATGTGTCATGCGTAGCATTTCCAAGTGCATGAGTATCAAGCATTGCAGAGCAGCCAGAATAAGGAAGGATTTTTGGTACAGATGGCCCGGTATAGTGGCGCGGTGGTATGTACCAAACTTAAGGACCTATATATTTAAATTCAATTTTTTATTTTTTGGAGTCCGAAAACGCTTTTTCGCTGGAGTTGAGTCTTATATGGTGAGCTATCGTCCTGGAAAGTGAAAGGTCTTTTAGAAAGGCAGGGCCTACCCAAAATTAAAATTGAGTTACTTTATGGGCTATCTGATATGCTCATTTTAATCGGACGGTCATAAATTAACAAAAGAATTTTTTTTTATTTATGTTTAAAGCTCTTTATGACTCATAACTACACTGACAATGTCCGTTAATTCTAAATTATTTCTCATATGTAGTCCATCTGTGACGAGTTGGGCCGACGATATAAAATTAAAACCTCTTACATATAAACAAACAGGATGAATTTACTTCAAGACAACCTAGTGTGCTTCACAACAACCTCAGGGCACCTTCTTCATATTTTTTAAGACAAAAATGTGCCGCTCTTCACACGACATTACTTGTCTCATAAGGAGAAAAGGGGTTTTTAATGGGTATTTCGGTCTCAAAAAAATAAGAACAAAGCTCGCTTCTTGGTTGATTCGATCCGTTCATGTGCTTCAAGGATCCCTAGGTCATCTAATGGCATTGATTTCATCTTTATTCGAGACCGTTATGGTCATCAATAAAGATAACAATATGGTCTTTCCTCTCATAGTTGTTTTCTTTGTTGTGGTCTACCTTTGATGTCTTCTTACCTTATTTTTGGGGTCACACCCTGAAATTCCTACCCCAGCTAATGGTCATATCGGTTTTTAAAGGAGATGCACTGTAAATTAGGGCTGTACACGAGTCGAGCTAGCTCGAAAAGCTCGCTCGACTCGGCTCGAGTCAGCTTGGATTGACTAGGCTTGAATGGCCGATTCGGGTCGAGTCAAGCTAATATTCTGAAGCTCGAGTTGAGTTCGAGCCGAGTTCCAGTATGGTGCATTTCAACTCGACTTGACTCGAACTCAACTCAACACAAAGCTTGAACTTAAGCTCGACTCGACTCGAGTAACATTTTTAATATTATATATTATATATATTTTTTATTTATATTAAATATATATAATATATACTTAAAAATTAAAAAAGCAAACCCTACCCGACCACCCGTACCCCTTACTCTCCCTCTCTTTCTATCCCTTACCCAACCTAGCCACTGCCCACCCGCACGGCCCCACCCAGCAACCTTCACGCCCGCTGCTCGGTTGTCACCGCCGGCCTGCCCCTCTTTACTCTCTAGTCTCTAGTCTCCATCTCTCTCTTTCTTTCCCTTACGGCCTTACCCAACCCAGCGGCTGCCCGCATGGCCCCACCCAGCAACCTTCATGCCTGCTGCCCAGTCATCACTGTCGGCCTTCCCCTCTTTACTCTCTAGTCTTTATCTCTCTCTCTCTCATTCTCCGACTCGGCCCGCTCAGCTCAGCAGTCAGCCGATTCGACCACCATCCAGGCATCCATAAACAAAGGTATGTTTGTGTTTTTTATTTATTTATATTAATACAATAATTATATGATTGTAGACTGTAGTTGTATATTTTTTTAATTTTTATTTTCGAATAAGATTAGGTCGGGTTGGCCGGTTGGGCAATGGGCGATGGGTTGGGTCAAGTCGGGTTGGGGGGGCTGGGTTGGGTCGGGTTAGGGTTTGGGTCGGGTTGGGGGGGCTAGGTTGGGTCGGGTTAGGGGCTGGGTTGGGTCGGGTTGGGGGGGCTGGGTTAGGTCGAGTTGGGTGTTGGTTTGAGTCGGGTTGGGGGGCTGGGTTGGGTTGGGTTGGGTTAGGTGCTAGTTTGAGTCGGGTTAGGAGGGTTGGGTTGGGTTAACTTTGAACAAACTCGACTCGACTCGACTCGACAGCTTTGGCAAACAAACTAAGCTTCAATGTTGAGCTCGAGGGCGAGCTCGAGCTCGAACTCGAGTATAGTATGGACGAGTCAAGCCGAGCTTGTCCCACCTCGACTCGACTCGGCTCGGCTCGATGTACAACCCTACTGTGAATCACAGAGAAATGGTCTAAAAAAGCTAATTTTGGTAGCATTCAAATTTATTTCTACTAGTTATATTGGAGAAATGGGAGCATGAACCTTAAAGGGAGTTAAGACCATTGTGTTACCCCGTGAGACTCATTCTGATGGGCATTCGGTGTCATTACGTCCATTCCGTCGAGTTTTCTGTGACTAGTTCAATTTATATTTTCACAAGAAGGGGTGTACTCTCCCATGACAAATGTTACTTCTATGGGTCCCACCCTCATCATATCCTTCTTTGGGCAACATTGACAAAAAAGGTAGACATAACATCTATTGTATGCATTTCTTATTAACTAAAATGGATTTATTTCAACGGAGATCTTGTCAGAGTAGTAAGTACAACGGAGATCCATATGGACTAAGCTCAACGGTGATCTTGAAAAAAAATACAGACCAGAGCTAGATACATGGACTAGGGATGGTGGATATTCACTGAGGATCGTTGTTATTAACTATGGATGTCTGATATTCACTATGGTCCACTGATATTCACTGTGAACCGCTAATATTTAGCTTATCCTGATGATATACATTGTGGAATGCTGATATTCAGCTTAGACTGTCAATATTTATTATGTTCTACTGATATTGGTTGTGGATTGTGATATCCACAGTGAACATCAACAATCCACAACCAATATCAGTGGAACATAGTGAATATCGGCAGTCCAAGCTAAATATCAGTGGTTATCCCTTCAATGTATAAATTTTTAATGAATATCAACACTCCACTGTGATGATCCTAGTGGAAATGCATAACTTATATCCTAGTGGAAATGACAATTGAAATCTATTTTAAATTGTTATACTGTTATTCTAAGTCTAATAGCCCAAGCTTTTTCCTTTTGGGCACCATGACTCTCTGACCCAAATTTGCTATTATAATGAAAAGTTAATATATGAACGAGGGAATTTATCTTATAAGGGTAACAATTCCAAGATGGTCATTTTGAACAATAAAATTATATACGAGGAGCTCGTATTCAATGTGCATAAGATTACGAATACAATAACTGAAGATTACGAGGTTAGAATGAAGATTATTTACGTTTCACTTCTTTGTTTATCCATACCATCCATACATCCTCTTAGACCATTTCAAGGTATGTGCACAAAAATGAGGCAGATTCAATGGCCAAGTGAACCACACCAAATAATAAGCTTGGGTTGCATTAAATGCACAAAACATTAAATGCAAGAGTCATTTTTGGTGTGGTCCAATTAAGTGTTGGATTTGCCTTATTTTTGTAAACATACCTTAAAATGATATGAGAGAAGGGATGGGCGACATGGATAAACATATACACATGGTGGGCCTGCCCACAGAATTGCCTGTTTGTGGCTAGAGACAGGTCGCGTCAGACCTTATGGATGCATTTGTAGAGTTGTGCATAAATTGACTCGACTCGCCTAAACTCATCTGACTCGTTCAAACCCGACTCGACCCGAACCAAATGGGTGAGTCAGTCCGAACATAGTGGCCTTCGCATAATCCGAAATCAAACCAAGTCGAGTTCGAGTTACCCAGTAACTCGACCCAAAACTCGATCTGGTCATACTCGACTCAGTTTCAAGTATATATAATAAAAAAATCCTGATTTTTAAGTATCTCTAACCCTATACACCTCACCCGACCCCATTCAAATTCGGTCCCAAACTCTCTTCTTCCCTCATCCTCCTCCTCTTCCAAGCCTGATAACCACTCACCACCATCACCACCCTCCTCCTCCTCCTCTCTCTCTTCTCCACTCCCTCCCACCATCCTCTTCCAAGCCTGACAGCCGCCCGACAGCCACCCACCACCATCACCGGATTCACCACCGTCCTCCTCTCTCTCCTCTCCACTCCCTCTCTCCCTCATCTCTCGATCCAAATCAGTGCCAACTCAAACCGACTCAGTACTTTTTATCGGGTCGGACTCGATTTGGATTAGTCCAGGCCAGACCCGGATTTGGGTCAGTTTAGGCATGCTAGACTCGGTACCAAGTGAGTCGAGTTCGGGTCAAGCCTATTTCAAAACCGAATCGAGTCAGGTCAGCCCTAACTCGATCCAACTCGACTCGATGCCCAGCTCTGTGAATTTAAGGTTGTCATATTTTCACCCAAATAATCAAATTTTTGAATAGGGCTGGCCCGATAGCCCAGCCCAAAATAGTTTAAAATCTAGGTGGAGACCTGCCCCAGGCACAGCCCGTCGACAACCCTAGATGCATTAGTGGGCAATTGGCAGGCCTCGGGAGGTTTAGATAGTGGGTGTTTCTATCCTCACTAGATACTGTGGTGTAGCTCACTTAAGTTTTTGATCGTTGGCACTTTGGCTTCCTATACTAAAATGAGTGGGTAAAATGAACGAAGGGGTCAAAGACAAACATGACGGTGGCCCCACAGAGTGTGTGGGATTACAGGGAATTCCTTTAACCTTTTTATAGACAAGTCGCATTACCTGGCCATTGCTGATGGATGGCTTGTCATATTACTTGTATTATTTTCCAAACAAACCCGTTCTAGTTTCCTTACCTTGAGTGACATGTTTGGCTGTTGTGAGGTGAATTTACTAGAGTTACTCATGCAGGGATACGGAGTTGTGCCGTATGGGGATTGCAAAGTGTTGGAGTGATAAAGTCCCTTGATATACATTAATACACCACACTCTAATAGCTTAACCTCATGTTCATACACCACACAAAGGACCACTCGTGAAATCTTCACCATCCATCAAAGGCCCAACCTCATGCTCAACCGTGGAACCAAATGATGAGGCAGATCCAAAACTCAGTAATGTCACACCATGCCAATGATTAATTATGCATGGAGCCAACCACTGTTTATATATGCTGTCCAATCCATTCATACCTTACTACTCATCAATACTAAGGAACTACCTAAAAATCAATCAGTTTCGTGCTCAAGTGAATCAATACTAAGGAACTACCCAAAAATCAATCTGTTTCGTGCTCAAGTGAACACAATATGTGAATTTTGAGTTTGCATGAATTTACATTATCCCTTGTGATGGGTTCGGGTTGAGTCCTAAATTTAAAGGAGTGGTGCATTTGATGTACAAAATGAATCTCACCTGCCTATAGAGACTAGACTTGGACAAAAGCATGCTAAGGAATGCAACTTGCTCAAAAGCAGAAACCGCACATGTCATAGTGATTGGACCGTCATCGATCATTCCACCTTGTTAGGAAATGGAATTTAGTTTGGAAACCGGCAACTCACTTTTCAACTAGAACAACTCAACTTTATTTAGTTATATTACATATATACTGTGAATTAATGAATAGGCACACCCATGCATGTTCCTGTGTTGGTCTCGATGCACTTGGGCATCAATGGAGTCCTAATGCATCCGTTAAGCTATTATTTATTTATCATCAAAGTCATAGAGTTTGAATTCCCACACACACACACACACACACACACATATTAGTGTATGAATTTGATGATTTGATTTTAATAACTCGTTTATTTTTCTAATAAACTGTAAATGCTCTGTAAATGAGGCATTATTACTTTTTATAATTGTTTGGTTTTTAGAAAAAATAGTCTAAAAAATCATGTAAATTTTAATTGAATTATACACACACACACACACACACACACACACACACACACACACACACACACACACGAGTATAAATTATGAGGTCCACCTTGATGAATATGATCTATGTTGTTCATTCATTGCGCAAGCGTAAAAAAATCAGGCAAATACACGATTGAAATGGACCAAACTATGCGAAAAAATGATTCCACTAGACCTAACTATTGAAAGTTAATGCCTTCTAAGGGCCCACCATAATGTTTATTTGTCATCTAATTAACCTGTTTATAATATCATTCAGACATAGATAAAGAGAAAATTTAAAACCAACTAGATTTAAAATTTTTATAGCCCCCAATTAATTAGTCATTTAATTTCCATTGTTTTATATAGTGTGGTTTACTTGAACTTTAAATCTATCTTATTTTTGGGCTCATGCCTTGAAATAAGTAGGTGGAACGGATGAATGGCATAGATATAACCTATACATCACAATGGACCTATTGTTTTTGCACTTAATATACCTTTCCACTTTTGTTTTGCCTAAAATCTTAAACCTTAAATAAAAAAATATAAATACAGGTAGAATAATAACTACTTTACAATGCATTTATATTATAATATAAAAATCAAATATATTTAAAAAATAAAGAAGTTACAATAATAAACCCAACATAATAATTTTCAAATAAATACAAGCATATACTTGTCATAAATAAGAAAAACCCTGTTTATTGCAATGTGGTCATGGACTACATTTAATATAGCAATGCTAATAATGTCAATGATGATGTACATCAATCATGATGCATGAGAATGGAAAATAAAACTCGTTTATAGCAATAAAAATATCAGGATTCATTTTTAATCCAAATAGCCTTCGTTTGTGTCCTGTCGTGACGTGTGCATGGAATTATACCATGAATCCATGCACTCTGCCAAGTTAGGCCAATTTTCAAAAGTCCGGACCAAGGTGGGCCACACCCAAGGGAACAAAGAGGACATTTGGGAGGGTGACATATACCATAGACATTTTTAGACAGAAGCAGATTGGCTAGTGTACCACACACCAGCTATATAGCCGGTGTATTTACGTCAGCAAGTTTCGTGGATTCTATCATGAAGTTTGTGTTATATCCAAACCGTCTATCCATTTTTCAAGCTCTTCATAATGCTTAATATGAAAAATAAGATCTAATGATCAAGTGGATCGCACTGAAAAAAGCAGTGGGGGATTGAACGTCTGCCATTGAAACCTTTTTGGGGTTGATCTGAAACTTCTCAAGCTCCCAAGAAGTTTTTAATGTAGGATAGCCCATGGGGAAGTCTCCATCGGGTTGCCTCGGAGGGACATGATAAAGGGATATTCCGGTGCTTCCCCAATAGCTTTGGAGCTTTTGGTGTGTTGGTCGATACTCCCTGCATCAAGTGGTATCAGACTGGAAAACTAATGTTCAAGTCTCATTACCGACATGGGTGGATGATGCAAGTGCATCTCCACATTGGAGTGGGGTAGCCCACGAGGTGGGGCCTATGAGATATAAGATGGCCACCGGGTGGGTCCCACTATGGGACTCGTGAGATGCGGGGTAGCCCGCGAGGAGGTCATCTCAGTCAGGTTGCCTAGGTTGCTTGAAAGGGCTAGGACAAAGGGATATTTCCGCACTTCCTCAAAAGCTCTAAAGCTTTTGGTGCGTTGGCCAATACTCCTTGCATCAACTTTCAAGGCAATTGCAATCAAAGTTCTAAAAACCAGATAACTTCTTCCACTAACTGCAAGAGGAACTAGAGTTATTTTGCGCTCATTCATTCAAAGAATAAAAATAGACTACAGAACATGACATTGGACCGGCTTGTTTATATGCATTAAAACATGAAGTTGCGATTGCGGAATTCAAGACATGGCGAATTTAGTTGAAGATGGTGATTTCTGTCCATTAAGCTTGAACCACATTTACGATGAGAATGACCAACTACCTTTATCGAAAGTAAAAGACAGGCAGGTAAAAGAAGACAATAAAGAAATGGGATCAACGTTTCAAAAATACACACAATGCAACAACAGAGTCATGCGATTGTCTTAGATTCAAAGAGGTCTCCACCTATCCAAGAGAGGATAAGTAGTAGCGACAACAAAGAAACCGAGTTAAACGACAATGGTGGCAATGATGATGATGATGCACTTACTGGTCTAGCTTCTAGTGTTTCCCACTCCATCCTATAGCCGTATGCACATCATGAGGCCGATCAACATTGATGGACTAGAGGAGGTCGCACATACGAGTGCACTGAGTCATGATATGACCATATATGAATACATGGAAAGCATCACGGAGAGGCTAGAACTAGTGTTACAACAAGAGATGGAGCACCTAGACATCGGATTGTTGGTGGTTATGGATACGGATATCTATATAGGGATCTGAGCGCCACATCGTCCCAATCTCACTCTCAGAACGAGCAGTATCAAGGCCAACATTGGGGGTATAGGTACGGCTATTGTGAATACAGGTCGTCATCTGGCACTTAATCTTACTCATATTCCATGCAGCAAATGCCTAGTGGTAGTGAGGATCGAGATCAGTCATCCTTGGGATTCCTTGATATGGTCTTCCCCACAAGATCTGGTTATTATGGTTATGAAACTCTTACTCCACAACCACCGCTGCATCAAGATGACAACGACATAGAGGTCGATAATCATAGGGAGCAAGATTTTATTTCCGGTAGTGATTAGAGTACTTGACTGGTGTAGGCGATGTATGATTGGCACAAATGGTGTATTGTAAACTATCATTTTATAATAATTATATTTTTATTTTTTCTATTTATAACACATTGTTCATTCTCCTTTCCATTAAGATGTTATCTTATCTATATTGAATCATTGATAAAAATATATTTAGAAAATTGAAATATAGGAAATTTGCAGCCAATTGAAGAATGTCAGGTTCAGATTCAGAAAATCAAAGAACAAGTCGAGGCAACATTCTTACCAAAGAGCATATCGTTACATTGTCATAAACATGTTCAAACCAACATAAAAAAAAAAAAAAAAAACTTATTCGCAATCCTCTAATTAAATGGAAAAATTCCTATATTTTTTTCCAACATTTTCTGGAAAAAAAAAAATCTAAATGTTACAGGGGGTGTAATGGTCGGTACCTATAATGGTAACAACAATGACTGTTACGAGGTCTATTACTGCTACAAAATGCCTTGCTAAACACACGTTTGGTGAATGCTCAATACCCCACTTGGAATCTAAGAATTCCCCCATAAATGAATAATCACACATCAATGAAAGGGAAGTCGAACTTCATCAACACATGATAAATTTTCAAAATGATAATTGTCACCTCTTAAGGCTAGATTAAAGATTTTCAAGATATTACTGAGTAGAGGACTTTTGGTAACAGAACCAGATACTCCAGAAGCATTTGTCATAAACTACAAATTCAAGCAACTTCTATTGTGCAGGAATGAGATCCACTTGACCAGAGTCCTTAACTCTTGCTCCGATGGTAGACTCTCAGGAGTTTCAACACCTGGTCAAGGGTTTGAGTACCCATAGGTGGTGAAGTCCCACTATTGTGTGTGCGTGTGTAAAAAAAGAAAAAAGGATCCAGCCTGGGTGTAAGTATAGTCTGTAGGTTCTCAACTAGGGAATCATGTTTTGACTAGATTCTCAAAACGGGAATCATAGATTCATGTCATCTAAGTTTTTGATCAATCGTTGTGGGAGTCCTAGTTTAAGTTCTTCTATGTTTTTCAGCTGCTAACTTTGCTTATAAGTGATCCCAAATCTTTTGCCCTGATACCACCTTTTGTCACGCCCCAAATTCGGGGACGGACAACTTCCGTAATGCCCTGAATCTGACACTCGACTTCTATACACCAAGTTCCGAGTTCGACTCACCACAAGGAAGATTTTTTACTGATTTTTTTTTAAAAATAATACCTGAGCATGATGATCCGTAATCACAATACTAAGCAACAGTCTCCATTATAAATCCTGATGATTACAAGTATAATGCTTTTTCAAAAGGTACACAACGTCAATATTGCCAAATCACAAAATAGATACAATGTATCGAGAAAGCTATGTCCTCCAAGTTACTCTGCCCTGAAAAAAAAATGAAAATAGGAAGCTTAGGCAAAAAGCCTAGTGAGTACACTTGTGGGTGCGTAGTGTGTAATCATACAGTAACAATCAAATATTAGAATACACAAGCTGAAGCATAGTGACCAAGTATTGCTACATAAAGCCAAGAGGGCATGATGCAATACAAGAGATGATATGCAAAAGTATGTCGGGTGTATGCAGGCATGCAAATCCTCCTCTAAAAGTCCACATCACAATATAGTTATCATCACTGGGAATCACCGGGGCTTGGTATACAGAGCAAATCCAAAACTTGTTGAATAGAGGCCTCGCATACCAGCCTTGTCAGTGGAGGGCCTATAGCCATGCCAATACCCACCCGACACACTGGTAGCGGACCCATTTTAGGGGCTGGTCAAACCCAACAACATTCACTCCAACTCTTCAGTTAGGCGTGGTCAAGCCTCTTCTCACCCGACCATGTCAACGGGAGTCAGGCCCACTATGGTCTTCGGCACCGGGTGACCCATGGCATCCGCCCGGTCTTGACGATGAGGCTCGATGGTACCACTCGAGGTTTAGGGAGTTTCACCTAGGGGCCTGGGACCCAGTATAAGAAACCTAAGCCACTGTGGTGGTTCATCAATATAGCCACAATGTTGCTGTGGTGTTCAATCCGTTTCATGGGGATGCAATGCAAAATGCAATGATAATCCACAAGCACGCTATGTAGTATAATTGCACTCAAACAATGCTATATATGTAAGCCACATATGCATACGAGGCAACCCTAATACCAATCGGGCTCCTCTGCCAACCACATCCAATCTGCAATCCACACTCATCGTGGAAAGGATATACATGTAATATCAGCATCGACATGAACATAAATTACAATGTAGCATCAAATGAGCTTTAGGGACTTCAACCCAGGGACCATGTCCGATATATTCGCTTAAGGACTTCAACCCAGGGACTAAGCCCATGGCCTTTCAGACCAGATAACATCCGCATATACTCTATCATGTGCACCCTACACCAACATCCTCTACCACATACTCCATCATGTGCACCTCGCACCAACAATCAATTTGATACATGTCCTAAGTTCACATACCCAAGAGGTTATACCATTAGCATAGTTCACAAGTCCGAGTAACCACACAATTCTCACATGCCCACATGATCTTATGGTCACTCCGTTATCAAAAGTCCATATGGTTGAGAGGCTACACAAATATCACTCTATTTGTCATAATAAAGGACTTAAGGTTAGATGGTTACGTACTTTCATTACATCGTAGCTCACATAATGGGGCAACACCTTTATTAAACTTTCACATGGTCAGGTGGCAAGTACCATAATTTCACATAGTTTAATATGTATATGATTACTATCATGATCTATCATCCATGCATATTTCAAAATATCCAAACATAGTTGAACAATCGCAATCGTACCCACCATTCATGGCTACACTACGTTACACTAAGTCTTATACTACAACCACTTCACACGTCACATAGTTAATGACTCATATTCAGTGTCACATAGTTAAGGGTTACGGTTTAGAGATCACATCGCATAGAATTCAGGACCTTGATAGCATTAACTTGGGTAACATAACCCTACATCCCACTCAGTCTAATGTACAACTTGGTCGTACGTGATTCAAGTGACGGTGTCTATGTCGACAAGCACAAACCCACGTTGTTGAATGACCATTAATGCCACTTGATTTCATACGGTTAGGTAGCTTTGTGCGTATTTCACAATCGTACGATTAGATGTCTACATATACACCACCTCTATACATAATTAGGTGGCCATACTTGTGCAGCATGTCCTCATAATTAAGGGGTTAGACTAAAATCACTACCTCACATTGGTCATGCCCACCATCGGACCCATATAAAACTAGTGCCCACACACAAGTGATAATCAAACATGTTTCAAAGGTTGAATACACATCGCACCAACCTATGACTTGGGGTCACATTCCAATCACGATTTCAGGTGGTCAAGGACTTTCCAAGCATTATGTAATTACTTAACTAAGGGTCAGACGTCAATTAATGGTCCACATTTAATGATCATGGTCCAATTTTAGGAGAGATGTGTAGTCAGGATAAACAAACGATTGGACGAGAGTTGGTGGTTGGTCAATGGTGGAAAATGCCTAAATATGAAATTTCACCTTTTGCACTAAAAAGAAGGAATTGGAGTCAAGGCGCTTATCATTAACGGTATAAGATCATAAATCGGGGTCTAAATTTTGTATGATATCGTAGTCATGTGAAGCCAATGTGTGGTCCTAATTTAAGTTGTGATTGACGGTGTAATGTGGGTTAATCGGAAGCTATAGATTAAGAAGAGTTGGTAAGCCTAAAACGGCTTACTTAACGCCTAAGAAAAAGCCTACCGAGGTTGGATCCTCACATTTTACACTAGATCCATATGATGGAAAATCTAAGTCATTCATATGGAGGGAAATATCCTACTATAACTACCCACGAGCTTTCCTCACTCGATGGATACCAAAATCAACATTTAAGGGGTTGATTTGTTAATTGGGCCACTCGTACAATGATCTAAAGTCTAAAGTTTAACATGTATGGTTAACTCATGATAAATAGGCATGGTATAAAATTTCACATGAAACGGATTACGAGAACTATGTGATCTAGAATTCAAGAGTATATGTTAATAAAATTAAGTATTTATGCTTTTTTTTGTTAACTTGTTAGTACACCCACTGTCAGATCACACTTCACTGTTAGCCACCCCCACTAGGGAATCAATGCCAAGACCTCAGTATTGAAACGAGGTATCTTTCACTCAGTCTACCACTTGAGCTATGCCATCTTTTATTTCTCTAACTTCCACCGTCCGTAATGTTGGAATACACCATCCAAATGTATTGAAATTTGACAGACATTTTTTATTTTTCATTCTCTTTCCACCACTCTATTTTGGGCCTTGATCGCTTACAGATGACTAAGATGCATTTTTTAATGGGCTATATCACATCGAGGTTTAAATCAACTTTTTCATATATCTAATAGAGAAGTCAACCGGTAGTCGTGACATATACCTTATGATCTTCAAACTGAGCAGTTCATTCTAATATTTTTGCGGCCCGTTCGACAAATCTAAATATGATTGACAGTCAGATGACATGTTAAAAATAGAAAAACTTGATAGTTAGTACTATGATAATGTATATAGGTGATTATACGGCTGGTTTTGTAAACGGATGAACACAAGTAGGTTTTTGAAGTGATCAAGAGGTAGAACATGTATACCGTTAGATTCAAGTGACTTGTTCACATGCGTAAGCTCCTCAAATTATAGTCTTGATAGTGAGTTAAGCATATTCATAGGTGTGAATAAGATGAACGGATCAACATCTCGATTCGATACGTGTACGAGCAGATGTAGAGACCATGTAGTTAGTTTACCATGATTGGGTGGTCCAAACTCAAAGTGGACGGTTATATATCTTTACCTAGCAGTGAATAATTGATTGAACGGTTGGTTATAATGAACAAGTGATAATACAATGATATATGATAATCTTATCCTAAAAATCAATGGTCGGATGACTTGATCTATGGATGAAGTTTATTCTCAACGGTCAAATTCAAGTTAAAGAATAGATGTAAGGCTAGGATAGGCTAAATTGGTGACATACACATATATATACTAAATAAAATTTCATGGTAACACTCGAGAACTTTTAATACTAGGGTATTGAAAAGTTCGAGGTGTTACACTCTTAACTAGAGCTAAGAAGTGAATTTGCAGTTTATTTTGATAATTATTTTACTTTGATTCATGATTATGTTGAATTTCTATTGATTATTGGTTTGAATGAATGAATATTTTCAATTTTCTATGATTTATTGTGAGTGAAATTACAGAAGATGATCAGGAAGCTTTTAATATCTTCTTACCTGTTTTGCAATCGTGTGATCTGTAAAATTCGTGATCCACCATTATCTAAGGGCATGATTGATGCATGAATTCCCTACAATCATGGATTGATGCTTCATATGTGAACTAATCCAATAAAGTTCAACACTACATTATGTTTTAATTGCTTCATCATCCGACTGGATAGAATAGAACTTTGATTCCAGTTGTGCTTTTATTGAATCAAGTAAAGTATCATTTCAATAATTACATATGGATCCTTGGTGCTCTAGTTTTCATTACTTTAATAGATTTAATTCATAAAAATTTCTCTCTAAATTTCTATATTTTAGATTGTAGTTTCAATTCTAGTTAATTTAGAATACGTATAAGGTAAGTCCTTATGGATTCAACCTCGGTCTCACCGAGTTATTACTACAGCGCAACACCGCACTTGGGGTTGTGAACATCCGTTAAGGCTCAAGCTCTTTACTTTGTCACACTCCGGATAGTTCCAAGGAACCGCCTTGTAGTTGAAATCGCAGTTTTCCGGCAATAATTGGAGCTTGAAGATATGTCTTAGAAGGTGTGATTAGGATCAAATAAATTTTTTCTTCTTTTTAAGTCCAATTTGCTTACTTAAGTTGTTATACAATTTAAACTAAGATAGGCAATATAACTCTAAAGGCTTTCAAGCCAATAAAGTGTCCAATCATATAGACTACAAATGATTTACAAGTTAAGTAACTAGTATATAAACTATAGTGAAAATGTGTGTGCGGGATGCGTTACCTATTTGATTCTAGCATTCATCTAATCATGCATTTATAAAGATTAAGCATTCAATCACAAAAGAATAATTAAATAGATTCACAAATGACAATCTCAAAATCTCAAACACAAGCATATGTAGTGGTTCGGTTACCCTACTTCACTCCCGGTGGATTCACTCAACCTATGAATGTACCAAATATCACTAAGGGATGTTTTAAATCAAGTTAACCTATAACCTTTACAATCCTACACAAGGACTAGTTCCCACAAGAGACTTTAATTAGTTTTCTATTAACTAACCAACAACCTCGGTCCTACTCAAGAACCTACATGTACACATTTGTGTTGGTGCTTTACACAAGAAACAAGATCCTACAAAAAAACCTAATCAATTTTGACAATCAAACTCTTATACTTAATCATCCACAAGGATGTAGTGTACATGGACTTTACAAATGACAACCTTACTTGTCGGATTTAGTCCCATTGTCATGTCGTCTTGGGTTGCTTGATCGTCGTTCTCCCATGCTTCAATCAGCTCCCCATTGCTCTCTTAATTATGATGTTGCCGCTTTGCCGAAGCTTCAATTCCATGATCAAATACCTTGCATCTGATGTTCCTATATGGTGACCAAGGTGATGGGAGGTTTAATTAAATCTCCTATAATTAATGGGAAGTTAAAATGCCTAGGGGATTCACATGGATGGATACTCTAGAGGTTGATAGACACTTAAATTTACTAATAATCATGATGTCTATACTTTAGAGAAGGCTTGAAATCATTATCTTCTTGAAGAAGAGCTTGAAATGTTCATTAGAGTGAAGAATCACTAAGAAGAGAGCATAATTCTCATTGAGTGTTGGATCTTGGATCTGCCTCATTTTTCAGTTCATATCTTAAAATAATACGAAAAAATAGATGAATGGCTTCGATGAACAAATACATCATGGCGGCAAGCCCTGGTCTGTTGGACGAAATCCACTTCCAGAGGTCGGTGGTGTGTGGGATATGTAGGAGAGATGGTGCATGGGTTGGGAGTAGGTCAGCTTAATTAACTCGGTTGTATGGCAGAGAGTAACCACCCTATTTTTTTTTAACCAACTGGGGGTGTTGTCGGAGTGTAGTGCCTTAGTCCTAGTTGACTCCGACGACTCATACTTGACTTAGACGGGTCTTAAAACTATCCCTCGGAAGCGGATTGGCCAGTGTACTACGCATCAGAGATCTAGCTTGTGTGTTAACGTCACTAAGTCCTGTGAGTCCCATCATGAGGTATGTGTTATATCCAACCTGTTCATCCATTTGGAGAGCTCGTCTTAAGTATTGATCCAAAAATTAAGACATATCTAAAAATAAAATGGACCACAAGACATATCTAAATATAAAGTAGACCACACTGCAAAAAGCAGCAGAGTATTGAATGTCTACCATTAAAACCCTTTTGGGTCATAGAAGTCTTGGATCAATGTGATATTTGTTTTTCCTATTCATCCAGGTCTTTGTGACCTTATGAATAGATTGGATGGAAATTAAACCTTATGGTGGGCCCTATGAATGTTTTAATTGTAAAAATCATTATCCCTGCTGCAATTTGTGGTGTGGTCCATTCTAGCTTTGGATATGATTCATTTTTGGGCTCATGCTCCTAGATGATATTAACAAATGGATGAACAATGTGGATCTAATAAATACATCATTTTGGGGCCACGTAACTTTGATCTCCTTTGAACCGTTCATACAACTCAGAGCTGGAGGAGCGTCAACGCTCATCTTCGCACGACGCGTAACCACACTAGCTATATCAGTATAGGATACACCAGCCAATCCGCTTCCCTATCCTTCAATTCCCCAACCGAGGAAGCGGATTGCGTATTGAGTAACCCAGTACGCTTAGGGCCCGTTTGGCCAGGTGGATTGGAAGGGATTGAATGGTATTAGTGTGGATGGCATGGATTTCAAGGTAATGATGGTGTTGTCGGTGGATTGTCTTAAGATCCATGGGTTTGCTATATCGAGTCTGTTTGGCACGCCCGGCCAATCCCGGGATTAAACCTTCCCATCTCTTCCAATCCCTCGAACCAAGCAAGTTCCAGGCAAATTTGAATGGATTAGGGTGGATTGGATGGGATTTAAAGGTAATGATGGTGTTGTCAGTGGATTGTCTTAAGATCCATGGGATTGCCATATCCTGGGATCAGATCACCCAGTTTGTTTGGCAGGCCCGGCCAATCCTAGGATTTAACTTCCAAAGCCTTCCAATACCATCCAATCCACCAGGGCAAATGGGCCCTTAGCGTACTAGTAAACTCTGTGGGACCCACCATCATTCATGCGTTGTATCAACTCCGTCTATCTGTTTTATCATATAATTTTAGGGCTTTAACCGAAAATAAATCATATCCAAAGCTAAAGTGGACCACACCACTTGAAACAACGTGAATTGAAGTCTACTGTTGAAAAGTTTTTGGGGGCCAACAAAAGTTTTAGATTAAGATGATATTTTTGTTTTCCCTTCATCCATGTCTGTGTGATTTTACAAACAGTTTAGATGACAAATAAACATCATTGCGGGCCTTAAAAAGGTTTCGACAGTCGAAATCAATACTTCCATTATTTCCTTTGTTATGGTCTACTTGAGATTTTGATATACTTCAATTTTGTGCTCAATATCTTCAAAAACGGCTGGACAGCGGGGATAAACCACATGAATTCAAAGTAGGCCCAACAGAGTTTACTCAATACAATGAGATACGCAATTCGATTTCCCAGCGGAGACAAAACTCGGACTGATGGATGAATTCCCCTGTGGGATCAAAAAAAGAAAGAAAGGATTTTCAACCCAGGACAGAAATCAATGGACCGATTACAATGGGCCGCGGCCGGTCTGATTTATGGGCCACGGCTTATGGGGTTCGTGTCGACTCGGCCCATTGCCACGACTGTATATTTAAAGTGAAAATCGGATCCCGCTCCAATCCCAAAAATTCAAAAAAATTGGATGATCGCGCCATCTGCAACTGTCGGGATTATGGAAGCATTTCTTCCATCTCCTGTCGAACGTACGGCTGCAACTGCTCTTCTCCGTCTCTCCAATCTCTCCTCCAAACGTCTTCCCCCATCGTCTTTCAGGTTCTCTCTCTCTCTCTCTCTCTCTCTCTCTCTCTCTCTCTCTCTCTCTTCTTACTGCATTTGCTTCCTGCAGCAGTTGCAATGAAGAATCATCTTCTTCCAGCGTCTCCGATTCCTGCTCTTCTCTTCTCACGACCGAAGATTCTTGCAAAAAGATCGGATCCAATCAGCTGCAAGTTCTTGCAATGGCTGCTTGTTACCGTGAGAAGAAGTGGAAGGTGGAGTTCTTTCCGGCTTCCGGTTTTTGTAAATTTACGATAAATTGCCCAAAATGATATACGATCTGTAGATGTTTGCTCCATCGTGTCAGTTCCAGCTCATCCGATCGCTGATATGCTGTTTTCTGTTGTACATCTGTTCTGTCTTTTGAGATCTGCAATGAATTTCAGAACTCGGTAGAAATCTCTTCTAAAAAGTGTCGATTTTATAAAATCGAAGTGTTCCTTTTCAAGAATTTCAGCTCATTTACTTGCCTATTTGTTGTCTTTCTACAGTAATTTGATAATTTACGACGAATTTTCGTCTATTTTTAAAAAATGTCTTTATGCATTTCGGACCTCTTTGGAAGTCTCTTCTGCAATTCATATAATTTATGGAATTATATTTTATTTTATTTTTGAAAATTTGATCTTCTTGGATAGTCTCTCTAACGTTTTCCTAGTTTAATCCGATACTTTTGATGATTTTTCTTCTGTTTTTTCCCAGTTCATTAGATCTCGTTTTTCTGAACTCTGTGTTGTTTTTTGTTTCCTTGGAAAGTGAAGAAAGCTGTAGGTCTCTAGAGTGCTTTGGATTTTAAAGAACTTGAGTCATGTAAATTCTTTGGTTTTTTCCCTTAAATTCTTGTAATATACTGATTTTCAGTCTGTTTCTAAACTTAGTTCTTTTTTTTTTTTTTTTGTAAATCTACGATAAATTGCCTAAAATGATATACGATTTTAGAACTCAGTAGAAATCACTTCTAAAAAGTGTCGATTTTATAAAATCGAAGTGTTCCTTTTCAAGAATTTCAGCTCATTTAGTTGCCTATTTGTTGTTTTTCTACAGTAATTTGATAATTTACAACGAATTTTCGTCTATTTTTAAAAAATGTCTTTATGCATTTCAGACCTCTTTGGAAGTCTCTTCTGCAATTCATATAATTTATGGAATTATATTTTATTTTATTTTTGAAAATTTGATCTTCTTGGATAGTCTCTCTAACGTTTTCCTAGTTTAATCCGATACTTTTGATGATTTTTCTTCTGTTTTTTTCCCAGTTCATTAGATCTCGTTTTTCTGAACTCCGTGTTGTTTTTTGTTTCCTTGGAAAGTGAAGAAAGCTGTAGGTCTCTAGAGTGCTTTGGATTTTAAAGAACTTGAGTCATGTAAATTATTTGGTTTTTTCCCTTAAATTCTTGTAATATACCGATTTTCAGTCTGTTTCTAAACTTAATTCTTTTTATTTTATTTTATTTAAATCTCTTCCCTGTTCCTTCAGATGGTGAGGAGTCGTTCGAAGAAGTGCTTCCGTGTTTCAAATCGTAGGATGGTTTTCTTCGGCGAACAGAAGAAAGTGGTATTTCCTGTGTCAATACCGGAAACTGAAGTGAGTTCACTGATATCAGGGGATTCGAGTGCCGGTTCCGTTGATATGCATCGGCCTCTGGTGAAAAGGCGAGTGATGAGAGGGAGAATGGTCAGTTTGGCCAAGTCAACTAGTCTGAGGCGGCGAGCGGAAGCCATTTTGAACTTTCTAGGGGAGGGTTGCGCTTCCGAGCTTAGGATTCGAGAAGCGATTGGGAACAGCCCTGATACCAGCAAAGCACTGAGAATGTCAGCATCTCTCTCTCTCTCTCTCTCTCTCTCTCTCTCTCTCTCATATCATATATTGGAAGCGGATTGGCTGGTGTACCACACACCACCAACCTGCCTGATGTGTTGACGTCACCAAGTTATGTGGGTCCCATCATTATCCAAACCGTCCGTCCATTTGGAGAAACCGTCGTAAGTCTTGATCAGAAAAATAAGACAGATCTAAAGATCAAGTGCACCACACTGCAAAAAGTGATGGGGGATTGAAGGTCTACCAATGAAATCCTTTTGGGGGTTATAGAAGTCTTGGATCAATATGATATTTTGATATTTGTTTTTCCTCTTCATCCAGGTCCTTGTGACCTTGTGAACAGACTCGATGGAAAATAAACGTTATGGTGGACCCTACGGATGTTTTAACGGTGAGAACCACTGTCCCACTGCTATTTGTGACGTGGTTCACTTGAACTTTGGATATAATTCATTTATTGGATCATGCTAAAAAATGATCTCCTAAAATGGATGAACCGTCTGGATATAATAAATACATGATTTTGGGGGCCATGTAACTTTGATCTACTTTGAACCATCCGTGCAATTCGAAGCTCGAGGAGCGTCAGCGCTGTCTTGGAACGACACTCGACGCATAACCACACGAGCCAGATCGGTGGTGTGTGGTACACCGGCAAATTGAGAAGTGATTAGGAACGGCCCTGATACTAGCAAAGCACTGAGAATGTCAGCATCTCTCTCTCTCTGATCATGTACACAGGCTGTATCATTAGTTATGTATGATACAACGTATTTTCCTTCCAACCTGTTGCATCCGTAGAATCCTATCCATACAAAATGTGCGGTCATCATCTTGCACTAAACTCACGTTGGGTAGGTCCAACCACTACACCAAAGGCATACCTTAAGCTGTCCATTGATATTGATGTTGCGTCCGGCTTTATGCATGGATCAGCCTGATTTTCATATAAGGCTATCATCGTGGTGTGGCCCACCATTTATACGGCTACGATAATCTACATGGGGTCGTGATTCTCTGAGCAGTCCTTCGTGTGACCGTAGGCTGTCAATGGGCAGTTCAAACGGGCCTACGACAGCCAAAGGGCCAACCCACTGACAGCCCTTTCATGTGGGAAGCAGATTAGCTGCTGTATGGACCAGCAAAGTTCTAAGGCCCCATGTATTTATTATATCTTCACCGTCTATCCATTTGGTGAGATTATTTTAGACATGTGCCCAAAAATGAGTCATATTTAATGCGCAGGTGGACCATATCACAAATAGTACTGGGGACAATAATTTTCACCGTTAAAACATTTGTAGGGCCCACCATAATGTTTTTCTCCATCCAATCTATTCGTAAAGTCATACAAACATGAATGAAGAGAAAAACCAAATATCAGATTCATCTAAAATTTTTGTGACCCCCAAGGAAGGTTTCAATGGTAGACGTTCAATCTCCCATGACTTTCTGCAGCGTGGTTCACTTGATCTTTAAATCTGTCATGTTATCGGGCTCAATCTTTAAAACGATATCGTGAAATGGACGAACGGTTTGGACGGTTTAGATATTACACGTACCTCATAGTGGGGCTGACGTCAACACACAAGCGAAGTGGCTGGTATGCGGAAAATCGGCTTCCTTTCATGTGCGACCATGGATGGCGTGTCACAGATCGGTCATACCGCGGACTTGCCTTGATCAGGCAGACTTGGTAGTGGCACCTCCAATACCGAGCTTGGGACCGGAAAAGCTCTGTGGGCCCACCATGCTGTTCATTCATGTTGCAATCTCATTTTAGTGTATGTGCCCAAAAATCAGGTAGTTTCAGAGCACAAGTGGACTAGACTACGGGAAGCAGTGGGATAGGGAGCCCACCACTGAAACCTTCGTAGGCCCACTGCGAGTTCGTAAAGCGACGAAAATCTAAAAGTTTCGTAGCGCATAAGAAGTTTTGTAGCCCACTGCGAGTTATGGGATGGGCATTCAGTCCACTTGAGCTTCGGATCTGCTTCATATTTGAAACGACTCTCAAAAATAGAATGCCAAAATAGATGGACAGCGCGGTTAAAGCAAACATCATGGTGGGGCCACAGTGCTCCAACCAGTACCAAGCTGGGTATTGGTACTGAGGTCTATGGAATCTGAGTCCGATTAAGGCCATTCATCGATCAAGTAGGTACTCTGTAAAGATATGGACCAAAACTAATGTTAGTCTACGTATTCATCCCCATTGTCATCTCCATTGTCGCTGATTCCTGTGAAAACCGGTCAAAGTGAGTTACGAGCGATCTAGATGGATTTGCGTGGTGTATTTGGAGATCTGTGGGTGTTATATGATAGTATAGCTGCAGCATATCAAGCGATGCCATGATATTGTTTAAGCGGTCGATGAAAGAGTAATCGTGTAGAAGTGGTTACAGGACAGATGGGCAAGAGCAGGAAATAGAAGGCCATATGGTATTAAATGGTTATAGTAACTATCAGGACGTGGAATGATCTACACGGCTAGGGTAAGACTATAAATGGCAGAGGAATTCATCAAGGAAATTTTCTCTCATACCAATCCAATCAATTTCAAATATATTTTTAAATTATCCTTTCAATTACTAGTCTTTTTACATTCCTTAGTGTAATCACTCTACATTTCTGCCAAGTTAATTACATTTCCTAGTGTAATTCTTAACTTTTTGCTTGTTGTTTATATTAATTTGTAGCGTTAATCGAGTAGCTGGTAATCTTCACTGTAATTTGGGTCTACACTTATATGTTGGATTTAGTTCCTCATTCAGGAAGGTGTTTTGCAGCCGTTCTCTACAACCAACTATAAGAATTCCTTTCTCGTTTCTTTTTTATCCATACTGAAAAGTCATTTTATACAAAAGGCAAATGCGTAACCCATTATCAGAGGACAAACCCTACCCTTTGAATGCCGTCTGATCCTATTTACACATTGAGCCGGTGGTTGAATAGACAATCGATTTCTTTTGATATCAGTCATATATTGCATATTTATCTATCTCGACGCTTGGGTTCATAGTTGTTCGGTTTGAATTGAGCCAGAAATTCAATTCTAACACGCCTACCATGTGAATTTTTCATTCTTGGTCTTCTAAGATCCATCCTTGGCTTTGGTGATTCTTGAGCGTTAAATTCATGCTTTTAGCATTCTTTTCAATGCAAGCTCTTAAATTCATCTTTCATAAAACCTAGTAATGAATGGGGTTTAATATGCAATATTTGACCCTTAACACGTTGGGCCCGCTTGTCATCAATGCGAAGTAAGGCGGTGAGCATTGGAATCGGGGCGTATCTGCAATCATAATACGACATGCTTGAAGTGGGGTGCCTCGACTTGAGGTCATGTGCATTGTCAGGGCGCTTGTTCGGTCCTCAGCATAAGGGACGCTGATGCGTGGTGTATTTTGGAGAGTCGAATCGACCAGCGAGTGGGAGAGCTCCACGTGTCCTAGTGCGGGCGTCGAGGAGCCGTTTTGGTTGTCTTGTTAAGTGTGAGCATTCAATGCTCGTACAGTCAGATTCTCTATAAAAGGGGGGAACCCTAATCGTGATAGGGTTATTTGTCGTGCCGCCTCTCTGACTTGGGCGATTTGTAGATGATTTCCGGTGACCCCTGCTTTCTTTTTCAGTGAGCTCCATGTTCCCCGCTCCTTCTCCCTTTTTAATTTTTCTTTTGGGTCCCTAGCTTCTAACAGTTGTTCCAACCAAAAAATGTCAAATCTGCCGGAGCAGTGGGGGGGAGTCGTTCTAGTGTGATGGAGGGTCGGAGGACTCGGATCTTCTGGAGAATTTGCCAACTCCTTGGTGATGATGAGCGATAGGTACTTCTAAGCGTCCCATGGGTCGAGGGTGGCTGCTCAATCTTTGGCCGAGCAACTAATGAATGCTGAGTTGCTCTAGCCAAGGAGGAGGCCGGTCAGTCTTCATCAGAATCAGAAGAAATCGGGCTGATCGGGTCGACGTTGATGGAATTCACTTTGGTGTGGATCAAGTTAGAGTACAACATACCAGACTCTGTGGTGCTTCGAGCTAGCGAGCCCTAGGATGACGAGGTGGCCATATTCCTGGTTGTCCTCCAGTGCGGCTCGAGGCTCCCTCTCCATTGCATAGTCAGGAAGGTCCTCTTGTTCTTGGAGTTAGCTCCTGAGCAAATAATCTCGAATGCCTAGAGGGCGTTGGTGGGGTCGTTCATTCTCTAGGTCGAGTTCGAACAACTCGAGTTGACCATGAATGAATTCGTCCACCTATACCAGGTGAAGTCCAACCCCCACCATGAGGGTTGGTATTATTTTTTGGCCTAGCCGTACACGGGTAAGGCCATCATCACGGACGCCCCGACCTCGAACAAGAACTGGAAAAGTAAGTGGTTCTGGGCGTCTGGAGATGGGAGGCTTCAGCAGCTTTTGGGCTACGTCCTCAGATTCTGACCCGTTTTGCTCAACCAGGTCGGTATATCCGAACTGACTTTTTCCTTAGTTTATTTTTCCTTTTTTATTTCTGACTATAGCTCTGCCCAAACATCCTACTAGAGTGAGTGAGTCAGAGCGTAACCGAATAGCTGAGGCGAGGTTGGTGGACGTCGGGCTAAGGTCTTGGAGGTAGTTGATCACGCCCCAGCTGTTTTATAAATCAGGTCTTGTCTCATCCATATCAGGTATACCTTGGTAGATAGTCGACAATTATTTTATCTCTGTTTATTTGCTGATCATTTCCTTTAGTTATGTAGGGATGCCTGAGCAGACTCACTCCAAGTGTCATGCTCTTTCTGAGGCCGAAGTGGCCCATAAAAAACAGAAGCCTTCAAAGAGGAGGGGAACCATCGCCCCTTTGTCCAAGCAGGTCGGTCAAGTGAGGCTTCTGACCCTGTTGCTACTCCTGCCATCACCCCTTCAGACCCGCCAGTGGTCTTAGAGGCGGTCGAGGTCGTCCCGCCGAGGGAGGTGGCCCTTGATGTCAAAGCCCAACCTTCCAAGGTCCGGGCAGTTCCTGTTTCTGAGGCTCAACCCGGGCTCAGGTGGGCAGTTCAGTTGCTGGCCAAGGGGGTGAGGCCCAGGGGACCCACAGGTCTGCTTCCACCATGATAGAGGGCCTCTTGCCCTGGATAACTCAGCACATTCCTGATCTCGAGTTCACTAGGGTGATGGAGATGCCCCTATCAACTTCTATAGGCCAAGTAGCCGCACTTTTTTACAAGGTAGGACGTTTACCTCGTAGTAGTTGCCTTTTTGTACTTAGAGATTTTTTATATTTTTTCTTTTGACGTGGATTCGTTTTTCAGTTCGGCCCTGCTATTTTGTTTGCTTGTCAATTGGGTCTGATGCAATACATCCCATGTCCTTTCACCGATAAAACATACATCCAACCTCCTTACTATCGTGTGATAGTGACTGATGAAGGGCTTTATGTTTCTCTCGATAAATCTTATTGTAAGGAGTCTGTCACCTTGAAGATTCCAAACTATATATCTGGAGTCTCCTAAGGCCATGAGAAGCTTTGTGGCATGGTGAGATCGTCAGTATGCTAAATTCTTAGGTGGTTGAAGTGCTACAGAGCTTATATCCCAATTTTGCTCTCAACTGGCTTTAGTGGAGAGCAAGAAAAGAAGTGCCCCTTTGCCATCAACCACTACTACAAAAAGAACAGCGAGGGTGAGGACGAGATCGGCTTCTCGCAGTCCAATATGAAATTGCAGTTTATATCACTGGTACTGAAGTAAGAATGTAAGACAAGATCCTGGAAGGAGGGTGAATAAGAATTTTCAATTATTTTTGCTAATTTAAAAATCCTAATTGCCTAACACAAACTAATTAGTACTTAAATTAAGCAAGGCAACATAACTCTAAAGGCTTCTAAGCCAATAGAGGATCCAATCACATAGGCTACTCAAGATATATAAATTAAGTGACTAGCATACAACATAGTGAACATATGTGTATGAAATATTGTACCTATCAATCCCAGGCATTCATCTAAACATGCATATACAATTAAGCATTCAACACATATGTATATTTAAACAGATACGCAAATGATAATTCTAAACACAAGCATTTATAGTGGTTCGGGTACGTGCCTACTCCACTCCCGCCAGACGCACTTTCTCCTAGAGTGTACTGGATTTCACTATGAATGGTTTTAAATAAGGTTCACCATTAACCTTTACAGCCCTCCACAAGGACTTAACAAATTTTGCCCTACACGAGCAAGGGTCCTACACAAGAACCTAAGTTTAGGCCACACAGGCCAAGGTCCTACACAAGGGCCTAGGTTTAGGCCACACAGGCCAAGGTCCTACATAAGGGCCTAACAAGGAGCCTACACAAGGCAAAGCCTAGACAAGGCTAGCCAGTCCTACACAAGGACTTGACGTATTCTCCAGTCGAAGGCGTATGAAAGGTCTTAGTGAGTTTGTAAAAACAAACTCTGAAACCAAATCCTACACAAGGAATATATTTCAGACTCTTTGGACTCTAATACTTGTAAGCGGATGAGTCCTCTTTGTAGCTTGTGGGTTGCTTGATCTTTGTTTGGCGAAGCTTTAATTAGCTCTCGAATGCTCCCCCGATCTCGATTCTTGGTTGATCTGATGTTTCAGCTTCATGATCGGTTTCCTTATATATAATATTCTTATATAGGGTTTACAAGGTAGTGGGAGTAGGTTGAATCTCCTATAACTTGATGACAACTGGATTTCCTAGGAGATTCAATTGATGGATGCACTAGAGTATGATTGAGACTAAGAATATACCAATCGGTTTGGTCTCAATACTCTAGTGAAGGTTTGAGATCATGTTCTTCAATAATTCGAGCTTTGAATGCTCTTTGAGATGATGAATCTCAATGAAAAGAACATGAATCTCATATGGATAGAGTCTAAAAGGGAATCTGGGATGCCTTAATCCATGCTTTTCACAAAGTTTTGGGTGCTTCTTTTATAGAGAAAAAGTTCCAACGGATCTATAACGGCTACTTTTCGATCCTACTGAGGGAACCTTCGGTCGCACTGAACTGTCATCGGTGGGACGAAATTATCTCTCAGTGACACTAAATTAAGTCCTGAAGTTGCTGGAAGATTTTGGTCCATTTCGGTGGCATCGATGGATGTCTTCGATTGTAGTCGGTAGGACCGAATTATCTTTGAATGTTGCTGGAATGTTTTGGTCACTTTCGATCACACCGAAGGTGCTATTTGGTGGCACCTACTCCAACCGCAGGTGGGACAGATTTTTAACTTTTTGTCCTGCAATTCTTTCAACAGCTTTTGAACTCTCTAAAGCCAAATCCAGAAAGATGAAAAATATGAACTTAAAATGGCTTTGAATAGATGATCTAAGTAGGGTTTCCTATTTGGGTTAGGATCATCAGGATCGTAGGAACTTCTCTTTACTTTGTGAATTTTACTTGATGTTTCTGCTTCGGTTGCGTCATCGGTCTTCATTTTCCAAGGACTCATTCAACTACTTGACACAACAAGTCATGTGATTGATAAACAAGTGTGCAAGGTGAGTGCACTAACACAATAGCTGAAACACCTTTCCTAGAGGTCCCACGGATTACACAGGAGCATCTTGATATTCTTGCAGTAGCTCAATTGCAAATGATGGCTCCAAAGAAATTTTCAAATTTGAGAGGTATCTTCAGTCCTCCCCCAAAACAACCTACTCCTTTCCAGCGCACAGAGCTTTCTATATCTTAGTTGATGACAAGAGATCGGCCGATATTACAATCAAGTTGGTCATCTAGTACTTCTACAGTTGAGGCCGTATCAACTTTCTTGGTGTCAAAGATTATTCCCACAAGATTGATGAAGGCATAAAACACCATGAGGATGCTCATTTCAATAAGTGCTGGCTTAAATGGAGGCGGGATAGAGAAAGATTGAATGATCCTAACCTCCCGTTCGATGAAAAGTATCTCACCCCTTATCGCCCTAAACCGCCATCATTACCTAGTTTTGTTCGGCCGTTAGTGACTGTGATAAAAAAATCCCCAGAGTATTGGGAATCAACCAGTCTTCCAAGCCGTTCGGTCTGACATAGGTGGAAATTACTTATATATTTACTTAAAATAATTTCATTACTTATACCTTCACTGATATTTTTTTGATCTTTTCAGTGACTCGAGAATTGCCCAAGACGGCGGCGGCTCAAAGACAGGATTTTCACCGATACTAGCAATCTCGCTAGCTACAGTTCTATCGCCGATTTCAGTACTAACAGACACAGCGGCCATAGAGGTGATCACTTTTGAAGTCCTGAAGGATCCTATTCTGGCGACCACAGAGGTGGTGTCTCTTGACTCTCAGACCACAGTCGGTACAGAAGACATTCTTTCTAGTAGCCCGCCAGAAGTTAGCACTGCTCCACCTGACTTGGAGCATCCGTGACAAACTCCTCCTCTTGCGCTAACCACCCAACGAAGAATCTTGATATCTCCCACTCGGCCTTTCGGTCTTAAGCTAGCTCTGACTCCATCACTTCCTCCATCACCCATAACGATCGAGGAGATTCCAGCTCCGTCCAAATCTGAAACAGCAGATGTGATGATGATGCCTGAAGGATCGGTCGAGACCGAGGAAGAAACAATTGTTGAAACTTCGACGGAGGTGACTGGAAAAGTCTTAGTTGAAACTTTACAACAATAATCGGTCAATGTTGAGCAATCAATTGAAGCTATTTCGGTCGAGATCCCTGCAGCACCGGCCAAAGTTGAAATGGTCAGTGTCAGTTCACCTCCATCGACTTCCCCAACGGTCGTCCATAGAGATACTGACCTTCCTCCTGTGGATGACATATCTCTTCATTTGAGAGGGCTTTTATTAGAGAGACATCCATGTCAGAATCTCCTTATAGTCCTAGCAACCTACAATATTTGAAATTATAACTACACAACCTCCTTCAAAAAGGGCTGGCAGAGTCCTTTGATGCTGAATCGGTTGAGAGATTCGG
This sequence comes from Magnolia sinica, assembly GCF_029962835.1. Lineage (NCBI taxonomy): Eukaryota > Viridiplantae > Streptophyta > Magnoliopsida > Magnoliales > Magnoliaceae > Magnolia > Magnolia sinica. Next base: position 16,056,424 of record NC_080573.1, read on the forward strand.
CCGATTGGTCAAGCTAGCCTGTGAGCTATCTTAGTCGGATCCTGTCTAGCGACCAAACCGCATACTCTCTTAAAACTCCAGGGAATGCTCGAGACATGTTACCACACTGCTGTATTCATTGCTCACACTGAACCTAAAGGGGGTGCAGCTGAGTCCAGGAGGACTAGTACACACAAAACTGCTCAGGAGCTTTCAGCCAAGAATGCTGCACTGAAGGCTTCTAAAACTAAAATTGAAAATTTGGAGGTTAAGATCTTAGGTTTAGAGGCTGAGCTACTCGCGTTGAGACAGGAGCTAGCAAAAGAACACGCAGAGTGCCTAAAAACTAAAGAGGACGTTTACAAGCTAGCCAACGTTGTACACTCTCAAGTAGAAGACATCGATCAGTTGTCTCGGTCGGCGGCCAAGAGGAAAGTAACGCTCTCGGGTTGCAAAGAGCCAGCTATAAATTGCTAAAGTAATTTTGCAAAATTTCATGTCTTCTGACTTTTAAATGTATCTGCTTTGCTTATGTAAATGAATGGCCACCGAGCCCATTTTCATGTGACTTCTGATCAAATGATTTCCCGTTATCATTACTGGTAATTGATCACGAAATATTCCTTAAAACATGGTAAAACCTAGGTCATTCTCCTTATTTCCCTAGCACATAGGCAAGTGCAATGCTTTTATTGCTATGCCTTTTTAACTGCAAGGCCATGCATGTTTATAGAGCATCAGAGTAAAGAGCTAAGAGAGAACTTTCTTCAATGAATGAATCAATCAAGTTAATTTCGTGGGCATCGTCAACTTCCTTGGGTTGTTTGCACTTGTTAAAGATATTTAGCTCTAATGTCATGTTCTTAAAAGTCAATTTCATGATTTCATTCCTACAATTGATGATAGCGTTTGATGTGGCTAGGAATGGACGGCCTAAGATGATTGGAATCTGAGTGCTTGTATCCATGATGGGATGTGTATCCAAGATAATAAAATGTACTGGATAGTAGAATTTGTTGACTTGGACTAGCATGTCCTCGATCATTCTTTGTAGTATACGAACCGAATGATCAGCTAATTGGAGTGTGGTCCTGGTGAGTTTTAATTAACCTAGATAAAGTTGTTTGTAAACCGAATAAGGAATCAAATTTATACTCACTCTTAAGTCAAGAAGTGCGCGCTCAATCCGGTAGTCCCCGATCACACGAGAGATGGTTGGGCTACTCGGATCCTTATACTTTTGTGGCACATCTTGCTTTAGGATGGCACCCACCTTTTTAGTTAGAAAATTTTCTTTTGGATACTTTTTCATCTTTTGGCCATGCAAAGGTCTTTCAAGAACTTAGCAAATGAGGGTATTTATTTGATGGCATCCAAAAGAGGAATGTTGACCTTCACCTGTTTTAGAACCTCTAAAATATCCCGAGTGTCAGAAAGAGGTTTTGGTGCAGTCAACTGTTGGGGGAATGGCGCAACCAGCTTGTATGCTTTTTTTGGTTCTTTCTCTTATGGATCAATGCTAGATCTATCATCTCTCTCCGCTTCTTCCAAGTCCTTAGGCTTTTCTGCCCTCGTTGGGATGGTCTTATCAATTGTCTTTCTACTTCTAAGAGTGGTGATAGACTTGACTTGCTCCATATGGTTCGAAGAGCTTGGATCACTGATCTCGCATTGTTGTTTTGGGTTAGGGAGAGGTTGGGCTGGAAGAGTCCATTTCTCCATAATGGCTAGTTGTGACTTGATTCTTTGAATAGACGTTGCAAACACTCTCAAAGTTATTTTGATATCCTAAAATGCTTATAACGTATTATGATTGAATTGCTTTTTATTTTGAATGAATTTCTGAACAGTGTTCTCTTGAGGCCTCATTTGATTGAGAAGTTGAGAAAGGGCTTCTTTAGGGTTAGCCGTTTGTCCATTCCTCTAACTGAAGTTCAAATGATTCCTCCAATAATTGTATGTATTTGAGATGAGTTCGTTGAATGGTCGTTGATAGTTGTTCATGACGTTTGATTGCTCATGCAACAACTCTTGAAACGACCTGTTAAGTGTACGTTGCTAGCACAAATACTACAAGCAACTTCAACGGTCTCATTGAGCTTGACTGTTTTTACCTTCTTGAGTTCCATGGCCTCGACTTTCCTTGTGAGATTGGCTACCCTAGTCCTCATATCATCTTCTTTTAAGACATACATCCCCCCCTTCTCTCTTGATTGAATTGGCTTATAAGTGGTGGGCCTCGAGGAGGTGTCCCATGATTGTGCATTTTTAGCAAGTAGATCAAAATAATCCCATGCATCATCGGCCTTCTTATTCATGAATTCGCCATTATATATCGTCTCTATGAACTGACGCATAGGTGAAGTCTATCTGTTATAGAAAAAGCTTATTACTCGCCATGTTTCGTAGCCATGATGTGAATAGGAATTCAAGAGATCCTTGAATCTCTCCCAACATTGGAAGAAGGTCTCTTCTTCTTTTTCGGCGAAATTCATGATTTCCCTCCTTAAGGTATTGTTTTAGTGAACCAGGAAAAACTTTTTAAGGAACTCCCAGGTCATCTCAGCCCATGTACCGATGGATCGTGACCTTAAGGAGTGCAGCCACGACTTAACATTCTCTTTTAGTGAGAAGGGAAATAATTTCAATTTTAAAGTATCTTCAGAAATGTTATTAAACTGTAGGGTAGCGATGATCTCATTAAACTCTTTCAAGTGCAATTAAGGGCTTTCAAAGTCTAGCTAATGAAACTTAGGAAGGAGTTGTATCACTCCCGACATGAAATCCATGCTTCCTACATTGAGTGGAAACACCATGCAGGAAGGTGTACTCAACCTCACCGATTGTAAGTAATCTCGTAATGTTCTAGGCAGGGGAGCATGATGCACATCATTCTCGTCTTGAAGTTCCTTAGCCGGATGGTTAGGTTGCTTTGCAGCCATTGTTTCCACTAATTCAAAGGATCGTAAGTGTTGTCTAATCCGGTGATGGATAGGCAACCCTTCGACTAATCCCCCTTCATTCAAAAGACATAGAGTGTTGTCACGTACCCACTTGGGCATGAAACACTCTAGATCCCTCTAGTTCTAAACAAACTACTCCTAAAAAATAAAAGTTCAAAATTTAGAAAATTTGAGAAAGGGAAAAGTCAGATGGATATTAATGAAAAAGAGTGGCTAAGTTATATGCTACAAAATAGAAAAATAAATTCAGAAAAATCTAATGAAAGAAAAACACAACAAAAGTTAGTCTTAATCCTAAACTAATTCTAAAACTAAAATAATCCAGAAAATACAGCGCAGTACCCGACAACGATGCCAAAAACTTGTTTGCTGGTACTCCAAGCGCAATGTTGTAAAGTAGTAATAAGTGTGTGAGACCGAGGTCGAACCCACACGGACTGAATGTGTTGTGATTTTTTGAACTACTTTAAAGTTAAAATTAGTTGTGAACTAAATCTGGAATTTAAGAAGAATGTTGTGATGAAGTAAAACTATCAATGTAATGGAAACTAGAGCACCAAGGATCCACTTGCAATCGTCTTAATGTAGCTTTACTTGATTTAACATGGATTACTTAACTAGAATCAAAGTCCTAATCTATCTAGTCGGAAGATTCAACAATTAAACCATCATAATAAACATTCCAACATAGATATGAACATTCGTAGTAACAGTTCACATATAACAGTCTTATTGTGTTGATTGTAGAGAGTTCAAAGCATCTACCATACCCTTAGTCAATGGTAGATAAAAGAATTCTACATATCAAACAATCACAAATCAAAGAAGAGAACATTCATGAAATTTCTAAGCATCCACTGTGTCCGGAGTCAACGGTAGATCAGAGTGAATACAAAAATACTTCTTTATTAAACCATAAACTGTGAAATATCTAACATGAAGATCATAAAACGTGAATTAAAGTAAAAGCAACATCAAAATAAACTACAAGCTTCATCTCTTAGCTCTAGATAAGAGATTAGCCAACCGAAAGTGGTGCTTTTGGCTCTGAGGGCTAGATTTTTAGTCAAATAACCCTATTGGAGGTTGATTCTAGCTTTTTGGGCTCATATGGAAATGTATGGGTCAATCTATGCCGTGGGATGGCTAGCACTAGTGATGATCTACGTAAGTGTTTGATCGCCCCATAGTTTGGATGCGACAATCGATGGCTATGATCAAAATTCTGTTTGACAGTTATCGATCATCGATCGGGGTCGCGACTATATGAAAATGTGTAGGATGTTAATATAGGTTAGTGCCCTTAGCTTGGTTGCAATCTAACGGTCCAAATGCCATAACTTTGGCAAAGATCAGATGGAAAAAAATAACTTTAAGTTCTTGACATATACTAAGGGTATTTCCACATCTTATGCACTCGCCTTGTGAGCCCAAGTTGAACAATTCGATGTGCGATCTTGGTTCAAAGTCCCATGATGGACATCAAGCCCGCTAAGACGAACATCTTTCTCTATAGTTTTGATTTTACCGGCCCAGTAAGGAGCAGTTTAGAGCTTATTTGTTAATTTTTACATTTTCGGAATAAAACAATTAACGAAATTTATCATGTGCGATTAGGTAGGCCTGAATTACCATGCTTGTAACGTGAGTCATTTGAAATAAGCAGAAATGGTAATTCAGCACTAGTTATCCTAATTTGTTGATTTTTAGGCTAAATGGGTAACTATGTTAGTTTGGTTTGTTAATCAAGTTCCAACCCCTAGTTGTTTTGTCTTTAGGTAGGTCTTTATTAAGTTATGTTTGCCTTGATTAGTTTGTAATAGGTTGGTTAGATTTAGGCCCTAAATGAATAAATCACTAGGCTAGACTCGAAGTTTAAGCAATCGGGCAAATTCATTAACTTTCTACGGTTAATTTATCCCATTTGTGTAGTTCTTTACCAGTAACACTCGCGTATAAGCTAAGATCGGGTTTTAAAGGTTAGTAAGTAACAAAGTAAGCTAATTCTAGCGAACATTTTTTTAGGAATTTAAAAATCTAAAATATTAAAAATTTGGGAGGTTACATTGATATTACAATAATTTAATATGCTTACATAAGCAAAGAAACTCTGAATTAGTTTAATTCGAAATAGAGTTTCTTTGCTTATGTATGCATATTAAATTACCCAAAAATTGTGAAGATGTCTAATTCCACTAAAACTTGTAAACATTACTTTGATGACCAAAACAAAGATCCTAGACTACAATAAAACTTGTAAAACTTTAAAATATTAAAAATGAAACTTACAGAAATTGATAAGTTTTAACTTAAAACCTTAATTTAACTTTTAAAACAATCGAATTTTATGATATGGTTTAGGAGCCAATGCACCTGGGGTGATTGGTTAGGACGTTACCCGTAGATAATTTTCCAATTGTATATTAAGCTTGCGAAATGGATAACCAGCTGAAAAGTTATGACCGTCAGAGGTTATATGGTACCTTTAGGCCTTCTTTTGTCCTTAGTTCAAACCTTTCAACTTAATTTCTTTCGATCCTAACCGTCCACAAATTCATCTGCTACTTGTTCTACATCAGTCTACTCTACTTGAAGAAAACTTGATCTTGAGTTAGCTGCTTATTGTGACTTCTTTTCTAGTGCATGATACTTGAAAAAAACCGTGTTGAACGTTTGGGATAACGCAAAGTCCTTGGGAAGTGAACAGCATATGTATTATTATTGATCTTCTTAAGTATATCTATAATGGCTTGATTTTATTTTATTTCGTTATTCAGCTTATTATATATTTCCATAGGGAAACACTTTTTCCTTATGTGAACCATCAACCTTGTCACCTTCCTCAAACACTTTTTAGATCGACGCCACTTGTTAGAATTTTCCTTGTATTTGACATTTGACTCTTTTAGCTTTTTCTAAACACTTGCATGCATCATCACGTTCTTTTTGCCCTGTTGTCTATTGCTATGCTTATCCTTGTTAGCTCAATTAATCACAATGCCAAGTCCAATGTATACTTGGTAATGCGACCATATACTCCCTTAAAAAGAGTCTTGCCAGTAGATCTAAATTTATCATGTTGCTGAGTGCGAACTTGACTTAAGCAAGAGACAAATCCCATTAATTGGGCTTATGACTAGAAAGGCATCATATAATGTTCCTGTTGTTTAGTTCACTACCTCCGTTTGGCTGTCCATTTGGGATGGCACGCGCTTTTGTACTATAGGGATATATCAAAGCATCTTGACATAGTTCTCTGTGTTGCTATTTAAAGTAATTGTCTTGAACATGCCATGTAACCAGACGTTTCTAAAGAAATATGGGACCCATTTAATCCAAAATCAAATATAGGGAAATAAAAACTAAATGAGTTTATTTCATTTTAATTAATCATAATATATATCAAATTTACGCCTGATCTGACTATGTTAGGTCTAGCGATTTAGATGATGCATATAGAAATGATATCTTAATATGAGACAAGGGGAAGATTTCTTTGACTGCTCTCATGGGTGAATTTGATCAGGACCCGAATAGTCATCAGTAGCCCAAAAGATTAAGTCTAACTAGCTACTATTATGAGACGCATTTTATGTATTTAGCTCATGTGGTATTGTCAATTATTCATTGTAGTGGCTTCGTGATCGAGAATGGCTATCGATCAAAATACGGTCACAATTAGTGACACATTTAGTCGATGCACTATAGCATTACATAGAAAAAGCTTTTCTACTTAAGGACATATGTAACAACAATGCCAATTTGGCCAAATTTCACTGTGGACTATGCACATTTGTGCAAAGAAAAGATAATGATCGTCAACATGTAGCATCATGAGAGGAATCTCATCCATGTGGCAAAAGTACAATGTACATATAACTAATGGCCAACCCACAACAAACAATTAATACACATGAAATTGTATAACAAGCCACAATTGTCTCTGGACCTAAACGATTATTTATACATAAGAAGTTATGAAGATTGGCTACGAAGATCTCTCTCCAGCTATTGCCTTAAAGTTCTATAAATAGAATGAAGATTAAAGAGCTCCAGGCCCTTGTCGACCCAATATAACATAACAACGTAATGTTGCTTCTCTTATCTTAGTTTATCTTAGCTTAGAAATTGTGTAATCCAACCTGTCTATGTTGTTGTGCCAGATTGATTTTAACCTAGGAGTAACGTAATCTAGTCTATTTACGCTGTTACATTGGACCGACTTACCTTAAGAGCAGTGTGTAATTCTATTTATTTATGTCCAAGTTGTTGTGCCAAGGAAGGTTTTTTTTTTTTTTTTTTCCTTTTCTTTTAGTAGTGCAATTCCCTTTGTGTACGCCCAAGTCACTAGATCAATGAAGAACTTGGTTTTATGACCTCACTATCTATGCCGCAGACGTTGGATTGCCAAGGATTATATTTTGCAAGTTTTTATTTTTCTTTTATTGATAGAATTTCATTCCTTCACTCTCACATCGTGCGATTTGTTTCATTTCTGCTATCACGGTGAGAAAAGTCTTTTCGGCTAAAGACAAAAAAAAAAAACAAAACTTCATTAGAAGGATGAACCTTTCGCTTAACAAATTGCTTGATTTCTTTTACAAGTGGCTGAATAGATGACTAACTACTTAGTTCTTGGTCATAGATGATTGCTCACGGTCTCACTGTCTATTTTGGCGCCTGGGGTCATAAGCGTTCGATTTGGATTGAGCTATATTAGGCTTTGGCACACCTAACTTCATACACATATTTCAATGATTAAATTTTGAGCCAAACAATTAGACATCATGATTGTTGATCATCAAAATTATTTTTAATCCTTACAAGAAAGAAATACGACCTCTAGTACATAATTACAATTAACTAAAATGAGATGAGCTCTTTTTTAAAATGAAAGGCAAACAGGTTCTAACCTTTTTATTTTAAAATTTGTTTGAAGAATTCTTTGCTGGCTATGTTTCATTTTAGTGATACATTAGATGTCCAAAAATCAACATTGTAGGACATTTCTGTAATATTTTCTTTATATGGGCTACCTATGGGCCATGATTTGGAGCTCATATATGCCATGTAAAGGATTTCTGCCTGTGAATCCTGACATTCCGCTGCTGATGCATCAATGTTTTTTTTTTCTGTAAAAGTTATTACGACGTATCAGTGCTCAAATGTGCATAACGTTGTCGTTCCTTTGTTAACAAAAACTATAGTTTTGCACTGCAGGCTACTGAGGCTGGAAGAAGTCAAGCGCTCCGGGGTAGGAGGTCGTATGGACCCTTTCCTTTACGTGGTAATACAAAGTTCCTGTTTGTCTTTATATATATATATATATATATATATATATATATATATATATATATATATAAAATATGTTGTTCTGCATGGATGCATGGTTTTACGATGAAAATTGACCATCTTTGTGCGTCATCATGGGTGGGTCATGATCCGAAAAAATCACGCCAATTGAGCATCTTACTACCTCCATATTAATTTATTTTTTGACTGTCTGTTTGAACGCCACAAATTAGCGGACAGGGTGATAAATTGGTGTTCCTTTCCAACTGTGGCCAACTTACAGTGGAGGGTCCACCAGATGATGTCTGAATCCGTACGTACTGAATACAGCAACATCTGCTCATGCTGCTTATTTAGGATTCATCAAATCCTAATTTCGGTAACAAAATGGGCTGGAGTGTGCGAAGGCCAAATCATGTACAAGTCCGGCCTAGCCGGTGAGCTAAGGAATCAGGTTATCATATTTTATGGGTCTTTATGTGTATGTATGTCCACATGTCCCAGTTAATGATTGCGCTAAAAAGAAAAGAAAGATACTGGACGGGTAAGTTTTTAGTATAGACCCGACGGAGCACCCACTTTTTTTTACTTAGAACAAAACCTAAATAACTAAACTAGACTTCTACCTACGGACAAACCCATAAAGATAAAAATACCTTCACTTTTTTCGGCTACTTTACCCTAGAGACTAAAGGTATTTTTGTCCAAAACCTTATTTCCGTACCCAAAAACCTGCTTCGGCAGCACAAGTTCTCTGGTGTCGAAAAAAAAAAAGGCAGAGCATGGAAGAGTCTATGGTGCTAATTTTTTCCCTAAAATATTATTTGATGTTTTGACAGGTGGCAGGACCGCGCAGTGACTTGGACTTGGGTTGAACAAGTCCTATTGCTTCACCGTTCTTTTGAATTCTATTCCCTTCAAAGTTTTGTTCGCCCGAGCTGTGATTTTCTTCCCTTAAAGGTGAAGGGGAAGATTCCCAGATTACAGCCATTCTCACCGATTCATTGTAAAACAAGTAGGAGCAATTCACAGAGAAATAACATCGTCTTGCATATCCGTTAGCTTTTTCTATGCTGCTTTGAGTCTCTGTAAATTTTCTTATTTTCCAAGTGGAATATGTTGACCACTCTCATACATTTGACTCATTCTTTGGGTGATTACTAATCAAAACCGTTCATCCTTGAAAATGGAGCCTTGAAAAACCAAGTCAGCTTTGTCCAACTACTCATATTCATGTGACAAAAGCTTCACAATGGTGGGGCTTCTGCAAGTCACCTTCCAAAACATCTACTCCTGTTATTCAAACGGGGCCTGGTGTCGGATGTTGAAGTGATTACAGTAGGATTGTTTACATAGTTCGAAAAGCTCGAAAACTCGATTCCACTCTATATCTAGCGGGTCAGGTCAACTCGAAGACTGACCTCTTTACTATCGTCGATTTTACTTTTGTAAATAAATAAATAAACAGTTAACTGGTTGATCGGGTGAGTTACTAGGTTGGGTTAAGAAGTCCTGTTGAGCCCCGACTGACCCAGACACATCTGCGAGTTTCCAAGAGACAGCTTGAAATCTCACCTAAGGGCCTGTTTGGCCGGACGAATTGAATGGGATTTGGAGGGATGGGATCTGTTTTAAGGTAATGATGGCCTGGTCAGTGGATTAGTGCAAATACCATGGTATTACTGTATCCTATGTCCAAAAATGAGTTATGTTTGGGACGCCTGGCTTATCCATGGATCATAAACAGTGGTCCCGTTTGGCCGGGCATGGGATGGCATGAAATCCTATGGTTTTGAAAAGCACCCCGTTTGGGCAGATTGGGTTTAGGTGGGGTGGGATTCAAAGCGTCCGAATCTCACTGCCGAGGCTAGACAGCTCGTCCGGGCAGGGCTTGTGGAGCCCACAGTGATGTAATTGTCTCATCCACGCTGTTCATCGTGCCATGCAACTGATTTATATACATATTCCGAAAAATCAAGCAGTTCCATATCTCCAGTGGACCACACCAAAGGAAGGTGCGGTGATAATGAAACCACCGTTGAAACCATTCCATGGGCCACTGTTAATTCGTTTGTTACCATCCAAAAATCCAGTGGACCACACCAAATAGCTCCGCCCCCAATAACAATCACTCCCACGTTGGTCATGTCTCTAGTGGACCACACCATATGACAGTGGTGTGAGACAAAAATATCGACAACGTGAAGCGGTCGATAATGTAAATGATTTCCACAGCCCGTATGGCCAATGTATCCGAAGTCACTACACTATACTATAACTAAAATAAATAGGTAATAATCGTTTAGTAATAGTACCAGTAATATTTAGAATTTAAAGATAACAAACAAGGCAAAAAAGGAAAAAAAAAAAAAAACCACGAGGCAATTAGAAGTGCAAAGAATCTCTCTCCAACTGATGGGGTAGGACCATCAGTCGACGTGGCCCTGGAAACCATGGCCCAGGTCGTCTGGGTCATATGTTGTATAGATAAAGTCGAAGAATGGTCGATGTCCACCTCATCAAAATGTGTCAACCTCAACCGCAGGAGATTCTGTGCGAGCTCTGCATCAAAAGCAACTTGTCTTCTCTTTTACACTCGCTTTTTTTTTTTGTTTGCTCTTGCAAATTTTATTACATCATTAACATTATTTCTTTTGGCATGTTAGGGCATCCGCAACATGTCTCTTTTGATTTGCCAAATGTTGCTTCACACTAGTGTGATTCCTTTGGTTATTCATCGGTTACAGTAGTTGCATTTCATGGTGTCCCTGCCCCCACCCACTCTTAAAATACTTTCATCTAACAGCGTTACTTTCTTGTTAGCCAGAGCCTCGTGTCATCTTCTATATAAAAAAAAGTTACAAATTACAATTCCCAAACTACTTTACGAAGGCACAAAACTACACGTGATAGTTTACACTTTACAGATTTACTAAAAATGAATGTTACAACTTACAACTCCGTCCCCAAAGTAAATGGCAGATGGACAAGTTACACTTTACAATACAATTTCAGTCGTACACAAAAATTTAAAATAAAAATAAAATAAAATAAAATGAAAAAAGCATAACAAAATCAAATCTATTGCATTTTATGTTTCATTCAATCATTCTACATGCATTGCGACTATCAGACTTCAAAATTGAAAAAGAAAGTACATATATACGAAATGCTCACCAACGCAACAGTTCTCACGAGAACTTGTGAAAACTTTTTGAGAACTCATCTCCATATGAGCCTAAAAGCTGAACAGTCCACCTGATGTAGCACCCCATGAAACCTTCAAGACCCAACTTTTACCCTTATCCAAAAACATGGTGGGCCATGGAAAAAGGAAACAATTTCCTCCCTTGATTTGCCTCTTTGCTACGGCCCACCAGAGTTTTGGATCAGGTTGGAAGTTGGGCCCTAGGAGTTTCATGGGGTGCCGCATCACATGGGCCATTCGGATTTTGGGTCCATGACAAGTGTGCAAAGGTGAGCATGATATATATATATATATATATATATATATATATATATATATATATATATATATATAGGGAAAAGGTACTATGCGCTTGACCTCACGAGTCCGTCCCATGAGGTCGAGCTGTGTGGGCCACACCACATACAGTAGTGGGGAGGGGCCGTGCACCATTAAAACTTTCATAATCATTTTTTGGGCCCACCGAGATGTGGTTTGCAAATCAGCCCATCCATTATGTGTGTCCCACTTGGATGAGGGTTCAAACGAAGTTTCAGCAACATTCAAAACTCAGGTGGGCCCCACCAAGTGCTTTTATATGTTTTAACGGTGTCTTCACATGATTTTAGATGGTATGGCCCACCTGAGTTCCATATACGGCTGATTTTTGGGATATCCCATAATTTAGAGGGGACCCATCAAATGCACGGTGTTGATGGTCGACACGCATCACAGTAGGGCCCACACAGCTTGACCTCACGGGAGCTTATCGTGAGGTGGAGCGCATAGTACCTTTTCCCATATATATATATATATATATATATATATATATATATATATATATATATATATATATATATATATCACCAAAAATTGGTGTGAAAATAAGAAAATTTTTTATTTTTTTTTTAAAGCATAAAAAGATTAGATCTATTGTGCATGTTTGTTGCATTCTACCATTCTACATGCATTGCAATTATAAGACTTCGAAATCGAAAAAATAAAAATAAAAAATCAACTTTTTCTATTTTGTTTTTAAATAGTCAATTTTCGGAAAAAAAATTTTAAAAAAAGGAACACCAAATCGACACAAACTTTAGCAATATTTGGTGTTTCCCCTTTGTTTTCATCAATTCCAGCAAGAAATCATTAAAAAAAGGCACTATCATCTATTTCGAAAATCCCCAACGTGGCCCACTGCCCACTCGAGCTTCCATCCGTCAAAGCGTTGTTGATTTCAAGTTTGAATCTTCAAAAATGGGTTGTGAGCAGTCGAAATCATCATATAATGAGAGAGAAAAAAATGAGAAGAATCAAAGCAAAATGGCCCCCTTTATTAAAAATAAATAAAATTGCCCCTTTTTTACGGTCACGTTACAGCCATTATAAGACTGTTTTCTGGGGAAGGACTGTTACACCCTTGTATCGTGTAATGGCTACTACCGTTATCATTACGTAACCGTTTTTTAATTCCTTCCTGTTGAGTTCCTTTCCTGGAAAACAAGAAATAAGCATAATATTGATCTGGTGCCAGTTTGATGGAAGAGGCCTATCTGGCGTGCTGCCCAATTTGCTTTGCCATTTCCCAAATGGTATGAGAAATGAAATAGCACTTAGTGTTGTTGCCTGAAACCAATTCGAGCCATTTTCCAAATTCATTCTAATGTGGCATGTTATGTTCTTACGAAAGTTGAATTCATTTCTATGTAGCATGGTCTAGTCTTGCTCTCCTAGTTTCATTACATTTTTCACTGGTTTAGGGTGCTTTGGTTGCACTAAATATCATGAAATTTCTTGATTAATCAAGTCTAATTTGGTGAATAAGTTCATGGAATTTGTTGCAACCAAATACACCATTGGTAACTTAATAATCATCGTCTAAGCCTTACCCTAAGAAATTGGGGTCGACTGCATGAATTCTGTTCCGAATCCGATATTCCACTCTATCAAGGGTCATAATTTCAGTCAAACCATAGGTCATTAAGTCTTTTCTTACTTCAGCCACGTCCTTTTAGGTCTTCCCCTTGCCCTTTTAGCACCTTCAACTCATACCAACTCACTCCTAACTGGTGCAATTCTTAGTCTCCACTGCACATGACCAAACAATCTAAGTCTACTTTCCCTCATATTATTACCTTGGTGCTACTCCTAAGTTCCCTCAAATACATCATCACTAAATCTATCCTTGTCTTGCCACTCATCCATCTCAACATCTCATTTCACCTACACTCATCATGTGCATATGTTCCATAATTGTCCAACATTGACCCTAAAACATGGCAGTTGTTATAGCTATCCTATAAAATTTCCCTTTCAATTCAAGTGGTGCAATATGATCACATAAAACACCAAAGGCACATCTCCATTTCTTCCACTCAGCTTAAATTCTATGGGCAACATCTCAATCTCTCTACTCTCATGAATTATGGACTAGAGATATCAAAAGTGGTTATTTTAACTTCTTGGTCAACAATCTTAATTAATTCCTTGTTTCCACTCCTATTGTTGCTAAACTTGCACTCCATAATCTTCTGTTTTAATCTGACTAATTTTAAATCCTTTAGATTCTAAAGCACCCTTTCATAAACTAACTTTGTGTGCGCACCCTCCATCTTGTCAATTAAAACTGTCCTCTGCCAACAACATATGCCATGACCCTTGGGAACTTAATATGCCTTGAAATATTTACACTTTCAGTAAACTATAAAAATGTCATGGAATCTTATTAAGCTGAGTCCATATGTAGGAGACATTCCCTCTTTCATTCTAATACTAACATGGCAGTGCTTTAAATTTCCATTATTTGATCCTTTGTTGCTTGAATCAGTATATCTGTTGGAGCTGTCTCAAAGTACTGCCCTCCAGGTTCTCATGAAAGTTCATTGCTGATGTCAGATATTCGGTGCCTCCCTATGAATGCCACATTGCTCTTCACTTGTTTCATCATCATCCTGAATTCAGACCATAGTGCTGGTTTCTCATTTGTCGTTTTGATTTAATATATCAGGGATGGAAGGTGGGCCTGTTTTCAACAAGCATGCTGGTCTCATCGGTATTTTGACCAGTACCATATGATGGAAAGCTATAGGTATGGAAATTCAGGTGAGGAGAAACTCGAAAGCTATAGGTATGGAAATTCAGGTGAGGAGAAACTCTCTCTCTCTCTCTCTCTCTCTCTCTCTCTCTCTCTCTCTCTCTATTTCACTTGTGTACTGTTAGGCCTACCAAAACGAGTAGCCAGGATGTCACTGACATGCCATTGGCATGTGGGGAGTTGACTCAGAGAGTAGGCAGCACATTTATTTTGTATGTAATGTACATCCTGTTGCTCTGTATAACAGCTTGTGGTCACATGGAATGCCATATCAACTGCTTGGAGGAATGAGCAGCAGAAAGTACAAAGAAGGACCAGAAGAAATCAGGATGGCTATGATATAAAGAAGGCAGGGTCATACAACAATACCGACTTCCATAGATTCCTCAATTACTACACACAGGAACTTCCAAAGACACATTGCTCCCCACCCTTTCCATTTGAGAAGGCTATGCCTTTCTATTGTTCTTGTCGTGGTAATTGATGGAAGAAGACAGGTGTTGGGAGAGCAATGTGTCTTTGGAAGTTCCCGTGTGTAGTACTCAACAATCAGGGCCTAATACCCACAAGTGCTCACACTCTACAGCAGTTGAGATTTCCAACCAAGCGTCCACTCAGTGGAATGGATGTAACCACATTCCCGACCATCTCCATATGTGAGCTAGAAAGAAGTGATGACAAAAACCGAAGGCAGTGGTCTTCTCCATCTTTGGTGGAGACTATGAATGGTTGTGTGGGGGATGTTATCGAGAAACGCTATGAACGATTGTATGTTCGTCTAGATCATACAGAGCCCCCTCTTTGGTGTTATGCTACAGCTGTGTATGTTTCTAAGGGACCCTTGGACGTTGCATTGCTGCAACTGGAGTCTTTTCCAAATCAACTCCGCCCAATCACTCCACACTTTGGATGTCCATCTCCAGGATCGAAGACATTTGTCACTGGACATTGTCTCTTTGGACCAACGTCAGGTGAGATGAATTTGTTACTCTTCCCTTTTCCGCTGTATATTTCAAAAGGTATTAGTATGAAATCCCCCTGTTTTCATTCTCTATAGATTCCTCCCCTCTATTTTACATAGAAACTAATTGTAGACCCACCGTAGCACGTGTATATTATCTAACCCATTCGGCGTGGTCACTCCATGAAAATGGGTCGCCCCAAAAATCAGGGTGATCCAACCATTAACCACCATGTAAATTCGGAGGCTTTTGGGTGGCTGTCCATTGTTTTCTATTATCTAACCCATTGGATCAGCCTGATTTTTTTTTGGGCGTATAGTATTTTTTGGAGTGACCCTGCTAGACGTGTTGGATACCGTTTATACATAATGGTGGGCCCCCACATGCAGGGAAAATGAACCCCTTATCACAAGTGATTGTTGTCATTTGCTAGGTACCTGCAATAATCCAAAACAGAGGAGAGGAGTTCACAATTCCTCATGAAAGAGAGGGGGTGTTTTCCCTTTTTGAAATTATCAAAAACCATCTCTCTCTCACAATTCCTCATGAAAGAGGGGGTGTTTTCCCTTTTTGAAATTATCAAAAACCATCTCTCTCTCTCTCTCTCTCTCTCTCTCTCTCTCTCTCTCTCTCTCATTGTTTTCGTACAGGTCTCTATCCATTTGTTTACTCTGGAGTAGTAGCAAGGGTGGTTGAAGAGGCCTACAGTTCAGGTGTACCAGTAATGCTTGAAACGACAGTTGCATCGCATCCAGGCAGTAGTGGCGGTGCAGTGGTAAATTCAGATGGTCATATGATAGGACTAGCCACCGGGTAATTCTCAAACCGCAATAGCATGCAACTTTCTGAAAGCATATATATGTTTAAGGGGAATGATATACTGACAGACACCAAAATTATGAGACACCCAGTAGATGCCCTTTGAGTTTGCAGTATTCTGCAAAAGAACGTCTGTCATCATGCCAGCGGGGCCCAATGTATGGTGCCAATCATGTGTTGTTAATGGGGCTTTGCATCATCTTGTCTGCTTATGTCGCTGCTCTTTCTGTAAATTATCGAATTACCGGTAGAATTAACAATCATAAGGTTATTGATGTTAAAGAATGACTTCGATATGATTGACGTTGTGGAAAAACACCCGCATACAATTGATGCAGGTAAAAGAAAAGGGCCAAAACAATATCCAAAAGAAAAGGAGAAGAAACAAAAACCAGAGAGATACTTGGTTTGACCATAAGATTATTTATGTCCACAAGATAATAATACGTAGCTTTCTTCTTTCCTAAAATAAGAGAAATAAAAATACAAGACTTATGTCTCCAATCCTTCCCCCTTAGAAGATCTTTCCACTAAGGAATACCTTCGAAGATGATTGAATGATCTCCTTTATATAGACCACCACATGAGAGAGTATTATTGGAGACTAGGTTTTATCCGTACGTGTGGATCTATGTATGTAAGAAGTGGTGATGGAAGGACATTTCTTAATAAGAGATGTCAACAATAATACCGCTTCAACGTTCCCCTACTTGAATACTAGTTTTCTAACAGTGCAAAAAACACTTTGAATAACGACTATCCAAACATTACCAAATACTACGTAACAACAAACCCAAGAGAAGTCATATACAAATCAAACTTCTATCTTGCAATAGGCTTTGTTAGCATGTTTGCTACATTATTGTCAGTGTGAATATTTTGCAATGAGATTTGTCAATCTTTCGTCATATTTTGAACATAGCAATATTGAACATCAATGTGCTTGGTCCACGCATAAAATACTGGATTCTTGGCTAAGTAGGACCAACTTTAAATTCTTGCCACTATATAAATAGCCTTCTTAGAAGTACCCTTCAAGCAACGATGGATCCACTTTATAACAATCCAATGATCTCTACCCAGGTTTGCCATGTATTTACGAGTTTCTCCCATTGTTTAGCGCAATGTCTAGTCAAACAGAAGGTTTCTTATCGTCGATGATACGATACCCGAGACATTTGTCTTCTCTATCTTTGTGCTAAGACACTGATATTGAGACATGTTGCAATTAGTAGGATACTGAGTATTAACTGGATTAGAATTTTGCATGTTGAAGTGAAGCAGAACTTTTTCAACATAATGGGTTATTCAAATGTCTATATTCTTCATATTTTCACAATCATCTTAAAATCTGATTGACAACACTCAAATCCTTCATATCGAATTCTATAGCCAAATAAGATTTTAATCCTATAATAACATCTCTATTAATACTTGTAACCAACATGTCATCTACATACAATAACAAGATAATAAATACATCATTATTATAACTAAAACATGAACACAATAGTCCACCTCACATCTCTGAAATCCCAAGATCACAGTGAAGGAATGAAGTCGCTTGTATCAATAATTCAGCACATGTTTTAAATAGTAAAGCGATATATTCAGTCGACAATCGAGTTTTTTCTTGTTTTCTTCGATAAAACTTTCTGGTTGGGTCATATAAAATTTTCTTCATCAAGATTTTCATGTAAAAAGGCAATTTTTACATTCAACTGTTCACGCTCCAAGTCAAGCACTATTATCATACTCAACACAATACAAATAGTATTAAATCGGACAATAAAAGAAAATTTCATGAAAGTTAAATACCTGATTTATTAGCATACCGTTTTACTAGTAATCATGCTTTACATCTTTTAACATTCCCATCAGTACCTTTCAACATCTTCGTTAGCATCTTTTTTCAACTTGTAAAGCCATTTCAACTAATAGCCATTTGCCTCTTACTCTATTCAATTAATTTCCAAATCTTATTTTTATACAAAGCTTCTATCTCTTCCATAAATGTTCTTAGTATCAATGGATTTACATGTCTCTCGGTATGAATGAGCCTCGCCCTCTTCTGTCATGGAAGTGTAAATCATAACATAATTCATGAGCCTAGCTCTCTTTGGTCGATCTTAATCATTTTTTAGTTTTATCACTTACATCTCATTTGCATGTTCCTCATCAATTTCATTTTCAACAATATTATCAACTTTTTAATCAGTTGAACAAGTACACTTATTTTAAACATCGTTCAACGATTCTAATTCAATTCTATCTTGACTTTTACCTTGATAGTTCATTGTCTTTTTGAATTAAATCTTATTTAAAATAATATTTCGACTAATCAACAACTCGTAGGCAGTAGGGTTTCACAATATGTATTGTTTTGTTTCATTTGTATAGCTAAGAAAAATAAACTTTTTGTACATCGCATCTAACTTCATCATTTACTCTTTAGAAATCTATAAGTGTCATAACCAAAAGTACAAATGAATGAATAATTAATAGGTTTTTCATACAATACTTTTTTAAGGATCTTGCAATCCATTGCAATTGTAAGAGAACGATTTACCAAGTAACAATTCGTGTTAACGGCTTCCACCCTAAGACATTGCTTAAGCCTAGTCAAACTCAGCATGCTTCTAGCACAATCCATAGACATATAGTTCATATGTTTAGTGACTTCGTTCTATTATGGAGTAAAAAGAATTGCGTAGTGCTTCTCAATGTCATGTTTATTACGAAAATCCTTGAATTCTTTTGAGGTGTACCTTTATCCGTTATTATTTCTCAAATACTCAATCTTCTTTCTTTTTTAATTTTCAACTAATGCTTTAAAGTTGATAAAACAAACAAAAGCATCACTCTTCCTTTGTAACATATAAATTCATACATTCTTAAAGAAATTGTCAATAAAAGAATTTAAATACTTTGAATACCAAAATGAATTAGATTTAAGACATTTTTACTTTTAGCAGTGTAAGAGGAGAAGCGAGTTCTATAGAGCCTTTTTAATAAACAATTCTTACAAAATTTTCAATAAATAGATTTTAAATCAGAAAGTAAATTTCAATCAAGAAATACATTTAGTCATTGCTTGCTTAAGTGGCCTAACTATCTGTGCCATATTATAGCAGAGTCTTTCACAACATTGGTAACAATAGCATCGCCAACCACAATATCTCCAATGAAACAATATAATCATCTCATCAACTCTCTCTTCGTTGCCACCACCGTCTCTTTTACAATCTTCAATCAACTCTTGTTACCATAAAATTTATAGCCATCTTTATCGAACTTTCCCAATAACAAAAAGACTCTTCCACAGTCCAGTATGTGCCACATACTAGAAATTGCATGTGTGATATCATTAATCATAGTGATTCTCACATCTCCAATCCTCATAATTTTACATATGTTATCATCACCCGTGTAAACTGTGTTGCCATCACATGATTGATAATGTGTAGAAACAATCCTTGTATGGAGTCTTGTGGAATGAAACACTCGAATCTAAGATCCAATGATGGCTCAGATTCTCTAGTGGAATCACTGCCAACGACACTCCTTCATATTTTGATAAATTATCTTTCTCAAGTAAGTTTTCTTGGGAATCCTTTGAATCCGATGCTTTATCATGAGAATAAGGTTTGGAATTTTTCTTATATTCTTTCCTAAGTATACAATTTTTGCTAAAGTAACTACTGTTTTCACAATTCCACAACTTCCCTGTTTTATGCCCTTTCAACTTGAGTCATGTCTGATCTCTTCCACTGGTATATGTCTCGAAAGATCATCCTCTAACCATCATAGCATCACCAAAAGATCTCTCATGTATTTTTAAAACAAAACTTTTCAATAACCCAATGTAGGCATGGTTAACTCCATATTAAGATCTGGACCGTTGTTGAGATTCATAATCAAACTATCCCATGGGGAAGATTCACGGCTTCTGGACATGTAGGAAGTTTAAGCTTCGGAAGGAAAATATTAAAATACGGAAAAGGGAGGTTCTAAGTGTTAAAGAAGCTAATTTTGATAATATGGCCAAAGAAGTACATGATCGAGACTTGCTAGAGGAGGAAGGCACTCTAGCAGTTTAAGATATGGATAAGAAGGTAGCTCATTGTTTGAGTTATGCAAATCAGGCTAAAGAGGAGGAAATAAAATCACGTCAACATTCAAGAGCGATTTGGCTCAAGGAGGGAGACAAGAATACACGCTATTTTCATAGCATTGCTAGTCCTCGGGCTAAGTGCAAATGTATCAATAATTTGGTCATAGATAGGGAAAGAATTTCAAATAAAGGGAAGATTTGTGACACTATCATCAACGTACAATCTGCTCCCGGCTGAAAACTAGAATAGGCCTCGACTTGACTATTTGGCCTTCGATAAGTTGAAGGAGGTTTCCTCCCTGGAAATGCCATTCTCTGTAGAAGATGTTAAAGCTAACATCAATTCTATGCGGAGGGACAAACCGCCAAGTCCCAATGTATACCCAATTGCCTTCTTCCAGATTTTTTAGAATATTGTTAAATCATACGTTTTGGATTTTGTCTCTGAATTTTATAAGTGTAGCAAACTATCTATTGATATTAGGGCATCATTAATTGCTCTGATTTCGAAGCCTGAAGGAGTGGAACAACTGAAAGACTTCTGCCCTATTAGCCATATAGGGATGTTGTATATGATCTTATCAAAGATGCTAACGTTAAGTTTTCGGCAAGTTTCATCTAAAGTCATTGTTGAAAATTAAGGTGCCTTTGTCGTGGGTAGGAAGATTATCGACAATGCCTTCATCGCTCATGAATGCATCGATGAAGAGGTGTAGTTTGAAACTGCATTTGGAAAAGAACTATGACCAGAGCTGTACATGAGTCGAGCTTGGCCCGGCTCGGCTCGGCTTGGCCAGCAGTCTACCCTAGCTCGAACTCGACTCGGCTCGGCCAGTAGTCTACCCTAGCTCAAACTCGGCTCAGCTCGGTCCTCAGCCTGACTGAGCAGCTCGACTCATTCAACAGCTCAGGCTAGCTCGAGCCGAGTTCAAGTTTGAGCCTAGAAGCTGAGTTCGAGTTTAGGTTTTATAGTTTTTAATATAATAAACTTTTGTTATCTCTTAAAAAATCCCACAAGCCTAGCACTAAACAAAGTAGAAGTGCGGCCTTTTCTTCATCAACCACCGCTAATATGCTAATCAGGGTATTAAATTCATTGAAGTGTTATTGTAAAAATGACATTTCATCTTTAAGTTACATAGCCGCTGTTGGATAAAGATCTTGTTTGAAATCGATTTCTCTTCAAATAGGTTTTGCAATTTGTTCCACAAACCTTTTACAGTGGTTTGATCAAACATGTTAAACGAAATCGAATCATCTAATGCAAGAAGAAGATCTGACATAGCTAATTAATCTTTCTCCTCGAGATATGACATAGCTTATTGATCGTTCACCTCAAATACCTATTCTTTCATCTCTACATGCCTTTACTTTTTTTCTTTTTTCTTTTTCTATTGCAATTGTGCAGCCTTCCTTCACCAACACCACGTTCATCATTAGTTTTCAGAATGCGTCGTAATTGGATTCGTCAAACTTCGGCACCTTGAATTTGGTAGAACTTGATCCAACCAATTGAAACACAATTGCAACAAAAACACTGACACCAATCTCGTGCTAAAAGGCTTCTCAACCTTTGGCTTTGATACCAATTGTTGTAAAAAAAAATAATAATAAAATAAAAAATCCACACACAATTAATGCAGGTAGTGCAAAAATATAAAAGGAAAAATGGCTAAACCAATACCAAAAGACAAAGGGAAGAAACAAAAACAAGAAATAAGAGGCACAGAGATTTACAGATGCGTATGTTCATAAGGTAACAACACAAACCATTCTTTTTCACTAAAACAAGAGAAACGAAACTACAAGACTTACCTCTCCTACTCTTCGTTTGTACAAGAACTTCTCGCTAAGAAATATCCCTAAAGATTATTGAATGGAATACCCCTCTCCACCTGACCACCACAAGAGAGCATTGCAAAAGGCCTAGGGAGACCAGGTTTCATCAGTCTGTACGTGTGCACGCAAGAGGTAGTTGAGGGATATCTCCTAATAGGAGACATCAACAACAATGTTGCCTTAACATTGTATGTGGTTTGAAACTTGCAATGTGCTGCAAGAAGTGGCATGTGTAAGCCAGCTTCCTAGGAAAAAGAAAAGATAAATAATTAGAATACATATGTACGTGTATTCTATTCTTCATAATATTAATTGAAGTTTGTTGAAGCGTAAATAAAGATATTGTTTTTGGCCTCTCACAATTATAGGCGTTTAGGGACCATACCATTTCTCGACTTCAGCATACCCTCTGAAGCTCTAAGGCTAATCTTCGATTTCTCAAGAGGTTGGTTGTTTTCCTTGTGCATTCCTGACATTAGTTTGAAATGAGAGGCAATATGGCAATTCTTACAAGGAAATATCGAAGAGGCTTCCCTGCCCCATGGTGCTCGATTGAGAGATCTGGGACCCACTCATCAGGTGGGTCCCATCATAGACATGCCCTTGGTTGAAAAGGTAGGCCAGTCACTCATCAGTGTATATGGGTTGCCCACTGATGAGTGGACTGACCTGACTTTTCTTCTTTCTTTTTTTTTTAGCCAGGGTATGGTCAGATGGGGACCCACCTGATGACTGGCCGGATCCATTCATGTGCCACATTGGCACGCATGCTGCGAATTGACTCTTCCATTTCTCTGGAATCACTAGCATTTCTCCTTGCAACTAGGATTCTGGTTTCTGAAGAGTATGTCAACCCACAGGTATAGGGGATCTGTCGATCTTACAGCAAGCTATGGACAAGCCCAATGAATTCCTTTCTTCTGTGTGGGGGTTGAAGCAACAACCATCGTCTCAGAGGCTAGGGCCCTTCCCTTACCTGCCAAAATCTCTCGTGGAGAAGATTAACGAAGGAAAAGGATCTCGTTTTGTTAATTTCCTTGCCAAAAAACGTGCTGAGACATTCCCTGGGGAGCCACCTCCAAGCATGGATAAGCCTATCAAAGAAGAGTTCCTTACTAAGATTCTTCCAAGCAACCTCTAACCACAACAGAAGAGCAAAAAGGTAGGGAATAATCTTATTTTGTTTCACTCACATTTATTTATTTATTTCTCTTGGAAATGTATCAGCTTCATCGACATGAAATAATCTAATTGCATCTGTAATGAGCATTGCAGGGAGTGGCAGAAAAATGCATAAAACCTTGCATTGGTGACACTGCCTTATGCTCATGCTGGTCCGAATCAGCTCTTCTTCTTCCTCAAGTCCTGTACAGAATGTCGTCGGACTGAAACAGGGCCATTATTCTTTGGAGTCCCATAGGGAGTGTCGTCAGACTGAAACAAGACCATTCTTTTCTCCATCCCAGAGCATTGGGGGATTTTCATTTTATTTTTTCCCTGCAGCAGTTTCTATAGTTCTACAAGTAAGCTTGTGGATGTTTTGAAGAGTTTGAAGTGTTCCAGTTTTAAGGTTGGAAGATTCTTTTGAGTCCTTTCGGATGCTTTTTTGTGGCAGCTACTGGTGATTTGGGGCGAGTTTCCTTCAACTTCTTTGACTTTGGGAAATCATGTTTCATCTGATTCCTAAGCTCAGGGCTAGCATGACCTAGCCTGCTTGAAGAAGTGTATTGAGGGCTTAAACCAGACCTCTTACAAGGTTCCTTGGATTTTTACAAATAAATATTTGTTGCTGAACATGGCTTGTAGTACACGTTGGCAGATTGGGATGAACAAGGTTGACTGAGGCTTAATTTACAATCCATACAAGCCCAACCTGAGAACATCTCTGAAGTGGGCCAGCGGGTTGACCCAATCCACTAATGGGCAGGTTCACACATTGGGTTGCACCAAGACAAAGGATAATATAAAAGTCACATAATTACAACAGCTGTAATTTGTGGTCATGTGGAATATATTTCCAAGTATGCCTACAAAAATAAAGTGCTTAACTGCTTATATGATAGATGATGACATGGTCATTCAGTAATAAAAGATCATCATTATCATCGTGACGGAGATGAAATGGTCATTCAGCAATATAAGATCATCATCAACAACAACAACACCATATAAGCTTTATCCCAACTACTTGGGGTTGGCTACACGAACCTTGGTCTGCCATCCACTCTATCAAGGACCATATCCTTATTCAGTAATATCAGATGGCATTAAGTGATAGTTCCCATGAATATTCTTAGTGTATAACTACAATACCATGGTAACAGCTGAGAGAAATGAATGATAATTCATCCATCATTATATGATATTCTTCATTTACTTGAAGTTTGTCCACTGAGACCCACAATTGCAAAGGTATTTTTCACTACTACCTTCATCCCTCCATCGATTATGTAGACCAGACACGGCCACTGCATGTATAAGATGTGAAATATCAACCGCCTTTTTTTTTAATAACCACCTCTGTTCTATGGAGCATAACCTTCTGAACAAACAAGACTGCTCCCATCACCTTCTAGGCCACCTTCCTCCCAATTAGCATCGCCCCGTCGTGAATAAGGTTGCCACCGAATGCTTGCCTTTTATCATCTACCAACTCTTTTTCCACCATAAGGCTGGTGAGGATATGAGCTTTGGAACATTCACAAGAAACAGTATCCAACCTCCCAATAGTTGAGATATAAATATAGATTAAGCTTACTTTGTGGTTCTTACCTACAATAATAACTCTTTATCTTTTTTTCGAGAGAGAACAAAATTTATTAAGAAGCCTGCCGAAAGACAAGAAAAGAATACAATACAATCAGGGCTTTGCAAGAGAAAAAGAAGCAGCCGAAGCTGCTTTAAAATTAGGGGGCCATCCCCTTACAATCTCCAAGATTAAGTTAACCAACCCCGCAAACTGAGGAGCTCCCATTTCGAAATCACCACACATTTTTTTCTTTCCAAATCGCCCAAAAAACTGTCATAGCAATGAGCCTCCAAATGACTTTACCAATTGATGCACGACAATTAACCACTTACTCTAAAAGCTCGAACTGTTAGAGCGTGGCGAATTAATTCATTATCTCATAGCCTAGGCCCTACATCTCATGGGTTAGGACCTTAGCCGAACCCCCCCTCGTGGGCCCCAAATCACATGGGTAACGCCTCACACGGGCCGCCCACCCCGAGCGTGTCCCCGCATCCCACAGGCTACCCCACTCGAGCCCGGTGTGAAATGCGCATTAATCACCCTCGATGAGGAGTCTCGAACACGGGACCTCCCCCGTGGACCTCACCCACCTCGAGTGTGCCCCTGCATCTCACAAGCGACCCCACTCAAGCCCGATGTGAAAATGCCCTGCATTAATCACCCTCGGTGAGGAATCTCAAACATGAGACCTTCTGCTCTGATACCAATTTGATGCAGGACAATTAACCACTTGCTTTAAAAGCTCGAATTGTTAGAGTGTGGCGAATTAATCCATTTATCTTATAGCCCAGGCCCCACATTTCATGGGTTAAGACCTTGGCCGAACCCCCCTTGCGGGCGCCAAATCACATGGGTACCACCTCACACGGGCCGCCCACCCCAAGTGTGTTCCCACATCCCACAGGCTACCCCACTCGAGCCCGGTGTGAAATGCGCATTAATCACCCCCGGTGAGGAGTCTCGAACACGAGACCTCCCCCATGGGCTTCGCCCACCTCGAGTGTGCTCCTGCATCCCACAAGCGACTCCACTCGAGCCCCGTGTGAAAATGCTCCTGCATTAATAGCCCAATGTGAAATGCTCATTAATCACCCCCGGTGAGGAGTCTCGAACACAAGACCTCCCCCGTGGACCCCAAATCACATGAGTCACCCACCCCGAGTGTGTCCCCGCATCCCACGGGCTATCTCCACTCAAGCCCGGTGTGAAAATGCCCCTGCATTAATCACCCTAAGAAGCTTGCACCAACTATCTTGATAATCTCTCTTCCCACATGAAGGTTTGGTTATGTAGTATAAGGGGGATGGGTTATTTAGCCACCACTCAACTACTATACCTAGCACGTGGTGTCATACATTTCTAGCATAAGTCTTCAAAAGCAAGCTCATGTTGAACTTGCAACACAGGTCATTCTTTACTCATCATTCTTGCATAAACGGCCCATGTCATAGCATATAAAATTATTTGGTAGCTCAGTAATTGACTAGAAACATTGTGGCTAGTTCTGCCAATGTTTGTGAAATCCCAGTCCGAAAGAAATTTTCTCCTCAGATACTTTTTCAACTTCCCCACTGAGATTGCTTCGCAAGCTACCTACCATGCAGGAGCAAAGAGAAGAACTTTGTATAGACCAATTTCACCTTCATATGATTGGTCAACATGTTGCATTGAAACATTCTCCAACTTAGTCAATCTAGAAAGTCATCCATGTTAGAACAGCCTTGGACTCACAGCATATCTAGCTTGATTCCAATATCATGATTCCATTTCAATAATCAAAGAATGTGATCATCAAAATAGACTCAAGCTAAAGCCTTTCCTAGTCCCTCTTCATCACCATTGATCTGTGCATGTTCTTCTTCAACCTTGATAGTCCTTCCACCTAGCCCTTCTAGTTGAGTGATATAATAGCTGTGTGATTTTTGGCCACAAATTCTTTGGGCAAGTTGAGCTTGTGGCAGCCAGAGTTCATATTCTAGGCGGCAACTTCAAATTCCAACTCAGATGATCAGATCCCCCCAAATGAGGCACGTGAATAGTAACCATCAATGCAGTTTGTGGTCCCACTCCATTGGGGAGAACTTAGGCTAGCCCTTCAATGAAGGAAAAGTATCTCATGGACAAAGGTAGGAAATGAAGAGACCTTGAGATTTGTAGAACCAAAAGAGAGTTGAATAAGCTTAGAACCATTTGAGGCAAGTCCCTAAGGGCCTGTTTGGACAGGCGGATTGAATGGTATTGGATCGAATCCGGGTGGATTGCATATAAAACAATGTAATTAAAGCAACATCAGTGAATTGTCTTCAATCCCATGGTATTCAGATAACCCAAAATCCAAATATGTGGCCTGTTTGGGAAGGCTGGCTTATCCAGGGATGCCATTGAGCTGTCCGGTTTGGCCAGGTATAGGATTACATGCAATCCCATGTATTCCAACGACTGGCATGTTTGGGAAGCATGGGTTTAGGTGCGGACGGGTCTGGGATGGGCTCGAGATGAAATCTAGCGCAGGGAGAGAATGATCCCATGAATTCGACAATCCAGCATTCAATCATACCAACTCTCTTTTCTTTCTTATCCACTCATCGCCCAAACAGGCTGGCATACGGACGCTGAAGGATTTGACCATCGAATCCCGCTTAAATTGTCCGAGTACCATTCAATCTACCCGTCCAAACGGGCCCTAAATGGATCTTCCAAGGTCTCTCTCTCTCTCTCTCTCTCTCTCTCTCTCATTGCAAAAACAAAAAAGCAATTTAAAAAGAAAACCCACATCAAAAAAGAAAAGCACAGACAACGAGAAGTCGAATATACCAAATCAAAACAAGAAAACAAAACATTCAATAAGCTTCCTCCAAGAATGACCCAAACATAAGAGTTCCAAAGGAGGGGGGAATCTTGGGCCTCGAGACTATTGTAGGCTGAATTAGACACAACCCACTCTAGAAACATAGCTTGGATAATCCTTTTAGGGCCCGTTTGGACGAGCGGATTGAATGGTACTCGGACGATTTAAGCGAGATTCGATGGTCAAATCCTTCAACGTCCGTATGCAAGCCTGTTTGGGCAGCGAGTGGATAAGAAAGAAAGGGGATTTGGTAGGATTGAATGTTGGATTGTCGAGTCTACGGGATTGTTCTCTCCCTGCGCTGGATTTCATCTCGAGCCCATCTCAGACCCGTCCACATCTAAACCTATGCTTCCTAAACATGTCAGCCGTTGGAATACATGGGATTGCATGCAATCCCATGCCCGGCCAAAGCAAACAGCTCAATGACATCCCTGAATAAGTCAGCCTTCCCAAACAGGTCACATATTTGGATTTTGGTTATCTGAATACCATGGGATTGGAGACAATCCACTGACGCTGCTTTAATTACATTGTTATCTATGCAATTCACCCGGATTCAATTCAATACCATTCAATCCGCCCGTCCAAACGGGCCCTTAAGCATCTCTAAAGGAGTCTGAGGGCCTGTTTGTTAACACTGAATTTTTGCACTTAACGCGGAATTTTGAAATATTCCGTGTTTAGTGGTGT
The DNA here is from genome assembly GCF_029962835.1 of Magnolia sinica. Classification (NCBI taxonomy): domain Eukaryota; kingdom Viridiplantae; phylum Streptophyta; class Magnoliopsida; order Magnoliales; family Magnoliaceae; genus Magnolia; species Magnolia sinica. Next base: position 16,084,966 of record NC_080573.1, read on the forward strand.
TTGTTAACGCGTTGTTAACGCGGAAGAAGGAAAGCGCCAAGTGGTTTTTCACTGAATTCTTTCCGTGATTGGAGTATGACTTAATGGTGAATGCGGAATGCGCTCAGTGAATTTTTTATTAAAGAAATTTATTTATTTCCAAAATTATCCTCTTTTAAGCTAATTCGGCAATTGTTTCTCTTTAAATTGTTCGCGCACTACAAAACCAACTTTCAACCTCTGAAATTTCTTTATGCCCCACCATGATTTATATGTTTAATCCATGCCGTCTGTCAACTTTTTCATATCATTTAAAGTGTGAGCCAAAAAAAGAGGCAGGTCCAAGGATTAACTGGACCACAAGGTGGGGATTGAACGTCCACCATTAAAAACTTCTTAGGAGTTGGAGAAGTTTCGGATCAAGTTGATATTTGTAATTTCACTTCATCCACATCTACATGACCTAATGAATAGGTTGATTGGTAAAAATAAAAAATAAAAAATCATAGTGGCCCTCAAAGGTTTCAATGATGGATGTCATTATCACTGTAGCATCCTTTGGGGTGGTTCACTGGAGTTGTGGACCTGCTTAATCTTTAGTATTATATATTAAAATAATATGAGAAAAATGAAGAACGGCTTAGATAAAATACTTACATCACGGTGGGCCCCACAGAGCCTGCCCCGACGGTCATCCGACCGGGCAGGGTAGGACACAATCTGCGTTGGAAGCGGATGGACGGGGATGGGATTGCCATTGAAGTGACGTCACCAAGTTCTGTGGGCCCCACCATAATGTATGCTTTGTATCCATGCCGTCCATCCATTTGGAGAGATCATTTTAGTATAAGATCTAAAAAATGAATTACATCCAAAGATCCAGTGGACCCCACCATACAAAACAGTGGAGAGAGTGACGCCACCATTAAAAACTTCTAAAGGCCACAAAAGTTTTCGATCAAGCTGATGTTTGTGTTTTCCCTTCTTTAATGCTTTTTAAACTTTTGAATAGGTTGGATTTCGAAAAAACATTATGGTGGACCTTAAGAAGGTTTCAACGGTGGACATCAATCTTCCCATTGTTTTCTGTGGTGGGGTCCACTAAAGCTTTGGATCTCCCTCATTCTCAGGGTCATGCATTAAAATAATATCTCCAAATGAATGGACGTTGTGGATACAACACATACATCATAGTGGGGTCCACAAAACTTGGTGACGCAGCTTCAGTAGCGAGTCTCGTCAGTATCTTATCCGTGCCCATCTACACCAGCTATATAGCTGGATACGGAAACGGATTTGCTACTCCCCTGCCACCATCCCGGTTGGTGGTGGTCGGTGCTATGTGGCCCCCATGGTGCATGTGTTTCATCCATTCCATTCATCTATTTTTACGTTTCTCATTTTATGTCTTTATCCCAAAAATAAGAGGGATATAAATCTCAGGTGGACCACACCACAGGAAAACAATAGTGATTGGATATCCACCATTAAAATCCTCCTAGGGCCCACTGTACTGTTTATTTGACATCCAATATGTTGATTAGGTCATACATTTCCAGATGACGTAAAATAAAAATAAAAATCAGCTTGATCCAAAACTTTTATGGCCCCCAGAAGGTTTTCAATGGGCAAAGCTTATTCAACATTGTTTCCTATAATGTGGTCCACTTGAGATTAGGATATACCTCATTTTTTGTCTCATATTATAACATGATCTGGAAAAATATATGGACAGCATGGATGAAACACATACATCATGGTGGGGCCTATAGAGCACTGACCATCAGCCATTAGCATGGATGAAACACTTACATCATGGTGGGGCCCATAGAGTACTGACCATCAGCCATTGGCGGGTGGCAGAGGGACTAGCCAAGAGGTTTTCCGTGTGGTACACCGGGCGCGGATTGGATGGACGCAGATTTCCTGCGAAAGCCGTTCACAGGAAGTTCCTACGCAAGGATGCTGGGTGGGCCCACCACCATGTTTTTAGGAAATATACTCCATTCATTTGTTTTGCAAGCTAATTTTAGTACAAGCGACAAAAAATGAGGTGGATCCAAGACTCGAGTGGGCCACACGAGAGGAAACAGTAGCTATATAACGTTAATGATCATTGAGCTCCGAGTTGCACGAACGGTTTAAAGGAGATCAAAGTTGGCGGGAAATCTGTATCAAGTGTAAAACATTTCCAAACAGGAGATGGGGGCAAATGTGTCAAATTAACATATTTCAGACATTTCATATGTTTGTTAACAAATAGATTATTTCAAATTCAGTACTTAATTTTCAAACTTCAGCTATAATTATCAAACAAGTTTTTTGACTTCAGATTTCAGATTCACGCTTCAGATTTCAGATTCAGCTTCAGATTTTAGATTCAGGTTTTAGACTTCAGATTTAACAAACGGGGCCTGAGTCCCTTTATCTTTTTTAAATTAAAAAAAAAAAACTTGTCATTTCTTTCTTTCCAAAATTGTCCACATTATAGCGTATGGAATTTTGTTCCAAAATCTTCAGGATAGGTAGCCCAAGAATCACAAAAAAAGGTAGAAGAAATAATTCCAGACCACCAAGACCAACTTCACTGTGAATAAATTAGTGATTCGAAATTCTGCCTCTTTCCTATATGTGATGTACATGCAACAATAGTTTGATCAGGATAGGAATGGTGCCAGGTGTGAGATCAAACTTACAAATATAAAGTATAATAATCTAATTTCTAAGAGAGAATGCCTCTCTATTCCGCTTGCCAAAAGGGTAAATGGATTGCATTTCAATAATTGGAGAAGGATCAACGAACGTACCATGGAAGCAAAATTTTGGTTGATGGATGAGTAATGCAATGTTATAGAAACAAAATAAAACAGGGATTTGTTGTCCCCGAAATTACCAAACCCAATTGCAAACTAATTTTTCACAACGAGATGTCAATAGTACCATCCTAGTAAGAACCTATCTAATGTGCCCAATGCCCTAGGACTGATGAAATGCATCAAGCTAAGTTCCTCGAACCATTGGGGATTGTAACATTCACCAAGCTACGCAAATGATGTCTGTGGTGGCCCATTCTATTACAGGCCTGTTATAAGCCCTTTCTTTTTTTCGAAATCGTTTGGAGGTTATGAATTTATCAATTGTTAGGAAAATGGGTCTGGAGGTTTGGGGTGGAAGAGGGGTTAATATGGAGAAGGGTGGTTGATAGGTAGGAAGTATGGGGTAGGTGGACTAGGTCATGATCATTATATAAGGCATCATATCCTTGGAAGTCAGTGGCGTCGATAAAAAAGAAATCTACGAGAAGGGATAGGTTTCAAGTTGGGAGAAGAGAAGATCATTAGGTTTTGGAAGGATATTTGGTTGGGGGATCAAAAATTGTGTGAAAGGTTTCCCCGAGTAGGGAGGATTGCAGTAGATGTAGATATGAGGGTGGATATATATTTTTCTATTCAAAGAGAGAGAGTGGTTTGTGCTCTGCCATGTAGAAGGAGCTTAGTGGAGGAGGAGAATGAAGAACTTATAGGTTTGCTCAAGTTGTTGTCTAAAGTGAATTCGGTGATATTAGAAGCAAATTCGATTAAATAATTAAAAGATAAGCCCGGTAAATTCCCGGTGAAATTGTTAAGTGGAGAATGCAACAATAAAGGGGTTAGTTCAATAGCTTTTGTATGGTAGTATGTGCCCCATGCTTAGCTAGTGGGAAGAAAGAAGGTTTTAACGGTTGATATTCTTCGCAAAAGAAAGATGATCCTTCCAAATGTACGTTTGATGTGCTATCAAGATGAGGAGTCGGTGGCATGATGTGCCATAAAGGCCGTTACGTAAAGGTAACGGTGGCAACCGTTACACGTTACGGGGTCGTAACGGCCATAACAACCCTTACTAAAAAAGAAAAAATGACCCGTAATTGCTGTTAACGACACATTACATCTCATATAAAGGCCATAATAGCCCCGTAATGGTCTATTATAGGACATATATAAGTTTTTTTAATCAACATTACGTGACAAATACAGGTATTTTGGGAATTTTTTTCAATGATTAAAAAAAGAGAGACCATAACAGCCATTACGAGGCCGTAACAGCCGTTACACCCCGTATCGTAAAGGTAACGGCAGTGGCCATTACGGCCACCGTTACCGTTACGGAACACCAACTCGGTGGATCATTTATTTATACACCGTTCATTTGTAACTGCTGTTACAGCCAATATAGAGCCGATACATTTTTACCTTTAAAAAGCTGTTACAAGGCAGTAACGGTTGTTACCAACTATATTGAATGCCTTGATTGTAACACCCAAAATCAATGGGACATCCAACCAGCTTTACAGAAATCTAAACCAATCACTCTCCAATTTCCTTTTGTAGATAAAGGCCAGAGAGCCAACAGAAACAAGAACCTATATGGCCTGCTGAGGCTTTCAGTTCCATACATGCAGGGGCCCGTGATCCAATGATCTACACCGTTGATCTAGATGATCACCACATGAAAGGGAGCACCGAAAGAGATTGTAAACATTTGACCCCCAGTCCTTACGTCAATCTAATCGCAGGGCATTGAACTAAGGGACAGGATCCTCCAATCCAATCCAATCATCAGATCAATGGCTTGGATCACCACATGGGCCCTGCATATCCCAAAGGAAACCAGAAGATCTCTCCCTCTCAACGGTTGACCACTTCCCATTGAATGCACATCATGGTCACTTATGATCCTAACCGTATATTTCTAGGACACTTATCAAAGGGGCTGGGATACTCCGATCTGGATAATTTCCGAGCCACCAGCAATCCAGCGTGGAGTCAGATAGATCAACCGTTAGGATAGTCGATACACAGAAGAAAGATATTGAAGGAAAGATTGATTGGGGCGCGGCTTCGGTGGATCCCCGGATCCACCAAGGTCGACGAATCCCTAACTGTGGGGCCCACAGTGATGCATGTGCCTTAAATCCACGCCGTCCATCCGTTTTTAAATATCATTATAGTGCATGATGCAAAAAATAAAGCATACCCAAATCTCACGTGGACCACACCACAGGAAACAGTGTTGATTTACCATTAAAAACTTTGTGGGCCACAAATGTTTTGGATGAAGCTGATATTTTTGTAGTCCCTTCATCCAGATCTTTGTGACCCTATCAACAGGTTGGATGGAAAATAAACATTCTGGTGGCCCCAAAGAAATTCTTAATGGTGGGTATTCGATCACCACTATTTCCTATGGTGTGGTCCACTTCAGATTTGGATCTGCTTCAGTCGTGGATTAAGGCACATGCATCACGGAGGGCCCCACAGTTACGGATCCATTGAAAGTGGGGAAGAGAAGGGCAGAGGCAGTACCTTCATTTGTAGAGGATTTCCCTTCCAGTCACGGCTCTTCCTGCCGCTGCTCTTCCTATATATAGACTGACACGAACGGCCAGGATCGCTGTCCAAGACGCTTCTCTATATGAAGGAGAGAGAGATGTGTCTGAGAGCTCTCTTCGTGGCTCGTCTTCGAAGAGATGGCGAGAATCCGGGATCTTTTCTTCTTCTCTCTTCGATCCAAACCTAGCAGCAACCTAGCTGGAGTGGGCACGTGTTGTGCGTCTGCGGGACGCGGATTAGCCACTGACAGGTTGAGTAGCGAGACTCGCCGCTGAAGCGACGTCACCAAGTTCCGTGGGCCCGCTACGATATATGTGTTTTATCCACGTAGTCCATCTCTTTGGGGAAACGGATTGGCTACGCCCCCTGACACCAGCTCCGTGGCTGGTGGTCGGTACTCTGTGGGCCCCACCATGATGTATGCGTTTCATCCATTCTTACAGGTCATTTTATTGCTTGATCCCAAAAATTAGAGAGATATAAATCTAAGGTGGACCACACCACATGAAAACAATAGTGATTGGATATCAACCGTTAAAATCCTCCTAAGGCCCATTATATTGTTTATTTGACATCCAATCTGTTGATTAGGTCATAAAGGCCCAGATGAAGAGAAAAAATATATATCAGCTTGATCCAAAACCTTTATGGTCCCCAAAATGTTTTTAATGATCGACCCTCATTCAACACTGTTTCCTGTAATGTGGTCCACTTGAGACTTGGATATATCTATTTTTTGGACTCATATTGTAAAATGATCCGTAAAATACAGATGGATGACATGGATGAAACACATACATCATGGTGGGGCCCACATAGCAACGACCACCAGCCATTGGCTGGTGTCAGGGGGAGTAGCCAATCCGTTCCCTCTCTTTGGTGCCTGCTCGGGCATTTGATTCACGGTCGTTCACGAGGGGAGGGGTGGGATTGTAAAATTCACCCCTATTCCATCCTTACGTACATCCGGACAACCGTGCTACTTCCAAAATCCTCGTAAAGGCACGAGATTCGGGCGGGATTCGGGTGATCCCGCAGGCAGGATTTAAAGGGTTCTTGAAAGACTTCTGAAGCCTACCGTACATCCATTTGGAGAAATTATTTTAGGGGCACCATACAAAGAATGAGGCAGATCTAGAACAGTGGTGGACCCACCACTTAAAACAGTGGGGAGAGTGACACCCACCCTTAAAAACTTCTAAGGGCTATGAAAGTTTGCGATCAAGCATGTATTTGTGTTTTATCTTCTTTAATATCTTTGTTAACTTATGAAGAGTCCGGATCTCAAATAAATATCATGGTGCACCTTAGAAGGTTTCAACGGTTGGTGTCACTCTCCCCATTGTTTTATGCGGTATGGTCTACTACTGATCTGTATCTTACTCATTCTTTATATGTTTTCCTAAAATGATCTCTCCAAATGGATGTATGATATAGATACAACACTTACATGGTGGGGCCCACAAAGTGACGTAAATTCAGTAGCTAGTCTCGCTGCTCAACCGTTAGTAGCTAAACGCTCTACTAACGGTTCAAAGTAGATTAAAGGCATGTGGCCCACAATGATGTATTTATCATATCCACACCGTTCATCTATTGGAGAGATCATTTTAGATCTTGAGCTTTTTTTTAAATTCATATATAAAGATCAAGTGGACCACACCAAAAATGGTTGTGGGACAATGATTCTCACCCTTAAAACATTAGTAAGCCTACCATATTTTTTATTTTACATCCAATATTTTCCTCAGGTCACACAAATTTGAATGAAGAGGAAAAACAAATATTATATTAATTCAAAATTTCCATGACTCAAATATTATATTAATCCAAAATTTCCATGACTCCCATAAGAGTTTCAGTGGTAGACCACGGTCAATTCCCCACTGCTTTTCAGAGTGTGGTCCACTTGACTTTTGGATTTAGGATTTTGGTTCCCAAATCTTTTTTATTTTTTGGCTCGAGCCTTGCCACAACCTCGCAGGCTGGATGAACAATTTAGATATAACTCATACCTCAATATGGGACCCACAAAACTTGGTGACTTCAACACACCAACAAGGCGAGGTTAGTGGTGTGTGTACACTAGCTAATTGGCTGGGTTCTGACAAAATGAACAAGAAGAGTGGGTATAATATATGAAAGCTGATTAGCTGGTGTACCAGATAGCAGTTATATAACTGGCGTATGGATGTCAGTAAATTCTGTGGATCATATCATGAGTTATGTGTCATATCCAGACTCTCCATCCAATTTTTGAGCTCATCTTAAGGCTTGATCCGAAAAATAAGGTAAATCTAAAAATCAACTGGACCACACTGCAAAAAGCAGTGAGATTGAACTTCTACCATTAAAACCTTTTTGGGGTCACGGAAGTTTAGGATCAATATGAAATTTGTTTTTCCTCTTCGTCTACAAATTTGTGACCTCATGAATAATCTTGATAAAAAATAAACGTTATGATGGGCCCTTTGAATTTTTTTAATGATGAAAATCATTATCCTCACTTCTATTTTTAGTGTGGTCTATTTGAGCTTCAGATATGATTCATTTTTGGTTAATGCTTTAAAATGATCTCGAAAAAAATGAATGAACAGCATAGATATAATAAATACATCATTTTAGGGCCACGTAACTTTGATCCCATTTGAACTTGGAGTACAAGGAGGGTCAGCGATCGTCTTCGCATGACACACTTATCCACACCCGCTGTATAACCGGTGTGGTGTACACCAGCCAATCCACTTCCATAATATATACGTTACGGTGGACGTTAGGGCATTAGGAATCCCGGGATCCGTGGACACATATTCGTCAACACAGGACGATTAGATATTTTTCATTTATAACCGCCCCCATAAATGTCCACCAATTGCCTGTCTGTGATGCTTACACCAAAAGCATTTGGAAATGGTTACTGTGCTTTTCACGTTTAGGGCCTGTTTGATTTCCTACTCAAATGTAATTACCAGGTAAATGAGTAATCATTATTTACCAAGGTAATTACCTGCATCTCTCCCAATACTAACTTGACTAGCTACTTTTTAAACACTTAAATCGAGGATTATATAAAATAAATATGGGGCCTACCATAATGTGTGTGGCTTATCCACACTGCCCATTCATTATGCCAAATGAATTTAAAGCATGAACCCAAAAATAAGGTAAATCCAAAGCTCAAGTGGACCACACCACACGATATTGTGAGAACTGAATGCCTACCATTAAAAACTTATTAAGGCCTTCAAAAGTTTTAGATCAGGCTTATATTTATATTTTTCACTTATCCATGTCTATGTGACCCTATAAACGAGTTAGATGGTGAATAAACCTCAAAGTGGGCCTAGTAAAAGAATCAACTTTCAACGATGGACAAATTAAGTCCATTGTTTCCTTTCATGTGGGTCAATTGAGCATTAGATCTTCCTAATTTTTTCGGATCATGCCCTAAAATATTATAATAAAATAGATGGATGACACGGATATATTATATACATTATAGTGGGGCCCATAGATTTAAGTCAACATTTTTAGACCGGTTTTCCAGGTGGAATTACTCACTCATTTTCAAACAAGTGAATAAGTAATAAGTATTCTTTAGAGTGTGTGAGCTTGAATTTTGATGTTATTCTCCTAGAGTTATGGGTTGGTGAAAATCAAGGGTTTTTTGAAAATTGAAATTCGGATTTTCAAATTTTCAGAAATTTCCCGCCAAAATGTTTTTTGAAAATTTTGAATTCAAAAGTGCGGTGTGTATGCTTTGTCCCACGTCGGAAATGTAAAGAAAAGATTTTTAATTTATATGAGAACTTATGAAGAGTATTCTTACTTAGAGTTTTTAGAGGAGGTGATACTCGAATTATTTGTTCCAATGCATACACGCTCGCGCACGGGCGTGGGCGTGAGCAGTGTGGCTATAGTGGTGCTAGATGGCGCACTTTGCACTTACGAACCGGCGCGAGACGGTGCGATAAGTCTGGTAAAAGCTTTACGGTGGTAGATCTAAAAATCTGAAATGAGTCTGGGTTTTATAGGTGACTGAGAACGGTCGGATCTTAAATCCGAAATGTCCAGCCGTTTCTAAAAATGGATAGCCACTTTGAAAGCAACAACGGTCCAAAAACAGACTGGCTAGGATGATCCAATGGTCAGATCTTCTAATCTGACGACCAAAAACGTTTAGGATTAATTGTCAACAGACAGAAACATTTTTCAAACGTTCTAGACCATTGAATAACCACACAACAACAGGGCTATACCTGATGCCTATATAAACTAGACCATTCTAATCCGATTTCATCGTCTCAACACACCATCTCTCCCATTAGAAACATCTAAATCTCTTTAGTGAATACTATGAACAATTCTCTCTATCTGATCCTGTCAGAACAAATCAATTGTGTTACAACGTTCCATATTGGACCCATCGTGGTTGTTGCACGCTAGATTCAGAACAGGCTTCTCTTATCCTGAAAGCAATTCGCTTGTAACTCATCAGCAATTGATAAGAGGGCGAATCACGCTTTAAGGACAACGTATTTTATACATGATTCAGCCTAGTGAAATAATTTTTTACATTTATTTTTTATATTTTTTCAGTGTATCCAAACATCAATTTATAACAATCTTAAAGCGTGATTCGATGGACACCAAAAGTATTGCATCAGTTAAACTGATGAACCAGGATCTGATCCGATCGGACCTATTCGATGGTTCAAATTTCACTAGATAACAGGACAAGTTGAAATTCCTGCTGATCGCTCTGAAGATTTTCTACATCCTGGACCCAACTCTCCAGCCTCTGCCTGAAGCAAAGGACATTGGCACTCCAGAACAGGTTGCTGTTAGGGTCAAGCGACAAAAAGATGAACTACTGTGTTACGGTCACATCCTTAATGATCTCTCTGATCGGTTGTACGATTTGTACATGGGGACCACATCAGCGAAAGAAATTCGGAGCGCGCTGGAATACGAGTAAAATGCTGAAGAGGAAGGTACACAGAAATTTCTAATTGTCAGGTATTTCGACTTCACGATGGTAGACAATCTACCGCTGCTTGCCCAAATCCAAGAACTGCAGCTTATTGTAAACAAAATAAAAGCCATACAAATTGATCTTCCTGAATCCTTTCAAGTTGGAGCTATAATCGCAAAATTGCATTCGACCTGGAAAGACTACAGGAAGAAATTACTGCATAAATCCGAAGAATTCACCCTGGAACAAATCTAAAAGCATCATCGTATTGAAGAAGAATCCCGTAACTAAGACAAAAAGGATGACGTTAATGGTGCATCCTCATCCAAGGTGAACGCAGTACAAAGGTCATCCCAAAATAATATCTATGAGAAAGATGATTCCCTTAAACCTAACAAAGATCAAGAGAAATTAAAGAAAACTTAAAAGAAGAAAAACGGCAAACCTAAAGGAACTTACTATGTATGTGGCAAGACTGGGCATTTCGCTCGACTCTATAGGGACCAAAAAAAGCCTAAGAAAGAGGCTTATGCAGTAGACGATAACATCGTAGATATGGTCATAGAAGTGAACCTAATTTAAGAGAAAATTCCTAGTTGGTGGTATGATTCAGGTGTCACAGTCCATGTATGTAATGATCAATCTGCCTTCAAAACCTATGAAGACGAGACTAATAGTCAAGAGGTTCAAATGGAAAATGAAGGACGATCGAAAGTTACAGGAAAAGGAACCGTGGAATTACTCTTTACCTCTGGAAAGAAGGTAATCCTGACCAACGTATTACATGTCCCAGACATAAGAAGGAATCTTGTCTCAGGGGATCTCTTAAGCAAACTTGGGATTGTGGTTTTGTTTGAATCGGGCAAGCTGATCTTGTCTAAGAATGGAAACTTTGTGGGTTAGGAATACGCTTGTAATGGGATGATCAAATTATCTCTGAATAAAAAGAATTCTTCTACTTACATGATTGAGTTTGTAACGCAATGGCATGGTAGACTAGCCCATATTGGCTATAGTACCATAAAACTCATGGCTAAGAACGACAAAATATCATACAATGATAGTGACAAAGATAAATGTGAAGTATACATACGGTCTAAAATAATCAAGAAACCATTCCCTAGTGTTGAGAGATCATCTCAAATATTAGACCTAGTGCATACTGACATATGTGAACTAAGTGGCGTTCTTACCCGTAGAGATAAAATGTACTTTATAATGTTTATAGATGATTGTTCAAGATATGTATATGTGTATCTTTTAAGATCGAAAGATGAAGCATTTAATGCATTCAAAATATATAAATTTGAAGTAGAAAATTAATTAGTTAAAAATATTAAAATCCTTCGTAGTGACCGAGGAGGAGAATATTTCTCTAATGAATTTTCTAACTATTGTGAAGAACATAGCATAATACATCAGTGCACAACACCTTATACACTACAACAAAATGGTGTAGCAGAAAGAAAAATAGGACATTAGTAGAAATGATCAACTCAATACTAATACAAGCACAGTTGCCATTAAACCTATGGGGAGAAGCATTGTTAGCTACATGTCATGTTTTAAACCGAATTTCATCTAAGAAAACCAAGACCTCTCCATACGAAATATGGAAAGAAAAAAAAACAAACGTAGGGTATCTTAGAGTGTGAGGGTGTCTTGCATACTGCAGAACTCTAGAACCTAAAAAAACTAAGTTAGGACCAGAAGCTATCAAGTGCATCCTTGTAAGATATGCACAATATATTAAAGCTTATAGACTTCTAGACTTAGACTCTAATGTAATCATAGAGTCTAGAGATCAATGTAGATGTAGAATTCTTTAAAAATTCTGTATTCACAGAAAAAAAGAATACTGAGATTCAATCTCCTAATGAAACTATAAAAGAAACACAAATACAAGAAAAAACTTTAAGTGAACCTCGTAGAAGTCAAAGAGCAAGAGTAGAGAAGAGTCTTGATCCTGATCAAGTAGACTCTCAATGACTCTCTTTTCATCTAGTTGAGGGTGATAGAGAGAAGGTCATTAGAAAAATACCTATGGTTTTAACTATAGAAGATGAACCTAGAACCTTTAATGAAGCTATGACTTCAAGAAACTTCGCTCTTTAGAAAGAGGCCATTAATGATGAAATTGATTCCATTATATCTAATCAAACATGAGAGTTGGTAGACTTACATCCGGGTTCTAAACCAATAAGTTGTAAGTGAATATTTAAAAAAAAATATCACACTGATGGTACAATTCAAACCTTTAAGGCAAGATTAGTTGTTAAGGGTTTACAACAGAAAGAAAGAATCGATTATTTTGACACTTATTCACCAGTAGATAGAATAACATCGATTAGGATCTTATTCGCTCTAGCATCCATACATCATCTTCATATCCATCAAATGGACGTGAAGACAGCATTCCTGAATGGTAATCTCAATGAGTAGGTATACATGGAGCAACCAGAAAGGTTTGTTCTATCAGGCAATGAAAGAAAAGTGTATAGACTTGTTAAGTCTTTGTATGGATTAAAGCAAGCACCAAAACAGTGACATGATAAATTTGATTCTAAAGTTTCGTCTTATGATTTTGAACATAATATTGTTGATAAATGCATATATTCAAAAGTGTGTAATGATTATGTTATAATCATATGCTTGTATGTAGATGATGTGTTAATAATCAGTAATAAAATGGAAGGTATGACTGAAACCAAGAAGTTTTTCTCTTCAGTTTTCAAGATGAAGGATCTTGGACAAGTGGATACTATATTAGGTATCAAAGTTAAAAAACATAGTAGGGGTTTTGCATTATGTCAGTCTCATTATATTGAGAAATTTGTAAACAAGTTTAGTCACTTGAAAATCAAAGATACAAGAACCCCATTTGATCCAAGTATCAAGTTAAAAGAAAACAGTGGAAGAGCAGTTGCACAACTAAAGTATGCTAGTGCTATAGGCAGTCTTATGTATGCAATGCAATGCACAAGACCAGATATAACATACGCTGTGAGTAAACTAAGTAGGTTTACGAGTAATTCAAGTGTTGAACACTGGAAAGCAATAAGTAGAGTTCTAGCTTATCTTAAAGAAATCAAAGAACTATGACTATTTTACTCAGAATTTCCAGCAGTATTAGAAGGATATATTGATGCAAGTTGGATATCGAGTGTAGGGGACAATAAGTCCACTACAGGGTGGATATTCATAGCTTTGGCTGCTATAGGCAAAGAGGCTGAGTGGTTAAGGGATCTTCTATTAGAAATCTCATTATATACGAAGCATATACCAACTTTTTCACTCCATTATGATAATGAAGCCACTCTATCGAGAGCCTATAGCGGTACCTATAATGGGAAGTCCAGACACATAAGTTTGAGACATGACTATATAAGGCAATTGATTCAAAATTGAATTATAGCGATCTCATATGTGAAGTCAAGTAATAACTTGGCTGATCTTTTACTAAACCTCTGACGAGAGAGGTAGTAAGGACAACATTTAGAAGGATGAAACTGAAATTCTTTACTCAAAGTTTCACCAGTAAAAGAAATCCAACCCAAAATTAGAAAATCTCTAAAGATTGGGTTTAATGGGTAACAACAAATCACTGATAAGTGAAAAGTTTCAGCACTAAAAAAATAAAGATTATGAAGGAACATGTAACGCATGAAATATTATGTGTGTAGTATTCTCGGTTATATCATATAGGAATAACCGGTTCAATGCTGCGGCAACTAGAAATTTCGAAATAACTTTAAAATACTTACACTAAGAAAATATTCAAATTGCAAGATATCTTTCTTTATGCATAATAACTGTTATTATTCTGGCAGAGTTTTTATTGTTTTAAAAAACCAGTGGGGGATTGTTGAAAATAAGTGGTTTTTTGAAAAAAGAAATTCGAATTTTCAAATTTTCGAGAATTTTCCGCCAAAACGCTTTAAAAAATTTTTGAATTCAAAAGTGTGGTGTGTGTGCTTTGTCCCACATCGGAAATGTAAAGAAAAGTTTTGTGGTTTATATGAGAACTTGTGAAGAGTATTCGTACTTAGAGTTTTCGAAGGAGGTGATACTCACTGGAACACACGCGTGCACTCGCGCTAGGGCATGGGTGTGGGCGTGGGCAGTGAGGCAGTGTGGCTGTAGTGGCGTTAGATGGCGCACTTTGCACTTCGCACGTGCACATTGTATGCGATAGGTTTGGTCAAAGCCTGGGTTTTATAGGTGACTGAGAACGGTCGGATCTTAAATCCTAAACGTCCAACCATTTCTAAAAATGGGTAGCCACTTGAAAGCCACAACAATCCGAAAACAGACAGGCCAGGATGATCCAACGGTTAGATCTTCTGATCTGACGACCAGAAACGTCTGGGATTAATTGTCAATGGCTAGAAACATTTTTCAAATGTTCTGGACCATTGAATAACCACACAGCAATGGTGCTATACCTGATGCCTGTATAAATTGGACCATTCCAGTTTGATTTCATCATCTCAACACACCATCTCTCCCATCAGAAACATTCAAATCTCTTTAGTGAATACTGTGAACATTTCTCTCTATCTGATCCTGTCAGAACAGATCGTGTTATAACATTCCATAGTGGACCCAACATGGTTGCTGCACGCTGGATTCAGAACAGGCTTGTCTTATCCTAGAAGCAATTCGCCTGTAACCCATCATCAATTGATAAGGGGGCGAATCGCGCTTTAAGGACAGCGTATTCTATACATGATTCAGCCTAGTGAAATAATTTTTTACATTTATTTTTTATATTTTTTCGGTGTATCCAAACACCAATTTATAACATGGGTTTCAAATGGGGATGTGCGCATGTCTAGTGCCAACAAAATGTGAGGTATTATAGCTCCTTAATGAAAATTTTCGTCTATGAAATTTGCTATACCAATGGTGTACTCGGATCATGGGTCCACCTATGATGCTCCACAAGGCGATTTGTGCCATACATTTGATAATGTGAGTTAAGTTAGAGGGTGATCTAATTATGAAAATTATTCAACACATGAGTGTGTAGTTCTTATAGATCTGATGATCATTCAAAGACACCATGATTTTTCATTATGTGGTGGGGTGAGTTAAATGGCCTAAGGTGGCGATGAAAAACATCATAAACGGTCTAGATATATATTTTTTAAATTAGATGACTAAAGAACTTGTGAAAGTTGGGAGTGTGTGTGAGAGAGAGAGAGAGGTGGCATAGGTTTTATGGGCTGCTGGAAACAGTCGGATCAATGGATCCAAAACTGTCGACTGTTTTGAGAACGACCAATAATCTTAATAGCTAAAACAGTCCGAAATTGGATGAGTGTTGATGATCTAACAATCAGATTGTTGATCTAACGATCTGAAATGTTCAGAAATTAATGCTAGCGGTGAGAAACGTTTCACAAACATTCTGAATCATTGATGACCACCTCACAACGGTCAACACCCCAAATGTTGTATAAACTAGACCGCTCAGGTCCAGAATCATCCAAGTTTAACAGATTTAATTAGAATACGATCTAATCCCTCTAAACATTTTTCTTTTTAAGAAATTATTGAGTAGCTCAAACATTATTTGAGTCACTTAATTCGACCACTTAACAAGTCTGCCAAAAGACCAATGGCGTTAATCAAGTTCCTGAATAAATCCCTTCGTGATTGTTGCTCATAGGATCTTAACGAGAAAGCTTATCTCATCATGTAAGCAATTTACTTGTAACCCACCAGCAATCGAGAAAGGGGCTAAATCAAGCTTTAAGGACAACATATTCATATGTGATTTAGCTTGGTGGTAATTTCAATATTTTTATTTTCAGCTTTCCAATATAATTTTTCAATACTTGGGTTCTGAATTTCTCATAGGTGCATGTCGCAAAATAAGTCAACAAAACAAATGGTCAAAGTGAATATGACAAAAACATGACAATGGGCCCCATTGGCATTGGGGTTACAAGCAAGTTGCATAATGGGAAAGCTCCCTATATATTTACTTTTAAAAAATATTTATTTATTATGAGATTTTTATCCAAAAATTCTTTTAAATATATGATATTAAAAAAGTTATCTAACATTAAATACTGATCAAAATATTCATTTCACTGTTTCAAGAGAACACATGAAAAGCCAAATTTCCCTTGCCAAAGGCCACTTTATGCACAAACAGAAGATGTCACTTGTGTAAAACAAATTGCCTGTCTTTGCCAACAAAAAATCAAAAGCTATATGGGGCCAACACAATGTTTTTGAAAATTCTACTCCATCTATTGGTTTTGCAAGCTCATATTATGACATAATACCGACATTAAGTATATTCAAAACTCACGTGGGCCATATAATAGGAAAAAGTGAGAATGTAAATGCCTACCATTGCAATCTTTTTGGAGCCTATCATGATGTTCAAAGTGTTCATGAGGCTATTTATACTAGGATAACTAAAGAAAGCAATTATATTAGCCTGATCCAAAACTTGTATGGCCCCCAATTGGTCTAAGTGTCGGCATATATATTCTCCCTTTTTGCAGCCGTGTGGCCAACAATAGTTTTGATTTGCTTCTTAGGCTCCAAAAGTTTTAGATGAAGCTGCTACTCATTTTTTCCCTTCATCCAAATCCATGTGACCTTATTAACAGGTTGAATGACAAATAAACACTACTGAGACCATAGGAAGTTTTTAACCATAGGCGTTAAATGGCCATTGTCTCTTGTGGTGTGCTCCACTTGAGATTTGTATCTGCCCCATTTTTGGGACCAAGCCCTAAAGTAAGATGGAAAAATGTATGGACAACATGGATATATAATACATACATCGAGGTGGGCCCCACATTCAGGGATGCAACCACCTTTCTATACACTGGGCCACCATGTCCCTGTTCGAAGGGTGCATACTCTTGGGAAAGGGATTGTATGCCACCCCCAACACCACTTAGCCACGTGGTGTCCGGCGTTGTGGGGCCTACCATGATGTATGTGTTTTGTATCCATGTTGTCCATTGATTTTTTCAACTCATTTTAGGGTGTGAGATAAACTGCTCAAGTGGACCATACTACATGAAACAATGGGGACAATGAAACCCATGTTGAAACCTACCTAGGGCTTGACATAATGTTTATTTTCCATTCAACATGTTGATAAGGTCACACAAACCTGGATGAAAATAAAACATAAATATCAGCTTGATCCAAAACTTTTGTCGCCCACAAGAAATTTTTAGTGGTGACCGTTTAATCACCATTGTTTCTTTCATTTGGTCCCTTTGAGATATGGGTCTAATCTAATTTTGGGCTCATGCCCTAAAATGAATTGTTGAAAGGATGGACTGCATGGATAAAATACATACACCATGGTGGGCCTTATAGTGCTACATGATGCTGGGTCACCAGGTAATTGGCTTTGGCTTCCATATTTTTTATACCAAATTTTCTGATGTATAATCTATCAATCCAATTGAGCATCTGGTTTGGTAGAAAATGTTAGCATGTTAATATTTAATCTTTCAATCCAATTGAGCATCTAGTTTGGTAGAAAATGTTAGCATGTTAGTATTTTATATGTGGATCCATCATTATGTTATTCAAGAATCCACTCCATCCATCAGTTTCACTGGCTCGTGTTAGGACAATAGCTAAAAAATGAGGCATATCCAAAACCTTCTTTAGTTGTTTTGACATGGGTTGATTTTTTAATTATCAAGGTATGCGCCTCCTTATCCTCTTCCACCAAAGAAGTATGGAGGTTATCTTACACCCCCACCTCCACCTCCTGCTTATTAGGGATATTTCCAATAAGGTTACCCTCCACCACAAACATAATACTCTCAACACAGATGACTCTAAGCCTCTAGCTCATTTATAAAAGAATGGTATGTCCGCCATGTAGTTGATGGAGAAGCTGCAATTCTGACAGGTGCACCTAGGCTATGAGCTATAATTTTAGCCTGCGGATGCCCGCCACACCCAACCCGACTCAGTGCTGACTCGATCCAACTCGGTAGCTATGACTGGAATGGACTCGGTCCAAGTTAGTTTAGGCCAAACCCATACTCGGATCAAGTGAGGCATGCTGGGCTCAGTAGCAAGTAGGCTGGAATTTGGGTAGGGTCTATTTCAAAACCGAGTCGAGTCAGGTCAACCCTAACTCGGTCTAACTCGACTCAATGCCCAGCTCTATCTCTTTCTTTGAGAATGGCTGAGCTCGGGCTCAGGCCGGGCTTAGGCTGGACTTTTTTGGCCTGTCACAAGACCTGCCCAAGTTCGGGCGTATCTTCAAGAAAATGGGCTGGTCTTGGACAGAGCTTATCCCGACCCAAACCTAACCCGTTGACAACCCTAGTTCCAGTGCAATATGTCGTGATAGGGCGTGACTTTAGTGGATCACTAGATACATTGAGGTAGCGATGCATATGTCTTACATCCACATCATTTATTCGTTGTAATAGGTCATTTCGCGGCACTACAAAAATAAATGAAGTAAATCCAAATCTCAGGTCAACCACATCACAAGAAACCGTAGCAATTTGTCATTAAAAACTATGAGTTATAAAAGTTTTGCATTCAGCTGATATTTGTTTGGTCCCTTCATTGAGGTCTTTTTTACATTATAGTGACCCTCAAAATTGTTTAACCTAACTATTGTTTCATGTGGTGTGGTTTATAGGGCTAAAAGTTGGGCAGGTTCAACCCGACCGACCTGTGACCGACCCGACATTGGGTTGGGCTTGGGCAGGATGTATCGGGTTTGGTCTCAGGCTTGGGCCATACAAACGCCAACCCAATAAAACTTAGGTTGGGCTTGGGTTGAGGTCTCGAGTTGCCCGACCCAACCCGAACCCGATCAATATATAAGTTTCTTATAAATTAATTCTAATTGAGTGCGGATCATCGGTGTTGAACACACAGGAAATTCCAATGTCATTGGGTTTCATTGGTCCACGTCATTTCCAATGACTCAAGCTAACAAGATACATCGGATTTCTCTCTCGCAAATAGATTGCTTGATACACAATACGATTTTTAAAGAAGTAGTTGTCTTATACTTTAGCTTGTTTGTTTAGAAAAAAATGTTCTTTACGATAAATAACCACGTATATAATTAATAAAATTATAGGTAAAAAAAATAAAACTTGTATTGAAAATATAATAGACTCTTTGGGCAAGTTGAACTTGTGGCAGCCAGAGTTCATATTCTAGGCGCCAACTTCCAATTGCAACGCAGATGATCAGATCCCCCCAGATGATTTTTTTTTCGGGCATTATAATTTTGCTGAATCCCCAAGGATGCATGTGAATGGGGACTATTAACCATCAATGCAGTTTTTGGTCCCCCTCCATTGGGGAGAACTTGGGCTAGCCCTTCAATGAAGGAAAAGTATCTTGTGGACAAAGGTAGGAAACGAAGAGACCTTGAGATTTGTAGGACCAAAAGAGATCTGTCCAAGCTTAGAACCATCTGAGGCAAGTCCCTAAATGGATCTTCCAAGGTGCATTGCAATTAAATAAAATTAAAAAAAAAAAAACCACATCAAAAAGAAAAGCACAGACAACGAGAAGTCACATCTACCAAATCAAAACAAGAAAACAAAACATACAATAAGCTTCCTGAGCTTCCACCAAGAATGACTCCACACATAAGAGTTCTGAAGGGAGGGAGAATCTTGGGCCTCGGGATTATTGTAGGCTGAATTAGACACAACCACTCTAGAAACATAGCTTGGATATTCCTTTTAAGCATCCCTAAAGGAACCCCTTTATTTTTTTATTTTTTTATTTATTTATTTTTTAATGTCATTTCTTTCTTTCCAAAATTGACCACATTATAGCGAATGGAATTTTGATCCAAAACCTTCCGGATAGAGAATCCAAGAATCACAAAAAAGGTAGAAGAAATAATTCCAGACCACCAAGACAACTTCACTGTGAATAAATAAGTGATTCTAAATTCTTCCTCTTTCCCACGTGTGATGTACATGCAACAATAGTTTGATCTGGATAGGAATATTGCCAAGTGTGAGATCAAACCTACAAATATAATATTAGTGAAATAATCTAATTTCTAAGAGAATATGCCTTTCTATTCCGCTTGCCAAAAAGGTAAATGGATTGGATTTCAATAATTGAAGAAGGATCAACAAATGTATCATGAGAGCAAAAATTTGGTTGATGGATGAGTAATGCCAATGTTATAGAAACAAAATAAAACAAGGATTCATTGTCCCCGAAATTACTAAACCTAATTGCAAACTTATTTTTCACAACAAGATGCCAATAGTACCATCCTACTAAGAACTATCCAATGTGCCAAATGCCATAGGACTGATGAAACGCATCAAGCTAGGCTCCTTAAACCATTGGGGATCATGACATTCACCAGGATACGCAGATGATGTCCGCGGTGGCCCACTCTTTTACAAGCATGTTCCAAGCCTCTCTCTCTCTCTCTCTCTCTCTTCTTTTTTTCTTTTTTTTTTTCAAATTGTTTGGAGGTTATGAATTTAACAATTGTTAGGAAAATGGGTTTGGAGGTTTGGGGTGGAAGAAGGGTCAATATGAAAAAGGATGGTTGGTGGTAGTTAGGAAGATTGGGAAAGATGAAAGAGGTGGGTGGACTAGGCCGTCATCGTTATATAGGGCGTCGTATCTTTGGAAGTCGGTGGCGTCAATAAAAAAGAAAAGTGTGAGAAGGGATAGGTTTCGAGTTGAGAGATGAGAAGATCATTAGGTTTTGGGAGGATATTTGGCTGGGGGATCAAAAATTGTGTGAAACATTTCCGCAATTAGCGATGATTGCAGTAGATGTAGATCTGAGGGTGGTGCCAAGCTCAATAGATAGTTTCTTTTTTTATGTGCCATTGGTGAGGCTATATTGGGTAAAATGTATGGCATTTAAGTTTATTAACAGGTATTTGGTTCCAATGGTTATTAAGGGATGATTGATGCTTTAGGAACCGGAAAGGGCGAGCGTCGAATGTGAAGCACATGTTATGGGTATTAATCAATTTCCGGGGTTTTGGCTTGAATTGTACGTAATCTTTCTTTTTGTCTTGATTTTGGATCTCTTCCATTCTTTTGGTTGCAGCTTTCTATGAATAAAATTATCAATGTTCCCCACAAAACAGGTTTGTAATGGCCGTTGTTGATACAGATCAATCAATGGCCTGGATCACCAATCCATGGCGCAGATTTGGTACTACGCCACCAGGACCTAGCTAGAGACGACAGTCCTGTCAGGGGCTTTGTGGGGCCCTCCTTGATGTATGTGTTTAATCCATGCTGTCCATCCATTTTTACAGATCATTTTAAGCCATGAGACCAAAACGCAGACAGATTAAAGGCTTTAGTGGACCACACCACAGGAAACAGTGAGGATTGAACACCTACAGTTAAAAACTTCTTGGAGGCCACAGTAGTTTTGGATCAAGCTGATATTTATGTTGTCCCTTCATCCAGGTCTGTGTGACTTATTGAAAGATGAATTTCGAAACATTTACATCCTCACTCCTTATCAAACAGCTACAGTGAATTATTTCTTTTCTATCCAAGGTGGGAAAACTGTTTGGAACGTGGACTGTAGAAGAAATCTACTAGACCAGGAAATCAACGAGTACGTTTTCTCCTCTGGATCGCATTTTCAGATTAGTGCTAGATCTGTCTAGTGAAGATAAAATAATCTGGAGGCCAGATAAATCCAACTCTTTCACGGTAAAGTCGCTATTTAATCAGATGGTAAGCAGCCCTCGCCCCTTATCTGAACCTCTGATTTGTCATATTTGGAAATTATCTATACCCCAAGTTCATTTCTTTTGGGTGGCTGGTTGGTAGGAAGAAAATCCTTACGGTTGACAATCTCAGAAAAAGGGGTATGATTCTTATGAATGTCCGTCTATGTTGCATGGAGCAAGAAGAAATGGTGGATCATCTGCTCATTCATTATCCATTTATCAATCTCGTCAGATTCTCCCGGTTCGGTATCAGCTGGTGTTTCTCCTAGTCGATGGATCTTCTGTTAAAAGCTTGGCATGGGGTTAGATTTGGTAAACAGAGAACGTGCATCTGAAGAATAGCTATAATCACTATTTGGTCGTGTGTCTGGAAAGAAAGGAATGAAAGATGTTTTCAGTATAGGGCGCACTCAACTGAGAGTGTAGCTAGTAAGGCCAGGTGCATTATCATTGAATGGGCCACTTTTGTAGACAGTGTTAAGGGTTGTAATCTTTTGTGCCTCAGAGTTTAGACGGGCTTGCTTCCTCAGTTTTCCCTCTTCTCCTTTTTTGTGTTTTTTTCCCTTTTAAAAATTTATGTGATCTATCAAAAAAAAAAAAAGGGTTTATGTGACCTTATGAGGAGGCTGGGGATGGCAAATAAACATAACGGTGGACCCTAGGAAGGTTCCAACGGTGGCCATCATTGTCACCACTGCTTCCCTTGGTGTGGACCGTATGATCCACTCAAACCTACCATCTGACTCCTTTTTGAGGTCATGACCTAAAATGACCTGTCAAAATGGATGGACGGCATAGATCAAACACATACACCACTGTGGACCACACAGACCCCCTGCCAGGACCGTCCGTCTCTAGCTAGGTTCTGGTGGCGATAATACCCAATCTGCACCCAAAGGAGACCACAAGATCTCTCCCTCTCAACGGCTGACCACTTCCCACCGCATGCGCGTCGTGGCCACTTATGATCCTAACCGTACATATCTAGACCACTTATCAAAGGGGCTGGGATACTCCGATCTGGATAATTTTCGAGCCACCAGCAAACCAGCGTGGAGTAGGGATGTCAATGGCCCGGGCTCGGGCCTGAAAAATTAGAATTTTGAATAGGGCCGGCCCGACCCCCAGGCCCGAAAGAGTTCAAAATCTGGGGCAAGACCTACCCCAGGCCCGGCCCCTTGACAGCCCTGGCGTGGAGCCAGATAGATCAACGGTTAGGATCATCGATACACATGAGCTAAAATGACCAAAACGCCCTCATCGGAAGAGAAAAACTCTGATACTCTGGCAGAGTGTGAATGACGATACACAGGCACTTGGAAATTACCTAAATATTATACACTTTCCGTATAAGTGGTTCAAATTGGACCGTCCGAATTCTTTTTACAAGTTCAGTGTATCATGATACATAAATTACGCTTATTAATTTATTAAATATCAGATTGTGGTGAACCTTTGTTGGACGGTTTATAATTAAATAGCTAATGTTCTTAATTTTAAAAGACAGGTGTCTACAAATCAAAGTTATTAATCTTCAATTAAATAATTAAAGATACGGCATACACAATTTTCATTTGAATTAATACATGGCATGCGTATCATTTCTAAATGGCTGAGTATCATACACTTTCTACAGTGGGAAGTTAGAGGGGGTGTTTGGTACATGGTATTATATGGAATTGGGTGCTACGAGATTAAAAAAGTATAATCCGTACAATTATCATGGGACAATCATAACTGAACAGTGAGTTTGTTTAGTTCATTGACCCTTGAATAGGTATACTAATCAACATTTGGAACCATTGAAAATAATATGTATGTGTTATATATGTACCATCTATCTTTTTTGCAACCTTGTTTTATGGCATGGGCCAAAAAGCGAGGCAGATCCAAAGCTCATATGTACCACAACATAGAAAGTAGCGGGGACAATGACTCCCATTGTTGAAATCTTCCTATGGTCCACTGTGATGTTTATTAGCCATCCAACCTATTCATAAGGTCAAACAGATTTGAATGATGGGAAAACACAAATATCAGCTTGCCCCAAAGAAGTTTTCAATGGTAGGCATTCAATCTCCACTCTTTCTATCGTGAGGTCCACTTGAGCTTTAGATATGCCTGATTTTTGGGCCCATGCCCTATAATGATATCAAAAACTAGGCAGATGCTATCCATATAGCTCATATATCATAGCTAGACTTTGTAGACATCAACTAACCTTTTCAAAAAATTTCAAATGCTACAGTGATCATAATTCAAGAGGACCAAATGCAATTTTATTAACCTAATCCAAACATTTTTCATTCTCCCCAAAGGTTAAATGGAATTTGAATGGACCATATGTACTTCCATCCCACCTAATTCCATGTAATAGAAATCTAGTTCATATATCTGTTGCTTCAACTCATTTTAGGACATGATCTAAAAAATGAGGCAAATCCAAAACAAAGTAGACTGCACTACTGGAAATGGTGGGGATGGACCGTGCACCACCGTCAAAATATTTATGAGGGCAAAGAAGTTTTGGATCTGGCTAATATTTGTGTTTTCCTTTCATCCAGCTAGAATGACATTGTGAAAGGTTTGGATGCCATATAAACATCCCGGTGGGCCCGAGACGGTTTCAACGGTGGGCATTTTCATCCTGCTGGTTCCTGTAGTATGGCCCACTTAAGTGTGCCTCATTTTTTGCTTCATATCCTGAAATGAGATGCAGAAACTGATGGACGGGATGAATTCTCATGGACATTTAGGTGGGCCATGTTGCTTCTTTCCCTGGGCCCGGTGGGTTGCTGGAATGCATCCCATCAGGTACGGCTACGGTGGATCACCGTATCCATAGAGGTAAGTGTATAACTAACTATGGGGCCCACATTGATGTGTTTTTCTTACATCCATGCCGTCCAACGGTTTTAAAATATCACATTATGGAATAATTGTGAAAATGAAGCAGATAAATATCTTAAACCACACCACATTAAATAGTAGTAATTGAATACCCACAATTAAAAAAACTTGGCGGCCATCAGAATGTTGTTTCCCATCCAACCTGTTGATAAGATAAAAAAAACTTAGATGAAAGGACCCTACAAATATCTACTTGATCCGAAAATTTTATGGCCCACAGAGATTTTAATGATCAAATGCCATGGTTTCATATGATGTGGATCACCTTAGATTTGGATCTGTTTCATTTTTGGGATCATACCCTAAAATGAGCTGTTAGAAGGGATAAACAGCGTGGATGGAAGGCATATGCAACACGGTGGACCCCACAGTCAGGGATCCACCCACATGGTGGCGGCGCCCCATCAGAGCCCATTGCATTGGAACGCCGATCAGTTGACCCCGGATCCATCCAGGTGGGTGCGACTCTGAGCCTGGGTCTAATTTGATATATTCGTTGTATATCCATGTGGTCCATCCGTTTTACAGCTTACTTTATGGCATTGACCCAAAAAATAAATAGGATATGAATCTCAGGTGGACCACACAGTAGAGATTGAATCCTCATCATTGAAAGACTATTAAGGGCCACAAAAGTTTTAGATCAAGCTGCTATTTGTGCTCTCACTTTATTCAGGTTTGTGTGACCTTATCAACAGGTTTAATGACAAATGAACGTTACAGTGGACTGTGGTGTGGTTCACCTGAGATATATATTTGCATAATTTTTTTGGACCATACCTTAAAATAAACTGTCAAAATAGATGGACTGTGTGGATATACAATACATGTATTGAAGTGAGCCCCTTAATTAGAGTCGCACCCACCTGGCTGGATCACTATACTTTAGTAATTGGATATGAGTTATATTCCAATGATGAGGACGGTTTAGATCATGGGCCTCAACTTCGGTCGTGGATTGAGGTATTAAAATTCTTGGATCCAAAGGTTTAACTCTTTGTTCATTTGATTCTTTCTAGTGTATCTATGGGCTGGCTCAGGCGTGAAAAATAAAATTTTTGAATAGGCCAGCTTGATAGCCGCCTGAAACAATTCAAAATCTGGCCAAGAGCTACCTTGGGCTTGGCCCATTGATGCAAAGAACCAAACAGGTATATTTGGATTGACAGTTTTAGTTGGCACATCATTGAGGGATTCGATCCAAGCAAGGACTCTTGGAGCCCGCAGGGATGTGTGGGTATTATCTATGCCATCAGTCTATTTTTCATATCATTTTAAGATAGAAGCCCAAAAATGAAGTAGATACAAGGCTCAAGTGAGCGTGTGCGGGTCAAGCCTTGGCTGTGGCTATGGGTATGAGTATTAGCGTTGGAGCTGGGCATGTTTGATCCACCGGCCTGATCCGGTGGATCCGACTTGATCTGAACTGAATCGATGGCCTGGATCGATGCAGATCGAGTAGGGCTATTAAAATCTGACAGTTTTTCAGATCGAATTCGGATCGTGGTTGATTCGGACCGATCCGAACCGAATGGATCCGATCCGGAGTGATTCTTATGGATATTTATCACATATATTTATCTTATGAACAAGTTGGATGACAAATAAAAGGCCTTATAAATTTTTCAATGGTGGAAATCAATACTTCTACATTTTCCTGTGGTATGGTCCACTTAGCTTTGGATATCCATCAATTTTGGATTCAACTGCTAAAATGATCTGGAAAAACGAATGAACGGTGTGGATAAACCACATGCATTCACAGTGGGCCCCAACAGAGTTCACTCAGTACGATAAGATATCCCGCAATGCAATTCCGTGGGAAGAGGATTGTATATTGAGTAAACTTTGTGGGGTCCACCGTGATTTATATATTTTATCCACTCCTTCCATCCATTTTATAAGATAATTTTAGGGCTTAAGCCCAAAAATGAAGCATATCCAAATCTCAAATGAACCACACCGTGGGAAACAATGTGAATTGAAAGTCTACCATTGAAAAATTCTTGGGGCCACGGAAGTTTTGGATCAAGCTTATATTTTTATTTTCCCTCCATCCATGTTGGTATGATCTTATGAACAAGTTAGATGACAAATAAACATCATTGCGGGGCCTAGCAGGGTTTCAATGGTGGAAATCACTATTCCCACTGTTTCTTGTGGCATGAAACACTTGAGCCTTTTATATGCTTCAATTTTGGGCCCAACCCCTTAAATAAGGTGTAAAAACGGATGGACGGCGTGGATAGACCACATACATTCACGATGGGCCCAACTGAGTTTACTCAGTATGATAAGTGTAACACCTGGTCCATTCGGTACTATTTTCCATGCTTATGATGATTGAAGCCCTTAGCTAGACATGGATTGATCATTCATAGTACACACCCAACTGACCGGAACCCCAAGACCTTGAAACCTATCTCATATCGACCGCCCCATCGCCGCGATCGTGGAGGTACCACCCGTGTGTCGGTATGATACTCCGTTAGTGAGATACGCCGTGAAGAATAATAAGTGTATCATGTGCGCATGACACCATGTATTTCATTCCACACATGTGCACAACACATGTCAAGCACACATGTACATGCCACACATGGGTGAGAGAATCTCTACCCATGTGTGTGATGTCACATACCCATACATCTTCTCTCTCATGTGCATAAAAGTCAACCTTTCTCCATGCCATACACTATGCATGACATCACCACACCATGCCATCCCATGCTCCTTTAATCCACTATTAATTGTAAAGCATGAATTAAGTACCATAATCCTAGCCTAAACTAATATTAATCACATTAGCTTAACTTAACTAAAATTTTATCCATTTCTTTATAAATACCCCTCCATCCCTTAGCATTTCACCATTTTTCCATAAGAGAGAGAGAGAGAGAGAGAGAGAGAGAGAGAGGAGTGATCTTGGTGGGCCATCAACTCCATCAATCTCATACCTTCCATCCATCTCAACCATCAATTTCATCCCTTCCATCCATCTCAACCATCCATCTAATTCATCAAGGTGAGTACACCCACTCCACTCTTGGTTTGTTTGTTTTTTTTTTTTAATTATTTGTATGATTATTAGTGGAAATGATTTGAGAATAATGATGTGATCAATGGTGTGGATACATAAGAGAGTACATATAAATAATAATAATTAATACTTGTGATGATATGATGATAATGATGTGATTAATGGTATGGATGCATGAAAAAAAAAACAATAATAATAATAAAATAATTTATTATAGGCTTTATGTGGGACCCATTGATAGTGGGCCCCACCAGAATGTTGTAGCCATCCAAACTGTTCAAGTATGGCAATTTGGTTAGCCACACGCTCACACATGCACACGTGCATACACACCAAGGAAAAAAAAAAAAAAAAGGGCAGGCGTTGGACCCTGCTGCCGTTTGAAAGAAAAAGAAGGGAAGAGGTATGGGTCCACAACGGGCCCCACCCATGATGTATGTATTAAATCCACGCTGTCCATTCAATTTTTCAGATCATTTTAGGCGTTGAGCCAAAAAATGAAGCCAATACATTTCTCTGGTAGGCCACACCATCAAAACTCATGTAAAAACATGCTAAAACATATAAAAGTACTTTCTGGGGGGCCCACCTGAAATTTTGATGTATTTGAAACTTGGAATGACCCCTTAACTTAGTGGGACACACGCAATAGACGGACTAGATCGTCCTGTTGTGGGCCCCATATATGAGAAACAAAAAAAAAAAACACAAAAAAAAAAAACAAAACATCACAGCGTCTTTGTTGACGCTGCAGCATGCAGCGTCTCTTTTGACGCTGGAAAGAGGTGGCCCCACCACAGGCCCTAGCTTGATGTATGTCGAACATCAGCACCGTGAATTTGATGGGTCCCCTCTTAAGAAGGGGTCACGCCAAAAATCAACCGTACAAAGAACTTAGGTGGCCCACACCGTCTAAAATAATGTGCAGACATGGCTAAAACATATAAAAGCACTTGCTGGGCCCCACCTGAAATTTGGATGCATCTGAAACTTGGACTGTCCCCTCCATCAAGTGGGACACACACAACAGATGGACTGGATCGTCCTGTTGTGGGCCCCATATATGAAAAATAAAAAATTAAAAAAAATTAAAACACAACAGCGGTGACGCTGTTGCTGCCAGCGTCTCCACTGACGCTGGAAGGAGGTGGGCCCCACCATAGGCCCCACCTTGATGTATGTCGAACATCAGCACCCTGCATTTGATGGGTCCCATTTAAAAATGGGTCACCCCCAAATTTCAGCCGTACACAGAACTCAGGCGGCCCACACCTTTAAATATATATATTAATAATAAATAATAATTACAAAAAAAAAGATTTGGATCAATCTGATCATGAGGTATGTGTTATATCCAAACCGTCCATCCATTTGGCAAGTTTGTCTTAAGGCTTGAGAAGAAAAAAATAAGATAGATCTAACTATCAAGTGGGCCACACTACAAAAGTGGCAGGGATTGAACGTAAACCATTGGAACCCTTTTTGGGTCAGAAATTTTGGAGCAGTATGAAATTTGTTTTTCCCCTTAATTCAGGTCTTTATGACCTTATGAACAGATTGGATGGAAAATAAACGGTATGGTGGGCCCTGTAAATTGTTTAATGGTGAAATCATCATCTCCACTACTGTTTGTGGTGAGGTCCAGATAATCTTCGGATATGATTCATTTTTGGATGGTGCTATAAAATGATCTCAAAAAAAAAAAGAAATAAAAATAAAATAAAAATAAAAATAGATGAACTGTGTGTATGCAATAAATACATCTCTCTGCACCCATGTAAGTTTGATCGCCTTAACTGTCTGTACAACTCGAAGCTCGAGCATGTAAAATCATGTGTTGGGTCCACCTGAAATTTGGATGTATCTGAAACTTGGTCTGACCCCTCAACCAAGTGGGACACACATAATGGATGGGCTGGATTTATGAACCACACCTCTGCAGGCCCAACAAATAATTATGAATATTTAAGGTAGGGTAACCCTCTCAACTTGTATGTGGTATGGCCCACTTTGATGTAGGTGTTATGCCACTTAATCCACCATGGTTATGACATGATTTATATTCAAGATCCTCATCGTTTATTTATTTTATCAACCCCTTTGACGGTATGTTACCAAGACTCAGGCCCATCCAATGATTAGATAGCCGTTCATTATGAAATAATGTAAATTGAACTCTCATCACAAAAAAAAAAAATTGTTATGGGGCATCCTGATGATGCATTAAATATTCAACCCATCTAGCCCATGTATCGGGTCCCCTCTAGGGCATTGTCTCAAAGATCAGTCAATCCAACCTGAATTGGACCACACAATACAAGGCTGTGAGAATAAGGACTTAACTATTGAATCCAACATAAGGCCACTATGGTGTATCTATTTAATCCATGCGGACCATCCACTTCCTCATATCATTTTAGGACTTGGACTAAAATAATCAAAGCAGACCTAAGTCGTAGGTGGGTCACACACAACTCAACCTCATGGGAAATCCCCATGGACTCTACTGCATAGGCCCATTATGAATTCCATTGATATGTGAGCCCAAGAATGTTAAGGCCCATTTTGAGTGAACGCCATGTGGGTCCATCAGTGATAGCCTTGTTTGGGCCAACCATTGGGCCTCTTCGATAAGAGTTTGTAAATTCCATGTGTGGACTGTATGATGAACTGGTATTGTAATTTTTGAAGTAATGATGATTAATCCTTTAAATGGGCTGATTATGGACATCCCTTGATCACTTGGCACTTTGGTTAGAGTGCGGCCCCAAGTAATAGGATCATGATACTTGTGTTTAAACTCTTAAAAACATGTTTAATTATAACAAATATATAAACTCTAGTGGTGTGAGGGTGTGATATTACCTGTTTGGCCCATTGATCATGTGGGTATTTGATGTATGTATAGCCACCTAATCATAGGCAAGGTGGAGTACATGTAATATACGTAGTCATCTAATTGTATGAATGTGAAATACGTACAAGGCTACCTAACCGTATGAAATCAAGTGGCATTGATGGCCATTCAATGACGTAGGTTTGTGCTTATCGATATAGATACCGCCACTTGAATCACATATAACTAAGTTGTACACTAACCGAATGTGATGTAGAGTTATATTACCCAAGCTAATGCTATTAAGGTCCTGGATTCTATACGCTGTGATCGCTAAACCGTAAATGGTACGATGAAATGTGGCTCTTGGCCTTTAACCATGCGACACTAAATATGAGTCATTAACTATGTGACGTGTGAAGTGGTTGTAATATGAGACTTATCATAATTGGTGTAGCCATGTATTTGTGGCCTATGGGCAAGGCCCATTGAGATATATTTCTGGCCCATATGATGAGGCTCATTGTGATGTATTTGAGGCCCATGTGTAGGGCCCACCTATTGTGTATTTGAAGCTCATGGGTCGTACAGCCTGATGTGGTGTATTCATGGCCCATGAGCCAAGGCCCATTGCGATGTGTAGTGCACATATGATACGGCCCAATGTGGTGTATATGCGGCCCATGAGTGAGGCCCAATGCGATGAATGTGCGGCCCTTGTGTGAGACCCGAAGCGATGTATCTGAGGACCGATGTGGTGTGATTTCACCATGATGTATGTATTGATATTTATGTGGGTCATTCCTTGGGGACAATGTTGGTTAAATGTCCACATTGTCGAAGCCGATTGTTGAGGCCGGTTATTGATACTGATTATGAGTATGTGACAGCACAGCATTATCATACATGCCCATACGCATCATCTGCATGTTTGTTATGAGATGTGGTTGACCATTGCATATGTCGTTGGACAGATTGTTATGAGACTCCTTGATAGGCGGAGGTTATCTCACATGAGTGCACGGTATGCACAGGATTGATACATGACTGTATTGTATGACTCATGCATCTTGCATTGTGTGTCCTAACGACATCAGGGCCATAGCCTCCACGGGCATATCGTGGATGGCCAGATGGGACACCGAAAATATTTGGTTCTAGAATACGAGAGCCATAGACGTCCCTGGGTGAAAATCCCTAAACCCGATGGTACCAGAGGATGACTCCAATGTCGAGACCGAGTGGATACATGAGCGCCCGAGTGCCGAATACCAGGAGGCCGCGTCTCCCACTGTGTCGTGGTCGGTTAGGAGGGGGTGTGGCCTTACCCGCCCGAGGGTAGGAGGCATTACTAGGCTGAGTTTGACCAGCTCGTGAATGGGTCCGTTATCGACGTGCCGGATAGGTATTAGCAGACTATTGGCCAGCGGATAGTGAGGTTTCTTACGCTCACTTAGACTGTGCTGCTAGGAGAGAGACAGTGTCATTTGGAGTGTACTAAACCCCGGTGATGATCCCAGGGATGAACTGTACTGATATGTGGACTTATTGAGCAGGAGTTGCATACTCATTCATTCATTCACTCACTATTCACTCGGGCTGGTGGTGCGCAGCTATTTGTTGTGTGTACCTTCGCAATGGCCAGGATTTCGGTTGGGGCGCGCGACTAACCTGAGATCAGGAGTTTACCACATTGAGTCTGACTATCCAAATTAGTATGGGACTATTTTGGATAGAAGTCCCTTGTGATAGACCCCATAGTCTGCGATACTACGTACTACCATCCCGTCTTCACTCCAGCATAGTCATTTCATTCGCACCACATATTGCATTGCATCCTTGAATCTGATATTTGGCTCTTTATAACTCCTCATTTACATGCTGATTTATATTGCGTACTCTGATATTGTATGACTCATGGACTTGTCAGTATTTCCGATATTGTATAATTATGGCATGACAATATGATGATGATGACGTGATTACGGATGCATGTAATATGGTTATGGCTGTGGTATGATTTTCTTGTAGTATATTTATCTTGCCTGCTTGTAGGACACACTGCACACACGTGTGTACTCACTAGGCTTTTTGCCTAAGCCTCCTATTTCCCATTTTTTTCAGGGTTGGAGTAGCTTGGAAGACTTAGCTTTCTCGATGCATTGCATCTATTCTTCGATTTGGCAATGTTGACGTTACGTATCTTTTGTAAAGCATTATACTTATAACCATCGGGACTTATGATGGAGAGTGTTGCTTGGTAGTTTGATCATGGATCTTCATGCTCAGGTATTACTATGTATATAAATAAATAAAAAAATTCAGTCAAAAATCTTCCTTGTGGTGCGCCGAACTCGGGACTTGGTGTATGGAAGTCGAGTGCCGAATTCGGGGCATCACGGAAGCTGTCCGTCCCCGGGTTTGGGGCGTGACATTAATGGTTGATTGATGGGATTAATTGTAGAGATTCCCTCGAAGCACGTCAATAGACTCAACACAACACTACAGCAGCTCACAGCTGTAGATACGTGTCGTGCAAAGAGGAACGCAGATGCGCCTCGAGCTCCGAGTTGTACGAACAGCTCAAATGAGATCAAGATTACATGGGCCCCACAATGATGTATTTATTATATCCATACCGTTTTTCCATTTTTTGTGATCATTTTAGAACATTTGAAAAAAAAATGACCCAGAGATCCAACCCAATCCGAACCATACCCAACCCGATCCGACTCGGTTTCCCTAACTGAGTCGGACTCGTTTCGGGTCAGGCCAACCGCGCATTGGATCAGTTCGAGCCAGATGTCCCGGACTTGGTCCCAGATCGGATCGAGTTCGAGTCAGCCCATGTATATTTCAGACCGAATTGAGTTGGATTCAATCCGATCCGACTCGGTCCGATGCCCAGTTCAAATTAGCGTACTTGCATGGGTATGTATGGATACTCGCGGGACTTTATTTTATGCGATAGTGTATTTGTACTTGAACCCTTTCGTTTTGAAACAAATAAACCCTTGATCGGTTGGTAGCATCTTTTGAATTTAAATCCAATGGACAAAATTTTCTTAAGGCACTATTTTAATGTCTATATAAAGACTTCTCTTTCATTTTGTAAATCATAAAAAAAATTATTTTTACTTTCCTTTAAAAAACTTATTGTTCATTTTGTTTTAAATAAGTTATCACTATTAAATTTGTTGCTGAATCAGCTTAACACTTTCAGGTTAAATTACAGATGGTTCAAGCTTGCGTATGCGGGTGCACCACTGGAACTAGATCATACTTGTATTCGGGAAGTCAATTGCTTTAAAAACCTATTGCACCAGGACACTATTCAAGAAAAATAAATTTGATTTCAAGCAAAATATTTTACGTCAGGCCTCGAATCAAATTTTTACATTTTTTTTTTAAATATATTTTTTAGTTTCCTATTTTTTATAGTTTATTTGCTCTCAACCCAGTAATTTAACCAGAGCTCTACAAAGGCATATCAAAACTTAGTTCATTTGATTACTATATCTGAAAACATACAATTTTGAGAGGTGTTTGGCGCAAAGTATTAGATGGAATTAGGTGGTATAGAATTGCATTTGGTTTCGTGCAATTTCATTCAACATTTGGGGACAATTGGAAAGGTTGGGATTAGGTGGAATGGAATTGCTTTTAATCCCATGAAACTGCATTTGATCCCATGCATGAATTCTATGAATTTTGAAATCCATTACATATGTGGGCCCCACATTGATGCATACGTTTATCCATGCCATCCATTCATATATGCTGTTTACACCTGACATTTTAGTTATATATGTGTACAAGTGAATGACATCCATTGTGAATTTGGTTCATTGATTATAATTCTATGGTCCACCAAATATGATTTTGCTTAATCCCATGTTTTCCGTATCAGAAATTTTATCCCACACATGGGATTAGATGGCTACAATACCATGGTATTTCCATACATGCAATCATTGTGCAATAATAATGTTAATCCCATATGATACAATTCAATACCATTCAATTCCATGGACCAAACATGCCCTTGGGGTGAATGTTTGTCCCATGGAATTTTAGATTAGGATGACTAGAATACGCCGTGCATTCAGGTGGCACACCATATGAACAGTTAGGATTCCACGTAAACATCACAGGTGGGCCCAACACAGCTCAAATGCCTGTGGAAAGATTCGACCATTGATTTGAATGAAAACACTGTGGATGGATGATGCCTGATAAATCTATCAGATCAGGCGATTCTCGCTCTTGTATCTACTGCATCGAGAATACAAAGCAGCGGTATGAATTAACAATCACAAAACGGGATGAATAGACTCATCCAATCTGGAAAACATACCGGATGTAATCCATCCATAGCGCAGTTCACCTTATCAACGGTCTAGATCACTGGAAAACGGCCCCATTTGCACCAAATAGATGCATCACAACCTTCCAATTACAGAAAAAAACCGAGGAATCAGAAACTTCCAAATGCATGAAAATGTGAATAGCGTCCCCAAGCATCCATTTTTGCACAAGTGGGACTCACCGCATGGTGATCTAGACCGTTGATATGATTTATCCCAGCGTAGATAGAGGAATAATAAAAAGTTTTATGATTATACACATGCGGATGAAAGGTCCCTGCTTCTCCTCAAAGGTTTGATTTTGGCTCACCGTTTCAGTGTCAACTAAAAGAGAAAAGCTTTGATACTCTGATTGAGCGTGATGGATGATACGCAGGCACTTACAAATTGTCCACCTATCGCACTAGTAATTCAAATTAAATGTCTCAATCATGACTCGCATGTATCATGCACCTCAAATTAAGATTATTGATTATCTGACTATAAAATTGCTGGACAGTTATTGGACGGTTATAAATAAAAATATCCCACCGTCCTGTCTCAACAAATAAATGTCCACGAATCACAGTATTCCTGCAGTCCTAACCTCTGTGGGGACGGGGATTAGCCACTGACAAGGACAGTAGCCAAATCGCTACTGAAGTGACGATACCAAGCTATGTGGACCCACCATGATGCATGTGACCAATAATTTATATTTGGACCCGCCATAAAAAAACAGTGGCTACAGCGACATTCACCACTCAAAACTTCTTACGAGCCACATAAGTTTTCACTTTATTTATCTCTACGTTAACTTATGAATAAGCTGGATCTCAAAAATACATCATAGTAAGCCTCATGAATGTTTCAATAGTGGGTGTTACTGCTCCCACAGTTTTCTGCGGTAGGTCCACCTTAACTTTAGATATATCTCAGTTTTTTTTTAAAAAATCGCCAAACGATGTCTACAAATGGTTGAATGGTATGGATACAATACACGTATCATGGTAAGGTCCATGGAGCTTGGAGACTTCATTTTAGTAGGGATTTCACTAATGACCTTGTCAGTATCTAATCCGCGTCCCTTCTATGGGGTCCACTGTAATGTATTATTACCACTCTGATCAGCCGTTTTACTATCCCATTTTAGGGTTAAGAAAAAAAATATTAAGAAGCAGATCCAATGCTGAAGTTGACCGCACAATAGGAAACAACTAAAATAAAAGGTGCATACGTAAGACTCTATTAAATAAGTTCACGTCTTCAATGGTTTAGATCTGATAGTTGATTATTTAGATGGAGTGATTGGGTGGGACATAGATTGCCTCTTACCCAGCCGTCTCCAACTGGCAGCAGATTTGAGTGGCCACTGTAATGTATGGGTCTTATCCACAGAGTCCATTCATGTTTTTTTTGCTTTCATTTTCAGGGTATAAACCAAAAAATAGGCAGATACAAGGCTCATGTGGACTACACAATGGGTAATAAATTAATACCCTTAAGGACCACAGAAGTTTAGGATGTCGTTAATATTTATATTTTCTATTCATCCAGGTCTATTTAACTTTATGAATAGATTGGATGGCAAATAAACATCATGGTGGGCCCTAGAAAAGCTTCAACGGTTAGAATCATTTTCACCTTTGCTTCCTATGGTGTGGCCCACCTGATCCTTGGATATGCCTCATTTTTACGTTTTAACAATAAAATGATATGAAAAAAATAGATGGACGGTGTGGATAAGACCAATACATCACGACGGCCTCTCAAAGCTGCTGCCCGTTCTCAGCTGGAGACGAGTGGGGGCAGTACGCAGTCCGCGTCTCCCCACTGTTTTCAGTGGTGGGGTTAGAGAAATTTACGACTGTGTACCTCACCTTTTATCCATTGGATATTCTTGAAACATTACAAACTTAACTTCCGAGCTTAGACCTCCTCGTACGGACGACAAATTCTAGGACGAAAATACCCTTCCCTTTCACGGAAACGGATTGGGTACTCCCCCTGCCACCCGCCAATGGCGGATTGTCGGTGGTCTGTGGGCCCCACCATGATGTACGCTTTTCATCCATGCCGTCCATATATTTTTCCAGATCATTTTATGGTATGAGACCAAAAATGAGGTATATCCAAATCTCAAGTGTACCACATTATAGGAAACAGCGTTGAATGAGCGTTAACCATTAGAAATCCTATCCGTCTAAGTTGGGGCCCATTGTGATGTTTGTGAGAAATCCTCCCCATCTAAGTTCATTCATAGGGTCACAAAGACCTGGATGAAGAGGAAAAACAAATTTCATAATGATCCAAAACTTCTGTAACCCCTAAAAGGTTTTCAATGGTAGACGTTCAATTCCCCACTGCCTTTTACAGTGTGGTCCACTTAATAGTTAGATCTATCTTATTTTTCGGCTCAAGCCTTAATATGAGCTCGCCAAATAGATGGACGGTTTGGATATAACAAAGACCTCATGATGGGACCCACAAAAGCTATAGCAAAAAAATAATAAAAAAAAAAAATAAACAGAATGTGCCACGGCAATTTGGCAGTTTTTTTATTTTTTTTTTATTTTTTTATTTTTTTTATTTTTTTTACCGGGAGAAATTTGTTCCCCATTACATTCTTCTCTAATACATAATTATGTAAAATATATATATATATATATATATATATATATAAGAAAATCCTTTTCATTCAGTTCGTGGTCAATTTCAATCACTTTGCGGTCAAACTGGAAATTGAGCGGGGCAAACATGAAATTGAGCGCGACAAACTGGAAATTCAGCAGGGCAAACATGAAATTGAGCAGGGCAAACTAGAAATTCAGTGGGGCAAACATGAAATTCAGCGAGGCAAATTAAAAATTCAGTAGGGCAAACATAAAATTAAGCTGGGTAAATATAAAATTGAGCGGGGCAAATATTAAATTGAGCGGGGCAAATTAAAAATTGAGCGGGGCAAACATGAAATTGAGCGGGGCAAACATTAAATTGAGCAGGCAAACTAGAAATTCTGCGGGGCAAACATGAAATTAAGCGGGGCAAACATGAAATTGAATGGGGCAAACTAGAAATTCAGCAGGGCAAACATGAATTTCAGCGGGGTAAACATGAAATTGAGCTGGCAAACATGAAATTGAGCGGGGCAAACTAGAAATTCAACGAGACAAACATGAAATTAAGCAAGGCAAACTAGAAATTCAGTAGGGCAAACTAGAAATTAAGCGGGGCAAACTAGAAATTGAGCAGTATTTATATAGAAATTGCTCATTTCATATGGAAAAAAGACAATATGCCTAGATAGAAATTGCTCATAAAAGGAACATAAAATGGGTGCCCCCATAAAGGTGGGGAGGAAAGGGTGCTAGATCGGCATGATTTATATTTCAGGTAGGTCTTGAAATGTTTCAAATCCTGATTCAGGGTGAAAAGGATGGGAAGATGGTATCCTCTGGAGTGCAATCCCTGTTTTCACACAATATCACTTGGAGGAAGGAAGAAATAGTAATCCATTCCACCAGCCCCTTGGGACACGTCCATTGGATATGAGAGGGATCGGATATCAGGCAACATGGGTATTACAAGGGCGGGTATGGTATTGGCAGAGATGGAGAATAACCAGATGCTTGTAGAGACATGCTGGACACACATTGACATGTCTATTTTAATAAACCTTATCATTTATTCTAGTATTTAGCAGTATTTATATAGTTATAATGTATTACTGGTTGTGCACACCATTTCTATACCAATTAGACCTTTTGGAAATCAAAATATGCCTATGAAGGCACTTGAGTTCTCCAAGGTCTCTCAAGTTTTGACCTTCATGACCATTTCTAACCCTAAGACACATGGTTTTTGAAACCTGGTTTCGAATTGTAAACCATTTCAGACCGAAATTCAGTCGGTCTCAAATGGGGTCAAAGCCTGAAATGGGTAGAAAGCAACTAATACAAAACAATACAATTCAGGATGATACTGGCATTGCTTATTCAAAAAGAAACTGAGCCCAAAGTAACCAATGCAATACAATTCAGGATGATACTAACATCGCTCATTCAAAAAAGAAACTGAGCCGACTTGGTTTTGTCTAACATTTAAAACCAAGCTGAATCAAGATCTGGGACATGTATCTGCATCCAAGTTACAGAGGCATGTAGTTCTTTTCTAACCATCATCATTATGTGCTAGGTTCATTTTTCATTGTAACCGTTACCATACTCATCTTCAAGAAATGATAATAATCATAATAATAATAACAATAACAATAACAAGAATGAAAATAATAATAATAAAATAACAATAACAATAACAATAACAATAACAATAACAATAATAATAATAATAATCATAATAATGGAATGGCATAAAGAAATTCTAAAATAGAGATAGTAACTATTACTTATCAAACCATTCAAAAGATTAAATATCATCATCATGTTTGGGTCAGCTTTATGAACCCTGTTTCACCAATTCATTCCTAACACCCTAGCCTTTGAAATGAGAATTCTCCTAATCACTTTATAAATGCTAATGTTCTAGTCAATCATCATCGCTATTGTGCCTAGAGTTTGGATACCACCATATGAGCTAATCAGCCAAGGACTGAAATTCAATTATCATTTCAATCCTTCTAGATTGTAAATGTGATTATAACTCTCTACTTCCATGCTTTTAAGAAAAGAGTTTCATGCTGGTAGATTGAAGAGCACGAGGATACTGCCTTTAGTTCTAACCATCTGTGTTGAAGATTTGGACTATCTAGTTGTCCGGACTGGATATCTGGGCCATATCAGGGATGCAGATTGATTTGAGGAAAGGTCGGGACCTTCTCAATGCCTGGATCAAAGGTCGGGACCTCCATGGGATTGCTATATCCCAGGACAAATTGACTGAGTCCGTTTGGCATGCCCGTCATATTCCGGGATTTTGCTTTCCAATCCCTTCCAATCCGTCCTACCAGTAAAATAGAGGCATAAGAATTACTAGCAATCATGTATGTAGACTAATAATCAATCATGGATAAGCTGAAATTGATGGGGGTGTGGTTTGGGTCAGTGCACGTATGTAGACTAATAATCAATAATGTTACATCTCTTCCTTCATCAAGAATTACTAGCAAACATGGAATTTTACTGCTGCAGTTTATTAGGTACTTAAAGAAGAGGGGGAAAGTCGATGATGATTTTTTGAAACTCCGAAAAGGGGAGAATGGATGAAGAGCTCTAAAGGGTATGTAACCCCATTTAAGTAGGTTTTCCTTCCATCCATTACAGGAGCTCTTTTACAAATAACAAACCTTCTGGTCATCGATGAAACATTCTACTGAGACAAGTTTGGTTGCTATACCGTTGAGTTCAATTTGTTAGGAGTTGTGATGGATATGGAAGAGGTGTACAAATTGACTGTAGATAATTTCACATTTCCTGAAGCTCTATCTACTGTAACTAGAGAAAGTGGTCTGCTAAATGTAGGGTCGGTTTAAGATCAATTATAAGTAACTTTTTTTTTACTTAAAGTTAATCACTTCAGTTTGAGAAGCAGGAACCTTCCTGTCATCAATGAAACATTCTACGGAAACAAGTTTGGTTGCTATACCGTTGAGTTCAATTTGTTAAGAGTTGTGATGGATATGGAAGAGGTGTACAAATTGACTGCAGCTAATTTCACATTTCCTGAAGTTTTATCTACTG
The DNA here is from genome assembly GCF_029962835.1 of Magnolia sinica. NCBI lineage: Eukaryota > Viridiplantae > Streptophyta > Magnoliopsida > Magnoliales > Magnoliaceae > Magnolia > Magnolia sinica. The sequence goes on from NC_080573.1 coordinate 16,125,837, forward strand.
TAACTAGAGAAAGTGTTCTGCTAAATGTAGGGTCGGTTTAAGATCAAATATAAGTAACTTTTTTTTAAAAACTTAAAGTTACTTAATCACTTTATTTTGAGAAGTAGGAACCAAGATAAGCCACTCAACGCATAGGTAGCTTATATCAAGTTATTTACAATCCAAACTCCCCCATATCGACACTATTTTATCCATTGCATCAGGTCTACGAGGTATTTTATATACACACCAGCTATCTTGATCCATTGCATTCAAACTGAATGTAGGCATCTTTTTCCCTGCTCAATTTCATGTTTGCCCCGCTAAATTTCAAGTTTGCCCCGCTTAATTTCTATATCGATTTCATATGAAGCTTATTCAAATTCATGAAATGCTACATTATTTTCAATTATTTCTAATTTTGTACATTATGATTATCTTATGAATTTTATGTTTGATATGTTTTTCAATTCATCTTTGCAGGTGACGAATATTCTGCTGTAATCACAAACCCAAGCTCTAGGTATGCACTGAAATAGTGGTTTGAAAAGGTAACGAATATTCTATTGTAATCCCAAACCCAAGCTCAATTTCTACATTGCCTCGTGCAAGTTCTAAGTTGCCTCGCTGAATTTCAAGGTTCCCTCGCTCAATTCCTAGGTTCCCTCGCTGAATTACTAGGAAGGTTTTGATGATAAAATAAATGAAGAAGCTCTAGTGCTAAAGTAGATCACGCCACATGGTGGGGCTTGAACACAACTTGCCAAAAACCTCTTTTAGGGGCTCGAGGAATTTTGGATCAAGCTAATATTTTTATATTTTCCTTTTAACCAGGTTTACATTATTTTATGAATAGGTTTAATGACAAATATATATCACGATGGCCTCTAAGAAGGTTTCAACAGCAATATCATCATCATTACCGATTCTTGTGATGTGGGTGTGATTTACTTGTGTTTTTTATCTGCTTTAAAAAAAAAAAAAAAAAAGCTTGTGTTCTAAAGTGATTTTCAAAATGAATGAATAACTTAAATAAAACACACATATTATAGCGGGCTTTATAAAAGCCCCTAGTAGGACTGTTCGACTCTAAGTTACTCAAATAGGGAGTTTTGAAACTCAATTGAGCCATATGCAAACTAAATTGTCTAAAAGTTATGCAAGTTGCCTGTAACCTAGGGTTATATGAATTCCCTATAATCCAAAGGGATGTAGATTGCCCACAACAACTTAAGGTAGGAACTCCTTACTATTAAAAGCTATGTGGGTCTCACGTCAATTCATGTGGTGTGGTCCATTTGAACATTAGATATGTTTAAATTTTTGGGCTCAAGTTTGCCCCGCTCAATTTCATGTTTGCCCTGCTGAATTTCTAGTTTGTCCCGCTGAATTTCATGTTTGCCTCGCTCAATTTTCAATTTTTCCCGCTGAATTTCATGTTTCTCTCGCTAAAAATCAAGTTTGCCCTGCTGAATTTCATGTTTCCCCCGCTCAATTTCATGTTTGCCCCGCTCAAATCTAGGTTCTCTTGCTGAATTTCTATCTTGCCTCATTGAACTTTTATGCTTGTCTTGCTCAATTTTCATGCTTGCCTCACGCAATTCTATAATAGACAGCGTCGCTGAATTTAGCGAGCACTACATGAAGTTATTCGTATCTTTGAAGCCCTGATCCATATAAGCTTAATTCATTGCTTACTCTTTTATTTCCTAGAGAACAATATCATTCTCATCTATTATGGAATGTGAGTACTTAGTCCTCTATTATTTAATCGAGTTTTGAATTATGGCAAGTTTACATGTACAGTTTCCAGTTTGCCCCGCTCAATTTTCAGTTTGCCTTGCTGAACTTCATATTTGCCCCGCTCAATTTTCAATTTGCCCAGCTCAATTTCATGTTTGCCCCGCTGAAATTCATGCTTGCCCTGCTCAATTTCCAGTTTGCTCCGCTCAATTTTCAGTTTGCCCCGCTCAATTTCATGTTTGCCTTGCTCAATTTTCATGCTTCCCTTGCTTCATTTCTAGTTTGCCTCGTTCAATTTTTAGCTTGCCCCACTGAAGTTCATGTTTGCCCCGCTCAATTTCAGTTTTGGAAAGGAAGTTTCAAAAGATGAGTCACAATATTAAAACGATATTGTGTTGTCTCCAGAAGGAGAGAGCGCCCCCTCCTTCGCCTAACTCGGATGACCGGTATATGGTGTGCAATTCATTGGTGTGAAATTCAGCACTTCAATTGAGCTAAATTCCAATACTTCAGTATATGATTGATCCTGCAGTTACCATTTGTTAAATTCTGTGGTTCTTTCTTGTTGCTTAGTCTTATGAAGTGAGTTTGGCAAAGTATTGCTTCTTTTGCACTCATGTACTTGAAAATTGGAACGCTAAAACTGAAGAGATTCTCAAAGAGAAAATAACCAGGCTGCCCTCCTAGACTGCCTCTGGCGATGGAATTTGGTTAGTAGAGAAGGATAAACTCTTTATATCAGATGACCTACAACTGAGGAAAATGTTTATGGGAGCTAGCGAAGATGGTATTCTATTTATTTGGTACCCGTAGTCCAGCTTACAGACCATTGAAGATGGTATTCTATTTATACCAGACTGCCTCTGGCGAGTACCTCGTGTACTCGCTCCCTCTCATGCTAAGCTCGCTATAATTTCAGTTTTCCTTGCTCCCTTTCATGCTAAGCTCGCTCAATTTTCATTTTCTCTCGCTCAATTTCAGGCTACTTAGATAATATTGATAGTATTTGATTCTCTCTGACACAATAGATCCTTGTTGCATCATAAAAGCATGAATGCTCACTAAGGTACCTATGAAACAATTTCTATGTACTGTAAATTCTTTTCATTTGGCTTGGTGTATCCCTTCTTTCACTTCTAATGAAATTGTTGTCTTTCATTAGATATTGGAGATTGGATTGACAAACACAATAACCACACATATCAACCAAAGCGAACTGTTCTCAAAGGCTAGCTTGAAATGATGTTTACTTGTCACTAACTTGTGCTGGTGTAAGGTATTTGGCTTTTAGGGCCTATTTGGATACCCCGAAATAAGTTACTTTGTATACCTATAGTAGTAGATAAGTAGCTTATTCGAGATAAGTAAGCTTGGTAAGCTCGGTTTAAGATCAATTATAAGTAACTTTTTTACTTAAAGTTACATAATCACTTCAGCTCGGTAAGCTTGGTTTAAGATACAAGTATCGACATATATCGAGAGTGTCTCGATAATATCGAGATTCAATCTTCGATATATCAAGCGTTGCTCGATAATATCAACTTTGCCTTTGAAATGTTCAGCAGCCAACACTGAAATTTCAATAATTTCTCAATATATCGAGTATATCCCAATAATATCGATGTTCAAATCTCGATATATCGAGCAATGCTCGATAATATTGAACGATCTCTCGATGTTTGTCCCGCTGAAATTCAAGTTTGCCTCACTCAATTTCATGTTTGCCCCGCTCAATTTCATGTTTGCCCAGCTGAATTTTCAGTTTGCCCCGCTCAATTTCATGTTTGCCCCGCTAAATTTCATGTTTGCCTCGCTGAAATTCTTGTTTGCCCCGCTCAATTTCATGTTTGCCTCTCTAAATTTCATGTTTGCCCCGCTCAATTTCTAGTTTGCCCTGCTCAATTTCCTATTTGCCTCGTTGAATTTCATGTTTGCCCCGCTCAATTACTAGTTTGCCCCGCTGAATTTCATGTTTGCCCCATGTAATTTCTAGTTTTCCCCGCTCAATTTCCAGTTTCCTCTGCTAAATTTCATGTTTGCCACGCTCAATTTCATGTTTTCCCCGCTGAATTTCATGTTTGCCTCGCTCAATTTCATGTTTACCCTGTTGAATTTCATGTTTGCCCAGCTAAATTTCCTGTTTGCCTTGCTCAATTTCCAATTTGCCTCTCCAATTTAATGTTTGCCCCGCTTAATTTCCAGTTTCCCCCGCTAAATTTCATGTATGCCCCACTCAATTTCTAGTTTCTCCTACTAAATTTCATGTTTGGCCCACTTAATTTATAATTTGCCCCGCTCAATTTCTAGTTTGCCCTGCATATGAATCTTCATTTTTGCAAACACAATTTTGCTATTTGCCTGTGTCATATATAATTGTTAAACCTGCATATGAATCGCCATGCTGCCAGTGTGTAACAATAAAGCCCATTTTTTTTCTTTTTTAGTGCAACACTGAGTAAAAAATGATGGGAATTCTTCCACCGTACACAACATAGTTGCGTGACAATCCAAGTCATCTAAATTTGGTTGAAATTGACCACAAACTGATTAAAATTGACCGTGAAGTGAATGAAATGGATTTTCGACCATTGACCTAATGAAATCTTGGAAAATAATCAGGTTAGTTGGCTAAAGTTGCTTCTCCTACCCCAAAATCATATATGATACGTCAAGTAAATAATTTTGATTTAAAACATATTCTTGTTAAATAAATAAATAAAGAAATTATAAAAAGAGAGAAATTTTTTTTTATATGCTTACATATACATATTTATATAAATTTGTATTAGAGAAAAATGTAGGTAGATAGAATAAAGTTCTCTTTGTTAAAAAAAAAAAAAAAAAAAAAACAAATTGGCGTGGCACTATTGTCAATATGGTGGCAATGTGGCGGCAGAATACAATAGCTACGGTTATATTCCGTAGCCATAGAGGATTCACTCCCACGGACAGAGGCGATGGCTACGGTTATGAATCCGTAGCTAACGAGGTCCGCCACCGCTCTCCTTAAAAGCAGGGGTATTTTCGTCCTCAAATTCGCTGCCCGTACGAACAGGTCTACGTTCGTATCCTAAGTTTGTTTTGTCTCATGAATATCCAATGAATAAAAGGTAGGGCCCACAGTCGTAAATATCTCGTGGGGTTATCTCGAGCTTTGGATCTGACCCTGTATAACCCCTGATATAATCTCTCCAAATGGATGGACGGTGCGGATACAAAACATACATCGTGGGCCCACAGAACTTGGTGACGTCACTTGAGCAGCGAGTCTCGCTACTTAACCTGTCAGTAGCTAATCCGCGTCCCACTGCTGCAGACAGTCCGCATTTATTAGGCACCGTCCCCAACTAAGAATCTCTTCAGATGAAGGTAGCAAGCGGTTTGCATAATAACTATCTACGCTGGGCCCACCGTGGATGTATGTATCTTATCCACACCGTCCATCCATTTTTACAGGTCATCTTAGGCGTTCCCGAACTCCCGTGGCTCATAAAAGTTTTCAACGGTCGGTGTTCAATTTACATTATTTCGTATGATGTGGTCCACTTTAATTTTGGGCTGATGCCCTAGAAGAAGCTGGTAAAACGGATGGACGGAGAGGATAAGCCGCAAACATTCCAGTGGGCCGCCGAAAGAGTTTACTTCAGTAGGCAACCTGGGGCATCAGGACCGTACTCATGTCGTGATGCAGTAGGACACTATAAATATTCATCCGAATACATCCTCCATTTCTCTGCTCCATCTCTCTCTGAAAGATGGAGTTGCCGGAAATAGTCGAAGTTGCTCGTAACTTCGCCGTTATGGTCCGAATACAAGGCCCTGTAAGTCAACCCCTCTATTTCTCTGTATTTACAGTAGGCCCTCTGATAATTAATATCCATGGCAGATTGATACTTTTATGAGTTATTAGAGAGTATTAGCTATAAGCTTTTTTTATTTTTATTTTTAAGAAGAGAGAACTGGAAGAGGGAGGTTATGATTGGTAATAAATGACCAAAATACCCTTACAAATTCCCAATAACATCCTCCAATTTACTAACGATTGAATGTCGAGCAGTCTGCTACTCGTTTTCAACTGAGGGCTTTTCTGTAAAAAGGAGTTTGTATTTTAGGTTTTTCTTTTTGAGATTGTATATTTTCATGTTTTTATAGATTTTGATGAAATTGCCCTCCAATATTGCATTTATATGCTTACCAGAGCCTTTCTTTTTAATTGTAAAACTTTGATACTCTGGTGGAGTGTGATGGATGATATACAGAAACTTAGAAATTGCATAGTGGCGCATGGGTAATTTAACTTGAATTTTCCAAATTGTGGGTCCCAGTTTAGATGTGCCATGAACAAGAAATTACGCTTATTTGGATTGGTGGGCATTTATTAGAGAGTTACAAATGTAAAATATCCAATTTTTATTTCAACAAATTAGTGTCCTAGAATCAGAAGTTTGGATTGTTCAACCACTCTGATTTTTGGACAGTTAGTTAATGAAAGTAGGTCCCGTGATTTAGTTGGTTTAATTTGAGTTAATGTAGGCAACGTGTGCAGTTTTTGAGTGCCTGCGTCTCAAGCGTCATGCAATGCCAGAGTATCAAATAACTGCCCCCCTTTTTTTCTTTCACAATGAGCATCTGCATAGATGGATACATATGGAATAGATAAAATTACTTTCTAATATTGAACACTGTACTGAAATTACAAAAGAAGACATTATTAGTTACTCTGTATTAGAGATTATTCGTTATAATTGTGGAAATGAGTTGGTTCTGGAGAATTTATTCCATTTTAGAGGTAATGATTTTTGGAATGTCAGTTACATTCATTGGCAATGCACCCAAAGATTTTACGTGAGACGTGGGCTGGCCAGTCCTTGATCTATATAGGCCATTCATTCAGACAACTAGGGGTAAGACATGTTGCCAAAGAATTCGCCGGGTGGATGACGGTAGCCGTCTGATCAATGGTTTGAAAAGTGGACAATTAAGGCTGCATGGAGAAACAAAATCAGTTTGATAGTTCTTGAAGGATCTCTCCAAGGGCTTGCCATGGATTGCTTATGATTCCTAAGTTGGTTCAATGATGCTAACCGTCCCATCTATGGCTTGCAAAAAACGGATGGCTGTAACACAATGGCCCATATTCAATGGGTAAGGATTGTTCGATCTCTGTGATTTTTTGTATTTTGTCTTGCCCCCAATGGTATGAGTGAATGGACTGTCCCAATTGACTATTGGCTGGTCCACATGTCATTCGCAAACTTCAATGAAGTTTTTAGTGTCCCCATGAAGGCGTGAGTATTCCCCATATTTGTATATTCACCAATAAGAAAGGGAAAAAGAAAAGGGAATCACTTTTTGGTTTCTCTGTGTGAATATAATTTTTGGTTTTTGAAAGTCTTTAAAGCTGATTCTTATTATATTTTTTCTCACACCATGATTATAACTAATGATTGAATCCAGGACCCCAAGGGTCTAAAGATGCGGAGATATGCTTTCCACCACCATGAGTATGCAAAATCCTATTCCACTTCCATGAATTATTTTTTCTCTACACCCATACCAGTTAACTATTACTAATTATTTGGCACTATCCTAAATAAATTGGACACGTCGCATAATGTCAGTGAACCTGATTGTTCCTCAAGTGGGTCCCACTGGATTGATTGCTATCCACAAGTTGCTCATATTGAACAATCCTACCTCCCTAATGATGAATGTTGCCAATACTTGTATCTACCGTTCATTTGCAGTTCATTGATTGGGAGGTTAAGATCTTCCCTACATTGTGGTTTTCCTATCACGCCACAATGTGGCCCCCATTTGATGAATGGATCAGATGGACTTTCTGTGACACGTGTTCGATTTGGGTGCAACACACACAATGCTAAATTGGTGTTCTCCACTCAGTTCAGATCATGCAGTAACCACAACTCTTCGAAACAGTTTCAAAGCTGTTTGAATTGTTTTCCTTTTTAAAAAAAATAAAATAAAATCATAAGTAGCTATCCATCATCTTTTTTGATATTATTTAAGGTCTGGAAAGACGACCCTTTCTGCATCTGGGCTGTTGCTGCTGGATTCCTTGATCAACTCTCCTATACTGGAGCGCCTGTTTGGGCACTACTTGCAGCAACATTCATCTGTGTCAGCTCTAGTTGTGACTACCGCATCTGTTGTGGAGCCTTTTCTCCCTGTGCACTATCGAGATAATCCATCACAGGTTGAAACACTACCCTCCTTTATAGGTCTTATATAATGCTCAACCTATTTTCAGATTTCCAGCTGGGGCCTGTGGTTCAGCACTCCAGAATGTCAATATGCTGGGCACCATCATGGAAGATCATAGCTGTCGAGTCTCTGGCCTTTGTTCGATTGAATGTGGACCGCTGCAAGGGTTGATTTGCTGGCCACCAATTGAAGGGCTAGTGATTTTCTCGTGTGGGACAATACTGGTGCACTGGCCTTCCGCCGTGGGGTCCATCATATCAGTAGTTTGGATCACTGAATCATGCTCTCATTTTTATGAGTGGAAATTTTGAGCAAATTGTAGATATTCTTAGATTGAGCATTGTTTATACCTCTTTCTTTTACATCCTTTAAGATGCCTTTATCATGTGCTTGTGGAGTTTCAATTTGAGTTGGTCGATTGAGTTTTGGCATTGCCAATTCTTTTCAGGTTCTCCCCAAATTGATTCCCGGTGCCCAAATTGATGTTCTGGTAGAGGTATATAAATGATTCGAAATAATCCGATGATGACACCAATAACAAAACATTGCTGTTGCTGAACCTTATTATTCACAGGAAGTAGGCCCCATTTGCTTTGATGCTTTTTATTACCTTCTCATCTCGATGTCACACTGATAAGGTCATCAACAGCAAAGTTCTGTTATTGGTGTCCAACTATTGGATATTGCCTGCACACAACTCTATGTTTTTCTATGGTTTCATTTTATGTCAGTATCAGTCATTTTCTTCTTGTTTTCATTTTTAATTACAGAGAGATAATAGAATAGGAGAGAAGCTAAATGCGTCAGATGACAAAACTCCCCATGGGCTCCCAGCACAACTTCTAGCATTGGTAGGCATGACACAATTGGCTCTGATTGGCTGTGATTTTACATAAGGGGTTGTTTTGGCACACGGAATCCGTGTAGGAATGGAAATTGTTTTCAACTGACAAGATAGTTGAGCTGTTTTGATACGTGGATTCCATATAGTACTCATTTCTCTTATCCACTGTCAGAATTCTCTAGCACAAAAAATCCACTAGCTATCCAAACAGCACCCCATTTTTGAAATCCATGTTTCTACATTAAGCATGGAAATTATTATTGCATAATCATTACAGTTTCCATAGAATACCCATGGATTCCATATATCCTAACATGCCCTAATTGTTTTGTACGGTTTTAGAATTACTCTGAATCAGATGTTACGTGGTTATATGACATTTTTGCTGGCATATATCTTCTTAGATAATTATATTCTCACCAGCAAACAAATGACTACAACGACATTTCCTCAAACCTTTGTCTTGCTCTCGTTAGACTCATGTATCTGTTTGATATCTTTCCTTGAGATGTGTTAGGTCGATTGATGTAGCTTTATCTGTGGGAGGAATCATCTTAGTTCAAGCTTCTGATTATAAATTTAATGCATGATGCGATCCATTTAATATTAGAAAATTCCAATGAAAACTATCACAATAGCTATCAAGTTAACTCCTCATCCAGTGCAATTTCTGTTCATTGCAGTCAAGGATAAGTTAGTTTGATCATGATTGAGAATACGATACTCATAGTTTAACTTGGATTGCTTCATGTGCCTGTTCCGTTTCATTTAACACTCTGGGAAGTTTTAGGTTGATATCTCACTCTTATAGTTCATGAATTGATGGTTATTGATCCTCCTGATTTCTTCAGTGTAGATATAGATATCTCGGAAACGAAACATAGAGGTTTTTCACAAATGTCCTATGGTACTTTAGATTCAAATGCTCATAAATATTTTAGTAAACAGTTGCTAATGTTAGATCGTTGGCTGTTAAGGCAAAGGTATCCTTTTCCTTGCTAAAGAAGAGTGCTAATGAGGCCACTAGATGGCCAACCATTGATGGAGTGATGAAGGGGGTGGTGCAGTACAGGTGGGCCTGACCTACATGGAAGGTTGGATTGGTCGAGGTAGGCTTTGTCATCCATTGGATGTGTTTCGAGAACTTGTGTAGCTGGTGGAGGAAGATCTTCCACCAGCCACATAAGTTCTGGATGGCGCGCATCCAGTGCTGCTTGGTTTTGAATTTCAAATGTTGTGAGAATGTAAGGGGTATTTGGGTACTTCCCTTTGATTTGTTAGTAGGTAGTTGGGTGGTTATGTTTGGTTTGAATCTTGCACAACTAATGAAGGGATTAGCTAGGTTTAATCGAGATTAATTAGGGAGTTTATTGAGGTAGTTTCAGGAAATTGTGTAAATGTTCTGTTTGGGGGATATTGTAAGAACTTCTGCTAAAATTTTAATGAAATTGCATTTCTTGGAGCAGAAGGCTAGGGAGTTGTTTATTTTGGGTGGGTATTTGGATTGGAAATTGCAAGCAAGCAAACACCTCTGATTTCCCCTAAATTTCTCCTCCTTTCTTCCCATGCTTTGTGTGTGATTGAAAGATTGGGGTTTGTCGATCCGTCAATCCTGTACACCTTCAGGGGGTCACTTAGGTGAAGAGGTGTACTTATTTGTAAATGACATTAATTGTTGTAACCATCTCGCACACACGCACGCCTCCCCTACGCACGTACGCAAGGAGGAGGGCCCCACCATCGATCTGGATCGATGACGACGTTCAGGGAAGGCCTCTTAGTTAGGGGACTGTGTTTTGGTTCCTTGGAGTGGACCTGATTATCATGTGGATTCCACCATTGGATCTCATGATCATGGCCCACTACCCTAGATGATTTAGGGACTTTGAGTTTTGCTTATTATCGTTATTAAGAACATCATGAACGATTTAGATTGCTTTGATTAGTTGTTATTTTTGTTACTTCATCTCTAAGTAATAGTGTGCGCACATGACGCGGCTTTTGGGGTATAGGGTTTTCTTATAAATAGGCAACCCCTTGTAGGTTTTTTCCCCATTGAAGATTATGAATAAAATTCTGCGTTTTCCTGCTCTCTTATTCTCTGAGTTGTGGAAATCCAATTGGGTGCGAAACCCTTCCTTCTTCGAATGGCTAACTACCGTAGTGCGAAGCTACATCCATCTCAAATCGCCTCCACCTCCTACCCTTTATATTCAGAATCTCTCACAGCCATCCACTCTTCAAATCCACCTTTATTTTGCAGCCAATCATTCTCTACAACAGATTTCTAGAATCAGGCCCTGCCAAGGTGTTCCATAACGGTAACGGTGGCCGTAACGGCCACCACCGTTACCTTTATGATATGGGGCATAACGGCTGTTACAGCCCCGTAACGGCCGTTACAGTTTCTCTTTTTTATTTTTTTATTTATTGACACCCCCCCCCCCACCAAAAAAAAAAAAAAAAAAAAAAAAAAAAACCTGTATCTGTCACGTAATGTTGATTAAAAAGTATGAAAAACTTATATATGTCTCATAATAGACCATTACGGGGCTATTATCTCTTTTATAGGGAATGTAACGTGCCTTTAACGACAATTATAGGTTATTTTTTCCATAATGGCTGTTACGGTCGTTACGACCTCGTAACGTGTAACGGTTGCCACCGTTACCTTTATGTAACGGGCTTTATGGCACACCATGGGCTGAAACTTTGGTGAAGCACCGTGCTCAAACCAGTCATCTGATTGACCTGAAACTTGGTGTGTGGATGGCCCATCCCTGGCCAACCAACCCATAGTTGGCCCTTTTTTGGTTTGTGGGCCCCACACACGTGCGGGCAGCAATCCACTCACGTGCATCAAGCCAGCCCGCTGTCCACACGTGTGGATTGATTACAGGTTCTCTCTCTCCTCTCTTTCACTCCTCTATCACCTTATTTCCCTAACCCTAACCCTAGACTATCCTAAATTTCAAGTTCTATTCCCCCTTTTACAAACCTAGGGTTTTTTGAATTGAAACATATGAATCCCCTGGATTGGGGAAATAATCCTTTGCATGTGTGGATGAATCTACTCTCCTTTGATCATTGTTCGGTCTATGATTTTAATTGATCCAGCCCTAGCATGTGTAGGCTTGGACCTTTGTAGATCCCCCTTGTTGAATGCTTGACTTTATGTGAGATGTGAAATTTTTGTGATTGTTTCTAAATTAGTATGATCTAAAGTATGAAATCTTGCATATCATATTTAATTTCCATGTCCTGCATCATTAAAGCTTGCCTGCTTTTCTTGCATTCCTTGAGTGGAAAATGTGTTAGCCAATGCTCGTGTGGGAAGCTGTAGATAGCCCTAGTCTTTGTCTTATCTTGTCTTGTGCACTAGCTTGATGGATAACTATTCTCTTGATGTCAAATAAAATTTTGCCATTGATGATAAAATAAAATAGCAGATAGAAGAAGAAAATTGTGACCATGTATTGAGAGAAAAGCCACATGACAAAAAGCATTTAGGGCCATGGTTGAATGAGGTAGAGCAAGTGCTCTCTCTCTCTCTCTCTCTCTCTCTCTCTCTCGCCCCCCCTTGCTTGCTTGCTCACTAGCCTGCTCTCTCTCCTCGAGAGATCTAAAACCAAGACTATTTGGCCGACTGCATACTTGGATGATATACTAATAATTGGTGATAATAGATGTATATATACTTGTGTCAATGGTATGGATATGTTGAAACAAGAAGTTGCTAGATGTAAGAAACTAGTCTATGTATGCACAAAATATATTTTATTCCAATGGAGTAGAATTGTGTGTGTGTGTGTGTGTGTGTGTGTGTGTGTGTGTTTAATAAATTTATTTGAAAGGTAACAAAAATTGTATTAAAGAGCCAAAGGAAAGGCGAAATAAAACTAAAGCCAGGACAACATGGACCAATTACTATGGTCGGAGGTCTTAATAAAATAAAGCCGATCTATTATATCTAATGTCGCCCTCTTAAAGACATCCACTACCGTCGTGCTTATTTTTTATTTTTTTTCCCTTCGAAAACACCGATTATTCCTCTCCCCCCAAAGGGAGAATTACCGCCAACAAAACTAATCTCCATATAACTCTTTCTTTTTTCCAAATCCCTCCCCCATGCCAAGCAAGGAAGAGGCGGTCAATGGATCCCAACATCACTCATGATGTTTTAGAGAAGACAAAATTTCTTCCACAATCCCACACCTTTTGAACAACCACGCAATGGATGAACAAATGGTCCACCAACTCCATATCCCGCAAACATATAATGCAACAGTTGGGAATCACCATTGATTTTTTTTTTTAAATTTTTTAAATTTTGTTTTTGCGGATTTTCAATTATAAACTCACCCTATTCCTTCTCACTAGCCAAGCAAAAGCTGCAACCTTGGGAGGAGCACCATAGAACCAGACATGGGATGTATATGACCACTACTCTCACCCAAAGGGGTGTTGCACATCATCCTATAGAAGGATCGACGGAGAACCGGCCCGACTTAACCTTGGGCATACCATCAAATCCCTCTCACTTGAAGAAGGCTTGAACTGGAGAACTTCTCCAAGAGTCAAATAGATTTCTTCTCTTCCTCATCCATCAAATTCCTCCAATAGGGAGGGGACCAAACAATTGCACCGCTGAAGAAAGAGGAGTACCAATCTATGGTAACCTCCCTATTCAGAGTTAGCCTAGCTAACCTCAGAGACTTCGCTTGGAGTGTGCTCTCACCAATCCACAAGTCCTCCCAAAACCGAATTCTCTTCCTGTCATCACTAGAAAAGCGGAGCCCCTCCTTGAACTTATTCACCAATCTGCAAACTTCCTTCCACAACCCAAAGACGAGCACGTCACCCACCAACCCCCTTCTAGAACACTGTATTTACCAGTAATCACATCTCTCCATAAACTCCCTTCTTCCACCTTGAACCTTCACAACTATTTTCCTAACAATGCGAGGTTCATTTGATCCAATTTCCTTATTCCTACTCCCCCTTCTTGGTATGGCTTGCATACCTCTTTCCATCGTAAAGGATGAAATTTTTGTTTCACTTTGCTCCTTACCACAAAAAAAATCTCGCCTCAACCTTTTCTAGCCTTCGATTTGAATATTGGTATCATATCTGTATTAGCACGATGCATATGCAATATGGGTCCATATCGGCCCGTCTTAAAAAACCATACCGTACCGGCCAATGATGCGGTTTATATCAGTGCCGATAAGTCATTTGCGTATTTTTCAAATTGATACAAGCTTAATAAGTCTAGTTGGCTTCTGTTTTTCGCTTTGCCCCCTTCCTTACTTCTCATTTCTTTTTTCTTTTTTTAGGCCATGGATTGTTTTAGGTCTATTTCCAACTGTATCTATAGCTATTTTGAAGGTCAAAACAAATTTTTTTTTTTCCCCATCAAATCAAAGGATAGTAGGCTGTGGGCGCCATTTAGGAAAAACAAAAAAGGTAAAAACTGTTTTTATTTTTTTATTTTTTTTTTATTTACTGTAGTCATATTGAATCATGGCCATAACCTCAAATCAATGAAATCACGCTTTTGGTGATTTTTGCATTTTTATTTAAGTTGGTAGTTATGAAAATTTTAGAAATTTTCTTTTGTTTTAAGAAAATTTTAAAACTAATTGTTGTGATGATGCATGAAGAGTGTTTAATATTATAGATCTATAGGTCTTTTTTTAAAATTGATGCTTTATTAAGGGGCAAAGTAGCCTAGAAACAGAAATGAACAGAACAAACAAAAAACAACAAAACAAAAAGAAACAAAAATCAGAAGACCTAAAGAGAAGCCATGTAACTCTAAACCACAACAACAGAAAGGGAAAACACCTAAAAGAGGCTATACAATTCGAAACTGGACCCCAAAATTGAAAGAGACAAGCAAACCAGACACCCAAAGCTATTTTAGCTGATGATGTATCAATAAGGAGCAACAACATCAACAACAGGGGTCAACAAATTAGGGATATATATGTAGTAGATTTCATAGGTACATTGCTTAATTTTTTTATCACATTTTTTTTTTTAATGTGTTTTTAGGACATTTTTTGGGTGTTTTCTAATTTTTTTTTTTCTAAATTAAATTTAGGGAAATGAATCGAATGTTTGATTTAGGGAAATTTATGGTTTTTTTGTTTGAACATAGATCCATCATTGCTACTAGATTTTAATTTATTTTTGTATTTTCGGCCAATTTTTGGTCTTCTTTTGAAAAATTCTCTCTCTTTCTTTCTTTTTTTTTTTCTTTTTTCTTTTCTTTTTTTTTTTTTTTTCTTTGGGGGAATGATAGATTTATGTTGTTTTAACATAAATTCAAGTTCTTGGAACATTGATTTATATTTTATATGTTGTAGTTTTACTTGAAACATATTTTTGCCCATTTTGGCAATTTTCATAAAATTTTTTTTTTTCAAAAATCATATTAGGAAATATGTGTTTTACTATTTTTTTGAGAGAACAAAAATATTTATCGAGAGACCGCAAAATCGGGAAAAAAATACAGGAATTAAAAAGAAACCAGGAGGAAAGGTCAACGTGCACAGTTGATTTTACAAAGAAAGCCCATTTTGAGACAACATTCGTAATCATATGAATAGTTTCTACAACAAAGCAATCCTTGTTATGAAAGCAACGACCAGTACACGGGCCCTCCAAATGACCAATAAAGTTCCTATTGTAATGAGTCTCCAAATGGATTTCCGAGACTTTCCCACTCAACTCCCATGCCAAAGCCTACAAGAGTTTCAATTGACTTCAGCATCACCCACGAGATATGGAAAATGCAGAAGAAGTGCTCCCATGCTTGCTGGGCGAAGGTGCAGTGAATGAAGATATGATCAGAGCAACCTATAAAATGAGTGCACAGAGAAATAATCGGAGGGATGAGCTTTCCAAACCAATGAGTCTTCGTCTCGAACGACAGCAAGATAAGCTTCAACAAATTGAGAAGAAAGAGAAGTTCATCAAGTTCCTCATCCGAAAGATTCCGCCGAGAAGAGGGAGACCATATAACCGAACCTCCAATATAAGAAAAGCAACAATTCACCGTGACGAAACAATCCGGGGCAAGACGGGCCAATCCCGGAAAAAAAGATCTTGGCACGGTCTATCTCCATATCAAGAATCTAACAAAAAATGGATATGATTACCTTTTCCCAAGGAGAAGGAATTTCCCATGCGAAAAAAACGATCGTGCGAACCCAAACCCGTGTCCATACGGCCGTACCTACACTTGTGTGGGGCTGTTCGTACGAATGGTTCCCTTCCCCCCTGTCTCTCTTGCTTTGTCACCTTCATTCCCTTCTATTCATTGTCCCTTATTTCAATCCTAAATCTAAAACCCTAACTTAGATTCTAGAATCCCAAACCCTAATCCACAAACCCTAATTTTCAAAACCCCCAATATTTCCAAACCCAAATTCCAAAAATCTGAAAATCTCTTGTCCAAAGTATAAATCCCTAATTCCCACAACTTGAAACCCATATTCCCAATTCTAGAAACCCTAAGTCCTAAAACCCTTAACCCAAAATCTGAAATCCCAACTCAAACCTCCCAAAACCTCAACCCTAATGTTCCAACATTAATTCCTATAAAGCCTAGATAGCCCAAACCCATTTTCCACATTCCCCAGCCTTTAAACCACTCTAACATGTCAAAACTTGTACAAGACGCATGATTTCCATTGAATTCAGATTTAACCCCATATGCTAGGATGGGGGTTCTGTCTCCCATAGGTCTTGATTAATCAGTAATTTATGAGATTCGCATTGTGGGACTGTTATAGGCTTGAATTTGGACATATCATGAATATGAAAAAATTGAATTTATGGTAAATTAGCGTTATTTTGTTGTTCCATTGCTCTAGTTAATATGTCTTTTAATTTCATGGCATCATATTAGGTTAGATCATTCTGTCCTACATCAAAGGGCCTTGTAGAAAGACAACACCAAATAGGCCCTCGAGCTAGTTTAGCCCCATATCAAAGAGTGAGTGCCACCATAGAGTGGGCCGCTGTGGATGTCAGCTATGGAACATAGTGGAATGTTACGATCCCAATGGTTTAATAGCCTAACTTGATGCGTTCCATTAGACCTAGGGCTTTTGGCGTATTGGTTAGGTTCTTGACAATTTATCAGAGACAATATCTCGAATCTTGATTTAAGATTAATTTCCTAGGTTGATGGTATGTTTTATTCCTTATGAATCCTTTGATATTCTACACAATGTGAAGATTAGGCGTCTCAGTTTAATGAGTTCTACAGTTGTGTTCTGCATTAATTTGGTGTCTTGATGAAATAACAATTGGCCAGGTTGTCTCTCAAGCCTGCCTTTAAGAAGCAGAAATCTGTTACATGTTAGTTATGTGAACCAACACGCAATTTGAATAAAGTGAAGCTTACATTCTCATTCTCTTGGAACCGTTCTATGACAATCAGAATTCCATTCTTATAACCTCAAGCTAGTTTTCCATGATAGAGTTAAGTCAATAGAGTTTGACAGTTCCTTTGTAAGAAACTAATTTTGATGTTAGGAATACTCCATGCGATTGAGTTTAGGAAGAAAATCTAAAATTTTCACTAAAGGTACTGATCCAACAAAAGAAAAAAGAAAAAAGAAAAGAAAAGAAAACTCTAACAAAAACATTGGTTGTACTTATTGATCAGAAATGTTGGATTGATAGAAATTCATTCTCCACCTTTAAAGGTGGCGCATTGAGGACACATCATGCATCGATGCTGGGTGGTCCAGGGGTTGACCCCACATCACCATATTATAGGATGGTCCCTGATTGGCATCCAATTAGGATGTGGGGTGCACAGATCAATCCCTTCAAAAGGCCCCTATGTACAACCACAGGTTCTTTTGAGGAGTTTGTATGGCCGTGTAACAGCAAAACTCCACAGAGGTATTTTAAACCTCTAATATCAACCAGTTGCTAAAATTAATAATCGTATACAATCATTCAGCAATCTTTTCAAAAAATAAAAAATAAAAAAAATCATTCAGCAAATCCACAGCCATTAGATTGTATTAAATGCATATTGCAAAATATTTATACAAACCACACAAGGTATAGCATTCCCAGCCATTTGTCTATATACCAGTTCCGATATGCTGGTGTACAAGGAGTTAAACTACGAAAAGGATTCTTTTTGTCAAGTGGTTTCTATTTTAAGAATTATACACAATTGTAGAAGGATAGCTTTGCTCTGTATGGTTGGAATTGGATATAATGTCCCTACAAATGGTATGAATAGGAGATATAGTTTGGACTTTTTTTACTGTCGTTTTTTTTTTTCCCCTTACTGCCCACCTATTTTATGACAGTCTACACAAGATCACACATTTTATTTTTTATTTTTTGAAGAGTGCATGCTTTATTTTATTATTTTTTATTTTTTATGTTTTTAAAGAGTACAAAAGGTTACTTTTAGTTTTAGTGGACCAATAGGGTGAGATATTGGATTCTAACATTAATTATGTAATCAATGGGATTCCTCTCTCTCTCTCAACTAAATTGTTAGCTTATCGCTCATGGCTATATAAAACAACCAAAAAAAAAAGATTGATGATTTTTTCTGGAATAAGGAATGCTTTTTTTCTTTTTTCATGGGTTGCTGTGATGGGTTTCTATTCTAGCATGTGATGCCTTAGAAAACACCTTTGGTGCGATGCCATTGAGTCGCGTGGGGCAATTCCATGTGTTTATCTCTTCTATTTGTTGTTTCTTTGATTATTGTTGAATTTGGAGTGTTTGGAGATCAAATTGCGGTATAAGTGGAGGAATTTGAAGCACATACTCATGGCGGCAAATCTTTTTCTCCACTATTTCTCGGTTCAGGAATTTCTTGGGAGGTTCAGATTTTAATGTTTTTCTCGGGATGGTATCGGGAAAATCTTTCTCAAAATTTTAAAAAAAATTTCAATCTAAATTAATGAATCAATGTAAAATTTAAAATATATATGTATATAGTGAAATAACAAAAATTTGACTCGAATGCTAGCTTTTTGTGGCTTGTGTGCATGGTATCAAACTATCAATCTTTGATGGTATGAAAAGAAAACCTTCAGCAAATCTTGGGAACTCATACAATGTCTTTTTGTTAAAATTTCTAGTTCTATGTATATTTCACCAATGAACTGTAACATGATTTTACCTCGGTTTTGATTCTCCATCTGATTCATGATATTTAGCTGATTCTATTTATCATGGTTAACACACGTCATTATTTTACTGTAGTGCAATCTCTCTTGTATAGGTTGATGTTCCTGCATCTTCCCTTGCTCTTCAGTCACTGTTGGAAGCTCATGGTGGTTCACCTGAGCATGGTTCATGGGAGGTGGGTTGGTCCTTGGCCCCATTAAGTGATAGTCCGTCCATTACGGGTGCTCTTCAAACAAAGGTAGGCCCCATATGCATGTGATTTTTTCAAAAAATATGCATGGCCTTTTCTGTTTTTATTTTATTTTTTCTGTAACTATTTGTTGGTTTAACATGCTTTGGCTCCATCCGTTACCCCACTATGTTAGTAGCATTCTTTGGGCTTGTTTGGGTGCCGCCAATTTAAATTTGCATCTTGCCAAAATAACTGGCATGGCAGTAAAAAAGCAGCCCTTGGGCAATGTTGTGAAAGAAATATTTTTTTGCTCAGGGAGGGAGTTGGTATTCTGCTCCCACATGTGCAGTTGTGTCTCATATCTATGGGATCCAAACTGTCCAAAGGAAGCGCCGCCATGCGAAAGGTCCTCAACTGAACTTTCATGCCCATCAGATAAGCAGTTGGGCTACAGAAGGGCATGCATTCCAAACTGTTTGCAACGTATTTGACAGATGCTAACAGCTGCAGTAGTGCCTGTAGGGTGTAGGCAAGAAGTTAGCCCAGTCAATTTTTTGGTGGCACCCAATCAGGCACTTGGCCTTGTACATGTGTAATTATTGACAATAATAGGTAGGAAGTAAGGAATAAAGCTAAGTGTGCTAGAAGGCTCATGAATCAATACCACTGGGTTACTAAAATATGAAGAAAATGAAAATGAAAAATGAAAAAAAAAAACACTATCTATCACATGAATGCAATGCTCGTATGTGTTACATTTTAAGAAGAGCCTTTAATGTGTAACTTTTTACTCTGTACATTGTTTTATAGCTTCTTTATATAAGTTGGTTGCAAGTTCTAGTCATATACTACATTACTATTACAGTCGGGTACTTTTTGTGGTGTCCATAGTAACAAATCTCGTTCTCGGCAATTTCTCGGCCCGGAAATTGTTAGGAGATTTGAGTGGGTAGTAAGCTTTTGCATCACCTTGGCACTCGTTTCGATAAAATTTGTTGCCTTTCAAGAGAAAAAAAATCTCGAGAGATTTTTGAGTTCTGAGGTTTTTCATGGGCTATTATCATGGAAATCTGGCCGAAGATAAAAATATTTATTGTTAAAAATGTATTATATAACACGCCTCAGTGGTAGACTCACAAGAGTTTGAACACGAGGTCATGGGTCCGCTGGTGTGAGTGCGTGTAAAAAAAAAAAAACAAATCCTTTAAGATTTTTATCTCTTTTGAGTCAACAACATGATAAATGCAATATTTTAAAATCCACTAATATTTTTAAAATCTTGTGACAGTACAATATCGGTTAGTGTATTTTCCATGATATTATCTCGGAGATATTT
This sequence comes from Magnolia sinica, assembly GCF_029962835.1. Classification (NCBI taxonomy): domain Eukaryota; kingdom Viridiplantae; phylum Streptophyta; class Magnoliopsida; order Magnoliales; family Magnoliaceae; genus Magnolia; species Magnolia sinica. The sequence continues at coordinate 16,146,321 of NC_080573.1, forward strand.
GTAACACTGGTGGTGTCGACTTGGCTCATGTAGCAAGTCTTCGAATTAGCTGACCCTTAAAGATACTAATCTCTTACATATATAATTGTGTCCCTTTCCCTGTTATTTGGGGTTAAGTGAATCTGGCACTGAGACTCATACGTGTACCCAACACCAATACCTATACAACATGGGATGTTTATCATGGGCTTCTTCTTAGATATTCTTCCTGCAATGAAGCTTGGGTAGTGGGATAAATAAATGAAGAAGACACCCATGGGACATCTTGGACTTGATATTCATAATCCTGTATCACTCACCCCACGTCTTGTGCATTGGGAATTATGGTGGAGAAAGTAATGCCTTGGAAGGAATCTGTTATTCTTTTTACTAGGATGTCTGAATTCCTAGATTTCATTTGAGTGTACATTTGCACCTTGTTCAGGTTGAAAGCAACAACAGATCTTCGGTTGAAAGTCAGAGGTGTTCTTCACTGGATGAATCAGGCAGTCCCGGGCTTGTGGCAATGTCAGCCACTAGAATTGCTTTTCTTGGAGTTCCTGCACTAAATTTGAAGGTAAAATTGATTCCTAGACTTTGCCTTCAAACTAAAGTCTGTAGGTTCCATAGACAAATTAAAGTTTGATCCCTCTTTCTTCAAACTGAAGACTGTAGGTTCACACACACACACACATTCAACTTCAATTATGTGTTCATTAGTGTAACAGCATGTGTTGTGATTATTCAGGATCTTCCAAATATAACTGTTTCACAAGCAAATAAGAGAGGTGATCTGCTTGTAGTAATGGGTTCTCCATTTGGTATTCTGTCGCCATTGCACTTCTTTAACAGGTAATGTCACCCAGTACCTTCACTTTGTAGATTGCAAAGGTTTGACTTATCGTCCGATACCGGAACGTATTGCCTGATACGTATCAGTATCGTCCATGAATGATACGGCTGTAACGGCCCAAAACAGCCCGAAACAGGGGCAATGCCGGGTGATACGACCCTGTATTGGTTCTGAACGATTCCATATGTAAATTGCAAACTAGATTGATCATTACATGTGGATCAGATTTCTTTTTAGTCAGTAAAATTGTCAGGCACCTTATTCATAAGAGGCCGCAGCCTAAAAAATACAAAGAAACAGAAAAAAAGAAGAAGAGAGAACTCTTGCTAGCTATCAGGGAAATGGGCAAGAAACTTTAATGCTATCGCCCATTCCATTACATGCCTTTTAGCCCTATTGAAGACCTCCGAAGCTTGCCCCTGCCAATTCTTGAAACAACGATTGTTCCTTTGTAGCCATCGGAACCAGATTCGTGCTACTAGACAGATGCGCCAAACTTCCTTCCCAATCTTTCCTATACCATCAAAATGCCACATCAAAAGGAACTGATCAATGGAACTTGACCATACCCATGCTATTTCGAACAATTTGAAGAAGCAATCCCATATCCTTTTTGCTAACGAACAGTGAGTAAAAAGATGATCCACTGATTCCTCATCTCGATAACACATTACGCAAACATTCGGAAGAATCATCTTTCTCTTGCAAAGGTTGTCAACCGTTAACACCTTATTACAACCCACCAGCCAAGCCAGAGCAGCTACCTTTGGAGGAGCGCCATGCATGAGCTGACGGACTGACCCCTTTACCACTACCTCTGCCACTAAGCATTTTGAACTATGTTTTCACTGAGAAATTTACCGGACTTCTCTTTTAACCCTTCCATTGAATCCAATGTTGATAATACGGGATGGTCAAGTGGATCTTGTTCCTACATTGTAGAAGTTGCTTGAATTTATAGTTTACCACGGATGCCTCTCAAGTATCTGGTTTTGTTGCCAAAAGTCATCTGCTCAGTTTTGATGGGCTTGCTTCCTCAGTTTTCCCTCCTCCTTTTTTGTGTTTTTTTTCCCTTTGAATATATTTCTGTGATCTTTCAAAAAAAAAAAAGTCATCTGCTCAGTAATCTTGAAAATCTTCAGTCTAGCCTTACAGAGGTGATAGTTCTCCCTTTGAAAAACTAAGGGCCCGTTTGGCCGGTCGGATTGGAAGGGATTGAATGGTATTGGAAGGGATTGGAAGTTAAATCCCGGGATTGGCCGGGCGTGCCAAACAGAGTCGGTGATCTAATCCCAATCCCATGGATCTTATGACAATCCACTGACAACACCATCATTACCTTTAAATCCCATCCAACCCACCCTAATCCGTTCAAATTTGCCTGGGACGTGTTTGGTTCGAGGGATTGGAAGGGATGGGAAGGTTTAATCCCGGGATTGGCCGGGCGTGCCAAACAGACTGGATATAGCAATTCAGGGATATAGCAATCCCATGTATCTCAAGACAATCCACTGACAACACCATCATTACCTAGAAATCCATGCCATCCACCCTAATACCATTCAATCCCTTTCAATCCACCCGGCCAAACGGGCCCTAACATTGCTGAAAAAGTTTGGCTTCCCTTTCATTGCTGGGTGATCATTTATTTATGGGGGAATTCTTAGATTCCAAGTGAGGTATTGAGCATTCACCAAATGGCCGTTGAGTTCCCTTCTTGGAATACAAGAAATGAGCATAATGTTGATTTGGTGCCAGTTTGATGGAAAAGGCCTATCTGGCGTGATGCCCAATTTGCTTTTCGCATTTTCCAAACGGTATGATAAATGAAACAGCAATCAGTGCTGTCATCCGAAGCCAATTTGAGCCATTTTCCAAATGATAGTTGAATTCATTTCCTTGTAACATGGTCTTGGTCTCTTAGTTTCAGTATATTTTTCCACTAGTTTATGGTGCATTTGGTTGCACCAAATATCATGAAATTTCTTGATTAATCAAGTTTGTGTTGGTGCAAAGTTCATGAAATTTGAGCCATTTTCCAATTTGATTAATCAAGAAATTTCATGATATTTGGTGCAACCAAACACACTATTAGACACTTAATCATCATCGTCATCATCATCATCTAAGCCTTATCCCAATTAATTGGCGTCGGCTACATGAATTCTATTCCCCTTGCCCATGTCCTTTTGGGGGCCTTCCCTTTGCCCTTTTAGAGCCTTCAACTCATGTCAACTCACTCCTAACTGGTGCAGTTCTTGGTCTCTGCTGCACATGACTAAATCATCCAAGTCTATTTCCCCTCATCTTATTACCTATTAGTGCTACTCCTAAGTTCCCTCAAATACATTCATCTCTAATTCTATCCTTTCTTGTCTTGCCACTCATCCATCTCAACATCCTCATTTAAGCTACACCTATCATGTGAATATGTTGCTCCTTAACTGCCCAACATTGTCGCATAAAGCATGGCTGTTGATGTAGCTATCCTGTAAAATTTCCCTTTCAATTCAAGTGGTACGTGACGATCACATAAAACTGCAGAGGCACATCTCCATTTCTTCCACCCAGCTTGAATTCTATGGTTAACATCCTTCTCAATCTCTCCTCTTAAAGACCTATTGATCCAAGATATCGAAAGTGATCATTCTGGGAAACTTCTTGGTCAGCAATCTTAATTAATTCCTTGTTTCCACTCTTGTTGTTGCTAAAATTACACTTCATATATTCTGTTTTAATCTGACTAATTTTAAATCCTTTAGATTCTGAAGCACCCCACTATCAACTGTGTTTACGCCCTCCCTAGTCTTGTCAATCGAGACTGTCATCTGCAAACAACATACACCATGAACCCTTAGAAACTTAATGTTCCTTGAAATATTTTCGTTTTCAGTAAACCATAAAAATGGCAAGGAATCTTAGTATTCTGAGTCCATATCCAGGAGACATTCCCTCTTTCATTCTAGTTCTAGTATGGTTGTTCTTTAAATTTCCATTATTTGATCCTTTGTTCCTTGAACCAGTATATCTGTTGGAGCTGTCTCAAACTGCTGCCCTCCAGGTTCTCCTGACAGTTCGTTGCTATTGTCAGATGTTCGGTGCCTCCCTGGTGCGATAAATGAACACATTGCTCTTCCTTTGTTGCACCATCATCCTGAATTCGGACCATAGTACTAGTTTCTAATTCATCATTTTGATTTATTATCAGGAATGGAAGGTGGGCCTGTTTTCGGAAAGCATGCTCATCTCATAGGTATATTGACCAGACCCATAAGACAGAAAGCTAGCGGTGCAGAAATTCAGGTGAGGAGAAACACACATGGACTCTCTCTCTCTATTTATTTTACTTACATATCATGAGTAACGATCAGTTTTTTTTTTTCCTCCCCAAACATGTAATGTGGGATGTGTACGAGTTGTCTGGTGTAGTCCACTGTGTATATTCCTTGGTTTAGAGATCAGGTTCATCTGGTCATCAGGTGGGCCTCACATGTACATTAAATGTGGACCATTAGTCAAAATTTCCAATCCTCACGTGCGTTACATGTTACCCACTGCTCACCTGATGACTGGACTAGCCTGATTTTGGGGTTCAACGCATTCTGTTGGGCCTACCAAATGAGCAGCCAGGATGTCACTGACATGCCATGGGCATGTGGGGAGTGGATTCAGAGAGTAGGCAGCACATTTCTTTTGTATGTAAGATACACCCTGTTGCTCTGTATAACAGCTTGTGGTCACGTGGGATGCCATATCAACTGCTTGGAGCGATGGGCCGCAGAAAGTACTTAAAAGGACCGTGGGAAATCTGGATGGCTATGATATAAAGAGGGCATGGTCATACAACAAAACTGATTTCCATGGATCCTTCAATTATACACGGGAACCTCCTAAGACCCATTGCTCCCCTCCCTTTCCATTTGAGAAAGCTCTGCCTTCTATAGTTCTTGTCACGGTAGGTGATGGAGCATGGGCTTCGGGTATTGTACTCAACAATCGTGGCTTAATACTCACAAATGCTCACCTTCTGGAGCCATGGAGATTTGGCAAAACACATCTTGGAATGGATGAAACCACATTCCTGGCCATGTCTACCCGCTCCGTATGTGAACAAGAGAGAAGTGATGGCCGAAAGGGGAGACAGTGGTCTTCTCCATCTTTGGTGAAGACTTCGGATGCTTCTGTGGGGGATGACCACATGGCATCTACATTGGATTCAATTAAGAAAAGTTATAAAAGATTGCGTGTTCGTCTAGATCATATGGAGCCCCGGGTTTGGTGTGATGCTAGAGCTGTGTATGTTTCAAAGGGACCTTTGGACATTGCATTGCTGCAACTCGAGTCTGTTCCAAATCAACTCTGCCCAATCGCTCCACATTTTGTATGTCCATCTCCAGGGTCAAAGGCGTTTGTCATTGGACATGGTCTCTTTGGACCACGGTCAGGTGAGACAAATTTGGTACTTTCTCCTTGTCTGCTGTATATTTGAAATGTATAATTGTAAACACGTCCCCTCTATTTTATGACAATTGTAAACAACTCCCCTCTGTTTTAACATATAGATTCTTCCCTTCTGTTTCACATATTCGGTGCCACTTCTGTTTCACATATTCGGTGCCACTATTAACTGAGCAATTGACCATTTTAACCCTATCTCATATGCAACTAATTATGTTATCCAACCCATTCAGCATGGTCACTCCATGTAAATGGGACACCCCAAAAATCAGGCTGATCCAACATTAGCCACCACGTGAATTTGGAGGTTTTTGGGTGGGGGTCTATTGTTTTCTATGGCGTGGCCCGCATGGGTGATTGGATCAGCCTGTTTTTTTTTTTTTTTTTGGCGTCCAATATTTTTGGAGTGACCCTGCTAGATGTGTTGGCTACCATTTGTACATAATGGTGGGCCCCACATGTAGGGAAAATTAACTCCTCAATGTGAGTGTATAGTTGTCATTTGCTAGGCACTCACAATAATCCAAAATAGAGGAGAGGTGTTTACAATTTCTCATAAAAAAGAGGGGAGGTGTTTCCCTTTGAAATTATCAAACTTCTTGTGGAATAACCGTCTTTGTTGCCTTTTTTTATATTAATTGTTTTGGTACAGATCTCTGTCCATCTGTTTGCTCCGGAGTAGTAGCAAAGGTGGTTGAAATGGAGAGGCCCCTCCACCTCTATGGTTTGGGTGTACTGGATACTGAAGAAAGATACTTACCAGCAATGCTTGAAACTACAGCTGCTGTGCATCCAGGCGCTAGTGGCGGTGCAGTGGTAAATTCAGATGGTCATATGATAGGACTGGTCACCAGGTAATTCTCAACCACAATAGTCTGCAACTTGCTGAAAACAGATAGATGTTTAAGTGGAGTGATATGCTTAATACCTCAACCCCAAAATCACGAGACACCCGGTAGATGCCCCATGAGTTTGCAATATTCAGTGGGCCCCCCTTAGAAGCAAGCCAAAGAATGTCTGCCATCATGCCAGTGGGGCTTAGTGTATGGTGCCAATCATGTGTTGTCAATAGGGCGTTGCATCATCTTGTCAGCTTATGTCATTACCCTTTCTGTAAATTATCGGAGTATGAGTAGAATTAACAATCACATGGTTATTGATGTTCCAGTATGTCTCAGATACGATCGGTGACTGTGTTATTGCATGGGGTTCGAAACTTGCATGTACTGCATGAAGTGGCATGTTTATGCCAGCATTCTAGGAAAAAAGAAAAAGAAAAAGAAATTAGAATACATACACACATACTTGTGTATTCTGTTCTTCACAATATCTTCATTCAGGCATAATTAGAGATGTCATTTTTGACCTCTCATGATTACAGCAATGCGAAGCATGGTGGAGGAACTATCATACCGCATCTCAACTTCAGCATACCATGTGCAGCTCTAAGGCCAATTTTCAATTTCTCAAGAGGTTGGTTGTTTTCCTTTGTGCATTCGCGACGTAAATTTGAAATGAGTGGTGATATGGTGATTCTCACAGGGAGAGATTGAAGAGGTGTACCCCTGCCCCATGTTGCTCGAGTGAGAGATCTGGGCCCCACTCATCAGGTGGGTCCCATCATAGACATACCCTTGCTTGAAAAGTTAGGCCAGTTTCTCATCAGTGAGCAACATGTATGTGAGAAAAATGGATGGCTAGGAGAGAAAAAAAAATAGAGTTCATATTCAATGTACGTGTGTTGCCCACCTGATGAGTGGACTGGCCTGATTTTGTGGGCAGGGAATGGTCAGATTGGGACCCACTTGAAGAGTGGCCAGGATCCATGCTTGGGCCCACATTGGCATGCCCGCTGCAAATTGATTCATCCACCTCTTGAATTGCTAGCATTTCTCCTTACAAATAGGACTCTGGTTTCTGATGCCGAGTATGTCAATCCACAGACATGCGGGATGTGTCGATCTTACAAGCGATGGACAAGCCAAACGAACTCCTCTCTTCTGTGTGGGCGTTGATGCCACCACCGCCATCTCAAAGGCCGGCACCCTTCCCTAGCCTGCCAAAATCTCTCATGGAGAAGATTAACAAAGGGAAAGGATCTAGCTTTGCTAAATTCCTTGCTGAAAATCGTGCTGAGACGTCACTTGGGGAGCAACCTCCGAGCGTGGATCAGCCTATCAAAGAAGAGTTCCTTACTAAGATCCTTCCAAGCAAAATCTAACCACAATAAAAGAGCAAAAAGGTAGGGACTAATTTTATTTTGTTGGTCTCACTTAGATTTATTTTATTTTTTCTCTTTGAAATGTATCATCTCCACCATCGGTATGAAATAATCTAATTGTATCTGTTATGAGCATTGCAGGGAGTGGCAGAACAATGGATGAAACCTTGTACCACATATCTTCAGATTAGAAATAACAAATTGGAAAGTGATGCTGCTTTATGCTCGTGTTGGCCCGAATCAGTCATTTGCGGTTGGCTTTTAAGATCCCCCCTCCCCTCCTTTTTTAGTTCCTAACCAAATAAAAATTCACTGGACCCAGTAATTAAAAAATTCGGGTGTCGTCACTAACACACCACGGGCGGAGGCAATCCCTCTATACCGCTTATTTTTCTCCTTCTACAAATCATGTTTATCCAACCATGTTCAGAACATGAATTTGCATGATTGCTTGGCCACTGTTCTACGACCGGTGGCTTGCCTAACCTATCCCTTTACCTTTTTCTCCCCTGGAGTATAATGTAGTAGGATCATGGTCTAAAATCCTAACTTGGCATCCGTCTGCAACGGAATGAGTCATCCGACAGAAACGGGACTATTCCTTTCTCCATTGTTTAGCATTGGAGGATTGATTTTTTTTTTTTCCTGCAGTTTCTTTTGGGGGTCATTTGGATGCATGTAAATGGTTTTTAGTAGTAAATGATTTACAACCTGTCCTGTTTGGCAGTAAGCTGTAAATGATTGTCTGTGTTTGAATAGCCCGTGAATTGATTAAGTCTTGTAAATGGAGAGCCAATCTTTGAAAATATAGCCATTAGGCTGTAAATGAAATCACAGCAAAAGTTGGGAAATTAAATGGGGCTGAAAGCTGTAAATGATTTATGGGCATTTTTCAACATTCAAACACAGACTGTACTGTAAACCACTTACAGCTAGCTTTATTTACAGGCATCCAAATGACCCTCGAAGGAATTTTAGAAAGTGGTAATAACGAATGAAAGGGAGAGCATAAATTGAAAGAAACACCTCCTCCCAAAGCATTGAGAGTCCAAGTTTGATTCGCCAGTGCGGAATTAGGATTCCAAGTTGCGGGTGTGTTTTCACATGACGAATGCAAGCAGCAAAGTAGTTCAAATGAGGCTGAAGCGAGAGATCTTACAGAAACACCCCACGTCTCTCCCCATTCTGAAACAGTGGTGGAATCATGGTTTTAAGAACTTGTTCGAGTTGACTTGGATTTGGTAACACCTGATACGGTTCAGTACTATTGAGTCGCCCTGAGTTGGGCCGGTCCCAATTCTACTAAGGGCTGGACAGGTCGATCCAAGTCGATGAGACTTTAAACGATGGTTGGAAGAAGTTATGAACTGCTGCAGTTTCCCTTTTTAAAAAAATATTTTCAGATTCAAGAAATAGCTTACAGTGAGAATCTATATGTAGGATATAAGCTATCCTGTTATAAAATGTACTAGGATGGATGTGCGCTTTTGACAGGATCCATGTCAACATGGCACATTTGTGTGATCTAGGCTGTTCATTAGGTAGGCCTACATGTTTATATGGTGGTGATTGGGTCGGACACGGTTTGGCTGGTGACACCAACACCAACCAGCTAGTTAAAGCTCCGTGGCTTCACCTTGATATTCATCCATTTTACCAGGTCATTTTTGGGCGGATGCCCTAAAATGAGCTGGCAAAATGGGCGGACGGCATGGACGATACACATACATCATGGTGGGGCCCACAGAGCTTTGACACCAGCTAGCTGGCTAGTGCCAGGGTCACCACCCCAACCGCCTCCGATTGGGTCAGCTTGAGCCTTACCCTATTCACTCAACGGCCAAAGATCCAGGCTGGAGCCTGGCTCATTAACCGACATGAGAAAGCCGTGTTCAGCCCATGAGCAGATCCTAAGCCCAGGCCCGTATCAGGTAGCCCACTTGGTGTTTGTACCCCCCACTTTGGGACGTGGCTTCGGTGGATTTATATCCATGCCGTCTATCCTTCTCACCAGCTCATTTTAGGGAGTGAGCCCAAAAATGAAGCAGATCCAAATCTCAGGTGGACCACACCACAGGAAACTGGTGATTGAATGCCCACCATTAAAAACTTGTTGGGGATACAATTTTTGAATCAAGCTGATATTAGTGTGGTCGCTTCATCCAGGTCTGTGTCACCTTATCAACAGGTTGGATAGCAAATAAACATTACGGTGGCCTCCAAGAAGTTTTTAATGGTAGGTGTTCAAATTGCCACCGTTTCCTGTGGTGTGGTCCACTTGAGTTTGGATCTGCTTCATTTTTGTGCTCATGCCCTAAAATGAGCTGGCGAAATGGATGGATGGCATAGATATAATACACATATCAAGGTGGGCCCCATAGTCGGAGATCCACCGAAGCCACATCCCTAACTTTCAGGCTAGGGCGCATAAGCGTCTCAAAATGGACTCAGAAATTCAGGTCCAGGTCCCTGGCTGAGACCGAGGTCTGAAGCTGATGCCCGGGTCTTGAAATGGTCGCGGTTGGAAATTCGGGTCCGAAGTTGATGGTAGATCTCAAAAATGGACATGGAGAGTCAAGTCCTCGACAGAGGCCGAGGTCTAGAAGTGGACGTGCTTCAAAATTTGGGCCCCTTGATGGAGACAGGTTCCTGAAATAGGCTCAGTTGGAAATTTGAGTCTCTTGCTGAGGCCTCAGGGCACCATTTCATAAACAACCTGCTTCTCACATGCTTGTGCCCCATTGCCACATGTGGGTCCCACAATAGCTGTCCATGCACTCTCTCTCTCTCTCTCTTAAAGGTTTTGGATTCGACAATCGACCTATATTTGGAACCGAATTGGGGTACCAAACTCAGGTCCTTTCGGTTAGGATATATGAGGTACCGAATTCAAATCTGATTGGGTTCGGATTTCCCATGGTTTTACAATGACAATAGTAAATGTCTATAAATGGGTAATAATTAATTACTCTTGTTATTGTCTATGTTGTCACTTTTTTTTTTTTTTTTGTTTTTACACGCACACACACCCCACACACTCACCCATAGTGGGATTTCACCACCTATGGATACTCGAACCCTTGACCGGGTGTTAAAACTCCTGAGAGTCCACCACCCGAGCAAGAGCAAGGAGCCTGTCTATGTTGTCACTTGTATTTGACTGTAATGATGACTTTATTATATTGTTTATTTCACCCAGAAATTACTATAATATTAAGTATGAAAATGTAATGATTACAATTTATTTTACCACTTCCTTTAAAATAGTATTCGACTCTTAATTTACCAGCCTTAATTCCTATTTAAACAAACACTTCAAAATGATAGCTCATTTACTTTGCATTTCATAGGAAATCAAAAACCAAACAGCCCCACAGGTTCTATTGAGCCCAATTTAATGCATGATTTAGAGCCAGCCAGCCGAATCATCCACGTTAACATTATTTGAATGGAGCATTTTGTCCATCAGGCTTGTGTCACACATGTTCCAATATTGGACCATCAAAGTATAGTCCCAAGTATGGATAAAAAATAGGCTTAATGTCGCACTTTGAATGTTCTTAGTCATCTGAATTCATCCTTTCAATTTGTATCACTAACCATTTTCAACTTACACCATCCATGGAGCAGCCTGTGAATTACCTGAATTGCATTAAGGCCATGTTCAAGGCCATGTTTGCATAATATGGATTCCGTTCCAAACAACCGAAGAAGGAAAAAGGTTTTCCTATGATGTGACTATTTCTGTAGTTTGAATAGCAAAGGAATCATTACAATTTTCTATAATTGGGATTCCTAGAGCGAGAAACTATATGACAGTTGTGAGAGTAATATGAGATTTTCACTTACCATCAAACATCAACTCTAAAATGGGAATTCATGCTCTAATAATGCTCACGGAAATCATTATTAGATAATAACTGTTTTTCCTTTCTCTTCCCTTTGATCCCACTAATAAAAAATGCCCTTAAATTTGGACCGCTAAACAATTCCGGCATGCACCATCTACAAATTGAATGGTCCTTATCGTCACATGTAGACCGCATACCTCTCTGGGATGTGAAAACTCAACTTGGATGGTCCATCCACTGGTGATCCATGTTTTTAGGCATAGGGTAGTAATGGGCTAGGCTGGATTGGCCTTGGCTGATCAGGCTGAAAAGGCCCTAGCCCTTACAGGCTGGGTCAGGCTAGGCTAGGCTGGTCCATATGGATAAGAGAAAAAATGGTGGGTCCCACATGGGTGATGCACGTTCACAAAATAGGTGGCCCATGACAAAAAAAAAAAAAAAAAAAAAAACACGAGGGTGAAGAAAAAAAAAGGGCATTTTTTCTTAATATTTTCTTAGCTGGCCACTAATTTTTGACTCTGTGGCCCACCTTTTGAGCAGGCAGGGCTACCTTGTGTAGCCAAGGCATCTGCATGGAAGGACCCTCAAGACGCATGCAGTGGACCTTAGACATGTGCTCAACAAGGACTACATCTCACAATTGAGTGCAACATGGCACGTCTTAGAGCCTAGGCCCCTCCCATCGGCTCCCTGGCCCATTACCACCCCTAGTGATTGGAGACAAGAATTAATGATAATGAATGTCTTTTTTTTTTTTTCGGCTTCTCATCCCATCGAGCCTAAGACCATGTTTGGTTGCTGCTTGAAAATGAGTTCATCTCATCTTAGTATGTATTTACGCATGTTTGGTGGAACCAAATATCATGATATTTCATGAATCTTTGGTGAACCAAATGCACACTTAGAGACTGGTGGGGATTAAAAATATTAACCATAATTTATATAAACTATGATCTAACACATAATAATTGTTACCTAAAACAAGATGTAATCACTTTCAAGTGTCAACCAAACAAGGCCTTGGTATTTTTTAACCATGTATCTTCCATGAGATATCCCCACGCCAAGATGGAAGTGTATGAAATTGCAAATACCTGATCAAAGGAAAAGCAATCCAAGAGAGGTTCTTTGTATTGGGGATTCATTCCCCTCAGTTTCATCTACCATTTTCAAGTTTATCAATTGAAAGTCTTTAAGAATAAAGAGAAAAAAAGAAAGACCAAAAAGAAGAAGAAGAAGAAGAGAACATTCTGCGACATTAGTTGGAACTACTGACCTCCGTGACGGGATTTCGCCAAAGCAATTTCTTCGTAATCTACTTGACAAGAAAATCATAAACAATCATTCTGCAAATCTTTGGAAAATTCTTCAAAAAACAGCATCCTTGACTCAATAAATCATCTTCTGTTGTGAGAACCACTAGCTGCTGGATAAAGCTCTCCTCAGATGCATTGTTTCGGAAAAAGTCTCACAGATTGGCAGGCGCTTATGCAGTCTCATGGTTGAGCTTTGCCAGATGAAAATAACAGCCAAACACAGCTTTAAGGGCACATCACCGTGTCATGGCCCAACAACTGCAGCATTGCTGATGCAATGAAAAAATCGACACCCCCACTTTTAGACCCGCTTCACCCCTAGCATCTTTGCAGCCAGCTCCCACGTAACAATGGCAGCAGCATTAGCTGGAAATGCCCTCACCAATGTGGGCCCGAGACCTGCATAGCATCCACTCAACCCTACTCTCCTGTGTATCTACAAGAAGCAAAATCCGATAAGCTTCTTCAGTGCTGTGATGGAAAATCCAATTACACAGGATGGGAAGTGGACTACCAAGCTGAGTGTCTGGAAAGGATTCCGGGTAGAAGTTGTATCTGGGGACGTTTGAACAACGGTTTTCGCCACATCCAAGGGCAAGACAGTAGACCAGAACTGTAAATGCAGAGAAACATTGAAAAGCATAAGAACATGATTTTAGTTAATTCTGGAATGATGTGTTCTATGATGTTAATTCTGGAATGATGTGCTGTATGATGGTCAACTGGAATGAATGGTGTTTTCTTTTTCTTTTCCTCGGCCCAAAAATGGTACAGGTGGGGCCCACCCCTCGATAGCTTAAATACATGCTCTAATTTCTTCCCTATAAGATTATTAGCCATCCAATGAAGATGGAAAATTACAACCAATCGTCTGCATTTTCATGGGGCCAACTCAGCAACAATGTTGCGGGCGGGGGGATGGGATTTTCTGGGGTTTCTCCGATTCACTTTGAGGCTCATTGTAATGAATGATGTGGGACACCACAAGGTGGGCCCTGCATGTAATGTTTGTTGGGCCAAACAAAAATTTAATCAAACATTGAATGCTCTTGTTGAACCTTGGGATGGCAGTACTTACAGCTACACCAGCAAGCCCACCGCTGATTATGCCGATCCCCACATCAGCTAACAACTTCTGCTGGTGGTTGACACCGTGTGAAGTTGAATCCAGTTGCAAATGCACGTAATAACGGCTGAACTCGTAAGTGCTAAAGAAGACAGCATTTCCAATCGATTCTCTTAACAAAGTTGCAAAACCGCCCCGAAAGATGCCCTTAATCTGAGAGAGAAGCTGTCCATCAGCCCAAAGCACACACATCCATTTCCAAATACATAAAAAAAGGGAAAATCAGAGTATTTCACTCACTCCATCGTTCTTCACGGTCTTAAGAGCACAATCAAGTGGACCACTGTATCTTCCGTGCTTGGAAATTGCCGAGTCAGTCCCTTGAACTTGCATCCTACACTGGAAAATCTTTAGTGTCACGTGCAGAAAAATGGAAGGGAAAATAACATTTTTTTTTTTTTTTTGTAGAAAACCTACTTGAAAGTTGTGTATCTACCAAAATGTACATGCCTCTAAAAAATACTTCCCAAAACATTTTCGGTCAATTTAGATATCTTCCCCGACCATTTTACCCTCTACCCATACCTCAGTGGCAGCTGATTTTAGCTTAGTTGATATTGGACAGTGTATCTTATTGGCTGATCGTGTATTGCATACCAGAGTAGCCGCTAATATTCAGTGGCTGATACGGGCAGCAACACTGACACATACCGATTCCCATCATTATGGTTGACACGGGCTATGGAGACTTTTTTTTTTTTTTTTTTTCAGTTTTCACTGTTGATGATTTTTTTCCTTTTTGTTTGTTTGTTTGTTTGTTTGTTTTTTTTAGTTTTTTTTAAATAAATTTATAAATTATTATTTAAATTCTCTTGGAGAAAGGGGATTTGGGGTTTTGCTCCTATTCTAGACTAGATTTGAGTGAGAAAACCATGAACTGAAGCTGGAAGCATCACTTCGGGGAAAAATCTTCGTAAGAGGTAAAACATGCCTCCTACTGTTTTCTTGGAAAATTTTAATGTAGTGCTCACTAAAAATAGCCATGAACTAGCAAACCATGCTTATTTTGCATGAACTTTGGTAAGGCATCCATTATTTTCAAAAAATTGGGTATATTTTTTATTTTGGTTTTTCTTTCTATTTTTCATTTTTTAATCTTTATCATGCACCCATGTAATGTTAGATATATAAATCAGTGTAGTTAGGCTTGTATCTAGATAAGTCAGCACTTAGGCGTTTAAGGACTTCTTTTTTTCTTTTCTTTTTTTCAAAAAGATTTTGGGCATTCTTTTAATTTTATTTTTGTCTTTTCATCATATTGTGAATTTTCTAATATTACAAGATGAGGAGGATGATGATTTTGAAGAGCCTCCTCAACCTACAATGGGGCATTGACTAAGCACTATAGGGTATTAATCTTATATTGTACTTACCAACTAACCAATCCATCTAACCATCTATTCTGCCCATGGTCTGTAGAATAGGGTACATAGACTACAAAAGTTGTATAGTTGTACTTGCAATAATTGTAGGCTTGCGGTATGTATGTCATGTTTTAACTTTCACACACATAAAATGTTTGGATTAACTAATTTACATAATATCTTGAACTATAAAACAAACTCAACAAGGTCATCGAAAATGTCAAAATTCCACATTGAACGCTGGAAGGATAGATAACGACAGCCATACAATAAAGGGCATGCATAAAAATATACTAAAAATACAAAATAAACATCAAAATAGGCAATTTTTCATTTTTCTGACTTTTATCTGTTATTTTTCATTTTTTCCTTTAAAAGTTGCATTGATTTTGCTGATGTGGGCAAAGATACAGCCTACCCAAATATTCGTATCATGTTTTCGGGCCAGTCCATATGAGCATCAATATGATATTTGAACCTTGCTTGTAGCTGAAACTTTTACCATAAGCTAAAAAGTAAGATGTTGAAAGAAAATGTTAAGTTCCAAATATTGGGTTTTGGTAAATTAAATATCCATGAAAACAAATAGGTTTTGGTAAATATGCAGATCTCGAGTAGGTATTGGACACTAAAGCTAAAAGCAAGCAGGTTTTGGTAACTCTCTCAACATGAAGAGTGCAAAAAATACCAAAGTATGAGATTCTATAATTCACTTACTTTCACTAGCTCTGCTGGACATAGGATGAAACTGATGATAGCTCCGCCATAGGCTGCTGAAGGAATTATTACCTTGAGCTGCGGCTTACTGCTATTCACTTCCCCCTTATGCAAGCAACAGATGAAATAAAATATCATCACCACCCTACGGACACAAGGTCCTCGATAAGAAAAGATAGAGAGAGAGAGAGAGAGTATGAAATGGCGACTAAGGAGACTCCAGCTTGCAAGTGTATTGCCCATGGCAACTCATTCAGGCAAATGCTGGATTAAGCCAGCATATATCAAACTTGAGTTGCTCTCTGATATAGAACTACCTGCAATAATTGTTTCATTTGAGAATAGATGCCAAATAGAAGAGAGCTTTCAAAGGCCATCCCAATAAAAGAAGACGTTGCACCTCTGTAGAGTCCTTTCACCTGTAAGATACATGCATTAATGGGGTTTGCAGGATATAAACGTGAAGAAAATTGAAGTCACTACAAGAGAAACCAAACAACTAAAATACACACTCAAAGAAACTTTAGACTATTGAAGACAGCTCTTCAAAAAAGTGTCATATTCTCCAAGGCAGGCAGACGTGCTTGCAAGCAAGATTGAAAATACAGGTCCAATAAGGTGGACAGCGTTCAGCCCACCTTGTGGGCAGCGTGTGCATGAGCAGAAAGATCAAGAGATAGGCGGTGAATAGAGAGAAGAGGAAGAACACACACACACACACATAGAGGGGGGGAGGGAGGGAGATGTTCAAGGTTATTTTAAATTAAAGAGCAAAGTAGTTACACAAGAGGGGCTCAGCTGGGCCAGCAAGGCTGAAGGCCAATAATGTTCACCACCAAAACATGCACATGTGAGAAGGCAGAGCTCTAAGTCCTAGAGGAGGGGGGAGAATAGGACTATGCCAAATAAAAAATAAATGCGGAATACAATGACAGATAACACAATTAAATAGCAACCTCAAATGCATTAGTCTTGAGAGGTTGATACAAACTGAGCTCTAAGGACAACTTTTTACCAAAAACCAAAGTTTATGGTAGGACAACCTGATGTCTAGAACGTTGGTAAGCATCAAAAACTCAAACTGAGAATGAGGCGAAGGAAATAAACTAAATTATGACAACATTCACTACAGTGCTTAAAGAAAATTACAACATTCAGCACATCACGTACATCACAACCATCATCCAAACTCCGAGAATTATAATGGTTCGTGTGTGTACACCAACTGTTCGCAAACAGCCACACAACTACTCCACTCCCAATATCTACACCCACGGGATATTGGCTTTCACTAAGAAATAAGGTTTTCCAAGGTTCACCTTAAAACCTTCACAATTGTGTTTTTCAAATGGGCTTACACAATTACAAAAACCCCACACTGAGATTTTCTGGCTGAATCTCACAAACCAAAAATAGAGAAAATTGAAATACTTATATGAAGATTCCGATGTAGCCCAGTAGAACCAATTCGATGTAGACGTAGATGTTCAATGTCCAATCTCACAAAAGAAAGAGTTCTAGGTCTAAATGATTTTTAAATTAAATCAACCTGGGGCTAGCTTGATTTGATTTTGATCTCAAAAGGGTAAATCACAATTCCCCTTTTTAATACAATAGAGTTGAACAAAGAGATCACAAAATCAAATACAAAAAGCTTTGAAAAGAATTTAAAATGATTAAGTAATAATTTCACAATTGCAGCGAATTATATCTCAGAGTAATGGCTTGATTAGGCTTGGAATGAATGAAAAACTCTGAGATTCGTCCTCTATTTACAATCATCAACAAATATAGATCAGCATCAAGCATAAACATGTCTAAGGATTATCCAAGCAAAAGCAAAGAGTTAAAAGTTAGTACATGCCCAATATAAATAAGAAGACTAATCAGAACCAGAAGACAAAGTAGGAATAGATGAGTCAATTTGATATAATCCCTTTTTAATGCGACGAAGGTATTTGTGCATATATTTGAATTGTGTTTCATGGGATACATGGAGACCATCCACCTTCTCTTCTAAGGTTCTAAGTCTCTCATCAAAATCAGAAGTCTGAAAATTAGGATCAGCCTCATAATCAAATTCTAACTCATTAAACAGATCATCCATATTCACGTCGTCAGTAGGTAGTGCCTCTTCCTCTCCAACTTCTTCTCTAGCTCCTCCAGCGTCCCTATCAACTTGACCAGGAGCCAACTCTAATTTTATCTTGTTGATATTTGAGTTGTTGAAGGGAAGATGAGAAATAGGAGCTTCTCCAAGTGGCATGACCACAAGACAGTGAGTACCAAGGGTGGTGATCAAATAAGCGAATGGAATAACGCTATGCCCCGGATGAAGACGAAATTGGATAATAATATAAGAGATTAATGACGGAAGACACACTTGAATGCCGGAAACGACAGAATGAAGAATACGCACCATGAAAGAAGTTAATTCAGACTTGTTACTAGATCTAGGGTAAACATTGGAAATAAAGATGTGATGTAGTACTTTGTATCTGGGTAACCTATGGTTGGCATGGAGCGCAATCCCGGAATTCCATTCCGAGTTCATGTTACATAAATTTCTGGTTAAAAGGCGTTTTTCAGATTCATTCAATCTCTCAGCCAATATGGATATTGGAATCCCTTCATCATTAACTGGTATATCCATCAAGCTAGAGATCAAGTGACGATCTACTGGAAATGTACCATCTTTAAACGTAATAGTGAAGGTTAAATTTTCAATAGAAACATCACTAATACATGCATACATGGCTTGTGCAATGGACCAATATGGGGGTCCGCCCCAATTCAAAATGTTATCCCATCCTAGAGCCACAAAGAGGGAAATGATATTGAACTGAACCAAATGGTTGGAATTGACGGTCTGTTCAACAATGATGTTGCGGAGACGAATATCCCGCACATATTCCGGGTCCTCTTCGGGTGATCGAAGAGTGCGTACAGAAATAGGTGAGGAACAAGAAGAAGAAGGACCACGAGTAGTTCTCTTCTTATGTCTACCTTCCATTGCAAGATAAAATAGGAGAAAGCAAGAAAGATTTATGGATTTCACCCAAATCAGATTTTTCCAAAAAATGCAAGGAAACCACAAGAAAGCTTGAAATAAACACTAGAATCAAGCTAAATGAGATGCAAGGAACCTAAATCCGAAAGAAAAATGAAAATGACGTACTAACCAAGTTGTATTCGGAAGTGGGTTCGACCAGTCGGAGAAGGGGCTGTTGGAGAAGATGAAGAAAGAGAAGAAAAAGTGATTTTTCTTACAATAAAAGCACCCTACCCGCGCATCTCAACTGGTCGAGTATATACTCGACCGGTTGTGCCGTGACTGGTTGAGTGTGTACTCGACTGGTCGTGCAGACTCAAAAATTCTCAATTTTAATAATTTTTGAAATTCTAAAAAATTTGCAAAAATATAAATATACAAAATATAGTACAAACAGACACAATAATTTCATATCAAATTATATATACCAATATCCAGTTTTAACTTAGAGAACCTGTTTCTGTCAAGTGGTTTAGTGAAAATGTCTACAAGTTGATTTTCAGTTTGAACATAATCCAATGAAATAATTTTATCTTCTACTAATTCACGAATGTAATGATATCTAATGTCAATATGCTTGGTTCGTGAGTGCTGGATGGGATTCTTAAAGATATTGATTGCGCTAGAGTTATCGCAATACAGTACCATAATATCTTATGCAATGTTGTGCGCATATGCGGTCGCACATTTTATTTTATTTTATTTTTCGCATTTTTTCAAAAAATTTTAAAAAAAACGCATATATATTTTTTTTGCATTTTTTCAAAAAATTAAAAAAAAATAAAATTAGAAAAATCAAAATAAATTATTATATGTCATTGGGACATGAAATACATTTAATTTTAGTAAAAATAAAATAAAACCAATTACGTACAGCTCCTATTTGAAATCTTCCCTTCAACAACACAAATATCAACAAGATGAAATTAGAGTTGGCTCTTGGTCAAGTTGACGGGGATGCTGGAGGAGCTAGAGAAGAAGTTGGAGAGGAAGAGGCACTACCTACTGACAACGTGAATATGGATGATCTGTTTGATGAGTTAGAATCTGATTCTAAGGCTGATCCCGATTTTCAGCCTTCTGATTTTTATGAGAGACTTAGAACCTTAGAAGAGAAGGTGGATGGTCTCCACGTATCCCATGAAACACAATTCAAATATATACGCAAATACCTTCGTCGCATTAACAAGGGATTACATCAAATTGACCCATCTATTCTTGCTCCGTCTTCTGGTTCTGATTAGTCTTTTTAGTTATATTGGGCATGTACTAACTTTTAAATCTTTACTTTTGCTTGGATAATCCTTTGACATGTTTTATTTGCTACTCTAAGGAGACGTTTATGCCTGATGATGATCTATATTTGTTGATGATTGTACATGATATTCACTCTCTTACCTCATACTCTTCTCTGTTATTTTTATTCTTCATTCATCTATGTATTTCTTTTTCTTTCCTTTGTCATATTGTGACAAAAAGGGGGAGAAATGTGGTATGATTTGAATAGTATAATGATTGGATTTGGATGTGGTTGTAGAGAAATATAGAAGTGCATATTTTTTTTTTTTATAGATATGTAGTTGATTAATACAGGTACTCTACAAATCACCTTGTCTGGATGGAGGGGGAGTAGTAGATTGAGGGGTGGTAGTAGTAACATTGTCTTGTGAACTGGTGCATGATTCTTTAGTCGGTTTTGTCACAAATTTGACAAAGGGGGAGATTGTAAGTGCTATGTTATAATTTGAGCACCCAATATTGTCAAATTTTGTTGTGCCAAACTGCTTGTAATCAGTATCTTGTTATGATAAGATGGAAAGTTCAAGATCACCATCGTCAACTCTTTTACATTTTCAAGTTGAAGAACATTGCCAAAGATCGAACACAAGCTCAAGTATAAGAATAGAAATTTAAAGCTCAAGTTAAAGTTTAAGACCACCACCTTAAGTCTCAAGATCACAAGCTCAAGAATATGAGGTCAAGCTTCATGTGCTTCAATATAAACGATCTACCGAAGCGATCGATGTTTCAAACTCACATTTAAGGTATGGATGACCCTAAATTGACCATAGGTTAGGTCATATTAATTGCATATTGAATTTGGGTCAATGTATAAGTTTATAGGCTTTTCTTCGACTAGTCCTAGTTATTGTTCGACTAGTCCAAGCACTAGCTCGACCAGTCCAAAGTGTTTCTCGACTAGTCTAAGATTTGTTGAGAATTTTCAGAAATTTTTTGTTGTAGCTCGACCAATCGTGCACACTGCTTGACCAGTCGAGTGAACAGTCTTGACTAATCAAACAGTGCTCGACTCGAACTCCAGCGACTTAATTTTTATTCACTCGACCAATCGAGTGCATAACTTGACCAGTCGAACAAGCCACTCGACCTATCGAGTAACGGGTTTATCTTATCGCACTAGAAATTTTAAAAATTGGTTGGTGCTTCGATCAGTCAAACCGACCCTTAGACCAGTCAAGAGAACAAAAATTAAGTCGCTGGAGTTCGAGTCGAGTACTGTTCATTTGGTCAAGACTGTTCACTTAACTGGTCGAGCAGTGTGCACGACCAGTCGAGCCACAACAAAAAATTTTCGAAAATTCTCAACAAATCTTGGACTGGTCGAGTTAATGCCTGGACTAGTCGAACAATGACTAGGACTAGTTGAAGAAAAGCCTATAAACTTATACATTGACCCAAATTCAATATGCAATTAATATGACCTAACCTATGGTCAATTTAGGGTCATCCATACCTTAAATGTGAGTTTAAAACATCAAAACATCGATCGCTTCGGTAGATCGTTTATATTGAAGCATATGAAGCTTGATCTCGTATTCTTGAGCTTGAGCTTGTGATCTTGAGACTTAAGGTGGTAGTCTTAAACTTTAACTTGAGCTTTGAATTTCTATTCTTGTACTTGAGCTTGTGATCGATCTTTGGCAATATTTTTCAACTTGAAAATGTAGAAGAGTTGACGATAGTGATCTTGAACTTTCCATCTTATCATAACAAGATACTGACTCCAAGCGGTTTGGCACAACAAAATTTGACAATATCGGGTGCTCGAATTACAACATGCCTTTCAACAAAGATGAAATTAGACTATTTTCAGTAAATAGCACACTCATTTTAGGTCACTCTTCAGGTTGACAAAATCCCAATTTCTATTGATGATTTGCTTTGTCTATAGCTAACCCATCATGCTGCTGCAAAAACATCTTACCAAGGGCAAACTTTATAAAGACTTTTCCCTATTATATTGTTACATGAGAATGAAATTTTAAAAAATATTTTTTTTAAAAAAACCCCTAAAACCCAATTTTGGTTGCAATTTCAATTTGTATACCCATGGCAAGGAATTAGTCTTCCCAAATCTCAACAAGTACTCCCTCATACTTCTCTAGATGGACAACTCCCAAAATGTAGTCTATTGGATCATGGAGATTCTCCTCATTTGAAATTGAATGTTATCTCTCATTAATTGGGATGGATGGGATGTATGCTTAAACCCAGTTAAGTCATCTAAATATTAATATGGTTATCATGAGCCCATTGCTCACCAATATAAGCAATTGAAACCTTGATAGATTTCAAAAATTTTAGTCCTGTAGGTGAACAAATATGGGAGACAACATTGAAATTCTACACTGTCATTGCCTATAGTGACTCCTTGTCCAACAGTAGAAACATTCAATGTTCCACACCTTACAAAGTGTACATTACAACACCAGAGCATATGATATAAACATCATGTATGCAGTATGATGCACATCTGTCCCACGCCATAACAGGCATCACTAATGTGGCACATGCATGTGCATAAACTCCAATTCCACAACGTCTACGATGCTCCAAGTTATAGAACCCAACCCTCAAGCATGAATAGTTGTCATTTGTGGTCCCCATATTGGCATTCTCACATTAGTAGGCCTCATGGGCACATAACGAACCATGGCACTTCTAAGTTCCTATCACATTTATCTTGATAATCCTACCACCTCATTGGACAAAAGGGACAGAAGTTCCTGTTGGTTTGAGGATCCTATACATTTTTAATATCCATTGGGGCTGTTTCTTTCGCCAATTTCCCTGGTAATGTAGGGGAAATGTGTCATCATTATAATTTTACCACTACCAAACCAAACGCGAGAATCGTCGGTCAAATGCAGATGTATTCAGAGACAAGGAATTTGTAATCAGCGCACTTTTCCATGTAATTACTGTAAAAATCTTGAACCCAAACAATGACATCAGTGTATTTTGATGATGATTTGACACTAAAGCAATGTAAAAATGCCATCATTATGATTTTATTGCCGATAAACCAAACGCAGGAATCGGCAGTCAAATGCAAATGTCATCAAGAGAACCGTAAAGTAATTTGTAATCCTTGCATATTTTGTTTACATTATTGTGGTAACTGGTCAAACAAACAGGTAGCACATAACTACTTAAATGTAAACAATCTTTCAAAGGCATGCTAAAACTAGGGGCGGAAATGCCTGTGCTAGGGTCGTGCTGGGCCGGGGTTGGTACCAGCCCAGTCCGGTCCTGGTCCTAACAGGCCGAAAAGGCCTTCCTGGTTGGCCTTGGACCTAACAGGCTAGGCCGGTGCTATAAGGAAAAGAGTTGAAGTAATCAAAGGTTTAATAGGCCCAATTTCTTTTCTTTTCTCTTCTCTTCTCCTCTTCTCTTCTTCTTCTTCTTTTTATTTTTTAAGGATATCCCCCATCCACAATAAATCCTAAACGTAAACAGTTTGGATCATTGAAACATGACTTGGATCCAATGATTGTATTTAAAGTTAAACTATACATGCATGTCGATAGGGAACCATCAATAAATGTCTTTAACCACTATAAAATGATTGGGATGCCAAAGAGCTGGGCCATTCAATATTGGCCCTGGGCCAGCCCAGCCTGAGTAAGGGGCCTAGATTTCAGGCCCAGCCCAGTCATTGGGCCAAGCTTAGAGGCCCAAGCCCTGGCCCTACAGAATCCTAAAACCTATCTAAAACCTAAAGAATCTTAAAACCAGTGCATTTCCATATGGTGTTAAGAGAAAAATGCAATGTGGTAACACCAGTGAAAGTTTTTAGTAGGCTATTCTAGAATCATAATACCCTGTATAAGCTCCCATATTCCTCATTTCAGGTGTAGTTTGTGTGCGCGTGTCTATGGGGATAGGGAGGTTTAGATGACAGAGAAAGCACATGAAACTTCAGCTAAGTTACCATACAAACATATTTCAAGTAAACAGTCTATGTATTAGAAATTTTATTGTAACAACATTTGAAAAAATAAATGAGGGGCACTTTGTTACATTTCAGTTCCTAGTCATTATGAAGTCGTGATTCAAATCACTGTTAACTTTGGAGTTTGGATGGGGTAAGTCATCAACATATGCATCCAAAGAAAAACAAAAAAATTTGTTACTCTAATGTAAAAAGATAATGCATCCAGACTGTCAGGAACATAGTTTTTAGATTCAGAGGCTAGGATTGATTCAGTTGGACTCGAGTTGAGTAGCAACTTGCTCAGCCTTGAGTTGAACCAGATCAGGCAGTGCCGAATCCGAATAAACTCATCCAAGTCAGGTGAAACCATGGCCAGGCAATCACGGAAAAAATACAAAACTATCCATTCTTCTAATCTCAGAAACAGTGCAGGAAGCATACTCCTTCATTACTAAGAATTCGAGCAGTACAATGTAGTGCATTCTTGTACTTCTTCCCTTGCGCTTCAGTGTTGTGCTTTTGCAGCTTCACCTAATATATGCATGACAGATCATGTGATTAGAAAGGAATACAAGGCACCAACAAAAGTATCTTGCACACAAGACACTTATGGTAAAAGAAAACATGTTGAAGAGATGCAAGATGTGCTGTAGAGCTATAAACCTAAATCAATGCCCATCCAAAATTATTTCCAATTCAATAAGATCGTCTAGTTCAGATTTTGTAATGCGGTTATCATTAAGGTTCTAGTCAACTACTGTTAGCGTAGAAATTTCATGCACAAGATATAGCGAGTAAAATATGCTTGTTGGGTTGAACATACCATACATAGTAAAGGGCACCCAGGAAGTGGAAAGCTGTGTTGAAAGTTGCTGAATTTTTTAGGAGGGAGATCTTCAGGCCCAGGGGATATAGTTATTGGGTCTAGTTCTGGATGGATGTATGGTGTGGGGATTGCCCTCTCTGTTTGGCCTTTCACAAGTCATTCGGGTTAACAGTTGTGGGAGATGGTCCTATCTCTCATTATGTATCTGCCGTGGCCGTGGGTGAGAATGGCCATGGCCCCTGAGATTTTGTAGAATTCACCCATCTTATGGGCCTCATCCAGCAATCTGGGATTGTGCTTTCGAACCGGATGACTGGGCTAGGAATGCAGATAGGTTGGACCGGTTCTTGGTCAAATGCTTTTATTCAGTTATTGCTAGGCACTCTCCCTAGTATTCTGGATCCCATTCATCTCATATGGAAATACAAAGATCCCCCTTGTGTACTCGTTTCATTAGTGCTTAAGGAAATCATCATTGAATAATTATTACATTTTCTTTTTCTTTTCCCACTAACCAAACATGCCCTTAAGGTAATTTGCTATTGAAACTATTTTACTATAACAGACTATGACCGAACGAATGATGAAGGTCTGAAGGTGGAAGGCTTGCTAATACTTGCTAGTTCTAGCACTAGCCAGTAGTCCACTAGCATACCATATGAGTGAGACCTATGCAGTCGCCAACACACTGTTAGTATATAGAACTAGTTGAACATACTCCTTTGTGATGGTCGACTCTACTTTGAATGGTGACAAAGAGATGCTTGTCATCATCGACAAACCTATTTTGACCTAAATTGAAAGGAACGACCATTTTTGGATCCCATTACACCATGTTAACGAGTGCTATCTAATTGGTAGTCATTTGAAAGCACCCTAAGGTGTGGCACGGCCACCAAGGTGTTTCGTATCCATTACGATACGGTTGTAAAAGGTTGTTACGGATAGGTAGTGGCTGTGATCGTTACGCGATACGGGAGTAAAATGGGATAATTGACTTTTTTAGGACCATATCAATCGTTATAGGGGCTGTAATGGCCGTTACGGGGCATAACGATTGTTACCCTCATAACGGTCGAAAAATGACCACTTCTTTTTTCTATATAAACCCAATTTTTACTCATTTTCCCACTTTCCTTATTCCAAAAACTTTCCTCATAACGGTCGAAAAATGACCACTCATACTATAATATTTAGGATTAAAATAGTAGATTAAAGCGATTTGGGTGAATAGAAGCTTTGATGGTCATTTTTTCAAAAAATTGAAAAAGTGGTATATGTGCATTTTTTAATTTTTTTTTTCGATTTCTATTTCTAATGCTTGATTATAATGTGTAAATATTAGAGAGACATATTGTTTCAAATATATATATATATATATATATATATATATATATATATATATATATATATATATATATATATATATATATATATATATATATATATATATATGCTCACCTACACACGTGAGAACTTTTTGAGAACTCATCACACGTGGTGTGATCCCAAAATCTGAATGGTCCACGTGATTAGCACCCCATGAAACCCCCTAGGGCTGAACTTTCACCCTGATCCAAAACTTTGGTGGTCCATGGCCAAAGAAAACAGTTTCCTCCCTTGATTTGCATCTCTCTTTGCTATGGCCCACCAGAGTTTTAGATCAAGGTGAAAATTGGTCCCTAAGGGTTTCATGGGGTGCTGCTCACATGGATCATTTGGATTTTAGGCCCATGACATGTGTGCAACGGTGCGCACGTGAGCATGCCTAATATATATATATATATATATATATATATATATATATTAGAGAGACATAACCATGTTCATAAATTCACCAGACAACTCAATACAACACGCTCACTAAAGAGTAGATCGTTACCCTACCATAAACATGTTCAAAACAAAAAATGAATACAGATTTGGAATATTTACATTGTTTTAGATTTTCTAGATATTTTTCCATAAATATTCGAGTAAATTTTTTTTTAAGCATCACGGGGGTCGTGTGGTCGTTACGCCCCTGTATTAGCCATTACAACTGATACCTGTATGGGTAATGGTGGTGACCGTTACGGCCACCGTTACCGATACAGAATACCCTAACGACCACCATGAGTGGAAGAATGAAGAATAAATGGACCAAGCAGACCAAGCAAGCTGCCCACGACCTCGAACATAGTAGAAACTGTAAGTGGGCAGTTAGCAACTACCATTGCAAGCATGGCTAGGTGACAACTCTCGCCATATGACCGTTGACCCTTTAACATTTCCAAGAAAAAACAACACTCCAAACCAAAACAATAGTGGATTCTACAGTTTTCCAATTCCCGAGGTTTCCATAGGGGTCGCCACATCCACATTTTGGATTCTCTCTTAAAACAGTTTAATAAGTGGGATTCCATGGAAAAGGAAATGAAAAGTGTAATAATTAATGCTTTCTCGTATTTGATTTGAAAAGAAAATCACGGATTCCACGTGTAATTATTACAAAATTTCAATTTTACAATTCTTAAGCACAAGATCAAAAGTGAACCTTGTGAAATGACCGATATTTTTTTTTTTGAAACTTGAAAAAATTATATTAATAAAGAAAAAGATACAACGATAGGAGAAGACAGTCCGCAGAGAATGCAGACGCACCGAACTCCTAAAAAAGAAAAAGAAAGTCAAAACCCTTTAAGGAGTCCTCGATACAGGCCCATTCAATCAACATTCTCTTTGCCTTAGATGAGACAGCGTGTGGGGGGTTAGACAAGTCCCTGAAACATCTGCCATTTCTCTCCTCCCAAACAGCCCACCAGATCACTATGATTGACATCCTCCAGAGTCTAGTCCGCACCTTGCCAATATTTACCCCATGCCAAACCTGAAGAAGATGATTCACCATACCAGGGGTGCTCCAACTAATGTTAAACCGAGAGTGATGTGGAGATTTCACTTGCAAATCAAACATACCACTTAAAATGCAACAATACTTCATATGAACAATCCATCAATTCAACACAACTAATTCGCCTTATTATTAGAACTTCCTACGGATCGGTTAAAATACCGCGATGATAGGGATCGATCGTCTGACCTTACCTTCAACCAAGAGTGTCTCTACCCACATGCTAAGTATTTGGTTTTTGTTATTAATTACAAAATTAAATTCTTAATCCGATTAATCTGGGGCCTTATGTGGCTAAAAAATTTAGGTACACTACAATCAATTTCTCAATAGTATCTTTGGAAACAAAGATTACGAATTCCTTTGTTTTCCCATGGATTCCTGCTTATCAAAACAGGCCCTAAGAGTTCTTTGGGGCAGAACGAAATGGCTATAAAGAGGGGGCATGCGACAACCACATAATGCATTGTTAAGAACCTAAACAATACGCCAAAAGCCCCAGGATTGATGGAACGTGTCAAGCTAGGCTCTTTAAACCATTGGGAACTTAACATTCCACCACGCTCCGTAGCTGACGTCCACAGTGGCCCACTTTGTGGCAGCATTCACTCTCGCCTCTTTTCCAGGTAGCCCTTTACAGGGCATGGCGGATGCACTCTGGTTATCTAGGTAGCCCTTTACAGGGCATGGCAGATGCACTCTGGTTATCCAGGTAGCCCTTTCCACTTGGTGGCTGAACTCTGGTTGCTCAGGTAGCCATTTTCATGTTGTGGCGGCTTTCACTCTGCTCCGGGTTGCCCTTTCCACAGGTCGCCCCTTCCATGACTCGAACATATGACGTGGTGTCGGCTCTGATACCAATTGCTAAGAACCTAATCAATATGCCAAAAGCCTCAGGACTGATGGAACGTGTCAAACTAGGCTCTTCAAACCATTAGGATCTTAACATGCATCTTGTATAAATTCAAGAAATGTAACTCCTAAGGGAGCTTTTCAAAGTCCTCTCTCCCTCTCGAAGAGTATCTATTTTTCTTAATTAGTGTCAAATCATTGCATAAGAACAGTCAGGTTCTTAGCGCACATCCACCGTTCATACGACACCATAACAATCAAAATCATATCCGACAATGAGCCAAACACCGCTAATCACAGCTCATTTGGCACCATTACAATCGAAACCAGCAAGTAGACGACCCAAAAAACGAAATTTCGGCAAAAACGACTACTGAATTCTAATTTCAATCCACATACGAATGAATATCTAGCTAGCAATTCAATCAAATCCAAAAGAAAAAAACAATAAGAAATTTATAGTGCGAAGAGAATCCATTTTTACTAAAAAAATAAATAAATAAATCAAAGGATAGAAGCAATTTTTAAGAGGGTATTGGTTTGTCGTTACTCTAAAATTAAGAAAATATGTATGAGAAAGTAAATGGTTTGGGGGTGGAGATGCTAACCTTAACGGTGTCGAATGGATGGCCCGTTATAACGGTAGCAATGCCCGCTGCAAGGCCTGCCGCGTATTCCTTCGCGGCTTCCGCCATTGCCGGCCTTCTTTCCTACGCACCTTCTCCGCCAGCTGCCGCCATTTTCCAAAGTGCGCCCCTTTCTTCTACTTCTTGTCAGGAATTCTAATTGCAGACGCGCAATTTTCATGCGCCACGAAAAAAAATCGCTCACACGTGTGAAGGTGGGGCCGGGTAGCCCGCCCGACCTGTTTTGGGCCGGCCCTGGACCTACTAGCTTGGCTATGGGCCAGGCCTGGGCAAGCATGGCCAGATCAGCTTTTGGGTTGGGCGTGGGCTCAAGTTAGTCCGACCCAACTTCATATGCTTAGCCTACTCCAGCTCGGCGCAGGCAGGGGTTTTGAGTAGCCACTGTGATGTATGGGTTTCATCCACACCGTCCATCCATTTTGGCTTATGATTTTAAGGTGCAAACACAGATATAAGGTTTTTCTAATGCTCAAGTCAACCACAAATTAGGGGATTAAACGCTACCATTGAAAACTTCTTTGGGACACAAAAGTATTTGATTGGGCTTATATTTGTCTTTTTTTCCTTCATTGAAGTTTATATGACCTCATGAAAATATTGGATGGCAAATAAACATCACAGCCAGTGTTATTATCACCACTGCTGTCAGTGCTGTGGCCCACTTGAACCTTAGATCTTCCTCAGTTTTTTTTCCTTGTAACCTTAAATGATATGAAAACAAAAATTAAAAATGGATGGACGGTGTGGATAAAACTTATACATCATAGTGGCTGCTTAGAGCCTTTGCCGCTGCCGAGCTTGGGACAGCCAACACCCAATCCGCATCCTCCAGGCAGCCAATCCATCTTGAGTTACACGTGTAAATCACGTGATTAATGGATAAGTTAAAGAATATTTAAGTGGGGAATGGGAAATGTGATCAAATTTCGGTTGGGCCAGGTCTGTTCAGGTTTGGCCCGACCCAACTAATTTTGGGCTCAGGTTTAAGCCTGCTTTTCTAGGCGTGGAGCCCGGGTCTTAAGTGTCGGCCCGGCCCGGCCCAAATACACACGCATGCGTAACATGTGTTTGTGATCAGGTACGTTCATAAGGTGGTCCCCACGATGATTTTCCTTGTTAAGGAAATTTGAGTCGGTCTATTTAACAGCTGGGTACACATCAAAGGAGAAATGGACGGATAAATACGTGATGGTTAACCGTATATCTGATCTTGATTTGATTTTTGGGATACGATATGCACCGTATGGGTCATCATTTGAACGGTGCAGATATTTCACAAGTGGCCTACTTCAGCACTTTTGATAATGGTTTTGTTTAGCGCTTGAAGATGGACCGACTGATATCAGTATTCCTGTGTTCTTTTTGTATCTGTCCTGGGAAAGCGGACTGCGTTCGACCCCCGGTCGGACAATAAGCCGTCCGACCAGGGGCTCCTGTGGGGTCCACCTTGATTTTTTATGTTTTTATCGACGCCGTTCATACATTTTATAATATCATTTTTAAGTATGATCCCAAAAATGAGATGGATACAACACGATAAATGGACCACACCAAACAGTGATATTGGGTTGCATTAAATGCACAAAGCATCTATGTTATGGTCCACTTGAGCGTTGGATCTATCTCATTTTTGGATTAATACATTAAAATGATCTGATAAAATTAGTGGACGGTATGGATAGACAGATAAATCAAGGTGGACCTCACAGGAGGCCCTGGCCGGTCGGACGCAATAATCTATCCGGGGTCAGCAGGTTTGCTAGGCCTACACGCCTGGATAACCCTGCCCTTCTACACGTGCATGTGCGAACATATAAAACGTGTGGAAGATGAGAGCCGTCTATCAGGTAGTTGTCATTGTTTATTTGTTACCTACCAAAATGGAGTCGAGAATACTCATTGAGTAGGCAACATGTTCGGACAAATGGATGGACTAAACAAGCTTACACTGGGCCCCATTTGATCCCTAAACTAGGCTTTCTTTTATTGGGACAATGAATCCAAAAAGCATGCCAACCTTACGGACTGATTGGATATCATGGCTACTTGCATCGCACTTTTCAATAAAACAGGGTATTTAATATAAAATTTACATTCCAATACCTATTTCATAAAGGTCTTCAATACACTATCTCATTAACGTAATCAATTATAAAGGTTCTCAATGCACTATCTCATTATACTAAGCAATTGGGAAGGTTTTCAATACACTATCTCATTAATCTAATTAATTATTACTCCACCACCTATGAGGCTAGATCGGCAAATGGATTGTCGCTTGGGTTGGCTCCACTATGATATTGATGTGAGATTTACCCCGACAACTAGGTGTATTAATTAGAGCTAGGTATTAATTAGAGCTAGGCAGAATCGGACCCAATCCGATCTGAACTGAAGGTCAGGATTGGGTCGGTTCGAATAAGCCCACTCAGATCCCAATATATTTATTTTTAATTTTTTACTATCTTCACTCGAATGAAGCCCTAATCCCTAACCCTTCTTTTTTTCTACTCGACGAGCGGCGCCGCACTTACTCATCTCGATCCAGCCACTCAGCAGCTCGACACCCATCATTACCGCATTCATTAGCACAATACTGCTATAGTGTGTTTGTTTCGTAATTTTCTGAAAGGCCAGTGGCTAATAATTAACCAACTTGATACCCTACTTTCTCTCATCCTTTTTGCTTGGAGAGGAGAGCGGGCGCCTTCTCTTCATTTCTCATTCTCTCTCTTACAATTGAGTCTCTCTCTTGACAAAATGGGAGAGGAAAAACCCAAACCAAATGGAATCTTGTATAGATCTCCAGTGAACGTATGTTTTATGAGTTGCCGTACATCGGATCCTATCACATCAGAAATTTCAAGTGATCTAGTCCACTTTTCTTTACTTTTTTGCATAAGCATCATCACATCCGCCTTATAGACATGTTGTCGGGTGTATGCTCTGTGGCTTGCCAAAATTTCGGATCTTGTTGCATCAGAAACTCACGTATGCTTAGTCCTATCTCGACTACAACATTCATCCCTTGAGATTTTCGTACCACATCAAGTAGAGACCATACATTTGTACGGATAGAGAGAGTGCCTAACACCTTCCCTCTTTATAACTGAAGTCCTTTACCCGGAATCTCGAGTCGTAGACCAAGAGTCAATCTAAGGTAGAAGAGTCTTCAAATTTCTCTAGCCTTATATATTTCGCAGGTTTTAGCCGACTGCAAGATTCTAAGATTAATTAGCTAGTGGCGACTCTAACATCTACAAATCAGTCTAATTACCCCCACTACAAAAACTAAACATAACAAATCTACGTGGATGCTAATTTTCAATGTTCACAGTCATCCAACTAATAGACATGATTAAAGTAAAATCATCATTCCTTTTTTTTTTTTTTTTTGCTTTTCTGTAATTTTAATGCCTTTTTATTTGATGGGTCTTCACCAATTTATTTTTCTTGGCTAAATGAGCGACATTTTGGAGAATCCGACGAGGTTTGATCAGCTGAGTTTTTTTTTTTTAATTTTCTTTTCTTTTGTGTAGTTTTTTTTTTTTTGTTAGATCTCTGTACCTGATCGGAATCATACCCAAACCGGTCCAACTTAGTTTTTCTGACCAAGTTGGACTTGATTTGAATTAGGCTAGTAGTGCTTCGGATTGGATCGAGTCATATGACCTAGACTCGGTCTCGGATCAGATCAAGTTCGGGTCAGTGCATTAAAAATTTCGGACCGAGTCGAGTTGGACTCAATCTGGTCTGACTCAACTCGTTGTCCACCTCTAGTATCAACCCATATGTTATGACTATGGCTAAAAAAAATAAGCCCTATCTTTCATTTAGGTGATCCACATAATTAAAAATAATGTTCAGGTAATGCTTGACTTTCAAATTGTTTTCCTTAGTATAGCTCACCTCCATCACAGATGAACTTATTTTTGGGCTCAAGGCTTAAATTTTGGTTGGGCATTTAATGGTTCAAGTGGAATTAACATAATCATCACAATAGGCCTTGTAATAATTTAGGGTAGACATCTCTATTTCAAATGTTTTCTTTGCCATGGCCCACCTAAATCATAGGTTAGCCTGATATTTTGGCTCTTGACTTAACATGAGATTGCATGTGTGATGTTAAGAGCGGATCTCACAAACATATCATAGTGGATCTCTAAAAAAATAAGGGTGGGTGTGTAATAAAATTTTTATTTTTTTGATTTCTTAAAATAAGGGTGGGTGTGTAATAAAATTTTTATTTTTTTGATTTCTTAGTATTTTTTAAACTGTTGCTAAGAGTACCCTTGATTTTTTACAAGCCTATTATAATGTGCACGTGAAATCCACTATAATGGTTAGATGTATAATCCCACGTTAGGCCCAAAGCAAAAATAATAAATAAATAATGAAACAATAATGAGAGATGTTTACCCTTGATTTTTAGGGTGCCATAGTGAAGATTATATGAAGTCTATTAACACCATTTAATGCTATATCAAAATTTAGCTTGGAGGGTGAGCATTGACTTTTATACTTTCTGATCTAGTAGTCCACCAAAGAAGTTGATTTTGGGCCCTAAGCCTAGCATCCGGCATTGACACTTCGTGCTTGAGATAGTTTTACATAAACATTACAGCGGGGCTCACCCCAACCTTGAACCCATGTGCTTGCATGGCCCACTGGAGCCTTTAAGAAATCTACCAAAATTAGTAGAATGATAATTACTTAGGTAGCTTATGAAGACCTTTTTGCTTTTAAGGGATTGATGTAAAGTAGATATTAGTTAGGTCTTTATTTTCCAAAATAGCCAATATATTTGGGTTTATATTACAAAATTCCTTATAGGGATGAGCAAAAATCCTAGAGAAGTGCTTTATAAATGGTGAAATTATCATAAGGCCACCATTAGAAATTGATAAAGTGAAAAGCCATAAGATTCACATGATTTTTTTATGATATCTAAACTATCTAATATATGTAATTAGTTATAAAATGATAAATTTAATTAATCCAAATGTATTATATTGCAAAATTCCTTATAGGGATGAGCAAAAATCCTAGAGAAGTGCTTTATAAATAGTGAAATTATCATAAGGTTGCTATGCATATTTTTCTTTAGAAATTGATGAAGTAAAAAAGTCATAAGATTCACGTGATGTTTTTATAATATTTAAACTATCCAACATATGTAAGTAGCTGTAAAATAATAAATTTAATTAATCCAAATGTAAAATGAGCCACCTCACTCAAAATAATGTACACTATTTAAAAACATAAAAATCCACATGTGGCCCATCTTATAAATGAATGAGAAAGATTTTTGACCTATATGATTATTATGATTTGGTGCGTATGCTTGACATGGACGTGATACACCCATAATATAAGAAACAATTACGTGATGTGCTTCCGTAATTTCCCTTTTTTATTTTCTTTTTCTGTTTCTTTTTTCAAAAAGCACTGTTGGGGTATTTTTATCTCTAAATTTGATGAATGGGAAACTTTTAATGGTGGGTATTCAAAAAGCTGCTTTTAGTGTATGATGATGAAGCAGATCCAAATATTAGGTGGACCACATCACAGAAAACAGTGATAATTGAATACTCACCGTTAAAAGTTTCCTGGTGATTATTGGAACATTTATTTGCAATTCAACCTGTTGATAAGGTCATAAAGTTCTGGATGAAGGGACCACACAACTATCGGCTTGATCCAAAACGTTTGTGTCCCATAAGGAGTTTTTAATGGTCAATCACCATTGTTTCCTGTGGCGTGGTCCACCTGTGATTTTGTTCTGCTTCATTTCCAAAATGATGCCCTAAAATGAGCTGTCAAAACAGATGGGCATCGTGGATGTAAGACACATGCATCATCAGGTGGCCCCCAAGTCCGCCAACCCCACCATGATGTATGCGGACCATCAATTTTGAAAGATAAATTTAGGGCTTGATCCCAAAAATAAGGTAGATCTAAATCTCAGGTGGACCACACCATCTGAAAACAATAGTGATTGAACGTACTCAATTAAATACCTCCTAAGGCCCACTATAATGGTTATTTGACATCTAACCAGTTAATTATGTTATATAGACTAGGATGAAAGGAAAATAAATAAATAAATGAATATATATATATATAGGGGAGAAGTTCTATGCCGTCGAGCTCATGGGAACTTTCAAAGAGGTCAAGCTGTGTGGGCCCCACCGTGATGTGTGTCGACCATCTACCCTATCAGTCCGATGCACCAGTCCATGGTGGGCCTGGGGCTTAAAAATCAAGTCAATCCGTGACTTGTGTGGGCCACACCACATACAAAAGTTGAGAAGGGTTACCCTTCATTAAAACATTCATAATCATTTTTTTGGGCTCATCGAGATATGGTTCACAAATCTAGCCCATCCATTATGTGTGTCCCACTTGGATGAAGGGTCAGACCAAGTTTCATATGCATCCAAATTTCAAGTGGGTCGCATCAAGTGCTTTGTATGGCCCACTTAAGTCCACTATACGGCTGATTTTTGGGATATCCCATCACTTAAAGGAGACCCATCAAATTCATGGTGTTGATGTTCGACATCCATTATGATGGGGCCCACACAGCTCGACCTCATGGGAAGTTTTCATGAGCTCGACCGCTTTATATATATATGGGAAAAGGTACTATGCGCTCGACCTCACGATAAGCTCCCGTGAGGTCGAGTTGTGTGGGCCCCACCGTGATGTGTGTTGACCATCAACACCTTGCATTTGATGGGTCCCCTCTAAATTATAGGATATCCCAAAAATCAGCCGTATATGGGACTCAGGTGGGCCATACCATCTAAAATCATGTGAAGACACCGTTAAAACATATAAAAGCACTTGGTGGGGCCCACCTGAGTTTTAGATGCTGCTGAAACTTGGTCTAAACCCTCATCCAAGTGGGACACACATAATGGATGGGCTGAATTTGTAAACCATATCTCGGTGGGCCCAAAAAATGATTATGAATGTTTTAATGGTGCACGGCCCCTCCCCACTTCTATATGTGGTGTGACCCACACAAGTCATGGATTGACTTGATTTTTGAGACCTATGCCCACGATGGAATAGTGTATCTGACTGATGGGGTAGATGTTCGAAACGCATCACGGTGGGGCCCACATAGCTCGACCTCATGGGACGAACTCGTGAGATCGAGCTCAAAGTACCTTTTCCCTACACACACACACACACACACACACACACACATATATATAAAAGCTTGATCAAAAATTTTTGTGGCCCGAGAAGTTTCTAATGGTGGGCGTTCAATCAACACTGTGTGGTCCACCTGAGATTTATGTCTATTTCATTTTTGGGCTCATACCATAAAATGATATGGAAGAATGGGTGGACGGCATGGATGAAACACGTACATCATGGTGGGCCCCACAGAGCACCGACCACTAGCCATTGGCTAGTGGCAGGGTCAGTAGCCAATCCGTTTCCCATTTATGGCCGGTACATGCTATCACCTCATCCAGCCGGTACATGCTTAAAGTAGATCCCACTTATCTGTTGGCCAGGATCTCCTATACACGTGGCTAATGCTGGAACGTGTGCTGCATTCAACCCTCCATCTCTCCAAATATCGAGGGAATTCTTACGAGAAGAGCTAGGAAAAAGGATAAGCAGCACACGCGCCAATGTGGCACACATGCGTGGATCTCCACTCATCTTATTGGGCCACAATGAAAATGGTGTGGTCTAAAAATCAGGGTGGCCCACTTATCAAGTGGGCTACACGTGTATGTTGGAGACAACCCATTGGCTATATTTTCGGAGCAGTTCACTTTCTTTCATGCATAGGTGGCCCACCTAATGAATGAACGGCTGTGGCATTTGGTCCCAGCCATATTCAGCGCGGTCCTCCTAAAAATAAGCCTACTTCTCGTAAGGCATGGTAATGGTCTGGGCCTAGATTTTGAACTGGTCGGATCGGACTTTTGGGTGGAGCTTTGTAGCGACCTTGGAATTTTTGTGCTTATCTTTCCTTAAGTAGTTGTTTTGGGGTAATTAGCGCTTTACTTGATTGCTTGTGAAATTCGCATCAATCACTTTAAATTGTATCTGCATGGCTCTAATCGTGTAGAATAGTGAGCGCTACGTTACTCTGAAATCTGGGATCCATCGCTAAATCCAGTTGTTCTAGGAAATTTTTGAAAGATCTGGATCGGACCTGGACCGCGCGTCGAAAGTCCGATAGCGATGATCTTAGGCTGTTGCGGTCACCGAGTTGGGCTTGATCTTCACCTCGAAAATCAAGTCGATCTGATGTTCTAGGTCGATTTGTTTGAGCTCGGAGTGAAGAGTGTGAGAACGGTTGGAATTTATTAAGTTTTTTATGAAATCTGAGTCGTGTTGCTTGCGCGACGATTTTAAGCTATCTCACCGTTGGACTCTGACCCAATTTCACCCTCTGATCGGGATAGTTGGCCCAGGCATATCCTAGTGCTTGTGGACCTAATCGAGTTTCCGTGACCGTTGATTTGAGTGTGGTCCGCCACGTTTGATCTGATCGGTATGGAAACTCAGTCTGACCTAGATCCATGGTCTGAGCTTAAGTCTGACCTTTCATGGTTATAGGCCCACCGGAAGTGCTTCGTTGGATCGAGAAGGGCGTGCTTTGGTTATAACCTAAGTATACCTTGAACCTTCGGGTTATTTCCATCATTTTAAGGCCTATATATAGTCCTTAACCCTAGCTCTCATTTCCATACGAATTTTCTCTAACCCTAGCTTGGAAAGAGAGTGGAAAGAGAGAGTTCATCCAAGCTTAGTGGCCATGCCCAAACCTCAATTAACTTAGACATTAGAAGGCCGATCCACCTCCCTTAGGTCGATCGCTACAATAATCCATTTGGGGTAAGTTAACCTAACCCTAACCTGTGTTAGAGCTTAGACTAGACTTGGTGTTGTTGTATCTCATTTCTATCCTTATTTTAGGGTATTGTAGCGCCGTTGACGAAGACAACTCGTCTAAATCAGCTGGCGGTTCTTTCTTCGCTTAAGGTGCGGACTTTAAGTGTATAGGTTATGGTTTTCAAGGCTTTCAATGCCTACTTAGTGATTTATTCTTGTTATGGATCAGAGTTGGAATGTCAAATGTTATGTTTACATTGCTTTCCTGATATGCATGTGCTATCTTGAGATTTGTGTATTCTAGGTGTATTTATAAAGTACCGTATACGTATATATTATGCACATATGTTTGCCATGATTGACTATCATGTAACTTGAATGTACATCAGTCACAACTCCTTGTAAAAGGAATTGTCTAAACGCATGTATTTCAACATGCCTCATGTATGTTGTTCCATGTATGCAAGTGTTTGTAGAAATGGTTGAATGATCTAAGTGTAGCTTATTACACTTATATAAAGGCATTGAGAAGTGAAATAAATACTCGAAATGTTGAATGATTTCCTTTAGATCACCTTACATTCCAAGTTATTTAAATTCAAGCATCTCCTATGCCCACATTTATGTTAAGGTTGATCCCATTCAAGTGGTGTACCCATGAATGAGTTGTTGTTCCAACTGATGTCTTACGTTCCATATTCAACACTCGTAGTAGTGCCAACTGTTTGGGACTATGCCTTAGTCCAGAAATCGGTAATTGCCCTATATGCGGGGTTGAGATTGCTTTCTGTAGCCCAAAATTCAGCTAGACGAATCCGAGCCGTATTAGAGTTAATGGCAGTGGTTTGGCCACGCGAGTGTTTACGCACTCTATGTCGTTCAATTCAACTTGCTCAACGTGCTAGTCGAGTTCGTCAAGTAACCCGATTGTCCGTTATATGTTAACCATGTATGGACGCTACTGCTTGAATCTAGGGTACCGAAATTACCAGTGAAATCGTTAACCATGGTACCTTGATCCGCTAAGACTCATGAGCTGGACATGGTGGTATGGGACACCGTGGTCGAGCCGTCGGCCTACGCTGGGGTGACGAGCCTCCCCGTAGTGACCAGTGAGCAACTAAACTCGTGAGCCGATTATGGTGGTATGGGACACTATATTCGTGCTGTCGGCCTACATTGATTGGTGACGAGCCCTTTGTAGTGACCTCGAGCATACCTGGATACCGCAAGGAGGTGACGAGCCGATCTGTGATAGTAAGGGCATGAAAGGCGTACATTGATTGGTGACGAGCCCTTTGCTATGACCTCAAATATAAAATCGTATGAGATGTCTAGGATTGACGACCCTAGTATGGATCATTGTTTGGATAGTGACATGAGGAAGGTATCTTAGCTTCCCAATCCTGCTGTGTGAAATGGACTAATAACAACTTGGTAATCATATCCATGCACCGCATTTGCATGTGCTTTGTAGATGTGGCGCACTTTGAGGCGATGTCATGCGTAACGTAAGATGAAGACGCTGAGGGTGTACGCGTGAGGGCACGCATCATATTGCATTCATACTTGCATTAACAAGAGTACTTAGGATTTAATTACTTATCCTGCTTTATCATTACTGTTTGATTGAACCGATAACATGTTAACCAGTGCCTTATTGTTCCACTGAGTTGATCACTCACTCCCACGTTTCTGGGGCGGTGTTACACACCCACCAGACTCTGTCTTAGGCCCTGATGTTGCAGATGTGGATGCGACGTCTGAGGCAGAGCGGGAGCTGGATGACGACGAGGCTGCCTTCTCCTATATGCAGTTTTCAGACGGGTTCTAGCGAGCCTCGGTCTGTTGCGCGGGATCTTTGGGATTATTTTTTGGGATCTTAAATGATGTAACTTGATACTTATAATTTTGTTAAATAACACTTTCAAATGATCTGGCTTGTATATGTAATTCAGGGGTTTACACTTGTACACATATTTTCCTATAAGTCTTCCGCTTGCTTTATTCACTTATCCCTGAATCATATCTGTGTTTTGGCTTAATCTATTCCATGTTTTATGCACTAATACAGTCAACATACATCCATCATTAAATATGTTGCATAAGTGATGTTTTGGAACTCGGGAGCTGAGTTATGCTCGACCCCCGAATTTCAGGGCGTTACAGGCTTATTCAGAATTTTGATTTGTTAGGCTCGGGCCTGGCCCATTGTCAGCCTTACATCTCTTATACGTCTGCCAGATTGCTACTTTTGCTGGCCCGAACACTTCTCAAAACTCGCACTAGAAATTCTACCAACAGTTCTTACTTACAATGGAGCAATAGGGTGGGTGGACCTAACACAGGTCAAACGGTTCTAGATGTGATTTGGACTCCACCTATTGACTATCTATTTAGTGATATCTTTCTTGTTTAATGATTAATGACCCACAATTGATTTTTGGACAATATGATTTCTACTATGTAAGTTGGCTCGGATGGACCTCGACTAAGACCGGTCGTGTCTGTCACGTCCTAAACTCGAGAATTGAGCTTAAAAAATTTTAAGCTTTCCAATTTAGTGCTGATAGTCTTTGTAGTCCTCTAGTTTTGACTCTCGGCTCCTATACACTAAGTTCCGATCATATGATTTTACAAGAAAGATTTTCAAAGTGGTTTTTTTTATTACAGCATAATCTCAAGTGTACCCAAGTCACGGAACACTATCACCAAATATTCACTGATAAATTTCATCGGATTTAGTAGTTGAGAATTCTGTAAGTTTGATTTTCGAGTTTGGTAGACTCTTAGGAGTTTCAACACCCGATTAAGGGTTCGAGTATCCATAGGTGGTGAAATTCCACTAGTGTGAGTGTGTGGGTGTAAATTATTATTTTTTTTAAAGATTTCCAAGTTTGGTGTTCAAGTTATGGAACATTATCATCACATATTCACTGATAAATTTTACTGGATTCGATGGCAAAAAAATTTGTAGAGCCAATTTTCAAATTTGGGATGTGACACAGTCCATTGGTGACGAGAAATTACAATTTTAAATGTTGCACCGCGACTTCAAAATGATGAGGCCTACCAATGGATGGAGGTATTATAATCGTACTCATCCCATGCTGGGCTTGTGCATGGATCTTTTGCATTATCTTTTTTTTTTTTTTTTTTGTAGAATCCTCCATCCATGACGGGCCCATCAGCTCAACTATAATGAGTGAAGTTGTAAATGGGCTCTGTAGGATCATTTGTATTCTATATGGCACGGTGTATTGAACTCACGTGCACATTCATTACACATGGCCT
Source organism: Magnolia sinica (assembly GCF_029962835.1). Classification (NCBI taxonomy): domain Eukaryota; kingdom Viridiplantae; phylum Streptophyta; class Magnoliopsida; order Magnoliales; family Magnoliaceae; genus Magnolia; species Magnolia sinica. The sequence goes on from NC_080573.1 coordinate 16,187,880, forward strand.
CTCTTTTGATCCAGACCGTTGGAACTGTACACCACGAAATGGATTGGTTACCACCTAAAAGCCAAGTGAATGGGACAATCACAACGGCCATAAACCACTCATGGTTCGCTTAAACTCATGGGAGTTTATTTACACGCCCGGCAGAGTATGACTATCCGTACACTTGAATGAGTCACACAGTCACCATGCATTCGCATACCAGAATCTAAACCGTTCAAATAAAAGTGGGGCATAATTGGAAAAATATGCTTTACAGACAATCTTAGCCGTTAGTTAGTTTCCTTCAAATGGAGGGATAAGATGGAATATAAAGCAGTCCAAATTAAAAAAAATTAAATAACAAAAGTGTCTTCAATTGAAGGTTAGGATCACCATTCGATCTGATCTTGAGGCTTTTCATCTGAAATGGAGCCCACGATTGGTATCTGATCTTGGGGATGTCCCATGTAAAGTGGATTCCCATGAATATGAGTCGTCTCAACTGATGGATGGACTGGATTTCACACACATCACGGTGGGCCCCACTAAGCCAGCATGTTGCACCATGAGCGCAGTCTGATCAACTTACATGACCGGGAACGTTGTGCCCATTCTGTAGCCCAAAATTCAGCTGGCCCACTCATTTGGCTAACCGCACTTAATGAGAAAATGATTAAAGTTTTGTGTTCTACCGTATTATTTGTTTTTAATTTTTGGGAAACTTAATTGAAAGAATGTTTGTTATAATTATGGGAATATATTGCAGGTTAAAGATCTTTAAAGATGCTTAAAATACTTTTTATGAAATCGTATTTGACAAGATGACAAGATAGAGAGTAGTTGATGTGAATTCAAAAGTAAACTTAGTAGTCAATCAAGCACCCGATAGTCATTTAAAAGCTTGATCAAGCGACCGATAGTCATTCAGAAACTCGATCAAGCGGCCGAGATGAATGTAGTTGAGTTAGCAAGGAGGCCTGAAGTGGTTACTAGGACATGTGATAAGAGAGTTTCCAAAAGATCATGTAGTGCTGAACAAATGTATCAACGGTTAGAACGTAGGAAGCATCCAAAATTCCAAGTAGTGCTGAAACAATTATGGTAACTGTCAGAACATGTGAAGAATCTAAATGATCAAGGTAAAACTATAAATAGAAAAGAATTGCAAATGAAGATTTTATCTCATACCAACCAAATCAAACTAAACATTATCTTTCAATTATCATTTTAATTACCAATCAATTACATTTCTTAGTGTAATTACTTTCCTTTTCTTTCTTAATAAATTATATTTCTTAGTGTAATCCTTTACTTTCAGCTTGTCATTTATATTTCGTAATGTAATCTGTATCATTAATTAAATAATCGATAATCTTAGTTATAATTTGAGTCTACGCTCGCATGTTAGATTCAATTACGCTTTAAGAGAGATATTTTGCCGCTATTCTTTACAAACGATTATAAGATTCACTTTCTTATTTATTTTCATCTGTATTGAAAAGTACTTTCAGACAGAAGGGAAATGTGTAACCCATCATCACAAGATGAAACCTACCATTTGAATATCGCTTGATCTTATTTATACATGGAGTGATTAGTTGAATATGTGATTTATCTCACCAATCTCGTTCGTATACTGCATGTTTACTCATCTCAACGCTTGGAGTGGTAGTTGCACGATTTAAATTGGACCACAAATTCAATTTTGGTACCCCTGCATTCCAACTGCCGAAACAAGCAGCAACACATGTTCAACATGGTACGTTGAGCCTACCCGATGAGTGGCCCATCTTGATTTTGGTCCAGGGCATGCGGACAATCCTACCTGATTATCGGTCCATGTCTCTCACACGGTGCCATGTTGTCACACGTGAGCAGGTACACTATACAGGCCCACCAAACGGTCGCCGTCCCATTAACGCTTGGACATCAATGGGATGTTTGATCGTGATCGTTACTGGGGTCCAAAGTTTTAATTATTGAATGAACGGGCGCGTTCTGGTGGTATGGGTGCCACCGTAAGCTTACAGTGGTAACAGTTAGATCTGTGGTCCGCATGATGTATTTTCACCATCTGACCTATCTATCAGATGCGTCACCTCCCAAAATCCTAGCCCTCTAACTCCACCTGGCCCAAAAATAATGTGGACCGTAGAAAAAGGAGCAAGTTCTGAGGGAACTTCAATTCCATGGGACCCACATATCTATCAGATGCGTCTCCTCCCAAAATCGTAGCCCTCTAACTCCACCTGGCCCAAAAATAATGTGGACCGTAGAAAAAGGAGCAAGTTCTGAGGGAACCTTCAATTCCATGGGACCCACATAAGTTGTAAAACAGTGTGAAGCTTGACATGACCCTCCATCTTAACTGGATGAAGGGTCTTGATTATATATAAACAACACGGTTGGCGATGGGCATCCCACCCAATACGTTCCCTTCGATGTAGCCCATATGAGTATTAGATGGCCGGATTTTCAGTTCCCAGTGGTCTTCTGACGTGAGATCATGTTAGTGATTGATTGGAATTAGTCAAAATATCAATGGTCCCAAATCCACACGTGCCATGGTATTTTAATGTAAGTTGCAAAACCCTTTGATGGGCGCCCCATGCATCGGCTATGTATCGAAGATTTAAGTTGAAATCCCAAATCCACACGTGCCATGGTATTTTAATGTAAGTTGCAAAACCCTTCGATGGGCGCCCCATGCATCGGCTATGTATCGAAGATTTAAGTTGGTGTCAGAAATGATGTGGCAAGATTCAATTGGTTGTTTAATACAGTGTTAAGATGGGCTAACCGAGCTCATGTCGTAGAACTTAAAAAAACTAAGGCCATCTTTGATTAGTGCAGCTCTGGTGAATCCTTAATTGTGGAACTCGTACGTGCCTTAAATCTATGCCGTACATCCATTTTGACAGCTTATTTTAAGGTTTAATAATAAAACTGAAGCAGATCTAGATCTTAGGTTGACTATACCACAAGAAACTATGGTGATTATATACTCACGGATAAAAACATTTTGAGAACCATCAGAATATTTATTTGCCATCCAACCAGTTGATAGGGTCACAGAGACTTGGACAAAGGGACTACATAAATATCTAACTTAGATCTAAAACTTTGGTCGCCCAAGGTAAGCCACCATTGTTTCCTAAGATTTGGTCCACATAAGATTTGAATTGCATTATTTCTTTTACCTTGCTCTAAAATGAGATGTCAAAACAAATGGATGGTATGAATGTAATGAACATACATCATAGTGTGCCCGACAAACATTTAGGAATCCATTGACCTGGGTGGATCCGAGCCCATCTTTCACACTAGGTTGCTCCACCAATCAAATCTTGCCACATCATTTCACCTTGGGAATCTATTAACCCGGGTGGATCCAAGCCCATCTTTCACGCTAGGTTGCTCTACCAATCAAATCTTGCCACGTCAACATTTCATCACCAAGGTGAGTGTCCTCACCATCTAATCCGTGTCCATATTAATATGGAAAAATGATGTCACTACAATTACATGTATTATCAATATTGGAATCGGACAAAGGTGGAGTGGTTGAAGTGCCGGGTCTTTCAGATGCTAGTTCCACATTGATGTGTACAAGATTTGGACAGACTAGAATAATCTGCAACACCTGTTGTGGAAAGAGGTACAACATTGGAGCATCGCGGGCCTCCTGCGACAATATTTGCTCGATATCTGCTCTGTCCATCAGATATGACTACTCATGTTGGCGCTTAATTCCAATAATCATGCCCACCCGGCATTCATGTAGCAACACCCGAAACCATTAATCAGGTAAGCCCCATGGAGAAAGAGAGATGCCTACAATTAGTTGGATCCTAATCTTAAGTGAGCTACATAGTATTAATTTAGATATCACTAATATGAGTGTTTGGATCCTAAGTTACTTTAGATAAGCTGCTTATGTCATAAGTAGCTTATCATAGTTTCTACTTAATTAACATGTAAGTATGTTTGATAAACAATGTAGTTATTATCAAAAAATAAAAAAGCATATCTAATTTCCAACATCATAAGTAATTATCTCGAAATCATTTTTGGTCCCCCTCGCATACACCGTTGATGATGTGGGGCTAACCTTTGATGTGGATCGTTCATTGTGTGTGCCTCACCTTTTATACATAGGGTCCCATCATGTAGGGCCTACCTTGTTGTGGGTCATTCATTATTAAGGGCTAACATTTAATGCGCATGGTTCATTAGGTAGTCTGTGCCTTTGATGTTACTCATCCATCATGTGGGGCCTACCATCAATGTTATTATCCATCATGTGGGGCCCATCTTCAATATCCATTGCCCATCATGTAAAGGCCACCTTTGATGTGGACCGTCCATCATGTGAGCCCACCTCAAACGTGGGTTGTCTACCATACGGGACTCGCCTTGAATATGGGCAACTCATCATGAGGCCAACCTTTGATGTGGATTGTCCATCCTGTGGGGTCCACCTTGATGTAGGTCATCTATTAGTGGGGCCCATCAGCATTAATTGCCCATCATGTGGAGCCCACCTTTGACATGGGTTGCCAATCACGTGGGTCCCACCTTCAGTGTGGGTTGCCCATCATGGGAGGCTCGCCTTGGATGTGGGCCATTCATTATTAGGGGCAAACCTTTGATGTAGATTGCCCATCATGTGGGGGGACATTAATATGGGCCATCATCATGTGGGGCCCACTAGACAATTTATCCATTCATTGGATGATTTTTCAATCTCATGAACTTAAAATTGGTCCGCGGCTATATAGAGCATATTTTCTTAAATAATTTCCTAAATTTCAGTGTCACTGATGAAAAGAACAAAATAAGTTCTTTGAAAGTTGAAAATCAATAATAATAATAAAAAAAAACTAATAAAAATAAATTACTTTGTCTGAAAAGTTATTTAAGTTTAACAACCAAACTAATTTAAAAAAGTAATTTATTAACTTACACAAGTCAAAAAATTTTTATTTATTTGGTAATATCCAAACATGCACATAGATTTGTATTATTCCTGTGGTTTGCCTACATAAGTTTTGAATCACTTCGAATTGTCTTATGTAAACTAAAATTGAAGGGTGTAATTGTTAGACGGAATAGATGTCACACACACAGCACAATGGCCCCACATGAAATATATACTGCGCACTTCCAACATTAATAGCTGCTGCAACGATTCGCATCTCTAACCTTTGGAGTACCTATATGTGTGTATGGCCCACCAGGTAAGCAGCCCATATCTTCACATGTCTACACCAGGACATGGATTTGGTGGGTTGGAAAACCATCAAAGTGGGTGGATCCATGACTGTGGGGTCCACTCTAAATGTATATGTTTTATATCCAAGTTGTCCTTCCATTTTTACCACCTTTTTAGAGGGCATGAGCCAAAAAGTGAATCTAAATTACGGGTATACCACCCCACGAGAAAAATTGGCCAAGGAATGCCCACCGTTAAAAGGTTACTGGGTGTCACAAAAGTTTGGAATTAAGCTGCTATTTGTATTTTTCTTGTTTATGTTTGTGTAACCTCAACAATAGGTTGGATGACAAATAAACTGTGGCCTAAGGAAGTTTGTAACGATGGATGTTTAATTATCACTATTTTCTATGGTGTGGTCCACTTGAGACTTGGATTTGATTCATTTTTAAGCTCTTTCCTGAAATAAGCCGGCAAATCAGACCAATGGTGTGTAAATAAAGCACATACATCAGGGTGGCTCCACAGTCACATCTCTTGTATTTCCCATTCCTTAATTGGCTACTAAGAAAAGAAAAGATGATTTTCATGAGAAAGTACAATAATTAAAAAATGACAAGGTGATTCTCAATAAGAAAGTGCAATAAGTGAAAAATGACAACAACATCCAAGATTTATATCTGTTCAACTCACTCCGGGTCACTTGGAATCGTTGACTATCTTGTAAGTCAACCGCTCCCCATCCAAATTGAGTCGGCTCACCAGAGTTAACTCTTACCTTATATAAAAAGTAGAAATGTGAGTTTTTATTTTTAATTTTTCATTTTTCAACATGTCTTGTATGTGGAAAATCTAGTCTGTAGAAAGTTTGATCACACTAAGATGAGCACATGTATGAAATTTAGGTAAACTGCTTATACTCATTTTTAGTACACCTATGTGGGTTAATGAGATGCTGCCATGTGTCGACACTACGTACTAAATGATGGGTGAAATCCTACTCATGAATTGAGAGCATTGTTTACATATGATATTGCACACATAAATCAAATGGTTCAGGAGATGCCATGTGATATCCTTGCCACATGTGGTGTAGATAACTTTAAAGAAGAGTAAGAGACGTGCATATAAGAGAGTATTAAATGTTAGATTCTTATCAAAATTATCATCTACCATAATAAGTCTCTCTCTCTCTTTCTTTCTATATTCAAGTATTAAATGTTAATATACTATCAAAAGAAGATTTTTATCTAACATTAAATGCTATAGCCTTGCCAAAAGCAACTTCTTGCATATTGCAGAGCCAAGTGATGTAAGTACTCCAACAACATTTTAATGTGAGAGTTAGGGACAAAGGACTCCAACTAATGCATGATTTGAAGAAGTAAGAGTCTTTCTTATACACATGGTCGTACATGATAGACAATTCTGACATAGAAGAATCAATAAGATTTCCATACCTGATTGTTCAAATTCTTCATGAAGTTAAAAACTATGCAAAGCCATTGCATCGTAAAAGCCTATATAAACATCACTCCATGGAGAGCTCTAGGCCTCATGCCAATACAACCAACCAGCTCTATAATTTTTCATCCACTATGGATATTTATTTTTTACTGTATTTAATTTAGTTTAGCCCCATCGTTGCTCATATTATGGGGCTCATAGTTTTAGTTATTAGTTTATCTCTTCACCCTTCATCCACGACATCCTGTTAGATCGCAAGGAAGATCACTTAGTTTCAAATGGAAGGTTCTGGGGCTTTCCTGCTACTTGCTAGTTGATTCCACCAATCATCTTGTTACAAAGTCCAGTTCTAACCGAGCAATGAATAAATAGTCAAATCACGATCGTCTCGCTATGTACTTGGTTTCTATCAAGACCACGAACAAATTGTCACTTCACCGGCTATCTCGCCATGAAGCTCAATTTCGACCAAGCAATGAACAGATTATCAAAGATCTTCCCTCCATCGGTCGTCTCACCATGACGCCCGGTTCTGATCGAGCGACGAACAGATGCCAATCTTGCACATCACGATCGTTTCATTACGAAGTTCAGTCATGATTAGGCAACGAATGGATCATTGTCCCTCAAGCCGATCGTAATTGCCATTATTGTAAAAATCATTAATAGAAAAATACTTTTGGCTTATATCATCTTCCTTTATTTTATTATTGAACTTTAGTAGCGAATTACATTGAATAAATAAGTGTCTAAGTTGTAGATTCATGTCTATTGACACAAGAAAAAAAAATCCATTCAGAAGGTTTAGCCTCGTACCTTTTCACAAATCACTTGAACAAAACATAATATAATTGGCTGAGATGACTCTGAATCGAGTGTCTAGTCTTCACTCTGTCTGTCTCAGTGTAGGGGAAACCAACAATTCAATCAACTCTGTAAGAGTCATGATACAGGTACTTAAAAAGAAAATATAAAAAATATAAAATTACAAAAAATAAATAAATACAACAAAAATTAGAATTACTAAAAATAATATTTTTTTCATAAAATTATATTTATGACCCATAACGAAGTGTTTTCTCATGAAACAAACTGGCATGACCCACTTGATGGGTTGGTTGACCCCAGATGGCCCGTTATGATAAAGATTGATAGGTTATGCATCCCATAACGATACCTGGATTAAAAGTTATATTTGATTTACAGTTCACACTTCAAATAGAAATTTCTCCCTATCTTAATTCAATTTCTTCGAACTAGACTTGATTGAGACCCAATTACGTCATGCCTTATGTAGGATTTAGCTCGGATACGACAGACTACTTCGGCTTCCATTAAGTTTTCTTCTGATCTAGCCATGCTAGGAATGTGTCTATGCCACGTTTTGTATCAATTTGCCATCCAAATCCAAGTTGTTCATAAGGCAACATGGATGGATAAAAGGAAAACAAAAATATCAGCTTAATCCAAAGCTTTCTTGACTCTAAAGAAGTTTTCAATGGTGAGTGTTCAATCTCCACTACGTGGTCCACTTAAGCTTTGGATTTACATCATTTTTGGACTTACATCCTAAAATGATATCTTAAAATGGAAATGGCTCCAAAGAAGTTTTTAATGATCCATTGACATTCAATCCCCACTGTGTGGTCCACTTAAGCCTTGAATTTGCCTCATTTCCTCATTTTTTGGCTTATATCCTAAAATGATATAGTAAAATGGATATACAGTGTGGGTAAATCCATACATCAGCGTGTGCCCAGAGCCCCAGCCGGTGCCGAGTTAGGACAATCTGGGGCAGTACCCAATCCATGTGCTTGGCAAGTGGGCTGTTTAAAGGATATTAAATAGGGTTTGTATATGTACATCAAGCAGACAAAACAAAAAGTGGTTTGGCTCAAAACGGTGTCTGAGTGCATCCAACGCTCCCTTTGAGTATGCTTCCAAACTAGCCCTTGGTGTACTGATGTGGTATATCCATCACACACAGTCTCACCTTTTGCACGGACCAGATGTTTTACATCTGTAACCCCTTGAGGGGGGAAGAAAATGACTGAATCATGACTTCCAGCCAAATGAAAATGACAAATTACCAGCTTGCAATCTAACTTCAATACAGCTTTGCTTCACGGTCATACACGCGCGTCTACAAAGCAGCTCTTGTACACGACACCACACGTGTGAGTACCGAAAATAGTAGAAATCATATCCATCCATGGGGGTACCACTACACAGATATCCTGAGAAAAAAATTCAGGTGGGCCCTAATTCATGTAAAACTGTGACGTTTTCTAAGCCGTCTGCCAGTTTCTAACATCGTGGCCCACCTGATGCATATCCCAACATGATTTATGGGAGAGAACATCTTAAAAATCAGATCAACCAGGTAGACGGCTCAGATGATGCACTTGTCTGCCACCCGTGCACATAGAGCTGCATTGTATACCTTGTGCGCACACGTGTGGAATTAGCAGACTTGGTTGTGACACGTCATGGATGGATGTAGATTTCGTGATCATGCATTGCATCCTCCGCTCTAAATATATTCCCACTTGCAATTTTATATTATTAATTTTCATTTAATGTTATCATTAAAGGTTATAGTAATGGGAAAAGACAAGTAATCTGCCATCTAGATATTTCTTTTACGTGGACCGCACTCCAGCCAGTGGGCTATGTGGACCCCACCATGGTGGCTGTGGAAGTCCTTTTCTGCATAAATATCCTAGGCCTTTGAAAAATCAACCCTTGGGCTCTCTTGATGTTTATTGCTATACCTCACTCAAATGGATTTGAATGGTTGATGAGAAGCCTGGCTTACGATAAAATAATCAAATAAGAAAGACATAAAAATCTATAAAAAGGAACGAGCTGATATTTACCTTTGATTTTACCATGCTGATATGCCAGACTTATTCTAGATTGGGCTCCTTTATTATTATTATTATTTTTTAAATGTGATGCTAGATATATTTTTCGAGAAAAACTCTATGAGATCCACCCTATTCATCAGATATATGTCCTATTTAAACCATTGAACTAAAATAAGATGTCTAAAACTCAAATAGGCCACGCCATAGAATAGCCAAAAAAGAACACCCACTATTAGTTTTGTGCCGGGCCAACCATGGTATGTATGTGCCACCCAATCCATTCATCTAATATGCTTCATTACAATGAAAAAGTTATATAAATTATATTTCAAGACTTAATTGAGTCATACTAAGTAAATTTAAACATTTTAGATATGAGTTTATATAGTAGCTTAATTGAGAGTTGAATTAGCTATTTATATTTTATTTTATTTTTTATTTTTAAATCAAGATACTTGATAGATGGTATAAAATTTATGTATGGTGAGTCATTTATCTCACCTTGGTGAAAAAGACTTCAGTAGATTCTTAGGAGAGGTGCCCAAGTGTTTTCCAACTTACCCTTTTTGTCCACCTCTCTCTTCCTTTCTCTACCCATTAGTCGTGATAGAGTTGTGAAGTTTGGAATTTGAAAGGACATCAAAAGAGATTTTAACCTAGATGGTGGTATTTAGGAAAATTTCAAATTGAATTGCTCATCAGTAAAGGCCAATAAAAAATTATTTTGGAAAATAAATGACATTTATGGCTATAAATCATTCCTAGAAAATGAGGAACAAGCTATTCCTTTAACCTTGAAAGTCATTTTGATGTGTGAGTGAGCACACTTGCATGTGGTAAAAGCGAGGCTGGTGAAGATTGGCTCAGATTGTGGGCAAATAGGATCTGATGGTATTTATATGATCTCGGGAGCTTTGCACAAAGCCGAAGATCAACAGTTTACAGTCCGCTAACCACTGTGGGATGAAAGTAGATTTGATCACTACTCTAATTCTACAGTTAAGATGGTCTCTGGATTACAATCAAAGGATTAGATCACTAGAGGTTATCCTAACAGACAAACATGCATAGATACTCTTTATTTTCTCTCTCAGAATTCTCTTCTTAGAATGCTTTGAAGAGAGGGAATGCTTTCCTTTATAAAGGAAGGTATCGGGAAGGATATGAGAATAATTCTGATGGGATGAGGCTTACTCTTGCACATCCTTCTCTCTTCCATATCTCAAGCCTCTTTAAATTTATAAAATTCAAATTCAATGCGGGAGAGAAAAATATTAGAGGAAAAACATGTAATGGTTGCACACAGGTGGGACTCAGAGGCCCATATCCGGCAACTAGGAGCATCTAAATCATTGAGTCAGGTGGGTCCTGCCGTGAGCATTATTATCTAACCTATAAATCAAGCTGCTCTGCTCTTCAGGTGGAAAACAACCCAACATTTGAGTCCGGGCAGTTGGCCTTTTTGGGGCAAATTGTAGTCATCAAAACATCATTTAAAAAAAAAAAAAATCATTTTCAAGAAAAGAGACTTCAATTGTCTATTGATTAAATTCATCATCATCATCATCTAAATCTTCTTTCAAGGTAATTGAGTTGGCTACATGAATCTTGTTCCCATGCTGTGAAGGGCCATATATTCAATTCCTTGCATGGATTAAATTCTGAAAGAAAAGCACTGGGCCCACTACCGAAGTTACAATTAATCCTCATTCACATGCCCCAACTAATGTTCCTAGTTTTTTTTTTTCCAAAGATTATAAAATGTTATCAATAATTCCAAAAAGATAGATACTGAGAGTTTTACCAGAAATGTCCTCAGAAATTTTTTTTTCTTCTTCTTAGGTCTTTTTTATTATTATTTTCTTTATTGAGATCTTGACTTTTCTAAACTGCCAACACATCCTTTTCACGTCACTCCTAGGTGCATGTATTATTATTATTATTATTGACTTCTAGATTTTTCCATGCTCCCAACACGCAATCCTTTTTCATATCACCCTATGTGCGTGTAAGAGAGCCCATAAAAATACAAGCATCTTGGATGACACAAGCACAGAACGGTGGACCCACATTCATCTGAGAGCTCAAAGAAATACAAGCGGCTTGGATGACACAAGCACAGAACGGTGGACCCACATTCATCTGAAAGCCCAAAGAAATGACACAAGCACAGCATGGTGGACCCACATTCATCTGATAGCCCATAGAAATACAAGCCGCTGCCGGCCTGGATGACACAAGCACAGCCCGGTGGACCCGCATTCATCTAAAAGTTTTTAGGGGGATGTGATGCCACCCTCTCCAGTGAATATGAGTCACCATCAAACTCGGCTGTGAGCCTAACTCAACCTTGACTTGGTGTGACTCATCCAGTTTACAACTTGTGTGGTCAAGTTGATTTGGATTTTGAACCCATGACTCTTACTAGAGGTAGAATTAATACCATCAACAAGCCAAGCAACATACACATGCACTTGCGTGTCCTTGCATTATTTTTATATTTTACTGATATATATGTATTTAATATATTTATAAATAGTATTACTTCAACTATTATCATAGGCTTCGAGTCAACCCAACCCACCTTGACATTGAGTCTAGTTTTTTATGTTTAGGCTACATATTGGGATCTAAGGACTAACACCTGGGTGCATCTAATGGATTGAGTTGAATGATGCTCACATGTCATGGTGGGCCACAGAGGTTTGAAAGGGGTGGTACTTACCATACATGCATACTTTTTTTAAAAGACCATGTAGACTTTTCTATATTAACCAATAAGTTTACTTGGGTCTGATTCGGGTCATCTTGATCTAGGTTGAGTTCATTAATTATAATATTTGATAAGATGGACCCATTTTAAAACCAGGTCTAGTCAGGTCTTAGTCATATTGATTCTACGGAAGGCCGAGTCCAACCCGTTTGGTAATTCCCATCGAAACTTATGGACTTAGAATTGCCCTTTAGTCCAAGATTTGGACCTAACCCACTGATTATATATGAGTCCTGAGACCAATCAGGTCAACCCTGATCCATTAGTGGATCTTGCACACGTGCCAATTTGATATGATATATGTAGATATGCCCCCTTCTGCAAAATAACAAATCGGAGTTGGCTTTGGTGAGCTCCACCATTACATTATATGTATATGGAATTTAGGTACGTACCTACTAACACAAATTTTATTGAGGAGTTTGTTTTGTTATATTTTTTTAAAAAATTGTTGCATTTTAAAAAGATTTTAAAAATTTTAAAATTTTGTTGTATTTTAAAAATATTTAAAAAAAACTTATCTACCAGATTGTGATTGCCAAGCAATTATTAAAAATACCAAGAATAAATTATATAATGATAATAATAAAAATAAATATATTTTACAATATTGTAAAATACATATTGAATGACGAAGTAATAGCTGTTGATTTTGTACTATCATAAGAGAATCTAACAAATTCATTGACCAAAAAACTATCTTAAAAATTAGTCATAAAACATCAAAATAAATAGAGTTGAGTCTAACCTAATGAATTAGTAGTATCATCAACCGAATCTATACAAATGAGAACAAATAAATATCTCATATAATAAATTTAATGAATAAACATCAAAACACTTGAAAATTAAAGCATCACAGAGAACTTATCTATTCATATGGTGTTTAGATAGTACTCAATGCTAATCACTTCACCTCTATAACAATTAAAATATTTAGAAAAATCGAGGCATCTTCCACTAGCAAAAATTCCAGAGAATACTATTTTACCGCCTTTGCGCACATAAAAAAGAAGCGTCCACTTTAGGACCTTTTCTTTTTCTATTATTCACCTACTTTTTCTTTTTCTTATTGTTCTTGAGATCTTTTAAAAGGCCAGCTCTTCATGATGTTCCCTTAGATTAAGCCTATTGGCCCACATTGTAGCGTGTGCATGCGCATCTAATCTTTGTTTTTTATTTTTTGGGTTAGCTTGTTAGTACACACCCATGTCAGTACACACACTCCATGAGAGGCACCCTGCTAGGGATCGATACCAAGACCTCCAGTGTTGAGAGGAGGTATCTCTACTCAGTCTGCCAGTTGAGCTATGGATCTGGGTGTTGCATGCATCTAATATGTGCAAAGGGTTGCACCACTATGAAAGCTGGATGTTCAAATCAATCCAACCACTAGAGCGACCATGTGACTTTAGAAGCTTTTGGGTGCGCCTTAATAGTGGTTTTCTATGCATAAGCTTGAATTCGGTACAACCCACCATTCTGGTTTGCTCAATAGGCAAACTTCCACGTACGACATAGGATAATTCACATACAGCCAGGCTGATAACTTTATTATTATTATTATTATTGTTTTTTATTTATTTAATATTTTTTTTTCATAAAGAATAGGCTAACACCTTTATAGGTGAACACCTTTTTACACTACACAAAGGTGAAGTAGCTGCAGTGTATATGACGTAAATAGACCGCAGATACTTTTATAGGCTGCATGATAATGGATGTATATAACTGCAGTGTATATATATATGAAGTATCTGGTAAGTCCCATCATAAATTATTCCAGAGCTCCAGTGTGCGGCTGAGTGTACCATTGTCAATTATCAGCCAATGACCTCAAATGTGAGGATAAAATTATATGAATGACTATAAATTAGAAATAATTATATTATTTACTCTAGTAGTTACTTCGGGACATTACTCACCTTTAACTGATTTTGCTATTGCTTACATTTAATTGCATTTACTGCATTGTTTTGCCCACAAAGAGCATCTTCTGTTTCACCTAAAAATTATAATTTTATAATATAAAAAGTATAATAATTACAAGTTACTTCACCTACTTCTTTTATTTGATTTTTATCAGCCCTAGCTAACTTCCCTTTTAACCATTCAAACACCTTAAAATAATAATGATGGCTCATTTGCATTGTTTATACAAAATTTGAAAATCATTAATATCCATCACATTAACACTTTCCATCTTCAAGATCCCCACCACAAGTTGGGTACGTGCAGCCATTGATCTTTAAGTGCCTTAAACTTACCAAACTCCAAGCAAACAGGTTTTATATTATCCAAACAGCTGTCCAAAACTTCTTATCAAACACAACTTAAGATACCAAAACGGACCATTGCAAGCTGGAATTAAACCAGTCAAACATAGTTCATTACACATACTAAGCTTCTGATTAGTAGAAAATCTTCCTATATACATACGCACGCCATGCCATACTCCAGTGCCACCTTATGCATCATAGACCATACTCATGGTCAAAATAAGAAAGCGCTTAAGAAAGGCCAATGCCTCGAGCCGAAAACCAAACAAGCAGCAGCTACTTGGAAACTTTTTACATGCCATTTTTTACTCTTTCGATAGAATTTTCGACTTCAACGATGGGTGCTCTTGGTGTCGCTACTGTAGAGCCTGTAAATACAAGTATTAATATTTTAATTATTTTAAAATAATATCAGATCACAGCATAAATCTTATCACAGACATACAATAAAATAATAAGGAAAAAAAAATAAAATAAAATCAAGCTCAGCTTGACTTTACTGATGCTTAAGGACAATCTAGCTGATGTGGATCACAGGTCCACCTTATCCATTAGGTGCACCCCTGCCCATCCGCATCTAACATGATCCATTATTTAGGCGGCCATCCAGAGGAAGTAGTTGAGAGTAGACGCCCACTCATTAAAACCATCATAATTGTTTGTGGGGCCCATCAAGATGTCTTTTATACATCCAGTCCGTCTATTGTAAGTGTCTACTTGGATGAGGGGTCCCACCAAATTTGAGGCCACTTGGGAGCGGATGCGGATCCACAAAGGTGGGTGGGACCCTGACTGTGGGGCTCAGGGTAATGTATGTGCCATAAATCCACACCGTCCAACCATTTTGAAAGATCATTTTAGAGCATGATCCCAAAAATGAAGCCGACCCAAATATTAGGTGGACCGCACCTCAGGATACAGTCGTATTGAATCACCGCCATTAAAAACTGGTGGAATGGAAAATTATTTTCCATCCAGCCTGTTGATAAGGTCACAAACACCTAGATGAAGAGACCATACAAATATCATCTTGATCCAAAGCTGTTGTGGCCCACAAGATGTTTTTAATGGTCAATCACCACTGTTTCCTGTACTATGGTCTATCTGGAATTTGAAACTGCCATGCGCTTTCAATACATGAGATGGACACCGTGGATGTAGTCACATACATCACAGTAGGCCCCACAATCAGGGGTCCCACCCACCTTGGTGTAGCCGACCTGAGTTCCAGATATAACTGATTTTTGAGACATCCCGTCTCTAACTCATTAGATTCATATTTCAAATGTCCAACAGCCATAGAGGTCCAACTTAAGGTAAGCTTTGATTGAGTCGATCTCATAGAATATTTTCCCCTATAAAATAATAGATGGATGAAAAATACATACCAGTCATAAACAGTAGGCGAGTTGGGCTGTGGCTTGTCGAACAACTGATTACCGATGTTCTTGGTGGCCAGGTTGCTACCAGGGTGGAAAACGCTCCTCCACACGTTGTCTTTCCGAGCCGTGGGGGGAGTGTTAGGAGTCACAGGTGTGGTGGGAGTCCCAGGCATCGACGTGGAGCCTCTCTGGAATTTCACGCTTCCCTCTCCATCAACTATCCACCCACCCAAACCTTGTAAATAAAACTTACAAAAGAATAATTGGAAATGGACCACTATTATTGTTACAGTTCAGAGACTATCACTTGTATTTTGTTATTTATCAGTAGATAAATGTATCCACGCCGTCCATCCTTTTTGTCAGATCATTTTTTGGCATGAGGCCAAAAATGAGGTAGATCTAAATCTTAGGGGGACCACACCACAGGAAAGAGGGGGGATTGAATGCTTGCCGTTGAAAAATTTTTGGGGGCCACGGAAGTCTTCGATTAAGCCGATATTTGCATTTTCCCTTCGTCAAGGTCTGCATGACCTTATGAAATGCTTAAATGGAAAATAAACATTACAGCAAGTCCTATGAAGTATATTTAACGGTGGACGTTCAATCAACACTGTTTTCCTGTGATGTGGTTTACAAGCTATTTGTATTTGCCTCATTCTTGGGCTCATACCCTAAAATGAACTGGAAAAATAGATGGGCGGTTTGGATAAAACACATACATCATGGTAGGGCCCACAGAGCTTTCACACCAGCTAGCTGGATTGAGTGGACCGATCTGATTTCTTTGCTGTCCATTGATTTTCTACACGGGTGGTCCACTTGATGAGTGGACCTCCCAAAATTTTGTACCGGGAGCCATCTGGACGGTTCAGATGTCCCACACACCCCAGGTTGGCACATGTATCACGTGATGATGCAAGAGTCTATGAACAAATATGAAAACAAGAAGAAAAAAGACTTATGACAGAAAAATAAATAACCTTTGACATCCAATGGCTTGGTGGTGAGTTTCCTCAGCCTGCCCAGGCCCTGTTCTGGGTGTGGCCCAGCCAACACATCATCCCAAAGCTTGTCTAGCAGTACCATGATCAACGGTTGGATCTTATCCTACACCTCTTTCCCTCTCTCTCTCTTCTTTTCTTCCCAGATGCAACGACGATGATGATGCATTTAAATACTCAAGAGTGGTCGAGTAGGTGGCGGATAAGGATGAGGAGCGAGTGGGACCCTGTGAATGCTAATTGCACTCGCTCGAGTGAACTTTAAAAGTACACTCGCATCACACGTGGGATGGATGACACGTATATAAAATCACACCCGCTCTTCAGGCCGTCTGCTCTGTGTACATTGCATCAATTTAAAAGTTAGGCAAAAATATGATAGTTTGGTAGGCCACCGATTTTGAACATCTTGTCTGTTTATTTGTTATGTATAGTGTGGTGGATTTTACGGTCATTTATAAGCGTGGGTTTTTATATAGAATCTGTAACGTTTGGATTGCCTGATGAGCGGATCTGATTTTGTACAAGTGCGATTCGTCTACGCGTGTGGTGAGTGATAGTGCGACTTGTATTTCTTCGAGTAATACCGCGTTTGTGATGGTTGCCACGTGTTGCCATGCTACCGCCATTAGAAGGTGACAGATTGTACGTATGGACACGTGGGACCTACTCTTTGGATTCTTGACGAACCGAATAAGATTTTTCACCGGTAATGAATCTGACGTGACACGTGTAGGGCTGGATGTGCTTCGTTTGTCGCGCTTGCTGACAAACGGCACTGTTCCCATGATTCAGACATTCACATGGTGGGGCCTGGTCGTATGACCGATTCCACTCCTTGGCCGGAGGCACGAGAGAACAGTGCCCCAGTACTCAGCCTCTTATGCGTAAGATGCGATGTACGTGTGCATGATCTACGCAACTGATGAAGGGAAGAAGATTGGCTGATGTACCGCACATAGCTAACCTGGCTGGTGTGTTGGCCTCACCAAAATCCGTTAGTCCCGCCATAAGGCATGTGTTATATCCAAGCCATCCATTCAATTCAAACCATCCGTTCATTTTGCTAGCTCGCAAGGAGTGGGCAAAAAATTAGATAACGAAAAATCAAGTTGAACCACACCGCAAAAAAGCATTTGGGGATCGAACGTCCATTGAAATCTTTTCGAGGTCACTTAAGTTTTTGATCAATATGATATTTGTTTTTCTCTCAGGTCCGTGAGACCGGATGGAAAGTAAATGTTACGGTGAATCCTACGGATGTTTTAAAGGTTAGAATCACTGTCCTATGGCTATTTATCATGTGGTCCACTTTAATTTTGGATATATTGTCCTACTGCTATTTATTATTTGGTGCACTCTAATTTTAGACATGACTTATTTTTGGGCTCAACTGTAAAATAATCTCACCAAAAGGTGAAAACTGTGGACATAATAAATGCAACATTGTGATGGCCATGTAACTTTGATTTCCTTCGAGTCATGTGGAGGCTCGAGGAGTGTCAGTGCTCATCTTTGCATGACATGTACCCACCAGCCAAGTCCACCTTGTGTGGTAAACCAGTTAGAAGCGGATTGGCTGGTGTACCACACACCAGCTACGTAGCTGTCGAGCTTGTGAGAACAGTTCAAATGAGATCAAAGTTACTTCAACCTCTCGGATCTGGCGGCTGAGGATGGTGAAGAGGAACAGGCCAAAGACACTCCTCCTGCCAACCAGCCTGTTAATGTTGATATTACTCCTCATGCCGACTGATTCGTGACCCATCTGGTTTATATATATATATATATATATATATATATATATATATATATATATATTGGTCGATATGCTTATTGTAGATTGTGTTGCATTTATTTTGATTATATAGAATATGCTTGTAATGTTTGTCGAATGACGAGCCGACCTCTCCTTTAAGAGTTAGCTCGTCGAAGGGTTTCATCTCTTCACTTAAGAGATGGTCCTTCGTAACATGCTCGGATGGCGAGTCCACCACTTCTTTAAGTGGTCGGCTCATCTGTGGGACCTTTTTTCTCGCAGAGGAGGCCTCAGGTAGAACGAGTTAGAACGCGTAGAACAACATAGGGCAATTCCATGTAGAAAAACGCATCTTTTATTCAAAGCGTAAATTCATCACAAATAGTACTGATCTTTATATTAATTTCCTTAGGCATAGTAGATCTTTAGGTGCTTGGTATTCCATGGGTGCAGTAGTGGACACCATTCCATGTCCTCGAATGGTAGGAGCTGGGCTTGGTCGAGCTGACTACTCGCTACGGTCCCTCTCAATTCAGACCCAGAGACCCTACTCCAGGCTCTATGGTGTTCTAGAACACATAGCGAAGGACGAAGTCTCCCTGTCGGAACTGTCTCATCTTGACCCTGGAGTTGTAGAAACGAGCGACATGTTGTTGCCGAGCCACAATCCATATCTCAGTTGTGTTCCTCAATTCCTCGAGTAAGTCGAGGCTCGCTGTCATCTGCTCAGTGTTTTTGCTGTCTTGATAGGATGACACTCGATCAGTGGGGAGTCCTATCTTGACGGGGATAACAGCCTCAACGCCATAAAAGAGGGAGAACGGGGTTTCTCCCCTCGCTGACCGGGTTGTAGTTCTGTATGTCCATAGCACGAATGGTAGCTCCTCGGCCTAGGCACTCTTTGCTTTTTCCATCTTGGTCTTGAGATGACTCTTTATTATTTTGTTCACCTCTTCCACTTGGCCGTTGGATTGATGATGTCGATGTAATGAATAGGCATTCTTGTTGCCGAGCTTCTGACACATACCCCTGAATCTATCGTTGTCGAATTGCTTCCCATTGTCTAACACAATGACATGCAAAATGCTGAACCGACAAATGATATTCTTCCAGACGAAGTATGTTACTTTCTGCTTAGTGATCTTGGCAACAGGCTCCACTTCAGCCCACCTAATGAAGTAATCAATTACTACAATCGCATACTTAGTCTGTCCTTTTCCTTAGGGTAGGGGTCCAATGATGTTGATCCCCCATTGAGCGAACGACCATGACCCGCTCATGGGGGTCAGCTCCTCTGCTGGTTTTCTAAGGACATCTGCAAACCTTTGGCACTTGTCACATTTCCAAGTGAAGCCTTTGGAGTCCTTTTAAATCGTTGGCCAAGAGTATCCTTAGCGGATAATTTTCTATGCCAGAGCTCGACCGTTAGAGTGATTTTCGCACATTCCTTCATGAGTTTCTTGGATAACGTACTGCGCCTTATCTGGTCGTAGACACCTTAGATACGGTTGGGAGAAACCTTTCTTGTATAGAGAATCGCTTATGATTGTATACCGCGCCGCCTTAAGCCTTAGGCGCCGAGCTTCTAATTTGTCCTCAGGCACTCTACCATCTCGTATTCTATAAATGCTATTGTGTAAATCTAGCACCTGTTGTATTGTCAAATTTTGTTATGCCAAACCATTTAGTATTTGTCTCATGCTTTGAGTTGAAGCGATCAGGTTCATACATTTTAAAGTTCTCTGGATCTTCATCGAACTTGTCTACATCTTCAAGTTGAAGCGAAGCGTGTTGAAGTTCATGGTTTCAAGCTCACATTCAAGAACTCAAGTTAAAGTTTGAAGTTCAACTACTGTACGCTAAAGACTCAAGAACTCACGCGTGACTCAAGCTCAAGTTCAAGAAATAGAACTCAAGCTTCACGTATCACAAGTATTTAAGATTTTGAAGCAAATGATGTTTCAATTATTCTTACTCACAAACAGGTTTGGATGACCCTAGATTGTGTCATATCATTGCATATTCTTTGTGGGTCATTTCATATGTTTATATGCCATTTTCTCGACTAGTCCTATACCTCGTTCGACTAGTCCAAGTACTGGCTCAACCAGTCTAAGAGTTTTCTCGATCAGTCAAAGGTTTGTTATGTATTTTCACAATTTTCTGTTGGACCCTTGACTAGTTGAGTGAACCGTGCTCGACCAATCGTGCAGACTCGACTCAAAGTCCAGCAAGCTTTTCTGGTCCCGCTCGACCAGTCGAGTGCATTGCTCGACCAGTTGTAAGACCTGTATTCTAATCCGTACTATTCCATCGACTCCTGCAATCCTTCCCGTCGAATTTCGGCAACTCGCGACTTATGATCGACGTTTGTGCACGACCCTAAGTCGTATCCCGTAGATTTAAATCGGCTTAATTTGAGACGTGTACCATTGCGACCGCGCCGTCGCCGTAATTTCGATGCCGTGTATTACGCACCGATCCGATACCCTGGCAGGGAGATGTGGACTCGCGTTCCGTTCGAGAAAACATCGCGCGTTTGCAATCCCAAAAGAATCTCTACAACATATCCTATAATCAATCAATCAATCACCTCATGTCAAGTACAAGAGCAACCCATGCTTTTTTCTCCCCAAGTCAAGCAAACTCCAAAAGTCAACAAGTCTCTCACCTCACCCATTACTCACCTCACATCCATCACCCATCACTCTCCCTCTCTTACAACCACCCATTCTCTTTCCTTCTCTTCACATTTTCCAAGTAACAAAGACCAAAGAGAATGGTGGACGTCCATGCATTCTAAGGAGAGAGTGAGTGTGTGTGGCCCACTTCCCATCCCAAAATCTTTCATCTTAGCCGTTCATCTCTCATCATCCTCCATCAAAGTGAAGCACAAGGAGATCGACTTTCTAACGGACCAAGAAGATCGAACAGTGGGTGTCTCTATAGCCTAGATTTCATGTTTTTATGATGAGCCAAGTGAGGCATACCGATTGATGGTATGGATTTCACTTTGGACCCTAGATGTAGTCGATGACCCACCTTGATTATCATGATCATTTCATGATGGGGCTATTTTCCATAGACCCCATCCTGATGTTTACTTCTTAGTTTGATAAGGGTCATCTAAACCTTCCATTTTGGTGGAAAAGTAATCTCCATCGTTGATTTTGATTTGGTGGGCCCACATGTATTGGGACTCACTTGATATACGATTGATATGTATGGAAGGGAGGGCCCATAGTGGTGGGGTCCCTCCATCATCACGTGTCCCTCTCTCTCTCTCCCTCTCTTTCTCATTTATTTTTGTGTGTGATGATGTGGCTGTGTGGCCCACTGTAACGCCCTGAAAATCGGGGGTCGAGTAGAAGTCCAACTCTCGAGTTCTAACGCATCACTTCCGCAACATATTTAATGATGATTAAATGTTGTCTGTATTAGTGCATAAAACATGAATAAGATTAAGCCAAATCAGCAAAACATAATCCTGGGACAGTTGAAATATGCAAGTGGAAGACTGACTCAAATATGTATAGCGTTATAAATTAGTATAGGTCCTCAAAGTATGTATGCATTGACAGGTCAATAATTACATGTATTGCTTCAAAATATAAAATGACAAAAATGTAATAGTCCACTACAAGTATAACCCTGAAGCCCTGCCGATCAGAACGGTCTATACGAACCCGCCTGAAAACTGCATATATGAGAAAGCATTCTCATCGTCTACGAAGTCCGCCTCTGCCTCATCAGTCGGGTCTCCATCTGCAACTAAGACAAAGTCTGGTTGGTGTGTACAACACCGTCCCAAAACGTGGGAGTGAGTGATCAACTCAGTGGAATAATAAAGCAAAGGTTAACATGTTCTCAATTCAGTCAAGCAGTAATGATAAAACAATATAATCAAACATCCCTAAGTACTCTGATTAATGCAAGAATGTTATGAATAAATGATGCATGCCCTCCCCTGCATTCCCCCTACGATCTTCATCTAACGGTCGCACATGTCAGTCACTTCCTCAGTGCTCTGCCCAACGCCAAACGGCACATGCAGTGCATGAACGTGATTACCAAGTTCTTATTAGTTATTTTCATACAACAAGATTGGGAAGCTAAGATACCTCCCTTATATCAATTCTCAAACGGTGATCCATTCTAGGGTCGCCAATCCTAGTAAATCTCATACAATGTTACGGTTCTAGGTCACTACAAAGGGCTCGTCACTTTATCAGTGCGGGCCTAGTTTGTACTCCTATTGCTGCGTAAGGGCTCGTCGCCTCTACGCAGTTTCAGTGTACACTTGAGGTCACTACAAAGGGCTCATCACCTTATCAGTGTAGGCCGATAGCTCGAATACAGTGTCCCATACCACTGTATTCAGCTCACGAGTCTAGGTTGCTCACTGATCACTACGGGGAGGCTCGTCACCCCAGCGTAGGCTGACAACTCGACCACGGTGTCTCATACCACCATGCCCGGCTCATGAGTCTTAGCGGATCAAGGTACCAAGGTTAAAGGAGTTTTCACTGGTAAGTTTGGTACCTTAGATTCAAGCAGTAGCATCCATACATGGTGAATATACATCGAGTCAATCGGGTTACTTGACGAGCTCGACTAATACGAGCGCACGTTGAGTTGATCGACATAAAGTGCGTAAGCACTCCGTGTGGCCTAACCACTGCCGACATCCCTAGTACGGCTCGTATTCATCGATCACATCCTATGTGGCGAAAACAACCTCAACTACCTATTCAGTGCCTGTTACCAATTACCTGGACTATACCGTAGTCCCAAACACATTCAATTATAACAGATAATCAGACAAGCTAATCAGAATAGTAATGGATCAACAATTCCAATTATACAAGCATGTGAGCATTTGATGGATTTCAACTTAAATATGAATTCACACATATGCAGTCCCTAAGTAAAACAGACAAAGAATATAAGTTACATGGAGGAAATCATACACATCGTTAAGATGGTTGAGAATCTCTTCTCAACGCCCATATAAAGTACAATTTATTACACGCTTGTTCATTCAGACATTTCTACAAACACTTAGACTACATATTCCAACATATATGACGTATGTTGGTGATAGCACGTATTAGGACAAATCCTTTCACTAAGGAATTGTCACGTATACCTCAACCATATGTCTACAACAGTTAATCATGGCAAATCCATATCTAGAATCTATACTCATACAAACATTTCAACAAACATAAGAATACACTATATTCAACATAGTTCATATATATGTGTAAAGTGCAGGAACAATGTGTCTAAGTATGTGATAACAATTCAAGTCAGTCATAAATCATTAATTGACATTGAAAGCCTTGAAAATCATAACCTAAACATTTATAGTCCGCACCTTTCGCTGGTAGACTCGTAACAAACTCAGTTTTAAAGCTAAATCTTTGTCTACAACACTACAATAACCTATATCAAGGAATAGGTTAGCTATTTCATCTATTACAATAGTTGAAAATCCTAAGACAAGTTAGGGTTAGATTTTCTTACCTAAGTACGGAGTCGGAATCGCCTGTATAGCGATACAGGAATGACAGTTGAGTGCGTGGAGTAGCGGGATCGAATCCCAGGAAGAATCTCCAACTTACTCTCTCACTTTCTTTCTTTTCCCCTTCTCTTTTCTCATTCTCTTTCTTAGGGTTTTAGAATTCGTATGGAATATGAGAGAGTGTGTTTAAGGTCCTTATATAGGCCCTAGATTGGTGGAAATGGCCCCAAGGCCAAGGTATACTTAGGTTATATCCAAAGGGTGTCTGTTTCAGCCCAACGGAGCACTTCTGGTGGCCCCTTTTCCACGTGCGGTCAGACTTAAGTTCCCTGACTATGGATCTAAGTCAGACTGAGTTTTCGTTCCGATCGAGTTTGCAGATCAGCCGTGGTGGACCAGTTTCAGTTTAACAGTCACGATCACTCGATCAGGGCCACAAGTACATCGACATGTGTGAGACATTTCTCCTAATCCGAGGGTGTATTTGGGTCTGAATCTGATGGTCTGAATCCTTATATTTGGCCTGCAAGCGACATAACTAAGATTACTTAAGTTTGGATTTTATTTCTAAAGATATTCACGTTTCTCACATACTTTGCTCCGGGCTCAAGTTGTACATTTTTAGATACAATTAAAACTTGATTTTTGAGGAGATTGTCGAGTCCAGTAATGCAGTCATAACTGTATAGTTTTGCGGTTATTGGACTTTCGACGTGCTGTGCAGGTCCGATACGAAGTTTCAAGATGCTCCCGAGAGCAACTGGGTTTAGGGATGGATTCTAGATTTTAGGGTAATGTAGCATTAATGATACTGCACGGTTTGGGTCCTACATATCATATTTAAAGTGATTAGTGTTAATTTCACAAGTACACTAATTTAGCACTTGCTAATACTAGCCTAATTTCTAAAGGTTTTGGTCATGGGTGATTTCTGCCTGAGGTGGTACTCGGGTCCTTGTACGGTTTTTTCTGAGACGTTACACCCACTTGGATGTACCACACCTTGATGTGTATCTTATCTACACCATCCAACTATTGGTGGCCCACCTTAAATACATGATATATCTAAACCGTCCAGCATCCAGGGACACTGGACGTTGCTACACAGTAAAGTGTGCAATGACCGTGCGGTGTACCGAGGGTAAAAATAAAAATTATATATATATATATATATATATATATATTTTAAAGCTATTTGGGTGGGCCACTTGTGTAGGCCTCACCTTGATGTATGAACCCAATCCACACCGTTCATCCCTTTCCACAGACCATTTTAGGCGTTGAGCCGAAAAATGAAGCCAATCCGACTTTCTGGCGGGCCATAGCTTAGAAAACAGTGGTTGTCACCATTAAAATGCACTCAGATCTTTCTACACCTCCAAAACATATTGAATATTGGGATTGTTTGGTTTGTCTTGAGACACGGAATGCAATGGCTGGGTTGGATTAACCTGATGTGGGCCCCACGTACAAAAAATCCCAGAAATTCCATTTTTCAAAGAAAAAAATAATATAGGCAACGCTTACTGCTGCTAATGCTGTAGCAGGACGCTACTGCGTCTAGGTCAGGGACCACGGGTCCCAACCGTGGGCCCCACTGTGACATAGTAGAACATCCACACCGTGTATATGGTAGGCCCCTTAGGGCAGTGGGCCCCATCCAAAACTCAGCCCTATTCGGAACTCAGGTGGCCCATACGGTAGGGAACAACGTGATTGAACATCTGCCATTAAAAACTTTTTGTGTGTCACATAAGTTTTAGATTAATATGAAATTTGTTCTTCCTTTTCATCCAGGTCCGTGTGACCTTATCAATATTTTGGATGACAAATAAACATTACGGTGGGCCCCACGTGAGACCCACTGATGTATGTGTTTTATTCACACCGTCCACGGCTGTGGGCGGTGGAACCCAGCACGGTGTATGTGTTTTATACATGCCGTCTAGCCATGGGCTGCCGAACGGTCAGTGGACCTCGCCTTTGATGTAGGGGTTACATCCAAACGGTCCATTTAGTTGGTGGGCTGCCTTAAGGCTTGAGATAAATGAGGCAGATCTGCCTATTAGTGGACCACATAGCAATAAGAAGTGGGTTTGAATGTCCACCATTAAACCCTTAAGAATTTTAATGGTGGAAATCCTTATCACCACCTATATTTGGGTGTGGCCCATTTGATATACATATGGCCCATGTGATGTGGCCCACTCGCCATATTTATGGCCTATTGATGCGGTCCATTGCGATAGGTAAGACCCATACGATGCATCCCACTTGATGTATATGATGCCCATGTTTAAGGCCCATTGTGATGTATTAGGGCCCATGGGTTGAGGCCCATTGTGATGTATTAGGGCCCATGGGTTGAGGCCCATTGTGATGTATAAGGGCCTGTGGGTTGAGGCCCATTGTGATGTATTTGAGGCCCATGGGTTGAGGCCCATTATGATGTATTCAAGGTCCGTTATTGAGGCCCACCTTGACATATATGAGGACCATATGATGAGGCCCATTTGATGTGTTTGAGGCCCATGGGTCAAGGCCCAATGGGATGTATACAAGGTCTATTGCATTGTGTGATTCCACCATGGGTTATGTAATGACATTTATGGCGGGTCATGCCTTGGGAGCAATATTGGTTTGACGTCCATATTGTAAGAATAATGTTGGTTAAATGTCCGCATTATAACTCTCCCTAAGGCCCAGTGATAGGCCCATACTTGTTGTGTGTAGGCCATCAAGGCCCATCTTCGTTGTGGGGATATTTCATCACCATATAAAATGCTTATAACTTCATGATTCATACCCATACACATCATATGTATGCTTGATATGAGAAATGTTTAATCATAGCATACGCCATTGGGCAGACTATTTACGGGACTCCTTATGAGACGGAGTGCCCACATTATCGCTCCGTACGCACAGGATGGCTGCATGACTGGATAGTGTGACTTATGCATCTCGCATCTACGTGACTTGATCATTGTACGCCCTAGTGACATCAGGGCCGTGACCTTGACAGGTACATCATGGATGGCTAAATGGGACACCAAAAATACTTGGTTCTAGCACTGTGGGCACTTAGGATGTCATTGGGTGAAAATCCCAGAATCTCCCAGGCTAGGAGGTACCCCAACGTCTAAACGGAGTGGAACATGAGCGTCCGAGTGCCGAATACCAGTATGCCGTGTCTTCTACTGTGTCGTGGTTAGTTGGGAGGGGGTGTGGCCTTATTCACCTGAGTGAGGGGGCTATAAGCTAGGCTGAGTATGACCAGCTCGTAAATGGGTCCACTATCGATGAGCCGAGTAGGTATTGGCAGACTGCTGGCTAGGCGAATAGTGAGGTCTCTTCCACTCGCTGGGCTGTGTGGCTAGGGAGGCGGCAGTTGGTGTGGAGTGTAATAGACCCCGGTGATTTCTCAAGAGAGCAACTGTACTGATATGTGGACTTATTGAGTAGGAGTTGCATATCTATTCATTCATTCATTCACTATCCACTCGGGCTGGTGGTGCGTAATTATTTGTTACGTGTACCATCATATGACCAGGATTTCGGTTGGGCACGCGACTAACCTGAGATCAGGAGTTTACCACATTGAGTCTGACTATCCAAATTTAGGTATGGGACTGGTTTGGATAGAAGTCCCTTGTGGTGAACCCCATAGCTTGCGATACTACGTACTATCATCCCGACTTCACATTCTAGCATGGTCATTTCGTTCGCACCACATATTACATTGCATCCGCAGTACTTAGCATTTTGGGTTACTATGTTTTTACACTTATATGGCCTAGACGGACTTAGTAGGATTTGCATATTGCATTACATCATCGGCATCTGATATTTGGCTTCCACATTTGCATAGTCGATCTGCATAGCGTATTCTGTTATTGTATGATTCATGGACCTATCAGTATATTTTCGCTTACTCTGATGTCGTATGATTCTTGATCTTGTTAGTTATTCTGCTTATCCCGATGATGTATGACTTATGGGCTTTATTGTATTCTTAGCACTTACCTTACACACACTTTCACCACCCTCTAAGCTTTCTATAAGCTTATGTACGATAGATGCGTGTAAGTGGTGTTAGGTTGCAGCAGCGTTGAGCTTCGAGCGTGCAGTTGTCTTCTGGAGCTTTTATATATGTATTTCCCTTTCAACATTGTATTCAATTGATTATATTAGTGGATATATGATGATGATATTACCTTTGTGAATTGAGTATACTTGTGGTTATGCTCCATTACAACAAAAAAATTTATTCTAAAAATCCTCCTTATAGGATCTCAGGATCGGAATCTAGCGTATGAATGCTGAGAGCCGAGAATGGGGTACTACGGAGGCTGTTGGCACCGGACTCGGTGATCAGGATTCCTATGAATCTAATTTTCGGGTTTGGGGAGTGACACCAGTTGAGCAGGCCACTCGACTAGTCGAGCAAGTCGCTCGACCTCGAATCGACCTTAGACCAATCGAGTGAACAGTATTTTCACCTATAAATAGAGCACGAATTTCAGAGTTTTTTCATTCATTGAAAGATATATCAAGACACCACTCTGAGAAATAAGTTTGTAAATTCATTAATCTATAATGTGCTTATTTTAGATTCTCTTAATTAGCTTTTGTAATTTGATTTTTTGATCTTTTTTCCAATCTTACATTAAGAAGGGATTTGTGATTTCCCCTTTCTTGAGATCAAAATTAAATCAAGCTAGCCCAGGTTGATTTAATTAAAAATTATTTAGAATTATAACATTTTCATCTGTGAGACTGGACATTAAACATCTACGTCTACATCGGATTCGTTCTACCGGGCTTTTTCAAAGGAGAATTTCCAGATAAGTATCATTTACAATTCTGTATCTTTTTGGTTTTTGAGGTTGTGATAGAAAAATATCTTTTTGGTTTGTCTGAGGTGATCCAGAAAATCTCAAAGTGTGGGGTATCCCGAGGGAGTGGATATTAGGAGTGAGTAGTTGTGTTGCTGTTTTCTAACAGTTGGTGTACACACAAGCAAACCACTATAATTCCTAGAGTTGTGGTGGATGATTGAATGTGTCTATGTGTGTGAATGTTGTAATTATTTTAAGCATTTGCGGTGAATGGTGTAATTTATTTTATGAACTTGTGGGAATGCTATAATAACTTAGTTTATTTTATTTGCTATTTCTTTTGCCTCTTTATTTGTTTAGTTTTTTTTATACTTACAAACATTCTAGTAAGGTTGTCCTGCAATATAAACTTTTGGTTTTTGGTGTTAGGTTGTCCTTAGAACTAAGTTTATATCAACCTCTCAAGACTAGTACGTTTGAGGATGCTATTTTCTTGTGCTTCTTTATTATTTAATTGTGCTATCTTGCTTTTAATTCTGCATTTTTTTTTTAAATTTGGCATAGTCCTATTCACCCCCCCTCTAGGACGTTTAGCTCGGCCTTTTCATATTCAATTGTCGGATCCATCCAACTCGTGGTCATCTGCACAGTGTGGACGATTCCATGGTCGAGATGATTATGCTCAATTCGTTGAGGAATTCCACCAAGACAATCCTCGGAATATTCTCTTCAGTGACCGAGGCCAACTTCGCCAGAGCGTCAGCCCAAGAGTTCTCGACCCTTGGTATCTGATTGATGTTACACTCCTGGAACTTACTCATGAGTTTTCGAGCCTTGCTTAGATAGGCTATCATCCTGGCTTCCTTAGCCTCATATTTTGATGATATTTGATTTACGATGAGCTGGGAGTCGCACCGGATGTTGAGAGCTCAGACTCCTAAGGTTATCGTCAACCTGAGTCCGGCCAGTAAAGTCTCATATTTTGCTTCATTGTTCGAGGCTCGAAAACCAAGCCTTATGGCGTACTAGATAGTTGTTGAGTTAGGTGCTAAGAGGACAATTCCTGCTCCTCGTTTCAAGTTCGATGACCTGTCCATGAACAAGGTCCACTTGTCTGTAGTCACTGTCTCTGCTTTGGTGTCCTCGGCAAGCGGAGAGGCCTGGAGGATCACGAGGTTCTTTGTCAGATCGGTAGGTGTGCCCAGGTAAGATGTTTCAGCTTCGCTATTCTGAGCGGTGAACTTCGCTATGAAATCAGCCACTGCTTGGCCCTTGATGGCGATCCTCAGCCAATATTCGATGTCGAACTCGCCGAGCTCGACCACACACTTGGTCAAGCGTTCGGACACTTCTGGTTTCTGGAGCACCTAACAAAGGGGTTGGTCGGTGAGGACGACTACAGAGTACACTTGGAGATATGGGTGAAGTTTTCGAGCAGATACTACTAACGCCAAGGTGAGTTTCTCCAGGCTCGGATACCTTGTTTCTGCTGGGACCATTGCTTTGCTAACGTAGTACACAGGATGCTACTTCCCCTCAAATTCTCTAATAAGGGTTGAGGTCACAGCTGAAGCGGAGACGGCCAAGTAGAGGAACAGCGGCTCCCCTTTCTCCGGCTTAGACAACAATCGAGGTGACCCTAGATACTGCTCCAGCTGTTGAAACGCTTGTTCATAGTCCGAGGTCTATTCTGCCTTCTTATTACCCTTCAGTTGCTGAAAGAAGGGAAGGGCACTTGTCGGTTGCACTGGAGACGAACCGGTTGAGGACGACCACTCTCTCGGTGAGGCACTAGATTTCTTTCAAGTTCTGAGGAGAGCTCATGTTCAGGAGAGGTTTGATTTTATTTGAATTCGCCTCGATCCCCCTCTAGTTGACTTGAAAGTCGAGGAATTTACCTGAGCCCACACCAAATGCACACTTGGTCGGGTTCAACCTCATCTGATATTTTCGTAGGATGGAGATTGTCTCAGCGAGGTTTGATATGTGGTCAGCCGCTTTAACTCTCTTCACTAGCATATCGTCGACATAGATTTCCATGGTCCGGTTGATCTGACGAGAGAACATCTTGTTCACTAGTCGCTGATAGGTTGCTCTTGCATTCTTCAGGCCGATGGGCATGACCTGATTGTTGTAGAGCCCTTTATCGGTGACAATGTCATCTTCTGCTTGTTCGAGGAATGCATTGCTATCTAATTGTAACCGGAGTATGCATCCATGAACGTGAGAAGCTCGTGTCTGGCTGTACTGTTGACCAGTTGGTCGAACCTGGGGAGGGGAAAGTTGTCCTTGGGAAATGCTTTATTCAAGTCGGAGTAATCTATGTAGACCCGCCATTTTCCATCAGCCTTTTTGACGAGCACTACGTTTGTGATCTAGTCTAGGTAGTGGTTTCTTCAATGAAACCCGCGTCGAGCAGTTTATCAACCTTCTCGGTGATCATTGTGTACCTTTCGAGCTCGAAAGCCCTTCTCTTCTACTTGACTGGCTTGTGCTCCGGGTTCACATTCAACCTACTGACTATCACCTCAGGGCGATGCCTGACATGTCCTAATGAGACCATGCGAAGACGTCTTTATGCTGTCGTAAGAACTTCAGCAACTGCGCCCGCTGGTCGGTGGTCAGTGATGATCTGAGCTGAACCGTTCTACTCGGGTTGGCTTCATCGAGCAGGATAGTCAGAAGATCTTCCATTGGGGAGTTTCCTTCCGAGGTGTCCTCCCTAGGGTCGAGTATATTGATTATTAGAGCTTGCTTTATTGTGCCCTTTCTCACTACTATTGAGTAGCAATGTCGAGCCTCCCATTGATCTCCTCGGAGATAGCCAATTCCTCTAACAACAGAAAACTTCATCATTAGGTGGCATGTGGATACCACTGCCCTCATGGAGTTGACTGAGGGATGTTCGAGGATGATGTTGTATGTCAATGGTGTGTTTACCACCAAGAAGTCCACCAACAAGGTAACTTGATTCTGCTCCTCTCCGGTCGTGACTGGGAGGAGGATCGCCCCTTCCGAGATAACTTTATCACCTGCGAAGCCGTGCAGTGGGGTCCGGACAGGTCAGAGGCGTGACCTGTTGATGCCCATCTTTTCGAATGTTGTATACCTTTCGATTGATTATCGTCATGGCTACCACCAGGGCATCATCATGAGGGTGTTGAATTTCACGCGCGTCATCTTCCATGAACATCAAGCTACACGCACTCATTCGCAGTTCCTTGCTCGGCCTATCAGCCAAGTAGATATAGTGTTCGAGGTCACTGCTTCGAGCATGAGCCTTTCGGGCTTGCTTTGAGTCTCCGCCCTTCTGACGGTCCTCCGCATATCGTTCGAATCTCGGTGTTATCATCCGCCGGTCTACTCGATGGCTCATCCTTTTGAGCTTGTTTTTCCTTCTTCACATACTCGCGCAAGTGCTCCCTGGAACGAGAGTCTTGATATCTTCTTTTAGGTCGACACAATCGCTGGTGTTGTGACTGTGGTCGCCGTGGAAGCGACAGTATTTGCGCTTGTCTCGCTGGCCCACGTCCGTTTTCATGCAACTTGGCCACCTCAACAGCTTCTTGTCTCGGATCTCTAAGAGAACTTGCTCTAGAGATGTGTTGAGGGGAGTATATGAGCTGAACCTGCTCTCAAGCCTTCTGCTCGGCCTCTGACCACGTGAAGTGTCTTCATCCGACCTCCTCTTGTTCGACTAGTGCGGAGCTTTATCTTTACACTTCTTATCCCATGGGGGGTTTCTCGAGCTCTGAGAACTTTTTCGGGAACTGAAGAACTCTTCGGCATTTGAGTACTTTTGAAATTGATTCGTAAGTTCCCCTAGTGTGGTCAGAGGGTTCTTTCCTATGGAAAAGAGGTACTTTCCTTCCCGGAGCCCGGCAATCATTATATCTAGTGCCATCTTGTTAGTGTAGTCGTCGACTTGCATCGCCTCTTTGTTGAATCGGATGATGTAGTCTTTTAGTACCTCTCTCTCCTTTTGCTTGATAGTCAGCAGGTGGGTAGATGGCTTTTGGCGCTGTTTCCTGACGATGAACTGAGTCAGGAATGCTTTGTTGAGCTTTACAAACAAGCTGATCGAATTTGGCTTCAACTGTCTATACCAACTTCACGTGACTCCGATGAGAGTCAGGGAGAAGACGCGACACAGGATCGGTCCGGAAGCTAATTGAAGCTGCATCCATGATCGGTAGGATTATATGTGCTCGGTTGGATCTGCAAAACCTGAAACGACGTGATGAGGGGCATCTGGAACCTCGGAGGCATTGCTACACTCATTATCTCACTGGTGAATTGAGGCTCTGTTTCCTTCATCATTGCTTTTATAGTAGTCGGGGCTTACACTTGATACGCCTGGTGCATCGTGCTGATCTGCCCTCGCAGTTCCTCAAGCCGAGCCTCCTAAGGATCTCTGTTCTCAGCTATAACTTCTCGAGCGTGATCGGGTTCGAGAGTCCTCCCACTCCTCCTTTCCAGTTCATGGCGGAGGTTGGTCGAAGCTAGCGTTGAGGTTTTAGAAACATGTGTCTGGGCTCGGGTTGACATCTTCCGAGCTCATGCTGGGACTCGAGCAGATGCGCCTTGTGACGCGCCTCCTCAAGAAGCCACAGGGGTGGGATGTTCCGCAACCGTCGAAGCATTCACGTCCTGATTAAGGTGTGGGTGTTGTTTGGCTATCTGTTGTTTCATTTGGCCGATCTCATTGACTAGCTTTCTACTTGGCTCTGTAGCACTTGGTATCTGCCTCCTCAGTTCCTAGATCGCTGAGTTGGTTCTGCAGGCACAGATTCCACTTGCAGACCAGAGGTCGAGTTTCACTACCTGGTCGGCTCGGGATTAGCCACAATTATCGGTGTATGTGCTTTCTTCTTCCCTCTTGCCATTTTCTCTGGTAGAGTAGGAGCGATTTTTATGTGGGTTCCCACAGACGGTGCCAAAATGTTGATGTAGAAATCTGGCTCACCCTCGCCGAGCTCCGAGCACTTGTGCCGAACCCTATAAGCCTGCGCAGGAGGAAAACAAAGGAGACCCTAACTAGATCAGGGGACCCTCCGATGCCAAAGTCAGGCTAGGAATTTGGGTCTAAGTAGTGTAGGTTGGTTTCGGGTGAGAGATTTTGCGTACCTGTTCCTGTAGATGAGTCTCTTATTTATACCATTTGATTGAAGTGAACGTGTCCGTTATTCTTGGTACGATCTTTGCCATTAGGTGGGAACTGCACATGCGCTAATGTCGTCAGTTACTCTATGATCGTGGTGCAATGGTTAATGCCGTTATGAGTTACTAGATTAAGCTCAACTCAACCGCACTATCTCAATTGGTCATCTGGGCTTAGGCAGGGTAGACGAGCCGAGAACTGCTGACCCTATCCAGGCTTAGATCATGTCAGATCAATTGAAGACAGGCATGCCTCAAGCATTGGCAATCGATTCGTTCTAAATAGTTTGAGCCCACATTGCGCAGCGGGTCGAACCTTTGTAGCTTCGCTATCTTGCCTGATGAAGTATTTGATGCGGCCGCTCCTTTGGCCGAGCAAACCTTAAACGAAGCTCGGTTGGCCCATCCGAAGATGCGGCCAAGCCGAGCTGCCTTCAACTGGGGTCGGCTCAAATTCTCCCATAACACACACACACGGTATATATATGTGTGTGTGTGTGCGCGCGCGCTTAACTTGGATACATGGACAGGTGTATTGAGAGTTTCCACTACTCTCATTTTGTTTGGAAATGTGTGGGTATTGGTATGCCTGATTGCCTATATGTGTTGAATTTATTGCACAAACAACTGTATGTTCTTGAATTTTTTACAGGGATAGATTTTCTACACTATGTGATGAAGCTTCTCCTTAAGAACTTGGGCCCGGGATGAATATCCCCATCTAATGAGAATTACATTTTGACTTTCTTGTGGGTCTTTTTTAACTTAGTGAATGGTTTGAAAATGGAAAGCAATGGTTTTTTTTTTTTTTTTGGGATTTCCTGTGTAGATCCACAAGTATCATGTTTTAATAGTAATGCTACAATATGTCACATGAACACACTTTTTGTAGGAGCACATTAGATTAATTTTTATTGACAGGTAAAACACCCATGAATTTGTTTATTAATCATGCCCAATACGAATCGATATAATAGTCTAACGATCTTGTAATATTCAATCCGCTGTTATTTAAATGAAGTGCGTGTTGGGGTAATGCATTTTACCATGTACTTATACATATCTAACAAGATTGAGATTCACATTGGCCTTCGACCTTATTGATTAGAGTTTAGAATGAATTTATAAAACTCACTACTACTGCACTTAATAGTTCAAAATTTTCAGTCTGATATATGAATAACATCATTGAAATTTGATGGTTACTAGTCGTATGAGCAACTTGTTTTTATTTTTTATTTTCAATGTATGACCATTTCAACAACATGGAGGGCCATTACATGAGACATTAAAATTTGTACATGGTTTAAATAGCTTATGAATATAAGTAAACTTCCTTCAAATCTCAACTATCATACCTTGCAATTGAATATGTGTTTAATAAAGGTGTGATCACTCTCACTATAACTTAGTATCTTCCTCTAGAAACTGTTGCACGACGTCAATTTCCACACTGCCTTTCAATCTCGTCGTGGAAAAAAGTAACTTCTGCAGTTAATTAACACGAAAGTCCAGGTCCCAAAATTCCTTACAGTTTCATGCAAATGAAAGTGCCGATGGTGCATGACATTCCTTCTTCGATTCATGATTTGTAGTGCGAGTTTTTGATAACCGTCTAAGCAATATGATGAAGTTTTATGTTGTCTTTGTCATCTGCAGGCTGGGTATTTACGATAACTGGAATGCTTCTAGGGCCCAGAAAGAAGTTATATAGTGGTAACGATTACAAGTCATACACCATATACACAGTTGCCTTGAAAGCTTGGAACACTCAGATTGCAAACACATCAGCAGCATCAGACAGCGGTGATAGTTTGCAATACAACACACCCTCCCATTTAAACAATCATGTTGCTCGCGAGCGTCCCATGGAAACCTGAGGTCATTTCCAAACTGATAAACAAAGTAAGGTGGAGATAATACTAAGTCAGAGTCATTACCTTGCGCCCGGAGCAAGACACGTAAGATTATACGTTTGCTTGCCATTGCCTTTGGTGTGGTTGAACTTTAGAAGATTTTAAATTCTTGGTAGATATGTAAGTTAGGGCCCAAGGCTAATATAGCGCATTCAAGGTGTTTGTATTATACCTGCCTATGACATAGAACGGGTAAAAGCTGGAAACAAACACCTACTTCAATAAATAGGATTTATTTATCTTACATTGGATAGGAAGCCTGCATTTGAGATTTGACATTTACAAATGGTAGTTGACTTAGGCCTTAATACGAACACACACTAGTCATTTTGGTCATTTCACTATCCAAGGAGTCTATTTTTGGACTTTAAATTAGTAGATGATTTTTTTTTAAAAAAATAGTAAAATTAGATTTCTTAAAGATTTTTTGATCCAAACAGGGCCTAACATCCATCCTATAATGTTTGTGCGACATCCAACTCTTACAGGCCAACCAGACAGTTGACGCCTCTAAGCCTCCCATTGAGCCTGATTCTCCCCATGTTGGTTGCTCAAGCAAGGCGTCAGTTCAACTTCTTCCTAACTTTGCCAGACCCTCTTCCTCCAAGGTGGAACCTGAATGTATATTGTCAATTCCATCAAAATGGGGGGCACACCACGTGAAGAAATTGACTAATAAAAAATCAACATATATATATATATATATATCATGGAATAGTCAACTGTGATTCAAATTATACATCCACTAACATCATGTGCTTGTACAACTCATAGCAAATTCATACACTCAGGTGGATCAGGTCTTTGCTTCAAGAATTTGAGCCATTGCCACTACGGATCTCTAAGGGCCTGTTTGGCCGGGCGAATCCCATAGGATTAGGAGGGATGGGATGGATTTTAAGGTAATGATGGTGGTGTCAGTGGATTGGTTTAAGATCCATGGGATTGCTATATCCGGGGACAAGTTCATGGGTTTGTTTGGCACGCCACATTTGAGATTTGACATTTACAAATGGTAGTTGACTTAGGCCTTAATACGAACACACACTAGTCATTTTGGTCATTTCACTATCCAAGGAGTCTATTTTTGGACTTTAAATTAGTAGATGATTTTTTTTTAAAAAAATAGTAAAATTAGATTTCTTAAAGATTTTTTGATCCAAACAGGGCCTAACATCCATCCTATAATGTTTGTGCGACATCCAACTCTTACATTGGGTGGGCCCCACCATGATCATCACCTTGTGCAAAAATCATCCACATACGCTCATTAGATTGGCCACACTGTTAAAAAGGATGTCTAACCATTGATTAATAACAAAATATCAGTGTGGTCAACTGGATGAGTGGATGTGGCAGATTTTTTGTAAAAATAATCCTCTTGATGCAGAAAACCTATTGAACGGATTAGATGTTGCATGAACGTGAAAGGTTGGAAGTTATTCGTTGGTCCGAACCCACTCGATGGATGGACTGGATGTGGGTTAGTCCTTTGAAAATATACTTTCGAAGACTGATGGCATAAGTCTGTCAATGGGCCGGGCCTGGGTTAGTCCTGGCCCAGATTTTGAAGTTTTCGGGCCGGGCCGTTGGGCTGATTTACTGGGCCGAGCCCGCCCATTGACACCCTAGGATGGCATGTGACACGGACGGATATAGAGATATTGCTATGCACGGGTCTGTGTGGGGCCTACAGGGATGTCTGTAACAAATCCACTCCGTTCATCTGTTTTGTAAGCTTACGATTAGGGTAGGAGTCTAAAAATTAAGCAGATCCAAACCTCATATTGGCCATAACACATGAAACAGTACGGATTGAACTCCTGGAGCGACAGAAGTCTTGTATCAGGATGGTATTTGTGCGTAGAGTTTATCTCAGTGGTAACAACCATCTGAACGGTTTGGATGGTATATAAACATCATGGTCAGCTCCAGGAAGGTTTCATCAGTGGACATTTTCATTCACCATTCACACTTTTCGTTTGTGGCCCACCTGAATTTTAGACTCCTATCTCTTGTGGTCTTTCAAAAACAGATGGACGGAGTGGATTTGTCGTGGGCATCTCTGCGACCCCACGTAGCCCCAGGCAGAAGTATCTGTGCACTGGGTCACATGTATATATCTGTGCAATGGGTCAGGCCCGGGCCCATTGAATTTTGAATGGGGCCGACCCGACAGCCTGGCCCAAAACAGTTCAAAATCCGGGCCAAGACCAACCCCAGATATGGCCTTTGACCGCCGTGTCTGTGCTCGCCCCTCTCATGCTTAATACCAAGAAATGTTCACCTTAGGACTAGTTGTACATCCAACTAGTTGCTGTGTGGGGTCTACTATGATGCATAACATCTTGTTCATCCAGCAAAGCTGTCCCATCATGAAAATAGGATGCTCCAAAAGCCAAGTCGATCCAACCATTAGATGTGCCCCACATGAATGTAGAGTTTTTTCAATGGTTGTTCATGAATTTTCTTTTATAATATGCGTCCCACGATAGTTAAAACTAGGGGTGCACATGGAACTGGCCGACCAAACCGTACAGTTTGGTTCAGTTCTAAAGTGCAATGGTTTCAGTTTCAGTACTGAAAATCAAAGAAATGAATAATTCGGTTCGGTTCTTGGTTTGGAGTTATATAGAACCGAATTGACCAATGAACCGAATCGTGGAACTAAACTCTAGAACCGATCTTGAATCCGAACTTGGAACCGATATATA
Organism: Magnolia sinica; assembly: GCF_029962835.1. Taxonomy (NCBI): domain Eukaryota; kingdom Viridiplantae; phylum Streptophyta; class Magnoliopsida; order Magnoliales; family Magnoliaceae; genus Magnolia; species Magnolia sinica. The sequence continues at coordinate 16,226,766 of NC_080573.1, forward strand.
TATATATATATATATAACCTAGCTCTTCATGCTGTCCTTCTGCATTGCTGCGCCCATCCGATTCTCTCAGTCTCTCTCTCTCTCTCACCGGACAACCACCTTCCGCCTACCAGCCATCGCCTGACGCTCCTCTCTCTCTCTCTCTCACAGAACTATAGAATCGATCCGGAGCCGAACCGGTTTTTACGATCTAGTTCCGGTTCAGTTCTAGGGTGCAAACGGTTCGATTCCGATTCCGATTCTGATTTTCTTGGAACCGTTAGGAACGGTTCGGTTCCGATTTCACCCCAGAACCAGACCAAACCAACCCATGTGCACCCCTAGTTAGAACCACCTAATCTTGTTGGACATGTGAGATGCAATGCAAACATAACAATAGGCCCCACATGTTGATTCATTGGATGTACAACTAATTGTGCGTGAGCATTACTCTATGTTATTTCAAGACATTTGCTCATCTATGTTACTCCATTGGACACATATACAATGAAAATAAAAATGTAGGTTTAAATATATCTGCCAAAGTGTTGCAAATATGATATATTTTATTTTTAAGATATGGTATCTTTTGTTGCTATTCCTTTCATTTTTTTTCTTGTACCTGATCAAATCTTACTTTTGTTTTGCTTTCATTTTTTTTTTTTTTGTATTAAAGAAACCCCATGACTTAGAAATATAATAAAAGAAAGCGATGTGGACTGATAAAAGTAGTCAATAAAACCCAATAAAAATATCGGGCACGTGGGTATGAGAATATCCTAACCGTCTAATATCGGGCACGTGGGTATGAGAATATCCTAACCGTCTGATCATTGACCTTTTTTCTAATCACTTATTACATTTTAATGATCCACTTATTTGAATTGTCCCTCAGGTATGAGTTCTAAGGTATGGTCCATCTTTGAACGGTGTGGATCACAAAACCATGCACCTTCTCATGCGACGGATGATTGTGTAAGGTACAACCTTGATCAGGTGATCCGTACTGTTTATCTGATGGGCCTCACCGTGGATGGACATTACCTCAAAAATATCCTAGATTTACATTTTCCAATCGGTGTGATTTTAAGATATGGATCCACAATGGTGGGGCCCATGCAATGAATTATCCATAGATTGTCCACTTTTGCCTCATTAAGCCACATATATGCATCTTTGATCTATACAATCGATAGATACCATCCATCGATAAATAACTAATGAATGTATTTACGGTACCCGATACCCCAAGAATCAGGCCAATTCAACTATTAGCTGGGACCCACGTGAATGTGGACGTTTTTGGGTGGTTGTTTATTGTTTTCTATGGTGTGGCCCACCTTGTAGTTGGTTTTTAGGGCATCCCAATTTTACAGTGGAACTAGTCGGGTAGGTTCAACCCGGCTGACCCGTGACCAACCCGACATTGGGTTGGGCTCAGGCAAGATGTATTGGGTTTGGTCTCGCGCTTGGGCTATACAAACACCAACCTAATAAATCTTGGGTTAGGCTTGGGTTGAGGTCTTTGGTTGCCCAACCCAATCTGAACCCAGTTGATATATAATTGAGTGTGGATCATTTCTGTTGAAGGCACAAGAAATTTTAGTGTCATTGGGTCTCATTAGTCCATGTTGTTTCCGATTACTCAAGCTAAGAAGATGCGTTGAATATCTCTCCCAAATAGATTGCCTGTTATACACAACACGACTTTAGAAAAAATGAAGTTCTTTACAATTAATAATTACATAATAATTAATAAAATTATAGGTACAAAAAATAAGACGTGTATTGAAACATAATAGACTGATGTAATAATAAAAATATTAGCATGTATCCACCCGACCAACCTGACCGAGCCCGCTTGGATTGGGCTTGGGTTGAGAATTCCCAACCTGAGGTTGGGTTGGGTTGGGTTAGGGTTGAGCACCAATCCGACCTAACTCGCCGGACTTTCAACCCTACCTTGTTAGATGGGTTTGATGTTATACAAACACCATGGTGGGCCTCACACACAACTAGTTTGTAACGTCTCGGAAAAATCCGTACAAAGACCTGAATACCACCTTAGGCAAAAATCATTAAAGACCGAATCTTTTAGAAATTAGACAAAAATTAATTAAGTACTAAACTAAATTAATCGGCAAATCAGCTAGAATCACTTTCTATACGAACTGCAAGACTCAAAATCATTAAAATCGCTAACCCAACATTTCCTAAAAACCTAGGATCAATCTCAAAACCCAGTTGCTCTCGGGAGTACATTGAAACTCCGTATCGGATCTGGACCACGCGTCGAAAGCCTGATTAACTTGAAACTATACGGTTATGACCGCCTTACTGGGCTTGACAACCATCTCGAAAATCGAGTCCCAATAGTATCCACAAACGCACAACTTGAGCCTGGAGCGAAGTGTGTGAGAAACGCGAATATCTTTAGAAAATGAACTCAAATTTAAGTGATTTGGGTGATTTACTTGCAGGCCAAATTTAAGATTTCAGACTGTCAGATTCTGATCCAACTACACCCTCGGATCAAGAAAATTTTCATACATATGTCAGTGCACTTGTGGCCCTGATCGAGAGACGATGACTGTTGAACTGAAACTGATCCTCCGCGGTCGATCTACAAACCCGATTGGACCAAAAACTTAACCTGACATAGATCCATTGTCAGGGAACTTTCTCTGGACCGTAGGCAGAAAATGGGCCTCCAGATGAGCTCTGTTGGCCCGAAACAACCACCCTTTGGCTATGACCTAAGTATACCATGGCCCTGGGGCCATTAACATCAGTTCTGGGCCTATATAAAGGCCTTAACCCACCCCTCTCTCATTCATACGAAATTCCTAAACCCTAAGAGAGAGAAGAGAGAAAAGAGAATGAGAAAGTGAGGAGAAGAGTGAGAGAGAGAGAGAGAGATAGTTGTTGGGATTTGATCTCATCGCTCCACGTGCCGAATCATCCTACCAGTGTCGCAATACCGGCGATTTCGAAACCATTTTTGGGTAAGAAATCCTAACCCTAATATGTTTTAGGTATCCAAGTAAAAGAATCGGTGAAATAGCTAACCCATTTCGTGATTTAAGTAGCCGTTGTGCCTTAGACAAAGGCGTATTGTTCAAACTGAGTACGATACGAGTTTATTGATGAAAGGTGTGGGCTATAAACGTTTAGGTTATGGTTTTTAAGGCTTTTAATGTCAGTTAATGATTTATGACTGACTTGATTGCTATCACATGTACTTAAATACGATATTTTCGTATTTTACACATATATGTAAACTATGTTGATTTTAATGCATTCCTTATGTTTGTTGAAATGATTGAATGAATATGGAATTAGGATTTGTGCTTGCCGTGATTTTCGGTTGAGAATACATGATTGTTGTTCGTGTGGCGAATCCTTTGTGAAAGGATTTGCTATAATGCCTGTTATAACTACTTTATTACATGTATGTTGATATGTGTAGTCTAAGTGTTTGATAAAATGCTTGAATGAGAAAATGCTTGCTGAAATGTATTTAATTAGGGTGTTGAGATATGATCCTCAATCCCCTTATCTATAGTTACAATTTCCTGCATATAACCTATCTTACTACCACGTGATTTATGAATGAAATGCCTATGTACGATAACATGTGCACTATGTGTTTGTAGAAATGATCAAATGACATTTATATTTGAATTGGCTGTCACATGCTATTTGACTATCACATATGAATGCTTATTGTGTTTGAATATGATTGGGACTACTGCATAGTCTAGGCAATCAATAATGATTCCCGAATCAATGGCCGAGGTTGTTTCACCACACAAGACACGTTCGGTGAATCCGAGTTGTATGCTGTTTGTCGACAGTAGTTAGGCCACGCGGAGTGCTTATGCGCTCCATGTCAATTAAGTCAACGTGCACTCGTACCAGTCGAGCTTGTTAAGTAACCCGATTGACCTAATATATGTTCACTATGTATGGACGCTACTGCTTGAATCTAAGGTATCACTTACCAATGAAAAGTTCGTTTAACCTTAGTACCACGATCCGCCAAGACTTATGAGCCGGGCATGGTGATATGGGATACCGTGGTCGAGCTGTCGGCCTACGCGGGGGTGATGAGCCTCTCCGTAGTGACCAATGAGCAAACCAAACTCATGAGCCGAATACGGTGGTATGGGACATTGTATTCGAGCTATCGGCCTACGATCAAGTGACGAGCCTTTTTGTAGTAACCTCGAGTATAAACTAGGCCTGCGCTGAGGTGACGAGCCTCTCCGTAGCGACCTGGAACTGCCATCGTATGCGAATAACTAGGATTGACGACCCTAAATGGATCATTGTTCGGGTCAATGATATAAAGGGAGATACCTTAGCTTTCCAAACTGCTGTATGAATGGGTCTAATCAAGAACTTGGTTGATTACATACATGCACCGCATTGCATGTGCCTTTGGCGTTGGATTGAGTACAGTGGGAGTGTTGCATGCGCCACCGTGAGATGATGTCGCAGAGGTAGTGCAGGCGAGGGCATACATCATTATCACATCCCATCCTTGTATTAACAAGAGTACTTAGGGCATGATTGTTGTACTGGTTTATCATTACTGCTTGACTGAATTGATAACATGTTAACCTTTGCCTTATAGTTCCACTGATTTGATCACTCACTCTCGCTCTGAGACGGTATTTTAAAACACTAACCAGAATCTGTTGTAGTTTCAGATGACGGCGAGGCTTACGAGTTGGAGTCGGTCTTTTACGACGACGACGAGGAGTTATCCTACTTTCAACTCTCTGGCGGGTCTATGTAGACCTGGAGTTACGTCACCGGGGCTACAGGGATATGGATTAGATGACATTAGACTTCATCATTTTGTATATTTTGGAAGTAAACATGTAATTATTTAACCTGGTATCATGTTCATATTCTAGGGACCTACAATCACTTATATGTTTTATATACTTATCACAGTCTTCCGCTTGCGTAATCCAATTGTCTCTGGAGTATGATATGCTGATTTGGTATAATTCCATTCATGTTTAATGCACTAACACGGACAACATTTAATCATCATTATCTATATTGCATAAGTGATGCGTTGGAACTCGGGAGTTGGGCATCTGCTCGACTCTCGATTTTCGGGGCATTACATAGTTGGACCTATAAGTCCTATAACTGGATACCATGTTGCTCCTAATCAATAAAGAGTACCCTTCTATGGTATCAGGAACCTACCCAGCGAAGGTTTATTCAGCCTTGGATTGTATAGTAATACTAACACCACAAGGACAGATTGAGTGGTGACCGCAACACCATACCATGTAGATTGTGGTGTTGGGACATGGCGGAATTTAATTGGACCATGTGCCATTGTCAGAGATGGGACCCATACAAAGTATGCTAGAAAGTTGTTAGATGGAGCAGGTTACCCGACAGGCTCTATCAGCAGCACATGGCTCAATTAAATCCCACAATGAGATTTGGTGAGATTTGATGGGCCACGTGTTGCTATTAGAGCCAGGCCTGATCAAAGTATATTTAAAAGTTGCTAAGTGGAGTATGTACAATGAACTATACGTATCTCTGACAGCGGTGCATGACTCAATCAAATCCTGTTAGGTCCCATGCAATCAACCGTCAGTTTTTTCCACTTTATATTTATGTCCCAACTCATCCACCATATATATGATGCCATAAATGCTAAATTGCATCCAGAATGGCAAATTGTGGGCCTTGCTGTATCCTAAATAGCTGACTGGTTTAAAGATCTCACCAGCCAAATGTAGCCATCAAAGGTAAATGAAATTAGACAGTGATCCAAACCCAACCGGTAAAATCAGATGGTTAAGATTGACCACTCAATTCTGGGACCACAACATTGATGGTGTATAAGTATGATGTGTAACATGGATGACTTACCACCATTTATTAATAACCGGAGAAAAGGCACCCAACAACAGGTGGACTATGTGTTGGGAATTGATTGGACCACTTGCTGCTATTAGAGATGAGGACATGCAATGGATGTTGAAACTTTATCACGTCGAGTATATACTCACATCACACTTATTTCTTCTGACAGTGGCATGTGGCCCAATCAAATCTCAGCATATTTCAACGCCACAAAGCCAATTTGTGGTAGAATCACCACACATCCCAGTACCAGCTACCAACATGGAGAGGAAAAAAAAAAAACTGTCTTTGCGTAGGCATGCAGGGGTTTGCCTACTACTAATTGAGACCAAGACCATCCATCCAGTTCATGCCTCATGTTCATCATGTTTATCTTGGACCCCAAAAATCAGGCCCATCCAAAACTTAAGTTGGCCACACCATATAGAAGAATTAGGATGAAACTCCCACCATTAGTTGAATGTGGGTCCATATGGTTTATATATTCCGTCTCCATTCATCTGATGCCAAGTACTAGGATGAAGGGATGTTCCAAAAATCACTCTTTTCTGAGACTTGAGTGAGCCACACCAGGTTTTAGGCATGATTTGACATTGCTTCATATGGTGAGACCCACCTAAGTTTAGGATAGACATGATGTTTGGGGTCAAGGCCGACCATTAGGTGGTGCACCTGATGGACGGTGTGGATATTATGTAGATAAAATTGTTTACTCCACAGAAGTGGTAGGCATGCTCCTTTATAGCTTTTAGCTAAATTCATTTTTGAATTGTGCGTTTGGGTGACTTTGAGAAACCCGTCAGAGAAAATGAAAAAGCCCATTCACTGAAAAATGATTTTTAAAAAATCAAAGAAAAAAGTCTAAGTACTTTGCAGGAAACTCCTTTAGTAAGTTGGGTCCAAACCAACAGCTTTTATATACACACACACATACGCACGTGCGCACCTATGCACACATGTCATGGGAGTCGAATCCGAATGGTGCATAAGATGTAGAATCCCATGAAACCTCGGGGGTGAATTTTCACCCTGATCTAAGATTCTGGTGGGCCACAGAGAAATGCAAATTAAGGGAAGAAACTGTTTGCATTTTTCATGGCCCACCGAAGTTTTCGTTCAAAGTAAAAATTGATACAGGGGGTTTCATGAGGCTCTGCTTCATGTGGACCGTTTAGATTTTCGAGACTCATCATGTATGATGAGTTCTCAAAAAAGTTGGTAGGTGACCTGGTTCGCAGGTGAGCGTTCTGCTATATATATATATATATATATATATATATATATATATATATATATATATATATATATATAGAAAATGTTCTATACGTCGAGCTCATGGGAACTCTCCATGAGGTCGAGCTGGGTGGGCCCCACCATGACGTGTGTCAAAAATCAATACCATGCATTTGATGGGTCCCCTTTAAATTATAGGAATCCCATGAAACCTCAGGGGGTGAATTTTCACCCTGATCTAAGATTCTGGTGGGCCACAGAGAAATGCAAATTAAGGGAAGAAACTGTTTGCATTTTTCATGGCCCACCGAAGTTTTCGTTCAAAGTAAAAATTGATACAGGGGGTTTCATGAGGCTCTGCTTCATGTGGACCGTTTAGATTTTCGAGACTCATCATGTATGATGAGTTCTCAAAAAAGTTGGTAGGTGATTTTTAAGCCCAATGCCCATCATGGAATGGTGCATCTGACTGATGGGGTAGATCTTCGACACACATCACGGTGGGCCCACTCAGCTCGACCTCGTGGGAAGTTCCCATGAGCTCGACCGCTTAGATCTCTCTATCTCTCTCTCTCCATATATATATATATATATATATATATATATATATATATCTGAATGCTCAGCTGCGCACCCGTTCGAATGGAACTCGTGCAAGCTTTTTTGAGAACTCATCATACAGGATCCAAAACTTTGGTGGGCCATGAAAAATGAAAACAGTTTCCTCCCTTGATTTGCATTTCTCTTTGCTGTGGCCCACCAGAAGTTTAAATCAAGGTGAAAATTTATCCCTTAGGGTTTCATGGGATTCCGCATCACATGGGCTGTTCAGATTACATGCCCATGACACGTGTGCAAAGGTGTGCACATGCAAAGGTGCCCACGTGCGTAGGTGCTCTCTATCTGTGTGTGTGTGTGTGTGTGTGTGTGTGTTTGGGGGTAGCTTATCAATGATAGCTTCATCATGATATGATTATTTTGCCTATTAGGGTCATGATAACAACAAGTCTCATGTTTGGCAGTGAAACTAGCTATCGTTAAGGAGAACTCGGATTCGGATTCTGTAGTAACACCTCATCACCAAGGTCTCAGTACTAATCGGTCACATAGGCCCCACAATGATATATATTTTTTATACATGCTGTCCATCCATTTTGCCCATTCATTTTCATGCATTAGCCCAAAAAATATGGCACTTCCAAATCTCAAGTGGATCATACCATAGGAAACAGTGGTGATTGAATGCCCATCAATAAAAACTTCTTAGGGGCCACAAAAGTTTTGAATCAAGCTGATATTTTGTTTTCCCTTGGTCTAGGTCTATGTGACCTAATCAATAGGTATCTCTGAGCTAAATAATAGATTAGATGGCTAAGAAACATTCCAAAGTGTGCTATAGGAAGTTTCTAATGGTGGGTGTTCAATCATTAATGTTTCCTGTGGTGTGATCCACCTGAGATTTGGATCAGTTTTATTTTTGGGCTTATGCTTTAAAATGTGCTAAAAATGGATAGATGACATAAATAAAACATATACATCATGGTAGGGCCCATAGCAGCTGACCTCAGTATTAATACAAGTCCTCTCATGGGCGCATGTGATGGCAATCGCTATTTAAGGCGGCCTCTTCCTATCTCATTTAGATAATCAATGAGGCTTTTTTACGCATGTATACTGGAGGTTTGGTGGAAGTATAGAAACAACACCACATTTCAAATTATTACTTTTCTATATCTAAAATACCCTTTTCAATTTCTCTAGAAGAAAATTGCCCTAAAATAACTTTTTAAAATTTTTACACATACTTCATTTTATAACTACACTTCGAGTACCTTTTTTTCTTTATTACATTTCGGCAATTTGTTGTGCTTTTCAAGTACTCTTTAACAATCTTTTGTGATTTCCAACTACTCTCTCCAGGAAAAACTCGGACTTTATAAAAATAGGTTCATCTTCTTTTTACTGTTACGCTGAAATTGACTTGTTTGGAAAGAAAATGAGAGGAATTGATATGAATAAAATAATTATATTACAAAATTTTCTACTTTAGAAAGATGGTTATTCTTCATTTTTCAAAAGATTTTGCTCAGTTGTGTCTGCTTGGGAATAAATGGATATAAATAAAGAAAATTGATTGCAAAAACTTTACTTTTAGAAGTTCTTTTTTTTTTTTTCCTTGTAAAAATTATGTTTAAACGAGTCTGCTGGAGAAGAAATTAATATAAGAAGATGAAAGATATCAAAAACTCTACTTTTAAAAGGTGAGTTCTTCTTATTTTTATAAAAGATTAGGCTTAGATTGATATTTTATCAAGAGCTATGCTTTGGGCTCATTTTTTAAACATCAAATTGTGTCCAAATGATTTTACCACAATCTTAGGCTGTGAATCATCTCATTGAAGCATTATTTGACCTATTAAAAGTAAGTCTAAGTCCAACCATTAAGAAAAGACCAATCTATATATATATATATATATATATATAAATATCTTTTAAAGTAATGTTTTTGTATATCATTTCTCTCCTCATATCAGCTTATTCCTAAATAGACTCATCTGAGCCTAATCTTTGTAGAAAGTAAAACAACTCATCTTTTAAAAGTTGAGTTTTTGTTCTCTTTTTTATCATTCTATCAATTTCTTACCAAGTAAACCCATCTAAGCAAAATCTTTTAAAGAAAGAATAAATACTCATTTTTTTATAAATAGAATATTTTTATTTTTATTTTCTTATCAAATAAGCCCATTTCAACATAATAGGTATATATAAAACAAAAAAAGAATCCATTTTTTCTGATGTAAGAGTTAGTATGAGAGAGAATAGTTAGAAAGCTCGAAAGACAGTCAAATAGTAGTCAGAAAGCACAAAAGATTATTAGAGCGCAATGATGGAAGAAGAGTAAACCAAAATATAGTGATAAAATAAAGTACATATGTAAATAATAATAATTTGAAAAATACGATTAGGGACATTTTCTTCTTAGGGAAATTGAAAATGGTGTTTTAGGTGTAAAAAAATAATAATTTAAAATGAGATGCTATTTACAAGCTCCCACCAAACCTCAGGTATACTTGCATAAAAAGCCCTAATCAATGCCCACGTGGAGTCCATGACCCATTTCCACATTTTCATGTGCTGGGACCCACTCAAAAGTTTTAGACCTATCATTTTTCTGCTCAACTTGGAGAAATTTCAGGCTGATTCATAACTCATGTGGACCAGAACAATGGGGAACATTAGAGAGAAGGTGACCACTATAGAATGTGGGGTCCAAAGTGTCGGGTGTATGCCATCCAACCCATTCATCAGGTGCGCCCACCAAGATGAAAGGACATACCAAAGTTCAGGCCATGAGAAAATGAAAGTATAGGTTTTAGGCCTGCATATGCATCTGATGAACTGTTTGGATACCGCATAAACATCACAGTGGGTCCCACACAGCTCAAATTCTCTGAACGCGTGATCATTCCCCAACTAAGAAACTCTCTTGCTAATCCCAGACCCCTTCATTGCTCACTCACCATCAACACTGCTGTCTCCTCATCATTACTCTCATTCCCCAACTAAGAAACTCTCTTGCTAATCCTAGACCCCTGCATCGTTCACTCACCATCAACACCGGTGTCCGATCTAACACCGCCGGAATCCTCATCATCACTCTCATTTGATTATTGTTGTCGTTGTTGTCGTCATCGCTCTACAGCCATTATCTCTGCTATTCGCAAGCCGCAGTTTGGCCAATTTTACCTGTGTCAAGTAATCACACGAAGAGAAGCTTTAGTTTTTTCCATGCTAGTAGCCCTTCAACCGGGGGTGATTTTGTCCTCTGATTTATTCTGCGGTGAAGCTGGCTCCAAGCGCGACGAGGCATGCAACAAAAAGCTGTGGGCCCCAAAATGATGTCTGTGGGACATATAATCCGTCCATCCGTCACATGCCGACTCATCTCAAGAGGTCAGCCCAAAACGAAGCAGGTACTTGCGCCAAAACACCCCATGTGAACTGCATGATCGCCTCCTCTCTCCGCGTGTGTTGGAACTACAATCTTCATTGTCGTCACCATCATCCAGACTTAGGACAGAAATACTACAACTTTCATTTTTGTTACACATTATTTGTTACTCATCATCCAAACACCACCGACGCTCTCTTCAATAATCAACCACTCCACTCCAAGGCTTCCCCACACCTATGCAGCACCAGCGCATATCGGCCAAGCATCATCTTCTTCAGCCAGTGTCATCTGCTGCTAATCCATTCTATGTTTGGAACAAGGACTGGTGAACCAGGACTCGAAAAGCTGACCCCAAATAGCTAGGACAAGGCGATGACGACAATAACGGTGACTCGACCCATAACTCCACCGAGTCAACTCATTAGGAGCCCCAGTCACCATCAACACAATTCAGACTTGGCATGACTCATCGAGTCAGCTCACCTAGACTCAGCATGACTATAAACTGAGTCTCTCGCCAAGTTTCATTTTTAAAAAGTAAAAAGATGAAAGAGGGTGGTGGAATTCAAACTCATAAACTCAAACAAGCAAGAAAACACCATCAACCAGCAGGCCACACACTAGTTCTATGATCTAGTTCGCCCATTTGCTGGTAACATTCAAAGTGTGTATTATTACTGAAATGCAATCCCAAGTCTAATTATTAAATATCGAATTGGGTTATATTGAGTCTTTGAGTTGACCTGACCCAACTGGATATCGAGTCGAATCAAGTTTTTAAGTATTTTAATATTGAATCAACAGATATTCGACAAAATATTCAAGTATTTTAACTATTGAATCAACTGATATTCAACGAAAAATGCAGCAGAAGGGAGAGAGCATACATCCAGCATGCTGCAATCTTACAAGCAGAAGTTGGTTTTTTTTTTTTTTTTAAGCAGAGCTGATTCAATCCCCTTTGATTGAGAATTTCAGATCGGGAGGTTTTACAAGATGTGGCTTACCTTGAACTTCATTTATCACTAATTTTGTAGCAGGGGTGTGAATCTGTAGAAAGTACTCATGGAAAGGCCACATGATTTTGTAAATTTGATCCATTGCATTGTGCATCACATAAGAATAAGCACAAATCAGAATTACAAACTTTCGAGAGTTCAGGCGATATTGTCTATCATGGTCTGATTTGTGATGCATCAAACAAAAGCTCTATCAAAATATTAGATTATAATTTCAAACGTTTCAGCTAAAAACTGTAACGCGAACATCAGTGCAGGCACTGGCTATGGCAAGCATCCGGCTCTGTGGATCCACAATCCAAATTGCGGATCCAAAAACCAAATCCTCATGATTGATGGATGCTGAATATCATCACCCAATTGGCACAACTGACTATACATTCTAAATAATTGGCAACTCTGGAGTTCAAAATCCTAGTAAATTTGGATTCAAATCTTGGAAAGGAGAATCCCTTATCCAACCATCTGTCTGACTCAGGTACTTCGGTTTTACAAAGGATCCAAGTATCGTAGTGCTCCGGTATAGAGCAATTTGAAAAGACTTCGACTTTCCAATGAATAAACAATAGTTGTGCACAAAGTATGAAGGGAAGCAACAACAGATTTGGGAGAGGGAGCAAAGAAACGGCTGTTTCAAAATGTTAGCGAGTATAAACATCTAGGAAGCCGAAGTGCAATTCTGAAGTGTGATTCAAAGCAGGAGTGGCACCTGAGTAAGTGGTCTGTGTAAAGGAATAAACCAGGGATGTTATCTCGATAGTGATTTCAAAGTCTAAACTCCATAGTGATAAATCTTCTTCCCTCGAATTTTGAGTTTTTTCGCAGATATTATCTCGAAAATCTCACTAAAAATATAATTTATTACAAAGTAATAAATGATTTCAAATTTTAAATATAAATAATAAATTAGTTGAAGTTTTAAATGTTTTTTTTATGTTAGTCGGGATAATTTTGCGAAAAATTCAAGACTGCTGATATTTGTGAAAATCTCGTGATATAATAACAATAATATTGTTCCGTTTATTTCTCACGAAAATATCACAAGATTTTCAAAATTCCAGTGAAATTTGTCATGCTACTAAACGCTAAAGATGTAAAATAGAAGGGCATATTTTTTACAAATTAATAAATGATTTGAAAATTTAAATATAAATAATAAATATTAGTTGAAGTTTTAAATGTTTTTCACGTTAATCGGGATAATTTCATGAAAATTCAAAACTGCTGATATTTTTGAAAATCTTGTGATGTTATCACAATAATATTGTTCTGTTTATTTCTCGCGAAAATATCACAAGATTTTCAAAATTCCAGTGATATTTGGCACATGAAGTATAATAGAACCCTTCAACAGATTCCTATATAAATAACTTTTTGTGATCCAATTCTTTGCAGAAGCTAAATGAACCAGTGTTACATGGGCATCAGATACAGACAGATCGATTCTGCAATCATCAAAATCCAAATTCCCAGGATACAGAAAAACAGTGGATTAATTACTGCTCAGAAGTATGATCTTGTTGAAATACTTCAGTAACAATACCGCGAGGTGAATTAGCCACCAAAATGGTATGTTCTATAAATTCTAAATTAAACAACTGTAGAGTTCAAAGACCTAATTGATGTGGGTTTCAAGCCTCTTACCCTTGTCCAAGTACTGCACTTTTTTGAGGTATCTGAATTCTGAGTACCATAGAAATGAAAAACAATCAAATCAAACTTCTATTAGGCAAGGCCTGTAATAGGAAGTTAGAAAAGAATCGGGAATTTCACAAATAATAATAATAATATTATTATTATTAATCATAATGAAGACGAAGAAATGAGTAAGCTCCATTCCACGTGGCAGGCCAAGCACTGTATAAAAGGGAATTCCACAAGAGATCCTCAAGGAAACGAATGACACTGATGATAACACAAATGGAAACAACAGACCTCATAAAAAAATGAGACTTTGACCACACTGATGAAGAAAGAGACTGACCCAAACACATACACTTGAAATCACAACCATCTTCCCTTCCCATAATGATGTTACACCTTGGCTGTACCCGTTTTAATGTATCCTTTGTCCAACGAATCTACAAACATTACATGTGTCAATGGGACATTTTATGGTAAAATTCTTCAAGAATCCTGATTTTACCAAACAATGCCTCAACTGATTGAAAACCCCCAAAAGTGCTATTTGTGAGGTGAAATAACAAAAGACCCATGCTATTTTTTTTTCCCTAAAAAGTGGTGAAGTCTAGCATCTTGGAGCCCAGAAGTTTCATCCCACCAAAATTATATGAGGAACCAAAAATCAAGGCTGATCCAACCATCAGGTGGGCCACAAGTGAATTGGAAGGTTTTTAGGTGTATTTTTTATGATATGGCCCACTTGATAATTGGATAAGCCTAATTTTGTTTCCTCTGATCATCATGGTGAGATACAACCGTTGGATGTCATTCACATACCATCATGTGCCTAATGATGCCTGACTTCACCACTTTCTAGAAAAAGGACAACAAAACCATTTTGGTCACTTTACCTTTCAAAAAGCACTTTTCAGGCATTTTGATTAATCGAGCCATTATTTGGTAAAATCAGAATTCAGGTTGGATTTTGTGGTAAAAATCCCGATGACAATCTCAACCTCGCAGTGACAATTTCAGGCTGCTCTCGCATAGTGATATATTCATCATACAACCTTGACAAATTTACGAATCTGTTGCTCAAATCTTTCGAATTGTGATGCAATTATTTTTATTCTTATTCTCATTTATTTGTAGTTATTATTATTATTATTTTTGAAAGGTAACACTATTAGAGATCAAACCTTGGATCACTAACACGCACTACACTGTCTCTACCAGCTCATCTAATGCAATTTAGGAATCGACCTCGATAAAATCATGAAATGATATTGATATAGCAATGGATCGGTAACTCTCATCCTCTACAATTTTGGAAAGCAGTCTTGTTTTGTTTTTTGTTTTGTTGTTCTTTTTTTTTTTCTTTTTTTGTTTTTTAGTTTTTTTTAAGTAAGTCCTTGAGAAGTTTAAAAATCATGTTTTGAAAGATGCGATAATTGTTTGTATTTATTTGAGATCACAGCTTCATAGAAACGAAAGACAACCAATCATGCTCGTAGTATGAACCTTGATAAGTTAGAAACTCAGAATCACAGATCTTTATTACATGAGTTTGGCATCATCAATCATCACATGAGGTATTCTATACTAATACACCTTAACATCAGTAGATAAATGCTTAAAGATGAGATATACATTCCATAACTTTCTTATATAGTAAACTTTGATTGCCTTGTAAAATCATATATTTCCAAATACTATTCTAAAAAATACACATTACGAAGACCTTTCAGAAATAAAACACGCATCATCAAGTGCTATAGAAAAATAACATATAGAGGAAATGGTTTCTGAGTAACCACTGAAAAACACCCACAACTAGATTACAGTAAACAACAATGAACAGATGTGACTTCCGTGCTTCTAACAAAATTATTTGGGAAGAACATATCACATTGATAACTAAATAAATGATGATGTATCATCACCCAATGAAGGTATCAGTCATGAAATGATATTTTAAACACTGTTATACGTGCACATAAGGTCTATATGAGGTTTGCTTAAGCCCACTTGAGTGTACAAGTCATCCACGTACATGCCACTACATGTGCTATTGCGGCACAGAGGACAAAGATCCAAGCTGTCCATAAATATGGGTCTATCCACAAAGATGAAGATCCAAGCCGTCCATAAAGATGGGCCTATCCACAGAGATGATCTTGTCCAAAAATCACACTGTTGGATTCTGCAAGTGCCAATTTCTTTTTTCAGCCATCTGTTAGTTTATGTGGCCGACATGAAATGCAGAGTTGTGTGATTTTTGGACCACAGGACACTTTTTGTACGGCTTCAACCTTATACCCACGTGGAGAAAGAAAGAGAGATGTAGAGAGAGAGTGAGAGAGTGAGAGAGAGAGATTTCATACCCACATGACATGTTGGCATTTCTCTGCCAATTCGATGGTAACTTAGTGGTCCAATGAGTCATATGCTCACTGTACTCTGATCCCTCCAGCCAACACAATAATAATTGAGATTGTATACGACTCCCCTCTATTGCACACTCGAGGCTTGTTGTGGGGGAGATGAAACTTTAAACAAGCACAATAACTTCACCTCAATACACCCATAAAAATCTTTATACGAACCTAAACTTGGGAGAAGTTCAATGGCAAAATCATTAGGAAAAAGTTCTAATGACAAATAACAATGTTTAAATTACAACAGGTAACACATTATCTTCACTTACCAATTTAGATACATTTCATTTAAAAAGAAATAATTGGGCATCATTTTCCTAGAAAAAAGGCCAAATGTGTAACTTTGTATTGCACAGAGGCAACCTGAGCGGGCCGAATGAAGAATTACGGCCACCGTTGTGGGTGATGTCCAATGTAAATGGTGTAATGCTGTGTAATGTTTTTTTTTTTTTTTTGAAAGGCAATAATTTATTTATCAATCAAAACTAAAATAAAAAGGCAGACCAGAGAACTGGAAAAGAAAAGCCAAGATCAACAATATTTACATCAACTGCCCACCACTGTACAAGCAGATTTTCCCTGTTGAAACAATTAAAACCCGACCTAATCTATTTTTGAAACAACACTTGTTTCTTTCCTCCCAAATCAACTAGATTCCTGCTAATAAAACCAATCTCCATACTGCTGTGCCTTTTTGCCTATCCTTGACCCATACCAAGCTCAAAGGAAAAGATCCATTCACTTGGGGATCGCCCATAGTATACCTAATAGGGAAAAGAAATTGGCCCATAGCTCACTTGCGAATGGGGCAATGGAGAAAGAGATGGTTGACTAATTCCTCATCTCTCATACACAGAAGGAATACATTTGAAAGTGGCAACTTTCTTTGGCGGAGATTATCGATTGTCGGCACTCTATTTTTCCCAACTAACCAAGCCAAAACAGCAAACCTAGGAGGGGCTTAGCGGCGAGTTTTCTGTATGGCTGATTAGTAGTTTGTAAAAGGATTTCATGAAGAATTGGCCTGATTTATCGTTGAACCAAATCATAGCGTCATTGACCCCAACCGCTGGCTTGGCCTGGCGAAGTAGCAGTGAGAGATTGGCAAGCTCTTCAGCTACAAAAATAAAAAGTGAGGTGTCCTAACTCCTAAATCAGCCAAAGTTTGTACTTCCATTATAGAACATCCCTGTTCACTTGAAATACATGGTGCTTTAAGGCTGCACCCAAAAAAGGGGGCCGGGGGGATACTTCAAGATAAACAAGGAAATCACTTCAGTTAAAATACTAAAGGGATAAAAAGAGTGTGGTGTCATAGTGCATGCTTGCATGTGGGTTCTCAAAGCCCGATTGATGTCCTAACAGAAACAACAAATGTACAAATGATAGCAACCTTGTAATGAAGATCAACAAGTCAAGATAAAGACTTATAACAGATTATAGCTTTCATCCACCTTACCCAAAGTCAAAGGAACTGCACACTACTAACTTTTATAACATTCCGATATAAACAGATAGCATGTGCCAGAAAGGCAAGCCAGCAACAGATATATAGACATAACTTGTTTCTAACTACTTGACATTGATACCAAGAAAGACCTTGAAGATCAAACACGTTCTTATAAGCTATACATGAATGTCTTCTACCATCAAGAGAATTAGTCCCAAAGCAAAAGTTCCATACCAGAGAATCGGACATGGTGTTAATTGAAAATATAGCACGGGGGAATTTAAGTAATTTAAATGGCCATACTTTGAGTTGCTCGGGTCCGGCAATCATGCCAAAACGCCTTTGAATTTACTAAACAGTTAAATCAGGTCAGTTTAAGTGGCAGGATGCCGGAGATGCTTGACAGCGTAGCTTCAATTTCTATAGCTTTTAAGATACAATACAACCGTCATCAACAAGCATCACTAGGAGTAGATACGGATACAAATATGTAAAAAAGTTGGGAAAGCGCAACTCTTAGGAAACTGAACACACAGAATCTAATACGTATTGTGCAGCCCGCAATGGAGCGCAACTGGCAAGATGGATACCAGCACAGTGCTGCTATGTTCTATGTATGATTAAAATACAGCACTTCCTACGTAGACATAAAGAACACCTCGAATGGTGCATAAAGAAAGCCATCAGATGACAGAAGAGAGAGAGCATGCTTGAGACCAACGGTAAGATCTTATCTGATCTGGAAATGTTTGAAAGTTGGGCTTGCTGGGAGGGCTATAGGCATCCTCCCACTTTGATCAGCCTGCCTGCAATGGCTTTCCTGGGCTGCCCCTCCATGGCCCGATCCTTCCACATTAGATTCGGTTGAATTCTTCCTGCGCCGCTCATTGTGGCCCGCCAAACGCCTGCGGCAGCTCCTCTTCGCCTCATCAAACTCCGATAGTTCATGGAACCTGCAGAAAATACAAGAATAAACTATATAGTCTGAACAGAGCTTGAAATGGAAGATACTGAAAAGGAAGCTGGAGGTGATTTTTCTTGCATTGCTCAAATACAAGACATCACAAACAAAGGTAGTAAATCAGAATTATGCATATCAATGGATTCTACACAATGAATAATATAGGTTGAATAGTCTCCCAAATCCCGATGCACCAATCGATACAAATAACCCACATGGTTCCTTTGACCACATCCGACCTACCATGGATGGACAGACGCCCCAAAAACATTTCAAAATTGAAGATCCTAACCCTCGAAATGCCCGCTTTGTAATTAGACCATGGCCATATTTTTTTCCTTCACCGTCTTTTGGTAGGCCACTCATCCATGGGTTAGGATCTTCCAACATACAAGAATTTTGGGGCATCGCAGAAGTCAAGGGTCTGGATCACTAAACTATGAACCCCATTCACATAAACTCTCCCATATGGTCACTATTCGCATACCAATACATCAAAACCTTATAATTTCTCAATGGAGAAGCGTCACACAGTCCAATTAGAATTTCCAAGTACAGGTTGCGAGTGTGATCATTAGCCTCCCAGATCTGAATTCGGGACGTCTCAGCTCGGAATTGTGAAAATCAAACAACGGCCGCAATTTCAGCACTAAAACACTACTATATAGGCACAATCCCAACGCTTCAATCGAATGGATAACCATCATTCCAACCAAAATAGCCAAAACCCAGCACAGCTCAAATAAGAAGTATGACAATGTAATCGCATCTCTTCTGCAAGAATTAAACCACCAAAAATAAATAAATAAAAATAAAACAGAAGAATTCTCTTACTTTTACACATTCAGCTTATTTCTTCTGTTTTAATTTCTTTTCATTAGTAAATAGGCGGCGAAAATGTAACCAAATTACCATCAAAATTGAAAATACATTAAGAATCTATTTAATTACACAAAATATTCTAACATTTTATGATATAAACTTCCATTGAAACTAAAATCATATTAAGGGTGCGTTTGGTTATACCAAATACCTTAAAATTATTCGGTGCAACAAACGCCGCCGCCTTATAAAAGAAAATTATAAGCATTGTTTAGGTTACTAAATTACCAAACATACCTACTGCACTGCTGGCAGAAACGCTGACGAAGGCCACCGACGATGACGAAAGGAGCCTTAGCGTGTTGCTCGCAAACCTTATGTCGGCGGTGGTAGCGCTTGGCGTCGGTGAGGTCAGCAGTGCACTTCTCGGCCTGACAGGACGGGGGCGACAGCCCGCCCGAGCCCTTTTTAGCAACGGATGAAGTGGCGGCAGCAGTAGCAGAGGCGGCGGAAGACGCCAATTTCTTCTTCTTGGAGTCGGAATCATCCTCTCTCTCTTCTATGTCGTCGTTGTCGGCTTCGATCGTCATCAGCTCTTTCTTGGCTTTGCCCTTGGAATCCATGAATTTGAGAGAGAAAGAAAGAGAGAGAGATAGAGAGAGAGGGAAGGGGAGATAGAGAAAGAGAAGAAGGTAAGAGAATAGTGTTGAGAAAGAGAGAGAATGGAAAAGTAAGGGTAAAAAAATATAGAGAGAGAGAAGTGAAAAGGGATAGAGGTTGTGAGGTGAGGACCACAAGCTCCATGTTTTTTTTCCCTCTCTCTGTCAGTGGGGGGAGAGAGAAGGGGGGTAAGAACCAAAAGGGCGATGGGTAGTTGTAGAGAAGCAGCGTTTAAGGAGGGCTAATTGAGTAGGTTGGCTGTCACGTGACTTACCGGCCACTGAGGGGCACTGGCCCACCACCATAATCAACGTCCCTAATCCCATGCGCGTGTGAAGATTTTTGTTGGACCGTGGAAGCACGTAAGGAGCTATCGAACGGTGCTAGATGACATCGACGGATCTTATTTCTGACTTGATTTAAAACATAAAAACAATTTTTTTACATTTTACACGTGTGTAGTGTATAATATTTTGATTGGAAATGACGTGGAGATCTTGTGGCTCAAAACTCTCTAAGTTTGACTGTTTCAGTGTGCTAGAAACAGAGTAAACTGACAAGGTTTTTTTAGCCGTTCATTTGATGTGTAAAATGGTTTCAAATTCTAAGGGAGAAGGTCTAAAGAGTGTGGCCCACCTGGACGATGATAAAAGATCCAGTTATGAATCTGGGCCATTCATCTTATGGGCAGATCATAAGTTGTTTAAATACTCTATTAATTATTTTGTCAAATGGTGAAATCCTCACCGTTGATTAATGGTTAAGAAAAATGGATGGTAGATTTCATTCTTTACAAAGAAGGTCCCATCATGGATCTTGGCCGCCCATCATGTGGGTTGCAAACCTTTGTGTCTATTAAAAAATAATGTCCAATCATGAATCTAGATCCTATCAATCAAAGTAATTACCCATGAAAGGTCCTATCAATCAAACGAATGAGTAACAAATGGACGGTCCACGTCGTCTAAGACAAAAGGTTAGATCATTGACGTGGACCGTAGGTGCGCCATTCTTTTCCCTCTGCATGCCTCTAAATATCACTTTGATCAGTGATGAGTTACCAAATAATAGCCAACAAAATGTAAGTAATTTTTTATTATTTTTATTATTTTTAAATAATACAGTTGTGGATTTGGGCTGTCCATTTCGTTGGCCGCATAGATTGCCTCAACTCCTGTTGAGAAAGACTTCAAGTTCTTCCATTTAGCCATCTGATCTATCGCGATCCAAATCATCCATGACAAATGTATTGTTGTCTATGCATGCGGGGAACCGCATAGGACGTTGGTTTATCTTAATAAAATAATGAATGAATGGGCTTTGTTGACTTTGAAGTTGTAACTAAGCTAGTTGATAATGCTAGCATTCTTTCGTCATTTAGATACCTTAGATACCCTAAAATCATTATTAAGTTCGAAAAATTCAAAGATTATTTTAACTTGAATGATTTTTATATTTATCATATGGCCTAAGATTTTAAGTAAAGATTTCAATATATAAGTAGATAATTTGAGTAAGGGTTTTGGTGATGGAGATAAATAAATTTTCTTACCGTCATGCCCTAACTCTTTATGGTATTTAAGAAATTTTAGAGATTTTATTTTTAGCTCTAGAATCTTATTATTAAACAAAATTAAGACACTTGAGATGGGGCACTCAATGCTAACTTAGACCTTAAAGACTTTCTAGGGCACGCTTGTTTAGCCATATATCATGATAATTATTAGTAAATGGGTAATTATTATTTATCTTGGTAGTTCCAAGCAAGCTACGTTGGGTCCTTACTCTTACTCAGGTGGTAGAATCTCAGGAGTTTCAACACCTGGCTGAGGGTATGAGTACTCACAGGTGGTGAAATCCGACCACGGAGTGGGTATGTGGCGGTGTGTGTGCGTGTGTAAAAAAAAAAAAAAAAAGTTTATGTCAACAAATTTACTAAAATTGAGGAAGAAAAGAAATTTTTTATGAGGTGTACTGTGATGTATTTTTCTAATCCATATTGTCCATTCATTTTATCAAACCATTTTAGAGGATGAACCCAAAAACAAGGCAAATCCAAAGCATATGGACCACACCACATGCTACAATGGGAATCAAATGCCTATTGATGAAAACTTCTTAGGGATGGACCACACCACCACAAGTTACAATGAATGGGTTGGATGACAAATACACCTCATTGTGGCCCCTACACAAATTTTCATTTTTTTATGGTGGGCGTTGTTATCCCGCTGTTTCCTTTGATGTGGCCCACTTGAGCTTAAAATAAGTCTGTTCTTTTGGCTCATGCCACAAAATGAGCTAGTAAAAAAGATGAACGACATGAATCAAACACATACATCATAATGGGACCCACAAACTTTATATAAGTAATCTAATCCAACACAATCTTGACACACGGGGCATATTTACTCCAATATTTCCCCCCTCTTTCTAAACAATCATTAAAAATAATCATTATGCACTTATACAATTTATTAAGGTAAATGATTAAACAAACAGGCCCTAAATAAGGAATCAAAAGGAAATTTTTTTATTTTTTATTTTTTTAAAAGAACTAAAGTAATCATAATCACAATTGTGGAGATGGAGTGCTTAAGATCAATTATAATAATCAATGCAAGAGATTGAAAGATAAATTGCTTTTTGATTTCTGTTGCGTTAGAGTCTAACTAATCCATGAGACATTGAGCATGCATTGAAAAAGACCAACAAAAAATAAACTAAAAGATAAGCATCAGGTTTATGAGAAAGAATATGTCCCTACTTCAACATGTCAATAAAAAACCACATGGGGGTGATTGCACACTATGGAGGCTCAAATTGATAGAGGATTTGATTTATTAAATTGTTTGGATGTATGGTTGGAATGTGTGCTG
Source organism: Magnolia sinica (assembly GCF_029962835.1). Lineage (NCBI taxonomy): Eukaryota > Viridiplantae > Streptophyta > Magnoliopsida > Magnoliales > Magnoliaceae > Magnolia > Magnolia sinica. The sequence continues at coordinate 16,249,692 of NC_080573.1, forward strand.
CGTTGGCCTCTTTATCAGACCTTTGGGTTCGATAAGAAACTGATTTTCACCATCATACCATGCTATTCAACATGCAATTGCCACATAGGAATAGAGGAGGCCACATGTCAGCTTCTAGTATAGACTTATTTTGGCTTAAAAGGTGTTGATTCAGTTGTGTTTTTTAAAATAAAAATAAATTTCAAAAATAAAAGTTATTTTTAGAAAGTAAATAAATATATTAATTATTTAAACTTTCTATAAATAGTGTGTATAATCAGTCAGTAAGAAAGGGAGTTTTTACTTATGCAACCAAGGCTGCTTGGGTTGCTTGAGCGCTTTTTAACGCTTTATTAGGTGCACTTATCACTTCGGTTTAATTTTTTGAGTCATGGTACCCTTATGTTTTATTACCCTTTTTTTGCTAATTGAGAGTAATTGTGACATGATTATACATGTGGCACTTATGTCATGTGTCGCTGATGTGGATACAGTTTTTCCTATTGGATAACTGCTTCTATCTGAATAAGTACAGAAATAACTGTCATAGGACAAAGAGTCATGTCTTTTCATGGAAGGCAATTATTTACTGTGAATGGGTATGGATTTCTTGAAGAGACACTTTAGCACCTCTTCAGGAAGAAATCCATAACTTTCAATTAATATAAATCATGGATACTATAATCCGGAAGATAATACTCTTAATCATTGAGATTATATTATCTTCTGTGCAAGTACTCTCGATCTGATCTCTTGCTGAATTTTTTCTAAACGTCTTAAGAAATATCGATATCAAAACTAGAAATCTGTTCAACATTTAAATGTGCAAAATTTCGTGTTGAAAATCGAATTGAGAGTTCATTGTATCCTGAAGACAATTTGCATATTTCTTTCGTTTGCACTTGCTGCGAATTTCAGAAAAAGGACAGCAAATTTATTTTGAGAAATTGATTGTTCAAGTCGAGCCTTGAACCCAATAGATCTGATCGTTTTGTTATTGTTTTCTTCTATCCTCCGTTGTGTGCAAGAAACTCTTATATTTCTAAAATTCTAACAGATTCCCACACCATAAAAGTCATTTTAGCTTTATTTTTGTGTTTAGATGGTCTTAATAAAGCCTTAGATCAGTTTAAATTAAGTTGGGAGGAGTTTTTTGTGAGCTTTTAGGCTTAGTATAGACTTATAAATTGTTTTAGGAGCACATGTTTCCTAAGGTGTTGGGTTCAATCCTGCCTCAGTTTATGGCTGGTTCTTAGTTTCAAGCCTTTGATCTTGGTCCGGTTACGAGGTGGTTGGTCATCTCATTTTTTAGTGGGGGTGTCTACAATTGGTTAATCATAAAAAAATAATTATCTAAACATAGATCTAGACCGCTCATCTTGTGGACCTTAGGTATGATATCCTTGTTTTCTTGATTTGATTATTCAGTGATGTGATCATCGCTCAACAAAATGGACAACCTAAATCATTTAATCTCTTCAAATCTACCTTCCGTTACTCATTTCTCTCAAGAATCACTTTCAAATGATGATTTTTAGCTATACATCAATGGCAAGAAATGAAGGGCCAAGATAGATTAAAACCATACATTTCGTAGAACTAGATCGACGATCTTGTTAGACGCACCTCTACTTCCAAGTTCCTCTCAAGAATCACTTTGATTGATGATCTTAGCCATCTTATGATGAAACAAAATGGACGGTCTAAATCATTTATCAAAAGCATCTCTCCATGGATCTGGACCGTTTATCATGTCGGCACCACCTTTGATTCTCCTTTTCTCTCAAGAATCACTTTTATCAGATGTCCTAGTCATCCTGCCCATGGCTAACAAAATAAAGGTCCAAATCTCGATTGTAAAAAAAAAAAAAAACCATGGACTAGACTTTCCATCTCGTGTTCTCACCTATGATGATGGATCAAAGTGGGGCCCACTTGAACTTGGATTGTGCATCCTACGAACCTATCATCTACTCTATAAAGTGTGTAAGAGAGAGAGAGTAGATCCTTACTCTTCCTCCGGTGGTAGACTCTCGGGAGTTTCAACACCCGGTCACGGGTTCGCAGTGAAATCCCACTGCGGCGTGAGTGTGTGGGCGTGTGTACGCGTGTCTTTATTTATTTATTTAAGGGGAGGGAGAGTGTATGCAACACAAACATATAGTTGGACCCCACGGTCAGTGCCCCTTCCACTAAGGTTTTATACCCATACCTCACCCAATCCACGTCATCAACTGAGAATCAATTCTTCCCACGTGCAAAAATGAAAGGAATTTATTCGTAAGTGTCACCAAACACATCCTTATGGTCCCCCGCGAACTCCACACGTGCCAACATTAAAGCCGTGTATAAAGTGAGATCTGTCATGCGGATGATGTGATCAATTCGTAGGATACCTTGTTCCGTGATTTGTCTCAAGGTGGGCCCCACCTTATGCACGGATAAGATGTCCTGTGTAGGTGCCAGGTGCAGATGGTGATTGTGGGGCTTGCCCACTCAACACGCAGCTTTAAACGCAGTACCGGCGAAATTCTGGCTTGTGAGCGTGTGGTACACCTGTTCAGTGCATTAGCTTGATAGGAAAGCGTGTGGGATATCTGTTGGGTGAATCAGGTGGCCATCAAGATCATGCTCTGATAATCAAGCTGGTATTCATCAGACAGCCCACGTGTACACCTTTAATGGAGATCGTTGCCAACTTTTGTTTTAAACCGTCCATTTCATCAAGTAGGTTAGTGTTTGACGAGTGAACTCACCTGAATTTTTTATTTATTTATTTTTTTTCTCATGGGAGGTATTTGATATTCGGACAGAGTGTGGTGGTTGATACGCAGACACTATAAGTTGTACACGTGGCAAACGTAAAACAAATTAAACGGTCCAAATTTTGTGCCTTGTAAAACTAAACTGGATAAAATGGTCCAACCATCCGATTAAATTCCATTTGTTTTGTTGAATTTCGAGCATTGAGTTTCATTTCTACCGTGCATTAAAAAATACAAATCTAAAATAAATCAGATCAGCGTTCTTGTGGTTTTACTGGCTATCGTTTTTTTTTTTTTTTGGGTTAGCTTGTTAGTACACACCCATGTCAGTACACACACCCGAACCAAGGAAAATCATAACCCTTGATTGGTGGCCCGCACTTGTAGAACTGAAACATTATATCCTTGGATTTTCAATTTCTACAAGTGGGGTCCATGGTTCTACTATCCATGCCGTTGATCTGATGACCCGCCGAACATGCCGTGGAATCACTAGATTGAAAGATCCTAGCCATTAATCTTGGGCTTTTTTCAGTTGAATCTTTGACATTGCTTGATTTATCATCCTAACTATCGATTTGCAGGTGCAAAAAGGTCCATCCACGTTCGCTTCCAACAGACCAACGGCCTGGATCACTTAATATCAACCCCACTTGTACAACTGAAACCACCAGGATTGATGCTGGTGGAAGCTGATTGCAGCTTTTTTGCAGCTTTTTTGCCTGCCTTTTTTGCCTGCCACTTGACGATCCAGACCGTTCATCTTAAAGGTACCACCTTAGATGAGAGGATGGAAAAGGTCTCTCGCTTGATCAGATATATCACATTCACACAAAAGTAGGTCAGAAACAACGGTCCTAAAGAACAGTTCCTGACTCACTTTTTCAAGGACAATGAAGGAAACTAATCAGTTAGGATTTTCCACTGCTGCCCTCAGACAGTGATACCTTTTAAATGAACGGTCTGGATTAGCACGTGGTGGGACAGAAGAGGCGTGCAAGGTGAGAGCGCCACGTTAGCATTCCTCTCGTATAATTCCTCCTCATATGATTCCCCACTCTCTTTTGACAGTATTGAGAGCGACTGGTGCGACCTCTTTTTTGTTGTACGCTTCACGGCTTCCTCGCGTGCAGCATTTTCTCCCTTGGCCCACTCGCCAGTCGACACGTGTCCTCTTTGGAACCAGTACCGTTGTGGACCTTGCTGGTATCTTGTACGCCTTTGATCTGCCCTTTGTACTATGGTCGTGGGAAGAGTAATTATAGGGTCCAAATGCATCAGAACGGGAACAGTTTAATAATGCACCCTTCATGTATAAATGGGGTCCATATGTCTATAATCCAGACCATTGACCTGATAGGACCTAACCCAGATGGGGGACCCTCCAAAAATCTCTTATATCAACGGTTTGTAACGCTTAGTTACATATCTTGCAAATAAACGGTTAAGAGAAAATCCAGCAACGGTCCAAAACAAAGGCCAAGGATTGGACGTTCAGGATTTTTCCAATCTGGAAGCGTTTCATGTCATCTCCCATCTCCTGTTTTAAACGAATGCTGATGCAACGTGACTATACAATTCATCACCAGAGACTGACACACGTGCGAACACGGATCACGTGCGAGATTCATAAATCACGCCTGTCTAGTCACCATGTAGGTTGTGCTTTACGCCACACATTCACAGTGAATATGGACCGTTGGTTTTGTTCTGAACTATCCATATAATCTGTTGGATCAGCAGATGCCAAAAGTGGTTCTTAGTTGATGAATTGGGTGGATTTGTAAATCTGAACCTTACAAAAGGTGGGCCATGCAAAAGTGGGCCCTATCAACGGGTCATTTCTCTTAGGCATGAAAAAAGTGGGTCCTACCAATGTCTCGTTTATTGGGCCATCAGACATGGAAAGGGATTGGCTACTCCCCCTTGCCACTAGCCGATGGCCAGTGTTCGGTGCTCTGTGGGACCCACTATGATGTATGTATTTCATCCATGCCGTCCACCCATTCTTCCATATCATTTTATATTACGATCCCAAAAATGAGGTTGATCCAACTCTCAAGTAGACCGCAGAGTGTTGATTGAACGCCCACCATTAAAAACTTCTTAGGGGCCACAAAAGTTTTGGATTAACCTGATATATATATATATATATATTCCCTTCATCCAAGTCTGTATGACCTAATCAATAGGTTAGATGTCAAATATCCATTACAGTTGGCCCTAGGAGGTTTTTAACGGTGGACATTCAATCACTACTGTTTTCACATGTTGTGATCCACCTGAAATTTGGATCTACCTCATTTTTGGGATAGAGCTCCAAAATAATCTTTCAGACTGCGTGGATAAATCACATACACCATGGTGAGGTTCGCAGAGCACCGACCACTAGCCACCTGTCTGGTGGAGGCGTACCGCATCCATCAGACCCATGCAGATATGTGTCCCACCATTCGCACGGGTTCACAACTCCAGATGTGACACAATATTGGCGAGAAAGAAAGCGATGCATTTAAGGGCCTTGAAATATTGGACGACTATAACGCCCGTTCACAAGCCGTCTTTGCCTTGAAAATATGTGATATTCTCATGGGTAAAAATGGAAATATTTTTTTCTGAAGAGTAAAGAGATGGTTGTAGCGTACAACCGATCGATTCTCTTTGAGCCGTCGCAGTCAGGCCAGGTCATGAGAGTTTCTCAGGTCACACGCTCCAAACCTTTGAGCAAGACCCAGTCAAACTTGGATTAAGGTACTATCCTCACCAACATAGGGCAGATACTATGCTAATGTGGTAGAATTTGATTAGATGACAGACCTAGTTTGCTCAAGTATAAGTGGGCTCCATCTCTGATAGAGGCCTGTGAGCCAACCATCCATATCACGTCGTTCGTGAGCCCTAGTGAGGCTAATACTCAATCTGCATGGACTTTGTCGGCTCTTGGTAGGACCCTCCATGTGCCGCAGATCACTCCTTCAATCCAAGTGAGTTACGACTCCGCTAGTTCTAGGGCGAATTATGAGTTGGGCTGATTTTGCATATTTTCAAAAGTTGATTAATGGCTCCCAACCAAATCAGGTTGACTGAGTCCGAGTCGACTTGAATGAGTCCCTTATGGCATTTGATTCCTATTATTATTCATACCTACAATTCTCTGATTTTACTCTTTTAAATATTCTTTTTCACTTTTGCCCTAAAAAATATGGCTGCCCTTTGCGGGCGGCCAAGGGCTGAAAGATTCTTGTAGGCCTAAAGCTTTGTGAGGCCCACTGTTATATATGTGTTATATCTACCTTGTCTATCCACTTGGCCAGCTAATTTTAGGACATGAGCTCTATATGAAGTAGATGCAAAGCTCAAGTGAACCAAACCACAGGCAGTGAGGATGAAGAACCCCACAATTGAAACCCTTCTAGTAGCCATTGTGATGTTTATATGCTATCCAACCCCTTCATAAGGTAGTTTTGAAAAACAAACATGCGTTTGGCAAAAACTACTTCTATTGCCCTAAGAAGTTTTCAACGGTTATACCATGGTTGAAATGCACACCATTGAAAACTTTTTAGGGGCTATATAAGTTTTAGTCAAGGTCATGTTTTGCTAAATTTTATGGAGTTGTATGGCACATAAAATCGCAGCAGGCGAATGAAGGTTTCACATGTACTCACACCCCACATATACTCATGCACTCACACTATGGTGTGTTTTCACTACAATGGGTACTCAAACTCAATGCCTCGATTTGGTCTACTACTGAGGCATGAGTATGGATCTGCTTGTAGTGTGGTTTACTTGAACTTTGGATTTATCTAATGTCGAGCTCATATCTTAAAATGATATGGCAAAATAAATGAACATAGGTATAAAGCGAACATGGAGATGGGCTTTACAGATTTTAGAGTTGTTGGCAATGCGCATCCTAAAATATAATATATACCTCAACATGCAGAGGATATATATGGGAAGACATTCAAATGAAAATAAGGGTATTTTAGAAACTTAAAAATGTAACTGGCATCATTTAAACATTTCAAATCTCACTCATAAAAAGTCAACAGTATCTTAAATTTTACCTTAAAACATAACAAGCTTGAATGTAAATAGCTTACTCTCCTCTTGCTTGCGTGTAGCCTACCTTGATGGTACTACTGAGGATCCATGCAACAGAAGTTGTGTGGGGGTCACTTTGATCATGTAAGGAATCTATTGTGTAAGATATCTATTAGGTGGGTCATACATGGTCAATGGTTTAGATTGACCAAACCTATTCTGGTCATTGAATTATATATATTTGAGCATATTGGTGGTGCCCATATTAGTTGTGATCGAGTCCGATACCTAAGCGCTAGTAGTGCTTTCCTTGTTCATATGTATATAGGGTATTCATATAGATAGACTCTCTAAGTATGGAGATGTACGAATGTAGATTAATTGCGATGAGTTAAGCTATTTTGACCTTCATCCTTTATAAATTCATAAGTCTTGGTCTCCTCACTTAAATTTTAAAAAGAAGAGAGAAAATAAAAAGATTTTTTTATTCTCATGGAAGATTTCTAAAAAGGGTATGAAATGTGGAAGATCGATATTTATCCTCCACTCATATCAATGGTCAACAGAAATGACAATCCATTCAGGTATCTATATAGTTTATTAAATCTCCATAACCTGTTGCATAGGATGATCTATTGTACAACAAATTAGGAATATAAGTGGTATCAGAGTCTACCAATGCATCAATCATGGGAAATCGATGATCTGCATTACTATAAGTTGTTGATTACTTGTATATAAAGTGAGAGTATAGCATGAGCGATCAATCAACATCTAGTAAACTGATGAACCATAGGACCCACATGCACGACATATAGTAGCTTAGCAAAAAGTGAGAGTGTAACATGGGCAATCAATCAACATCTAGTAGACTGATGAACCATGGGACCCATATGCACGACATATAGCAGCTTAGCAAATCGTTAAGTGGCCTCTCAAGACAATCTAACCATTAGCTCTTATTGGCCATCTTTTCTTCATTCACTGTTATCCATAATGAAATAAGATGTCTTCAATGACATTAGACTTTGATGATCAACATGGAGCTCCCAACTATTTGATCTGAAAGGAGATTATTTAATTGATGATCCTTCTGATATGAGCACATTTTCAAAGACAATGGGTGTTGCATCTGCTGGCTTTAGAGGCATAATCACTTTCATGCATCTGGTTTGTGTACAATACAAGACCATATGTGGATGATGATATGAACTAATCATCCTACAGCCTTTACCATTGATTGACCAACGGACTAGCACCTATGGAAACTCATATACATTTGTCTGCATAGAACAAGAGTGTAAGAAAGAAGCTATCTATCATGTGTGCGGATGCACTAGGCCACATCCTCATTGCTTGAGTTACTATATTGCACAACTAATGTCACATTAAATACATACATATAAAATATAAAAATAATAAATAATATTAAGTTGAAATGTGCCGACATGGCATATCGGTTCAAGATCCAAGTAATTTCTTGACCACCTCATTGTGAACATGAAAGAGTTTTTGTTTTTTTTAGGTAGGGGAGGGACCGGCCCATTCATCAGATATCCTATATGTTTGAAGAAAATGGATGGTTAACAATTAAAAAATTGGTATAGTATATTGTTTCACATTCCTCTTGTGCATTTATGGCTTGCCTAAGAGTCAAATAGGGCATAAGTTTCATCTTATAAACGTCTTTACTATTGTATTTGTCAATCATGCTACTTATAAATATTTATCAAGACTTAATTAGACTTAAAAATTTTAGCCTTTGCCCATACCTCAAGAGCTGATATTAGCCATTGCTATTGGTATAAAAAAAAATGAAAAAAAAGAAAGAAAAATATCTATAAGGACTAGATTAAGTCTGATAATTAAATTCAAGTTGGATTGGTCACTAAATTCAAGTTGGATTTATCGTTCATGATTTTTTTTAAAAAAATATCCATTTTAGACAAAGTTTTACCATCGAATCAACGATTAATATTAGCTATATTTTGGACTAAATTAAACTTATATAAAGTAGTTCGCTAAGGAAATGATCATGTCGTGATTCTCGAGTTTAAAACTCAAAAGTTGAAAGTAGTTGTGTTAACTACTAAAGTGGCCTTAATTCGTATTTATTTATTTATTTATTTTTAGACTCATGTATATGAGATTTGGTAATCTTTCATACATGTTTAGGATTATATGAGGTTGTGTTTGAGTCCATTGCCAGTAATAATCGATCCAAGGAAAGTCATTATTTGACAAAACACACGGTGTAGAGTAATAACTAGTGTTGGTAATATAGACTTAAGAGATTGATCTCACCTAAAGTTATTGGGTTCCTGACATTTATGAAATTGACATCAATTAACTTTATATGTAGGAGAACTACTTGTGTATCGTGGCATCGACTTAAAAAAAGGGTCACGATGATGCGACAAATATTTGTGAACTATTTCTTATTACATTTTAGAATGGACAAAAGTATTTTATCATATTCATAAATAACTACTCTTGATATGGGTACTTATACTTTATAAATGAAAAATTGAATGCCTTTGATGTATTTAAGATTTACAAAACTAAGATTGAGAATAACTCTATAGAAAATTTAAAGTTATCAGATATAATTATGGTAGTGAATACTATGAAATGTATGATGGATCATGGCGCAATTAATCCATGACTCTTTGCTTAAAACCTATATCATGATTGTGACATCGATGCCCAATACACCATTGCCTGAAACACCAAAGTATAATGTATGGTAAAAAGGTACAATAACACCATAAAGGACATGATACGTGGTATAATTGGTAATTTAACGTTGCCTGAATATCTATGGGGTGATATGATCAAAACTGCAATTCACATCCTTATTTGAGTCTCAAGTAAGGTTATACCCAAAATTTCATTTAAATTGAGGATTATAAGAAAACCAAGTTTACGATACTTTCATATATGGAATTATCCTATAGAAGTTATATTTTATAATTTACAATAAAGAAAACTTAACCTTGTGATAGTTAATTGTTTCTTTATTGAATATCTTAAAAATGTCAAAATGTTTTAAATTTGTCATTGATACTTCACTAAAATTAAGGAAATTGATAATACTAGGTTTATCGAAGACACTGAAAGTAGTATTTCATGACCCAAAATCCAAGCACATGAGTAAGGTTACTTAAGACCCGAATTTTAAAAATTTTAGCTATTTTATTTTCTTTCATCATATCACACAGTTCATTCAACTTAAAACAATAACGTTTTATGATATTTAGTTCAACATCTTATGTTGTTTGTTTGCTTATGCATATGAATGAAGATTTTTTAAACTTGGATGTTGTTTATCATATGCACGTTCAAACTATTCACATGATGAACAATTTGAATTCTATAACATCGTATTTTACTCGTGTGGAATAGTCATTGATTAGTCCGAGTATTTGAGCATGTTGGATTTGGAGATAGAGTCTTTATAGAGGTCTAAACACTCAGATGTGTTGGATGTAAGGTTGGATTTGTTTATTGTGATTGAGACCCATAGTTTGGATGATCCAAATTGGTGGGCTTGAGACACCTATGTAACTGATTTTGAAAAAGATGAAGTAGAGAAGAAGAGGGAGAAACGATCTTGGTAACATGCATTAGTTATTAGGTTATCATGAATGGATCTTAGTAAGGTACGTTGCTAGATAAGAAGAGGATTCGGGATGTATATTGCTATATTATATTATATTATATTTATTTTAATTTTTTTATTATCTATATGCAAAGACATCGGTTTAAGCTTTTTTGAAAATTTAAATCATTAATATATATATATATATAATACCATATATATTTATTATTATTATTATATTTTTATAACTGATTATTAAAAACGTTACTTGAATAGTCTAGTGACTTTAGGTTCTTTAGCTTTCTTAGTTACACTATAAAATTAAAAGCACATGTGACTCTAATTTGAACCATCAGATCGGGGTGAGACTTGATCTCCGACCACCATTTGATGCACTCTATTTAATAAACCCAACATTGACATACAATCTCTCGATGATAACCAATATGAGTTTCGATGACCTCTACTCATCTGTGGTCCCACACGACTTATGTCCATAAGAACTAAACTAGTAAACCTTAATTATATCTCAAGGATTTTGACATGAGTTGTTTATTTTAGAAATTAGGTTGCTCTGTTGGCAGATACAAGTGCGATGTACCGTTAAATATGAGATATGGGTAAAGTAATTGAATGGATAAGGGTCTAATTCTATATATAAGTTAATGTATGGTTACTTTCATGAACAAATTACTAAGTGGGTTTTCAGATGAATCAGTTTGCTGAGTCATCAAATAAATAACTTAGATAAATGATATAATAACTTACGATCGCGTAAGTGAATAGACAAGTAAATGATCACGTACCTTGATCTCATGTGTGGCGGATAAACGAGTGGGAAACAAGAAAATGTACGTTCAAATGATTGATTGGGTATCTACACATGCACAAAAAAATTTGGGTTATTACATTTTATCCCTTAATAAAAAATTTCTCCTTGAAAGTTAACGTATCTATAGTATGAAAATATGTGGGTACTTTTTTCAAAATTTGTCATTCAATTCCCACAAAGCTTCTTCTTTATCGTGATGCCTTCATTGTATTTTTACGAGTGGTACAACCTTAATTTAGAGTATTTGGTCCTTTTGATGAGGATGCAAACTAGTTGTTTTACATACATAACATCCTCTCGGATTTCTAGTGACTACCAATCGATGACATGTGATACATACCTCTCATATTTCTGTAAAATTGATACGTGAAATACATCGTGAATGTTAGAAAGTTGTGGAGGGCAAAGGTACTCTATAGGCCACGATGCTTACTTTCTATAGGATTTCAAATGGCTTGATGTAGCGAAATACCAGTTTTTCCTTCTTTCCAAATCACATGACTCCTTTCATTGATAATACTTTTAAAAATACGTGGTCACTTATGAAGAACTCTAAATCTTTTTTACGATTATTGGTGTCGCTCTTCTAGCGGCTCTGAGTGGTGCATATACATTTTCTGATGATGACGATCTTCTCTAATGTTTCTTGGACTAATTTGGTCCTCTATAACGTTCTTTCGCCCACTTTGGTGATTTATAGATTCTTTTGTACAAGGCTTTGAAAGTTATCATGCCGATACTTGACTAAAAACTATTATTATATGTGAATTCAATCAATGTTATGTGGTTATCTACAATACCCCATATATTTCACCATACTCGATCCTAACATATATGTAGGTGTTACTACTAGGGCACCGTATAAATTTGATTGAATACTTATAAGAACCTAATGAATACTCTCGATCACCTAAATCTTGGGCCTGACCATATGATCTATTAATCGACGACCAAGATCTAGGAAACTCACCTTTGATTAATTAGAATAACCGTAGTTAAATATAAATTCACCCGAATTAAGATAACAAATGGATCAGATCTAAATTATCCCATACACATTAACTGAATTGACTAAAATACCCTTATGGTCTTATAATCAATGGTATAACGTTTTAGGACCAAATCATCTTTTCCATTACTCTCGTGAAGACCAAATGATAAACTTAGATCATTCAAATTACATCAATTATACACAAGAAACTGCACTTCGTAAATCACGTTAGAAATGTCTGAATTAACTAAATAAGCTCTATACCACTCGTTAATGGGCCACAGACCACAAGGTTATAGAAAATATTCGTTTTAGTAGGTTTGACGTCCCACATGGATTGGATGTTTGAAACCATATATCAAATCATTTAACTTTGAGCCGCAAGCAATACATGAGATGTGTGAAAAACTTAAGTATAGAATGGAAGTTTTATATATATTTTCTAAAATATAAGTTAATTATGTTGATTTAGATTTATTCAAAGTTGAAAATTTTGTACTGTTGGATCGCGATCAATTTGAGGATGTCAACCTTGACCATCGTTCCTCGAAAAATCCTATAATTGAGACCTTGATCGATGATTGGTCACCATTGAATTGATCTCCTAGCCGTATTCATTGATCGATGCATCAAAATTACAATATGAGCACAATTTTATATAAATCATTACTTGATGTAATTATTCATTAGCTTAGATTGACCTGTGCACTCCAATGTGGGTCTGTAAATCTAGAATCAACCTATTATTGTATTGACAAGCAATTAGCTTCGTTTCTATGACAAACAAAATCCTAAATAAGACTATAAATATCATTTTTAGGGTAGCATTCATTTTTATCCGAATTTTGACCTAATTTAGATAAATTAAAAAGTAGAGATGGAAAATTACAATTAAGATATAGAAATTAGTGATTTTACTCTAAAATGATGGATTTGTTGTAATACACCTTAGAAGTTGCCTAATTCTTCTACATACTCCACATTTACATTCAATTTTAGGTAAATCCAAACCCTACAATGTAATTAGATAGTTAATATATAATTTCATGTTCTTATTTAAGTTTTTCTTAAAATTGAGTTAGAGAGATAAGGTTTTTTTCTAATTCATGACCTTAAGTACAATATAGAATTATAATCTTCACCAAAAAGTTATTATTATTCTTCTAAGTGCTTATTTATCAACCATTGATAGTTTCAGTTAATGATTATTGAATTTTGTTACAATTTTCTATGATACAAATGCTAGAAATATCCTGTTATTATGATTTTTATTATAAGTGTTAATTTAATGATAACATGCTTGATGAAATGATTGTTTGTATGTGCTTGTGATAGTAGAGACCTTATATATGATTTGACATGTTAGTTGGATTGTTGGTTAGGTGTTTGAGTATAATTTGAAACAATTCAATATGATGATATATTCAATTGTTATATGCTTACAACATGTATATGGCAATATGCATATGTTTAGTTATGGATCAAACTTTGAGAATTGTTCGAATGAGTGGATTGCCTACCTTTACTTGGTCATCACAGACTTACTCGTTCAACCAAGGCAGAACACGGTCGATCGACAATATAAAGACTGCGCGGGCTGTTTCATACCCAATGTTAGTTTCACTAGAGTTCCCTTTATCCACTGAATAAGTCCAACTCAGAGTTAATCACTTATATATTTGATTGTTGTATCACATCTTATTACATTAGGGATACCATGATTCCCTTTAGATTAAAGTTTTAATTATAACTATTAGTGCGATTCTATCTTTTTAGTAAAGGCTCATGGGTCGAGCATAGTGGTATGAGATACCATATCCGAGTTGTCGTCCTATGCTGAGTAATTTGCCCACCAAAGTGTCCAGTGAACACCAATGTAGATAATGAGCCTACTATTTCTTTGTTGATCTTGGGTGACGAGCCTTTATCATATTGTTTTAGTGATCCGTAACTTTAAATTGATTATTTGTATTCGGTATCAGTGACAATCCCTTACCATGTTGATTATACCTTATTTGGGCGATAAGCCCCTACCTTTAGAACGATTATTCACAGTTGAAATTTAGGTGACAAATCCTAATTTAGATAAAGAGACACTAATGACTAGGTATATGAACCGTTTTATTTGACATATAATTTCATTGTGGTATCTTAGCTTCATCAATATAGCTGTATATAAATGGATTAATAAAGGCTTTGTTAAAGTATGCATGTGATGACACTTGTAGGTAATGTTGGTGACGAGCCTTATTATTATCTATTTGTTTTCATTTATGAATAATATTGGTAATAAGCCATATTACTGTTGTTTTGATTATTTTGCATATGATTTTGGTGACGAGTCATATCACCATCAGTTTGATTCACAGGACATCCATATGCATATTATATCATATATGTATTCAATTAACTATATTATGAAGTTATTTGTAATTATGAGCTATCATTACCTATGCTTGATTGTGTTGATACTATGTGTATTTAGAGGAATGGTTACACTGAGTTGGCCACTCACTCTCACCTGGGACAGTATTTCAAAACGCCAACAAAATATCGTTAATGCAGGTATCATCAAGGTCGCGTGTTACACCCCAAATTTTAGAGGTCAAGTACATGTCCGATCCCTAATATCTTGGGTGTGAACTAGATAAAAATCCATAAGATTCAAATTAACATTTACGTAAAAATCAGAATAGCGCTTATTTAAATAGCAGGTATCAAAGATAAGTATGTAACTATGTAAGAGAAATATCATGCAAGAATCCAAAATGGTGTTCACCCAGATGGGGACTATATAAATCACAATATAATTAATATGTATAGGATGTACAACCACTTAGAAGGGGTAAGATTAGAAATATATTGGAGCACCCCGATTGCACCACAATCCGGTTTTATTCCTAAGTCATCCGCATATATCAAATGGAAGACAATGGGAGCCAACATAGTAAAGAAATATCCCTTAAGATTTTACTTGGGACATTTTAGTTATAAATAGATTCACTACAAACACATGTTCATAAGCATATTATCTCTAATACACAGATACTATGCAGGTTATGTCTGAATCATATTAATGAAAACACAACATAGCAAGCAATTTTCTAAATCTGGTTGATTAAATGCATGGATATATGATATGCAAATTCAAATCCATCACCAATATAATGTCCATCGCCAATATCATCGACCAATAATAACTAGAATACTAATAAAATATCTATCCTAACGTAATATGACTCAGCATTAATATTACTAACAAATGCAAAAGTATCGACTATAAGTCCTTTGCATTAAAATCCTAATTTTTGTTTTAAAAAAAACAAAGATAATAAAGAGAAGAGAATAATGATTTCTAAATGGCTCGGAAAATGAAGGAATTACCGTTAATTAGAAGCCGGCAGGAGTTTCCTTGAGCTATGAATTTCGTTCATTCGCTAGTACATGACCTTTGCTTTTATATGCGAAGATGCTTCGAATCGCCTGTTGCCTAGAAGGTTCGACAAACGTAATTTCGAGTTGTACACAACCACATTCGGACTCAAGTATCTGAATGTGACACATGCGTGAAATCTGAGCCGTCCATCAGGTGATTCATGCTGTTTAGATCTTTTATGTCAGAAAAACCTAGTCATTGTACAGATCTGGCGATAATTAGACAATAGGTCTATATTCAAAAAGTATTGCACTTCATTTAACTAATCAAGTAAATCATTTATTCCCAGTAATTGATAATCAATGCATAACCTCATAAAACTGTACTTTTGCTTTATGAATAAAATCGACATTCCCCATGGTGATGTACTTGGCTTAATGAAACCCTGTTTCTTTTAATTCTTTCGACTTAACTTGGGCGGTTCAAGGCACAAGATGGACGTTAAAATCTATATCTCTTTTTTAAGGGAATTCTGAAATATACTGGAATACTTTCACAAATTTATTAATAATTAGGATTTGTTTTACTCCTTCATTCGGATTAGCTTTCAAAAGAGTTACTAAGCTAACTGGTGCTTCCTTCCTTCGTGTGCCATGGAATTATAATGATGGTCGTCTAACAATGTTTAAAGCACATTCTCTCATTAGCATAACTATAATATCGGCTGACAATTCTACATTCTTAAGTGTGATCAGACAGAATTTACATATTTAAACTATATCTACTAATTTCCTTAGAGGGATTATTACTGTTATCTTCTTATCCAATGAAACTGGAAATAGGCCTAATAAGCATACAATGAAATATGATATGAACGAATGTGACGCTCTATAATTAAATAATGTTATAGTTAGGGATGTAAATATAATGATAGTACCTTCGGCTATGTCCCATTCATATCCAATGAAACTGAAAATAGGCTTATTGCTATGTCCCCTTCTTATCCAATGAAACTGAAAATAGGCCTAATAAGCATACAATGAAATATGATATGAACGAATGTGACGTTCTATAATTAAACAATGTTATAGTTAGGGATGTAAATATAATGATAGTACCTTCGGCTATATCCCCGATAACATTGGTGCCTAGTTATTTGCTTTTAATTCTAAATAGATTTTTTATTAATTGTTCAAATCTTATATTTCCTTCAAAAAAATATTGATTAACCTATATATATATATATATATATATATATATATATATATATATATATATATATATATATTTATGGATCTATTTCTGATTTATAACGGCCATGTCGTGCATAAATTGAATTGCAAAAACTCATTATAAGTAGATTTTTAAAAACTTATTTCATGCACTACAATCCACATATGTCATACATGTGATGGCCAAATATTATACAAATAATTTCCACATTCTCTATTGTAAACATGCATATGGCTCTGAGTTATTTTTACTTTTGGTAGACTATGTGACGCTAATTACTAAGTACCTACGACTCTTATTTATTGTGAGTATGATTTACTTTATTATTTGTATATAAATACTGACATGCAAAAACTTCTTACTAGACAATGTGAATTATGACAAGCCGTGTGTTAAATAATCCTTCCGTATTTCAATTACTTGACAAATATAGAAGTAATTAATCTAGGATATAATGAACCATACAAGATATTATCTTGACTAGCCAGACCTCAAGTGGCTATCAACGTCTAATCCATTAACTCCACGGGCCTGGTTGCCAAAAATTAAAAAAATTAAAAATAAATCAACCTACTACAATGAATTTGGACAGCTTCCAAATCCCTTTTAACACCACTTAAGGGCCACTAATTGTATTATTAGAGTTAATCATTGTTTTTAAGCTAAGTTCTTACTCATAATGGGCCCTATGATGTGGACAGCCGGATTGAGATGCATGAATCTTACATGTTGGCAATAATTCAGTGACAGTGACGAACACAATTTTATAGTTGGCACAGAGCCTTCAATGAACAGGAATCCGGAATATGGTAGAAAATCTCTCCACAGCACATCTGACATAGTCCCCCATCAATCAAGACCGTCCATCTAGTTTCCTGTAATGCAGATGACAGATGGTTCAAAATCCAACTCCACTAAATTATCTTATCAATCTGATCAGTGGCCTCAAAAGGAACGGTAGTAAACAAAAGTAGCTACAGGTTGACTTCCAACGAAGGCAAGTGAAGAAAAGCAAATGATAGAGCTTCCTACTGACTGCAAGATTTGAAATAAAGGCCCACCATGGTTAGTTATCTCCAGATGGACGGCTATAATTGATCCATCAGTCTGCCATGTGTACTATGGAGAGATGGTTCTACCTACCATTTCATCCTCCAATGGAAATGGGGGCGGTCTGGGTGATCCTCGGATCCACTGAGGTCGGTGGATACCTAACTGTGGGGCCCACTGTGATGTGTACGGTTTACATTCACACCGTCCATCCGTTTTGACAGCTGATTTTATGGTATGATTCAAGAAATGAAGTAGATCTAAATCTTAGGATGAATATGCCACAAGAAACCGTAGCGATTGAATCTCCACCATTAAAAATTTTGTGGGAGCCACCGGAATGGTTATTTTACATCCAACCGTTGATAAGGTCAAAAATACATGGATGAAGAGACCACACAAATATAATCTTGATCCAAAAATTTTATGACCCACGAGATATTTTAATGGTATATAACCATTGTTTCCTGTATTATATAGTCCAATGAGATTTGGATCTGATTTATTTTTATATAATGCATTAAAATGATTTTTCAAAACGGATAGACGGCATGGATATAAGGTACATACATCAAGGTGGGCCCCACGGTAAGGGATCTCACCCAGACCGAAGCCGCACCCAATGGAAATGCAACGTGTGGAACTGAAAGCAGCTTTTATAAATAAAAGAAGAAAAGTCGGTATCTTTTGCAAAAAGCAATCGGTTGGATTTCATTTTCCGTTTGAGAAGAGTTTCGATACTCTTGCAGAATGTGATGGATGATACGCAGGCACTTGTAAAATGCACACGTGGAATCAAGAAATTCAAATCGAGCCGGGAAAGATATTTTTCCGAGTTCAGATGTGTACTAAACAAAATGTTATGGTTATTTGATTGTCTGAATGTTAGATTTGTGGACATTTATTAACGGTTACAAATGAAAAAGATCCAATGGTCCAATTTCAACAAACAAGTGTCCACGAATCAGAGGTTAGGATGGCTCAACCAGTCTGAAATTTGAGACTATAACTTAGTGAAAGTGGATTCACAATTTAGTCAGTTTAATTTGGGTTAATGCATGCACGTGTACAATTTTTGAAGTCTGCGTATCAAGCGACAGATACTGCCAGAGTATCAAACAAACCACGCGATGTACAGACACGTGGCAGGCCGAATAATTAATCTGGTCGTTCGTCTTTTGGGCCCTGAAAAAGATGGCCTAGTTTTCAAAAATCAAACCTAACATTCAATCCATCCATTACTTTCCTTTCTGTCATCAATTACTTTTTGTTTTCTACCGTTGATTTAGGTGCCGCCGATCAGATGGGTATGGACGGGAGCGGATTGGACACTGCACGCTTCAGTAGCCTATACGGAGAAAACGCCATTGGTTAAAGAAATCGGATTGCGTACTGAGTTACTCAGTACGCTTTTATCGTACTGAGTAAACTCAGTTGGGCCTATTTGGAATGTGTGTGGGTTATCCACGCCGACCATGAGTTTTTCCAGCTCATTTCAGTGGTTGAATACAAGACCGAAGTATTCCAAAAGCTCAAGTGGACCACACCACAGGAAAAAGTGGGAATAATGATTTCTACCGTTGAAACCTTTCTAGGGCTCTCAGTGATGTTTATTTATCATCCAACCTGTTCATAAAATCACACAGACATGGATGAAGGGAAAACATAAATAAAAGCTTGATCCAAAACATATGTGGCCTCCAAGAGATTTTCAACGGTAGAATCTCAATTCTCACCGTTTCCCATGGTGAGGTCCACTTGAGAATTTGATATACTTTATTTTTGGTATCAAGCCCTCAAATTATCTGTTAAAATGGATAGACGGAGTGGATAAAATATGTAAATCATGGTGGACCCCAACGTGTTTACTCAGTACACTTACCGTATTGAGTTACTCAGTACGCAATCCTCTTCCTTGGTTAAATAACAATGGTACGCTTCCTTAGTATAAATGCTACGATCTAATGGACCTTTCTCCGTTCCCGCCGTGCACCCACTCGAAATCGGATTGTCATGCTGAGAAAATTCAGTTGAGCCTACTGTGAATTTATGTGATCTATCCATACCTTCCATCTGTTTTTCCATCTAATTTTGGGTGTTGAACCCAAAATTGAAGCTTATAAAAATCTCAAGTGGACCATAGCCCAAGAAACACTGGAAATAATGATTTCCACCGTTGAGACCTCTCCGGGGCCCACAGTGATGTTTATTTTTCATCCAAACTGTTCAAAGGATAAAAAAACTTGGATGAAGGTAAAAATAAAAAATAAAAAATAAAAAATCTTGATCCAAAACTTTTGTGGCCCCCAAGAATTTTTCAATGGTATAAATTCAATTCACACTGTTTCCTTTGGTGCGGTCGATTTTAGCCTTTTATATGCTTAGGCTTTGAGCTAAGGCTCTAAAATTATCTTATAAAATGGATGGACATACTGAATAAAATACATAAATCACAGTGGACCTCACAGTGTTTACTCAGTACTTAATCCGCTTCCCTTGGCCACATACCGGTAAACTCCATATACGTTTTCTCTGGATGCGGATTTCTTCCTGCGCTGGGAACCAGGTGAGGCCCGCTATGATGTTTGTGAGAAATTCTCTCCTTCCATCCGTTTTTTGAGTTTATTTCAGGACATGATGCCAAAAATGAACTGTATCCAAAGCTCAAGTGGGCCCTACTAAAGGAAAATGTGGTTAGGGAAATTCCTACCGTTAAAATTTACCTAGGTTCGACAGTGATGTTTAATAACTTAATTCCTACTAACTGAAATCACAATATTAGCACGACTCAAAACTTCTGTGGCCTACGAGTATTTCAACTATGGACGTTCAATTATCACATTTTTGGCCCACTTGAGCTCTGGAAACGGTTCATTTTTGGCTTCATATCGTGAATTGAACTTAAAAAGATAGATGGACAGGTAGGATTTCTCACAAACATTATAGTAGCCCCACCTGAGTTCCCAGCGTAGGAAACAGGAAATCCGTGTCTTTTTTCTTAACATAAACAATTACTTGTGCGTGGCCGAGTGCGTTCACAGCCTAAACGGAAAAACATTTGCTAATGGATCTCCGTTGAAAGAGCATTTATTGGAAGAAAACAGCCGATAATGCCAGCCTTTTGGCTACTGAAGTGTTCAGTATCCAATCCGCTCCTGGTATAGACGTCTCTAACATGCGTGAGTTTTTGTACCTGACAGACGGAGCCCCTCCTTAGGAAGCGGATTGGCTAGTGTACCTCACACCTGCTATATAGCTGTTGTATTGGCGTCAGTAAGTTATGTGGGTCTGATCACGAGGTATGTGTTATATCCAAACCGTCCATTCATTTGGCGAGCTCGTCATAAGGCCTGAGACAAAAAAAAAAAAAAAGATCTAATTATCAAGTGGACCACACTACAAAAAGCAGTGGAGAATTGAACTTCTACCATTAAAACCCTTTTTGGGGTCACATAAGTTTTGGATCAATATGAAATTTGTTTTTCCTCTTAATTCAGGTCTTTTTGACCTTATGAACAGATTGAATAGAAAATAAACGTTATGGTGGGCCTACGAATTATTTAACCGTGAAAATCATTATCTTCGATGCTATTTGTGTTGTGGTCCAGATGATCTTTGGATATGATTCATATTTTGGATAGTGCTCTAAAATTATCTCTAAAAATAGATGAACGGTGTAGATATAATAAATACATCACTGTGGGGCCTTAACTTTGATCTCGTTTAAACCGTTCGTGCAACTCGGAGCTCGAGGAGCGTCAGTGCTCGTCTTCGCAACCTACAGCAGCTATATAGCTGCTGTGTGGTACACCAGCCAATCCAGTTCCCCCTCCTCGAGCCGTTTTTGTGGCTCAGTGCTCCAAGACGGACACGAAGTGCGTCCATCCAGCGAACAGATGGACGGAGCCCATCTATCATAAAATTCTGTGGGCCCACTGTAATGTCCATCTTACATCCACACCATGCATCAGTTTATCTGGCTCATTTTAGGGTGGGGTAAGAAAAATGAGGCAGATCCAAGACTTAGGTCCAGCACACCATGAGAAACATTGGAATTAAACACCCACCATTGAAATGTTATTACAGTCACCATGATGTTTATATGCCATCAAACGTGTTCATATGGTTATTCTTACTAGAGCTGGGCATGGGACGACTCAACTCCGCTGACTCGACTTGATCAGACACTGACTCGACCTCAACTGAATGGGTGAATCGGTCGAAGCCTGGTAAGCTTCTTCCAATCCGAATTCAAACTAAAATAAGTAAACCCAAAACTCAATTTGGTTAAACTCGACTCGATCCGAAACTTGACCTGACTTGAGTTTAGGTATATTAAAAAAATAAAAGAAAAAAAAATAATATCTATCTCTAACCCTACACGTCAAACCTGACCCTTACCCGATTCCAAACTCTCTCACTCCCTCCCTCCCACACTCCTCTTCCAAGCCCAGCATCCATACTCTCTCTCTCTCTCTCTCTCTCTCTCTCTCTCTCTCTCTATCCAACTCTCTCTCTCTCTCTCTCTCGATCCAACTCGGTGCTAGTGCTAACTTGATCCGACTCGGTACTTATGACCAGGTCAGACTCGGTCTGGATCTGTCCCGGCTAGATCTGGACTTGGATCGGGTCAGACATGCTGGACTCAGTACCAAGTCAGATTGAGTTCGAGCAAAGCCTATTTCAAAACCGGATCAAGTCGGTTCAACCCTAACTCGGTTCGACACGACTCGATGCCCAACTCTAATTCCTACAAAGGTAAGACACACATATCAATGTGATCCAAGATTTATGGGACCCAAATGCGTAACACCGACTGCTTCTTGCATTGTGGCCCACCTGAGCTTTGGATCTGCCTCATTTTATAATCACATCCTAAAAATGATGGGGGGAAACTGATGTATTGAGTGGATGATTGGAGACATAGCAGTAGGCCCCACAGAATTTTATGCGCATTTGGCTAGATGTAATCAGCGTCCCCGCCGAAACTTTGCAAACGCACCTGACTCCCTGCAACATGTTGCCAGGGGTTAACCATCCTGTCAATGTTGGCCCACCGTACAATGTACGTGAAAAGGATTGGTTGGTGTATCACACGCTACCGACTTGGCTGGTGTGGGTACGTATCCTGAGAAGACGAGCGCTGACTTTGTCGAGCTCCAAGCTGCATGAACGGTTCAAAGGAGACCAAAGTTATATGAGCTATAATATGGTGTATTTATTATATCACACTAGTCATCCATTTGGTGATATCATTTTAGAGCATTGGTCTAAAAAATAGTCATTTTCAAAGATCAAGTGAACCACACCATAAATATAAGTGGGATAATGATCCTCGCCATTAAAACATTTATAAGCCCACCATAACATTTATTTTCTATCGAATCCGTTCGTAAGAGATACAGACCAGGATGAAGAGGAAAACAAATATCATATTGATCTAAAACTTCTTTGACCCAAATGAGTTTCAGTGGTAGATGTTTAATCACTGGCTACTTTTTGAAATGTAGCCTATATGATTTTTGATTTCATTTCATCTTTGAGCTCAAGCCTTACAACAAGCTCACCAAATGGGCAGACCGTTTTTCATATAACATATGCTATATGATGGGACTCACAGAACTTGGTCACGTCAACACAGCAGCCAGGCTAATGATGTCTGCTGCACCAGCCAATCTACTTTGGTGAAAAAAAGCATGTTTATGAAAGCAGATTAGCAGGTGTACTGCGTACCACCAACATGGCTGGTTTGTACGTGGCGCTCGAAGAGGAGCGCATGAGCTCCTCAACCCCAATGATTGGATGGTTAGAAGTAGATCAAAGTTAAGTGCCCCACATTGATATATATATATTATATCCACACCATTCATCCATTTGGTAAGATCATCGTAGTGCATGATCCATAAAATGAGTTATATCCAAAGCTCGAGTGAACCACACCACAAATAGCAGTGGGACAATAATTCCCATTGTTAAAACATTCGTGGTGGCCGGCATAATGTTTATTTTCCATCCAATCTCTTCATGTTTCACGGACTTAGATGAAGAGTAAAAACAAATGTCAAATTGATCCAAATCTTCTATGACCCAGGAGGTTTCAATGATAGACATCCAATCCTCCACGCTTGTAACAGGGTGGTCTTCTTGATCTCTGTATCTGTCTTATTCTTAGGCTCAAGCCTTACAACTAGCAAGCTAAATGGATGAACAGTTTTTATATAATAAATACCTTATGGTGGGGCCTACAAAAGTTGGTGACGTCAACACGCCACTAAGGTGGGTACACTGGCTAATCCGCTTCCCTTGTTTACCATTAATGTAGGCCCACCGCACCATGTATGTGAAAAAAAAACAAAAAACAAAAAAGAAAGCAAGTTCAGTGTACATCTTTTTTTGAAACATGTGGTTTAGATGTTAATATGAAATCCGTGTATATCTTCTTTTGATGCTGGTTACATGCTTCACGTATCAATCTGAGTTAGAACAATAAAAAATTTTCAGAGACATAATCTGTTGTTAACTCTACTGTACTTTTTATAATTCTGCTGTTATCTACTGTTAAAAGAATTTATTCTAATATCTTCATTAACTAATTGAAGAACCAAATGATTCATGTACTCTTTCTAACTTTGTGTACATCTTCTTAATTTGATGTTTCAATCTATTTAGTAGAAAGTAAAAAATTCTTAGAGGATTAAAAAATAACTGATAAGTCAGAAACATGTGGTTTAACAGTTAATATGAATTCTGTGTATATCTGTTGTTTCTGCTGTTTACATGCTTCACGTATCAATCTGAGTTAGAACGATAAAAAAATTCTGTTGTATGATCTGTTCTTAATTCTGGTGTACATCTTATAATTTTGCAGTTATCTAATGTTAAAATATTATATTCTAATATTTTCATTAACAGTTTGAAGAACCAAGTGAATCATGTATTCTTTGTATCTTTGCGTACATATTGTTAATTTGATGTTAACAGTTTTGATGTATCAACCTATTCAGTAGAAAGTAAAAAATTCTCAGAGGATAAAAACATAACTGATAAGCCTGAAACATGTGGTTTAACAGTTATTATGAATTTTGTGTACATCTGTTGTTTCTGCTGTTTACATGCTTTGTGTATCAATCTGAGTTAGAGCGATAAAAAAATTTTGTTATATGATCTGTTCTTAATTCTGGTGTACATCTTATAATTTTGCAGTTATCTAATGTTAAAATATTATATTCTAATATTTTCATTAACAGTTTGAAGAACCAAGTGAATCATGTATTCCTTGTATCTTTGTGTACATATTGTTAATTTGATGTTAACAGTTTTGATGTATCAACCTGTTCAGTAAAAAGTAAAAAATTCTCAGAGGATAAAAGCATAACTGGTAAGCCTGAAACATGTGGTTTAACAGTTATTATGAATTCTGTATACATCTGTTATTTCTGCTGTTTACATGCTTCATGTATCAATCTGAGTTAGAGCTATAAAAAAATTCTATTGTATGATCTATTCTTAATTCTGGTGTACATCTTATAATTTTGCAGTTATTTGATGTTAAAATATTATATTCTAATATCTTTATTAACAGTTTGAAGAATTAAGTGGATCATGTATTCTTTGTATCTTTGTGTACATCTTCTTAATTTGATGTTAACAGTTTTGATGTATCAACCTGTTCAGCAGAAAGTAAAAAATTCTCAGACAATAAAAAAATAATTGATAAGCTTGAAACATGTGGTTTAACAGTTATTATGAATTCTGTGTACATCTATTTTTTCTGCTGTCTATATATTTCACATATCAATCTGAGTTAGAACAATAAAAAAAATTCTGTTGTATGATCTATTTTTAAGTCTGGTGTACTTCTTATAATTTTGTAGTTATCTAATATTAAAATATTATATTGTAATATCTTCATTAACTGTTTAAAGAACCAAGTAGATCATGTATTCTTTATAACTTTGTGTATATCTTGCTAAATTAACGTTAACTGTTTTGATGTATCAATCTGTTCAGCAGTACGTTAAAAAATTTTCTCCTAAAAAAATAACCGATGTAAGAAACAAGTGTTTAATCTGTTATTTGTAACTTTCTATACACCTTCTAATTCTACTGTTATCAGATGGGATGTATCAATCTGTTCACTGATGATAATATGTTTCCTAGTGAGAATCAGCATGTTTTGATTAGTTATTGTGCAATTTTTTTTTTAAAAAAAAACCTACAAGAAAAAAATAATAAAAAAATAAATTGATTGAATCAACAAGTGTATTATCAATTATTTTTAATTGTACAAGTTTAATGTAGTATGTATACATGTTTATATACAAGTCAAATTTACATTTTCTTCTAATTGTCATTCAGATCATTTTTCGAGTTCCCTTTAAATTGCAATGGCTTCTGAAAGTGTAGAATATTCTGATGATAGATCATCTGGCAGTGATTGGAATAAGAGTGAAATAGCCACTACCATAACCACCATTGCAGATGCAGTAACTGTAATGGGAGTGGTTGAATATTATCGTCGTTACTGCATAAAGGCTAAACCCAATGAAAGCCAGATTGAGAGGAATAGGTTCATAAGTTAAATAATACATAAGAGCAATATTGAGTGTCTTGCGTAGCTGAGGATGGGTAGGGACAATTTTTTTGAATTATATTCGCTGTTGAGGGATCGAAAATTACTTTCCGATAGCAGGAGATATAGCATGGAGGAGCAGGTTGTAATGTTTCTTCATACTATCGGACATAACGTACGTAATCGTGTGATTGGTCATCGTTTTACACGATCTGGTGAGACTGTGAGCAGACACTTTAGTAGAGTGCTGGATGCTATAATCGGTCTATATCCCGGGAACGTGAGGTTTCCTGGATTACACACACCCAAGAAAATTTCTGACAACCCTTTGTGGAGTTCATATTTTCAGGTAAAGTTGAAACTTTGTTAAAGAAATTCTTAAATTATAAGTTGATAGTTAATGGATGAACTGATCATATGTCACCCTTCTGATTGTAGGACTGCATCGGGGCCCTAGATGGTACCCATATCCTGACTTATTTGCCAAAAGAAAAAATCTCAACTTTCAAAAATAGAAAAGGATTTCTATCACAGAATGTTTTGGTCGCATATACTTTTGATATGAAATTTGTATATGTGTTTGCTGATTGCGATGGATCCGCATCCGATGCTCGTGTGCTACAAAATGTACTCACCTGTCGCCCTGACTGTTTTTTTATTCCACATGGTAATTGCGTATAAGGGGTGATTGTTTTTTCTTTAGGCATTTACGTGTGATAGATATCTGAAACATATCTTACAATTGTGTAGGAAAATATTATGTTGTTGATGCTGGATATGTACATTCGCCTGGATTTATGGCACTCTATCAAGGTATGCGATGAACGAGTTTCGTACTAGAAGGAAGCCTGTCAATAAAAAGGAACTTTTCAATTATCGCCACACACTGCTGTGAAATGTCATAGAGCGTTCATTTGTCCTTTTAAAAAATCGCTTTCCTATTCTATGTACTTCTCCTTAGTTCAAGTTTATAACGCAAGTGAAAATTGTTATAGCTTGTTGTGTCCTTCATAATTTCATTCGTGTTAGTAGTAATAATGGACTGACTGAAGTAGTTGAGGACAGTGGGGACAGTACAGAGGATATTGCGTCATCCCCTGTAAATGTAACCTTAGTAGATGAAGGACAAGTGTTAGCTCAGTTGATGGATCGCGCACGTGATGAGTGGACAAGGAAGAGAGACAAGATTTCTAAGAGAATGTGGAATGACAGTCTTCCACGCACAAGACAACGGACTTAGGTTTTCTGATTTATTTAATGATCCGCTTAGTTGAAAGTGAAAATATTTTCACATATTTTCACCAAGCTTGGGATATTATATTTAATATTTGTGTTGAATGTCATTATGTCTGCCTATGAGTCATTACTATACTGCATTACTTGACTGTAGCTGTTATATATCTATTTACATTTTCTACTTATAGGTTCTATGAATTTTCTAAGGAGCACTGTCAAGGACATGAGAAAGAAAGATGTGGAGTCATCACCTTCAAAGAAGAGTGTTGCTTCAAATCAGTGCCCGAGTTCATCGACAGAATTAATTGGAACTCCTAATAAAAAGCATATGCCCTCCCGCGAAGGGCCATCCCCGAAATGTGTATCCCAGCCAGGGCGTAGTATAGGCGGTTCACGTAAAGTTAATAGACTTCAATGGATAGACAACATGGATAACGCATTGGTTGATAGGTTGGTAGAACAGGTGAACCTAAGACTTAAAAGTGAAGCCGGGTTTAAACCTGAAGCGTACAAGGCCACGATTAAAGTAATATATAATACTTGTGGCATTTTGCTAGAGAATCGTCATATTTCTAATCACTTGCGATCCCTAAAAAGGCTGTACTGGGCAATAACGAATATGCTCAATGCCTCGGGTTTTAGATGGGACGAACAAAACAAGATGGTTCTTGCTACGGAGGATGTATGGGATGGATACATTCCGGTATGATCTTCACATATAAATGCTTTTAAAGTTTGTACAGTTTGATTTTACAAAATTGATGAAAATATTCTGTCTTTGTATATACAGACACACCCCTACGTCGAACGAGTGCGAGGCAAATGTATTGAAAGATGGGACGACCTCACTTTCATGTTTGTCAATGATTGTGCCCACGGTGAATTTGCTAGTACGACATATTTTTCTCCGATATCAGGGAAACGGCGCGGCCATGACGAGTTCAACTTTGACGATGACTCGGATGAGGGGGCTTCCTAGACAGTACATTTGTCATCATCTGAGGAGGATGACCGGAGGCCTCCTCCCCAGTTCAAGGTGGTGATGGATCCTTATTAAATCAGGCAAAACATGCTAACAAAAGCCCAATGGAAGCCACTTCGGGTTCTTGTCATAGCCGCATAAAGGGGAGTGAGATAAGTCGTGGGCAGAGGTGCAAGTCAAGTGAACATATCGGCGAGAAGATGGGAGAAGTGGCTGAAGCCATTAACAATCTGACCATTACATTGGGTCAGGGAAAAAGCATGATGCGCGTTCAACGGTTGTTGGGTATCATGGAAGAGGTGGATGGTCTTTCACATGAAGACCAACTCTGTGCTGCAAGAGTCTTGCAGACTAATTTAGTCAGTGCAGGATATTTTATAAAGATGGGTCATGAACGCAGGAAGGAATGGATAGAAAAAGTTATCCTTCCTCGTTATGACCCGGATTGAGAATGGGGCACGTGTTTTCATATCACTTGACTGTTTACATTTGGAGTATATGTTTTTTTGGATGATTTGCTATATTAACTATTTTTTCCCAAATCTGTCATGGCTCGGTTTGAATTTGTTAACTTTAATCTGATGGGGATGATACATTTGCTGCTGGAGCAGCACTGCTAATGTTGTACTAAATGGACTGTTCTATTTTGAAAATACAAAGCTGTTACTGTCATACTATTGATACTACTTACAGGTTGGAACTGTAGACTTATACAATATTTCTGTACCCATCTCTCTATCTTTTTTTTATAGTGGAGACACATTTTAGTCTAGTTCTTATGTCATTGGACTCAGACAATGACCAGGACAATGATTGCTTTTATGTCTTACTGATTTTATGTCACTAACCTGATATGTCAGTATAATGCTTTTTTAGCTGAATGAGATTATTACTGTTTGCATTCATTCTTCTGTATTAACACTCTTTTATGTCTTATTTTCTGATACGCTCCTAACATTCATAATTTATTCATCTCTGTTGTACATTGGTTTTGTTGGTTACTTTTCTGAAAGTGTAACATCCTGGATTTTCACTGTTTTAGATTTTCAAATCCTTGAATTTTTTCATTAATTAACTTATAATACCACTTAATGACTATTGGCACTCAATATTAGTTTATACAGGAGTGGTACCAGTAAAGATCTGCACAAGTTCGTTTAATCAACTGTGGGAAGCCAACGAATCCGCCCGATCATTTGAACAACAAGTTTAACCCCATAATTTACTCATATAGGACCCAAATCTAACCGACCCATCGCTAACTAATTAAGACAATCATGACTAAATTGAATATCTAACCGAAGTCGAGTCAGATAAGGCCCGAATCTTGAATAATAGACTAAATCAACACCGTTACTCTTTTAGCCTAAAACCAATGGTTTAGAGTAAGCATGACCAAATCTCCATTTTCACTAGTTATAAATAGGCTACACTATAGGCATAGTTAATCCAAACCCTAATAATTGCCCCTGAGAAATCTCAATACCTAATTCATTTCAGAAATGCCCTGAATTTTCAAACAAGATTTAGACCGTTCGTTGGTGGGCCACTAGTTCCAAAACTATAGAATAATACCCGTCTTACTGGGCTTGACGTCCATCGCGGGAGTCAGACCTGGGTGCTGTCTAGAACCGCTCAACTTGAGCTAAAGGGCGAGTGCATGAGAAGTGTAAATACCCTAAAAGAATGGATTAAAACTTAAGTGAATTGTGTCGTCCACTCTTATGCAAAGTTAAGGATTTCGGACCGTCGGGTTATGACCAAACTTTACCTATGGAGTAAGAATATTTTCCTGCTCATATCCGTATAGCCGCAGCCCCAATCGACTATCGGGACCGTTGAACAAACTTCTAATCGTATCTGTTGATCGGTGCATCCAAATGGCGGGCCGATCGTATCCATACGAAGATCATCATTAAGGCTAACCATCCTACGATGTATATCGACTTGTACACCCCATAGTGGGCCCTAGAGCTTAGAAAGACCCTCCCATAGGTCTAGTATAGTAAAAATCCAACACTTGGGGCAATTTGCACCAAATCTGGCATTATAATTGGGGCTTCTTTTGGGCACCCCTCTCCCCATACGATTTTGCCCTATAGAAGGAAAGAGAGAAGAGAGAAAAGGGAGAAGAGAAAGAGGAGAAAGGAGGAGAAAGAGAGAGGAAGAAGGAAGAAAATGAGTGTGTGGTAGGAGGTGGGGCCTAAGGAAGTTTGGAACCTTAGAGAAATACCTTCCCCCTCTCATATCCACAACTATAAGCTACTTTCATCTGAATGGAGAGGTAAGCACCCATCCTTTTTGGTAATCTTTGGGGTTGAGCTAGGAAATGCATGTAACCCTAACATGCAAGTACATTGCTTTAAGATTCCGGCCGATCGACACCGAGTTCGGCGCTTCTAGTTCATTTTCCAAGTCTTCAACGATCCTTAGGTGCGGACTATTGTTCTTAGGTAGCCTAGCACCAAATCTAGTATGAGTTTAATGATTTTGATTGCTTAGATGCTGTACTTGAAGAATCTAGAGAAACCCTAGGAATTGCATGTTTGTTGGGATTGTATGGAATTGTATGTTTGGCTCTCATATGATGTTGTTCCTACCTCTCACATGATTTTGTGTATGGATAATTACATGCTCATGCCATGTTTGATTTTCTCATATGATGTGCCCTATAACATGCATGATTCATTGATTTTTGTGCAATTTGGTTCTAAGGGAGGTGGGAAGTGCTTAACTTCCTCACCAACCCACACAACACACACCCACCTTGTTCATGATATTATTAGCTTTACTTGTTGGTAGAAATTTAGAATTGAATGTTAAGAAGTATGAGAACATGATGTTATTTATGTTAGATGATACATTGATAGTTGACATGTTATGAATCACCACCCAAACCCTTGGGTTGGTCAGAAATACGAGGAGAGTGAAGGCGGCCCCATTGGTAGGACCACCTTGAAGCTAAACCCATGGATGTGGGCGAGTGCGGGTGGGCAACAGTAGTTAGACTACATGGGTCGCTTGCATCCGATATCGTTCTCCCACGTACTTGCCTGGACCCGTGCGGTCTAGCCTCTTATCTGACCAACCTTGTTTGTTAACCCTGTTTGCTCACACATGTATGGAACCTGAAACACCCCACAACTATTGTAGCCCATCAATAACCCACTTAAAATTGGTCCACAGCCTCATGAGCCAGGCATGGTGGAATGAGACACTGTGTCCGAGCTGTCGGCCTACGCTGGGGTACTGCGCCTCCCCGTAGTGACCGTGAGTGATCCCTTTCTCTCTGCACTCCTCATGTGCTTGAAGTCGGGGATGAGGAACTCGACGGGATCACGGATCGCGGGGTCTCGGCCTCACGCATTGGGGGGTCTTAGCCTCGCACCCAGTTTAGGGCATTAATACGTAGGGTGTACCAGATTTCCCAATCTGTTGGATGAATGGACCTAACTAATAACTCGGCTAACACGATCGCATTGCATCGCACTAGTTAGGGTGGCGACTCGGCAGTCGAGGTCGCACTGAGGGAGTGTTGTCATATACGATCGTTAGATGGAGTCGCTCGAGGGAGCGTTGTGGTGAGGGCATGCATCATATAATCCTGCATGCATGCGCATTAATAAGACTATTTAGATGTTTATGATTGACTGTTTTTAATTAAGATCATATTATAATTGATGCCTGTGATAACTTAAGAGTAATAGCACCCACTGAGTTGATCACCCACTCCCACTCTAGGACGGTATTTTAAAACACCAACCAGACCCGTTCATAGATGCAGGTGACTCAGGGCTGGAGGATCCTGGTGAGGTGAGCCTAGAGGAGGAAGACGGGTTTTCCTACTTCCAGCCAATGAGCGGGACCTTATCGGATCAGTAAGCGGGACGTTGGATTTCTAAGTGGCAGACTCAGTCCTATTCCTTTGGGCATGATATTTTTGTGATTTTTGTTGGGCAACGCCTTGGGCGACCCATCTGTATTCTTTTGGACCTGTATATATGATAGATTTCTTTCATTTCAATAGACTTGTGTGGTTGTGCTTCATGCTCCCGGAAATTCCAGGCTGCGTATTTGAACCTGATCAAATACACTAATGAAAATCGGTTATCAGTGACACTCAGGAACTCGGGAGTCAAGTGTATGCACGACCCCCGATTTTCAGGGTGTTACAGAAAGTTATACTGATATACCTTTGTCATGTGTAACTGACGTGGATTACTATGGCTTCACTTACGGTAAACTCGGATTGTTACTGGTAATGTTTCTACTTTTGACGAACCCTTTTATTTAATTTGTCGAATTTTCCTGATACTCTTACTAGTATTGAGAAAGTTCAAAATCCAACTGAGGTTTATTAGTCTAATTAGATACTGTAATAATACATATCTATCTTTAAATAAACCAAACAGTTTTGGAATGAAATACATGTGTCTTGAATTAAATTAGTTAGATTTTCAAAAGGCTGTTCATGAAGATATTGAGAATGTTTTGAATTGGGTTACAATAAAATGGTCATCCCTTCAAGATACTGTATTGATTCTCTTTTCTCTGGTTATTTCGCTCTGACAGATGCACAGTGAAATATTGTATCAGGGCAACAAAAGTTTTCCTGAGACTATCGAATCTTTGGATAAATAGATAAGTAATATGGATATTTAAGAGGTTTATTCCAATGATTGAATATGAACATCTTTGTGGCATTGACCACTGCCATTCTATATTTCAGGTTAGTTGAGGTGATCAGTTGATAAAGCTTTTAAGGTTTCAGAATCATAACTTGTTACTGAGATCTTCATTATTTAGGTCTTATGGAGATTATATAAGAAGAGACATCATCCTAAATTGCATATTGTTGTTTTCACTGATACGCCTACCAATAACTTGTTGAGTATCTATTGCAGTGAAATGAAGCACAAGTATTACGTGGTCTTTGTGGGGAAGAATCCCAGAATATATACAACTTGGGCAGATTGCAATGCTCAGGTTCACGAAGACAGTGGTTGCAAGCACAAGTCCTTCACAACATTGGGAGATGCGATGAATGCTTAGAATCAATTTCAGGTTGGTTATTTTTTTTATTAATAAAATAAATACGTATGTATAATAGATTTCATATTTTAGGGATTACGTTTTACAAGTTTCTTATTAGTGATATGAACAGAAATTCCTTTTTTGTTACTTTATAATTTAGGTAACAGTCCTCAATCGCGTTGCGGGAATGCCAAATACAGTTGACAGATACCCTACATCTCATACGAAGGACAGTGGGACTTGTGTAGGTGTTATTGCTGATCAAACGGTAGTTGACAGCATGTCCGATGGAGAAGATCACAACCCTGAGAGGCTGACTGTTTTTGTGGATAGGAACGAACCGTTCATCCATTCGGTGCTTCGTTTGCTGCTTGGAATGCTGATTTTCTATGCAGCATTGAGGTTCATGTTTCGGTTCTAATTTTATGTGAGAGTGGTTCTAGTTCTATGTGAGAGTCATTGGGATGGACTTAAACCCTTTGTTTTTTTTTTTTTATATACATATATCGTTGGTCTACATGGACGTGAATAGTCTGGCATTTTATTTTTTTGAGACTTTCATATCAGAATGATAATCAGATCACATATTCTTCTGATGCTTTATGTCTTTATTATATAATGAGCATTTCCAATCAGGTGGATAATCCGTTGCCCTTTGTGGACCCACATCTGCTGAACAATTTTGTAGAAATTTACAATGGCTGGTGCATCATTTAGGACCCACGGTTGAATTTTTTGTAAAAATTATTGGACAAAGTATTCAGGTTGAGGGACAAAGCATTCTGTTGTTTACGTGAGGTGCAACATTATTGGACGATTTACAAGTTTCTTTTTACATCAACACCGTTAATGACATCATCATTCCATGTTTTACAATGGATTAACGATCATGATTATTCAATCATAACATGATACACGGCTAGGATTAATCATGACAACCACATTGGGCTCCGCCTGGGATAGAATGTATGAGACTTTCAAATTATGACAGTACTACACAGACTACCCATATTTAAATGTGTATACAATGTATGGCCATTATACGTCCTTTCCAAACATTGTATTGTACAAGATTCTATATACATGCTTGGACAATACCTTTTATCCAAACATTGAGCTGAAGCATGTTTGTGATGGATGTATTCTAGAAATCACCCAATGTATACGTGAACAGTACCCGAATACAATATTATACACCGCAAATGTGAATCCAAACACACCCTAAACTTGCATCAGGAAAAGAATTTCCTGCCGAATGTGCTAAAGGCAGGCTAGCTGCTCTCCCTACCTTAGCTCACATTTTACCATTTTTTTAATTTTCTTTTTTGTTTTTTACTCTTTTTTTTTTTTTTTTTTTTATTTTTTAAAATTCACTTTT
The DNA here is from genome assembly GCF_029962835.1 of Magnolia sinica. Lineage (NCBI taxonomy): Eukaryota > Viridiplantae > Streptophyta > Magnoliopsida > Magnoliales > Magnoliaceae > Magnolia > Magnolia sinica. The sequence continues at coordinate 16,284,771 of NC_080573.1, forward strand.
ACACTCACATACACCACATGGACACTTGAACTCATGACCTCAGTGTTAAAACACACACTATCTACCTAAGCGCAACTCACTTAAGTCTTAGATCTTTCTCTTTTTCTTTTTTTTTTATTTAAAAAAAAAAAAATCATCATAACCTAACATGATAGGGTGCACCAGATAAAAGAAACAGACATTGTGGTGTTTATTGGCAAGTTTGTACAAGCAAGTGTATATGGGAAACAAGGGCTAATCAAAGTGAGAAAAAATGTAAATTTTAAAACTTATTTTTTTAAGATTGATTAACTAAATGGCTAACCAAAGACACTTAAAAAGCAATTGTTGGAATCAAAATCACAGAATAATAATAATAATTTTTAGCAAAGCCAAACAGGCCCTAATATTGGAAAACAACTAGAGTTTAGGAGAGGGCTAGCGATGCCCTCCTTTTATTATAATTATTTTTTCTAGTTTTTTCTTTTTTCCTATTTATCTTATGTTCTCCTATTTACTAAAACTTCAATTTTCTTTTTAACCTCCACATGAGGTGTGCCTGCCAGATATTGGTAAAGTTACCATTCATTGCTTCTTTTTTTTCGGTCTCAGCATGAATAACACCCATTCCTGTGGGGCCCACCATATTGTGTCTAACATCATCTCTGTCCATCAGGTTCGCCTCTTGCTTTAGGCTGTGTGGCCAAAAACCTAATTGATCAACAACTTAGCTGGGCCACATCACGGGAACAATGGGGAGAGGATGCTGACCGTCGGTTTGTGGGAGACGCCACCATGATGTTTATCTTCCATTTAACATGAATATCAAGTGGGCCTCACTATAAGAAATGAAAACACAAAAAATTACCTTAATTAAAAACTTAGGCGGGCCAAACTGCTTGAACTTAAGGGTTTTATGCGCGATTTTGCTTTTTTCTCCAATGGTTTGGACCATGCTGATTTTTGGACCTTATCATATGCACCTGATGAATGGAGTGGATGTTATACATATAACACAATGACCCAAATGCTTCCAGTGTTGTACTTGATCTCTTACCATACATGTTCTAAAGCTATATACTTTATATTCATGGGGAGCTTTTACTTCACATGCGCCCACATTGCGCACTGTCCATTAATAGTAAAAAATAAATAAATAAATAAATAAATGTGAAAAGTCTAAGGGAAAATACATAGGCCATGGCATGTCCAAAACCCCATTTTCCTTAGTTTAGGTATTAAAGATTTGGTTCTTGGAAATTTCTCAAGAGATTTTGAAATTTTGAGGTTTTTCATCAGGATGCTATCATAAGCTAATAAAAAAAAATTTTATATATAAAAAAAACTATATATTATCATGAATTAATAAATAATATTAAGACCTTAAATATATAATAAATTAGTTTTTTTAAATACTTTTTGGGTTCATTTTAAAAGAAAGTTGCAAAAAGATAAATAGCCGATATTTTGAAAATCTTGTGATAATATTGCTAGCGTATCATTTATAATTAATTTTTTTGTGACAATAGATTTTCATATTCTTAACAATATTTGTCACATATTGGAGGAAACTCACACCACTTCTCTCTCTTATTTCTAGGTGCTAATGAAGGACACGTGATGTTGAAAACACATATGGTGGTTAGGACATCTTGAAATCCTTAAAGAGGGGATGAATTTTCGTCCTTTTTTGTCCGATAAAGATAAAGTAAAGAGGAAAATATTCTAGGTTTGCCCTTTCTTTTGAGTTGCCTTTAATTAGACGGTTATGGGAATCTTATAGCCCTTAGGGCCTTTTTAATTTTCCGATTACAACGGTAAATAGCTGTAAATGAATAATGATTATTTACTCTTGTATTTGTTTGTTGACAATACTTATATTTCAGCAATAATGATTTTATTACATTGTTTGTTTCACCCATAAACTAACATGAATGTAGTAATTTTATAATATAAAACCATGATGATTATAATTAACTTTCCATATCTTCTATTCAAATAAATTGAAAATGATAATGAAGCTCATTATCTTGCATGTCATAAGAAATTAGAAAATCTAATAACTAGTCCAATGAAAAAGTACCATGTGTGATGTCAAAGTGAGGGTCATAGTGAAAAAGTAAACATTTTTTTTAAAATGAAATGACAGTTTTAATTTCAATATTATAGTCCTCGTTTTTACACACGCATGATACTTTTTCATTGAGTCATGCTAAGAGGTTACATATATATTTTTTTTGTGACCACCTTCTATTACAAGGAAATCATGGCTTAGAAAATATAAAGATATAAATAATCACCATATGGGGCAACGATACACAATGTGCCTCTTGTGCAGGACATTCAGCCATGAAAATGGTAAGCTTGACCATGAACATACCCGGATCGAAATAATATATAAAACCTATTTATGCAGTGCATAAAACGCCCAAGCTCTATAGGGTCCAGCATACCGTACGTATATGAAAATCACTCTATCAATCATGTGAGAATCACTATTTGGAATGAACATATAAAAAATAAGTTTGTTTAAAAGCTCATATGGACCACACCAATGAGAACAATGTAAAATTGTTCCTAAAGCACTAAATTCGGGTGTTGCCTAGCTGAGTTTTGTATTAGGCTAATTCTTGTTGCTTCTCTTCATCATAGTGAGCTACACCTGATTAATGGGTTTAATGAAAGATACACACTATGGTAGCCTCAGATGCAAACCTATAATTGGCATTCCCTTCCCAACTTTTGTTGGAAAAGAATGCTGAAGTCCATCCGAACCATCCAATGAAGACTTGACCTGGACCTGGAATCAGAAGTGCCTGCATTTCGGGAAGGTAACAGCTGAGGAGATGACTGTGACTTCCATAACCATACTAGAATATTCAAAATTATAGCCACCTAGCAAAAGGAGTGATCCGGACCATCGGACCTTAGATCGGGCGTATCTCGCAATCCGAATGAGTTAGTCGGCGTAAAATATATGATTTTGGGGTAGAACGAGCTACTTTAACCAACCAACCCCGCTACGCCGGGTTGCGCAGCCCGGAATTGCGAAAAACCCCTTGATTAACGGTCGTTTCCCTGTTTTAATTTCGTTTTTACTATAAATAGTAAGTTTTAGATTGATTATAACTCTTCATCCGTTGGGCTTTAGGAGTTGCGCCCAACGTGAAAAGAGCTTATAATAATTAGGAGAACGGTTTGGTGAAGCCAAATAGGACACTTACTATTTTTGGCCGAAAACCTTGCACACTAGTAGACATCACAACCGCCTATAAATAGTAAGTTTACTATTTATAGTAAGTCGCGGATTCTAGGAGTTTGAGTTGTAGTTTGATTATGATTTCTTTCCCATTGCTTGATACCCTTATTTAAAGGGTTGTGAACTCGATTTTAATGATTCATCAATTAATTTCGAATTTATTAGAATTTATTTCTATTTTCTGCTTTCTTTCATCGTGGATTCGTGAAGTCTCTGTGAGGAGTCCGAGAAGTTCCGTGGATTCGAATAGGTGCCTGCATTTCGGGAAGGTAACAGCTGAGGAGATGACTGTGACTTCCATAACCATACTAGAATATTCAAAATTATAGCCACCTAGCAAAAAATAAAAATAAAAATGAACAGGTTGCTGATACGTAGGTACCAGCCCTACAAGATTTAACAGTAGTGACAGGAAAAATGGAGAACTAATACAAGAACAATACCTGGTGAAGGTCCACCTGTTATAGATCTAGCTGATTTTAGCTAATTTTAGGCCTTAGGCCTGACATCAAGGATAGAAACTGATAAACCACATTGAACGTGTACACGCGTATTGCGTAAAACATGTATTGTAGAGGATTCCAATCCAACATTACTTGTATAGAAAATCATCCTAATTAATCTAGTAAAAAAAAAGTGGACCACACCTGTATATAGAGTCACTCTAGCAATTTTCTATCAATTCTAATAATGTGGCCCATTTGATGGCTGGACCAGCTTGATTTTTGTGCCTAGTGATCATGCATGGCATATCTATACAGACATCCTGCACAAGTTGCAAAGTGAGGGAAAAGATGGCATGCCAGTTGTGGTGCAATTTTCATGCATGTGATTATTCCAAGTACCATTAACTAAAATGAGATGAAATTATTTTTAGGCATATGACAAACATGTGATGTAGAGAGGGTCGTGGACAGTTACATGGCCAAGATAGATTAGAAAAGGTCCGGTCGACAACAGAAGTGATCTGGATCGTCGGACCTTAAATCAGGCGTATCTCGCACTCTGAAATAAGTTATCGGACGTAAAATATATGATTTTGGGGTAGAACAAGCTACTTTAGCCACCCAATCCTGCTATGCCGGGTTGCCCAAGCCGAACTTGCGAGAACAAGCTACTTTAGCCACCCAATCCTGCTATGCCGGGTTGCCCAAGCCGAACTTGCGAAATACCACCAGATCGATGGTTGTTTCCCTATTTTAATTCCGTTTTTACTATAAATAGTAAGTCCGTTGGGCTTTAAGAGTTGCGTCCAACGCGAAAAGAGCTTAAAAAAATTAGGAGAATAGCTTGGCGAAGCCAAATAGGACACTTTCTATTTTTTGGCTGAAAACCTTGCGCACTAGTAGACATCACGACCATAAGTCGCGAATTCTAGGAGTTTTAATCGTAGTTTGATTCTGATTTCTTTCCCATTGCTTGGTATCCCTATTTAAAGGGTTGTGAACTCGTTTTTGTTTTTTTAAAAAAAATTCATTAATCAATAAAATTTTGAATTTATTAAAATTTATTTATATTTTCTTGCTTTCTTTCCTCGTGGATTCGAGAAGTCTTTGTGAGGAGTTTAGAGAAGTTCCATGGATTCGGAGTAGTTATCCTTGAGGAAGACGGTGATCGACCTCATCATGTTCATCCTTGTGTCAACATGGTATTAGGTTTTTAGCTTTTACAAGTGAAGCTGATGGTTCGATGATCTAGGCCATTGATTTATTGCACCCATTTTCAGTAGGTTATGCCCAAGAATTTCCCACTTGGGATTTTTCATGTAATTGATTTTTTTCAAGTACATGCTAAAATAACTATGCATGGAGATCACAAAGTTTGGGAGGACAAAAGTACTTAAATTGTTAAGTCATGATATTATTGTTATATCTTTGGAGTTTCTCTTCCTTTCCCTGATCTTCACCACCTCTCATCGAAGATGAGAACCAATGCGAGATTTTGAGAGGGACTGAGGACCAAGATCTGATCTTATATATTTGAGGGATGAGGATGAGAGTCCTAACCCATCATGAGTACACTTAAAATAAAAACACTGCACCCATTGGGTCTCCTTATACATAATAAACAAGGATAGTGTTGTCACTTAATCATTTTTATGCTATCACCGGTGATATAGAGTTGGTTACAGATACTTTCATGACAAAGATGGACAAGAGAAGGCCCGATCAGAGACGGAAATGATCCGGACTATCAAAACCTTTTAAAACAATCATATCTTGCAAACTGGGCTGAGTTTTTCGACATATCATAAATGATTTTGGGGCAGGAGAAGCTACTTAAGACAACCAACCCGTTATGTTGGGTTCTCATACCGGAGTTGTGAGATTCCATCAGATCTACGGTCAAAAGTCCCATTTATTTTCATTTTTACTATAAATAGTAAGTTTTAGTTAGAGAATAACTTTTGATCCTTTAGTTGTCGAACTTGTGCCCAACATGAAAATGGCGTAGAAAAATGAGGAGAATAGCATGGTTGGGCCAAATTGGACACTTACTATTTTTGGCCGAAAACCATGAAGTCTAGTATGAATGGATGTCGTCTATAAATAATAAGTTTTCTATTTATAGTAAGTCATGTTTTTAGGGTGTTTGAGTCTAAAACCCCGTGCTAGGTTTGAGCTCATTATTTAAAGGGTTGTAATTTTATTTTTTTTATCATCAATCAAACTATTTTAAATTTATTAGAAATTATTTCTACTTTTATCCCTCATGAATTCGAGGAAGCTCTGTGAGGAGTCCAGAAAGCACCGTAGATTTGGAGTATATCTCCCAAGGAAGACGGTGATTGACCTTATCATGTCCCTTCCTACATCAACCGACGTGCTCATATATTTTAGATCTAATATTGGCCAATCTGATCTGATCAAAATGAAAATTTTATGATCTCAATCTTCCCAATGGTTAAGAAGAGAAATACAATAGCTATCTTAATTCACTAGAAAATGTCCAAAATTGGCACTGATGATCTTTGAATACAAGAGTGTTATTGCATGGTCCATCTTCAAAGAGATATGACAAAATATCAGTCTAGATCACAGGAGTACATGAAAGCTCCACCTCTTGTTTTTATCATCAATCAAACTATTTCGAATTTATTAGAAATTATTTCTACTTTTATCCCTTATAAATTCAAGGAAGCTCTGTCAGGAGTCCAGAAAGCACCGTGGATTTGGAGTATATCTCCCAAGGAAGACGGTGATTGACCTTATCATGTCCCTTACTACATCAACCGACGTGCTCATATATTTTAGATCTAATATTGGCCAATTTGATCTGATCAAAACGAAAATTTTATGATCTCAATCTTCCCAATGGTTAAGAAGAGAAATACAATAGCTATCTTAATTCACTTGAAAATGTCCAAAATTGGCACTGATGATCTTTGAATACAAGAGTGTTATTGCATGGTCCATCTTCAAAGAGATATGACAAAATATCAGTCTAGATCACAGGAGTACATGAAAGCTCCACCTCTTGTCGATAATCAATTCACCTTTTCTCCGTTATCTGTGGAGCACGCGGCGTGCTCAACCACAAGATGCAAAAAATAATTATTTTTTTATCTCACACTTTTTCATCGTGTAGCTAAAAACATACTATGCAATAGATGGTGAAGCAGGTGCTTGTAGGTGATCAGTTCTCTTTCTAAAAATGGATTTTTAGAAGAGAATTGCTCACATGCAGCCCAAAGTGTATTAAGTACTCATGCAGCCACATCTCCTGCTAGAAACATTATGTTGGTCCACTCGTCATGTTGGGCACATTGTTCGTGTTGGATCCATATGAGGCCTTCTTGATCCTTGCCATTCGTGGTTTAGGTCCTGGGTAATCTTTATATTGGCTTGTTAATCAAGCTTCTAATCAGTTTTACTTTGTACTAATATATTATTATTAACATTATTTATTTTGAAAAACTGGTTTTAAACCATTTAAATCATTATTAAATTTTTGTTTAAAAAAGAAAAAAGAATTAACGTTTTCCAAATGAGAGGACCGTTTCACCTTGGGAGAGTTGATGCTCGCACCGTTACATTGATGGATTCGGTCTTTAAAAGGAATTAGCAACTGTGAGAGGGAGAGAGAGAGAGAGAGAGAGAGAGATCAGTTCAACTTATAAACAAGAAGGGCACCTCCCATCAGTATACTTCTAGTTGTATGTGATCAATTCACTTTCGAGAAGTTCAATCTTTGATAATGTTGCATTAAGATGTCTTAGTGAAATGAGTTTTCAAACTTTTTAATTTTTTAAGTTTTAGTTGTAGCATACCTTTTTGGATACAAAGTATTCATGGTGTGCATATAGAAATTGTATAGGATATGCAATATTATTTTCATCTTCACCATAAAAAGTAGGATTCCAAATGTAGAGGTGATTATGTTTGGAAGGTAAGTAAAAATTTCAAATTCATCAGACAACCTCACCTTGTTTCCTGAGCTATTAAATGTTGATTGTGAATAAGGCTAATAATTACTTTATATATTTCATATATCTAAATTGCCACACATATTTTATTAAGAAAATTAAAATTCTTTTCCACTAATATCTTATAAGGAATCCTCTTCTCCAACTCATCCTACCACACCTAAAAAGGGTTCAATGTCGTCCTCTTCGCCTTTTGCACCCTTTCATGGGACCAAAGGATCTATTTTGCTCATCTCATGGTTATACCCATTAGTTATTTGATTGGATTTTGACTACGAACTTTCATTAGGAATTCACATTTTCCCAAATAATGCCTATACCAAAATGAAATTTGAGGGAGACCCTTCCCCTAGTTTATTTTTTTCCTTTAAAAGGTAGTGAAGTAAAGAATTGTGGGGCCCATGTTGTAAATGCATAACATCCAATCCAAATCAAAATTCAGCCAATCAAATCATTAGATGGGCTACTGATGAATTTAGATGTTTTTAAGTAATGTATACTATTTTTATGGTTTGGCCCACCATATAATTGGATCATCTCGATTTTTTGTTTCATTAATGTTACGGTGCATTTGTTGGTTGTGTTGGTTATCTAATACATCAGGATGTACTGGAATAAACACCAATATATGGTAGACTTACCCTCATCTCATAAGGCATGATTTGCTCTAACTGAGCACTAAGGAGCATGACCATGCATTAGATCCACCCCATCCATCAGGTGCATCTTCACATTTTCATCATGAATCTTAAAAATAATTTCAATATAAGACTTAGATGGCCACACCGTATAGAAGAGTGTAAAATCATGCCTAAAACCTCTAAATTCATATGTTGTGAATGACATGAGTCTTTGAATGCCTTGATTTTCCGGGAATCCCTCCATCCTAGTGCGGTGCACCAGACGAGTGGATTGGATAGTATATACACACCACGGTGGATCCCACACACAATTTTGATGATTTTAATGGTGGAACTTCCCATCTGAAATGTTCCAGTGGTGTGGCCCAGCTGAGTTTTGAATCAGCCCGATTTTGGCATTTGGGCAACCAAAAGATGGTGAACCTGATGAATGGGATGGATCACAACTAAAAGACCTAACGATCCATGTCTTGTACAAGTGCAACCCACTGCAACCCACTTAATGTTGACATTTTACATTTTTTTTGTCCACTTGATGATCCGATAGGATTCTAAAGACTCAAAAGTGGACAGCTAAAGTGATAACCGATAATATGGAAATTTTCATCTATTACTTTAGTTACAATGGAGCATTCATAGAGATGTACATCTTGTATGTAAAAACGAATCCCTCTATCGTAAACAATAAGGTCCTATTAGATTTTTTCGAATCTGATGTGAATGTCTTATAAGTAATTATTACTCCTCCGCCCAGTTTGAAAATGCACTTCTACTTTTGTTTTGAAAATCAGTTTAAAAAGATTGGTTTAAATTTGTGGCCCCCAGCATAATATATATGATGTATCCATGCCATCCGTCTATTTTCGCGTAACATTTTAAAGCACGAATCAAAAAATCAGTTTGATCCAACACTCAAGTGACCCACACCAAAAGAAAAAGTGGCACGGATAAGTTTTTAATGGTAGATGTTCAATCCCCTTAATCCTATGGTGTGGTCCACTTGAGCTTTGTATTAACCTCATCTTTTTTGTTTAATCTCTAAATTCAACTGGCATAATGGATGGATGATGTGGATAAGCCATAAAAATCACGGTGGGCCCCACATATATTTGGCATTTTCTGTTTTAGAACTCAAAAAAGTGAGTATCAAATCAATCACAGTAACAATGCCCTAATTCTCGAAAGAAATAATTATTACCCATTTGCAATATATTTATTGAGGGTTTAGAAAATCAAACATGCCCTAAATGTAATATCTAAGATGTGACGATCAACCAACAATAATTTACGGACTAAATAAGAATGGTGAGCGGTTGTTATTGTATTGGTTAAAATGTTTGCAATCTGATTTTAAGATGCTGCGCGTGAAAGTAAAATAATTTTAGATTAAAACTTTTTTTGAATAAAGTAATAATTCACTTTAATATGTTTAGTCCATTCATAAAATACATACACGATTGGAAGCAATTTATATATCACTGATATTACCTCCATGAAGAGTAGTTGGGTTAGGAAGGATAATTTTATATTCTGAAAAAAGTTCACGAAGTCAAATAATCCCATTACAGGCTCAAGATATAACGTAATAATCAACTTTTGTGCTAAATTTGAAAATAGTTAGTTACTTTTTACACTTTCAAAAAATGAATAATGAGCCAATAAACATACAATAATCTATTGCGATTCTTCCAATAAGAGAAGAGTGTGTATGCTTCCACACAAGCAGAGCCAAAGAAAGAGAAATGCTAGAATGCACGTCTCCTTCAAAAAAAGTCGCAGCGTGAGGTTCCATCCTCATCATCAACTGGCAGATGGGAACGAGTCTGAGGAAACGAATTGGCTACTCCCCCTGCCACCATCCTGGTGGCTGGTGGTCGGTGTTCTGTGGGCCCCACCATGATGTATGTGTTTCATCCATTTCGTTCATCCATTTTCACAGGTTATTTTAGAGCTTGATCCCAAAAATGAGAGGGATATAAATCTCAGGTGGGCCACACCATAGGAAAACAATAGTGATTGGATATCTACCATTAAAATCCTCCTAAGGCCCATTGTACTGTTTATTTGACATCCAATCTGTTGATTAGGCCATACAGACGAATATGAAGGGAAAAAACAAATATCAGCTTGATCCAAAACTTTTATGGCGCCCAACAATTTTTTAATGATTGACATTCATTCAACACTGTTTCATGTAATGTGGTCCACTTGAGATTGGGATATACCTCATTTTTTTGGTCTCATCCCTCTTGAGATTGCATAGATCTTATATGCAGCGACCCGCAAGAAGAGAATAGATGGGTGGACGCGAATTGGGTGGTGAGCCCATCACCACGTAGCTACATGATGCAAGGAATCTATAGGCCACTATGATGTATATATTTTATCCCTCCGTTCATCCATTTTTCCAAATTATTTTAGGGCATTATACCAAAATTGAAGTATATCCAAAGCTCAAGTGGACCACACCACAGGAAACAGCGGGGATAATGATGTCCACCGTTGAAAACGTCCCAGGCCCACAGTGATATTTATTTGCCATAAAACTTGTTTAAAAGATCTCACAAACCTGGATAAATGGAAAACGAAAATATCAGATTGATCCAAAACCTCTATCACTCCCAAGAAGCTTTTAACAGTAAGCGTTTAATTCTCCATTATTCCTATGATGTGGTCCACTTGAGCTTCAGACATGTTTCAATTTTCATCTAAAGCCATAAAACGATCTGAAAAAACATATGGTCGGCGTGGATAAAACATCATACATTAGGGTGGGCCCCACAGAGTACTTACACCACTTAGGTAGGTGGTGTTTGGTTAACCGTGCAATCCGCATCATGAGAATCATGTACTCAGAAAATGCATACGTGGCATATAAGTAAAAAATAAAACTGTCAGATGTGTATGAACCAAAAAACTAAGCTCATTTATTCATCTGATTATAAGATTTCTGGGCATTTATTGGACGGTTAAAACGACAAATATCAACGGTCCCCTTTTAACAAACACGTATCCATGAAACAGAAGCCAGGAATGTTTTAAAAATCTTTTTTTTTTTTGGACTGTGACATAAGGACAGTGGGCTCCAAAATTTAGTCAGTTTAACGAGTTAATCTATGCCACGTGTACATTTCAGAATGCCTGCATATGAAGCCTCATCCACCGCCTGAGTACATATAACTCCCGAAAGAGAGCCCGTGGTGCAGAGTAGCGGTATAAACGACCACGGTGGGCCTGGCCGAGGCTTTTCCACGGCCAGATCATGAGCTAAATATCTACAAGCACCTCGTTTGTTGAATTTGAGCCATGAAATATTTTCCTTTTGTTTCACCCGTCCATTAGATAATCATGGCCATGGAAATTTAGGCCATGATCATCTATTTAGATCTGAATTTCAGGTCATGCTCAAACCAAGGTAAGTAACGGGCATGATTTCACGGTTTGGATCGATTCAATATATGCATAATGTACGGTGGCTTCGTGCGTGTGTATGGATCATCTAACTCTACCAGAGTATCAAACTTTTGTCAAAAAGAAAATTGAGCCGCCCCACTTGGATGCAGCGTATGGTGACAACCTCGGAAGTTGTCGATTATTTTCGGATTTTGACAATTTTTTAAAGAAAAATTCAGCTGAAATTAGAATATTAAAAATAATAAATTAATTTTAACTTTAGGAAAAGACATTAAATAATTATATTTTTATGACTATTTTAGTTATGTAAACATTTAAATATGACAATATGCAGTATCACCAGAAGTCATAGGTTTTTTCAATGACATGACTCAATTCTTCTTAAATTACTTCTCTTGCCAACCTCCTATATTCTTGGATTTTGTCAAGTTCGGTTGAATTGCCCTTATCTTAACATTTGGGAACCATGAGACTACCCACTTCATCTATACATTGCATTGGCTTATGTTAAAATGTGATTATATGATTACTTTATCTGAAAATGAAATTAAATTATTATTCGACTTCAATCAAAACCATTTGTAAAGTCTAGTACTCATCATACAGTTGTATAAGTTGAATAGAGTATGACTTAAGCAGTTCACAGAAAAAACTGACGGGCCGAAGCAATAGATGTATCGGCTAGCCCATTGTATCCCAACCAAATTACCTAGATTCTTTGAGAACTCAAAACGTACTAAATCATAATAAATCCATCTTTGGTTAGACTGAATTGACCAGCCAATTGGGGTCCTCAACAAGGCAAGAAAATGATTAACGGATTGGATTAGCAAGCCATACCTCCTTTCAATCAAATATCAAGTAATTGTTCGAAGTGTTTTAGAGTTTCAAGTCAATCAAATCACATCTATTAGACTCCAACTGTAACAGAAAGCTGTGAAAGATGATCCGAAAGGGTCCTCGGCACTTCCCGGAGGCAACCACCAGATTTGATTGGCCAACTTTAAATTAGGCAAACCGTGGAGCAAGTCAGCATCATGGCCCCCAATAAACCTCAGGGCCCTACGTTAGCTAGCATACATGAAAAAAGTGATTTCTGGGTCGAGGAAAGGCATTGATAAAGAGAGGAAATGATGGCTTTGCATCAAAGAGAGCTTGTCACACTAAAAAGAATACCTATGAGCCGACAATCGATCCATTATAGGCCAGTTGAAGGTCTATTTAAGGACCTCAATAGCGAGCTATTGGGGGACAATAGCTGAGGGGTGAGAAGGTTAGAAGGCTGCTAGCGATGATCCAGGTTGGTCAAGTGGGAGGGTCAAGGCAATTAACGATCCGAAGTCAACGCACTATTGCCACTAGGTAACAATAGCATGCACCAAAATCCACTCTAACCTTCCTAAAATTTGAAAAAAGCATAATTGTGCTATTATTATGTTTAACTAAAGAGTGCAATAAATTGAAGTATAAGAATCTATTGAAGCCAAAGAGTAGAGTTGGAATAAGAGACATTTAACCATCACCTTTTGTTGAAAAAATGATGTCTAGTTTTTCTCTTTTCTTCCCACATCTTAAATTAATATATACTTCATTCCACACATTCTAAGGACATCCACAACATTCGCATGCATGCACTATTCTTGCACTTCTCTATCTTTTACTCTCTTTTTTACCCTTTATTTTGCCTACAAAGAGTTTTGATACCCTGTGAAGTATAGCTTGACGTAGTACCACTAAAGCTTGGTCTAATCTTTCAAGAATTATAACATCTTGTAAAGTGGAGACTACACATCGTGCAGGGAAAATAGATGTCTAACCCTTTTATTTTTCATAATTGAATCATTTACTTAAAATCTTCTATCAACCATAGGAATCATGTGAATTTGAGAATCTAGTAATCTCATCTCACAAATAATTCTATAATTTGTAGTCCATTGAAGATTCTGAAATTTCTTTTGACTAGTGGTGACCCTAGTCTGTTTGTGCTTAACATGCTAAATCAATATCACACCTCATTTTGCGTTGTTCACATGTTAGAAAATTTGGATAAATACAAAACTCAAGTAGGTCACACCATAAGGAAGAGTGGATGGAAAGCTTAGCATCGAAACCTTCTTAGGACTTGCAAAAGCTTTCTACGAGGCTAAAATTATATTTTCCCTTCACCACGGTGTGAATGACCTTATGAACGACTTGGATCCCATGTAAACATCATGATGGGCTCTAGGAAGGCTTCTTGTGATGTGGCTCATTTGAACTTTTAATCTGCCTCATTTTTGAGCTCATATTCCAACAGGAGCTTGCGAAACCAATGGACGGAGTGGATGTCACATTGACATCAAGGTGGGCGCAAAAAAGCTTTCTAGGAGAGACTAAAGAAAGGGAGATGAAAGATGAGAAACACGCCGGAGAGATTATCAAGGAGAATTAAAAAGGGATTAGATGAGAGGGAGATTAAGTAAGGGACTGAAATCTTCTACAATAATTTACAGTGTGTAAAACACCCAAGCTTGTGAGGCCCACCATGTTATACAATCCACATTCCCCATGGGGACCTAAATATGGCAAGCTTATTGTGCACCTTTCTTATGTATTAGACCTAAGTCATGCAAAAGGTGAGATCAATGTGAAGATCAACTGATGCAAAATTCAGTTCTATCCACTCATTAGGAGGGATGCACCATTGGAATCATTGGACAGAATGATCTAACCCATTCCCAACGTATATAAATGATGAGCAGATCCTTTACACGTGTCTCATATCAAAACGTTTGCACGCATGTGGACATGGATGTGTAGTGCTCCACACAAGGCCTTATGAATAGGGGTGCCAACGGGCTGTATTAGGGCCGGGCCGAGCTTGCCCAAGCCTGCCTGGCATTGTCCTATGTAGGCCCAAGCCCGCACGGCCCGGCCCATTGACACCCACTGCATTTGAAGCCTATGCACGTTTGAACACCGGTAGTGGGGGTTTCTTACCTGATATGGAAAGCTCAGATCTAACACATGTGTGTCACTATGGCACATGTGCCAGTATGTGGTCGTGTACAACTCTCACAGGTGGGTGGAATCAGCAAACCTCTGTCCATGGTAAATGCGAAGGATGAGGAGGGGCAGTTTTGTCATCTTAGCAAAAAAACACTTATAAACTTCCACGTCAAAAGGCACTTGTATGGACGGACGGCGTGGATGGAGTTGATCCTTGGATCTGACTTGCTTTTGGATTCATAACCTAAAACGATATGAAAAAATGGATGTACGGCGTGGATCTAACCATACATGATGGTGGGCCCCACAGAGCTATACTTATCGTCTTAGCAGGGGCAGGGTGACTGACATTAATAGAGCTATTCAAGTAAAATATTTTTAAAAGGGCAATGGTACTATGAGGTGTCGAGATGTGTGGGCCCCACTGTGATGTGTGTCGAGCATCAAAACCGTGCATTTGATTGGTATCCTTTAATTTATGTGATATTTCAAAAATCATCCGTATGCGGAATTTAGTGGACCATACCATCTAAAACTATGTGAAGTATGGCTAAAATATATAAAACCACTTGATGGAGTCCACATGAGTTTTGGATGCAGCTGAAACTTGGTCTGACCCCTCATCCAATTGGAACACACACAATGGATGGTCTGGATTTGTGAAAAAACATCTCAGTGATCCCAATAAATGATTATGAATGTTTTAATGGGAGGGTAACTCCTCAACTTTTGTATGTGGTGTGGCCCACCCAAGCCATGGATTTACTTGATTTTAAATCTCGTGGCCCAGCATAGAATGGTTCATATGGATGATGATCTAGATTTACGACACACATCATGGTGGGGCCCCAAACAGCTCGACCTCGTGGGAAGTTCCCATGCGGTCGACCTCATAGTGCCATTTCCCTTTTTTAAAATAGAGTCATTTTACAATTTTACGTGAAAATCTCGATAAATTCGTGATAAATAACTTCGGGATTTTGAAAATATCGCATTGTTATCGCGATAATATCGTTTGATCAGTTTCCCGCGACAATAATCCGAAAGTTTGAAAATCTCGGGATACGTACGTGCAAGAAAAGCGTGGGTTTGACCAACTTCGGAACTCTAGCCCACGTGAGGGAGTGTTGGGTGAGACATTCCATTCCCTATCAGATTGGTTACTGGGCCAATCCAAGATGGGGCCCACGTTATTTTGAACCATTCATCTGATAGCACTGCTTTAACTAGTGCCTCTAAATGGACGGTCAAAAACAGAAAAAAGGCCAGCATACAAGTCCAATACTCAATATCAAAAGGCTAGGATTGTACCATTGGTGTGATATTTGTAATACCTTGGCCCACCAGATTAACGTTCCTGATCATCCAAGATGAAGTTATGTGGGCCCCACTCATGGATGTGGGAAATCAAAACGACCACCGTATTAAAGCCTCCTCCAAGGTCGAGAGTAGATCAGAAATGGACGAAGCAGCCCAAGAGATGCAATCTCAGGCCCAGGTCTGGAAACACGTCTACGCTTTTACCGAATCACACACTCTCCGGTGCGCTGTCGAGCTGGGGATCGCCGATATCATCGACGGCCATGGCCGTCCGATCACCGTCCCCCAATTGGCGGCCCGGATTCCGGTCCCATGCACCGTCGATCGCTTGCAGCGACTAATGCGTTTCTTGGTAGGGATGGGAGTTTTCCGATATGGTGAGATCGACGCCGGCAGCGAGCAGACGTTTGGACTAACTCCGGTATCGGAATTCCTCGTGAGAGGAACTGAGAAAAGCTTGGTGGCGATGGTTATGGTGGGGTTTGATGTCTTGATGGTCCCATGGCATCATATGATCGGATGCTTGGAGGAGAATGCATGTGCGGTTTTCGAGAGCGTGTTTGGATCGAAGTTCTGGGAGTATGCAGGGGAGGAGGTGGAGTTCGGCCGGCGGTTGAATGAGGTGATGGCCTGTGATACCAGATCGACGATGAAGGCCGTCGTTAAACAATGCAGGGGAGTGTTTGAAGGTGTGGGTTCGATCGTGGACGTTGGTGGAGGGATTGGAGCTGCTGCTCGAGCTTTAGCGGAGGAATTTCCGGGTATGAAGTGCACCGTGTTCGATCACCCCCACGTCATTGAATCTTCGATGGAGTGGCCTGGTGTGGATTGGATTGGCGGCGACATGTTTGAATTTATTCCTCCTGCGGATGCTCTTCTTTTGAAGGTGGGAAGACATGAGTGGGCAAAATCTAGGGTGTTCGTAAGGAGGCTGAACTGTGTTTGGTCTGTGGTCCGAATGTTAGGCTGGTATGGTCATCAGGTGGGGCAGTTAGAGCTGGGCATCGAGTTGAGTCGGACCGAGTTAGGGCTGACCCGACTCGATCTGGTTTTGAAATAGACGTGACCTGAACTTGACTTGATACCGAGTCCAGCATACCTGACCCGATCCGAGTCTGGGTCTGGCCTGGACTAATCCAGACCGAATCCGACCCAGTCACAAGTACTGAGTTGGGTTGGGTGCGGCGGGTATCTGCAGGCTGAAATCACAACTCAAAACCTACGTGCATCTGCCAGAATTGCAGCCTCTTCATCAGCTACACCATATCTCATATCTGAAATATCAAATCTAGGTTATATATATATATAGACACACACATGAATGAGTCGGGTTTCAAATAGAGTCGAGTCAATACCAAATTGGATTTCAGGTCGAGTCGAGTCGAGTTATTGGGTGACTCGAACTCGACTTGGTTTGAGTTCTGATGGGACAAAGTTTACTCGGTTCTGATTGACTCACCCGCTCTCAGTTCGATTGAGTTGGGTCTGAATGAGTCAGACGAGTCAAGTTTGCTGAGTCGAGACATCCTGTGCCCAGCTCTAGGTACGTGAGTAGGAATGGACAGCTAAACCAATACTCTATGTGCAGACACGGTCCACCTGGGTCATTGAAATGGCCTGATTTTCATCCATGGAAAATGCAAAATGAGGCCCAGCTGGTGAATAGCTGGAATCTCACACAAGTGGCACGTTAGCACGTGAGGAGAGAAACTTTAGAATTTTATGATGCTGAGTTGGGTTGGGTAGGGGACCATCCGGTGGGGCCCACAGATGGTGGGCCATGTACAAAAGTTTCGCTGGCCTGATCATTTGACTTGCCTAATTTTTGGGCCAAGGAGCAGACAACATGAGGCCCCAGCAAGTGAATGGCTGGGATTTGCACACGTGGCATGTGGGAGAGATCACCATCAGATAGGCCCCCCACCGATAGTGGGCCGTGAATAAAATTTTCCCCATTGAAATGTTTCTACATTTTACACTCCTGATTGTTGTGCCACTGAACAGACTGTGCCCCAGCTGGTGAATGATCAGATGGGTATGTGGTTTGCTGATCGATGATGGATGTGGGGCCCACTGGTTGATTATCCAATTGCCTCACTTATATGGTAGCTGCTTGTTCTCTTGTGTTGCAGTGGATCTTGCATAATCATGGAGACGAAGAGTGCCTGATGATTCTCAACAGGTGCAAGGAAGCAATGCCTGAAAATGGAGGGAAGCTTATTATCGTGGACACCGTTATCGACGACAGTGATGATGCAACCGATGAATTTAGCAGTGCCAAGCTTGCTCTGGATCTGGAGATGATGTTGCTGTTCAAGGGGAAAGAAAGAACCAAAGAGGAATGGCAGAGGCTTCTGGGCGATGCCGGCTTTAGCCAATGCACAATAACGCCAATCCAGACGTCCATTCACGCACTGATTGAGGCTCATCTGTAATGACATTTGATATCTTCATCATCATCATTGCCTTGTCGTCGGGTGCTTCTTTTGTAGGGGACCATCATCCATTAATGATTCATGTCTACCCATGGTCATGTAAAACCACAATGGTCCACCAAACCCAGGGCTGGTGATCTGATGATCCACATGATCAGCTATTTAAGAGGGACTTACACAGTTTCTGTGATTCCCTTAAAGTCTTTATTTGAAATGAATGTAAGACCCACATGGTTGCTATTTAGGAGGGAGTAACAGTTTGTGTGATTTCCTTTAAAGTCTGACTTGAAATGAATGTGTAATAACTGCAGTTACTGCTCGTGATTCAAACAGTTTGTGTGTGCATTATCACATTCTACAAACAAGAACCTAAGGGTGTGTTTGGCCGGGCGCTGGAGGGTTATTGCAGGCCATCCAATCCTGTCTGCTGTTTGGGATGGCGTATTTCATCGGCCGCACCCTCGTAAACACCGCCCGTCTCATAGACGGATTCGGCAAACGTGGGATGTAAGTTTTCACTGCTTTGTGAGGGTTATTGCGGGCCATCCAATCCCGTCTGCTGTTTGGGATGGCGTATTTCATCGGCCGCACCCTCGTAAACACCGCCCGTCTCATAGACGGATTTGGCAAACGTGGGATGTAAGTTTTCACTGCTATGTGGGGCCCACCAAGATATCAATGAGATATCCACTCCCTCCATCATTTTCACCAGCCTACGTTAAGCCATGAATCTGTTTTGAGGCAGATATAAACAGTGAGTGGGGCACACCACAAGAAGCAATGGAGATGCAAACCCATGGGACTTGCCATTTGTGACAGTCCAAACACGCTGCTGTATATCCCATTGGCTATTGCAAACCCATGGGATCAACTGACAAACACTGACACATCACCATCATTACCTTAAAATTGATCCCATCCCTCCTAATCCCATGGGTTTCGCCTGGCCAAACATGCCCTAAGGGTGGATGTGTTTGGATGCACCATGGAATGGAAATTGAAAATTTACCACCTCGAGCACTTAACTCTCAACAGGAACAGGGTGTGTGTTTTGGATGTACCATATTGAATTAAAATTCCAATAATGCCACAAACAATCAAATTGTGTGAGACTCAAAACAAACACAACTACAATTTTGGTTGTGCATCCAAACACGCAACCACAAAAATGACTTGGTCTATACGCGGGTTTGTTCAAATCCTTGAGATTAAAATACATAAAGAATGGTTGAGATATTACATCTGCCAATGGAAATGATAAAAAACAACAGAAAATGTGTTTTCATACATTGACTAACACTGCACTGGGTTCAAGCGTTCTTGAACAGGTTTTTAGCTGTCCATCAGTCGCCTCCCATCATCATCTCATATGGTGGCCAGCACCGACCATATGCCTTCTCTCCTTTCTTTGGAGCACACGCAGGTTCGGTGACTTCGGCTTCGTTGTCTCCTTGCATGACCTGCCCATTTTTCAGGCACCATCAACAAACAGTCTAGGCCAGCTCTTCTACATACTATGAACATGTGTATTTAGTGACATCGAAGCTGTCCATCAGGTGGGGGCCTTTCGATCTGTATGGCCCACATGATCGACAGCTACCATCTTGCAAGTTTCTGCCACATTAGCACTACAAGTGCTGGGGTTACCTAAGCAAAATATATGAACATGTGCCACCAAAATAACATGCATTTTTGGGAGTAAAATGACATGCTTTAGTGCCAAAATATAGCTGATGGGAACGGGATTTAAGATTGCTCACTTCTGTGGAAGGAAGGGATTGGCGAAGCTGGGAAGGGGTAGTGCATGGGGCACCATTGTTCGCCTCATCTGCTTTACTGCCTTCTCTTCCTCCATCTGCAAAAGGGGATGATCTTGTTGTTTATTTCACTGAGAATGACAGGAATAATGTATAAAAGAGGAGGGATCTGTAGAAACCTAAGGACATGTTTGGCCGGGCGCTGGATATGGTATCAAGAGGTAATAGGAGGTTATTGCGGGCCATCCAATCTCGTCTGCTGTTTGGGATGGTGGGATGTATTTCATCCGCTGCGCCCTCGTAAACACCGCCCGTCTCATAGACGGATTCGGCAAATGTGGGATGCAAGTTTTCACTGCTATGTAGGGCCCACCTAGATATCAATGAGATATCACTCCCTCCATTATTTTCACCGGCCTACATTCAGCCATGAACTGTTTTGAGGCAGATATAAAACAGTGAGTTACACCACAAGAAGCAGTGGAGAGCAAACCCATGGGACTTGCCATTTGTGACGGTCCAAACACGCTGCTGTATATCCTATTGGCTATTGCAAACCCATGGGATCAACTGACAAACACTGACATCACCATCATTACCTTAAAATTGATCCCATCCCTCCTAATCCCATGGGTCTCGCCTGGCCAAACACGCCCTAACATAACATAGCTATCTATGTCTACATATCCTATATACCTCTAACATAGGGAAATAAAAAGAAAACCCCAACCAATTCAATCAAATTCAGATTCCAAAAATAATAATAAATAAATAAGAAAACCCGAAGCAATTCATTGTTGTCCATCATCATCATCATGCTTGCTTACCTTTTGTGCAGCTTCATGCTCTTCTCTGTACCTCTTGTACATTGTTTCTTTCTCCTTTATCTGCATTGCCGAATATGCATTATAGAAAACCACAAGTCAGTAACAAACAACTTTTCAGTATTCTAACATTTATAAACAGTCTTAAAGGTGAATATTCCATATCAATATATATACAGAGATAAATGTAGACATCTCTCGCTATCTACCTCATATAGATCTATATGTTGGATGTAATACATACATAACCACAGCCATTTTACAGTAATTCAGATATCTATAAAGATAGGAAACTGACATTCATAAACTTAAAAGGAAAATATTTAGTGGAAACTGATATATACGAGCACCCCCCTCTATCAATTTGCAACCATATATACACTGAAACAAGTAGAAAAATAAACTAACATAAACCTTCACCCACGCATGCAAAGACTCTGACATACACACTGAAACAAGTGGAAACCAATGGACCAATAGACCAAAAAAAAAAAGCGCTCAACCATGAAATGCAATGACACCAATATACACACTGAAACAAGTTAGAAACATAGAATACGCATTCAATACACTTGCCTTTTTATCGAAATCTGCCCTATCAACAGCCCGATGGTCCACGTGGAGTGCAAACTCCTGTACCTGTGTGAGTGGTTTCCTCACCTTCTCAGGAACTGGAAGTGGGTCCCTGAAACACATAAATGACCATCAGTTTTTCTGCTTCAAAGGGGATGGAAGAGTTTGTAAGCCACATGAGCAATCAGCTTCATCAAAACTTACTCTTTCAGGACAGGTTGTGCTCTGAAGGTTCTCATTTGTGCCTCCTCTTTCTCCAACCTCTCTCTTTCTTCCATTTTCCTCTGCATCTCCTCTTCATGCCTCACCAAGCTCTCCAATTGGAAAGCTTCCGGTCTCGTGCATTCTTTTGGCTCTGGTTTGGGTGGTACCTGAATGAGATGATCACAACATATTAACACATTCTAATCTACTAATCTTTTGATTACAAAGAATCTAAGGGCGTGTTTGGTTGGATACAAGGAATCAAAGGGGAAAATATAGAGAGAAAAAAAAAAAAAAAACAATATTAATGATTATTTTCATTAGTTATATATGCTGGGTAGCAAAGTCACCTAATTTCTTGTGGCAAAGAATTTCCTGACTAGGGATAAGTGTAATGATTACTTTGTGTTCCACAATTTCCAAACAGCCCAACCGTCTTATACTCAGTGGAAAACAATTACATTTCCGCAAGGATTCCTTGAAAACGGGATTCCATATTTAGGCCCTGTCTGGATAGCAAGTAGAATCCATTCATTATATTCATTAGACAACAGTTCAGCCAGTTTCTTATGCCAAAGAATCCTAAGTGTAATGGTTATTTTTTGTAATCCACAATTTCCAAACAGCCCAACAGTCTATTCAATAGAAAATAATTTCATTTCCGCATGGATTCCTTGTATCCCAGACACACCCAATTCCTTGTATCCCAGAATCCATTCATTATATTCATTAGACAACAGTTCAGCCAGTTTCTTATGCCAAAGAATCCTAAGTGTAATGGTTATTTTGTGTAATCCACAATTTCCAAACAGCCCAACAGTCTATTCAGTAGAAAATAATTTCATTTCTGCATGGATTCCTTGTATCCCAGACACACCCAATTCCAGACATGCCCCAGTGATGTTTGAAGATAAAAAGCTTGTTTACCACAGGGTAGTCAGTGGTATATGGATATGGTTTAGCCTTCGGAACCCTCGCCCTCTCCTCCTCCAACTGTTTTCTCACTATTTCTTCTATGAACTTCCTCTCTGGATAGCAAGTAGAATCCATTCATTATATTCATTAGACAACAGTTCAGCCAGTTTCTTATGCCAAAGAATCCTAAGTGTAATGGTTATTTTTTGTAATCCACAATTTCCAAACAGCCCAACAGTCTATTCAATAGAAAATAATTTCATTTCCGCATGGATTCCTTGTATCCCAGACACACCCAATTCCTTGTATCCCAGAATCCATTCATTAATATGGTTTAGCCTTCGGAACCCTCGCCCTCTCCTCCTCCAACTGTTTTCTCACTATTTCTTCTATGAACTTCCTCTCTGGATAGCAAGTAGAATCCATTCATTATATTCATTAGACAACAGTTCAGCCAGTTTCTTATGCCAAAGAATCCTAAGTGTAATGGTTATTTTTTGTAATCCACAATTTCCAAACAGCCCAACAGTCTATTCAATAGAAAATAATTTCATTTCCGCATGGATTCCTTGTATCCCAGACACACCCAATTCCTTGTATCCCAGAATCCATTCATTATATTCATTAGACAACAGTTCAGCCAGTTTCTTATGCCAAAGAATCCTAAGTGTAATGGTTATTTTGTGTAATTCACAATTTCCAAACAGCCCAACAGTCTATTCAGTAGAAAATAATTTCATTTCCGCATGGATTCCTTGTATCCCAGACACACCCAATTCCAGACATGCCCCAGTGATGTTTGATGATAAAAAGCTTGTTTACCACAGGGTAGTCGGTGGTATATGGATATGGTTTAGCCTTCGGAACCCTCGCCCTCTCCTCCTCCAACTGTTTTCTCACTATTTCTTCTATGAACTTCCTCTCTTTCTCCTGTCCTCGCTCCTACATCAAGGAACAAAGCACGGTTAAATGAATTCATTTGGGAGCTCCTTTTGGGAATTGAAAAGGTAAAAAGTAAATGGAGGGTGGGCTCTTGAAATGAGCTCCCTAATTTGATTGAAGGGTGCAATTCAAAAGCCTAGATAGGCCCTTGAACGAGCTCCCTAATCTGATTGAAACTAAAGGCAAATACCAAAGACTCACTTGTACAAGTCCGTTACTAAAATTAGAAGGAATAAGAAATGTTTAGTGTTTTAACCTCTGTGTGGAGATGGAAGGGATTAGGTGTTGTGATTCTGGGGATTTGTTGCTGCTCATGATGATGAGGTTCTGAGTGCAACGAAAGCTGGAGAATAAAGGAGAACATCACACATAAGTAAATCATCAATAGTCTTTGATTTAGCTAAATTGCAGTGAAAGCCATCCTTCTTCCATTCACATACCTTGTCAAAAAGATCAGCCACTGTTGTTGGTGGTGGTGGCATCCTTTCATCAGTTGCAAAATGAAATTCCTGAGGTATGGTCAGTTGACGTTTCGTATTGCAAAATACTCCAAGGTCTCCTCTGCTCTCAAAAATCTACATGAAGTTTTATTTGAACAATAAGCTGACAAGCATTCTGTAGAGTAAGATTGTTCATTTTATGTAAAGAAAAATATCAAGCTAGCACAACCAATCTGTACATTTTGCAGAAATCTACACGCCATCAATTGGGCACATACCAACAGTCATCACCCAAACTCCCCATTTGGATGAACGGGATGTGACCATTATCAGACAGGTGTTTTCATATGGCCCATTCACAGTAGGGCCAGATGAAGTCAAACCAACAACCAACATTCAATGGCCCATTACGAGCAATGTGCACCGAGATTAAGTGCTCGATAACCAACTTGGCTTATCGGATTTTTTCCTGTATACAGGGGTATATAAGATGGTGAACTAGTTATGGTCTCTGATTCTGACCTTTTTGTTGAGTGGCCTAGCCTTGAATTTAGGCATCTTCTCAAGTTCCTCCAACTCCAGTTCTTGAGAAGTTTTAATCCTATAATAATAATTTTGTTAGTAATCAACTATGTATGATTTATAACACACAAAAGGTGGCAGCAACATACAAAAAGTGCCAATTTAAGAATGCTTACTTTGGTGGACGTGCCCGTAGCAATGTTTCAAGTCGTGGTGGCTTAGGTTCTGTAAGCTTATGGAGTTTGCCTTGATTCTGTCTCAAACAAATACCATTTTTCCTAGCGAAGGTCACGACATACTCTTCAAGTGGGAAAAAAATTAAGAGAACAACAATAGAAGATTATCTTACATGGCATGAAGAATCTGTAGAGGATAACTCTGATGGAGTTCCAGCATGCTGATTAGCTCTCTCCATTGTCTTTAAGTGGAACTCCTGACCAAAGAAACATCATTTTAGAGCAGTCAGCTACATCTAACCTTTGTCTACATAGATCCCCCATGTGATTGACCTTCGAAACTCGAATTTACCTGAAATTCAGGTGGCTGGGGAGTACTCCTTGGCAGTGCAGGCAATGAAGGAGCTTCCAGGATCTAAAATGGGGAAAGAAGGTCATGTGAACAATTGAGAATACTTGGGTAATAAATTATATACAGTTTCAGCCTCAACATTCACACTGCAAACAGGTATGGTGATTGGGACCATACATCATTTTGAGAATTAACCACCCCCATCCCTTCTAGAGGCCCACTACCCACAGTCCAATCAAGCTCATGGAACATGGATCACCCCCCTTTTAGAGGCCCACCAAGAACGCAAGATGGCTACCACAGGCCAATCAGCTTTTTTTTATATGGATCATCCGATGTGGTGGCACAACCCACCAAACCAATGGTTGGAATGTAGAGTTGTCTTGACGTGTGTGTGCCATGGTAACGTTCCTCATTATCCTAACATAACAACGGACCTTCTTGTTTAGTGGTCGAGCTTTGAACTTCGGAATATTTGCCAGCATCTCTTCCTCCAGCTCGGCGGTGCTCTTCACCTTGAAAGACCGTACACGGTTTGCAGTTTCGAATTCCGGTTCTATGGGGTGCGTTAACGTAAGTTTCTGTCTCCTTTGGATGATTGAAGAAGCGTCATCCTGAGAGAACAATGTGCCAACACAAAACCTATCATATTTGGAACTAAATGAATGAAGAAAAGTGCTGAGAGGAGGGAGTTTTGTAATATTACATGTGAAAGAGATCTGTTAGATGACAGGTCCATCTCTCTTGGCCTTGACTGGAATTTCTTCACCATTTCCGCCATCGAAACGAATGGGACTACCTGTTCACGAACATAAACCTGCAATATTTGAATTTTGGATCAGTAACTCAACTTGGGATATGATGTGAAATTTCAAGTATCTCAATCCTTTTTGTTTTTCTTTTCTTTGAAATAGTACACACTAGAATAAGTTTTTGCAAATCAGATGAGGCATCACAAACCTTTCTTCGTGAGACGTCGTTTTTTTCATCTTTGCCTTTAACAATGGATGCAGAT
Source organism: Magnolia sinica (assembly GCF_029962835.1). Lineage (NCBI taxonomy): Eukaryota > Viridiplantae > Streptophyta > Magnoliopsida > Magnoliales > Magnoliaceae > Magnolia > Magnolia sinica. Next base: position 16,310,953 of record NC_080573.1, read on the forward strand.
AAGCTGTTGTTGTTGCTTAAACCCGGTTTGGATTTGTGGGGGAAAATCCTATTCTTGACATCAAGTATCTGTAAAATTGTGATATTACACATAAAAAACATGAAGAAAATTGAAATCTTTTAGGAAAAAAGAAGATAATGTTGCAACAATCACCTGTCTGGATCTACCCCCTTCCAGCTTTTGTCTCTTAATTGCCTGATTTTCCTGAGCAAAATCTACACCCGCTGTATTCTTTGGACCAATACTTCTGGGGCACCTAACCATGGGGTTGGAAAAGTATATTACAAATGCGTGCACGAAAATCATAATTAGTTAGGTAATGCTCAAATTAGATTATACACATACCTCCTCACACTGGTTGGTTTTATGCTTTTATCTCCCAAACTCGGTGTCTGATTTTTTGGCTTTAGAGCCGATGGGTTTCTAATGGCGCTGGCTATTTTCTTAGCGGTCTGGTTCTTTGAACTGGGAGGTGGTCTTGGTGCTCCTTTTGAAGAAATCTTCTGTGCTTTTGGCGTGCAAGCTTCGGTGTCTGCCGCTGAAACAAATTGAAAGACTTTGAATTTGGATGGACTATTTGGAAATAGCTATTAAAATAATAATAATAATAATAATAAAGCAAAGAAAGGAATCATATGAGATAGAAGATATCTATTCCAACCTTGTACAATTGTAGCCAGTCTTGCTGAAGAGGTTTCATCACTCGGTTTTACAGACTCCACGAAAGAAGGATTTTCAGCCGAAATGCTTTCCTGCGCATTCTTACTACTTTCACAAGGCTTTGCATTAGCAGAAATCTGAATCAAGGGACTCTTCATATCTTTATCTTGCTTCTGATGATGGGTTCCTTCCGTTCGTGTGACCTCCTTATTAGAATCTTCCTGCTCGGCAAGATTCCTGGATATATACAGATGAGTGAGAAGGAAGGAAATGGATCGAAGCATTCTTCTTTTTTTTAACAAACTGCAGTGGACCCAACCTGGTATCCTGTCCCGGTGCCGCCGAACTCGCATCATGCATCATATTACTGCATGTAGTTGCTTCTGGGTCCGTTCCCGCTGCCTGTCATGATATAACCACCAAAAATCCCCCATTCTTATGTTACAAAAAGAAAAATTAAAAACATACAATCAAAGAACAAAAAATCCAATTTGATTATATCATGAGAGAAGAAGACGGTGGTGGAAATTTTATACCTTGTGAATTTGTTCTGCGTCACTGAAATCACAGAGCACATCGAGCTTCACAGATCGGCCTGTCTTGATTCTCGGCATGAAAGCTGCGTCAATACAAACCAAGAAAGGGTTCAAACCCCATAACACTTTTTTCTTGAACCCTAATAAAACCCCCCAAATACCCCAATTTTCTATCATTATCATGAAAAGGAAATCCTAATAAACACCCAAACAGGCCTAACAAAAACCCTAATAAGTAGAAGAAAGAAAACATAAATCAACCCCCTAAAACAGTAATTTGATCTAATCAAGAAAATTCGTGATTTTAAGAAAAGAAATCGAATGGAGAAAACTAGGAGAAATCTCAAAGCCATAATTCAAGAAACATTTAGGTAATCCTACATCCGGAGAAAGAAACCAAACTATTTAGCACAAAAAATCGAAAATGTCTGTCGGAAAGTGCAGAATGTAACTGAAATCATGCATGCTGGCCTGATGAGATCGTTTCAAGAGAAAATAAAAATAAAAACAAGGGGTGGCGATGTTACATACGGGATGGAGCATGGCTGAGAGCCGTGTCGAACCATCGTTCGGCCATCTTCATCTCCTCTTCAGTCTCGTCCTTGATGAAATCGAAGAATCGAGGGGCGGAGAATTCATATGTCTCATCGATCTGTAACGCATGATCGAGGGCCCCTGTCGTTCCCTTGGATGAATCCACGGCCATCATCTCTCTGTTCTCAGAAGAGATCAGATCGTTGTGCAAGAAACGGCAGAGAGAGAGAGAGAGAGAGAGAGAGAGAGAGAGAGAGAGAGAGTCGGGAAGAAAAAAAATCTGTGTTTGGGAAAAAAAGCATAAATGGAAATGAAGACGCTCTTTTGATTCGTTTTAATACCGTAGTCATAACGTTAGCATTCCAACGGTCGAAATTTTTACGAGGAACGGTACGGAGATTCGCGCGAGTAAATATTGAAGAGGTGAATCGCAGTACACATTATAATATGGCACACGTACGAAATCCTTGTCATCCATCAAGTGAATCCGCATACTCTGGCCAAGTAACTAAACAAATTATCTGTAATTCTTTGTTTAGAATAAACACATAGAAACAAAATCATCGACGGATAATATTACACACACGTGTGCTATCCATCACCAGCCCGAATTTCTCTGAAATGAAATTTCAGGAAAAGACCCGTCTTTTATATGAACTGGATCATTTTCAAGTGTTCTATGATGGCACGTGAGATGCGATTCGCGTATTCTATGTCTACTCGCTCGCATTTCTTTGGTATTTCTAAAAATTTAAACCCGCCCCAACGAAAGAACACTCCGCGAGATAGTGTGAGCAAGCGACAACCCGGCTGCCTGTCCCAACGGCTCTTCGATGCTTCCTCGTCCACACGTGTAAGAGTTCCAGACCGCACATCTGGTGGACTCGCCATGGGGGGTGCCTGTCTAGGATCCGGGTGCATCTGGATGTCCAGATATTCCAGTCCATTTACTTGGTCGCCATGGGTTGGGTGACCGTTGGTCCGATGGGCCCCACCTGGAGTGGTCCGATCAGCAACCTATAGATAGATAGCTATTATCCCAGCATGGCCATTTTTTGGACTTCTCAGATGTTAAAATCTCGAAGGTCTCTTTTTTTCCTGGCCATTGATTGGATAGTTCATCATCATTGATATTGATCGGATGGCTCAGATTATAAAATGATTGTGAGAATGTACAGCGATCAAAGGTGGGTCCATATGATGGACAGTCCAAATTGATGATCAAACCTTTTATAATATGATCATTAAAAACCGTCCATTTTATTGGTCGTTGGTTTAATGGATAGGAGTATCCTCCAATCAAAGTGATCTGGTAGATCCATACAAAATCGAGGTGGAACCCAAATGGACAGCCTAGATCAACGGATTTTTAGTCACAGTAGATCATGCATTTTCCAGCGTCTAAAATATAAAGGAGTGTGTAATGGTGCTTTTGCAGGAAGTTCCATGAGATTTGACTGGCGACCATCACGACATGCACGGGCCACCGTCCAAAAATCATGGGTAAAATAGACGGCTCTCATTATCCATTATCGTGAGTTTTATCCAAAGCCCAGCCGAATACTATCGGATCTGCCATGGTCCTACTACCCGCCCACCCCAAAAATTATCAAATCTCTATTTTTCTACTCGGATATTCCTAATCCATCCGTAGATCAAAATGTTCATAATCCATCCATTGATCAAGTGGGCCTCACACGTGCAAAGAAATAGGAATTTCGAAAAATGAAACCAACGGTCTACATGCAAGATGCATGTGTCGCTGGCCGTATATGCCAGGCGCAGGCCCGGTACAAAGAAAGCAATTTCGATTACGCGGATTGCATGCCACCCGTACAGCAGGAAGCTAGGTGGGGCCCACCATGACGTTTGTGAGAAATCCATCCTGTCCATCCGTTTTTTGCAGATCATGTTAGGACATAGCCCAGAATGAGGCAGATTCAAAAATGAAGTGGACCACACGATAGGAAAAACTGGGTAGGGAAATGTCTGCCGTTGAAACCTCCCCGGGTGCATCATAATGTTTATATGTCATCCAAACCGTTCATAAGGTCATTACTACTTGGATGAACTTAAAACATAAAAAATATTAGCCTGATTGAAATTCTCTGTGGCCCCACGAATGTTCCAACGGCAGACGTTCACTCCCCACTATTTCCTGTCGTGTGGCCCACTTGAGATTTGGATCTGCTTCGTTTTTGGGGTCATGTCCTAAGATGATCTGAACAAACGAATGGACAGGTGGATTTTACAGAAATCACGGTGGGCCCACCTAGCTTCGGACGTTCCTGCGGAAGGGTCTCAGGCAATCTGCGTCCTGTAGAAACTGTTGAGCGAGAATTTTGGTACAGCTATTCTCAATCTACACCCTTAAAAATACTGCATTGACAGAGTGGCTGTAGCATTTTAACCATTAAAATGAAGATGCTTGATAGCTGACTCTTGTAGCTGCTGGTTTTTGGCACCTTTGTCACCTGGTGAATGCGGGTACGACAGAATTGGATTTGCAGCTAAATTGACAGCGAAAAACTGTGACCCGAAGGGCCCAGCTAGTCATATATGTAGTATATGATCGATAATGGATAAGATTGACAGCCTATTTAGCCACTAACTTAGTGTGTAAAATAGGATTAGGTGACATTTGGAGGGTAGTATTCGTTCTCTAAAGATAGGTTACACTTTACCTTTCGCACCGACTGGAAAAAAAATTCTTACAATCGGTCGCAAGAACAATTATGGAACACCTTCCTAAATGAGAAATTGAATCCAGACTACGAGCATACACTGAAATTACAGCTAAGATTAACACTACGAATTACACTATGGAATGTAAACAACATGTAAAAAAAAGTAACACCCTGATCCATAACTCAAGTGGTAGACTAAGTGAAAGATAACTCATTTCAACACTAAGGTCTTGGTATCAATCCCTAGTGGGGGTGGCAAACAGTGAAGTGTGAACTCATAGTGGAGTGTACGAACAAGCTAACTAAAAAAAAAAAAATGCAAAAAAGTAAATGATTACACCAAGAAATGTAATTGACTTGGTAGAAATGGTGAAGTGATTACACTGAGGAATGTAATTGATTGGTAATTGAAAGAATAATTGAAAGATAACGTTTGGGCTCCAGATCACACGTAACTCACTATAATAGGTTCCCGCAAGAAATAATGATAATGGGGATGAAGAACTCCAAGTAGCAATTAAGTGCACACAAACAGTAGTGAGGATCATCTAATTGGCGTGGGTCCCAACTAGATGATCGATGATAACGAGTGTGGCTGACCGTGACAGCCAGCATGCTCTAAGATGAAAAGGTCAGGACATCACCGAGCCTACGTGTATTATGCCTTTAATTTCGGTCCTAGGCCTCTATTTATTAATCGAGCTCCAAAATTAGGCTCAAACCTGACCCACAAGTCTCTATTATAGGCTCACTCAAAATTTAGACTCGAAATGCGATGGCTTGTTAATGGAATATCAGGATTGTCCAGTTAATCCAATTTACGGGTTGCTTTGAATTACAATTGATGGTTTGGATTTGATGAATATATTTGTTGAGAGTAATGGTGGTAAACACATATTGTTTGTGCAATTTAATCAAACACGAGGCTAGACGTGTTAGTGGGGGCCAGTATTAGGTTTTCATATGTAATTAGGAAAGTGCGGGTGTCGTACACGGGTGCCCCCTATTGAGATGTAATATTTAAGACCGAATTCTAAGACTTGGTTATCCTCTCAACCACCAATTATAATAACAATCAAGCGATTTGCAGAAAGATAGAGATTTACATAAGGATAGGGGTTAGTCTTTAAGGACTTTTCTTTCAACATGATTGCTTTCATAGTTCGACAATAAAAATAATAGAGAAAAATGATAGAAGCCAAAAGTATTCTATTAATGTTTTTTACAATTGACATTCACGATCAGTTTAAGAGATGATGGTCCGTTCGTTGCCTAATCGTGGACTGAACTTCATAGCAAGATGGTCGTGATTATAGGATGGTCATTTGTTTGTTGCTCGGTTGAAAATCAGGCCTCGTAGTGAGATGGAAAATGAATGGCGGATCTTTGATAATTTGTTCATGGAGAGATGGCCAATGAGGTGACAGTCTGTCCGTGATCTTAAAGGAAACCAACCACGTGGCGAGACAATCGTGATTCGACTATCCGTTCGTTGTCTGGTGTGACCTCATAGCGTTTCATTTGAAACTGAGCAGTTTTCCTTATGATCTAGCAAGATACTCATTTTATAGTTTCTGGGATGAAGTGATCATGCGTAGGCTTTCGTATTGTGAGAGATTTGAATAGTTCGTGAAAATCTAGCTTATCGTGAACAACCACATGTACAAGAGAAAAGATTCTCACTTTGACATCTTTAGAGAGTTTTTTTGGTTAGAAATGATCTTTAATGAGATTTTGTCATTTAATGCTTACAGAGAGACTTACTTTAATGGAACTCTTGTTTTGAGAAAGATTTTTTTTTTTATAACAAAACTCTAGTATTTAATGCTCTCACGCATCTCTAACTTATAAAGTTTATCTACACGAGTTGGCACGTGTCACCTTCTAAATCATTCAATCTAGCGTCAGGTGTAAACTGTCACGACCCAGATTTCGAGTACTTAGCATGTACTTTGGACTCGAGATCCATGTCATGGCTTGTATACTAAATGTACTTCAATTATTTAATATACTTACATAAAATTCGCCTAACTAGTAGTACTATCATAGAATCTATGTTCTATTCATACTCAGCCACATCTCATAAATAAAAAATCAACCATCCATTTCAATCATTAGTTATTAATATAGCTAACGACACTTTCATTCGGGATCTTATGCAATAAAATAAATCTTATCCAACAAACTTGAAAGAAAAAAATAATAATCCAAAAACATTAAATGGAATTAAGATGATAATCATGGCTAGTCTAGAGCAGCAATTTTTCTTTTATCAAGTAAAGGCACGTGTCCTTTGAGTCCTTTTCTGGCTCGGACACGTCCTCCTATTCTTGAACCACTGGCTTACCCTTAGTCATATCTGTATGGTTTTACATCACTACAGGGTAAGCTGGCCAAGCCTAGTGAGGAGTTCTGACATAGTCATTCACATCAAATTAGAATAGAATAATAACAATCATATACAATATAAGTTCAAAATGAAATGTAAGTGTCATGTAATGCGTGAATGCATTAAGTGAAAATATGTCCACTTGCTTAAGTTGGAAACCTGTCAACCCGCATCTGCCCCTTAGCAGACTTTTACCATTTAGTCGGTATAGGCAAAGCCTGTATCTACTCCTCGAGTAGGCTTCCAATAGTATAGTGGGCTTCTGGTAACAATTCTACTAGGTACACCATCCAAGGAGAACCCACAGGAATTCATCATGTATTGTGCATGCAAATGATGAATGCACAAATATATTAAGTAGCCGTGAATGATGTATCATATGATCATTCCCATTCTCATATTAGAATCATTGTAGTTTTCATGCGTACAGTAAGGAAGTGACAATGAGCCGCAATTGTTGTATTATACTCCGCATCCTATCATTTTCAATTTTCTATTGGGTTTACTGTTCATAACTATTAAGTCTTGAATCCATATGGTAATGGTATACTCACTGCATGCTATGGAAAAGGCGAAAGGTGTAAGAGATTGGTGCTACTCTTCATAAGGGATCCACCATGGATGTGACATGATCTGAAAATCAGAACATCTAGATTATCCTCGTTGCTTAACCATGTTTCGATTCTTCTACCATGTGATTCACCACCTCTAAAACACAACTTAAGTTATAGTACAATACATCCTAACATATTTGTGATCATCTTTTAATGATCAAAAGTATTTATTTGATAGCCCTCATTGTTGATTTGTGATTTTTTAAAAATGTCTAACATTGGAAGATAATGTTAGTGGCCTAAAAGATAATGGTTGAACAATAAATGATTTAAATAATGAAAGGGCTAAAAATTTTACTCTACTAATTTTTTTAAAAAAATTCTCAATTCTAGTAAGGACCATTATAGAAACGATTTACTAAGAAATTTAAAGAAATGACTGAGGCCAAGTTTATCTCTCTTAAATGTGTGGAGAGGTGTCTGGATGTTGTAGTTCTTTAAACTTGCAAAATCCAAAAAAATTAAAAATTAAAAAAAATTAAAAAATTGTTTGGATAGTTCTTATCTAATGGACTTCTGTCTTACCAATAGAGTTGTTGTAGCTATTTCTTTACTCTGAAGAAAGTAATTTTACCCAATGAGCTTATTGTAAATAGGAGTTTTTTCAATAAGAGCTTATTAAAATAGCTCTAATTGAAAATGCTTTTATTGAATTAGATAAGAGATGATAAATGGGCACTTATAGTTTCATACCCTGAAATTTGATACCTGAGTTGGCCAAGCCCGACTTTGAATCCCATGGTCATGTTTCAAATTTTTTTTAAAGCATACACAACCACAATAAAAATCACATTACAACAAATCTACTTCCATAAATTTAATACAAATTCTATTTCAATGATCTAGTCTCACATTTCGAACTCACACTATTTACTTACATTTTTTTCTTGATACAATATAAAAAAAGAAATGTATGGCTAGCCAGATGCCTAGATCTCCACTTCACTCCACTCCTTAATCTTACGCCCTACAAAACTGTCTAAGGTAGGGTGAGCATAATGGCTCTGTGGGGTTACTTCACACTCGCAGTTTAAAAAATTACAGTTTTACATGAGAACTTAAACCAAATCAACACATGATATAAGATTAATGCATAAAATTACAATGTAAATAACATTTCTAATTCGAGACACAATGCACATGAACAACAATTAATCGATAATAGTTAATCATTTATAGATAAGCTGAGGCAGAGCACCTTCCAGACCATTTTAAGGAAGGACCCAAGGTAGAGCACCTGTGGAATCATTTTAGGGATTAATATAGAGTAGAGCACCCGTGAACATCTTTCGAAAATGACACTGGGCAGAGCACCCATGCATACCATTTTAGAAAATGACCTAGGGAAGAGTACATGTGCAATCAGTTTCATTCATATTATAAAACAAAAGTAGTAGCACTATGTTATAAATGCACATGATTAGATGCACAATGACAAGCAATGTGAATGTAAAATTTTATTCTATCATATAATGCATTCAACATAATAGGTTAAGTTCAATGCAAGAACGTATGTTAAGATTTAGAATCATAAGTCTAACCTTACTACAAGCGTAAATATTCTAAAATAACAATTAAAAGACAAGTTAAAGCATTCATTATGAGTTCCACATTAACTAATCATAAACAGCACGTACGTAAGGATGAGAAATTTATAACCATGGAGGATCACCCACCTGATTAGATGCATAAGGGTCTTATCTATTATTGGAAATACGTGCTCATCATCTAAGTTTGGTTCTAGTTACATGCAGTTCAACTCAGTTATACTTAACATGACCCGTTACGACTCTGTAGGGTGTTTTAATGTGCATTGATAGAATTTCTGCATGAAATCACACCTACTAGTTCATTAATTCATATTATAGGGTTTTTGATACTATAGGCTTGGATTCGACTAGATTAGCACGTTAACTTACTAAGTTAACTCAGCAAGTCATGGTGTAAAAGAAATGAATACTAGTGTTCTATTTCAAATCAAATGAGTTATAAGGAGAACTTATCTATATAATGATGAATACAAGGATTGATTCAACAATATGAACAATCAGTTTGGCACCTCAGCGAGTTGACTGACCGAGTCAACTCAGTCAACAATCTCCTTTCTTCCTTATCTCTTTTCTCTCTTTTCTTATCCTTTACTCATTTTTATTCTTTGATTCAACCTTCTAGAACATACCTAACCACAACTCGGACTAGACCAACTCGAAGTGACTTAGCAAGTCACAACTCATTGTAAAGCGTGCAATTTCTCCCTCTATCACTCTCTCTTGATCTTTGTTTCATTCTCTATATTTCCTTCCTTATTTTTTTCACTAGATCCGATGTAAGGATTTTATAACCTTCTAATTCTGAAATCTAGTTGTATGAGAGTTTGTGATGGATTGAGTTATAGGTTGGCATGATGAGTTTTCATGACTGTGTTTACAATGTTATCTGCTTCTAATCACTACATGGGTTCTAATGGTAACATGGTGATTAGATGACGCTCATATTGGCTTTTCAACATACGACTCGAATTTGGATCAACGACTAGACAAAATACTTTGGCTAGGGTTCGTGTTTTGTGGGATGAGAAAACAATAATAGCAAGTGTCTTGAGAAAAGTCTTGTATCTGCAAGCTCCAGGGGATAGATCTATCCCTTGGAGCTTGCGGATACAAGATTTTTTGAAGTCATTTTGCCGATGGGTTCAGATTTAAAAGGTTTCAGGTCAACATTGCAAATGTCTTGTGAAAGATAGAGTCCAGCCGTTGTTTTTTAAAATTCTTGCATACCAAGTCTTGGAAACGATCTCACTTAGATTTGCTGGAAATGATCTCACTTGAATCATTTTTACTTTGGAAGGAAAAAATAAAAAAAATCTCATTTCAAATATGCCATTTGCACGCTCGAGCTGAAGCTGTATTCCGGTTTGAATGTCGCACAAGTGAAACGAAGCTAGGTGGGGTCCATGTAATGATTTGGAGAGATCTAATTCATGCATTGGGTTTAAGTCAACGGTTATTTGATGATAATCAAGTACATGTAGATACACGAGTTAAACATATTACCTTCATGATTCATACATAGGTAAGCTATTATATCAATTGTTACACTGAATTGCAGAATGTATGATTGCCTATGAATCAATTGTGGATATCATAAAACTTAAACTTACATGCATACTTGATAACAATAGATTGTTTGTATGCGAACCGATTAACCTTTTACACCTTACATCCTTTTGAAAACCCTTTTTTAATGGGACTTAAGTTTCCTATACATGTAGGTGAGGAGAGTAAGACCCTGTATGTATATATTTTTTTTAAAGATAAGGGGAGGCGGGGGGCTAAAGTCATTTAACCTATCACAAATACTCCTCCCTCAAGAGTCTTCATACTAGATAGAGTCCATGTCTAAATGAAGTATTATGGATGCATTACATAGTCCAAGTGCACCACCCTCCATTACGTATTTGAACTGATCACAACATATATGAGGACCACTAGTATGCTCAACCTAAATATCTAGTGGTCAGATCATCTATACCATTAATCACGTACGTCCCACCTAATAGAAGTCTTACAGGCAAAATCACAACTAAAAATTGAGGGCGAGGACAATTGAAACCTTCTTTGGCCCACCATGATATTGTATACCATCCAAACCGTTCATAAGGTTATTTCACTGAGAATGAAAAACCAAATGTCAGTGTAATCTAAAACCTCAGTGAGACTTAAGAAAGTTTTAATGGTAGACATCCACATCCCAAGTTCTGCAAGCAGTGTGCCCACTAAAGTTTTGGATTGGCCTTATTTTTCAGCTCGCTTGATTAGCATGAGAATTTTCAAGTGATGGACAATATAAATGTCACACACATCACGGTAGGACTTAAGATCTTTTTGTTGCCCTACTACCATCTGCTACTATGTCCTAAGAAATCCACATCCTGAATTGATGTGCCAAGTGGACTCACTTCTCCAATGCCTTCTAATTGAAAACAGATTCGATGAGGCTCGGGAAAATATGGTGAGATACTAATGTGGCAAGATTTAAGTGGGCTACACTGATGTTTGAGATGGAGCCACACAAACATACTCGTAACATGGGAGCAGATTTAGGCTGGGGATCATATAATTTGGGCAAATGAAATGGCACCACATCACTGATAAATGGAATTCATTATTACCCAGCCTAGTTCATCACACTTTGGTTGGACCAATCGAATCTCACCATGTTAGGGCCTCACCAAACTTGGTGTTTCCCCTACCACACCAAATATGGTTCCTACTTAACCAAGCCTATGTAGCCCACTTAATCAAGGAACGGATTAGGTGTTACCCGTACCGTGGGGACTACCATGATGAATTTGTTGTATATCCATGCCTTATCCATCAAGTTTCTAGCTCATATCAGGCATGGTCTAAAAAATGACAAAACAATCCAAATTGTTTACACTCATTTTCGGTGCCCTAACGTGGTCCAATAGAAAATTTTCACGTGATGACACTACATGTTTGGCACATATGAAGCCGTATTTGCACCCAAATAGATTTTTGGTTGATCTTCCTTCAACATTACATTCCGTTATTAATGAGATGACACAAACCTTTATGTATGCCTTTAGGGGGGTGAATCGTCGCATGCCACATGTCCACGATTCGCACGTCCATTTATGAGGCAACATATTTGTCACGATTATAAAAAACCCGCAAAGAGAACAAATCTAATTACAAATCTGGTGATGATATTTTCAGTGAGGTCGTCTCTCACAGTCCTTCCAAAATAGGAAATCTTCCTAGACACATTCGGAAAATTAATAACGCTCTAGAATGGTCTGAATATTAGGAGATCAAACCTATGTCTAAACCAATCCGACTTTGGTTTGGACTTAAGTCAGGAAAGACAAACATATCGGTTCAGTCAGGTTCCCCATTCCATACATTAATTGGAATTAAGACAATTGGATAACTAGATCTAACCTGGCCCGATGACATATCAGTATAAAGCGCCAAATCTCACCTCAATCCAAACCATCATCTTATGGGTGGTTAAATGCAGGAGGTGGTTTGATCTAAACCGTCCTACACCTCGAATTTGACAAAGTGAGCCATCAACATAAAAATGTTGACTGACCATGATCGGTTTAGGTCTAGCCCTTGAGGTTTGTAGATCTTGGTCTGGTTGTTTATATCAGAGAAACTTTGGGAGTTCTAGACCTAATCTTTAGTGAGTTATGAATATCTCCGCAAAAGATTAACTATGAAAAAAAGATTCGGGAAGCCAATGAGTCCGGATTTGACTAGAGTCATTTCTTTCCAATGCAAGCTGCAAGTTTTGGATCAATTAAGGAGATTCCTATATCTAGAACCGTGACGTGAGCGCGAACAATCTAGAAGTAATAAGGAAGCCCAACGAGGGTTTCATCAGCTATAAAAATTATAAAAGGAGTATGCGAAAAAGAGCTTGAGGCCCCACGCCAAATACATTTATCTTCTTTATATTTATATTTCCTTAGTTTAGCCTAATCCAACATAGATAGTTATTGCATAGTAGCTCCCGCCACAGTACCTTAGGAGTAAGAGTAAATATTCTTAACCTTAAGTTGTAGGATCATATTCAACCGAGTTCTGATTCAGTTGTTCATACCAATCCGGTCACATCCTGTTAACCACCTGCCTTGATTGTCTATTCCGATAGACAAATTAGGTATTTATGTTTGTTTAGTTTCATTTATGTTTTTTTTAATTAATTATTACTTTATTGATTGTAATGCATTGTACATTATAAATATCAATAAAGTCAACATTGTTTAGCCCAGTTTCATTTATTCGTACATTCTTGTTTATTTAAGAGGCATACAAACTTAAAGACTAGCGAAAGAAGAAGTCTTTAAGGCTGTAGACTCACATTTATATATTGTCACAAAGTAAAAAAGAACCCATTCAGAATGTCTAACCTCTACCTTTTCACAAGTCACCTGAACACAACACAAACAAGTGGTTGAGAGGATAATTGAATACCGTTTCAGTCTCCAATTTATCCATCTCGACGCAGGGTACAATGATTTAATCAGAACTTCTGAGTAAAGCAGACTTTGGCATACCCGTGCATCTTACTTTCACACGAACAACCAATTCAGGCCCTCGCTTACATATGTAGCCTAGTTTGATTGAATTAGCAACAATACAAATCTCAACTGGACCACACGTTATGGATTGAATGTCCACCATTAAAAACTTCTCAAGGGGTACCAAAGTTTTGGATCAAGCTTATATTTTGTTTTCCGTTCGTCCATGTCTACATGACCTTACGGACAAGTTAGATTGCAAATAAACATTACGGTTGGTCCTGGGAAGTTTAGATGGTTGCGTCCAATCACCACTGTTTGCTGTGTAGTCACCCGTGATTCCAATAGGTTTTTTCATCTTAAAAAAATAAAAAGAAAAAGAAAAATCCTTTTATAGCTAATTATTTATCTTAAAAAATTAAGAAGCGCAACATGAGAAAGGATAAAAGAAATAATAATTTGGTCCTGGGCTTCTACCATTATATCCACAATGATAAGCCTTACAATTATTCATACTAGAAAGGAACATTTACCTATTTACCTGAGTAACACATAATCCGCTCCTATTTGTTAGACGCATTAGTCTTGCATCTGGTGGATCACATTTATATGACCTGGATCAAAACAGACCGACCCACTCCAGGCACAAAGGCATTTTCTTTTTAACCGTCCATTCATTTAACACATCCATTGTCCGATCTAGAGAGCCCAAGGAATTTATCCGACGGCCCTGCTCGATTACCGGCTCAGATCTCCCACTTGCATGCCTAATGACACGTGGGATCTCGAAGCCCGAAAACGTACAGTCGCGCGACTGCACATAGTTTTTATCAAAAGCTGCCGCGCTAGAGGAAGACACGTGGAGCATGTATGGTGCAATCGAAATCAACGAATATGATGCGGCCACGCACAACTGACCATACCTACGGCCATCACGTCATTTGTTGCGTGCATAACAGCTTCCCCCACTCCTCCCACCCCTCCTCTCACAGCCTAATAACATACATCTCGGGAGAACCTGATTACTGTACACCATCTCCCCATGTTCACCAATTATAGAATCATATCTTCTGTGTATGGACCGTCCATTTACTGGAATTTACCATGGATGACATAAATTTCAAAAGATCACATTATTAGACAATCATATCCATCGATTTTCCTCATCTTTATTCATTTTCTATAAAATCAACTGATCACATGACTATGATCATCCGATCAAGGGACCATATTCCATCAACGAGAGATGAAACTAGATGAACGGTTTAAAGTGATATAAGCATCATGTCACGTGTACCATTTAGAGATGGCTATACGATATTCCCGTTCTACCGGAATCCACCATATCATCGCCTCTCTCTTTCGTAACCGCTCCCCCGTCTTTTTATTATTCATTCCTCTATAGCTCTCTCTCATCTCTCACTGCCACCTCATCAATCGATCTCAGTCGTCCATTTCACCTATGCCCCCACATCCCATCCTCCCTCCATCCATGGGATAGAATACAAAACCCTCTCCTTCTTCCCTCTTCCCCTCTCCAAAGAAAGAGAACAAAAGATGTCGGCTCTGCTCCCTCCACGCAAATGGCCCATCTCTTCCCTCCGTCCATCATCCGACGACTCCGACGACGACACAGACGATCTCGACTCCGACGATCCGTACGCCTCCGACTCGTTCCGGATGTACGAATTCAAGGTCCGCCGCTGCGCCCGAGGACGGAGCCACGACTGGACGGAATGCCCGTTCGCCCATCCCGGCGAGAAGGCCCGACGTAGGGACCCGAGAAGGTTCCACTACTCGGCCGAGATCTGCCCCGATTTCCGCCGTTCCGGATCGTGCCGCCTCGGCGACGCGTGCGAGCTCTCGCACGGCGTTTTCGAGTGCTGGCTTCATCCAGCCCGCTACCGCACGCAGCCATGCAAGGACGGTCGAGGTTGCAAACGCAAGATCTGCTTCTTCGCTCACACCCCTCGCCAGCTCCGCGTCCTGCCGCTACGATCCTCCATTACCGCCGACTCTCGAGCCGTTCCGGACCACTGCATCCTCTGCGCTGCTGCAGCAGCGAATTTATCACATGCATCTCCTCCAATTTCTCCACCTCTTTCTCCTCCTGAATCATATTCACCGATTTCGTACCATCGAGAAACATCAACCGTTGATCTCCGCCGTCTGTCATCGTTGGATTTTCTTCTCAGTGGTATTAGCTATAACCAGACAATGATCACGAATCTCGTCGGATCGGTGAAATGCATGGATCTCGCTCCTTGCAGCGGAAAACAGTTCTCTGCCATGAAAGCTTGTAGTGAAGAAAGTGAGAGAGATGCAACCGGACCGGATCTGGAATGGGTGAATGAGCTACTGATGTAGATTGGTTTACAGATGTACGTGTACAGGTAGAGTCGGTCCGTCATATATACAGAAAAACGGTATATATGCGATTCCTCGTTTTAGCTTTTTTAGAATGCTTCTTGCTTTTTACGATTATTAGAGTCCATTGAACTGCATGTACAGGAAGAGTGCTTCAGTCGTATATACAGAAAAATGGTATATACGTTTTTTTTTAAATGCTTATTCGTCGTGAGTTCAGTCTATTGTAGAGTCAATCTGCGGTTTGAATGTTTGTTGAAGGATTCGGGGGATCCTACGATGGAACCGGTAGAACCGGGATACGGTAGAGCCGTTTCTTCACTGTACACGTGTATCGTTTGGGACCGTCCGTTTGTTTGCCGAGATGGCATGGACAGCATGACCCTCGAAAGCAACGGTGGAGGAGAAAATATCAATGGTCCACGTCAAGTGGAAATAAAAAGTTCACGTATGTGAATATTTCATGTGTAATACGTATACGTGTGGCTTTTAGTTTGTAGCAGTGGGGTACATATCTCAGTAATCCAAACCGTTGGTATGATGGGCCTGAGTCTGGATGGTCCATGCACTGAAAATTCCTCATTCTACGGGAGATTTTATCTTATCTTTTGATATTAAAGGAGTAGAATTCTTCCATTTGCTAGGTTTTTGGTGCGTGGGGCCATTTAAGTGATCCCAATCATATAAACGGTTTGGATGAGTGAACCAACGGTTCTGTTCATACAAGCATAACGCTCGAACCGCATCGCATGAGTATCCAAATCATCATTCAGGTGCGCTGATGTTGTACTGGGGGCTGGTGTGGTATCTGTGTCAATTGCGCATCCTATCCACACCGTCCATCACGTTCTCCACCTAAGTCTTCGGATGCCCGATATTTAAGTGGGCCACGATGCAGGGCTGGTTTGATTTTTCAAATTCACTGTGAATGCCCCATAAATAACCAATTATTACAATTTCACCGGCTTTAAAATAGGCAGCTATTTCCACTTTGATTAAAAAACGGTACAAAAGGACTTGAATTTGTGGCCCGAGTGTAATATATATGACATATCCACCTCGTCCATCATTTTTACCGGAATATTCTAAGGCTAGAAATAAAGCATATCCAACATTCAAGGGGCCCACGATGGCTATTTGATTTTTTTTTTTTTTTTTTTGGGGGGTGTGGTACATTTGAAGTTTGAATCTACCTTATTTTGTGGCTCATGTCCTGAATTCAGTTAGCATAACGAATGAACGGTGTAGATAATGGATAATCCATATACATATGGTGGGAATGATGCGGTGATTTCCGAAAGAAATAACTATTATCCTTTGCAATGCATTTACGTAGAGCTAGGCATCGAGTCAAGTCAAATTGAATTAGGAATGACTCGACTCAATCTAGTTTTGAAAATGGCCTGACCCGAACTCGATATCGAGTCCTGCATGCCTAACTCGATTTGAGTTCGGTCTGGCCTGGACTGATCCATACCAAGTCTAATTCGGTCAGAAGTACCGAGTAGGGTCAAGTTGGTACCGAGTCGGATTGAGAGATAAGAGAGGGAGATACTGAGAGAGTGGAGAGGAACGAGAGAGGAGGAGGAGGGTGGTGGTGGTGGTGGTGGGTGGTTGCCGGGCTAGAAAATGAGGATGAGAGAGAGAGAGAGAGAGAGAGAGAGAGAGAGAGGCTAGGCTTGGAAGATGAGGAGGATGAGAGAGGGAGAGAGAGAGTTTGAGATTGAGTCGGGGTAGGGTGCGGGCAGGTAGGATTAGAGATGATAGAAATTAGATATATATATATAAACCCGAGTCGAGTCGGGTTTCGGATGAAGTCAAGTCTAACTAGATTAAGTTACTAGGTAATTCAAACTTGACACAGTTTGAGTTCGGATTGAGTGAAGGGTAGTAGATCCATAATCAAAAAAGTGTTTGTGATTGTTCCAGAAGAAATGAAACAAAAGATACGGTAGAACTAGGACAGTTATTGTATGAGGTCTATCCAATGCTAGATGCAGAGGCGCATAATAGATCGATATGAACATCATGAGCTGTCCCGTAATAAAACCAGTTGTTGCTGATACCTCCTTCTCGGTTCCTTCTTCCATAACCCGAGCTCGGAGAAGGAAGAGATAAGAGGGCCCTATGGAGAATGTGGTCAGAAATCCATAATAGAGTCCGACCACAACGACCGAATTTATTATCTTCATGCATAAGGATAATAGATTACCTAGTAGAAAAGATTTCAAAATCATCACTAACTAGATTAAGTTACTAGGTAATTCAAACTTGACACAGTTTGAGTTCGGATTGAGTGAAGCCAACTTGGTTCGGACGAACTCAGCCATTTTATTCAGGTTAAGTTGGATCTGAACAAGTCGAGTCAAGTTACATCGAGTCGTCCAATGCCCACCTTTACATTTACATTTACTTTAGAAAATCATATGTATCCAAATTCACCCAATGGGTTTTGGGGCTGATATTTGGTGTCCCTTCACCATCATAATGGGGTGTGTGTAATTAATGGATTAGATAGCATTAACACAACACGGTGGGCCAATAAACAATGGATAAGGTTTTATTGGTTGGGGTTCCCTCCCAACTGTTTCTTGTATTCGTGTGGCCCACCGCCCACTTGAGTTTCCGCTGGATGGCCAAAGATCTAAGTGCACATCTAACGGACAGGATGGATCTGATTCAGATTTGACGTGGGCCCCACAACAGCCCGATAAGTGGTCAGTTTGTACATACAGTTCGGGCAATGGGTGAATGTGGAAATTCCTCAGTCATGTGGGCCCCATCTGATGACCGGCTGATCTTTGGCCACCCCACGTAGAGAGTGGGGCCAACTAGATGAATTACCGTGACATTGTGCACGACTTCCGCAATGTGGAGACCATGCTTTTGTTGTTCTCTCTCCACAAATCATGCTTATGGTTTGATACAGTCCGCGGGCTACTGAGTGAATTCGTAGTCCGCTAGCTGGGCCCGTATGGACCATTGAAAGACGTATGTGAACCGTTGTTATATTTTCTTTGGTAGCCGTCTATTAGTTGGGCCATCTATTAAAGGGTTAAAATTTTGATTAACGGTTAGGAATCCACAGCCGAAATCCTCACCCCCTTTCGGTGCGCTGTAGTACATGGAATGCGTATGCGGATCGATCATAACCGTCCTATCTCTTGCCTGAGTTCTTAATGCCATGTGGCCCATAATTCTTACACTATAAACATTTGACCCAACGTATCTATAGACTCCTTTTTTTCTTTTTTTTTTTCTTTTGAATGGTTAGCATCTTCTTAACAGAAAGGGTAGACGCTTCGGCCTTACTTAAATCAATAAATCCTCAATATTGTCCAAGAGATGAATGATCAGGATAATATATCCATTCATGCACTCATGTGGACAACGTTCATATAAGAGACTTCTAAGCACAAGATTCAAGACACGCATGTGGGGGCACACCGTATAGATGATCTACCTGGTCGAAATGTCAGGCAAGTCCACTGATTATCAGGTGGCCACAGTACCAAAAGAAAATGTACACGTAGCTCTTAAGATGAGAGTGGTTTTTGGGAAGGTATAGTATCCATAGGACCCACTGGTGTAACTTGCATAAGTATGTGGGGAGTGTACTCCGGCGTGGAACTTTCCCTGGCATTGGTACTGTACTAATGTTGTTGTATGGTTGAAATATCTAAATTGAAAGGAAGTTCCAAATATTATGAAGGTAACATTTTATAGTTTTGAATTTTATTTTTTTATATATCAGATTGCCTTTGTCCATGGATGAGTAGAATAAATAAAAAATTATGTCGTATTCAATTATGAAAAAGTGACGTGAACGGAACTTGTTATTGGGACTATAAAATCTACATCCAATTCACTCATTTTCTTTTTAGCTTTTTATTTATATGGAAAGATACTAATTTCTTATTGACATGATCTTTTTGTGGTCCACAAAACTTGATAACTTATAATGGTGTTTGTTCGATACGAATTATTTTCTTGAGGTGTAGTCAATGTAACAGGCTGATATTGATCATGCTTCTAATAATGGCCTTTTATAAAATTTTGAAGTTAATGGATGTAGTGGATTCCACGCATATGCGATGGCGGATCCCACAGATGGTATCCTTATAATGTTAAGGGTTAGGGTTGAAGTTGCCATGTGTTGAGGGTTGAGGTTATTATGTCTCAAGGGTTGAGGTTGTCATGTGTTGAGGGTCGAGGTTGTCATATGTTGAGGGTCGAAGTTATCATGTGTCAAATGTCGAGGTTATCATGTATTAATGGTCGAGGTTGTCATGTGTTAAGGGTCGAGGTTGAGGTCAAGGTAGTCATGCGTTGATGGTCGAGGTTATCATGCGTCAAGGTTCGAGGTTGTCATATGTTAAGAGTTGAGGTTGTCAAGGTTGAGGTTGTTATGGTCGAGGTTATCATGTGTTAAGGGTCGGGGTTGTCATATATTCATTTCATTTATTATTGAAATTGGATTAAAGGTTATAAAGGATTAAATTCGTAGTGAAAGAATATTTTACTTCGTAGCCATTGGTACCGTAGCCTAAGACTCACAATGGGGTGATCCATTCCATCCACATTGTCAGTCAGCTCGTCGTGGACCCAAGAAATCTTGATTTGTGTAGGGTCCACTTCCAACAAACACCACAGTGAGTCTAAAAAGTTTTAACAACATCTTGATCTCCTAAACTCTTTATCCTGTTTAGACTGTGGCTTGGGACTTGATTTGGCTGATGTTTCTATCTCTTTTGACTTGGGTCTGAACCAAAGCTAGATTGGCTTGGACATTTGGTCGGATCACATAATATTTGGAATCTTCTTAAGTAGTGCTGGCTTTCTGAACGTCTTTGAGAAGTTCTCTCATTTTTTAAGGACGGTGAAAGATGGCCTCACCAATAATATTAATATTATATCCAAATACATGATTAGATCCGTTCTCTCTATAACTCTTTTACAGTCATGCCAGGTACGTAACCCATTAAATAGACATGTTGATCGCTCCCTAGCATGCAAAGATTCATTCCTTCAAAGGCATGTATAAGAGTATCCCATCCCAGGACATTAATAACAAAATAGTTATGGCCAAAGGAAGATCAATCTAAGATCTCTTAACGTGAGATTCCTTTTTTCAAAAAATGAGTATAAACAGGTTGGAAAAACCCTAACCAGAGCAGGGGCAGTTTAAGTTGATGTGCCCAACCCAAAGACGAGTAGACCCAACCTTGAACCCTGTCCAAAGAGGAGGTGAGCCCGGAACGTCCCCATTCTGAGCGGGTTCAAAGAACCTGTCAAATCGGGTTGGGTCCCTTGCTGGCCCGGTGGATGTAATGACTCCTCTTCTAGAAGAGGAATCTGGTTGAGATATGAAGGTAGAGTGTTTATTGCGAAGATACGACGGTAGCGGTTGGCAGTGTGTTTGGAATGGAGGAGACCGGAATCAGTAGGTGGGTAAGAAGGAATGGAGCGCGTGGGGCACAGCACGTGCCTTCGCTGCGTTTTTCCAGAAACAAATTGGCTACTCCCCTGCCACCAGCCCGGGAGCTGATGGTCGGTACTCTGTGGGCCCACCATGATGTATGTGTTTCATCCATTCCGTTCATCCATTTTTACAGATCATTTTATGACTCTGTCCAAAAAATGAGAGGGATATAAATCTCAGGTGGACCACACCACAGGAAAACAATAATGATTGGATATGCACCATTAAAATCCTCTTGAGGCCCACTGTACTGTTTATTTGACATCCAATCTTTTGATTAGGTCATACAGATCCAGATGAAGGGAAAAAACAAATATCATCTAGATCCAAACCTTTTATGGCTCCCAAAAAGTTTTTAATGGTCGACATTCATTCAAAACTGTTTCCTGTAATGTGGTCCACTTGAGATTGGGATATACCTCATTTTCGGTTTTATTTAATAAAATTATCTAGAAAAAGATGGACGGCATGGATGAAACATATACATCATTTTGGGGCCCGCAGAGCACTGACCATCAGCCATTGGCTGATGGCAGGGGGAGTAGCCAATCCGTTTCCCCTTTTTCCAGAAAGCGGATTGCGTAGTAAGAGAAATTTACGACTGTGGACCCCACCTTTTACCCAGTGGTTTTTTGGAAGCAATACAAACTTTGAATACGCACTTGGACCTCCTCGTACGGCCACCGAATTTGAGGACGAAAATACCCCTGTCTTCCTCTGGCTGGCATGCAGAGACGAGCGCTGACGGACAGTCCGGGCGATGGGAACTCAGGTGGGGCCCACTGTGATGTTTGCGAGAAATCCTCCCCGTCTAAGTTCATTCATAGGGTCACAAAGACCTCGATGAAGAGGAAAAACAAATTTCATAATGATTCAAAACTTTTGTAACCCCTAAATGGGTTTCAATGGTAGACGTTCAATTACCCACTGCCATTTACAGTGTGGTCCACTTGATAGCTAGATTTGTCTTATTTTTCAACTCAAGCATTAATACGAGTTCTCCAAATAGATGGACGGTTTGGATATAACACATACCTCATAATGGGACTCACAAAAATCGGTGGGGATTAAAATGGGGAAGAAAGGAAAAAAAAAAGGAACAGTGAGTTGGGACCGGGTGAGAGCTGGGCTATGGCTACGGATTATAACTGTAGCCGTAACTGTAATGCTATGCACCTTTTTCTCTTTTTTTTTTATTTTTTTTTATTTTTTATTTTTTACATGAAGAACTTTTTCTCCCTTACATTTTTCTTTAATACATAATTATGTAAATATGTATATATAAGTATATAAAAATATTTTTCTATCTTTTAATTCATTTCTTTGTCCATTTATTTAACAAGCATATTTTCTAAACTAGAATGTTTTTTTTTTCTTTTTTTTTTTTACACATGCACACACACCCCATGCACTCACACTAGTGGAATTTCACCACGTATGGATACTCGAATGCTTAATCGGGTGTTGAAACTCATAAGAATCTACCACCCGAGCAAGAGTAAGAATCCTAAACTAGAATGACTTACTTACAGGGAAAATTTTGGGAAAATTTTAGTTCATGGTGCGACCTATTAGACGACTGGCCTGGATCACCAAACCATGCATCACAGTTGAATAAACTCAAGACCCAATAGTACTATTCATATTATCTTGTCAACGATTATATCATTCCTCTCCAAGTTTTACTGTTGGCTTTGATTTTCATGTTTATTTGAATAGGTAGGAAACCATTATGAACTCACAATCATACGGTTAATTAAAATGTGAAAGCAATGAAGAAAATTAAAGAACACAATTATTTATGTAGTTTGTCATGAAAGTGATTATGAGATTATCAAGTAGAGTTAACCGTATGAAGATTACGAGTAAAAGCTGTGAACGCGTCATTTTTTGTGTTCTCAAACCCTATTTCAATTGGGAGTAGAAAGAAAGATTCAGACCCCAAAAACTCCAAAATAAAAGTTTCATCCAAACAAGGAAACTATGTGGTTTATACATGACGAAATCACCCATGAAAATTAGCGGGGCAAGCATGAAAATGAGCGGGGCAAACTAGAAAAACAGCGGGACAAACTAGAAAAACAGCGGGGCAAACTGAAGTATGAGCGGGGCAAACTAGAAAAACAGCAGGGCAAACTGAAATATGAGCGGGACAAACTAGAAAAACAGCGGGGCAAACTGAAATATGAGCGGGGCAAACTAGAAAATTAGCGGGGAAAAATGAAAATGAGCGGGGAAAACATGAAAATGAGCGGGGGAAACTAGAAAATCAGTGGGGGAAACATGAAAATGAGCCGGGCAAGCATGAAAATGAGCGGGGCAAACTAGAAAATCAGCAGGACAAACTGAAATATGAGCGGGGCAAACTAGAAAATCAGCGCGGCAAACATGAAAATCAGCGGGACAAGCATGAAAATGAGTGGGTCAAGCATGAAAATGAGCGGGTCAAGCATATGAATCGTCATTTTTGCAAACACAATTTTGCTATTTGCCTGTGTCATATATAATTGTTACACCTACATATGAATCACCATGCTGACAGTGTGTAACAATAAAGCCAATTTTTTCTTCTTTTTTAGTGCAATACTGACTAAAATACGAAAATCTCACGATTTGTTATTGGACACTTTTGGTGTCCTGCTCAAAGCTATTAAAAAAGGTTCAATGCCATCGACGAACCGTCGATGACATCAAAGTCCCATCGAGAAAATTTAAAAAATACATGTTTAGTCGCTAGAACATTTTGGTTAGTTTGATAACATCGAAGATGTTCGATGCCATCGAAGTGTCATCGAATGTTTCATCGAACAATCGTGCGGGATTTATTTCCTATTTCGATTGTGATTCACCTAGATGCCATGTATATATATATATATATATATATATATATATATATATATATATATATATATGGGTGTAATCAAGAATATGGGGTATCAAGAGCTTTCTAATTCGTTCGTAGGGTTTCAAGCTTATAGCTTAGGTGATTCAAAACTTGTTCGAATAAGGTAATCTCTATCTCCTGTAATTTTATTATTTTATAGTGAATATATGTTGCTTTGTGCCTTAATACATCCTCAGTGGAAGTCAACCGACCAATGAATTGTTCTGCATCACCCAAAAATGTCTCCCACTTGTGAAAATTAAAAATTATGCATTCTGTACAAAGATGTGGACCACTGTAATCAAACCATTATACAAGGACACCAACAAAGTGGATAGTCAAACACTATAGTTTGTACTCTTTTCACTACAGTACAACTCATACACATGATAAGGACACTACCTATTTCACGTGTATACCAACATTTAATATATAAGGAAAGGACTACATCTCGAACACGTGCATCATGAATTTCTCCATCTTCTCTTGTTCTAAGGCCATCTATACATTGTCACCTCCACCTCTCCTGACCCCAATACCATCAGAGAGCAACAGCACAAACTCATCCATTCCACTCACAACTGGGCCACCATAGGTGGGCCTCCCATACCCAAAATCCAACTCATGGAAGGGCAGCTTCCACCAAGCTGACACATAAAAATTCTCATTTAAAATGGAAGAGACCCCTCTATAAACCTCTAATCAATCCACTACTGATTTCACATACTCATCTGTCACCATCTCTATTGCTTCTTTCACCTTCTCAACACAAAATTCCAAAGACTCCTTATTCAAATCCACCACCTTTGCACTTGCACAAGCTGTTACAACAGCATTCCCAACAAACCCCGCTCATATTTCAGTTTGCCCCACTATTTTTCTAGTTTGCCCCGCTCATAATTCAATTTGCCCCGTTATTTTTCTAGTTTGCCCCGCTGTTTTTCTAGTTTGATGTATAGCATACTTTGTAATTTTTGTGGATAGCATACTTTGAAAATTGTTTGCATATTCGTCAGAATTGTAAGTTATGATGTATAACATACTTTGTAATTTTTGTGGATGATGAAATGAACTTTATACTGTCCCACTATATTTTCCGTTTGCCTCGCTATATTCGTCGATCAAATTCAATGTACATGGAACTCAATGCTTGAGATTGGCCTGCTGATTTTCTAGCTTGCCCGGCTGTTTTATATTTATACTTTTATAATTCAAACCGAGTATAGTGGTAGCCATCTCACAAATGAACCCCTCAATTTCTTGACACCCAGCACATGTCCCCATCAAAATCATTGTTCGTCATCTCATCTGCCAATGATTGCGGCCCTTTAGTTGGAAAGAAAATAACAAATTAAGAATTTTCAATGACATTCTCTAGATATGTATGATTCATACCTAGTTACATGTCCCCATCAAAATTATTGTTTGCTTTGTTGATTTTGTAGTTTGCCCCGCTGATTTTGTAGTTTGCCCCGCTGATTTTCTAGTATCCCCCGCTGATATTCTAGTTTGCCCCGCTGATTTTCTAGTTTGCCCCGCTGATTTTCATGCTTGCCCCGCTGATTTTCTAGTTTGCCCCGCTGATTTTCTAGTATCCCCCGCTGATATTCTAGTTTGCCCCGCTGATTTAGGTATAGGAACCTTGGGTTGGGTTGGGTCAAGGTTTAGGTATAGGAACCTTGGGTTGGGTTAAGGTTGAGCACCAACCCGAACTAACCCACCCAACTTTCAGCCCTAATTTCATGTTTGCCCTGCTCAATTTCATGTTTGCCCCGTCGAATGTCTAGTTTGCCCCGCTCAATTTCATGTTTGCCTCGCTCAAGTTCATGTTTGCCCCACCAAATTTCCAGTTTAACCGCGAAGTGATTGAAATTGACCACAAACTGAATGAAATGGATTTTCGACCATCGACCCGATGGAATCTTGGAAAATAATTAGGTTGGTTGGCTAAATTAGCTACTCCTACCCCCAAAATCTTATGTGGTAAGTTAAGTAAATCATTCTAATTTAGGAGATATGCTTGTTAAATAAATAGACAAAGAAATGAATTAAAAGATAGAAAAATATTTTTATATACTTATATATACATATTTATATAATTATGTATTATAGAAAAATGTAAGGGGGGAAATGTTCTCCATGTAAAAAATAAAAATAAATAAATAAATAAAAAGAGAAAAAAGTATATAGCACTACAGTTATGGCTACGGTTATAATCCGTAGCCATAGGTACCGCGATATGGCTACTGATTTAGCGGCCTCTATGGCTACGGATTATAACTGTAGCAATAGGTACCTTGGTCCAGGGACCTGATAAACTGGATCAGTTAGTTGGGGTTGACAGGGTTGGGACCCGGTCGACCGGGTCTGTTGTCTTGCCCACTTTTTTTTTAGATTTGTCTAATTTTTTGTCTTATCTTATAATGAGAGTAGTTAATTTATTTTTTTAGATTTGTCTCATTTTTTGTCTTATATCATTTTTTATATTTTTATTTTTTACATGGAAAACTTCTTCCCCCTTACATTTTTCTCTAATACATAATTATGTAAATATGTATATACAAGTATATAAAAATATTTTTCTAACTTTTAATTCATTTCTTTGTCTATTTATTTAACAAGCATATCTCATAAATTAGAATGATTTACTTACCACATATGATTTTGGGGTAGGAGAAGCTAATTTAGCCAACCAACCTACTTATTTTCCAATATTCCATCGGATTGGAAAATCTCTTTTAACTCTTCTTTTCAACTATAAACGATGGAATTCTCTATTGCGATATATAAAAAACGATCACTTTAAGAAAACATTGAGTGGGGCAAATTAGAAATTTGATCGAGGGAAACATGAAATTTAGTAGGGGAAACATGAACACATACCCCCACACACTCACACTAGTGGAATTTCACCACCTACGGATACTCGAACGCTTGACCGGGTGTTGAAACTCCTAAGAGTCTACCACCCGAGCGGGGCAAACTGAAATATGAGCGGGCAAACTAGAAAACAATGGGCAAACTAGAAAAACAATGGAAATCAAATATGAGCGAGGCAAACTTAAAAATCAGCGGGGAATGAAATCAATGGGGCAAACTAGAAAAATAAGGGGGCAAACTTAAGTATGAGTAGGGCAAACCGAATTATGAGCGGGCAAACTAGAAAACAACGGAGGAAATCAATTATGAGCGGGCAAATTAGAAAAACAGCGGGAAAAACTGAATTATGAGAGGGGCAAACTAGAAAAACAGCGGGGCAAACTGAATTATGAGCGGGGCAAATTAGAAAAACAACAGGGCAAACTTAAGTATGAGGGGGACAAACTAGAAAAACAGCGGGGCAAACTGAATTATGAGCGGGGCAAATTAGAAAAACACCGGGGCAAACTTAAGTATGAGCGGGACAAACTAGAAAAACAGCGGGATAAACTGAATTATGAGATGGGCAAGCATGAAAAAGAGCGGGGCAAGCATGAAAAAGTGCGAGGCAAACATGAAAAAGAGCGGGGCAAACATGAAAACGAGTGCGGTCCATTTGAACATTGATACGTTTAGATTTATCGGCTCAAGCCATAAAATTATCTGTTAAGTTTGCCCCGCTGATTGTCTAGTTTGCCCCGCTGAATTTCATGTTTACCCCACCGATTTCCTAGTTTGCCAGTTGATTTTCTAGTTTGCCTCGCTGATTTCTTAGTTTGCCTCGCTGATATTCTAGTTTGCCCCGCTCAAATTCATGTTTGCCCCGCTGATTTTCTAGTTTCTCTCGCTGATTTCCTAGTTTGCCCCGCTGATTTTCTAGTTTCCCTCGCTGATTTCCTAGTTTGCCTCGCTGATTTTCTAGTTTGCCCCGCTGATTTTCTAGTTTGCCCCGCTAATCTTTTAGTTTGCCCCGCTGATTTCCTAATTTGCCCCACTGATTTTCTAGTTGCCCTGCTGATTTTCTAATTTCCTCTGCTCAAGTTCATGTACGGCTGAAAGTTGGGCGGGTTCAACCCAACTGACCCGTGACCGACCCGACATTGGGTTGGGCTCGGGCAGGATATATCGGGTCCGATCTCAAGCTTGGGCTATACAAACACCAACCCGATAAAACTTACGTTGGGCTTGGGTTGAGGTCTCAGGTTGCCCGACCCAACTCGAACCTGATCAATATATTAGTTACTTATAAATTATATTTGAGTGTGGATTGTTTATGTAGAAGGTACACTAGTGATGTCGGGTCTCATTTGTCCACGTCATTTCCAAGGACTCACACTAACAATATATGCCGGATTTCTCTCTCCCAAATAGATTGCGTACTATGCTACATGACTTTTTAAAGGAGTAGTCCTATATTTTAGCTTGGTTTTTAAAAGAAAAAAATGAAGTTCTTTATGATGAATAATCACGTATATAATTAATAAAATCATAGATACAAAAAATAAGTCCTATGTTGAAATATAATAAACTAATGTAATAACAAAAATATTAGCACATATACACCCGACCAACCCAATCAACTTGTCGAGCCCTCTTGGGTTGGGCTTGGGTTGAGAATTTCCAACCCAAGATTGGGTTGGGATGGGTTAGGGTTGAGCACTAACCCGAACCAACCCACTCGACTTTCAACTCGATCCAACCCGACCGCGAAGTGATTGAAATTGACCACGAAATGAATGAAATAGATTTTCGACCATCGACCCAATGGAATCTTGGAAAATAACTAGGTTGGTTGGCTAAATTAACTTCTCCTACCCCAAAATCATATGCGGTAAGTTAAGTAAATAACTCTAGTTTAGGAGATATGCTTGTTAAATAAATAGACAAAGAAATGAATTAAAAGATAGAAAAATATTTTTATGTACTTATATATACATATTTACATAATTATGTATTATAGAAAAATGTAAGGGGGAAAATGTTCTCCATGTAAAAAAAAAAAATTAAAAAAAAAAAGAGAAAATAGAAAAAAAGTGCATAAAGACTATAGTTATTTAGGTTATAATGTAGCGATAAAGCCACCCGGGATTAATGGCCATTACAAACATTGGCCAATGGCCATTATAGGTGGGGTGAGGTCAGTCAAAAGAGTTGGGGTCGGCCGGCCATTACAATGATTCGACCAAGTCTACCCGGGGTCAAGTCACAGTGAGTTTATAATGTGTTTTTAGTTTTTTTCCTTCACAATAATCGATGGCATTTTTCTTTTTTGTCAACCTCACTTAGCAAAACCAAGTTTGAACTCATTTTGTCAACCATACTTAGCAAGTAATGTTATTATCAGGCCCACACAGTCAACACAATACACATCAGTGGGTTTGCATATTTATATAATCCTCAAATATAACATATGTATAGCATTTTTACGGATATTTGGAAAGAGAAAACCCGATTAAATGCTTCAACCTAGGGTTTGGGTCAAGGGTCGTCAGAACCTATCCAACACACGAAGTTTATAAGGATAGTTGGAAAGAGAAAATCCAATTAACCTAGGATTTGGGTCAAGGGTCGGATCTCACCTCTTGGTTGATTCTAGCGAACAACAAAGGAGTTCTTAGCCTATGATTCTAGCGAGGCACATGCATGAATCATATCCTAAGACTTTAGTGCTGAAATTCCCCGAACGGTTTGTCTTCCGATTCTCTTTGTGTTAGTTGTGTCAGGACACATGCAAGCGGCCATAGCTACGAAAATTGAAAGAGAGCTCGAATTTGTTACCTTTTATCAGCCACACTTCGCATCTACTATGGTAGGACCGATCAGGTTGGGACCCGACATCACTAGTGTACCTTCTACACCTACAATCCACACTCAATTATAATTTATAAGTAACTAATATATTGATTGGGTTTGGGGTGGCCAACCTCAACCCAAACCCAACCTAAGTTTTATCATGTTGGTGTTTATAGCTTGAGATCGGACACGATATATCCTACCCAAGCCTAACCCAATGTCGGGAGGTCGGTCGGGTTGAACCCCCCAACTTTTAGCATGAAATTAAGGGGGCAAACTAGAAATTCAGCAAACAAGAAATTGAGCGGAGGAAACTATAAAATCAGCAAACAAAAAATTAATGAGGCAAATTAGAAAATCGGCGGGGCAAACTAAAAGTTGCAAAAAAATCAATGGGGCAAACTATGAAATCAGGGCAAACTACAAAATCAACAAAATGAGTCGGGCAAGCATGAAATTCAATGGGCAAACATGAAAATCGAACTTAACAGAGTTTTTCATTGCTTAAGCCGATAAATCTAAACTTATTCAATGTTCAAATGGACCACACGAATGAAATTTTTAATTGAACTTCTATTGTTGATCATTTCTTGGGGGCTATAGAAGTTTTAGATCAAGCTTATAATTGTTTTTTCTATTAATCCATGTCTATATGATCTTATGAATAGGTTTGATAACAAACAAACATCACTATTGGGCCCATTATGGTTTCAACGGTAGAAATCATTATGCCCATTGTTTCCCGTGGTGTGATCCCTTGGAAATGACGTGGACAAATGAGACCCGACATCACTAGTGTACCTTCTACACAAACAATCCACACTCAATTATAATTTATAAGTAACTAATATATTGATCGAGTTCGGGTTAGGTCGGATAACCTGAGACCTCAACCCAAGCCCAACCTAAGTTTTATCGGGTTTCTCACAAACATCACAGTTGGCCCCACCTAAGTTTCTAATGGTTGACGCTCATTTAACACTGTTTCCTGTAATGTGGTATAGTTGAGATTTGGATATACCTCATTTTTGGTATCATACCATAAAATGATTTGGAAAAATATATGGACGGCATGGATGAAAATCATACATCATGATGGGGCCCGCAAGAGGAGTACCGAATCCGTTTCTGTGAAAAGGAGGGGTATTTCAGTAAAAAACAGCGGGGCAAACTAGAAAAACGGCGGGGCAAACTGAAATATGAGTTGGGCAAGCTAAAAAAACAGCAGGGCAAAATAAATTAGTTACATAAGCAGGACAAATCAGCTTGCTGTAGGTTTTTCTGATGGCTATCTAGCACTTTGGAACATGAAAAGCATGAAAAGAAAAAAATGGGAAACATGAAAATGGGAGAAACATGAAAAACAATAAACTAGAAAAAAATGGAAACATAAAACAATGGGAAAACTAGAAAACAATGGAAAAATAAGAAAAACATGCCCCGCTGTTTTTCATGTTTCATGTTGGATCCACATGTTTTTTAGTTTCTCTTTTTTCATGTTTCCCCTTTTTTCATGTTTTCCCCATTGTTTTTCTAGTTTACCCCCCTTGTTTGCTCCGCTATTTTTCTAATTTTCCCGTTGTTTTTCATGTTTTCCCAGTTATTTTCTAGTTTGCCCTACTGCTTTTCATGTTTCTCTCGCTTTTAGTTTGCCGCTCTTTTTTAGTTTGTCTCGCTATACTTGATTTGCTCTTTGTTTTTTCTAGTTTGCCCCGCTATATTTCATGCTTATCTTGCTCAGTGTTATGTTTGCCCCGCTCTTTTTCATGCTTCCCGCTCTTAGGATCGATACCAAGACCTCAAGTGTTGAAACGAGGTATTTTCACTCGGTCTGTGCAGTATTCTTGTGATTTGAATCTGTCTTATTTTTCATCTCAAGCCTTAATACGAGCTCGTCAAATAGATGGTGGGATATAACACATACCTTATAATGGGACCCACAAAATGCCGTAGGAATTATAACGAAAAAAGAAAAAGAAAAAGAAGCTAGTGAATTAGGGTCAGTGGGACCCTATAGCTAATGGTGAAAATAAGTGTTTTGACCTGATAGATGGAGGTGGTTTCACACATACTGCATAGTGGGCTATATAATTAAGTAAATATGTATATATAAGTATATAAAAATATTTTTCTATCTTTCAATTCATTTCTTTGTCTATTTATTTAACAAGCATATCTCCTAAACTAGAATGATTTACTTAACGTACCACATATGATTTTGGGGTAGGAGAAGCTAATTTAGCCAACCAACCTAGTTATTTTCCAAGATTCCATCGGGTCGATGGTCAAAAATCCATTTCATTCAGTTTGTGGTCAATTTCAATCACTTCGCGGTCAAACTGAAAATTCAGCGAGGCAAACATGAAATTGAGCGAAGAAAACATGAAATTGAGTGGGGAAAACTAGAAATTTAGCGGGTAAAACATGAAATTAAGTAAGGCAAACATGAAATTAAGGCTGAAAGTCGGGCCGGTTGGTTCGGGTTGGTGCTCAACCCTAACCCAACCCAAGGTTCCTATACCTAAACCTTGACCTAACCCAACCCAATCTTGGGTTGGGAATTCTCAACCCAAGCCCAACATAAGAGGGCTCGATGGGTTGATTGGGTTGGTCGGGTGTATGCATGCTAATATTTTCATTATTATATTAGTTTATTATATTTCAATATAGGACTTAGTTTTTGTATCTATGATTTTATTAATTATATACGTGATTATTCATCATAAAGAACTTCATTTTTTTTCTTTAAAAAACCAAGCTAAAATATAGGACTACCCCTTTAAAAAGTCATGTAGCATAGAACGTAATCTATTTGGGAGAGAGAAATCCGACATATCTTGTTAGCTTGAGTCCTTGGAAATGACGTGAACAAATGAGACCCAACGTCACTAGTGTACGTTCTACACAAACAATCCACACTCAAATTTTCCCCCAATTTTCTTTTTCCCCCATTTTGGACATTTCCTTCATGTTTGTCCCCCCGATTTTCTAGTTTGCCCCGCTTTTTTCATGTTTCCCCCTGATTTTCTAGTTTGCCCCGGGATACGTATTCCGCTATTTCCCTTTTCATGTTTGTTTTCATTTATTGAATTGTTAATCTTCTAGTTT
Organism: Magnolia sinica; assembly: GCF_029962835.1. Classification (NCBI taxonomy): domain Eukaryota; kingdom Viridiplantae; phylum Streptophyta; class Magnoliopsida; order Magnoliales; family Magnoliaceae; genus Magnolia; species Magnolia sinica. The sequence continues at coordinate 16,343,978 of NC_080573.1, forward strand.
TCCCCCATGATTTTCTAGTTTGCCTCTTTGAATTTCACGTTTTTTGGATCTGGCTGATATTTTTTTCCCAGTTTCTGTTTTTCCTGTGTTCTATGTGCTTTTTCATTTTGCCCTTTCGCTACCAAAAACTTTGCCCTTCCCTCTCATTTTCATGTTTGCCCTTGAATTTCATGTTTGCCCCACGAATTTCATGCTTGCCCACTAAATTAACTTCTCCTACCCCAAAATCATATATAGCGCATCGACTAACTCATTCTGATCGGCGATCCGGTGGTAGACTTTTAGGAGTTTCAACACCCGGTCAAGCGTTTGAGTATCCATAGGTGGTAAAATTCCACTAGTGTGAGTGTGTGGGGGTGTGTAAAAAAAAAAAAAAAAAATCATTTTAATTTAGGAGATATGCTTGTTGAATACATGGACAAAGAAATGAATTAAAAGATAAAAAAATATTTTTATATACTTATATATACATATTTATATAATTATGTATTAGAGAAAAATGTAAGGGAGAAAAAGTTCTCCCAGTAACAAAAAAAAATCTGTCAGACTGCCGCGGCAGTTGTTGGTTTTTTTTTTTTTTAACTGTTTTGCATGTGTGGGTCCAATCATGAGGTTTGTGTTATATCCAAACCGTTCATCTATTTGGCGAGCTCATATTAAGGCTTGAGACGAAAAATAAGATAGATCTAGCTATCAAGTGGACCACACTGTAAAAGGCAGTGGGGAATTGAACGTCTACCATTGAAACCCTTTCAGGGGTTACAAAAGTTTTTGATCATTCTGAAATTTGTTTTTCCTCTTCATCTAGGTCTTTGTGACCCTATGAATGAACTTAGATGGGGAGGATTTCTCGCAAACATCACAGTGAGCTCCACCTGAGTTTCCAATGGTTGACGCTCATTCAACACTGTTTCCTGTAATGTGGTACACTTGAGACTTGGATATACCTCATTTTTGGTCTCATACCATAAAATGATCTGAAAAAATATATGGACGGCATGGATGAAAGCCAAACATCATGGTGAGGCCCACGTACCACTGACTATCCGTCATGGGCGGGTGGCAGGAGGCGTACCCAATCCGTTTCCGTGAAAAGGAGGGGTATTTTCGTCCTGAAATTTGTCGTCCGTACGAGGAGGTCCAACTGCGTATTCTAAGTTTGTATTGTTTCAAGAATATCCCATGGATAAAAGGTGGGGTCCACAGTCGTAAATTTCTCGCGTAGTAACTCGAAAAACGGATGGACGGAGTGGATAAACCACGTATAGCATGGGATCCGATTTCGTGCGGAATAGTGCAGAGCTTCGTGCACATGCACTAAGTTGCACACGAGCCACACATGTGACTTAATTAAACCGTTCAAATAAATTGGGCCCACTTTCTATGTTCTGTGATTCCATAACTACACTGAACTGATCTACCTTATTTTAATGATTTTGATTGACAAACCATGAACGGTTAAATAAAAAAATTCAACGGTCAGTATTTATGTGTCAATTAATCAGTAATCACGATTAGTATTTCGATCGAATCTTATGGTTTTAACTATACATAGTGCCTTTCATGATTAGGACGGTTTATTTATATATTAATGCTTGCCACGTGTGCCATTTCTAAGTGCAGGTGTATGAACCATTTCATTTTGTTAGTATACAAAGCTTTGGTAAGCCTACACGCATGTACGACTCGGATAATGTATACAGGGGGTGGCCCACAGGTGTAATAACCTTGGACGCGGTTTGGCTGATGACCCAACACCAGCCAACTAGCTAGCTGATGTCAAAGCTTTGTGGCCCCATCATGATGCATGTTTTATATCCCCTGCCCATCGATTTTGCTAACTCATTTTATTATATGAGCCTCTAAATGAGGCAGATGTAAAGCTCAAGTGGACCACATCACAGCAAAAGGTAAGGATTGAACGCTTATTATTGAAAACTTTTTGAGGGCATATAAGTTTTAAATTATGCTGATATTTGTGTTTTCTCTCCATCCAGGTCTATATGACCTTATGAACATGTTGGATGGCAAATAAACACTGCATTAGTCTTCAAGGTAGTTTTCAATGGTAATCGTTTAATCCCCATTGTTTCCTTTTGTGTGGTACACTTGAGCTTTGAATCTGCCTCATTTTTGGGGTCATACCCTAAAATGAGCTCGCAAAATGGACAGTGGTATAGATAAAACACATACATAATGATGAGGCTCACAGGGCTTTGAGACTGGTGTTGGGTCACTAGCCAAACCGGGTCGAATTTGTTCTCCCCAAAGCAAATCCCGTCCATGCTGGTGGGTCATGCAGTTAGTAAACGTCCTATGGGTTAAAAATGATTAGGCGAGATTTGATTGGACAACAAGTATGGCCAAAAAATTATTCAATTCAGTGAAAAAAAGACCGGCCAAGATGTAGAAGCTGTAGGCCCCACCAATTGACAGAACCTAATCTGCCTACACCACCCACTTAAATTAATGATCTGTCCTATCTCTTTCCTGCCAGCTTGTCACCAGGTCCACCATCAAGATCAGTTGGCACAAATATTCAGTCAGCTTTCTCATTATTGAGGCCAAACTTGCAGGCCCAGGAAAGAATTAAGAGGCAGGGCTCATAAAAACAGGGCCAGGACAAGGCCAACCTAACCCAGCCCATCCCTAGCCTGGCCCACTGAAGTCGAGCCCACTAGATAACAATACAAGTCCAAGATGAGCCAGACCATTATCAAGACCTATCACGGGTGTTGCTTGGATCATCTGTTGGCTTAGATTGCCAAACCCAGTCCATCAGGAGGACCCTGGTTTAAATTTTGAAGTTGCTCGGCCTAGGCTCCATCTATTGCCTCCCACCCTTATTTCATAATTTCTAATTAAAGAATGTTTGATTTTGGTAATTTTCAGTGTAATTCAAAGTAAATGAGCCATAGTTTTCCTTTCAAGGTGTTTGATTAAGATATAAATTATATTTTTATCTATCGAAAGGTTCATTGGAAAATAAATAATGGTACAATGTAATCATTGTAGTCAAATGTTAGTGACATCATCAGACCATTATTAGGATATATAATCATTATCATTTCTGGTCAATCCAAAAGCCAAACAAGCCTTTAATTTAATTAGTATTAGCCACTCAAAATTATATGAGATATTCTTAAGTCATTAATTTAATTAACAATTTTCAAGGCCAATAAATTAAGACTCAAGCCAAGTTAATTAAGACTCAGCTCTTTAAGTTGACCCAATCTATTTGGACATTAAGTCCAGTGATGAGTTGTTTGGATTTTGAAGTATGGAGAAAAACCAAAAGCATATAGAATGAAGAGTTTGGGTTTAATATGATTTTGACTCAAATAGAAAAAATAAAAGAAGGAGAAACATGACCATATTTGTACGTACACAAATAAGTTATATTTAAACTAGGGGGTATAGCATGGATAATGAACGTGGAGTAAGGAAGGCATGGAAGAGAAAAAGGAGAGAGGCATAGGGAAATGTGGGTGTTATGTACAACTGTGCATTGCAAAGAAAGAGGAGGAGAGAAGGGAACTGCGGGTGATCTATAATTGTTGTTTCTCTCATTATGGCTCCCTCAAGTCTCTATCGTCTAATTTTTTTAGTTTGTTTGGCTCAAAATTTAGTTATGAGTACATGTGAATGGTGTTGGAGTGCTAGAGCTTATTACGACTCCATATGAATTGAACGCTTATGATCTTAAACGTTGAAATAGACAGAGAGACCATGAGCGGGCATCTATGACCGATAACTAAAGTAGTTCAGCCGTCTATAAAACCTCTGTAAATGAAATTAGGTGATTTGCGAAGGAGATCGATGACATATTTTTAATGAGTTTTTTTAAAAAACCTTTTAGTTGAAATGACATTTTCTCACCTGATAGCAAAAATAATTCAATTTATACAATGTGAGAGCATTAAGAATTCAATTGTATTATTTGAAATAAGGGTAAAAACTCATAAGATATTCACCGGTGATCTAATGTATGTGGTGTAGATGGTGAGGCCCTACATCTAAATCTTCATTGATCTAGCGACTTGGGTATAGATAAAGGAAATTACACAATTGAAAGAAAAGAATGTCATTCTTGTGATCTAATGCTTGGCATGAATGAAATGGAATTACACTACCGCTAAACTAGATTGTTCCAACACTCAGTGTAAATGAATAAGAGTATACGACTATGCTAAAGTTGTTCTAGCTTAACAATGTAGACATGTTAGATTATACTACTCCTAGTCTAGGATAAAAAGATAAGATAGATAGTATTACGCTGCAGATAGAGTTGATTTGTGTTAGGGTAGTGAGGGCCTAAAGCTCTTCAATCTTTCTCCTATTTATAGAAAATTGAGGCAGTAGCTGGAGAGAGATCTTATACCTACTCTTCACGTTTGCTTGTGTGGAAATAACTATCTAGGCCTAAAGACAGTTGCGACCTATTAAGCAACATCACGAGTGCTAGTTGTTTATCGTGAACTAGTCATTGGTTGCGTGCATGTCTCGCTCCTATTACTTGAACAAAAGTTCTTCTTTTAACTCCATGTGTTGGTGATGTATATCTCTTTCTTCGCACGAACGTGTATAGTGCGCCGCGAAACTTAGCCAAATCGGCATTGTTGTTACTTCTCTCTTCACGTGGTTTCGATTGTAAAGATTTCTTCTATATGATGCTATGATATATCAGTCGAATTTTTCACTTGCTGCAACCAATTTGAGTCAATACCCTTTTTTCAGTTATGAGGCCACTATGGTGAGTAATTGGCTTTATCGTGTGCGTGAGATACACGGCTTGTGTCCCATAGCAGCAACCAATTGAACTTATTCTTTTTAAACTACTTATGACTTTTTTAGATTCTGATCAAATTCGACTATCAAGGCAGTTAAAGAGATATTTCATTTTACTCTTGTTAAGATCTTGCTGCTATATGGCATTCTCTGAGTCGTTAGATCTGATGCAATCAGATAAAGCATAAACATAGTTAACATCCTAATAAGCAACACAACAAATATACAAAGTGGATGTCAAACAATCATTAGGGTAGACCCCATGTAGCCTTTGTCACATGGTCTTCCTTGTATATTTCATGCCTTATATGTAGATAAGTTGAGAGGCTAGTGCAAGCTATACGCATTAAAAGAAATAAAGGGAAATGGGTTTCATTCAGGTTGTTCATGATATCTTGTAAAATAAAATATAAATCATCCCTTGTCAAGTAGATATATTTTTAATGACAATTTTACTCTCTCATAAGACTAATTGGGAGGGCATAAATGTCTAAAAAAGCTCATTGTGTAATATATACTATAGATAGAGATCATATAAAACTTCAATTAAAACAATCTTTGGTTTGCTCCATGACCTTCTCCAGCAGCTTTATAGTGTAGATCACTAATTTGATTGCAATATAGTGTTAACGAAACTTTGTGCATCTTATTTCATCTTGTAAATAGGAAAAATGATGGTTATCCTTTATTCGTGTAGCATTTATGTTTTTGCAATGTTTGAAGGACTAATTAAAAAACTAATTTGATTCCCTAATATCCACAACCCTTTGATATATCATGTTCAAAAGTATACTACATTTTTTATACTTGCAATTGCTACAATTACTTTCCTCATTTGAATCTTAAGATATTACACATGTCGTCCCAAATTTCAAGACCTTTGAACCCCTTACAATTCAGCCATTATGCCCAAATTCTTCATGCGCCCTACTCAAGGGCCATCTGAGCGTACCCTCAAAAGGTGCGTTTGACACCTATATGTTGTTTTGAGTCAAACAACTTTTCACATTGTGCCATTGTATGCACTTTTGCAAACTCTATTTAATTCCTCACTCATTAAAATAGGCGCTAAAAAGCTCATTCATTGAAAACCAATCAAATTAATTTTTGAAAAATAGACTTCCTAGAAACCTTCATTTCTAGGAATTCCTATTTTGACAGTACGTCCAAATAGGCCCTAAACCAACTTCTTCATTTCCCTCTAACCTCAACATCTTTCATCTAGACCCTATGTTATCACTCTCCATGCATCTAACATTGTTTATTTTACACATACCTCCCTCTTTTTTCCTTTTTTCTTTTTTATTAATATATACATCTCTATAGTTTTCACTTATCATTAAATTCATCACCTCATTTTAACTTCTTCTTCTTCTTCTTCTTCTTTTTAAGATCTTCCTCATATTTTTTAATCCATTTATATCATTTACCTTGGTATATCAACTCCATGAAAGCGGCCCCTCCCTTTACAAGTCCATGCAGAATAAACTTATTCTTCAAGGGTTGCACGTGAGGCCCACAAAAGTGTGTATGACATCCACCCCATCCATCAAGGTTGCTTCACATTGAAGGTTGGACGCTCCAAAAATCATACCAATCCAATCATCACGCAACCACCATGTGAATTATGTGAATTCGAAGGTTTTTGGGTGGTTGTTTAATGTTTTCTATAGCTTGGCCCACCTCAATAGGCCTGATTTTTGGGGCATCTGATCATTATGGTGGGAATCACATTATGTGGTTTAGATGGCATGCATGCAACAAGGTGGGCCCCACATAAGCAATAGTGCATAAGCAGGTGAATGAGCAAGAGAACAAGTGATGAAAACTTTTGTGACCAGGTGAGTAATTTGTAGAATGAGCCCATTCTACAGGCACTTGTAGAAGAACCGGCTTCTGAAATGTAGATCATGTACATTCCTCAATTCAACATATGTATTTATATTTTGAACCTTGATTTGAATCGTCCAAATGGTGGACACAATTGTCTAAGAAGATGAGCACTAAAACTACATGATTTTAAAATAGGCATTTGATTACCAATTGGACGGTTAGGAAATGGTTTTCAATGTCCCAAATTAAGTGGGTCCTACAATTTGGATGGTTCCAACATAGTTCAAAAGCCTAAAAACTTGATTCGACTCGATAGTCAGGTCAACTTGAGGCTTAGACAGGCTTTTACTTGACTTGACTCAATATTTAATAAGTAAAATAAGAATATTTAACAGTTATAAATTAAAAAAAGAAATTATATATAGGTAAAATATTTAAATTTGCTGAAGGAAACTCATATGATGTTTGTAGGGCACTGTGCTGAAGGTGCTTCCTCTTTCCTGTGATTGAGTTTTGAAATGACTCAACTCCAACCCGTTGAGACGAGTTGACTCAGCTTAGTTTCAAGTCGAGTCACCGAGTTTAGAACTATGGTTTTGAGGTGTGTGCCACATGTATGGTGGACAAGTAGCCTCCACAGTGGTAAGCTAGAGCTGAGTTTAGTCTTTTTTTTCTTTTTTTTTTTTTATTACACACGCACCCGCCACACACCATGTACACCGTAGTGGGATTTCACCACCTATGAGTTTCGAACCCAAGACCTTGTGTTGGAACTCCTCAGAGCCTACTACTCGGTTAAGGACTGGAACCCCTGTAGTTTAGTCCTTTCTACGGAGTTAACGCAGGCTTAGGCCGGGCTAGGACGGCCTGAGCCAAAGCATACCCAGGTCTGTGGTCAGGAATCAGGCTCTGAACTTAATACCAACCCATTACTAGCCTGGGATGTCAAAAGACTATGCTGAGCCACTTAGAGGTTTGTCCCAAGTCCATGATTTCAATGCAGGCTCAATCGCGCTGTAGATGATCTAGGTGAAGGCCGAGACAAGTTCCGAGCCCATGGGTCTTCGGGATTGCTGTCCTGGCTTGCCTTTCTTCATTATCATGCCCAATTCTAATCATGTTATCCAAAAGAGTCAGATTCTTTGCTTGCCACAAACTAGTATTTGCTGTTTGTTGCAATGTGATTGAGCCACATCATTATATACTGCATTTAATGCAGTAGAGCTGACAATGTCAATCACAATGTAGGAAAACAAGAAATTCTATTTGTGGCAAGCAGAATATTTGGATTCTATAAAAAACGGTTACATAGCAGCAATATTGATACCATCATGCATTAATGGGTTAAAATGGCTGTAACAGCTGTTATAACTCATACTGTAATGGTATGACCACCATTACTATTATTGAATAGCTTGGTTCTAAGTTAGTTGTTGGACTTCAATTCATTTGTAACCCATGGCTCTTTATCTTAGCCCTATCTTAACTTAAACTGGGTTCGGCCTGTCATGGGAAATAGCCAACCTGACCCAACGGTAGTTATTTGATACTGGTTGTTACACTTGACGTTCGGGCACTCAAAATTTGTCACGTGGCCTCATTAATTCAAATAGGCTGACTAAATTTTGGAACTCACTATTTCCAAGTCATATTCACACAGTTCATTTTCGTTGGGCAATCCTAACATTTGATTTGTGGACACTTTGTTAAAATAAGGCCATTGAATATTTTTCATTTTTTAACTGTCCAATAAATGTCCATGAATCTGATACAGAGATAATTAAATAAGCATAATTTTTGGGCTATGGTTTGTTCAAATTGGGAGTCATAATTTGGACAATTAAGTTGAATTCCTTCTATTTATTTTACATAATTTCTAAGTAATTTTGAAGTGCCTGCGAATTATCTATCACACTCGACTAAAGAGCCCTAGAGTTTTAAGAGTTTTATTTCAATGAGACTAGATCTTCCTTTCCTTCACACCCAAAGAGTAGCAAAGAGATGAAATGGTTTTGTTGTGTGGGTTTGAGATGAAGTCTTCTTCTTCTTCTCCCCACCATACACACTACATAGGTACTTGATTCCATGATATCAATGTTGAAAAAGAGTCTTACCACGTGGCCATGGAGGCCGACCCAGTCTAAGATGAAGACCATTTTAAATGATTAACGAGGATAAGTTGCAACCAAGGTATTCAAAATTAGTTATGTAATGGCCGACGGTAACGGTCATAACCGTTACGTGTTATGGGGTCAAAACGGCTATAATAGCCGTTACAAAAAAACAGGCCGTAACGATTATGTAACCATTTTTTCAAAATATAAAAAAAGGCCATAACAGCCGATACAGGGCCATAACGGCCGTTACGGCCTGTATCATAATAGTAACGGTAGTAGCCGCGGCTACCGTTTTGGAACCCCTTGGTTGCAACCCACCTCAAATTCCTCCACTCTCTACATCTCCATACTCATGCACTAAGCCATGCCCATTAAGAATCTATGCACGATGGATACTATTTAAATGTGATCACATAATATGTGGGGCCGATTGGCATGCCCATAGCCACAAATCCAATGGACCAATCTGATTCGCCCAATCCAAGCCATTGATTTGTAAAATCCCATCAAAACAGAAAATGCACCATCTCCAACAAAAATTGACCCCACATCGTGGGTTGACTGTGGGCCAAGCTTAGAGCAGGCCCAAGCCCAGCCAAACCGATATGGAAGTGGGCTGTATCGTATATGGGCCGAACCCACACAAGCCAACTTGAGACCCTAATTCATTCTCCTCCCTCTCTCACTCCATCTCAGGAGTATTTCTTTCTTTTGGGCATTGCAGAATTCTAGCCAGAGTAGGAAATGTAGAGAGAAAGAGAGACAGAGACAGAGATGGTGGTGGCCTCAGGAACTAATTCCTACGCGAAAGAGATGGCCATCCGAAAGAGGATTGCCAACATGTAATTTTCTCTCTTTCCTTCCTTTTTCTATTCTTCCAAGCTTCGTCTTTTCTCATTTCTACACTTGTTTTCATTCTGTTATACAATCCAAACTTGCCCATGTGAGAAATCTGCAACCTTAATTTGCATAACTCTAGAAACCCAATTCACTGAAATTCGAGAAATTTCAGTACAAATGATGGATTGAGAATGCATACCACTGATTTCATTTCTCATTTTTTCCACTTGCTTTCAATCCAAACTTTCCCATCTGAGAAATCTGTAACCTTATTTGCATTTCCCAAGAAACCCAATTCACAGAAATTCAAAAACATATTTGCAAATGATGGATTGAGACTTGTAAATTTTAAAATATTGTTATCGGATACAACAACATGTGGTACGTTTCTATTTCTTTTCGCTTGATCTTTGTCTTGGGTGTTGATGGACATATCTTCAGCGAAAAATTCTGAAGTGACTTGGTTGAAGAGAGATTGAAGAAGTGGTTCATGGTAAATGTTCCAATGTGGTCCCACTCATCAAGCAGGGTCCATTGCGGACATTCTATGAGATGGAATTTTATCGCCTTTAGGGAAAAAGAAAAAGAAAAAAGAAGTAGATTGAAATTCATGATCGCCGATTTTGAGAATGTCTTCCCAATCTCACTTGAGGGATCACAGAATTTGCTAATGGCCTTCCATAACCTGCATCCATTGCCTCTTTGTACACTACCTGGAACCCATCCCATTTCCAATTCCCTTTATCTTGGCAATGACATCTCTCCATAAGCCATGAGGTTCGTTTGCAAACCATTTGGCTGAAAACAAACAGTTCTTTTCTTTGACTCGTTCTATTCCAGTGCTTCCTTTTTCTGACTTTCGAATTTCTTGCTTTCTTATGAGATGAAATTTAGGTCCTACCTCTTCCCAATGAAAAATAACGTCGGAGCCTTTCCACCTTTGCCATGGCCCCAAAATTTTGAATATGAATATGTTGTAAGCTGGGAGGTTTTAGAGGGATGCTTTAATGGGTGTGACACTTCTTCCCAAGGAGAGATATATCCTAAGAGGAGAGATATTTGTAGAATTGTGGTTATAAAAACTGAGTCTTAAAAAAAATATAATAATAAAAAAAAAAATCGAGTCTTAGTAATTTATAAGGAGACATAAAATTCATTTTTTGATGATATAATTGTTATTCCTAATAAGGTCTTTGTGAATTTTGGCTGTTACATTTGGACAACATTGGTATAAGTGAAATGATTCGTTTCTCAACCATTTATGCCTTTCACCTTTCAAGTGTAGCAAGTTTTGCTTGGGAGTGGACCGATAAGTTGTGTTGAATTATATGATTCTTTATTGAAAGAGAAGATGCTTCTTTGTTGAACCAAGCAATAGTGTAGGTGGGTCCCACATTTTGGTAACTAGGTTGTTGATCTGGTGAACCCCATCATTGGATGGGCCATGCCCTAATTTCTCCCTTATCATATGATTGAAGCCATCCAAGAAAAAAGGAAACCAATGCTCCATATTTAACAGGGGCCCAATCAGTGGTTAGTATCATGGAGACGGGGGAGATTTTTGGGGCATCCCCCAAACAACATCGAGTCTACATATGGACAATTTAGATCCACAAGAGGTGGACCTGCATGTACAGGTTATTGGACCAAGCAAAATTCTGATCAAACATGTATTTTTCCTCTACTTTACTCATATGCCTCTTATAGCTCTTATGGACGAGAACCAGTTGATGTTAGCAGTTTGCATCTAAAATACAATTGTTTCGGACCTGCTTGCAACTGCTCATCTGTTTATCTCTCATCCATTGTTTTCTCACAGATACAATAAAAGGGAGGATGACTTTCCATCCTTAAAAGAATACAATGATTACTTGGAAGAAGTGGAGGACATGAGTGAGTGTAAAAAGTTCAAAGTTCCCTGATATCCTATAAATTGGAACGTGTCTTGAAAATAACTCAATTTTCTTTGTTCTCCAGCATTCAATTTAGTTGAAGGAATAGACGCTGCTGCCATTGAAGCAAAAATTGCCAAGTACCAAGAAGAAAATGCTGAGCAGATTATCAATTCCCGAGCTCGCAAGGTACTAAAAGAACTCTCTAGATTTCTGTTTGATAGTTTTCTTACTTCGTTGAAGATTTTGACTTATGGGAGCCTTTGCCACGGGTAGTTTCAAAATCTCATGTAAAAGAGGAGGTTTATATCTGGCGGGCTGACCATAGACCTTCTGCTAATTTACCATTTAAAAGTCAAACCCAAATTGCTGGTGGAAGTCTAAGACATAACTGTGAATGAAGATTTCAGCTTGTTTTGCCCCATTCATTTGTCATAAGATCATATCATATCAATATTTTCAGTGTCATGTCATAAAACTAGACTATATAAATTCTAACCCACTTTTAGCCCATGTGTGATGTCCATTGTTCTGAATACAGTTATCTGTTCTGAACAGGCTGAAGAACTAGCAGCAGCTCTACAGGCAAGCAAGGGGCATCCTGCACAGCCACAGACAGATGCTGCTGATGGGGTGAGTTAGTTGCTTTGTTTTAATTTTCTTGTTTGCAATAGTCGGTTTGAGAATGATAAGCATGCAATATGATACTGCTGGTGAACTCCTTTGATGTTCATAAAGCTGGAAATACAAATATCTTGTTGTTTTCATGGACTCAAAATTGAGCATTCGCCCAGGTGTCGGGGTATTAGATTGCGTAAAATTAAAATGAACCACCTGTTGGCATGCTGAAAAATTAGGAATTGATGAGTTTGACCAATATAAATTATTATTTTTGCTCCTGTCATGCCACTGACTCTGAGGGCCTGTTTGGATTTAGGAAAAGTTGTGTTGCAACTAGCAATCGATGGTATTGCTGTCAAGCCTTTCTGGTCATGGGCATGTTGTTGCTGACTAGTTGTTCCATTTCTTATTTGTCAAACACCCTGAGGATAAATTGTGGCACGTGTGGGGAAGCTAAAGATTAGTTGGTGGCACATTTACATGTGCGTGTGTGCATTTGATACATCACATTTTTTTAGTGCTTGAAGATTGATGGTGGCACATATGCTCATGTGGGATGCTTGAACTTGGATGGTTGCATACATGGCACGTTGAAAAATATCACGCATATACACAGATAAATATGATCCTCATTTGCACCAAAAGTATAAAGTGTCCTTGACAAATAGCTCCACCGCTCCACTAGAGACACCAAATCCATGGTCTAGTAGTTACATCCATGACTACTTGTCCAAAAGTGTGTTAGCTCCTATGCACAAGGAGCTGACAATTCTACCAAGCAGGACACAACTTTTCCCAAATCCAAACGGCCCCTAATCATCAGGAACTCTCCTACTTATTTTACAGTGAATAGGAACATCAGGATCAGTAATGATCTGTATATGGAATTTGGAATCGTGTAAACTTCAGAAACTCTGCGAGTTTCATATACATACTATATCTGCTATGAACAGAGTCAACAGTCTGTCTTGTATCTAACAGAAGCCCTAGGTGAAAAGTAACATGAACAAAACATTTTTAAAGTGTCTGATTATTGTGACAGTGTGGTTGGGTGGAATAAATTTCCACTCAAAACTAATAGCCTGCTCATTTCATGTCCTGCCTGAAATGAACAGAACATCAATTTTGGGTAGAAAGAGGGATAGATCCCCTAATGCCGATTCTGCTTTTGTGCCTTTCCAAACAGGTGCACCTTTCCATGGTGTGAACCCCAAAAAATTTCCACCGGAGATGTAGTTAAGAGTGTCCTCCAAAATTTACACTAGAAATTGATAGTGCTAATTCTTGTGGTGTTAGCTCAAAGGTTACGAACTCCATTATATTAGACCATTAGTAATCTATAAGCTTGTTTACTGCACTAGCAGGAGATATGGATCCTGTAAATCTCATGATTTAAGGATTTTTGCAGGCTAGAAACACTGAACAGTGGATGTTAGCTATGTTGACAGCCCTCAGAAATGTTAGAAAAACTAGGAGTCATGGGCTGAGGTTGTGTGGAGTCTGAGAAAGTTCTACTATTTAGTGTGGCAGTCATGGTATTAAAAAATGGTTATGTTGCAGCCATAATGGCCGTTAAGTAAAGGAAATGGCCACTCATTACAGGCTATGGGGGTGACCAGTCTGTTATGGAAGAATGAGCCTTATCGGTTAATACAGGGTGATACACCCCATATTGGCACCATTTCGGGGGTGATACACTGTTACAAGCCAATACAACCATAAAAGGGCCTATTTTGAAATTTTTTCCTCTCACCATTCCTCTCCTCTGCCAGGCTTGTCTACATGGTTTATTAACCTCTAAGTCAAGGGTTCAAGGAGTTGGTGCCATCATCATTATTTTTATCCCCTCATTTTTCCACTTCTTTATTCATTTCAAACATGAAGGAAGCTTAGAAACTAGGTTTAAACTAGTTGTAGGACTATTTTAAGGACCAAAACACATAATTTCAGTGGGATATGATGAAATGAAGAGGAATTGACCATTTTGGGAAATATCGGAAGCATGTATCGTTGTCTCAGGGAAACATGGGGAAAATGGTAGATCCATCCATCCATTCATGCATGCGCACACACACACACATTCATCCATCCAACCGTCCATCCATGCATGCATGCATACATATACACACATACAAACATGCATTTCTTCATACAACCATGCACCCATAAAAAATTGAAATGAAACTTTTTTTAATAAACAGATTTTTGGTGGTATCAATACATTGACAATACATTGGCAATATTATTGAAATATTGCCAATACATAGGCGATATTATCGAAATATTGCCAATACATAGGCGATACAGGCGATACCTGGAATTCACTTAGTAAAAAATACTGGCAATACAAGCAACACAGAATTTACATAGTCGAAAATATTGGCAGTATCGATACATTGGTGATACCGAGTGATATATCTCCGATACTTTGAATTTCTGATACCACTAGTGTTATCAGTATCGCCGAGATAGAGGATACTCTGAACAATGTATATACCTACTTGAGGTACGCTAGCACGATTTGTGTTTGAAGGACATCTAGTCCGTTCTTCCATTAATCTCAAATTTGATGGGAGCTCAACTGGTAATCTAGGATTTGCTACCATTTCTAGACTGATTGAACTCAAGAATTCAAATGAAAGCAAAGTGGGAGCTCCATTGAGGATTTTGAAGACATTCTTGTCAGGTCATCTTATTATTAAGGACGATATGATTAATCCTATATCTTAGGCTTGGAAAGGAGCTTGTTTCCCTAGAGATTGGAGTGTGTCACAGAAAATATAAAGGACTGACACTATATTCATATAATTCCTTTAGGGCTCGTTTGGGAAATTGTAAATGGAATCAAAGGTAAATGAATTGGGAGTAAACGGTTTAGTCAATTTTGTTTGGATGGGAGTAAATGAAATGCATTTGAAATTCAAATATTCTGTTTGGATGGGAGTAAACAGGATGACTTGAAATGCATTGGAATTTTTCAATATATTCATAAGAACATATGTGATATCCCATATCAACTTTAATTCAAATTAGTGCACATATATGATATTTAATAGAATGATTGTAATAAGCCCATTAAAATATATACTTCAATAAAAAAAATGAGGAATTTTTTAGCCTTGAGTGGGCCACAAACGTAAGGACAAATAAGCAATTTGTCTATGTTTTTTAATCATTCATTTTGATAGCCAACGTTTGGACGGTTTGGATCATTCTATTGGTGTGATTTTAGTGATATAGCCGATAATTTGATTGTTTTGGAGTATCATCAACGTATCACATGCATAGCGGATGTGCATAGCAACACCTTTGTTTGCTCGTGTGACTCTCCAAGGGAGCTCAAAAAGGCATTTCACCCCATTTACTTCCAAATCCTCTCTCAAAGAGAGGATTTCATTTGCAGGCCCATATACTCCCATTTCATTTAATTTCGACGCATTTACTTCCATCCAAACACACCTCAAATGCCATTTTCCTCCATTTATTCCCATCCAAATGCCCCTTTACACTCTTTGCCTTCATATACTCATGGGGGACTTACAAAACAAGAACAGAACTTGCTACTGCCTTTCAAAATTGTGTGATTTGCGATATGAGTGGTACGATTCATATCATATCACACACCACACAATATGAATCATAGTTTCAATTCACTAATTCTAAAAAATTGTATTGAATCGTATAAGATTATTGTATTAGATTGTAAAATAACTGTGGATTGTGTTTAAAAATATCATTTTTATTTTCATTTTTACACATTTCTCTTTCTTCTTGTTTTTTACCCTTTTGCTTTTAAAGCATGTAAAAGGGCCCTCCCTTATTCAAACATCCTCATTTTTTGCCTTTAGAGGGAAGCATGGAAGAGGAAGGGAGGAAATTCGGGGATTTTGATATTCAGAAACCCAAAACAAAGTTACGTTCAGCAAAAGTTAGTAAAACTTCTATTAAAAGTAAACATGCATGCTACGGGCGAGAATTCTAATTATTTATGCATGTAATGGTATTGAGACTTCCTTCTTTTTTGATAATGGGCAAGAAAGCACTACCGTCGAAGCCCCCTTCTCTGGGTAGAGACATATCTCTGGGCCTAGACAGCTTTCCTTTAGCATTCTTCCATCATTTTTTGGGATATTTTGAAAAAAGCTGTTATTGATTTCATTTTGGATTTATTCCAGAAAGGTTGTATCACTAGGGCTATAGGGGCCTCCTTCATAGCTTTGATTCCCAAGTTAGAAGTGGCTATTGATCTCAAGGACTTCCAACCTATTAGTCTGTTGGGCTCCCCTTATACAATTTTGGCTAAGATTCTAACTACTATGATTTAGACTAATCCTCTCTAAGGTCCTCTCAGAGGCCCAAGGGGCGTTCCTGGCTAACAGGCAAATTCTTGATTGTGCCGTGGTAGCTCATGAGTGCATTGATTCCCGTGTTAGGGAAGGTTTAGGTGGTCTTGTTTGTAAGTTAGACATTGAGAAAGCATTCGACTTTGTAGATTGGGACTAGTGTTTTAAATATCGAAGATATCAATTGATATATCCCACGATATATCTTGAATCCCACTTGTGCGATACGAAATGCACAGGTAGTGCCGATATATCCCACCTATTCGATCCAATGATTATTTTCGATTTTTGATCCATGTTTTTGTTGTAAATCACGTTAAACCAGTGTCAAATGGTTACAAATTTATGATTCTTCATATTTTCCATGAAAAATCATGGATTTTGAACTTCAATTTCGAGATTTAGGGGAGATGGGTCAAGTTGTGGAAAATTGAGAAAAATCAAAATTTCTCAATTTCTTGCAAATCAGTTGCAATCTTTGTATCCAAACACAAAATTAAACATGTATGTAACCTGATCTAGTGATTCTTCTTTTTCTTTTGAATGTATTGCTTGTGTTTCCATACATTTCTTACGTTTATAAATTATATGAATATACTTTGAATATACTTGCATCAGTTCAGTTGGAAAGTGCATTTATTAGGACCCCATATAAAGGAAACCCCTGTTATGTGCAATTTTTTATTTTTTATTTTTGTAATATTTTGATTTAAAAGTGTGTATTGATGTCTTTTTAAACAGTCTCTGAAGTTTCATTGAAAAATTCAACCAATTTCCCAATGTTCCCATGTTTCCCAACAACAGCGATACATAACGCGATACAACCGATATATCCCATGCGATAACTGATATGTATCTATATCCCAAGGGTGTGATACATTACGCGATAATGATATTTAAAACATTGATTGGGACTATATCAAGGTGTTCCAAAACGGTTACGTATGGGCCGTTACGGCCGATACGTAACGGTAACGGTGGAAACCGTTACGCGTTTCGGGGTCGTATCGGCCGATACGGGCCCGTTACGGGGTGTAACGGCCGTAACGGGCCGTTACGGGCCCATAACGGTAACTTTTTTTTCCCATTTTAAGCTCTGTTTTTGCTGTTTTTTTGAAACCTCTTGCTTCCAAACTATTTCTCACTCCTTCTACTACTAATTTCGACCAACCTTGGCTAGGTATTTGAGATAAAAACACATTATATTACAGATTTTTTTGAATCAAAGCTCGGTGGGCCATTTTTCAGAAATTCGTCAAAAATAGGTATTTATACTTTTTTTAATATGTTTTGCTGTTTTAATCATGTCATATGATGTGTTAATCATAGTAGAACATGTTAATGTGCATTTTACAGATTTGGGGTGCCATTTAATAATTTTTTTATATTTTTTTCTATTTACGCATGAATTTTGGCCCCTTTTTTTAAAATTCGAAAAATCAATTTTTAATGGTTTTTTTTGCTATTTTAATCATGCCATTTGATGTGTTAATCATAGTAGAACATGTTAATGTGCATTTTACAGATTTGGGGTGCCATTTTATATTTTTTTCTATTTACGCATTTATTTTGGCCATTTTTTTGAAAATTCGAAAAATCATTTTTTAATGATTCTTTTGCTGTTTTAATGATGTCATATGATGTGTTAATCATAGTAAAACATGTTAATGTGCATTTTACAGATTTGGGGTCCCATTTTATATTTTTTTTATATTTTTTTCTATTTACGCATTTATATTGCCCCTTTTTTTGAAAATTCGAAAAATCATTTTTTAATGATTCTTTTGCTGTTTTAATGATGCCATATGATGTGTTAATCATAGTAAAACATGTTAATGTGCATTTTACAGATTTGGGGTGCCATTTTATTTTTTATTTTTTATTTTTTTCTATTTACGCATTTATTTCGGCCCTTTTTTTGAAAATTTGAAAAATCATTTTTTAATGATTCTTTTGATGTTTTAATGATGCCATATGATGTGTTAATCATAGTAGAACATGTTAATGTGTATTTTACATATTTGGGGTGCCATTTTATATATTTTTTTATTTTTTTCTATTTACGCATTTATTTCGGCCCTTTTTTTGAAAATTCGAAAAATCATTTTTTAATGATTCTTTTGCTGTTTTAATGATGTCATATGATGTGTTAATCATAGTAGAACATGTTAATGTGCATTTTACATATTTGGGGTGTCATTTTATATTTTTTTTTTATATTTTTTTTCTATTTACGCATGAATTTTGGCCCTCAAAAATAATTGCAAACACCTAAATGTAAGATATTTTCATATTACATTCATTCTAATATATCTATCATTGATAGTAGATAGTTAGAAAATTAGATCTATGAATTTTGTAGTCAAATTCAGTTTATCTGGTTTATAAATTCATCAGACAATCCGATACAACTTCTCACCAAAGAGTGGACCGTTACACCACCATAAACATGTTCCAATTTATAAATGAATGCATATTTGGAATGCTTAAAATATTCCGGATTTAATCCATATTTTTTCATATTTCTTTAGCAAAAAAAATAATTTGCGCCGTTACGGGCCGTTACACTCCCGTATCACCGTTACGCCCCCGTATCCGTATCAGTTTTGGAGGTCACCGTTACGCCAACCGATACCGATACGGGACACCTTGGACTATATCGATTATGTTCTTGGTTGTCTGGGCTTTGGTTCCAAATGGCATGGCTGGATCCACTCCTCCATTTCCTTTGCCCATTTTTTTTTGTCCTAGTCACAGTTCTCCCAAAGGCTTTTTTCGGTCTACCAGGGGTCTCAGGCAAGGTGACCCCCTCTCTCCTTTCCTATTTTTGATTGTTGCTGAGGGCCTTAGCCATATATTGAGGAGAGGCGATTGGTCTATTTGGTGGCTTCAAGGTGGCCCCTGTTAGCCCTTCCGTTACCCATATCCAGTTCGCAGATGACACCTAGCTATTCTGTGAAGCCTCTGCTAAAGTTTTTTTTTGAAAGATAACTTTGATTAAAAAGAGAGAAAAGGGAGAACAAAAACAAAGAAAGAAAGCACAGATCTGCTGAGGAGGCAGATCGAAACTACACGCCCAGAAAAATTCTGTGAAGCCTCTGCTAAAGTTGTTGTTAGTCTTGGGAAAATTGTTCACTGCTTTGAGGCCATCTCTGGCCTCAAAATCAATCTCTTTAAAAGCGAAATGTTCGGCATCAACATATCTGAGGACTCTCTGTTTGTTGTTGCATATATGTTTGGGAGCAAGGCTAGATCTTCCCCTTCTACTTACATTGATCCCCCGCTCTATATTGGCAAGCCTGCCAAGCACCTCTGTGACGTGATCATTGAGAGGAAACTTCCCCCCTGAAAATCCCAATATCTTTCCCTTGGGGGGGCATCTTACCCTCATTAAATCGGCTCTGTCGAGTCTCTGCTCTTATTTCCTTATTTCCTGCTGTAAAAAAAGAATCTGTTCTTAGAAGAGATTCTCTGTGTGTGTGTGTGTGTGTGTGTGTGTGTGTGGAATGGTAGTGCTGACAGTAGCAAATTCCATCTCCTCGGCTGGTTTGAGGTTTGAAACTTAATATAGAAGGCGGAGCGGGAACTAGGGAGCTGTCTGCTGTCAATTCGTCCCTTCTTGGTAAATAGCTTTGGTGCTTCAGGAAGGAGGAAGGCTCTTGTTAGAGAGTCATTTTGACGTGCAAATATGGTTTAGAGGAGGGAGGTTGGTTCTCCAAATCTTCCTCCCTGTATAGAGCTTCCTCTGTTTACAAAGCTATTATGCCCCTTAAGCCTCTCTTCCTGGATGGGGTCTCCTTTAGTCTTGGAGATGGTGCGAGAATTACATTTTGGTCAGACTCGTGGATCATTGACAGGCCTTTGGCCTTAGCCTTCCCTGGTCTTGCAGGAATCAGTTCGAATATCTCGTCTTCAGTTGCAATTTTTTTCTCGGTTACTGGTTCAGGTGCCTGGTGCCTGCCTTGCAGAAGAGCTCCATCGGACACTGAAACTGAAGAATTGCTGGAGCTCCTGAATCTTCTCCAGGGCATTCAAACTAACCCTGGATCAGTTGACTCTCTTTCGTGATCACAGTTATCTTCGGGTTTCTTCTGTTGCCAATCCTTTCTCCACATTATCCAAGGGAATCCTCCCCCTCTAGACCAGTTCCCTACCTTCTTCTGGTCTTATGGAAGCCCCCCTAAAGTCGCAGCCTTTGCTTGGATCCTTGCTAGGGGTAGAACTCTTACAGTTGATAATCTTCAGTGCAGGGGGTTGATCCTTCCCAATGTGTGCATCCTCTGCATGGGCAATGAGAAGTCCATTAATCACCTTTTCCTTCATTGCCCTTTTGCGCGCAGTGTTTGGTCTTCGATTCTATCCAAAATCCACACTTCCTGGGTGGTGCCTGGCTCGGTCTCCAGCTTGCCCTTTGCTTGTTATGATTTTAGTGTCAACAAGGACCTCACTTCAGCTTGGTGTTTGGTTGTGATGGCTATCCTTTGTGAGATTTTTTATAGAAAGGAACAGTAGCTGCTTCTGCAATATTTCTTCTTTTTCTTACAGAGTTTCAGGCCTGGCTATTTGGTACATTAAAGATTGGGCATCTGCTCCTACTCTGTTGATAGTTCACTGATATCTCATTAGCTGGACTAGTTTGGAGGGTGCTTCTCATGTGTAGGCTCGGAGGTTCTTTGGCTGTCTTTACTCTCTGAGGGAGGCTCTGTTTCGAGTTGTATAGTTGTTTGTTAGGTTTTTTCCTTTTTTCTTGTTGTCTGCTTGTTTGTTGTCTGTTTGTTTCTATCTTGTCGTGCTGTTTTCTGTTTTTCTCTCTTTGTTTCTGTCTGCTGGGTTGCTTTTACTTCCATAATAAAATTTTCATTTTTCAAAAAAGTAATGTTTAGCAGAATAGAAAGGCTATCAACAAGATGAATGGATGATGTTGATGCTGAAGAAGCTCATTGTCATAATCCATCGACTGACAGACCTCATGGTCATCTCTTCCTTGTACCGACAGAATTCCTTTTCCTTGTAGGTGATCGATCAGGCATCAATTAGGGGATTTTCATTTTCAACTAATCACTTATCTGTGATTATCATTTGGGAAAATAATACAAATTGGTTTCTGCGTGCACTCTCCTGAGGCATGACCAGGAATTGAGCCTTGGTTTTGACAAGGTGGTGGCCCTGAAACTCGGTGGAATAAAATTTGATTCGAGAATATGTCATGCGTCTCTCTAGTTGTAGCAATCGACCTCTTACTCATTGTAAAAAAAAAAAAAATGTTGTTTATTTAGGATGGCATACCATTCACACAAAACCCACCTGTCACTCTTCTATCCTTTGCTGCAACAAATAAAACTCTCTTGTTTTGCCCATCTTTGAAAGACAGCCCAGGGCTGGTAAAATCTTAACTTTCAATAGATGTCTGGCTCGAGCAGTTCAAAAAGTAAGGGCAGACCATATCAGCCCTAATTTTGTATGTTTACTTCCACCTATTTCCTACCTTCATCAAAGCACTCTCATCTCCCTTGGTTTGCTGATGATGACAGTTTTTTTTTAGTAGCTTCCTCCTCCCATCTTTTTGACAATACTTGCTTCTCACCAATTTGATCAGCCTAGCTC
This sequence comes from Magnolia sinica, assembly GCF_029962835.1. Lineage (NCBI taxonomy): Eukaryota > Viridiplantae > Streptophyta > Magnoliopsida > Magnoliales > Magnoliaceae > Magnolia > Magnolia sinica. The sequence goes on from NC_080573.1 coordinate 16,366,016, forward strand.
TCCCCACCACTTGTCTAATTTTATTTTCTTATACTATCGCCGATTACATGCTTTTTTGTAAAGCTTTCCCAGATTTGGGTTTGAGCCTGTAGCTCAATAATAGACAGGACGTATTTCAACGTTGATGTTATGAGATCGAGCATGGCTTACCTATTAAAGTATTTTGCATTTCTGATTATAGACCTTGCTTCTCTTTTGTGTCTCTCATCATATAAGCAGAAGATACTACATCTAACCAGCTATACACTAGTAGCTAAGATCCTGCCTACATACCTATATACATGAGGTGAATTAAAAATGTTTTATCTGTATGCCGATATCAAACAGTGGCAGTCACTGATACGAGCATCAAAACTGGTCGGATCGGCTATCTCAGGTTTTTTTTAGTGGGTATTCGGGCTTTTCCATACCAAATTGGAAAACCCACTGCCTACAACCTGGCAATCATGGTGGGACTCAGGTTCATACTTCCAATTTGTGATCGGAATGCGCTCAACCTGTCTGAATTTCTTTTGGTGATTGTCAAGGGTGAAAATTAATCAGAAGAGGGACTAGCTGGTGTTGACTTCTTTGGAGGTGGTGGTATCAAATGGGGCCTGCTTGATTGGATGGTGATAAGACAACTGGTGATGGTGTTACATGCCGGGTTAATAACTTTAAAATGCTACACATGTATTTCTCAAAAATTTACAGTAGGAACTATCATGTCCAAAGCCTCATAAGAAGAAGTTAAATGTAAAAACACCATGCTCAACCTGTCGGTTGTTATTATGTTTTAGCTGTTGCAATGTCAGTGAATTCTCTAATCGGTGTGTACTTTTTTATTTTTATTTTTTTACACACACACACACTCACCCCTCCCCCACATACTCACGCACTCACACTCTCACCACAAGGGGTGCTTGAACCCGTGACCTCGTGTTGAAACTCCAGAGAGTCTACCACTGAGGCACGGCAACAGGTGCCTCTAATTGGTGTGCATTTGATTTTGTGTAACTAATCAAATTCTGGACTTCAGGCTGCAGGTCAGATCTCTCAATCAGCGGTTGGTGGGCAGGGTCAGTACGCGCCTGCTGTCGCTGGGGGTGCTTTCGCTCAACCACGGCCAACAGGCATGGTCCCGCAAGCACAGCCTGTCCCAGTTGGCGGTGGCCTTGATATGCAGGGGTATGGTGGGGATGATGAAGAAACACAAAAGTTGCGGGCAGAAAGAGGTAGAAGAGCAGGTGGGTGGACTGTGGAACTGAGCAAGAGGAGAGCATTTGAAGAAGCATTTGGTAGCATATGGATTTGAAATTTCTCCAACACAGCCATATCCCTCTTCACTGCCCCCTTACAACTAGAAGCTCTTGTTGAAAGCAATGAAGTGCGCATTCATATGTCATTTTCCATGTTGTAGGCGTATGTGTATGAATAGGTACTGCAGTGATGCGGGTCCTACTGAGGATGGCCCTGGTTCACAACGACATATCTAATAAAAGAAGGTTACAAAAGTCTGCCACGCGACCCGCGGCTCTTTCCAAATTTCTCGATTTTATCCTCTTGTTTTTTTTTTCTTTTTCTTTTTCTTTTTCTCCTTTTAGTAACTACTTTCTTCCTTTTGTGGAGATGTGAATTCAATGCCCGAATGATCCCCCTTGATTTTTAGGCCAGGGCATTTAAGAGCTTGGTCTGCACGTTGAATGACTTGGATCTTACACAATTTCAATAATCGCATGTGTTACACACGCAGGTACATGGGACAGCTTCCTGCTAGTACCTGATGATTGTGGCTGTTGCCTATGTATGCATTTTCACTGTTTGAATGCTGTCCATCGAACCCTTTTGAATGACCACTGATAGGATGGAAAATATCACCTGTTCGTTGTGGTTTTTGAATTGTGAAGGCATGGTGGTGGGTTCCACTAGATGGACGGTACCAATCCCTGCATATGGCTGCCACACGTGTGGTGGAGAGGGGTCTCTACAGGATTTCGGATACACTGGCTCAATGGATGTTTCATGGTTGTCAGCTCATTTAAGTAGGGCCCACCAATTTGAAAGGAAAACAGCCATTGTGATGCAACCAGCAGCATACTGCTGAAACACACCAATTATGAGGTCTGCAAAGGCATATACATCCCATGGAACGATAGCCTATATAGAGTTATCTGTATATTGTAGAACGTCCAATTGGTACCAGGTGGACCCACCATTGAAATTCAGGCCAGTCTCATCAGGTGGCCACATGATGGTTTGATTTAAACTGTCCATTGTTTTCATGCAAAGTAATCCACCTGATGACTGGTTCTGCTTGATTTTTGTGCACGGTGAGATTCATGGGAAGGCCCACCTGTTGCATGGCTTACGTCCAACACATGCCAGACAAGAACTTTTTGTGGGGATGCATGTGAAGTTTTATGCTTCCATGTCATTGCTGCAAGTAGCATTCCTAGACTGGGTTGAAATCAAAATCGTACATTTGATTGGTCAAATAGCACAGGTTCATAGTAGGAAGATCAGTAATGATCCCCCCCATATTTGGGAGATTTTGGGGCATGTCAATCTGTGAAGATCAATTGTCCAAACCATCGAAACCAGGCCCATATGTAGAGCCTCCAACAGGTCGCATAGTTGAAGGTTCAAGGTCTGAATAAAAGATGGATAGGATCTTCCTAATTGGGAGATTTTTGGGGGCCATTTGATCAATGGCTTGGATCATGAGCTCGCATATAGAGACTCCAGCTGGACAGTGGGGGTCCCTATTAGCCATTAATAGAGAACTCTACACACAGGGGCAATCAAGAAAAATGCTTACAACAATCAAATATTAATAAAAAACCCCAAGAAAGCAAGGGTTTCTTTTGTTAGTATGTCCATTGTTATCATCCATGTGTGAGATGCCTGAGCTTTTGTACATGATCCAGATGGTGGGCCCACCTTATACATATCTTGGATGGGATACGCGTGCCAGGTTGGCATGTGTGGCTACCCATAATAGAGGTTTCAGCAGGGCTAGCAATCTTCTCACCTATGAGATGAAAACAAATCTAGTATTAAGGGCCTGTTTGGGAAGGGATTTTCTCTAGGATTGGCAAATTCATGGATTTCCAAAGTTGAATTGTATATAGTTTCAAATAGCTAGAGCTGGGGAAAACTAGGTTCTCTAGTTTGAAGCGCTGCCATTTTGTCAACTATGTAATGACCAATTATCAAGAATTCCAAATCATCCAATCAACACTTGTTCGACACAAGCCAAATTGCATTAATAATTATGGGAGATCACCTGTAGAACACCAGATTCCCAAACAAATTCCCTTTTGTCTGAAGAGCTGTAGCCTTGGGTAAATTACAGATGTGAAAATGAAACTTCAAACGTAGTAACACATCGCGTTTATTGCACATAGCATGATCCGGCACCAGTAGGAGGCTTCCGGGCGTAGTAGTTTGTGACAGGAGCCGCTGGAACTCCACGACGATTGAGCAGGCATCTGAAGTATTCCAACCTCGGCAATACAGTTGAGTTTATATTTGCAGTAGACGTGTCCTCCCTGTTGCTCCACATGCGCTCTATTGAACAGAAAAGGAAGTCACGGTCAGATGGTGGGTGAAAATTAATCAGAAGAGGGACTAGCTGGTGTTGACTTCTTTGGAGGTGGTGGTATCAAATGGGGCCTGCTTGATTGGATGGTGATAAGACAACTGGTGATGGTGTTACATGCCGGGTTAATAACTTTAAAATGCTACACATGTATTTCTCAAAAATTTACAGTAGGAACTATCATGTCCAAAGCCTCATAAGAAGAAGTTAAATGTAAAAACACCATGCTCAACCTGTCGGTTGTTATTATGTTTTAGCTGTTGCAATGTCAGTGAATTCTCTAATCGGTGTGTACTTTTTTATTTTTATTTTTTTACACACACACACACTCACCCCTCCCCCACATACTCACGCACTCACACTCTCACCACAAGGGGTGCTTGAACCCGTGACCTCGTGTTGAAACTCCAGAGAGTCTACCACTGAGGCACGGCAACAGGTGCCTCTAATTGGTGTGCATTTGATTTTGTGTAACTAATCAAATTCTGGACTTCAGGCTGCAGGTCAGATCTCTCAATCAGCGGTTGGTGGGCAGGGTCAGTACGCGCCTGCTGTCGCTGGGGGTGCTTTCGCTCAACCACGGCCAACAGGCATGGTCCCGCAAGCACAGCCTGTCCCAGTTGGCGGTGGCCTTGATATGCAGGGGTATGGTGGGGATGATGAAGAAACGCAAAAGTTGCGGGCAGAAAGAGGTAGAAGAGCAGGTGGGTGGACTGTGGAACTGAGCAAGAGGAGAGCATTTGAAGAAGCATTTGGTAGCATATGGATTTGAAATTTCTCCAACACAGCCATATCCCTCTTCACTGCCCCCTTATCCCTCTTCACTGCCCCCTTACAACTAGAAGCTCTTGTTGAAAGCAATGAAGTGCGCATTCATATGTCATTTCCCATGTTGTAGGCGTATGTGTATGAATAGGTACTGCAGTGATGCGGGTCCTACTGAGGATGGCCCTGGTTCACAACGACATATCTAATAAAAGAAGGTTACAAAAGTCTGCCACGCGACCCGCGGCTCTTTCCAAATTTCTCGATTTTATCCTCTTGTTTTTTTTTTCTTTTTCTTTTTCTCCTTTTAGTAACTACTCTCTTCCTTTTGTGGAGATGTGAATTCAATGCCCGAATGATCCCCCTTGATTTTTAGGCCAGGGCATTTAAGAGCTTGGTCTGCACGTTGAATGACTTGGATCTTACACAATTTCAATAATCGCATGTGTTACACACGCAGGTACATGGGACAGCTTCCTGCTAGTACCTGATGATTGTGGCTGTTGCCTATGTATGCATTTTCACTGTTTGAATGCTGTCCATCGAACCCTTTTGAATGACCACTGATAGGATGGAAAATATCACCTGTTCGTTGTGGTTTTTGAATTGTGAAGGCATGGGTGGTGGGTTCCACTAGATGGACGGTACCAATCCCTGCATATGGCTGCCACACGTGTGGTGGAGAGGGGTCTCTACAGGATTTCGGATACACTGGCTCAATGGATGTTTCATGGTTGTCAGCTCATTTAAGTAAGGCCCACCAATTTGAAAGGAAAACAGCCATTGTGATGCAACCAGCAGCATACTGCTGAAACACACCAATTATGAGGTCTGCAAAGGCATATACATCCCATGGAACGATAGCCTATATAGAGTTATCTGTATATTGTAGAACGTCCAATTGGTACCAGGTGGACCCACCATTGAAATTCAGGCCAGTCTCATCAGGTGGCCACATGATGGTTTGATTTAAACAGTCCATTGTTTTCATGCAAAGTAATCCACCTGATGACTGGTTCTGCTTGATTTTTGTGCACGGTGAGATTCATGGGAAGGCCCACCTGTTGCATGGCTTACGTCCAACACATGCCAGACAAGAACTTTTTGTGGGGATGCATGTGAAGTTTTATGCTTCCATATCATTGCTGCAAGTAGCATTCCTAGACTGGGTTGAAATCAAAATCGTTCATTTGATTGGTCAAATAGCACAGGTTCATAGCAGGAAGATCAGTAATGATCCCCCCCATATTTGGGAGATTTTGGGGCATGTCAATCTGTGAAGATCAATTGTCCAAACCATCGAAACCAGGCCCATATGTAGAGCCTCCAACAGGTCGCATAGTTGAAGGTTCAAGGTCTGAATAAAAGATGGATAGGATCTTCCTAATTGGGAGATTTTTGGGGGCCATTTGATCAATGGCTTGGATCATGAGCTCGCATATAGAGACTCCAGCTGGACAGTGGGGGTCCCTATTAGCCATTAATAGAGAACTCTACACACAGGGGCAATCAAGAAAAATGCTTACAACAATCAAATATTAATAAAAAACCCCAAGAAAGCAAGGGTTTCTTTTGTTAGTATGTCCATTGTTATCATCCATGTGTGAGATGCCTGAGCTTTTGTACATGATCCAGATGGTGGGCCCACCTTATACATATCTTGGATGGGATACGCGTGCCAGGTTGGCATGTGTGGCTACCCATAATAGAGGTTTCAGCAGGGCTAGCAATCTTCTCACCTATGAGATGAAAACAAATCTAGTATTAAGGGCCTGTTTGGGAAGGGATTTTCTCTAGGATTGGCAAATTCATGGATTTCCAAAGTTGAATTGTATATAGTTTCAAATAGCTAGAGCTGGGGAAAACTAGGTTCTCTAGTTTGAAGCGCTGCCATTTTGTCAACTATGTAATGACCAATTATCAAGAATTCCAAATCATCCAATCAACACTTGTTCGACACAAGCCAAATTGCATTAATAATTATGGGAGATCACCTGTAGAACACCAGATTCCCAAACAAATTCCCTTTTGTCTGAAGAGCTGTAGCCTTGGGTAAATTACAGATGTGAAAATGAAACTTCAAACGTAGTAACACATCGCGTTTATTGCACATAGCATGATCCGGCACCAGTAGGAGGCTTCCGGGCGTAGTAGTTTGTGACAGGAGCCGCTGGAACTCCACGACGATTGAGCAGGCATCTGAAGTATTCCAACCTCGGCAATACAGTTGAGTTTATATTTGCAGTAGACGTGTCCTCCCTGTTGCTCCACATGCGCTCTATTGAACAGAAAAGGAAGTCACGGTCAGATGGTGAATGACAAATGCATCTCTACAACTCTGTGATCGAATAAAATTGAAATTCATTGATTTTTTCTTTGGAGATCCAAACACAAACTAGGAATGCAACAAAGGGGAGAAAAGATAAATGATTGTTGAGCATTGATAGCTTGCACAAACAAACGGTATAAAACTAGGAGGAATTGCATGATCATCAAGTTGCAGGTAGATTACTTTAGCACTTCCTCCTAGGGTCCTATTCAATTTTCTCCAAGGTTCTGAATGAAGGAGGACATGCTCCTGCCGTTTCTTTTAATGCCTCACCAGCATGCCCTAACACGAAATGTTAGGAGGAAGAAGAAGAAGAAGAAGAAAATAAAGACGTTTTCATGTCAACAAAGAGTACGGGGGCCGTGATGTCCTCCAAGTCTTCGAGTCATGCCACAGACTCTACGATGTCCCCATTTTCTTTTAATCAAGGAATAGTCCAGTTCAGACTTGAAGAAATCATTGAATTCCATTTGGATTATTTGGGCACTGCCAATTCAGTCTTCTCCAAGGTATTGAATGCAGATGCATTAAGAGTGTGTAGCTCAATGTAAATCGGTGCGTTTCAACATAGAGGTCTTGAATATTTGAAGCCAGCACATAAAAGAAAAAGAAAAAGTATTGAATGAAGAGACAAAGGGGCATTTATCTGCCTTTTCTTCTAATACCTCACCCTCATTACCAACCAAACTCAACCCCACAGCTAGATAAAAGGCTTAAGAAGACAGAAAAAGAAAAACGATTAAATGACGACTAGATGCATTGCTCTGGCACATTTCATCAGAAAGCTTTTGCAGCCGATTCCCAGATGGATCCTGAGGAGCAAGGGTTTATTTATTTTTTTGTGGGTTAGCTGATTAGTACACACCCATGTCAGTACACATTCCATGTCACCCCGCTAGGGATTGATACCAAGACCTCAAGTGTTGAAACAAGGTATCTCCACTCAATCTGCCAGCTGAGCTATGGATATGGGTGTGTCGAGCACTGAGGTTGAATCAAGGTTTGGAGTCCGATATTCAGGTGATCATATACACTTGATATTTGCTTAATGCTATATCTAAGGTGGAATCCATAAATTTGGGCAGTTTAATTTGAAATACTCGCATGCCACATTTGCAAATTCTAAGTAATTCTATCCAAATTCTACGTACTTCTGAAGTGCCTACATGACAAAGTATCTTGATATAAAAAAAACTGAGATCACATCCTCTCAAAGTCCATCTAGAATAAGCTCATTCTAGGTGTTATTCACGTGCATGTAAAGTTCTATTAACCTATATGGGGCTTATTATGTCTGTTCCATCCGACTGGCGGTGAGCCCCACCATGATAAAGTGATGCCACAAAAAATTAGGCATATTCAATCATTTGGTGGGCCACACCATAGAAAATAATGGACAGCCATCCAAAAACTGCCAAATTCCTGAGTTGGCCCACATGATGGTTGGATTGGCAAACTATAGGATGGACAATTGCAAAACAAGTGTCCACTCCTGCTTGTAAAGAATTAAAGTTAAGCAAATCAATGCCTCCATCCAATGATGAAGAAAAAGCTACAACGGAAACTACTCCATATGCTGAAGTTGTAGATTGTCTGATGGATTCCATGTTATGTACCAGACCCGATATAACCCATGCAATAGGAGTTCTAGGCAGATACGAGGAAATCCAGGTGTCAAATACTGGCAAGAAGTGAAAAGATCCTTATCTGAAGGTACATAAGATTATAAATTGTCCTTTTAGGTAGATGTGCTTGAAGTCTAGGGATACTCTGATGCGGATTTTGCAGGAGATCTAGATGATGGAAAGTCCACTTCAGGACATGTTTTCCTCCTTGAAGGAGGTGTTGTTCGTCAAGTAATAAACATGGATGTGTTGCCACTTAGGAAGCAGAATATATTGCCTGCAGTGTGACGGCTACTTGTGCTGTCCAGATAAAGCGCTTCATAGATCACGTGAAGCTTAGTATAGTAGATGGGCCAGTTCATATATACTGTGATAATGTGGCTGAATTTTCATTGATTAAAGTAGAGCAAATAACTCTAGGGGCAAACGCATTGATATTCAACATCACTACATTCGGGATAAAGTAGAAAAGAATGGAGTATTAGCTACCTACCAACAAGGAATATGGCAGCAAACCTTTTAACAAAGGGTATTTTTCTTTAGATCTTCTCAAGCCATGTGAGAACAATGATCTTAGAAATATCTAAGTAAAGAGTCTCACATAGGTCATGACATGTAAATCTAAAAGTGAGAGTATAAAATCTCATGACGAAGAATGTCCATAAAGGGCAATCCCTGAAAGGACAAAACCTTGTGACATAAACCTTTTCATTCAACAGATGTAGCATTAGCTGTGGAAGGCAAAACCAATATGGGAATAAAACCCACTGTAGATTTTAGTCACAACTGAGTTAGTTGTGAAGAGTAAAACCAGTGATGCGAATAAAACCCCACAGTGCATCTTCTGACTGGATTGCATGTTAGTGTGCGGTCTGCATGGCCAAGTGGGACATGTTGGTATGTGGCCATGGCCCACATGACTTCTCGAGATTATGAAACGGATTAACTGTTGCTGATACATTACAAATCTCAACTGCTATTTTTGGTGAGAGGGGTTAATATTCACTAACAGTGATTAGGGACTTCAAAAGCCCTTTGTTTTCTTCTCTTTTGTTGATGACATGCTATGGATTTCCTTAAACCCTTTACAGAAGGAAATCTCAAAATGGCTCTTGATTTCCTTTAATCACAATCAGTGAATATTAACCCCTCTCACCAAAAAATAGCACTCAAGATATGTAATGTAGTAGCAACAGCTAATACGTTTCATAATCTCAAGTAGGTCATGTGGGCCATGGCAACATGCTATCACAGAGGCTGTTTGTCTTGGTTTACTTCTTGCCAATATAGGTGTTCCTCTGTCCACTCTCGCTCCTCTATATCGTAATAACCAAAGTGCAATTCAGATAGCAATCCAGTCTTTCACAGGCAGGTCAAACCTATGGAGATCAACTGTCACTTCATCCACCATTACTTACGGTACAGGGCATAATCCCATATTTCATCCAAGTTTCATTGCGTCCAAAGTCCAGTTTCTCTCCACTCTTGATTACCTCAGCTGACCCATCATGAGTTTGAGTGGGTGTTAGATTATGCTTATAGTGCTTATTATGCAAACATGCAACTATACGGTCTTTTAATCATTGTTCCTATATACATCATTGGCCTCTCATTAATGAAAAGCTTAATTCTGCAAACCTGTGAAGTAATAATTGTAACTTGATGGCATCTCGAAAGCAGATATACTAACTTGTACCTAGGGGTGCACATGGAACCAGTAAACCGGACCGGAACCGACCAAACCACACGGTTTGGTCCAGTTCTGAAGTGCACCGGTTCCGGTTCCGAAAATAAAAAAACTGGTTAGTTCGGTTCGGTTCGGTTCTCGGTTTGGGATTTTGTAGAACCGAACCGGACCATGAACCGAACTTGAAATCGAACCTGGAACTGGACCGTGAACCGGACCTTAGAACCGAACCTGGAACCGGACCGTGATTATCATGCTATTATCATGCTTAATTGGACTTCATATTTTTTAATTAAAATAATAGAAAATATGATAAAAATTTACTAAATGCATAATTTCTATGAGTTCCTGACTACGAATCTAGATCATCAACCACATATTTCCATGCAAAATCTCTCTCTTTGCCTTTAGATATCTCTAAGTGTGACCTCTTTTTTGATTTATTGAAACATCACAAATTCATGATATGGACCACAATTTGGATGGTCCGGATTAATTTAATGTAGTGTCACGTGTGATAAGGATAATTCATCACCATTTTTAAATAGGTACTAAACTAACATAGACAAACACTTTTTTTAAAAAAGAAGAGATTTCAGGTAGCTTACGCTATCTATGCTACACACTACGCTACGCTACATGCGCTGTAGCTTACGCTACCAGGGAGTTATGCTACTTGCGTATGCTACACGCTATGCTACAAGCGCTACTGAAAACACTGTATTTAACTTCCACTGTATGCATACCTGCAGCTGCTGCAGCACGTGGCCATATTGTTTGCTGAACATCGGAAGCATCAGCTGTCTCACCCCACATGCATACTTCACCTCCAAGTACAAGTTTTTGTTGTGAAGCATCATTTATTCCTTCCAATGGCTCGCTGTTATAGAAATCCTCCCAAGGAATATCCAGATGGTCAAGATACCATACTCCTTGGTTGCTCATGATGCATCTGAAACCTTTAGCAACAACTTGTGGACAAACACCAGGGCCCAACCTGCAATTACCGAGATAGATGCTTACCCAGAATGGTATTTCTATGGGCCACTTGCCAATAAAAATGGGTAGGGCAGTGGCAGACAAAACCTACATGAAACAGAAAACTATAATAGAAAACTCACCAATTATGTACCACTGTCCTTGGATTAAGGTTTGCCTTGAATGTGTTGAAGGTTTCTTCCCTGAGATAATTCAGACAGGAATACACAAAAAAGGAGGCTAAATGACAGGAATACTTATACGCTAAACATCATGTCTTTGTGAAAATAAAATGCAATATGCCATTATGGTAATGACTTTTTTAGTGAAATAAATCAGCAAATACCAGTTGACAGGGGTCCAATTTTGAGCAAGTGCAATCTTTTGAGCTTTCAACACAAAATATTGATAAGCCTCTTTCCCAGTCATGTTGTGTTCTTGAAGCCTGCATGCAGCCCGAATTAGTTTCGAAAAATAAACACATGATATGCAATTATTTTGAAATCTAAATGGATGGAACACTGAAGGACAGTGAGCGAGTGCCCATGTTCCAGATAGGCACATAAGATTCAACTCATGACAAAGGAAAGCAGCAGTTCCAAGAGTTATACTTATTTCAGGGAATACAATCATTCAATCAGAAGCAGTCCCTTTCTTGGATGAAAAGTGAGAGTTTGGTCCTGCTTCCAAGCAGTGTTTTAAATATCGACGATATCGGCCGATATATCCCACAATATAGATACAAAACGCACAGGTAGTGCGATATATCCCACATGTTCGATCTAGCGACCATTTTTGAATTTCAATCCTTTTATTTTCTGTAAATCATGTTAAATTAGTGTGAAATTGTTACAAATCCATGATTTTTCATGTTTTGCATGAAAAATCATGGATTGGGAGCTTCGATTTCGAGATTTGGAGGAGATTGGGCCAAGTTGCAGAAAATTGAAAAAATCAAAATTTTCCAATTTCTCGCAAATCATTTGCAATCTCTGTATCCAAACATAAAATCAAACATGTGTGTAACCTAATCTTGTGATTCTTATTTTGCTTTTGAATGTATTGCTTGTGTTTCTGCACGTCTTCTTACATTTATAAATTATATGAATAGACATTGAATATACATGCATCAATTCAGCTAGAGAATGCATAGATTCAAGACCCCATACAAAGAAAACCTATTATGTGTACTTGTTTTTTTGTAATGTTTTAATTTGTAAGTGTATTGATATCTTTTTTAACAATCACTGAAGTTTCATTGAAAAATTCAACCAATTTCACAATGTTTCCCCATATTTCCAACATCAACGATACATTACACGATACAACCGATATATCCCATGCGATAACCGATATGTATCCATATCCCAAGAATGTGATACGTAACGCGATACCGATATTTCGAACACTACTTCCAAGTCATCAGGATTCCACATTCCGCTATTATACATTTGCACTTTTCTAAGCATAATCTACCAAGTAAGAAGCACACATTAATACATACACATGCAGAATATAATAACCTTTGAGGACTGAAAAGACCATTCTGGTCTTTAGCCTGCATAGGGCACCCAAAGTTGTGGACCTCAGAGTGTTAGCCAGGGTTCTTACAGTGTGGAAAATCAAGGTGAGATTTTCTTTTGAAATGCAACAAAAATTCATTAGAAAGGCGCTGAGATAGTGCACCAAGCTACAACCTAATCCAAGTGATAGATTTCACATACTGAAAAGATGACCCGAAGATTTATAGACAGGAAATACATTCACTGCACCTGCTAAGTTTGTGCAATAATTGCCACGGGAGCATGTACATGTGTTGGCTCAGACAAATAATGACAATGGTTGCCTTCCACATTCAAAATATGCAGGTACTGGAATGATATTTAGCAGATTCATCCCATTCCAAGTGATTAGATAGATGGAATGGAATTCATATTTACACGCTTTATGGTCTAAACAATATGACATCACTAATGCTGATAAAAAGAAATTTCAGAGATGTCATTTAAGATTGTGCTGCACAATCTTAAAGGAGATCTCTGAAATTCTTTCTGCGTTTCAGTAGGTGAGAGCTTAGAAAAGGAGAATTGTGAGCTTTATTAATTTGTAAGAATATTTGAACCTCTGTGCTCAACTGGTGGTGACGTCGAGCAACCTGTCAAGTTTGGCTTGCATTATAGTTTGTGAGTCAGCTAGTAAAAAAAATTTGGTAACTTAGGGCCTGTTTCAATTTGGGCAAAGTTGTGTGGCGACTAGCAATCCATGGCATGTTGTCAAGGCTAGCTGGTCATAGAATTGCTGTTGCTGATTAGTTGTTACAACCCTTGTTTGTCGAACACCCTAGAATCATGGACAAGATAGATTGTGGTACGTGGGTAAATTAAAGATTGGTTGGTGGCACACTTATACATTAAGACATGCCACATTTTCTAGTGCTTGAAGATTTACAGTGGCACATATGCAAATGTGGGATGCTTGACCTTGGACAGCCACACACGTGGCACATTGGAGCATGTCTGCATGTGCGAAGATAATATAATACTCGTACACCAAAATTATAAAGTGTCGTTGACAAGTAGTTCCACCTCTCCACCAGTGACACCCAATCCATGGTCTAACAGTCACATATACACGACTAGTCGTACAAAACTGCAGTAGTTCCCGTACAAAAGGGGGTTGACAAACTATAGACATGTGCGGTTGTCCATGCTACCAATCGGGAGACTCAAGACACAACTTTGCCCAAATCCAACCAGCCCCTTACAGAATAAAGTCACGAGAAGTACTATATCAATCATCATCATCATTGTAGCCTTATGCCAGCTATTGGGGTTGGCAGAAGTATAATATCAAATACTTCAGTCTATTTTGGGTCAGCGGAAGGGTTGGTGACCCACTTTAATGTAGGTCTCATAGCTTAAGTCATGAGGTCTAGAATTGAGTCTCTTTCACCCCAACAGTTCTCATCAAGAATAAGGTCATTTGAAGCAGCCCAAGAGTAGCCTCAATAATAGATAAAATGATGGCAAGAAGAATGAGATGGTTCATCTATATGCTGAAAGGATAAGAAATGGCCCAAGGAGGGAAACTTTGATTAGGGTTGAAGAGTCTGGAATAGGGATGAGGGGAAGTCCTAGAAGGACTTGGATCAAAGTGGTGAGAAGGGATATGATGGCTTCTTCACTTACTGAGGAGATGGCTTTAGATGTTATGTAAAATTTTGTAAATTAAGAGCATTCTTGTAGTTTATATGTACCATGAGGCTATTCATGTAATTTGATAATTCTAGAAGCTTCCTAGGTAGTAAATCTTCTAGATATCTTTGAGAAGATTTCTAGGATCTCACAAGATAAGCTAGCTTGAGAAGATCTAAAATCTTCCAAGATAGACATGACAAGTCTACAAATACCACATCTTTGCACTCATTCTAGTCATTCAATCAAGATAAATTCAACTTCTAGGTTTTTCAACACAGGAATGATTGGCTAAGCAGGATTTGTAGGCCGAACCCAAATAGCTAGAACAGGCTATGATGACGACGACGACGATGATGATTCTAGGAAGAATATCACAATATAAATTATTACAGTTACATCACACAAAATATTACAAGTACTTTCAGTTATACTGCTGATGAATACTTTTTTTTTTTCCTTGTTAATGATGATGATGAGACCACTTCCTCGGACAAGACTCCTAAAGTAGTACACCTATAATTCTTTGAATCTACACAACACTATATATTTTTGGAAAGGAATGAATACCTACAACTGGTTGTAGGCAAACTTGACCTGCAACCTATTTTTACCACCATTTACCCTTTATCGGAAAATTTCAAGGGGGGGGGAGGACAAGATTGTTGTAGCCCTGCAATGGTCCATCTATATTGGATGTTGTATACACGATATATAGCAACAACTGCAATGGATATCAAATTTTACACACATGAACATGTGCATCCATGTTACGTACATTTTTAATATTCTACAAATTGGATACTCAAATCAATTTTACATTATACTGCATAATCTGAGTATTTATCTCAAGGTCTACTCAAACATGACGTTCCATGGTCAAACTTGGCAAATCAGACTTTGATTCAACCCTGTTAAAATAGGAAAGTAAGATTCTTCTTTCAGATTCAGAGGGCGAGTAAATTTCCACATTTTACATTCTTATTGGAATCTCATGGTATGATAAATAAAAATTCAGCAAACATATCAGTAATCAGTTATAAGTGAGGTTTCTTTTCTTTATTCATATCAATATCAGTTTGGGCCACACCCAAATTTTCAGGTTCTCAGCTAGTGCTTGATAAGGCATGAGTCCGGGTTCCTTTTGTCATGGAGAACCAAGGACGTTGGCTAATTACTAACTTCGAATCATCAATTATCTTGATGCAGGTTGCATCAAGCTGTTGTGCTGCTGTGAGGCCTGTGATGAGAGCCTCGTATTCCGCAACCGGATACTCCCCAACAAAATGGGTAGGTGAGAGAGAGAGAGAGAGAGAGAGAGAGAGAGAGAGAAGACATCATGGAAACTGCAAGCTTTTCCATACTACTGTACAATGTTCCCAAGTACTCCATGAAGAGAAGCAGCTAACAGGTATCTGTCTTGTTCGAACAACTTTACTGCAGAATGTTTCTCCAACTTTTTTGTTGAATATTTTGGTTAAACTTGCATATTTCTCAAGGTTTGACATTAAAATAAAGACAATCATTCGAGTGAGTCAAAATCAACCATGAAATATAGATCATGCAAGTAAAAGAAACAGGTGTAAGGATGTTTAAGTGACTTTTATCTTAGGGACATCTTTGTAATTTTCCTTCTATGTGAACAACCATAACATGGGAATTTTTTATTGAAAAATATAAAGGTGTTCACATGTGTCAAACCTCTTTCTCACACATGATCATGGGTCTCTCATTTACATGAGTTGGGATCCTTTTAGAGTAGGCCGATATCCTTCGATCTCAGTCATCTTCAAGGCTATGCCGGTAAGAGTGATTGAATTATTAGTGTAATGTAACAATGCATTATGTTCATAATTAATAAATCACTGTTGCTCCAGCAGGTGGTGCTTGCTCCGGAGCTTCAACCAATGGTCGAAGAAGAAGAGACCGAAGTTGTTAAAACTATAAATAATGATACGTACAAAAAGGACAAGGCTTTGCAGGTGGCAGCTACAACGGAGAGTTTGGTCGAGGACATGGTTATAAGACATGTTGCAAGAAGGAAGCTCAATAGAAAAGAAGCCAAAGTTGAAGTAGAAAATGAACTGAAGAAGTTGAAGAGGAAGGCTACAGAAATGGGAGTTGATGAGGAAAACAGATAGGAAGAAGTCGAGGAAATAAGAAGGAAAGTGAGTGAGGAAATTAAACTTGAAACTGACCTTGCTGCATCACTTGAGACACTTGCCGACAAGGTCTTCAAACATAATAAGAAATCAAGATTTGCTATAAAGAATTTTGACCACCAACTTGAGTTCCAAATCAAGGAAGTGGAACAAATGAAGATGGGATGAGCCATCTCACGCAATTTGAAGATGGGATAAGTCATCTTAAGGAGGAGAATGCTTCATTAAGGCAAGAGATGAAGCTATTGAGGGAAGAGTTTCAAACAATCAGGGTATGTGAAATTGCATTTGTTTTAAGCTTTAACAAGACATTATGAAATACATAAATAATATATGATTTTAATACAGGTCACCATCACTTCGATGCAAGTTGAAGAAGAAATGAGGCATTTGAATGAGGATAATGCTTCATTAAGGCAAGAGACGAAGCTATTAAGGGACGAGTTTCAAACAAAAAATGTATGTGAAATTGCATTTGTTTTAATATTTAATAAGACATTATGAATTACATAGATAATATATGATTTTAATACAGGTCACCATCAGTTCGAAGCATTTGAGTGAGGAAGGGGGAGGACACCTGATGAAGCATATCTTGATAAAATCATATATTATCTATGTATTTCATAATGTCTTGTTAAAGATTAAAACAAATGCAATTTCATATACCTTGTTTGATTGAAACTCTTCCCTCAATAGCCTCATCTCTTGCCTCAATGAAGCATTCTCCTCCTTGAAATGGCTCATCCCATCTTCAAATTGCGTAAAATTGTTTGTGACCTATATTAAAATCATATATTATCTATGTATTTCATAATGTCTTGTTAAAGATTAAAACAAATGCAATTTCACATACCTTGTTTGGTTGAAACTCTTCCCTCAATAGCTTCATCTCTTGCCTCAATGAAGCATTATCCTCCTTGAGATGGCTCATCCCATCTTCAAATTGCGTAAAATTGCTGGTGACCTATATTAAAATCATTTATTAGATATTACATTCATAATGTCTTATTAACGATTAAACCAAATGCATTGTCACATACATATTTTGTATTAACCTCCTCCCTCACTAGCTTCACCTCTTCACGTATAGAAGCATTCTCCTCCTTGAGATGCTTGATTTCCTCTTCCAACCCATTAATACACTTCATATCCTCCCTCGTTTGTTCCACTTCCTTGACAAGGAACTCAAGTCGGTGGTCAAAATTCTTTATAGCGAATCTTGATTTCTTATTATGTTTGAAGACCTTGTCGGCAAGTGTCTCAAGTGAGGCAGCAAGGTCAGCTTCAAGTTTACTTCCCTCACCCACTTTCCTTCTTATTTCTTCGACTTCTTCCTGTCTGTTTTCCTCATCAACTCCCATTTCTGTAGCCTTCCTCTTCAACTTCTTCAGTTCATTTTCTACTTCAACTCTGGCTTCTTTTCTCGCGAGCTTCCTTTTGGCAACATGTCTTATAACCATGTCCTCGACCAAACTCTCCGTTGTAGCTGCCACCAGCAAAGCCTTGTCCTTTTTGTACGTATCATCATTTACAGTTTTAATAACCTCGGTCTCTTCTTCTTCGACCATTGGTTGAAGCTCTAGAGCAAGCACCACCTGCTGGAGCAACCGTGATTTATTAATTATGAACATAGTGCATTGTTACATTACACTAATAATTGAATCACTCTTACCTACTTGGATACGAGTAATCCACGGTGTGAACATGGACAACTATAATGATTAACTTTCAAGCAATGCCGCCTAATAGATTCTAAAAAAGGAGCAGCTGTTTGGATAGTAGGTAGAAACCTCAAATTCATTAGATTGGTCACCTCGTATCGGGCACCAAAGAAATGCCACTACGGATAAGAGTAATAATTACTATGTGGAATCCATAGTTTTCTTCACAATCCAAACAACAAAAAACATCAAATAAAGGGAAAAGGTTTTCTTTTTTTGTGGATTCCTCATATCCAAACAAGCCATATTGATCTCCTACATGGACATGTCCTTCATTCCCCAAGATAGTTGTTGGTTTATGTTTATAATACCATTCAATTGATACAGAGGAAAAGAAAAAAGAAAAAGAAAAATCCTCCAGAAATATATTGCATAGAATGAAAAAAAAAAAAAATGTTTCCATAGATCATGCAATAAAGGAATACCTCCACAAACTGCATTTTTTTAGAGATAACAAAATGTATTGGAACACCCATCAAAAGGCAGGAAAAGAATGCAACAACACAGTAAGAAGACAAAAAAGAGTAAAAAGAAGCAGCCTTAGCTGCATCTACATGAGGAAACCAATCCTTAACAAGCCCTAAAACTGTCTTTATCACCCCATCCATTGTGGACGTCCCATTTCTAAAGCACTACTCATTCCTTTATTTCCAGATAGCCCAAAGCATAGCCACAATAAGAAGCCTCCAAACAACTTTAAAAGCCTTCCTTGTAAGACTCGTACCCTGATTAACCTTCCGTATGCTTCGTTTCCAATGTCGGCCTACCCGAAACAGACCGAATTGGTGAGCACTGATCGAGCGCCTTGTTTTAGTATTGTAATGACCCGAGTCCTATACCCTGGCGACCACACAACGTTGCGATTCCAACGCCGCAAGCCACACCCTATTGTGATACCTAGTTTGGAAGTTACAATCGTTGGCACATTCTGAGGTGGGCCGCGCAACACACGCAAATCCATTACCCATCATGCAAAAGACCGTAATACCCCTACTAAAGTACCACGTACCCCCTACAAATCCCCAAAATACCCTTTCTCCCATTTCCCATGCAAGAGAGCTCCAAAAGTCAACAGCTAGCACCGTAGCTAGAAACCATCATTCCTCCCCCTCTTTCATTCCCTTTTATCCCTCTTTCCCTTTCTAATACCCTCTCTAATCTCTATCCATTTTTCACTACAAACCCCCCCAAGCTCCCAAAACCCTCATTTATACTCTACCATTTGTGTGTGTGTGTGTGTGTGTGTGTGTGTGTGTGTGTGAGAGAGAGAGAGAGAGAGAGAGAGAGAGAGAGAGATTAGGAAAAAGATTCAAGGGTTTTTAATTTATCTAGAGGGCGTCAAGGGTGTAGCAAGAGTTGATTTGAGGTTGTTTGAATCGGGTAAGCTCTCTATTTTGTAATAGAGGTTGATTAAGAGCTTGAGGGAGAGTTAGAGGAGTTTAGGGGAGGAGCTTGGCGATCCAAGGCGTCCAATTGTCTGTGTATGGTGTGTATGGTGGACCCCATAGTGGCAGGGGGCCACCTCGATGGCTGGATCCCTCCTCTTCTTCTTCCCCTTTCATTTTCTCTTTCTTATGCTTTAATGGATTGTGGTGGGGCCCACGAGTGGGCCATGCTATGAGATAGAGTGCCTTGGACGCTGTCATAGCGTGGACCACCATGTGTGGCCCACCGTGATATTTTTTTTCCATCTATCATGTTGATAAGATCACAAGGTTTGGATGAAGAAAAATACAACGATCAAATTTGATCCAAAGCTTTTGGGGCCCACCGTGAGTTGGCCAACTTGATGGACGGAGTGGATCTCCCACGTGGACCCTACCTTATTTGTAAATCAAAGAAAACAATAAATAAATAAAAGGCAATGGAGTCGACGTTAATAGACGTTGGTCGTCATAGTGTCAAAGAGGCTGGAACAACTAGCATCACTAACACTGGACTCTTTCTAGCGGTGGAGTGGGGCCTCCACTCGTGGGGCCCACCATGATGTATGTGTTTAATCCACACTGTCCATCTGTTTTGTTGGGCCATTTTAGGCCTTGGTCCCAAAAATCAGCCAGATCCAGATCTCAGGTGGGCCACACCGTAGGAAATAGTGGAGACAATGATGCCCAGCGTTGAAATCTTCCTAGGCCCCACCATGGTGTCTATATGCAATCTAACTTGTTCATAAGGTCTCATAGACCTGGATGAAGAGAAAAATACAAATATCAGCTTGATATAAAACTGTGGGGGCCACACGAGTGGACCACCTTGTAAGGCAGAGTGCCTATGCCCATTGTCCAACAGGGGGCCCAGCTCATGGGGCCCACCCTGATGTATATGTTTAATCCACACTGTCCATCTATTTTGCCACATCATTTTAGGGCTGATGCCCAAAAATGGGACAGATCCTATCTCAGGTGGACCACACTACAAGAAACAGTTGGACAATGACGTCCTCCATTGAAACCTTTGTAGGACCCATCTAGATGTTTTTCTTTTTTACCCCACCTGCTCATAGGTCACGTGACCTGGCTGCAGGGAAAACACAAATAACAGTTTGATTTAGAACTCTTGGGGCCACAAGTGGCACCCATGGTGATGTTTGTGTTATGTCCACGTTGCCCATCAGGCAGTGGGACCCACCGTAATGTATCTGTTTTATCCACACCGTTCATTTATTTTCCATACCATTTTAGGTCATGAGCCTAAAAATGAGGCCAATCTGAACCTCAAGTGGCCTGCAACAAAGGAAACAATGGGTATGGGTGCCCACCATTGAAACTTTCCTTTGGCCTATTGTAATGTTTATTTCTTATCCAATCAGCGCATGGGGCCCACTGTGGTGTCCCACTTTGTTGTACTTGTATCTATGCAATCCATCCATCTTGGCAGCCCACGGGGTGTGTGGGGCCTAGTTTTGGGCGGACCACACCTAGGAAATAGCGGTGATTGAGTGCCTGCCATTGTAAAGCTCCTAGGGCCTATTGTAATGTTTAATTGCCATCCGACCCATTCGTGGGGCCCGCTGTGGTCCCCACAATGGCGCTTGAGTTTAGTTGAGCTGTCCCAAGTGGGTCCCACCATGATTATGTGTCTCGTCCATGTCATCCAGGAGGTGGGCCAGGGGTAGATCCCACCTTGTAATAAGTGCTGTATATTCATGTTGTCCATCTACTTGACAACTCATTTTAGAGCATGGACCCAAAACAAGGCAAATCCTTGGACAGGTGGACTCGATGCTAGACAATGGGACCTACCCACGCTGTCCAACGTGTGGGCCCACTCTAGGGTATTCATTGGGCCCGTCGCGGCTCGTCACCTTGATGTATATATTTTATCCATGTTGTACATCTATTCGCTAGATCATTTTAATGTACGGGTCGTATATGGGGCCAATTCAAGTCTCAAGTGGGGCCATGCCACCTAGACATTTACATTGCTAGTGGGACCCGTCGATCGGGTCCCTCTCTCTACATTTCGGGCCATTTAAGGCCGATTATCACATGATATGTTTGATAACATGCTAGTGCACTTAGCCTGATAGGTCGACATTGATAATATGAGTAGTTAGTGTACTGGATACCATGCTCATTCATATGCCCATACACATCATTTGTATACCTGCTATGGATGACAATTGATCATAGCATACGCCTTTCGGCTTGAGATACTTAGGGGACCCGTATGAGATAGGGTCACCCCACATGATTGCGCGATACGTGCAAATTTGATGCATGACTTGCATAGTGTGATTCATGCATTGTGCATTGTGTATGTCACATTGCATCTACTCCCTAACGAGTAACGACACCAGGGAAGTAGTCCCGCAGCCTTGTTGTGGCTGACAGATGATTTTATGGACACCGAAAACTATTGAGGTTACAGGGCATCACAGGCATTCCTAGTTGAAAGTTCATAAACTCTGTGGTACCAGTAGGATGCTTCAATGTCTAGACCGAATGGATTCATGAGCTCACGAAGGCTGGATACCGGTAGGTCGCGTCTCCCACTATGTTAGGGTCGGTTGAAAGGGGGTGTGACCTTACCTATCCAGTTGAAGATGGCTATATGCCAGGTTGAGTCTAACCAGCATGTGAAACGGGTTCTCTATCGGCGAGCCGGGTGGCTTTTGACATATACCACTGACAATGCGGATAGTGAGGTCTTTTCCACTCGCTTGATCTTGCATATGGGAGCTAGGAGTCGAGATTGGGGTACTATGGGGTTGTCGGCACCAGATTCGATGGCTGCGAATTTAGTGAGCCTGGCCCGCGAGTTTGGGGTGTGACATTCTGATGTAGGACCAATGCATGAACTCAAATAATGTGAGAGATCAATCAGAAAATTTAAATTAATTAATGAAAACTATAAATCTTGCCACCATCATCACAAACATCAAGATTCTAAAAGGAAATCATGCATAATTTAAGCCTAGGTTGCCAAGCATCATCCTACAAGCCATTAAACATGAGAAACTAGGATCTAATGGATGTAGAAACATTGGGTGACATGCTTTAGATGTTTTAACAGACTAATAAACTCTAAAGCTTCATCATCAAATAAATTCCTTCAACAAGGAGGGCACCAAATAGTAGAGCCGCTATAGATAGAGAAGCATAGTAAAACTAAGACAAAGTAGTCCGGGGCAAGAACAACTAGCCTAGGGAACACCTCTTGAAGTGCCCTAACACCACACCACTCATCCACCTAAAATCAGATTTGGTCCCCTTGCCAATAGCAAACAAGATCCCTCTCCAAAATAAGTGTTATGTCGATGCAATTGATTTCCATATGCTAGAAGCACGGTACAATGAAGAGTGCTTAATGCGGGGGCATTTTCACACCGGACTCGAGTGGGGTGGCCTGTGGGATGCAGGGGCACACTCGGGGTGGGCGGCCCACGTACCCCATGGATGTGTGAGGCGGGTGACTCGTGTGAGGCGGAGCCCATGGATTTGGGGCCCACGAGGGGGCGGAACCCATGGATTTGGGGCTCACGAGGAGGGTTCGGCCAAGGACCTAACCCATGGACTTGGGGCCTGGGCTATGAGATAAAGGGATTAATTCGCCTTGCTCTTAAAGTTCGAGCTTTTAGAGCAAGTGGTTAATTGTCCTACATCAGTGCTTCACAAACCAACCCCCCTCTTAAACTCCGTACTTGCCAGCAATGATCTCCCTCCAAAGGTTACCTGAATCAGTACCAAACTTCCAAAGCCATTTCCCAAGAAGCGCAATGTTCATGAGCCCCATATCCTTAATCCTCGAACCCCCTTCAAAAATCGGCTTGCAAACCTCCCCCAATTTAAGGGGATGAAACTTTCAGCTGTCGTGCGCCCCTCTCTAGAGGAAGTCCCTTCTCAGCTTTTCAAGACGCTTCAACTCTAATTGGGGGCACTTGAAAAGAGACGAAATGCACATGCATATTTGAAAAGGCCGATTTAATGGGAGTCAACCTCCTCACAACGAGAGGTACCAGCACTTTCAACTAACTAACGTCCTCTCAATTCTTTCAACCACCTTGTCCCACAAGTGGTTGGCAGGCTTTTCAATGCAAAGAGGCAAGCCGAGATACGTAGATGGAAACGAGCCTTTTTTGGCACCCAAAGACATTTGCAAACCGGTCTAGCTCCTCAGCGGAAACATGTACCCCCAACATTTTGCTTTTAGCCACACTAATTTTAAGACCAAAAACCAGTTCGAAACAAACAGTGATTTTACGAAGGTTGTCCATCGAAGTCGCATTCGCATCGCAAAACAAGATAGCATCATCCGTATATTGGAGGTAGTTGATTAAAGGACCACCTTCAGAGGCTCTAAAGCCAACTATGCCAATTCTCCTCCCCATTAGAAAGTACCTTGCTAAGCGCCTCGCCAAATAACACAGAGGTAGGGAGAAAGGGAACTCCTTGCCTCAGGCCCCTAGAAGCCTTAAAGAAATCTTTTGGCAAGCCGTTAACCAGAACAGAGAAAGAGGCCGATTGCACACAAACTGCATGATTGTGGCTAAAACCTGATTAAAAATGCTTGTATTCATAAAGATGAATTTGCAACTTATAGACCAAATTGCTACATTTTTATAATTGTTGTCCCAATTTTCATGTAGTTAATATAAAGCCATACCATAGAGATAGTAGAATTAAATTCTCCTAGACTAAAATGTCTAATATGAGCAAAACCAACTCAGATGATTATATGACACCAAAGAGAGACACATGCATTCATTATATAACAAAGAGAGGAGAGGCATACCATTGGTTCACATGTGGGGTTGAATTCCAACAATCTGCCAAACATCGAAGCATTAAAATAGGGTGCTAGAATTTGGAAGAAAAAAAAAAATAGCATCCAAGAAAACCAGAAGTACAGGTCATGTCAATCACATTTTATAAATGTTCTTAGTTGAAAAACATTTTCTTTTCTTTTCCTTCTGTTTCTATTTGTTATAACTTATACATATTATTATTATTTTCATTTTTGTTGAGCATTGTTTGTCACATAGCTAACTGGATATACATGCACAAAACCTCAAAGCACAGGAAAGAATGCAAATTAGTGTCAAACTTAGGTTTAATTCTACGTAGCATCGTGAAAGTAGATATAACAAAGAATTTTTGAAACATGGTTGTAGCTTCTGATAGTTTCATTTACATTGAAAAACTCTCATCCTTCTAGCTGAAACCATGATAATAATTCCAGCTTATTGAAAATCTGGAGATAACTCGATGAGAATTAATTTAGCAAAGTAGGTCAACATTGTGATTTCTTACAAACAATGGTCAGGACTCTACAATAACATGTCCACTATTCGCCTTCTCGGTGAGATCTATCAATATCCACCTTTTAATGAAATTAAGACCTATTTTCAAAGGCTTCAAATGATATTATTAAAATAGGCATCTGCTATTGCAGGACTCAATAATAATATACCCATCATTACCTAGTTAAAAGAGCAAGCAATTAGTTTGTATGGTGGCTAGTGACGTGTTTGGATACCCAAGAGATACACTAATATGAACCTTTCCCACAATGACCTAAATGGTGGTGACTCAAAACTGTATACGTGGCAAATACACACACCAATCCAGGCCACAAGTCGTGAGATCCAATGAGGATTGAGGATATATTCTTGGAAATAAGACTCGTTGCATGGTGGTCCATTTGATGGCCTTAAAAAGAAAATGTAAAGAGGTAAAATTCAATGGCCCATATCACATGGTTGAGATATAACTTTTGGATTATGCTCCATCCATAATGAAGCCCACAATTTGTGCAGTCTGGATTGACATGCATGTACTTCAGCTGTATGTGGATGAGTCAAAACCATTTGAGAAATGATGAGAAATGCACAGGGTAGTCTAGGCGTTCTCCTACACAGCCCACTTTCTGGTATCTCCTCCATCTTTAGTATGGGAAGTAAACCCCCTCGTACAATTTCAACTTGTTGTGTCAAAGGCTATGGAAGAAGAGATGAAAACCCACGATCAAAATAATACCAAGCTTTTGCGATTGTGGAGTTTCTCAAATCTAATATGAGATTGAATAAGAAACTGGTTCCTCGAGCCTTCTGATTTTCATCTCAAAAGCTCAACATCAGCACAGGATGGAGATATTTGAGGGAGAGGCAGATTACTACTACTCATGAAAGACACAGGGGGAAGGTGTGGGTGCGGGGTGGAGAGAGAGAGAGAGAGAGAGAGAGAGAGAGAGAGAGAAACAAGTCACTTCTCGCTAGTCTCCTCTCATGAAAGAAAGTTATTAACAAAAGCTTTGGATGTTTTTGTGCCCTAACCCGATCATGATTCCAATATCCATATTGTTTAGGCAATATGGGCATATTGTATCCATTTTGGCTCACTTAAAAAATCAATAGCCATATTGTACCTACAAACCCTTGCCTATCACGTCCCAGCCGATATGCCTGTAAGAGGTCATTTTTCTAATTTTCACTTTTTCCTCGCATTTTTTGTGTATTTTCTTCATTTCAAGCATAGAGGAATCTAGGAGCTAATTTTCTACTAGTTCTAGGCCCATTTTGAGGATCGAAACAACATTTGAGCGTGATTCGATCAATCGAAGTTGAGAGGAACTCATTTGTGCATATGTAACAAATAAATTGTGATTTTCACACGGTTAAATAGCATGTAGAATATGCTTCATGGGCAAGCCCACCACCCAATTTTTTTCTTGGAATAAGCTGACATAACAAGCATGTATTACATACAATAGTATGTTCTTCATTATATTGAAGTCGTAATATTATCATACATATTGTTCTTTCCTTTTTTTTAAAAAACGTATTATCATACATATTGTTACTTATAATAACTCATTGATTTTAATCAACCTATGTAATAGACCTTTAGATACCACTTGATTATAATCGACCTATGTGCTAGTCCATTACATTGTGTCTGAGGGATTTTTGCACTCTCATTGCCGGTCCCCTGCCCAGATAAAGGAGGGCTGCGTCAGGTTACCGGTGACGTCAAACTTAGGCCATAATTATCATTATAATCTGAACAATATGACATTACAAACTCACGCTAGGGAGTTCCCTGTAAGAGACGCATTGTATTGGAACCCAAGTGTTGTGCAAAATGGGCAAGGATTGGTTAGGGCATCCCCCGGAAGAGACACTGCAACAACACCCAACTGTTGTGAGAAGCTTGCAAGGGTTCCAGTGCCATTGTGGATCTGGGTTAGGTAAAGAAGCTAGTTTGGATAATAGGATTTGTCTTGCCACATGGAATAGGAACATTGACAAGTAAGAGCATGTAGTTTGTAGATCCGATGAAAAGGAGAGTTAGCATAACTTGCATTCAGGAGACCAAGTGGCAAGGGGGCCAAAACTAGAGAAATTGATGGATATAAACTTTGGTATATAGGAAAGAACAATAATAGATATGGGGAGGGACTAGTTGATGGTGATAGTGATAAGTGTGTTTGAAAGACATGGTTCTCTCCTCGAGTAGAGAAGACCGCAACTAGTGGTTGGAAGTCGAAGGCTGGCCGAGAGAATCTGATAAAGTTATTCTCAACGGCCCTCTCAGCTTTGGGCAGGTGATTGCAAACAAAAATTCAGGAGAATGGCATGTAGAGTACTACAACTAGGAGGAGGGGGCTCCTCATCCCCAACCAGACTCCAAGTTGACAAAAGGAAGAAGCTCTCTCCATATTTCATGGCGGTCATGTTGGAATCCTAGGTAAAGCTTCGGTCAATACAAAGGCTACAATCCCAGGAGAAGGGAGGAAAGAAGACGGGTAGACAGTCATCAACAAAAGAAAATCTACGGAGGCCAATTGCACCTAAAAGAAATCTCCAATGCCTAAGTATGGTGAATTTCCTACCCTCTTCGTCTCCAAAATTCCTCTCAACTGGGATGAATACATGTTGTCTCGTGTTTTCTAGAAAGTGGGAGAAATCAAGGAAGTCGTCCTGCACTGTGAGAAAGGGACAGTGATGCATAGGGGTTTTGCATTCATATGGATGGGCTCTTTGGAAAATGCTTCCACGCCGATCTCCTCCCTCCACAACCAAGGGCTCAACAGTCATCGCATCTTGGTTCAAAAAGCCCAGTTTAGGCCTCGATCGGATCAGGGGGAAGCCGATTTCCATTCAACTCCCTCTTTTCTGACTACCCAACCCTCCAGCCTTAGGAAGCTTCATGTAAAGCCCCCTCTTTCGGCGCACACATCTCGGACGCACACCTCCATCTCCAATGAATGTCTGATTATCACTATTGACTACTCCATGATGTCAAAGACAGAGTTGTCATTTGCTCATATAGCCTAGTTATCCAAAGTTCATGGGTGGACACCTTGACATTCAACAATGGCTAAGATCTAGATGCAACTTATCTGTTGGATCTAACGGACTCAAACCTCTCTTAAAGATGGAGTTCCTCCTCCATCTCCAACCAGGAGCCAGCCTAGACCACATTCTAGTGGTTGGAGTTGTACACCAGGATGACCTGGTGACCACCATCTATAAATGGGAGAACTTCTCCCCATTTGATTCCAGTGATGTATGGTTTCTCTTCACCAATGTTCCAATAGAGATTTGGAATCTGGAATTCTAGCAAGCCCTCAGCTCTTGCATTGGGGGGGTTCTACGTTTCAACCCGACAACAGAATCGAGGTGGGAGCTTAAATCGGCTCATATTCATATTAGAAAGAAAAATCTCAAACTAGCACTACCCTCGGTCTTCATCAAAGTTGGTTAGTGATAAGATCAAAATTTCAATGTCATCGAAGTCGGTCAGTGACAAATCTGCCAAAAAACATGGCGATGACTCCTAAGGCTGTAAATGGTCGGGTTTTGGTTTGGGGCGAGTTTAGCCAAAACCAGACCCGCCCATTTACTAAATGGGTCTGGATCCAAATTTTAGACCCAGACCCTTTTACTAAATGGGGGGGTCTGAGTTAACCCCATTAGACCCGTTTATAAATGGGTTTGGGTCTGGTAGAGGGAGATCCACCCAAACCCATTTATAAATGGGCCAGCTCTAACAGTTTTGGCTAAGTGATATCCAGACCCTGAACCAAACCCACTTATAAACGGGTTTGGTCAGGTCTAACGGGTCTGGGTCACCTTGATTTTATATCAAAATTAATCAATGCCAATTAATAATAAAATCCCAATGGATGGACGGGGCGGATTTCTCACAAACATCACGGGGTGTGATACATGCGTCAATGCCGGTACTGAAAACATTGAGATCAATGACAAAGATGGCGACACGAATTCCTCTCGGCACCATCTCATGGTCTCATAATCAATCAATAGGGGTTGGCATACGTTCAGTTCCTCCCACATAACCTACAATGTCAAATAATACTCGCCTAAACTCTTATCCCCTTGTTGAAGCACAACGATATTTTGAAGCAACTTGAATATACGAGTTAAATTCTTCTCACCTAAATACATCTTTTAAATTTTCTAAACTTCTTTTGCTTTTTTTAAAAAGATATTATTTGCACTAATATGTGGTTCCATGTTGTTCCATAACAGAGCTCTAAGTTGAGCATCTTTTGCCACCCAATCTTCATAATCTTTTAAGCATTCATCGGGCTTAGGGGATGTTAGATGCTCTAATTTTCTTCTTCTAGTAAGAATTGGATTTGGCCCATTGTAAATAATTCACACGATTAAGTTTGTTTGAAGTAATTTAAAGATTCATTAACTCAAATGAAGGCCGAAGACTACTCGTAGTATCATTCTTGACGACCATATTTTAAATTTTAAAATAAAAAAAAATAAAAAATAAAAAATAAGAGAGAGAGAGAGAAAAGAAGGGATTAAACACATAGGGACGAACTTGAACTTACCAAATGCTTGGTTTAAAAGAGTGTAGTTCAATGATCACCACCACACATGTAAGGACTAATTGACGACAAATATGAAGAACCCCTCACTTCCATTCATGATCTCTACACCCACACTTGGTCTTCAAATATGATAGTAGATACACAACGACCCACTCTAAACCATCAAAATGGTTGTATGTGAAAGTGGGCCTCAAACGCACTCACAACACACAAGTAGACAACCCATGGTATGGGGGTTGAACAAAAAAATGAAGGAGATTTGCGTAGATCGGCCCCCAAACAACTTAGGATTTCACCTTGTGGAGAAGAAAAGGAAAGAGAGAGAGAGAGAGAGAAGGGGAAGGAATGCGATACTGGATCTTTTACCTCTTTGATACCATGTTTCTTGAGTTAAATTGAGAAGGCAAATGAGAGAGAATATGAGAAGAAGCAAGAGAAATGGAGAGAAGGCCTAGAAGGTAATGACGCCTCTAGCCTCTCCTCTTATTATCATTAGGGCTTTCATAATATATGTGAAAGTATAAAAAAATACCCCCCATGCTTAAGTTGTTACATAAACCAAAGCCCATATGCTTAAACTCTATCCTAACACATCAACTTAAGGACAAAAACAGAAAATAATAAAAATGAAACAATAGAAACCATAATCTCCATGTGAACTGGGCCACACGTGTAGTCATCACCATCTATCACAGTCCATCGACAATATAGATTATCCTATATATAAGTTTGAGAAATAGTTCAACTTAAAATGTTCCTTAATAGCAAATCACCACAAGTTAATCAGCCGGAATGAAATAAAGAGACTAACTAACAATACCAAATCTCATATGCCAATGTTATATGTTACTACACTTATTTGATATCGACATATCGAAAGGATTAGACTAGGCAATTAACTCCGTACTAATGTTAGATGAGACCAGGCTAACTTATTTTGCCATAATCAAGTTATTCACTCGTCGACATGAAAAGTAACACCAAATAATGAAAATAAAAACTACTGATATGAAATTATATAGCCATTTAGGTTCTGTAATGGGGAAAGGTACCAAACTAACCCGTGTTGACCTCGTCCCCTCCCAAGTGGAAAAGCTCAAATGGGAAAATTTTTCTCATATCTGTAGAGTACAAAAAACCTTCAGAACAAATCATATAAAAAATGTGATGAGCAAAATACAGTTGAAGAAAACATATAAAATCCCCATGTATAAAGATAAAAGAACTTCAAGGCCCCTTTAGTAAGACCTAAGAACCATATTCTACTGGTTTCTTATTTTACAATGCAACTTATGCTTCAACTTGTGTCATTCATAACATTATAAAAGATGCAGGAAGTTTACACCTCGAGGCTTACTCAGGGTGGGCCTCTCACAAAATGCCTAAAGCATGGACATAAAGGGTTAATGTCATGAGACTTATGCCTCAAAAAGTTAGGTTAAGGGAGGTGCGTGCCTCTTGTACGCTTTACACCTTTGGTTAAGAACCTTTAGCCTCTACATCCAAGAATAAAATGTTTTTTTTTTCCTATATTTACTTTAACCCTTTTTTCCTTCTACCACCATGAAACAATAGTTAAGGAGTAAAACATATTCTAGAGGTAGTTTTAATCCCATTAGAGAGTTCTATCAATCTACTCTTCTATGCAATGAATAATTGAGCCCGTGGATTTTATTTTCTCTTCCAAACTGTTTAATATTTAATGCTATAACATGTACATCTTCTTTTGTTGGTTATGCTTGTTCCAGTTATGGATTCAATTAGATAATCATGTGTCATAACTATTTTAACATTTCGAACTAACTGATTAGAAAATACACAATAATTAATTCCTATGAAATATTAAAGTGTATTGCGCATATTTTTATATAGTTTTTACAATATATTCCAAAAAATTTTCGATATTTGTCATATTTTTAGTTAAACACTCAAGCTAGGGACCAAGGAGGTGTTTCAAGAGGCCTACACCTCGCCTCTCAAGAGACATAGACGCCTAGTCCTATGCTTTTGCATTTCAAAACACTACTCAAAAATTTCCAGTAAATAGTTCGACTTCATAACAAGGTGTTCTATATATGTTACGATATGGCCGTAAAGGCTGATACATATAGTTAATGGTTGTGACCGTTATGCGATATAGGGGTGAAACAGGGTAGTTGGTTTTTTGGGACCATATCGGCCGTTACGGGGCATAACGACCGTTGCCCCCGTAACGGTCGAAAAACAACCACTTTTTTTTTCTATTTAAATCCATTTTTCTCCTTATTTTTGTGATTTTCTCATTCCAAAAAACTTTTGTAGATTATTCTACAACAAATTTCAATCACTCTTTACTATAGTTTTTAAGATTAAAACCGTAGATTGAACCGATTTGGGTGAATAGAAGCTCCGAGGACCATTTTTTCAAAAAATTGAAAAAAAGTGGTATTTATGTTTTCTTTTCCTATTTCTAATTCTAATGCTTGATTATGATGTGTATATATTAGAGACACATAATTATGTTTACAAATTCACTAGACAACTAGATACAACACTCTCACCAAAGAGTGGACCGTATGCTACCATAAACATGTTAAAAACAAAAAATAAATACATATTTGGAATATTTACATTATTCTGGATTTTCTAAATATTTTTTCAACCTTTTTTAGGAAAATAAAAATAAAAATCAACCGTTATGGTGGTCATAATGGTTGTTACACCCCTATTTCGGCCATTACAACCAATACCCATATCAGTAATGGTGGTGACTGTTACGGCCCCATTACCGATACGGAATACCTCGCTTCATAATGGCTTAGTTACCAGTTCATAAATGACCAGCTACGAGGTAAAGCTACAAAACCTTAAAGAAGATTTAAAGATTTTATTTATTTTTTTATTTTTTTTTTTTTAAAAAAAAAAACTTAGAGAATTTTAGAAAAAAAATTAAGCTCTAGAAGAAAAAAACCATTGTTGCATCGAAGAATTACCTCTATTTATAGATTTTGATAGGGCCTAACTCATGAGGCAATTAGTTCCAAAATCCTAACCAACCTCCATAACAATGAATGCCATATATTTGATTAAATGTAACATTTGTTGCTAGAATTACATTTGGACATACAATGATGCAGCTCTGAAAGCTAGAAATCTGATATATCTTCTTGTTATGACTTCAATCGCAATGAAATCACCCTAAACAAACTACATGGTGACTCAGCAAACTCCACCATCATCATAACCTAGTCCCAACAATTTGAGGTCGACTTTATGAATCTTATTTCACAAATCATTCCTAAGGCCCTATCCTCAGTAGGCGAACAAGCCTTTGAATCCCTTCTCGGTTCTCACTACCTTGACCCAAGTCCTTTTAGAACTTCCTCTTGTCCTCTTTTCAAGCTACTCATCAATGCTTCCTCCTTACGGGAGCTATCTATGTGCATGCCCAGACCATCTCATTATGCTCTCCATCATTTTCTCTTATTGGTACTCCCAAGTTGCTTAAGATGGCTTGCCTCTTATTTCTGTCTTGCCTTGTCACCCTTTAAGCAACGTTTATTTTCTGGTCATCTTGCCTTGCCTCTTAATCACCCAATACTATGCCCCACAAAGAATACTTGTCTAATGGTTGTCTTAGAAAGTATTCACTTGAGTTTCATTGGCATCCGCTCTAATTCAATTAAACATACTCCTTGAACTCTCCATCATTTTGAATGAAAGAGCCAAAAAAACAGATAACCTTCAGAAGTTACCTAAATGCTCCATAATAAATAGAACAAATTATTGAATCAAGACCAAATATATCAAGGGCATGTGAAGAAAACAATTTAATAAATATGTTACAAATAATAACTTTTAATCCAGATAGGAATTCATGGAAAATGAAAGGAAAAGTGTAATCATTAACAATTTTTCCTTGTTTGATTTGTAAAGAAAATCACGGATTCCATGATGTAATCATAAACATTTCCACTTTTACAATTCTCAAGCATAAAATTTAAGGTGAAATTTGTGAGATGAATTGGAGATTTCCACTTGCAAATCAAACAAAACACTATAGATGGAATCCATTGGAATCTATTCCTCAATAGTACCTAGGCAAATAATGATTACGAAATCCTTTCATTTCCCATGAATTCCCACTCATCAAACAGGCCCTAGAACTCTTCTAAAGTTCTTTCTTAAGAAATTCTTGACAGTTCTTTTGCACAATTCCCGTTAAGTGATTACTCTCTTCTTCTTCATTTTTCTTTTTTCTTTTTTTGAAACCATATTAGTGATTTAATTAATTGGAAACCATAGAAGACTTGATGACCTATGGTCTAACTGCTTGTATGGCCCTTGATAGAGTGGAATGGTGGAACAAGATTCATGTAGCCGAGGCCCAATTAATTGGGATAAGGCCTAGATGACAATGATGATGATGACATAAGTGATTTAATCTTCATAAGGTGCAAGCCAGCAAGCTGAACTGAACAAGGTACCTAACCATCTCATGAGTCTTGACCAGAGTAAACTAACCACTTAAACCACGAAGTTGAAATCTATATCACATAAAACACTGATCACTAAAGCTGGCAGCAAAGTCCATCTTTCTTTGTCTTTGGGTCCATGATTGGATCAGGTTACATTATCATTGGATTGGTGGTCGGAGTCACACAACTCTTCCACAACAGGTCTATAGGAGAAGCCACAGACTTGATCTACAAAGCATTCTACTATGAATAGGTGGCACTTACGTTCCTTCCAATTGCACTAGAACCATGATTCCATGGAGTTCCCTATGACCACAAGATTACTATTTCAAGCTCATGACGTTTTTATCATTTTATGACGATTCCCTAGAATCGTCTCCCAAATCCTCTTCTTAATCAGTCCTAGGGTCAATTTTCAAAATTTACATTTAAAATTTCTATCATTCAAGGGACATAAATCATGAATGAATTTCAAGGCATAGTGACGTAAGGTTTGGCAAGTGATGGAACGATGGTAGTGGAAAGCAAAGGAAAGAAAGATAAGGTTGGTCAAGGGGACCCCTCTAGCCCTCCCCCAAAATTTTGAAGTTAAAAAGGAAATCCACAACCATATCATATGGAGGTGCTTTTAGAAAAGATGAGGGAAACAACAAGGTGGCATTTTCAACATTGACCTGATTAATAGAACCCAATGAGGTGTGCACACACTGTTCACCACAGTGTACATTAGTGATAGACAATGAGCAGGTCGAATGGCTTATCAGGTCAGTCTAGGTGG
Source organism: Magnolia sinica (assembly GCF_029962835.1). NCBI lineage: Eukaryota > Viridiplantae > Streptophyta > Magnoliopsida > Magnoliales > Magnoliaceae > Magnolia > Magnolia sinica. The sequence goes on from NC_080573.1 coordinate 16,400,608, forward strand.
AAGCATGGACTAATCAAGGCAGATAAAAAAAAATTACTCCAACTCCATTTGAAAACTTAATTGTTGAAGTAGACCCATAAATGTCATATGATGAATGAAATCAAAGGAGAAGGAACAGTGGGACTATCTTTCAGTTCGGAAAGTTTGGGATCTACATCCATTCAAACACCAGTCTTAGGAAGAGAAGCGAATGAGATAACCAACAACCTAGACAAACAAGGTTGTGTGGAGAGTCAAGCTTGCTCTTCATATCAGGTATTCATTTCCCTTTGATGTACTTGACTTTTTCAATTTTATTAATTATAAACAACATTACTTTTCACCCTTTGCAAGAAAACTTACACGATTTGGTTGTATCAGTGATTCAATTAACCACTTTTGTTTTTCCATTGCACATCCACTACCAAGAATTCATGCTTCAAGTTCTGTAGCCTTGAAGCCAACAGAAATTTTCAAGTATTCAGCCATTTTAAAAGTACTTTCAAATAATCCTCTCATCAAAATTTTGCATACCAAAAGAGAAAGAAACATTTCAAGTCAAATATTCTAAAAGAAATTATAGTGTGTGGAAAAAAAAAAATCACTGTTTTCCAAAGACAATTTCAAGATTTAGCAGATAGTCACATGTCGCAATACCTGATTTTGTGATGTTCCTGGGTCAGATGAACCACACATTCAATTTCAAACATTGACAATTATACAATAGGTCCAACCAATGTTTAAAATATCGTTATCACGTAATGTATTGCACCCTTGGGATACGGATACATATTGGTTATCGCATGGGATATATTGGTTGTATCATGTAATGTATTGTTGTTGTTGGGAAACATGGGAATATTTGGAAAATGGTCGAATTTTTCAAGGAAACTTCAAGGATTGTTGAAAAAGACATCAATACACACTTGGAAATCAAAACATTACAAAAAAGGTGCACATGATAGGGGTTTCCTTTGTATGGGGTCCTAAAACATGCATTGTCCAACTGAACTGATGCAAGTATATTTAAAGTCTGTGCATATAATTTATAAATGTAAGAAGACATGTATGGAAACACAAGCAATTCTTTTAAAAGAAAAAGATGAATCACTAGATCAGGTTACATGTTTGATTTTGTGTTTGGATAAAAAGATTGCAACCGATTTGCGAGAAATTGAGAAATTTTCATTTTTTTCCAATTTTCCGCAACCTGCCCCATCTCCCCCAAATCTCAAAATCGAAGCTCCAAATCCATGATTTTTCCTGGAAAACATGAAGAATCATATATTTGTAACAATTTGACATTGATTTAACATGATTTACAGCCAAAAAAAAAAAAGCATTAAAAAGTATAAAAAATTGAAAATGCTCACCGGATCGAATAGGTGGGATATATCAATACTACCTATGCATTTCGTATTGCATAGGTGGGATACAAGATATATCATGGGATATATCGACATATATCGTCGATATTTAAAACATTGGGTCCAACTTCCTTTTAAATTCATGATAGATATGCAAAGATGTTTACCATTCAAAATGAAAAACAAAACAAAACAACTAGAACTTGTATTTTAATTGCCTCTTCTACAAAAATTTCAACCTATAAATTATCGCAATCTTCCACAATACTCCCCCTTCCTAATCCTTAAATGAGGCTTTAATAATTACTCCACTTCAATGCAAAAGATTTGCATATAAAATATCACCATGAACCAACACCAACAAAGGCATTTTATTTGGAGCTTCACCTCTCAAAATGCCTGAAATCAAATCAAATGTGAAGTTTTGGGAGACATCAAGTGGCTCCCTACAGGTAGGAGAAGGCCAAAGATCAGGGTAACCAATGCCCCTGCACAAAGTTAAAGGCACAAGTTAGCATGCAAGATAACAATGAAAAAACCACACTTGAATAATAATGAAATAGCACAACTATACAATTGTAAGAGTAGATAATTAAAGGCCGCAATTGAACATTTCCATTCTATTATGTTTTAACTTTGAAGCAGATCTCACTTTTCCCATAATGGCTCCCATTACAGGATAAAAAGAAACAGAAACGTAACAAGTATGGATTCAGAAGTATTTTCATTTGGGTTCTCCAAAAGAGAGAAAGAAATAAAGAAACGGAATATCTTGGTGATTTATTGGACTAGACAATTAGCAAAAAAAAAGACAGAACATTCTCATCCTGTTATGTTTTGAGTCTTTGACTCATAGACAGGTCAAACTATTCTCGCAATCGATAGTCGCATAAATCACAAAATAATACATACAGCACAGAATCACAAATATGAGCAAGAAGTATATTCACCTTTGTCCTAAAATATCAGGAAACGGTGAGAATTTTGCATTACAGAGACCAACAAAGGATAAGATGCCAATATATACCAATCAAATCTGTTGATTGATAGTGTATAAAATATTTTAGTGACGGATCCCCACAAATAATGATAAATATGACAATTATACAATATCGAACATGTATATTCTCATTTACATTGGAAACATGATATGATGTGCCAAGTTTCAAGTGCTCTAAGCACCTTCCTCTAGACAGAGCTTTTGCTAAGGGCTTTTGTTTTTCTGGAAGATAGGACTTTACTAATGAGAGCAAGAAAAAAAAAAGCAATGAAAAGGCAACAAAAAACCAGGAAAAACAAAACACTACTAAAACACCATGAGAAGCTATCTCCTGTCAGCGGTGGTCAAAGAACTAATGCAGACCCCCACTTTCGCTAGGGCCTCCACATTTTCATTTGTCCCCTTAGTAACCCTGCTAAAAATCACTCGACGAGAACTAGCCAGGTCCATCAACTCCTCTATTAAGCCTGCCACCCGCCAAGGCCAAATGTTTCAGTTTTCGAGTGAGATGGAGTTAGCTGATTCACCTTCAATGATCACCAGGAAAATATTAAATCTGATCGCCGCCTTCAAGGCTTGGAGAATGCCTCCAGTTGGTTCAATTCACACACCCCAATTGGATCAGAAAAATCAGCAATCAACTTCCCTCTGCAGTCGTGTGCAACCCGAACTATCCCAGTTGGCCCAGGCCCCAGGGTTCCGATAGGAAGATCCATCGGAGTTAATCTTGAACCAGCCGTCCAGAGGGGCTGGCCACCTGCGGCTCACATCCTCTCTGCCAGTCACCACAGAGGGTTGCTGACCAAGGGTGCCAAAACATTGCACTCATGAAACCATTGAACCCATGATCCCAGTTAGTCCAATCGATAAGCTAACACAAAGCTTATTCCTCAAGGCCTGCACACTTGATGACCACTCTCGGAAGTTTCTTTTGTTTCTTTCCATCCAAACACTCCAAATAACTGCATAAATCACCTTACGCCAAGGTTACTGATTAAGCCCCAAGAGGCAACTGTCTAACTCTCACAAGCCAGAGCAACCGTCTCAGGTAACACCAAACTCATTCCAAATTTCTGTAAGACGCCTGTCCAGACCTCCCAAGCTATGGAACGATGGATGAAGAGATGGTAACCATCTCTTCCATGGCATAGCACATGAAGCACCTAATCTTTGTCAAGATTTCATTAGATTCATCATTAATCATCTCTTCCATGACAAATGGGAGTCATTTCAACGTCTTTTATCTTCACAGAAAAGACATTCCGCAAAAGTAGTAGCACTCATGCATATGGGTACCCACCACCTCATGCAGTGAAAAAGAATGGTGATGATGATGACGATGATGAGATGTAACAAGGGACTATGCTCTTTTTGAAACCCCTAAATTAAGCACAATATCAACCTTGTTTCACTGATATATTCATGCAAATTCAACTCCGAATGTTGGGCATATATTTTTTAACTTCAAAAAAAATATCAAGCAATCGATAGAATGTCTATGAGGCTAGCTCATTCTCTAGCATCCAATGCCTCGTCACATTTCCTCAAATAAAAAGTTGTTTCAAGTGTCTTTAGCACTTCCTTCCATGATTCAATATCCCAAATATGATAAGTACCTTTGGATTGATCCTCATAGGGTACAAAAAATCTTTCCCAAATCTTATTCCCCAACTCCTTTCCTCAATTTCTCCAATATGCTGGCGGTTTTCAGTATGTAGGATCTATCCACTTCAGCAACGAGCTCACAAAGATCTTGCCCTTCAAGATATACCTTAATAAACAGTCTCCAAAATTCATAATCAGGTGTTTTTAAGATTCTACGAATGAAATTGATTCGATCTGCTCCACCCTTGGTGACTAATTAATTTTCCAAATGCAATGCTCTTCTATTGGAACTTCATTTCTCGAGAAAAGAATGGGTTATTGTTAAAAGTTACATGTTCACTCCCCAAGTATAGGGTTGTGATGTACTAATAAACTCGGTGAGACCGAGGTCGAATCCCAAGGGACTGAAACCTGTACGTAATCTGAAACTAAATAGAACTAGAACTAGACTAAGATGTAATCTAAATCAAGTAAAAGGAAGGAATAATTGTGAATAGATTAATTAAAAACTAATAAAAATAAAGGTGGGAACTAGGGTTCCAAGGATCCACTTGTAGCAATTGGGAAGTTACCTTGTATTGATTCAAGGACACAACTAGAATCAGAGTCCCATCCTATCCAGTTGGTAAGAAGAGATTTGTCAGATCTCTGAATGTCTCATGGATCTAATCATCAACAGATACGATTGGTGTAGATTTGGAAGTGATCCCATCACCTAACCATGCCCAGGAGACTATGGCAAACAATAGCAATTTACTAAACCCACAGCCAATCACAAGAGAATTGTGAAAGTTAGAAAGGGGTTCCGTCACCCAACCATGCCAACGAGACAATGGTGAACAACAGGGCCTCCTAAGTTCACAATCTCATAATGAAAAGAACATACTCAAAGCTATTGCAGATCTACTGTAATTTGAGTCACAATAAACTATTAAAAACTAAAAGTATTCCTTAATAATCAAACTAAAATCCACAAGAGTTCAATAACCATGAATCAAAGCAAAGCTAACAACCCAATCCACTACAAGCTTCACCTCTTAGCCCTAGCTAAGAGGTTTAGCCTACCACAGACATGATCAACTAATTCTAAAAAGAAAAGAAAAGAAAAACAGAAAAACTAAAAAAAACTCTCTTGCATTCACGTCCACAATCAGGTCCCTCTCTCTCTTTCGTCTTCTTTCCTTTATAGTAGCGTGAAGCGATGGAATGTTGTCGGTTTGGAGAACCGACTGAGTTGGAGTCGAAAATGGAGTGCATAAACTCTTTACGCAGCAACAACAAACGTTCCTTGCGTAGCGACAAGTATTCGAGAAAAAATAGAAATCTGACGCAACATCCACTCCGTTTAGACTTCTTGAGATTGTTCGACCCCTTCTTGGGATGATGTTTTGACGGTCCAGATGGGTGAACCGATGAAATATGGTGGACCACAACGTTTTAGGACGTCCGGTTCTTCCGGGCTGTGAAACAGAGGTGCGCTTCTTGCGCTAGCTGCCGGTGGGGCCTATGATCAACATCGTTTGGGGAATCCACACCGTCCACTGAATTCTACTCGAAATTTCTATTGGGAAAGGGTATTTTTTTGCCATCCCTTGATGCGGCCCACCTGATCTATCGTTTGGTGATGATTCGACCCTTCAGCGAGCAAAAGAGCAGATTCTAACGTGTATTAGGCCAAGATCTCCTAGGGTGCGGTCGATTTCTCTTCCTGAGTGCATTGGATGGATTGGATCAGCCGTCCGGATGATGAAGGTGGGCCATGCATCCTCCCAGCAGCGCGCTGTGCGGACGCTGAAAACGGAAATAGAGTTGTTTCTGTTTTCATCGGTCAAGGCAGTTTGACCGATTTAAATTCGTTTGGTGTAATGCAAGTGTACAGCTAGTGTGCACTCCCACTCACACGAAGTGGGTCCCACCTTGATGTTTCGGAGAAATCCGCGCCGTCCAATTGTTGTGTCATCTCATATAAGAGTTGAAACTAATTTTGAAGCATATCCAGATCTCATGTGGGCTGCGAATCGGAGACTCATGAGCTGAACTGTCCGTTGGGCCACTTCCACAGGGATCCAAGAGCTGAATTTCGATGTGTACGGTTAATTTGTGAACCTCAAGCCAGATATAAAGTTTTGAGCCAAACGGATGGTGGAAAGCCCGTGATCTTGCATCCTGGACGACTTTCAGGCCCTCTTTAATGTGAATGGCTTGATTTCCTCGGATCTTTGGCATGTATATTCCTCGATCTTGGTCCCCTGGGGTCCGTCCCTTACTTGATGACTTTATAGCGTTAAATTCATGCTTTTAGCACCCTTTTTCAGTCCACGCCCATAAATTCACCTTGCAGCACAAACACAATTAAAATAGGCCATTAAACAGTATCATGATCGTAAATCTAGGCAATAACTGGGGTCTGATGTGCAATATTTTACACTCAACATTACACCAAGCAAAACTTCATCAAGCTAACAGGATAGCTTTGATACCACCACCCCACAATAGGTTTCCAACTCTCCACTTAAGCACAAACGCCAATCGTTCTTTTTTTTCTATATATAGAGGATCTTATTGGACTGGCAGTCACAAATCAATCAGATAGCTCTATAGACCAACCGGACAGTGGAGTCCACGTGTCCAATCAAGTGATGATCAAATGCTCATTCATCCATTTTATCACTGTTTACAGCCCTGCTTACCAACCATGCTGCAATACAGTGCATGCATTAGTGTACATGGGTCCATAGAGCTTACATAGAAAGAGCTATAATTGGATTAGAACTCTTTATTTTAGTTTTCTTATTTCAATATACTCTCCTAAAGCAAGTTTGAGTAGATGTAGGCAAGTGATATGGGGTCCAGTGACAATTAAGCAACAAGTCTTTTAAGAAGCTCATTCTAGAACATTGTAGAGGAGAATTATAGCGAATATAAAGGCAAGAGGGTTGTAC